>NC_084812.1:11016150-15816150 GCF_963583255.1 Pyrus communis
TGAAACAAGCACCAAGAGCGTGGTACGGTAAGATTGCAGAGTTTCTAACACAAAGTGGTTATTCAGTAACACCTGCAGATTCCAGCTTGTTTGTCAAAACCAATGAAGGAAAGCTAGCTATCGTGCTAGTGTATGTGGATGACTTGATCATAACCGGTGATGATGAGGCAGAAATTCTTCGGATGAAAGAGAATTTATCAGTCTGTTTCCAGATGAAGGAACTTGGCCAACTCAAGCACTTCCTTGGTCTAGAGATTGATCGCACACAAAAAGGAATATTTTTCTGTCAGCAAAAATATTCCAAAGATTTATTGAAGAAATTTGGAATGCTCGAATGCAAGCCAATTTTGACACCGATGGAACCAAACGCCAAAATGTGTGCACATGAAGAAAAAGATTTGGAAGATGCGACAATGTATCGACAATTGGTAGGTAGTCTGATCTACTTAACCTTGACTCGACCTGACATTTCTTATGCAGTTGGTGTGATGAGTCAGTACATGCAAAATCCAAAGAAGCCTCATTTGGAAGCAGTTCGACGAATACTGAGATATGTGAAGAGTACAATTGACTATGGTCTTTTGTACAAGAAAGGTGAAGACTGCAAGTTAGTTGGTTACTGTGATGCTGACTATGCGGGAGATCATGACACCAGGAGATCAACAACTGGGTATGTGTTTAAGCTTGGTTCTGGAACCATCTCTTGGTGTAGCAAGAGACAGCCAACGGTATCTTTGTCAACCACAGAAGCAGAGTATAGAGCAGCAGCAATGGCAGCTCAAGAGAATGCATGGCTGGTACAGTTGATGAGTGATCTACATCAACCAGTAGATTATCCAGTACCATTGTACTGTGATAACCAATCGGCCATTCGCTTGGCGGAAAATCCAGTCTTTCATTCAAGAACTAAACATGTGGAAGTGCACTACCACTTTATCAGAGAAAAGGTTCTACAAGAAGAGATTGAGATGAGACAGGTCAAGACGAATGATCAAGTTGCGGACTTGTGCACAAAAAGTTTAAGTACAGGCAAGCTCGAAAATTTTCGTTGTCTGCTCAGCACAGTGCAAAGAATGAGAGCTAACATTGAGGGGGAGTGTTGAGAATCAATGTTAGGTAGAATCAATGTTAGGTATGGTTGAGTGGAAAAAATTAGGTGCAATTAATGGGTTTTGTGTGGTAGCAAATAATCTTAGTTTAATTAAGTGTGTGGTGTAGCTTTCATTTGGTTTGCTATAAATACCCAAGTCCTCAAGCATTGTATATCATCCAAGGAAAAACAAAGCCTAGAGCTAAATAAGAAAAGCTTTGCTAATTAGTTTGTTTTGTGAGCTTTCTTTAAGAGTGTGCTCTATTTTCTTCTTCTTGGGATCATTAGAGTTATCTTGGATACTCTTCTTATTCAACAGATAATGTCCAAACTACAGTTCCTTTGCCAGTTTTGACAGATGCTGGCATATTACAGGATGTTCCAACTGCAATTTTGCAGTAACTGAAGTACTGGTCCAATAGCAAAATCATTCTAAAGAGGATGCTACTTGGGAAGTTTACCATGAGTTGAAGTCAAAATTTCCAATAGTTGTTCATCTTTGAGTATATTGTTTTTTTTTTTTTTTTTTTTTGCAGTGTTCTTGTACTAGCATATTACTTGTATTGTTTTTCTTTCTCAAATGTTGATCTTGTGATTTGTAAGTTCAGTTTTAAGGGGGAGGTATTGTTAGGATGCTATGACAGATGGAATCAATCTGTTGGTAATTGTTGTATGGGAGTTAGTTGGTTAGTCAGTTAGATTGTTAGTTAGAAACTTACTACATATAGTAGCTTGTAAGGGAAGATACTCAGTCAATGAAATAGTAATTGGTATTCTGTATTCTCTCTCTCTCTGTGCAATTACTCGAAGACATAGCTAGGTCTCAACAGAAACTTTGTTATAAAATATCAACCAAATTGAATGTTTGGAGATGATGGTAAAAATAATTAACAATTTTGATTATTACGTTCGTAGAATAAAATGTTGTCACATTATCATATAAAGAATAATTGCTCCACACTTGTAAATAACAAAAAATTATCCGAGCATAGTACATGATGGTGTTCTTCAAAACAACTCTCTGATGTGTTTACTAATTGGAAATGGGTGAGAGGAATGGAATTGATATTTATTCTAACAACTCGAGAACCACCAAGAAAAGTAAAGAATTGAACGAGTCAAAATAGGAAGAAAAAAAAAGGAATGAGGACATGTCAACTACCACCTAATCAATCTAATTGTTGGGCAATCAACTATTGCATAAAAGATTCTATTGTGAGAGCCACATATTTTGATCCCATATATTTGTTAACAAACACCGAAGAAGTCATCAATCGTTTCTTTTAATGCATATGGGCTAGCATAACATAAAATTAGGAATTAGAATCATTTTAAATATCATTCTAATTAGTTAAAATATCATCGATGAGACGTGATATTTAACCTAAAATTTGCTAGTCGAAGAGGTCTAGTACTTTTTTTTGGTTTTTTGAATAAACGATATTATGTATACTAAGAAAGTGGCAGTTTGGGCTAAGTCTTACAATGAGCTAGCAATAATGTGGTTCAAATTCTCCTTTGACGAAAATCGAATATAAAACATCTCGCCTACAAGTGAAAATGAATATCACTAGATCATACTAAGTGATAGTACCTTTTTACGATTAAAAATTACAATCTTTGGCCAAACTAAAGCGACGTTAAGTTCAATTTTGACCTATTTTGAAAATTACCCAAACTGAATGAAATCATCAAAAAATTAAAAAAAATTAAAAAAAAAACCCTAAACTATTTGACTTCGACATCTACACTCTCTTAGTAATAAATTTTCTCGGTATTGATCAATCTACAATACGAGAAATTTTTAGTTACATTTGATATACTTGATAGAATCTAAACTGAACCAAACTGGGTTATGCCTGTTTGGACTTGGACTCATCTAGATGAACTCACCCTTTGGCGGGGGGTTGTTGAATACAACATCCAGACAAATGCATTTTTAGTCTCATAACCATTTGGCTTCAAGGCTCATGAGAATAGCGGGGAATGTTTGGACCTAGATTTGTCATCCCTCATTCTAGTCGAAGGGGTGCACTTTCAATTCGCCCTGTTCGAGGTCGAACACCCTTAGCGCACTTCCTGTTCGAGGTCAAAACCCTGAAATTTTACTTTCTTGTAATAGGAGTATCTGAAACATAATTATTTATCAATTCAATTTATCCAACCAGTTTGTTTGAGTTGATGCAATTCACCTTCCCATACATCACATCAACCACTAAATTAATTCCACTCCACTTTTACGAACAACGCTCATTCTAAAATCCTTGCACCAAGGCACAAAGACATCTTGACTGAGACACATTTCTTCCTTTGTCCTCAATCCCATTAAAAAAAGTCAAACCAAGTGCAACCAAAATTACCAACTTCTCTTACTTGATTAGCCTTAGACCGCGAGTTAGCACAAAAAAAATCCCAAAAAATCATCGGCTTCCGGTCGGGACCCATTTTGAGACCAACAATGCCACCTCTAACAACAGTCATATGCAAACATAGCCAAAACCCTCTACGTTATGTACATGATAGGATGATGCTATATGTTTGCTCAATTCTTTCACAATCCGAAATGCTTGTAGTTTTTTTTTTATAATTTGGGTCTAAAATGGAACAGCTCCATCTGCCCCATTTAATTGTAGATATTGTCCATGCATGAATGATTTGGTAAAAGGTCGCGTCACTTTGAAACCACCTGGACGGTAAAAGTGATATATGTATGTACCCGTGCTTTATCCAAAGGAATCTTATTTGAGGTAAAAATGAGGGTGTGATATTTGGGTTCTACTTCCCATTGAATTTCAACGAACTAAATCATTTATTTTTTCATATTGCATTTTATAGATCATTCCTGCAAAATATTAGCCAAATCGGAAATGTTTGAAGAATCTAATCAAGTTCAAAGAAATTGACCTAACACTATATTTTATGAAACATCAAAATTTCACCATGACAATCAAATGGAGTAAATGGTTTTAGATTGAATTGACTTTTTGTAAGGATGATGTATAAATAAAGACTTAAAAAATAAACGGTTTGAATCTATTGTGTCATGGGCTCTCAAGTGTCTACTGCTAAGGTTGTCATGCACCGATATTGTTTCTACTTAACCATTTAAGCCCAATCCGTTAGGTGGAATCAAGCCCAATAGACCTTAGGTGTAGGGTTTTATCTTAAAAGACATCGGGAAAATTAAAAGTGGAACACTTATATTTAAACCTTAGATGTTGCACTTCTCAAACGTTGGACTCTCCTTACATCCATTTTGGCTTAAATCGAGCTAACCTTTTACACAAACAGGATCCTTGAAGTTTGATGTATAATAAGTCTCACAAGTAGTCCCTATTTTAAAACAAAAATGAAGATTCATTTGAACAAGGGCTCGGTGTATATATATATATATTATATAGCTTTTAAAAGTCAAGAGTTCTAGAATGCAATATATTGGAATATAATTAAAGAAATTGAAACCAACGATAGATGAATGAGGTCGGCAATGCTTCATAGTTCATATATACTTGGACAAATTCAGTCGTACAAGGATCGGCAAATACAAAGCATTGATTTACATGTTGATTTGTTTAAGGATTTGCTAATTAATTAATATGGACCCGTTACCTCGACATGGGAGGGCTGAAAATTATATGTTTCTAGAACTCAAAACGTGTTGCTTTTCTTCCTCCTCTTTGCCCTTTCCATTGTACCAAGTTTTCCATTTAAAAGTAAGTAAATAAAAGTTAAAGACGACTATCAAGCTTTATTTCTCATCCGGTGCAATGTAACTAAGGATGCCGTATTTTGTTTTTTTTTTTTTTCTGGTTAAAAAAAAACTTAGAGGGAGATTGGTTACTCCCTCCACTAGCAACAGGGCATACTCACAATCTCAAGTCGAAAGGACTTACATGTGACATCCAAACTGCCAGCTGCCACATGTATGGAGTTACGTAGAAATTTACATATCACACACTAACAAAAACTGCTGGCAGCGAGACTCGAATCTTAGTAAAACGACACATAAGATAGGGACCTTACCAACTGAGCAAACCCGGCAACTAAGTATGCCATATTAGCATTCATAAAACTTGTATTTTATCAAATAAATATTTGTCATTTTGCACAAACATTAGTAATAGAGAGTATTTATTCTTTTGTTTGGTGTTTTACAAAACCAATTAACAGTACAATTAAGCCATGAAATTTCACATTTAGCCAAAAAGAAAAGTAAAACTACAAATTGGCTCGAGTAAAACAAGGCATATATCTTGAGATCAAATTATTTTTTGAGATATGTAATTCAACGGTAAGGAAATATATATTTTTCTTTTTCCTTTTTTTGTTGTTGAAATTATTTTGTACCAGTAACTGGCGCCCGATGATCGTCATCTTAATTTTAGATTGTTGATCGTTTTATCAATTAAATTATTGCTTTTGTTTGGAGATTATTATGCTCTTCTTTTGTTGAAAATGCGAGCTAAAAGCAAATGTCTAAATAAAACTAATCAATAATAATGCTTTATTACTCATTCTTAACGCGCGTGGAAGCCGTGGAATTGAATAATATTGATTCAGATGCCAATTCTTTGTTGCCATACTTTTGGTTTAGGGTTTTTTCAACTTTCTATACTCTCTTTTTCGAGTAAATATTCTTCTTTTGTTTCATTCCACGAGTTTCAGGTGTAGGGGGTTTGAGTTGTCTAGCAAATAAAAAAATACTAATAATCTTTTTATATAAAACCAGCATTTAATAGTGTAGTTTTCAATATACTAAAAATGCACTTTTCTAATTTTTTGAACAAAACGATATTACTTATGTATAAAAAAGATACTGAAATTAATAGAGATAAAATTGTAAAATGACAGCATTTTGAATTAAAAGAAAATCATATAAAAATATTGCAAAAATAACAGAATTCTTTAAACTTAATATTTAGACCTACTCCAACCGTTGGAGTAAAACTCAAATTTTAGGTTTTAAATATACTCTAACTTGCTCCAACCTTTGGGCCAAATATGAGTTTTGATCAAAAACTCTTTTTGGGGCAAGAATTTTCCCTAAGTTAGTGGGCTGACCAACCATATATCTGTATTTTTTTAATTTTATATTTATAAATTCATTTAATCTAATTGCTAAGATTTATTATGATCAAATCCAAAAGTAAAAAAAAAATTCAACGGTCCAAATTTAAATCAAATAGCTAAAATAATTTTTTAAAAAAATTCTTCCATGTGTTTCATATTCTTTTATAATGTTCCACGAGTTTCATGGTGTCAATTTAGTGATTTTTCAATATTTATTTAAATATTTTTAGATTAAAATGTTTATAAAATTAAATTAGGATAGTGTATATAATTTTTTTTAAGTTACTTTAAGAAATTATTTTCTTTAAATTCCTTCTTTAATGAACTGAGGCTAAAAATTTAACTCGAACAATTGTCCTAGAAAAAAAATACTTCTACAACAAAATCTAAATTTTTCAAATTAAAAATTTTAAATTTTAACCCAAGCGTTGTCCTTTGAGAATTGAGATGATCTAAAAAATAAGCCACTAGATTTTTTTTTTTTTTTTTTTTTTTTTCTCTGCAAAGATAAAGAAAAGCAAAGAAATGGAGACAAAAGAACACCGCACCCAAACGGATGCCGACGCATTTCCTTCCTCCTGACCTGTACCCCAAAACAACCAATCACCAATTGCCACCTTCCATGCGGTTTCTCTCTCTCTCTCTCTCCCTGTCTCCCTCTCTCTCTCTCTCTCTGTCTCTCTCTCTCACATCCCCAATTCCCATTCCGATTCTCCTCGTTCCCTTTCCTTTTCCCTTTCCCTTTCCCATAAATCCTATCTGGTGTAAAAATTTAGAAAGAGGTATGATATTCACACATTTTATTTTACTTTTCATATAGTTTTTTAATTTTTGACCTTCGGATCAGATAAATTGAAAAATATCAACAAACAAAAATTATCCAGAAGTATGCGAGAAGTAAAATAAAATGTATGGATAAAAACTGTAATATTACTGCCTCAGGAGAAGTCTGTCCAAAATAAAAACATTCCCACATTCCAGCATCCCAACCCCGCACCTTCCTCAGGATACTGAGATTAAACCCAAACCCAACTCCCACTCTTTCAATCACTTCTTTCCTCTTATATATTTTTTTTAATTTTTTTAAAATCTCATCTCACTCTCCCACCATCTCTATATCTCCTCCTCCTCCTCCTCTCTCTCTCTCTCATCTCCATCTCTCTCAAGATAAACAAATACCCTGAAATTGTCTCAAAAAACAGAGAGAAACCTGGGGATTTGAGGTAAAAGCTTCCCTCTTTTGGTAACATTCTTAAAATCTCTCTTTCCTTTCTTGCAAACCCATAAACCCCTTTTACCCATTTCTTCTTTTGTTACCTCACAATTGCAGGGTCTCAAAGAATATCAAAAGATGGCAACTTTATTAACTGATCTCCGGCTTCAAGCTCTCTTCATTGCAATTTTCCTATTGTCTTCCTCCTTCTGTCTCCAGGTTTTATTTATTTATAGACCACATCTAATTAGCTCGTGATATCTCAAATTCTCAATATAATTAATTTTCTGGGAATCACTTTTTCTTACCTTTTCTGGGTTTTTTCCCAAATGCCAAACAGATCGGAGAGACGTGCTCGAAAGACAGGGACTGCGACACCGGTCTGAGCTGCCAAACCTGCGCTGCAAATGGCAACACCCGACCCAGATGCACCCGGATTCAACCCACCAGTCCCACATCAAAGGTAATCATTTTTTCCTTAATTAAAATTTAATATTGGTTTGGTTGGTGCAGATGGGTTTGGTTTTAATATTGTCAATTAATTTGCAAATGGTGATTAATTATAGGTGAAAGGTCTGCCATTCAATCGGTATTCATGGCTAACCACCCACAACTCATACGCTCAAGCTGGAGTTAGGTCCGCCACCGGTTCCTTAATTGTTGCTCCCATGAACCAGAACGACACCGTTGCCAACCAACTCAAAGTAAGTTTCTCTTCAAATAATCTCTACCCTGCATTTTTTTTTTTACCCTTTTTCTATTTATTTTTGGACTTTTTCTTTTTCTTTTTAGAGAATGCAATTTTATTGTCACACTATATTTGTCTGAATTACGTATAAAAAATTAAAAAAATTCACGATGCTCTAGCTAATTTGACAAACCCCGAGAAATTGTGTTCTTGGATGACAAGCTGCAAAGATGGCTGGTGTGTAATCAAACGGTAGTCAAATGATGGAAATGTTGACCAGACAAATGTTTGATTTTCCAGGTTTATCCTTTTTATATTCTCTTATTTCATGGTTTTGACAAAATCAATATATTTTTATGACGTGGCAGTTTGTCACTCCATTGATGTCGTCAAGCTAGATGTGTCAAATGAATCGCGCTTGGGCCGACCCGCTTAATAAAACACTAAGCTCAGTTCGGCCCGCATACCTAGTCGATTAAGACTTAGGTCATGCTGGGTAGGGTCACTAAACGGGCCAACTTAGGCAAAATAAACTTTAGTTATTTTAAAATTTTACAAAAACTTATTTGAACATGTTATTAAGCTAAATGCCGCTAATATTAAGTTTTACTAACATTAAAATGTATGTTTTAATTTTTGACAGAAAAAAAAAAAAGAAATATATGTTTTAATTGGAAAATAATGAATAAATAAGATTTTCTTTAATGGGCTGCAGCCGTGCTCGGCCCATGATGGGCCCAACGGGTCAAGGGCCAGTCGGCTCATTGGACAAAATCTTAGGCCCGGTCCGATCACTTCTTACAAATCGTGTCGTGTTGTGCCTTATTTAAATGGGCTTAGACCGTGACATGCCTTATATAAGTGGTCGTGCCCGTGCCGTGATCGTGCCGGCTCACCCGTCTGACACCTCTAGGTCAAGCTAGCTCATGTTGAACCCTTGGTGGTGTGTGCTGTGTTGTTTTGCATGCAGACTTTATAGTAAAGTATTTTAAACAAAGAGAATCCCACCTATATTTTGTAATTTTGCATATATGACAAATGTATTAAGTAAATACATATACAGTAGCCAAGTCATTAAAAATTTAATTCAGGGCATAAATAAAAATGTTTAAAAAAAATGAAAATGATATCAAGTTAAGCATGTGGATGTCTGAGTGATTATTGAAGCACGTGCGTAGCTGTCATTTTTTTCTCATTTTGCTAAATTACCTGTCCCTTTTAAAAATTAAGAAATGGAATCATTTGGGTATTTATGTTGATTAAAAGAGAAGCATCCACCTAATCCACCTGAAACACTTCACTTTCCATGTGTTGTCATGAGAGACTACTACCTACCACATATTTTGCTAGTTTACGAAATGCTAATATAAGTTGCATACACGTGTAGGCGGATTCATACCCTTTTTACTCTCCGAGAAATGCTTAGATTAGTTGCACACGTTTAGGCTGATATGGCCGTTTCACCTTATAACTCTTGCTTTTCTTTGGTGCACCTGAATTATGCTAATAAAAATGAATTATTTATATTGGAATTTGTTTTTCAGTTACTTTTACCATTTTGTGTTAAAAATTATAATTTGGTCGATTTAAACTTGTTTCAACTGCTATGCTAAAGACCGATATTTCCTATGTTTTATTTTGTCGTTTGCTAGAATGGTGTCCGAGGGTTGATGCTGGATATGTATGACTTCAACAACGACGTCTGGTTATGTCACTCGTATGGTGGCAAATGTTACAACTTCACTGCATTTGTAAGTGCTTCAAATTATGCTTTTGCCAAATTGAATTGGTATTACAAGAAAAACATCGTGCTTAAATATTTAGAGTCCGTTTGGGATTTTGCTTGTGGAAAGGCTATCAGGTTTTCTAACAACCCAAAGCACTTCTTACTGCGTTTTATAGAAACAGATAGAAGTGCTTCTGGGTCTTAGAAGAGCTTCTAGAGGAGCAATTGTCAGATGCTTAATCAGAAAGATTTTAAATAAAAAATTTAGATGTTTCTAATGAAAGCACCTTTAGCATAAGCGCCTATGAGCTGAAGTTTCCTGCAGAAACGATCCCAAATGAGCTTTTACTTGCTTTACTGTTATTTAAAGTTTTAAAGGTTGAAAACTGAAATGCTGCTGTTGATTTTGCTTGTGTGCACCAATTTTCTCTGCAGCAACCTGCAATTAACGTGCTGAGAGATATTAAAACCTTTTTGGAATCCAACCCCTCAGAGATTGTCACCATTTTTATCGAAGATTATGTGGAATCTCCGTCGGGCCTGACAAAGGTCTTTGAGGCAGCTGACCTCAAAAAATTTTGGTTCCCAGTTGCTCAGATGCCAAAGAACGGGAGTGATTGGCCAACTGTTGATGATATGGTCCAGAATAATCAGCGGTTGGTGGTCTTCACCTCTAAGAAAGCTAAGGAGGCTTCAGAGGGAATTGCTTATGAGTGGAACTATGTTGTCGAAAATCAATGTAAGTCCTATATTTTATTACTTTTCAAGATGTCAAGCACTTCACCGGATTGTTTGTTCAATATTTGTTCCTAAAATTTTCCTCTACTTTCTTTTAATGCGCGTGTAAAGATTAATTCCTAGCTGAAGATTTTCCTCAATTTTGTTTCGTGTACTATATTCTCAGATGGAAATGGAGGGATGGTACCTGGTTCATGTCCGAGTCGTGCTGAATCATCTCCAATGGACACAACGTCTAAATCACTAGTTCTTGTGAACTATTTTCGCGATCTTCCAAATGCATCAGCATCTTGCATGGACAATTCAGCTCCCTTACTGAGTGAGTCGAAAACTTGCTATGAAGCAGCCGGGAAACGGTGGCCAAACTTCATTGCTGTTGATTATTATGAGGTATTAATTGAGACATTTCCACTGGAAACTCTTGGAAACAGTGTCAAGTAGATAAAAGGACGGGTAGTGACACACTCCCGTTTTCTCCTTATGCACTCCTCTTTGTCCCTAAGTTCTCCCGTGATTTATTCAATCAAAAGACGAGAAAAATGGAGGAGTGCGGAGAGAAAATAAGAGTGCGAAAATTACTATCCAAAAAAAAGACATATTTGCATGCATTTGCCTAACCAATTCTGGTTTCTTTGTTGCAGAAAAGTGATGGTGGTGGTGCTCCAGAAGCAGTGGATGAAGCCAGTGGCCATCTGATATGTGGCTGTGACAGAATCACTTACTGCAAGGTTTGCAAAATTTACAATTAGACTTTATAACTTGTCAAACAAGGGCAATATGAAATTCATCCTAAGTTTTCCAATCTATCTTGTATGAGCAGGTAAATGGTGGTAACGTTACATTTGGTTCATGCGACGTCCCAAAACTTGCTCCGCCGCCACCTGCTGCCGCCACCACCACATCCTCTCAACCAGGTTCCGGTAACTTTGCTTCTCGGGGCAAATCAGTCCGGTTGTTGTGGTTGTGTGGAACAATTTTGGCTACAACTCTCTCAATTCAGATATAATTTGTTCTCTACTTTTGCTTGCTACCTCCCTTGTAATTTTCAAACCACACGAGACATTTTTTTGGAGAAAAATTTGATTCCTCTATTATGAGACCATGTGCAACCCTCTTTCTTGTTGTGGTTTTTTTTTTTTTTTTTTTTTTTTTTTTTTTTTTTTTTAAAGGGACCAACTACTTCACCACGGCAGTCCATCATTTCAAGAGCTGGAAAGACTCACAAAGGTATTTTAGCCTCCTCCTGGCCACTACTGTGTGATTTATCAACGTCGAGAATCGAACCCAAGACATGTCATGTAAACTACGAGACTAATTTGGGTCACAAAATTTTACCGTTAGATATGCTCATATTCGATCATAGTTGTACAATGGAGAGGGTAAAGGTTCAAAGCTAAAAAATTGCTTGATTTGTTTAAAAACTCATCTCCAACTAGCTATAATTCTATGGAACCTATCAGGCCATTATTTACCAAAGAGCACCAAGTTGGCCAAATGTAGCCCCCTCTTAGCATTTTTTGCAATGATTGGTTCATATTCAATAGCTAAATTTGGAAACAATCAACAATAGTTTAATTAAATTAACTAATAAATTTAAAGTATAAACTTAAAACTAAAAAATTATTGAATGCTATATTTAGCTCTTTCGGTTGTAGATGATATATGAATATGGCCTGATATTATTCATTTAAAAATATTTTTTTTTAAGAACTATAACCCAAATGAGGCTATATTTAACCCTTTCAATTGAAAATAACTTTACGTGGCACGTCCACATGCACCATGGGCCCGAGAGAGATAGGCCTGGCTTATCACTTAGGTGGAATATGACCCTTCTTACCCATGAGTTAATTTGACCCATTTGTTGCAAAAGGCTTGGGTGGCTTTAAGCTTTAAATCATGGGTTGCACATAGTCTAGGGGATATACTACCACTATTCTCAGACAGACCACATCGGATCTCCTCCTCATATACAATGTTTCACAATAATTGAAATTATCTACTTTTTAATTCATCCTATAAAGATCAATTTTGCAAAAAAAAAAATCAACCCAATAAAAACTTCTGTTTGATTAACTTTGTCAAGTCTCAACGTGTAATTGAAGAACATGGTGTGTGTGTGTATAATATATATATATATATATATATATATATATATGTGTGTGTGTTGGACAATCGTTAAGTGACTAAATGATTATGGATTTGGCGAAGTTTACTTTTAAAGGATGACCTAAAACAAATCTTATTATGGTTCAACATTGTAAGATGAGAGAGAATTAAGAATGTAAAATGAGAAGGTTACTAGCATTGCTTAAAAAATAAATTATATTGTGTATCAATTTGTTCTCAAGTAGAGAATATTTCCTATAATTGAAGATATACCTCCTTGTGTCATATGATAAGTGTTGTACAGATAAGAATATGTACACTGAGTCGTGTCATCAATATTGTAACTTGTAGACAAAATAGAATTTACACACGATGATAAGGTATATTGTTGCTCTCAATGAGAGAATCTACATTATCACCGATTATATACAGCTACGCATGTACAACCAATGACACTGAGAAATCTCTAGTTCTTCGGACAGCCACACAATTGTAAGGATTTTTCAATATGCACTAGTGTACCTATATATCAAGGTCCTTGGTTGTCAGATTTTTTACCGCACATTCGATCCTTCATTCTTCATTCTTTTGGTGCATATCATAAACTAGAGCACTGTAACTTGTTCACATGAACAATTGGTGACTTGTCTTCAATGTACTGGGCAACATAAAAGAAACAAACAAATACCAATTTCCATGTGCAGTGGAGACAGGGACCTCTGCAAGGTCAAGTAGTTTATTAAAAATAATGTAGATTACATAAAATTACCTTAACTATGGATCGCATTACAATCTCATACCTCATCTTTTAAACATTGTAATGTCATACCTTAACTAACGAATTTGTTGCAATGTCAACCCTCCGTTAACTTTTCCATTAATTTTTCTATTAAATCCTGATGTGATAAGTGTGGAGGCCATATTTTTCTGAAGTGGCAGAACAGGTAGATAAAAAATAAAATTATAAAATAATCAATTTTTAAAAATTTTATTATTTTTTATGCCAAGAAAAATTAAATAAAGAGGAGTGGGGCCCACCCTAACCAAACCATCCATCCTAACCCTTCTTCCCGCCCCCTTTCCTTCCTTCATCACTGAAACACAGCGCAGCACCTCCTTCGACACCTCTCCTCCACCATTGTCCACAAAGCTACACCTGGGCTCCTCTACAACCATGCCTAGCTCGACCTCACTCGCCAAGCCGACGTTGAGTCATTCTTCGTTGCCGAGAAACACCAATTTTTTATCCCCGTCGTGGTGGCAACATTCACGCAAACAACATGTACCTGACATGACACACCCTGACCCAGAATGTTTACTAGGACTCCGAATCGAGCTGTGCTAGCCGACACCTGGAAGGTAACGAAGCCATAAAGTGTAGTGATATGGAAAATGTGAATAATTTAAACCTAAAAGTGCCTACATATAAGAGTACGCTGTAAGCGGAAATGAACCCATTTCACACGTGATGTCAGAGCATAAGTACAATACAGTAAGATAGGGTGAGAATTATACCATCAAAGGTAATCGTCTACACCAAGATTTGCCAAGAATCCTCGTCGATAAGAATTCTGAGACGTGATTTGGTATTTTTTCTAGGCGACGATAGTTCGTGATGCCTCGATATTCGTGCTAGAGAGTTGTAGCGTGGACTTCAGGTGAGTGGGTCTTTTCTTTTTTATAGTATATATATGCATATATACATATATATATATATATATATATGTGTATATATATATATATATATATATGATTGAGAGTTTCCATTTATGCATTTGAAAAAGAATTTCTTTCGTACGCTTGGATTAGACTAAAATTTACAAGCATTAGCAAAATGACGGAATTTATGAAATTATTCCAGATCCTACGAGATGCCTTAATCCAAGTTACGGCTTTGATGAATGTTATATTGACTAGAAATTATGGAATATGCTACATCCTACGGGATGCACAGTTATGCTTATAATCTTTGATTCCATAATTATATATACGGTTATGAATGTTAGTATGTTGATTAGAATTATTGAATCGCTATGGCGTAATTGTATCTATGTAGTCTGCTCATCATTGCTGCACCCCGGTGTTAGTGCTCTCCCAGGGCCAGGGCTAGGGCCAGTCTTTCACGTGTATGTTCACATCCACACTGCACGCTCGCCTTAGATCCAAGTAGGTACAAGTCATGTCGTACAGGTTGCAATAGGCAACTCCGACATCTTGTCGTACAAGTTGCAATAAGCAACTCCAACTCATATGTGACCACGAATAGCGCCAGTCTTCATGTGATTGTAGCACTAAAGCATATATTATGATTACACACAATCATGTCGTACATGTTGCATTAGGTAACTCCGACTTGTGTGCTAGCATAGATTGATGAGCATCAATTCAATTGTACAAGTTGCATTAGGCGACTCTTAATTGTGTGCTAGCATAGATCAATGAGCATCTGATTTTATTCTGCTACTGTTAAGATATTGTGCTTGGCATATTTCTGGAATTATGGTGGATTTGCATTTGATTTCATACCTATATGTAGTATAATTTTCTGGAAACTATACATGTTTTATGGCGAGGGGTTCTAACGTTTTGAAAGGTTTTTATTAAAACTTTATTTTCAGGCCCACTCACCCTTGTTTTTTCACCCCTCTAGTTTTAGTAGCTGAGCTTTCTTATCAACGAGGATTCTTGACAAATCTTGGTGTAGACGATTACCTTCGATGGTATAATTCTCACCCTATCTTACTGTAGTGTACTTATGCTCTGACATCACGTGTGAAATGGGTTCATTCCTGCTCATGGCGCACTCTTATATTTAGGCACTTTTAGGTTTAAATTTATTCACAATTTCCATGTCACTACACTTTATGACTTCGTCACCTTCCGGGTGTCGGCAGCACAGCTCGATTCGGAATCCTAATGGACATTCCGGGTCGGGGTGTGTCATGATATTTAATCGTCGTCAATCTCTAGATCCAGACCAACATCATGGTTACTTCTTTGTTGAACACTACCATGGTTGTTACTTTGTGGTTTTGGGTGGCCAATCTCAAATTCCTAAATTTTTTTAGTAAAGGAAGAAAGAAAGTGGAGATCTGTTAGTAGAAGGGGGCGATGGCGGTGGGCGGTGGTTGGAGTGGAGAAGATCTAGTTTGACATTATTTCAAGGGAAAATTCTAATATAAAAATGCAGTGGCCAAGAAGATGATACTTACACTCCATTTTTTTTTTCTCTTAATATCACCAATTTCTCATATAAAGCATCCAGTTGAGCATCGATGGCGACTAGGCCAGTTTAAACCACGTTTAGACCCGAGATCTTTCGTTAATCCACGACGGCTTGAGTAACGATTGTGGAGCTAAAAATAATCACAAGGCGACACGTGGATTTTTAGTAAAAATGACAAAGTCACCGCTGAGACACACCGGTTGTCTTATGCGGGAGCAATGGACAATCAGCCAAGAGTGTCCAAAATAGGTAACAAATACCAAATCATCACATCCATCCTCATCTTAGGTAATTACTTCATAACCTACAAATTATTCCATATAAATGGAGATTAATTGGCTAATTAATGGATTAATTCCTAATTAATCCATTAATCACCAATTAAATCACCCATTTTCACACAAAAAACCTTTAAGGGCCGGCCACCTCCATTTCCTATATATATGATCCTATTTTCTCTAAAAAGCTGGTTCCAAACTCTTGCAAAACTCCTAAAAATTCTCCAAACACTTTTCTCTCTAAATTCTAACTTTGCGGCCAAAGCCCCCCCATTCATCGTGGGCGCGTAAGGCTCTTGGCCTTGACCCTAAGGTGTTAATTGTTTTGTAGGTGCAATTTTGTCCAAGAAGAAAGAGGCGGAAATTTGCATCCATAAATTGGTGCTTTCATGGAGAGTTGAAATTCACACTCGTAGAAGACTCTCGCATAAAAAGGTTTTTTCTCTATTTTCTAGTCCACTTGTATTTTTCGTATGTTCTTATTATTATAATTTTTATTTGCAAAGATTCTTTGATAAAACGAAAAAGAGAAATACAAAGGCTAGAAATTTAGAAAACTCCATGAGTGAAAATTCCAATATTCAAGAAATGGGACCGCGACGATTCACGAGACTAAATGTGATCCTAGGGGGAGCAGCACCACCACCACAAGGTTCTACCATGGGAACCACCGCGGTGGCCATCTGCGGCGAGGTCCATGGCACCACTACCACGGCCTGAGCCGTGCCATCCAAGGCTCATGGCACCAAGGCTATGACCTAAGCCATGTCACTCTAAGCCCAACGCAAGTCCAACGCGTTGCCAAGCTGAACCCTAGCCTCGCACCCACATCCCACATATGCCACACGCCAAGCAGCCCACTCCTGTGGCCCAACCTATTCCCGCTTAGCAATCTGCTTTCGTGGCCCAGCCTGCTCCCATGGTCTAGCCTGCTCTCACCGAGCAGTTTGCTCCCGTGGCCCAGCCTGCTTCCGCAACCCAGTTTGCTCCCGTGGCCTTCTAAGCAGCCCAAATCAGTCCAAGACTAGTTCAGCCGTCCCGACTCCAAATTTTCATACCAATGATCAAACCGGGAGCATTTTCACCATATTTTTCTGCATATTTGACATTTCCCAGTTCAAATCTCGCACCCGGAGTCTACCACACCTCCACTGCTCAAAGAGAAACATTTCTTCCAAGCTCTTCCAATCCAAATGGCAAACAACACTTGTCTCGACAAGTTATAGAGTTGACGAGCGCCCTAGCACAACATACGACCTTGGTGAACCAGCTATTGCAGCGCACCAAGATGCAACGTGTTCCAAACAAGGCGTCCCGAAGAAGGACAAGGGCAGACGAAGAACCTCTCCAGCAGCGTCCCAACAAGTAGCCATTCGACCAGCCACGAACCGAGCTTTTGGGCAGAGTACACTCCCGATTAGGCCTCCGAGATAGCGTATACTCCCGTCTTAGCGCGTGGAGAAACGTGCGCTCTCAACTAGGCCCACGAACGAGCATGCACTCACGGTTGGGGCCACACTCCGATAATCAACATGAGTAGTCTTCCAAGCGTAGTGTTCATTCCCGGCTAGGCCTGCAATGAGCATCTTCCACATCACATCAGAGTAGACAGCACGACAGACGGAGAGAAACAGTCACTCAATCCTGCTCAAGTTCAATCAGCAGCCTACGAAATCCCTCGCTTGCTAGGAATCCACCACATGCACTGCTGTCGCGGCATAGATGAGCCGAGCACTTAGAAGAGTAGCCTAGACCAACAGGTCAAAATTGGGGACAGCCGAGAGCTCCGTTACACCAACAAAGGCAAATTCAGGAAGAAGTAAAGAGGCTCCTAAATAAGCGATCGCGTGATTTCTAATGCAATGAAGTGGCCGATGAGGCTCTACGACGAGACATGACCAACATAATCAGGTCACCCTTCACAGACGAGATCGAGCAAGCAGAGCCTCCACGCGAGTTTAGCATGCCATATTTCAAATCTTTCAAAGGGAATGAAGACCCGGAAAGACACTTAAAGCACTACCGAAGCGCAAGATTAGTTCTACACCCTGCCACCACAATCTATCCAAAGTTTCGACAAACTTTCTTTGGTTTTTACCAAAAAATATTCATCATATCGCTCGATCAAAAAGAAGTTCGACCATTTGTTCAACATCAAGAAGAACCCAAAAGAGTCGCTTCGTGACTATGTGAAAAGGTTCAAAGCAGAAAAGGCAAGGATAATCGGATGCAACGACTCGATAGCTAGAACAGCCTTCCAAAAAGGACTTCCAGCAGACCACCCGCTATTCGAAAAATTGATCATGAAAAAAGATCTAACTCTACCAGATTCTTTTGCTCTGGCAGAGAAGCATGCACTTTGGGACGAGGCACGTCAATGCACATTCAAGGACTTGAAGAAGTACCTGACATCACCTCCCTACTATCCAAACCGGAAGCAGAAGAGAACTGATTCACATGTTTGACGGTATCTGAAGCAATAATAAGCTCTACCATCATACGAGAAAAATTAGGGGCCCGACTACCTGTATTCCACAGTTCAAAAGCTCTTTCTCGATGCTATCAGAAATTCAAAAGCTAACTTTGGCGATAACTGTTGCAACCCGAAAGCTTAAGTTTTACCTTCAAACGCACGCAGTCATCCTCATGACACATTATTCCGCCCAATCCAAACGCGTGATGATAAAAGGCGTAGACCTTGGCGGATGCAAAGTTGTCTGACAAATGCAACAACTCGGCCCAAAAAACATGCCAAGGGCAGACGAACACTGGAAGGACACACTCGGAAGCAAGTTTTGTCCTCATCGCCCCAAAAGATTATACATAGGAGTAACATGTACCGGCAGTTGAGCACTAGCTCCTGCTACACGTCACACGGCCCTAGCCGACCCTTACTTCATAATTTAACTCTAGAATGGTCCAATACCGGTAGTTGAGTATCTCCTGCTATGTATAACATGGTCCCAGCTCCACGACTCCCTACCATGCACCAAGATGCTAAGAAGTTAGTACAAAAGTGGGACCGCTGCCAGCGCTATAAGCCGATACCAGAACTGTCTGCCAGTGAGATACACCCACATACGAGTCATTGGTCGTTCATGTAGTGGGTAAACAACCTGGTAGGACTTATGCCGCCTGTTACTGGGGGCAGAGACATGATGATAGTGGCAACTGACTACTTTACCAAATGGGTAGAAGCAGAGCCCAAAATAACCACGACTTAAACAGACATAAAGCACTTCATATGAAGGAACATCATTTGTTGATTTGGCATCCCACGGTCCATCGTCACTGACAACGGCCAGCAATTCGTGGGCAAAGGTATGACGAAGTTCTTCCAAAAGTATGGCATCAAGCAGCACATGTCCACGTCGAGATATCTTCAAGGCAATAGGCGGGCCGAAGCATCCAAAAAGATGATCCTCGACTACCTCAAGAAATCCCTCACCAAAAAGAAAGGAAAATGGCCAGACGAACTCCTTGGATGTCTATGGGTATAATGCACCACCAAAAGATGAGCAACTGCATTGAGCAGAACAGTAAGGAGATGGCCACAAGCTTAGATATGGCAAAGAAGAAGGGCGAGCAGACCATCACCCGCATCGTAGCCTACCAGCAGCAGTTTATCTCCAACTACAACAAAAGGGCCAAGATCCGGCAGTTCCAGCTCGAAGATCTAGTCCTGAGAAAAGCCTTCATCATTGCCCATAGAAAATGCTCAAAAAAGATAGATCTCATCTAGGAAGGTCTATACAAGATCAGCAGAGTAGGCGGTAAGAGTAATTACACCCTCGCCACCATGAAACGACAAAAAGTTCAAAAAGTAGTGGAGCGCCTACAATTTGAAGAAGTACCATATGTGACCTCCCACTAAATCAAAGCCCGAAAACTCAAGCAGCTCGATGGGGACCACCTCACAAGCTAAAGACTATCCAGTTGTTATGCAGTTCCTACCTTACAGCTAAGTTCTTGTTCGTTTCACTCATTTTTCAATGAAGAATTTGGAAGTAATCACAACTTGGCTCGGCTGCATGCTTACAACAACTGGTCACTCATGCACTTCAAAAGAAGACTGCACCTTTCTTAGAGACAAGTCTCAAGAATTGCGCCCCTCGAGGGACCAACCATGCTCTCCAGTGCGATAAGGTAAACCAATTCCCCCACACCCACATGGGTCAGCTCTTCAAGACAGGAGGATAAACTCTACACTCCGAATATCCAGACGTGGATGAGCCTGGCTGCCCTAGTATAACTAGATGTATGATGGCTTGCGCTGGGATTCCTAGAAGTAGCCACAATAGTCTTTTTCAAGGCTTAGTTAACTGAAGGATTTTGGGTCTCCTGGCCTAATTCGTGGGGAACCGGGCCCTAGAGACGGAAGGGGCACATTACGCAGTACATCCAATAGACGGCTGCCCTGGAACCTTAAAGCTGCTACCGTGTGCACTAAGGTAACCTACGATTTCCAGATAACTGCCTACGGCTTGCCCTTGAGCGATAAAGCCATGCTAGACTTATACAATTGCACATTCTTGTGAAAGGTTAAACAAGCTAACATGCATATACGAAGCTCTATCCATTGCCGACATGCTACGTAGTCGATAAGCTTCACCTCTGCCAAGCGCGAAACAATTTACACCAAGTCCTAAAGTGTTATGATACTTACTATGCAACCTACGGAATTGGAGATAGCCAAGGTTAACAGCCTAGTGATTACTTAGATTTGTCTGCTTCTGTAAGTAAGGCATCCGGCTGGCAACCTTATGGCTAACAACTTTGCAAAGTTCTATACCAACATCTACGGCTGCATAGACTACGCGGGCATGTCTGCTTATAGAAAAGTAGCACACCTACCACTAGTCTATAAAGTCTAAAGGTTAGGGTATGAACAAAAGAAGCGAAGATGAAGAAAGCGAAAGGAGTTCAAGAAAAACAAAAGCTACAAGGAAAAACAAAGAAAATCCTAAAGGCTACCTAAAAGACTACATTCTAGCAGCTTGGATATCCCACGACTACTCGGTCACCACACCTTCAGCAGCAGCGACGCTCTTAACAGCGACATCATCTAGCGCTTCACCCTCGGCTGCCCTAGCCTAGGCACCAACTTATTCAACTACTTCACCAATGGAAGCCTTAAAAGTAAAAGCAAGCAAGTCTTCCGAAGAAATAGATAAGGTCTTAAAACCTCGAGCCCATCCTTTTCACCCTTCAGCTGCTCATTCTCCTCGAGCAGACCAACACGGACATGCTGCAACTCATCCACTTCCTTTTTCAAACTTTCATTGATCTTCAGTACACATTGAAGTTCCAACACTTGGGGTTCAAACTTATCAACGATTCTCTTGAAGTGGATCACTTGATTATAAGCAGCAATCAACTCTTCATCATTTGCATAAGCAGCCAAATGAAGCTCAGAAACTACAAACTCAAGATCTTGAATCTGAGGTATACAACATCCAATCTCCTTCTCTGCACTTTCATACTTAACTTGGATCGCGTCAAGCCTAGTCTTCAAGACAACGATCTCTTGGCGAGCGATCTTAAGCTGCATAGAAGTAGGGGCAGAAATATTAGACCCCTTCAAAGCAAAGCAATAAGCTCAAAGTCCAACCTCTTGATCTCTTCGGACAAGGAATAAGCTTCAGCTGTTATAGTCTTCATCACCTTCTTGGCAACCTTGCTATATATGCATCATAGCAAGTAGAGCAGTCATTCTATATTGGGTCGTATGTTTCACAAATGAACTTGGGCAAACAAACCTTTCTAACGCCATAAACAAACTTGGCACAGTTTCCATGTCTTCAAGCAGATCTGGTTTCAAGAGCACACATATCTCAGCAACCTCCCTAGAAACAAGCTTAGTGGATTTCTCACAGCTGCCCATGCGAGCAGTCTCCTCCTTCCCAGCAGGCGAATCAGTCTCAGCAGCAAAGGGAGTGGGCCTTAGCGCCACTTTAGCAGCAGAGTTCACCTTATCGTTCTTCATAATAGCAAGTCTTTCCAAATGAGAACCGAACTTAACTCCCAACAGACGTCTTGGCATAGACCTAGGCACTAGGGGCATGACAAGGCCTCTACACTGAGCAATACTATCAACAATCGAATTAGCCATTCTCGGCATAGCAGGCGCCACAGGCTCAGATCTAGCAGCCTCATTTTTCTTCCCATGGGAAGAAGTCATGTCAATCACAGGCCTCTCGACAGCAGGTGGACCCTCACGAGCAGAGGAAGAAGTCTTCGATTTTTTCTTAACCAACATCTCTTGAGCAGACGGAGAAGATCTATTCTTTCCACCTTCATTCACAGTAGGTTCCACGATAGCAATCAGACGAGCCAAAGTATTTACCTTGATCCTCTTTACTTTCTCTCGAGAGAGCAACCCACATACTAAGCAGCTAACGATATTCATGGTACTCAGCAGGGGAACTCAACCTATACTGGCTTTTCCTCATTCTTTTTCTCAGACCAGTAGGCAGGAGGCCTGCATGCCCAACATTTCAGCACCCCATGAGGCCCTCGACCTCCTCATCTCTCTCAATCGCCGGTCTGGCCCGTGTCAGGTCCAAGAGCCCAAAGGACATGAGCCATGCGACTCACCTAGCATTGCGCCCCTGCGCCACAATTCGCGACCACAGCCGCACAAGCTGCCCTTTGCTCCAACCAAGCCGAGCAGCCTAAAGCAGTGGTCCCTACCATAACACCTCATCGGCCCATGCTGAGCCGACTCCTGGCCCTTGCCAGCCAACGTGTCGCACCACCCCGACGGTTACCCCACGACAGCGCTATCCAAGAAGAAGACAAGAAGAAATTAAGTTTTTTTTACATTGGTGCGGCACGGAGAAGACGAAGAAAGCAACGAAAGACAATCCTTTGTACGGGCAAGATGTAGAAGATTGCTAAAGGAGGGGGAACAAATATCCTCTAAACTCTCTCTCTTGTAGGGTAGAATAAATCACTCTCCAAAGTTAATTTAATAACCCACTTAAGGTGGACTTAAATAGGCTTTGAGAGAAATTTATTTCCCTTTCCTAGAATGATCTAATTTCATATTAAAGAGTGAATCTACATCAAAGCAAGAAGCAATCCTAAGTTTCCTAGAGCGAAAAGATCTCTACACTTGTTGCCTTTTCCTACGAACTGCCCAGCAGGTGTGGGGGCATTTGTGGAGCCAAAAATAATCACAAGGCGACACGTGGATTTTTGGTAAAAATGACAAAGTCACCCCTAAGACACACTGGTTGTCCTACGCGCGAGCAGTGGACAATCAGCCAAGAGTGTCCAAAATAGGTAACAAATTCCAAATCATCTCATCCATCCTCATCTTAGGTAATTACTTCATAACCTACAAATTATTCCATATAAATGGAGATTAATTGGATAATTAATGGATTAATTCCTAATTAATCAATTAATCACCAATTAAATCACCCATTTTCACACAAAAAACCTTTAAGGGCCGGCCACCTCCATTTCCTATATATATGACCCTATTTTCTCTAAAAAGCCGGTTCCACACTCTTACAAAACTCCCAAAAACTCTCCAAACACTTTTCTCTCTAAATTCTAACTTTGACATTGGAGGTTCTTCGGCCAAAGCCCGCCATTCATTATAGGCGCGTGAGGCTCTTGGCCTTGACCCTAAGGTGTTAATTGTTTTGTAGGTGCAATTTTGGTCCAATAAGAAGGAGGCGGAAATTTGCATCCACAACGATGACCCACAACTGTTTGCTCGGAGGATGATGGTGGATGGGAAGAAAGTGACAATTTTCTCTGTTGATTTTGAGCCATAAGCCAATCCTTTTAATATTTCATGTACCAGACGAAGAGATAAAGATGCTAAAGAAGAAAGAAACAATGAATCTGTACCAACTGCATTTTTAATTGAATTTTCTAATTTTTGACATTTTTAAATATGAATATTTCTTAATACTATAATATTTAATTAATGTTTCAATCTAGTTGGCAGAGAAGTAGGTCCCATGTTTACCACGTCAGTATTTATAGGAAAATTAACGAATGATTGACATTGCAATGAATTGGCAAATTGATGTATGACATTGCAATGTTTAAAAGATGGGGTATGAAATTGTAGTGCAACTCATAGTTGAGGTAATTTTATGTAATTTACTCTTAAAATTAAATTCCAGTTGCCTATAAGTGTGGCACGCATATAGTTAAGCTACTACGCACACATTTTCTTTTCAAAATTAAGGACAAACCACTTTCTTACAATCACTCTCGATCACAACATCAAGGAGGCTGAGTCTTTTTCCCAACTTAACTTTCACCAAGACAGCTTCCGCCTCCACCTCCTCAAGAGTTGTACAAGATGAGTGAAAAATTCACCTTCAAGTGAAGACCCTCGATAGTGGGATGTGGTCCAATATCCAAGTGGATAGGATGTTGGATTTTTCTTCATGCGTTAGTATCTTTATTACTATTACCAAATCAAATGACCGTAAAAGGATGAATTCTCTCTTTCGAATCATTAAATCCCATAAAGGATAAATTAACTCTTAGGAATTCTAAAAATGATTGTTCTGATATATCATGTAAATTCTTTTAAATGCAAAAATAAAAAAATTCTCTGTGGTGGAACAAAATATCTCTCATTTCCCCCTCGAATAAATTCTTAGACACCAAAGGCCTCTGCCCTTCCATCCCTTGGATAGATAGAGGGGAGGGCAGAGCTTTTGGTTTGTCATGCTGTCAAAGAGTTGAACAATGGTTTTTCGTGTTGTCAAAGAGTTGAACAATGAAAATAGATGACGAGTGCCTGATCGAATTGATCGGGTCATGTAGGAACAAGGTTCAAGTCTACCGGTCTGTTAGGATGCCTCAGCTGCATACATCACTGCACTTCCACTTGACACCTATCGTAATGATAAACGGCTCGTCTCGCCATGACCTTCTCTTGAATCCTCAAAACTTCTGTCGCTCCACCCCCGCAGGGTTCGAAACTCTTCCTCCTTAAATTATTGTAGGGAAATTTTATTTAAATCCATTTACCTCTCTTTACATCAAATTTACTCTTTACACCCATATTATTTTTAAGAGTTTTTATCACAAGTAGTCACTAAAATTGACCCATACCATCAAGATAGTCCCTGAAAATGAAAATCAATCAATGTAGTTCTTGAATATGAGTGTTGCAAATCAATATAGTCCTTCCATTAGAATTCCGTTAAAATTTCTGTTAATATGTTTATGTGGCACATAGGTGGACCCACAAGCCTATTAAATATAGCCACATGGATAAATTATTGAAAACTTGATAAAAGTCTAATCTAAAAACATTTAAAACTAGATTCAAAATGATTAAATAGAAAAATCAAAAGTTGTTCAACAAAATAAGAAGCCCAGGTCCTGAGAACAATGATGTCAGGGGTGGGGTGCAGGTGGGAAGATGGTGGCTGGGGTGGGAGAGATGGCAGGGGAATTGGCAAATTAAGAAGCCTAGGTTCTGATTATTATCATTGTCGTAATACACATTTCACACGCACCGGACGCATCCGTTGTTGCAATTATCATCCAGCTCCTGCTTCTCGAGCCGCGGAGCCCCTAATTTTGCTTCTTCTTATTATGGCTTCGATGCTTTTATTGGCTAATGAGCAAGTGAAGTTTTGGTTGTTGGTGTCGCATATCATATGCGGTCGGCAACAGAGTTGCTCTGGATGGTGGTGCGAGCGGAGAAGGGTAGTCGTGGTGTTTGAAGAAGAAGACGAGAATTGTTGTTTGGCGGCTTGGTTCAAAGAAGAAGAAGAAGCCGAGAAGGTGTCTTCTTTTTGTTGAACAACTTTTAGTTTTATTGTATAGGTTTTACTGATTTATTTATGTGGGTTCACATACGTGCCACATAAGCATACTAACATAAATTTTAATGATATTCTAACGGAAAAACTACATTAATTCATCACACCCATATTCAGGCACTACATTGATTGATTTTCATTTTCAGGAACCATCTTGATGAGGAACTACTTGTGATAAAAACCATATTTTTAATTAAACTATCAATATCTCTTTAAACCTAAATTTATTATCTAAATTACCCTCACAAACTCAATTCAATATGTAAATTTATCTTTTACACCCATATGAAAAATAAAAGACCAAAAAATCAAAGCAATCTCTTCTCTGACGTTCTCTTCTTCCAACAATTGCTTTTGATGGAGTCTCCATCATCCTTTACAGCGTTGCTCTCTCAACTTAGTTTGTATTTGTCAAGACTTAATAGTATTGGTCAATTTTCTCATTAGATTTGTTGAAGGGAGTCCTTGAATTGCTGCTTAATCATTCGTTTCACAGCAAGAGCCAGTTTCTAATATAATTGCAGCACAATGCATGTTCTTATTTGACATATCCTGGGTAGAATTTAAAGACTTAAGTTGTTAAAGATGTTTTTGAAATTAGGCTCACGTGCATCATATGTGTTGCATACAAGTTTATGTTCCCATTGTCACATCCCGACCCGGGACGGATCACTTCCCGGGCCCGCTCCACCACCGTAGCACGATATTGTCCGCTTTGGGCTTACCATTCCCTCACGGTTTTGTTTTTGGGAACTCACGAGCAACTTCCCAGTGGGTCACCCATCATGGGATTGCTCTAGCCCCCTTCTCGCTTAACTTCGGAGTTCCCATGGAACCTGAAGCCAGTGAGCTCCCAAAAGGCCTCGTGCTAGGTAGGGATGAGAATATACATATAAGGATCACTCCCCTGGGTGATGTGGGATGTCACACCCATATTTACAATTTGAGCTTGCATTAAACTTTATTAAGATTTTTATTTGTTTCTTCCCTCAAATATGTCCACCTTTTAAGGGGTTGAATATGATGGGTCTGCATGTACGCCACACCCCTCCACTCTTCCTCTGTATAGAAAAGGAAGAGAAAACTCCTTCCTTTTCCCGTCCACTCCATGGGTTTCCATTTCAGCGACTTAGTATAGATTGTCGATAGTTCAAAATTACTATCCATCTATACAAAAGGGCTTGTTTTTCACTATGAGAATGTCTTATGATTTTTGTCATGATAGAACGTAAAAGAATGATATGTGATGGTGATGATTAGGTCTGTTATTGGGTGTGTGCTTATAATCTTATTTGTATTATTAGTTTCATTTTGTACTTTATAGTAATTATGCAATAAAGTAATAAAGTAATTTTACGTTTGCAGTTTAAGTTGGATGTAGAGAGAAGTTATATGGGTTCAAATAAAATTTATCATTATTGTATTATTTGAATCTTCTCAGTTCCCCTTAATAATAACAAAATTAAAAAAAAGAAAAAAAGACGCCTGATAGTTTGTCAATATCACACCAATGTATACTGACTATATTTATCTATTATATATAAAGAGAGAAGAAAAGGTGAATAGTGTTTTGGTGTCATCAAGCTTTAATGAAAATAATTGGACAAAAATGCCCCCAAAATAAAAAACTTCAAAGGCATTCCAAAATAATGAATCAAATAAGGTAAGGGCATTTTCGTCATTTTAATAGTATTTTTTAATAATTAAATTATTTTGTGTTTTTTTTTTTAAATTAGTACCTCACAATAAGTTAACAATAATTTGATTCAATTTATCTATTTCTAAACACGTTCACAACATCTTAAGAGACGTGTAATGCTGGTAATTAAAAAAAAATCATTCAAACACGGATAATAATATGATTAAATTAGTTGTCAAATGATTTTTTTTTTTTTTTTTGTAACAAACGATATTATCTATACTAAGGGGAAGGGATGTGGGTTTAGCCTCACAATGGGCTAGTAATAATGTGATTCAATCAGTTGTTTATTAAATATTATTTTCTCTATTTTAAACACGTTCAAAACATCTTAAGAGACGTGTAATGCCGGTTATAAAAAAAATCTTTCGCACGCAGATAATTATGTAATTAAATTAGTTGTTAAATTATTGTTTTTTTTTTTTTAACAAACAATATTATCTACACTAAGGTGGAGGGGATGGACTTAGCCTTACAATGGGCTAGCAATAATGTGATTCAATCAATTGTTTATTGAATATTATTTTCTCTATTCTTAATGTAAATTCTATAGAGACAATTTTATTATGTGAATTCAGCTACTTTAATTGGTTTATGAGGGGTTTCTTCTAGCATGATCTAAGATTATTCATTTACTTTAAATATTTGACTTTCTTTTTGTCAATTTACACACACACACACACACACACACACACACATATATATATATATATACATTTAAAACATGTAAGTCACGCATAGTACGTTGTGATTCAAAAAATGTCTTTTGCACGTACTTGAGCACGTGCATGGAGGCTAGTGATAATATAATGACGATACGTTATCTATATACTACTGGGGATATGTAGTCAATATATTATCTACTCAAATAATGTACAATGAAGTTTTCTAAAACCTACATATTACACCGCTTCAAGATGTTACTAGTTGAGTAGCTCGTGAATTCACAAGCGTGTATGGAGGCTAATGATAATATAATGACGATGCGTTATCTATATACTACTGGGGATATGTAGTCAATATATTATCTACTCAAATAATGTACAATGAAGTTTTCTAAAACCTACATATTACACCGTTTCATGATGTTACCAATTGAGTAGCTCGTGAATTATCAGTAATACTTGGTTTCTAAATACTATTAATTTTACATGAATTAATAATACCACTGGATAGTGAAACTGTGAAACTGAAAAATTTGTCATCTAAACTCTCACGAGGTGCGGAGCCATTTACTTGCAGGCTGTCAAGCTGTCTCGGTTTACAACTACAGGATCCCCACTCATAACAAAAACCATGTTACTGGCGGGGCCACAGCCTCCAAACTATTTTTACCATGATTTTCATCGGTAAAAGGCCATTCAATCATGTTATTCAATCATGCACCTTTGGGGGAATTTTGCTTTACCAACTCACTTTCAATTTGAATAAAATCAAATAACAATGATTGAAAATAAATCACATTTGCATGCAAAATTATTTAGTCAAGTCAATTAAAGCAGTATATTTTATTCTCTGCATTTAATTTTGAAACTTACATGTTCATAGTTTAGACAAATTTAGTATAATAATTCTATAATCTTTCACAAAAACATGTTAAGAAATAAAAATGTTTGCCTTTTCATAGATGTAAACTAAATGCCACCAGATGATTCAGGAAACTATCATTTGGATTTGAATTTGATATATAAATACATACATATTATATATAGATATATATATATATATATAATAAGGTAAATATCAGTTTACTACCCTCAAGTTTCATAATTTTCAACATTTAGTACATCAAGTTTTTTTTTTTGTCCTAGAGTCATATCTAAAGTTTTAATTTTGAGACAGTTTCATACATTCGTTAGTCAAACTATTAAGTCTATCGTTAACTGATGATGTGACGACCATGTGGACAATGACTGGGCGCCACGTGTCATTAAAAAAAATTAAAAAATTAACTAAATAGAAGTACTAAAAAAAAACATAAAAAAAAACCAGAACCCCTTTTTTCCTTCCCACTTCGTCTTCCTCACTGGAAAAGGGGCCAGATTCCTCGCCCTCGATTGGTGCGATAGTAAGCCCCTTGCCTCCCTCGCCCACGCCAGCTTCCATCTCCACCGCTCGCTCCCTTTTCTCCTCTCTCCTCTCCTCTTTCCTCTTTCCTTTCTTGTCCCTCTATCTCATAAGTTTCTCTCTCTCTCTCTCTCTCTCTCTCTCAGAGTCGTGGATGGCAATTGCGGGGTCGAATGAGGAGGCCGTCACGACGTGGTAGGCCTGCTGGTCCCACAGCACCGAGCAATACAACAGCGTCGAGGGATTCTGCATTGGCTCCAACGAAATCGAGCAGATGAACACTGATGGAATCTCAATGGACTCCAGCTCCTCAATCATCTTCTTCAAATCCAATTTATCCGCCACAACACTGACTCTGCGGCGCCGCCCTGTTGTGCTTATGGATCAGTTAGGAAGAGAGTCTACGCATCGTCTCTCTTCCTCCGCACCCAGTGCTCCCCCTCCCTCTTCGACTCTGCACATCCACCATCTTCCTCCTCTCTCCTCTACACCCAGTGCTTCCTCTCCCTCTTCAACTCCTGCACTTCCACTTTCTTCTCACCATCACAAAACTATAAAAACAAAAAACCACATCCCAAACCATCAAAAATTAGAAACCCACGAAATTCAACATCATCAAATTCAAAAATTGAAAACCGATGGTGAAAAATATGGTGCGGGTCAACCCAGATCTGGGTTTGGAGTTGGATCGCGATGGGTTCACTCCCCTGCATCTGGGTGTGATCAAGGAACAAGCTGTGGTTGTGGCCGAGTCAAACCGGCGGCGACTCGGATTTTGACTCAGGGAGGTGAGGGTGGGTTGTACTTGTGTGTGAAGCATCATAGGCTGGAGGTGATTGGTGGAATGTTCAGGGAGAGGGAATTGAATGTGGGTGTGCAGAAGAGAGAAAGGGAGGGAGGGGATTGGGGGTTGAGGTAGGAATGGTGCGAGAGAAAAAGTGTTGGGGTGGGAGAAAGGGTGGGTTATGGGAGGGTCGAAGGGTGGGCACGGGTGGGATTTAGGGAAGACAAAGGGGTGGGTGATGGGAAGGTGGGAGGGTGGGCACGGGTGGGATTTGGGGAAGAAGGGTTTTTTTTTTAAATTATTTAAATTAATTAAATTATTTTATTTTATAAATAATTTATTTTTAATTTCCACGTGGTTGACACATGGCACCCAGTCATTATCCACATAAGCGTCACATCATCGGTTAATGGTAGACTTAACAGTTTGACTAACAGATGTATGAGACTGTCCCAAAATTAACATTTTATGTATGACTCTGGGACCAAAAAAACTTGATGTACTAAATGTTGAAAACTACGAAACTTGACAGTGGTAAACTGAGATTTACCCTATATAATATATACTCATTGCTCAAAAAGTGAGCAATGGTGTAACTAATAAATTACATTATACACTCATTGCTCAAAAAGCTTTTCTGAAAAATGGCATTTGCCTAAACACTTTGAATCAGCTCTTCTTGTGAAACTATATGGAGCAAAACACAAGCTATAGAATCAGAAAACAATGTAGAGTAATACCCTGTGTATTTATTTGGATAACTTTGTCACCGTTTGCAATGGCCGGCTACTGAATGACTGCAAGAACCGTCACCCGCGTCAAACTTTGGTGAAATTGGCACTGTTTTTATTCCCAAACCCTGCAATGCCTCTTTCGTACCCACTGCTATCACCTGGTTCAGTTACCTGCTTCTCTTTCAGCCCATTTTTCACATTGTCACCATCCAAGTGCTCTGCGTCCCTTTTGGATCTACGATCCTAAAATAAGTGTTTCACGAAACTTGATCAATAACGAAACTGAAATCTAGATGAGAGAAATAATAGCATCAAAGGTGATAGATATGATAAGTCACTTTACTGCATCGAACATAAAAGTATAACCAGTGCCAAATGAAATCAAATGAGAGAGAGACAGAGAGAACATAAATTGATTTTCAATCAGAAATGCATACATCTTTGAATGGGGACTCTTCAGCTTCTAGCATATGTACAATATGTCCCAATTTTGGCCGCTTCTGTGAATTTGGATCCACACAACGTAAAGCTACAAGAAGAACCCGCTTCAATGCCCTGGAAGAAGGCTTCTCAGGTAACTTGGGATCCAATACTGCTTCTGCACTTCTGTCAGCAACCATTTTCTTAAGCCAATCCACTAAGCTCACCTGAAAATCTCGCATTTAATTAAAAGGAACATCAAAGGAAACTCAGGAAAGAAAGAAAACCAGAAACCATTAGAGAGGTTATCTTAAGGATTCAGACCTCTTCTGGAGGCCGGCTATAATCAACTGGATTCCTTCCCGATAGTATCTCCATGATAAGAATCCCAAAACTATACACATCACTTCTCTCATTCAACATGCCCGTACTCGCATACTCGGGAGCAACATAGCTTCAACAGGCAGAAACAGATTATTATCGCATCAACACAAGAAAATGTAAGCGCACAAACATACATATATGCACATGGAGGGTCCACCATACCCAAATGTTCCCATGACACGCGTCGTGATGTAGCTCGTCTCAGAACCAATGAGCTTAGCAAGGCCAAAATCTGACACCTTGGCATTCCAATGCTTGTCAAGTAAAATGTTGCTCGATTTTATATCACGGTGAATAACCTTGGGTTCCAGTCCTTCATGAAGGTATGTTAACCTACAAAATGAAATCAGTTATGATGAATGCCACCGATGAAGGCGGGGAAAGAAGAAAAAATCAAGGAACAAAAGCATGTGAATTCTAAATTGATCTGCATTGTTACCCTTTCGCGGTTCCCAGTATGATATTCATTCGGATCTCCCAAGTAAGCGGACTGCAAGGCCCTACATCCCCATGAAGCCACCGTTCTAGGTTCCCATTGTTGACATACTCGTACACAAGCATCCTATCAACATAAACGCGGTTAAAAGATTTTGAGTCGATATTCTGATTGCTGTAGACTTAATAAACTATAATTACGAGATCAAAAGCTAAACTTGAGACAATGAAGATAGAGTGTAATTAGGCAAAAAAACAGAGTACCTATGAGCTCCTTCAGCACAGAAGCCAAGCAATCTCACTAAATTCTTATGCCGAACTCGTCCGATTGCCTCCACTTCAACCTTGAACTCCCTCTCAGCTTGCCCCCTTTAAAATAACCCAACTTCTAATCCATTAATTTAATTACAAAAGCTCACTTTATCACAGTCATCAATCAATTACTCAATTAGTACAACACAAATTCTAACAAAGTCAAATAAACCTCATTATAAAAGAACTTAGGGCGGGTTTGAAATTGCTTCTCTGGAAAACACTTTTTCTCGTAAGCATTTATGCTAGAAGTTCTTTTATTACGAACACAATCAAATTTTTATTCACAATCCAAGTGCTACCCGGAAAAACATTTGGAAGTGCTTAAAGTGAAGTGCATCCTGAAGACGCATTTAAATTGAATTCAAAGAAAGCACCTGTTGTTCAGCAAGTTCTTGACAGCAACCTGAGTTTTATCCTCCAAAACACCATGGTAAACAATCCCATACCCTCCTTCCCCAATAACGTTGTCATCCACAAACCCATTGGTCGCAACCTCGAGCTCTCTCAGAGTGTACCAATGCCCCCACCCCAAGTGAGAAACTTCGGGTCCCACCATACCCGCCTGCTCAACCGCACGCGCCTCCCCGCTTCCATGCGAAGAAGAGGACCGAATTGGGTAAGTAATCCGGTGGTCCTTCCCAATCTCAACGTGCACTTTCTGGTACCCAATTGGGCCCTCTTCCTCCGTCGGCATCAGCAAGTGTTGCCTTTCGATTCTGGGAACTGGGTCGGGCTCCGGGTACGAGTAAGCTTGGGTTTGGGTCCGGCCATGGTCGACCCGGATCTCCTGGATCTCTTTGAAGACGATTGGTGTTGTGGGTTTTGCTAAAGTTTTGTTCTTGGATCGCTTGGCGGCGAACCAGAGAGAAATGAGGACGAGGAGGAGCACGAAGGCGGCGCCGACGCAGACTCCGACGACAATCCAGAGACGGAGGCCGAAGATTGAGGTCTGCTCGGAAAGCTGGTCGCTCATGGGCTCTTGTGTTACATCCGACATTTAGAATTCTGGTGCTTTTTTCATAAGTGCTTGTGTGAAGAAGCTGTGAGAGGAGAGGGAGGAGGAATAGTCATGGCAGCTGGCGTGATGGGACTATTTGGAATCGGAAAAAGATGTGCGTGTCTGTCTGCAAGTAGAGAGTGAGAGTGGAATTGCTGCTGCTGCTTTCGAGTGAAAAGGTAACTACGCGCGCGGTTGGATTTGGTAGTTCGTTGGGGAGCTTCCTCAAATGCATTCAATGTGCAAAAATAGTAACTTCACCCATGGAATTCATTGCTTAAGCACCAATTTAAGGAGAATAAGAGGATTTGCTTAATAGTGTTGTGATGTAATATAAAGTAAAGGAAATCGGTCGTTTGTTCTGAACATTCTTTCTTTAGTTAAAAATCTAATTTTGTCACTTAGGGTCAGTTTGGGATTTGATTCTGCTGTACTTTAAAAATGATTAGCTACAAAATAAAATAGTTGAGCGTTTGATAAACTTTATTTTTAAAAGTATTGGAAGTATCAAAAGCAGTATACAAAAATGATAAATAATGTTATTGTTTAAAATTAATGAGCTTGTTACATTAATTAAAAATATTTTAATAGTTCAACTCTGCTTTTTATTAAAACAGTTTCTAAAAGAAACTTACATGCTATTTTCAAAGATATTAGGGTTAGCCTACTTGTGATCAAGTAGAGTGACAAACTTGTAAAATAACATAAACGTGCCATATATGTTAGCTAATGCTCTAAGTTAGCTAGTTGTCAACCTTTTCATTATATATTTTATTTATTTATTTTTAGGGTAAATTGTTATTTGACTTCTTGAACTATTACCTGAGTAAAAATTGATTCCCTAAACTATTTTTATGATAAATTAACCCTCTGAACTATTTGAAATTAGCCAATTAACCCGTTGTCAGTAGATTCCATCCACTATTTCGTTAAATTGAAGGGCAAATTAGTCTTTCCGTCATTAATTCTTTTTATCAACCATAACCACCAATAAAATTATGACATATGGACACAAAATAATGTGTAACGACAATGGAAAATGGTATGTTATGTAAACGTTCGATTTTTTTACATTTTCTTATTATGCTATATGTTTTATACATTATCTTGTGTCCATATGTCATAATTTTATTGTTTGTTATCATTGACAAGTAATAATTGATGATGAAATGACTAATTTGCCCTTGAATTTGATGGAATGATGAACGGAATCTAACGGCAAGGGGTTAATTGACTGATTTTAAATAGTTCAGGAGGTTAATTTACCAAAAATAAATAGTTCAGAGGATCATTTTCAACTAGGATAATAGTTCAAGGGGTTAAACCGCATTTTACCCTTATTTTTATATACAAGTGACATTGAGAAAAGACTATATTAGATCTTAAGTACATGTGCGGATACTCTTAAACACCTTAAATTATGAATCTCTTGATTCTTGGTCTCGTGATATTTCCGATATTTGAGGAGGTTCAAAGTTTCGCACTTCCAACTATCAAAGGGTTATGTAAACAATTGGTAAATGGGGTTTGTGCATTGTCAGGAAAAATATATACAAACATTGATATATTTTTTTGTCAGAGAAAGGAGAGAACTGTTGGCGAATAAAATCTTACATTGTTCATATGACAAAGGTAATATATAATTAATATATGAGAATTTGCATTCTTAATATTACCGAGACATTTTATGATAAAACACAACACATAATTATAAGTGGTTAAATTAGAACACTATCGGTAATGGTTATGGTGAACCATGTTGAGCCTATAAACGACCATGGATCGAAGTTTTGTTGGTTTGAAGATAAACACTCGACTATTACAAGACTTGTAAGTTTAAAGATATATAATCTACTATTCACTATAAGTCTCATAGTAAGTGTTGATAATTAGTTGGTAGCTTTCCTTTGTATGAAACATATATAATGAAGCACTTTCCTAATGTAGAAAATGAATTCTCCTTTGATAAAGTATCAAGTGAGTTGGCAACTAAAATTCCACAAGGTTCAAAGCATGGCCAATGTGATGGAGCAAAATGAAGTAAAATGTCATATCTTGCTCAATAGGAGAAATTTTAGGAAGAACTGGTTGTTCTATAATTCTACAACATTCAATTCAAGTGTTGAATTAACTGATTAAAAAAAAATGATGGGTTTACAAGCAAGTGCAGATGCATATTGGGATCAAGGTGATTCAAGGACCATCCGAGGCCAGGAAACAAGCATGGGAAGATTCTTCGGGGATCTTTCGAAAATATGGTGCAAGTTCCTTTTCTGCCCATTAAGCATTTGATGTAATGTCTATCAAACATATCTCGAAAGCACTCAGCAGGTTATGTCGATAACACTCGGTAAATGCTCTTGATAGCACTCATTAGATTGCTTCAGCAAAAGTGAAAAATATGTTGACATGTGCACAACATGGTTCGTGATGACAATAAGCCCACCAAGTTTTCGATGAAATGCCTTTGTATATAAACTTAAATTTGTTATCGCACTTCACACCATATTTCTATCTAAAAAACTTAGACATTTAACATTAGGACCTCCAAAGTTCAAATCCTAAATTCGCCACTGTTTACAAGAGTAATAAGATTGGTATAGAGGGGGTGTCCCATTAATCTGGCAATCAAAGATTTTAATTTTTCATCATTTTAGCATATTGATAACTCTATACCATCCACCCACTATAGAGTCGAATTTAAGCGATTTTTTTCTTCTTTTTGTTTCTTTTAAAACGCAATATTTTTCACTAATTTACACTAAAAAGAAAAATGAGATAGTGTTGATACTCGACACGCAGTAATTTAAATATAAAAAAACCCTAACCACCCGGATCATACACTCACTATTTCTTTTCGTTTCCTTGGTTTCTCACTTGATTGTGTATTAGGCAATGATTCGTGACGAACCTATTTCTTGTTTTTTTTTTCAGCAGCTTACATTGGAAAACACTTAATACGTACGCAATCTATATATGGCATCTTCCTACGTTCCATCGTTTTTTTGGTGCAGGGACAATTTCAGTGTCATATAATATTCAAGTCTTTCCCTTTATACAACTAATCCATTAATTTCATAATTTTAGTTTTAATAGCTACCGACGACCTTCATCTCATATATATATATATATATATATATATACACATGCAAACTGTCAATTTAGAAGATAACATGACTATAAACAAAATATACAGTAGTGCTATTCACACATTTTATTTTACCCCCTACACATCTCTAGTAATTTTTGTTCATTGATCTATTATTCGAGTTGACGGTGAAAAATTGAGAGTGTGTAAGATGTAAAAATACGTGTATAGATAACACAACTCTGAATATAATATTTCTCCTAAAGATATATCTAAAATATCTAAATTTGTGGTAGGATTTTTCTTTTATATCGGCATGGGTCAACTTCTACTTTATTAACTTAAATTGATAAAACTACTAGATTTGTTTATAGTGGGATGATTTTATGTTTCAACAACTATGATGCATCGTATATGAGTGATCACCTATTTACGTATTGGAATCCACTCTACTCCAGACTGCCCCAATATTTTATTGGAAACCTTAACGAAAAGCTATTGGTACTGTTCACTTTAACAAAAAATCACATTTTTACACTAAAAAATTAATTCTGATACTATTTACTTTACCCTTTATTTTGTCCTTATAGTTAAAACTCAAAATTTTCAAGCTTTTTACATTGGTTTTCCTTATTTTATTCTAATTTTTTGGAACATACCACATTAAGAATTCCTTCATTATAGTCCCTAAAAATTACTATGCTAAGAAAATTTTTCATTACATTTAATTTAACTAATTAAATCAATTAGCAGCTTTAACATGGAGCTTTTCTGAGATGCTTTCTTCTCAAGTTAGTTACTTAATCCATAGTTTGAGATTACGAGTTTAAAACTTTCAATTCTTCTGACAAACTATTCTCGCATTGTTCCATATCATTCTTATTTTCGAAAATATTAATAAATATTCATGTTCTTAAGTGTTGACATTAACAGTACTGTCAATGCTCAAAACTTGTATGTTAACAAATTAAAATAAGGGAGTTTTAACGAAAAGTCCGTGGTACTGTTCACTTTAATGAAAAACCACATTTTTACACTAAAAAATCAAACCTGGTACTATTCACGTTACCCTTTATTTTGTCAATATCGTTAAAACTCAAAGTTTTCAAACCATTTTCATTAGTATTCCTTTAAAATAACTAGTCATTGGTGGGCTTGGTATAAAAATTAGAATGAAATAGACTCCAGATTTATGTGATTCACCTCTCAAAAATGGGCTACATCCACTATAGCACTTGGCTAAGACTAAAATTCTCTCTCACTTCAGTCATCGACCTCTTTCCAAGAGTTTCCCACCCCTTTATATAAGTCCTCAATGAAACCATAAGCCTTAGGCAAACCTAATCTCACTTTTCTAGCATTTAATGCGCCACCCCTCTCGACCAATGTGCTTATAACTTTTTAACCATTAGTTTGACATTCGGCAGTGAAGTGACGTTTACTCAGTCGGGATTGCGCGCTCTTTTAGAGATATATGTGCTGAGTGACCTTCTTGGCCTTGATTAACTAACCTTGTCACTCTAAGCAGCAACCCGACTACCTTTATGTCCTGTCCTAAGCTCTTGTTTTTTATTGTTGGATGACACGTGGCCTGGTCAGTGTCTGAGTAGGCTTGCTCTTCAAACCTTGTGCCATAAAATTGTCAGTTTGTCCACGTGCATCTAGTGGTTGGAAAGTAATTTATGTAGCCTTAATCAGACTAAGGTGGCAAGCGGACGACTTTAGTACTCGAATAAGTCTTCCTTTAACTCCATTGGGCCTTGGGCTTCTCAATCTTCTCCGGCTTTTGACTTCAATTGGACTTTCAGAACCTCTTTCCCTGCGTGCACCATTTTGTGGGCTGAAAAAGACCCAGTAATAACAAGTACGAGTGAATGCCAAATCCTACAAAAAATTGTTTCAAGGCTAAGATATCCGTTTCAAGTATTACCCAAAATGATAAAAAGTTGTTTAAGACTTTTGGATTAAGTAACACATCTTCTCTCACAAAAAGTTTTCATCACCATTCCTAATCCTAAACACATGCTATCTCTATTATGTACAGAAATCATACTCTTGTTCAAAACACTATTTAAAACATACAACAAGTTACATCAGGTCCTCAACAAGGAGGTCGGTGACAACAAGGAGGTCAGTGATAAAGGACGGAGGGTAGTCCAGCCCCACATTGATCTCTGCTGTTCAAATTGTAACGAGCCATGCATGGGCCACGGTATTGGCTTGGTGACGTATATGGGTACAAAACTCCTTAAGTGATCGTAGGAAGCCAGAACTTAGTCTTCAATGATGTTGCCGATGGTAGACAAGTTACGTGAGTGATTTTCACATATTCTTTTTAGCTTATTACATACATCTATATAATCTTAGCAATTGATTTTGTTTGATTTATTTAATTCAATAACCATATATAAAAAAGGGTGTGTACAAAACTAAAAAGGTGTGAAAATCACTTTCCAAATTTAAATTCATCAACAGCAATGTGAGAGCAAGTAAATTCGAAGTTATTGGCTCAAATACCTCTATTTTACACACTCGCAATGTGAAGTGCAAAAAGATTGTTTATTTGTTATTTCCATTTTACCTTTCTATTTCGATTTTGTGCGGTTTACAAAACCAAAAGTTGAAACGAACAAAATAACTAGTTTAGTTCAATTTTGGTTTGATTAGACCAAAACTATCTCATTTGGACTTAAATTCGTAAAATAAGCGAAAGAAAATGAAAAATATATCATTTTATATTTATATTAAGAAATTTTAACGAAAAGTTTACAGTACTGTTTACTTTAACAAAAAAATTACATTTTTACACTAAAAGATCATTCATAATACTATTCATTTTACTATTTATTTTACCATTATCCTTAAAACTTAAAATTTTCAAAATTTTCCCATTAGTTTTCTTTTTATATTATGGCATTTAGATTTCCACTCGAATACTCGGTCCTCGAACACTATCTCGATTGGTAGATGCTAAACCAGCGCCACGTAGCAAGGGAGTCAAAAAGAAAAAGAAACGAAAAACATCCAAATACGATCCCGCCATTTCCCTCCGAATAAAAGACCCCTTCCCGCCAAAACCACAAAATGTTAAAGTGACTACACCCAGAACCACCGACACTCACACAGAGATCCACCACGCAGTCAATGGCGGACGACGAGCAAGGGACGGCTGCCAACGCCAGGCGGCGGAGCCGAGGACCAGAGGCGTCGGCCCGTGCCGGAGCCCTCGAACGCCTCAAAGCTCTCCGCCATGGCGGCCGCCGATCTGAAACTGGCGGGTTCCAAATCAAGATGGAGGACCGAATCTACGATACCGTCGGAGACGACGAGTACGAAGCAATTGTCGCCAAACGACGGGAAGAGGTCCGAGGCTTCATCGTCGACGACAACGGCCTAGGGTACTGCGATGAGGGCGAGGAAGAGGACTGGACCCGGGCCGGTCCGTCATCGGATGAATCGGACGGCGGCGATAGGCCCAAGAGGAAGAAGGTCGAGAAAAAGGAAAAAGACAAGGACAAAGAGCCTGGGCCCAAAATGTCCAATTCGTCGCTCATGGCGGCGACGGCGATGATGGGGAAGCAGAGGCTTTCTTCGATGTTCACGTCGTCAGTTTTCGGGAAAAATAGAGATAATGAAAGGGGGAAAGGGTTGAATTGTGATAGTATTGTCGATGATGTGATTGCGGAGTTTGCGCCGGATGAGAATGACAGGGAGAAGCGGAGGAGGGGACAATCGAACAAGATTTTTGTGTCAAATTCGTGTGTTAAGAGTGAAATTGGGTCTGATAGGGGTGTCAATATAGCAATGAAGGTTGAATTGGATAGAGTTGTGGCAAGTGGTAGTGATTCTGTGGTGGGTTCTGTGCAGATTTATGAAGGGGTTGAAGAAAATGAGGGCAAGAAGGAGATGGTTTTCGAAGTTGGTGATCCCCCAATTGAGGAAATCCATGATTTTTCAGAGAGGGAAGGGGCAGATGAGGAGAAAAATGTGAATTTCATTGAAGAGAAAGTGGAACCTGTGGAGAAAAAGGAAGAGGTTTTCACTTTGAATGCAAAGATTAAGGAAGATAATAAGGACCCGTCATTGAGTGCTATGGCTCGATGGAAGGCGGTGAGGACTGGAGGGGATGGGAATGTTGGTGGCAGCGTTGTGGAGGTCAATAGTGGCTCAAATAACGAAGAGCTTTTGCAATGTGATTTGGAAGAAGATGGTTCACTGCCTTTTTACATGATTGATGCTTATGAAGAGTTCTATGGTGCTAATATGGGCAAGCTTTATCTGTTTGGGAAGGTAAAGATGGCAATAGTTTGATGTAACTTACATTCTGTTTGGTTCGTTACGAATGAAAGTTTGTAAATCTGTTTCATTTCTGAAGTGTAGTTCTTATGTTGCATGTTTGATCATGTTGCACTATAGGTCAAAGCAGGAAGTACATACCAGAGTTGTTGTGTGGTTGTAGAGAACATGCAGAGATGTGTCTACGCAATTCCAAACAGTTCTGTATTTCACAGTGATGAAATCATGAAGCTTGAAAAGGATGCCGAAGAGTCGAGGATATCATCCAGAGAATTCCGTACAAAGCTGCACGTAGGTGTTTGTTTTTCAACAAGCGGGAACATACATACCATGTAATTCTTGTTGGACTAGCATTTAATTTTCTTTGCTGCTGTTCGTGCTTTTGTTTTTCCTGTTATCAGGACATGGCTTCGGGTTTAAAGAGTGACATAGCTAAGAAGTTGTTGGATCAAAATGTTTCAGCTTTTAGCATGGCACCGGTTAAGGTTTGCACATATAATCATAGAGATATTTCCAACTTTGAATTTGATTAAATTATAACCAGTGAAGTTTATTGAGTCTTTGCGGAACTTTCCCGTTATTTGTTCCACTTTGTTGCTCATTGAGTGTTATGTGAACACATATAACAGAGAAACTACGCATTTGAGCGATCTGACATACCTGCAGGAGAGAATTATGTACTTAAGATCAATTATCCATTCAAGGTATAACACTCAACCTGTAATTGAATCAGTTTATAGAAATAAAGTACACCTTCAATTTGCATATCAACTATGTTACATCTTTCTAGTAAACATTTGGAGTTTCCTAGGTTTTTGTTCTTTACAGTTGCATGCTGTGAGACAGTGATGGTTAATGACTTGATGATTTAGTGTCAAAGTTCATTTGACTCCATTTTTATGAGTACTGATTGCACTGTCGCAGGATCCCCGACTTCCAGCAGATCTCAAAGGAGAAACATTCCATGCTCTTCTAGGAACACATAGCAGGTACAAGAAGTTATAGCATTTCCTCCAGTTTGATGTCTGATCTATAACTCTCAAATCTTTCGTTTGTGTTTATTCCTGGATTTTCCTAGTGGTGACCTTAGAGAATGGAGCTAGCTTATGTTTCTTTGGCGCTCTTTCTTTAATACATTAGAGAAAACCTAACATATCATAACTTACAGTGCGTTGGAGCTTTTTCTTGTTAAAAGGAAGATAAAAGGACCTTCTTGGCTATCAGTTTCAGGTTCTGAGTTTCGCACAGTTTCACAACGGGTGAGATCTCCAAGTCTGGACAGCTGTTATCATTTTAGCCATGATTATGAGCTTCATATTTTACTTGTTTTTGGGTTCATCTGTGAACTTTGATTATTCTATCATGCAGGTAAGTTGGTGCAAATTTGAGGTGGTCGTTAAATCTGCAAAAGACATACAGGTCTCAAATTGCCCAAAGAAAACTGCAGAGGCTCCCCCAGTGGTTGTTACTGCAATAAGTTTGAAAACTATTAATTTTGATGAAATTGTCTCTGCATCTGTTATCTGCTGTCACAAGTCCAAGGTTTGTTCTAGAATCATTTTTAGCACTGCTTGTTTTAGTTTTGTTTTTTTCTGTGACTTTTGATGCATCTTCTTGGGATACACAATTATCTAAGCCTACCGACTAACACGCAATGAAAATTTCATCCATTTGTTTCACTTCTACAGTCAACGAAGTTTGAAGCCATATATTCATATACTATACTTGCTGAAATTTTTTGCTAAGGTTCACCAAAATTGTTTTCAATATCCTTATATTGTGCTCTTTGGCAATTCAGATTGACACTCCCGTGTTGGCATCAGAGTGGACAAGACCTGGCATGCTGAGTCATTTTACTGTTGTCCGTAAACTTGATGGAGGCATATTTCCCATGGGCTTCACTAAGGAGGCTACAGAAAAGAATTCTAAAGCTGGATCAAATGTTTTAAGCATCGAAAGCACGTGGGTTAACTAGCATATTTAATTCTCAATCAATCCTTTTCTTTGCTCTCAATAGAAAAAATAACAACTATTCCATTAAAAACTGTATTTTAGGTTCACTGTCCATTGAAGCTGAACTTTGTTTTGCAGCGAAAGGGCTTTACTAAACCGTTTGATGATTGAATTACACAAGTTGGACAGTGATGTTCTTGTTGGACACAATATATCTGGGTTTGACCTGGATGTCCTTCTCCGTAGAGCTAAGGTGGGAATACTTTTTCCTTTATGTTAAAAATTGATTGTATCTATCCTTGTTATGTTTATTTCAATGAGTTTGGTGAAATCATTCTATCATTTGTGATCGATAAGGTCATCCTTTTGCTAAAATATATGCATCTAGAGGCAAACTGGATGAAATACAGATGGCTGACCAGATGCAGTTCGTCATCAGATACATGATGTTTCAGTGCAACATGTCTTTTATTTTGCATAAAAAAAACAAACAAAAAAACTTGACACTATTTTTAAAGACTTGGTTTAAAGTTTCAAACCATGAACAAAAAACATCATTCTCCAAATGCAGCTTTCTGTCGCCATGTCGTTCCACTGCAAATTTCTTGACCTTCCACTGTTTCAAATGCCTGTTTCTTGTTATGCAATTCTTCTCCTTCTGCTCATCCTGATTTTTCCACATGCAAATTCATTTGTGCCATATTTGTAAATTCTATGTATTATTGGTAACACTCTTTCCCAAAAATTTAAAAATAAAAGCTAAATTATTTTTTATGCATTATTTGTAAGTTCGTACACTTAATCAGCTACCATTTCCCATGAATATTTAAAGATGTTTAATATTTGTAGGCTTGTAAGGTGCCAAATGCCATGTGGTCCAAAATAGGCCGTCTCAAGCGTGCTCTGATGCCTGACCTTGCAAAAGGAGGGTCCATTTTTGGATCTGGAGCAAGTCTAGGGATCATGTCCTGCATTTCTGGTCGCCTTTTGTGTGATACATACTTGTGTTCCCGTGATTTGTTAAGGGAGGTAAGTACTTGTGTTTTGGATTATATGCTTGGTATTGCTGATTAGGTTTAGGTCCTCAGCATTTCATGTATGCAATGTTTTGCCTTTCCAGGTTAGCTATTCTTTGACACAACTTGCAAAGACTCAGCTGAATAAAGACCGAAAGGAGATCTTGCCGCATGAAATTCCTAGAATGTTCCAGAAATCAGAATTTCTAATGGAACTGGTACGTTCTCATACTTATATTACAAACTGTATTTGTCTTTTTAGAGTCGTTTTAATATTGTTCTGTTATTTTATGCTAGACTACTACGGCTGTCATTATAATCTCTAGCTTATATAGTACCTCTTATCATATACATACATAGTTAGGTGAAAAGGCTGTGGTTTTCTAATCCAAAACCTATTTTTCTTAAACCTCTCTCGTTTCTTTCTTCACACTAGCCTTCTGTTAAAAAGCTTAACTTTCCTGTCTTCTCTTTGAAACAAAATCATATAGTTATTTTATTCATGTATTCAGATTGAATATGGTGAGACAGATGCATGGCTGTCTATGGAACTCATGTTTCATTTGAGTGTTCTTCCCCTTACTCGTCAGCTGACAAAGATAAGCGGTAATCTGTGGGGAAAAACCCTACAAGTGAGTCCTATGATGTTTTTTCTATTTGATGAATTCAAATTTTGATAATGGACATGGTCTAAAAGGTATAGGTGGTCTAAATCTAATCTATGCATTTTTCAGGGTGCTAGGGCTCAAAGAGTAGAATATCTTTTACTGCATGCATTCCATGCAAAAAAATATGTTGTTCCAGACAAGATGCATCTGAAGGAAACAAATTCGGCAAAGCGTAAAACAGATAATGGTGTTGATGATAAAAATGTTGATAAGTTGGATGTAAATTTTGATAATGATGCAAAGAAGGATCATGGGAAAGGCAAGAAAGGTCCTGCCTATGCAGGTGGATTGGTATTGGAGCCAAAAAGAGGGTTATATGACAAGTATATATTACTTCTCGACTTCAATAGTCTTTACCCGTCTATTATTCAGGTAAGCAATATTACTTCTGGACTTTACTTACTCCACCATCGCCTAGATGCCTACTTTCAATTTATTTCTTCTCCCTCATGTAAAGTGAGGGAAATGGTTTTACAGATTTTTTTAGTATTCATACCGATTTAATTTTACAGGAATACAATATCTGTTTCACAACAGTGGAAAGATCTTCAGAAGGACTGGCTCCTCGTTTACCATCTAGTAAAAAAATTGGGCTCCTACCTGAGGTATAATGTCATCCTCAGTACAGAATTCTTTGTTTACTCACCCTGCACTTTTTAGCTCAAACAGATTGTCTTCATATCTGTCACAATCTGTTATAACATGGATTGTATGCCTCATAGTTTGTTTCCATTTTCTCATTCTCAAGAAAGTAGGTGCATGTATATAATATGCTTTTTCCACTACTTTGCAGTTGTTAAAAGATCTAGTTGAAAGGAGGAGAAATGTAAAGAAATGGATGAAGACTGCGTCTGGTCTCAAGATCCAGCAACTTGACATTCAACAGCAAGCTCTAAAGCTGACGGCAAATAGGTTTGTTTTGCCTTTTTAGGCCTTTTTATTTTTTGTTGTCACATTAATTGTATTTCATATGTGTAAATATATATATGTGAATATGGTTGGTATTGCAGTATGTATGGATGCTTGGGGTTTCCGAATTCGAGATTTTATGCAAAGCCACTGGCAGAGCTTATAACACTGCAAGTAAGAGAAATATGTGTTGCTTAGTTTGCACTGTAACCGCAGGGGATTGTTCACATCTAATATAAACAAATATGTTGACTTTTACACCAAATGCTTCCATTCAGTATTGAGCAAGTCCCATAATTCTTGTGCAGGGGAGAGAGATTCTGCAAAGTACTGTTGATCTAGTTCAGAACAATTTGAACCTAGAGGTCATTTCTTATATATCATACTAGCAGTGATTAATATAGTTTTCCAATATCCACATCTGAGTTATCTCAACTGACTGATTAAGAAGGACGTGCCACTATTGTTTTATCTTGCAGGTAATCTATGGTGATACCGATTCAATCATGATTTATAGTGGACTGGATGATATTGCAAAAGCAAAAGCAATCGCACGTAAAGTCATTCAAGAGGTAAGGTTCTAACCATGATAAAGTGCTATCTGAATATGATGTGGTCAGTAAACTTTCCACTTGAAACCCTTCTCCTGTGTGTTTAATGTTCTTGTTGCTAAAACCATTTTCATAATGGATGCAATTGGTGCTTCTTGATTTGTGAAGAAAGTTCCATTATTTAACTACCTCTAGAAAAGTCCACAGATATAGTAAAAGAGAAATGTTTCTGCGGAAAACAATATCATAGTTTCCATAACTATTTCTTAGACAATGCAAAGAGCTTTTTTTTTTCCTTCCAGGAAAGTTGACACTTCAGCACCACCTTATCAGTATCTGTCACAAGATTATATATATTCGAGTTATCTCCTATCTATTTATACAAAGCTTATGTCTGTATGAGGGGTGATTTCTCTATCTTTTTGCATCTTAGGTTAACAAGAAGTATAGGTGTTTGGAAATTGATCTTGACGGGTTGTACAAGAGAATGCTGCTTCTCAAGAAAAAGAAATATGCAGCTGTGAAGGTGCAATTCAAGAATGAGATGCCCTATGAGGTAATGTAAAAATTATCAAACTTCCAGTTTCAGTTAACAATTTCTTGAGATGATAGAAGTTAATACTTTCTGGTGCAGGTTATTGAGCGTAAGGGCCTTGATATGGTTCGCCGGGATTGGAGCTTGCTTTCAAAGGAGCTGGGAGATTTCTGCCTAAGTCAAATTTTATCAGGAGGGTATGCTGTGTTATAGCTCTTTTTATTTTGATATTGTCAGTTTGATTTTTGCAAAGGTTACTGATCAGTCACTTTTGTGGTTCATAGGTCATGTGAGGATGTCGTTGAATCAATTCATGACGCTCTGATGAAGGTGAGGTCATGGTCCCTTTCCATGTTTTCTATGTTGAACTCTTTGTGGGTTGATTCTTTGTTGATTTTCCCTTAGAGAATATAGCCATTATACACTAATTCTTCGTAGATTCATTTCCTATTACGTGGCCGATTGATTAAATGACCGAATTGTTGTGTTACAATTTTGAACAGGTGCAAGAGGAGATGAGAAACGGACAAGTAGCACTTGAGAAATATGTCATCACTAAGTCATTGACTAAACCACCTGAAGCATACCCAGATGCCAAAAACCAACCACATGTCCAGGTGAGTTCAAGAAGCTTATTTTATGTTCAGTATTAATTGGTCTGGTCCCATGTACTCGATGTGTGTTTTTTTTTCCTTCATGTTTCTGTTGCATTGATGCTTCTGCAAACAATCCTAGGTGGCATTAAGATTAAAGCAAGGTGGTTATTCTGCTGGTTGTTCTGCTGGCGATACAGTCCCCTATATCATTTGCTGTGAGCAGGTTTGTGATGCAGTAGAATGTGTTCTCTATTGAATAAATATTTAGTGAACAACTGAACACTGAGCCCTGTTCTAATATTAAAATGGTGATGTTAATCATGTTTAGCCTCTCACTTTCCTTCCCATTTCTTGGACAGGGGACTAGTGTAGGTAATTCAATGGCGATTGCTCAACGTGCTAGACATCCCGATGAATTAAAACGAGAAGATGGGAAATGGATGATTGACATTGATTACTACTTGTCCCAGCAGGTTCTTTATCCGATTTATTTGCTCTAATCTAAGTTGTCACGGAGTATTGTCATTTGTGTAGTACATTCTGTTGTTTGGTTGATGACTTAATTCCGTTCTGCAGATTCATCCTGTGGTATCACGTCTTTGTGCTTCAATTCAGGGTACCAGCCCTGGACGCTTGGCTGATTGCTTAGGACTTGACTCTTCTAAGGTAAAATCAACATCCCCAGGCATTCTCTGAAGGTGATTGATATGATTTTTCATTGTAATGTAACTTTGAAATTGGAAAATTTTAGTTCAAAGGTAACTCAAGTGAAGCTGTCAGAGATGATCCTTCCAGCTTGTCCCTTCTTCTTGATGATGAAGAGAGGTAACCTTATCTGGTTTCTCGAGTCTTTCATATTGTCCACTGGTTCCTAAACTCTATAATTTGTTTAAAATTGGAATGAACCCGATGAAAATTTTATCTGGAAATGATAGATGTATTCATGTGATGAATTGCAGATTTCGCGGTTGTGAGCCTTTGATCTTGGCATGTCCTAGCTGCTCCGATACTTTTAATTGTCCAACTATCTTGAATTCCATTTCTAAGTCAATCACCGAAAAGCAAACAAACTCACAAGCGGAGGAATCTACCAGTGATTTTTGGCATACATTACGCTGTTCAAAATGCCCCGGGGAAGGAGACATGGGCAGACTGTCTCCTGTTATGATAGCCAACCAGGTATATAGACTAACTCATCCCTTTGCACAGTGCCACTATAATTATTTGTCAATGAAACTGTTAATCTTTAGAGATTTGGGGTCTGAAAAAGTGCTTATGGTTTTCATTACCAAATTGTCTTCGGGCATCTAATGAACACACTGCTTCGGATACTGTATTTGTCTTTCAGGTGAGAAGGCAAGTAGACGGTTTTGTTTCAATGTACTATAGGGCCTTTATGACGGTAAATCTTCCTCCTGCTCATTATACTAGGGAACCGTACGGGTGTAGTGAGTGTTTTTGGTTGATAAATTCAAATTAAATATCAATCTCCTGATTTTACTTTCAGTGTGACGATGAATCTTGCCAATACAACACACGAAGTCTCAACCTCCGGCTTGTTGGCAATGCTGAGAGGGGAACAGTTTGTCCAGACTACCCTCGCTGCAATGGGCGTCTTGTAAGAAAGGTATGCATCAAAAACTTGTTCAAGAGAAATATAAAAACGCTTTCTTCTAGTCTCTCTTTTCGTTTAGCTAACTAATATTGCTGTTAACGCGCCTTCACCAGTACACGGAAGCAGATCTGTACAAGCAGCTCTCGTTTTTCTGCCATGTCTTGGATACGGTGCGCTGCATAGAAAAGGTAATCGACTTTTTTCTTCACCGGGGCATTAGCTCTTGGTGTGGAGCTTGTATTTTTAGGAATGGTAAGTCTTAATCTTTTGGTGCAATCGGATTTGCAGACGGAGGCAAGCACTAGAATACCGGTAGAGATGGAGTTGGCCAAAGTTCGGTCAGTCGTGAATTTGGCTGCCTCAACAGTTCAGAGGATACGGGACCGTTGTGCGTACGGATGGATACAGCTGCAAGATCTTTGCGTTGCAGTTTAAGTTTTGAAGTTTTGCAGATCTTAGGGTAAAGTGTCATTATTCATGTGTGTCATATATTTGATTGATTGATTGGTTGCTGCTTTATTAGCAACGTTTATAAAAGGAATTCAAGTAATAATCCAAAATCCTAATCTGTTTATCAATCATCACGTTAGTTATTTGATTTGCAAATTTGGTTTTGAAAATTTGATATAACAAAAGGGAAGAATTTTCCCAGTTTTTAACAACAGAGAGAGTAGGATTTTCTAGTGTGCTATAGAAATACTCTGAGCTTTTTAGCCGTCTGATCTTTTGTCAAAAACACAAACCAAAATCTTACGGTTACAAAGTCTGAAAAATAAGACGCCGGAACACCATAGAACTTTTGCTGCCACTACATTTTTCTTCAAATTTTCGATCTTAAATCTTATTAAAAATTAATGATGCATCGCATTGTCGAACAACATGCAGGGAAGGAAGCAACATTATTCCACTAACGAGAAAGCCAATAAATTACCCCTCTACAATTTAACTTCAATCGTCGATTGCACTGGAATGCGTATACTGCTTCATGTAAACCATTTGCTATTACACTCACTGCAACTCCCCAACAGGTGCTTCGTTGAGCCACAAGAAATGAATGAATTCGTACAAATTCGCACTCACGCTAACCTACTTGGCATAGAAATAATTATAGTTAAATATGTTGTCACTCGGAAATGAGAATAATTTCAGCAGACGTATCAATATCAATTGATTCAGTTCATTCGTACCTTGTACGGCGTTGGATTTAGTTTCCTCATGTGGTCGGGACGCATTTTCTTGAGTTGTGTAATGCAGCGCTCCCTAATGTCCCTTAATGATGGCAGATCTTCTCTTACTCCACCTACAATCAACAAAAATCCGGGGTCAGACGTTACAGAGACCAATAACACAAAAACAACAATGGGATGGGAGTCTACTCAACGCTATACGTTCAGATGATGTTCTATTTCCAACGATTATTAAATACCCTGAAAGTCTACCTGGAGTCCCTGGCCAGAAACATTTCATAAGTTCTTCAACGCGCTGTGGCACCACGTATGCTCTCTTTGATTCATTAAAAGGGTGACGACACAGGATTCTTTCTCCCACCTGCAAGTTGAAATGTAAATAAAACAAGACTTTTATTCTTCATCATTCTAGCGATCATCACATGGAGTAAACTTTTGTATAGAATCCAAAGGAGCAAGCAAATGATGTACACTGAAATTATAAGCCATTAGGGATTTAAAGAATTAAAATAAACGTCTTATTAGATGGTCTGCAATATTACTCTCTTCCATATATCTCTTTGAATTAAGTCCCCTGAACTGCTTTCCATCCCCCCGAACGACCCTACTTCGGGAAGACGTTAACCACTGGAGCCCCTACTCATGGGTGTGGAACTCACAATAAGTGCAGAATCAACTTCATCTTTTAATTTTTTGTATTTTTCCAACCCTCTTGGGAAAATAAATTAATAATTTCCTGCCCATCTTGTCAACTAGCATATAGCATGACAAGTTCAATGCACTCCACTATTATTCCAACAATAAAAGAGAGACCAGATTTCCAGTACATAACTCTGCTTTCTGACGTAAGAAAAACCCATAATTGACGTGATAATCAAAATATATTTACTAATTTGCAAGCTCTTTGGAATAGCTAACCCAAATTATGAAAGATGTTTCTGTTTGCATGTATATGTCAATATGCACTCGGATATATGACTGAGAAATATAACATCTACTAAACAATCTGAGATAGCATGTGGCGTAATGGATGCAGAGGCCTAGTTGACAAGGTACCTTTGGAGGTGGTTCATTTTCCCCCGTCATTATATCTACCAGCGGATAACCTTCTTTCCCGTACAGTCTGTAACTCCGCTTTTTACAAGGAATGGAGACCTAAAATATGGATAGAAAAATATCATAATCTAAAGGATAATAGTACTGGAAACTTGTTGGCAGTATGATCAAACCTTTGTAACATCTTCAGAAAGTTTAATTCTGGGCTGATTATTTATCTCAACAAGCTTGAAAACACATCCTAAAGCAGCTTGAGCATAGCAAGTAACTACGTAGGTTCCAATTCCAAATGAGTCAACCTCATGACCCTACACAAGAAACAGCTGAATTAGTTGAGAGATTAGAGTTAAACAGAATGTTATTTAGTCGTGTGGTAATAAATCCCTAGATTAAAAGATAAACAACTTGAAGGTTGCCATATCAATGCTATAAAAAAACAGCAATCAGATAACTTTGTACAGTTCTTAAGCCACAACATACTTTATTTTTTGAGAAGACACAACATACTTTATTAGAGCCCCACAAGTTCAGAATCATTACCTGTTTGTTTAAAGCATCCAAAGTTTCCTCGTTCAGATCATTACTAGCTGTAATATTGGTCTTTCCAAACTCAGGTACTCCAAATTCTTTCTCAATGATGCGGAAAATCTTCCGAGCCTCGCAAGACAAATATGCTAGGTCACCTGAATCCAACCTAATTCCGCTTGCTTTGTACCTGGACATAACATCATCTAACTCATCAATGAGAGCTACAATAATACTTGGTTGATTGCCTAAAGATTCCAAACTAATTAAGTCAAGGGTCGTCAAGCTGCATGCACATTGCACAAATTAATATGGATGTCACAACGGTAATAAAAAATTGGAAAGACAAGGTTAATGTAATAGTTCCTAGAGTAGAGGCAACTTTCTGGAAGAGATTTTTCAGTGTGCAATGTTTTGTTTAAAAAGTAACCTGCAAAACAGCAAATTTTTTTATGAAGCAACATCAACATAAGCCTGCAACAGTGGTTTAAACCGGCCTATGGTCTTTCGCTCACTTCTAAAAGGGAACCTTTTACTCAATAAAGCAACCAAAACACCCCCCAAAAGTAGGCTTCAAACTTAAGAGGTCAATGCCTACAACCTAAATGCTTGAGCACTAATATTGGCTTTAACCATTAAAAAAGAAATGTGTTACCGTACAAACTGCTTTTGAGCCTACATCATAAACCATAGTCATCATTATCAACCTTATTGGTGTTGCCATAGTTTTCCATTTGTAACCAATAGAGGATACCTAGTTTTTTAATTCCACTCCAGATTGCACAATACTAAAATCATCCAACGGATAACATTACACTATTGAACGGTTAAAACTGCTGCATGAAAAATCTTTTGAACATACCCTAAATCATTGAGTGCCAAAGCAACGGCACAATAGTTAGGGATTCCACTCCTCATAACCTGGTAAACAATGAAAGGCATGTTTTTAAAATTCACTTTATTTAAAGAGACAATAAAGTATAAGTGGGCCGAAACCACATCATTAAAGATTATGAAGAATAATGTTTACTTACATCATATGTGTCTACAAGAGCTAGGAAGTTATTAGGGAATGCCAATGCATATGATGTGAATGCTGCTACTTCACTTTGATTGGTCTCCCCAAAAGTGCCATTTAATGATTTTGACCACTGCAAAGCACACATGAGTTAATGACGTCAAGGTCTGAGTGAACTGATCTTAGATCCTATTATGATAGCAAAACAAAAATTTGAGATTAAAAGTGTAAAACAGCTGAAGAAGGCAGACGTGTATATGAATATGCAAAATCTTGTGAATAAATTAGAACAGGAGTAGAATGCAAAAAACGCATATTGAGAAACGTGGAAATAAAGAAAAGCATATGAATTTTAAAGTGAAGAACAAAATCATACACCTTAATCTTGCTTAACCAAGTCTGAACCAGGCTAACAAAATCCTCACAAGTACTCTGGCCATCACTACTACGAAGTGTTTTATCAATTATCTCGTCAGGGCTCTGCAAATGGTTTGATAAATTAGAAAAACAGTAGCTTCACATGCAAAGGCATAAAAATCATGATGACAACAACATAATGCTCATAGCATTTAGTGTTCCAATGTCATGGAACAAGAACTAGACACTAAACACAATCTAGTAGTCTACTAAGGATTCATGATATATCATGTTTGTAATTTCCTTATCAGATGAAAACAATTAACATTAAAATCGCAAAATTTTATCTTAGATTTAATGAATAAACTATATGGCTTTAGCGCTCAACTAATACAAGAAATGCATCTCAAACATTGATAAACCTACCTTATAATATAAATACAATGGTATTTTAATAGTTAAAACAGACTTACTCATTTCTAGTTACCACTGATGATATGAATGTAGATATGAACTACAATGTTTCTTTTGTAACCTATTATGTTATGCAATATAGATCCCAAGTCTATATGCATTTGAAGTTGTTCTTTCTGAATTCCCTATAAGAATGCAAGAGTAACCTACCATAAATGAGCTGACAAAAGCATGAGAATGGGTTCCACGAAGTGGTATCCCGAATAACTTCCCAGCTGCAACATTACTGTCACATGTAACATAGAAATAAAGATAAGTTATTCCAGGTTTTTACTGACAACAACAAAAGGGCCGCTAATTATAGGTAAAATGAAATTTGTCATTTTCCAATATCAGAAATGCGTGAATATGATTTATAAAGAGAAGTAATATGCTTTAGAAAAAGGAAATACATCATCCAAAAGAGTTGTGAAAAAGGAAAAATCATAATGCTCATATGCCATGGCTGAGTTTTCGATAAGCATTACCTTGTTGCATGAAATCCTCCCAGGTAGCAGTACCTTGATGCCGCTATGCCCCCATCAGGTCCCTAAATATCAAAACAAAGACTTCTTTGTTACGACCGACCTCAGAACTTCAGAAAAGAGAACTCAAAAAGTGAAAACCCTGAGCTTGTCACAGTCCAAGCATGTTCCAGATACCTGAGCCCGTCGAAGCCCAAACTCAAGCAGATTCTTCGATTCTCCAGCAACAAAACGATGCCTTGCAGCATTCGTAGCAACTAAGGATGCATAATTAACAAGATTCAAAAAGGGAGTTTCGAGCAATTGAACCACCTGCAACAATAAAATTGTAAATCAAAACACACAGCATAACAACTGGATTGACAAATAACAACAACAACAACTAACCACAAGAGTTGCAAAAACCCGAAAACAAAAGTAGACTAACGGTTCTCACCGCAATTGGCCCTTCGACTCGAATCAGGGGAACCTTTGGAAAAACAACTGTACCCTCAGCAATGGCATACACTTCAACTCCTAAACAATCAACTCCTCTAAGATAGTCATAGAATCCATCCTACAGTTCACCATTGCAATTTGATTATTCGAGCTTTCGATACACGTGCAAAATCACAATTTGAAACTACAGAAAGCAGTAAAATTCATAGTGAAAGTTTCAGAATTGATTTACCTCGCACGAAGAAGACAACGATTCGCGGACGAAAGCAATTTCATCCTCAGTCAATTTGAAATTGGCAATGAATCTGATGCATTCTTCCAAACCGGCAAAGATTGTGTATTCGCCGCCGAAGGGGTTCTTCCGGAAATACAAATCAAACCTGTAAAAAATTCATATACAAACATATTTAGATTATTATGCAACCATAAAATGTAAAGCTTCTGTTTGGTTGCCGGGAAAGTGTAGAATTTTCCCGGGAAACAAACGCAGTGAGAAAGCAGAGAGAGAAGACTGACACGGCTCGTTCGTTGTGCTTGCCGGCTTTCCAGTAAGCGTAGGCCATGGTGAACTGGTAGAGATCCGTGAGCAAGGGCGTGACCATTGGATTGGTGGGGCCCGGAATGACCCGCCCCGTATCAATCGGGCCGTTCGATTTCGCCGCCATTTTTGTATTGCTTAGTTTTCTTTTGCTTCTTCTGCTTCTGGTAGATATGTGTGTTCTCTATGTGTGTGTGCGTGTGTATTTATAGAAAGAGAGATAAAAACAGTTACGATGACCGAAAGGGTAGAGAGAGAAAGAGAGGAGAGAGAGAGAGACCGTCAGAAACGAGGAAGAAGAAAGAATCCAAGCGCAGGAGAGAGAGAAGGGGTGTGCGGCTGACGTGTCGCTGATGGTGTTACGCAGGCAGCTTCGTATACCAACCATATATATTTGAATATATTCCGGTTTATTTTCTATATTTATCATTTTTTACATTTGTTTTCTGTTGTAATTCATGTCTTTATATGTTTGTCATGTGTCAAAAGATCCAAGTCCATTTTGTTTTCTGTTGTAATTCACGTCTTTATTTGATTTTAATTTTACTTTAAACGTGAACTTAAAGTCAGTTATTTGTTTTTTCAAAAACTCAAAATTTGCTCTACTTTATTTTATAATGATATAATTTTAACTGGTTGTTTGTTTACATGGCACAAATTTAACATCACGTGAGTACAAATGTAAAACTCACCATTGACACATCATTATTTAACGGTCAAATTAACGAATTAATTCATGAATCTACATTGTTAAAAAATAATGTTGTGATCCAAAATTGAAGTCTTAAAATATAATTTACCCATATAATAGATTGGTTGGTTCAATGAATGTGCTCCAAATGAACAAGTCAAGATAAGAACCTAGTTCACAACCCTTAAGTAGTTTCCTTTCTTCCTTTTTCTTTTCCAACTCTAGGGAATAATTCCCCTAGTCCAGTAGTGTCGAATCTTTAGACCAGAAAAAATAAAAAGAGAAAGAAAAAGAAGATGAACTTGGTGGAAGTAACACGTTTTGACTTCCCTTTCTGCATTGAACTTTCTTTGAAAGTTGATGACAAACATAATACTGAACCAGCATACAAAGTGTATCAATCTATAGTGTTATCTATTTATATCTTTATTGTGTTTGTGTCAATTCTTCATCCGTGACACACAAGTTGGTACAAAAGAACAACATGATAACACGATAACTTACGCATCATAAAAAAGAGGATAAAAGCTATCAATTTGTTAGTCTAATGTCAGGTGGACAGTTTAGTCGTTCGTGTTGACTTTGAGTCTTGTTAACGTATTTTACCCGAAACCCATCTCTTAAAACTTTCTTGACCCTCGAGTAGTATGAATTTCTAAGTCACCTGTGGAGAAATCCAAGTCAAATTTCAACCGTTGGAAATTCCAGTTTTCCTGTTCAACGTTTATCCCAATTGTTCGATGAACAGACCACGAAAGAAAACATAAGAAATATGGAAAGAATTGCTCATTTCAAGCTCAACCTCTTAAGTTTCAGTGATCAATACGTTTTACGAAAGCTCAAAGATCCTGAGACATCTGCAGAAATCAAGTATTACAAAATCTAAATGCAGCTTCGACGAAGCTAAATCAGAATTATAAAGTAATACCAGAGCAATGAAACAATACAATACAAAGCTTGATGTTATGAACAAGATTTTCATATAGTTTATACATAACGAACGGCGGGCGTGTGTTCTCTCAGACATGACAGATGATTTATAATGTGACGAGGAGCTTAATTCCAAATAAAAGGAACCATAGAAAATAGGGATAGATGGAGTTTACATGTGTCTCATCCCCCAACCTTACTATTTCTACCAGTTACGAAAAGCCTTGCCAAAAGCATTGAAGAGAAAACTCTTACGAATTGCAGGTCTGCTATGAGGTATATGTATAATTCGAGCGCGCAACTGAGGGTCTAGGAAAGTTTGGAGAAATACAAAAGCTGTTACAAGTGGCTACACCAAATCCAAAATGTGCTAGAGTAGCCGGGCTTAACATGCATCATTTGTTCCTTCTTTCAGTCTTGATGGTATCGTTCGAGAGCCTTTTTCCTGTGCACATACTAAATGTAAATTACACAGCGAACATAGGCAACCATGCAAAGAAAGGATAAAACATCTTATTGATCAAATGTACTTACCTATCAATGTGAAAGTTTTGTTCTATAGACTTTAGGAGCCCGCCTCCCTGCCCGTCCCTTCCTATGATGCATGTATCAAAAGTACTCTTCCGATCTGATACTTGTGCGATAAAGGGAAGTGAAACAGTAGCTGTGATTCCCAATTCAAAATTTTCCAACAAACAAAATAGTGAAATACATGTTAGATCAACACTAGGATCCTGTGCACATACTGTTAAGAGTTATTTGAAAGGACAACTGTAGGATCATCGACCCACCTGAAAGATTCATCTCCGAATGTTTTGCATCAATTTTTTGGTGCTGCAAAAGGTTGTCCCTGCAGATTTCCTTCGTATGGAAATAATGTAAAAAGGTTAAATATCGTTTGCTTAGTTCCGTATGCATTGTTCACAGGGCGATAATTTTACCTGAGATGAGGCTGGCAGTTGAAAGGGTCCCAAATGAGACTGAATTGACGGTTCCAACCCAAACGATGTTTCTAAATTAACTACATTTGACATGTCTGGTACGTATGACTCGTTTGCAGCAGTGCACTGGTTGGATAAATTGAACAAATTGTGTGTTGAGGATTCCTGGTTCATATGCAGTGTGCCTGTCATGTCCAAATGCAGAGGCCTATTTTCCTCACCAAGCTCCATTCTCATCTGGGAGAGCTGTACGGGTTGCAGCGTTCCAGGTAGGCACAAAGGATGTAGACTCATGCCATTCCTCATTGATAACATCTAATATACAAATCACAAAGTAAATCAATCAAAACCAAATTCTCGATTTTTATTTCTACAATCATCAGTGCAGCTGGCATTTCATAGGCAAGTTTCAACCACTACAAACCGCAGTCATCAATGTTGCAAAGCTAAAAGCTGACCTATTTCATGCAACATTAGGGCTCCTCGTCGGGTTCAAGGCTGACAAAAGCTAACCATACAAGAATAAAAGACCTTAAATGTTATCCGAGCACCGACTTATCGTGTGACAGTGAGACTGCATCATCTAAAAACTTTGATTTTAGTCTTGACTACCTCACTGAATCGCATCTACCAATTACCATCTCGAAGAGCTTGAAAGGCAGAGCAGCAAAAAACTGTGACAACCTGACTCTCTTTGGCTCTTTGCTCTGTTATTGGATCCTATTTATCCCCCTAGGCGCATTCACATGGTCGAACCACGCAAATCATATTTGTGTTTTCCCATCTCTTCTCAATTTCATGATAAAACCAGCAACAAAGGTCTTACCTTGACATTTCATTGAATGGGGAATGCACTCAACATAAGGGATACTGGAATTAACATGAGACCCGAGACAACGAATTATGAAGAGTACTTGAAGCTTCATCGCAAACTAAGATGCAAAAACAAAAGCTAATACCTGAACTTGAAGCTGAAGCTGCTTGAGGTACTCAATGGCTTCATCAAGCATCGAAGCCTTGTCCGTCTGCCCACATTAACAAGATGAACCGTCAACTCACCAATAAAAACGAATCATACACTACAGATAAAAAATCAAGGCATGTTGGTGTGTCTGGCTTACCTTGTTAGAATTTGGGATGAGATTTTGCAATGCCTTCATTTTCTCATTGATCCTACTCCTCCTCCTCTGCCCAACAAACCGATTACATCAGAAAACCCCCAGAACAACGCGATTTTGTCACGAAAAAGCAAAAGCAAAATCAGAAATTTTCAAATCACATAATTCTACTAAGAAGCTTTCAGATTATAGGCCAACCTTTTCAGACAAATTATGAACTTCTGCAGCTCTGCTTCTCTTTGAAGAACTCCGACCGCCACCTCGCCTTGCTTCCACAAACGCTTCAAGACCCTCCTGTTCAACTTGAATGATTCACATTAACAAAAGACAAAAATGGGAAAATTATATTTATTTTCTAACTTCTTAGTTACAGCCTGTAACTTACAGCTTACTATTCAGTCAAAACAAGTATGTTTTCTTTTCTTTCATTTTCTCACTAACCAAACGGACCATGAAGAAAAAAAATATGAACTTTAATGGATCAAAACCTCAACTAACCAAGTAAAGGCATGATACTATAATATTCTTGCACTTTCCCTACATTTTCTCAGAAACCAAACGCACCTTACCTAAGAATTTTTTTCATTTTTATATAGAACTTTCTAAAATTCCAATTCTTAGAAGAACAAAGTACCTCGCTTTCACAGTCATACTCGTCGGCCTCGTTCTCACTCGCCCCGTTGGGATGACCGGACACAAACGCGGCAAAAGAATCAACGGCCGGGATCCCGTCGCCTAAGAAACCAGAGTGGCACGGACGGTCGAGATTACCTGGCAGAAGAGCACCAACGGACGGCGAGGACGACAATAAAGACTGCGGGGCCTTCCCGGAAGCCAAAGAACTAGACGAGCGCACCAAAATCTGCTGCAGAAAAAGCGACATGTCGTCGGCGGGCGAATGCGGCGGAGCAGCTGGAGGAGAAGAAGAACAAGTGGCGTTTTTGTAATAACGATCGCATTCGTAAGTGTCCCCCATTGCTGCAAATATTTCTCTGCTTTTTAGTGTTGTTTCGGATTTTTAAGCTTTTGTTGCGTCTGGGAGCGTGGCGGAGTGGGCGGGTTTACATTTGTCTGCAGATTAAATTAAAGTTAATTAAATTAAAATTTAATTAAGGAAGACGAGGAGTGAAGTCCCACTCATGGTTGCAGGTGAGGGGCACTGAGTACTAATATTGCAGAGATTTCTGAGTCTTCTGACTCTTTCCCTCCGTAATCCGTGTAGACTCGAGGGTTTTTTTGTAAGTAAAAGTTAATTTGCTAGTCTTTTGTGGAATTCGTACGGAGAAGGATTTTTGTCTAATTTGAATGGGGTTTTAGTTTTGTTTTGGTAACCGGATTGAGCTTTCCTATTCTTCTTTTTCATTTGTAGGAAACTAGGAAAATGGAACTAAGTTTTATATTGGGATAAAAAGTTCTAAAAGGCACAAGACGCTAATCGAGTAATAGGTAGAAGTCTAGCACCTACGTGTATACGTGGGGTTAGATGGTTTTTTAGTTTTAATTAGAATGAATACATGATTGTATTGGATACATAAATTATAAAATAGAATGACATATAAATTATAAAGTGTTAGAACATATTAAAAATATAAAGAACACTTATATAATGAGTGTTCATCAAAGTATTCAACAAGTCTTTTATATTGACTGAAAAATAAAATGCAAAATGAAAGTTATTTATTTTCTGTTTAAATGAGAGTCGCTACCTAGGTAGGTGCCTAGGTCAGCGCCAAGGTAGGTCCAGAAACATTTTCTTAATTTTTAAACGTCTACAAATTGATTGGGGGGTGGCTAGCCACCTAGCACCTAGGTAGCATTTGGCTGAAATTTTTAAAACAGTAATTGGGACACCACATATTTTGAAAACTTTGTAAATCTAACTGCAAACATGGGAGCCAGGCGTATTTTATTGACCCAGACTACTGGCCATTAAATTCTCAATCTAGAATTAAAACATCAAATTTTAATGGCTAAAAATTTTGTTGCATAAGTTACACTAAAGTATAGAAGAACTTTTGAACTGTAAATTTTTCTTGCAAAAACAATTCACTTGAAGACAATGTAAATCAAGCCAAAACTTGAAATTTACAATCATATCAATTTTTACTAAACATTGTTGTGTTGTTTTTTCTTTTTCTTCATATTCTTTTATCATTTACGAGTTTTGCGTCTCAAAATATGTCATAGCCAAAAAATACTAGGGCCTCATTATTGTCACATATATTTCCATTCTATGACCTCATACTCACTAATTTTCTTGAACCCCAAAACACAAAACAATAACCTTATAAATTTAATTGTCGTAGGATTCAAGCCTCAATGTTGTAATGTATTTGCGGTTTGACAAAGTTCCCAAAAGGCCTTTTAAGAAAGGGAGAAGGAAGGACGAGCTCGTTGTCAAATGTCAAAGTATGTCAGGCAAAAATGGAAGTAAAATCCGAAGGACACAATGCTCCATGTCAGTGGTGTCGTGTTCTGTCGAGCAATCGCCACCTATCAAAGGCTATCATGATCTTTGGAGGTAAAAGGACAGCTAGTACATTGACAAGTCTGAATTGGATTTCGACCGAAGAAGAACGCTGCGAATTTCTTGAGTGCTTTTGTTTCCGAACTTAGATTGTCTGGCCTTTCTATCCAATGCTTTTTCCATTTATTTTTATTTTTATGATCACGGTTAGGTTATGTTAATATTTTATATTAATTTTTTTTATAAAAATAATAAAACAAAAAATAATGAGAGTATAAAATATTAACACGATTTAATTATGATTATAAAATATAGAAGAGGATAAAAATGATATGAAATGGAAAGACAGACAATCTAAGTACTTTGTACCCTCCCTACATATACAGCTACCAGCTACTCACAAAATCCACTACATTTTATATCATCATTTATTATTTTTCAAATAAAAAGTCAATATTAGGACTTGTAGAATTAGAACTAAAGCAAGTATGCTCTTTAACTTACTTAAAAAAAAAATTATAAAAAAACTTCTAAAAGTATATGTAAGTTACGGATCTGCTATAACAGTACGGACTGGTTTGGTATTGCTGTGCTTTGAAAAAAAGCTGATTCTGCTGTGCTGTGAAAATAAACGGCTGTGAAATAAAGCAGTAGAGTGTTTGGTAAACTTTTTTGTAAAAGTGCTTTTGAAAAAAAAAAAACCGTATTATAGTGTTTGGTAAATTTTTATGTAAAACAGATGTGAAAAAAAGCCGATTTTTCAAAGCTGGGTTTTGTAGCTTCTTGTTTTTGGCCTTTTTTTTCACCCAAAACTGTGAAAAAAAGCTGAAGCTGAATGTTTACCAAACACAAAAACAGCTTCCAGCTTTTTTTTATACCAGTTTTTTTCAGAATCACCTTAGTACCAAACCAGGTCTACATCTCACTCAATAATTTGAATTTTATGCAAAATTTAACTGTTTGATTTTCTAACCACTCATTGATATATACCATGACGAAAAATTGCAATGTTAATATGAAATTTATGTGATATATGTCCATACAAATTTTCGCCGTCTTCAGTCTTGACGAAAATGCACATGCAAAACAATCAATACCTTCGATCAAAGTCATAAGCCTCATGTGCCCACGAGGTGGGGGGTGGTTAGGTCAACGGATCTCCAATGCCTAAGTTAGTTTCTCTGAGAGAGTAAAGTGTTTAGGGCTTTTTTAGGTTGCAAAAGCTCTGAAAATTTGGTAAAATATGAGGTATTTATAGGGATAGGGCCGACCATGGTGTTTATGGAGAGATATTATCTAAAGATTCTCAAGATATTAAATAGGAAATAAAATCTTGAGATAATGGTGTAATTATACCTAATTTATTTAAATTATGATCAATCTTCAAATTGGAATGTATTAAAGATTGGATTTGGGTAATTAATCATTTTCTTTAATTCCTTACTAAGGGCAGGTGAGCCGTGGGCAGTCATATTTAGCTGCTGGGACTTTAAGGGATGTGAGCTGAACATGAGGGCATCTGAGAAGCCTGCCCATTTATTGAGGGCAATCTTGTCTTTCTTGAATAAAAGTCCACGTGTCACCTCTAGAAATTTTGGGATTATTTTAGGCTCCATAAATGCCCCTATACCTACTGTGCTGCATGCGTGAAAAGGGCAGTAGGTGTAGAAATCCCAAGCTGCTTGGGTTTGTAGAATTGTTTCCCAATTTGAACTTGATCTTCTTTCTTGATTTGGAGATAGACTTTAAAGGAAACCAATTGCCCCTAATACCTCTTTAATTCTGCCTTAAACAGGGGATTAAATAAATTTGGAGAACAATCATTATTCCAACAAGGAAGAGAAGCCAGAGGAAATTTTTATCCCCCTCCCCTAGCGTTCTTCGTTTCTTGCCTTTGCAAAGAGTCGTATCTCGTTGTTGTTCGTCTTCTCTGTGCCGCACCAAGGTAAGAAAATTTTGAATTTTCTGGGAGTCTTGGGACTTGAGAAATTGGCTCAGTGGGGGTCGAGGAGGTGTAAGTGGTGTGGCAAGGATGCCACGGGGCTACTGGTGGTGCGGCAAGAGAGTCGGTTAGCTTAGGCTAGGGACTTGGGTTGGCTTGGGCCAAGGGGACTTGGGTGCAAGCAGGCCGGCTTGGGCAGGGTCTTTAAAGCCGCTGGGCATAAGCCCGTGCAGGCGAGAAGAGTGAGGGAGAGAAGAAGAGGTTGGCTCAGGTCGGGCTTCTCTCTGGCATGGTAGGCTAAGGTGTTTGGGCCTTGCCAAAATGTAGAGTAGAGGAAGAGAGGCACGGGGCACTAGCCCCCTCTATGTTGGTTTGAGTTAAAGGGCCATACGGGTCCGCTTGGAGCGCCTGGCGTGAGGAGGAAAAAAGGGGAGAAGAAGCATGGGCCTTTTCCCAAGTTGGGCTTAGCTGCTTGCAAGGAAATGTGAGGACCGTGAGGCCTGGCGTAGGGGTGGTGGGCTCGCGGTCTTTTTTTTTTTTAAATTTTTTTATTCTTTCCTTGCGAGCTGCTTTCTAAATATTTTTCCTCGTACTTGTAGAGATTTTGAGATGTCTTGCTTCAACAACAAAAGTGACGAATATCATCCACCTTTGTATCGTCAAGGTGGTTCTTTCAGCAATGTGGGCTACTTCAAGGCTGCATATGTCAATATCAATTCCGATGAGCTATTTCGGGATTTTCTTGAGGCGTACAAGCATGCGATTCCGTCGGGGGTTTGCGTCAAGCAGGTGAAAGATGATAGTGATCATGAACTATGCGGCAATGACGCCATTGCTAGGAAAAAGGCTATCAAATCCGTAATACATTGTGTTGGGATTTACTTTTCCTATGCCGCGTCTTTTCCAGGAGGTGATCTGCTCCATGAAATGCACGCCTACTCAATGCCCCCCAAATGCAGTTCGTGTGATGGTGGGTATCTTGAACTTGAGTAGGTTCTTTGATCTTGGCTTGACCATAAATGAGTTTTGGTACTTTTTTCGAGATTGGCCACAAGGAAGGTGTGGGGTAATTGAGGTCTCACCATAGGCTGCTTGATGCTTCTTGCAAAGGTGATCATGAGTAGGCGTGAGACACCTTGGAGGTGAACGAGGAGTGGGAGTCTGACTATTCTCTTGAGCTGCGTGTCCCGACTACCTTTATCAGTGGTAAATGAACTGCTTTATTCTTGTCCTGCTTGAATTTTTGTCGAGCTGCTTCGTGACTTCAATTTATTGATCGTCATCCTCACTTTGTGTAGATTCGGAGTTTGGCTCAACTCCAAGGACTTTGGTAGATATAAAGAAAAGTGCACATTGCCTTTGGCATTCTTGCTGAGTGGTACTAGTTGCTTAGTCCTCTTCATCGGGAGAAAGATGGGCTGCCTCCGAATGAAGAGATAAAGCGGATAAATGATGAGGCATTGGCTATTCAGATCGTTGCTGTAGAGCATGCTGCCAATGAGGGTGGAAACAAGAGATCTTACTTGCTTGTGAGCCTTTGACAGAAAAGAAGCCAATAACTTTTTCTTCTGCTGCTCGTGGGAGCTCGTCTACTACCAAGAAACTTGTCATTGATCTAACTTCCTCCAAAGGGGCGAAGAAGACCGTTGAGCCTGAGCCTGTAAAACTTGCTGCTTTGAAGATGACCGCATCTATTGCTGAGAGGCTTGCCCAGCGTAAGGGTTTGGTGTTATCCCCGGTGTCTGAGTTTGTATCGAAATGTTCGTCGAGAGCTAAGTTTGGTTTGGCTTCTGAAAAGCTCGTTGCTATGAATAGTGGGAAGGTGGATTCTGTTGCTAAGGCGGTGCCTGGGCCTGTTCTTCCTTCTGCTGTGACTGACTCGTCTGCTGAGAAGGGAAAATATGCTTGCATAGGCAGTTAGGGCTGGAAAAAAATCCCAAAAATCCCAAACCAAACCGAAAAAATCCCGATCCCAAACCAAAAAAATCCCAAACCAAAATTCCCGAAAATTTCGGTATGTCATCCCGAACCAAACCGAAATTTTCGGTATGGGATTCGGGATTACATCTCCATTTTTTCGGTATTCCCATACCGAATAGAAATAAATATTATATATATATTATTTTTTAATTATAAGAGAATTATTTTTTAATTAATGGTATTGGTAGCCACTAGTGTGATTAATCTTTGTCTCAACTAAATAACTAATGTTTGTTTGTTCAATTTGTTTGTTTCTATATTCCAGTTGTCTCAACTAATGTGATTAATCTTTGGATATTAGTTTCCTGCATACCTAGCCACTAGTGTGATTAATCTTTGGATATTAGTTTTCTGCATACCTAGCCACTAGTGTGATTAATATGTGGATATTAGTTTCCTGCATACCTAGGCAAATCAAGGAAACAAAGGAGCAAAGACCATTATGTATACATATATTGTATATATATACACGGACAAGGTGGGTACAGGGCATGCAATTAGTTGAGCTCAAATTTTTTTCTTTTGTTTTCGAGTACACAATATAGTTGTTCTTTCAGACATGGGCGCCGCCAAAACTTTCATTTAATTACAACTATGTGGAGGAGGAATCAAAGTTGGAATGTGGGGTGAGATGGCATTAGCCCAAAAACTTTGTGCACAAATGGGTAGTGGGTAGATTGAAACTTAATTTTAGCCCAAAAACATAATATGTCAAATTTTAGCCCAAAAACATAATATGTCAAATTTTAGTCCAAAAGCCCAAAAACATTTTGGGATTCCCGATTTGTCCCGAAATCCCGAAATTATTTCGGGATTCCCGAAAATTGGGATTCCCGAAAATTTGGTTTGGGATTGGTATTGAATTTGGGATTCCCAAAAATTTCGGTTTGGGAATCGGGACAAGGGTTTCGGTATGGGATCCCATACCGAACCACCCCTATAGGCAGTTATGAGAGATCCATTGAGTCTGAGGCTGGAGAGTTTCCTGAAGTTTGTGCCCTGCTGATGGCTGACATGCTTGAAGACGTTGATGCATGCGCTAAATTTGTTAACAGTGTTAGGAAAGTTGTCGTTCGGTCGGTCCTCTTTGATTGCCACAATGCATAAAACTTTGATCCTGGCAGCTGAGTTTATGCGCGTTAATCAGGATGCTGTCAAGTGCGCTAAGGAAGCCAAAGTGGCATTGGTGGCTCAGCTTCGCTTGGTTGCTGAAAAAATCGAGAAGCTCGAATCTGAACTTGCCGTTTTAAAGGGGTCTGATGTTTTTGCCCCTACTTCTGTGCAGCTGGAGATCGCTCATCAAGAGGTCGTTGACTTGAAGGCTAGGCTTAGTGTGACTCAAACGATGTTGGAAGCTGCAGAGAAAGAAGTCAGTCGTGTTTCTCCGGTGGTCGAGAACCTTGAGTGTGTTAATTCGGAGATACGATATGCTTGTTTTGCCAAGGACCAGAAGTTTATCTTCATGCATGTTGAAGTGTCTCATCTCAAAGAGGTTGCCAGAAAGCTTGAGTCCAAGGAAGTGGATCTGCAAGGTGCACTGTCTGCTAGCGAGAACTTGAAAAAGTAATTGGATAAGTTGTAGGGTGCTCACACTGGCTTGTTAAGGAGAACGTGCAGCTGAAGAATGAGAAAACTGGTCACGAAGTGGCGCTTGCTTCTTGTCAAGCTGATTTCTACAAGCTTGGATATGTAGACCATCTTTAGGGCAGACTGTCGGATTATGAATTTTTTGAGAAGGACTTCAAGACTTTTTCCATTTCTCCAGTTGATCTACTTGATTTCTCGTTTAAGGCTACCTTTGGTGGGGCAGCAGAGGGTCAGGCAATCCAGGCAGGGACAATTGAGGATGAGCTGATGGAAGCTTTGGTTGCTAGAAGTTGTGAGGCTGCTGAATGAGTGGCAGTCAAGGAACCAGTGGTTACGCAAGCTGTGAAGAAGTAGTCTTTTTGGTTAGACTTAGGAATTTTCTTCTTTTCCTTTTCATTCTGCTTTATTTGAACTTTGCTGGCATTCGAGCTGGTTTATCAATTTGTTAGAAATTTAATAAACAGCTATCCTTGTTTTGCTTCATCTTTCTGTTTTGCCTTGTTTTTTTGCAAAACTTTACCCTACAACGGTCGGCTAGGTGAGCTGCCTCAGTGATGCAGTTGATACCACGTCGTCACTTCGGTTTTAGCTTTGTCTTTGGGGTTTCTAAAGCTTTACCTGCAAGAGGAAAAAGTGCAAGATTTCTAACTTATAAAGTCAACGACCAAACTCGTTGCCTCTGTAGAAAGCAGGCAAGTTCATGTAGTTACTATAGTTATGAATCTTGGCTTTGGATAGCTTCATGAGCTTTAGCCCTCCCCGAGCGTATTGCGAAATTTTTTAACCTATAGGGTGGGCGACTGAACACGTGATACTCGTAAAAAGCAGAGGAGTCTGCGTAACCACTATGGTTGTATTTCGGCTTTCGAGTGGCTTCTTAGGCCTTGGCTTTCACGGGGCGTGTTGTGAAGTATTTAACTTATAGAGCTGCCGGCCGGACTCATACTTCTCGTAGGAAACATAGGAAGTTCGCGTAGCTGCTATAGTCGTACCTCGACTTTGTCTCAACAAAACTTAAATCGTAGACTGTCTGTTGGAAGCGCTGCTTTTAAGTAAGTAGGCGAGTTCACATAGTTATAGCAGATGTAAGTCTCAGCTTACGGATTTCCTTGGGGCACCAGCAGTTGCCTCGTCGGTCGGACTTCTTACTTACAGAAGTAAACGACCTTTGTAACCATTTCAGTTGTCGTCCATGGCTCTCGAAAGCGTTGGCCAGCCATGTTGAGTGCGCCACTTCCTCAATGAATCTGGTCTTTAGTAATTTGTTGATCTCTGCCTTAATAATTGCTACTCGCTTAGGTGCGAAATATCGCATTTTCTGGATCATAGGTTTGGTAACGGGATTAACATGCAGCTTATGGCAAGTTATGGCTGGATCAATACAAGGCATGTTAGAGGGTGACCATGTGAAAACGTCATGATTTTCCCTAAGGAAATCCGTGAGTTCTTGCTTCTCCGTCGAGCTCAAATGTAAGCCAATTCTAGCCGTCTTTTCTGAATGGTGGAGGTTAAGAATGATGTCGTTGGCGTCCTCCTCAAGTTTCCATCCTGATTCAACTTCCAGAGCATTATAGACCTTGACGCCATCTTCTTGACTTGTCTACTGTGATTGTTATTTAGCGGAGCTGGAGTCGTCTTTCTGCACTTCAGCTGCTACTGCTTGGGTGAAAGACTTCTTCTTTAACTTCTTAAGAACTTGTATGGTGCATCTTCGAAACATGGCCTGGTCGCCTTTGATCTTTCAAATTGCTCATCCTAGGATGCGAAATCAGATTTTCTGGTACTCGATCGAGGTTATAGCTCCAATCTTCAATAGCCACGGTCAGTCCAATATCCCATTATAGGAAGATGGGTCGCCGATGATCATGAAGGTCTGCGATGAGACAATCGGAGGGCTGGTTACGTCGAGTGTGATAATGTCAATGACTGTTAAGGTTAGTCCATTGAATCCGGTCAAGACCTCTATTTTGCGTTAGATCATGCTTTCCAGGCCCATCTTCTGGATGACTGACAGTTGTAGAATGTTGACTGAGCTGCCATTGTCCACCATAATTTTGTCAAGGATGGCGTGGGCCAATTGTATATAAATCACCAGGGCATCGTCGTGGGGAAAGTCTACTGCCTCAGTGTCCTGCTTGATGAAGCCAACGATTAGTTTAAGTACAACATTTGTGGCTTGAACCTAATAGACTGATCTTGCTTGTTGGATCTTCCTCTTTTTGGAGTTATTAGTTGCCCCCAGATGCTCGGATTCGGCAAAGATTCCGTTAATTCGGATTGTCTTGGTTAAGGGCTCGACATCGACATTTGCTTCTCGTCTTGGCCGGGCAGCTGGTCTATCGATATACTGATCACACTTGCCTTCCTTCACGAGCTGCTCAATGTACCTTTTCTACATGGGGCAATCATTGGTTGTGTGCCTGGGGCCTTTATGAAATGCACAGTACTTTGTCTGGTCTTTCTTGGAGGTAGCCCTCTTCATGGGTGATGGCAGGTTGAACCACGGTTTATCCTTGAGGTCGCGAAGGATCTGGTTGATCAGGACTGAGAACTTGGTGTACGTTTTAGGTGTTGTGCCTCCCTTTGTTAGGGATCGGTTCCTTCGTCTGTCTCTTAGCTTGCTTTTATTATTGAGCAGTTTATCACTTGCCTTTTTCTGAGTCAGTTCTGCGTCTTTGCGCAGCTGCTTAGGCGGCTTCGAGGAGCACTTTTCCTCATCACAGAGGTAGTGTTTTTCTGCCAAAGCATAAAAGTTTGCCATGGTTGAGTTCTCGCCCATGATCAATTATCTGAAAAGTGGGTGATCTGCTAGGAGTTCTATTCGGAAAGCTGAGCATGCGATGTTGTCATTGCATTCGACGATCATCGCCTTCTCTGCCTTGAATCTCTTGACGTAAGTGCGGAGTGACTTATTCGGGTCTTTCTTCATGTTGAAGAGGTGGTTAGACTTTTTTTTGATTGAGTAGTAGGACGAATATTCCTTAGTGAAAACCAATGAAAGTTCGCTGAAGTTTCAGTTTGAACGTGGCGGCAAGGTGTGGAACCAGTCTTGTGCCTCGCCTTGGAGCGTCGTGTCAAAGATCTTGCATATGAGTGTCATTGTTGACGTAGAGGGTCATGACACTTCGGTAGTGCATCAGGTGCCTATCCGAATCTTCATCTCATTTGAACAAGGTGAAATGTGGCGAGCTGAACTTCTATAGTGGCTCCGTTTGCTCGATCTCGTCTGTAAAAGGTGACATGCTCAAGTTGGCCACGTCTCTCCGAAGGGCATCGTCAATAGTGTCAATGCGCTGTAATTTGCGCAGCTGCTCTGCTACGAGCCTTTGTACTTCTTCTTGGATTTACCCCTGGTGGGGCAGCAAAGCCTCTAGATGTCTCTGGTGTTGACTTACCGCTCTATGTTGCTATTCGGCATGTCCTGTTCGTCCATGCCACGGTTATGGTGCACGTGGTTCACCTTGTGCTGCTCGACGTCGCTATTGGTAGGGGCTGCTAGTGGAACTTGAACTGGACTGTTCTCGTGCTCTCATTTGAGCGTCATGCAGCTGCCTACTCCGTTGCCTCGTAGGAAGATCTCTTTGTGGGCTTAGCCTCATGTGGACATTTTTTATAGAATGTCCTAAGTGCTCATTGGAGTGTGGACCCAACCTCGAATGCATACTGACTTGTGAGCTGAGTCGGGAATAAACGATTTTCTGTCCATCTAGGCTGGAGAAGACGTTTCCCCAAGGGCCCAAACGAGAGTGCACATTACCCGAACGCTCGGTTCGTGGCAGGCTGAGCGGCTCTTTGCTGGGACGTCGCTGAAATGAGTCACGTTCTTCTGCCCTTATCCTGCTTCGAGACACCTTGTTTAAGGTGCGCTGCATCTCGATGAGCCCAAGGAGTTGGTTCACCAAGGTAACCTATTGCGCGAAGGCATTCGTCAAATTGGTGACCTGTTGAGGTAGGTGGTGCTCGCCATTGAGATTGGAAGAGCCTGGAAAATCGGCATCTCCATGTGTGGTGGAAGTATAGTGGATTGCAGGTATAAAACTTTTGCCCAAAGCGGGCATTCTTGTAGAAAAGTGGGGTGAAAATAATCCATAATCGATCGCAGGTCCAGTGGTAGAAATCTGGATCGCTGAAGGTGGCCATAGAACTGACGCCTGCTCGCCTTGGGCCTGCATGGCCGTGGGCCATCCTGGCCGTTGGGCTGCTACATCATGGCCTGCTGGCTGGGTAGCTTGGGTTTGGGTCCATTGAGCTGCCGTGTTCTGGGCTCGAGTTTGGGCTTGCTGTCGCAGTGGGTTGGGCCTCCTACCCTGGGCCTGCTGTGGCAACTGCCAAGTTTTGGGCTTCCTGCCTATAAGCTTGGAAATGAACTTGGGCCTCCTGTATAGGGTTTGGTTGGGTGCGGCGCTGCAAGGGCAGCGACGATGGAAGTGATGTCGTGGCCTGGTGGCCTTACCGTGGCTGCTGGGTCACGGTGGTGTTGGTAGTGGCACGGCTCCGCGACGGTGGGGCTCCTCTCACTGTTGCATTAAGCCTTGAAGATCTTCGTCGTGGGGCTATGTCATCGTCTCCACTCTTTGGTCTAAATCCTTGCATGTACGGGGTTCCATTCGTCTTAGTTTCTGAATTTCCTACCATTGTATCCTTTCTCCAGGGATTGATCAAGAAATTTTTCTCGAAAAAATTAATTGATACGACATGTGAGAAATTCAATGTAATAGAAAATTCAAGAAACAAATGCAAAAGGCTTATTCAAGTATCTTGAATAAGCTCTCAATGAAAGCACCAATTTGTCGATGCAAATTTCTTCCGTTTTCAGTCTTAACGAAAATGCACCTACAAAACAATCAACACATTTGATCATAGACCTAAGTCTCACGCGCCCACGAGGTGTGGGGGAGGTTAGGTCAACGGATCTCCGATGCCTAAGTTAGTTTCTCTGAGAGAGTAAGGTGTTTAGGGCTTTTTTAGGGTTGCAAAAGCTCTGAAAATTTGGTAGAATATGGGGTATTTATAGGGATAGGGCCGGCCATGGTGTTTATTGAGAGATATTCTCTAAATATTCTTAAGATATTAAATATGAAATGATATCTTGAGATAATGGTGTAATTATCCCTAATTTATTTACTTACTTGATTGGAGTCAATCTTCAAATGGGAATGTATTAAAGATAAGATTTGGGTAATTAATCCTTATCTTTAATTCCTTGCCAAGGGCAGGTAAGCGTGAGCAGTTGTATTCAGCTGCTGGGACCTTCAGGGATGTGAGCTGCACGTGGGAGCATATGAGAAGCCTGCCCATTTATTGAGGACAATCTTGTTTTTCTTAAATAAAAGTCCACGTGTTGTCTCTATAATTTTTGTGATTATTTTTGGCTCCACAATATAGGCACAAAATGTGAAATATTCATGCAATAGCACCACCCATTGAGCAAGCAGTAATTAAATTTCAAACTAGTTATTTATAAAAAATAAACTTTTTTTTTTTGTTGAAAAGTAACATTCTTTAAGTAAAGACAATTACAGCCCAATCCAAAGGAAGGCAAAATAACCCAAAATATGTTGGGGGAGAAAAAATACACAAAAACCCTAGCCTAATCAAATAAACAAAAATAAAAACTCTAATCCCTAATCTCCAACTGCAAAAAGCAGAGCCCGCTGTCATAATCGCCATGAAAGTCTTGCCAGTAACCATTAAGGCAGCAACACTAAAGAAAACGACCGGACGGTCAATTTGACCAACACTTTGTAGCACAAAAGTAACAAATCCGCAACCGAAAACATACCAAATCCAAATTTCATCATCGAAAACGTAGAAATGATAGATAATCACTGAATCCAAATCTCATTCACCAATCCCTGCAAATATATACAAACACACTAACACATAAATTCAAATCCCTATTCACCTATCCCTTGCTACTTAAAAACAAGCACAAGATTCTGCATACTGACATTGTAAATTCGCAGTCAATAAGAATCAGGCGGCGTAAAAGATGACAACACAAGGGAAAATGATGATTTGTTTTAACTTAATTATAGCTGTAATTTTATAGTAACTAGCATAACATTAACCTTTGTTGGTATTGTTTTGTAGTTTTTAGGAACATACCACTCACATCCTTGTCGCTGTCATGTCCGATCCAACGTTACCTTAACCACACACAAAATTATGTAGCAAAAATATATATCAATATCTTTTATTCTTTCGCGTTGCCTTATTTTCGTGACATACGTGGCGCCCTCGGATTGGATAAAATGATATCATGCCCTTCCCTCTTCGCCACCTAGGGGGGGTCTACCAGAGCATCCGTGTCACCATCAACATACGTCATACACGTAGGATCATCGGCCAAACACGCCAAGTAATTGGCTCTTTCTATCCTCAGGTGGGCTCGGGGTCTTTGATCTGGACGTGTCAAGAGGATAAGATATGATTGACCCCCTTGAGATTTGTATTACCATCGGACGGTCACTTGGGCAATTATTGCCCAAAAAATGAAAAAGTTGCTATAGCCCAATAAAATGAGTCATCCAATCTGTAGGCCCTACATTGCCGTACTACCCAATCAAGCAATTCTGGCGCTACCTTACGTCCGAGAAATTTTTTATTGTGATCGGAATACGAGTGGTACATCATGTGTTTTTATGTAAGTGGTGAAAAATTTTATTTTTTAAATTATTAACTTTTTAATGCACTTATCCCACCATTTGTATAGTGACACGTGATGTAATATCTCGTGTGCTGATCACACTAAAAAATCCATCCTCGCGCCCGTGCCATCTGACGTTAGTGACCATAAAAAATCACAAAGAAAGAGATGAGCCAGCAATAGTACGATAGTATCACAAATCACAAACGGAGAGAGAGTAAGTTAATGACAAATTGAAACCCTAAATCGTCGAGTTTGATGTGAAGAAAACCCTTCAATTCTTCCATGTCATCGCCTTCTGCTCAGTTGTGTTCCTTATAAACAGCCTCGACCTCTGCATTGTCTACGCTGCCTCCGCTTTCTACGCTGAGTGAGAAAAAGAGGACAAAGAAAAATAGGGATAGGGAAAAAGAGGGAGTGAGTGGGAGGTTTCGAGGAAGAGGGAGAGGGAGAGGGCACGGAGGAAAAGAGGAGATAGAGATGAGGAGAGGGAGAGAGAACGGAGAAAAAGGAGAGGGGAGAAGAAAGAGGTTTCTAGAAGAAAAAAAATGTAATAATCTCTATTAAATAATGAAACCATATTTGTCAACTAAAAGAGGGTGAAAAAACAACTTAGTATTCTATCACACAAAAAAGAATAATGGGTAATAATGTAATTTCATAGGTCCAAATTTTACAGTTTTTTTATTGAAGCCTCATTTATAGGCGATGTTAAAATATCTCTATTATTTAAAATTAAAAAAAAAACAAAAACCTTCCTCTCTCTCTCTCTCTCTCTCTCTCTCTCTCTCTCTCTCTCTCTCTCTCTCTCTCTCTCTCTCTCTCTCTCTCTCTCTCGTTTTCTAAAAAAGTGTGTTCATACAATATGTAGACAAATGCTAGTAATAATAATGAGAATTGTTATTAGCACTCCAAAAATCTCATTTTACACTCCAAATTTTCTATATTAGGAAAGAAAAATACACTTGTGAAGAGTGTAGAATAAGATTTTTGGAGTGCCAATAACTCTTCCCTTAATAATGATAATAATAAATATTTCTATTTTATATTAACTGTTTTAATATAAGGGGAAAGTGTTATTGACACTCCAAAAATCTCATTCTACACTCCTCACAAGTGTATTTTCTTTCTAAATATAGAAAGTTTAGAATGTAGAATGAGGAATTTGGAGTGTCAATAACAATTCCCTAAAATAATATTTTAATACTAATTGGTAGGGCAATTCATTTTACGGGATGGAGACTACTCATTAAGGCAATAATACAAATTACAACTTCAATTCTCTATGATCAAACTTTTGCACTCCTAGACAAGAGCATAGAGATGATGATTAATGCTAGGCGAACCATGAATGAGAGAGACTACCAAAGTAGAATCAATCTCTACAATAAGATGAGAGAAATTTGTAGTTGTAACTATCTTCAACCCATAAAACAAAGCCCAAAGCTCAACATGGAGAACTTCCCCAACTTATTTTTTATCAATAAAACCAATGATCAAATTACCATGCCAATCTCTAATAAATCTTCCACTTTCAATTACCCGATTAGAACTAAGCTTAGCACCATCCACATTTAATTGTAATGTCCTAGACGGAGGAGGAACCCAAGCCAAGAGAACCTGCACAAGATTGTGTTTACTAAAGATGCTAACATTAGCTTTGACCCATTCAGTAGAATACTCCAAAATGCTTTTCTTTGATCAAGAGGTTTAATAAAATTAGGACAAAATATAGCATAAAACCTCCACCCCTATGTGAACCATAAGGCTACAACAAAAACAAGATTTTATACACTTTTTTCAATTTTCCATATGAACAAAAATTTTAAGCAATTTGTCATATTAATTTTTCAAAGTCATTAACTTGTCATCTCATTAACTTCGTTAAGTTTTTCATTCAAAATAAGCCATGTGGCTTGCACATGACTTATTTTCAAGGTTATTTTGGACATTTCAAATCTCCACTCTCCTTCAAAATAATTTTAGAAATTTCAAAGTTTTTTATGACATTTTACTCTCTTTTATTGATATGAATGACCACGTTGAATTCTCAAAGTTTGCAGTTAGTTAAAATTCATGTTAGTGAGCCTAATGTCTTTTTTTTTAGTTGACTATAAATTTTTGAACGAACCTAGCATGTTCTTTTTACCAACCAAAAGTTTTCGAACAATTGATATGAAAAATCGCTTAAAATTTTTAGTTCGTATAACAAATTAAAAAAAAGTGAGTTCATATGATATTTCCAAAATTTTCACTCATCTAAACTATAAAGGAACCAAATTCTCATCTCTCTGTCTCCGGTAAAAAGAACCCTTTGTCTCCCTTGTCTCTCGTCTTTTCATTTCTTCCTTCAAGTGGATAATTTTTCCTTGCGGTGATTTGATTTGAGCCATACTCAAATCTAAGTTCCCCATCACTGATTTTTGGCTCTTCCTTTGTGCCAAGTTAACTACTAATATCTTGTCTCCAATATCGTTTATTATCTCTAAATTTTGATCCATCAGCGATTTACAGGACTTATTGTGGTATGCTTATATGTTTTTCTAATTCTAATCAAGACTTATGCTCGCTTTTTACGCGTAACGAGATCGTTGGAGACCATGTTGAATCCACAAATTTGTCTATCGTACCACAAATTTGTGGCGCGGCTTCGATTCATAGCAACGACAGTCAAGATTTAGGGTCATGAATTACACTAGGGTTTTGGATAGTGTGGAGTTTATGTGCTTGTTAGCTTAATTTGGGGTTGCGTAAAAGTTTTTTTTTTTTTTTTTTTTTTGGGTAAACGGGTTGCGTAAATGTTTGTGATTTGGGTAATCTTCTATATTGGTTAGTTTATTGAATATGTCTTTCATGCATGACATGTTGATGTATGATTAAATATTTTCTCACAAAGAATTCCGTTCACCGATCTGATTGATTAGATTTTGGAACTTCTTCATCTTTACACTTTTGCAAAGCCCAATTATATTGTTGTATTCCTTTCTTTTTGGTTTGTTTTTTTAGAACTTTCTCAAACCAGTAAAAAGCAAGTCGACCGAGGAGAATACATCTGTGTTGGGTTTCAAATATGATCTGAACAAATGTTCACTCATTGCCTTGGTAATATGGGACAGAGAAGGATGAAAAGGTCAAATGCTGTGGGTGGTGGAGTTTTAAGAGTACTCTAGCCTAGCTGGAGTCGAGGGTAAAACACTAAAACTTAATGAGTGAGGATCTTCGTTGGATATTTTTTGTGAGGATTCTGAGGATTTTCAAATCACATCCGTTTATTGTACATCATGTGATTAGAAGTCATTGTAATTTTTTTATTTAAAATTGAATATAAACAATATCTGACGAAAACTAATCGTACAATGTACGATAAACGAATGTGATTGGAAGATTTTCGAAATCCTCACAAAGAGAATCCGATGAAAGATCCTCTCTCAAACTTAACGAACACAATAACTTTTAGCACTCACACCACCTCTAGTAGTTTCAAAGAAATAAAAGCCCTCCACAGATTCAGATGGGCGCCTATAAACATCCTCTATTTCACTTTGTGTGCTATGTATTGTCCTCACTTTTACAGCTTAGACTTATTTTTTCTAATATGGAATGGATAAATCGCTTCTGTATAAGTCAGTTAAGGCGCTTGCAACACGTCTTGTCTTAAAAAAAAAAAAAAAAAAAACAACTTCTCGTAACACACTCTCCATAAAAAAGTCAACGAATGCTATTTCAAAGTTATAAAGTGAAGAGGATGGTCCATGGAATGAGGCCTGCTACGAAGCATAATGTTCATATATATGTATAAATCAGCCAAGGGCATCTCTCAATCTCAATTCAAGCAACCTAAACTGTTAAACTTACCTCTTCAGAAATATCGAAATATCAGAGAGATTGGCTAGGGGCCCTATTTTCAACAACACAATGATGTTCTTAATTTGGTAATTACCATATGCACAATCTGTTAGGTGTGGAGTTTTATCACAAAAGATATTATTCATCTTTTACTACAGTCGACGTGGGATTCAACATGCCCCTCACGTGGGACCCAATTAGTTGATCACATGTGCGATATCCACACGTCAGCAACCATATGGAGGCAAGGGGACTCATCCTACACGCGGGGGCATGAGACCCACCATCATTGGGCTGGGCCAAGGGAACCCATCCATCACGTGGCAATACGGGCCCACTCCCTGACTCTGATATGGTGATACCATATAGAATTATCAAAGAGACGGGCTAGTGGCTCTACTTCCAACAACACCGATGTTGTTTCCAACTTGGTAATTACCACATGCATAATTCATCAGGTGTGAGATTTTATCACAAAATGTCTCGATGTTAGTTAGAATGGAATTGTAATATTTAAACTATTACTTATCTTTTACTACAGTTGATGTGGGATTCAACGAGAAATAGTTAAACTACAAAAGAAGGTGGTGTTACCGGAATGCATGGCTTCTAATTTTGAACATAGCCACAATCATCTCTTGGTTAGCGATGTTCTTTACCAGGTTTAGTTTGATTCTTGTCCTTCGTTTTGTAATTTCAATACGTTATAGTTAATTTGTACTAATAAATCTGCTTTTGATTGGTATGCAAGCAGTAGATACATAAAGCAAATGTATATATATCCAAGAGCAAGGACGGAGTTAGAATTTTTTATTCAGTGGGCTAGTTAAAATTAGTACCACAAAAGTATACATGTTCATTTTTTTTTTTTGCCTATATAAAATTATATAATAATCAACATGAAATAACAATGATGAAATATAAACTTTTGTCAAAATCGTAATATAATCGACAAATTTAAGGACCATATAAATATATATATATTTTTAACAAATGATATTATTTACATTAAAGGATAAAAGAGTGGACGAAGCATCACACTGAGCTAGTCATAATAATGTGAATGTGGTTCAAATTTGCCTTTGGCGAGAATCAAACTTAAGATCTCTCACTTACAAGTGAAGAGAAATACCATTAGACCATAATACCACAATATAATTGGGCACGAAATCGGGGACGAGTGGTCTCCTTGTGTTGTTATATTTTATTTTTTAATGCCCAAAACTTAGGCCGGTCCCATTATGTTTTTTTTTTTTTTAAATGCCCAAAACCTGGGCCGTTCCTTACATTGTCAAACTTAGGCCTCTTGCCTTCCAATCCCTATTTTAGGCTCTGGACAATTTTTTTTTTTATTTTTTTTTATTTTTTTTGTGCCCCTTCAATTTTGGGCCCTGGAAAATGGCCCTGATTGCACTGGGCCTAGACCGGGCCTCTCAATAACCAATAACCATATTAGTGCATTACTACATGATTCTATACCAATTAAACAAAGTTCATATTAAATAATTAATTAGGGTTAGGGATTATAAATTTAGGAATTAAAAAATTTACCTAAAGAATGGCTTTGAAGGCTAAAAGCTGGCAACTGGGCTGGAGAGTCAAGAGTGGCTGGAAGCCTGGAAGCTTGCGGCTGGAGCCTGGAGAGTGGCTGGTAAATGGCAGCAGCAAAAAGCTTGGTCTTTCGTTGCTGGGAATTTGAGGAGAGCACTGCAATTTTGCTCTCTGATTGGCTGGTATAGTAGAAAGAGGCTGAGAGGGAAGGAACGGGCGACACGCGGTCCTCTATATATATATATATATATATATATATTTCAAACATATATCAAAACTGCGCCGTTTTGTTTCATTTTTTTAATTTTTTTTACCAGTACCAAAACAATGTCATTTTGGCTTGGATGTTTTAAAAAAAAGAAGGTTTTTCAGTTTTACTGCTGCGATGACCGAAGACAGGGAGGGTTGAACCAGTTGGGTTTTCCGACGAGGGGAGGGGCTGAACCAGCACTCCAATCGTGTTTTCCAACAAGGGGAGGGGCGGCCGCCATTCCTCACCCTCGCGTAGCTTTTCCAGTGATGGTGGTGGTGAATACATTAGTCAAAAGTTTCAACTTTTTCTGCTGAAACATGTTATTTTACATAAAAAAAAAAAAAAAAAAATTCATGTCTATATACCCCAGAACAAAATGGTTTAGTAAAAAGAAAGCATAAACACATTGTAGAAACTGCTATGGTATTACTTCAAACTACAAGTCTCCCATCCAAATTCTAGTTTCATGCTTGTGCTGCTGCAACATACTTAATCAATAAAATGCCTTCTACCACACTAAAAACAAAGTCTCATTTTCTTTTGTTGCATGATCAAGTTCCAGATATCAATCATCTTAAAAAATTTGGATGTGAATGTTTTCCATTACTTAAACCCTCTGACACATCCAAATTTCAACCTAAAACCACAACTTGTGCCTTTCTTGTATATGCAGGACAATATAGGATTTATCTATTTAGATCAGGTCGCAAATAAGTTTTATATTTCTAAACATGTTCTTTTTTACGAAACAAATTTTTCCCAATTTACATAAAAATATCACTGAAAAACATCATCACAACAATCATTACATAATCAATTTTGTTGTATAATCAAGTGTTATCACCTTCATCGTAACCACATTCATCCTCATCTAGAGTTTTAGAATTTTTTTTCATGCGTATGCATCTAGAGCCTCAGACTCTTTGACTAACATTTCATCTAGAGCCTCAAAGTTTACTCATACAACTGCATCTAGTGCACAAAGTCTATAACTACACCAACGCCTTTTGTTTCAATTCCACCCTTTATTCTTACTTCATAGTCTTTTAACACTGTGGGTCATGATTTTCAACACCAACAACTAACTGTTGTTTTACAATTACCTATGAATTTACATCCAATGCAAACAAGGTCAAAAAGTAGGATTGTTGAAAGACATGCTTTTTCTGCTACTATAATCCCTTCCGGTTTGTCTACAACATAGCCTAAAACCTTTAAAGCAACCTTTAAAGTGGCAGAATGGCAATCTTTTATGAAATAAGAGATTGATGTCCTTCATTCTCAGGAAGCTTGGTCTTAGATTACTCTTCCACCTAATAAGAATTTAGTTAGGTGTAAATGGGTTTGTAGAATCAAGAAGAGTGTAGATGGCTCTATTGTAACATTCCACATCGCTCTGGAGAGTGATCGTTATATGTATATTCACATCCCTACCTAGCACGAGGCATTTTAGGAGCTCACTGGCTTCGGGTTCCATCAGAACTTTGAAGGTAAGCAAGTAGCGCGCGAGAGCAATCCCATGATGGGTGACCCACTGGGAAGTTCTCCTGTGAGATCTCAGAAACAAAACCATGAGGGTGTGGTCGGGACCCAAAGTGGACAATATCGTGCTACGGTGGTGAAGCGGGCCCGAAATGTGGTGGACCCCAGGCTGGGATGTGACATCTATAGCAAGGCATACAGCCAGATTAGTTGCCACAGAATTCAGTCAAGAACAAGGGATAAAATGATGAAACATTCAGTGCAATGATCAAACCAACAACAATTAGGTTGATTCTTGCTATAGCAACTCAATTCAAATGGTCTCTTAGGCAGTTAGATGTTTAATATATATATATATATATATTTTTTTTTTGCATGGTGTTCTTAAGAAGGAAGTGTATACCGAACAACCACCAGGTTGTATAAGTCCTAACCATCCACCCAATTTTGTCTGCAAACTTCATAAATCACAATATGACCTTAAACAAGCTCATCAAGCTTGGAATAGAGTTTACAAGCTTGTTACCTAGTTTGGGGTTCAAGGCATCATGAGTTTATCTAATAAAAAAGGATAAATTACACTTTACCACCTCAAGTTTAGGGTCGATTTTAATTTCTTACGATATCTTTAAAACATTTCAATTTCATACCTTAAGCACTATTTTATTTCAATATAATACATCCGTTATATTTTTCATCCATTGATCAGTTAAGAGCTGACGTGTCTACTATATTTGTGCCACGTGGCTGCCAAATTTGTACCACGTGGCAATAATAATAATTTTTTAATTTATAATAAATAAATTTAAAAAAAAAATAAACTGAAAACCCAGAACCCCTCCCCACCCCTCTTCTCCCTCCCAACCACCTCCCTCTCCTCCACTCTCTTCAGCTCCCCTCCCATCCAAAAAACCCACCCCACCCCTACCTTCCCCGAGCTACTATGGGAACCCTATTGCTAACCAGAATTATGTTTCTAACCCTAGATCTAGAAAGTCGGCGGTGCAATATGAATAAAGGAGAATCGAGGCGCAGCCACTGCCAGCGGTGGTTGCGAAGAGATCCAGCTCCAATGATGAACGTCAAGGTTTCAAGATGCAGAAAGTCGTAATCTTGAGGTGCGGAGAGTCTTTGGACTCGAAGATGAATGAAAAGGGTGGCTTGGTTGCCACTGGGACCGAAAGGCTCCGGCCCAACCCAGAAATGGTGCAGAAGCAGGTGGGGATTGTGGATCTAAGGTCTCCGGTGGGTGGTAAAACTGACGTGTACGTCGGATCGTCGTTCGTGGTGCCACCGGAGCTGATCGTCCTCCCGTTGCCATTGTTTTCAAGGAAGAAGCAAGTGTCAAAGGTTGTTGACGATGGCTCGGTGACCCGACACCTGAGGCGGCTCGGTTGAAAATAGAAGGGCTTGGGGAAGGTGGGGTGGGGTGGGATGGGGTGGGTTTTTGGATTGGAGGGGAGGTGAAGATAGTGGAGGAGAGGGAGATGGTTGGGAGGCTCGGGAGGGAGAAGAGGGGTGGGGAGGGGTTACGGGGGAGGTGGGGGAGGCGTTCTGCGTTTTCTGTTCTTTTTTTTTTCTTTTTTTTTTAATTAAAAAATTATTTTTTTTGCGATGTGGTGCAAACTTAGCAGGCACGTGGCACAAATGTGACATCCACGTCATCTCTTAACGGATCAATAGATGAAAAATGTAACAGATGTATTATATTGAAATAAAATAGTATTTGAGGTATGAAATTGAAATGTTTTAAAGATGTTGTAAGAAATTGAAATCGACACCAAACTTGAGGTGGTAAAGTGTAATTTACCCAATAAAAAATTAGAGAGATCTTTCAGTATGTCCAGAACACGGTCCGGTGCACCAAGTGTCATAATACCAATAATTGAATATTTGAACAAAAAAAATTCCAACCAGTTGTACCCATGGTGTACCGATTCAGGCACATTAAAAAATTTCTCCAAAAACTAAATAAGAAGCCAAGATGAAACATAGTGGGTTGAATAGGATGCTACACTAAGAATCTGCAACAATTGACGATGAATGCACGAAAAGTACAACAACAAAATGCATGGACATGGTCGAGAAATTTTTCAATGTGTCTGAAACACCTTTGGTATGCCAAGTATTATATTACAAGAGGCTGAATTTATTTTCAAATATTCAAAATTCATATTATAACACTTAATGTATTGAATCGGATTCATAGACAACAAAACGCAAAGAGACTTTTTCAAACATACAATCTATACGTTAAACGGTTGTATCAAGAAAAAATGTACACGCAAAGCGGAGAAAATAAATAGTAAGCCGGATTCCAAAAGAACATGCCCCACCAAAAGGAAAAGGAATATGCAAGAATAGACCAACGCTAATATTTTTAATTATTGAGAAATAGAAAAAGGTGTTCAATTTATCTTTTAGTAAAGATATATGTTATTTGAAAATAAAATTGAATTATACAATAGAAATATTTACAAATTCAGATCATTTTAATTATAAAGATGAATTATTTCACATAGAAATCACGTGTGCGTTGCAAGTCCATAATTATAAAGATGTACTTTTTTTTTTTGAGGGATCAAACAATTGATTTTATTATATTAGATGTTAGATTAATTAACGATGGGGTTCGAATCCAAAAAATCATACAAAACTCAACTCATTTTCATCACCATAATAAAATGTCACTTACTGTGCTCATTTATTTTTTTCAATTAATTGATTATTTAGCAAAAATGACGGAAACATGATCACATCCTGTCCGGCTTTCCATTTATTTTATATTTTCTCCATTTTTACGTCTACGACTTTTCAAGTTTCAAGGTACCACAAAACTTGAGTTCCTGAGAAATCTTTACGAACCAAAGAACTATTTCGTGGGGTGGAAGAACTTGGTGGGATGGAGGGAGAGGCGGAGATTGATCGCTTGCCAATAGACCTCTTGGCTCATATATTTGTTCTCATCACCTCCTTCACTGATTTAGCCCAGTAAGTTTTTGATTTCTTTTTCCGACTTAATTTTCCTTTTTTATTTTCTTCTGTAATTTTGGTGGTTTATATTTTCTGGGTTGTTGTTATTTTTTGTTTTTTAATTTGTGTGGTGGTTGTGAATTCTGTGAAGGGCAAGCGGTGTTTGCCGGAAATGGAAACAGGCGGTGAAGCAGTCTTTGGGGCGGAGGGAGAGTTTGAGCTTTGCTGGTTGGAAGATGGACGATGACTCCACCGCCCGTTTGCTCCGCTCTGCTTACAGCCTCAAAGAGCTCGACATGTATATTATCTACTCTCTTACTTACTAAATTATTTATTTGTTTTTAAGGAATTTCTGTTTAATTTTAAATGTCTGAGGGAATATTCAGAGCAAAAGTTTCAAAATTTTAACCTTTGGTGGTATTTTCTATAATTTTGTTGATTTTTAGAGAGTTAAGTGATTAATTAGTCTAATTACAAGTTAAAGTTTTATGGATAGGGTTATGTACATTGTTTCTTGAATTATTTTGTAGGTTTTAAATTGGGAGTTTTAACGAAACACTTCCGTTACTAATCATTTTTAACGAAAAATATTTTTTTACTTTTCTTTAGTACTATTCACTATACCTTTAATTGTCATTTTTCATTAAAACTAAATTTTTTTTGAACTTTTCGTTAGTTTTTCTTTTTAAATTTCTGTTTTTTGGTGAATTTTTTTGGTTGTGAAATATAGCTCTGCAAGTACTCAGAAATTGAGATACAATCTAATAAGAAGAAGAGATATTAGGCTCTGAACTTGGTTGTAAGTGTAGAGCTTCCTAATCTAACAAGAACACGAAAGGCTTAGGTTGAAGTTCACGATTTCGTGCCCAATTTTGAGTGTCATTTTTCAAGATTACCCAAATAACTTACCTCCAAGTTTTTGTGCTTGGTTATGTTTTGTGTTAGAGTGTATTTTCGCATTCAGTACAAAGTAAGTCTGTAACGATTAGGTTGTACTTTGGAAAAGTTATCCGAGTTAGAAGTGTTCTTATCTGTTGGTTTTCGTTGGCATTTGGCAGAAATTTTTTGGGTTGGTATCACTATTGAGTACTACTAACCCATGATTCTGTACTTAGTACCTGGTTTAGCGACACAAAAGAAGAAGTCGTTCTGTTTGTATCCAGGTTTATTAATAGATAAACTTGGAATTCACCAATGTCTATGCTTTTTCCTTTGTCTTTTCATTAGATGTGCATCTAATTGCTGTAAGTATTCGATTTGGAATAGTCTGGTTTCATGCATAACAGCATAGTTAAAGCTCGTAGGAGGGATACCTAAATACCGTCATAGTCTCAGCATTTGAATTTCATGATTTAGTTCTTTTGAGATGTACCACTTTGGTTCTTTCATGATATAGTTCTTTTGAGATGTAACACTTTGGTTCTTTCATGATATAGTTCTTGATTTATCTTCTTGTTTCCTCAGTTCAAGGCGTCGCTGGGGTTGCCAGATAACCGACACTGGATTGTACAGAATATCTATGGCAAAGTGTATCAGCAACTTAACATCCATATCGCTATGGGGCATCACAGGGATCACAGATAAAGGTGTTGTTCAACTGGTACGTGTACAAGCAAATGTCGTATGTTTGATTTACTGCTTTCATTTACGTGAGTTATTGTTTAACTTTCTCAGTTTGGCGTTCCTTTCCAACAGATATCAAGAGCTAATTCCTTGCACCACCTGAATATCGGTGGCACATTTATCACAGATGACTCGTTATATGCCATTGCTCATAGCTGTCCGCATTTGAAGGTAACTTGTTCATGGAAATTACGACACAAGGTTTCATTACCCCAATTTTGTTCAAGTGCATTTCACCTCTGTTTGTTCCTCTCCTTTGTTTATTCCAGACTATCATCCTGTGGAGCTGCCGTCATGTAACCGAGAACGGCCTCTTTGTTCTAGTAAACTGTTGCCGCAAGCTTGAATCCATCAATGTATGGGGGACGAGAGTTCCTGTAGACTGCTTCATTGCTTTGCTTACTATCAGTCCGGCACTAAAGATAAAACCCAGAGGACTGTCGTTAAATGTGGACGCTTCGATGTTGCCCATCGCATAAGCCGCCTGTTAATATAAGTTCTTTCTACATTGCCATTAAATGTTGATGCTTCTATGTTTCCCGATGTATAAGCCGACCATTCATACAAGTTCTTTCGACATTGCTGTATGTATTTTTCGTTGTGCAGCTCAACGCCCTCGACGTGGGAGGTTGAGGTTAAATTATCAGCTCAATACTCTTGTTCCGTATATAATTCACTGAATTACAGCCACCTATATTCTTTTGTGCAAGGTGTGAATAAAGGTCGAAGTGATTTAAAACTCAAAAGAGATTTCCAAGTCAGATTAAGTTGACTATTGTGTGGTTAAAATAGAAGAGTGATTCATGCACTGTTCTTGAGATTCTCTTGAAACCAATGCATAGTTCCAATGACGTTACAGATGGCATAGATGATTATAATGTGTTTAAATAGTATGCTATTTGTCTGTTACATACTTGCCCCGTGGCGTCTCCGATTACAAGAGGTAATCTCCCATATTTGTCACTTTCTACGCTCCCTTTTTAATTCTAGCACTTTGATTCTCCTTCCATTTGTTCACAATCTAATGGCTAAAAAAAAATGCGTATAAAGTAAAATATGTGTATAAACCAAGGATAGGGCTATTCAGTATTCACACATTCTTTTACCTCTCACACAGTTTTGTTAATTATTATCTATTGGTCTTCAATTCATTCCATCCAACAACCAGAAACGAAGTGTATGAGCGGTAAAAATGTGTGAATAGCATCATCACCCTAAATCATTTCCGTACAAAAGGCCTCCTTAGACCAATTTTGTATTGCAATTTTCCTTACAACATACGCAAATCAGACCATAAAAAGATGGACCCAATTTATTGTCAAAATGTTTAATCAACCAAAAGGAGGCATGTCATTCAACCCCAAGTGACGTCTTGAAAAACCATATGCTTTCATAGTACTGACCAACCATATGTAACAAAGAGAAATGAAGTCGAGATCTGTTATGTGATATATGTACTGAGCTCTTACGTTAAAAGACGAAACTATAGGATTGTCAACATCCATTGCAACGGCTGAGAACCAGCCATATAAGGAAGAGTGCTACATACCTGAACTGATTCGTGGTACATTCTTGGTCCTTCGTCGTAACTATCTACTTCCGATGCCTCTGCAACTCCATAATCCTTGTCCCAATATAATTATAAAAGACTTTGCCTTACAATCACGTGTCATTACTCTAGAACCACAGAATGACTCCTTGACCTTCCACTCAACTAGGCAGGGTGTAACGGTTGTCACTCTAAATTTTAGTATATTACATAGAAGAACTGCCAGAAGTAACTCACTAATGACCTATCCTAGTATTTAGAAGCTGCAGTCATAGCCAAAATACCATCAACGGAAGATAAAACAAGAAGACAACCAAGCGATTTGGAGAATAGACTGTTGAAGCAGACCTTGAAAACTGAACAGAGCCAGTAAAGCTTCCTGCATTGTTGGTCAATGGACTTCTAGTTGGTACAGAAATATTCTTGCAAGATCCAGAAGGTGCTCCAGCCTGCGAAAATCAAACAGTAGAGTGGTTTACAGTTTTCCTTACTACGAAAATTGGCGTGTCATCACAAGGGTATGGGTAAATCAGTAGAAGTACCCTAAAGTTTTAGACAGATCGGAAATGTTTGAATATTTGGTGAGCTTTTGGATTATTGCTAAGGTTGGACAAAGTAGGACTCATGCCACGAGCTTTTAACCACCGATTTGGATCATAAAAAGCAATAAAGAAGTTCATAAATAACAAAATGAATGTGGAAACAAGTTATACAAACAAACCTGGCAGGCACTGACAGTACTACACCCGCAAAGCACTGGACCATTCATTCTATCAACAGCATCAAACACACCTCCTCCATCACTCCTCTGCATTGATATCATTTTATGCTTAGTTAAAATTCCTAGTTGGATGATGTTTTAGTATGTGCTTCTCCCTAGCTAAAATTTTCATACCATGTAAAAGTTGACCGCCAAAAAATTTGGCATCACCCCTGCAGCTTTATAACAGGTACTGACCATCTGCTCCAGTGGAGTTGAATGCTCTTCGCAAGCTTCAGCTTCAACAGGATATGTTGGGAAATAATTTTGAAAGAAAAGAGATGCACTTTTTGAATTCAGAGGCTTTGATTCTTTTCTCTTCGGGCATGAGCCTGGTTTTACCCCAGGATCTCCAGCTGAAACCCAATAAACAGGCTATTAACTATAAAATTCAAATATAATTTGAAGATGCAATGATATATCATTTATAAGTACCTTCGTTTTCCACCATGTATTTCCACTGGTAAGCTACTCCTTCCTGTGCTTCCTTTGAAGCATCAGACGTAAAAACAAGAAGCCGATGATTCTCTTGCACCATTTCAGTAACAGTGGGCCAATCTTCACCCTTTCTTGGCATTTTCGCTACAGGAAACCAATACTTATTTAACCCAGCATTGGTAAACAATGTCGTTAACCCTTTTGGAGTTTTCACGTAGTCCTCAATTATAATGGTCACAATCTCTGTCGGGTTCTGACTTAAAAATGTTTCCACTTCCGTCAAAGTGTTAATTGCAGGTTGCTGAGAAAAATCCAATGGACACATCATAAACAACCTCGCAAAACTATAACCATAAAATTCACATAATAAGTCATATATTGATAAGAGGGAAGAGAGATTACAAATGCAGTGAAGTTGAAACATTGCCCCTTAAAGGAATGACAAAGCCAGATATCATTCTCAAAATCGTACATATCCAACATCAGCCCTCTCACTCCATTCTAAAAACAATATGGCATAAGTTAATACTCATAAACGAATAATTAATGAATAAAACAAGCAGACAGTTTCATTATAATTTTGAATTCGAATAAAAAAAGCTAAAGAAATGAATGACATTCCAAACGTATATGTTCTAGTGACTTGATCCTTTCATTTTTTTCGTTATAAAGAATATACCGAAAACAGCAAAGTTAAAACTTAAAAGCAAGGGCACATACTCTCAACTGGTTAGTAACAGTGTCCTCTTGGTTGTATAATGTGAGTCTTTGAACACCAGCCACGGGCGGTGCATCAACGATGCTGAAAGAATTATGAGTCGCCAACCATGTGTACTTGTTGAATGGCAACCCATTAATCTAAAACACCATTCCAAAAAACAGCACAAACCCATCATCAAATTCACAAAAACCAAAAATGGGCAGACATAAATTTCTTGAATTTAGCTCAAAATATACAAACCCATAAAAAATTTACAAATTTTAAGTCGAAAATGCTCACAATTGAAGTGGGTACGATTGCTTGGCCTCTGGTGCAAACGGGCTGATTCTTACCGGAAGCAGGGCAGTTACCACAATAAAGACCCGGCCCGCAGTCCGTCGCCGCCGCACAAGCATCTAGAACCTGTAAAATATCAACGCTTCAGCTGAAATTCCGAGAGAAAATGTGAGATTGTGCAGATCTTTGCGGGGAGAAAAGACAGAAACCTGGCAATTGCCGTTGGAGCAAGCAGTGGAACTGGTGGCCAGGACTGAGAAGAGTAGCAGGAAGAGGACGACAGTTGACGAGGCTCTGGATACGCCGCCGCGTTCCGCCGAGCACGGTGGCATGGTAGCTTGTGGTTCTGCAGAAAGCTCCAGAAATCCACCGCCCAGAGAGAGAGGGAGTGACAAGTTTCGGAGAGAAAGCAAAAGAAAGAGAACTTTTATTGTAGAGAGGGGAGGGTGACAAGTTTTTGGGTGTGAAACGCGGGCTTTTTCACCTTTGCGTTTTTCTGACTAACAAAAAAGCCTTTAGTTTTCGTTTTCTTTTTTTATGGTAGTGCCAAGTTTCTATATCTGTCTATTTGTACAATTGTTTATATTATTTTCTCATACAGATGGATTATCGACACATTTGAGTTTTATCTTTATTAGAAAAATAATATTAAATAATAATACAAATAGATGATAAAAATAACATTTTCGTCTTTTTTTTTTTTTCTCCCGTTGATGGTTTAGTTAGTTGGCTACTGTTACATACTCACAAATTCGGTGTTTATTATTATTATTATTTTAGTACATCGATATTTTTAACACTAAGAAGTTGAGTTTAGTTAAGCCACACAATGAACAACCGGTGCTTATTATTATTTACCAGTAATAGAGATGTTGGAGAAGTTATAAAGATGAAGGGAAAAAAAAGTTGGTAAAGTTATTTTTGAACGAGGGGAATTTTTTTATCTTTTTTATTTATTTTGATAACACGTGGGTGAAAGAAAAAAAACAATAAAACTTTTGTTCGGCTAAATTACTTTTATGTTCATGGTTTTTTTTAAATATTTTCTTTCAATTTTGTTTTTTCAAAAAAAAAAACTTCAAATAAAGGAAAAATCCTCTACTCCAACCACGGCCCAAGCAATCAAAATTGGGGGCAGCTGGAGAGGGAAGACATTGATTCCCAAAGTGGGGTTAAACAATGGTGAGAACACATCCGCCACGAATATTCTCAATTATGGATTTAAGGTTTCAAGGACCTCCCAACTTCCTTGAACCGCACAAATAATAAGATTGTTTTGAATCCCTTTACGTCTAGCAAATCTTAGACCGTCCCTCAATCCTATTTTCTTTCAATTATGCATGAAAGAATACCATTATATTTGTTCTCGATTTTTTGTTAGACAAAAAAGAGTTTATTAATGAATAATATAGATAATTAAGCTTCTTATGCTTCTGCAATCTTTAAAAACACACTCTAGAAACTGATCTTTATACAAAATGGTTATATTGGCCTTGCAACAAGCCTAAATTAATTTGTCATATAATTGATATTATACACACTAATTTTTTATTTTGTTCTGTCGGACAATAAAATGGATTGTAATAAAAAATTAAAAGAATAAAAAGATAAGATATCAAATTTAAAAAATAATGAATTATAAAGTGAGTATATAAAGTATGCGTTTACATTTTCCTTTAGTTATGTCTGTGGCTGTTTGTCTTTTAAAAGAGTAATGTTATTTATACCATATTTTTATACCACATTTTCATATCATTTTAGATGGCATTTGATGTGAACAACCACATTATTTGAATTAATCAGATTTTTAAATTTAGTTTATTATTTAATAAACTAATAATTACAAAAAACTAGTTAATTAAATGATGATTGTGGTATACGAAGAATCTTTCTCCAATCTTTCTTTAGATTTTACAAATTTTTCAATGATGTAACTATCCACATCAGATACCACCTAAGATGATATAAAAATGTAGTATAAAAACATTATATGAATATCATATGTCTTTTTAAAAGCTTTTGGACTTTCCTCCCCCCATGATGACATTGCGAAGTTACATTTTAGTGCCTCTCACATGGTGGGGTAGGGGGTAGGTTTTGCGTCCGGTCAGCGACATCAACCGCAGAGCAGGAGAGATTTCTCAAATAGCAACACGAGCCTGTACGTCGTAAAGTCACTTGTATAATAATATATGATATATTTTCGTGTTATAGACACACTAAAGAAATTCTCATAAAACAGGACACTCAGTGTGGGATTATCTGCGTATGTCGTCACGCAATTTCGTTTGTAGGCTTGTGTGTAGTTCATACTTACTAACAAGAAACATAATTCTAAGCTCAATAATGCAATGTGGTTAGGATGGTTTGTCAAGAAATGCAGCATGGTGGTTGTATTATACAAGTTTTGGGCATGTAGCCTGTTTGACAATGCTATTACTTTTTAGGAGGATATTTTATTGCAAGTGATTTGTAGGTCAGTTAGTTAAGAGCGTTTGTTCATACATTTAAGGTTTCTTGTTCGAGTTCTCATCTCTGTGAATTTAGTATAAATTATCCAATTGTTGTAAACAAAAAAAAGGATACTTTATTTATTTGATATATTTTAAACTATAGAGAGGAAATTCAAACTCTTTTATGAAGAATGGTGTTTTTATAATTTATAGAGAAAAATTCAAAATTGGGTGTACAGAAGAATCATATTCACTCTAGCCAATGCATTTATGTGTGCTATTTGATGTTGCTTTTAAAATGGTTAAAAGCTTTTACATATAGCCAAATCGCTTATTAATTATATTAGAGTTTATTTGGGGTTGCCTTCGAAATGGCTAAGAGTGTTTTCTGACAACTAAAAAAAAATATTTTGATCGTGTTTGACAAAAAAAGAAATAGAGATGCTTTAATTATGATATTCTTGCAACATACTAAATCTTTTACAAGATTTGATATTAGATTGGAATCTTGAAGAGCTTATATAGATTATAGCAGATCGAGCAATATGCCAACGTAATTCTTATCCATCAAATTCTTATGGTATTAAAGAACCATGTTAATTGTAAATCATGAGTAAAATACTCAAATGATTAACCAATATTTGGACACTAAGAAAGATGATCTATCCTTTAATAGGATTCTGTGAATCGATACTTGGTCCGGAAGTACCATATTTTAGTGAAGTATGCATCTTACTATATCAAGTGCAATACACTGAATCAGATGTTACATTTCTAGTGATCACAATACCAAGAAATGGGTATTGAAATGAAATAAAGCTTATCTATTGATTATAATAGTTACTCATATCATCAAGGACTATTCAACCACATTTTCCTATTAATGTCTACAAATTGTAATAGTATTGGCCAAATTGAAAAGAGGCAAATTCTATTTTTGAGATCAATGTGAAAGAAGTGAACCTATACTATAGAACCCCAAGTATTATTATTGGGTGTATATAAACGCGATTATATTATCCCATTCTAGATCAACCACATTCTATAAGTATAGCATTTTTTAAAACGTGAGACTTATGGCATGTGTTCAAACTATATTTCTCGGAAGCGATTTGTTAACGTATAGAAAGACGAAATTCTTTATTAAATTTCAAAGTACGAGTATGAATCTCAGAATATCTCTCTATTTCATAGTTTATTCTACCCATATATCCCAAATTTGAAACTTTCCCCTCCCCTAGTCACCAATATTAAGTACTGGTTTGGTATTGAGATGCTTTTATAAAAAATAGGTATAAAAAAAAATTAAGCTCAAAAAAATGTTTGATAAACACTTAAAAATAGTTTATTTTCAAAGTTATGAGTGAAAATAAGCTGAAAACGTGAAGCAGCAAAAATAAGTTTATTCTCACAACACAGCAAAAACAGTTTTTTTTTCAAAGCAAAGCATTACCAAACCAATCCCAAAGGAACATATAAGCATTTTTTTGTAATTCCCGAAGTAGCACCTGATACCTCCACTTCTAAGTGCCATTTTATGTAGTAAGTTCTTATCGTGCTTCTAATAATTTAGCAGAAGCATTTCCAAACAAGTTCTTCATCATTCTAGTCAATGTATTCGGTGACATATACATCTATGTTTTAAATAATAAGATCAAGCCATTTAAATAAAATTAGCTTTTGGAATAACCATGAATTGTTAGAAAATGTAATTCAATTTTTCTGTTTTGAGAAGGCAATGGCCTCTCTCTCCAACAAAATGATCACGAATACATCTGTGGTCAATGAAAATGATGCATCTTCTCTACCTCTAAAAGAATGGCCAAAGAAAGAATCGTAAATCAACTGATTCAAATTAATCTTCCGATTAAGCAAGCTTCTTCGCACGACCACTTGAAGGAGCTCCATCGTCCTTTTTTGACCCGGATGCCTCAGGCTTCCGCGCCCAAGCAGGAGCTCTGTCAGGCTCATAACGGTAATCATAGAAAAGTTCCTCTCCTGCAGCAATTCGTTCCTTGGCAAATATGCCCACCCTGTGATCTCCCGCAACCATAATGACCTGCCATGGACGGGTTTATTGTCATATCCAAAATGTTTTTAGAGGGAAAAAAGAACGAGAAAAGATGTCAAAAGGGTACCTTCGCATAGCAATTTGGATCTGGAGAATGGTTGGCAAACTTCAATTTATCACCCTTTCGATAAGCATCAAGGACAAACTGCACAAGACAAATGCTTATTTCATGCCGTTGAACAATAGGAGGTTAGATATGACGTGGAATCAAAAGGTGTTGATATACATGCCTGATCGTTCAGATTGAAGAGAAATGATGAATTTTCACGGTCATATATTTTTCCACGTTTATCTGCTTCGCGATGTGAGATCAACTCCCCAGTATACTCACCAAGGTATTCGTGTTTGGGGACACTATTCTGAAGGGTGGCAAGGAAAATAAGCCAGCGCAAAAGGAAAAGCACACACAAGATATCATTAAAATGGAACACTACCTTCAAGAACGCACCCCAGCCAGATATGTCAGATCTTCCAAGTAAGACCTGAAGATAAATTAGGATAAAAGCAGTCATTACGATAGGATTTCAATCATTTGAGTATTCCTTCTGCAACTTCAACAACCCGTGAAGTAAATTTTTCACATAATGTGCTAGATTTTGACCATGCATCTATAGAAGGAAAGAAAAAGAAATGAAACAGTAAAGAGGTGTGTGATTACCCTTTGCTGTTGTTTCAGAAGAAGCTTCATATTTCTACACTCATAATTGTCACCTCTTTGGCTTGGAACCCCGAGGGTACCGTCACCGCAACTGAAAAATGAAATTTGACAGGTCCGTATGTTGAAAGTTTAACAGAGAAAAAAATGCAGCCCACATTTGTATGAATTTATTTCTTAGTCACACAGCACCTACTGCTCCTACCTTCATATATTCCATATACATAAGCCTACGATAAGTTATATTGTCCAAACCCTGCACATACTTATAGCATAAAATGCCACGCCATTCTGACTAATTAGATGAATTTCAACCTGTTTGATCAAACTGTAAACTTCAGAAACGAATTCATACGGTAGAAAATGAGCATTGTTCACGCAATCACCAGAATGGTGGAAAATCTTTACGGGATTAATTGAGTTTGCTACCACTTAATTATGCCTATCCGATTCAAAAATGTGAAAATGGTGTAGACATACAGAGCCATAGATTAGGCATAGAAAATTTAAATGTGTTACTAATTTCAGCATTGCAAATAAAAACGGTTAAAGTTGAATGTGCTCAAAACTAAAAGTTATAAATCCGATCACAACGAGGCATGAGCTGTCTGAAGCACATCGATAATGCCATGCGTCATAGTCCAGGCTCCAAACACATCACTAAGTAATACGAAAAGTTATAAGCGCACCTGACCCAGCAATTCCTACAAACATCCGGATCGCATTCCCTGTCTGCAGCAAAACAAGGACACTGACGGCTTCGGCATTGACTTTTAGCACAATGACAGCCTCTAAATCTATTCTTGCAAGTCTTTGGACACCTAGACAAATAAGTTTGAGCAGATAAGTTTGGAATTATCATTGGAAAGGCCAAAATTTGATGGACATGAACTAAAGAAATAATTAAATCTATGAAGCCAAATCAATGAGGTCAGCTGTAGAGCAAGAGAAAATTTTACAAAAGCCATTGAGTTATCTGTCCTTTTTCAGAAATATCATTATCAGGAAAAAGAAAAGCTCACCCGCAGTACTTCTCGCAACAAGTCCCATTTTGTAGACAAGAACACTGCTTTCCACAAGCTGTTTGGCAAGTACATGGATTATACTGCCTGCAAGGCTGATCTTTTCTCTCAGTAATTCGTTTCCTGATTGAATGGTAAGCAGCAGATTTCCAAGTATACTTCAAACGACGAACTCTACCCCTTCTACGTAAAAATTTTGATCTTCTTCTAGCTTCATTATTACCCTAAAGTTCGTTTCAACATAGACAAAATAGAATCACTTGTTTGGGCAGAGAGGGTTCTGTCATAAGTAGACAAACCTATAAAAAAAAGGGACTATAAATCCATTAAAGTCAACCTTGGAATACCCTTCAACAAGGGAGTTTGCAGCATCACCTGCTTGGCAGGACATCTTACTCTCTGAGTAATTCATATACTGAAACACTTCCCAACACGTTTTCATACCATTTAAAAGGTTCCTTGCTATTAAGCAGCTGCGATGAAAGTTGTGAAACCCATTATAAGATGGAAACAAGAAAAAGTACATTAAGTAATTAATAAATCCAATGGGCTATCCAGACATATAGATGCAATTAAAATCAAAAGGAAACTCTCTACCACTGGCACAGTTGCACCTTATATTTCAAGAATGGATGTTCTTAACCAAATTTTTCTGTATCCACCTTAGGAACTTCCCTTGATGATACAGTAGATTGATTACAAAACTATAGGATGCTAAACATTACAAGGTCAAGGCATACCCACATCAAAACAAAAAATTAAGACATACTCGTGAACTCTTTTCTTTTCATTACTTATTTTATTTTGAGGAGGAGGGGGTGGCATTGTGTGTCTAGGTTGCTGCTCTTTGTGCAGATAAGTTTACATGTATCTAACTAATACCCAACATCAGTACCATTAACTAATTACATACACAACAGAGAAGAAATCAACTAAAGAAAACACATTACATGCACTGACCTGTTGCTGCCAAATATCTCTCTGCCTTTCTCAAAAAGGCCCTTCTCAATGGTTTTCCATGTTTTATCATCACTTAATTCTTGTTTATATATGTTTTCATCAACACATTCTTCTCTCCTCAAATTGTCATCACTACTTGTGGCAGGTGGATCAGCAATCATCTCATCCAATGCACCATCAAGAGATTCACCCTGAACAACTGTATTACTGCCCTTGGCAGGTGATTCCTTCCTCCTAAACCCTCCACTGGTAGAAGATTTCAGATTCTTTTGTGAAGAAGAACTAGTGTCTTCATTATCTTTGGATGAATTAGATCTAAACTTCATATCACTTGAACAAAGACCAACATTAACAATGGAATCGGAATCAGAAACCACCATTTTCTTCTGCCTCTTCTGCATGCAAACTACAACACGTTCTGCAACTCTCTTGCTGTTCCTCTTACGAATTCCACTTCTTCCAGCTAGCTTAGTCTTTTTGGGCGATGGATGATTTTTATCACTACCCTGCCTGGATCCATTCTCTGAATCACTGCTTTCCGAGATGTTTTTTGCATTTGATGAAGCACTTTCACTTTGTCCAGACTTTGACTTCTTTCTAGAAGATTTCTTTCTGGTTGATATTTGAGCACTAGCACCATCCATTGACGTGGCATTTTTTTCTTCAGGATCACCGTTGCTCACTCTAGCAATTCTTTCAGACTTCAGTACCTAAAATGAGACAATTTGAAACCACATAATCATTTTTTGCCATTTCTTTACACAATTCCCAGCTACACATCACAGTAATCACGTGCACGACACATACTGATCTATAGCAATTCGGACCGCATGATACTTTTTCGTCATCTGGGGGTCTCCACAGAGGTTGTTTCTCAATCTGACAATAAATTTTATCAGCACAGGATATAAAAGTCCGGTGTCACGGTCAGACAGCTATTAAAAAATTACTTACAGGAAAGACAAGATCCTGTGAACATCCATGTAATCTGCAATCAAATACCTGCCAAAAAGAAACAACCGCAGATCGGAGTTAGAAATGATAACCCAACAAACATGCAATTGAAAGTAGAAAAAGAATACTTACTAGGCAGCGACGACAAAATAGGTTGTCAAATGAATCAAGAGCTGCATCCAGATCTTTATCAAGAAAAGAATTCCCAATTTGTGAAATGTCTTCAGTATCCCTATTCTTACAACCCCCCAAAGCCTCCTTTTCCTTTAAGAGAGTATCATATCTTGCCTGTATAAGATGTTTGATGGAGTTTCATATCTCTGTAAAGCCAGCACAAAGCAAATGGGAAACGGCTGGACCAAAGCTTACACTGACTGGTTTTTATCATGTTATAAATTGGAAACAAGCATGGCAGAATGGCAAGCATTCCTGCAAAATAGAAAAATGAAACTTCCATACCTTGACTTCAGATGGACTTCTAGAGAAATATTGTGCTAATGACTCCAGCATTGGATCAGAGAAGCCAACTTCTTTTATAGCCGAGCTGGTAAATTCAATGAAACGTCCATAAAACAATTAGTTCACTTTTCATACAGTAAACAAGCACATACAATTTCAAAATTGAGATTCAACATATGTTTAAGGAAAATATATCAAACTGAAATTATTATGTCAAGATGAGAACTTAGGTCTTGGACTAATATTATTGCAATAGAGGACTGAATATAAAGGCCAGTTCAGTTCACATTTATATAGTTTCCGAATAATGAAAAGAAATAAAATAATAATTCAATTAACTCAACTGTACCCAGTACAAAATGGACTTCGGTTTTTTCTCCCTTACAATGTTGTACGTTCAAAATTGACCGAGCTATTATAAAACTGTGTCCATCCCAGAGAGAGAGTGACAGGCACTAAACAAATTTAACTCTTCCGCTAAAGCTAAGGACTATAACCATAAATTAGGTCAGTGAAAGCCACTTGAAGTGGTATTATTGGCTAAGACAAAATATTCTAGGATTAGATGTTGATAACTTATATATGTACCTACACCATATTAGGCCTGCACACAAAGGGAAATAAATCATAGTTTATCACATTAGTACACATGGTTATACCAACCGAAGTATAAAGTCTTCAGATTCAACAAAAACCCTTTTTTCCTCTTCTTCATCAACTGCTTCCTCCTCACTATCACTACATATAAGCGCTTCACCTCCATTTTGATCATAATAAATTCTTCTTCGACCTACCACTGACTGATCTTCTGTCATTCTTTGGTTTCTGTACCACATATCAAAAAAAAAAAAAAAAAAAAAAAAAAAAAAAAACAATGATATCACAAATAGGCACAAATGAATAGAAACGGGGAAAAATCAAAAAAAAAAAAGACAGACGGATTATATGACATGAGTTTCACATTGTTGAAAAACAATGTAAATCATCAACTAAAAGAGGCCAAATCCAATGAACAGTAGAACTCAGTAACTACATGTTACCAAATCCAATTAATAGCGCAATACAAGATGACACAAAAGTCAAACGAACAAAGTGAAAAACGATATATATTTGAAACAGTAATTGATGGATTTTAATGATGAAATGATCTCTAAAAATTGCATGATCTAATTGGAAACATGGGAGAATAAGAGGAAAAAGAAACCAATAAATACAACGAATCTTATCTTGCTTATAGCAAAAGGTTGAAGACATAATAGCAAAAGTTTTCTCTTGTCCGGAATATTAAATCTATTTCAACCAGTCACTGCTATTCAATAAAATGTACATACAATATTAGTTTGGAACTACAAAAAGAGTATGACAAATGAGACTGATTCCCTTTGTACTATTTCAATCTCTTTTCAATTTCTTTCCATGAACATAGATTAAACTATACAATATACTTGCAACTAGCTGACGTTCTGTAGAAGGACCTCAAATTTCATTCATCAACTTATAAATTTAATCTTTTTGGTGTTCCAGAATGTAAAACATATTCCCCTTCACACAAGCGAACAAGGACCTTGGAGCATGTGATGGTGATATGCAACGCAAGAATATAATTGAAGCTGAAGTATATGGGTCGTGAAAAGAATAGACCATGTGTAGGCTAAACCTGTCCAAAAATATCCATGTGGTATAAGGGGGTAGTCTTTTAACTTCCGGAAGCTTGATAGGACGAACAGAACTCTTGACTGCTACATTAGATTCTAGTAGAACTGCCGTGGACCCATGACCATCTTCTTGAGAGCTATCGTTGCTCCCATTGCTCAATTCAATTCCATTTTGCAAGGCAAATGCATCTTTTTGCCTCTTTGTCAATAGATCTACACTTCTACTAGCATCAGTTAACCTACTACTTCCTCTTTCCGTTGACAATTTATACATGTCGTTGGTGACACCAGCCAACTTCTGCTTGTTTACCTCCATTCTTTTCTGCAATGAGAAAATACTTAGTATTATGAGAACAAAAACCTGATGTAGTTCTATTACTTTCTGGTATCAATACAAGGATCGCTATAAGATCCATGAAGATGCACCTTTATAGAAGTAGCCCGGTTAAAAACAACTTGCTTCTTTAGATTTTCTATGAGCAATGAAATCTCCTTCCCGGTTACATCCATGTTTTCTTGCGATCTCGTCATCTGCACAAACTAGATGTTAAGTGTGATCCAACTTATAACCCTACATCATAAAATACCCAGACAAAAAGTAGAATAAATAAGCAGGTAGAAGTCAAGCTGGAGTTGAATGAACACAGAACAAAGTGGTTTCAAGAGCGGGTAGCACTCTCTATCAACAATTTGAGCACAAAAAGCTATATCCGATCTTTCTATTGCAATAACTTTTTAAAATGCAAGCTAAGCAGGAAAAAATAAAACTACGTCCAGAACCGTCGGACAGCGAAACAATTTTTGCAAATGCTGCAGTACCATTCCTAAGTTGAAAGCCATTCGTTGAAATTACACGGTAAATTAACCGAAACATATATAGCATCATCGAAATTGGCACTTCAAATCTAATGAAGCAGAAGCCAAATAAACAATGCTGCTACATATCTCTCCAAATCAACCCACATTGATAAAATTCCTACATATATGCACTTATATTACATGCATATTGAATGTATATAAATATAAAAAACAAATATATATATATATGTAGGCACGCACATTGACCAGATTAAACACAATACAAGAGCTTCCGTTAATGGCATAATTTAAGCAGAGTTTTCATTGATTTACAGAGAGAAAGAGATCGAGCAGGAGAGCCGAAGGATTATACCGGAGGGTCCTCGTGAAGCTCCGATCTATTGGCGGAAGCTGAAGGCGAAGCCTTCGACGCCATTGTTGGCGGCGAAGCTGGGGGAGGTTATTCGGGCCGGGAACGCAATTTTGGACCGGATCGGATCCGATTCGTACAGAGGCACTCCTGCGTAAGACTGGGGAAGTGTACGGTACGGTAGGGTTTGGGACAGAGGAATTTGGCGGGTCGGGCTTGAAACGCTAATCAGGTCTCAATGTGGGAGGGACCGGCGGAGGATTTTTGGCCGTTTTAACGGAGACGTAATTTCATTTATTTATTTTATAAAAACAAAAAGTGGAAATTAGAATTAGATGCCATCGTGTCCAGACGTTTTTAACAGAACATTTATGCTTTTTTAGTTTTTTATTAAAGAAAATTAAAGAAAAAGATTGAAACCTGAGTTTTAACGATAAAAATAAAATAAAGGATAAAGTGAATAGTATTAAGATTGATTTTTTAGTATAAAAATGTGGTTTTTCGTTAAAGTGAACAATACCGGAAGCTTTTCGTTAAAGTTTCCTTTTTATTAAGCTTTTAAGAGCTCATTTTGATGTGTTTTTAAATTGACGGAATGTACTTTTAGTGAAAATGTTTTTGGAACTAATCATTAGTAAAAATACAAGTAAATTCTGGAAAAGCACTTAAAGTGTTTCCTAGAAGAAGCACATAACTGATGTTTCTTGCAGAAAGTATTTTAAGTGTTTTTGGAATCAAAAAACATTTTCTCTAAAGTGCTTTCAATCATTTTAAAAGCACGTCCAAAAGAGTTCTTTGTTAAAATGAACAGCACCGGAAGCTTTTCGTTAAAGTTCCCTTTTTATTAAACTTTTAAGAGCTCGTTTGAATGTGCTTTTAAAATGACTGAAAGCACTCTTAGTGAAAATGTTTTTGGAACCAATCATTAGTAAAAATGCAAGTAAATTCTGAAAAATCACTTAAAGTGCTTCCTGAAAGAAGCACAAAACCGATGCTTCTTGCTGAAAGGACTTTAAGTGTTTTTGGAACAAAAAAACATTTTCTCTAAAGTGCTTTTAATCATTTTAAAAGCACATCCAAAAGAGCTCTAAGTTTTTTGATTAAGATGCTCTAACTCGAGCCATTTTCAGTTTAATTGAGTTTAATTACATTTCAATTTCAATATTTTATGGCTTATTATATTAACATCTCACACATTATTGAATACACCTCACATAATTAATAAACCCCACATTTGTTTTTTCAAATAAAATTTTTTTTAATACATCTCACATACTTTTCAACTGTTTGAACTTTGAATACACCCCACATACTTAGATTTATCATTTATATGTGCTCTTCAACTGTTTGATAAAACGCCTCAAAAAGGAGTTACTGTTCTTATTATATTTTAAAAAAAAATCAACTTGGGCATTATTTTCTTGATATGCATTCAAGTAGTGAATTTTCTCTATTGAAAAGAATTGGTAGTCTTCCAAAAAAATGGTGGAGAGGGAAGGAACATAGTATATAATCACTTGTATTTGATAATTACATTAACCGTAATTCTATCAATTGTTACTACTTCAGTGGAGAGTCTTTTCCGCTATCAATATTGTGAAAAGTTCATTGCATAACCGAAAGGAAGATCAATGGTTGAGTAATAGCATAATAGTCTATGCATAGAGCAATGTTTTCTCTTTCATTGATAATGGAGATATAATGCAAGCGTTTTCAAAATATGAAAATGTTACGTCGTGGACAATTGTAACTTATATTGTTATTTGTTTTATAAAATTATGAATGATGGAACTATGATTTTTTTTTTTTTTTAAGGTTATTATATGTCTATAGACATCTAAATTTCGGGGAAATAAATGTTGATCAATGCATTTAAATTACAACATTCATTCATTTCACCTACATCATACAATCACTTCACCTACGACCTTCACTCATTTCACCTACATCATACACTTACTTCACCTACAACCTCCACTCATTTCACCTACATCATCCACTTACTTCACCTAAAAAAAAAAAAGGATGGTGGTGGTTCATTATCAAAGTCTATAAACAGGTTTCTCCATCAAGGGATCAAGGGAGGAATTGACATATACATTTCTCTACTCCCAAATTGGAAGAGAATTCCCCAAATCCTTGAAGCTTTGAAACTCTAAAAGCTTTAAAGCATCCAAGTTCCCAAATTCCCAAGAATCCTGAAGAATCAAGAAAGTTGTCTTTGTTTTTTATCAAATCCTTGAAGAAATCCATACAATTGTTCATCAAGACCAAGCCCCGAAGGCCCTTGAAGATCTGTTCATCATCGTTCATCCTAAGATCAAGCATCGACGACCCTTTGGATCAACAACATCAACAAATCTGTACCATTATTCATCCCTAGACCAAGCCCCGACGGCCCCTTGGATCAACAACTCATTCACAAATATACACCTTATGAAGATAAAATCAGAGGATCAAATTGTAAAAGAGATTGTAACCCTAAAATTAATACAAAATATTATTTTGTACACGTATTCTTATTTCATTCATCGCAGGAATATTTGTGTTTACAATGTCTAAGAAACGTTTGTGAATTTTTACATGTGATCCTCTAAATAATATTTATCTTATATCTGCCATTGCCAACATCAAATAAAAACATACCAACTCCGAATTAAAACATACCCAATGATTAAACTATATCAAAAATGCATATTTCATCATTTTGGAATAGTTTAAAAATATGTTTGATTCAAAGAAATGCTCTGGTAGATAAGTCTGAAACAACTTTTAATTTAATTGGAGATAAATCCAATAACTATAGATTACATAATTTTGAATCAACAAAAAAGGTATTGGACGTTGATTAGTAAAAGAAACTTTCAATAAAAAACTTGTAAGGCATATAGATGTTTAGTGGAATGAGTTCAAAACTCGGGCGTTTGTATTAAAATATCTCAAAATAAAAAAAACATGAATGAGTGTGCTCTTTTAAATATTTTTTTTTATTGGTAGGAAATTGTGTTTTTTTGGGTCAGTGAGAAAGTGGAAAAAATGTAATAAATTGCGGCGGGGAATGATCATCGTCTATTTTGAATGCGTCTCTAATCATTAATATTCTTTGATTGAAAGTTTACTAGTTTTTCAACTTTCTATCAAAGTCCCCTTGAGTCTTGAGTTTGTGCCCTTAATCTATTATTATTAATAGGTTTTTATCTCAGCTTTTTTTATTTTTAAAATAAAAAATTGTATTTTTTCAAGGTAATTAATTTTTGTTTTCATTCAATTGTTATAATTAGTTGTCTGAAATCAATTTATTTGTTGAAACCAAATTTGCGCACTGCTATTGATGGAAGAAATCTGACTTTTTTGCAAAGCGAAAACACCCACGATTAACCTTGGGCCGGTGGAACATCGGTCAAAGACTGTGCAACGGTTAAGTTAATAAGCAACTAGTCATGTGTGTACACGTTATATGTGTGTAATTAAATTTGGTTATTTTTTGTTATAAAAATATTTATATCACTTCTTCTTCTTGAAAAAAAAAAAAAAAAAAAAATTTCAAAAAAAAAAAATTTTGGGCGTGGAACTTTGAAGAAGAGGTTGGGGGTGGTTTTAAAGTGGGAGACGTGGGTTTAAAGAAAAAACCTCCTTCATTTTTTATTTTTTAAATAGGATGTGTCATGTTTACCTAGCTGTGAGGTTCGGGTAAAAATTGAAAATTTAAGTGATATGTAATTACTAAATTGCCATATCTTTTAATTTTGTTTAGCTTTGATGAGAGGGTTTATTTAGTAATTTTATAAAGTTTTGGTTGATAAATAGACTTCTATTAATAGGTAGCTTAGATATTTTAAAAAAAATATATCAATTTGGGCATTATATTCTTGATTTGCGTTCGAGTAGTGAATTTTCTTAATTGAAATTGGTAGTCTTCCCAAAAAATGGTGAAGAGGGAAGGAACGTAGTAATCATGTGTATTTGCTAATTATATTAACTTTAATTCTATGTGTATTTGCTAATTATATTAACTTTAATTCTATCGGTTGCTACTACTTCAGTGGAGAGCCTTTTCCTCTATGAATGTTGTGAAAAGTTCTGAGTAACCGAAGGGAATATCAATGATTGAGTGATAGCATAATAGTTTATACATATATCATTGTTTTTTCCTTCATTGATAATGGAGATATAATGCGGTGTTTTCAAAATATGAAACCGCTACATCGTGAACAATTGTAATTTGTATTGTTATTTTTTTTATAAAATTATGAATGATGGAACTACAGTTTTTTTAAGGTTATTATATGTCTAAGAAATGTTTGTGAATTTTTACATGTGACCTTCTGAATAATATTTCCCAGATCCGTCATGCCAACATCAAATAAAAACGTACCAACTTCGAATTAAAACATACCCAATAATTCAACTATATCAAAAATGCATATTTCCAAAAGGGGATGTTTTGATATAGCCCCTCGTTTTTAAATTTTTAGGCTTCTTAGACTAAACATTTGTTTGTTTTAACAATTTGGTTAACCATTCTTTTACAATTTTGTGCCATGTGTACCTTAATTCACCCATTTTGATGTACTAAATTACATGATCTGCCATAGCTTTTAACAAATCTGATTTCGGTATCCAGTTTCTTTACGCCAAAAGAGAGGAGGTTCCTGAATTCTTGCTAATTGATGCCTCAGAGTTTTAATTTAAGAATAATATTGATTGTTCAAGTTAACAAGAAATTGAATTTAAAGATATTAATCTTGTAAATTTAAAGATTTGAATTACAATAGTACACTAGTTACGCATTTAATTTGTCAATTTGGAAAACAATTTTCCAAAATTAGAATTCACTATTGTTCACCTAGGCTATTAAGATGGTCGACAACGATAAACTTCTGAACTCAACACCCCTACGATAAACTACAAATCATGAATGAATTGTTTTTCTAAACTCAATGTACTGTAAGTTTTAAATGCCCTCTTTTCATAACAAATTTGTAATGTACCGGGAGTTTGGTACTTAAGTGAATCTTATGTTGACATATTGATTGTTGAGTTCAAAAATAATATGAATTTAGAACGTACCAGACGTTTGGTACATAAAGTTTTTATTTTTGAAATGTATCATTCTGATGAAACATTATACAATGTGCGTTTGAGACGTACCTATTGTTTGGCATGTCTTTATGTTATTTCAACAAGTAATGATTATTTGGTGTTAAACTCCCAACTCGGTAACAATTTAAAAAAACTCAATTAATTCGCTCAAATCTAGGGTTTGCCAATGTTCAAGCAGGTGTCTTCCGTGATTTGAAGTTGTCATTACGAAATATGGTACAAAACCACAGATTCTGAGTAGTTCAACCAAAAAAAACAAAACACAAAGTCCGAGTACATAGCTTGATTTTTAAGATGAATTAACAAAGTAAACACGGAAAGAAAACATAATGACGTTACTTGTTTAAGGGTTTTAATATGAGATGGAGCACTAGGCCGGGATTTATTTTAGCGATTTTAAATAGAAATCCTCTTAACAGTTTAGGCTTAATACTCTGGGTGGTTTCGAACCGAATAAACTTACTTCTCATTTTTTTAATTGTATCGAGTCAACTTACACCAATAAACGATGTAAGAAGAAAAATTGGAGATGCCGGTACAAGGAAGCATGAAATTATGAATTAAAATATGACAAGGATAAATTTAGAAGATGGAAAAAGTAAGGAAAATGATTTTCTCATACTTTTTTCTCCTCTTACACACCTTTATTTGATTTCCCTTTGAATTCTTCAATTTGAAAACAAAATTTAAAAACAAAATGGTTATCAAACCGTCTATTTATTACAGATTCTTTATTCATCTGGAAAGCTAATAATACCAACCTTAACCTTTGGATATTTAACCAAATTGGTAATTTAATCTGCAAGACAGCTTCCAGACATGCAGGGTTTACTTCATGTGGCCACAGCCTCCATGAACTCTGCATCCTCTGCCATAGCATGTAGAGTCTCAGGCAAAAGGCAAACTTCAAAATCAATCCATCTTCGGCCCCCGGAAAAACTGCTATTTTCCCATTCATTTTGTTAGCAGCTCCGCTTCGCACAGCAACAGGTCTCCCCCACCCAAAATCGTTACCATACACATTGAATCGCGGCGAGCTTCCTTTGAGCAATGAAACAGTACTAGTACTTGTTGGAATAGCATTCCTCATATTTGGAACAGTACTAGCACTTGGGGCTTTTTCCCAATCCTTCAATATCTTCTTCACTTCCTCAGCTGTCAGGGAAGCAATCGTCTTGTTTATATGCAAAGCCGCCCAGCCTAGTCCGTGTTGTAAAAGCTCACATGCGGTGGACTTCACAGAAACTCCCTGAAGTGCATTTCCGAGGTACTCCTTTGGCAATGGTGCCTTCAATTTTTGCCTCAATCCTACTGCAACACGATAACTGATCACCTGATCAGGGTTGAGATGTCCACAACGAGTTATCGCTCGCCAGTGATGGGCCATGAGTGCTTGAAGGGATGAAATGTTGTTGGTGCCCGTCTCGGCATTGGCCTTGGATTTGAGATGTGCAATCTTTTCTTTGGAAAAATGAAATACCCTTTGTAAAGAATTCAATGAGATCGGTCGAGCGACCTTATCTGAGATTCCGCTGTGTGAGAAGGGTATTGGAATTGAGAGATGAAACAAGCCATCAAGAAGTTGGCGATCAAAAATGGGAGGGGGTTGAGAATTTTTGCCCCGAACGAGAGATTTCCGACCAAGTGTTAAAGAAATGCCAGAATGATGACCCATCAACAACAGAGTGATTCATTGTGCAACCTATGAAAATGCCATCAACCAGCTCGGTTACTTGCACGGCAAGCAAGGGTTTGGACACGCCTTCGTAGTTCAAAATCTCATTCATGGAGAAGAAGTTGGAGACAATATCCTCCGGAACATAAACAGGGTCGAGAATATCAGCCACTCCAACACCATCAGCAGCTGCATGGACAAACTGTGCTCCGTCGCCATTGCAGTTGATAGAAAAACAAGAAAGGGTTTTATCCTTATTTTCCGTCACAGCGAGTGGATAAAAGATATCCAAAGTTCGGGAAAGGGCGTCTTTTAGGTGTCGTATCAAGCTGCTCTCTGCTGGTTTTTGAAAGAGAAGTCCCTTTTGGATGTAATCAAGCTGGATTAGTCTCGAATCCCACGGAGTTAACTCGATTAATCTTCGAGTTAAGAGATGATCACAGCTTGTTGGCCGGACAATCGTCGTGGAGATATGCCGAATCCGACTCATTTTTTTCGTTTCAAAATTTAATTGGAAAACACAGAGGCTAAGGCTACAATATTGTGTGGCACTGGACCATAAACAATTACAACAAAATAAAAATATTAGAACTGCTGTTGACCGGCTGGAGCCTAAGGCTAGCATCGATTATGATGCGATACAATGAGGGTGTCTCTATCCGCACATTTTTTTTTTTTTTCACACATTTTTCTTAATATCAAATTATTTGAAAAAAATTAATGAATAAAAATTAATAAAATTTGGGGGGTGGGGGCGGGGATGTTAATAATAACACTATTCTATAAAAATAAAAAAAAACAAAACAAAACACAACAACGACACTATCCTATAATAATTCTGACCCATTATTTACGGTGCTGACTGTAAGCTGACTCATGATGACATGGTGAAGGGGAAGGCCTACGAGTCTACGACCATTTTTAATTGTCCATAACAGTAATAAAACCAACCAATTTTTCAAGTATTGATTGGAGGATTTTGTTGGTTTGGTATTGCTGTACTTTAAAAAAAAACTGTTTCTGTTGTACTGTGAAAATAAGCAGCTATGAAATAAAGCAGCAGAGTGTTTGGTAAACTTTTTTGTAAAAGTGCTTTTGAAAAAAAAAAAAATACTATTATAGTGTTTGGTAAATTTTTATGTAAAGTAGATATGAAAAAAAGTTGGTTTTTCAAAGCTTGGTTTTGCAGCTTCTTGTTTTTGGCTTTTTTTCACCCAAAACAGTGAAAAAAAAGCTAAAGCTGAATGTTTACCAAACACAAAAACAACTCCTAACTTTTTTTTATACCAACTTTTTTCAAAGTCACCTCAATACCAAATCAGGCCTTAATTAAGTGGGACGGTGGATTTTCTTAAGAATAAATTACCCAAAAATAAAACATGGGCACAATAATAAACCAAAGAAATCAACGTCAAGATCCCTAGTGATAAAATTTCTCCCTACGCCGAAGTTTTTGAAAAACATAAACATAAAATAAAGTAAAATAAAGTTCATCATGCCACACTAGCCATGAACTCTTCGTCCTCCGCCATGAAGAAAGTTAGCTTGCGGCGTCTGCAGCGAAAGACAAGCCTCAAAATCAATGCTTCAATCTTCAGCTGCGGCAAACACCGTCAGCTTCACATCGAACTTGTTCCCAGCGCCACTTCTAACTGCCAGAGGCCTTCCTCAACCAAAATCGTTACCATGCACATGGCGAGCTTCCCGCGGCCAAAGCGTGATCGCTTGGAAAAGCATTCATATGTTATCCTACTATTCCACTCTAGAAATTAGAAATGCATGACATGCATTTTCTATATTGAATATTAATTGAGAAGAAATGATTACACCAGCAAATTGGACATATCAATAGAGAATGATAATTTGATTACGCATCAAAACATTTATTTTAATAAAACATTAGGCGATATTAGCTCCTTGGAGTATAAGGGTGGAGGATACAGAGCGTTCATCCACAAACCCGAAGGTGAACGGTCCTACAACTAGACTGTGACCGCATCCATGAATTCTGAATCATTTCCCATAGCCTCCAAAGTCTCAGCCAAAAGACAAGCTTCAATATCAATGCTACCTTCTTCAACCCCCGAAAACACTGTAATTTTCCCATGTGACTTATTCCCAGCACCACTTCTCACCCCAACTGGCCTTCCCCAACCAAAGTCATTTCCATACACGTCGAACCGTGGTGAACTGCTTGTGACCAAAGCGTGAACAGCCATGTTTCCTTCTTTCAGCAACTTAGGCTCTTGTACCCAAAACTCCAAGAATTTTCTCAGTTTCTCTTCTGTGTGCAAAGCCACCATCTTGTTCATTTCCCAAGCCACAAAACCAAGCCCGCGTTCGATAACTTCCCTTGCTTTGACGGTCACAGTTCCCGCTTGAACTGCATTGCCAAAGTATTGTTGTGACAATGGTGGGTTCATTCTTGACCTAGCACCTATGAGAAATCGATAACTACTTTCTTTATCAGGATCAAGATCTCCATTACTACCACGGATTATAGACCGCCAAAGATGAGCTAACACTGCTTGTAAAGAGGAGATTTTTGTTTTAGTATTTTCAAGTTGAATCTCAGCATTGGCTTTTGCTTTCAGCTGAGCAATTTTTTCCTTTGAGAAGTGAAAGACTCTTTCTTTTAGTAATGGTACTCGGATATTTCCGATGTGTTTATCGGAGACTTGAACCTCAATTTTTGAGAATGGAATTCGAATGGGACTAATATTACCATCGAGAAGCCAACGCTTGAGAACAGGTGGCTTTGAGACAAAATCAAAACCCCGAGAAATTTCGGACCAAGAGTTAAAGAAGTGCCAAAAGGAAGTGCCATCAACAACTGTGTGGTTGACGGTGCAGCCTATGAAAATACCATCCATAAGCTCAGTTACTTGCACTGCAAGCAACGGCTTAGAGGTTCCCTCGTAGTTTTTAGCACCATTTAGAGGAAAAAAAGAGTGGACAACAGCACGAGGAACATAGACAGATTCATTTATGTCGGAGAGGGTAACACCGTCGGCTTTGGCATGGACAAACAGGGCCCCTGCATTATTACAATTGATGAAAAAGGAGGTGGTGTTATTGTCGTGGTGAATAGTGGCAAGGCGACCGGAAAGTGGAGGAAAGAAGTCAAGTGTTCGAGAAAGGGCGGCTTTCAGATGTTGAATATGTTGTGATAAAGTTTTCGGGTTGTGAAAGAGGAGTCCCTTTTGGATGGGATCAACAAGAAGGAATTGAAGGTCCCATGGAGTTAACTCAACTCTTTGAGTTGAGCAATACTCATTAACATTATGGCTCGCGGCTTGCACTGTACATGTTGAGATGACCTTGGCGCCTCCCATGGCTTTTCCTAATGTCTTGCAAACTCGTTATCTTTTTGTTTTTTGGGACAGGCTCAATCCTCAGGTTCGAGAGGTAGGCATATATTTATATACTAGGCTTTGCTGGGAGGCTGGATTTTGAAGTTGAGGTTTAATTATAAAATTAATTGGTAATATTGAAAATAACTTTACTCATTATAATATCTGATAAGGTTTGTTGCATCACCTATGTAGAACTTTGTCATTTACATTCTCACATAATCCATTACATGTGACGAATTTTTAAGCTAAAATATGAACAGAAGGATAGAACCATCTTAGACCCAGGAGATGGATGCCCCACTCAATTTTTTTTGGTGGGAAAAAATGTACGTTGCATATAGCAATACCACGGGTTAGCCATGACAATAAAAAAAAAATCAAAAGTTTAATTTTGATTCCAAATATCCCACGTGTCCTAACCCAAATCTCGACAAAACTCAACCCCACCACAAAGCAATTTCTGATCCTCTTGTTTTCGAGAAATTTTTAATTGTGATGGAAATACAAGTAGTACACCACATGTTTTAATAGTAGTGGTGATAATTTTTTTTTTAAGTTATTAACTTTTTAGCACATATATTCCACAATTTGTATAATAACATGTGATGTACCATCTCGTGTAACAGTCACACTGAAAAATCTCTCCTCGTCCTCGTCTTGTCCTCATCCTCTGTCAACCAAACTCAATTAAATTGAAAAAAAATCTCTCTGTGAGAGCCAGGGAGGAGCCCATGTCACCAAAATCTATAGGAGCTTTTAAGATTGCGCTCTCAAGTCCATCCAACTAGACTTTTCCTCTCATAATTTCAGATCCCCTTTTTCAAAAGTCTTAAACCTCTGATCCCTCCGTGTGCACAGTTACTCCAATCCCTTACACTTTTCAAGTCACTCCATTTAAGATAGTGTTTTCAAGTTCATACATCCAGAATTTTCCTCTCATAATTTCAGATTCCCTTTTCCAAAATTCCTAAACCTCTGACCTCTCTCAAATCTTGGGCCTGAAGGGTCTTGTCTACAGGGATGACAGGTAGAAAACGGGTCCAAAACCCAACTATCAGAGATAAATGTGAAGGAAAGCCTAGAGATACTAGCAGATTTGGAATCTATGGCAAAAGAAATAGGAAAATGATCATCGGATCTTTTTTATGGGGATTCAAAAAATCTATCAATTATTATCGTTCATTGTATATCGTGCGATCAATTTTTGTTATATATAATTTATATTCAATTTTAAATTTAAAATTTAAAATAATTTATGACCGTACGATGTACAATGAACGATCGTGGTTAATTGATCCCCCAAATTCCCACATAGAGGATCCAAAGAGGATCATTTTCCAAAGAAATAGACATAAATACCTCCAACCAAACAATGGCAAATGGATGAGAAATAAATACCTCCAACCACTCATGGCATCTGATGTAATGGCGAACTACTCAGCTACCATGGGATCGGGCATTAATGGTAAGTTATGTTTTAGATCTGGATCCAATAGTATTACACAACCTCATTTTATCTTTGTGGTCCTTTTGTACCTACAACTACATCCAAAAAGCCGTGAGGTGCGAAGGAGAGAAGACAAAAATACAGAGCGGTATTCCTGGTAGAGCCTCCACTATCTGACACGCCCTAACCCCGATATCCCCACATACCAGGGTATGCACGTGCTGACCGACACCCGAGGGTGACAAAGCCATTTAAAACACGCATATAATTAAAATATATGCAATTAGAACGATTATACCAAAGTAGGAACGTGTTCAGAGTATACAACTAAGAAAGAACGATGTGAAAGAATTATTAGGAAAAGGTACGAAGAAGGAAATGATACCTACACAGAGAATACTCGAGGATAACTAAGCCGAAGTGCCCTGACGCCGGAATCATGTGCCTCGATCCTAACTCCTGAGGAGGCACAAAAACCGAAAGGTGAATGGACCAAGTTTATAATAATAATAATAATAATAGTAGTAGGAAAACATTTTATTTTGGAACATTATAACCCCCTGTTTTGAAAACACATGTATAATACTACATATAGGTTTTATAAAAACCCTATCATTCCATGTAAAACATCTGTAAATCGTATCCGTGATGTACTTAACTAGGGGTATCATAATCGTCCGAAGGCAGTACTTGTCCATCACCTGAAGGTGAAGCTGAATAACATGTCTATCACCCGAAGGTGAAGTTGTATAAAATAGCATACATCTACATAGACACTAGCCGTGGCTAGTGAAGCTGGGCTATATAATATATCATATCTCACTCTTCCTCATCATCTGTGTCCTATGGCTATAGACATCTATACCCATGATGTGCGAATGTGCCATATGATAACCCACTAGATAAGTACCAAAACATATCTCAAAACTCGTATCAAACATCAGAGCTTAAAAGCTCAAACCTCGTCTCATAAATCCATGGCAAATCATATTCATGATTCCATAATAAACATATATGTGAATCCATAGATTTTCATAAACGAAAATCCAATGATTCATAACCCTTAGTAATATATAAATCTGATAAATCGTAAATTATTCCGTAAAAGCAATTTAAATAAATCATAAGTATGAAAATCCGTAAAACGTAATATAAATCATGCTCCATTCATAAAATATGCAATGCATGCGGGGCTAATATTTTATGAAAAATATATAAGTTTAGAAGGGGTCCACTCACATATTTTATTGTCCAAGGACCGCTCAAACTAGGAGGATGACGTTGCTTGCCGCAAACGTGCCTAAACACAATCAGGAACCTTTTAGTAAAACTCTACTACAACGTTAGAATTTGGGAAAATGGACGGCGGATTCGGATTCGGCACGTAGAAAAACCTAAGGAGGGACCTCAGGTTTTCCCCTATGAGCCGCCGCATGCACTGCTGCACACCCCGACTCGCCAAAAAATCGAACAACTCCAAAAATTCCCAAAGTTTACAAGAATGAATATCTCAATGAGGAACAACTTTCATACCTGGGCTAAAGTCCAATTCGGCCGAGAAGTGATCTAAAAATGCCAAGAACCGCCGGAATCCCTAGAAATGGGTGTTTTCGATTCAACCTTAAAATGATCTCCGACGCCTCAACCACTGCTTGGGCTTTGTTCTTAAGTTTAGGGGGAGAATATTGGTGGTGGCAATCAAAGGAAATCATTGCAGGAACAACGGATTTGCCGTCGTGCACCCATGAACGCGTACGATGCATTTCTACCCACACTTAAGGCTAATTTCCATCGATTTTTGGGTGTAAATGGGATAGGGAAGGTCATGAAATGGTTCCCAAGTGCTGGTTTGCTGTGATTCGTCGGAAAAACCGACGAAAAACCATCAGAGAAGATGGAAGAAAGCAAGTCAAGTCGTGAGAGAAATCAAGTCAAGGGGATCCGGTGCTTCTCCTCTCCCTCATTTCCTCTCCTTTCTTTCTTTTCTAATTGGTTTGTTCCCCATTTCTCTCATTTCTCTGTTTCCTGATTCGGCGTCCCCCTCATTTCCTTCATATTATTTTCATCTCATCCGTCCATCTCTTTTATTTCTCTTTTTTCTTTTCCATCCCAGCCACACACATGGCATCATCTCACTGCTCCAGTAAAATCTGGAGCCTTCCAGATTTATGGTTAAATGACCATTTTGCCCTCAACTTCGATCGTTAATAACTCATTCGTTACAATTCCAAATTACGTTCCGTTTGCGCCCACGTGTTCGTAGCAATGAGTACAACAAGAATATGCTAAGGGAACAGATCTTATGTGACACGACAAGGCGGTCAACAAAAGCCAACGTATTTGCCTCAAAAGGGCATTTTCGTAATTTCATATTTTAAATTATAAAAACCGTTATTTTTGGGGACGGGTCGTTACACTATCTACTTATCGTACACGTCTGCACAAGCTGTCCATGTAGCAAATCATACCCAGAGACAAATGATAGGTGTAGAGATGGAGGATTTAGACCATATTCAACCAAATGAAGGCCAAATAACTCTCTTTAGCCCTATAGCCCTCTAAAAAAAAAAATATTTTAATGAGCAGTGACATGCCATATTTCATTCCATCTCCAACCGAATGGGCCAAAGGGCCATAGACCAAGTATAGCCCTGTGACATAAAATCGTCTCCAACCGAAGGAGCCGAAAGGCCACATGCCAAACATAATTGATTATTTTAATTGAATTAATAAAGTTAATTAAATGAAACTATCATATTAGAATAAGCTTTTCGGACATATTGGAATATTATTGAAAGAAGTGGTCATTTGAAAATTATTGAAAAAATTAAAGGAAAGATTATTGGAAGAGAATAAAATGTGAAGAATTGAAATAAAATGAGGTAAGATAGTATAAAATGGTGACAAGTATGTGAGAAATGGTGTAGGAAAAAAAATTCACCAAAAAAAAAAAGTGGGCTGGGCTAATCGAGCTGGTTGGAGATGGCCAGCCGGTTGACTTGATTGGCTAGTTTTGGCCTTATGGGGCCCACAAGTCCTTTGACCTAGCCCTCAATTGGAGACAGTTTTTGTGTCATTTCAGGCTATTTTTAGCCCTATGACCCTCTAGCCGGATCGGTTGGAGATGGCCTTAGTGGTCCACCCATCAGAGATAAATGCAAAGGAAAGCCTAGAGATGCTAGCAGATATGGAATTTATGGCAAAAGAAATAGGAAAAGGATCATCTCCGGATTTTCTTTGTGGGGATTTGGAGAATCCATCAATCACTGTCGTTCATCATATATCATGCAGTCAGTTTTCGTTAGATACTATTTATATTAAATTTTAAATTTTAAATTTAAAATGATTTCTGATTGCACGATGTACGATGAATAGCCGTGATTGATTAATCCCTTGAATTCCTACAGAAGGGATCCAGAGAGGATCATTTTCCAAAGAAATAGACATAAAGACCGCCAGCCAAACAATGGCAAATGAAAGAGAAAGACATACCTTCAACCACTCATGGCGTATGATGTAATGGCGAACTACTCAGTTACCATGACATCGGGCATTAATGGTAAGTTACGTTTCAAATCTGGATCCAATAGTATTACACAACCTCATTTTATCTTTGTGGTCCTCATGTACCTACAATTGGATCCAAAAAGTTGTGAGGTGCGAAGGAGAGAAGACAAAAATAAAGAGTGGTATTCCTAGTAGAGCCTCCACTGTCTACCTCTCGTACACGTCTATCCAAGCTTTCCATGTAGCAACTTATACCCAGAGACAAATGGCAGGTGCAGAGATGAAAGATTTAAGCCATCTCCAACCGAATGAGGACCATATGGCTCTTTTTAGCCTTATATAAGAAATTATATTTTAATAAATAATGACATGTCATATTTCATACCATCTCTAACTAAATGGGCTAAAGGACCATAGGCCAAGCATAGCCGTGTGATAAAAAACCATCTCCAACCGAGAAGGCCAAAAGGTCATAGGCCAAACATAATTTATTATTTTAATTGAATTAATATAGTTAATTAAATTAAACAACCATATTAAAATAAGATTTTTGGATATATTGGAATAATATTGAAAGAGGTGGCCATTTGAAAATTATTGAAAAATTAAAGGAAGGATTATTGGAAGAGAATAAAATGTGAAGAATTGAAATAAAATGAGGTAAGATAGTATAGAATGGTGAAAAGTATGTGAGAAATGGTGTAGAAAAAAATTAGAAATTAAAAAAAAAAAGTAGGCTGGGCTCACCGGGCTGGCGGGAAATGGCCAACCGATTAGCCTGATTGGTTGGTTTTGGCCCGGTAGGGCCCACAAGCCTTTTGACCTAACCCTTGATTGGAAACAATTTTTGTGTCATTTTGGCTATTTTTAGCCCTATGACCCTCTGGCCGGATCGGTTGGAGATGGCCTTAATGGTCCACCTATCAGAGATAAATGCAAAGGAAAGCCTAGAGATGCTAGCAGATCTTGAATCTATGGCAAAGGAAATAGGAAAAAGATCATCTCCGGATTCTCTTTGTAGGGATTCGGAGAATCCATCAATCACTGTCGTTCATTGTATATCGTGCGGTCAGTTTTTGTTAGATACTATTTATATTCAATTTTAAATTTTAAATTTAAAATGATTTCTGACCGCACGATGTACGATGAACGACCGTGATTGATTGATCCCCCGAATTCCCACAGAGAGGATCCGAAGAGGATCATTTTCCAAAGAAATAAACATAAATACCTCTAACCAAACAATGGCAAATGAATGAGAAATAAATACCTCCAACCACTCATGGCGTATGATGTAATGGCGAACTACTCAGCTACCATGAGATCAGGCATTAATTGTAAGTTATGTTTCAAATTCGGATCCAATAGTATTACACAACCTCATTTTATCTTTGTGGTCCTCCTGTACCTACAACTGGATCAAAAAAGTTGTGAGGTGCGAAGGAGAGAAGACAAAAATAAAGAGTGGTATTCCTAGTAGAGCCTCCATTGTCTACCTCTCAGACATATTGGAATAGTATTGAAAAAGGTGGTCATTTGAAAATTATTGAAAAAATTAAAGGAAAGATTATTGGAAGAGAATAGAATGTGAAAAATTGAAATAAAATGATGTAACAGAGTATGGAATGGTAAAAAGTATGTGACAAATGGTGTAGGAAAAAAAATTAGAAATTAAAAAAAAAAAAATCGTCCAAAAGAAAAAGTGGGTTGGGCTAAAAAAATTCGTTAAAAAAAATGTGGGCTTGGCTTATCGGGCTAGCTAAAGATGGCCAGCTAGTTGGCCTGATTGGCTGGTTTTGGCCTGGTGAGGCCCATAAGCCCTTTGGCCTAGCCCACAGTTGGAGACGATTTTCATGTCATTTTGAGCTATTTTTAGCCTTATAGCCCTTTGGCTGAATCGGTTGAAGATGGCCTTAGTGGTGCACTTAGCTAGGACTATGGATTTGTCAACAATGAAGCAATAGGTCAAGCTAGTGGGCACAACTTTGTTTAACAAAATCCTTAACAAATTAGGGGAGGGGGGAAGGGGTTAAGAATATTCTTATATCCTATTGGGAGGAGATGGGGGAGACAGAAGTAAAGTGGGTCAGGGATAACACCTTTATTATCACTGTACAAGATGAAAGTACTGCTACAAAAATTCTAAACCAGGTGCCGTGGGTAGTTATGAAACAAAAATTTTCTATTAAAAGATGGCTACATGAGCTAGCACTGAAGGAAGTCAAGATGGAAATTGTGTCTTTTTTGTTTCAAATCAGGGGTGTCCCGCTATACCTTAACTCGGAAGAAAATGTTAGGCTTCTGGTAACAAAAATTGGAGGGTTTAAAGAGCTTGAAGACTCAATGAAAGCTCGGGGATTCCTGAGGGTCAAGGTATTTGTCAACACCTCAAACCTTCTAACCATTGGGTGTTGGCTTCCAAGAGATAATAGTAATGATACCTGGATAGAGTTTCGATATGAAAGATTACAGGACTTCTGCTATCGATGTGGTAGAATTGGACACTCCAACAACGAATGCTCATTTGAACCCATGAAAGGGAGTACGACTACATGGTCCGAGGAGTGGACAAGAGCTGCACCAATTCGAGATTTTGTAGAATCCCCAAGACCTTTGGCTATTAGCTCGGGGCAATGAAGGTGTGTTAGAGCAACAAAAATGGGCTCTACGCTTCCCAATCAGCAACGTATGGATGACATTCATGGGAATGAAAAGATGGAACATGTCAACGACACTAGGGGCCACAACCCAATGGTACTGACTCAGGACATAGGAAAACAAACAAAAAAATGGCATAGATTCAGAAAAGAAGTGAGGTATTGGATTTCAACCCGACCTAGTTGATTATGGAAGGATGTAAGCCTCAGTTAAGCCAGCGCTTTATTAGGGACTATGGGCCCGTGGAGCTGCAAGGGGTACAGGTAAAAAACCCTACGGTTATGATCGAGAAAATTCAGGAAGAGACTTATAATCAAGCTGAGGGTGTGGTTGTTGTGCCTCAAACTCAAAATCAAATTCAGCAGATAAAACGGAGGGAATAGATAAGTATGGAGTAGGATTTACAAGGAGAGTTTTGGGGTTTCTCAAGAGGAGGCGAGTAAAGAGGGCTAGAAATATAGGAGCAGGAGATGGTGCACTCCCCATAGAACAAAACAAAAAGCAAGGAAGATAGAAAAAGTACAAATGAGAAAAAGGAGAAAGTTACAGAAAAACTGAGGAATATGAGTATAAAAGAGAGATACCTGATGATGGAAATAATGATCTATGCGAAGGAGGAATTGCAGGAAATCCCGATAGAGACATATGTGACTACATAAAAGAGATCTCTGTGGGGGACAAATAGGCCTTGTTGGCAAGGAATGCGAGAAACTCATCTCGAGGTGATGGCAGCTGGCTTTCAATAGCCGCACGATCACCATGTTACACCTCTTTGGAATTGCCGTGGTCTTGTTTCAAACATGGTAGTTCAGGCCCTACATGGGCTAATCAGGAAACATAGGCCTTTTATGATACTTCTGTCGAAAACCAAAATGAGAGATCATAGAATTGAAGATGTCAGGCAACGTATGGGTTATTTTGAGGGGTTTAATGTTGCTATGCTAGGGAGAGTGGGTGGTTTGAGTCTCTGGTAGGATGACTCACTAAAAGTGGAAGTTATGGAATCCTCGAAACATTTTATTAATGCTAGGTGCATCTGTGTTGATTCCCAATGCGTGTTTCGATTCACGGGAGTTTTCAGAACTAGTTACTAGGTTGAAAAGGCTGATTTCTAGAGGGGATGATTCAGAAGTTTAGCCTAGATAACATCTCATGGATATGTGGAGGTGACTTTAATGAGTTTTTATGGGAGTACGAGAAATCGGGAGGTGCGGAAGTTAGATATAATCGACCACGATACCTTGAAGATTTCATGAGTAACCTAAAGGTTATGGATTTGGATTTTAATGGTCCAAAATTCACTTGGAGAGGGACAATAAATGGGCAATTGGTGAAGGCTTGGCTCAATCGTGGTTTGATTAATGGGCATTGATAGGTGCGCTCGCCCAATACAACGATCATTCACGATACTGTTTTAGGGTCCGACCATGTTCTAGTTTGGTGTGAGCTGAATGCTGGGAGCAGGAAAAAGCTATTTCGCTTTGAGTCTTTCTGGTCTAAGGAAGCAGAATGCTGTGAGATTGTGAAAAATTGCTAGGCAAATCGGCGTGATGAAAACAGTTTGGAACGCTGGAATATGAAGGTTAATGATTGCCGCTCTAAGTTAATAATTCTCAGAAAATTGATGCACTGTTAAAAAAAAAAAAAAGAAAAAAAAAAGACTATTTGTGGAGTCAAGATGAGAGTCTTTTGCAATAGAGATCTAGAGTAAAATGACTCAAAGATTGGGACGCCAACACAACGTTCTTCCATCAATCTACTCTGCACAGGCAAAAGAGGAGCAAAGTGGTCTTGTCAAAGGATGACAGTAGGGAGTGGGTGGACAATTCAAGTCAGGTTCGGGGCATTATTGACAACCATTTCGTCAATCTCGTCACTTCGACAGGGCAGCAGGACTAGGGATCTATCTTTGATTGCATCATCCCAAAAGTTATTGATGAGATAAATGAATCCCTTACCACCCTGGCTTCGGTTGAAGAGATCAAGGATGCGGCACTGCAGATAGAGGGGCTAAAAGCCCTAGGTCCTGATGGTTTCTAGGGTATTTTCTACCACTCCTATTGGATATTATAGTGAAGGATGTGAATGATTTATTTAGAGACCTGATGAATGGTATCCAGAACCCTAACCGGATCAATGCTACACATGTAGTATTGATTCCCAAAGTACAAAATCCTGAAACTGTTTAGCAGTTCCACTCTATTAGCTTGTGCAATTATTCATACAAGGTCATTCCGAAGGTTATGACAAACCGTCTTAAACCACTATTACCGGCCTTGATCTCCCTTACTCAAAATGCATTAGTGGCCGGAAGACAAATATAAGATAATATCAGTATAACGCATGAGATTTTTCATTTCCTCAAAATGAGAAAGACAAAATGCAAGTTCGAGCTTGGAATTAAGTTGGATATGCACAAGGCATATGATATAGTGGAGTGAGATTTTTTATTGGCAGTGATGGAAAAATTGGGGTTTGACAGTAGATGAAGAAATCTCATTATGAGATGTATTTCATCAATGAACTTTGCCATTCTCTTCAACAGACAGCCCGACTCCAAATTTGCTTCATCGTGGGGTCTTCTCCAAGGGGACCCCCCTATCCACATACTTATTCCTATTGGTTAGTGAAGTCTTATCACTTCTTATCCAACAGAATGAACCCCACCGGCCCGATTATCTCTCATATATTTTTTGTGAACGACACGCTTATCTTCTTGAAGGCTGAGAAGGAAAATTGCAGACACTTTCTCTAATTAATTGATGCATATCGTTCGGCTTCGGGACAACAAGTTAACTTGCAGAAGTCAAGTGTTTTTTTTTTTTTTTTGGGGAAACATCTTAGCGGTATTGTCGGAAGAGTTGACCACTGTTCTTGGCATAGACACGATCGTGGACCTTGGTTTGTATCCCGCTATTTGGGGCCGATCAAAGAAAAGTGGATTGGCATATATAAAGGGGAGACTATTGGGGAAAATTCAAGGGTGAAAGCAATCTACCTTATCAGAAGCTGGGAAAGAGGTGTTGATAAAGGCAGTAACACAAGCAATTCTTGCATACCCGATGAATCTATTTAAATTCCCCACGACTCTATGCAATGAGTTGGATGCTATGATCTTACACTTTTGGTGGGGGCAAAAAGAAGGGGGGAAAACGCATTCACTAGGTCTTGAAGGAAAAATTGGGTTGGTCAAAAGCTGGAATTGGTTTCAGAAGCTTTGTGGATTTCAACGATGCCATACTGGCTAAGCAATGTTGGAGGTTGATTAATGAATTGAATTCCATGTGGGCTTTGGTGCTAAAAGCTTGTTACTTCCCTAACTGCTCATTCCTTGATGCTAAGTGGGGTGGAAGAGCTTCTTGGGCTTGGTTTAGCTTACTTGCTTGAAAAGATATCCTGCTTAGGGGATCACATTAGCAAATTATGAATGGTAGTGAGGTTCAGGTATGGGTTGATAGATGGATTATGAATGGTAGCGAGGTTCAGGTGTGGGTTAATAGATGGATCATCTCCATCCCCTTAGGTCGGCCTTTTCTGATGGGCACGGTGCAGGTAAGTCATAATACAAGGGTTAACTCTTTGATCTGCCTTGCAAACGATGAGTAGAATATTGATTTTTTGAAACCATTTGTCTTAGTTGAGGAATTTGATGTGATTTTGGAGACTCGTATTAGGGATCCATTGCTCCGGGATAGGCTGGTGTGTCCTTTTGATAAAAAAAGGATATTTTCAATCAAATCTAGATACCACTGGCTTACTTAAGGAAACCACCTCAAAGGAACATGTGGTATGCATCTTCTGCTTCCATCCCCAGTTCTCTTTCGAAGATCATGTGGAAATTGGAGACCATCCTTAAAATTAGGTGCTTTATGTGGAAATCTCTTCATTCAGCTAAAATTAGGTGCTTCATGTGGAAAGCTCTTCATTCAGCTATTTGCTACTATGCAAGGTTCTAAAAAACGCTAGGCGCTAGTCGGGCGGCGAGTTAGCGCCTAGCGCCTAGGCGGAATCTAGGCGGGATCCTAGGCAGCCTAGGCGGATTTAGGTGAATTTCTTGTATATCTTGTACACAAGTGCATATTGACACATAAAAAATTATATTCGTATGAAATTCTTGGATAAGATAATAAAATAATGATAAAATACAAAAAGAGTATCCAACAAGTTCAAAATTTAAAAACATATTAAGCATATATACCATATAACTTAAGACATTTTGAATGATTAGTAAGTTAAATAAATTAAATTCAAAGAGATAAAATATAATTCAAGACATTTTATAGTATTAATTTAAACTAAAATATAACACTTAAATTTAGGAATGAGAGGATTAAGTGGTGGAGGAGAAAACATACTAGAATTGATAAAGTGGACTGTACAGCAAAGCAACCCACGTGATTTTTAGTTTTTTTTTAATAAAAATGGCGAGGCTAAAAAGCCTCCCACGTGGCTGAGGAGACTGTTTTCAAACCAATAGCAAAAACACACCGTTTTGCTAAATGGTTAGTCGTCTTCTTCAGTTCTTCTCCACCTTCTGGTTTGCAGAAGGCCATAACAGAGCAGTCGTCGCCACTGTTCTCTCCTCCACCATATACCTATATTTGGGTGGTCCTAGGACCACCCAGGTCCCTTAATAGATCCTTCCCTGCGTCTACACATACCTTGTTGATTTAAGAAAAGATTTTGAGTTAATCGCGGCGGAGCACCGCTGCCTGGCGCCCAAGCGCCACCTAGGTGACCGCCTCAACCATTTTTTAGAACACTGCTACTATGGCGAATTTGTTTAAATGAAGAGCCTCTCCATCACCTTTATGTCTTCTATGTAATCTGCATAAAGAATCGATTGAACACCTTTTCCTTCTATGTCCTTGGGTGGAGGTGGTTTGGTTTGGTAGAGCTTGAAACTTCAAGATAAATCGTGATGACATAACTACTTAGGCCAATTGGCTTATTGCCATTTCGGGTTTCGGTAATGGATCAAAACATGATTTAAGAATAAATATGTCCTATGCTGCCTTTACGTGCCGGCAAATTTGGAAAGCAATATGTAGCGCTCTCTTTAACCATCAACCGATCAACCTAAGATAGGTAATAGCAGCAATATCCACCATGGTTGGAGCCTTCACCGAGGCGGTCTACCCGCCAGTCATTAGTTTTCTGCCCCATAATCCTACTGTTGATGCAACGGTCCATTGGATCACACCTTACCCGGAGTACATAAAAATCAACGTGGATGTTAGTTGGGTGTTGACTACGGAATCAGGTTTTGCAGGTGTGGTGGAACGGGACTCGGAGGGTAAATTCTTGGTTGCATGCAGATATAACGTTAAAGCCACAAGTGTTGCTATGGCGGAGGCGTTGGCAATCCTCCACGGATGCGAGTTGGGTATTTCTCAGGGCTGGAGTTCAGTTATCGTTGAGTTCGACTCATCGAAATCAATTTCTTACGCTAACCAAGGGCAGTTGGGAAGCTTTTCCCGCTCTGGTGAAGAGCAAAAGAAGGGGAATCTTTCCAAGACTATTGCTGGTCTTGGATCCCAAGATCAGCCAATATGGCAGCTGACTGCTGACTACTTAGCGTTGCGGTGTTGTAGGGAAATGTGCGATTTCATCTGGGTTAATTGACCTCCATCTTCCCTAGTTCATGTTCTCTGTAATGGTGGGCTTCCTTGCCCTCCCTAGGTCCTTTTTGGTAGTGTGAAGGGTGACGTTTCTTAGCATTAGATGCGGCGTCGAGAATTCTTGTACCCCCTTACACTACTTGGTGTTTCATGTTTTAACCTGGTTGTTTGCCTCATTGTAGACTTTCTTTGTATCTCTTTGGCGTCTTTGCCTTGGTAATGAAGTATCTAGTTCACCAAAAAAAAAAAAAAACAAACACTCAATTAAATTGAGGGTTTCAGAAAGAAACACGTTGGGGTTCAACTAATCAAGTATCAAAATTTGACTGAAAAACTTCACTCAACAAGGTGCTTTGTATGAGTTTACTTCACATGATGTGTGGTCTAGCATTGAGATTGGACATCTTACAAAAAAAATGGTTCAATGTAAAAAAGATAAGGTTTATCCACTAGTTTACTTGCTTGTGACATTGGTATTGACTCTTTCAGTTGCTACTGCCAAGGTTGAAAGAGCTTTTTCAGCCATGAAATTTCTAAACAATCGATTGAGAAATGTGATGGGAGAACAATGGATAAATGATAACATGATTATTTTTATAGAGAAAGACATATTTGATGGTATTGTCATTCAACACTTTCTGGACATGAAAAACACATTGACATCTGTTGTAATATGCTGTATGAAAAACTTCATGGATTAATATATAACTGTTTTAGTCAGTAAATTCTTGAATTTTTTTAATTTGTGACATTTTTGTTTGAGGATGCCCCATCCATGCAGATTTCTAATTTCGTCCATGCGTGGACAACACAAATTTAATCATGGAACACGCATCAGACAGCATGGAAAAAGTCAAAATTTTACCATAAATCAAACTAATTTTTTTTTAAGATGGATAGAATCTGGATCGAAATAAAATTGTTTAAACGTGGTGATGAGTTCAGAAATTGGGTTTATTTGAGATGGGATACATCCTAGTTAATTTACAACTCTATTACGTGGGATAAGTTAACTCCTACTCATTTAATCCAAATTAAAATCAGAAATAGAACCGAAATTACTGTTCGGTTCAGTTTTTTGTCGGTTTGTATTCGGTTCAGTTTCGACCCGATTTGGTTTTTTTTTTTTTTTTTTTTTCCCAATACCAAAAAAAATTTCTAAGAAAACAACTTGCAGCCATTTTGTAATACATCTTTCAAAGTCTAAAAAATAAAAAAATTAAAATTCTAAAAAACAACTTGCAGCCTTTTTTTTTTTTTTTTTTTTTTTTAACTTCCAATGTGTACTCGAAAATGAGTTTGTTTGATCATGAGGGCCATTTGATTTTGATCTCATTGAGTTTAAACTTGAGCTTGAGGCTCTTCAGACGTTTAACGCCTTTGACTTCATCTAATTCACACAAAATAATAAGAGGATAGTAGTTAGTACTACAAACTTGTACACAAGTAAATTGGTGCATATTCCAATCAATGCAGATTCGGTTATTGGTATAAAAGTTAAAAAGTTATGATTTAATCTTATGTGATCATTTTTCAAGGCCAATGATACAAAAATACAGCAAGAATAAGACAGAATAGACCTATGAGGTCCTCCCCGGGGATAGGAATTTCAGACCTCCATTCCTTTTCTAATAATTTCCCATCTTTTTACAGCAAGACTCCAATGATCCACTTCAGGTGTATACCGTGATAAAGCAAGTCTGATTCCAATTGATGCAGAACAATCACACTCCAAGTCCAACTTCTACTCCTAGTTCTAGTCTAGTTCTGATTGTATATTATGTTTTCTAATCTAGTCCAACCCTACCTCTCTCTCTCCCTCTTTCTCTCTCTCTCTCTCTCTCTATATATATATATATATATATAGCTACCTCACCCACCACTGCTGGAAAACCCTAGATAGCATGTAATATCCATAAATTCAGAAGTACTTGCAAGGAAGAAGATTAAGATCAGATATCAAAAGCGAAAAAATACATATTTTACAGCAAGAAACTTGGTTTACCGCAAGGATTGGGCAATAAGAGATTTAAATTACCTTGCAAGAAACTTGGTTGTTTTCCTCTACCAGATTGACTTGGTTGTCGCTTGAATGATCTTCTCTTGCGCAGAATAGGCTTTGGGTCTAGTAGAGATCTCTTCGATTGATTCACCTGTTAAAAAAGGGGTCATTAACGCGAACAACCAATGAAAGAAATCACATTTAAGTGCACTAATAGAACTGTTCTATTAATTCCAGGTTCTTAGTCACATTTAAGTGCACTCAAGGGATTGCATACTATTACCAATGAAAGAAGTCAGGAAGTATATCCGAGTTCATTCAAATACAATTTTGCGGATTAAAATTTGAGAACCACATATTCCAACTAAAACTCACAGCCAGTTAAATAGAATTGCATTCCCACTTTTCTCATTAATGGCAAACTGCATAGAGAATTAAAATGATGATACTCAGCATACTGAACTTCTTATCATTCAAAACAATGGTAAAAAAGTGGTTTATCTTGCTTGCAATAATCATCAAATAAAATTATCTACCACAATAAATTAGAACAATCAGAAACACAGATTAATTATTCTAATAACAGAAGTATTCCCTTATCCAACAAAGAAACAAGTTCAACTACAAGAATTTGGCAAGGCATTAAGATTCCTATCAAATATACATACAGGCATCAAGAAATCAAAACCCTAAACGAAAATATATACTTCCAGATAATTAAAGCCAAATCATGTAGTTAATTTTCAGACCATATATATATATATATATATATATATATATATATATAGAGTTAGATCCATGCATCGAACCTTCATCGATCAAAACCCCAAATGTTTTCCACTCACATACATCTATCTCAAAGATCCAAACAAACACAGAGAGCAAACATTCAAACCAAACCTTCGATGTGAGAGATTGAGCGATTGAGACTGAGAAGGGTCGCCGTTGGGAATGAGAGACAGAGAGTTTGAGAGAGTGATTTAATTGAAGAACAAGAGAAAGAGGAGGCTTAGGATGCTGCGCGAAGTGTGAACTGGGAAAACGGGAGAGAAAAGGGCTAGAGTTACACATTGGGTTAAAACTAGGGCTAGTTCGGGTCGGGATTCCGAACCGAAACCCCCAATCCAAATTCCAAACAAAAACATTTTGGGATGGAATTTTATATTCCAAAATCGAACCGAAACTATTCAATTCTTGAAATGCGGGATTCCCGAAACTGTTTCGGGATTTTCGGGTCACTTCAGGATTGGGTCTTGAAGCCTAAAATGTTGGGCTTTTTAAGCTTTTTACAATTTTAAGCTCTTTAAACAGTAAGCCTACCCATTTTTCAAAGGGGAAAAAAAAGTTAACAATTGCAAGCTTGCAACCCACCTGTTTCGCAATCATGTAAATTCACCACAATCTCATCTCATAATTTCAATTCTCATACTGAGCAAGCAACAACTAACAAGTTAAGCTTAAGTTCACAATTGTCTACCAAACTAGGTAATTAAAAGTGCATGCAACCAAAATGAAATAAATAAGTTAAGTTTTACTAACCAAACTTCCGAATGAATTTAGATTAAGTTACAAACCAAAAGCAAAACATAGTTTATAAGCAAAAAAGTGCATGCAACCAAAATGAAGCTTAAGTAAGTTCATTCCATTTCGCCCCTACGGCCCCTTCCCCTTGTTGATGAATGACCCGTTGCAGTTAATGGTGGACCCCTTCCTCTTGTTGATAATTGAACCTTCCTTCCAATTGGTGTAAATGCTCTTGAAATGGGTGGTCGTGGAAGTAGTGATGGGCGTCATTGAACTTGAGGGGGTGGAGGAAGTGGCATTTCACTTTGTGTAGGATTCTCCTCACCTCCCAAATTAGGCAACTCTAAAACAACAAAAACAATAAAAATAATAAAACACAAAATATATTTAGAAAGTGAATGTATAAATTATAAAATTAAGAAAATAAAAACATGAAATCAAATACTTCACTTACCTTTCTCCAAGTCTTCAAGTTCCTTGTAGAACATGAGGTTGTCGATTGTAGGCTCCTTGTAGAAGGACATTTCATTCCCCCTGAGCCAATCACTTGTACACACTAAAGCTTCTCGGTGTTAGGGAAGCTCTAAAAGGATCTACAACTCTCCCACCAAGACTAAAGACATTCTCACTAGCAACGGTGCTACTAGGAAAAGCAAAAATGTCCTTAGCAACCTTATTGAAAGTTGGATATGTTCCGCAATTGCCTTTCCACCAATCCAAAATATTGAAACCCTCGTATGTTAAGCTTTGGTGAGGATAGGGGTGGTTCGGTATGGGATACCATACCGAAACTAGTATCCCGAATCCCAAACCAAAATTTTTCGGGACTGGAATTTAAAGACCAATTTCAAATCAAATTTTCGGGAATCCCAAATTTTGGGAATCCCGAAATATTTTCGGGATTTTGGGACAAATCGGGAATCCCAAATTGAAATATGAAATTATGAATTGTTCTTCAAATATATAATTCAAGAACACATTCATGAACTAGGAATTTCATTTCATTCACACTACCATTTAATTGAACACTGGCATGTCTGACTGTTTTTATCAGTCAAAATTCAAATTAATTAAACCCTTTTTGCAATATGTTGAGAGACAAAAGAATCAAGCCTTCTAAAATCATCAACCATGGCAACAACAATAATAAAATCCACATGAATATCAAAGAAAACATGAAAAATATGCAAGGTGTAGGGCATTCCAGGTTGCAGAGCATGAATTAGAAACTACTAGCATCAATTATAAAAGAATAATATATATATATATAATAATTAATATTATATATTTTCGGTTCGGTATGGGATTCCCGAAATATCGAGAAGCCAATCCCGAATCCCATACCGAAATTTTGGGATCGGTTCGGGATAGCATCCCAAAAATTTCAGGAATTTCGGTTCGGGAAATTTTTGGTTTGGGATCGGGATTTTTTCGGTTCGGTTCGGGATTTTTGGGAATTTTTTCCACCCCTAGGTGAGGATCATTGAAGTACATAACCACTTCATTGGATATCTTGTTTTGTTGGGCCGCCGCTCTTTTTTGTTGGATCTTTTTTTGCATTCTTGTACCAATATCATCATCTTCCAACCCCGAAGAATCATCTACCACAACACTTGGCCCTTGATCCACAGTAACACTACTACTACTAGAAACCTCTCCCTCCTTATACACCTTAAACAAATGTGTCAAGTTTTTTTTTAATACTTGTCTTCCCATCCAAGATTGCCTCACATGAATAGCGGAGTTCCTCTAGGCTTGCCTCTAACATTTCAAACTTGTACCTCAGGTCGAGTGCCTGAGCTATAAAGAGTATAGGGTTAACCTTTTCAATGTCCCCCCAATACTTGTCAAATGGAAGTTGCCACACTTTGCAAAGTGGCATTAGAGGAATTGTAAATCTTTTCTTCTATCTCCACTTGCAATGCAATCACCGTGCCGAGTATTAAGTTTGAAGTTGGAGTTAGGGTTGCACTAAGTGTTAAGGTGACATCATAAGACCTTTTAAGAAAGTGAGAAAAACTCACTGCCCTTTCCTAATCTTCCACCACCAGAGGACCCACCCGTTTCACCTTGGTTGTGACCCCATTAATCTCTTTAGATACTTCATCTTGAAAGTAAAAGATGAAAGTGTTGTACTCATCTGCCATCCTTGAGAACACTTGATTAAATTTGAAGGCACTATTGAGCATTTCACAGGTGGCATTCCACCCTGTGACAACATCAAAAGGAATATTCAACATCTTATCAAATCTCATCAAGATGCAATACTCCCTAAAAGTCTCCAACCTCGCGGGGGATGAGTGTATGAACTTGACATAATTCCTTATCCCTTCAATCTCACGACTAAGCTTCATCATTCCATCTTTAACTCAAATTGAGGATGTGATAAGCACACCTCATGTGCAAGTGAGCCTCATTAAGTAAAAGAGTACCATTGGACTTGAGCCTTCTTTTCATGTATGCAATGGCGGTGTCATTGGCACTAGCATTGTCAACAGTAATGCTAAATACCTTGTCTATACCCCAATTATTCAAGCATACCTCTAGACACCCCCCAATATCATCACCCTTGTGAGACGTAATTTGAACAAAGTTTTGGATCCTCTTATGCAAAGTCCAATCATTATCCAAAAAATGTGCTGTCACCACCATGTAATTAATATTTTGGATTGAGATCCAAGTATCGGTAGTGATACTCACCCTCAAACCATCAACCACACTCTTGATTTTTCCCTTCTTTGTAAAATACAATTCTAAAACCGCCGCCGCCACCTTGTGCCTATTTGAAAGCTTGTACTTTGGATTCAAGTCATGAATCCAATCTCTAAAGTCCTCTTGATCAACCACCCTAAAATGCATCTCCGCTTTTATTATCCATTTCACACATTTTATATCAAGTCTTTTTTTATTGAAAGTGTGAGCGACAACTTGACTCACACCCCTTGTGACAACAATAGTTGTTTCGAATCCGGAGCCTCGTAGAGACTAGAATCCGGGCATTTCTTCAAATGATTAAGAATACCTTTTGTCCCATGTCTAGAGGACTCCGCTGGCACTTGCATTAACTCAACTCTTGGAATTGAGACTTTCTTATCTGGACTTGCTGCTTTCACTGAACTAGTTGTGATGATCCTGATGCCTCCCATTGTTTTCTCTATATTTTCGAAACCGCAATGTTCTTTTCTCCTTATGCAGAGACGATCAAATATGGCTACCCATTAGCTAGCCAAATTTATACACCACCCTTCTGTCACGTACCTTTGCTTATCTAGCTTTTCTCCCTCGTATATCTCTTCTATTCCTACCAAAAAGGTGAAAACTAAAATGTAAAAACAAAATGGTTATCAAATATGTGCGTAACTTCTTGTCATGTTTAAAGTACGGTGGTTTTGTTCTATTTTATTATAACCTAAATTCTTTGTCACCCTAACCGAACAAATACTAAGTCTAACTTTGAGGTTGAGATATGAATTACATTAGAAAAGAAATTATATCCGAGGTACCACATCCTGAAGGTTGTGTTGCAGCAAATAAGATAGTAAAGTGAAGTTAATTATTTTTAAGTTTTTAATCTTTTTGAATATCGATTGATGCGTTAAAAAGCAAAACATAATATAAAAGTAAAATAGTAACCCACAAGTCACAAGCAACAAAATTTCCCACCAAAAAAAGCGACAAAGATTTGGAATCTCACCTTCATGTAAAATTAGACTTCAGAATCAGTTCCTCCTCCTTACTCTATATATTGTAAAAAAATTCATGTGTAATTCTGGCAGCTGCTTCTCTCTTTCTATATATTATGTGTTATAATATTATTGCAGAAATTGGAGTCTCCTTAATTGTTGCTTATGAAAAGATTTTTCATGTACCAAAACACAAGCTTGTATATTATGTGTTATAATATTATTGCAGAAGAAGATATATTTTTAAGTATTTGCTCACTTGTTTATGACACATTGTGTGTGTGTGTGTGTCTATATATATATATATATATATATATATATATAGATATGGTTTTGTATTTCAAATACACAACTAATGGGAACCAGACGCTTCTGTTTGAGTAATTTGGTTGAAATGAGGCAGTCATCATTTTTGTAACATGGCCACACTTCAACTTCTTTTAACAAAAGTCCCTGAAGGTGGACTTAGGAGATTCAAACCTGGCTTCTGCTCCTCTGTCGGTGAGCTAACGAGAAAAGAAGCATAGGATATTTAAACCTCCTCAATCGTTTAATTATACTTTACATTCTTAAAGTTTAGAGTGATTTTTAAAATGAGTCACACAATTTTAACTTCTCATATAACATTATAAAGTAATGAAATTGTATTAACCTGTGCCTTAAGTCTGGCTAATTGTATGATGATTAATTAAACCAATGAAGTGCGAGCTTGAGTCCCTTATATTGACTAACATATGGCATATTTTAAAATTTTCACAGTGCAACCTAAGAAAATGGAAACCTCATATGGCATATTTTAAAAATCGTCCCGTTTGCATTGTCCACATGTTAAACGTGAAAATTCTCCACATTTGAGAAGATGTGTAAGAATACGAAGGTTAATTAGAGAGATTAAACCATGCAAGGACTTATAAGTTGTTAGGTTACTTAAAACCTCAATTTTTTGTCATGTAGACAAAAGTTGATTACCTCAAAATTTAGAGACGTGAATCGAAGTTAAAATTAGCATACAATGGTGAGTACTCTGAACAAACTCGGCTATACCATTGCTGACGACTGAGTTTACTGTAGTTGAAAACACGTCACTTGCACAACTCGGTACCTTTTGCTGAGGCCCAAGATAGCACTTCTGGGCCAGGGGCTTCTCGCCCTGGGCTCGGTAGTCAATTTAGAATTTTTGTGGCCCAATCTAATGCGGCTGAGAATTTTAATGCTCAGATAAAAGATAAACAAGAAACAAACCAGAGGGCACCAGAGACCGACAAAAATGAAAGTTTGCGGCGGATTGGTGTGCGGAGGCTCTCGCGCCACCGCTCTGCCCACTGTTCTTCTTCGGCACGGCAGAGCTCGGCCGCGCTGCTCTTATTCCTCTGTCACGCATGGTAACTTGAGGCACTGTTTGGCTTGGATCTTTTTAGAAAGTGCTTGTTAATGTTACTGTTTTGTAAAGTTTGGGAATTGATTTTGTGGTCGGAAATTGCAGACCATGTGTCTTTCATCAAGGAGGTTGCCTCCACTCAGCCGCCGCAGCATTTGAGCCAGTTGCTGAGAATGCTCAAGACAAGAGGTGGGTCTCTTCAAGTTTTCACATTTCTAACATCAAACATCATCAATTTGTTGGGTTTCTCTCACTTTGTTGTGTTTTCGGATTTGCATATGTTGGTCTGTTTCCTTAAATTATGCTAATGTGACAATGGCACTTGTAAAAGACAATGATTTATAGTACAACAATTTGCCCAGCTACATTCTCAGGATTATAGTACAACATGTGACAATGTGTTAACTGTTGGTCCATAATTTAGAGTTATTTTAAATTACAGTCTGACGCATTTGCAAACTAACTTGTTAAAATCACAAAAAGAAAAGTTTTTGCACGCATGTCAGACCGAGATTTGTTTGCAAAGGACTGGCTCAGAGGAGCTTTTTACATGGTCCATGCATTTTTGTCTTCAAATCTTTTAAATAATGGAAATTCTATGTAAATTTTCACATACATTGCTATGGAACAGGTGAATCTATTGTTTCTCCGGGAGCCAAGGAAGGGCTAATCCCCCTTGCCATACCACTTGCCAGAAACAGCTCAGGTATGGAAAACCTTTACTTGTATTTGGAATTTGACCAATCCCATTATCCCAAAAGTTGCCTTGCGGTTCAAGCTGTTCTAATTTTGTAAATATTTCCTCGTCAATAGGTGCTGTAACTGCACTGCTCCGGTGGCCTACAGCTCCGGCAGGGTAAGTGTTTGGAAAGAACAAATTTGATCCTTTTTTAAAAGTTTGATTCATCTAGTCCAATACCTGCAGTATGGACATGCCAGTCGTTGAGGTCAGGAAGCATGGGGTGTGGCTTTTAGCCAAGAATGTAAGTGAAGCAATGCCAGTGGTGCGAGTGCGATACATGTCTAAATGTGACTGTGAATGCATTTATGTACTTGTTATACAATTCTTCTCAGAGCAGACGTCCAATCTTCAATCCGCAGGTGGACCAATTTATTCACAGAATCCTAGCTGAAGAAGATGCTAAGAACTCTGAAGAAAGAAATGAAGAGCTCTTTCAGGCTTCTGCTGATGTTGGGGAGAAACTTTATACGAAGGGTGACTTTGCAAAGTCGCAGATTTCAAAACTAGATTTCTACCTTTTAAGAAAAGTACCAAAGAAAATTCTATATTGCACTTTGTTTACCCCGCTTCCTCCTTTATTTTCTTTTAACAAATGGTTCCCTTTCAGGTTGGTTTATTTCCAGATGTCTTAGAGCGCAAAGTGAAGTGGCATTTTGAGGAAGGGGACTATGTAAGATTCATCACCTCACTTTGTTTACTGCCTGTAGGCATCTTTGATTAGTGTGTATCTACAATTCTAATTCCTTTGTGTGCTTTTGAAAGGTTTCGGCCTTGGTGACGGGAGAGTTCTATACGAAGAAGGAACATTTTCCTGGTTTTGCACGGCCTTACGTATTCAATGCTGAGGTTTTGCTGAAGTTCGTAGGAAACTTTTCCAGCTACTTTCCCCCATGCATTTGTTCTGAATTACTCAAGTTCCAACTTCTAAGATCAAATGTTTTATAGGGTCGGGCGTACTGCTGAAGCTAAAGACGCCGCTAGGGGAGCTCTAAAATCACCATGGTGGACACTGGGTTGCAGCTATCAGGTTTCTACTTTTGGTGATCATTCCTAGATTGTCGCAGCTCCCCATTCCTCTGCAGGATTTTTTTGTGACATTATTCACTTGAGTACTTACGATACAGGAAGTTGCTGACATAGCGCAATGGGAGGACGAGCAAATAGAGTACATTAAGGAGAAGGTGACTGAGGAGGGAAGGCAGGCGGATATTAAAAAGGGAAAGGCCCCTGCGCAGGTTTTGTACCCGTCATTCCTTATGAACTCTCAGAACAGAAAAAATAAATAAAAAAAATAAGAATAATTTCTAATCCTCAAGAGTTCCATCATTTGCAGGTTGCATTGGATGAAGCAGCATTTTTGCTGGATCTAGCTTCCATTGACGGGACTTGGGATGACTATGTCGAGCAGGTTGCTGATCGATATAAAGAGGCGGGCCTCCAGGATATTGCAGGATTCGTATTATACAGAGATTGATGATGGAGATAAAGAGATTTATGTGAAAACTGAATATACAGTGTCATGAAATTGGCTTCATGACCGGAGACGATTTTTGTGCTGAATAATTAGTATGTGCACCATCTTTCTGAATTTCTCTCTCTTTAATTTTTTTTTACTCATTATATGTTACATACATATCACATTTTTCTTAATTTTCTTAATTCTGTTTGTTTCTCTCTATTGCTGAGGCATTTCCAGATTCCAGGAAGCTAAATAATATTATCAAACCATGACTTTGCTTAATCTGCATTTTTAGGGTAACTTTTTAGCTAATTTTCTTGTGAAAGTTGGTTGATTTCCTGTCCAGATTGCTGAGGCATTAGCCGCATTATAGAAATCCAAGAGCTCGTTTGGTAATCATTTTGTTTTTAATTTTTGTATTATAGATCAATGTATTAAAAGCGTGAGGCATGGGTGAGGTGTCCGAGGGATAGCCCAGCCTAGGCATGAGGCGAAGCCTCACGAGACCTAAATTTTTTAATATATACACTGAGCATGCACATATATTATATTTAAATTTTTTTTTTATTAATCAATAATCACCCTGAGCATACATATATTATATATACATATACACACATATATATACATATATTATATATATAATAGAGGATGAAAAGCACAATGAGAACACATATAATAATGCACGTAGATGGCACACACATCCTTTATATAAAAAATAAAAATCAGAAAACAAGGCAGAGAGATGATAGTGCAAGGAAGAGGTATGAGGTAGTTAAAACCCTACCCAAAATTTGGGTTTGGGAGTATTAAAAAAAAAAAAGAAGTCCCCTGAGGCGTGCCTAGGCAGCTCCGACGGCGCCTTCTGGAGCCTAGGTGGCTCCAGTGATGCCTTCCTGTGCCTTCCGCCCACTCCCCCAAAACAGAGGCGTCAATCCTCAAGCCCAGCCTCACAGGGCGCCTAGGCACGCCCTGAGGCGAGCCTTTTAAAACATTGTTATAGGTAGAGAAATAATATGTGGGAGAAGGGAGAAATGAAGAAGAGTGAAGGCTAGTGGAAGAAATGAACAAAAAATCGAAAATATTTTTTAAGTTGTTTTAACGTTTTTGCTTTCCTTTCACCTCTAGCACAAGAAACTAAAAAGCAAAAATGAAATGGTTATTAAACAGACCGAAATAAAAGTAATAACTTTGCTGCAGGAACTTAAATATATCAGGACGAAAAAGAAACATATTTATTTACTGGGAAGATTACACGTGTACAAAAACTGGAAAATACATGATGGGGTACACAATTGTCAAACATGTCGTGTGCTGACATTGCTTCAGATTCCGATTTGCCTACAAATCCATGATATATACACAGGAGTAATACACAAAATATGAGCTCTCGGACGCACTCGGCAATCTCTCAAATCACCAACACCAGTCATAACCTTATTATTTCCAAATACATGTGTGAAACAAACAAAACTGCCATCAAAACACAGCAAGGAACACCGACGTTGTTATCGCGTTATCATATGATTGAGATTTGATCATGGGGCAATCGGAAGGGGTGTCTTTAGGTTGTTACCTTTCTTCTTTCTCCACACTAGCTTTCTCCATAGGCTCCCACCTCCCCGTTTCTTGCTGGGCTCTATAGCTAATGAACCAGCCGCTGCATTGTCATCCTGGTATTTACTATTTAGAACAAGGATATTAGGACCCAACGTGGAAGTCGAATTACTGCCAGACTCTTTTGTCGTTAGAGACGTAAAGTCCTTGACGCTAGCACCATCTTCTGCTAACATTTTATCTAGTAATGAGGATCGTTGGTTCGAGTTCCTGTGTGGGGTTTGGCTTGCAGCTTTGGCTGTGGGGGTGTCTGTATCAGAAGGATTAGTGATGACCTTGTCGAAAAGGGCTGCTTCTCTTGGTGAAGCCATTGCCTTCAACTGCTTCCCGAGGTTAAGTATTGTCTCTTGGCATTCGGCCAACTTTTCTGAAGCAGCTGCTATCTCCCAATCCTGAAATTTTGAGGGGAAAAAAAATATCTACCTTCAGAAGTAAAGAATCAGAATTCTTTGAACTGTAAAAACAGTTACTCGTGTAATATTGCAGCTGAATGACAAGAAAGCACGGTAGAAACATTTTTCGCTTGCACTTGTTTTCTTTCAAAACTGAATTCTCAGTCTACATTTAAGTTGATCACTTTCGATGGTGTTTCTAGTGCGATTACTGTTTCACTGTAGAATTATTAGGTACCTTACAGCAGCTACCATTCACAAATTAAAGATTCTCAAACAAACGTAAATGTATGTACAACAAGAGGATATTAACTCACATTTTGGGCTTTCCTTTCCTCCTGATTAAGATTGGAATTTGGGTTTTTCTTCACACTGCCAATAAAAACATACATCAAATGCATATGAATATTGTAGATAAGTAAAGCTGTAATTTGTATGTGCGTGTGTGTATTTGTGGTTTATGTCAGCATTTGTACCTATCAAGCTGAAGCTGTAGTTCCAGGCATGTAGCCTCCAACTCTGCACAGCAGTTGTATTTATTCTGCAGTTGAACTTCTAGGGATGAAAACTTTTGGAGAGCTTCGTTTAATTCAACTCTGGCCTCAGTAAGCTGCGTTTCAAGATCTTCATTCATCATCTTGTGATTTTTAAAATGATCTTCAACGATTTCCTTTGACTCTCTTAAACATTGTAACTCTGTTCTCAAGCTGGCAATAGCTTTTTCAGATTCCTTGAGCTGGTTCATCAGGTATTCGCTCTTATCACTAGCCGACTGAAGTCTCCCTTCCAACTCCCTCCTTTCAGATTCTAAATTCACCAGTTCATTATTTAACTTTCTGTTTTCTTTTACCAGATTGGCCTGCAGCTCTTCTATTTGTATAATATGGCCATTTGAAAAGTGACCAACCGCTCCAGCTTCTCCTTCGGTTTCACTTCGTGTATCATCCCAATCAAATTCCTTCTTAATTGCATCCTTCATGCTTGAAACATCTTGAAGTGAAAAGCAGTGGTTTAAAATCCAGTCCAATGCAGCAGTTAATTCTTTGGCAAATTTTTCGAGACCAGCCCTTCCATTCAACAGATCATAGCAAGCATGAACAAACTGTTGTAAAAGATCACCGAGTTCAGAAGCTTTCCACTGGAAAACACGAACCATGTAGCCTGCATTTTCCGAGTTTTTATATGTCAACACGTTTCCATCCTTCCTGGACCCATCCTCTGGGTTATTATCTGGAGATGGCACGTGGATTCCTTCAATAAGCTCAATTAGTTTACATAATGACTTACTCAGATCTGGCTGGAACTGCGGATTACTCTTCTGTGGGTTTAAGATGTCCACATCACTTACTCCTCTGGGTGAAGCATTTACTAGAGATTTATCTGAACCTTTCCATGAGGTGCAGCTCTTAACAGAGGAAGGATTCAATGCATCAAGATGGCTTCGATTTGTCCTTGCATTAACAAATTCACCAGGCTTTGGTTCTTCTGTACATGCCAAAGCTATTCTTAAGTCTTCAAGTATCTGTTCGGGGTTTCTTCCTGCAACACGGTTGTGCTCCATCACCAGTTTCACTATATCCTCAACCCAATGAGGAGCTTTGCCATTGACAATATTGTTAAACCTGGTCTCCCTGTTTGACAAACTGAAGCCTGACTCACCGTCCGAAATAGGGACCATCTTGCTGCCCACAAGTTCGGAGGAATACTCAGATTCCAAGGGGGGTGCAAATGCATGGACTGAAGAAACAGGAGGACCAGCACTTTGTTTGTCAGCAGAAACGACTGCTAATTTTTCCATTTCAACAAAGTCATCCATCAGATTTATGTCTGAAGTTCCTACAGTTTTGTTCGTCAGAGATCCTTTTTGTTTTTCAGTTCTGAAGTGCTCCAGTTCTGTAATCAAGGCAGATGCCCATGAATCAGCACAACTAACCTTATCATCGCTGCCAATATCAGACATAGATGCTACAGAGACCTCTTGTAACAGAAGATTACTCCTCATTGACTCCATGGTTGCATGGCCTTTTAACGATTCTTCAAGCGGTGTCTCAGATTGTGATAATTTAGAAGCTACACGAGCATACATGTTTCTGGAGAACTGGAGTTCATTTAACTTCTTATTGAGTGCTTCCTTGAGAGTCTGGTTTTCTTCTTCCATAGCATATAACTGCTCGGTCAAAATGTTAACCTTTTGGCTGGGAGTCTCAGGAAAGTTATCAACTGTGGAATCATTCAACTTTCCCCTCCGCATGTCAACAGAGTCCCGTCCTAGCATTTCCACTTCATTTTTCATTTTTGCCAAAGCAGCAGGGCCTGGTAACCGCTTCCGGACTAGGAGCCGCAACCTCTGACATTCTGATTCTAACTTTGCAATTTTCTTTGCACCCTCCAAATTCTGCTTGTGTGATGCATCAGCAGTTCGACGATTGAATTCTCTCTCTTCATTCCGGATCTCAAGCTCTTTCTCAAGCACACGAACCTCATATTTCAAAGAAGCATTATCTTTCTCAGTGGATTGTAATCTGAGCGTGAGTGCATTGAAATCAGCTTCCACCTGTGTCAATTGTTTTCTTAAATCTTCTATCAACTTATCCTTCACGAAAAGAGCATTACTAAGATGGGTGTTTTCAGCACTGATTTTAGAAAGCCTTCTAGTAGTCTCTGCTAACTTCTCCTCTAACGCCATCTTGGATTTCTCGAATTCTCTTGATGCCTTCATCATAGCCTCATGAACCCTTTGCTCCTGCTCTTCTCGAACAAATCGTAGCTGCTGCATGCAGTCCTTCAGGGCTCCATCCAATTGAGCTATTCTTTCTTCCCCAGCTGCTCTGACTTGGAAAGATTTATCTAATTGATGCTTCAGAAACCCCGCATCTGCTTCCACCTTCTCCCAGCCTATATAAAACATCCATATGAAAATGAAGACAATATACTGACAAAATGCACAGATTATTGGAACTTTTCGACTCATGAATTACCTTGAACAGCATCCTGTGCCATTTTGGCATGTTTTTTCACAAGTGCATCTTTACTGTTACATTCAGAGAGAGCTGAAGCAAGCTTATCGCTTAGAGCTTTCAGGTTGTTCTCCAGTTCTGCCTTCTCAGCCTGATGTGCTTCTACCTAAAAAATAAAGAAAACAAAGTAAAGCGAAAAATAGTATCATTAATGCCTCCAAGAATATTGAACAGTTCCGAAATAAAATATATGAAAAAAAAACATAGTTCTGAATGAAAACATATGTAGCAACCTCAAACAACAGGCATCATAAACATCCGTAAACGATGATAACTAATAACCATTACTCTCTTAGGAAAACTGTCCACATTACGAGGAAATCTTTTTTGACAGCAGTTGACTGGTTAGGATCATCAAAAGTCTAAAACTGGTTTCAGAAACCCCGATGCCACACAGGGGACGCATACCTGATGGCTCTATGAAATTTACCCCATGCAGTATGTCCTTTTGACTGACAATCATATTATTGTAAGCTTAGTTTGTGGAATAGATAATTGGGGCCAATCTAGTGTCTTTCTCTAATGCTAATTTCCGACATAGGAGAAACTTTGAAACTTTAGCACTAGTTTTTTAACCTTAAGATATATCACAGTTCTTGCTGTCGAAAACTTCTGATTGATATAAATATTTATCTAAAAGTTGAAGGCTTAACATATTGAAAAGAAAATTTTGTCAAAATTGACCCACTCTCCTGTAAAATCTCTATTCTCTGGTCATCAAAACCCACTAAGATATACTGACTAACTTCTAGCAAAGGTCCATGATCTATACCACGAGTTTAGTTTTCGTCCTGAACTCTACTAATAGTTTCTCCAAACATTTCCTTGAAGTTGAGGGGATTGAGGAGGAACTCCTTAAAATAGCTTGTGACCTATTCACAAAACTTCGTGCGTATGATTGAAACTCCTTAAAATATCCAATTTACCCCTTAACTTAACAAAAAAGTCGAAGGACTTGACAAAAGGATCACAAGTGCAACACGGGGCATAATTCGAGGACGAGAGCAACTGTTAGTAGAGTTCAGGGACCAAAACTAAACTTATGGTATAGCTTAAGGACCTTTGCTACAATTTCTTGTTTCTATATTTCACTAGTGTAATGCATGACCAGTTTTCTTCAAAAAAAAAAAAAAAAAAAAAAAAAAGGCCTCCTTAAGCCAATATAGTTGTTTGAACTGCGAGAAGTTATTCGATTTTAAGAATGTTTCAAGTGAATCTCCAAGGAACAAGAACAACCTTGGACCTTACATAAGTGTTCCTTTTAAGGGGAATTAGCATAATAGCGTAAGAAACCATAAACATTTCTACTTACAGGTAATGTAGATTGGAATAAAACATCATGGATTTCACTAAACTATGAATTTAACAGAGAAGTTAAGGAAAATGTGTACCTCCTCTTCATTTCCTTTGACTGAGACATTGACTTTGTCTCCTTCTGCTGCTGCGTTGGTTTTATCTGCAGCTTTCTTCCTCCAAAGCCATGGCTTGTGGTCCATGATTCACCTCCCCAACCAACCTCCTCAACCCACTTGCTGCCTCTCTAAAATCCAAACAACCACTCAATCCAATCACAACCAGATGCATGCAAACAAACAGATTAAACCCAAATTTCAAAACCCAAAAATAATTACACCCAAAAGAAAAAATCAACAGATTAAGTACCAACCAGGTGAGCATTGCATGAACGAGCAAAATCCCAATACCAGAAAATGCAGAGGAGCTGAAATTTCTATTTCTCTGTAGAAATTGCGGTAATTAGAGAGAGAAGTTTTAGCAGAAAGAAACCATCAACGCAGTCCGATCCCACCACCGACAGTTTGATTTGGTTGCAGAGAGAGCGGACTCGAAGGAGGAGTTGATGATAACGAAATGGAGGCTGAGTGGCTGACCCAACCACCAAGCTTTAGCTTTTCTAGAGAGACAAAGTGAGAGTCAGAGAGAGAGAGAAAGAGTGCGTGCGTTTGGTAAACAGGAAAAGTGAAAAGCGGGGAAAGTAAAGAGTGGGAAAATGTCGAGAGAGAGAGAGAGAGAGAGAGAGAGAGAGAGAGAGAGAGGAGTATGGAGGAAGATACAGTTGGGGGAGCTGGAAATGGATCTGAGTTTCTGACACGAGAGCCGAAGCGTACGTGTAGCTGGTGAGTCGTCGAGTTCCGTTTATTTATTGGTCGTTTTTGCGTTCATCTGACGTACCGGAAGAGCGGAAGTCGTTGTCTTTGTTGACAACGGTCTTCAACAATTGCGACTGTTTTTTTTTTTTTTTTTTTTGTGAACAAATATGGTTCGATTTTGATTTTCTTTGAAAATAAGATCATCTGGTGCTGCGGTATAATAATATTTTTTTTATTTGTAAATGAGAGGTTTTAAATTTGATTCTTATCAAAAAGAAATTTGAACCATATTATTGCTAGCTCATTGTGAGGTTAAGCCCACCTGATCTCTTTAGTGTAGAAATGGCAGTCCATCCTTTTGAAGGTCAGAAAGGTTCACATACTCATAATGTGCTATGAAATATAGGTTTGGAATTCGTTCCCATGAAGGTTAATTTGATTTTGATACTTCATTTAGTGGAAAAAATTAAGAACAAAAAAATTTGTACTTTATTGTCCAATACAATCGCAATATGTGCTAGCATTGGTCATTGTGAGCGTGATTACACAGAGAACGAGTTGTACGCACGGTGAAGATATTAACACTACGCATTTACACATGACTGATTTTGTCAGATATTCAGAATGACATATTACCTCAATGTAATCGTATTATATTTAATCATACTTAGTATTTGAATATTAAAATTGGCACATGCATATTAAAATTTTCATCTAAAATTACTTATAATAAAATCTATATATATTCCCAATTTTCTAAATGTTTTCAAAAATAGAGTTTAAACGAAACACTCTCGGTACTGTTCACTTTTAACGAAAAATCACATTTTTACCTTTTTCGTGGTACTACTCACTACACATTTATTTGTCATTTTTATTAAAACTAAATTTTTTTGAAATTTTCGTTAATTTTCCTTTAAAAAACTATGAAAGAAAGTTTTTTCATGCGAGACAAAGGGAAGTAAATTATGTACGTGCAAATAAACAATTACATGTGACCAATTAGTGTTGTTTTTTCCCTTTATTGTATAAGTGGGGTGTTTTCTTTGTTCTAGCTAGAATGGTGATGGGGTCAGTGAACTTCTTGTTTTGTGTTCATTATGTTAGTAATAAATTAGATTGAAAAAAAAGTTTCAAGGCATGAGGAATTCAAGTCGAGTTAATAAAGAACTAATCACAAAAAGTTAAGAGGAAAGAGTATTGTCCTTTTACACGCTTTACAACGACATCTGAGAAAACTTAGCTTAAGGAACAAAAGAAGTGACAATCCGTGGCTCCAGGAAACGATTGTGGAAGAAACAAGTGAGGCAAGCCTCGAAACGAAGGCAGACTTAACGAGTGGGTAAGTGTCCAACAGAGGCAAAATATTCAATTGTGTTTATGATCAGAATCGTTTATATTATAAATAATATGTAAAAATTATATCTACAAAAAAAATTAATTAAAATTAAGATCGTTCATCCATCTGTTTTTATTTAGTTTGATGATTAAATGATCTAATATTAATGATGTCTTGTTAAATATTTTTAAAGAGCCACTCATGATATTAACAATTCCAATTACAAATATGAAATTTCGTGAATCGGCTATGAAATGAATTGAGGAGGAACTCCTCCTCCACTATTAAAAGCCAAGTTAATTCCAAATATTAAAGTCTAAAATTGGCGATGTAACAGCTGATATAGTTTTGGGGAGGCAAGTCAAAAAGCTAAAATTGCAAGAGATCAATAACCTTAATCATATAGTTGCCCTGGGCTCCGTCTTTTTCCACCCATGATATTAAAAATCGACATCGAACCACTCCGTGTCGAATGCCATTGCCACCAAATCAACAAATTATTATTATTTTTTTAATTATATACACTAAAATCTTTAGCGTAGTGTATATTAAACGGTTAATATTCATTCATCTCAAATTGAACGGTTGATAAAAAAAATTTAAAAACAATTAGAAAAAAATTAGAAACCGAGAGCCAACAATTGCAAGGCTGCTCCTCCATTTTAGCACCAACAAATATTTTCCGGAAATTCATATTTTCATGCCAAAATACAATTCATCATATATAAGTTTTCATTAAATTTCAGAGTAATATGAATTTCACATCAAACAAATTATGAATCAGAAGACCTTTGCTTTTCTCCCTCGAAATTTTAATGTTGTGTCTCAACCTCTGTTAACAAAAAAAATCTATCGAAGATTATTTAATGGGAAGACAGAGAACTGGATCTAAATTGGAATTCGATCTAGATCTGGGTTTAGGACATGTGATTTTTCTTAAATTAAATACAACTAGAAATTACCACTTAATATGACGGTCCAGTGGTATTCCTCTTCACTTGGTAAGTGAGAGGTCTTAAGTTTGATTCTTGTCAAAAGCGAATTTGAACCACATTATTGCTAACTCATTATAAGATTAAATTCACCACCTTCTCTTTAGTGTAGATAATATCGATTGTTAAAAAAAAAAAAAAATACATCTACAAGCCGGAAAAAAAAAATTACAAAAACCTTTAAGATCAAGTAAAATTTCACACATGTCATTATATGAGTGGTCGCCAGTTAGGCTCCCTCACTGCAAACTCGTTGTAATGTTAGCATCGTTCCTATGACTCTAAAACCTCATTTTAATTTGAAAAAAAAAAAATATATATATATATATATGTATTAGTTGTCTAAAACTTGAATTTAATTATGTACGATTAAGTAATTTCATAATTTAATCAACCACGCTCACTCTATATAACTCTTCTCTCGACTTTTAATTTCTATCTACTTTATACAAACTTATTTTAGGACTTCATCACAACAAATTCATAGCATCTCTTAAAGTACTTTTTATATTTTTTTGGTAGTACATACTACGAAGCACTAAGACAAAACCCATGTTACGCTCTTTGTTTTTATTTTTCTAAAAATAGAAGATAACGGATGATAAATCACGGTTATTCATTTATTTCGGCCCCAAAGAGGCTATGGGAATTTCTCTCTGCCTATCGTCATAGTCAAACAACTCACTAACTCGAAACATCGAACCCAAAACGTTTCACATTTTTTATTATTAAAAAATCGTAGTTCGTGTCTTTTATCACTATACCACTTGTGATTCATCTCACGCTCTTTGTTGGTGGTTCAATTATTTTATGTAAGTGTATATATATATATATATATATGTGTGTATATATATATATATATATATATATGTGTGTGTGTGTGTGTGTGTGTGTGTGTGTGTGTGTGTGTTTTATCTTGTTTGGCTCCGAGTGCATGGGGTGGTACAACAAAAGACAACCACACGTGATACGTACAATTGGTGGAGTTATCATACGTTGATATTAAATATATTTGGTACATATAATTTAAGGTGGCAATTAACTATATGTCCTTGACAAATTTGGTAAAATTGGACGGTTGTTGCTAACTTTATTAAGGCATGATGTGAAATTTGGAAGTATTTTTAAAATGATTGAAAATATTTTTTGTGAAATTATTTTTGAAAAAATCTTTAGAAAAAACGTAAGTAAATCTTGGAAAAAGCACTTCAAATGTTATTAGAATCCAAAAATATTTTCTCTATAAGCAATGTCAGTCATTTTAAAAGAACTTCCAAACGAGCCCATCTTCATGACTGACGGCTTAGACCAACAAACTTCACATTATTCAAACATGAACTTGTGATCGAGTTTATGACCTTTACTTATGATTTATTAAAATTAAGTCATGTTTGGGTTTGATTTATCTTAAAATTCTAGTATAATTTATTTTTTATTATGTCAAATACCAATATGAAACGACATTGTTTTGAAACAAATACAATATCAACATAAACATACAACTTGTATTGGCAACGATACTACAACTTTTGAGTTTTAAAGGAAAAAATATAAAATATAACATTTTGAGAAGTTATCATTTAATCGAACGATTGAAAATTAAAAATAATTTATAAAAAATAAAAATGAGTGTGTGGATAGTATTACCCTTTTCGAATCTAATGAAAACAAGATAGTACATATATCCTTCCAACCAAAACAAGGATTGATAAAGGCCAAAGTCACATCCCATACCTAACGAGGAAACATCTAGTTCTCGTGAAATTTAAGGTACCATTTGGGCTCTTCTCCTTGTAAATGCATTCAACCTAGAAACTGCAACAGTAATTTAGTGAGTAGTTGGTTCGAAATTTGACTCAATTTAATTATTACATGTACGTGTGAAAATGAAAGGAAGCTATCATTTGCACTCATAAAACGTTATCGTGCATTATTTTCGAACAAAAAAAAAAATAAATAAATAAAGAAGTGTGAAGTATGGATCGAGTGTAGAGAAAATTAAGAATTTTGATCATTTCAGTAACTTGAAAAATTGGATTGAATCTCTAAATTTCAAAATTGGCATGATTGGATTAGATGATGGATTTTTGGTGTGAATTAAATTGAATCTAATCCAATTCAATTTAGTAAGTTGTCTCACGTCAATTGCGAGGTAGAAATAAATGAGATTGAAAATGGGCACAAGTAGAAACAAATTAATGAGATGTTACCACATCATTTGACATTTTAAAATTTGAGATAAGACCATGTTCTAACGGTATTTTGCTACACTTGTAAATGAAATGTCTCATATCCAACTTTCATCAATAGCAAGTTCAATAGCTGATTATGATTTAGTCGAAATCCATTTCTCCAATGGAATTGTATCAAAACAATGAAGGGTAGGAAAACACCAAAAGATTCAAATTGAGGTAGGGTTTTGCTTTTGCCCAATACATATGGGCTTCCTTCCTGAAGCTCAAACATATCATACAGACTACGGTAAAACTTTATTTATATGATCAAGCTTTGTATAGCTAAAGGAAGGTCCAATATTTGTAAGAACCCAAAACCCATCTAGGAAACTTGGGGTTCTTTTGTTTTTGGTGGAAAGAAACCATTTAGAGATGGGCTTGAAGATTGTAAATATAAGTTTGTACGAAACAAGATATTTTGCCTATATACTTTTCGTGTAGATTTATGTTTTGCCTTCAAACTCGTCTTATTGGTTTGCTCTACATGACCGACTATGTGACACCACTACTGAAGATTCCCTATAACTTGTTTAATGCAAAAGGTAAACAAGTGATCTATTTACTCAAGTCTTGCTGAAACACTTGTGTGGTTTTAACTACAGCTAGTTTTTTTTTTTTCAGGTGCTTCTTCCATTCTGTTATTGAGAACAGTGAAGTTTTGGAACATAGATGTCGAGTCCAATAGATTTTTAGTGTGTCCATAACACAAGACATAATACCACATATCATTATATAATTAGGAAAAAAATTTTTTTGTTCAAATATCTCTCCAATTTGGATAATATCATGTGGTGTTCCGATTACAATTATTAGATTTGTAAGGTTAAAAGAAAGCATTGGCAATTTGGCAGCAACAGTCATAGAAGTCAAATCACTGCTCATACCTTACTAGGTCATAGACCTGACATTCGTGTCATTTTTCTTGTGTTCGTATCATTTTCGTGTCATACTCGATAGCTTAACGGGTCGTGTCATGTAATACTCGTTAAAGTAAACGGATAATATGATCAGACCCGAAATAAAACCTGTTAATATTATCAGGTAATATGACCCGACCTGTTACCTGTTAAGAAAAATATATTTTAAATCAATAAAATTTAGTATATACATACTAAATTTCAGAGTTAACCCCTTCATGAAAATGGTAAACCTTTTCATTACGAGTGATTACATTTTTCACACTTCAACAATAATTATTATTAATTTTATTAATTTTGCACTCAAATAAAAAACATTGTTCATGAGATTTGGAGGGTTTTAAAAATCTAAACGACCATATAACCATCGTCTAAGCGTTGAGGATGCAATTATAAAAGTTTGTTATGCTTTCATATCTTTCACACTTATACATTAATGATTATAAATTTTGTTTATTTTGAACTCCCTTAAAAATACTATTCAGGAGAGTTTGTATGGTTTTAAAAATTCAAACGATCATATACCCATCCTCAAAGCGTAGATGATGCGACTACGAGTGTTTGCATATATTTTTCATATTTTTCACACATGTAAATTAATTATTATAATTTCTTTTAATATGTTTGATATTTTTAAATATCACATCCCGGCCCGGGCGGGACCACTTCCCGGGCCCGCTCCACCACCGTAGCACGATATTGTCCGCTTTGGGCTTACCATTCCCTCACGGTTTTGTTTTTGGGAACTCACGAGCAACTTCCCAGTGGGTCACCCATCATGGGATTGCTCTAGCCCCCTTCTCGCTTAACTTCGGAGTTCCTACGGAACCCGAAGCCAGTGAGCTCCCAAAAGGCTTCGTGCTAGGTAAGGATGGGAATATACATATAAGGATCACTCCCCTGGGCGATGTGGGATGTCACATTAAATTACTTGATATTTTTATTTCTAATGTGTTTTATGATTTTTAATCTCAATCTTTGCCTATAATATACTATAAAAATAAATAAATAAAACTTAAATTTTAAAATTTATATAGAATAATAATTAATAAACAATATGTACATATTCATTATATCTATTGTATTTTATAGTAAGTTTTTTTTTAGTAGTTTAAAAAATTAAAATCATCAAAATAACTTTTTTCTTATCGTGTTGAAACAGGTTACCCGCATGTCATTCTCGTATAAACCTGTTAAGGACCCGTTATTAACGTGTTATTATCATGTGACCCGATTAGTTATCGTGTTAATTCGAAACCCGTTATTTTCGTGTCGTGCTAACGGGGCGTGCAAGATATTGACAGGTCTACTGGGTCATATGATCTTCCTTTTTCTGTAGCTGAAGCTCTCTAGGGCTTTAGGCTATATAGGCCTGACCCTAGCTTAAACTAAACTTGTCACATCCCGGCACAGGCCCCCACCACATCCCGAGCTCGACTCAGCCATAGCACGATATTATCCGTTTTGGGCCCCAACCACGTTCTCACGGTTTTGTTTCTAGGAACTCACACTAGAACTTCCCAGTGGGTCACCCATCCTAGGAATGCTCTCGCCCCCAACTAGCTTAACTTTGGAGTTCCGATGGAACTCGAAGGTAGTGAGCTCCCAAAAGGCCTCGTGCTAGGTAGAGATGAGAATATACATATAAAGCATAGAGGATCCACTTCCCTGGGCGATGTGGGATGTCACAAAACCTCCCACCCAGGGCCGTCTCTGACATTTTGGGGCCCTGTGCGAATTTAATAAAAAGGCCCTCCTTATTAAAAAAAAAAAATATTTTTTTGGACAATATATTCATACAAAGCTCAACAACCAATATTCAAAATTAATTGAAATTAGCATCTCACTCTTATTATTTTAAACCACCAACAACCCAACTTTTATTGTTTTTGTTTAAAAAAAAAAACATAAATGAAGTAATAAATTTTGGCATATCGGGTGGAAAAAAAATATAGACAATATGTCAAATTGCCAAGTCAGCCATCAAGTTTAAATTTGATATTTTGAATTTGACGTCTCCGTTGGAGATGTTCTAAGCTCCAACATAAAATCATGATTTAGGGTTCATCTATATAAAAAAAATACAAATAGAGCATAACTGAAAGAGAGATATGAAATACATTTGTATTGGTGGGAGAAAGTAATACACAAGTTTTTATTGCTAGAGAAAAGTAGAAAATTAATATATTAAATATAAGCTTCACTTAATCAATTGTAATATAGATTAAATCATATGATGATGATTTTTCTTTTCAGTTTAAAACTTTTTTATTAGAAATTTATACATATGTAATATATAGGAGGGTAAATATTTTTGGGACCCTTAAAAAATTCAGAACCCTGTGTCACTGCACATTTTGCACCCCTTCTACTCTCACCTGACCTAAAACCCTAAAAAGTTGTTGGGCTTCCTTCTTTGTGGACTGACTGCATGCAATTTAAGACCTATTATTCAAAATTGGAGTCGACAAACATCACTTCCCCGTATACCACTTTTGGTGTTTTCAAAAACGTAAGGCAAACTATTAGAAACCGCTTTTCAAAAACTCCAAAATTGCTAGAAAAGAGATGGGTACATTGTTTGCCACCAACCTAGCTAGTTTTTCAATATTTCAAAGATAATTTATTTTGGGTAAGTTCTTTAGTCTTTGAAGTTGCAAGCAAAACCCAAATACATGTCAAATGAAGGCAATATGCTTTGCTTAGAAAACAGAAAAGACTAAATTTGGTGGTTGGGTGACAAGAAAGGCTTGGCTTTAAAGACCAAGTAACTTCTATTTATGGAAATGATTGAGTGTAGCCCATGCCAAAATTAATCCCAAAAAAGAAAACTAAACGAGTAGGAATCCAAAGAACTGTATCAAATAATATAATCAATCAAAGCCCATTTATTGTGTAGGAATCCAAGCATGAAAGCATGACGAGACATCTACTACATTCATCTTAAGATTTATTGTATTTTATATCCGGATGCTATAAAATTACAAAAATGCCTTCAGAGGGCTAAGTAGAAATCCTACGTAAACATTTGAGTTCGTCCCTCTTCTCGTCTTACTTAGATAGTACTTGTCCTTACAAATGAGTTGCGTACATTTCAAGGTGAGGGCTAAATGGTAATTTTGCCCTTTCGGGACTCCACAACTTGTTTTCCAAGACATCAGTAGCTGTCAGTATCTCTGGCTATAGACTGTAGTACTGTTGGTTTGCTAGCTGGACTTGTGAGACAAGTTGGCTAATTTATTTTATCATTTTCTAATTAGGCCTAATGCATAATTAATTTATTGTTTTGGCTTGACCCAAACACACACACAGTGAACATATCCATTCTTTTAGCATACTCTTGTAGCTCTTGTGACTACAAAGGCATGAGCTTAAGAGGAACAAAATTCGGAGTAAAATGAAGAATCTATGAAACAACGAAGTCAATGGCATTCTTGTAATTTCACAATTCGTCTGTGCACTACCAATATTCTTTTATTGTTCTATCTTGTTTTGTCTGTTAGTGGGACCCACTTCTTTCTCTCCTCTCCCGAGTCACTCTCTCTCCCTCAACTCTTTTCTCTTCTCCTTCCTGAGGACAACAAACCATCACCCTCATCATTGACTTCACCCCGGCGAGAATACCACTACCACTAACTCATTCTCCTCGCCCCGAACCCAGAGACAAACAGAGCCCTCGAACTTAAAGCCAAACCAAGGAATCCTCCAGCTCAGTTTGAACTCGAGAGAATATAACGAGTGATTCTGTCAATTCTTGTTGAATTGGGCAATTTTGAGACCACCCGACTCCCCATCAACCCTTGCATGCTCGAATCCACCTCATAATCTATAAAACTTAAACTAGCCGAAACTTTCAAGCCATTTTTCGGCCACCTCTGGCCATCCCTTGGCCTCGATTTAGGTAAAAACTAATTCTACTATTTGATCATGAAAAATGATCTTGCCTGAAGCAAAACATCCATGAATAAATACATTTCTAAAGTTTATAGAATGCATTCGAATTTTGATTGGAGAAGATTTTTCTTGTCTTTCTATGTCTCTAACATGCTCTTGAAGCAACAATATAGAAAGTGGAAGCTTACCAAATTTTTGGATCTGATACTACCACAACAGTGAAAGAGAGGTACCTTGTTAGTTTGACTGGGAGGTACCGAATGGTGTGGACCAGACTTAAGCTGGTGTATGCCCAATTGTATAAACCTAGCTTCGGCTAGAGTCTACCAGAAGGTTTGGCCTAGTTTATGTATGAACCCACTTAATAGCATGCCTTGTTTCGGCAGGGATGTATAGAAAGACATGCTCTACTTCGGTAAAAGTGTACATAAGGAAATGCTCTGCTTCGGAAAAAGGGTACCAAACAGATGACTTTATTTCAACAGACACTTATTGAATCTGCTTATCTAGCTTCGGCTGAGGAGTACCTAACAAGCATGTGAGTTTGTCTATCTCTCACCCACTTTAGAGTTTGTTTTACAACATATGGTAGAATCAGAGTCTGCCAAATGGTGGAATCACAACCATAAGCATAATTCTTGACACCAAAGATCCAAAACTTCAAGAATAAGGGAATATTCCAAAACCTTGATCTTGCAGAATCTATTTCTGTTTCGATAAAAAAGATCATTGGTTATGAACTTTTTTGTGACCTTACCAACGTTGTTGAATCATTCTCATAATCAATATATGAGACTAATTTTGTTGTATGTAACATATTGGGAAAAGCAAAATTTTGAAATTGAAGGGCCAAATTGGTCAAATCCTGTTAGTAAATTCTGGTTTACTTTGTGAACAATTTCCTATCTTCCCGGATTCAAGTTTGGTGATTGTTTTAGTTATGGTAATGCTATGAATATTGTTATCGAATATGAGTTGATTGAATCATGTTTCTTACACATGTGACTGAATTCAATTAACACGTGATTAGGTAGAAATGTGAGGAAATTAGTTGTCTAGATGAATGTATTGTTACGCACACTAACTTCATACCTAAAACACATCTCTAACAACAAATTCAAGTATATCCACCTAATAAATGTCATTAACACAACTGCTCGTTGTATGAATGATATTGAATACCCGTTAAAGGGCCTTATATACACTTTGTTCCGAAGGAACCTCGTTGAGTTTAAAGGATATTCGAGAAAGCAATAATCATGAGTGAAACCACCGAAGAAAATAGTGTGGAATATCTTTGCACCAGCTCCAAAATATGAAGCTTGAAGCTATGTTTTGGGGTTAATGAGCTGCCTCTTAACTAGGATGCACCACATGTGGTAGGCTTGGAGTTTGCTAATTCGAGCAGTTTACTTGCTTTGACATGACCAATTGGGACACTTATTGTGGAGCCAAAAATAATCAAGAGGCGACACGTGGATTTTTGGGTGCAAATGACAAACTTACCCTCAAGGCATATCGGAACTCCTACGCACGAACAGTGGACAATCATCCCTCAATTAAGTCAAAAGTGCCCAAATAGGTATTTATTTACAACCTATTTCATCAATCCTCATCATATCTTCTCCACAAGGTAACCCCAAAATCCTTCATCTTTTATTATAATAATTAGCTAATTAATTAAATAATTATTCCATTAATTAGCTAATTAACCACAAATCAAGAACCTAACCCACAAAACCATCCAAGTGGGAGGTCCATCTCTTCCCAAGGTGGCCGGCCACATCCCTATATAAGGCCTCTCATTCTCTCCAAAACTCAATTCCATTTCTCTTGCTAAATTCTTTAAATTCTCAAAACACTTTTCTCTCAAAATTATAACTTTGGCATTGAAGGTTCTTCAGCCAAAGCACCCCCTCATTCATCGTGGGTACGTGAGGCTCTTGGCCTTAACCTAAGGTGTTATTTGTTTTGTAGGTGTAATTTTGTCTAAGAGCAAGGAGAAAGAAATTTGCATCCACAAATTGGTGCTTTCATTAAGAGTTGAGTCCCACACTCGTAGAAGACTCTCACATTCAAGGTCTATTTTCTTGTCCATTTGTAGATTTTTCGTACGTTCTTATTTTTAGAATTTATTATTTGCAAAAATTCTTTCGTAAAACGTAAAAGAAAAGTACAATGGCAAGAAATTTGGAAACTCCAATGAATGAAAATTTCAATGTTCAAGCGATGGGACCATGGTGATCCATGAGGCTAAACGTGACAATAAGTGGAACGGCACCACCACCACAAGGCTCCACCACGGTAGCCACCCACGACGAAGTTCATGACGCTACCACCACGACGCAAGCCATGTCATCCAAACTTGCCGTGCCATCCAAAGCCCACGGTACCAAGGCCACGGCCTAAGTCGTGGCATTCCAAGCCCAAGGCAAACCGGCTCGTGTCGCCCAAATCCAATACGAGCCCAATGCATTGCCGAGCCGAGCCCAAGCTTCGCATCCGTGTGCACCACACACCGAACAACCTACTCCCATAACCCAGCCTGCTCTCATGGTTTCCTAAGCAGCCTAAGTAGGCCTAAGATTATCTCAACCATCCAGACCTACCATAGAGCCAGGGGCATTTTCACCACATTTCTATGCGGATTTGACATTCACCAATTCGAACCTCGTGCCTGAAGTATACCATACTTCCACTGCTCAAGGAGATGTATTATTTCCAAGCTCTTCTAACCCAAATAGAGAACAACACATGTCTTGACAAGTCATAGAATTGACGAGCGCCCTCACACAGCAAATGACCATGGTGAACCAGCTCTTACAGGGTATCGAGATGCAACATGCCCCAAACGAGGTGTCTCGAAGTAAGACAAGGGCAGACGAAGAACCTTTCTAGCAGCGTCCCGGCAAGCAGTCACTTAACCAGCCACGAACCGAGTGTTCGGGTAATGTACACTCCCAATTGGGCCCCGAGATAGCGTATAGTCCCGTCTTAGCGTGCAGAGGAGCGTGCACTCTCGGTCAAGCCCACGAACGAGAATACATTCACGGTTGGGGTCACACTTCGATAATTAACATAAGCAACCTTTTAGGCGAAGTGTTCATTTATGGTTAGGCCAACAATGAGCATTCTCCACCTCACATCGGAGTAGGCAGCACGACGGACGAAGAGAAGCAGTTACTCAATCTAGCTCAAGTTCAATCAACAGCATGCGAAAAACTCACTCGCCTACCAGGAACGTACCACATGCACCACATCCATGGTATAGATGAGCAAAACATATGGAAAAGTAGCCTAGACCAGCAAGTCACGACTGGGGGCAGCTGAAAGCTCTGTTACCCTAACAAAGGCAAATTCAGGAAGAAGTAGAGATGCTCCTAACTAAGCGATTATGCGATTTCTAATGCAACGAGGTCATTGACGAGGCACTACAACGGGTCATGACCCACATAAGCAGGTCACCCTTCACGGATGAAATCCAGCAAACAAAGTCTCCATGCAAGTTCAGCATGCCACATTTCACATCATTCAAAGGAAATGAAGACCCAGAGAGACACTTAAAGCACTACCGAAGCCAATGATCCTCTATCGAAACAACGATGATCCCATGTGCAAGATATTCGCAACCACTCTACAAGACGAAGAGCAAGATTGGTTCTACACCCTACTGCCACAATCTATCCAGAGTTTCGATGAACTTTCTTTGGTTTTCACCAAAGAATATTCATCTTATCACTCAATCAAGAAGAAGTTCGACCACTTGTTCAACGTCAAGAAGAACCCAAAGTAGTCGTTTTGCGACTATGTGAAGAGGTTCAAAGCAAAGAAGGCAAGGATAGTCGGATGCAACAACTCGATAGCTAGAGCAGCTTTCCAAAAAGGACTTCCAAAAAGATCTAACTTTGGCAGACTCTTTCGCTCTGGCAAATAAGCATGCACTTTGGGACGAGGCTCGCCAATGCACATTCAAGGACTTGAAGAAGTACTCGACATCACCTTCCTACTATCCAAACCGGAAGCAACAAATGACTTATTTGCATGTTTGACAATATCTAAAGGAGTAATAAGCTTTACCATCATACGAGAAGAGCTAGGGGCCCGACTACCTGTATTCCACAGTTCAAAAGCTTTCATCGATGTTGCCATAATTTCAAAAGTTAACTTTGGCGACTGTCGTTGCAACTCGGGAGCTCAAGTTTTACCTTTAAACACACGTAGTTATCCATATAACGCACTATTCCGCCCAATCTAGACGTGTAACGATAAATGCGCAGACACTGGCAGATGCAAAGTTTTCTGACGAACGTAACAACTCGGCCCAAAAGGCGCGCCAAGGGTAGACGAACCCTAGAAGGACACACTCAGAATTAAGTTTTGTCCTCATCACCCTAAAAGATTCTACATAGGAGAAACATGTACCGGCAGTTGAACACCACCTCTTGCTACGTGTCACACGGCCCCAGCGGACCCTTGCTCCATAATTCAACTCTAAAGTGGCCTAATACAGATAGTTGAGCATCTCCTGCTGCGTGTAACAGGGCGACCCAACGATGGCTCCACGGCTCCCTACTACGCCTTCAAGCCTAGCCTAGGCAACGCAACAAAATTGCCCCATGACCCCCCGGAGGTAGCCGAGCACGCCCTAGCCGCTCCTACTCCACCCGATGAAGACTTCTGACATTTGTATGTTGACGGCGCATCCAACTACAAAGGTTCGGGAGTAGGCGTGGTCCTTGTCACCCCAGACGGCTCAATGCCCGAGCAGGCGATCACTCTAGGCTTTAAAGCATCTAACAAGACGATCCCGTACTGTCTCAAGAAATCCCTCACCAATAAAAAGGAAAAATGGCCAGACGAATTCCCTGGATGTATATGGGCATATTGCACCACCAAAAGACGAGCAATAGGTGAGGCTCATTTTTCTTTAGCATTTGGTTCAGAAGTAATCATTCATCCCAATATCATCGTGCCAAGTATCAGCACTCTACTGCTAAACATTGAGCAAAACAGTAAGGAGATGGCCACAAACTTAGATCTGGCAAAGGAAAAACGCGAGCAGACCAACACTCGCATCGCAGCCTGCCAGCATCAACTTCTCTCCAGCTGCAACAAAAGGGCCAAAATCCGACAGTTCTAACCTGGAGATCTAGTCCTAAGAAAAACCTTCATCACTATCTGCAGAGAAGACTCCAAAAAGATGGATCCTATCTGGGAAGGTCCATACAAGATCAGCAGAGTAGGCAGCAAAAGTAATTACACCCTCGCTACCATAGACGACAAAGAGATTTAGAAGCAATGGAACGTCTACAAGCCGAGGAAGAACCATGTGTAACCTCCTACTATATCCAGACCTGAAGACTCAAGCAATTCGATGGGCACCATCTCGCAAGCCAAGGACTATCCAGTTGTTATGCAATCCCTTACAACTAAGTTATTCGTTCATTTCACTCATTTTTCAATGAAGAATTTAGAAGTAATCTACAACTTGGCTCGGCTACATGCTTACAACAACTGATCACTTATGCACTTCAAAAGAAGACCGTGTCCTTCTTAGGGACTCATTGCATGAATTGTGCCCCTTCAAGGGACCAACCACGCTCTTTAGTGTGAGAGGGTAAACCAATTCCTCGACACCCACATGGGTTTGCTATCCAGTGCGAGAACATAAACTAATTGCTCTCCAGTGCAACAGGGTAAACCAATTCCTCAACACCTACATGGGTCTATTCTCGAAGGCAAGAAGATAAACTTACACTGCGAATATCCAAACATGGATGAGCCAGGCTGCCTAGGTATAACTAGGTGCACATGGCTTGCGTTGGGATTCCAAGAAGTAGCCACAATAGTCTTTTTCAAGGCTTAATTAATGGAAGAATTTTGGATCTCTTGGCCTAATCTGCGGGGAACTGGGCCCTAGAGACGGAGGAGGCACATTACGCAGTACGCCCCATGAACGGCTGCCCTAGAACCCTAAAGCTGCTACCAAGTGCACTAAAGTAACCTACGGTTTCCAGAAGACTGGCTACAGCTTGCCCTTCGAGCAGTAAAGCCATCCTAGACTTATACAACCGCATATTCTTGTGAAGGGTTAAACAAGTTAGCGTGCATATATGAAGCTTTATTCACTGCCGACATGCTACGTAGTCGATAAGCTTCACCTCTGTTAAGCACAGAACGACCTACACCAAATCCTAAAGTGTTGTGATACTTGCTACGGAACCTACGGAATTGGAAAAAGTCAAGGTTAACAGCCTAATGGTCACGCGGACTTGTCTGCTTCTGTAAGTAAGGCGTCCAGCTGCCGACTCTATGGCTAACAACTTTGCAAAGTTCTACACCAACACCTATGGTTGCATAGGCTACACAGCCTGTCTGCTTATAGAAAAGTAGCACGCCTACCACTGGTCTATAAATTCTAAAGGTTAGGGCATGAACAAAAGAAGTGAAGGAAACAAGTTTATTAAACTTTTTAGCAAAATTGATAAGCGACTAGCAAAGACCAAAGGATTTCAAACAAAGCAAAAGCAACAAGGAACACAAAGAAAATCTTAAAGACTACCTAGAAGACTACTCTTCAGCAACTTGGACACTCCACAACTACTCAGTCGCCACATCTTCAGTAGCTGTGACATTCTTAGCAGCGGCATCATACAACACTTCATCTCCAACTGCTTTAGCCTAGGCACCAATCTTTCTGACTACTTCATTAATGGAAGCCTCAAAAGTAAATGCAAGTAAGCCTTCCGAAGAAATAAAGAAACAAACGTCCATGTCTTCAAGCAGATTTGGTTTCAAAAACACATATATCTCAGCAGCCTCCACAGAAACAGGCTTAGTGGATTTCTAACAGCTGCCCATGCGAGCAGTCTTATCCTTCTCAGCAGTAGAAAGAGTGGGCCTTAGTGCAACTTTAGCAGCAGAGTCCACTTTATCACTTTTCATAATAACAAGACTCTTCAAAGGTGAATTAGACTTAGCTCCCAACAGACATCTTGGTACAAACTTAGGCACTGGGGGCATGACAGGACCTTTGCACTGAGCAATCCTATCATCAATCGCACTAGCAATTCTCGACGTGGCAGGCGCCACAGGCTCAAATCTCGACGTGGCAACCCAAGCAGTGGCCCCTGCCACAACATCTTCGGCCCATGCCGAGCTGACTTCTGGCTCTTGCCAGCTGACGTGTCTCACCACCCTGACGACTGCCCCGTGACAACACTATCCAATAAGAGGACGAGAAAAATTAAAATTTTCTTACCTCGGTGCGACGCGGAGAGGACGAAGCAAGCAACGAAAAACGATCTTTTGCACGGGTAAGATGTAGAATATTGCTAGATAAGGGGGAATAAATATCATCTAAGTTCTCTCTCTCTCTTGTAGGGTAGAATAAATCGTTTTCCAAAGTTGATTTAATAATCCACTTAAGGTGGACTTAAATAAGCTTTGAGAGAAATTTATTTCCCTTTCCTAGAAGGATCTAATTTCCAATTAAAGAGGGAATCTACATCAAAATAGGAAACAATCTTATGTTTCCTCAATCAAGAAGATCTTTACACCTGTTGCCTTTTCCAGCAAGCAGCCTAACAGGTGTGGGGGCATTTGTGAAGCCAAGAATAATCAAGAGGTGACACATGGATTTTTGGGTAAAAAATGACAAAATTACCCTCGAGGCATATCGGAACTCCTATATGCAAGCAGTGGACAATCATCCTTCAATCAAGTCAAAAGTGCCCAAATAGGTATTTATTTACAACTTATTTCATCCATACTCATCATATCTTCTGCACAAGGTAATCCCCAAATCCTTCTTCTTTTATTATAATAATTAGCTAATTAATTAAATAATTATTCTATTAATTAGCTAATTAACCACAAATCAAGAACCCTAACCCACAAAACCATCCAAGTGGCCGGTCCATCTCCTCCCAAGGTGGCTGGCCACATCCTTATATAAGCCATCTTATTCTCTCCAAAACTCAATTTCAATTCTCTTGCTAAATTCTCCAAACACTTTTCCCTCAAAATTCTAACTTTGGCATCGGAGGTTCTTCGGTCAAAGCGCCCCCCCCCCCCCCCCCCCCCCCCCAAAATTCATCGTGGGCATGTGAGGCTCTTGGTCTTGACCTAAGGTGTTATTTGTTTTGTAGGTGCAATTTTGTCCAAGAACAAGGAGGAGGAAATTTGCATCCACACTTATGTTGAACAATGATGCCACATACTACACGAAGCATCTTCTTATCTGAAGTAAGGATCATGTACCCACACGCACACTTTGCTAAGCTTGCTCGTTGGAGAAATTGAATTTCTATATCATCCGTAGCAAAGATACAACTTGACCTTAATATACTCTTTTTCCCTACCCATTATGAGCATTTTCCCATTGGATTTTTGCTACCTAACGAGGTTTTGACGAGGCACCTATCCTGAGTTGGTCATACTCTTGTGTGTGTTATACTTGCATGACGTTTAGTTTTGACTTAATACAAATTCTCACTTTTCTCCTTAGACTATGAGTTTTTTTAATCCTATCTTGGGTTTTTCTATAGCCAGGTTTTGTGAGTTTTACTTCTTATGCATTCTTCTATTTATTTTTTAGACTTGCGTTTACTCATTGTGCCGACTAGACGGAATGACGTCACCAACTATTTTTACATCATCACATGAATACCTGATGTGCCATCTATTTGAGTATTTACACACTCAAGGGGAAGTGTCACTATCCTAATTTCATTGGGAGTGTGATTGTGTAAATCATAATGTGTGGGATTCTACAATATCTTTTAGATAATTTCTTAGTTGTAATTGTATTACTTGGAAAGCAAGAACTATCTCTCTATTATTAGTATAAATAAGGGCACAATGCATAGGGATTATGGCATGTAGAATTCTTCAAGTCTTTTTCTTTCTTGCCCTTGCCGACATTTTTTCCTTCTCTTCTCTCAATAAAATAGGCCTACAACAATAATGAATTTCCTGATGTGCCAATAATCCAGTAAAATTGTTCTGGTTGATGTGTGCTTAATTGTGTGGGTGACTCAATTCCTAAGCTTTCACCTACATGACCTTTTCTTTATGAGAGGAAAGAGTGAAAGTGGGGAAGCAGACAGACCCAACATGAAAACCACTGTATAAAATCCAACCCAATATTTCATTTTCACATCAATACCACCTCATCGGGAGCGAATGGCCACAGATGAGTTCCTTTTCCTGGCCGCTAATGAAACATGCCAAGTTTATGTCGACAATGTTTCCATTTTTGGAATGGAAACTTTTGGGACTTTCTGCCACTCTCATGTCACTCATCTGGTTCTCCTTGCTGCTAATTAAAAACTTATCTGTGTCTAAAGGTGACGGTTTCTGATGGGTCAATTTTATTGTTTGTAGGCAATAATAATACCATGTGCATGTGAAGAGAAATAAAACCCAAATTTGAAAATGACTACCAAATAGAAAAATAATTGACCTATTATTACAAGATATTTACAAATTGTACCATAATATTCAAAATAAATCAATAAATATAATTACTCATCTTAATTACAATGAACAAATAGTTATTACACATATTATTACCCCTAACATATATACACACACACACACACACACACACACACACACACACACACACACACACATATATATATATATATATATACACACACACGTTCAAATGTATATAGTACTACCATAAGCTCATAATATATATATATATATATATATATATATATATATATATGCACAATACTACATATACGTTCAAACATATTATACTAATTAATCTACCTATATGTAAATTTATGATGAGCAACTAACATATATTTTGTGGGTAAATTGATGTTGAATCAAATAACATTCTTTTATTTCGTAGGTAATATATTTTCCATGTATTCTTACATATATTTGGCACATTTGATTATTATAAGATATATGTATAAATAATAGGTAAATTAATTTTGAATCAAATAAAGTTGCTTTATTTTGTAAGTAAATTAATTAATTTTGAATCAAATAACATTCTTCATCATGTAGGTATTTTATTTTGTTTGTGCCATATATTGGGCACATTTTATTATTATATGTACAAATAATAAGTAAACTAGTATTGAATAAAAAATATTATTTTTTTATGTAGATACATTATTTTGCATGTATTATGCATCTATTGGGTTTGCTTTATTGTGTAAGTAAATTATTTTACATGTACTATTGGGTTTTATGTAAGAAAATTAAATTTTAAAGGTTAAAGTCATATTTTCAATTTATTTTATGAGTTGGTCAGTTTGCAGTTTGCAGTACGGCAGCTGCGGGCAGCAGCACCCGGTGAAGAAGCATGATAAGAAACACAGAATCTTCTTACAGTGAGTCAAAATTAGGAATAAGGAAGGTGCAACCACACAATAGGATAAGAGTGGGGATAAAAACTAGGGCTTGTTTCGAAGGATTGCATAAGAATGCATAAGTAACTATTTTAAGGTATGTTAAATAAAAAAAATGAATAATTTGTAGTAAGTGATTGATTATTAGGAAGAAAACTTATTTATTCTAGTCTTCCTCGAAATCAGAGGATTAAAAGAAATAAGTTTTTTTATGTGTCTCATTCTCTCAAAATTAAAATCATTCTCCATTACTTTTAAAATACCTTGAATTTGGAGGGTTATTTCATACTAATCCAATCATCTGTACTAAATAAGGTCTAGGAACTATTACACGCTAATCTAACACTAATAGAGTTTTCTTACTATATATGCTATATACATGCAATATATATCGGTAGAAACAACGGCTTGATTCATATGTTTTAAATGCATGAAACATAATATTTGGTGGTCTAGTGGATCCAAAAACACAATGTATGCAACACATCATTGCATTGCAAAATTTTCACACCTCCAACTTAAAAAAGTTGAATTTCTTTAAACAATACTGTAATTGTTGTTCATGGATTGAGGAATGATTAGAAAAATAAGCCACTTTCTTTCTTTTTTTTTTTTTTTTTTGTGAAACTAGATACGTTTCATTAATAAAAAAAAAAACTAATATAAGACATAGAAAGTTCAAAGAAAATTAAAATAGAAGCATAATCCAAAAGTAAATACAACAGAAAAGCTCAAAAATAGTAATCCCACAACAACAAAAACCTAGATATAGAAGAATGCAGACTCCACCACACCAGCTGCGCCACCATCGCCGATCCACCGCCACCACTACGAGGAAGAACCCACAAACAAACTGGATGAATGGAAAATAGGGTGAGCATGCCACTAGCGCAAAAAGCACTCGTATAATCCTACGAAATAGTGCTAAAAACACTTTAATAACCATCCAACATCAAAGTGCGCCACCGGAAAAAAAAAACATAATGGGCCGAGTAGTAGGGTCAGTGGTGGAGGACTGACTATGGAGAGAAACATCAGAGGGAAAAAAAAAAAGAACATATTATCCTACCTTATAATATTTTTTTTTTTATACGTGCAACATTTATAATATTTTTTGATATGTGCAACACAACTACCCGTTCGACCCAAAAGTTAATAATTCCTAGGAATTGAACTCTATGTATGGCACAATAGTAACAGAGTTCCGTTTAGATTGGTTTTGTTTGTTGTAGTATTGTAGATACAAGGTGGACAAAACCTACATGGTTGACGGCAATTCAACCATGCCAAATTGCCAAATTGCCAAACGTTATTTGGCATGGTTGAATTGCCACCAACCATGTAGGTTTTGTCCACCTTGTGTCTACAAGACTAACGTGCAGAACTCAATCTAAACGGAACTCTGTTGCTATTGTGGACCCACCTCTCTGTGAAAGATCTTTATCTGTGGACAAAACCTACATTGTTGGTGATGCCGGGTCTTGGACGGCATGCATACTATGCAAACGTTATTTACTGCATTATAATTTCATTAACTAACTTAACTTTGAACGAATAATATTATTTATACTAAAAAGAAGAAAGTAGGCTTAGCTTTATAATATACTAGTAATAATGTGGTTCAATTCACCTTTTACTAGAATCAAACTTAAGACCTCTCACTTAAAAGTGAAAAAAAAATATCATTAGATCGTAGTACTAAGTAGCAACTAACTTTTAACTTTTAAGAGCATCAAATTTGCAACCTAACTCTTTTGAGAAGGCCGGGACCATGATTGAAATTTCTACGTCTAGCAGTAGCATTCACAACGAGTACTTTCCTCTTGTGGTCCAATCCACTTGCTAAATGTGAGACCGATGGAATTCAGAAACAGCTCATTATCTTTTGTAATTTAAGAACCCGTGGATTAGATAATTAGACATCTGAGGTATTGACACAATTGTAGGTTCTTTGATTCTTGGTGCAAATAACAATTGCCCAACCTCATAAACCTGGACCACTCACTAGCGGGTGACATGTCTCCAACCAAATCAAAAGCATCAAGGTCAAATGTTTTTCTGGCCAAGTGACGGACTGAACTGGAGCTTGCATTGCATTATCTGGCAAATTCAAATCTATGGAAGGATCTCTTGGATCCCAAGTCTATGGATGAATTTGGTAGCAGTACAAAAAAAAAAAAAGAAAAAAAAAAGAAAAAAAAGAATTCAGTTATAAATGTTATTTTATAAAGGGAATGGGTGTAAAGATAACTTTACATTTTGAATTGGGTTTGAGATGGTAGTTTAGGTAATAACTTTGGGTTTAAAGAGATATTAATTCGTTAATTAAAAAAAATGAATGAAGAGAGTAAGTTGGGTATAGAAAGAGGTTAGATGAGTTCAAATAAAATTTCCCAGAACAAATTCCTTGACGGTGGACCCACTTCTATTGATTTTAAATATTAGAGACCAAAGTAATAAATTATGACAATCTCATAGATCATTTTAGCCCAAAAATCTTTACGTTTTATAACATATCCCCTGTTATTTGTTGATATATGTGGTGGTCATCAAATTTCTAAACTAACTCAACGTGGCAAGCATTTTTCTATAAAGGATCATGGGCCTTTACATTACTTCTTAGGAATGGAAGTGACTCACACGCCAACAGGTCTATATCTCTCTCAGTCTAAGTATATCTTGGACCGTCATTTAATATTACAGTTTAGTGGTATTTCTCTTTACTTGTAAGTGAGAGGTCTTATATTCGATTCTCATCAAATGCAAATTTAAGCCACATTATTGCTAGCCCATTATTATAGATAATATTGTTTGTTAAAAAAAAAAAACAGTAGATCCTAGACATACTCAAGAAAACAAAGATGCTTCCAAACCACAAACAACTGGTCTGTATCTCTCTCATTCTTATTCTCAATAATTTGGCTAACTGAATAACCTAATAACCCTAGATACCTATAAAACAAAATGCATTATCCAAGAGCGAAGAGTCGAAGCTAGTACCTTTTTGTGATGTACAACCTAAGTGGCTCGATTTTCTTGGCATTACAATGGAAGCAGCTTATATTTTGGGTAGCCTGAAAACAAGGAGCATAAGATTGAACAAGTATTCACATGCAACTACATAGCCAGCTCCTAAGTTAGCTCCATCTATGGTTCACTTCCACGCAATTTCAGGTCTCACACGTGTAAGGTTTCTATAACAAGCAGTGTACGTAGCTAGGTTTGATTGGAAGTATTTTTTATAGTATCAAATGTTTGTATGTCCATCATATAACCAAAAACGTTTTGTAATAGAAACTTGACTAACGATATATATATTTTTTTTTTTGATGTTTCAAAGAAAAATATCTATCCTTGTAGTAAGAGCTTGTAGGTGAATACGTGTAAGAAGTATTTGAATTTTTGTATAAATAAAATATACTTATATATGTTTTTCTTCTGTACAAGTGAATCGGTGACATTAAGGAAAAGAGAAATCGAACGCCAAACCTCATATATAAAGATAGACTTAACCAACTTGCAAACACCTTGCAAACTAATATGCTTTTAACAAAATCACTAGTCACCAAGGTTTTAAAAGACGTTAGGCGTTAGTCAGTCAGCAGGCTGGGGCCTAGTGCCTAGGCGGACTAGGTGGATTTAATTAAATCTATTATATTTCATGTAAATAAGTGTCTGTTTATACTTAAAATATATATGATTTCATCATGAACTACAAAATGAAATGACATATATATTATGAGCTATTGGAACACAATGAAAACGTGAAGAACAAGTATATAATGTGTGTTCCCTTAAGCATTCAACAAGTCTCTTACAATTTATTGAAAAAATAAAATGTAAAATGAAAGTTATCTATTTTCTATCTAAGTGAGTCACAACCTAGGCGGGTGTCTAGGCAGGTCTGGGCGGGCTAGGCGGGTGCCTCAATAGGTCTAGGCACCATTTATTAATTTTCAAACGCCTAGGTATTAATCAGGGCAGTGGCCAACAGCTTAACACCTAGACAGCGCTGGACAGAGATTTTTAGAATAGTGCTAGTCACTACTAATTAAAAAAATCTTGCGTGTAAAAAGTACTCTGCAAAAATCTTTTTAAGTAAGAATTTTTGTCGTATGTAATTGTAACACCACCGCATGATAATCATTTAATATTAGAACAAAAATGAATTGATAACATAGTGTTAGGATTATGTTGTTACGATTTTGTTCATGGTGCTCTTTTCCCCTATCGAGGAAAACTTTCATGGTTGTGATTTCTCACTCTGTATTAATGGCAACATTTTGTACCGCTTATAGGACTGGATCAATCACGGATCTTAGAATGGTTGTTGTTGTTGAAACATGAGATTGTGATTTTTGCGCTTGGAAAATGACTAATGAGGGGGAAGTATGATATTTACTAGAGGTGACTAACAACAATGTTTCTACTCCAACGATTAGAAAATCATCAGAGTGGTACATTATTTTCCTTGTGGTGCCCTTATAGCAATTCTTTCACTTGCAATTTTCAGTCCTTGCAAGTCTTATTTTCTCTGTTTGTTGGATATGAGTCTTTCGTAGTAACGGAATTGAATTTTACTTCTAATGAGTATACAATTGTGTAATTGACCCAAGTGGAACTCTTGCAAGGGATCTCCCTTATATTTTTTCTAGCTAAGATTTGCTTTGAGATCCATATTTCATGTGCATGTAATGTAAGTTCTTACTCATTTTTTCTGAAGTTTCATTTGATCTAAACAAAAAGGCTTTTTAGCCAAAACGATCTGACATTAGCATAACTTCTCATTTTGATTTCTGAGATTTGAAATCAATTGAAGTGGTTCCTAAGTTTTGTCAATCATCAATTATTTTGGTTATTCTGTGAAAAATCGCCATTAAACAAAAATAAAATGACAAAAATACCCTTTATTTGTGTCAATTATTTGGCCCATTGTTTATTAAATTGAGAGTATTTTTGTCATTTCGGTCATTATTTAAAAGAATTTTTTATGAAAGAACCAAAATTATTGATGGTGAATGACCACTTTTATTGATTTCAAACCTCAGAAACCAAATTAAACCCAAAAAATTATGTCAATAGAGACCATTTACGGTAAAAAGGCAAAAGAATATAAAGAAATAGACAAAAATGATTTCTTAATCTTGGGACAGATATCGGACAATCGGCCATGCATAAGGCATGCACACCATACACAAAAGCGAAATTACTAAAATACCCACATATAACTACTAAAAACCATCAACTCAATGCATCACTTTCTTATTTAAAAGATAGAGATGTTGAAAGAGCTCTGTGAGCTTTGAGTTTTTGGGTTGAGCTCAGATCTCTTAGCTCGGATTTCAAAGAGAGAGAGGTCCAAAGAGAGATGAGAAGAGTGAGTTGGTTTTTGAGTTGACCTCATACCTTTGATTTTGAACACAGGGATGTCGAGAGATGGTGAGAAGAGTGAGGTCGGGGTTTTCGGGTTTTAGCTTAGATCTGTGAGCTATGTGTGTTATTCTTCCATAACCAAACACAACAAATTGTTCCATCCTTAAAGATAGGATGTTTGTACTATATTTTCTGTTTTAGTCGAAAAGTTCCATTTTTTCCGACGACTGAAGCTTTGGTAGGCATAATAAGGTAGGGTGTTTAGTTCCAAGTTCCTTCATCAATGATTTATGAAATAAATGAGTTCTTTAATTTGAATTAATACTTAGAAGTTAAATTAGGGTTTGTGTTTCATGTTGGGGCATATGGGTTGTTGAATAAATTTTAAGTTTTGACGTGCTACAAAACTGAGAAAGAACATTTTCTAGTTCAAGTGTTCAATTGTAGAAATTTGTGAAATTTGTTCCGTAATGTGCATGTAGTGTGCATTGTTACATCTTAATATGAGAAGCGAGAATGTTCACTAGTATAAGAAGTATTCGAATCTTTGTATAAATGAAATAAACTTATATATGTTTTTCTTCTATACAAGCGATATTAAGGAAAAGAAAATCATATACCAAACCTCAAATATAAAATAATTTCCATAAAAAAATAAAAAATAAAAAATAAACTTAACCAACTAACTTGCAAACACCTTGCAAACCTATATTCTTTTAATAAAATCACTATTAGTAAAGTGTAAAAAATTACTTTAAGCAAAAACTCTTTTAAGTAATAATTTTCGTTGTAAGTAATTATAACACCACCGCGTGGTAATCATTTAATATTAGAACATAAATGAATTGATATCATAGTATCATGATTATGTTGTTATGATTTGTTCCGTGGTACTCTTTTGCTCTATGAGAAAAGCTTTTGTGGTTGTGGTTGTGGTTTCTCTCGCTCTGTTAAGGATAACATTTTGTAACGCTTATGGGACGGCTCAACTTCAAATCTTAGAGCGTTTGTTGTTGAAATATGAGATTTTGGTTTTTGCGCTTGAAAAATGACTATGAGGAGGAAGTTCGATGTTTACGGGAGGCGACTAATAACAACAATGTTTCTTCACCAACAATTAGAAAATCATCAGACAGTTGTATAACTTTTTTTTCTTGTGGTGCCCCTATAGTAGTTCTTTGGCTTGCAATTTTTAGTCTTCGCGAGTGTTATTTTATCTGTTTGTTGGCTATAGGTCATTCGTAGTTAAGGAATTGAATATTACTTCTAATGAGTTTACAATTGTGTAATTGACACAAGTGGAGCTCTTGCTAGGGATCTCCCTTGTATATTTTCTAGCTAATATTTGCTTTGAGGTCCATATTTCATATGCATGTGTCATGTAAGTTCTTACTCATTCTTCTAAAGTTTGATTCGATCTAAACAAAAACGCTTTTTAGTCAAAATGGTTTCTGAGATTGGCATATCTCCTCATTTTGGTTCTTGAGATTTGAAATCAATAGAAATGGTCTTTGCGTTTATCTATCATAAATCATTTTGGTTATTTCATGAAAAATCTCAATTAAATAAAGATAAAATGACAAAAAAAAATTTGTCAAATTATTTTGGCCATTGTTTATTATATTGAGGGTATTTTTATCATTTTGGTCATTATTTAATAGAATTTTTATGGAATGACCAAAATAATTAATGATGAACAAATGCAATGACCATTTCTATTAATCTCAAATCTCATGAATCAAAGTAAAAAGTTATGTCAAAGATAATTTTGACTAAAAAGGAAAACGAAAAGAATACAACAAGAGCATATGGCACTCTCCTTGAAGTGCAGGTGGGGCTAGAGCACTTCAATGTTGCAAACATGATTAAAGAGATCCGTGCAAGGAAGGCGTGATGGGGCAGATGGGCATAAATTTTGTGGACACAATAACAATTCCATATAAGGAAACAGGGCAGAGTGAGTCAGAGAGATTGAGAGAGAGAGAGATGGAGGGAGGGAGTTGTGAGTGGAAAAGCTTAAACGCGTCCCAGAAAGGGAACCGAAGAAGTAGTTTGTCCGAGTGAATGATGAAAGCGACCTAACACAGTATATATATGTGTATGTGTATGTGTGTGTATATTGTATAATATATATATATATATATATATATATATATATATATATAATTGTAGGACCAATGCAGTGCAATGCAATGGCACCTTCCAGAGTCAAGTCCCAGTCTGAGTCCCTCCTCACAGCTGAGTGACAGTCACATTCATAACTTATCATCAAAAAAATATCTTCTCAACCGAAAAATATGTAAAATGGGTATCTATCAGACACAAACAACGTGAGAAGACAATGACGCGCCACTCCAATAATGAAACTCAGTAAATAAAAAACCGATTTCCAACGATTTAAAGTAACCACATTCATGGAAACCCTCCTTCAAATTGAACTAAAGTGCATTGAAAATGAATTTCATATTGATAGGATGAGAGATTTTTTATGTGCTTCTAAGTAAGTTAGGTTACTTCGCATATTACCAATTAGTTTTACAATGAAATCTCAATTTTTTTATTGTATCAGAGCAGGTTATCTTGCGTGTGAAGTCCAACGGTCACAAGTGGTCCATGTCACCCGATTAGAGGAGGATTTTCTCCCCTCCTAATCTCTCCCTCCTTCCCTTCCCTTCTATTTGAACGATTACGGTTTAACCACGTCATCATTTTATATTGATTTTTTTATAGAGACAATAAGACAAAAAATAATATGTGAAAGGAGAGGATAGAAATAGGAGGGAGAGAATCCTACTCCCATCCGATTTGTGTTGTTCGTGTTCTAGATTTGAAAATTTGCCACACATGAGGAGGTGTGCTAAGAGTATCAATCTCACATCGAGAAAAATAGAGACCTTACATGTACTTCTAAGTAATTAAAGTTCTACCTATATATTACCAATTATATTTCCAGTGAAACCTCAAATTTTTTCTAACTGCATACATAAAATTGGTCCCAAGACAAATGACATTAATATGGTCTTTATTTTGACCCCTAAACTTTTCATTTAATAGTAATATATCTGTACTTGTGTGTTGTTGCAAATTATGACCGTTTTAGCGTTCCACCTAATTCATTGTTATTTTTTTATCACGTTAAAGTATTCCCCTATACTAGCATCATTATATTAGTAACAACTAATTTAATTGTTCAAATTGATGTAAAATGAATTTGTACACATGGTCGTTTTTTAGGTGAGGGCCTCAGAAATTTACCTTCACATTGAAGAAGAATAAATATATAAATAGAAAACTAGATTTCAATCTCTAAATAAGATGAAGTTTAGAAAAATGTCTTATACAATATTAAAAATTGATTTTAATTCCTAGGCTCTATTTAATATCAGCATATGTATGCACTGTCTCTCCTTTTTATTTGTAATTTTATGATGTCCATAAATTAAATTTTATTTAAATGTTATAAATTTTAATTCTCATTATGGTGAGTATCTTATATAAGAAAATATTTAGTAGAGATTTTTCAATACACTTATGTTTTTGCATATTTTTTTATGTGCCACTAATTTTATTACAATATATCTATGTACAAACATTTCGGTACACTGGATTAGTATAATATGTTTAGGTACAGACATTTCAGTACACTAGTTTAGTATAATATATTAGGTACCGACATTTTGGTACACTAGTTTAGTATCATATTGTTAGGCATGAAATTTTTGGTACGATTATGTTTTTGCATATTTTCTTATGTGCCACTAATTCACTACAATATATTTAGGTACGCACATTTCAGTACACTAATTTAGTAAAATATATTATGATACAAACATTTACGTACGCTAATTAAAGGAAGTTAAATAAAATTAATGAATTAAAATGTGTATTATAATGAATTTAATGTAATGACATTAAATAGATATCTATTAAATATTAAAACAAAAAGATAATATGAATTTGAATTAAGTACACATTAAGGGATTAAAATCAATATCTAATATAACACCAGGTTTTTATTAAATTTTAATCTTCTTGAAGAATTAAAATTCAAGAACCCCATAAATAAAACATGTTCACAGAAGAATAACATATCAAAAATTCTCAGCTACATTGTTCACTATGATAACTAGTATACGTAGTGTTCCATGATAATTTATTTATTTATTACATTTATGTTATTTGTAACCTACTCATCTCAATTATGACGTGGTTGTTGATGATTTAATTATTACTTAAGTATTAGTTAACGTGTTTATTTTTTATTGGTGACACATTCCATAATTTGCAAATGTGGTGTAAAAAAATTAGTCTAACATTATTCTTTTCATATATGTTCTCTAACATGTTACATTATTATTATTATTATTATTTTATTATTATTATAAATTTTATTTTTTTTTGGTGTTTATATATTTGAGCAAACTGTCGATTTACCCCCTGAACTTTTACCAAGTGATGCGAGAATTATACGCACACAAATTAAACCCTCTTTTTGACAATTGTAGTAAGTATGTAAGTAGGGATCGTTCTGGACCGGGGATTAGGAGGGATTGTTAATCACTTGGATTTGACTCAAAAACGTAAAAACACAATATAAAACACTATACTAGACTCAAAGAATTCAAAAATACTTTAAAACATAAACTAAACAAATTCTAAGCATTAAAGAACAAGAAAGTAAGGGGGGGTTTGATTTGACGAAAATTAACTAAAATGCACAAATTGTAATTAAAGGCAAAACGTAAATATAAATGTGATAAAAATATGGATGATGGAATAGCCAAGGGGTTCTTCTCCACACATGTTACACTTGCATACAAGATTGATTCTCAGTTGGTCTTTCGATAAATTATGAAACTCAACACTCCGAGTTAATTAGGTCCGCTTAAATTAACCGTCAAGTTTTCCTTAAGTTAATGAATTGGATGGGTTTGCGCAACGCAATTCACAACATTCTCCAAAAGTCCTTTACGTGAACAGCACAATAAAGATACAATCAAAGATCATTAAGCATTATGAAAACTATAAGTGTTGACGAGGCATTCGTTACTATGATGAGCATGAAACTCGTGCCAAGAATTCATTTAACGCGATTGTTTATAAGCAACCTCCATTACTTGTGAATATAAGTTCGTAACGATTAGGTGAAACTCACTTATATTCTAGCGTCATATTCATGCATGAAAATTAAGCGCGCATTCTTAATAAACGTACATAAATAAGTTATCAATCAAACGGTTAAACAAATTGAATCCACAACTTATGAAATTCCAACGAAAGTTAATCAATTCATATTGCAAATATAAACATAGTTTCGAATCACCCCCTAGCTAAAGGGGGTTTAGTTCCTCATAACTTTGAAATCAAAGAAACACCTAAACATTCCAACAACTCAAACTTGAATTGTATGAACGTTTAGGCACTCTTCTCTTCCATTCCTTATACGTACAAAACAAAGAGAATTGAATTTAAACATTGAAATCAAAGAAACACCTAAACATTCCAACAACTCAAACTTGAATTGTATGAACGTTTAGGCACTCTTCTCTTCCTCGTTGTTGTAGCACAAGGTCTAAGGAGATGTTTAGGGCTTTAGGTGTATGTGGAATGGAGTGGGGAATGGTTGGAGTGGCTACAATGGAGGAGAAGAAAATGGTGCAGAAATGGAAGGAGATGCACGGCAAGGGTTGGTGTTTGTGTTGTGTGTTGTGTTGTGAATGGAATGAATGAATTGTGGCTGCAATTGATGCTTATTTATAGGTAAATAAGAGGGAACATGACAGCTAGGAGGTGGGTGGAAATGTGGCTGCAATGTTAGTGAATGATTATGAGTGAATGCATGTGAATGTGGCTAGGTTGGAAAGCTGGAATTGCATGTGGAGTGTGCTGAAATGGAGATGTTTTGCACGGCAAAGGGTGTAGTTTTTGTGGCTGCATGTTTGGGTTTGTTTAAAGGGTGCATGTGGGTGAATGTTAGGTTGAAATAATGATGGAAAAATAGCTAGGAAAAGAGGGAATGCATGTGGAAGTGTGGCTGCAAAGAGAAGGAAAGCTGGAAGTGGAGGGGAGTGCACGGCATAAGGTGTTTGGTGTTGGAAATGCATGTGTTTGCATGTGAATTAAAACTAGAGTGAATGATGATGAATGTGCATGTAGGGTTGATATGTTTGAAGATGCATGTGTTGAATTGGTGGTTGAATGATGAAAGAATAAGTGAATGATTATGATAAGTGATAAGTGAATAATATGTTGTTATGATAAGTGTATGATATGTTGTTATGATAAGTGTACAAGTGTATGATAGGTGGTTATGATAGTTTGGTCTTCAATTTCGTCCATTCCTTTTGCTCCAAACATAAGCTATCCATTCCAAGTCCGATTTTGCTCCAAAATGCTCCAAAATGCATCTTTTTGCTTCCTTAGCCATATGAACCTAAAAACACATGAAAGAAGCATAAAGGACTAAAATAACTAAAGAAACATAACGTAAATGTACGAGAACAAGCCATTTAAGTCGCATGAATATGCTCCTATCAAATACCCCCACACTTAGCTTTTGCTAGTCCTCGAGCAAAACAGAAAAACAAAATAAAACGAAACGAAACAAACCAAACACAATCTTAAACCTTCCAACGTTGCCTCAGGGATTTCCAATGCACATGACATGTCAAAAATCATCATTCCCACAGATTTTGATCATCCTTACACTTAAGTACATACTTAATCATAGTCACCACATATTAGTTCACAATTAAGCATTTAAAACCATGTTTTGAATGTAGTAACATGCCTTAGAGAATTTGCTCAATTCCTTACAAGATATGCACTCTGTTTTCACTCAGATTTTCTGACTACACACCCTAAACTAGTTATATGTGAAAAGATTGATGTAAACATAAAAACGAACACTCACATATATGTATTTCAAAGGAAGCAATTTCTGGAGTTAATAAGCATGTTTAGATATGATCTCATGAATGGAATGCTACTACTTAGATGCGAGAACCAGTGACACCATATGTTCATACGAAGTTCAAACTCCACAATTGAAATACATGACACTCAAGATTGAAGTCACGGGTTATACTGGGGGTTGGGGTGTTTGGATAACAAAGAAGGAGTATGGAAAACAAAGGTTCTTTAAGCAATAGTGAGCAAAGTAATGAATTAGACATTTAGAATTCCCTTTAGAACGCAAAAATCAACTTTGAACACCCAAGGGGGAATCACACAAAACTTAGGGCCATATTCAACTTTTTTGGACCCTTTCTTCAACCATCAACGCTTGTGAGTTCATTCTTACTTATTTTCACTCCTTTTCTTTCTTTTCTTCTTCTTTTTCTTTTGAATCTCAAAACATACATATAAACTTAAGAACAAACTTTTACTCCCCCACACTCATTTTCTTGCATAATGTAACTCAAAAGGAATTCATTTAAGTCATGCTCACTATACTTCAAGAACAAGGGTACGGATGGTCCTAAACTAGGCTAGGTGAGGATGATATGAGTTAACAAAGAACATGGGTTAAACAAGGCTCAACGGGGTTAAATCTTACAACATATACGAAATATGGGAAGTAAGGCTATTTGGCTATGATGGCAACTACACAACTTCATCTTGATATATGTTATGCAATTCAATGTCATGCTTTGAATGAAACGGATATAAGTTCTAGCATTTAGTTCTATCATGATACAATTGCATTCTAAGTAGCAACCAAGCAAGGAATAATGAGATCATGCAACAACTTTAGAAAACAAAGAATCACAGATTATAACTCTCCAAAGAAAGTAATGGCTCGAGTCTCACAGGGACGTAGCATTATTATGAGTTCCTTCCTTCAAGCATGTTACAGAAACGAATTTTTCTTTTATGATTGCATGTGAAGTCATACATTATAACCATAACCAAGCATATACCAACAGTAAATCAAACTTTCATCCATGTTTATAACTCTTTTTAACAGTCATGGAATTACAAACCAAATCCTCGTCATTGTGTTGGAAGGTATCCTAAGACACAAACACACAAAAACGACTCAAAACACTCTTTTTAGGTTTTTCAAAACATGTTTTTCAAATTTTTATGTGCTTTTCGGAGTTATAAAACAAAAAAATACTAAAACACTCTAAAACAGCTTAAAAACATTTTAAAACAGCAAGGAACAACATTTGAAGTTATGGGTGATAAAATCCCACGAATTTGCATCAAATATACTTAGTTACCCCCCCCCCCCAACACTTAAATCAAACATTGTCCTCAATGTTTTAAGCTTAAAATCACACCAAACAAAAGTAAACATAAAAATAGCAACGAAACATACTAAACATGGCAGAATGTAAATAACAAAGAGAAGAGTTTAGAGACGCAAATCTGTTTGTGGAATGTAAATTCCATATTCTCCTTGTTGATTGCATTGAGGCTTGATGTTGGTGATTCCACAGGCTTAATCTTGAACTGGTTTCCTCCCATCGTTGATTTTCCTTTGTGCTACTCTTGAACTGGGCTGGAGGATTCTTTTGTTCTCCCCCGAAGGTCTGAGCTTACTCCTCTTCTTTGTTCAATCTTTCCAATTCGTATTGAATACAAATTGGAAAGATTGATGTTTCATTGTCACCCGTCTTCTCTGTCCCTTCTCTGGAAGTGTATCAACCGTTGAAGATGACTACTCGAGAGCAATACTAGGTAAGCAACCAGGAATACATTCCAGGTAGTCGGTTCCAGATCGGAAGGCTAACTTCAAGTGCCTCTGATTGCTCTCTTTCACTTTGCCATGCGAGTAATAACAAAGACAAATGAAAGGACAGGGAAAGAGCATGATATGAGATACTTTTGCTTTTGACCTTGATGATATGAGATACCTTTGCTTTTGAAGAAGCGGCGAATGAATCAGCACATGTATTTGTTGTGGTTGTCTCTACATGCTTCAATCTACCATTTCCTCCTGCTTCATTTATACTCCAGGTATCTGGTATCTTCTTTGGGGGAGAAAAAATTGAGTATTTCAAGAGGCTTTGCTGGGAGTGCGCCCTCAGAGGTGAGGAAGAGTTGGGCATTTTCTTCAGGTCTGCCTTGCCATAAGAGATGAAGGTCGACATATATAGGGATTTCTCAATAGCAAGTGGTGGTACTGTTCTTTTACCCTTGTCGACAAACGTCTCTTCAATTTCTGAGCAAACGGCTCTTCGATTTCTGAGCGAGCGCCTCTTCGATTTCTGAATGGAAAAAGTAGTCACGGGTGCGGCTCTGTCACCCCGCGTGTTGGCAAAAGTGCGTAGTTGGGCTGATAACCTTCACGTGTTTTCAACTTTGTCAGAGAGCTTTTGACAAAGTTGAACGCGTTGTCTGAAAAGCCGCGAAAGCGTCGCCGAACTTCACGCAGGAAAATCCGGCTCTTTGAATCGGTGGTCGTGTCGCCTTGGCTTTTTATAGAGGTATCGATCACCCCCAACATGCACACTCTGAAGATTGCCCATTTGCGAAAACCGTCTTCGGCCCTTTCAGATTTTATTCCATCCAGCTTTCTCTTTTAACCCTTTGACAATGGCAAACCCGTCTAACATTTGCTTAGATTTGAGTCTAAGCAGTGATCCGAGTGCGCCGCAGGTAAATGTATGGTGCCCTTCTTTCTTTTCTTCTAATGGCCCTTTGACAGGTGAAGACTCTGTGATGAAGGACACAACAACAGCTACGATAGTAGCTAGGAACCTTCTCACTCCAAAAGATAGTCGGCTGCTTTCAGAACGGTCTGATGATTTGGCCGTTCAGGAGTCCCTAGCTCTTAGTGTTCAGTGCGCAGGCTCTGTGTCCAACATGGGCCAACGCCTACTTGCTCGTTCCCGCCAAGTGGAATCCTTGATGGCGGAGGTGGAAACTCTTAAGCACGAGATCAAACAGCTTAAGCACGAGAATCGGAGTTTGCATGTGCTTGCAAATAACTATTCGACCAGCATGAAGAGGAAGCTTGATGAGCTGCAAGAATCCAATGGTCGAATTCAAAGTGACCGTCAAAGGCTTGCAGCTTACTTCCAGAGGCACCTTTTTCCTGGCTCATCCAGCGTTCCACCAATTGAGGCCTCTTCTTTGATGCCTCCCGCTTCTGTAGTTTTCCCAAGTAGTGGGGCTTCAAGTAAACGACCTTTGTGAAGGCTCCATCTTTCTTTGTTTAACAGTGTCTATCAATAAATCAAGCATTTTCTTAATGTTCCAATCATAAACTCACACTATTAACAAACAAACAAACAAAACAACTAAACAACCTAACATGGCAGAAACGAAATAGCAACAAAAAGAAGAGTTTAGGAATGCAAAATCTGGAATTGGAGTGCTTTCTAAGTCTTCTTTGTTGAATGCATGGGTTGCCTCCCAAGTAGCGCTTTCTTTTATGTCTTGCAGCCGGACGAAACCTTCATTTCTTACTTAGAGCCCACTGTATGGAGGGGTATGTCCTCCACTGTATGCTCCTTGAAATTGATTGGGTACCTGCACCAAAGAAGGTAACAACCTATTAGTTGAAATGGAAATTGAAATTGGGTTGGAAGGCTTACCATGGTGTTGAGGTAGTGACTCAAGGGCAGCCACTATCTCGGCCTCCTCCACATTTCTAGGTACGGCTAAACCAGCTGTTTGCCCAATTCCTTGTGCAATTGTTGTTTCGAGTGTATCCTTCCCCAAAGAATCGAAAAATTCCTATGCCAAATCATCAATTATATCAATAGAAAAGCAAGAATGATCTTCCTTAGGAAATTTAATACTTTCAGAAAGATTGAAATCAATGACTTCCCCATCAAATTCCATCGTTAAAGTTCCTTTAAACACATCTATCTTGGTGCAGGCTGTTTTCATGAAGGGTCTCCCTAATAGAATTGGCAATGGGGTGGAATGGGGTGAATCCTCCATGTCAAGCACGTAGAAGTCCGCTGGAAAAATCAAGTCACCAACCTGTACCAAAACATCTTCCAAAACACCCTTTGGATATGCATTAGAACGATCGGCTAATTGAATTATCACACCATCATTTTTAAGCTCACCTAAGTTCATAGATGCATAAATAGAGTATGACATAACGTTAATCGAAGCCCCTAAGTCTAACATGCATTGTTCAAACTTAGTATTACCAATAACGCACAGAATTGTAAAACTACCCGGATCTTTGCATTTAGGGGGTAATTTCCTTTGTAACACAGCAGAGACATTTTCACTTACTTGAACCACCTCTTTGTTTGAAATTCTTCTCCTTGTTGTACAAAGTTCTTTTAAAAACTTAGCATACCTCGGGACTTGCTTGATCGCATCAAGGAGCGGGATATTGACTTGAACTTTCCGAAAGGTCTCTAGAATGTCCTTCTCGGCTTCTACCTTCTTTGATTGCCTAAACCTGCTAGGAAAGGGCACGTTTAGTGGAATAGAACTAGAAAAAGTCAAATTGGGACTTACCTTGGTGGTTTGGGACGGTTTAGGAGGACTAGATGAATTCGGCAATGTTTGGTCATCCTTGGCCGTGGGCTTTGCTCCCTGTGCTTCTCCTTGCAGCAACTTGTCCTCCTCGTCTTGACTTGATTTGGGTGTATTTGAGTCCGTTCCAACCTGTTTACCACTTCTCAACATGATGGCTTTAGCGGTTTCAAATCCTCCCTTCGGGTTTATAATGGTTGAACTAGGCAATTTGCCTTGCTCTCTAATTTGCCCCATAAACTCGGCAATTTGACCCATTTGCTTCTCCAAATTATCCACCCTTGTGTTTTGGAATTGTCACTCCTTATTTTGAGTTTGTACTTCCTGCGTTAAAGTAGTAAGTAACTTAACAAGTTGATCATTATCCAAAGACATACTTGAGGTTGTTGGGGCAGATTGCACTTGGTTTTGATTAGGGATGAATGGCTTTGTATAAAAGCCCGGTGGTTGCTGCCTAAATCCTCCTTATTGTTGGGGTTGTTGAGGATCCCGCCATTTGAAATTTGGATGGTCTCTCCAACCTGGATTATATTTGTTAGAATATGGATCGTTCCTCGGTTGGTTTTGATTCCCATAGCCCATGGCATTGGCAGATTCCCATCCTCCATTCTCTATCAACTGAGGGCATGTCTCGGATGGATGCCCTTGCATTGAACACACGCCACACACTTGGTTCTCTTGTGGTTTTGACCCCTTGACAACCTGAGACACGAGAGAAGTAAGTTTAGCCATATGTGACTGAATATCAGAGATTGCACTTACCTCATTCACACTTTGTTGTCGTGGCCCCTCTCTTTGTCCAACACCTTCATATTGTTGAGCGTTGTGTGCTCGGTTGGCAATTAGAGCTTTGGCATCCACTAGAGTCTTGTCCACTAATGCACCACTCGCCGAAGCATCTAGCATTTGACGTTCCATGGGAAGGAGTCCCTCGTAGAAATATTGAATGAGCAGCTCCTCCTTCATTTGGTGCTATGGACATGAAGCAACAAGTGATTTAAAACGTTCATAATAAGATGGAAACGACTCACCTTGATTTTGTTGGATGCCACTAATTCGTTTCCTCAAGAGAATGATTTTTGCAGTGGGAAAGAATTTCTCTAAGAATGCACGTTTCATACTTTCCCAAGAATTGACAGGTCCAGGGGACAATTCAAACAACCAATATTTGGCCTTGTCCATAAGTGAGAATGGAAAGGCCTTCATCTTCAAAATACTCCCATCAACGTTGATGGGTGTCATACTTGAGCAAACTACTTCAAATTCCTTAAGATGTTTGTTAGGATCTTCCATGGACAACCCATGCAATTTAGGAATATGATGTAATAAACTAGACTTAGGTTCAAACTCATCGGTTTTCTCAGGGGCTGCATTGGGGTATTGGATGCAAAGAGGGGCTGCATTGGCCAAACCCGAGGCAGAAAGCTCTTTGATTGTTCGATTGTCCACTGCCATGGTTGGTACTTCCTCTTTAAATTCAGGTTCGGGACTAGGAGGATTAGATGCTTGTGATTTCTTTTTCTTTCTCAACGTCCTCTCGAAATCACCGTCAAAGTCGGAGATATGCTCACGAACAGGTTGTGAGCTACGAGTCATAAACTAGTACCTACACACAAGAGTAAACAAGATAAGTAACCAACTTAATAGACTTGGCACAAGTAAGAAAACAAGTTGACCCACACGGCACAAAAACAAAACACATACACAAGGTGCAAAAAAAAATTAAAACAAAACAGAAACTTAAACTATTTAAACAAGACTCAAGACAAGGGATTACCAATTTTGCCAATCCCCGGCAACGGCGCCAAAATTTGATGCGAGAATTATACGTACACAAATTAAACCCTCTTTTTGACAATTGTAGTAAGTATGTAAGTAGGGATCGTTCTGGACCGGGGATTAGGAGGGATTGTTAATCACTTGGATTTGACTCAAAAACGTAAAAACACAATATAAAACACTATACTAGACTCAAAGAATTCAAAAATACTTTAAAACATAAACTAAACAAATTCTAAGCATTAAAGAACAAGAAAGTAAAGGGTGGGGTTTGATTTGACGAAAATTAACTAAAATGCACAAATTGTAATTAAAGGCAAAACGTAAATATAAATGTGATAAAAATATGGATGATGGAATAGCCAAGGGGTTCTTCTCCACACATGTTACACTTGCATACAAGATTGATTCTCAGTTGGTCTTTCGATAAATTATGAAACTCAACACCCCGGGTTAATTAGGTCCGCTTAAATTAACCGTCAAGTTTTCCTTAAGTTAATGAATTGGATGGGTTTGCGCAACGCAATTCACAACATTCTCCAAAAGTCCTTTACGTGAAAAGCACAATAAAGATACAATCAAAGATCATTAAGCATTATGAAAACTATAAGTGTTGACGAGGCATTCGTTACTATGATGAGCATGAAACTCGTGCCAAGAATTCATTTAACGCGATTGTTTATAAGCAACCTCCACTACTTGTGAATATTAGTTCGTAATGATTAGGTGAAACTCACTTATATTCTAGCGTCATATTCATGCATGAAAATTAAGCGCGCATTCTTAATAAACGTACATAAATAAGTTATCAATCAAACGGTTAAACAAATTGAATCCACAACTTATGAAATTCCAACGAAAGTTAATCAATTCATATTGCAAATATAAACATAGTTTCGAATCACCCCCTAGCTAAAGGGGGTTTAGTTCCTCATAACTTTGAAATCAAAGAAACACCTAAACATTCCAACAACTCAAACTTGAATTGTATGAACGTTTAGGCACTCTTCTCTTCCATTCCTCATACGTACAAAACAAAGAGAATTGAATTTAAACATTGAAATCAAAGAAACACCTAAACATTCCAACAACTCAAACTTGAATTGTATGAACGTTTAGGCACTCTTCTCTTCCTCGTTGTTGTAGAACAAGGTCTAAGGAGATGTTTAGGGCTTTAGGTGTATGTGGAATGGAGTGGGGAATGGTTGGAGTGGCTGCAATGGAGGAGAAGAAAATGGTGCAGAAATGGAAGGAGATGCACGGCAAGGGTTGGTGTTTGTGTTGTGTGTTGTGTTGTGAATGGAATGAATGAATTGTGGCTGCAATGGATGCTTATTTATAGGTAAATAAGAGGGAACATGACAGCTAGGAGGTGGGTGGAAATGTGGCTGCAATGTTAGTGAATGATTATGAGTGAATGCATGTGAATGTGGCTAGGTTGGAAAGCTGGAATTGCATGTGGAGTGTGCTGAAATGGAGATGTTTTGCACGGCAAAAGGTGTAGTTTTTGTGGCTGCATGTTTGGGTTTGTTTAAAGGGTGCATGTGGGTGAATGTTAGGTTGAAATAATGATGGAAAAACAGCTAGGAAAAGAGGGAATGCATGTGGAAGTGTGGCTGCAAAGAGAAGGAAAGCTGGAATGTGGAGGGGAGTGCACGGCATAAGGTGTGTGGTGTTGGAAATGCATGTGTTTGCATGTGAATTAAAACTAGAGTGAATGATGATGAATGTGCATGTAGGGTTGATATGTTTGAAGATGCATGTGTTGAATTGGTGGTTGAATGATGAAAGAATAAGTGAATGATTATGATAAGTGATAAGTGATAAGTGAATAATATTTTGTTATGATAAGTGTATGATATGTTGTTATGATAAGTGTACAAGTGTATGATAGGTGGTTATGATAGTTTGGTCTTCAATTTCGTCCATTCCTTTTGCTCCAAACATAAGCTATCCATTCCAAGTCCGATTTTGCTCCAAAATGCTCCAAAATGCATCTTTTTGCTTCCTTAGCCATATGAACCTAAAAACACACGAAAGAAGCATAAAGGACTAAAATAACTAAAGAAACATAACGTAAATGTACGAGAACAAGCCATTTAAGTCGCATGAATATGCTCCTATCACCTAGCTTTCGATTTCTCCCCTGAACATTTATATTGGAAAATTAAGGACTCAAACTAATTTTTTTTAGCCAATTTGCCCCCTACCATTAGTTTTTCATATATTCCATCCATATTTCTGTTAAGTGAGACCATGGCACAACATGTGAGGGTGGTTAAGTCATTTCACTCTTAAAAATGATTAAAAAACTGAAGAAAAAAAACAAAACAAAACAAAACTTTCCCTTTATTTTTTTCCGCTAATTCCTATCCTCGATTTTATTTTTCCTTCTCATTCCTATGCATGAGAAATGACATATGGTGTTATTGTCTTCATAAGTAGCTAAGTTAGTCTTTTTCTTGAAGCATGTACTACCATTTTTGTTTTCTCTAACAAATTAATAATTTGACAAATGCTCATAGTGTTATTGTTTCCAAAGCAGTGCATTAATATAAGAAACATGTTCATAATACTCATAAAAAAATGCTCAAGATAATCACATACTTTTCATAATGTCATAATAATCCCAATACAATTCCACATAATGATCCTTAAGACCATCTCCAATGGTGGCTTATAACCTAAATTTTCCCTTTTTTTCCCCCCCCAAAATCCACTCCAACCCAAAACCTAAACCAAACCTAAAACCTAAAACTTAAAATGAACCCAAGTACTAGTCACAAATTTAGCCCACAAATTGAAATGGGACCCACACCCCAAAATCCAATCTGCCAAACAGGGATGAACAGTGCAGTTGAAGCCTACCCACGTGGGCTGTCCCATCTGCTGCCAGTTTCACAGTAGCCCAACGGCTAGTTTTCTTCATCCAACGGCTCCATTTAAATGGGCCGTTGGTTAATCCAACGGTTTAGATTCAAATTATTTTTTTTAAGTTTTATATTTATATATTTATTGAATCCAACGGCTTAGATCGAATATAATCAAATCTAACGGTAAAAAAAAAAAGATTTAACGGTCCAAATTTAAATCCAACGGCTAAAATAATTTAAAAAAATTATTCAACTTAAAATTCAACCAAAAACTCTATAAATACCTATGTATTTGTTCAAACATCCACACAAAACTCACTTTTCTCCTACAATTCTTCCAATTTTTCTTTCTACCATTTCTTCTCATTTCCAAAATTTTTGAGATGGCAAAAAAGCATGTTAGAGGTCGTAATTGGACCTTTGACGAAGATATTGCTTTATGTTTGGCATGGATTTCTGTTAGCGAAGATGGTGCCGTCGGCACCAATCAAAATAGAAAGGTTTTGTGGGGTAAAATCGTTGATAAGTTCCATGAAAACTCCAACGCCGGTCGAAGGGAAGTTGGTGGTGTTTATGATCGGTGAAAGATTATCAACAAAGCGTGCACTTTGTGGAAGGGAAGCTTGGAGAGAGCCATGGTTGACATGCCTAGTGGAAGGGGCGCCTCAGAAATTGTGAGTTTCTTTGTTGATATTTTAGTTGTCATGTACATAATAGTATTTTGCAACTAATTGTTTTTATGTATTTGTTGCATAGGGTAACAAAGCAATGACAATTTATAAGACAAGAACTACACCAAAAAATCAAGCTTTTAAGTTGCATCATGCTTGGAACATCCTCAAGGATTGTCCGAGGTGGGGAACCGATGCGAATCAACAATGTGGAAGATTATTTCATAATGAAGCCCCACCCCCAAATGATGTCAATGAAGGTGTGAATTTTTCTGACAATGAAGGTGTCGACCAAATGAGCCAAACTTCTTCTTTTCCAAGGCCCCCAGGTAGAGATAAGCAAAAGGAAGCAAAGAGAAAAAGGGAAGTCCCAAGATCCGATACGTGCACAATTTGCTAGCGAAATGGCAAGAATGAACGAAAACCAATGTCGTCGGCAAGAAGAATCGGCCCAAATGTTTTTGGCCATGAAGGAAGAAGGGGATAGGGAGCAAGAAAGGTACGAAACTAATTTGATAATGGAGGACCTTGACAAATACACTCCAGAGAGGAAGAAATACTTACGTGGTAAACAAAAGGAAATTTTATGAAGGAATGCCACAAGGAGTATATTTCAAGATGATGATTCATCTCAAGACTATCACCCAAGTCCATCACCAAGTCAAGATGATGGATATCATTATTAAATTTATATAGTCTATGAGTTTTCGATTGTATTAAGTTTATGTGATTTATTAATTGTCTTTTTTTTTTTTTTTTTAAGTTTATGTGGTTTATCATGATTTTCATGTATTGATTTAGTGATTTTTCAAAATTTATCGGAATTTAAATATTTTTAGGTTAAAGCGTTCATAAAATTAATTTAAGATAGTCTACATAATTTTGTTTTAAAAAAAATTAGCCTTAATTCATTCTTTGATAATCTGGGGCTAAAATTTTAGGCCAGAATGGTTGGAGTAGAAAAACTGTTTCTGGGTTAAATATTTTTAGGTTTTAGGTCACCATTGGAGATGGTCTTAAGGTTGGATTATGGCTCGGTCAAATCCCAAACAAAGTAGGATTTTTGGGGGATCGAGATTGGTTTTGATAAGATTTGGATGAAATTGCTTAAGGATCAAAACTTGTGTCTGGATAAGAAATGAATTAATCACATAAGAGGTCTAGGTGCAGAGTCCTAGTTCAAGTAGAAGAGGCCAAGACTCGGCTGTGATAGAGTTTCGGCGGAAGAAAGATTTATGGAGATAATTCCACTTGTTTTCAGATAATGCTGACGAAATGCAATACTATCAGAACTGTGCAACTCGACAATCTTGGGCATCAAGTAAATTATCCTTATAAATACAAAAGGATTTGCAACGTAGAGAGGACCTTCAACTCAACACATAAATCAATGATCTACGCGAAACCTATCACACTTTTTGAGAAAACTAACTTTTTCACTAACCGTCAGCACAAATTTCGACTAGATAGACGGGTTTGGGCTACCAGCCGACGAACAACGACTAACTGGATAGACAAGGTTTTCTAGAAGGAACCAACAAAGGCAAGCGATTGGATAAAAGAGGGCAGAGTTTTAGAGTCAATTTGTCTTCGGAGTCTCGATTGTCTAGTTAGACGGGGACTCTCTAAGGTCCGACTAATTATTTATCTCAAGTCTAAGCCGGTGAAGAATTTTTTATTCTTTTGCCGAAAGAGGTCACTTCATCACCTTTCTTTATGAAGTGAGGTGTTACTTTTAGGTTACTTTTAGATTTCGACACATAGGTAGTCGAAGCAGTATTGAACTTCACAACAATTGGCAGAACTTTGAATTCAAGTTATAGAACCCAAGTCCAAGAGTGTTCCTTTCTCCGCTGAAGTCGCTCGATTCAGAAGTACAACAACACATTTCACCATATCCACCACATTCAAGACATTTGCCCGGCCAAGCTCGGTAGAAATTGGCACATTCACATACTGAGTAACGTAATTAGCTCTTAGTTATTTCGGCATGCGTACCACGCAAGCTGCGTAATTTTTAGAACCAACGGTTACAAGAATGTAACAAGACAATCAATCGCACTTTCTTTCTTTTAGTTTTCTGTTTCATTTTCCAATTGGTCCCCACACTCCTAGTACACACACATAAGCAATAATAACATTAATTCATATAGCTGTGTTACCAGTTATTAGCCTTCACCTTTTTGTTTTATTTTTTTTTTCACCAAAATTTAATGGTAGAAAGCATATAATGAGAAATGTATATAGAGAGTGGGATAAATGATCTGTTTGTCTGAGAAATGGCAGTGCTTCGTAGATCCGATGCACAGGAAAGGATCTTAGGCGAGGGGCTTTAAGCTAGTAGAGGACGGTATCGCTTTGTTCCCTTTTGGAAATTGCAGTTTTTCCTTCAGTCAATTCAAACCTAAATTATATAAAGCCCCGTGCAAAAGTTGGTGCTTTGGACCACTTCACACATAACACTGATAAAGAAATCTACGGCACACAAAAATTTTGTATTATTCATTCTATGCAAAGCAAATAAAAACATGTGAGAAAATTACTTCTTTAACCTCAAAATTTAGGGTTAGCAAATCAAGGGATTCAAGGAAGATCCAGTGTAACAGATCCAAGTCTTTTAGATGGAACCGGGGAAACATCGCACAATATTTCAATTAGACGTTTCATCAAATAATTGGTGCAGTATGTTGTCGTCTATCAAGCCATGTTGTGCACATGACAAATGTAGACATATGTCAATGCAAGCTGTTAAATACTGTTGAAATATTTATCAAATAGTCAAATACCCTATGGGCTCAAGAGACCTTGGTCCCTATGTGGATTTGCCCTTGGTCTAAGGTACCTTGTATTTTGAAATACAATCATGTTGACGCATGTGTAATAAGAAGTTCTAAATGTAAACACTAACGAGTTATAGTAATAGCAATTTCATTCTAATAGTGTAACATATCTTCTTCTTTTTTCTTTTTTTTTTGTAATTTAGACATTGAGCAATAATGTCATCTTATAACACTGATAAATGTGAAAATATGAAGCCTAAAAGTAAATAACAATAAGGAAATGTGAAATTAAAGCAAAGAATACAATTCCATAATCTTCACTAATAAGTTTATCAAGGAATTGTGAAATTTTCTCAAATTTTATGTTCTTTAAATATTCTAAATTACGCACAAACAGTTTTATGTTCTTCAAATGATTTAGAAGCACTACATTTGGCTTCTACTTCGAAGTCAAAAGAACAATGAAGAAAAGTGGCAGTAAAAATGAGAGGGGTTGCGTACGATTCTTTGCTTCGCAGGCCTTGTCTACCGCTCTCACATGCAAGGGACAGAATCTTTTGCTCTATGGTTGATCAGATGCCTACTTACAATGCTTAATCCATGATTACAACTAATTAATCAACATGTATGCCATCCCCAAAACGTAAGTACGTAGAATATTTTACAGCTACGAAGCCAGGGATATTTACAAAGTACCTTTCGTATATTTATATTCATAGGTCTGCCTCGATTGGTTTTTTCATATCCCGCAAAACGAAATCCCACTCCTAAAGTTTTTCGTGTACATTTGTATAACATGTAATCCGATGAAGACTTCGAAAAAATGTGAAGATCGATGGCGAAAGAGAGGAGAATATATTTGCATGAGCCTATAAAAAAACCTTTGGTGTGACGCGCAGGATGATGGAAGCAACTCTTGTTTTTTATTCGCATCTACCCAACTTACACTATCTAAATGTGGTGGATAATTAACATATTATTGTGTACCATTTTTATGAATAAAAAATAAAAAGTTGAAAACGTTTTCTTCGTATTGTCGCATGTTCTAGGTCTAACCCACTCATCGATCTTGGCCCCGGTGTTTTTTAATTTGCAAAACGGCCAAGTGGAACCCTAACCCTTCTACGCATTTGGTCACTAACTTTTTGTGTTTGTTTCTTTTTTAATATATTTAGTTTCTTTTTTCCTTTCTTTATTCATGTTCTAGGTCTAACCCACTCATTAAGCTTGATCTCATTCCATTAAATTTGTTTTTAGTACCTTACTCAATACCAACACATACTGACCGTTAGATTTGAACAGTTTAAAATTTAATAGTATTGGTAACTTCTAAAAAAAAATCACATTTTGTTTTTCAAAACTAACAATTAACTTTAGAAAACCGTTAAACACATGCATTTTTTCTTTTTCCGCACATTATTTTTTATTTATAGACTTATAGTCATTAGATTTAAAGGACAGACAGAAACAGTGCACAAATTAACTCTAAACTCCTCTTTATTTATAATTAGAAACACGACATAAAATTACGCAAAAATATGTGAAAAATGAAAACGACTCTGTAGTTACTATCATTTCTCTAATTTGAAACCCTAACCCTGTACCCCTTTGGTCATCAACTTTTTAAATATAAAATATATTAATTAATTTATAAAATATCTTGCTTTATTTGTTTATGTCCTTTGAGGCTAGAATGAAAGGTCCCTCTCGTCATAATAGCAGTGTCTGACTGCTTTTGGCGGAGAGAACTGATTCAAAGGACACCGATGATAGCGACTATTCATCACCATCGCGTTTATATTTCCAACACATTTACAAAACACCCCCTTTTCGTATAGCTCTTTTTTTTTTTTTGTGTCTCCACCCCTCTTTTAATAGAAATTTTTAACCCTATATTTTCCTCCACTACGTTTTTCACCTAAATTATGTCACGCATTACCCCATTAGGTAACTAAAGAATCAACACTCCAACCCCAACTTTTGTGGCCAAACTTTCATTTATTAAAAATGATAGATACCGTAGTAAAGAGTAAAAGAAATATTCTAAAAGACGCTAGGCGTTAGTCGGACAGCGGATTGGAGTTTCGAGCTTCGCAGCTGAGCGAGTTAGGCTAACACTAACCAAATCTATGCGTCATTTCTTAATTTTCAAACGTTTTAGAATTAATCCAAGCTGACTAGCCACCTGACGTCCATACGGAAATTTTTAGAATAATGTGTTAGAGAGACGAATAACTATTTAAAATATAACTTAATTGTTAATAATTGAATTATTATAAAAATGTAGTAGTAGTACTCTGTAATAAATAGTACTCTAGGCTTTAAGCAAATAATATAAAAAACCTATAAAAAATAAAAAAAAGAACAAATCAATTATTGTTGTCAGAACTCAGAAAATCTAGTTGAAGATCTACTTCGTTCATTTGTTAGTTGGACAAAATGACCATACATCTTGTTTTTGGTAAAACACCAATGAGAGCATGCATTTGATTTCATTTCCCACAAACTAGGAGAATTTCCCGTCCTTGTTCTAAAATCCTTGACTTGGGGCTCTGAAAGAACTGAACCTGCCGATTTGGTGCTTACAAAATAAACATAATCAAGAGGACTGATCGTAATTAACAAGAATCGGGGACGTGGAGATGCAGAAAAATCTTGATTAAGAGGTCATGATCAAAGAGCTAAGCTAGCTTAATTAGCGTCTGGTGAGGGAGTGGAACCCATTTTTCTGCAGCCAGCTGTTTTGCGTGGGCGACGGTCTAATTTGCGGTGGGAATCCTGATGATGCTGCAGCAGTTGCAAATAAATTGGAGGTCGGAGTTGCGGATTGCCATTGTTGTTGGTGGTCGCTCGTTGACAGTGAAAGATCACTGCCAATGCGGCCGCCTCCTTCGCTGCTGCTCGGAAACTGAATCTACATAAAAAATTAAAAATAAAAATAAAAATTTATAATACACAATTATCACCATTAACTTCACAATGTACCATACGAAATTATGAGTATAATTAAATATTAAATATCCTCACATGATGATAATTTGATGAGTTGAAATTTGGTGGGAAATTGCGAGACATTTGAATGTCTCCAGCAGTAGGCCTCCTACTGAACTGCCCATATTTATGTATTTCAGCTGGGGCTTGGGATTGAAGGTTTGTTCGGAGTAGAAGCTGCATGGCTTCACTCTCCAAGTTCCCGTCTCTTCTCTGAGCATCAATGTCGTCTCTTGATCGATCTCGCTGTATGTTAAGCTATTAAACGAAGGAAACAAAAACTTCAGGAATGGTTAATAACGTATGAAATGTTTTCTAATCAGACTTATAGTAACCTAATTAATTATGGTCTACATTCATAATGTGGCAACATAAGATACCTTAGGCCGAAGTCCTTGACTCCTCCAATCGGCATCGAGTTGCATCGGGACAGAATGCTGGTGTTGCATTGCAACATTTTGGCTATGATGATCATTCCCTAATGCTTGATTGTTTTTCTTTGAGTTTGTGCTTCCCAAACTCAAATCGAGATTGTGATCCGCAGCATTAACACCCGATGATTCTACACAAATCATATCGAAATGAATAATTATACTAATTAAATCAAGATTGAGAATATAATCATCATCAAACTACAATGCATCAATGTTTTCCAATTTAATTAAATTTACCAGAGGAGTTGAGCTCGTTATCGTAGATGCTGGGATCAAAGTTTGTGACAGCTTCTTTGCCATTACACTTGATTGCTGCTTTGTCATAAGCCCTACAAGAATCGAAAAATAAAATTACTAAAGACTACAAATATACCTACATACACATATACAAACACACACACACACACACACACACATACACACCTTGCAGCATCAACCTCAGTGTCAAACAATCCCAGATAAACGTATCTGCCAAACCATTTAGCTTAAAATGTTATAAATATTGTAGCAAAATTAATGAAGAAAAATAGTAAAATAAACAAACAAAAACAGTGAGAAATTAGTGAGAAGGATGGAAGCTAATTAAACAGTTTAATCAATTAATAATAATAACAGAAGGACCAAAGGTGGTGGCAATAGCGCTATTATTTGTGTGCGTACTTTTTGCCTAAAAATTGGCCCATCCTGGCCTCCCATCTGCCACACTTGTGCAAGGTGACCCCTCTATATTTAGAGCTCCCTCTCGGGAACCCGGTGCTTTGTCGGCGAAGTACATGCACAAATTCCTCCTTCGTTAAATTCCTCATCTTCTTGTGGTTGTGTGTTCCATTCCATGCAACAAAAAACATTAACATCATACTTCATCCCTAGAATACCAAAATTCTGAATCTTAATTTCCCATGCTCAAAATAATCGATTTTAAACTTTCATGTTCAAGTTCAAATCTTCGTTTCATTGTTTGAATGAATTCAACGTAGAATATCGCTAGTATAGTTTTTATTAAAAATATGTATTTGCTGCTACGGTGTAAGATAGGGTATGCTATCCACACACCTATGTTTACTTCTCACACATTTTTTGTTAATTTCTGTCTGTTGATCTTCTTCAATTCATCTAATTCGATGATCGAAAATTAAAATAGTGTGTGAGAAGTAAAAAAATGATATTTAGATATCACACCCCTTAAGATAAGGTATAATAAAATTAAAACTGTTGAAGATAAGTACAAAATCCTTTCTGTGTTTCTCGGAGGCCGTACGCACCACACACTCTCACTCATGAACTCACCTGCTTCAAGTCTTCTTCATAATCCTCTATGCTAAAATTTATGTCCGCCTCCACTCCCCGGAACTTGATCGCCGCCCTATCGTACGCCCTGCATTTTAATTAATTCCCCAAATTAATTATGATAAACAAAATGTGGGATAATAATAATATTAATTATTATTGGGAAACAAAGGGCTCACCGAGCAGCTGCATGAGCTGTGTCAAATCCACCTATAAAATCAAATTTTGCAGAAAAGAAAAAACCCATCTCATTTCGTCAGAATATATATCCAAAGTACGAAATTTTTGCAAAAAAGAAAAAAGGTACCAAACAAAAGTACGAAATTCTTACCAAGATAAACTTGCTTCCCACAATCCCTGTATATCCAAAGAACAAATCAAAACCCCAAAAAGGAAAAATTAAAAATAGAAAACGAAAATTTGTGATTGGCTAAATAATATGGAGAAATGTTGAAGTACGATATAGGAATGGAAGTACAACAAGTTTTAACTAATTAACTAACCAAATATGAGACTCCCAACGGCCAGTCCTCCGGTAAAACGTAACACCCCGGTACTGGGAGCTCCTGGAGCGGGGCCCACGCCGGCTCTTCTTCATGGGCTGGTGGGAGGCCTCCCCGGCGGGCGGTGGATTTCCGAGGCTGCCCGAATCCGACTGCCCGAAATTGACCCCGACCCAGTGGGCTCGGGGAAACGACGACGATGTAGAAGGAGGTGGTGGGATGCTACCGCCGCCCCCTGCGGGCCCCATTACGTCAAGATTAGAGGAGGAGGAAGAGTCTAGCTCTACCGGAAAGAACTGTCTGGTGACGGTCGCGGGCGGATCACCATCCATGGACTCCTCGTGGGCCACGGAGAACCCAAATATCTTTCCCCCACCTCCTCCTTGCTTCTTGGCGAGCTTGGTGGGCCCGTCGTCCTGATCTTCTTCTTCGTCTGATCCGCCCTCCTCGATGACCACCGCCGACGAGCTTGAATTGGACACGGATCCGACCCGTTTCCTCTTTTCCTCGTCTCCGTCGGCGGAGGTCCTCTGGGAGGAGCAGCCTTCAGATTCCTCGCCACGTGGCCGCTGATCAGGCGAGTCATTGAGATCCCACATTTTTTTTTGTCTTCCCTGTCTCTCCCTTGCCTATCAGCTGTCTGGTTAGGTGTCGGTTTCGTTTTTTACATCAAACTCAGAATTCAGCGTGGCAAAAAGGCATCAACTTGAACAAGGAAACGCGAAGAGGAAAAAAGTTAGAGAGAGAAAGAGAGGAGAGCTATAAGGACGAGCTATGGAGCTAGAGAGAGAGAGAGTGGAGGTGATGCAGGATCCTGTGTTGGAGTGGCGCCTAAACTGCCCAATACAGCATAGACGAGGCCAGTTTTCAGCAAAGCTTTAGCTCAAGAATCCCACCACACTCATCTTAATACGTCTCTCTAACCACTTGCCTTCCTTTCTTTTCAATGACTCATGGTTTTCTCTCTCTTTCTTTTTTTATTTTTATTTTTTTTTGGTGAACCCTTTCTTTTCTATTTTTGTTTCGAAAAGATCTTTCAAATGTCGTACGAAGTTATACAATTTGTTTTTTTTTTTTTTAACTTGTTATATTAATTTTAAAAATCACTAGTTTATATTTGCACTTAATTATGTTGAAGTTTTTCATTTAAAATAAGTATGAAATATGCATTACTTGTGTTTAGAGTTATTTTAAAAAAAAATTTACTATGACCGAAACACAGATAATATGACACGTGTTTTTATACAAATGATGAGAAATTTATTTTTTAAGTCATTAACTTTTTAACACACATATCCCACCAATTATATGATGATATGTATCACTCTGTGTTCCAGTTACACTGAAAAATCTCTCGTTATTTTAGACTTTTGATACATTTTCGCAAGTTTTTTATTTATTTATTTTTTATTCTTATAAATACATAGATATATTTACAATTGTTGTGGGGGAATAAATTAGTTTAGGAGAGAGAGTGACAAGTTGCATGCTTTGTGTCAATTACACTGTTTTTTGTTTTGTTTATTATATACAGTGATATTTTACGTTAGAGATGTGGAGATTTGAGTCAAATAAGTTAATAATAATAATTTAGTAGCATAAGTGTCATTTACACACTCTACCCCACTTTATGTTCTAAAAATCAGCCTCGATGACGTTTAAGCGCTACGCTATGGTCATCCACCACAATTTAGCCTAAGTCAGGAGGCAAAACAAGAAAAAGATTAGGCGGGCATTGGGAGGCCTAGACTTGGTTGATAACACTTTGGAATTCAGAAAAGTGAGATCATAATTTCAAATTTTTTCTGTTTTCAATCTGCAAAACGAGGAGAAACGCAGATTAATAAGGATGCGCCACCCTGTTGTCTTTTTTTTGAAATCCTAATTAATAAGGGTCGTACAAATATGATTTCATAAAAAATAAATAAATAAAGGAAGCCCAATACTCTTTTATTTATGTGAAAATAAGGCCCATTAATTGTTTATAATACATATTTATATTTAAGTAAACTAATTATTTTTAAATATTAATAGGCACTCATTCGTTTGTATATATACATATACATATCTAAATTATCTATTAATAAAATTCTCTTTGTTTATCAAAAGAGAGTGAAAAAATAATTTGATTTTATATCACAAAATAAAATCATGAGTAATAATATAATTTTGCACAAACCAAATTTTGTTGTTTTTTTTTTCTCTCACCCGCGTCATCATAATATATCTCTAATTTTTGGAAATATAAAATATAAATATAAACCTCTCTTCACTTCCATGATTTTTTCTCTTCATATCACTCTCAACATCGCTTTCAAATTTCTCTCAAACTTCTCTCTCTCTAGTCTCTCCCATATATTTTCCCAATAAAAAATTGCTTCACACAAAGGGTGTCGACTTGGGCTAGTATATATATAATAAATTTACTTAAATCCGTTTAGTCCGTCTAGGCTTGTAAGCGTTAGGCTCCAATCTATGATCAACTAGCGTTTAACATCTTTTAGAACTTTGATCCCACTTATAATTAAGTTGAAAATCATATCATTAGACCACAATGGTTTTTTTTTTTTTTTTGTCAGATGATAAATCTTGTTAAATTAGATGTTAGAGTAGTCACCGACGAGATTTGAACCCATGCCGTCATGCAAGGGTTCAACTCATTTTCATCACTGTGGTAAATAGGTACTTGTCATTAGACGACAATATGAAACACAATAATTTTTGTTTCTTATTTTGAATTTGATTGGTGGGATTGATCAAATTAAGGCGCGTGGAGTATAGATCAGACGGGGAAATGGTGAAAAAAGAAAGAATCGTCTCCTTTTTTTTTCACCAAACTTTCCCACGTTAACCAAATCGAAAAGCATGGTCTCTTCTTTTCTCGCTCCCTCTCTTCTCACCCACTAATGGAAATAGACAACCCAAAGATTAAATAAGATGACTAATTACTCAGTTGCCTTTGTTAGCTACTTACAATATGTTTGGATGATGTAAATAAATTTAGAATTTTGATAAAAGTCAAAATTTATAATTTGACATCTAGCAATTTTTTTGTTTGAATTTATAAACATAAAAATTTAAAATTTCCATGTTAAAAAAAATACTTGGAGTTGGGGAGAGTTTAAAAATAGCAAATTCCGTATTCAAGTCTCATTGTTCTTTTAGATTAACTAAACAAAAAAATCACAAAATCCAAAAAATAAAATTCTGTCATTTCAATTCCATCTTTTAAAATTCTTTAAATAATCTTAAATTTCCTCATCTAAACAAAATGTTAATTCACAAATTCAGGTTTTCTCATATTTCACCAGGTTTTTACCATAAGAGAGAGAGGGCAGTAAATAGTGGATGGACAAAAGGGGTATTTTGGGAAACCAAAAAGGGGTATAATTATTGTGTGTGACTCAAGGACCTCAGAAAAAGAAATGGCAGAAGGAGAGGAGAGACAAGGAGAGAGAGAGGTTGGTTGTTATTACTGGGTTTGGTTTGGTATTAGAAAAAGGAATGGGAATAATGGTAGGAAAAGGAAGGTCTTTCTAAAAATGTCGAATCCAAGAGTACGGGAAGAGGACCACCTTTGCCTCTTTCGTTCTTGTTTAGCCAGCCAGCAACCAATGGCCTCCTCCTTGGCCCCCTTCCCATTTGCTGTACCTCGTATTTTTCTGGCCCTTTCTCTCCAAGTCCCCCCCTCACCCTCCCTCTTTCCCGCGTCCTCTCCACCTTCCCTTGTTAATTATTCATATGTTTAATTTCTCAAACAACTTTTAGAACAAGATAACCTCTCCTCCATGTTATACCTTTTCAACATGTGGTCCTTCATTTGAATAATGTGACTGTATTATGTAAACGCGGTGGTGCTTAAGTCAAAACAATGTTTGTACAATCATTAACACTAGACTTAGGCCTAGTTTGGCGTTCATGTGCTGTGAGAACAAGTGTTGCTTTCAGAAGTAGGAGTAGAGTTGCTTTTACTTTCCGTTGTTTTAGATCCATAATTTTGGTTTTTTTTATTTTTTATTTACCAAACACAATTTTAACCAACTTAAAAAAAAAATATTGCTTTTAAAAAAATTTCATACCACATAAGCCCTTATACTTTGAATTAGGGTTTTGAATTCGCAACACCTTCCCACATTACTTGAGAATATCACGTTCTCACTTTGCAATGGAAGGTCCTAAATGAATTTTTTAACTAGGAATCAATCAAAACATCAATAGTGGATAAAAACTTATAATTGTTAGGATATGCGTTGTTTGGTTTTTTCTCTTCAGTTTGATTATGTTTTAAGAATTTCTGCGAAGTCATTTGGAGCTTGATGATTTTGATTTCTCTCTTTAGGAGAGATATTTCATTTTAGTTTTTGCCTTGGTATGCTAGATATCTTTTAGACCTATGTCTGAAGGGGTGAAGCTGTTTGATTTGTTAGAGCTATTTCACTTAGTGTTTTGGAGTTATAACAATAATTAGGTGGTGCATTTAGACCCATGAGTATCTAACTCCTAATATATAATCTGAGAGTTTTTATTCTCACACGATCTCGTGTAATAAGTGGTTTAACGACTCTTCAATTGTTCTTTCTAATCATGCAGTTTCCTGATGAGTTTAGCTTCAAAGTTCTTGAAATCTGCTCATTGCTTTGTAATTAACCATACTTTATTATAATTTTGTTAGTTCTAGTTTGCAAAAACTTTTTAGAGTTGAATTCTTCGTGAGTGTGTCTTTATAATTCCATTTTTAATAAATCCTAAATAAAATATAATATTGTCACTCAGTACTACGGTCTAGTGGTGTTCCTCTTCATTTGGAAATGAGAGGCCTTAGGTTCGAATCTTGTGGATGACGAATTCGATACCAAATTAGGCTGCTCATTGTGTGGCTTAGCTGAACTCCTTCTTCTTTTAGTGTAAAAATATCAATGTACTCATAAAAAATATATATAATACTTTTTCAAAAGTATTGGTAACTAGCTATTTAATTAATCCAAATGGTAGATACAGAAGCTTGAGCCATGAAAAATGTTATATGCCCGAAAAAAAAAAAATCCATGACAAATGAACTTGCAGAAAGAGCAACATGGTTTCTAATCAATCTAGTTCCGAAGCTTGGTCCAACACAAAATACTTAAACTGCCAAACTTGCAATTAAAGCAACAACATAAATAACCAAAAAGAAAATTAAGGAAAAGTCCTAACAATCTCGCCAAGTATATAAAAAATTTTGTGAACCTATTTTACTTAGGAAAAAACAGAGAGAAAACTTGAGGCAAATAAAAGAGAGAAAAGAGCTTGAAGAATTATGTGTATTATTCCTTATACATTGTGTCTTTATTTATACTAATAAGGGAGAGAGAAACTAGATCTCTAAGTAATACAATTATAACTAGGAAACTACCTCAAAAATATTGCAAAATCCTACACATAATCTACTCGGATTTACACAACACAATCCTTAGGTAATCTGCAACATTCCCCCTTGAGTGTATAAAATATTCAAGTAAATAGCATCAGATCTTCATATGACAATATAGAAATAGTTGATGAAGTCGTCTCGTCTAGTCATCACAATGAGCGAATGTGATCTAAAAAATAAACGGAAGAATGCATAAGTAGTAAAATTTACAAAACGTAAAACGCAAATAGGATAAAACTCATAGTCTAAGTGGAAAAGTGAGAAGTTGCAGTAAGTAAAAACGAAACGCCTTCAGGACGCAAGTAGAATGCACACATAGGTATGACTAACCCATGATAGGTGCTTCGTTAAAACCTCGCTAGTAGCACAGTGGGAAAAATGCTCCTAATGTAGGGAAATAGAGAACTACAAGCATTGCAAATGAGATAGTTACACAAATCAATTCCTCATACAAGCTTATGGAAGGTTGACTTCGACTGTGACTTCATGAAGAGATCGGCAAGGTTTTCATGGGATCGAATTTTCTTGACTTCAATTTTCTGATCCTTTGCTGATTTGAGAATATTGTAACATGCTTCGTGTTGATTTTGTGGATGTATCATGTCATAGTATGGTCAATACATTCGACATTATTTTCATGGATCATCATTGAGGCTCAACGATGGATGAAAAACCGTAGGCACTTCGAATATGCTCACCAAGAGCTCTCAACCTTATTTCTGACGTGTGGCATAGTGTGGCATGGTGAGCTTTGAAATGATTCAAAGATTTCACAACTAAAGTCTATTTCATGGACATCCAAGATATTGTGGTATATCTAACCAATTTAGATATACCACATTCGTAGTACCTTCAAGGTAGTGAACAAACATCATTAATGCCAATTTAGTAGCTGTGTGCATGCGCAGTGATGTATCTTTACCAACAAATCAACATTGAAGTAGACGTCCTAGCTAATGCAATGAGCTAAGTACAATCTAGCGCAAAGTTGAACTTAGATATGGAACTTCGGATTTCACAACCTCTTCAAGGGTCTTGCTTGCATCTAGCGTATAATGATCATGGGTATTCTCAAAATATAACATCTTTGGGATATAATTCGACTGATGAACCAGAATACAGTCAGAACAACATTTGGACTTCACATCAAGGCATAAACGAGTTTTTTTCAAAATCCTTCATCTCAAACTCCGTCTTCAAGAACAAGACAGTTTTCTCAAGCTCTTCTAGAGTCTTAGTGAGATTTTTGTTATCAGCATAGACTGCAACTCTAACAATTCAGAATACTTCTTAGCTAATAGGCAATGGCATAATTTATTCTCATATCGTGACTGATTAAATAACCACTTAAATAGATATGCCACATCTGCTCAAATTGCTTCAATCCATAAAGTGAACACCTCATTTGAATTGAGAGGGTGTTATGTGGTCCTAACTATTTGGACCAGTCTATGTAATTCTTCAGAAACTTACATGTAAATCTCCGTATCAATATCCCCATGGAGAAATGCTAGCCACATTCATAATGTTGCAGTAAATCACAGAGTTTTTGAGAGAATTCTTGTGTCATAAGGTGTTCAGTGCAACGCACTATTTCATGCATCTCATTATATTTCCTTTCCTATTTATAACATGACAGGATATTATCGTTCTTAACGATAATGTGCCAATTTTATTGCTCCTTAACTCTCAAGGGTATTGCCCAAGGGGTTTTCTCGACGGTGGTTCGATGGAGTGCTCGAGGTGGTTTTGTGCAGAGATCAGAAAGAACGATTTCTTCTCGGCGACTTGGGCATTCGCACGTGTCAATAGCTTTAACTGGGCAATCCTTCTGCCACACACGCCATTGTTATTGTCCTTGCTACAATTGCGCCTCGCGCTGACCGACTTGAAATTCTAATGGCAGTGCTAACAGATTTATGTAGGTTTATGGTTCGTTGTGGTGGAATTGTGTTGAGGTTGAAGCCGGTGACTTTGGCTGGAATCCCCCTGCCACCCACCTCTCTTTGCCTTATCCTTGCTAAAATTGGCGACCCACCTTCCCCTGCTATCTACGCCTTCTGCCATCTCTGTACCCGCATCTCCTCCCCAGACACTTCATAACTTTAGCTTACTTTTTTAGTTCAATTTTATGTTTCATGTTTGTGCCACCTAAAACGGGTATGTGTTGCCTCGGTGATCTGTGGTGGCCTAGCTTTTTGTGGTGGCTTTAGGTGAGGGTCTTGGTGTTAAGGTTTGTCACGTTTATCGTCTTTTATTATAAATTTACTTTGGAAAACTCTTGATTTTAGCGCTTTTTTTGCGGTGGTCATATAGGCATTAAATTCATTTGTGTTTTGCGCTAATTATCTCCAAATCAAAAAATTTTATCACTAAAAGTTATGTATCCATACCTATTGATCTCATTATTCTTAGTAATGAAAACTCTATTGCTTTTGTTAGGGAAAAAAAAAAAAAGGGGATAGCTAGATTCGTGGTTTAAGAGGTAACATCATGCTTGACATCATCAACACTAAACCATTTTATAATTTCTCCAACAACACTAAACTCTCCACTTTCTTTATGTAAAACAGAGAAATTCTAACATACAAAATATTGGACTTAATAACAAAACGAACTTCAACAAAATTCATTTACTTTAAACAGCACTTATCGATAAGCACACACTTTGTGTGTGTGTGTGAATAATTTCATTTTTTTTTTTTTTTTTATTAAGGAGTGTGATTAGTTTTTAAAATTTTTAAAAAAGTATGAAAAAATGACCGTGGGGCAATTTCTCTTAATAAATGCATATTTTATCTTAATATTACATAATTACTGTTTTTTGTCCTCCTTATGTAAATATTGTGTATCAAAAGTGAGGATAAAATAGGAAAAATAGGGATATGATTGTCATTTTATAAATTAAAAAAAAGGCAAAATAGGAAAAATAGGAAAAATAGGGATATGATTGTCATTTTGTCAAAATGTACAAAATTACTATTTTTCCCTCCTCATGTCAATATTATATATTAAAAAATGAGGACAAAATTGAAAAAAATGAGGAAAAAAGTTAACAAGAGCTCTTCTCTTAATAGAATAGAAATAGATAAAAGATAAGAGCAGCAACATAATCCAAAAGAAATTAAAGAAAATTAAGTGGACTGCAGCCCGCAGGAGTGGAATAGGAAAAAAGATTTTATATTTCTTTTGGTTATGTATGTTTTGTCATTTTAGATGTCAATTATTATGTATAAAAAAAAAACACAGTAAAATCTCTATAATTAAATAATATTGAGACCAAGAAAAATTATTATTATACCAATAAAATGACTAATTTATTAATTCTCGATGAATGAATATTTATTAATTAAAAAAATGTTTTGTTCATTTTTGTGATGAGATACATGTATTTGTAAATAAAAAACAAAGATAATGTATCTTTTAGGGTTTTAAAACTTTTAAGATAAACTAAGAACAAGAAGATCAAGTGTTTTAAAAATTTAATGTGACATCCCGTCCCGGGATTATTTAAACGTACGTGTGAAATTACATTATTGCCCCTAGTTCGTTTTTATCACGTTTTTGGTTGTTTGTGTGGTGTGTCATGTGTTGGACCACACACACACTGTCACACTCTCCCTCTTCCTCTGTCCCTGTCCCGTGTCTCTCTCTCTCCCTTTCTTCTTTCTTCTTCTTCCTTCTGTAGGTGTACGAACGCACACCAAGGACCCTCAAAACCTCACAGATCGAAGAAACTAAGGGTACCATTGAGCTCGTGAGGTCGAGGCAAGCTCAGCCATACCCTTTTCAGGTGAGAAACACATCGTTTTCACGTCGTTTCGACGATGGCCGATTTGAGTACTGTTCATGCAATAATTATGCATTGAGTTTTAGGGATTTCTGAGCTTGTGGTTGTGTTTGTGAGGTTCCCAGGAGCTTGGGAGTGGTTCGTTGGGTGAATTTGGACGTCGGGATCGTCCTGTTCGAAGTTGGCCGGTTTTGGAAAGGTTGCACAGGTATGATTTAGTGAGTTTTAGCCCTTAAAACTTGTATGGATGTGTTCTACTAGTCTAGGGCTTTAATTTGGTGTAAGAAACGTGAAAAATGGTTGAAAAATGAGTGAGAAAACTCGAGTTGCAGGTTTTCCGGCGACGGCGACGGCGCCGGCGTCGGGGGCTGGCCGGAGAAGAAGCAGGAATATTCCGTTAAGTTTAACGGAATATTCCTGACGGCAGGGGTTAAGTTTAACGGAATATTCCGTCAGTTTGACGGAATATTCCTGACGGCGTCTGTTGACACCGTCAGTATGCCTGGCACGTGGCCGCGCGTGGGGGCGCGTGGGTCCGTGCCTGTCCTGGCGCGTGCGGGGTCCAAAAATTATTTTAAAAATATGGTTGTGATCCTGAGGTTATGTAGAGCACGTTGGTAGATTCGATTGTCCATTTTGAGCAATGTATGAGAAGTTATTTCGAGAAGTTGGTTATGTGCTTTAAAGTTGACGTTTTTGTAGTTATTTCGCATATAGGTGACACGTACCCCGAGGACGAGCGTGGTCACGCGAGGCAGGGGGGCTACGACCCTTCTACATACCAGTGAGTGGGCTTTTGTTTTCCGTATATACCTATATACATTTATATTCCCAGAAATAGATTAAAAAGGGTAATTGATTTATGCCATGCACTTTATTATTATCGTTTATGCATCATTGCATGCTTTATTAGTGGCATACATATACATATGCATATTGGGTGCTGTGGACGCACAGGTAAGTGCCAGGTAAGTGACATTCACGTTTATGTTTCAGTAGTGGTTTGAGATGCCTAGAGAGCTCATAACCTGCACCCCCGGTGTTAGTGCTCCCGCCCAGAGTAGGGCACAGTCCTTCACGTGATGTTCACCTCCCGCACCACACGCTCAGCTTGGGATTCAAGTTAGGTGCATAGGCCTGTCGTACAGACCACATTAGGTGGTTCCGACTCGTAGGTGACCCGCGATTAGTCGCACAGTCTTCACGTGATCGTAGCACTAGAGCGTATATATGTTACACCCAGGCCTGTCGTACAGACCACCTTGAGTGGTTCCGACTCGTGGGCAGGTTCAGTTTTAGAGTTGAGATTTGAGCTCTAGATGCAGCCGTACAGGTCACGTTAGGTGACTCCGGCTGCCAGATGTTATGACGTTGATATGATTTTATACCTGGGCACTTACATTCATATTATGGCTTTGGCATGGCATATCTTGAGCATGTTTGGCATACCCTTGAGCATATTGGGCATACCTATACATACGTATATATGTTTATTTTCTGGGAAGTATACAGGTTTTACGGCGAGGGGTTAGAATGTATTTTGCTAAATGGTTTTCAAAGAGCTTTGTTTTGCCCACTCACGCTTTTGTTTTGCGCCCCTCCAGGTTCTAGTTGCTTAGCCGTTGCGGTGGTTTCCTTTGAGAGCTCTTCGGCGTTCTGACAGACACTCCATATTGTAGGGCTGCCTTCGGGCGTGCTACTGTTATCGTTTTATTTGGGCTGCTATAGACCTGCTCTGAACTTGTATCTCACTTACTAGCACTTATTCTAGTACTTTGTATGCTAGTTTTTAATTGTTCGTACTTTTATATTACTATTTTATTAGCTTCCGCACGTGCACATGGCTACGTCACCTTTGTGTGACGGCCAGCACGCTCCGATTTCGGTCGGGGTGTGTCATTTAATCTCCTAGAAGATAAAGTATTTCAAGATGTTTTATGTACATAGAACATAATCTCTTTGTATATAAGTAATCCCTTGGACTCTTAATCATCACAATTATCATACCTTGTTCCTTTCTTTTTCTCCTTTTTAAGAAAAAAAGGGGGACAACTGGTGGCAAGTCACGGTTATCCACCCCTTTTGGAGGTCGGAAAGACTCACATAAATATTTTAACCTCCTCATAGCCACAAGTCTGGCTTTCACAACAACATCATGTTTCAAACCCGAGACCTTCAGTTTTTAGTTTTAAGAAAGCCTCGTTATCTGCCATTTACCATTGGATCACCAACTCGTGGTTATCGTACCTTGTTCCTCAATAAAGCCTTATTTGAACAAAACAAAAAATATAGTGATAGAATAATAGTGATATTTCTTTAATTATTTTTTATTTCTTTTTGAATAAACTATATTATTTATATTAAGGGAGATGAGGGTGAGCTTAGTTTTACAATGTGCTAACAATAATGTGATTCAAATTCGCCTTTAGTAAGAATCGAACTTAAAATCTTTTAATTTTTATTATTTTTAGTTGGAGCATTCTACATGAGTTTTTTGTGAGATTTGTGGTTTAAATTGTTTTTTTTTTTTTTTTTTTTTTTTTGTCGATGGTGCCTGGCTTCATAGCGAAACATCGTTGTTGACTCTCTGAGGTTACATTGTCAGAGGGAGTATTTAAAAATTAGTGTTTTTTGTTGTTGACAAAACTAGTGTTACATATAAAATTACTTTTTAACCAAATTCAAATTTCTTAATTTTTAATTACTCTCTTAAAATGTAATTTCAAGTTCAGTTACGGTATATATAGGTGCAAAATTTTCCAATTTTTATTTACCAACATCATATATATTTTTTTGAGAAATGTCAAGGGGAATCTCTCAAAAGTAGAATTCTTCATGAATTCTCTGTCGCCTCATGTTTTTTACGCAATGTTTAGTAATGTTAGTACGAAAATTGACGTTAAACTATAAGGTGACAGAGAGTAGATGTGCCAAATCAACTTATTAGGTTGTTAATAGATACCTATTAAGATCCATTTAGTGTGATTTCACCTTACACTATTATCACCCCTACTAAACTACCTCTATATTATAGTGATATCAAATTAAATAGTTCTTAACAATACCCATTAACAATCTAATAAGTTGATTTACCACCTCTAACAGAGAATCCATAGAGGGTTCCATTTTAAAAGATTCATCTTAATTAATTTTTTTTTTCACCGTAGGGAGGAGAGGATGTGTGTGTGTGAGAAAGAGAAACAAAAACAAACAAAAAAAATGAAAACGAATGCAAAGAGCAAGAAAACTTTAAGTTTTAATGATAAGGATAAAATAAAATGTAAAGTGAATAGTATCAAGATTAATTTTTTAATATAAAAATATGATTTTTCATTAAAGTAAACAGTATCAAAAAAAATTTATTAAAATTTCAAAAAATAAAAAAGTCTGAAGAGGGTAGGATGCACGACAGGAGAGGTGAAAAAAGGTCGTCACGTCACAGAGCACAAGACGAAATTCTGAACGAATCCAAACACAATAAAATGCATAAACACATCGAATCTCGTCCTCAACAATCCTATCCAATCCCTACTACCAAAAACACAAATGTAAGTAATGAGTGGGTGCAAACGTGCCATTTGCAAAATGCTAACCTTCCAATAATGGAAGTGGGACGAGGCTGTCATTTGACGATGTTGTCTTCCTCAAGTGCAAACAGGTGTACCCTCTAGAAGGGAGCCCACTAAAAAGTTTGGTTTCCACAATTAAATTAATTTGTAGTACGAAGAGTTGTTTAACTTCTTAAAACACATCTAATGAAGATATTAAACTATAATGTTAAATTTCATTTGATGAGACATGATAATTTGAAGTTTGATGTTTATTTATTTATTTTTCTTAAAGGATGAGTCAAATTATTTTTTATTATATATTATAGGACCTAATGTTATAGAAATTGTTAAAAATTGTGTAAATTAGTTTGGGCACTGTATTTGATTTGAAGTCATTGGGCTATGTTATAAAATAAAAATAAAAAAAGCTTCCATCTCACATACAACTCGTCGGTTGGAAGAAACTTACCGTCTTTTCATCCTATTTGGCACTTTTGACTCTTCTTCAGAGATAGTTTTATAAGTCATTGCAAGATTATTACTTTTATCAATGTGAGATTATTTTACCTTCATATCCTCACACACTGCTCACGTGTGACAAATTTTTAAGTTTAACATGTGGACAACACGACTTGGAGCACGTGTGGCTGTTGGTTGTACACGTAAGACAACCTGTTCTGATACCATAAAAAGAGTTGAGGTTTCACTGTAAACTCCTTTTATTATTCTTAACGTCTTTTCTTTGTTTCAAACCTACCCCTTCATCATTTGAGCAATTTCTCAGTGTGATCATAACACCGTTGTGATAGCAAAAATACGATGTCTTCAGTCTTGACAAGATTGTACCTACAAAACAATTAAGCATCTTTGATCAAGGACAAAGCCACGTGCCCACGAGGCAAGGTCAGCCAATGAATCTTTGATGCCTAAGTCAATTTTACTTAAAAGAAAAAGAGTTTAGGGCTTGATTGCGTAGCAAAAGCTTACCAGAAATTGCCGTTACTGATCTACAAATATTGTAACATGTGTAAATTAATAATAGTTATATTTTTAAAATAGTACTATGCGTCCACTAACACCATGGCGGTTTTCACTCCTGATTATTTTTCAAAATTTTGGAGAAAACTTGAGTAGGAATTCTTATAAATGCATAGTTTGTGTTGAAGAGTCTACAAGGACTTATAATCACGGAAGAGGATCCAGTCCGGATCTTTCTAATCAAAGGCCTAGGATCAAGTGATCCGGATCGTTGAAATTTAATTCAACGACTACAAATAGGGGGCCTCTCTAAAAGTTATAATAATTGTAGCCGTTGAATTAAATTTCAACGGCCTAGATCACTTGATCCTGGACCTTTGATGGGAGAGATCCAAACCGAATCCTCTTCCTATAATCACAAGTGTTATGTATTCATTAGTCAATGCATGTCACTCATCTTCTCATGTGACAAGGAAAGCGCCACAAATTGGAATTTGGATCTTCTCTGGATTTTAGCATTCAGAACTTAAGGACCAAGAAATTTGGGGCCCTTGATTTGTGTGAAAGAGAAATCAGAGCCCTTGGTTTGTGTGAGGTGGGTTAGCAAAATGAGTTATTGGAGATCATTGGATTCAATTTGAATTGTCTAGCTTGCTTGATTCTTGAGCTTCAGACAATGAGATCCGGATAGGAAAATTGTTTCTATATTTTTTCTTGCACCGATCCCACAGCTTCTTCTTTGATTACCAAGGTCTAACCACAACTTTAATTTTGCAAAATTGGGTGGTTTACGTATGTAGAAATGAGTTCATGTGACAATTTGTTAGATATACACACCATAAAAATAAAATACGACTACTAGTAGACAAGCATGGTGTTGTCTCCTTTCGTCCCTCTATTTTTTTTTTTTTTTTTTTTTTTTTGTCTTGGTAACAAAAACAAAACAAGATGATACCCACTACCCACCACAGGTCCCAAATAGCAATTTCCGATCTCAATTGTGTATTACCTTATTGTACAAAAGCTTGAACTTATGTATAACTTTGGTAATTGGTACCCACTTCCTCTTCTAGAACATGGCCTTCATTAAATGTGGATTATCAATCAAGGAACCCATATCACATTGATGGTCCTACACTTGATTTTAAAGCTAATTTTGGGATTACTTAAACAAACAAACACAAAAGATAGACTTAAGGTGAAGAGAGTGCCAATGAGAGCAAAGGCATATTTGTTAAATTTAGAGATGTCATTGCTACCAAACTACTATGAAGATTTAGTAATTAACTAATTTAAGTTATGGTTACTATAAATAATTTTAATGAAATTTAAGGTGCCTTAACTACAACATATACTTGACATAAGTTTATGTATACCTGCATTTCTAAATAATCGTGTATATCTATACCTACGAAAATTTTCTTAATTAGGATATTTGTAATTTCTGCATACTTATGTAGAACTATTTTTAGGCGGAAAATACTAGTGTTATGTTGACGAGGTTTATCCTGTTTTTGTTTTGTTTGTGTTGACACGGTTCATCTAAATTAAACAAGTATGCTACGTCTTATGGTTTTGTATATCCATCTATATGGGTTCATCTAAATTAAACAATTATGTTATGTCTCATGGTTTTGTATATCCATCTATATGGCTTGAATTCGTAGTAAATTCTATTTCGTTAAGAACAGTTGAATCATTTTTATCACATTTCATATACGTATGGTGCAAAAAAAAATGTCCAACGCCAAGTTATTAAAGAAAATGACTGTATTTTAAAACCTATGCTATCGACTCCTAGGCTAAAAATGGCCAAGGACTTATGGGCTGGTTCGAATTTGGCCCCATTTTTTGAGGTGTGAGCAGTCCAGCTCGATTGTAGGGTTATCCTTTATTTGGCCCATTTTTAAATGAATAGAGTTTGGGCCTTCCTTAATAGGCTGGGTCGGTCCATGGCCCAGTCCTAAGAGTTGGACCCTGTTTGGCCCGATGTAACTAATAAATTTGGTGTAGACTATTTATCTATGGATAATGTTAGGGCAATCAAAAATTTTAAAATAAATCGTAAACCAAATGATATATTACCAATAAGAAACAAACACGTTAATCGATACTTTATTCATAATCCAATCATTTACAACCACATCATTTGGTTTAAAAATTTTGATCTCCCTAACATTACCCTACAAGTAATTTTTTTTTTCCCAACAAATTAAATCCTTTAGTCCTAGTTGTAGTTTATAATAATTGAGTAAGAGAATTTTGGTTCAATTCTTAACGGTAACAAAATAATTTTTTAGCTAAATAAAGAGAGATTATTAGTAGCATGAAATAAACCTCAACATTGTTTTTTTTTCTTCAAGGAAATTATTATCAATTTTTTTAGCAAACGATATTAGCTACACTAAGGGAGTGGGGAGTGTCAGAGTGGGCTAAGCCTCACAATAGATTAGTAATAATGTGGCTCTAATTCACCATTGGGGAGAATCAAACCTAAAACCTCACACTTACAAGTGAGGAGGAATACCACTAGCAAAGAAACAGATTTACAAACGAAAGCCCCAGAAATAGAAAAACATAAACAAGCAAAAAAGGGGCCAACTAAACAAACCCGCAAGACCCTAACTAGACAACTGAGGCCCAAAAACAGAAAAAAAAATATTATCAAGAATCCGTTGCTATCGCCTCCGTCGGAAAAGTGCATCTCGGCCTGCACAAATCCACGCCCACCACTGAACATTGTCTCGCCAATCTCGTCTTCCAACCTCGATATGCTCTTCGAGTATAGCCACAATTGAAAGAAATCAGTTGGCTGCCAAAAAAGGATAAAAGGGCCAATCGGCTGGCCCAACCTAGCCAGCCCTGGGCCGGGCCAAATGTTTGAAACCAACAGCTACTTGCTGATGTCAGCTAACTGTTATATTTGAATTTTTTTTTTTAATTTTTTTTTTCCTGTAATTACCTAAGCCATTAAACAACATTAAATAACATTAAGTAACATTAAACGACATTAAACAATATTAAACAACATTAAATAACATTAAGTAACATTAACGTAAAATTATTGAGATTCCGAGACATAAAATTATTGACAATCCATAACGTAAAATTATTGAGGTAGTTTAATTTAAGTAACTATATTAATTCAATTAAAATAATAAATTATGTTTGGTCCTATGACCTTTTGGCCCCCTCGGTTGGAGATGGTTTTTTGTCATAGGACTATGTTTGGCCTATGGTCTTGTAGCCCCTTAGTTGGAGATGGTAAGAAAAATAACCTGACATTGTTGATTAAAATATTAATTTCTTAGAGGGCTATAGGGTCAAAGAGAGCCCTCTGACCCTCATTCGGTTGGAGATGGCCTTAGATGAAGGAGGAAAAGGGCTGCCAGTAAGGTAAGAAGAGACCCTTGAACTATAAACACCTCACTTTTAAAATTTTGAATTTATTAGTGCAAGTATGTAACGGTGTAAGTGGGTGGTGTCGACTGTTGAGACTCTTGACAAATGGATAACATTAGGGAGACTAAAATTTTAAACCAAATTTGCAGACCAAATGATATGTCACCAATAGGAAATAAGTACGTTAATTGATACTTAAAATAATAATCCAATCGTAAACAACCACATTAGTTGGTTTACATAATTTGGTTTATAAATTTGGTCTCCCTAGCATTACCCTTAAAAAAGGGGGTGTGCTATCCAACATTTTTTTTTTTACTTCTCACACACCTTTTGTTAATTTATGTCTTTTGATATTTTCCAATCCATCCGATCCAATGACTAAAAATTAAAAAGGTATGTGAAATGTAAAAAGGATGTGTGGATAGCAGATTCCTAAAAAAAGGGTGTAGTTAAGTTAGGATTTAGATGTTGTAAACGGATCAAGGATGTGAGATTCATCATTAATGTACATGTTTTCACATTCAAGTTGTGTACATAGCCGGATTGATATAATTGTGTTTTAGTGATCAATTTAATTAGTCCCAACTGACGTTATATACCCAAATTATTAGTGTTTCTCCGCTGCTAATCTTAGATTTATTTATGTATGTTAAATGCATGTGATGACACAGTATTATATGATAAAGATTATATCATATAAAAGATCATGACATGAAGATAAATGAATTCCTTGAATTTTTAAAATTTGGCTTTGAGTTTCATTTTTTGATTTTCAGTTTTCATTTTTTTTAAAACCAAAAGCTGAAAATATTTACTAAACAAGATTTTAGTTTTTTTATTTATTTTTTATTTTTTATTTATTTTTTAAAAGAAAAAACTGAAAACGAAATGATTATCAAACGGTTCCTAAGTTTTCAGTCTTTAATTTTTAAAAATGTTCTTTAAATTGTACCACCATTTGAAAAGATGATCAAACATAAGCGAACAAAGCCTCCTAATACACAATCTTACATTGTACTATACATTTTATCAAATCGAACTGTCTTATTTAAAAAAAAAAAAAAAAAAAAAAAAAGGGTTTTAAATGTACCTTAAACTATAGCCACTTGAAATACATGATCTTCAATTGTAAGTTGTATCTTAACGATCGAAATCATCTTATAAAAGGTTTGTTTATTTCCACACACACATTCCTTCAGTGACGAGGAAAGGTTTGTTTAAAGCTTTTAACCCCCTAATTCCTTATTTTGATAGGACTCCAGACTCCTAATTATGCCAGGACTCGATATCGATGGTATAAAACGTTGCTGCCCCCATCCTGCAAATTCAGACAACATAACACTCTAAGGCTGTCAACTTCCGCACACACTCGCTACTCACTCACATTCAACATCATGATTCTGTTAGCACTATTCGCGGTGATTTTCTTCGAGATGGTTTTCATACTCTCCATCTTGCTCGAGACCCCCTTGAGGAAGACGGCGACGCTGCGGTCTTTGGTCTGCTGCGGTTAAGTTCCTAGCCAATACAATCTTCTACACAATGATCCAGAAGCGCACGACGGACAATTTCATCCTCGAAGCCACTCTCATTGCGTTTGCCCTATTTCTTGCTCTTGTGATCGACCAACTGCATCGTCGTCTCAGTTCTCTTGATAGATGTATCGTTTGCAGTTCGAAAAGGTTCAAAGAGTTGGAAGAAGTGGTTGCTAGTTTAAATCTGAGGCTAAGGCACATGAGAAATCAGATTATAAGCGCAGAGAAAATTAAGAACCAGCCTCCTCAACCTTTATGTGACCAAAAGGTTGAAGGCATCGAGCCAAATAATAAGAAATAAGTTGTTTACTGAAAGTTTGAACAAAATTAATGTTGCAGTCTACATTGAAAGACCGATCATGTCCATTTAGGCAGCTAGAAGAACTATTGACGCAATTAACTGTACAAGTTTTGAGGGTTTTTTTTTCGATTGATGGATAAACAGGTGGATAGTGAAATTGACTTCTTTTTTTCCAAAACTTAATAAATGCACTTTTTTCTCGATGCATGGCATGATTTTATGTTGATTTATGTTTGCATAATTATTTTAATTTTTATTAACTCGAGCTAAACTTAAAGTCCGAGCTCATTCAAAAAAAAGAGCCGAGTCGAACCAACCATTTATGAGTTCGAGTTCAATCCACAATGAACCGAGCTGAGCTTAACATCCCTAGTTTCTCACCAAACGTCTAAAAGACTAAAACTGATAACTTGATTCGCTACAAGAGAAAACTTAGCAAAGCCGCCATCTCACCAACGATCTGTCGCGTTTGATGCGTGGTTCGAACTTGGAATCTGCACTCCATCAAATAAGGGACAGCCCTTTTGCTTGCTGTGTTTGGCTTGCAACACCATTTGGAATCCCTTTCCCCGGAGCTTCTCAAATGGAAGTCTCCTCCTCCAGGCCGTCTCAAAATGAATATCGGCGGAGCTTGGAGTAAGGAGAATGCTGTTGGAGGGGTGGTATCATTATCCGGGATTCTACCGGAAAGTTTGTTGCTGCAAAGGCGCTGAAGCTCTGGCTTTCAAAGAAGATCTTTTGCTGGCTTCGACAAGGGACTTTCACAAATAGTTCAGTTGAGAGTGACTCACTTCAGATCATCTCAGGCTTCGCAGCGCTAAAGGGCACCTCTGTCAACGTCTATCCTATCGGGCACATTGTGGAGGATTTCAAGGCATTGCTGTCTCTGTGATCACTGAAGCTTCTATTGCAACGCGTCCGTCGCCAAGCAAACGGAGCAGCGCATCGTCTAGCCCGGTTTTCCCTAAACACTCTCTTATCTGATGCTCTTTTAGAAGACAGCTTAACTTGTAATGTTATATCTTGGTCCCCTCGTGTACTGTTCTTCTAGGTAATGAAATGCTCTCTTTACTAAAATAAAAAACAAATTGATCCCCACCAGTCACCATCGATCAATCAAAAAATGAAAAAATTTCACTCTCAACCGTCTCTCTGACTCTTAGATAGACTTATATGAAATAAGCACAACAAGGTAACGGCCCCTCAATCACACCTCGCCAGTATCTTAATTACATGCAACATAATTGATTTGAAACAATACCATCTTGTAATCTCTATTTCATAAAAACTTACATGCACGAAACATGCCCATCATCAAAATGGTGCTTCGATCCAATAACAATATCATATTGATAACTTATTTCAAGTAGATTACTCTCTTATTTAATACATCATGTTCCCCTATCGCCTCGCCATGAAATCATAAATGCCTCGCACACTCAGTCAAATTAGTTTGGGTAAATTATACAAAACTACCTCAATTATAGGTCGAACTACAATCTCATACCTCATGTTTAAAACATGACAATGTCATACCTCAACTTATGATTTTGTTGCAATGTCATGCCTTCGTTAACTTTTCTGTTAATTTTTCTATTAAATGCTGACGTGACATGAGGGGGACCCACTATTTTGCTAATTAGAATAAAAAATTAATTAATTAATAATAAATTATTTGTTATTTATTTAACAATTAAAAAATATTTAAAACAAATAAACCTTTCTCTACCTTTTTTTTTTTTTTTTTCCCCCCAGAAACCGTGCTTTCTCCTCAGCTCCCCTTCGTCCTCCTCCACCCCCTTCTTCCTCCTCCGTCCCCTTCATCCTCCTCTTTAAACACAGGTTTCTGATCTTTTCTAGCCCGCTTCAACTGACCCAGAGAACGGCCATCTTTTCCCTCAAACTCTCCCTTTCTCTCCCAATGCTCACCATCTTTTCTTCTCTGTGTTCACAAAGACGCCGAGTTCCAGAGAAAGGCCATCACTAGACCACCACCATAACCGTTTCACTCTCTCTTATTTTCTCCCTCAACGCTCAACTCCCCAGTTTCTCTAACCTCTCATCTTCTTTGTACAACAACATAGATGGACTAAACCCTAAACTACCTCGTAGTTTTCAGATGAAAATCCATCAATTCCTGGTCAAATTGGACGAGATTTGGACCACAGATCACTTCCCCTTCATCTTGAGGTTCGAATTCGAGCATGGGAGACTTGAATTTGCCTCGATTTTGCGAGAAACCAAAAGCCCAATTTTGGGCTGACAACCTTAGGCCGTTCTCAGGCCATTATCCGGCCACGACTTGGTGTACAAAGGGTATATTTCTACTCTTTGATCTGTGATCTTCGTTTTGAGATAAATTTCCTGTGTTTTGGTAGAGATTTTAGGATGAACGGAGCAGAAATGCCGGTGCCTCTTTTTTGGGGCGCGTTAGGAGAGAAGGGAGAGTTTGAAGGAGAGAGATTGGGATGAGGGGGCCCAAAAATTATTTGTTTATAATGAATATTAATTGTTAAATAAATAAAAAATAATTAATTATTAATTAATTAATTTTTTATTCTAATTAGTAAAATAATGGGCCAAGCTCATGACACGTCAGTATTTAACAGAAAAATTAACAGAAAAGTTAACGGAGGTATGACATTGTAATGAAATCATAAGTTGAGGTATAACATTGTCATATTTTAAACATGAAATATGAGATTGTAGTTCGATTATAATTGAGGTACTTTTATGTAATTTACCCAATAAATTTTTAAATCTGTTGTTATTTATCATGTAGCGCGGTCGGGATGACCAGGGCGGTTTCTCTGCAGAATTAAAATATATAAATCTCCGCAGGCCCGCAGCTGAAAAACCAAAACAATTTGCCAACACCACCACCAGTAGTCAGTCCACTGCATCAGTATACACCCCAAACCATCATCCATGGCCTCGATTTTCGTTCCACAACCTCCGCTCCTCCATCGCTCCAAGCCTTCGGCTTCTACTCCGGGCGATCGGACGCCGTGCTTGCCGCTGGTAACCCGTCCCGGTCAGAGGCTCTTCCTGGTATCCGTCGCCACTTTGGGGGTTCGGAGGTCCTTCAATGTCGCATCCTCCGCCACCTTCGTGCCTAATTCCGTACCGGTATCTTCTTCGTTCCCGTTATGCAATTCGAATTTTCATCTGATTAATTTGATCAGAATTTGTAATATATTAGGGTGATTGATTCCTTTGTAGTTATGAACAGGAGGATGAAATTTTTGGAAATGTGATTGCTGTCAAGCTTGCGCACTTGTTCATCTAATTAATTTGATCAGAATTTGTTTACTGCATTGGTATGTCTGATTAGAACTGGATAATTTATGATCGAATTGCCGCTCTTTTGCTTGATATTGTTGTGCAGGAGAAAAATGGAGTTCTTACTGTTGGCGATTTTATGACGAGAAGAGAGGATTTGCACGTGGTGAAGCCTACAACGACTGTCGACGAAGGTATTTGTTGTATTTGCATGAGGTGACGCTTCGTCGCGTGTAATACTTGTTTTTATAGGTTTTTCGTTTCTTGTGATGGATCTGTGCCTACAGCTATAGAGCTTCTTGTCGAAAACAGAATCACTGGTTTTCCGGTGATCGACGATGACTGGACACTGGTAGGTGCTCACTTATATATCATTGAGTTTCTTTGTCACATTTATAAATGATTGTCTAATTAAACTAACTTCAAGTTTCCATGTATTTATTTAAATTCCAGAACCAGACTTACCAATGATTGCCAATTTATGACGTTTGAAATTCATGTGGCCAAATCTTGTCTTACTTAAAACAAGCGTTACCCCAAATGATCTGATGTGAGCTTAGTGTAGTTACATTGTGCAACTGATGTATAATGGTACTCTGTTGACGCAGGTTGGTCTTGTCTCAGATTATGACTTGTTAGCACTGGACACTATTTCAGGTAACTAAATATGTTCGTTGATCTTCATTTTTGTTTCTTTATGGAATTAAGCTGTATAATTCATTTTTTTTCTTAAAGATTTCACGGCCTTCTTTTCTCTCAATTTCACATTCATTTGATTAATTACCGTACTTGATAGTGCTAGGCTACCCCTTGAAAAAGGGTAATCTGAATCTTGTGAACTAAGTTTGTTTGACAAATTTATTTGCTTAGCAGAGAAGTATTGTTTTGGCTGGTACGCATTGTAAGTATAGATTAGCTTTTTGAGGAAATTGAAGTATACGTTATTTATTTGTTTTTCAACTTTGAAGCTAATTAAAATATGATGAGATTTTCTTCCATAAAAGGGAGCAAAGGCGGAGATGATGATGTTGAGGGGGATGAGTGGTATAAAGATACTGAGTGTAGAATAGAAAACGAAAATTCATGTGACGAGTCCCAACAAGTATGCGATTAGGATCCATGTAATCAAACTCAAAAGGAGGTTGGGATTATTGTTAAGTTTAATATACGGAAATGTAAATGCGAATCATGTTGTACTGGCTTTGGCAAGTAAAGAATTAATTTTAACTTTTGTTGAGGAAAAAAGTGGTTTTAAAGGGGGTGAATCAATATTGTGTGAATAAAAAATGGAATCTTGGGCATGAATCTTATATTAGTACAAATCTCTTGGAAGAGGGTCAAAATGTTAAATTTACCTGTATAATTTGTATATCAAATTTACTCGAGATGCAAAGGTTCGTTTAATTTCTTTTACAACCTATTTGGAACTTCATCAGAATAAGGAATTCTCTGCTTCAGTTCAGCTTCATCTGAGTTCTATATTAAGCATTACTATCTGGAACCGCCTTTGCCATTAGAATTCAATTTATTTGGTAGGGAAAGATTTGGATGTTCATACAGATACCAGTCCAACCAAATTAGATTTGATTTGTCAAGGATTCAATTTAATTTTCTCTCACACTTTCTCTCATTCCAAAGGTGGCCCTGCATTCCCTCTTGTTTCTGCACTTTTATCTTCATTCTCCACAGAGCTCTCTAGGTTCTTCAATAATCTATTGGTTTTCATTTTTCTCATTGAAATCGAATGAATTTTGCTTGCATTATTGCGTCTACTTGATGTCAAAGACGTAAGAATATATGGCTATTGAACAAAATTATTTGTTTTTGCTTAATATCTGTTGGTGTTTGGAAATTTAAATTAAAAGTTCCAGTCTGTGATACTGTTGCGTGCTACAACAGCTCTAGTGGGCAACTGTTATGTAGTTCAAGAGGTGTAATATTGGGACCATATTCATTTGTTTCCTCTGTTTTAAACAATAGTGAAATCAACTTAATTATTCAATTTAGTTTCAAACAGATAACATGAAGTGAAAATCAATTATACTCAAGTTTATTTGATTGACCTCAATTCAGTTTTAGATAGAATTGCTCACAAATGATGTGTTAGGTTGTGGATTAACTTCTTCTATGTCCAATGATCGGGTTGGTCATCTCTTACATAGTTGATAATACAAATCATTCGAATATTTCACCTGATAGGTAGCGGAAGAACTGACAACAGCATGTTTCCAGAAGTTGACAGCACTTGGAAAGTATGTGAGATTTTATTTATCTTTTACCTTTCTCGATATTTGTCTTATAATTTTATATGAATTTTAGTAGAATTAACATATGATCTCGGTAATGGGAATGAATTTGAGAGGAGGGGTTTAATAGTTTCTCAAACTTGTATATCCCCATAGTGGCAATTGATATATCAAAAGGCATGGTGCTTTTTGCTCTAGAATTTCAAATTGGCGCATTGCGAAGCATCTTTGAAGTCTAACCAGTAGTTTTCCTTTTTCTGCAACAATAATTTGTCTTATAAAAATGCTTATATAACTGCATTGTGGTTGCAGACTTTTAACGAGGTACAGAAATTGCTCAGTAAAACCAATGGTCAGGTGGTGGGTGATGTGATGACACCAGCCCCAGTTGTTGTTAGTGAAACCACTAATCTTGAGGGTGTTGCTAGGTATGCTTTTCCTGCTCTACTTTTTCCCATTATCGGTCTCTACCCGGAAACAATTAACTTCTGTTATATGATGGCAGAATGTTGCTCGAGACAAAATATCGCAGACTTCCAGTTGTAAATGAAAGCGGCAAGCTGGTAAGAGATGCATTCTTTTTCTCCGTCTTCGTAATGATCTTTCAACAGTATCTCTGATATGCCATTGTTTGTTATCTGAAGATTGGAATTATTACAAGAGGAAACATCATAAGAGCTGCCCTTCAAATGAAACATGCTAGTGAATCGAAAACATAGCACGCAGACACATTCGGATCAATATCATTTCCAGATGTTTATGGTGGAATCACAGAAGACGTCGGAGGAATTGGTCTGCTTTTTAGGTTCAATTTCGACAAAGGATTTGTATAAATCAGCAATGAAATTGTAATAATAATAAATAACACGAGATCAGAAAGAAAATAACGATGCGTACGTTTTAGTATAGGAGGAATGTGTTGAAGTTGTTAAGATTTCCTAGCCGTTAGGATTAGGTTTCTTAGTTTGTATGATTGTTTTCAGTTGTTGTTAATAATCCCTATTCTTTAGGGACAAGTTGTTTAGTTTGCTTCTTATTTTAGTCGTGTTTCACGTTATTAGGTGTAACATCCCATATCGCCCAGGGAAGTGGATCAGGTAAGCCTTATATGTATATTTCCATCTTTACCTAGCACGAGGTATTTTGGGAGCTCATTGGCTTCAGGTTCCATTGGAACTTCGAAGTTAAGTGAGTTTGCACAAGAGTAATTCCATGATGGGTGACCCACTGGGAAGTTCTCGTTTGAGTTCCTAGAAACAAAATCGTGAGGGCATGGTCGGGTCCTAAAGCGGACAATATTGTGCTATGGTGGAGTCAAGCTTGGGATGTGGTGGGGCTCAGGTTGGGATGTGACAATATGGTATCAGAGCCAATCCATGGCCGGTGGTGTGTCGACAAGGACATCGGGTCCCTAAAGGGGGTAGATTGTAACATCCCACATCGCCCAAAGGAGTGGATCATGTAAGCCTTATATGTATATTCTCATCTCTACCTAGCACAAGGCTTTTTGGGATCTCACTGGCTTCGGGTTCCATCAGAACTCCGAAGTTAAGCGAGTTCGCGCGAGAGTAATCCCATGATGGGTGACCTATTGGGAAGTTCTCGTGTGAGTTCTCATAAACAAAACCGTGAGGGCGTGGTCGGGGCCCAAAGTGGATAATATCGTGCTACGGTGAAGTTGAGTCTGGGATGTGGTGGAGGCCCGGGTCGGGATGTGACATTAGGTTTGTTAAAACGTGGGCCGCTTATTTCTTGCTTTCAGTTTTCTTATAAGGCTATTTAACGCCATTGTTGCTCTTTCAATTGAATAATAGATATTCTCCCAGGTATTGAGTGCACAAACAAACATTTATTTACAAGTTTTCTTGAGTGTTCATCCTCGGGTTCCAACATCTGGTATCAGAGCCCCATCACAGGGCCTGATCGAAGCTAGTTTCATCGTTTGACAACAACGCCATGGCCACTGAAAGTAGCTTTGTGCAACATGCAATTCCGAGGTTTGATGGACACTATGACCACTGGAGTATGCTCATGGAGATTTCTTGTGCTTCAAAGAATATTGGAGCTTGGTGGAGACTGGGATTCCTGCAGTAGCAGACGAGGAGGATCTCGCTGATGCACAGAAGAAGACCATTGATGATCATGGGCTGAAAGATTTGAAGGCTAATAACTATTTGTTCCAGGCTATTGTTCGATCAATTCTGGAGATGATACTAAAGAAAGATATTGTGAAGGACATTTGGGACTCCTTAGACCAACTCCAATGATGGGCTAAAAGCCAAATTATCCCCCAAAATTTCCCCCCAAACCCACTCCAACCCAAGGGAAAATTTTGTGCTAAATGCTAAATGCTAAACCAATGCCAAATTCCCCCCAAAATTTAGCCCAGAAATCGGAGTGGACTCTACCCAATACTTATCGGAATTTAAATTTTTTTAGATTAAAATGTTCATAAAATTAATTTACGATAGTCTGCATATTTATTTTTTTTTTAAATTTAATTTAACAAAAAAAATAACCTAATTTCATTCTTTAATAATCTCGGGCTAAAATTTTAGGCTAGAATGGTTGGAACAGAAAAGCTGTTTCTGTGCTAAAAGTTAAATTTTCCGGGCTAAAAAATTTGGCCTTTAGCCCAACCATTGGAGATGGTCTTAGGGTGTGTTTGTTGCACCGGACTATCTTGGACTGTATTAGCTTCAGGGACTAAGCTGGATTGACTTAGAATAGACTAAGCTGGACTAACTTAGTAAAATGTTTGGTGCAGTGTCGGACTAAAAAACAGGATAATTAATAAACTATAATATTATATTAATTAATGCATATATAGTAATATTTTATATTATTTAATGTTTATATAATAATATTTTATGTTTTTCATGCATATTTATTCCCCTTTTACTTTACTCCAAAGAGACTACCCTCTAGAACTATCTTTTCTTTTCTTCTCCCTCTGGCTCCGCCCCATTTCTTCTTTCCTCCATACTTTTCCTGCAAAACGCAAGTGTAAAGTTCATTGCAAATCCTTCAAAACAAGCTCATCCTCTTCATTCTCTTGCCGCTATTAAGCATTTCCACCTTCCTCATCTTTTTTTTTCCCAAAATTTTTTCAGATCTCTCTCCTTCCTCTGATACATGCGTTGGCTTTTCCACCTACAAAGTCATCTCATAAATTTCTGGCAATGGGTGGATTTTGAATTTCAGGTTGGATTTTTTTGTTGTTATTTTTTTCGCCTTTTTTTTTTTTTTTTTTGTGGTTGGATTTTGAGGTTTGGGCAGTAGCTGGAACTTTGTTTCAAATTTGAGTGGTGATTAAAGGGTTTTGCAAAGGTACGCTTGCAGACGATGCAACAGGCAAATAGAGCATGTTTGAGGACGGGATTAGCAATCCCATACATATTGGGGGTCCTCACTAAGACTACCTAGTGAAAGACTTAGTCGATGCGAGTCCGACCTGGTCTCATTCATGTTAATCCTTGTTCGCATCAAACACCGGCTAGCAATCCCAGTTAAGCCAGTCCAATCCAAGGAAGTTTAGTGAGGGCAAACAAACACCCCCTTAAGGTAGAAGTACCAAGGTACAACACGAGTCAAGCATGCACAACTACAAGCTTTTTGAAAGAGTTTGAAGTGCTGCATGTGAAGGAAAGAGAATCAGTGAATGAGTACTTCGCACGGACTCTCACCATAGCTAACAAGATGAGGATTCATGGGGAAAAGATGGGATATGTGGTGGTCATCGAAAATATTATGAGATCAATGACTCTTAAATATAACTATGTGGTGTGCTCTATTGAAGAGTTTAATGATCTCGACATCTTGTCCATCGATGAACTCCAAAGTAGCTTGTTAATGCACGAGCAGAGAATAAGCAGGCACACGGTGGATAAACAAGTTCTGAAGGTGACTCATGAAATCCAGCCAGGTGGGAGAGGTGGACACAACGGTTTCAAAGAAGAGGACAAGAGATGGGTAGGAATAGACCTGACAAGTCTACCCTTGAATGTTACAATTGTCATGAACTTGGGAATTTCCAGTGGGAATGCCCTAAGAAAGGGAATGATTCAAAAGGTTTCTACGTAGAGACAAGTGAAGAAATGTTGTTGATGGCTTATATGGATATCGAGGAATTATGGTTCATGAATTCGGGATGCAACAACCATATGTGTGGCAAGAAGGTGATATTCACATACCTTGATGAAACCTTTAGGAAATCTGTGAAGTTAGGGAACAATTCAAGCTTGGCTGTGTTAGGGAAGGGAAATGTGCGTATAGAAGTCAATGGGATCATGCAGGTCATCACTGGGGTATTTTATTTGCCGGATTTAAAGAACAACTTACTTAGCATTAGGCAGCTGTAAGAGAAGGGTCTTGCCATTTTTATAAAAGGTGGCAAGTGCAAGATTTATCAGCCTGAGACATGACTGATCTAGGAAACATCAATGGCAATGAATAGAATGTTCATCTTGCTTGCTCGCACACAACCACAAGAACAGAAGTGTTTCAACACTGTTGCAGAAGATCAACCCTAATTGTGGCATTGTAGATATGGACATCTGAGTTGGAGCGGCCTAAAAATTCTTCAACAAAAGAATATGGTGAAGGGCTTACCAAAGTTTAAGGCTCACGCGAAGGTTTGTGAAAAGTGTTTGGTAGGGAAGCAGCAGAGAGATCCATTCTCGAAGAAGAGTACATAGAGGGCATCTTAGACTCTTGAACTTGTGCATGCTGACATATGTGGGCCCATTAATCGGATCTTCAACAGTAAGAAAATGTATCTCATTACCTTTATTGATGATTACACTAGAAAGATGTGGGTATATTTCTTGGTTGACAAACTAGAAGCTTTTAGTACTTTCAAAAGCTTCAAGGTTAGGGTTGAAAAAGAAATAGGTTCAAGCATAAGGAGTCTATGTACAGATCGTGGGGGTGAATTCACATCACTCGAGTTCACAAATTTTTGCAACATGCAATTCAAAGGTAGTTGATTGCTACCTATACTTCCCAACAGAATGGTGTCAAGGAGAGAAAAAATCGGACCATTATGAATATGGTTCAAAGCATGCCTTCAGAGAAAAAAAAATTCAAGAGCTTTAAAAAAAAAAATCAAGAGCTTTATGGCCAGAAGCAGTCAATTGGACCATCCATGTACTCAACAAAAGTCCAACACTAGTAGTGAGAAACATGACGCTAGAAGAAGCTTGGAGTGATTCCAAACCATCAGTAAAACACTTCAGGGTTTTTGGGTGTTTATCACATGTACATGTTCCTGACAGTAAGAGGATTAGACTTGATGACAAGAGTATGAAATGCATTTTACTAGGAGTCAGTGAAGAATCCAAGGCTTATCGACTATTTGATCCAGTTTCTAAGAAAATAATGACAAGCTGAGATGTGATTTTTGAAGAAGATAAAGCTTGGGATTGGAGCGACAATCATAGAGAAGCAATCATGGCTGATCTTGAATGGGAAAAAGATGAAGAAGAAGGTCCAGGAGATGATAACAATGTAAAGGAATCCAAGAATGATGAAGCAGTACTAGAAAGTGGGGAATCTGATCAAGATGACCAGCCAGAAAACACTACCATTGAAGGACGAGTCAGAAGATGACCCACTTAGATGAGAAACTATGTAAGCGGAAAAGGTTTCTCCAAGGAAGAAGACATGGCTCACTTAGCTTTGTTTGCTGATATTGATCTCATATCTTATGAGGAAGTTGTGAAAAGTGACAAGTGGAAGAAGGCTATGGATTCAAAAATTGTGGCCAGAGAAAGAAATAATATGTGGGAGTTGATAGAGATGCCATCAGGAGGAAAAGTGATTGGGGTAAAATGGATCTACAAAACAAAGCTTAACGAGAAAGGTGAAGTGGACAAATACAAGGCTTGCTTGTTGCAAAAGGGTATAATCAACAATATGGCGTGTATTATGCCGAAGTGTTTGCACTTGTAGCTCGTTTGGATATAGTTCATGTCATATTATCACTTGCAACTCAGAATAATTGGACAGTTTACCAATTGGAAGTCAAGTCGGCATTCCTCCATGAAGATTTAGATGAAGAAGTTTTTGTTGCATAACCTCCTGGCTATGAACAAAAAGGGTAGGAGCACAAGGTATATAAGCTTTAAAATGCTTTATATGGTCTTAAACAAGCTCCTCAGGCTTGGTATAACTGCATTGAGACTTATTTCATGAATGAAGGTTTCTAGAAGTGCCCACATAAACACACCTTGTTTGTCAAAAGAATGAATGGAGGTAAAATGTAAGTTGTTTGCCTTTATGTTGATGATCTCATATTTACTGGGAATGAAGAGTCTATGTTTAAAGAGTTCAAGCATTCTATGATGATTGAGTTTGATATGACTGATCTTTGAAGAATGACCTATTTTCTTGGCTTAGAAGTGTTGCAAAGGCCAGAAGGTATCTATGTTAGCCAAAACAAATATGCTCAAGAAGTGTTGGAGAGGTTTAACATGGACCAGTGTAATGCAATTCATAATCCTATTGTTCCTGGCTTCAAAATGATGAAAGATGAAGGAGGCATAAAAATTGATAGCACTCTGTACAAACAAATTGTGGGAAGTCTCATGTACTTGACTGCCACACGACCTGATATTATGTATGTTATCAGTTTAATTAGCAGGTTTATGGAACGACCTACTGAGCTGTATCTTAAAGCAGCGAAGAGAGTGTTGAGGTACTTGAAGGGCACAGTGAGTTTTGGGTTGTTCTATAAGAAAAGAGGAAATGAAGAACTCATTGGGTACACAGACAGTGATTATGCTCGAAATCAGGATGATAGGAAGAGTACTTCAATGTATGTTTTTATGTCGAGTTCAGGGGCAATCTCATGGTCTTCGAAGAAACAACATGTGGTTACTTTATCTACCGCTGAAGCATCGTTTATAGCTGCAGTATCGAGTGCGTGTCAAGCAGTTTGGTTAAGAAGGATTTTACAGCAACTCAGTCATGAACAGTGCAAATCCACAAGGGTTTATTGCGATAATAGTTCTACTATTAAGCTTTCAAAGAATCCAGTGATGCATGGTCACAGCAAACACACAGATGTTCATTTCCATTTTCTTGGAGAGCTCACCAAGAATGAAGTTGTGGAATTGGTTAAATGTTCTATGCAAGAGCAGGTAGCGAATATCATGACCAAACCATTGAAGCTGGATGTGTTTCTGAAACTGCGGGGGTTAATGTGTGTTTGCTTACTCATGGATGTAAACTGATTGCTGATAACGTTCAGTTTAAGGGAGGATGTTGAAGTTGTTAAGATTTCCTAGTTGTTAGGGTTAGGTTTCCTAGTTTGTAGGATTGTTTTTAGTAGTTGTTAATAATCCCTATTCTTTAGGGACAAGTTGTTTAGTTTGCTTCTTATTTTAGTCGTGTACCATGTTATTAGGTTTGTTAAAATGTGGGTTGCTTATTTCTAGCTTTTAGTTTTCTTGCAAGGTTATTTAACGCCATTGTTGCTCTTTCAATAGAATAACAGATATTCTCCCAGCTATTGAGTGCACATACAAACATTTATTTACAAGTTTTAGGTTCCAACAGAATGCCTACGTCATTTCACTCACGTGCAAGTGGGTAATTTCCAATGTAGATGCATGTGGCCCCACAGTCCACATGTATACCAGTTAGAAATACACTTCACGCACGTGAGTGCAACTGACCTTGGCGAAAACTTAGTCCAATGGCTATCGTGTCTCCTTGCGAATTTACCTCGTCCGTGCGAGTGTGGTTTGCCATCTTATCCATAACCGGTGTTTGTTGAGCTGAATCGGCCATCGGATTGATTCATGATGTACCGGTTGTTGAACAATATATTTGAAATGTGGTTTGTTGACTTTATTCGGCTTCAATTATTGTGCAATTTAAATTTATGCCTTTGAAAATAGGAAATGTATCGGAGTCAAACTGATTGTCACACTGAAATTAAAGATTTTATTTTCCTTTGATCACAAGATGGAATTAAACATGTGGAACTGCAGTCAATCAAATCTTTGAGGGGAAAGAGGTAAATAGGACACCTATAGACATCTAAATCATTGAGATTTGAGAAAGTTTATAATAATTAATTACTCAAATTAGCAAATAGTAAACACCGATTTCTCCGTTAATCGTGGATTAATCATTGTCTTTACTCAAAAGTGGGTAAAAATTGTTTAACCAGAACATGGATTGGATCACAGCTCATGTATTGTTCAAAGTTCATCCGCCTATAAAACAGTGTTTGTAGCTAATCTCTAATCTCTATGCAACATTACTATGCAATCAGCTATTGCTAATCAAAATTGGAACCAACAAAGCAGGCACGTCCATCATCAACACGTGTACACGATCATATCTATGGTCTATGGTCCTCTTCAACTTACGCACTTGCATCATTATTGTACGCACACGTGCGTGTATGCAATTGGTCGTGACACCCTTCTTTCTAGCACGCTCACGCCATCTTAACACTCTCTTGTCCTTGTCGGAGAGGGATCATGTAGCCATTGCAAGACCACAAATAGAATCTAAGACCGAGAGTGAACGGCCTAGAGGGGGGGGACAAAACCGATAAAGGGCATAGTGCATCCCATTTGCCCTCTTGCTCCTCCGTCATCCAAAACCGCACCAGCACCATCACAACCATATATAATCCCCATAACCACACTTAACCAGCAACAGTGCAGAGAACCGGATATACCTAACTCTTCCAAATCCCAATTGCTTTCTTGTACTAGGACAACTAGTAGTTATAACTTCAGTGGTTAGCCTGGTCCCTGTTGTGTCCCCCAACTGTAGGACCCTTTCTAGTTTTTGCTCCCTCCTTCACAGCTAACAAGTAAAAACATTCCCTCCTCTTTCTTTTTCATTTTTTCCACTTAAATCCACCCTTTCCTTTACATTTTTGCTCTATTCCTTCAATTCCCCCATCTCCTACCTCACCACCAAACTACCACTTATGGAAGAGCAAAGTTTTAATACAAAGCAATATAAAGGGAGGGAATCGAACACGAAAACTCGGTGCTGCTCTTAACCAGCTGAACTACAAGACCGAACATTTCCTTGTACGAGGAAATGTTAATTACCCAAAATTAAAAGGAATAAATACAGAAAAAGGGGGAAATTAAGCTAATTAGTAGCATAATTTACATCTTACATCACGTTTTTATAAAGGGCCAAAATTTCTCCATCCAAAGCAAAAATTTTCTGAAAAAAAAAAGAGATACAGTAGGCGAAATTCTAATTTCCAGGACCAGGACGAAAGCTTCATCATTGCTTCAGCAGTCACATACCTCCCCTGCGCACGTTAGCAAAGGCCACCCCTCAATTTTTAAAACCGAAAGAGATTAAGACAACCTCTCTCTAATTCCACTCACCTTCCGAATTCTCCGGGTCGGGCATCTTGTTCAGGTCGACCCGATCCACGCATCCGGCGAAGCAGGGCTTAATCTCATCGCCGTCTCCGTTCCCTGCCGCGGAACCGCGGTGGTGTCGCAGAGCCGTCTCGACCGCGTCTACCCGGGCTCCGACCTCGGTGGCCCGCTTGCGTATCAAAGCTGCCGACATGTCACCGCACCCGCAGCCACCTTCGACCGGCAAAGCCTCTGGAAAATTGAGCCGCGCGGAGGGGCCCCGCAAGTAAAAAACTGCCGTGTCGTACGCCCGAGCGGCGGCGACGGGAGTGGAGTAGGAACCAAGCCAGATTCTAGAGCGCTTGTTGGGTTCTCGAATTTCGGCCACCCACTTGCCCCACTTTCTCATCCGTATCCCCTTGTACGGCTTGTCGTTGTCCACCCCAGCTCTCTTCCTATTCGCCGCCTCTCCGCCGCCGCCCTCCATCTTCAATTGTTCTCCTTCAATTGTTGATGTCGGTCTGAGAGTGCGAAAGGGGTGCTCTGCTTTTTGGAAGAGAGGGAGAGAAAGAGAGAGAGAGAGAGAGAGAGAGAGAGAGAGAGAGAAAGGTGGGAGGGGGTTTTTTGCATGCTCCTTGGCCACTAAGGTTGTATCTGGGTAGGCTTCCACGTCTCTGAAACCCAACAAACTAAAACATTTTATTCCCCGAAATAAATCCAAATTCACCGACACAACAAATCCCACCGATTTTCTTTTTCTTTTTCTCTTTTTTTGGGTTTTTTTATTTTTTGGGGAGGTCTTGCCTAATTAAGAGATGGGGTCAGTCAGACCCAGAGGACCCTGTCCTAAAATACAGGGCACTTTTTTTTGCAGTGGGGAGATGCTTTATTTATTTTTCATCTTTGCATATTTTTCAAAAAATTGGTTGGGTTTTATACAATTTAGAATTATAAATAAATAAATAAAAATATGTAGTGGGTGGTGGAGGTAGAGGAGGTAGAGGAGGTAGTGAAGTGATGGGAGGTGTCTGTTTGTGTGGAAAATTCAAGTGGAATTCAAAGGTTGTGAAGAAAATAATAATAATTCTATTTTCTTGTTTAAAATAGTGAGGAAAGAGTGGTTTATTCTTTTGTTATGATTAGACTATAATTTATTATGTGCCAATGTTGAAAATTATACTTTAATTAGTTCACGAACTTAAAAATATATTGCATCATTAATCTTTCAACTTAACGATGTGTTACACCGCTGGTTATTTTCTCTAACCTCTTTTTTTTTTTTTTAATTAAAACTAGGGATATATTAGAAACTTCAATTTAAAACAAAATGAAATTTTAAACTATAAATACAAAATGAAAATAGTTGGATTTGGCAACTTGTAAATATTAGGCAATGCGATTTCAAAGTTGATAGGAAATCGAATGTGACTGGACCTAAGGCTAGTTTGACATTGCTGAAATTGTTTTAAAAGTAGTTTTTTAAAAAAGTTGGGGGTAAAATTTTGTTTGGTAAATGAAAAACCGAAGTGATTTTTGTCAAAATCATAATAACAACAGAAAGCAGAAGTAGTTCTACCCTTGCTTTTGAAAGCAACGCTTCTTTTTTTTTTTTTTTTTTTTTTTCACAGTACAACAACCCCAAACTAGCCCTTAAACAACTAACACATCACATATTAAACTGTGAAAAAAGGTTCCTATTTATTCAATTTTCTTACACAAAAAAGATCTTTTTTTAGGTTTTTGTCTTTCTCATTTTTCAATTTATTTTCAGTGATGTGAGATGAAATTCTTAATATACCCCTAAATTTAATAAAAAAACAGACAGAGTTAGTGAAAATGATCAATTGTACAACACATTTTTGTATTCGAGGACTAAAGAAACTAATATGAGAATTCATGGACTAAAATTAAACTATGAGTAAAGTTCAGGGATCATTGCCACTATTAAGCCTACAACTCTATTTGACATTAGAAGTTTGTAAACGATGATTTTGGTAATGTTGATTTTAAGATGAATCACTCTGATTAAGTTGTATGTTGTAAACATCTGTTACCATTTCATTAAAGAAAAGCAGTGCTTTTTGCTTGAAAACACGTTGAACTAAATGTGAAATTAACTAATTTAAAAAGGTGAAATAATTTTTGTGATCGAAGATACATCTTTTTTACTAAGCGAATCAATTAAAAAATACATCTTCATTTAACTCAACCAAGATAACACAAGAAGAACTTCTACATCAAAATGCAATAATGCATGAGGTACTCTTTTTTTATTTTATTGGGGTTGGGTGAAGTGACATGAGAGCTCCGACCCAAAAATGTATCCAACCAAACACTACAAAAATCAAATATTTTTGTTTTGGAAGAGTGTTTTGGCAAATGTAAAAAGCACTCCAAACCCAACCTAATTCAGTTGTTGCTTCTGTGGGTTTTATTATTTCGTTGCTTCTTATTTAATTTTCTATACCGTTAGGGATTGACTTTTCCCTCCAAGCAAACGGCATACCTTCTCTTATCTTTGTTTGAAGAATTTTTTCATTGTACCTGAAACACAGTCGACACATCAAATATCTTAATACAATTGATTAAAAATTTAAAAAAAAAATATCATTCAACTAATTACTTAATCTAAACTACGTTTTCAGCGTACTAAAAAAATCTCTCCTTTGGAAAGGGATAATATTGACATTATGCAATCCCAATGGCCCCATAAGTAAGGTTGAAAATACCTGCTGATCTTATTATTGGGCCGGCCTTATTATTTTATCCGCAAAAATGGTTATTATCTTTTGTTTTTTACTTCCATTTTTCTGCAGTTGGGTTTGATTCCCTGAATTTACCGCCACAAAGTTGATTGAGAGCGACCTTTTGTCGGTGGAATAAAATCACATTTGCTTGTATTTATAAGAAGTCATACCATGACTAGTAGGACCACACATGAATTTGGAAGATTAGACCACTCTAAAGTTGAAGGATCATGTCTTTTCTGCTGTACATAGAAAGTAGAAAAATAAAAAATATCGTTTTTTTTCTTTTTGGATATAAGTTTTCTTAAAACGCTAAAAAAAAAAAAAAAAAAAAAAAAAAGAAAAAAAAGAAGAAGAAGAAAGTACAAAACACAAACATCGATTATCAAGAACAAAAACTTCATATTTGAAACAAATGGTGGATTTCATTACTACCAAGGCACCTAACTGTTACAAGAGGCTTATTCTCACTTGTTTAACTATGATTTAGGTGTTTTGGAGGAAAATTATTTGGTTCCACCGGATTCAATCAAGGCAAAACTGTTTGAAAAGTCTTACAAGGGTCTCCTTACTGATGTAGTACTTCAGCAAACGGGAATTTTGATTTCTCGTTGATCCTTTTGTAATTCAGCTGTTGTGTCTCTCTCTTACACGTTTTTGGATTGTCCTTGGACCATGGATCTTTGGTCTTAGTTGTTGGAGCTTTTTCGTTGTCCCTCTCTAATAGTAGAATCAGTATGACAAGTTTTTTCGGAAACCTTTCTTATAACTTTTTCTGGTTCTACTTGAAAACTTTCGATTATAGCGGCTTGTACATTATATGGAACATTTGATTCCTTTAGAATCAAATTCGGTTTAAGGGCAAGTCTGCTTTCCTGGATTATGCCAAGTTATGGCTAGTGGCTCGGTTTCGTGACTTGCTCTAGTGTGTTTCTCAAGATGTAGCTCATTCTCTTCTGCATTGCCTATTTTCTCATTATTGTGTATCTTGCCGCTTTATATTACGGCTCCATCCTTCATTTCAGTAATTTGGAAGTCGTCGATGGCTGGGTGGCTCAGGCTCAATATTGATGTGTCTTATGCCGATGGACGTGCTGGATTTGGTAAGATCTTCGCTCATTGGAGGGTGGGGTGCTAGCTTGTGTATCAAACACAGAATTTGTAATTCCAGTTGCTACATAATCTTACTTTCATTGAGGTTGTGCGTATAGCTTGGGTAAGAGATAGGAAGCATTTATGGATTGAAACAGATTCCATGTATCTTTTCGAGGCTCCAAATGCGATCTTTTGATTTCTTATGGTAGATTGGAAGAATTGTCTATAACAACTTCGTCGAATACGATTTATTTGTACACGTGTTTATTGAGAATGAAATCAAATTGCAGATGATTTAGCTTCATTTGGATTAGATAGTTATGCTTAGTATTGGTGGTCTACGGTTCCGGACTTTGCAGCCTCTGTTCATGGTCTTAACATTATGTTTTGTCTTTATTACCATTTTGTTGATCATTTTGTCTTTTTGGGTCTTGACCTAGTTCTCCTCCCACCCCACGTTTGTATCTTTTTCATTTACTTTCTTATATTATTAGTAAAATTGGTGGAGGGATCGGCGGAGAATTTTTGAGTGTAATGGGCGATCATTGTCGAAGAGTTAACTTGGCATAATCTTTCTCCATTTAACATAAAAATTAAATAAAAATGTCATCATTTAGCATTAGCTTTGCTCTTTGGTATTAACATGATATCAATAAAATGAATGACATATTGACGGCACCTCGAGTACCCTATATCAAAAGTTAACGAGCTAATATATAAAATTGACGAAATGAGGCAATACAAAACACAAAGTAAAAGTCTATGGAGTGATTGCACAAAACATGATGTAAAGTGATTCTTAAAATATGGTTTAGCAGTTATTTTGATAAGCCTATAAATAAAACACCACTCCCCAAAAGGATATATTGCCATTCTATGTTATGTCACTAAATTGTTTGCTCAAGTCATAAATTATAAGGTAACAATTCTCGAACTTCTAATTACGTTATCACAATTATTTACAGTTTTACGTAAACGTTGCATGAAAAATTAAATCAGGAGTATCAAAATCACTGGTAATTGAGGAGTACTCTTTCCCATACGATAGGAGCCACAAATAATGTGGTTGGAGTAAATGTTCCATTTTTATATACTACAAGGACAGATCGTTTGTGCTTGTCTTCAACCACATTTTTGTTTCCATGTATTTTAACTACATTAGGGTTATGAGCACTGACGAATCGAAACTATATATGGAACTTCATATATAAAAAGACATTACTAAATTCGGATGTGGTTGGTTCTTGTTCCCCATACTTTTGCAATTTGCATTGTATTTGTTGGATACACTGGGATTGTACCAAGTATTATCGCTCTCCACAATTTCCCTATTAAAAGTTTGCCCATAATGCCATAACTCACTGAGTGAGAGATACAACTGCAAACGTTTAAAAAACAACGACAATTGTACTTGATTTCCTTTTCTATTTTGGATTGTTGAAAAAGTATGCATCAAAGATGCTCAACCACTATGGTTGTCGTCTACCAAGAAAAAGTTCACTGCTATGTAGCGACTCTTCAAGATGTTTAACCACTATGACTTAGAGAAAACAAATTCTTTGCAACATTACATTTCTATTCTAATAATACAATGCAATGTTATATGCAAATTTGTTTTTAAATAACAATGTATTCTTGAAACAATATAGTGGCGCTAAACTCGTTATATATATATATATATATATCCTTTATGGGGAGGGATCCCTATTTTAGAAAAAAAAAAATTGAGGATTAGTTATGGGACCCATTCCACATCGAACTTCAATGATCTGAATCGTCTATGTTGTAAACATCGATTATTGGATCATCCTTGCAAACATTCAATTCAATCAAAATCATTTGCCTATTCAATTGACACGATGAAATTTCAATATTTCCTAGACCATATTATTCGTCAATTTTTTTGAGCTCAATTAGATACCTCAAATATTTCTAATTTGATTAATTTTTAGTAATGATGATCTATGAGGTACAACGTGAAAAATAGACGATTTGGATGACTGAAGTTTAATGTCGTTTGCACCTCAACTAATTCCCATTTAAAAAAACAGGAATACCTTCTCTTAAAGGTTGTGTGTGTGTGTGTGTGTATAATATAGGGATAAGATCAAGGAACGACCATTTTGACAAATATTTTTACACTCTTTTTAAGCCTTTAGATCACATGACATCCAAGCGCTCTTATTTATTCATTAAATGACATAGATGCTTATGTGGATTTTAACTAATATTAAAGAAAAAATAAAATGAAAAGCCACAAAATCTGAAAGGAATTAAAAATAAAATTAAATGGGAAGAAACCCTATGAGCGTGCAAACAAGAAAGGAGTAGAGCTCCATTGCATCTTCTCTTTGCCGATGGGTCTGCAACCTCTGGCATCTTAACGCCCTCAACGTCATCCCCTCTGCCGCATTGTTTTTTCTTGATCTTTGGTAAAAAAAAATACCCTTCCTGATCTCCATTGCTCTGCCGCATATCAGGATTTGGATTCACACCCATGTAGTCGTGAAAACAAATAATTACTTCGAAAACCCTAGTTGTAATCGTTAAAAATAAAAAATAAAAAATAAAATAAAAGAAGAAGAAAGGATCGACAGGTCTGCAACCTCCGTCTCCCCCTTCTTTATCGCCTTCGAAAATGCCCTAAAAAAGGTAGGCAATGAGGAGCAGAAGGTCGATGATGGCGCCTGTTAGGACGTAGAGGCGGAGAATTTTGTTTCGAAGGTTGAAAATTGTGCGGTCTTTAGAGGAACTAAAGGTGGGGAAAGCAACTTTGGAGATGAAGTGCAGGTAGATCATGGGGAAAGACAGCGAAGGCAAAGTCTTGGGGGCTTCCCATTTAATTTTATTTTTAATTCCTTTCAGATTTTTTTTTTTTTTTCCCTGTAATGTTAGTTAAAATTCACATAAGCATTTATGTCATTTAATGAATAAATAAGAGCCCTTGGATGTCATGTGATCTAAAAGCTCAAAAAGAGTGTAAAAATATTTGTCAAAATGTTTGTTCCTTGAACATATCCCATATATATATATATATATAATTGTTATTAGCACTCCAGAAATCTCATTCTATACCCCTCACAAATGTATTTTTCTTTCTAATTATAGAAAATTTGGAGTGTCAAATGAGATTTTTGGAGTGCTAATAACAATTCCCTATATGTATGTATGTATGTATGTATGTATGTATGTATGTATGTATGTATAGACACATATGTATAATGATTGTTTGGTATATATAGATTATGGGTGTACAGCTTGCAAATGCATGGCTAGTTGTGTTGTATTGTAATTTTTGGTATTGTGACTCAATTATATTACTTACCATGCAAATATAAATAATAAAAGGAAGCCGAACTTTATAGCCCTGAAAAGAAGGGGCTTCTTTTAAGGTTTTGTTGCTTTGTGATTGAAATATTGAAGAAAGTGGGTGGGTAGGTTGCAAAATTAAGAAAACAATCACGAGGTTTTATTTTTTATTTTTTATTTTAGCTTTTGCACCAAGCTAGATAGAGTGGGGGTAGAAATAATTTGTGTAGGGATGACAGCAATAATGGGGCTAGCTAGAGACTAGAGGAAGTGATTTGTAATTTTGTTTCATGTAGTGAATATCAGTTGTAGCTTTTTTTTTTTTTGCTATATCGAGGGTAATAAATCCTCCAATCTTACTCTACATTCTCGAGCAATTACAAAGTTAGTGCACACGACTCACCACAGAGGACGAAAGCAAACCCCTTACTACATAACCAACTCCACGACTCAATGTAAGGGTTACGTCAAGGTTTATCGATTGATTGATATTTGTGTTTACAATCAATCTCTTCGGCGTCTTATCAACCAAATCTCACTGGCGTCAACAGAGGTTTGGGTGGCTGATATTGCATCAGGATTAGTGCTTCATTTACCATCTATATCTATAATCTCTTTAATAGAGGTAACGCCTTATTACATAACCGACTCCACGACTCAATGTAAGGGTTACATCAAGGTTTATCGATTGATTGATATATGTGTTTACAAACCAACTCATCGGCGTCTTATCAACCGAATTTCATTGGCGTCAAGAGAGATTTGGGTGGCTGATATTGCATCAGGATTAGTGTTTCACTTACTAGCTATTTGTACAATTTCTCTAGAGATAACACCCACCAACATAATGTGAGTCCTTTTTCTATTAAATAAATAGTACAAATAGAGAGTAAGAATTACATTTTTATTGCTTCAGTCTTCCATATTGCCTAGCCAACCATGCTAGGTAACTTGATGAATCTGTAGTTTGAAGATGAATGTCAGGTAACTTTAAATTCTTGAAATAAAATTGAATTCTTGGAAGAAAAAGAAAATAAAAGAAGAAAGGTATTAGGTTGCATTTAAAGCAAATTTTGCCGGAGGGGGGGTCCCCAAAAGTGGAGTAGAATTATATATCCATCAATCTTGTTGACTTCTTTAGTCTAAACAAAAGGATTAAGAACTAAATTTCCACTTATCAAACTAATCATACTTTAGTCAAGCGTAAGACTACTATTTAGTCACGTGACTTGCCTATTAGCACCAATAGATGATTTCACCAAGAGAAACCAGAGGGCGAGCATCGATGAAAGAAAAACTTTAGGTGTAACAGTGAATATGTTATCTTTTCTGTATCTCTCATCACACAAAAGAGAAAAAAAAAGTGAGAACATACATCTACTGGCGGAACCAACATAGAGTTATTGATTGTTCTTGATCCCAACAATTTCAAAAGTTCTATGTATATTTGTTTGTATATTGTATTTAACCCCTATTAACAACTAAGATAAATTAAATTACAACCTTCTCCTTATGCTTCTTTTATTTTCTTTTATCATATTTGTCTTCCTTTTCTCTCTTTTTATATGAATTTCTTTAGTTGAAAAGCCTTGACAACCTTCAACATTTCGTTACAGTATCTTGCATCCACCCTCGACAAGCCTCTACAAATAATAGTAGTTGTCGCCACATGTTGGCATAAATTTTCGGCATATGTTGACAAGAATTGGCAGATGTCTACTAAGTGCTCAATGAAATGAGTCAATAAAGCTTTTTTTGTTGATATCATAATCTCATTATTTGAAAATCCTAACTATATCACTGTCTAAGTCTATTGTATTTGGTAATAAACTGAATTTTAGTTGAATAATTGAGCTTGCGATTGCCCATACGTCGCAAATATCTATTTCTACGTTCCATTCTCCTATTATTCATCTCCATTATTGTACCAAAAACATTGATCAGGCATGCAGACTAAGAATTCGGTCAGAAAATGAGAAGTAGCAAGTCAAGCATACGATACGATGGTCATCATCCCCATGAATGCCGTGACGTGGCAGGCAATGGCAGTGTGACAAAGTGTGACAAACCCGAGGGCAGTTGGTCCTTAGATGTAGGAGTTAAAGGATTCACGTTGACCTTTCTACATAAATCCAAAAAAAAATGAAAAAGGAAAATAATAAATTTCATGCACATGTCTAACTGTTCCACGTCCATTTATATATCATTTCAGATTGAGGAGGAGGTCGTGTCTGAGTGTCTCTGCAGAAAAGAAAAACCAAAAAAACAAACAAAAAGTCAAGCGTGTGGAAAATGTGACAAGTCATTGTCTTTGACAATTTTTTATTTTCCTTTGAACAAGTCTCTCGCGCACACACACATAGTAATTGACGATGCTTGATTAGCTATTATTATTTTTATGTATCTGTCTACTTGCATTGAACTGGATTAGCATTATGGTCAATCGGTTAATTTGAATGTTGATGTATTGTGAGCTTTGTAAATATCAATGATTTGTACACGTAAGCAACTGATTAAAGTAAGTTTCGTCTAAATAAAAAAAAACATCCAGCAATTTTTTGAAAAGTTAAATAAATCCTCATCTTCATTTTAGTGATCGCTTTTCTCACCATCTTTCTTGCACAGTAGGGTTGGAAACTTTAGTGAAGGTATGGACAAGGTCCTAAAAACGTTAGATACTAATCAAACGGTGGGCTAAGATCTAGCGCCTAAGCAGACTGAACGGATTTAAGTAAATCTATTGTATTTCGTATAAATAAATGTTTTCTTATATTTAAATTGACATGTGCAAATAAATATTTGTTTTTTTACCGTAATTTGCAATTATTGTATCCATCGAGTGCACGTACAACAAAATATGTTTTAAGTCAACAAAATATCATACTTTTGTCAAAGAATTAAATGTTTATAATTTGAAAACCCACAAATATTTTCCATTATTGAATGTTGACAATGACGACGAGGGCACCATCAAGGAAAATGAACATAAATGGACACCCCTGCCTGGATGGCAAATCTACCTACTGTTGGTACAACTAATGTAAGATGTGGATCGCCTTGCGCGGGCATGGAAACGAGCGAAAAGCTACAATCTTCTATTCAAACTACTTCGGCTTCTTACGCATTCCCATTCGTGATCTGGCGTATCTGGGATTCTTGTTAAGCAAAACTTGTAACATAAAACCAACAAATCCAAGGAGAGGAAAGGACAAAAGCAAACAAAGCAACAGGCCAACTACTAAAGGATACTCTAATCTCATGCCTTCGCCAGCTGTTGACGAGTAGAGAAATGTGCCTTGCAGATGACTCAGCGCTCCAGTTGAGCAGGCAGTGTCCTACAAATATAGGGCAAAGCATATAATTAGAAATTTAGAACCACAAAGCAGGTCTAGGAAGCGTTGCAATAAGGAAATTCAGACATTGTACTGGTAAGCAAGGCTTCCATAACATAAAATCGATAACGCCCAAGACTCCGACACAAAAGGCAGCAATAGAATAAGTAATGGATAACTTTACTTTCGATTCTCGATTGTTTTCTACAAATGCTCATATCAGTGCTATCTACATCTAAGCTCCCTCTTGGAAACACCACATGTTTACTGTTATTTTTAAGCTGAATGATAGCACCAATAAGTACCTGAAAATCAACAAATGCAACTGGAGCTCCATATGTGCTTTGCATCTTCAATTTTATGAACCCAGGGCACCTAACAAAAACAAATTAGAAAAGCCTCGTCAGTGTTACAGACTATACAGACGAATGTAAATGAAAAGAAATTATAGCTATTAACCTTGAAAACACTTGAATTAGCTCTTGCTCCGTACATGTTGGCCCCAAGTTAGCCACAAAAAGCGTTGGACATGGAGTATTATTTTGTGGAAAATGCTGTACAGAAGAATTATTCTGCCAATGTAAATAAGAGCCAACAATGTTCACAATTAGATTGCATTTAATGCAATTTATGTAACACCTACGATGAAGAGAGTAGGATTCCAGAAGAAAACACGCAAATTGAAAAAATACAAAATGATGCACAAAATCCACGTTAGGAATCCAGTATTTAAAATTCTGAGACTACAATGGAAGTTTCTTTCACTAAAACACAAATTGCGATAGGATGTGCTCAATATTAGTTTTAAGGTGGCCTTTTATTCCATAAAACAATGTCCCTAGTGCAGCCCTATGGTAAAACGCCTGACAAGATAAATATCATAATGCTTAAAGAATCGAACATATATCTTTTAAAAGCAAAAAAAGAATATCAAAGAAAATATTGCATGACCATCTTCAAGAATTTAAAATCGACTTGAAAATGAAAATACACAGAGAAACCAAGTATAACTAATGAAGAGAAACCATACCGCATTTGGGGATATTGTCTCGTGTACAGCTCTGCCATTGAAGTTGCCATGACTGAATAGTAAAGAAAACAATAAATGAGTACAAAAAGTTCAATTAGATTTACTAAAGAGGTTATTTCAGAAAGGAAATACTATACTCCAACTTTGTGGAACAGGGCATCCAGAAACTTCTTTAACTATGCCCTTGGCCTTTCAGCTAGAAGTGATATACTTTAAAATAAAATATGTGCTGATTATTGAACTAATTGTAGTCACTTCCATGTAAAAAAAACGTGTGCTCAAGCAGTGCAGATGACCTTGGTGCAGATGGATAACCAGTCATGTTGTAAGCAGAATTACCCATTCCAGGCATGTGAATGCTGCCAACTCCTGCTAGTGTCCAAGCGTGCAAAACATGTGCAATGTGAGCTATTAGATAAATGTGTCCTCCATGTGACTAAGTAATAGTTTCTGGTCTCAGAGACCAGGCAATCATCAAACAGATATCATCAAGAAAATTGATCATATAGAGAATGGAGATCGCATAATGTACATCAGGATGATTAATATACAAACAACTGCAGACAAGGGAATTCACATGAGCTAATCCGTTAAGTTACAGACAATCCTCTTACCAGAATCAGGAGTTCCCCTTGAATATGATGAACTTCTAGCTCTCTTATCTGAGCCAGATCTTTCATCATCTGCAAACAATGATCAACAATAGCACATATTGCAGTTCCATGCCAGTTATTACCGAAATAAATAAAGAACGGACCAAGAAAGTGAAGAAAGCACAAAGCAATCAACCTGTTCTTGAACGCTTAGACCTAGAATTAGATTTAGCTAGATCAATATATAATGTTGAACCTTTCTCAAGATCAAACACCATCCCCTGCAAATAAGGTTCAAAATCAAGAGCTCTCAGTTAATGCTTTCACATCTTTCTTCGTGCAACTAAATTTCACATAAAAAGAGGAAAACTTGCCGACTAAAAGGCATATAATCAACCAACACATTTGCAAACCGCTACTATAGAACCTCCATCCTCCACGCACAAATAGGTATAAGTGATTCAACCCTATGATAGGCTCTTCAGCCAAGGAGATAAAAATGGATAAATATTGACTACATTATCATAATTGCAAATTGCAAAAGACTTACAAGCCAAATGATCGCCCTATTTAAACCACAAATACCAACCAATACTAGCCCGATTTTCACAATGTCAACACAGCAGTGCAACCAACATAGTACAAATACAGTATTTATTTATAGATATCCAAATTTTACATCACTAAACAATGCAAGATACTTACATTCAGCGCGTGCATTGCTCCAATGGCAGACTGCTGATCCAAGAACACCGCAAAAGCAAAAGGCTGCATCACCAAAACACCGTGTCAGCTCACATAAACTTCAGCGTCAATAAATACCACACATTCAAATCCAATCCAAAATTCCCCAACTTCCCAATAAAAAAAATTTAAAAATTAGGCATTAAATTTATCGAATTTCAATTGGTAACGACGTACCTGAGATTTTCCGTTGGGGGTTCGGAGGTGGGAGGACTCGTAACCCGGAAACTCGCGGAAGAGGTTATAGATTTCGCGAGGCTTGACATCTTCTGGGAGACCGGCGACGAATAGAGTTCGGAGCTCGTCGTATGAGGGTTGGGGGATAAGAGGGGCAGCGTAGGAAGCGAAAGGTGGTGGCTGTTGAGGGAAGTAGGGCTGAACCAAGTGGTGCTGTGGCGGTGGCGCCACCACTGGAGGTGGCTGAGAGGGCGGAGGTTGTTGGTAGTAGGGGTAGTGAACCGAGCCTGGTGGTGGAGGCGGTGGCGGGTAATAGGGAGCCATGTCGTCCATTTGAAGCCCTAGAAAAAAATTGGCTTCCGTTTTTTTTATTGTAATATAGCAGCGACAGTACTTTTAAGTTGCAAAGGTGGGCTGGGCCAGAAAATTTGTAGCCCATTATGATATTTATATTTTGGCCTAATTGAATAAACGGTGATGATAAGGTAATCGAAAGATAACTTCGTCATAAAAAAATTTAGGGTAAATTAAAAAGGACTACCTCAATTATTGGGCCAACCACAATTTCATATCTCATCTTTAAAACATTTTAATGTCATACCTTATCTTACGAATTTGTTGCAATGTTATACCTCTGTTACTTTGTCCGTCAATTCCTCTGTTAAATGCTGACTTGGCTTATGCTGGGTCCCACTACCTCCACATATGGACTTCCACGTTGGTTTCTGAAACATGTGGATCATCTAAAAGGATGACACGTGTATATTATAATAATAAAATAAATTTAATAAAATTTAAAAATTTTACAAAAAAAAAATTGCCTTGTAAACCATGCAATTTGAATTGAAGCCTAAAGCCCCAACCGTGCAATTCCATTATTTCGCTCCAATTCCCAAATCAAAGAAGAACCCTAACCCTAATTTCCTATCACTCACACCAAATTGCAATCAATAGTCTGTTCAGCGAAAACCTTAAGTTCGTTTCATCGTCACCTACCTTCCCTTTGTTCATTTTTGTTGAAAACCCTAAGCTCCACTGGTTTTCAAAGGATTTAACAGTATTTGAAAGATTCGAAATGGGGTGGAATGTGCACGAGGATCCTGAGGAAATGACGCCTACCTACTGTAAATACAAATTTTAGTTCGTTTTGTGCTTTGTTACTTCCCTTTTTTTATTCAGGTTCTTTTGGGTCTGTTGATTCCAAAATCTTTGTTGGCGATGGGTGGGTTCTGTTGATTGTTTATTCGAAATGCTTACTGATATGTTGGAGAATGGGGGTCCATTAGGTGTTTTGTTTATTATTGTCGAGAAAAAGGTAGTTTGTTTACTGTGCTTTGGATAATTGTTTTAAAAAGAAATTTGGTGCTTGTTCTAATTTTTGTTTTGTTTATTCCAATGTTGGATAATGGTGGATCCTTTTGGTGCTTTGTTTGATGGAGATGGGTGGGTTGTTTTCTTTGTTTATTCAAAATGCTTACTTATTTGTTGGATAATGGGGTCTTTTTAGGTCTTCTTGTGCTTTTTTCTGTGATCTGCTTTGTCCTTTGCTTTGTTGTTGACTGTTGAATATGTTGAATTGCAATTGTTTACATTTGGGGTGAGTGTGGTCTTAAGGTTTGTTGGCTGCACTAAATATGGTCTTTTTGGTGCTTTGTTTGTTGGTGAAGAAGATGTAGTCTTTTCTTTGTTTATTCAAAATGCTTACTGATTTGTTAGAAAATGGGGATCATTTTGGGTCTTCTTATGCTTTTTTCTGTGATGTGTGGTCCTAGGGTTTGTTGGCTTCACTAACTAGGGTTTTAACTAGGTTTTTTTTTTTTTTTTTTTTTGTTTTTTTAGTGAATTTCAGGTTATCCAGACTTATTTTCCATTCATTTGCATCATGGTGGGGAGCTCGGTCATGAATACTACTATGGGGGGGGGGGGGGGGGAAGTTGCATGTTTGTACCATACTTGACCAATCCCGAAACTACCAAGCATCGGTTAACTTCATACCTTCAAGGACCCGCTGAGGGGTTCATGCTGAGGCACCCCTACCGAAGCACAAAAGTTTCCCTTCAACCAAGAGGTCAATCATAGCACGACACATGTCAACATCATAATAAATCTCATATAGTCCCACATCGACCGCGAACAAAATCTAGAGGCTCTTCTCAACTATAAAAGAAGACCATTCTCCTACAATTAATCCCGAATGTCATTATTGTACTTAAACTAGTCATTAGAACCCACTGACGATAATTATGCTTAAACTTATGTATTTGTGCAAATCATTCACTATTAATGAGAACTCCTCTACTCCGTGGACATAGCCAAACTTACGGTGAACCACGTACATCTTGTGTTTGCTTCCTTATATCTATCTATTTACATATTATCGGCACCAGGTGACCGAAGCAACCGAGCGAAGGTGACAAACTTGACATTTTACGCTGTTCTAAAGTCTTTACTGATTTTGTGCATCAACATTTGGTGTCGTCTGTGGGAAACGACACTTATTCCTACTATCTCCAGCTTTGTAAGCTAGTTTCCATCGTTCGTACACACTCTCCTTTGATCAGGCATCCCTCTCCAACATGAGAAGCGAAGCAAGCCATAGCACACAGAATGACACTCCCCTTATGCCTAGTGTGAAGCAGTGAAGGAAGGAACGAAAAAAGTTTGCTCTTCAAGCTAAAGTCAAAGAGCTAAAGGTTCAGAACAACAAGATAGCAATGAAAAATGAAATCCTCTTAGAGCAGTATGAGAAGCTCTTCGAAATGCTCCATGAGGCTAAGCATACTCGGTCACACAAGCCCATTGCCTCTGTGGACGTCAATTATCACCTGGGTACCCCCCAAAAGGGGGGTCACTGATCTTCAACATGGATACTCTTAATAAGAAGCGAGCTACTCATCAATGTGTTGATCAACGTAAGACTTCTCTCAACCCAACTGCTTTGAACCGAAGCAGGAAAAGTGGAGGAAGGTGCCTCTTTGTAGAAATGGTGGAAGGATCAAAAACTGTTTATTGCGATTATCGAGACTTCTTGAGGCAGCGTCGAGAAAACCTCATTCACATAAGCTCAAGGATCAAAAACCCAAAGGTCATCAAATGGCTCAGTCTCCTACCACAATGTAGGCTAACCCCTAATCAAGGAAAAGAACGACAAGTCTTTGAGGGACAAGAAGATGTAGGAGACTCGGGGGACTTCCAACAAACACGTCCCGAAAACGAGTATGGTGAATTCAGGGAAAGGCCACATGCCTTTAACCAAACTTCCATACTTCCAAAGAATAAATGAGACTTATGAAGAAAAGTTCTAATTATGCCTGACTCCACTCATGACCCCCTTATCTTGCAGCTCATCGAAGAATTGAACAGGCTGAAGATCGATCGTCAGGCCAAAATACCTTACTGGAATCAGCCAAGTCCAGGCCCACTAACAAGGATGATCATTTACACCCCTTTACAAGAAAAAACTAAACAAAAACTTGGCTTACAATCATATACCAGGAGGGAAGATCTAATTGAGCATATCCACGTCTTTGAATCTACCATGACATACTGAAGACACAATGATGAAGAACGATGTCTCATATTCCCCTCAACTCTTTATGGTGGAGCTTTCAATGGTATTGTTGTCTTCAACCTAGTACTGTGGATTCATTCGCTGAGCTAAGAAGACTCTTCGTGGCTCAACACATCTTCCAAGCTGATCGCTTACACTCCATTGATGAATTATACATCATTCGTTAGAAATCAGATGAGTCATTGCGTGAATATGCCGATCGTTCCAGCCACAAGTACTCTCGTTGCACTGAGCCAAATGATAAAACAACACTCAGGGCCTTCATGGTAGGCATGCGTGAATGCTTCTTCAAGTACATAGTCAATGTTAACACTTGGAAGACTTACTCTGACGTAATGATGCAAGCTTACAATCATGCATTTGCCGAGGCAAGGACATGCCAATGGAACCCTACCCCTATAAATTAGTAGGGAGTGAAAGTCAAGTTCTGCCAAGTGAGGAGGTTTTGACCATTCAGACACTCATTGCATCCTCTCCTGCTTTATTTAGCTACTCGCTAAGTCACCAAACATATTCATCTCTTGGTAAGAGGAAGGATTTTTACTTTCAACAAGTTCATTACAACAAGAGGGATAAAGGTTCGTATCAAGACAACCAGGGGTGAACGTAGCTTCAACTATTATGACCGTAGGGTCAAGCCTCACTCTTTCAAAATAGGGGGACTAGGTGCTGAAGGAAACACTATTATAAGAAGGCATATACATTACAAATGTTTTGACCATCAACCGTTTAAGATCTTTTGTAACCTAAGCCATTCAGCAAATATTTAATGAAAAGGGAACTCAGACAACTTCATCTAAGTCTTTTACATTCCTGGCACTGAACACTTGGTCTATGTTGGCCTACCTCTATACTCTAACTCAGAGCTTCAACATGCGTACTTTAACACAAAGTAAGTGAAATTAAGTGTTACAACTAACATGGTTCACATATCGAAAGCATGTTCATGCATAGCAAAACATTCATAAGCATCACTCATGTCAATCAACATAAACATTATACATTTCAACACATTTATACATAATCCAACTAAGCTTCAAAAGGGTGTCAACATACTTTTTGTCATTCGACACTTGCTACAATGTGCCTCGACACCTTGCCCTTATTCTCACCAACCAGGTAATGAAAGGTACAACTCGTACTCTAATATCATTCAGCAACTTGCCACTCTTATCACCAACTAGGTGATGAAAGAACTCACCTTCATATCACCAACCAAGCGATGAAGAGTACAACTAGTACTATTGATAAACATTTTTGCCTTAGCAACTCACCATTCTTCCCACTAACTAGATGAGGAGTGGTACAACTTGTACATGTGAACTCTTGGCATTCACAAATAATCAAAAACCCTCAAGCTTTACAGCTTAAAAAAGGGATAAGCAAGCTTAACTCAACCCAATTGGGGGAGCATTTATGCCCAACAAAGGTTATAGTCACCAACAAATCTTATTACAAGCCAAAAAGGGCTTCACTACATGGTATACAAAGATCAAGCTCTTCAACCCTCTTGCATCTGCTCCAGACATTTCCCCTCTATAACAATGCAAAAACTACAACTCATAGAAAGCTTTGCACACTCTTAATCAAGAATGTGCGAAGCAAAATCAATTTATATGGTTCCTTCGAACCTTCAACTGCTACAATGTGTGGTTTGCCTCGCACACTCTTGCTCAAGAGTGTGGAAGCAAAATCTATATATGTTTCTCCCACATTTTCTTATCCCTAGTTCAAAAAAATAAAAAAAAAAGGAAGGGGGCTAAAAAAAAGTTTGCCAAAAAAAAAAATTATGTTAACAAAAAAAATCAGAAAGTAATTAATTAATAATTATTTTTGATAATTATTAATTAAGCAATTAATTAATTGTTAATTATGACAGGTGAAGAAGGCCAACAAAACTTCAACACATAGGAGGCAACTATAAATGTAAAAAGCTTCACACACTTTTGATCAAGATAGTGTGAAGCAAAATCAATTCATGGTGTCCAAACTACATGTAAAAGCTTCACACACTCTTGATCAAGATAGTGTGAAGCAAAATCATTTTATTGTGCCCAACAATTAGCTTCAACCTAAAAGCTTCACCTACAAAATTTCAACCAAACAACTTCACCTACAAAACTTCAACCAAGCTTCACCCTAAAAGCTTCACCTACAAAGTTTCAACAATAAAACTTCACCTACAAAGCTTCAACCTAAAGGCTTCACCCACAAAACCTCACCTATAAAACTTTAACAAAAAAACCAAAAGAATAGCTTCAACTATCCAAGCTATGTGTCTAAACAAAAACCTACAATCAATAAACCTACACCCATTAAACCACAACCATGAACCTTTCTGTATTAAATTATTTTTCAAACACAGACCTTTGCTACAAATATTAAAATAAAATAAACTAAAAAAATCACAAAAACCAAAATTTTTCTTTTTTCAATATGTGCAACAACAAACATAAACATTTTTCTCCATTCACAGGATCCTTAATATATATCATATACAATTTCAAGTATATGTCAAACAAAAGCCTGTTTTGCCAATTAAATTCCAAGTAATTTAATGGTTGAAGTCCTATTATATATCATATATAGATTATTGTGACAAGGACAAAATGTCACTCCCTATGATAGATGATATGGTGAAAGTTCTAAGATATAGTGAGATGTTCATGAACTACTACTACAAGATTCCTAACAGCCTTCACCAAGGAACAACAATTTATGGAGCCTATGGAGTGCACAGGTCCAAGCATAGTGGTTATTGAGGAATTAAGTGATAAACAAAGGGGTATTAGGGCAATAACTTGTAAACCAAGAAAAAGAAAAGGATTGCTAGCTATTGAATGCCCCCGGATAATAAGGGGGTGTCTGTTAAAGAAGAGGTGGTTGATATGCTCGGAAGATGATTTACACCAAGAAGAAGTGGCTGGTACAAGTGTTGTTGAGGTTGAAGATGTACAAGTTGCTTGAGAAATAGGTTTAGAAGATGTACATGTTGAAGATTACAATAAAGAAGGTGTTGGGGAAGACGGTGATATCTTCTTTGATTAGAAATAGGTTTAGAAGATGTACATGTTGAAGATTACAATGAAGAAGGTGTTGGGGAAGACGGTGGTATTTTCTTTGATGCACTTGTCGATTTTGAAGGAGACAATGAAGAAAGTGATGAAGAAGATGCTGAAGAAGACAGTGACTTTGTAGAAAGTGAATATAGAAGTGATGAAGATAACCCAAAATTTGTCAAGTTTGATGGGATTCAGCACGCAGATGAGGTGCAATATGAGCAAAGAAAAGGAAGGCAATCTAAGAAAAGAAAACAAAAGGCAAACTGAGGAGAGCACTGAAGGAGAAGAAGAGCAGCTAAATGAAGGAGAAGTGGGCAAAGTAATAGAAGACAAAAGAGGAAATACAAGAAGAGGTTAAAGAAGCTGGAGATGGGGAGGTGAATCTAGTTCATGAACCAAATTATAATTATGATGATCTGGAAAGTGTAAACTCTAAAGATGAGGACTTAGGCAAATAAGAACATGACTTCTCTTTTACTCACAGATTTGTACTTAGATCGGATAAAGTTTAGTCCCACATGGCTTATGGATTCTTTTTTAGCCACTGTGGAATCCAAGAAGAATCATGGGTGCGCAAGGATGAAGGCTTATGGGGCATTGGATAGGGCTTTGAAGATTATTGAAGGGAAACATGCAAAGAAATATACAAAACTGTGGAATTTTGCTGAAGAAGTAAGGATGACTAACCCTGGAAGCACTATGAAGTTAAAATTGGATGGGCAAAGGTTTCAGAGGATATATGTTTGCTTGGGGGCATGCAAAAAAGGCTTTAAGACATGATTTAGACCTTTGATAGGTTTAGATGGATGCCACTTACAGGTTTTACATGGAGGGTAGTTGCTATGTGTTGTGGGCATTAATCTAAACGATGAGGCATGAGTTATTGCTTATGTAGTGGTGGAAATGGAAAATAAAGCAGCTTGGATTTGGTTCTTAAAACTCTTAGCTGATGATGTAGGTATTGCAAACCAAAATGGGTGGACATTTATCAGTGACAAGTAAAAGGGGCTAATTCCAGCATTTCAAAAGGTTATCCCCAAATGCCACCACAGATTTTGTGTGAGGCATTTGTACACAAACTATAGGAATTTGTTCAAGGAAAAAACTTTGAATGATGCTTTATGGGCAGTTGCCAAAACAACAATGGTTCCACACTTCAAAAAGACAATGGAGGATGTGAATAAGCTAGATGAGAAGACCTACAATTGGCTAGTGAAGAGGCTTGTAACTCAATGGAGCCAGTCACACTTTGAAACCTATCCACAGTGTGACATGTTGCTGAATAATTTATGTGAATCCTTCAATGCAGTCATACTAGTGTCAAGGCAAAAGATTATTATAACTGTGCTACAAATGATTCACACTATGTTGATGAAGAAAATTCAAATGAGGCGAGGTATAATGATGAAGCAAGTAAGAGATCACTGCCCTAAGATTAAGAAGAAATTTGAGGAAGCCAAACTCTTAAGTGGCAGGTGCATTGCAAAATGGTCAGGATGGACCAAATTTCAAATGGGTGCTGGAGGTGGGGAACAATATGTGGTGGACTTAGTTGAGAAGACATGCTCTTGTAGGAAGTATGGCTTGACGGGAATACCTTGCAACCATGCAAATGCTGCCATCCATTTCAAGAGAGAAAAACTGGGGATTATGTGTACACTTACTATTCAAAGGCACAATACTTGGAAGTTTATTCTCACTTAATAATGCCAATGAATGGTATGTCATTATGGGAGGATACTAAAAACCCACCAATCTTGCCTCCATTATATACAAGGCAACCTGGAAGACCAATGAAGAAGATAAACAAAGAAGCTGGTGAATTGGAGAAATATGTTGAACAAACTTCCACAAACCCACCAAATAATCCTGAAGGTCCTCCTAAGCCACTTAAGCTAGGAAAGAAATGGCAAGGTGTTTTGAAGTGTATTATATGCAAGCAAGAAGGACATAATTCAAAGACTCATCATCGACATCTTCCTCCAAAGGACAAACATGTAACATTTTGTACTTTCTTTAATCCTTTAATCCTTTAATGATTTTACATTTTGTTCTAGGCATCCACATCAACACAAGGGAGAGCATCATCATCAGCCTAAGCTGCACCTAGAAAGAGGACAAAGGAAATCTAAGGTAAAAACCTAATCCTCTCCTTTGTAGTGTACAACATCAAGTTTAGTTTAAAACCTTGTTATGCATTTGACCTTTTGTAATGAACATTGAAATTAGGCATCACAAATAGAGGATGGTTCATCTGCAAATCTTGAAGCTCATTCACCGAGAGCCACCAAGTAGAGAAAGACAAGGCAAACCAAGACCTAAAGAAGCCATAAATTGTAACAAATTACTGTTTTTTGCATCATGTTTTATGTGCAATAGGAACTAAAATTATGGTACCTAGGTTCTGGAATTAGACATCACAAACATTGAATTTCTTTTGGTTTTTTGAACTGATTTGTAACCTTGGAAATGCACTGTTTTGCACTGTTTTACTAGATGGATTTCAGTAGATTTTTTGAATCAGTGCACTGTGCATTTTTGGATATTTAAGGATGTCTAATGCATATCTTTGTAAATGTTAGATGGATTAAGGATGCTATATGAATTGCAGTTCATATTTTGGTCTTTGCAAATGTTTTGAGTTGTTAATTTTGAAGTGGATTTTGTGTTCATCTTTTGGTTATATCATGTGTTTATGTGGGATTTGTGTTCATCTTTAGGTTACATCATGTGTTGACGTGGGATTTGGATATTTTAGGTTGTATTATCTTCCAAAATTGGACCCTTTAAAAAATGAATTATTTTTAAATATTTTTTTTGCTGACGTGGAATAGTTTTAGCAGGAAAAAATAGTGTTTAAAATTTCAAAAAAAAAAAAATCAAAAGTTATTTTTAAAAATGACGTGGAATTTTTTTTGGCGGGAAATCTACGTGGCAGTACAACGTGGAAGTCCATATGTGGAGAGGGTGAGACCTAGCATAAGCTATGTCAGCATTTAACAGATAAATTGACAGACAAAGTGATGGAGGTATGACATTGCAACAAATTCGTAAGATAAGGTATGACATTGATATGTTTAAAAGATGAGATATGAAACTGTAGTTAACCCAATAGTTGAGGTAGTTTTTTGTAATTTACCCAAAAATTTTAAATTAGGATTAAGCCATGGTGATGTAATACGTTGGTAAGTTTTAGTACGAAAGTGATTTTTCAGCCCTGGAAACTTCTTACTCAGCTTTTAGAGTGGTGGAGGCGCAACTACAGCAAATATCACTCGAGTTTCTCTCTATGTTAAATGTCCATTAGAAAATACAAATTACATATAGAGATCAGATAGACGAGAGAAAAGGTACACACGTCAAAGTACATATTTATCTTTCACATAACAATGTATTTGACAAAGTGGTGAATAAATAAATTGATATCAAACTTATAACTAACGAAATCTGAACCTCATACCTTTCACGTACAAATACAAAGTGACAGTTTCTTTAAAGTTTTGGTTGAAAGAAACAAAGTGTGACCATTTGTTGGATCCACCAAGTTGTTGATTAAAGAATTTAACTTAAATGGTAGTTTTGAATCAAATTAAGATGTATAAGAAGTTCAATAAAAATAGGCGACTTCATATAAAAATATTAACGAAATTTGGTGAACTGAAAACCATGAGAGAAGAAAGACTGCAGAAATAAGCGACTGATTTACATCCCTAAAACTGTTGAGTGCCAGATTTCCATGGTCCCTGGAAAGACAGGATATAACAACACTGGATGCACTTCATTCAGTTTTCCATGAATCTGGTGCCAACTACTTCGACATAACGCACGTATTACACGCACCAAAAGCGTTTCTGATTTCTTGACACCAACTGGTGTAACCGATCGTCCATTAAACTTTAATTGCTAGACAAATGAGATCAAAAGTGAGCAAAAACGTACAAATGAAAAACCATCGGATCAACATCAACTGGTATCATAAATTTCGAGAAACATTGGGTGCTTGTAGCTTTACTCAAGATATACACGCAATCAAAACCATGAACCACGATTGTCATAAATTAACACAAATGACATAGTCTCAACACTTACGATTGTGTTTCTCATTGACATGAGTATCACCAGACCACTCGTACTAGTGTCATTCATTAACACAAGTTAATCCAAATGATGGCAGAAAATAAATTCAACCTTGTGTGATGCTAACTAAAACTGCTTATAACTTCCAAACAACTGTTGACATAAGCAGTTTTAACATTAAACAAAAGGCAGCAACCAACAGTTTCCAAAGTACCGGAACTTTCTTGGACTAGAAGGCCAATTTTGCATTAGACAAGAGGTGGGTATTGCTTCGACTGCTGCCGAACCCTCTTCTTGTATTCTGTGGCATCCTGCATTAAGCCAAATTGAAGAGTATAAGAACAGAAACTTAAGCAAACATAAATTAAACCCGGTTAAATTCGTAACAGGTGGTCACTTCTCGGCATTTAATCAATCCTATGGCCCCCAATAGATAGCACAACAATGGCAACCCTTGAGTTGCAGTCACGCAGGGTGAATTCTGATGCAAATTAATTCCCACTTCCAGGACTAGTGAAGCAAGCGTATATTTTATAAACAAATAAGAAGATACTGAATCCTTTGCCTAGTGGACGGCCCAAGATATTGCATAACCTCAGAAAATGCGCGAATGCAACCGTCAAAGTTACATACATGCATACTACAATTATTCTTTCTTTACATTCATTACATAAACATAGAACCTTACCTCAAAATCTGTGGAGCAATGGTTAAACACAAAGTTGTTAAGTAGAAGAATACCTGAATGAAGAGGTGATACCCTTCTGTCTGTGCAGGATCAGCAGGATTTGGCTGGTCCAGCAAATCCTGAATTCCCACGAGAATTTGCTTCACAGTTATTGCTGGTCTCCAACCCTACATGGAAGACGAAGAATGCTTAGTACCATAAGATTAAAATCTAAACTCTCCATGCCAAAGAAGTGGCCTCCTTATGTTTAAAGAGTTTAAACAAGACAAAGGCACTTACACTGTCCTCATTAAGAATTGACAGACAGACAGTTCCAGATGGATATACATTGGGATGGAAGAAACCTGGCGGGAATTTACATTTTGGAGGCTTGCTAGGGTAGTCTTCACTGAAGTGAAGTGTAAGTGGAAAGAAACCCCCCTCCCAGTCAGTCTGCAACAAAAGATTACGAAGACAAGTGAATACCTAAAGAAAACATCAAATTTTATTTCTTCATATCTACTATCCAGTGTCCATTTCAAATTTCACTTTAAAATCTGGTTAAAAAAAAAAAAATGGAGGACAGTAAAGGCATCCTTCTGTTAATAAATAACCAAAATGTCTCTTGCATATTGCCTGAACAAATCTTCTTCTTGTCGTAACTTTCTCTGAAGTAGACAAACTCTTGATATAACTACCGAGTATATAATTACTACAAACATGTTGAATGACATAAAAACAATAAACAAAACACCTGAGTTTGAAAAGGATAAAGGAAATAAGAATCCACAATTAAAAATTGAGATAAAATGATTTGGAGATATTAGAAGAAAAAAAGCCCTCAAAGAAGGACATTTGTGCCGAGTCTTCCCCTAAAATAAAAACAAGCTTCTGCATTATGGTACAAAATGACAGAAGCATAATATAACACGAAGATGCATAAGCATTCCATCTCACTGGTTAATAAACAAAAAGGCCTTGATTCATGCACAAGTGATTTAGCCAAAAGTTAAATAGGATTGAGAACGTCATTAATTCCATCCTAAAGTACGTATGTGATTTATCCCTACAAATCTTTTAAACATGCATGAAATGGCTCAAATATTTTGCAACACCATTCTTCAGGGACCAGATCCAGCATAAAACATGGATTTGCTCACAAATTGAGTAAGAAAAAAGTAGTAAATATAAATTTTCATTATAATCCATGAACCAAGTAATAGATGAAAGTGCTCAATATGCAAACTAAATCCAATTAAAATCACGCAAGTAACATAACACATCAAGTCGCACGCAAGTATTCTCAACAAAATATATACTAATGCTCTTCCTTCGTCAGAGAATTTGGTGTGGCATACATCGATATCGTGCACTCAAACATGATTTCACCTCATTAATGATACTAATTGAAAATTTCGCAAATAAGAGTATAAGACTGTACCAAACTAAGTGCCAATACAACATTACCCAACAAGTGAAACGACTAACCTACGGTTTTCCGGGAAACAATTTCGGCTACAAAAGTTTTCCGGGAAAGTTTCTCAGTTGTAATCGTATGATAGATTAATAAAAAAGTAGTTTCTATAAACTTCAAACAAAATTGAGAAAAAAACCCATCTCAAACAGTTCATTTCCTCTAACCCAATAATCCATATGAAATAAGAAACCCAAAATTTCATCAGGACAAAAGAAATACATAAAAACAGTGAAATTAAAAGTGCCCGATAAGTCAGAGAGCTTACGCCGGTCTTGCCAGGAATCGTGCAATGCCAAACCATCAAATTAACCGTCCCATCTGGTAAAGTCTCCGGCTTCGCAACAAAACCCTACAAACACAAAAACTAACCCACAAAAATCAGAACCCAATTTAAACAGTAATTCACGACGCAAAGAGAGAGAGGGGGGGTGGGTGTACGGACGTGAGGGTGGTTCTTCCGCCAGGCCTTGCGCTCCTCCGCCAGACGGCCGCGAGCTATACCTCCAGACATGGCGTCGTCGCTTGTGGTTGTGGGTCTCCGAGTCGTCTCCTTTGGGGTTCTTTTAGAGGGCGAAAATCGAAGACTTTTTTGGTGTTTTTATATTTTGGTAGTACGAAACATCGAATGGATTGCCAGGGAGGTGCGATTCTCGTTTTATGGTTTGTGGGGCTTCCAATCAATTATGTAATTTTTACATTTTTTTTTTCGAAGTATTGGTCCCCAAAGTCAATGAAATTCCTTATTTTTTAAATACAAAAGTATGCTATTTCTTTGTTAATAGCGGGCTCATCAGAGCATCTCGAAAAAAGATATTAAATAATTCAACAAAATTTTAGGCAAAACGTTAAAAAAATTTCTCTCAAAAGTGAAACTTTCATACACTCTCTGACGCTTTATGGTTTTATTTTTTTTTATTTTTTTATTATTTACGCTAAAAGGGTGGGGGAGTATACTAAGCTTCACAATAGGCCAGCAAAAATATGGTTCAAATTCACATTTGTCGAAAATCGAACCTAAAATATCTCACTTACAAGAGAAGAAGAATACTGTTAGACCGTAATACTAAGTCGCAACACTTCACAATTTAACATCACTGTGTCAACAAATGAGGTAGTTGAGAGTCCCATTTTTGAGATGGTCTCACTTTTGAGAAAGTTCTATTAGCATTTCTCAAATTTTATTTTATTATTTATGTGGCAAATTAAATATAGATGTTATATCTTCTTCTTTTCTAATTGATATGTCAAATATTTATTTTATTAAATTTTCAATCCAGTTGTATTAACTAATAAAAATAATTAAAAGTAATTTTTGTTTTCATCTTATTGGTTGTCAATAAGACTTACGTTAAAAAAAAAACTTTTTTTTTTGTCAAACGATAAATTTTGTTAGATTAGATGTTAAATTAACCACTGACGGAGTTTAATTTTGTCTTTATTTACCGTAAAAAGAAGACAGTTAAAAAGTAAGGAAGTCAAATAACTTATTATATGACATCTCCTTTAAAGAACAATATGGTGCCTTCTAATCTTAATTGACGTATTTAACATCTCTTTTAAAAATAATCTTAAGAAATAGCAGAATTCGTATCGAAGTGCTATTCTTATTTACAAATAAAGGGAATCACATCTGGTGGCATTTTAAATTTATTTACGTGTCAAATTCTCGCGTGAGAACCACGCCATGGTATATTGTTCACGTGATCCACGCTGTAAGTGCTTTGATTGTCAAATTCTGTGCAGCAGCTTTTGTACGACGTAACATTGTTGCCGTAACCAAGGCTCCTACCAGAATGGGTTGGGCCTTGTTATGAATTAAAAGCCCATTAGACTAAGATCATATGATCTCTTGCGGAATTTTACATGGACTTAATGATTGGACTATAGTTACAGGCCCGTTATTTTTTATTTATTTTTTGTTTCCCTTGTACGTCAGGGGTGCGATCCATCCGATTCGATTTAGGTTAGGCCTCAAACAGACAAATTATACGAAAATAGAATTGGCTATGGATTAGAGCCACAACACATGGCTTTAGAAAACTGTAAAATTTTCCCGATCTAAATAAAGTAGGATGTACATGAAGAAGATTTGCCTCAACATGTTCTATTATATACGAGTATAGGGGTAGGAGCATTCAGTGGAACCAGTGAACTACACTTGCTTCTGGATAGATGTGTGGGACAAAGGGCTTGTGGCACCTGATGCCCACCCTTCTTCCTTTGCTTCGAGAATTGTGTGAACGGAGAGTGGCCGGAAGGGAAGGAGGTTCTCATTCGGAGTCTCAAACTTACTTGAGCAATGTGGGAAACTAGGGAATGGGTCGAGCAAACTCCCCTTCTGGAAAATAACGTATTGGACTTTGCTATGTTATATTGCATATTTGACCGTTAGATTATTGTACTAAGTAAATGTATCTATCGTATCCAGTCCCTATTTAACATCATACTTTGTATTGGTTCGGTTTGGTTCTCAAATTGGTAGTATAACTCAATTATACTTTTGTAGTTTAGCCATTTCCCTTCGTAAGCTCTCAAGCACATATTCTATGTCCTCTTACATTTATCAAAGGGAACTTGGTACCGGAATTGAACAATATTGAAGCCGGCAAAATTTTAAGAAAGAGAGAGAGGGTCAAATTCGAATGTTGAGAAATTTTATTTTTTTATTTTTACTTTAAAAGAGTTTAAATCAATATGTGTGATGAAAAATAATAGTAACTGGTGTTAACCAGTAAGAAATTTCAAGATATTAATTGGGTTGAATAGAAGTACCATTTTCAAAGTAGGGCAATCAGATATGGAAGGGGATGAAGCCTACACTATTATTGCAATGGAGACCCCCTAACAAAAGAATTAGATTTTTAGCGGTCTTAGTTTGCTTTAATCAATTAGATTTAGATCAATGTAATCTAGACTAATTATCTCGCTCATGACGTGTTGAAACACAATTTGTCCCACATCGGACATAGGGCCAAAGAGAAAGCAGTTTAAATAGAAATACCTCTTTCTAACTAACACTGATACCTTTTGTGATAAAACTTCATACCTGAGGATTGAGCAGGCAATAAAGTGGGAACAGTATCAGTATTGTTGGAGTGGGCCCTTGGCCCGTCGACCTGAAAAATTCTACATGATGCAAAAAGCTTATAATTTGAGGATTAATCGTCATCATTATGTGTTGTCCATGACCATGTATGTGTTTTAACCTTATTTTTTCAACAAATCTGAAGGATTGTATTTGGATAAGGTAATAATCATGAGCCTTTGTTACTGATTTTCAACAAGTTTGAAGGATTATATTTGGATAAGGTAATACTGATGAGCCTTTGGATAAGGAGAGAGTATGTTTCGGACTCAAGATGCATGACTAGAAATTCAACACTCTGAATTACAAATCAAACTAAGTCGCGTGCAACCCCGATACAAAGATGCTGGACTTAGCATCTACAACTTTCTCGTCGTCTGCAATAAACCAAAGTGCAGAACAATTAACTGCTGTAAAGCGGGGGGAAAAGGTTAAGGAATTTAGGGTTGAGACTGCTGTCAGAGGTAGCTGCCAGAATAGATATAATGTTCATGCATATATACCTAATTGCCTACCATTCCAAAGTACGTGGTGAAAGGAACATATAACTTGCGGTGGTGCACATGGATATGTGTTGGACAAGTGCATGAAGCTTGATCTGGAAGGAGAGATAAAGCTTTAGACTTTAGAGCCGTTGCACTTAACGTGCAAGACAAAGACATGATAATTAACAACTGAAAGCAAAGAAATCTAACTTCTGGGCTAGCCACTGCGAAAAGTCTGGTTCTGGAGCAGCACACCCACATGACCAGAGCTATAGTTTGTATCAAGCGAACCATGCATCTTTTCCTCTGAACCAGACGTCGACGGTTCGATGTTGCATGTAATCGAACTGGCATTTATTATGAGAGAGACTTTTTGTGCCATGACAGTGGAGAAATGTTTTAATATGCTCGGAACACGGGCACATACATTAGTAAGTGGAGGAACACTTCGGAAAAAAAAATTCCTTCACTTATATAATGACATATGGCCTACCGCCCCATGTTCCTGGCACATTGAAAAATCCCTCATGACAGTGCAAGTAACACTACGTACTAGCGTAATGCTCCAAGTCCACCTGCATTAATTATTAATTTCAATTGAGAATGAATCAACATTGATGAGAGGCGAGACCTTGCATGGGCTTATAAAATAAGTTGAACTACTTCCCATCTTGCCAATTGATTTTATGATGAAACCTCAACTTTCTTCATGGTATTAGAGTAGGTTGTCCCAAGTGTGAACCCCAACAACCACACGTGCTCTATCACTTGATTTTTGTTGTCCACGTGATAGACTTGAAAATTTGTCACACATAAAAGAGTGTATTAAGAGTATCTTCAACCTATATAGTGCGGGCAAGACCAACCGTGTGGAGTAAGGCCTACTTAAGTGGCAATATGACGATGTTTGATTTCGATATGCCCATTTTGTTGGGAAGTATGAGGGCTAGAATTGCGTTGTTAAATACCCAATCATGACAAAAGGTGGAAAAAGATTAGTTGACATACTCCGTAACATTATCACTTTGGAGGACCCGAATGGTAACTCGAGAAATATTGCGAACTATAGCCACAAATGTTTTAAAGTGATGTACTTATGATTTTTGTTTCATAGAGATATCTAAAAGTAGCGAAAAAATTCATCAATAACTTGTGGGAGATACATATAACCTTTATGGTGAGGACTATAACCGTTACACACACAAGGCTAGACCGACTCTCTAACTTGTGGGAGATATAATAAGGTTCAAGCTGGGAAAAACAGACACCCAAAGACTCAAAGATAAGAGTAAGTAGGGAGGGATAACCAAAAAGGATGGAATATGGGGAATTTCAATCTTTTTTTTGGTCAATAGGAATTCCATTAATAAACTAACATGGAGAAGAAAATACAGAAAGACTTCTTAAAAAAGGAGAAGATTGATAAGATGGATGACAGTGAGACTTTGCATGGATTAGTCTCTCACCGATATAGCGCTTTGTCCTCACTTTCTCACAATTCTCATTCAAAAAATGTGAAACCTAGACTCAATATACTATTAACCCCACTCAATAGAGTGGCAAACCCTAGAACTTTGTATACGTACGAGTAATGCTAGATAACCAATTTCTTAGACCAAATTTACAAACCATGTGATATGTCATCAATAGAAAATAAGCATGTTAATCAACACTTAAGTAATAATTCAATCGTCAACAATCACGTCATACGGTTTACAAATTTAGTCTAACTAGTTAGTCTCCCAGACATTACCCGTACACATACACATGTTGTAGTTGAATGAATTTACAACACCATGTCATCCGAACGCAATTAACCAACTAATATTACGAAGGAATCGCATCCAAAGGGAAGCTAACAAGGTATAGATTATTGCTGATATAATTGGTTTAAGCTAAAGTTTTGGTAGTTTGTGGTTGTGGGGAAGAATCACTTTAGAAAGCACAAAGTTTGCATGGGGCATGTTCAAAAGGTAATAGGCTGGAACATCGAATGGAAAGGCCCAGTGAAGAAAGCACAAAGAACGAAAGGGAAAAAGGAACTGGAATAAAGAGTTCTAGCTAGCTCCAAGTTTTCTGCAAATAAAAGTCATAGAAAGGTAGGGTCGTCCAACGTACATGAAGTCCTTCCGATCCTTTTTATTGGTTTGAGGCTAAACTTACAATTAAACAGAAGATGATATTGATACAATTGTTCGTTTGAGGTTTGAAGGCTAACGGGCAAGACATTCAAAATATAAATGTTGGATAGCATATCCAAAAGAGGTCATATGACAAATAATGTACATAAATATATATATGAGTTTTTACTTTTAATATCACCAAAATCTTTTGTGATAAAACTCAATAACTAATAATAGGTGATTAAGTTATGACTAGTGATATTGGTGGTGGATCATGCTGGACCTGAAAAGTTAACATAGTATCAGATCTAGCTATTATATATCTCAACACGTTAATCAACACTTAAATAATAATTCAATTCTCAACAACCATATCATCGGATTATAAAATTTAGTTTACAAAATTTAGTCTACCTAGCATTACGTAAAATATTCCCCCTTGATTTCAACGACTGACTTATATGTGTTCTTACGTGAATGAGCAGCTTAGAAACCATCTTCCCATCACCTTCCTTCCATCCATAGAAAACGCCTCTATACCATCATCCTATGCATCATCCATTGCAATTTTTCTCTCCCATATGTTGTAAATTATTAATCCTCTCTTCCCAGTCATCCATTCGAATACATACGAGATAAAATCTGAGATTAGTTTGACGTGGCCATGCAGAGTCCTGAGCATGTACCCACGCACGGTATCAGTTATCAAAGCAAACTACTTGTGTGTCAAGCCCAACAATTATACGTACTTCCACATCTTTCAAATATGTTGTTTTGTACTTGAATCAAGACACACCACTAATATACTGAAGTCCCTTGGGAAGTAATTTCGCAATCTTCTTTTCTCTATGCACTCATCCTTTTGTTTTTATTAACCCCTAGATTGAATAAATCGACGAAAAATCAAAGGACAAATAAATAGAAAGTGTATATAGAAGAAGAAAACGTACGTGAAAATCACTACCCATTTAGTATCACTTTGGTCAAAAGCATTCTCCAATAAGCAATCTTAGAGAATGAATTTTGCACAAATTACCATCGTTTTTTAACAAAGCAAACCCCTTTCGATCTAGACCCTCATTGAGTATGACTTGTCACCTTATTACGAAACCCAAAAGGAAGTGGCTTACAATTGAGGTTATTCCACCCGTTGTGTGTTTTCTAGTTAAAGTCTAATCTCTTAAGTTCTCTCCAAATCCACTCCCTCCCCTCCCCTTCTCTCTCATTTTCCTTTTTTTTTCTCTCTCTCGATAAACAAGTTAATACAAGATATTGATGTGACTAAACCGAAATCATTTAAATAGGAGGAGATTGAAGGGAAGGAAGATTTGGAGAGATTGAACCTACTCCTATTTTTGGACCACTTAAGGTTGGTAGTAAGACTCTTGTCGGTGCATTCCATATCACCCAAGAAAGATTATGATAACATCAAGGTATTAAAAAACGAACCAGTCCACATCCAAATCCAGAGGGACAATTTGATATCATTTGCTGCTGGGGCCTCTACTTTGCAAGAGTTGGGAGAATCCAATGGATATGGAGATTCAAGGGGTAATTAGGTTAGGTATAGACAAAGAAAGCTTCAAGTTCTCTGAGGTTGATATCTTTGTCTTTAATCTTTTTTTTTTTTTTTTTTTTTTTTTTTTCTGGGCATTCTTCATTTCTTGGGGACAAATGAGATGTTGGACAAACCTGAATCATAACAATCCTTGGTGAGCTTGTTTAAGGCTTCACTTGTATTTTAAGGCAGTCAAATCCAATCCATGTATTATACAAATAAATAGGGGGATTTTTTTTTTATTTTTTTCTGGTGTTTCAGAGTATGTGATATTCTAGTTTCTTTTGACTGTTAAATCTTTGTTTAAAAATACGAAAAAACAGTCATTTAGTAGTACTGTTTAGTAATATTTCTTTTCACTGTTAAGTTCGTTTCTTGTCAAAGGCGAATTTGAACCACATTATTGCTAGTCCATTGTGAGACTTAGACCATTCTCCCACCCTTTAAAATCTTTAGTGTAAATAATATCATTTCTTAAAAAAAATATAAATTTACAGTTAGAAGTCTAAAATATACGGTATCAGCGGAACATCATAAATTTTTTACGACTAAGGGATTCTTATGGCAGTGTCATCATATGATTGAGACATTTTAGTATAAAAATAAAAGACATTAGTTTTTCTTTTGGTTAAAAAATGAAAAAGAGTTCGAGCATGAGTTTTGTAGTTCTCTAAACATAAGATTAGAGCTTTACGAAGAAAAAAAAAAAAAGCATATGATTAGAGGTGTATTTGTTTATATTTGCTGGATACGTGGTGATAATAATAATTATTATTTTGTCAAGATAATTTCTCATTTTCTACGTTTTGCTAGTACTAGATAGATATATCGATCATTTCAAACGAGGAATGTGAGTTCTAGAAAAAAGGATTAGATGGAATAGTTTTTTCTTTTGGATCCGAAGGGGGCTTACGCCCGTAAGAAAAAGAAAAATTATATAAGAATATCATAAGACTTCAATTATATCTGCAACTAACAATCAATAACAAATTTCACAATAAACTAATAATAACGTGATTTAAATTCACTTTTGACAATAATTAAATCTATGATTTCTTACTTATCAATAAAAAAGAATAACACTAGATTAGGATATTTTAATTTTTATTATTATTTATTCAATACAAAATTAAAAATAATTATTAATACGTAAATAAAGATAAAATAAGCATTCGAAAACCAGAAGAAAAATGAAAATTAATATTAATACCGTTATTAAACACAATGAACTGTTGAATTTCTGAGTCAGAACTCAGAACACATTGGGAGAGACGAGCCACATTTCTTTTCATTCTTCGAGGCCTTTATAGTTGTATTTTTTTATTTTTTTATTTTGTTGTTTTCCAATAAACTAAATATACTCCGAAGTCGACGGTTGGGAAAATTACCTCCAACAAGTGTACGGTTCAAGACTCGTGGTTGCCCACCTTTCTTTAATATTTATGTATCCAAGTGGGAACACAGCTGACAGCTCACTGAGACAGTGGTCGCTCGTACTAGGAGGAGGAGGAGGAGGAGCCGGCGGCGCTGGAGGGCAATTTGGGAACTTAAAGCAGCAACAAAAGTCTTCAACTTCACCAACACCGCCATTGAAGAAGAAAGGACCCACGGGTTTGATTTGATACCAAAAGTCCCTCTGCAGTTCTTTTCAAACCGCTCCCGCCCTCCCCCCAAACTCCCCATTCTCCACCCACCAACTCTCTCTCTCTCTCTCTCTCTCTCTCTCTCTCTCTATATATATATATATATATGTATCTGTTTGTTGAAAACCCAATTGTTGTTGTATCATTTTCTTCATCCTAACTCCAACTAATCAGATAATGAGATCAAGTTTCTAACAATATTACCACTTTCTTCAGTAACCCATATCTATTTGCATCTTTTTTTTTTTTCTTCCTTTTTTTCTCCCTTTCAATTTTATTCAATGGAAGCATCAGAGAATTGCAGTGTAAAGGTGGCTCTGCACATTAGACCACTTATCGGCGATGAACGCCTTCAAGGTTGCAAGGAGTGTGTTGCTGTTACACCCGGAAAGCCTCAGGTACTCTGAGTTTTGTTTCCATTGAGGAACTGGGTTGTTTTTTGAGATTGGAATTTTTGGTGTTGCTAAATTTTGATAGTGGGTTTTGTCTGTCAAGTTAAAGATTAATGTGAGGTTTAGTTTAGTTTGTTTTTTTGAGCATTATCAAATGAATTACTGGTGTTTCGAGATTGCGTCGCGGTTTAATCAATGGAGTTTTGGAGTTTTGGGGTTGATTCCCCTTCATCTGTTATGTGCATTGCTTGTAGGGTTCTGTGAAATTACTGGTTGGTTTATTGGAACTAATTATTTTGGTTTTTCACCATATGAAATTTATTGCGGTAGTGTGTCATATGAATCTTAAACAGCGAGGGCTAGATTCTCATTTTTCCAGTGCTATATCATGGTCTAGTCTGTTAATTGAGCTGTCGTTCCCTATGTTTCCGGTTAGGCAAAACAATAGAAGTTGAAAAGTTTCCTTCTTGTCAATGCTGATTTAATGACCTTCTGATTAGGGTTCAACAAGCAGACATGAATTATTACCAACGCAAAATCAAACCCATTCCTCTCTCTTTCTCTCACACACACATACATATCTCATTGCCTTCATACCATTAAAACAAGGTACTATCAAATTGCCTTCATAAAATTAACACGAAGGACAATTGCAAACCAGCTTTAAACCAGACAAAGTCCTTTTTTTTGCCTGGTTGGGTTGGCCCAAGACTCTTTGCATACCCACTTAACATGAGACCTACTTTAACACGTAGGTTCCCACAACAGATAAAACTCAAGAAATATCACCATGATAATATAGTCTATAGACTATAGAGTAGTTAGGGGGTATGGGCATGATTTAACATGTTCCCTGTATCTCATTTTGCTAAAGCCCAGCGAAAGTTATGCTCATGGTAAGGAAAACAGAAACCATTTGGCACACTTGTGTGAATTTAGTGGCTTTTCGATATTATGGTACTATTTTGTGTTTGCAACTTTTAGCTTGCTGTCGTAGTTGCTGAAAGTATTATCTTTGTTGACCATGGTGCAGATAAAAATTGGCCCACATTCTTTTACATTTGATCATGTCTATGGGAGCAGTGGAGCTCCATCATCTGCCATGTTTGAAGACTGCATTTCTCCACTTATTCATGGTTTATTCCAAGGATACAATGCTACGGTACTTGCTTATGGTCAGGTAATGTCTATCCTGTGAAAAATGGGCCTTGCGGTTGAATAAGATCTTGCACATGGTCTGCTGTTATTTTAACAGCTGAATTATACATATGCTGCAGACAGGATCCGGAAAGACGTATACCATGGGAACTGGCTCTGGAGATGGTTGCCAGACAGGGTTGATTCCTCAAGTTATGACTACATTGTTCAACAAGATTGAAATATTGAAGCATCAAACTGAATTCCAAGTGCAAGTTTCCTATATAGAGGTATATTCCTTTTGTTGTTCATATTCCTACTTTGTCATAGAAAAGGCCCTCAGTCAATGTGGTTCCAGAAACTTTTCGTTGTTTGGAGAGTGGTCCTATCAAACTCAAAACAGTGAGAGTATTGGCAAGTTTTTCTTTAATGGCAAGCTATCTATGTTGTTTTCATAGACCAATCTCTTGCCAATTTTTATTTCCATACTACGAGGATTAATATAGGGTTTAAATTTGCAGATTCTGAAGGAAGAAGTGAGGGACTTGTTGGATTCTGTATCTACAAATGGACATGCCGCAAAAGTTAATGCTTCTGGAAGGCATCCCATACAAATTCGTGAAACATCAAATGGAGCCATAACCTTAGCAGGATTAACTGAAGTTGCTGTTAGTTCATTACAAGAAATGGCCACTTGCCTGGATCAAGGATCATTAAACAGAGCAACGGGGAGTACAAATATGAACAGCCAATCTAGGTAAACCTTGAATTTCAAATTTCTACCCTCTGCGATGCAGATTTACTTTTTATTACTGAAATGGTTAGCTTTTTCATGTATATATATTTTTGAGGATTCTGGCATCCATATTTCCTAAATCGACATTTTGAAGTACTGTTTAAGTTCTATTTATCATGGTGGTCGAAGATGTTGAATTGTTAAGTATCATTAATGCTGATTTTATTGAAAATTTATTTTACAATTTCATATAGAAAGCAGTATTACTTTTGAACTTTTAGTAGCACCTTGAAGACTTTTAGTATTATGAAAGATCAAGACTTGTACAAGAAAATGAGAACTTCCTTTGTAGATATCAGCCTGGGAATATATATATGTAGCATATTGATTATTGCATGACAGAATAGTCCTGTTGAATGTATATATGTACCATATTGATTATTGCTTGTTTTTTTTCTAGCTAAATGTTTCATTTGCAAAAATGTGTAGTGAGTAATTAATCCAAGTGCTCGAAAATCTTGTTACACCTACAGTTTAAGTGATTGCTCATAATTTAATGATATATTGTTCCCATTTGTATAGTCGATCGCATGCCATCTTTACAATAACATTAGAACAGATGCGAAAAATCCGTTCAGCTTTTCCTGGGAATGACACTCCAGATGAGGATATGGGTGAAGAGTATTTTTGCGCAAAACTCCATTTGGTAGATCTTGCTGGATCAGAGCGAGCTAAGAGGACAGGTTCCGGTGGACTCCGTCTAAAAGAAGGTCAGTAAAACTGTTTATGAATGCAATCGTACTGTACCTTTCAATCATCAACTACTGAGACTTGTAAGCATTAACTTATGAATAGGTATACATATTAACAAGGGACTTCTTGCACTTGGTAATGTCATCAGTGCATTGGGGGATGAGAAAAAGCGGAAAGAGGGGGTGCACGTCCCTTACCGAGACAGTAAACTCACTCGACTCTTGCAGGTAAGATAAACATGAATAATCTGCCTGATATCATGTATAATGGTAACATTACTCTTAAAATGTAGATGCTGATGCCAGCATGAAATGTTTTAATGTTATCAAACATGTGCATTTCCACACATTTCAATGTTTCAATGTTCAAATCATAGATTCATAATTTCATTAGAGGATGATGTTTCTGTTTTTGCTTGGTTTATGTGTTGCTGTCTGATATGGTTCACTTGTGCATTTTGGCAGGATTCACTTGGTGGAAACAGCAAAACAGTTATGATAGGTAACATTACGAGCTTGTCACTATGATTTGTGCTTTGGTTGAATGCCATTATACTAAAGTGACATTTATTCATACTTCCCTCGCTCAATTATTTCAGTGAATTGACTACTTTTATCCTCCATTATTCCCCGCTATTCCAAATGTCCAATTAGGATTTTTTTTTTTTTTTTTTTTGTTTGAAGACATTAGATTTTTCCACTTGTTTACTTTCGAACAAGATTTACTTAGTCTGGAATTGGATTCCTCTTTGATTGAAGTTGCCTTTAATGCTTCTTACTTTTGGTAATTTTCTGTTCTTTGCAGCTTGCATCAGTCCTGCTGATATCAATGCTGAAGAAAGTCTTAACACTCTGAAATATGCAAATCGTGCTCGCAATATTCAGAACAAACCTATTGTAAGTTTGTCAGATGACTCTCTTATGGTTTTCCATAATTCCCTTTACGAAATGTTTTAATTAATGAGCACCGTTGATATCTGGTTTCATATTCCATGAATTACGACCAACTTGAAATGTTTTCGTTTTGGGGTACAGGTTAATAGAGATGTCATATCCAATGAGATGCAAAAGATGCAAGAGCAGCTAAAATTATTACAGGCAGAGCTATGTGCTCGGGGTGGAGCTCCATCAGATGAAGTGCTGGTATTTTGCTTAAAATAGATTTCATTGATTTAAATTAGTTGTCTATGCATCTTCTTATGGACGCACATTGAAATTGGTTGCATAGGTTCTTAAGGAAAGGATTGCCTGGCTTGAGGTTACCAATGACAATCTTTGTAGAGAACTTAATGGATATCGCAGCAGATGCGCTGTTGTGCAGCAGGGTGAAGCAGAGAGCCAAGTATGTCAATGAATCTTTTTACAAGAGTTTACAATTTAATTGCTGGTGATCTTCATTTTGATAGTTTTCCATTTCTCAGGACCGTGTTTGTTTCACAAAAGTTGATGGACTTAAGAGGGGCTTCCAGAGTATGGGTTCATCTGATTATCAAATTGGGGAAATTACGTCAGGTGAACCACTCATTTGTTTCATGTTTTTTTTACCTTTTTAGAAGAAATGATATAGTTTTTTTCGCTTTCTCTTCAGTAAGAATTTAGAGTAATGATGCTAACTGGTCACTTTGGTTGGGCTGAATTTATAAAATGCTTATTCTGGTGCACAACTCTTGTTTTGACTCGCAAGTTTGGTCCTTGACATTTTGGGCATAATTCCAAAATTTCCAGGTGAAGATTGTAAGGAAATCGATGAAGTAAAAAAAGAGTTGGAGCATCAACTTTTGCAAAATACAATGGACACAGAATTAAATGAGTTAAACAAGCGCTTGGAGCAAAAAGAGGTTTTACTTTCATTTATAGTTTCATATGTAAACTAGCCGTGGGATTTAACTTGAATAAAAGTCCTCATAATCCGAATAATATATACGCATATCTATGTTATCTTTATATGTTTATCAGACATGGAGAGTTGAAATAGACAATGGTCAAGTACATCTCAATGCGTCTCAACCATTCATACCATTAATAACTGCTTGGATGATTGAACATATTCTATATTTGGTATATGATCAGATAAATTTTTGTTTATGGTATTTTCATTAATCGGTATAGCATATTTATGTTCCTATTTGTTTGATGATCTACAGTCTGAAGATAATCCTACTTTTCTGTGATTGTAATCTTTCTAATATTCCGTATATCAGAAAAAGAACCACGAATATATTGCTCAGGAATTATTATCAAAAAAGAAAAGGGGAACTCTTGGGTTGCATTCTTCAATCTGATATATTTTTTTGTATGGCATTGTTCTTATAGTGGAGCTGGCAGTCAGTGTTCCAATCAACCTTCATTAATGTTTCTGGCATGTTTCATCTGCTGACAATGATCGATTTTTTATTGAACGGTAACTTTACTACTAGTCACTGCCCCATAATCATAGCTTCCACCTTTTTGCAGTCTGAGATGAGACTTTTTGGAGGGATTGACATTGCAGTTCTGAAGCAGCACTTTGGAAAGAAAATCATGGAAATTGAGGAAGAGAAAAGAATTGCGCAGGTCAAATGAAACATATGTGAATTTTGATTTTTTGAAATGGCCTTATTCTCTATCTGATAGTTGAAATAATTACAGAAAGAGAGGGATGGCTTATTGGCTGAAGTTGAAAGCCTTGCTTCTAACTTGGACGGACAAGGGAAAAAAATGCAAGATGTGCATGCACAAAAATTAAAATCTCTCGAAACACAGGTGATGCTGTGAAATATTTAAAACGTGGTTCAGTTTGCCTGTATTTGTGTTGATAAGTGAATGTATTCATTGTGAACTACAGATATTAGATCTGAAGAAAAAACAAGAAAACCAGGTCCAACTTTTAAAGGAGAAACAAAAAAGTGATGAAGCAGCAAAGCGGCTGCAAGCTGAAATTCAATATATCAAATCTCAGAAGGTTGGTTCTATTTTTCGTACATCAGGGAGTTCCATAAGCAGAACTATGAATTGTATAATATCTTATGCATTTTTGATCTTTGTTAACCAGTTGTTCATCATATGCAGGTTCAGTTGCAGCATAAAATAAAGCAAGAGGCAGAACAATTTCGACAATGGAAGGCCTCTCGCGAGAAGGAATTGTTACAGGTGCTTTACCTCCCATTAAAATATGCAATCTGGTCCATCTCTAATGCGCCTCAAAATTGAAGTGTGGTCAATTCCTGAAAAAGAATATGAAGAGTTATCAATAATCCGAAACTTTATAAATCTGTTGTGTCAGTTTGGTCTCCAATGGACTTCATCTATCATTTTGTATCTTATTACACCTTTTTAAAATGTTTCAAAGTGCTCTCAAACTTTGGGAATTGCGTGCTGTATGTAGTCCTCGTAATCATTTGGGGTATCTTTGTAAATCCCATTTTATTTCAGCTGTGCATGTAATTGCTTATTTTGTCATTCTTTCTACTATATAATTATTATTACTATTTAGTGTTGGTTGTTTAATTATGATTTTATCTCAAGCAGCTAAAGAAGGAGGGAAGGAAAAATGAGCATGAACGGCATAAACTTGAAGCTCTGAATCAGCGCCAGAAAATGGTATATATTTGTATTTGACACACACTGGCAATTGAACTCTTTCACGTTGATAATAAACCCATACCGAATGCAGCCTATCATTTTTAACATTCTTGCAGGTTCTTCAAAGAAAGACAGAAGAGGCAGCAACTTCTACCAAGCGGCTTAAGGAATTGTTGGAAACTCGCAAATCTTCTGTACGTGACAACTCAGGTAAGTTTTATTTTTTATTTTTGTTTGAACGTAGCTATCAGTTGACCCCAATAACTCAGATAACCTCATTTCCTAATCTAGTGTTTTCATCTTCAGTTAACCCCAATGGACATACACCAACTAGCCAGGTAAAGATCTTCACTTCACTTCTTATAATGGTTCAATATTTAGGATGGCTGGTTGGATTGTATTACTCGAGTAGACCGTTACGCTTGAAATTAATGACCTTAATATCATCTCTGCTATAAGTTTACATTGAAACCATTTTAAAACGAATTGCATCTCTAGGGCAATGAAGGATCTTTACAACGGTGGCTTGATCATGAGCTGGAAGTCATAGTGCAAGTGTATGAAGTTCGTTTGGAATATGAGAAGCAAAAGAAATTGTATGTATTATTGTATTTTTTTTATTTTTTATTTTTTACTTTATTTATTTTGCAAGGAATTTGCTTATAGCCTTATACTAGGATTAATGAAAGTTATATTTTAGACGAGCTGCACTGGAAAAAGAGTTGGCCTTATTCAAGCAAGCAGATCAGCTTTCTGGTACTCAAAGAGGAAAGAGCGGGCATTCCAGGTATACACATGCATACACATGCATTATTGATATGCAATACAATAGTCTTCTCCATTTGACATTCTTTTTCCCAACCAATCAGAGTGCTGTCCATGTCACTGGGTGCAAGAATGGCAAGAATAGCTTCACTTGAGAACATGCTGAGCATGTCTTCAAATGCTCTCGTGGTGATGGCTTCACAGCTGTCAGAGGCAGAAGAAAGGGAGCAGAGCTTAAGCGGTCGTGGACGTTGGAATCAGTTGCGTACAATGGGCGACGCTAAGAACTTGCTTCAACATATATTTAATGGTGCTGCAGAAGCAAGGTGATTATACAATTACATTGAATCTGATGAATTAACTGTTGAAGCTATCTTGCCTTGGTGAGGATTACTTTGTTCAAATTAGGGATATGCATTTCATGAAATTTACTTTCCCTTTAACTTATGCTCTTGTGATGGGTGAAAAATAATTGGCGAAACCTTTTACTTGTGTCTTCTTTTAAGTTCCACGGTTTTGATTAATGACTCTGATTGATAGTGTCAGTTCTTTTTCATTTAGTGTGATTTTGTTCGAGCAAATATTACCTCTTCGCAACGTCAAAGAAAAATAATGAAGAATGTTCAGGAATTGTAATTAAAAGAAATTTTAATATATGTATCTGTGTCAACAGGTGCCAGTTGTGGGAGAAGAACATGGAAATTAAGGACATGCAAGACCAGCTGAATGAGCTTGTCACTCTACTTCGTAAAAGCGAGGTTCAGAGAATGGAGCTGGTGAAGGAACAAAAAGTGATGGAAGAAGCTGTTGCTGTTGCGTTGAGTACACCAGCTTCGGTGAGACTGCCAGCTAAACCTCTCGCGGCTGTCAAAATTTCTTATTTTCACTTGTTCTTATCCTTTGATTGGATAATCAATTATGAAACTGTAGTTTATATAAACCAACATGCAGATCTGCCAAGATTTAAATGGGAATTTTTTATTTTTATAAAATCCATATTATTCTTCATTTTTCTCACTACTACTTAAATGGGAATCAACAGGCGAATTCACGCACTCCATTAAAGCACTTAATGGATGATATTAGTGGTCCTTTGTCTCCAAAGTCACTCCCAGCACCCAAGCAGCTCAAGTTCACAACTGGAATAGTTAATGGGTTGGTTCAAGATTCGGCGGCATTTCTGGACGAGACACAAAAGGTAATTATTTTTCTTTTATGCTGTTTTCAGTGTCGTAATTCTCCTTGACTAAGAAAATAGTCATCATTCTGGGTGCAGATGGTACCAATGGGACAATTCTCTATGAAGAAACTAGCAACGGTGGGGCATGGCGGTAAGCTTTGGAGGTGGAAGAGAAGTCATCATCAGTGGCTACTACAGTTTAAATGGAAGTGGCAGAAGCCTTGGAGACTCTCAGAATGGATCAAGCATAGCGATGAGACAATAATTAGGCCGAGGCCTCGCCCACAAACTCAGATAGATATGATGTGAATATCAGCTTCGTTTTATGTTGTATACACATCTTGACTGCCATATACGATTCAAAATATGGCTTGGTGAAAACAACTGTAACTGCAGGTAATCATTCCCCTGTTGTTTCCAATACAGGCAACCGCCAACTTTGGTATAAAAGAGAAGCGCGATATATTCATGCATCAAATATACACGTTTTTGTTGCCTGCGTGCAGGATGCAGATGTGTTGTAAATTGGCAGGACGAGAATCGCAGGTTTGACAGTCTTTTGGCCAAAACATGGTTGCATCACAAACGACTTCGTCATGCCAGCAGTCTCAGGAAACTTGCATAAGACAGCGAAAATTGGACTGCTGTTTATGTGGTGAAAAAAGACACGTTCGTGCAAGAAATAGGTGGTTTTATGATGCTAACATCTGATGCTGATTTGTACTTCGTACATTATTACATCGTTTCTTTAGTTACACACAGAAGAGTAGAACATAGTTGAATTTCTGCTGCCGTGTTTTGCGTGTATATATCACCTCCCCCGAACTCCGGTGAGTTTACGTAGTCGTACAACCTTAGTTTGGGAGAATTTTGGCTTTGACATGTCATATTTCTCGTTGGAGTGTTTAACGAGTTTGTACCTACTTTGTTCATTTTAGGGAATTGATTTTTTTTTTTTTTCAAAAAATAAATTTGTTAAATTAAATATTAGATTAGGGAGCTAGTGGGGTTCAAACCCACGCTGTGATGCAAGGGCCTAGGCAACACTCTTTTCTACCACAGGGGTAGAGGGTCATTTGCTTAGGGAATCGATTTCAACACACTATTTTTGTTCACATGCACACTTTATATTTATTTCTGACCTTTAGATCGAATAAAGTAATCAACAAACAAAAACAAATAGTGCAAAAATCATTTTCCGTCATTTTATCGACAAATTGTTAGGGTATAGGTTTTAGTCATTTTACTTTTTTCACTTTAGTTTCAAGTAACGTCACTGTGTAGTATAACCAATTCACGTGTTCAGTTGGTCCTTGCCTTTACGATGATCATGTAAAGTTCTGCAATCAGAGATTGGAATTGAAATATGTGGTAATAAAACATCCTTATGCCTGAACCAAACCCACACAATTTTCGAAAAAAACTTAAAAGTGCTACCAGAATGTCAAAGTGACAATATCTTAAACTTATCATGTGTCGCCGTGTATTTTAACTTGCTCACATGACATCACGTGATTGGTATGAAATATTGCCACCTTACCGTCTCGTTTGCATGTGAGTTTTTACTAGGAATGGCAATCCAACCCAGTTAAATCCAACAATCGTGGAAACCCACCTGAATGGCGTGAATTTGGGGTGAAAATTTAGATATTTTTCGAATATGAAAAAAAAATCGTGAATATTATTCGGTTAAAGTTTGGAATTGTATATTATATATATTCTCACGGAAGTCCATTATGAAGAGGGGATGATATGAGAAAGCAGTTGGCAATTTGTCTTTCTTTTGTTTTATTTCCTGGAAGTTGACAAGTTGTCAGCATCCAAGCTGGTAAATCAAATCTGTTTATTGTTACGCTTTCATAATTGAGCATCATTTGTATGAAATTATTATGGGATACTGCAATATCGCCACGTGATATAATCAATTCACGTGTTCAGTTTATCCTTAAATTGCTTTTTATGATTATCAAAATAAAAAAAATATGGGTATATATAATCCATGCCTGCACCAAAAACCACACAATTCCGAAAGAAATTCACATGCAACAGGTCAAGGTGACAATATTCCAAACTTATCACCACCTTGCCATCATTGTACCAAAAACTCTGGCAAAACAAGAAGGAAAGAATGCTTAAAATCATCATTATATATCTTCCATTACCAGATTGCGCTCGTGTGGATGCAATTACAAGAATTCCTCAAGCTTTGCCCTATAAATCCGTTCTTCAACCTCATACCCTTGATTAGAATTGTTTCAACCTCCTCCCTTGATTTACTTCTTTGAACCCAAAATTGTAGTCTCCAGACTCTACTACTTCGAAAATCCGACGTCTGCGTTATCATCAGTCATCACACTCTCTTTAATCTCCTGTATCATCTTCAACACTTGCCACATTGCCGGCCTCTGTTCCGGGGACGTCAAACTACAAATACAAGCGACCTCGGTGAGCATTCCCAGTTGATTGTCATCCCCAACATCGTCATCCCTCATTACTCTGACCCAATCAGGCACGTCCGTGGGCATGAGAAGCGGATGTTGGGATGGATGTTTACCCGTCAAGAGCTCAAGCAATAAGATGCCAAAGGCATAGACATCGGATTTGGACGTGGCTCGCCTGCTGGACTTGCGAATCTCGGGGGCTTTATAGCCTGCAGAATCAGGATCTTCATTTGCAGAAGTGTCTGCAAAGAAGGCAAGGCCGTAGTCCGTGAGACAGGCCTCGAAGTCGCCTCCGAGGAGAACATTGGAGGACTTGAGATTGCCATGGATTAGGGACGACGATTGGTGAATATAAGCAAGGCCTTGAGCTACATCTTCAGCTATCTTCAAGCATGATGTCCAATGCAGAGGTCTTGCTCTAGTTGATTTCGAACCTATTTGTTCACGCATAATTGCAAATTGTTAGCAACAGTTTTTATAAACAACTCGCTAAAAACACAAGATCTGATGTTTATAAACCCTACACCTTAAACCCTCAATCACTCCCCTTTCATAGGTTAGTGATTTTCACACCCTTGTTTTCTTCTTATGCACTTTTTCCACTGTTTTCGTTTCCATTCTCTTTTCGTTTATTCAATCCTGATTCGGAAGGCTAGTAACAAATGGAGAAGTGCATAAGTAAGGAAAGAAAGGCGAGTGCGAAAACCACTTCCTTTTGGTTACAAAGAAAAACCCTACAAAATTAAATTTTTTATACGTGCAATCACTCGCAAATGGCTTTCTAGATAAGCTCCATTATTCTTGCATGTGCAAATTTTAAACTAAAATATTAAAACTAAAACGTCCAAATTTACAGCTCTTCTGTAGCCGAGGGACGAAATAATATCCAACTAGATCCATACAAGCGTTTCAATTATTTTACCATGAAATAATTGATCATGGTACAAAAGGGGGCCAACCCGTGATTGTCGGTATTAAAACATACGTGATCGCACCTAAATTTGACTGAAAAGCATAACTGATAACCCGGTCATGTCACGCACAACCCAACACCACTAAACCCAAACCCATAATATTCATACACGTGACCATGCCAGAGACCCCAGCCCGCCCGCTCTCAAATGCGACGCGACGCACGGATGTATCGTCGACGTCCTATTTGTTTGAAAGATGTGTCCTTTAATATTAATGCTACAATGTTTTGTTGTGGCTTTAGTAGAGATTTTAAAGTAACGTTTCGTCCTAATAATGTTAAAAATGTGACACGGACATTTTAATAAACATAAGTACGCAATAGTTTCAAGCGTTTTTTGCCGCACTCACCGTGAATGAGATTGAATAGACTGCCGTTGGGTTGGTAATCATAGATCACCAGCCGCTCTCCCTTTGCCTGAAAATAAGCCCTCACCGGAACCAGATACGGATGCCGCAACCCGCCCATAACGTCCATATGCTCCTCAAACGCTTCTCCACTTGTAATCGCCGTCTTGCCGGCGTCCAATCTCTTCACCGTCACAATCAGCTGGTTGTCCAGCACCGCCTTGTACGTAGTCCCAATGCTACCCCTCCCGAGCAACTCCGCCGAGGCTCTCATCAGCTGCTCCAGACTGTACAGCTGAGCCTCCCCGTAGCAAAAAATCAAGTTCCCGCTCCTCGGAATCGCTCTCGGAGGAGCTGCTTGTTCAACCGTCTTTACCCTGTCGGAAAACTGCACCACCTCCCTCTGTTCTGGGATCTGTGCTTCGATGGTTCTGAAATTGTTTGGATTAGAGTGAATGCGATTGGCTGGTGAGGTAATTGGCGACGGTTTTGTGTCTGTGTAAGTGATGGTTTTGTTATGGTTTCGAGCCACCGCAAAGAGGCATAAGACGGCGGCGACGAGGAGCGAAACCCCGATTGCGACGCCGAGAATGACGCCGGTTTTCTTGTGGTTTTTCGGGGAAGGCGGAGACAGAACAACTCCCTGAGACTCTGCAGTGCTCTCCCCCAGCGGCTCCGACGCCGGAGAGGTTGAACTGGCATTGCGAGATTCGAAGAATGGGGCGTGCGAGCTGCACGCCCGGTTCACAATCTCGCCGCAGAGCCCCGGGTTGAGCTGAAACGACGACGCGTCGAACCGGGACAGGGAAGGGGGAACCGGGCCGGTCAGGTTGTTAAAGGAGACGTTGAAGATTAAAAGGAAGGACTGGTTCAGACCCGGGAGGGAGCCGTTGAAGCGGTTCGACTGGAGCTGGAGCGAGGTGAGCCGGTCCAGGCCAGAGAGGTTGTCAGGAATGGGACCGGAGAAGTCGTTGAAGGAGAGATCGAGGACGGTGAGGCGGTGGAGGGCGAGGATGGAGGGGGGGAAGGAGCCGGAGAAGGAGTTGCGGTTGAGGAAGAGGGACTTGAGGTTCTGGAGAGGGGAGAGGTCGGGGATGGGGCCGGAGAGGGAGTTGTTGTGGAGGCTGAGGACGCGGAGCTGGTCGAGGCGGGAGAGGGTGTCGGGAGGGAAGGAGCCACGGAGGGAGAAGGACTGGAGGACGAAGCGGACGACGCGGCCCTGGGAGCACTTGACGCCCTGCCATTGGCAGTAGTCGAAGCGCTCGTTGAGGGTGTAGAGGAGCTTGTTGTTGAGGTCGGCTTGGGATTTGAATGACAGGAGGGCGACGGCGTCGGAGGATGGGAGGAGGAGGTTTGGAGGCGGCGGAGGGATTGGAAGGGAAGTGGAGGGGTGGACGGCGGTGGCGAGGAGGAGGAGGAGGAAGGGAATCATGGTGGGTGGTGGGTCATGGAAAGTGGAGGGAGGAAGTGAGGTGGTTTTGTTGGGTTCGTTGCGCTTAAAGTGTGAAGCAGCTGGGTGTTTGTCTAGTAGTGGGAGTCTGTGACAGTGAGAGGAGCTGGGAAGGGGGTCACGTGAAAGTGGGGAACGGGGAAAAATTGTTGGTGTTGGACCGTTGGTGCTGAGCTCAGTGGGTAACTCTTCTCTAGGCTTCCACTATCTTCCAGGCTTTGCCCCTAGTTTGGCGCGTGATGCACATTATTGCTTCATCGTAAAAAGGTGAAATTTTAGCTACTTTCTCGTTGAAATTATTTAATAATATTTCTCTTTATTTATAAATAAATATTATTTTTAATTTTTATAGATGATTTGTTTGATATTCTACCTTAGGTTAGATGACCACTTTCATTTGTTTGGTGGTAATAATTGAGTTTAATTTTCAAATTTTAGCTCCATTAAAGACACACATAACCCTTAGTCAACTCAACAATGCCAGCTAGAGTCCAAGTCATCAACACAGTCAACAAATACTTAGCTTTTAAGTTTTCTTGTTGTAACTGATTTGTAACTAATTGTAGATTAAGTTTAATTAGTTACATTAGTTGATTATTAGCTGCTGTGTATAAATACCCCTATGTAAATCAGTTTTTAATAAATGAGAAATATATTTCGAATATACATTACGTTAGATGACCGTTTTAAAGCTAATCTAAGTAGTGTGAGTGAGTAAGATAATGAGTTAGGATTAAGATATATTCTTAGTCCGATTCTCTGCAATGCAAACAAAAGTAAATAAATAATTCAAAGGAGAGTTTGAAAATTTAACCTAAGATAATTAGATGTTAGATACCTTAATCATTGCCTAATTCATTGCTAAGCTTTCATTTTCATCCAACGAACCAAAGTTGGTAGGCAAGAGGTGGAGGAGGTTGCACTGCACGCGACCTAAGGTGCGAACCATTTTCGATGCTCACAACTTGTCGTATAATTATAGACTGTAGCTGGAGTGGACTGGAAAACAGTATTTGACCTTTGAGTCTTAATGTCGTTAGTAAGTCAAGACTGTTTCCGTCCTCGCAATTTTTAATGTTTTTGTGGCCTTTTTTGGTTGTTTATGTTATTGTCCGGTGCATTTTTGTTTTAAACAATTTGTATGACAATTTACAAGCTAATTATTCATACAACGGAGCATTGAGATCTAATTGCTATAAAAATAAATATATTAAGTATTTAATGCTACGGAGCATTGTAGTCGCTACCCTATTATCGAGGATGCAAAGGCTTTGTTGGATTGGATCATTGGAGCTGTCATCACCCATATCCGCCGCCAAGCAAATGAAGTTGCGCACCGCCGTTCCACGCACCTCACTTCTTTATAATGGTTTTCATTCTTGGTTTGAAGAAACTCCTGATCTCTTCGCAGATCTTTTGCTTGAGGAGGGTCTCTCTTTTGTGTAACTGGTCTCTTTTATGTGTTTCTCTCTTCGACCTTTTGGTCTTTCAATGACACTGTGCCGCCGATTTTCAAAAAACATTATATGTTGTATCTTGTTTTTGATAAGTTTCTGACTTCAGATTTTGCATCGTAAGTGTTTCAAGAGATAAAGGGAGAGAAGCAAGATGAGGTACCATAGAGAATAGGAAGTGGAACATTGCAGTGGGGTGGTTGGCCGCGAAGGCCGATGGGAGGCTAGGTATTAAGTGTTTTTAAAGGATTAAATTGACTAAAAAATTTCTTGGTTGATTTAGAATTCTAATGTGTTTAAGCTATATCACTCGTCTTCTAAGACCTACTCCAACTCTTAAAGTAAACCTCAAATTTTAGGTTATAACCGACCCCAACTTGCTCTAACCCTTGAGCCAAATATGAATTTTAACCAAAAACTCATTTTTGGAGCAAATTTAGCCCAAAATATAACCCTGGGTTTGTAAGCTGGCCCATTTGTGCGAGTGGACTCACCCAATAGAAGCGCAGACGTTCAGGCTTAACACAATGCACACATCAACGCACCAGACTCTTCAAGTCTTCGAAACCTTGGGACCCCACCCACATGGGCTTGTCGACCAAAATATTTAGCCTAACGACTCTCTTCTTTGATCCAATCATGCTGGAGCGCTGGACCGTTGGTTGATCCAACGGTTCAGAATCAAATGTATTTTTTTTAATTTTATATTTATAAATTCATTAAATCTAACGGATGAGATTTAATATGATCAAATCTAACATTAAAAGAAAAATCTAACAGCTCAAAATTCAATCCAACAACCAAAATTATTTCATGGTGTTATTTAGTGATTTTTTTTTTAATAATTATCAGAATCTAAATATTTTTTGGTTAAAATGTTCATAAAATTAAATTAAGATAGTCTAGATAATTTTTTATTTTTATTTTTAAAGTTACTCTAAAAAAAATTAGCCTAAATTGATTCTTTAATAATCTCGGGTTAAAAACTTAACCCATATAGATTGGAGCAAAAAAAAAATGTTTCTGGGTCAAAACCTAAATTTTCTAAAAATTGGGGTTTTTGAACATTAGTCATTGCAAAAGATTAAAATAAAATAAAATAAAAAAACTGGTGACACATCCCGACCCAGAAAGTCCACTTGGACCCTGAATCGAGCTGTGCTGGCCGACACCTGGAAGGTGACGAAGCCATAAAATGTGATAGTGTATAAAAAGTGAATAAATTTGAATCTAAAAGTGTCTAAGTACCAGAGTGTGCTACAAGTGGGAGCGAACCCATTTCACGCGCGATTTCAGAGCATAAGTAAGGTACAGTAGTGTGGGTAAGAATCATACCCTCAGAAATATCCAACAATACTAAGATTCGCCACAGATTCTTGTCGATACAAACTCAGCAACTAAAACCTGGAGGGCACCAAACAGAAGGTGTGAGTAAGCAATAAAACCAAGCTTCCCAAAGTTATTACCTCTCTAAAAGTAATGCCCCTAAATGTAAAACCCGTATCGTTTTCCATAAGACAGTACAACATATATGCATATATCCAAACCATACTCAGAAATGACTAAAACCACGGTTTGCCATCAACTCCACCATACATTAATAAGTAGGCCAAATGAACTAAATCAATACAAGGTGATATATCAGTCAGAGTCATCTAAAATGACATGTGCAGCTTATCCATATCTCATCAATCATGGCTAGCATATAAGTCGGAGTCACCTATAGTGACCTGTACGACTTATCCATATCTCATCAATCCTGGCTAGCATATAAGTCGGAGTCACCTATAGTGACCTGTACGACTTATCCATATCTCATCAATCCTGGCTAGCATATAAGTCGGAGTCACCTATAGTGACCTGTACGACTTATCCATATCTCATCAATCCTGGCTAGCATATAAGTCGGAGTCACCTCTAGTGACCTGTACGACTTATCCATATCTCATCAATCCTGGCTAGCATAAAAGTCGGAGTCACCTATAGTAACCTGTACGACTTATCCATATCTCATCAATCCTGGCTAGCATATAGCTCAATAAGTATACCTGCACACGAGTCGGAACCACCTAAAGTGGTCTGTACGACAGGACTGGGTGTAAATAGGTGCTACGATCACGTGAAGACTGGGCGAATAATCGCGGGTCACCTATGAGTCGGAACCACCTAAAGTGGTCTGTACGACAGGACTGTGCACCTACCTTGAATCCAAGGTGAGCGTAAGGTGCGGGAGGTGAACATCACGTGAAGGACTGTGCCCTGGCCACGGGCGGGAGCACTAACACCGGGGTGTAGGTTTATGAGCTATACTATATCTCAACACAATCATACTCACTATCATCACTAACATCAACATGTACTCACCTGAAGCTTACCTGGGTGTCCTGCATCCACCTTTGCACTTGAAAGCATTCCCAATAATTATATGCAAGTAGTATACATATGGATATACCATGATGCAATCTAACATTCAACCATGTTGTAGCATTTTCAATTATAAACTATATAGTGTGAAATGTACAATCAATAACGCTCTACTCCCGAACTACTTATTTTCAGGGATAATTATCCATAATAACCCAATTAACACTAATTTAGCTAACTAATTCATAAAACTAAAACTTGCATTTACCAATTTCCTTCGCATTACTCAATTTCCCAAGCAAGGCTTTTGTCTCAAATATTTTATGGCTGCATCTAACGTCTCGTTAGACTGCCTACGTACCCTAAACAGGGATCAAGCCATTCGTAGTTCATAATACTTCAAGCATTCACAATAATTATATATGAAAGTAATATGCCTAATCAATTTAAAAGTGTCGATAGAACTCTCAACAATATGTACGATAAAAATGAAAAGATCCACTCACCAGGAGTCCACGCTATGATTCTCTAGCGCACGCATCGAGACGTCCTGAATGATTGGTCCCTGCCACGAAGTCCAAAAGTGGACGGAAGATGGTTAATTTTGCCCACAAAGCCGGCGGGTGCCTAAAACTTCCCGACGTCGATTCGTCGTCTACGGTGGTCCAACGGGGTCAAGGTTGGTCGGGTTTTGCTCCTGGGATGATGGGCTACAAAGCCCAAGTGGTGGCATCGGCCATCGCTTTGCCGATTTGCCGGAAAATCGAAAAGGGTGGCCGGAGCACCATTGATTTTCGTCAACTTTCGTGGCCTCAAACCGCCTCATACCATGGTTAATCAAGGTGGTTCTTGGGTGGGTTTTGTAGAGGGGAATGAGAGCTTCAAGATGGTGGTGGTGGTATCGAAAAACTCCACCGGAGTTGGCCGGAATCGGCCTTGGAAAATGGATGGTCGTGCATGTCGGGTCACGGTTTTGGGGGGAGTTTTCCCTTTTTTTTTTTCTTTTTTTTTTTTCTTTTTCTTTTCCTCTTTCTTTTTGATTGGCTGCCAACTTTACTTCCTCTTTCCTCCCTCCATTTTCTGATTGGGCTTCCCCCACAAAGTGGAGATTTAATTTAAATAAACATTAAACCTTGAATAACCAATTTCGAACGTCCGTAACTATACCGTTATAATCCGGACTCGCAAACGGCTTTCGCCTATACGTTCGTACCAATGAGTACTACGAGGATATGCTAAAAGAATAAGTTCCACATCTCTCAAGTCGATGGTCTACGGAAGTCAAAGTCCTTGCCTCTAGGGCAATTTCGTAAATTCACGCTTTTAAAATAAAATAAAAACGTAAAATTTGGAACGGGTTGTCACAACTGGTGCTAGATTGGATATTCAATTTAATCCCTTGAAATGTACTTTTATCAAAATTTATATTCAATTTTTGTTATTTAATGTGTATTTTTATTTAATCTCTCCACATTAAATTTTAATTTTCTTAATATGCACATATTTAGTTCTTTAATTATAAATAAACATAAATGAGAAAATATTAAAAGAAATTTGTGATACAAAAATATATAAATAAATAAGTGTACAGAAATGATTGTGTCGAAATATATAAAATTGACATTTTTGTATCGAAATATTTGTGTCTACCTGATTATACTAAAATATATTATAATGAACCTAAATTTATGTACCGAAATGTATTATATTGAATTAATGTACCTAAATGTCAATACCGAAATATAGTATATTGAATTAATGTACCTAAAAGTCAATACTCAAATGAGAGGTATTAGGTTTGAATCTCGTGGATCCATTGTGTGGCTTAGCTGATCCCCTCTCGCCTTAGTGTAAAATATATAGTTGTACTAAAAAAAAAAAAAAATCAAATGTGTGTACCAAATCGTATGTACCGAAATGCATGTGTATGTTTGTATTGATGAATTAATGTTCCTATATGTTTGTATCGATGGATATATTGAAATATTCAAATGTATTAATGTACCTAAATGAAGAACATACAAAATTGTTGTCAGACTATATATTAAAAAAAAAAAAATTAGTTGCCTAAATGTAGACATTAAAATATATTATGATAAATGAAATGAAAATTATATTTAAATGTAATTAATACATTAAAATAAGAATAAAAAGATAAATAAAACATCAAAATATAACTAATAAATGAGATGATTAAATATACTAGGGACTAAAATTGAATTTTAATCTTACACAACGTCACAATCTAAAACTCATCTTTTTTAAGGATTAAGATGAAGTTTTCTATTAAAAATTTCAAATTTTAACCCAAGGGTTGAGATGGTCTAAAATTAATAAAAGAATGATATGTGAGAAAATTGAAACATATATGGCATTAGATTGTCAGCACAAAACGCTAAGGTATCATCTTAAGAGGTAGGTAAGTCCTTCTTGTTTAACCTTCATTTCTATGGGGATATGAAAAATACATAGATATCAACTTTGAATGCACGTCGAGGCTTGATTCAAATTCAATTCAAATCTAACACATGGAGTCATTATTAAAAAAAGGAAAGACACCATCAAAGTGTGACCACTTGAGTTCAATTCAAGCATGTAAATTTGTATTATATCACATTTGAGCATATTGAATACCAATTAAGCAATCAAAAGCACCCTCTTTGTGTCGGGGCAAATAAAAGCACCACAATTTATAGCTCCATAATAGTTCCAACGTTAAAATCCTTGTGGGGCTCTCTCTCGATCTCTCGATCAATCTAGCTAACAAAAGCATCTTATTTTTCATGCTTCTTTTCTTTTTTTCGAAAGATGTATATATCCTTGTCAAAAAGTAGGGGTTGTTGTTGTTGAATATTCAAAATAGGGCGTTGAAAGAAAGAAAAAAGAGTTCAAATATCATAATTTTGCTTCATCTAATACCGAGATTTTTTGTGAAAAATTTTCACTTGTTGGACTGTGCAGGTAGCAATAAACAAATTAGGGATAATATCAGTGTTGTTAAAAGTGAGCCCCGTCTCTTTGATAATTTGAAAGTTGTGCTCTCTTTTTCCTTTTCCCCATTTCAAATGCAGCAAAGGTAATTTTTTTTTTTTTTTTCCTTCTTCTTTTACCTTAACGAGGTCATGGACTGCACGAAATTTAATTCCACCGCAGTTAGCCATGAACAAGAGCTCACCATGCAAACAATGATGGAACTAGGCTTATAAAACCAGTTGGAGGAAAATATTACACTTCAGAAGCCCAAGCCGCTCCAACTGATGCGCAGCACTTGTAATGCCATTTATTGAGGAAAATATTACAAAACGAGCTGGAGGCAGAGGGACGCAGGGAACTACCCAAGAGAGCCGAAAGAAGATGTGAACGGCAAAAGAAGAGGACGCGTCAACTGATGGACAACAAAGAGTTAATAGACGCCAGAAAACTTATTACTTTTTATACAAACTAAGTTCATCATGTTCTAAATCGTGAGATTATTATAGTGGTGGAAATTTAGCGAAATGCGCGAAGCTTAAATGTAAAGACGCAGAATCCGTAGATTTGTATCGTGTAACAAAAAGCAAAAGTAATGCAAACATAAACCCTAAATAGAAGGGAAGAAATTTTAATTCCTATCCTACTTCTGAACTGTAATACGTAAAATACCCCAATCTAAAAATAAACCTCAATTTGCTAACCTAATCCTTATTATTATCCTTGAATCAAATTCCAGGAAAAAGATTAAGCAAAGATTCCTTACAGGGTGCAAGATTGCAATATTCTCAAGGCGCAGATGAATGGACCAGTTTCTGGGTGTTGTTGCGATAGGCAAATATATAATCCTGTTGGTTCCTGCATTAATCGTATTCTATATAGGAATTGGAGTTGGTTTTAGATATATACAAATTAAGGGTATTCCTAAAGTTAACTTTTGATTTATAGAGAGAGTTTTTATCTGTAATGTTCATACTATTTTGTGTCATATCATACTGCACCCAGTATTGCTGATGCTACAAGCTAAAGCACATATTATGTGTATGAGGAAACTTATATTGATTTTTTTTTTTTTGGTCCAAAAAGTTTAGGGGGAGGGAAGGCTACCCCATTGCAGGGTCAAGGCATACCACAAGCTTCTTTGGGGCCTTACAGAGGGGGTTTTATGCCCTTATTTGGTTTTTACAGATTACCCACAAATAAAAATTGCCGGCAATGAAATTCGAAACTAGACCTTGGTCTAGCGAAAAGAACGACCCTTGTCAACTTTAATTGGTTTTGTACTAAGATTAATACAAGAAATCAATTTATAATACTAGAAAACTTATGACCAAGAAATTCAGACTAACAATTTCAATATAAGTTTGTCTAACAATCATTGCCAATTATATCCATTGATAGAGGAGAGTCTTATCACCAATAGGTAGTACAGTACTTAAAGAAAAAACAACCTTTGGCAATTGGTATCAAATGCAAAACAATGCAAGTGAAAACTTTATTACAAAAAAAAAAAAAAAAAAAAAAAGCCTATATTTGCGTATTCATAATGAGTTCCCAAGTCTCGCTCATATATTTGGTAGAACATAATTAGAATATAATACCACATAATCTAATAAAACATGTTTTATTCATAATGGGTTTGGAACTGTTGATTCTCTTTTATTCATAATTGTCAATTTGCTTGACACATAAGGATGACTAAATTGTAATCGAATGATTTTTTTATTAAAGCTACTCTTCACATGGTGATATAGAGAATAAAGAGTTAAATTATGACATTTGTACATAGAAATGATGTAACGTTAGTGAGGAAGGAAGAAGGTCTTTTCCAGGAAGGATGGAAGTATTATCTATAAACAACCTTTGGTGATTGGCATTGTAGTTTCAGAGAGACGGGTTGCAGTTCACCACTGATAGCATAGATATTGTTCTTACCTAATCACTTGTGTAAGCAATAGGTGTGGAACTTTTATGCAAACAGACTCGATTTACTTAGAAGTGGAATCATTTTATATAAATTGTGATTTCTTTTGTGAAACGCGGATATTAGACTTTTAATTGATTCAAAAAAAGGTATCAATGCAAAACAAAACAAGTGAAAACAAAACTAAAAAAAGGTTAATATTGTCATATTCATAATGAGTTCCCAAGTCTCTCTCATATTATTCGGTAGAACATAATTTTAAAACACGAACAGAAAATCTAACATATTCTAATAATTATAGAACATGTTTAATATATTCAGTAAGAATGGAACAGACAGTTCTTGAATCAGGTAAGTAGTCATCTTCAAAAGCACCAACTTATTTGAGAAAGTTTGCATATTCAAAGAGGTTACTTGAGAAGGGAACCTAAGTCGTACAAGGAAAAGCGACTTCATGCTTATAATTAGTTATGTGGTCAATACAAAACCTATACCCACCAACTCCCCCATTGTTTTTATCCCCCCACTCCCACAAAACATGCACACATTACAAAAACACATAAAATAAATCAAAATATTACATGCAAACAAACCACCAACTAAACAACAGTTAAACATCTCTGAAACAACAATAAAAAAACCATTTTTATTCTAAAATTATTTTGTAATTTTATTTATGGAATGCTAAGAGGGTGATTGTAAGGTCACCCTCAATTTCTTCATCCAACATTGCTTCAATTTTCTGCTTGCTTATTCTACACATTCTTTAAAAATCATTCCCTCTCCAATATTCTCCTCAGAAATTACTTGGTTTAGAGAGAGAGTGAGGGGAGAGTTAGAGAGAGAGAGAGAGAGAGAGAGAGAGAGAGAGAGAGAGAGAGAGAGACAGTCAGATGATCACTTGCAACACAAATTCCACTTGATAATCAACCTCTCTTTCTCTCTCTGTGATCTCTGTGAACAAATCCAAGTAAAATTCCCAAAAAATGAAGAACAATACCAACACAAAGCTGATCCTTCTCCATCCTTACATCCAAAAGCAAGGAAACTCCAACCGCCTATGGCTTCTGGCCTTCATGTCATTATTCACACTCGCCTTCCTCCTCACAATCGTCTACACAAGCGGCTTATACGCGTACTCATCCACCAGCACCACCACGACAACCACAATCCCCGCCGCCACAATAACCGCCACTAACACCGCAGCCCCACAGCTCCCCACCACAGTCATCAACACCCTCCTCCACTACGCATCCAAATCCAACGACACGTTCAAAATGTCGTACGCCGACATCAAGCCCATCTCTGATGCGCTCCGAAAATGCTCCACCCCATGCAACTTGCTCATTTTCGGGCTTACCCACGAAACCTTACTCTGGAAAGCCCTAAACAACAACGGCCGTACCGTGTACATCGACGAGAACCGGTACTACGCCGCCTACATGGAGGAGAAGCACCCCGAAATCGACGCCTACGACGTGCAGTACACGACAAAGGTGAAGGAGACCAAGGAGCTCATCGCCGTGGCAAAAGAGCAAATACGCAACGAGTGCCGGCCGGTGCAGAATCTGCTCTTCTCCGAGTGCAAGCTGGGGATCAACGACCTGCCCAACCACGTGTACGAGGTCGAGTGGGACGTGATCCTGGTGGACGGGCCCCGTGGCGGGTGGCCGGACGCGCCCGGGAGAGTGATGCCGATATTCACGTCGGGGGTGCTGGCGAGGAGCAAGAAGGGCGGGAACGGGAAGACGCATGTGTTTGTGCATGATATTGGCGGGACGGAGGTGAGGGTTGCTGGGAACGAGTTTTTGTGTCGGGAGAATTTGGTGGAGGCGACGGAGACGATGGGGCATTACGTGTTGGAGAGAATGGACGAGAGTAGCTTTCAGTTCTGCGGCAACCGCACGACGTCGTCTTCGTCAGCAGCAAAGAAATCTTCTGCTTCTTCTTCTTCAGCATCGTCTTAATTAGTGATGGTGGGTGTTTAAATTTGGTAGTAATAATCATCATCATGCAAGATTCAGCAAGTGTTATTTGGAATTATGTGGCATACAAAAGAGGTAAGCACTAAGCGTGGGTGGATATTTATGTTGATTTTGGTTTTTAAATTTTTAGAACTTCTTTTTCCTTTTTTTTTTCCTGTTTTTTTTCATGGGTGGGTTGTAAAAATAATACTCTTTTTTTGGAAATGCAAGCAAAAGTGTAATTTTTATTACACTAAAATGAAAATATGAAATTCAGTTTTCGTCCAAGCTATTATTCAACATCTCAATTTGTGTAAGTGGTCATTTATTACAATGGTGGAAAGGAGTTGAGTTATTACATGACGGCGTTGATCTGAATTTTGTTAGTGACTAATCTAACAAAATCTGTCGTTTGACCCAAAAAAAAAAAAAAAAAATCTCAATTTGTTATTCTGCACTTCAAAATCAATATTCGAACTCCGTTAAAAAATTGGGTCAATAAAAGCAGTGTGTGGAAATTATTTTGCTAAAGGAGTGTAGGAGAAAGTGTGGAAGGGTGAATTAACGTTTCTATTTTCATATTTACATCTTATTTTTTTGGATTTGTGTTTGATTAACATTTCTCTCTAGAATGAGTCTTTGTATTAATGTCTTGGTGATGTGAGAGTCCTCATAGTTCTATAAGAGGAGAGATTTTTCAGTGTGATTATCACAAGAAGTGGTACATCACGTGTCCTTATATAAATAGTGGGTTATGTGTGTTAAAAGATTAATAACTTAAAAATTAAAAAATTCCACCACTTGCATAAAAAACATATGTTGTACTATCTGTGTGCCATTCACAACTAAAAATTTCTCCTATAAGAGTATCTTTCAATGGGAGTCCCTATTTAGGGATTCTCATCACCAATTTTGAGGACTTATTTAGAGACTTTAAGAGAATATTTGGGTCCCTAAAGGAATATGTCTGCAATAGAAGCCCTTATATATAATATAATCTCTAAATGTAGGGCCTAAAATATTTGGAGTATTATGGCAGTTGATAAAAACCAAAAAGCTATCTTTATCGTTGGCTACGAGAATGGCTACTAGCATTCACATGGGTTGGTTCAAAATCAAGACAAAAACCAAAATAGAAGTTGTTGTGTAACATTTACAAGTGATTGGTGTTTTCCACTCAAAATTAATAGTGGACCCACTCTTTGAGTCCCTATACATAGTTCTTATATTTGAGGATTTATTTGAGTTATTCAACAAGTCTCTATATATTTAGATATTTTAAAAACTTGAATTCTGACCCATTAGAAACCTTTTGTCTCTATATTTAAGGACTATACCTGACCTCATTTGAAGTCTGCATTAGAGATGCTCTAACAAACTACCTTGGTGGTATCATCTATTCCTCCCGGTAATGGGGAAGTTGGGGAGTTTGTCTCCCCCATACTCAGATGGTCAAAGAAATAGGATCAAACAAACAAATAATTCGTTAAAATTCCAATCCATGTATGCCGTAAGCATAGAGATAATAACATAATTAATTGATTAATGATAGCTCCAACTACATGAGATTTTCAATTGTTTGACATGTTAAGTGAACCAAATTCGAACAACCATGTACCAACTTTTTCGGCAAACCGAGCTCAACTGCTCAAGCCTATTACAAAAACAAAAGCGTTTATCGTGCAAGATATTAGAGTAATTGTATGGGAATTGTATGGGACCTATCATTTTTAACTTTGGGATTTGGTTAAAGTACATGCACTTTGGTTGTTGTTAGATATGGTCATATATATGACCGTTAAATGGTGAATGTATTAAGTAAATGCATGTATCATAGTCGACCTCTTTATGTTAACATACATTAGGGCTTATTTACGATAACGCCTCTTAAAATTCAAACTCACTCTCACTTTTTTCCCTGAAACTCATTTTTCTCACTTAACCCCCAACAAGTGTATATACTAATCTCTTTCACCATGCCCTATTTCAGAGCACTTCCAGTGTGTAAAGGCTCCCCTTGGCAATAGGCAATTCAATCCCCTTCAGTGAATAGTAACTATCTTTAATGAACAATAATTGTCTTTTGCATCTCCACCCCTAAACTGAATAGCCATGACAATAGACAATAAAATACTAGTATTTTCTATGTTCTAAAATAATAAAAATATTTTTAATTTCAGATAGAATTTTTAACCGATCTCGTCACGTCCATGTGTCATTAGTCGAAAGTACAATTTTTGTGGATAGATTTTGATAAGATTTTTAACCAATTCTGTCGCGACTTCCATGTTTAGAATTGTTGAAAATATTGAAATGTGGTGTAAGATGAGAGAAAATAGTAAGGTATTTATAGGAAAAAAAAATTATAATTTTTTAAATTTTTTATTAACTTAATTAAGTTGAACTTGAAATACAACAGTCCATATTGTGACACGTGTCCATACAAAACATTTCTGTTTTTTCTTATTTTTTAATTTTTAAAACGGAAAAATCTGGACCGTTGATTTGGAAATCAAACGGTCCGTATTCAACTGCTACTTAGTGGGCTGCAATACAGGCTCCATCGTCTGAAATCTTGTTGGAATGAGCTGGCTCCACTTTGGGAGGGGATTGAATTGCAAATGGAGCCTGTCCACAGGGCAAAAGAGCACAGTGAAAGTACTCTCAAGTCCGATCGGTTAAACCTTATGATCTGGCACAAATGGAACCCACTTGCCAATTCCTTCGTCATTGTCCCATGCCTTCCCTTCACGGCTTCACCCACCCCTCCTTTTTCCGTCACCCACCCCTCCTCTTCCGTCACCCACCCGGGATAATGAGACTATGACAGGAATATATATTAAAATGGTATAGAGAGCTATTTTGATTTCTGAATTGTCATACTTATCTACATTGTATATATATGGTAATATGTGGCATTATTTGAATATAACAGTAGAATAAACATGGCAACTTTCATCAAAAGATTGACGCATACTTTTGCAGAAAACAACCTATCCATTTAGTCATTACCTGTTTTTCTCTTATATGTGCGGGCATTGCCTCTTTCTATAGCAAGGGGGACCGTTATATGTATCTGTTCTTCTCTATAATATTTAGATATGATTATTTCACATAATATCTTTTCGAACTACAATACTAGAAATCTTGTTATGTAATCGTCATTTAGGTACCGCTTGGTACGTGGAACAAAATAGAAGGCAGTGGGATGAGACGTTCCGTCCCACATTTGGTGAGCCAAAAAGAGCCAAAAACAATGGAACGTGCTGTCCCATGGAATGAGTTTTGGCTGAATTTTCGTTCCACCTCATCCCCTGGGACAACTCATTCCACCGCCATGGAACACAAAATTGTAACATTGTAGGACAAAAATGCCCCAGATCTTTTTCATTATTTACACTATCAAATCATAAAACAAGCCTTAAAATTCTCTCATCTTTGTTCCATCTTCTCTGCCGCTGCTTCTTCCCGTAGCCTTCATCCTCATCCTATCCTCATCCTTTCTCGTAGTAGCTGCATCTCCAAGTTCGATCTTGAACTTCTTTAGTAGCCACTGCATCTCCAGGTTCGATCTTGATCTCTATAGATCTTTAATTTTGCTTTTTTGATTGGGTTTTACTTTTTCGTTTTCTTGATTTTTCCATGGAAAATTTCAATTTTTGGGAAAATGGGATGATTATGAGAAAATAAGTTAGTTTTCTTGGTTTCTTTGGTTTCACTTGTGCTTGGGAATTGTATTTGATTAGTGGTATGTTTGTGTTTTGGTTGTAAATCTACACAGAGTAAATGACCTAATAGTACAAACTCAAACTCAACATCCATTCTTTGTGGTTACATTGTGAGCAAGTATTTGTGTTATGTGTTTTTGTTTTTTGTTTATGTATTCGCATGTCGTTCATGAAGATTGACCTAGGTATGCGATTGAATATTGATAGCTTGTTGAATCTTAGTTTTTGACTTTAATCGATTGATAGCTTGTTGAAACTTTTCTAGGTTTTAATTAATTGGGGTTTTCTTTTTTATTTTTTGTTGCTGATCTTATTTATTCAAGGGCCGCAAAATTTTTGGGTTTATTGAACACTAAAAAGATAAATCTTTTAGATGTATTTCTCTCTACTGCATGAATCTAAGGACACAAATATGAAAAAATAAATCTTTGTGCAATTGGGTTTTGTGAAAGATTTGTGCTTTTTTAATCTGAAAAAAAATGTGATCTTCGATATGATGTGCACCTTAGATTTTGTGAAACATTATTGATCTTGATTTCAGTTTGCAAAGAATATATGATGCGTTTGGTTATCAGATTATTTAGGTCCTGTTCTTGTCCTGAACTTTGAATCTAGTGCTTATTGTAAGGCATATGATGCATGGAGTCACATGAAGGAAAATTTTTGTCCTAGCTAAGAACATGTAAGAACATTTGAATACATATGCAAACTAATAACACTTTAAAGTAGGCATGCATTCAAAAGCAATTCATAAAACCCATGACTTTCAAAGCCTAGTATATGGTGAACCATAAGACTCTTTAACAATATTAAAGAGAATAAGAATTTTAGAGATTCTTTACCCTTGAAGCTCATCCTTGATTGCACAAGGGATTCACCCAAGTGGAGGGCCTTCAAGTCACCTCCTTGCTCCTTGGATCTTCCTTGTGATTTTCTCCCTTTTAGTGCTCCTTTTCTTCTTTGAGGATTTGAGGATTTGTTCTCCAAAACACCAAAAGTTTGGTGTCTCTAAGTCTCCACACCAAAGATGTTGTGTGAAGATGAAAATGGATGACTTAGGGAAGAAATATTGCTAGATGTTCCTCACCTAAGGTGGCCGGCCTCTATGTAGAAAATAAGAGAATATGTTTCACCCAAATTCAATTAGAAAACCCCTTAGGATGAAATGGCTATAAAGATGTCTTTATACCACCTCACAATGGAGTGGCAAACTTGCAATTAAGCCAAGTTCACTACCCTCCACCCTTATGGCCGGCCATATGTTGTTATTGGGCTTAATTGCCCATTTTGTTTTAGTTGTCATACAACTTAAACATAATGGGCCTTGTGGACCAAAACGTTTTTGCGCCCCGAAGCCCAAAACTAACTTAAACGCCTAATACGAACGTTTCGTATAATTAATTAACTATTTAATTAATCTTGACCATTCTTCAATTAAACCATTTAATTGCTTATCCATTTCATATAATTTCTTCACTTATATCCTTACTCGGTGTACGATCCATTAGGTTCCAATTAGCGAGGTAGTGGGCGATGTTACTCTTAACGATCGATTGTGAATTGAAACCACATTTCAATTCTCCCTTAAAATTAGTGTTTGCTAATCTTTAGGGCTTCCACAAACCATGGGTGACGCCTAGCAGCATGTCATGGTTACCCAAGCTAAGTAGAAGTGGTTGGAGAACCTATCCAGTTACAACTACAATGCAATACGGTCCTTCTCTAATACAATACTCTTAATCACATTGTTTAAGTGATAGTTTGTTTCATGTCTACTATCCAATGTGATACTTCTCTATATGATTCAATTGAATAAGATTTGGAACATCTTCCTTAGTCATATTCATATGCTTTGGCCAAAGACTCTCGAATCATATCTTAGAGTATTCTCCTTCCATCATGGAAGGTTAGAGATCCCTTGTTGTACATTCATATGCCTACATGACTAGATAGCTTGACCCCAACAATGCCGTGGACACTCCAATGGAATGCCGTTGACATAATCAAAGATCAAGGACCTAACCATTAGACATCAATGATGCCTCAGGTCAAAGGACTACTTTGCATATTGCAACTATTGAGTTCTCACATGACATGTATGTTCGAACTCTCGTTTGATCGTTGTTCAGTGTACTCGATTACTCTTTCGAGCACCTATGTGTTTGCCTTAGTGTCCAACACCAAATGACTTGAGACTAGTTCATACTCACGCTTGAGTCGACATAACACATACTAACCTTAGCGGATTGTCAATGCCCAATTGGCAATCCTATGGCTAGGAACGTTTTAGGAATGAACATAAGAGAAAGGTCTCGTTAATTTAACTAACTTAAATCACTTGTCTCTTAGGTCAAATACATTCCTTGGATTCCCTTATTGCTTAAACACAAGATACAATAAATAGTGATCAACAATAAGCTTTGCCCTTCATTAAACATATAAAAGTTTAATACATTAAGTATTCCAAAAAGCTATTACATCAAATGAGTGGCTTTGTGGGCATACTTCCAACATCACATACTTTGGTGCCGGACTAGTTTGTCTATGGCTTTAGAACTGCTCTAAAATTCATTAGGAAGTTATGCATCTAAAACTTTTCAGATTGTGATTTGTGTAGTTTTTCTGTTTTATTATTGCTTACCAATGCTCTTTGCTTTTTGTTTTATAGGTCTCCATGTATGTTGTTGCAACACATTAGATTATCTTAAAGATCCAGTCTTGTCCCAAATAGCCTTTTATTAGATGAATACTCAAGAAACATACAGTTATTGCTTTAGGCCATGGGTCTGTTGACTAATATGTACACATCAGTATGGCTCTACAGACATATCAGCATGAAGGTTACACATCAGCAAGGCCGTTAGTTTGTTGAGATTGTAGGAAAGCTGTTAGTTTGTTGGGATTGTAGGGATATAAGGAAGTTAGTTGGTTAGTAGCTTATGAGTGAAGCCAAGAATACTTGTATAAATAACATACACCTCTCTCTCTCTTTGTAATTCATTCATTGTTCAAGGAATACAATCTTTAGTTATTCACTTTCTCTCTCTAAAATCTCTGCCATTATTCACTCTTGCTATGCCGCACTCTCATACTTTTGAGTAAGGAATTCCCTGCAAGGCAGTTAACGATTTTCGTTTTGCTTCTTCTGCAATCTCCAAAAGCTAATCATGGTATTCTTATAAACGATGACGGAATGGTTGGACTAAATGAAGCCTATTCCGCCCATATCAATTGCGAGGTTGAACACATGGTAAATATTCTTAGTAACCTTCTAGCAATTATCCATCACCCTAAGGTCAACAAGATAGAATTCATGGCATAACATATCTTCAACCATGTTCTAGTGTAAAAAATATACATATATGTGTTCAAATATGAACAAGTTCAAAAAAAAAAAAAAAATTGTCCTGTCCTATCCCACGCATACACATTGTACCAAACAACAGACGGAACAAGGGTAAGTTAGTCATTCAATCTTTTGGTTTCGTTCCTTCCAGTGTGTACCAAATGCAGAACGGAACAACCGTCCCGTTTTGTCCTACGCATACAAAACATAACACGGAACCTTCGTTCTGTCCCGTCCCATTACGTCCTCCCATCCCGTTTGCGTACCAAACGGTACCTTACATATATTTTAGTCTTGACCACTAACTAATTTTAAGAATCTTTTCTTTCATATGCAAACGGTAGTAGATACAAACATTGTTTTCCTAAGACAAGATAAAGCTCATGCGCCACTTTACCTAATTAATCTTGACTCCTAACCACATTACCTTAACCTCAATAAATATTTTGTCAAATATATTATTGTGTTACAATTATGCTCAAATATAACATTATTGTGCAATATCGCTTGTAAATTAACACACTGGTCTTATGAAGGATCCACCCATGCAAGAAATCAATAAAATCAACCCGATCGAGTGACATAACTTACATAAGTCATGTGTGTTATTTTTACACACAAGATATAATTCATTACCCTTTTTAGATCTAATCACGTTCAAATTTTTACGTTTATTAAAAAATTGCTTGGACTTTATAAAGTCTCTAAAAGCTATATGAGATCAACTCCTATTTAGTTAGCTGTACAAAAAAATTGTCAGATCTATCCATGTGTACTCCTCCCTCCACCATGTTTCACCATCTAGTGCCAACCCATTTCTCATAAAATCCTACTTTTTTTTTTTTTAATTTTTAAAATACCCCTTATATTTCTTAAATATGAACCATATGCCATTCTACATTTACTTTGACTAAATTTATAGAAATGGGGTATAGTAAGACATGCCTTACAAGAGGTTAGGCTACTCCTCATATTGCCAATTGGTTTTATGGTGGAACCCCAACTTTGGTATATTCAATTGGGAATTTGAGAGATTTTTTAATTGATTTTTATTGAGTTTAATTGATTTAGAGATTCCACGTAAAATTTTGATCACTTCCCTCGAAATCTCGTGGAAGAGATGAGATTTGTGAATGCTTAAAATATACTTTGAAATATCTTCAATTCTCTCTAATTCTTCATGTAACAACCAGTCCCAAATTTTACGATTTTATAAATTTTAAAAGAGTGAATTGATGAAAATACCCCTAAAGGAGAGAATGTTGACTTTCATTGTCCGTTGTGTAGCGAGACGTATGACCTATTCTTTTAGCGCATCCTTGTAATACTCGACGATACAAACATGTGGGCGCAAGCGGAACCTAATTCAAAGCTATGATGAAGATTTTACGAAACAACGATTACCAAGGACATTTTGGTAAATTCACTATTCTAGATATGCCATGATTATTTTAATATTTTCAGGGGAGATTTTTTTCTTCTTTTATGTCTGGTGGGAACTCACCCATGTGGGATCCCCACTCTACCTATCCCGTGTCCCCCCATTCTTTTGGACCTCTCATTTTCTGCCACCTTACCTCTTTCAAACTCTCAACTCTCTCTCTTTTCCTTCTTCCTCGGCAAGCATTGAGAGGGTGCAACCACCTCGAACCACCACGACTCACCATCTATGGCGAACCAAACCTTCAAGCCACCACCAAATTTCACCACGTCGATAAAGGTTATAACGTTTCAGCCCAGAACTAGAACCAAGGTTAAGAACTCGAACCCGAGAACTCGATTTCCATATTTTCCCAATGAGACCATTATTTTCCCGATGAATCTCCGTTGTTCACAGACTTGGTAAGCCTTGGGAATACTCTAAATCTTATACTTTTGTCTTTATGGTTCGATTATGAGCATGCTTGTGTGTTTTGGACTGGTTTTAAGACAAAATATCTTGGGAAAAATATTTCCCAAATTCCAGATATAATACCCTGGAAAATTTAGAATATGTGATTGTGTGGAATTTTTTTTTTCGATAAGTGGAAATGACGAAAATGCACTAAGGGCTAAATGTAATTTTTTTAGGACGTACTTGATCCTCATATATTTTGTCATGTTTCTTGACATATTTGGATAGAGTTCGATCTCACGAATGTGTAGGGGCAAAATGTTCGTGAACTGGAGTTATAACGAAGAAGTTATAAACGAGCAAAGTTAGGGGTGAAATGCTCATTTGACCATAATCGGGATTTCTCCAGATAATTCTGAGGTGCCATGTGGAAGGCTATGGGAGAGAGAAATGGGCACTACCCAATCAGAAAAGTAGGGAGGAAAAAGGAGAAAGGGGGAGAAGAACACCGGATCCCTTATGACCCAGTCCCCTTCCATCGACCCTAACCGTATTCAAGACACTCCAACGCTGATTCCGACGTTTTCCCCGCCAAACGACCATTTTCACCACTAAAAAAAAAACTCCACGACCTTTCTTCTTCAAGTTCCACCTCAAATTTAAGTGAAATTGGCCTTGAAACGGAGAGAAACTTCCGAGGGTGAGTTCGTGGGTGTCATGGTGGCGATCCACCGTTCGTGTATCCATCATCGTCGACCACCACCATGGGTCGACTCCTCATGAACCCAGGAACAGGTCCCAAGCCTTGGATGGGGCGGCAGAGCACCGAAGGTGGTGGATCGAGGCCACCAAATTTCTAAGGTTCCAGCTAGTTTCAAGACAAATTGGAGCTTTTCCCGGCCAAATTGGACTTGGCCATAGGTATAAAGTTTGTTATACTCTTTGAGATTTTCATTTTTGTAAATTTTGAGAATTTTTAGAAATAGTTGAAATTTTCCGACAAGCCGGAGCAGCCGACCGCCATTGGCGGCGGTGCGTGGCCAGAGGGCCATAGACGACATTTTAAGCCACATTAGATTCTTGAGTTTAAATTTGATAATCGTATGGCGTAGGTGGATTGGTTGAACCTAAATTTCGCTACGATACAATGCTTGATTAATTTAGGAATCGACGATCCGACCATTGGATCGTCAACAAACTTTGAGACATTATAGTACATAATATTTGAGGACGTTAGGAACTTATGGATCATGAATCCGACATATGGATCTTCCCGAATTGGATGTGTAAGTTAGTAAATTAAACGTCAATCGCCACTCGAATGTTATGATTGGCGGAGATCCAACCGTTGGATCGAAATGAAATTTTAGTATGTTGTTCTAGATGCGTAATCTAAACTACGAATGGCCTGATCCCTTTGTAGGGTATGTAGGCAATCTAACGAGAAGGTTAGAGACATCCATTATAAAATAATTGAGATTAATCCTTTCTTGAAATTGAGCTAAGAAAAGAAATTTGGGACCTATCTTATGAATTAGCTTCCGAATTAGAAATTTCAGGTCCTTACATCGGCGAAGTCCACAAGTTTCAGACCTAGTCCGGCCACGGTGAGAGATCATTATGGTATAATCTTACTCCTTACTCCCTAGCTTCAATTTGACTATTTGTATGCTGAAAATGGTTGAGTTTTGACCTTGATCAGAGTCGGAATTTATTCTGGCCTTCTTTTTCACCTACGACTAGGATTGGGTCAACCTGACCCGAAAGGATAAAAAAGAAAAAAAGGAAAAGAAGAAGCCCAAATCCGCGAGCCGGATCTGGATCCAAACTCGGGATCCAGCTCGGTTTATTTCCTAAATGGATTTGGAATATTCTTAGAATATTCCTTGTGTTGACCTTTTTGAAATTTTTTTGGAAACCCTCTTAGAAAATGGACCGGGCCAAATCCCGAGTTTGAATTTGGATATGGGTGGCCGATTTGGGCTTTTTTTTTTTTCCCTACTCAGTCTTAAACGTGGGCGAAAGAGAAAGCCAGAATAAATTCTGGCTCCGATTAAGGTCAAAACTCAACCATTTTCAACGTATAAATATTCAAATTGAAGCTAGGGAGTAAGGAGTAAGATTATACCATCATGGCCTCTCGCCGTTGGTGGACTTGGCGGGAAAAAAAGGTTTGAAACTTTCAGACTTCACCGAAATTTGGGAAATAGTTTCCCTGAGCTATTTTCTATCATAAAACCAGTCCAAAACACATAAGCATGCTCAAAATCAAACCACGAAGACAAAAGTATAAGATTTAGAGTTTTCCCAAGGCTTACCAAGGCCGTGAATGGCAAAGGTTCTTTTGGAAAATCATGGTCTTGCCGGGAAAATATGGAAATCGAGTTCTGGGGTTCGAGTTTGTAACCTTGGTTCTAGTTATGGGCTGGAACGTTGATAACCTTCATCGACGTAGCGAGATTTGGTGGTGGCTTGAAGGTTGGCTCTCGCGGAGATGGCGAGTGGTGGTGGTTCGAGGCGGTTGTACCCTCTCGGTGCTTGCCGAGGAAGAGGGAGAAAAAGAGTTAAGAGTTTAAAAGACGTGAGGTGGCAGAAAATGAAAGGTCCATGAAAATGGGGGGACATGGGATAGTTGGAGTGGGGATCCCACATGGGTGAATTCCCACCAGACAGAAAAGAAGAAAAAAAAATCTCCTTTGAAAATATTAAAATAATCATGGCATATCTAGAATAGTGAATTTACCAAAATGTCCTTGGTAATCGTTGTTTCGTAAAATAGTCATCGTAGCTCCAAATTAGGTTCCGCTTACGCCCACGCGTTTGTATCGTCGAGTATTACAAGGATGTGCTAAAAGAATGGGTCATACGTCTCGCTACATGACGGTCAACGAAAATCAACATTATCACCTTTAGGGGTATTTTCGTCAATTCACTCTTTTAAAATTTATAGAATCGTAAAATTTGGGACGGGTTATTACACTTCAACTTTTTCAAATTTTTTAAAATCAAATTCTATTGAATACACCTAGAATGTTATAAACATCTTTAAAATCTTAATTGAATACACCCAAATTTCTAAAGATTTTAATAAATTATTTTAAAATCCTGATTGAATACACATTGAATTTCAGAGAATCACTTAAAATTTTGATTGAATACTCCTAGATTCATTAAAAGAAATAAAATCCATCAAAATCTCAATTAAATACACCCTCCGTAGTATACTTTTGAGGGGTTAAGTGAGAGGTGAGCTTTGAGTTTTATAAATGGGGTACGACCATAAATAAGCCTATACATTAATTATATATTACAATATGGTGACTTTTTTTTATTTTACAAACGACAGTATTAATATGTTAAATTATTAGTTATTAGGAGAAAGGAGATCAATGGAAAAGAAATCCACACCAGAGTGTATCCCTTCAAAATGTGGAACTTTCACGTTAGAAAAAGAAAGGCACCGCAGCACTAATGGGAAGTTTGCATTGTGGTGAAGAAGATATATTTAGTAGGATTGTCTGATTAGTACAATTCTTATATCGAATAAAATGTGCGAAATGTCATATAAAATTAAATATTGGTAAATATCATATGATTTCCTAACAATTTTTTATGTACACTCGAAATACAAAATAGCACGTATAATATGAGCGGACTACAAAGGTGATGAATCTCACTTGTAAAATGCATTACTTACTATTTGGAAGAAAAAACGAAAAGAAACGAGACCGAGCAAAACAAGCCGAATATGGCAAAAACCGAAACAAGCAAAGCCCAGAGAGAAACGGGACAAACCGCTGACTATCTGATTCCAATCAATCCAACAATGAAAAACGATTCTTAAATTAAATACATGCTAGGTTCTTAAACATTTTTCTCAGCTTGTGTACAAGTACTGAATCTGCTGCGAGAGTCTACCATCCTCCGTCGTTCGTCACCGCCATGGCCACCGACTTCAAGTCCATACCCATCATCGGTAAATAGTTAAAAACCAAATCAAATATTACCCAAAAACCCAAAGATTGAATTTTTCATTGATTTTTGTATCTAATTTTGGATCTTACTGCAGATATTGCTCCTCTTTTGGCCAAATCCGATGATCCAAAAATGGGCCAGGACCCGGATGTCGCTCAAGTTGTCAGACAATTGGATCGAGCTTGTAAAGAAGCTGGCTTTTTCTATGTGGTACTTTGAATGAAATTCTCTCGAATTTAATTTAAACCCATGAAAGATTTGCCATTTCTTTTCCTATTTTTTTGAGTTTTATGGGGTTGGTGGTTTTTGTAATTTGGCAGAAAGGACATGGTATTCCCAAGACTCTGCTGAAACAAGTCAAGAATCTGACACGCAAGTTTTTTGAGCTTCCATACGAAGAAAAACTCAACATCAAAATGTCTGCTGATAGTGGATTCAGGTATATATAATTATATATACGTCAGTATGTATGTGTGTGTGTGCATCTTTGTGAATGAGGATTAATTTTATGATATATGATTAGTGTATTAAGAGAAGGCTTGATTTTCCATGCAGAGGATATCAGAGAATTGGAGAGAATATTACCAAAGGTGTACCTGACATGCATGAGGCTATTGATGTATGTCTTGATTTTATAAACGCTTTTAAGTTTTTCAGTCAAACGTTGCCAGAAGTAATTAAGCTATTTAAAAGTGCTTTTACCCATTGTAAAAGTAATGCGAATATGCTTTTGTATACTTTTCATTTTTTCCTTACTGATTACCATTTTGTTTCACGTGTAATAGTGCTATAAAGAATTGAAACCAGGGATGTATGGAGATCTTGGAAAACCAATGGAAGGACCTAACCAATGGTAGGCACAAATTAAGGCCTTCCCTGCTAAGTATACTATTACAGATTTTCTTATAAATAACGCATTCGAGTTTGGTATTTCAAGTAAATTTTGTATCCTTATCTTGACTACGAAAAGATTGTCAATGTAATATGAAAAACAGAGCTGATCTAACATTCTATATGAAATAGTATGCGCACATTAGTTGAGTTAGTGTGGCAGAGCTTTTGCACAAGTCTAGCTCTAGTAAGGACTGCTGTTCAAATTTAAGGAAAAAGTTCTGTGTAGTGATTGGAGGCGTGGAACACCCCATTGTCCTGATCACCATTGAAAGAAATTCATTTATGTTTTGTAATCACAATGCTGCTCTTGACTCATTAAACAGTACACAAAGTTGATACCATTTTGGAAATTGAATTGTGACTACATGTCTATCCTTATGTTGGCTTATTCTGGAATTAGTGTTCGGTCTAGAAACTCCATGTTTATGCCTTTCGAGCTTACTATAGACTTCACAACTGATTCTTGCATAGTGTTACTGAAGTTGTTCATTTCGATTTGTGATCCTTTGTGCAGGCCAGATAATCCCCCAGAATTTAAGGTACTAATGGAGGAATATATCAGCCTTTGCACAGGCATGTTTTCCATGGATAACAAACTTTTCCCTTTTTTCCACGCTTTAATCTTTCCATATTCTCCTGGTTACAAGCTTTTGTTTCTCGTTCCTTACAGGCCTTTCAAAAAAGATCATGCGTGGAATTGCGTTAGCACTAGGTGGATCACCATATGAATTTGAAGGTGATAGAGCTGGGGATGCATTTTGGGTGATGCGCCTTATTGGTTACCCAGCTGCACGCTCTACAAACGCCTCGGACATTCCAAAAAATGACGTCGGATGGTAATGCTCTATTGCTGCTTAGGATGCTTGCACTTTCCTTTATATCTAAGTTATATGTTATTGATGTCCTTTCCTCTCTTTTCTCCCAATTGTGTCCTTCTGATCATGTCTCGCGGGCAAACAATTGCAGTGGAGCTCACACTGATTATGGTAAATTTAGTTCGCCCTTAGCAAGTAGTAGCCTAGGAAAATCAATAAATCCCAGTCTTCTAAATTGTTGCATTACAGGTTTGTTGACATTGGTTAATCAGGATGACGATATAACTGCTCTTCAGGTAAGATTATTCCCTTCCTAGTGTTATATGCTGTCAGCATCCTGCTGCTCTAGTTTCCATACAAGTTGAGTTGAATGACTTGTTGAAGGTGAGAAACCATTCCGGTGAGTGGATATCAGCTCCTCCTGTTCCTGGGACATTTGTCTGCAATATTGGAGACATGCTAAAGGTAATACTTATCTGTGTATTCATTGTTCCTAATATTTGTACCGACTCCTGGATTAAGTACTAGGTCATTCTCTCCCTGGAATGAGTGCAGATTTACTCAAATGGTTTATACGATTCCACTTTGCATCAAGTTATCAACTCCGCTCCAAAATACCGGGTCTGTGTAGCGTATTTCTATGAGGTATGAGATTAGCTGGTTCATTTATTCGCTCGTTCTTTCTTCTTGTGTTGCGTTCCCCACTCCTTATTTCCGTTTCTGTTCTCTTTGTTATTGTTCATATTTTGGTGCTAACCTCCACTGTACATGCTTCTTCGTGTGTTAACAGACAAATTTTGATACAGCAGTCGAGCCTTTGGATTTTTGTGTAGAGAAGACAGGTGGAGCTAAGAAATTCGAAAGAGCTCTTTATGGAGAACATTTGGTTAACAAGGTCCAAACAAACTTCGGTTAATAGTCGAAATATTAGTGTATGAAGCTCTAAGCATCTATTGTATTGAGTGAACGAATCCTGTTAATTTGGTGAAACTACTTTTTGAATTGGCTCACATCGCATGGCAATGACCAACCCCCAAGATTGGGGGTTTGTAATTGGAAAGTGATTGATTCCAACAAAAATTTAAGGCATGTGGGATACTCTACTTGAATTTGACTTTTTTAAACTTACAAACACTTTTTAAGTTTTAAGCTTTAAAAATTTGTTTGGTAGGATTATTTAAAAAAACTAAACTTAAGACTGATAAAAAAAAAAAGTCTATTCTTTAAAAACACTAAACGTTGTTGCAATCATATTTAGAATAGGAATGTGATTGTGTAAATTCTAGTAGATATGAGAATGTATCTTATGTTCCTATTAGGAGTTGATTACCTATTAAATGTTGTAATCCTAAAAGGAAAGGTTTTTACCTATCCTACTACTATAAATAAAGGCACAATGGGGTGAATCAAACACACCTCACAATTAAATCACCCTCTCTTCTCTCTAAATGTGGCTAGCCTTCTCTCTCTCTCTCTCTCTAATCCCTAGATCGTTCAATCAAATAGGCCTACAATACGTTATGAGTACGCTCTTATCAAAAGCTGAGGAATTGACGCATCGTAGGAGGAGGCTATCATTCACCAAATTCAAAGGCTTATTTTTGTTTTCTGCTAATCAGGTACGCTTAAAATAAAAGAAGATATTTGAAACGTCCACGAAGCATGAAAACATTCCCCATGATGCATGAACCCTTTTATGTTTATATTTTCCTTACGATATATATATTGTATATGTTAATATATTTGTCAATATATATATTTGTTTCATGCATCGCACAATTAATTTGTTATGTGGAATATGTGAGTCAAAGTATAAAATTAAATTAGAAGCATGTTTAGGGTTTCCTAAACCCTAAGGGATTTCGAAAAAAATAAAAAAAGGGAAACTGGACATGGTGCAGCACACCTACTGCACCACCATTATGCACATCATAACCAGGCCTCGGCCTGGGGCAACTTTTGATGGGCCTGAAGCCCTGAGCCGGCCTGCACGATTGACCTACACATCGCAACCTTTTATGGTTGATGGGCTTGTGCCTTAGCCACGGATCTGTAGCCCTGGTTCTAGGTCTACGCCAGCAAGCTGTTATGCTTGCTGGGCTTTGCAGCAGCCCCGGCCCACATCACATACAGCCAGATCCTACGCATCATGGTGGATCCTGGTTAACCCAAACAGTCATGTGAAAGCATATAAATTTTTGAATCAATGAACTTCTAGTTCATGACAGTATGTACTTCAACTGTCTCTATGTATGTATAATACAATTCACTCGATAAACCACGCAACCTCTCCAATATACGCTTCTGGGTATCATTGGAGGTAATGCATAGATAGTCCACATTTTCTGCACTGTTCGTTTCAATGTGGTATCTATTTAAACATGTGTCTTTAAAACTCAACAAATTTTAAGTAGATCGAGTAGCGTACAACGCATTTTGTATGGACAATATTGTTCCATTTGGTAACATGATCTAGGCTTTTTCCTGAGCCTTTAATTACATCTGATTGGCTTGATATTGTTGTTACCTTTACTTTTGTAAGCATCAAGCTTGAGAAATATTTTTTATCTCGAAGTATTGTATGCGTGGTTGCGCTGTCTGCAAGACAAATATCTCCGTCATTGCTTTTGTTTTGAGAACAACCATAATTTTTATCCATGCGCTCTAAGTAAGGAAATCACAGTTAAACAAATAGTTAATTTACAATAAAAGGAAACTGAAATGCCACTTTTATTAAATTGAAATGCGAGCTTTAAACTACAAATTTAGATAATAAGAATACATCAAACAGAAATGATTCAATCGGACCAATACATTTTCCACAATGAAGTTTGAGACATCTAGGTGGGTTATGTTCAATTGCCCTGATAAATCGAACATTGGATCAGGTATATCCATTGGTTTAGCCTGATTGATAAAATTAGTTTTGACACCCTTCTCCTTGAGGGAGGCTTAATACAGATTCACCAGATGTTTTGGGGTACGACAGGTACGTACCCAGTGTCCATTACCACCAACGTATGGCAAACTCCTTCAGGATTTCTAGGAGTGTTATTCATATGAGTTTTGCCTTTCTGGCTATTTACATTCTTGAAGCTCATGCCTGAATTATGCCTTAGAACCTAGTCGTGAAACTAGACACCACGATTCTTGCCTTTCCCGTTCCACCGGCCTCGCTTGTGGCCACGTCCTTGTTTGTAATTATTGTCACGAGATGATGTGGTATTTACTTCAAGGGAAATAGCATTCACTTCGGGGAATGGTGTCGATCCAGTAGGTTGGGAGTGATGATTCTTCATTAGAAGCTCATTGTTTTGTTCAGCTATAAGGAGCACAGATATCAACTGGTTGTACTCAATAAAGGCTCACTCTCTATACTGCTACTGCAAGAGCACTTTGGAGGCATGAAATGTGCTGAAAGTCTTTTCCAGCATATCTTCCTCGGTGATGGTTTCCCCACAAAGCTTTGAACATTGCATAATTGTACTCAACCACCGTCTTGAAATCCTGAATACTTAGGTGAGTTCACTCATAATGAGCCATTTGAAGAATCACCATTTTCTAGTGATTGTATCTATTTCTCAGTGTCTTCCAAAAGACTAATGGATCTTCAACCGTTAGGTACTCGTTCTTTAGTTCTTCATCAAGGTGGCAACGGATAAAAATCATGGCCTTCGTCCAATCTTGAGATGATGCACTGTTCTCCTCCTTGATGGTTACTCCAAGATCCCCTGCCTTTAGATGGATCTTGGCATCCACTACCCAGGTCAGGAAGTTCTTCCCAGTAATATCTAGGGTAACAAAATCAAGTTTTGCCAAGTTCGCCATTTTCTTTTCTGAAAGAAAAATGAGATGTGTAAGAACTTGCAATAATATGTGTTCTAGATGGGCAATAATACCGCACCATCTTCGACCGCAGCAAAAATAAATAAACATTGGATTAGTAATCAGAAACTACACTAAACAAGAAATCAAAGGTATAAGTAATTGTCATATTGAGAACTAGAAGCAAGCATGGTGCTAGTAGTTCTTTGCGAAGGTACATCCAGTTGGTGATGCAAATGAGGAAGAAGAACAGTAAAATCCTTGGAGGAAGCCTTTTTCGCCGATGTGAACTGTTTAACATTAGAGAGTCGTGCTGATAACGTGTTATAAATAGACAAAAGTTAGAGAGATAACATTTGCTAAGGACAGAACAAAACGGGTGTGAAATATCACATTATTTTGTTTAGTAGCTCTAACACAAAAAGATTGCAGATAAAAGATGAAGGGGTGGATACTAATATTATTGCTTTCAGTAATTTTCTCTTTCAGTTGCTGTGTGTTGATCACCCACGGAGTGATCTAGTTATAGAACTATATCCGTAGGTTTACAATGAATGGAAAGTCACACCCATGATAAATCCAACAACATCCGTGATTTTTCTCCTTTGAAAATGTACCACACAACAAACTCCCTAATATTCACTACTATTCCTATGTGGGCATTCAATCATTCTTACAATTATTACAACATTAGAATCCAAATGTTGTTTTGTCATTTTTTAATTCACTCTCTCTACCTTTCCTTTTTTTTTCACTTATTTTCCTTTCCATTGTCTCCTTTGTCAAAATTGTGTCTTTCATCACTGTTGTCGAGCTCTCCGTCCTCTACTGAGCTAACAATCGCCGATTAACCCCCGACCCTTCCCCACTACTCTCGTCGACGTCAGAGCTCTCTTTGGCATCGCAGGTGCTTCTAGTTTCCTACTTAAAATCCCATTGCAAGTTGAAATTGTGCAGAGACTTCATCCAGCCCCTTCTGAGATTGTGCAGAGATTTCGTCGCCCACTCTTGATCATGGCTCTCTCTCTCTCTCTCTCTCTCTCTTTGTTTCTAGCGCCTCCTCTAATTTTTTCGAAAAATCTCAGAATTTTCTAGGAAAAGGGAGAACTTTTCTATTGGGATTGTTGCTGTTATTGTTTTGTTGTTCTCTCGCAAATCACAGGGAAATGTAAGTTTATATACGAGAGAGAGCGTTTTGCTTTTTCGTTTAATATTCTGGGGTTTGAATTTTGTGATTTAGGCTGTGGGTGGGTGGTATCAGATATACGCATAGCTAGGAGTTGTTGTTGCACATGATGCTACGCAAGTGTGCAATGACGCAGGTTTGGAGACAGGATAAGCAATCTCATACTTTTTGAGAGGGAAAGGGATCCTCTCCGGATCCCTTCCATCAAATCCACCAAATTCACAAATATAGGCCTTTGAAATTTGATCTAACGACTACAAACAGGGGCCTTCTTTAAAAGTTATAATAACTTTAGCTGTTAGATCAAATTTCAAGGACCCAGATTGGAGGATTTGATGGATTTGGTGGAAGGGATCCTCTCCGGATCCCTTTCCTTTCAAAAGTTCTCACTACGTCCACCTAGTTCACACAAGTCCAACTTAGTCTCATTAAAGTTAGTTCTTACTCGCACTAAACACAGATTAGTAAAGTAGTAATTCTAATTATGCCAATCCACTCCAGTAAAATTTAATGATAGCAAACAAACGTGCCAATACTCACGAAGTTTAAAGGCTTCACGTTATACATAAAAAGCCCGTTGAAGTAACCAAATTGGGCCTTCAAAATGTTGCTTATTTAACTCTTTATTATTATTATTATTTAGTGTTTATTTTATTTTATTTATAGTCAAATAGACTTTCCGTTTTTGAATTTTGTCTGACTTCATTTTTTTTGTTTCGGTTTAAAGGTTTTTCTGTTATTCTAGTTATTTGTTCAAGTATTATCTCTTTTACTTTTGTTTTCCTTTAACCGGTATATGTTTATTTCTTTAATTTTTTTTTTTTTTTTTTTTGATGTAGGATTCATGGTTATCTAATCGCTTCTACGAAAAGTATTGAAGTCTTGGAACATTGGTATTTGCCACTCAAAATGCAGATCGTGATTTTGATCAAATTCCTCCCATCCCCCACCTCAAACTTCCGCCAACTATTTCGTAGCTGACTCGACACTAATCTCTTGCTGGCCACCTCTTGCTCCTTAGTGTAGTTCATAATTTTAAGAAATTTGAAGGTACCGTAATTTCTCCATATTTAAGAATATATCTAACATTAAAGTCTTAAAATAGTGGGTCGTTTTAATTCTTTTTATAAGATGGAGTAGGGTGTGGGGGGTTCACATAATAAACTAGTCAAAATGTGATCATTAAGAAAACTTCCCTCTCCGGGGTCTTATTTTGCTTTACGCTAAATCCAATTGTGGAAATACGAATGCCGGGATTAAGGAAATGAATTGTTTTCGTAAGAGAAATGTTGCGGAGATTCTTTTAAAATGGAATTTTTCGTAGACTCTTCATCATCTCATGTTTTAACACAATATTTTATAATATTAGCATGAGAATTATACAAAAAATAAGAGGTGACAAAGAATCTATGGAGAATCATATTTTTGAGATAGTCTTCTTAGCATTTCTCTTTTGTCATACAGAAACTTGACTTAATGAACCATCAGGATTAAGGAAAAGATTAAGATGGACTAATAAACTGTTGAGAGATTAAATGAGTAATGATTGGAAAAGTAAGAGGTTTGACTTCCGCAAACAGGTTATAATCTAATTACTTGGGAGTATTGCCACTTAGTACTACGATATAGTGGTATCTATTTTTCACTTGTAAGTGAGAGGTCTTAGGTTCGAATCTCGCCAAAGGTGAGTTTGAACCACATTATTGCTAGCCCATTATGAGGCTAAGTTCACCTCTACATCCTTAGTGTAGATAATATCGTTTGTTCAAAAATAAAATTACTATAAAGTATTCGATTTGTGTACAAGTTCCGCATTACTTTCCTTAATCTTTGATTCTTCAAGTGGATAAATGCCCCATGTCGGGTGCAAGACTTTTTTTCATATTTTTCTTTGAAAAAAAACTAAGAAGGCTCCTATCAAAAGTTAGACTTTTCATGTGCTCTCATATTTTAACGTTAATTCCAGTATTAATATTATAAAATATGTCACATCCCGACCCGAGCTTTACCAAATCCCCACTCGACTCCACCGTAGCATGATATTGTCCGCTTTGGGACCCGGCCACGTCTCACGATTTTGTTTCTGGGAACTCACACAAGAACTTCCCAATGGGTCATCCATCCTGGGAATGCTCTTGCCCAAACTCGCTTAACTTCGGAGTTTCAATGAATTCCGAAACCAGTGAACTCCCAAAAGACCTCGTGCTAGGTAGAGATGGGAATATACATATAAGGTTTATAGGATCCACTCCCTTGGGCGATGTGGGATGTTACAATCCACCCTCCTTAGGGACCTGACGTCCTCGTCAACACACTCGCACCACACGATAGAGTGGCTCTGATACCAAATTGTCACATCCCGAACCGGCTAGACAGCATGATATTGTCCGCTTTGGGCCTCGACCACACCCTCACGGTTTTGTTTCTGGGAACTCACACGAGAACTTCTCAGTGGGTCACCCATCCTAGGAATACTCTCGCCCAAACTCACTTAACTTCGGAGTTCCAATGAACTCCAAAGCCAATGGGCTCCCAAAAGGCCTCGTGCTAGGTAGAAATAGGAATATACATATAAGGCTTACAAGATCCACTCCCCTGGACGGTGTGGGATGTTACAAAATATTATGCCAAACATGAGGTGGCAGAGAGTCCATGGAGAGTCCCACTTTTGAAAGTCTCTTTACCTCTCCATAGACTCTCTACCAACTCATATTTTTCACACAAATACTTATATTGTTGGCATGAGAATTGACGTTAAATTGTGAGGTGGCAAAGAGTCCACAGATAATTCCACTTTAAAATAATCTCCTTAGCATTTCTCTTTTTTTTTATCGAGCGATTCTAAGCTCATTATGAGGCTAAATCTACCTCCATATCCTTAGTGTAAAAAATATCGTTTGTTCAAAAATAAAATTACTATGAAGTATTTGATTTGTGTACAAGTTCCGCATTACTTTCCTGAATCTTTGATTTTTCAAGTGGATAAATGCCCCATGTCGGGTGCAAGACTTTTTTCGTATTTTTCTTTGAAAAAGACTAAGAAGGCTCCTATCAAAAGTTAGACTTTTCATGTGCTCTCATATTTTAATGTTAATTCCCGTATCAATATTATAAAATATTCTGCCAAACATGAGGTGGCAGAGAGTCCATGGAGAGTCCCACTTTTAAGAGTCTCCTTACCTCTCCATAGACTCTTTGCCAACTCATGTTTTTCGCACAAATACTTATAATGATGACACGAGAATTGAAGTTAAATTGTGAGGTGGCAGAGATCCACAAATAGTTCCACTTTAAAAGAATCTCCTTAACATTTCTCTTTTTTTTCAAGCGTTTCTAAGCCCATTACGAGGCTAAGTCTACCTCCACATCCTTAGTGTAGAAAATATCATTTGTTTAAAAATAAAATTACTATGAAGTATTCGATTGGTGTACAAGTTCCGCATTACTTTCCTTAACCTTTGATTCTTCTAGTGAATAAATGCCCCATGTCGGGTGCAAGACATTTTTTCGTATTTTTCTTTGAAAAAACCAAGAAGGCTCCTATCAAAAGTTAGACTTTTCATGTGCTCTCATATTTTAACATTAATTCCCGTATCAATATTATAAAATATTCTGTCAAACATGAGGTAGCAGAGAATTCATGGAGAGTTCCACTTTTAAGAGAGTCTCCTTACCTCTCCGTACTCTTTGCCAACTCATGTTTTTCGCACAAATACTTGTAATGTTGACACGAGAATTGATGTTAAATTATGAGGTGGCAGAGAGTCCACATATAGTTTCATTTTAAAAGAATCTCCTAAACATTTCTCTCTTTTTTTCGAGCGATTCTAAACTACATTAAAAAAATTAGAAAGTTTAAACTTGAAACACAACGAGTTAAAAGAGAAAAACTAAGGCAAGACCTTATTTATAAGTGGAACAAAAAGTCATTGTCTTTCTCTAAAAAATTGTCTTAATAGGAACATTTTGCTACATTTACATTGACAATTCATTTATGTGTACATAACGTGTTTTATTTTATTTTTCTAAAGAAAATCGATATTTGATTATTGAAGAAACTACCCATTGTAGTGCATAAGCAAGGAAGAAAGTGGAAGTCAAACAAAACTAGCGAGTGATAAAGATTAGGCAACTTAAACTACTTAAAAGGCTTGTCATTAAACTCTTATTATTATTAAACTCTTATTATTGTTTCCTCTTGCTCTACACAAGGTCATCAGAAAAATCAAGGCCTCGTAGTTTGGTCATCAACTACTAGTGTATTATATAGATTTTTCTTGCGTAGAGCAATTAGAAGGAATTATTACCTCACGTGACAATATCACCATAGAATGCAATAATATTGTCATATCATCAACAAATTTGTATTTTAAGTTTATGGCATCAGAAATGTTAAGGAAACTTGCTAAAAAATATGACTCCCCTTAAGAGAGTCTACTTAGCATTTCACGAGGGTTTGTGTATTTGAGTTAGACCGTGTAAATGATGTGGAATTGATAACGATGGAGCACCTTGGGGACCTGGAAGAGATCCTCTTCGGATCTGTCCTACCAAATCTTAGCGATCCGAAAATTCAGGCTTTTGAAATTTGATCAAACAACTATAAACAGGAAACCTTTTTAAAAGTTATAATAATTGTAACTGTTGGATTAAATTTCAAATATCCGAATCTCTAAATCCCTAAAATTTGGTGAGAGAGATCAGGAGGGAATCTCTTCCCTTGGGACCATATATACTTACATAGCAAGGTTTCATTTTTTAGGCAAACCCAAATGCAAATAAAGAACAAATTAGTGCAAATCCAAATCGACACCAATTGGGCCCCCATAATTGGTCAAAAGTATGAATTGCGCACCCACAAATTTTGACTTGAACATTAATTTTCCTACTACTATTTACTACTTTGAGGCAAAGGCATAACAATAAAAAATAATAATAATAATTGCTCCCCTACAAACTTTGACTTGAGCTTTAATTTTCCTCCCCACATCAAAAGCTTCAACTCCAACACCATCTTTGTCTCTTTGAAAGACTTTACGGTCACAGCCCCTTTTTGTAGGCCAACTATTTTCTCTCCACTTCCCTCCAAATTCATCCAACCATTTTCTCACGAACCAAACACAAATCTCTCTCTCTCTCTCTCTCTCTAAATAGTACCACTCCAACCAATACCCACCACCTTCACTTAACTAGCCGTACCCAACAAGTTGCCTTTGGTCAACCGTCACAAATACGACATGTTGGTCCACTTCTTTACATTTCTTTGACCCAGTCCCTTTCATTTCTTTGAATTTTCTCCCTTCCCCACGATCTTATTCAAACGAAAAGCAAAAAAAAAAACTCAAAACTTTGGGTGATGGAGAAAAAAGTAGGCATCCATCCAATACAAGAACCAAAGTAAAAGCAATCAATCCACGTACTAAATTATCAACATCTTAGCAATTACACCGATTCACGGAAACGTGAGTTGGATCGATGAAATATAACAACATATTTTCCGTCTCTAGAAATTAAAATAATTTAAACTACTATTTTGTTAAAACTTAAAAGAAGAATAAATCACTAGTAGTACCAAATCCACCATCTTCATTTTTTTTAAATAAAGATGTAATTCATTGTTTGAACAGAAAAAGGAAATCCCCATATTGTACAGGACAATTAACTAATTTGACTCAACTCATCATCTCCTTCGAGATGGAACCGAGTCCAACCGAGTCCAACCGAGTCGGAACTGTAAAAACTACCAGCACTACCACTACCAGTACTGCCTGCTACCATTAATATCCCTCCATAAAAAAAAGAAAAGAAACTGAAACGCAAAAGCTTCAATTTTGATGATCTAAGAAGATTCTAGAATAAGATTGGAGGTTTCTGCAACTGAGAGAGTGTGATTGTGCTCGCCTTCGTAGGTAACCACTAGCATTGCCGCATCGTCCAGAGCTCTCTCTACGTGTTTTCGAGCCGGGCATCCTCTTACACTGCTGCATTTGTAGTATCCCCTGAAAATTCACACAAATCAGAACATAACTCCCCAATAATTCAGAGTTTTGGGGCCAGACAACGTCCAACTCAAGCGATTTAGCTCGAAAGATCGAAGCTTTGAATCGAAATTATACCTTGGATGTGGAGATCCTTTGATGGGTTTTTGTCCGTACTTTCTCCAGGAGTAATCGTCAGGTGGGATATCGGCCAACTTCAAACTTATAGCCGGGACTCTCACGACCCTCTTCTGTCTCAGCTTTCTGTAACAAAACCCACAACCCAGAATTTCAATTTAGTCAACAGATTGAGAGAGAGATTGATTAAGTTAATCAGAAGCTAGACGATAATTAAGAGAGATTTAGAGTTTGAAATAGACCCACCTCTTCTTGCAATGGCAGCGGCCGGAGGACCCAGCACCGCACTTCCCAGACCCCAAGTTCTCGGAGCTGCACTTCCGCTTCAACGAGGCGGAGGAAAGCGGCGGCTTTCCGGCTGAGGAAACCTGTGACAAATTGGTAATTTGAAAAGACGATGACGACATTGGCTGCTTGCTATCGGAGTCTCCGGTTAAAGACGACATAAACGACGTCGTAGGTGGATACGAGAAATTTATAGTGGTAGATGAGTCCTTAGTGCTCTCAAGCACCGTACCGTGGTGGTGGTGGTGAGGTGGCGGGATCTGCTGGATCGGCGTCGCATGGTAAACCTTAGTGGACTCCGGTAACGGAACATGCTTGACGAGGATCTCTTGGCTCTGGTTTTGGGTTTGAGAAGACGATCCGGAGCTCAAAGTCAAAGGGGCTCGCCGGAACCGGGCGTGACCGGTCCGGGTCCGACCAAGAAGAGAAATGACCTTCTTGAACTTGGAAACAGCGACGTCCGCGACGGCTCTGCAGTCCATGTCCATAGCCGTCGACGGATATTTCCCTTGGTGCTGGTTCTGCTGTGCCTGGGACAGCAAGCGAATAAGCTTCTCGACGCTCTCGAGGCCGGAAGCTGCTTCCTGCACGGCGTTCTCTTCCGACTTGGCGGAGAAGCTGCTGGTGATGGTGTTTCTGTAACCCATGAAATCAACGGCCATATCTGACCCTCTCGGGCATAACAAGGAAAAGGAAAAGCGAGAAGAACAGAGAAAGCAGAGAGAGGGGGGGAGAGAGAGAAAAGCAGGAAAAGCGTACGGGAGACAAGGGAAGGGGTGTTGATAAAGAGGGGTTTAGGATGCCGATGAGCGTATGAGGTGTTTGTTGAAATGCATCTGTGGTCAAAACTACGGCATCTAATTATCTGGTGGCCCACTACCATTTGCCTCATGATGTAGGTGCGAATAAGATCCAACCACACCACACGAAATTGCAAAAGAGAGGTTTTCGAACGACTAGTGGAATTTTTTTCCATTGTAAATGAGAGTTTTGTAAGTTTAATTATCATTAAAATTAAATTTGAATCATATTATTACTAGTTTATTGTAAAGTTTAATCTATTTTTTTACTCTTTTAGTATAAATAATATTGTTTGCTTGAAGAAAATAAAACATCAACTTTGCTATTGTCAGTGCTACTCGAATATAAAATGTACAGAAAACTAATAAAAAAGTTTAAAATTTTTGAGTTTTAATGATAAAAACTAAATAAAGAGTAAAGTGAATAATACCATAATTAACTTTTTAATGTAAAAATATAATTTTTCTTTAAAATGAACAGTATCATAAATTTTTGATTTAAATTTTCTAAAATGTATCATCAATTTTTATTTGAAAATAAATTCCTCAATAATAAAAAGAAAAATTTCGCATAAATTTATAAGTAAGTAAAATTATTTTTATATTATTAATTAATTTTATCGTACAGCTTAAATTTTCTTTATTTAAAAAATATATATCATATGAGCCGAATTTAACACTTTAATTACAAACTAAAATTGCTAAACTAAAAGCTGGTTAGTGAATTATGTTGCTTTTTCCTCTGCTTTGATGTTTAAATGATTAGACTGATAGAATTTTGATGCTTGGTGTCGGATGAATCTTGACCTTGCTTTTGATTTGGGTCCTCTTTAGTCTTATCAAATTTCAATTTGGTCAAAGGTGGCGCCGGAGCCGTTGGATTGGAGATTGACGTGGACGATGGATTGATGTGTGAGAGTGTGAGTGTGGACCAAGTAAATGGGAAACAAAAATAATTTAAGAGAGAGAGGGGAAAGAGACAGAGTAGGTGCGTGGCAGCATGATACAGTTGACTTTGTCTCACGGTAACTTTCATTCAAAACGTCCACATTTTTCTTCAATTGTGTCATCCGACAGAGGCTTACTGGCTTGGTGTTGGGTGAATGGGGCCAAGGCGGTTGAGCTGTATTTTTATTCTTGAACGGGTTAAGTTTTGCCGCAACTTCTACAATTTAGTAATAAATCTCTTTTTTTTTTTTTTAGAGATACAAATTTTAAGTTCGATGATCGTGTATAACGAGTTTGATATTAATTATTAAATGCTAACTTATATGTAGTTCAAAACAACTTTTATAATACGGATACACCGTTATAGTGAATTTTCGTGCTAATAAAATAAAACATGTATAATTTTTTGTCCAAAATTCCTTGTTTCATTGGCACCATTGCCACTAAATAACGGTATACTCTTGTTATCTAAATTGTTATTGTAGCGCAACTTAAATCTTCCCATTTAGTGTGAACTATATAGTAGTTAATTTTTATTGAAGGGAAGTTTTTGTTGTTTTTGTGCTTTCAAAGAAGTCCAACAACATGTTTGGGTGGATTTTTTTAGCGTAAGTTGTTCCTTGAAATCCGTGGGTATTTCACTATTCAATTTTCATGAATTTATTTTTATGTTGTTAATTTTAATTTGTTGGTTAGTTAGTTAAAGTTTAAATTTGCATAGTTAGCCAATAAATTTTTATGTTAATTTGGGACGACGGTGGGCGATCTCGTCGTTGACCACCATCAACACCATTGCGCTGATTGTCTTTGTGGGCAGAGTGGATGATTTCAGTAGTCGGAGTGGTCTGCAAGAACAAAGACAAGCAAAAGATCTTGAAATCAAGCGTCGGAAGTGGTTCGGTGTAGGTTCTCAGACAATTAAGTCAGTATTTGAGAGAGAAGATAAGCAAAGTGATCTCAACTAAGTCTGCTAGTCATTTGAAACCGTTATTCTCAATAAGATATGATCATTAAATATTCCTCCTACAGTTAAAGTTTTCTCTTGAATCTTCATTAGAAATAGATTAAAACTAGGGATCAACTGCATCATCACAATGAGTTTGGAAACTTTCTAATATTCCTCAGCCCCAGTTGGAACCTACCACCTCCCCATGTTATTCCTTTCTAGAAAAAATTCTGATTCTTTGTTGGCAAATTTGGACTTCTAGAGACCATTGGTTATTCCGGAATATAGTTCACCACCCTATCAAAGTTTCTACAATTGTTTCTAAAAGTTTTGAGGGATCTTTTTTTTTAGACTTACTCCTTCTCCCTTGTGCGTCAGTTGTTCATAGAAGTGAAATAAAATGAACCTCTCCTTCTAATGGTTTCTTGATGCTCAATGTTAATGCTCAAAATTTGCAAGTTAGCAAATTAAAATACTAAACTCTTGATGGGCTTATGAAATAGACTGAAATGAAATGGACTTAAATGTTTAAGTGGCTTACCCCTAAAAATTTGGCAACATCCACTATGTTACTCGGATTATATTGATTTCAAGACTAAAAAAAATGCTCGGCCGATACATGAACTCTCTCTCCTTTCAATTGTCCGATCCTAATACAAAACATTTCCACCCCTTTATCTAGGCTCCCAATAAACTCATCAGCCTTGTGTCTTTCCAACTTGACATTTAATGCGCCATCTATGTTGACTAACTTGTTGACACCTTTCCACCTATCAACCAAACATTCGGGTGTGAAGTAACATGTGTTTAGTCGAAATAACGCGTTCTATCAGAGTGATGCAGGCGGAGCGTCCGGTTCGGCTTTGGTTAGCCAACCCTGCCTCTCCTAGCGCTGTTCTGACCACCTTTACATCCCCTTCTAGATCTCTACCACTGACTGTGGGCTGCCACATGACTTGATTGACATCTAGCTTGATTTGTGTCATAAAGCTATTAACCTACCCCCGTGCTCCTGACGGTCGGAAAGCTCATTACATACTTTGGTCGAGCTTAGCTCGTAGGCGGTCGACTATAGCGTTCACATGTATCCTCTTCTAAGCACCTTGGGCCTTGGGCTTCTCAACCTCCCTTGAACTGTTCTCCCGACTTGCACTATTATGTAGACATAAAATTGCCCAACGTTAACACTCAACTTTGATGGTTCTGCACCTGCTGGTTTTATAGCTAGAGATTTTTCTAACTCTCCTAAATTGGCTCGTGCAAAACAGGTCGGTAATTCCTCGATGATTCTTGTTGAAGCCTCTGCTCTTCATTTTGGTTTAGTTCATGCTAAACGTGCTGGATCCAAGAAGGCCGTTTTTGAAGGAGATCCTAAGCTTTTGATTGACTACATTCTTCGCAAATGCTTTACCCCTTGGAGACTTCGTTCTTTTTTGAAGATATTCTCCGATCATTTGCATGCTTTTGATTGTATTTATTGTCACCAAATTTTTCGTGAGGCCAACTTTGTTGCCGACTCTATTGCAAAGATTGGCCATCAACTCCGCTTTCTTCTGATTTGTATAGCTGGGTTCTGTCCCTATTTGTGCACGCCACCTTTTACTTTTGGCTTCTATTAAAAACTTGGTTCGTGACTTCATGTGCATTGTGTACCTGCCGCTGCCATTTGTACAGGCTTGCAGGCTTCTACAACACTCCAAAACCATCACAAAAGAAATGGTCCATGCAAATTAATTAATTAACACATTAGAGTTTTGTATAAACAAATTCTAAAGGAAAAGATGTTAATGCATATGTAATTTTATGCATGATATTAGAAAGTAGGTTCATGTGCAAAAATCATCATTACACACAAAAGTAATGGATACAAATGGTTTAGGGAGGCTGCCGATGTGATGAGCAACCTATACGATCGATAAGCTTTGTTGACAAAACTTTAAAAAAGGTGGTGCACCCATTTCAGCAAGCAATTTTGGGCAGCGCTTAATAATGTGTGAGAATGTTTTTACGTGGTAATGTTAAGTGAGATAACAATACATTATAAGATGAACAAGCTTCGTACACACAATACTTATTAATATATTATCTTTAAAGGTCTTTTAGCTTTAAAATATAATGAGTTTTACATAATTTTAATAGTACTGAATGAGTTCTGTATTATCGTAGAATTATACTTATATTTATTAGTATCTAACGCAGTCAGTGTGCACCTTAAAATTTTGGGAACAATATCAGCAAGTGGTTAAGAAATATGTTACTTCTAGTTGATTGACAAAAAAAAAAAAAAAATGTTGCTTGTAGTTGTAGGCTAGTGCCTGCCTATATTTAGTTGTTTTTTTTTCCTTGACATTGAAATTTTTGTAATCAATCAATTAGTAAAGACGTAGCAATATTATTAGCAATTTAATTAGCATAATCGTAGGATGATTCCACCGTAGCTAAAGGCCATTTTAATTCATTAACGACTATGGGGGGACCAAAACAAAACAAGTAAAAACAAAATCATTTTTGTTAATTTGTATTTGGACAGGTGCAATGGGCACGCGTGGGGGGATTGGGACTGATTGTCCACAATGTTCATGAATTGACTGCGTTGGCACCAAAGTCAATAGCCGGAAAGCAGGAGAAAATTGACTATCTGTGCAACGAAACGTGATGGAGTTGAATTGGGTGCCTAAGTTTTGACTTCACACCCAAATGTCAGTAATTTACGGGGCGGCCAATAGGAATAGAAAACATATTATAAGAGAGAGAGTTCTGGCTCTTGTACCACGACGTGAATTTGAACTCCGTTGATTTTGTAATTTAGCATTTAAACTAAAAAATTTATCTTTTGCCAAAAAAAAAAAATCAATTTAATTCATTAATGTTATCTTTTGAAAAAATAAATAAAATATTAAGCATGGATTGTCTTTCCTGGATAAAACATTTTTATTCGATAAGATGCATTTGTTTAGTAGAGCGATTTTGATAGTTGGTTAAATAGTTAGTTATTAAGGAAAAAATGAATTCGTGAGGAATAAACATGCGCTAGAGTGCATACGTATAATTACTTTTCATCACTACGGTAAAGTGTTTACTATTCTACCAGCCGCATTTGAGTTCAAATCTTCATTTTTTTTCTAATACAATATTATATTTACGTTAAGGGATGCATAAATAAATTGGATCAAACACAGATGGAACAATAGTAATATCAACTAATGTTCAATTGCTTTGCATGCTATTCAATATGTGGTGGGAATAAAAGTATCACTAAACATTAGTCTATGGATTCTATATTAGCAAGTAGTTTCAGAAACTTTCAGATGGACAAACTTGTGTTATGAGTTTCTTAATCAAATTTAACAAAGAGGATCTAGTTGTTAATGATTCTTTTTGACAAAATTAAGTAATTCAAGGAGACAATATCAAGCATGGTGGTTGGGAGTTTTCTAAGAATATGATTTTTGCGTCACTTGATAAATTGTGCTTATTTACATTTTACAAATTATCGCATGATCATGATATGTGACGAGTGTTATATTTACAAAGTTAACACCAACAACATATTAAACACTCCTTGCAAGGGGGGATGAATTTTTATATCAACCCGGACCCATGATTCATGTTGTCCGGCTGACCCACACAAACAAAACTCGCTATATTGTCTCTCCACCCATTCAAAAACCCGTTCTCATTTGTTGTATCTGCAACTGCATACGACACTCGTACACAATCAGTCATTCATTTTACGTATTATTCAACATTATGTATCATTGAAGAAATTTCCTTGAAAAATCCCAATCAACAGTATGTTTTTGTTTTTTTCCCATTTCCATTGAAGAACGAGGAAGATGCATGCACGTGTTTTTCTTAAAAAAATAATAGAGAGTTGATCGTGATCAGGTAGGGAAGAAGAATTTCATACATAACCACTATGGGACGACGTAAGCCAGTCAGAACTCACATGCATGTTTCTGGATATATTCCATCGTCCCAACCCTATTTCAAATGCATCTGGACAAACCTTCGATGTATGCATTTGAATTCGACTCATGGATTTATCCACCCACCTCATTTCCTTAGATTATGTTTATTCTTCATTAATTAAGAGAAGAGTGGACACGTTGCGAGGGCTCGACTATGAGTAATGGTTTTTTAGTAGACTAATTTGTGGTTCAAATTTTACATTGGCAGACTGTGATGTGATTGTGATCCGCATACTTTTAATATGAATAAACTAATTAATGGTATAATTTTAATACACACATTTTAATGCCAAAATGACTTTTTCATACCTGCAAAAATTTCATACTTGTTGTGTTAGATACAATACGTTATAACAACAAAATCAGTGGATCAAGAAAATGAAATGAATCAAACTAAACTGACTTGTTGTGTGGATTGAAGTTTGCGTATTTACAATGACCTAAAGACATAATTTCACTTATTTTATGTTCTAGAAGTTTAATGGATGTCTATCTCTCTTGATTAAACCATTTATAAACTAAGGATCCAATAGCGAATCTTTAGTCTTTGGTGAACTTTTATGTACTTCTCTCTTTTTGTAAGTAAAAGATTTTGTCGTTAAAAATAAATTGATTTTTACTACAGTCTTGTCTAGTGTGTATATATTTATTGACACTTTTTTAACAAAGCAGATAACCTTTGGGAACAGTTATTTACTGCCAGTTCCCTTGATTATATAATCTAAACATATATGATATAGACACAAGTCCCATACGATCAGTCCAATCCTTATTCAATTAAGTAATATGCTTAACATAAAACATATTTAAGATGACATTAACATAGCTCCCTTGGTCCACATGAGATTGTTGTGTTTTATTTGTATTCAAACTCCACATTGATATTATGATTAAGATGACATGACATTAGCAGTTGTTGATTAATGTGCGATTCTTCGCTCGTGCTTTCACCGGGCAGCATTCGAGTGTCTTTCCATTTTTTTGGGTCTTTGATCCGGCCCAGTAATTGGACCCTTTCGGTCAGTTTGAATGCAAACTTGGTGTCATCGGATGTGATGCCAGTTCAAGACTCAAACACCAAGCCCAATTATTCTATCTTCGTCTGGGTTACTCATTATGTTAGGCTTAATGTGAGATATGGCCCAACGTTAAGGGCATGCTCAAACAGGATTCATATCCCTTCGAATCAGTTTTGAGGGGATTTTTCGAGCCGATGGATCTCATCCGTTGATAAGAATCCAACAGCCAAAATAGTTGCTACCTCTTCCCCTTCAACTCTTCTTTTTCTCTCTCACTTCAAAGTTCCCAACCTTGAACTACCAACCACCCAAATTCCAGGTTAAATTCAACCCCACCCCAAAATCAACCCTAGTACCACCACAACCCACTCAACCCACAACCCCTAATTGCAAGTCCTTCACCTTACCTTCCCAAAATCAGCACCTGCACCGCTGCAACCCTTAACTCTAAAATCTTAACTGTTTTAACGAAACAATGAAGAGATGGGGTCCTGCAAAACGGAACTGGATCCTCTCCTGAGCTCAGGATGGGGATCCTCCTAAGCAGCCCATCTAGGGCATTGAATTTTGATCCAACGGTCCAAATAGGGGGCCCCTTTAAAAGTTATAATAATTGCAGCTGTTGGATCAAGTTTGAATGCCCCGGGTGGGCTGCTCATGAGGATCTCCATCTTGAGCTCAGGAGATGATCCAGTTTCCTGCAAAACACTGATGAACAGTTTTTGCAGAAAATGATTTTTTTTTTATTTTTTTTATTTTAAGATTCTAACCGCAGGATCCGGTGTGAACGGTGAGGATTGATTGATCCCAACAGATTTTAAGAAAAGGGTTCATAAAGGATCTTAGCCTGCTCAAACATATGTTTTCTTTTATAACATGAATTAAAATCCTCAAACTATGAATCAATAAAATAAAAAAATAAAAAATAAAAAATAAAAAAAATAAAAAACTATTGGATCTACAATTGCGTTCTTGTGATCACTTGATGACTAACAATTTGTTGTCAGACACTTTTGAATTTGATGTGAGGCGTTGAAATTTAAACAATAAAATTGTTTAAATTACTTTCCATTCTTGATATCAAATTTAAGTGTAAGTGATTGAGTATTTCTTAGTTACGACCAAGACAACATCTAAGTTGAATTCACGTATAAAACTTTCACGGACATCAAATTATTTCTTTTTTGCTGTCCTCACCGACTCTTTGTTCCTATAAACTTAAGCAAGGTTTAACAATGATATTTAATCTTAAATAAAATACATGTTGTTGTGAAGTTGGTGTTTTTGCATGATTATATCATATGTATGACACGCATCCCGGTCAATATTTACTAATTATTTCGTTATCAAAATAAAATTTCGAAATTAAGGTCATGAATGATTGATGTGATACCCAACAAAGAATTTTCGTGTTGATTGTTGAATAATACTTGAGTCCATGAGGTTTTAAATGAAGTAATTCTCAAAATATTATGTGGACGTCGGACTGACTCACATAACTTTATATGATTAAAATCTCTCGTATTATAAACCATTATATAAAAATTGATTATTTGTTCGCGCAACCAAATATATGAAATGAGCAATGATATATTTTGAGATGGACTTTCTTCAAAACCTTGCGTAACCACAAGTATTGTTTACTTGTGTTTGGATTTTGCAAAAAGTGGTGCAAGTTAAAATGGGATTATAGTTAGAGTCCACAAAATGTTTCTGTAAGCTTAATTTGGAAGTGAAGCTTTTGGTTGAAGTGCTTTTGTACTAAACTTTCCTTTAATTGCTTTTTCTCTTAATGCGCATTGTCTGTCTCTTAATTGCTTTTTCTTTGTTACCAAACTCTCCTTTAATTGTTTTAAGGATGAGAGAGATTGCTTGCCTCCGTCTGAAGCAAAACAAACTTAATTAAATATTAACCACCCACCAACCTCATTTCGACCGTTGATGTGTCCTCGACCTGTTGCGGCGGTGCTAAAATGATCTATAACTGCAAATGATTTATAGACTAAGCGATTAAGAGATCGTTTGAATGTATTTTTAAAATGACTGAAAGAGTTTTTAGAGAAAATGTTTTCAGGATTTCCTTGCATTTTTACTAAAAATTAGTTCTAAAAATATTTTCACAAAAAATATTTTCAATCATTATAAAAGATATACAAACAAACTTTAAAAACGTTTATCGTTCGATATGACGAATCGTGTTCAAATCTAATCGCTGTAGACAAAATGTGTCACTGAATGAAATGATTCGTTCTTGGATGTCAATTGCTAGGCCTCCTTCTTAGGGCTGGTTTGGTATTGCTGTGCTTTGAAAAAAAGCTGCTTCTGCTGTGCTGTGAGAATAAGCAGCTGTGAAATAAAGCAGCAGAGTGTTTGGTAAACTTTTTTGTAAAAGTGCTTTTGAAAAAAAAAAAAGCAGTATTATAGTGTTTGATAAACTTTTATGTAAAACAGATGTGAAAAGAAGCCGGTTTTTCAAAGCTAGGTTTTGCAGCTTCTTGTTTTTGGCTTTTTTTCATCCAAAACTGTGAAAAAAAGCTGAAGCTGAGTATTTACCAAACACAAAAACAGCTCCTAGCTTTTTTTTATAGCAGCTTTTTTCAGAATCACCTCAGTACCAAACCAGGTCTTAGTCTGGTCGTTTACTGGGCCCTCTGGTTCATGTTACAAAATCCTGCATTTTTATGGCTAATCGTGCAAATTAGGCACCCTAATAAAATTCATATATTTACACAATTGGTTACTATTCAGTTAGCCCCAAAAATCAAATTTCCCGCTAACTGTTTTCCAAAACGGGTGAATAATCAAGATTTCGTTTGGGTTTAGGGGAAAATTTCCATTAATTAACTTCCTAAACAAGCAAGCAATATAATTTGTTGAAATTGCAGACCCCCACATAAATAATTTCCAAATTTTTCTCACCCGCAAAAAATTAATCGGGTTGGTCCGTCAACATCGCTCTCTCCTTATTTAGGTCTCGCTCCATCAACGATTAAGTTGACCTACATAATTAAACGTCACTCATCAACTCCCATAATTAACTAATAATTTAATTAATTTAGAATATTAACATAGAAAATCTTTGCGTGCATTAAAACCAAAGCCTCCCTGTCCGAAATCACAAGAAGCCCATCTGGGCCCGCAGCTAATGGGCCGAGCTCTCTCTCTCTCTCTCTCTCTCTCTCTCCCCCCCCCCTTCCCTCTCCCACTCTCTCTCTGTCTGAAAGCGGACAAGGAAAATACTGAGAAAGAAGCTGAAAGGCAAAGCAAATCTAACAACTTTGAAAGTTCATTCGTAATTTCGAAGGAATCTCCGATTAAAATGAACAAATCACAGCTTAATTACGTCTTAATCATCGTCACCATCCCCAACCTCTCCCTCTCTCTCTTTCTCTCTCCTCTCTCTTTCTCTCTCTACAGAGAGCTCAACTAACGTCAAAGGAACTCAAGGGATATAGTGCTCCAGAGACCACACAACAAACAAGCCCACCTCTCCAATTCTTAGCTCGGCTTTCCCTCTCTACGATTTGAGAGAGACACAGAGAGAGAGTATGAAGCTCTCGGCTTTGCACCAGAGCTACCTCACCCGACGGAGCAACAGCTTCAGGGGATCGGCGCCGTTGGACTCCACATCAGACGGCAAGTCGCCGGCGACGGTGTTCTGGCTCGTACTCCATGGCCTCTGCTGCCTCATCAGCCTCGTTCTTGGCTTCCGCTTCTCTCGCCTCGTCTTCTTCTTCCTCTTCTCCACCTCCTCTTCGAATCTCTATCCGGCGCCGTTTCGGACAGTTGCTGATCTCACCGTCAGAAACCTAGAGCTCCCCGCGAACCCGATCGCGAATCTCGAGTTTAATCTCAACAGGAACTCCACCACCGCGAGCTCCAGCAGCCGGGTCGTGGTCGGGCGGCACGGAATCCGAATCCGGCCCTGGCCGCACCCGAACCCAACCGAGACCATGAAGGCGCACCGCATAATTGAGACGGTTCAGAGGGAGCAGAGGAGGCAGTTCGGAGTCACCAACCCCAAAACGGTCATCGCCGTCACGCCCACCTATGCTCGGACTTTCCAGGCGCTACATTTGACTGGCGTTATGCACTCGCTAATGCTGGTCCCGTACAACGTCGTCTGGATCGTCATTGAGGCCGGCGGGGTTACCAATGAGACGGCGTCAATCGTTTCCAAGTCCGGGCTCCGGATCATCCACGAGGGGTTTGATCAGCGGATGCCTAATACTTGGGATGGCCGCCACCTGCTGGAGGCTCGGATGCGGCTTCGTGCTTTGAGGTGAATTCTCAATTTTTACAGTTTTATTTTCGTTTATTACTTCTGTTAATGAGTTATTCTCCGAAAATTGCAGTTAAATATCATGAAAGAAGAAAAATTGAAGCTTAACCAAATGATTGTGGATATTATTATTGGACTGATAATCTGTAGTTATTATTATTCGTGAGAATTAAAGCAATTGAAGATATCTTTAGATTATGAAATGCAGGTTCCATTTAGTTTACGATTTTGACTTTGTGTGTGATGGAGCAGAATTGTGAGAGAGCAGAACCTGGACGGGATTGTTATGTTTGCAGACGATAGTAATATGCACAGTATGGAGCTTTTCGATGAGCTGCAGAATGTGAAATGGTTTGGTGCTGTTTCGGTGGGAATACTTGCTCATTCGGAGAATACAGATGAATCGTCAGAGTCCGCAGTTGAGAAAAATGAGGAAGGGGAGAACCAGTCAATGCCAATTCAAGGTCCTGCTTGTAACTCATCCAATAAGTTGATTGGTTGGCACACCTTTAACACCTTGCCGTATGTGGGAAAGAGGGCAAATTACATTGATGATCGAGCACCTGTACTGCCCAGGAAGCTGGAGTGGGCTGGGTTTGTGTTGAATTCAAGGTTGCTTTGGAGTGAAGCTGAAGATAAACCAGAGTGGGTTAATGATCTAGATAGTATTGGTGGGGCTGATGAGGAGATCGTGACCCCTCTATTCTTGTTGAAGGACCTGTCCATGGTTGAACCACTTGGAAATTGTGGGCGCCAAGTGTTGCTCTGGTGGCTCCGCGTTGAAGCTCGTTTCGATAGTAAATTTCCTCCCAGGTTAGTCCTTCATATTTTGTTCATTGTAATATCCATTTTTCCTATTGATTCAATACAGTTTGGTTGTTCATTTTGACCTGATGGTGATCCGCAAGCTAGGTATGGGGGTGCTTCCCTATTTTCTTTTTGTATCTTATGAACCCCAGTGGGTGATGTATGTTTGCATATGTTATCATGTACAATACTGGCAAACTACTTGATACTTATAGAATTTTTGTGTGAACATAGGTAGATATTTGCCAACCAATTTAGGAGATTTCTCGTGCCCAACACTCAATGTCCTTTGCCTAGATTTTGGGAACTTTTCCTTTACAGCGCATTCAGCATGATCTGTGTAGCATATCTCAGGATTATTGGTGCTATGGTGCTGTGGAGTCTCTATATCCCAATATCCTGACCCGTTTCCACCTAAAATGTCCACAAATGCTACAACTTTTCTTTGTCCAATGTATTAATGGTAGACTTTACCATTTAGCCCTTTTCCTACTACCTGCTTCCAAATACTGGCTAAGTGGCTATATGTGCTTGCAAATATGAAGGCCACTACATTTTAGGACTTGACTAAAAATAGCTCCCCGCCCCGCCCCCCACCCAAAAACTGCCCCACTCATCAGTTGTATTGTATCTAGAAATCAATTCAAGTATTAGCAACATGGGCGATATATCCCAACTGGTCCAGTCTATTACAACATTCAGATTCAAGGCACGTAGGCATAGCCTTTTTTGTTTAGTGTCTTATGTTGGTTGATATGAGAATTTAGAGCAGTATTTGATTAGCCTTCTGCATTGCATTCGGATGCAAGTTCTCATCTCACAATCTGAAAAGAGATGCTAGTATTGGACTTGAAGTGACCAAAGTTGAAATAAGTTGCTTACTTTTCAATAACCACATGATAGAATTTCTATCGACCAAAAAAAAAAAAAAAGTGGTCGAATTTCGTGGATTTGATTTATTGGTCCCTATTGAACACCTCTTTATGTAATCAACATATTTACCTACTTGATTCTCTTTCTCATTACTCCCCTTGATTCTCTTTCTCATTACTCCCCGTTCCAGCCTTTACCTATGCCAGAGAAAGTAGGACCATGTAGGCTCTAAATGTAAAATTGGCAATATCATTTGCGTTTTTTTTTTGGTAAAGAATGGACCTGGGACTTTATTTAATATCACTAGGTATAAACATGTCTTTTTGTCATAATATCACAACTACCCTTTAGCATATTTTATTCAGAGTCTAGTAAAAAATTTGCTACAGTTGAAGAAAAATTGCAAAATGATTTTGAAAATGTAAATTGTTTTGGAGAAAATATTTTCTAATTAATAAATTTTCTGGCATTTTGAACTGAAATGTGTGTAGATAATAAAAAGATATGATAATTATCATTTTATTCTTCTAGGTATTGCGATAATCTTATTATCAGTAAAAACTAGAAAAATATTTTGGCATTTGAAATGTTTATATGTCAGTAAGCGATTATTTTGTAGTAAGGCATTTTGGTAATACTTGAATTGATTTCTAGATACAATATGACTGGTGAGTAGGGGGGGAAGCTATTTTTAGTCAAGTCCTAAAGTGTAGCGGCCTTCACATGTACAAGCTATTTTTTTTCTGTTACTGTATGTAATTGCTCCCTCACATCCTAAAAGTTGAAAAATATCTTTTGATTGTTCGAGACATAAACTGGCCTTTGTGAAGTCGCATTCTATTTCATGTTATCATGATGTCTTCATAATTTATTGATGTTGCTTAGAGTATTGTTTCTAGTCACAAGTATATTAGTTCCATCTTTTCTTTTCTTAATAGAGCAGGTTTTTTAATTTCTAATTTCCCAGTTTATTGCATCGTTAAAAGTCTCCTCTGATTTTTTTTCTCCTTGGGCTAAAGGGTCTTCTAGGTTCACCCACAAGAAGTAATCCAAGTCACCAGTTACTTGTGTGCGAAGACTTGATTCCATTATATCCTCATGAGGGCAATTCTGATTGAAAACTTGACCTGCCTGTATGAACATATACAACCGCACCTAGTATTTTACTTTAGAGTTTTTTTTGCTCCCCTGGAACATTTCAACATTATTTATCCTTTGTGATCTGATAGTCAATAGTGAAATATTACCTCACAAGAAATGCGTAATATATTTGATCCATGAGGCGTCATATTGTTCTTCTTGTGTGAGACGTGAACCATCGGAGTTTAATGTATAGTTACATTTGGTTGTCCATATAGTCAGCCTTTTGTCATGCTAGCATGATTTCTCTGCTCTCAATTTGATCATTAGTTTGAATTTGTCTTGTACAGATGGACTATAGATCCTCCTTTGGAAATCACCGTACCATCGAAACGTACACCATGGCCTGATGCTCCTCCTGAACTCCCAGCTAATGGAAAAACAGAAACTGGAGTCGAAGAGCACACAGTGAAGCGTCCTATAAAAATTCGTGCACCCAGAACAAAGAGAAGTCCTCGGAACAAGAGAAAGCACGAGACAAAAACGATTGACATGCAGGCTTCTGCAAGGCATACGGAACAAAACTGAAACTTTTGCCATCGACGCTCAAAGCATATACTGCTGTTTGAATTTGAGACTTAGGTCTTCAGTGTGGAGAAAATTTGTGTGAAGATGCATCAGGAAAATTTAGTTGAAGAGGCCGAGAAGCGTATGCTGTCAGCGGGTACGTACAGTAAGGCACCTGTAATAGGGGGGAGGGGGGCTAGTTTATATGTGCATTCGAGTTTGATTCTTACATTAGTTTCACAAATTTTTTCCTTTTTTTTTTTTTGGGTGCTTAATTTTCTGGCCTCATGCAAAGGGTACGTCGTCGTGATCGACCGATGGAGTCTTGCTGCACCTGCTGCCTTGCAGGAAGTTGTATTTGATATGCTCCAAAATGTTATACATATTTTGCTAAATAGGAATTATAGAGTTTGTATTCAGTTGAATATCGTAGAAATGAAACGATTCCAAATGTATTAAAATTTCCCCATTCATTTCACAACAGTCCCTTTTTAATTCTAGTTGAAGCCTTACTTACTGAGCAATTGCACTAACTGGCCATCATAAATTTATGGAAAACAAAAAAAATAAAAAAAAGTGAGATTTCGGGTCGATGTAATTTGGAACCGAAGAAACGTCATTTGCAGGCCCCGTTAATCTGTGCATGCTCCTGTTTATTTATGGTTTTTGAATTGAATAAATCAAAGAAAAATTAAAAAAGACGAAGTAAGGATGTGGGGTCGGAGAAAATGTGCATGCAGAAATTTCAAATTTGAAGGAGCATCTTGGCTCCAGCAAGACAATCCTAAGATTCCAGAATAGATGAATGGCTCAAAGACAAGGCTAGCAAAAACTGTCTCGGGCCCATTTACTGGATAAAAAACTTTAGCTCTTAAAAGGAGAAGGTAGCTGGTGAGGGCAGTTCATGGAGAAATTTTTCAATGTATCAGAAATACGGTTTGGTATATTCAGTGTTATAATTTAAATAGTTAAAAAAAAAATTTTCAAACCACTTGTATCATGATATTTGATGTACTGCATCGTGTTCTCGACACACTGAAAAATCTCTTTAGCTGAGGAGACTTCCCCACAACTAAGGGGTGCCACGTTGCTCTTGGACCAACGATATCATTTTACAAATTTACATAAGAAATTTAAAATGGAAGCGTTTTCTATATGACCTTTTCACTTTAAGGACATTAATTTTTTTGATTTGCTCAATGAAAATTTAAAGATGGACGGTTTAGATTGCTGAAGTTCGATGTATATAATGAAGATCTTTTTACACCAAAAAATGAAGATCCCTCTAAATAAATGCTGTATATATACATATATGGAAGTCGAACACGTGTTCTTTCTTGTTTGATTAGATAGAATACAAGTCTACTTCACAATTTAACACTCCCCATCACGCCCCGTTTAGAGTATGGGTGAGTTAAATGTATGTAGGATTTGGTTTTGGAAGTTTATATGCTTCTTGTAGCTACCTAGGGTTTTCACAAACTCCATAACTTGCGATATGGGCCTAATATATGGCCTCTGCTACACATTTAAGGACTAGGGTGTGGGATGGAGCGGTGGAAGGAGAGTGAGGGACGGAGATTGGGTATGGGTGCCTGTGAGGTCTGAGTTCATCACACATCGATTGTTAGTTGGATATCGATTCGTATAATATAAGCGTGACCTAACATTCCAAGTGAAAGATAGTGTAAGTTGACCCATCGCCCATGCCATATCTCATTTTTATCAATAGATGGACGATATAGGGTGATGTTATCCGTACACTCATTCTTACTTTCTACACACACTTTAATTAATTTTTATTCGTTAATCTTTTTTAGCTCATTAAATTCAACGGTCGAAATTAAAAAAAGATATGTGGATAACACATCCCCGTGTGATATATTGGATAGATGGATGGATGGATGGATAAACAAAGCGTGTGACTTGTGGAAAAGCAAGCCCAATTCTTTTGCACATGCTTTGATCTTTATGTGATTGGGGAGGAACATACTATTATCTTCTTCTTCAACTTATCCGTGAAGGCAAATACTTTATTTATTTATTTTATTTATTCTGAAATGAGTGATTGAGTATGAAGAAGATTTTTCACAATTTGTAGGATTCAAAACTCTCAAATTAGCTATGTTTTCAATTTCCATATATTATTTTGTCTATATTCTATTATGCTCCACCATAATGACATGCACGAGATAATTGAAGAAACAACAAAATATTCAATTAATAAAGCTCTCATGATTGCAGCCGTCCAAATGCTAGGTCAACCTAAAAAAGTTCTCTGTTAAAAATTAAGTGATCAAAATCATTGAGTAATATATTGATTTTCATTTTGATTGAATTTTTATTATATAAAGTATGACAATAAAAATAAACAATTCTGATCATGAAACCACGTTGAACTAAAAATAGTTAGCATTTCTTTGGGCAATGAATCTAACTACATTTGCAGTCTCATGCGCCTCAAGTTGTTACTAAAAATAAATATAAAATAAAAAAGAAAGAAACTATAAAATGAAAACCATTTTATATAGATTCAATATTCAAATAGCAGATGTCATCGATGAGCACATTAATCTTTTTGTTTGGTTTTGTACCTTCATCTACCAAGCTAGTTCTTGCATATGCTTTGACTGTTAGATGGAAGAGAGGAGGGAGAAATTTTTTATTATGATTGGAACACGGATGGTACATCACATGTTTTTATATAAATGGTGAAAAATTGTAATTTATAATTTATTAACTTTTTAACATATATCTCATTATTTTATAGTAACATGTGATATATTATTTTGTGTTCTGATTACATTAAAAAATCTCTCGAGATAAGGATAGTGAACACTTTACCTCCAACTTAACCAGTAAACACAAGGAGAGAGAGAGAGAGAGAGAGAGAGAGAGCAGTTCCTTCAAGTTGGCAAGAGGGAGTGAGCAGTTCCTTCAAGTTGGCAAATTCCAAGTTCCAATCCCACAATTATTGGTTGCAGCTTGCGTGCTTCGTCTGTCGTCCATACTCCATACACAGTTGGAAAATATCTAGTGATTAATTAATTTACCCAACTCCCAGAAGGATACGATTTAGCCCTCCTTTCTGGACTCCTGCTCACCACCCACACCACATGGTATGTTTGAAGTATGAACACGTTTTAATCCCAACCCTTCATGATCCCCTTTTCCGGAAAGGGATCCTCCCTCTTCTTACTAATTCATCAAATCAGAGAATTCGTACTGTTAAAAATTGATTTAAAGGCTACAAATAAGAGCTCATTTTAAAAGTTATAATAACTTTAGCCGTTTGATCAAATTTCAACGGTATAAATTTCCTGATTTGGTAGATTAGGAGGAAGAGATTCGAAAATGATCCCCTTTTCCCATGAACTTGCCCTTAATTTATATTGATTTTTGGATTAATGACACAAAAGAGTTTTTTGTTGTCAATGGAAACATAAATTACTAGAGCTGTGTGAACAAAAAGAGGTTATTGATTGTGGATCTGAATGGCTTAGATCATCACCAAAAGAAATGTTAAATTATAATTAATGGTTGATATAGTAATTTGAAGTCTTATGTCAAATTTTGTACTTTTCTAACCGAATTGTCAAATTTTATTTTATTATTTAAATAGTTGTTATTCTTAAATAAATATTGAAACAAAATTTTATTGTCTAAAATGTTAGTGGAATAAGGAACCCATCGCTAAAATGAATTAAAAATAAATTTGACATTAATGTTAAATTTGACTCCAAATCACAAAGTTTTCAAATCCATACAGCAAATAACATTTTGGTTGGAGAGTCTTTTGATGTCAAATATGTATAGTGGCATTCCATTTAGGATTTTGACATCTCATTTGAAGATGCTCTTACTAGGTTAATATTTGTAAAAATGTTCCAAATAACTTGTATTTAGTATTTTGTTGCTAAAATTTATATGATTGACTATATATCGTTATGTGTTATTGAGTATTTGATTTTATATTAAGAGTTGAAACTAAGTTACTAGCCACTTGCAAAAACAACATAGTTACAACACCAAAAGCCTGGCATCGAACCTTAGTAGTCCCAAACAACGAAGTAAAGATGAAAATAACAGTTCTAGGTTATAGCTTTCAAATACACATACACTGATTCTATACTCTTAATGTCAAATTTAACTCTTAATATCAAATTCAACAAAAAATGATCATGTATTTATTGATCGTCTTATAACTAATCTACCTGCTATAATATAAATGGTTTAAATTATAATTTCATAAGTAGGTGAAATTAGACTTTAAGGCCTAATATTATTAACGTGTTTCACGTTAAAATACTTATAATCTAGATTCAAAGTCTAACATAGTAAATATTGGATTTGGATCCTCTACTGAGCCCAAAGAGATGATCCTTCTGATCAGGAGTGTGGGCCGTTGGATGAAAATCCAACGGCTACAAACAAGAGGTATCTTTAAAATTATAATAATTATAGCCGCTGGATTTTCATCTAATGGCATACGCTCTATGGGCTCAGGAGATAATCCAAATCCGTAAATATCTGTATATACAAATACAAAACGGACAAGAAACTTATGGGACACCAATATTCTTGAATATTAAACTCCCTTGTTTTTCCTTTATAAACCCAAACTCTCCACCCTTTTTGCACACCTCTCTCCTTGGAGAAACCACAAACCCCACCCTTTCTCCCAAAATCCATGGCATCAACCATGTCTCTCGCCATGTTCACCATCCTCTTCCTCTCCTTCACCCTCTCACAGGCCTCCCCGATTGTCGGCTCTCGGAGCGAGGCCGACGTCAGAGCCATCTACCAAGAGTGGCTCGTGAAGCACCAGAAAACATACAACGGCATCGGGGAGGAGGAGAGGAGGTTCGAGATCTTCAAGGACAACTTGAAGTTCATCGACGAGCATAACGCACTGGACCGTCCGTACAAGGTCGGTCTGAATGCTTTCGCTGACCTGACCAACCAGGAGTACCGTGCCAAGTTTTTGGGCACCAGGAGTGACCCTAAGCGCAGGGTCATGAAGGCCAAGAAGCCGAGCCTGAGGTACGCTTTTCGCGCCGGCGAGACGTTGCCGGAATCTGTGGATTGGAGAGTCAAGGGTGCCGTCAATCCCATCAAAAATCAAGGAAGTTGCGGTGAGTAATTATTTTTTTCTTGTACTGCGACTTTTTGTCAAGTTTCTTTATGTTGGTACCTAACATATTGATTGATTAATCGTGTCACGTTCAAATTGATTCTGAATTAACCACGTCATGTTCAAATTGATTCTCGGCGTGACACAAATTAAACACGTAACTAAAGTCAGATTCTTTGTAATTAGAACTAACCTCACTAGCATGATTAACTATTTGATTAATTTGATTAATCGTATCACGTTTACAACGATGAGTCTAACTAATTATTCCGGTGTCATGTTCTGATTGATTCTTAACGTGACTCAATAAGCAAATCCATAACCAAAATCTCTACTAGTTTTAATTTTTTTTTTTTTTTTTTCAATAATTCGAGTAGCCTTTATCGTCTCAGAAGAGACCAGGCACATCTCCTGATCTCCATGGGCAGGAGAAAAGGCCTCGTGATATTTATTTATTTTTTTTCAAAAAGAAAAAGAAAAAGAAAAAAAAAAGGTGTTTTGGTCGGTGGGAAAAGGTGAAGTCTTTGAATGGTGGGATGCCCTACTATGCGCTCCATTACTGTTGAATTTTAGTCATACACGAAAGCGACAAAAGTGTTGTTAGTGGAATGTTAGATAAGGTGGCAGAGGCTTGCTGGTGGTTTGGACTTTCAGTTGGAAGTTGGGATTCCTTACCCCTCACGTCAATATAAAATTGGAATATCACTTTTCTTTGTGGAAAAAAAAATTGAAAATGTTTTCTTAAAGTCTTTTATAATATTTTATGATTATTTATTTTTTTTCAAATAATAAATTTTATTAAATTAGATGTTAGACTAATCATGGATGATTACTTCTTAAAAGTATATTTATTTCGACCTTCCCAAGCAAGTTATATTATTGGAAAACGGCTCTTATGGTGGTAATATCGTGACAATTTGTACTACTATATAATATCATGTACAACGACTTTATATATAATATTATATAATTGAAATTGGATATAATGGTGTTAGTGTGTTTGTGTCATGAAATCCTTCTCGTAAAATTGATTTGGGTGACATTATCCTTCAAAAACTTGCTTTTTAATAACGTAACATATGTTCTAATAAATTCAAATAGTAATGTTTATTAAGTACTAAAATGTTTCTCCAAGCTCACCCAAACCCGAACATGGCTACAAAAGGTCGGGTTAGGCCCACTGGATCTAATTCGTGCTCACAAAAACCTTTATATTTCTTGGTTGCAGGGAGTTGCTGGGCTTTTTCAACAGTGGCAGCAGTGGAGGGCATAAACCAAATAGTGACCGGAGAATTGGTGTCTCTCTCGGAGCAAGAGCTCGTCGACTGTGACAGGACTTACAACGCCGGATGCGATGGTGGTCTCATGGACTACGCCTTCGAGTTCATTATCCTAAACGGCGGCATTGACACTGAATCCGACTACCCTTACAAAGCATATGACCAAAAATGCAACGTTGCTCTGGTCAGTCCAAAGTTTTCAATGCCAATCCCCTATTTATACTCTTGTAGGGTAATATTTCATTTTTTTCTAACGTCTTGCTTTGTTGCGCTACAATTTTGCAGGAGAAAAATACGGTTGTTAGCATCGACGGGTACGAAGATGTTCCGTCCTACGACGAGAACGCTTTGAAGAAAGCCGTTGCACACCAACCCGTTAGCGTGGCCATTGAAGCCGGCGGCATGGCCTTACAACTCTACCAGTCGGGTGTATTCACTGGTGAGTGCGGATCAGCATTGGACCACGGTGTCGTTGCTGTCGGGTATGGCACTGAAAATGGCACAGACTATTGGTTGGTGAGGAACTCATGGGGAACCAACTGGGGAGAGAGTGGATATTTTAAGATAGAGAGAAATGTTGCAAGCACGTACACAGGCAAGTGTGGCATTGCAATAGAGTCTTCTTACCCAACAAAGAAGGAACAAAAATACCCATCAAGCTCCTTCTCTGCTGAGCAAGACATCAAGATGGTCACAAGTGCTTGAAGTTGAAATGATGGGGGCCTTTTCGTCAATTGCGGTACAAAATGCCCAATGTGTTCCCTTTTGTTGTCTAAGTTTACGAAAATGGATGTGGGCTCTTATTGGTATTATAGATTTGGGATGAAATCATTGTTTGTAAATAGATTTAAATTATGTTTAAATTGCACCTAGCAAAACTGATAATTTGTGCAATCACATTCCAAGTTTCAATCAAAAGTTACTTTTATTTGCACATTACTTGATTTACTGTTGTTTGCCTACTTTTTATTTTGTTGGGTATTCGTAAATCAATGGTATCCATCATGAAATTTTTTTTCGACCGTGAATCAAAACACACACGTAATATGATTGCAAAAACAATTGTTCTAAAATTCAAAACTAAAAGCGAATAAAAATGGCACGATCAACTTAAAAAATCGATCACCAGAATTTAGGAACCTGTATTATTTACAAGAGTAACTTCAGAGAATCAATTGATTAATCAAAATGTGACATATGATTAACGAGAAAATTGTGTTATTAGGTCAATTTGGAGGTTCCTTAATTACTTCACCTTCATATTAAGGTCTATGACTTTTTGGTCCTTGTTAGACGGAATAATAGAATATTGAATCAAATATTTAGTTTAGAAATTAAGGCCTACAATTATATTCCTACATTTATATTGGTTAATTAAAAATAAAACAAAATTTTCAAAAATATTTATAAAAACAGAAATAAATTGCTTGCTGCATAAATATTTATAAAAACAGTTTGCCAACAACGTGGAAATTGAGGCCACGATGAATTGATGATGATTGAACAGAGAAGGTAGGTATGGTTTCGTTTAAGTGTTGGCTCTTCCCACCTTGCTACCACGTGCAATAAAAGGTCGTAGGACCTTGTTTGCTTCAATTAAAATTCCTATGTGTATATGAAATACTTTGACAAAATTGTAAGTGAATCTTCACTTACACTTATAATTTGGAAATTTAGTGGTACTTCTCAAAAAGATATTACGAGTTATTTTGGCATTTCATTTTGTATTCAAGTATTGTGTTATGCCTAAAACAAATTTTTCCATATCAATCTTCACTTTTTTGAAGTTTTAACATTAAAAATGTTAAAATATTATTATGTTCACCCGTCTGTTTTATTTTAATTTATCATATATATTTTAGTTATAACATGAATGAGAAAACGTGACAAGTAAGTTGGCATAGTTATAATGCTTACAATTGATAGATGATCATAATGCTAAAGTGATTTTCGAATACAATTTTTCTTCCCAGCACAATTTTTTAACTTTTAATTCAAGTGGGTTGGATTTTGTGAGATGTTCCAACCACTGCTGAATGTGATTCCAAGAGCCGAACAACCCATAAAAGAGAATGTTTAACTGATCCATTCCGGATCGATTGAATTGGTACGGAAGTTGTAACATGGAAAACCATCGAAAATACAACTTATTTGAATAACTTGATGACCTACCAATTGTAGAAGGTTGATGTTTGGCAAGCAATAAGCACTTAAATAGTACAATTTAAGTGTACCGTCTTCTTTCTCATTTCGAGAAAAACGTACGGAAGGAAAAAAAAAACCAACAGAGGCATCTGAATCGAACCTAAATAGGAATGACATGAAAAGTCTTTTTCAAAACATAGCAGTAAGGGCGTTACGACGATATACGAGAGGAATGGAGAAAAACTCGTGATTGGTATGGAGGGGAGGATCTGTTTATATGATATAATTCAAGAAAGAGTCGTCTCATTTACTTACTTCTTTGTTCTTTCTAATTCATTTTGTTCTTTCTGATTCACTCACCTCAAGGCTCGTTCTGAATGCCGTGTAACATCATCTTCAACTAACATTAAAGGACCAAATGATCCGCTACCGCAGAGCGCCAACCTCTCCAATTTTTGGCAATTGGAGGCAATTGCAGTTAGACTCAAAGAGGTAGGATTCACACCAATCAGAACAAGCTCCTGCATGTTTGGGCACTCTTTGGCTATGGCAATCAAACCTTCGTCCCCAATCCTATTCGTCCTCCATCCATCAATGTGAAGCTTCCTAAGCATCTTGCAGTTTTCGGCAACACAGATAAGCCCGAAATTTGAACACTCAGGAGCCTTAACAATGTGCAAAACCTCCAAACTTGAGCATTTCGAAATTGCCGAAAGCCCCAAATCGGTCACCTGCAACCTCTCCAGGTGAACTTCAATCAAACTCCGGTTTCCATTTTCAAGCTTTTCCAGAACCGTATCCCAATCCCCCAAACAGCGGATTAGCTTCAGTGTCTTGAGATTCTTAGAGCCGACGATAAGCGGCCCGAAGCACTGACCGTTCAGTATCTGCCTCAAGGTTATCGATTTCAGCGACGACGACGCAATTTTGTCGCCGATCGGCTCCGAGCTGTTGTGGACACCGCGGAGCCGCTTCACGGAGAGCTCCTCGAGCGCCAGGCAGTGCTCGAAGACGGCGTTCATGGCTTTGGCGCCGAACAGGCAGGAGCCGCAGGAGAGCTTCTTCAGGCCCTTACAGTTCTGCGCGAACGCAGTCATTCCGAGGTCGGTGATTTCCCGGCAGCCGCGAAGCTTGAGGCGCGTGAGGTTTCTGCAGCGAATCGAGATCAGGAACAAAGCGTCGTCGTCCAGGCTGATCGATTTGCGATCGCATCGAAGCGCGAGCTTCGTGACCGAGTCGAAGCGGGCGAAGAGAGCAGGCAGGAAAGGGAGGAGCCCCGCATGGGCGTTGAGAGAGAGGCGGTGCCGGCTCTGGCCGTCAACTCTCAGCCAACGGTGGCAGACGAGCGAGCTTCGTTTCCGGTCTCCGGCACCGAGGAAGTGAAAAATACTCGCCAACAACTCGTCGGGAAGATCGGAGGTGTAGTCACGGCCCTGGGTGACTTCCCCGTGAAACTCGGAGTCTTTGTCGTTCAAGGATGAAACAATCGCCACCGGGTTGAAGCTGAAACGGCGGCTCGTTGATATTTCACTTGGACTGTGTTCCGCCGGAGACTCAGGAAACGAATAGGACTGTCCCATAGCGCAGCTACGAGTGAACTGAACGCGCCGCCAAAGGGGAGAGAGAGATGGTGGTTGGTTTTCTCAAAGTTATCTAAAAATGTGAGTTCTTCTGTGTGTGAGTTCTTCTTGTGAGCATATAAAATGAGTATTTATCAAATGGGTGTAATATCCACATATCTTATTTTCCTTCTCACACATTTTTTTATTTTTCGACCGTTGGATAGGATGAATTAAAGAAGATCAACTGACATAAATTATCAAGAGGTGTGTGAGAAGTAAAATGAGGTGTGTGGATAGTACACCCCTATCAAATATAGCAAAAAATTAATCCTCAATTTCAAAAATGTCATTTTTTATAAAATCCCTCAAGTATATCCAAAATTCTATCTAAATAGACACAAATATTCTCAAATTTAACAATCAAATTAATTAAAGACTGTTTATCCAAAATGATTGGTGACATTGACATAGCTCTTTAATCTAATCCTTAACAATTAATGATAATTAATAGTAGTGTTCTTGAATTTATCTATTGTGAATCATTTTAGTCTTTCTTTGAATTTGTCCATCGTGATCATTTTAGTTTTTTCGTGAAAAATCTATCAATTGCTGACACACCTCGACCGAAATCAAGGCGTGTTGGGCGTCACGTGAGGGTAACGTAGCCATGCGCACAATGTGGAAGCAAAAATAATACAATTACGAATAAATAAACTACTAGATAAATTAGTTAAAGTAACACGCAAGTGCAAGACTAAGTGTGATAAACATAATCATAGTATAAATAGCCTAAGGGAAGTCTAGTAGGACGAATACTAATTACACAACAACCAAAGGTGATCCTACACTGGTAATAATCTGTCAGGGATGCCGAGAATTCCTCGTAAGCCACTACAAATCACTTCAAACTAGAACCTGGAGGGGCGCAAAACAAAAAGTGTGAGTGAGCAAAAACAAAGCTTTTCAAAATTATTTCATTTCTCAAAAGTTCTAAACCCTCGTCGTAAAACCTGTATAATTTTCCAGAAAATAGAATATATGAATATATCGAAACCATACTCGAAATAGCAAAATCCACAAATATGCCATGTCAAATATCTCATCATAAGATGTAAGTAACCCAAGTGATATCAATCAATGCAAATGATATGTCAACCGGAGTCACCTAACGTGACCTGTACGGCTGAATCTAGAGCTCAAATCCACATCTCGACAACTATACATGCACACGAGTCGGAACCACCTAGAGTGGTCTGTACAACAGGACTGGATGTAAATAAATACGCTCAAGTGCTACGATTCCGTGAAGACTGTGCAAATAATCGCGGGTCACCTACTAGTCGGAACCACCTAAAGTGGTCTGTATGACAGTACTGTGCCCCTAACTTGGATCCAAGGTGAGCGTATGGTGCGGGAGGTGAATATCACGTGAAGGACTGTGCTCTAACTTTGGGCGAGAGCACTAACACTGAGGTGCAGGTTTATGAGCTCTCAATGCATCTCACATAACCACCAATTCACAACCATAAACTATAAACTTACCTGGCACTTACCTGTGCGTCCGCAACACTAAACATACATATATGCAACTACTAATGCATAAATAAATAGGCAGACACTTTGCATGACATTTTAAAACATATAAACATTCAATTTCATTTTCTGGAAAAACTCTCAAGTATATAGGTATATACGGAAAGCCAAAAGCCCATTCACTGGTATGTGGAAGGGTCGTAGCCCTCGAGCCTTGAGTGATTGCGCTCATCCTCAGGATAGGTCTCACTTATATGCGAAATAACTATAAAAACGTCAATTAAAAGCACATAACCAAAACTAGGTAACAACTTCTCATACAATGCTCAAATGAGGTGTTTGAATGCTCAAATGAGGTGTTTGAATATACCAACGTGATCTACTCAACCTCACGAACATCCCCATAATTTTAAAATAATTTTCTGACCACCCACGCGCCGTCACTCGCAAGCACGTGCCTGGCACACTGACGACGGTAGTTAACGTCGTCAGAAATATTCCGTCCAAAAGCAAGCATATTTCGTTAAAACTAACCTTACGCTGTTACTGTCGTTATGAATATTCCATTAAAATTAACAGAATATTCTCCTTTCTTCTCCGGCTAGTTGCTGGACTCCGTCGCCGTCGCCGGAAACTAAGAAAAACTTCCATTCGTCAAATCTCACTCGTTTCTCAACCAAAATTCATGAATTTTGTACAAAAATGAAGCCCACGACATAAGGAACAAGTTCTTACCACTTTCAAGCCCTGGAACAAACTGAAACTTGCTGGAGAAATTCGAGAAGACCGGCCAAATCTGCAACTCGAGCTTCCTGACATCCAAAACACTTCAACTTTCTTCTCTGAGCTTCGTGAGAGTGTTCTAAAGCTCCCTATGACCTTAAAAATTCCTAAAAACCTGACATTAAATAGTGCATGAACTTTGAGGTTAAGGTTCTGGAGGTTTTCGAAGGTTTCAAGTCTCACAAATGGTATATAAGAACTCAGAAACTTACAAGGAGTTCGAATCTTACCTTCTAGACGTCGATCCGTGCGTGTAAGGTTGGTTTTGAAGTTCGTCCGTACAATTGTAAAGGAATGGAAGAAATCCAAGAGATGTGGTATGGGTGTGTGTGTGTGTGTGTGTGGTCCTGTTGAGTCAACAACCAAAAACAATTAAACAACACCCCACAACACCAACTAACATCCAAGGGCAATTTAGTCTTTTCACACCTACGGTACAAATAATTTGGGACGGGCTGTCACAATTGCTCTGTTAGTGTGATGATGTGGCGCCACTTGGGTCTCACAAATACAATCATATAACAACATGTGGATTAACTTTAAAAACTATTTTTATATTTAAAACTAAAAATGATATTAGTAAGAAAAAAGGTGTTGAAGGCATGACTGAAATTCTACTGCTTCCACTTGTGGTAACCGCAGCGTCGCTCAATGTCGGTGATGAGGAGGTCGAAGGGGATAGGGTTGTGGCGGTGGAGTTTAAAAGCGAAGGTGAAGTTGGACCGGAGCTTGAGGCAACAGAAGCTAAAAAGCCTTTAATTTATTTAATTGTTAAATTTGAGGGTATTTGTGTCTATTTAAGTAAAATTTTGGATATATTTGAATTTTTTTTTATAAAAAGTGACATTTTTGAAATTAAAATTTAATTTTTGGCTATATTTGATAAATACTTCATATAAAATATAGAAAACTAGATTTTAATTCTTAAATAAGATGAAGTTCAGAAAAATGTCTTATACAAAATTAAAAATTGATTTTAGTCCCTAGACTCTATTTAATGCCACCATATGTATTCAATGTCTCTTATTTTTATTTATAATTTTATGAATTTAAATTTTAGGAAAATATTATAAGTTTTAATTCTCATTATAGTAAGCATCTTATATAAGAAAATATTTTCGTGGAGATTTTTCAATGCACTTATTGTAACATCCCACATCGCTTAGGGGAGTGATCTTTACATGTATATTCCTACCCTTACCTAGCACGAGGCCTTTTGGGAGCTCATTGGCTTCGGGTTCCGTAGGAACTCCGAAGTTAAGCAAGAAGGGGGCTAGAGCAATCCCATGATGGGTGACCTACTGGGAAGTTGCTCGTAAGTTCCCAAAAACAAAACCGTGAGGGAAGGGTAAGCCCAAAGTGGACAATATCGTGCTACGGCAGTGGAGTCGGGCATGGGAAGTGATCTGCCCTTGGCCGGGATATGACAATTGGTATCAGAGCCTAACCTTGCCCGTGGTGTACCGACGAGGACGTCGGGCCCCTAAGACCATCTCCAATGATGACCTAAAACCTAAAAATATTTAGCCCATAAAATTTAGGTTTTAGCCCAGAAATAGCTTTTCTGCTCCAACCCTTCTAGCTTAAAATTTTAGCCCCAGATTATTAAAGAATGAATTAAGGCTATTTTTTTTTTAAATTAACTTTTTTTTTAAAAAAAAAAATTTATGTAGACTATCCTAAAGTAATTTTATGAACATTTTAACCTAAAAATATTTAAATTCCGATAAATTTTGAAAAATCATTAAATCAATACATGAAAATCAAGATAAACTATATAAACTTAATACCAACGACATTTAATAAACCACATAAACTTAAAAAATAAAAAAGACAATTAATAAACCACATAAACTTAAAAAATAAAAAAAACAATTAATAAACTACATAAACTTAATATAATCGAAAACTCATAGACTACATAAACTTAATAATGATATTCACCATCTTGACTTGGTGATGGACTTGGGTATTTTTAAAAATTATTCTAGCCGTTGGATTTAAATTTGGACCGTTAGATTTTTTTTTTTTTACCGTTATATTTAATTATATTTGATCTAAGCCGTTGGATTCAATAAATACATAAATATAAAACTAAAAAAAAAAAAATTTGAACCTGGACCGTTGGATTAACCAACGGCCCGTTTAAAGTCACCATTGGATTAACCTAACGACTACTTTTGCTTTGAAAGCTGAGGGAACAGCCCCACGTGGGGCTGTCGGCTTAGTGCAAAAAGAGGCGAGTGCGGCGCGTGCGTGTTTCACTCATAACAGGTAGGGCCCATAATGACTTTTGGCCTAAAAACGGGCTGGTATTTGGCCTTCTTTTAAGTTTTGGGTTTTAGGTTTTATTTAGCACATGGGTTGGAGTGGGTTTTGAGGGGGAAAAAAGGGAAATTTTAGGTTATAAGCCATTGTTGGAGATGGTCTAAGGGGGGTGGATTGTGACATCCCACATCGCCCAGGGGAGTTATCCTTATATTTATATTCTCATCCCTACCTAGTACGAGAGCTTTTGGGAGCTCACTGGCTTCGGGTTTCATGGGAACTCCGAAGTTAAGTGAGTAGCGCGCGAGAGCAATCCCATGATGGATGACTCACTGGGAAGTTGCTCGTAAGTTCCCACAAACAAAACCGTGAAGGAGTGGTAAGCCCAAAGAGGACAATATCGTGCTACGGTGGTGGAGCGGGTCCGGGAAGTGATCCGCCCTGGGCCGGGATGTGACAGTTTGGTATCAGAGCCTAACCCTGGTCGTGGTGTGCCGACGAGGACGTCGGGCCCTTAAGGGGGGTGGATTATGACATCCCACATCGCCCAGGGGAGTGATCCTTATATGTATATTCCCATCTCTACCTAGCATGAGACCTTTTGGGAGCTCACTGGCTTCGGGTTCCGTAGGAACTCCGAAGTTAAGCGAGAAAGGGGTTAGAGCAATCCCATGATAAGTGACCCACTAGAAAGTTGCTAATGAGTTCCCAAAAATAAAACCGTGAGGGAATGGTAAGCCCAAAGAGGACAATATCGTGCTACAGTGGTGGAGCGGGCCCGAGAAGTGATCCGTCCCGGGTCGGGATGTGACAATTTGGTATCAGAGCCTAACCCTGGCCACGTGTGTGCCAACGAGGACGTCGGGCCCCTAAGGGGGGTGGATTGTAACATCCCACATCGCCTAGGGGAGTGATCCTTAAATGTATATTCCTATCCTTACCTAGCACGAGGCCTTTTGAGAGCTCACTGGCTTCGGGTTCCGTAGGAACTCTGAAGTTAAGTGAGAAGGGGGCTAGAGCAATCCCATGATGGATGACCCACTGGGAAGTTGCTTGTGAGTTCCCAAAAACAAAACCATGAGGGAATGGTAAGCCCAAAGCGGACAATATCGTGCTACGGTGGTGGAGCGGACCCGAGAAGTGATCCGCCTCGGGCCAGGATGTGACACTTATATTTTTACATATTTTCTTATTTGTCACTAATTCATTACAATATATTTAGTAATGAACATTTTGGTACACTGAGTTAGTATAATATGTTTAGGTACATACATTTCGGTAGACTAATTTAGTATAATATATTTAGGTACCGACATTTCGGTACACTAGTTTAGTATCATATAGTTAGGTACGGATTTTTCGGTACACTTATGGTTTTACATATTTTCTTATGTGTCATTAATTCACTACAATATATCTCTTCAATAGCGTAACATTCAACTTTTTATGACCAAGTTAAGTCTGCTCACTGTTACATGGTGTTATTACCTCTTTTGCGTTTTATAATATTTATTATTTATCTATTAATACTATATCTTATAATAATATGTGTTCTAATAAATTCATATAGTTATGTTTATTAAGTACTAAAATGTTTCTCCAAGCTCACCCAAACCCAAACATGGTTACATAAGTTCGAGTTAGGCCCACTGGATCTAATTCGTGCTCACAGAAACCTTTCCATTTCTTGGTTGCAGGGAGTTGCTGGGCTTTTTCAACAATGGCAGCAGTGGAAGGCACAAACCAAATAGTGACCGGAGAATTGGTGTCTCTCTAAGAGCAAGAGCTCGTCGACTGTGACAGGACTTACAACGCCGGATGCGATGGTGGTCTCATGGACGACGCCTTCGAGTTCATTATCCTAAACGGCTGCATTGACACTGAATCCGACTACCCTTACAAAGCATATGACCAAAAATGCAACGTTGCTCTGGTCAGTCCAAAGTTTTCAATGCCAATCCCCTATTTATACTCTTGTAGGGTAATATTTCATTTTTTCTAACGTCTTGCTTCGTTGCACTATAATTTTGCAGGAGGAAAATACGGTTGTTAGCATCGACGGGTACAAAGATGTTCCGTTCTACGACGAGAACGCTTTGAAGAAAGCCGTTGCACACCAACCCGTTAGCGTGGCCATTAAAGCCGGCGGCATGGCCTTACAACTCTACCAGTCGGGTGTTTTGACTGGTGAGTGCAGATCAGCATTGGACCACGGTGTTGTTGCTGTCGGGTATGGCACTGAAAACAGCATAGACTATTGGTTGGTGAGGAACTCATGGGGAACCAACTGGGGAGAGAGTGGATATTTTAAGATAGAGAGAAATGTTGCAAGCACATACACAGGCAAGTGTGGCATTGCAATGGAGTCTTCTTACCCAACAAAGAAGGACCAAAAATACCCATCAAGCTCCTTCTCTGCTGAGCAAGACATCAAGATGGTCACAAGTGCTTGAAGTTGAAATGATGGGGGCCTTTTCGTTAATTGCGGTACAAAATGCCCAATGTGTTCCCTTTTGTTGTCTAAGTTTACGAAAATGGATGTGGGCTATTATTGGTATTATAGATTTGGGATGAAATCATTGTTAGTAAATAGATTTAAAGGTAAAATACAAAAATCTACTTCAACTATTGGGGTCACGACAGTTTCATACCTCATCTTTTAAAATTGACAATGTCATACCGCATCTTACGAATTTGTGACAATGTCATACCTCCGTCAATTTTTCTGCTAAGTGCTGACGTGGCAAGAGACTGGGACCACTTTCTATTAAAAAATTATTAAAAACTAAAAAAAAATATTTAATATTTTTTAAATATTAAAATAATAAATAAAAGTAAAATTTAAAATTTAAAAAAAAAAAAAAAAACCCTTAGTCGTCCCTTCCGTCCCCCTCTCTCTCTTCCCCATCTTCATCTTCTTCTACTTAATCTTTAACACACAAAAAACAAAAAAAAAAAAAAAAAAAAATTGGAAAACCCAACCGCACCCCCCCCCCAAGAGAAGGAAGAAGAACCGAAGAAGAAGAAGGAAGAAGAGGAGGAAAAAAAAAATATTTGAAAACCCTCCCCCCCCCCCCCCCCCCCCCCCCCCCCCCGCCCCCCCCCCCAAAAAAAAGAGGAGAAGGAGGAAGAACCGAAGAAGAAGGAGGAGGAAAAAAAAAATGGATACTGCAACCCAGAATAAATAAATAAACCCAAAAGAAGAAAGAAGAAGGAGAAGAAGGAGAAGGGAAAGGGGATGCCGCACCCCTAAGGAATTTTTTTTGTTTTGTTTTTTTTATTCTTAATTTTTTTAATATTTAATTATTTTTTAATCCAGCTGGATTAGTGAGTGGTCCTTGTCTCTTGCCACATCAGCACTTAACAGAAAAACTAACAGAAAATTTGACGGACGTATGACATTGTCACAAATTCGTAAGATGCGGTATGACATTGTTAATTTTAAAAGATGAAGTATGAAACTGTCGTGACCCTAATAGTTGAGGTAGTTTTTTGTACTTTACCCTAGATTTAAATTATGTTTAAACTGCACCTAGCAAAACTGATAATTTGCGCAATTACATTCTTATTTTCAATCAAAAGTTACTTTTATGTGCACGTTACTTGTTTTACTATTGTTTGTGTGACATCCCACATCGCCCAGGGGAGTGATCCTTAAATGTATATTCTCATCTCTACCTAGCACGAGGCCTTTTGAGAGCTCACTGGCTTCGGATTCCATGAGAACTCCGAAGTTAAGCGAGTAGCGCGCGAGAGCATTCCCAGGATGGGTGACCCATCGGGAAGTTCTCGTGTGAGTTCCCAGAAACAAAACCGTGAGGGCGTGGTCGGAGCCCAAAGCGGACAATATCGTGTTACGGTGGTGGAGCGGGCCCGGGAAGTGGTGCGCCCCGGGCCGGGATGTGACAGTTTGCCTACTTTTTATTTTTTTTGTTATTTGTGAATCAAAACACACAAGTAATATGATTGCAAAAACAATTGTTCTAAAATTCAAAACTAAAAGTGAATAAAAATGGCACGATCAACTTAAAAAATCCATCACTAGGATTTAGGAACTTGTATTATTTACAAGAGTAACTTCAGAGAATCAATTGATTAATCAAAATGTGACATATGATTAACGAGAAAATTGTGTTATTAGGTCAATTTGGAGGTTCCTTAATTACTTCACCTTCATATTAAGGTCTATGACTTTTTGGCCCTTGTTAGACGGAATAATAGAATATTGAATCCAATATTTAGTTTAAAAATTAAGGCCTACAATTACATTCCTACATTTATATTCGTTAATTAAAAATAAAACAAAAATGTCAATTATTTTTATAAAAACAAAAATAATTTTCTTGCTGCATTTGCCAACAACGTGGAAATTGAGAGCCATGATGAATTGATGATGATGGAACAGAGAAGGTAGGCCTAGTTTTGTTTGAGTGTTGGTTCTTCCCACCTTTGCTACCACGTGCAATTAAAGCCTATATATATATGAAATCCTTTGAGAAAATTATAAGTGAATAACTAACTACGAGTTTAGTGGTACTTCTCAAAAATGTATTACGAGTTATCTTGACAATTCATTTTGTATTCGAGTGTTGTGTTATGTCTAAAACAAATTTTTCCATGTCAATCTTCACTTTTTTGAAGTTTTAACGTTAAAAATGTCAAAATATTATTATGTACACTCGTCTATTTTATTTTGATTTGTCATATATATTTGAGTCATAACATGAATGAGAAAATGTGACAAGTAAGTTGGCATAGTTATAATGCTTGCAATTCATAGATGATCATATTGCTAAAGTGATTTTCGAATACAATTTTTCTTCCCAGCACAATTTTTTTTTAACTTTTAATTGAAGTGGTTGGATTTTGTGAGTTGTTCCAACCACTGTTGAATGTGATTTCAAGAGTTGAACGAGAATGAATACCACATAAAAGAGAACGTTTAACTGATCCATTTTAGATCGATTGAATTGGTGCAGAAGTTGTAACATGGGAAAACCATAGAAAATATAACTTATTTGAATAACTCGGTGACCAACCAATTGTAGAAGTAGGATCTTTGGCAAGCAATAAGCACTTAAATAGTTCAATTTGAGTGTACCGTGTTCTTTCTCATTTCAAGAAAAACGTGTGGGAGGAAAAGGAAACAACAGAGGGATCTGAATCGAACCTAAATGGGAATGACATGAAAAGTCTTTTTCAAAACGTACCAGTAAGGGCGTTACAACGATATACAAGAGGAATGGAGAAAAACTCGTGATTGGTATGGAGGGGAGGATCTGTTTATGATATAGTTCAGGAAAGAGTCGTCTCATTTCCTTACTTCTTTGTTCTTTCTAATTCATTCACTTCAAGGCTGGTTTTGAATGCCTTGTAACATCATCTTCAACTAACATTAAAGGACAAAATGGACATATAAATGCAGAAAAAAGAAGGGAATTTTAACAAAACACTCTAGGTACTGTTCACTTTTAACGAAAAATCATATTTTTACCTTTCCCTGGTATTATTCACTACACCTTTATTTATCATTTTTCATTAAAACTAATTTTTTTTTTTAACTTTTCGTTAGTTTTCTTAAAAAAGAAATGAGCATGCAGTAATTACTTTCTCTAAATCAGTCTATATAGAGTTGTTAACTTTGTGAGATGACTCCCAAGTTGATATTCTCCAAGTCTTCGAGTTCGACAGGTGCAGTGGGAATTTTTAAACAACTGTGTGACAATGTGATGATGGAACAACATGCATACCCCCACTAGGTTAAAGAGACGCAAGAATAAAACTTTGCACCTAAAAGTCACATTAAAAAGGTTCCACGACAACTGCACCATGGGTCTACATCTATTAAATTATTAAACAACCATCTAATCCACCTTATATCCTGTTGTTAGCAACCACCCCATCATCTTTGAACCCTTGACAGTTGACCCTTTACAAGCAAAATCCAACGGTCCTATGTCAGTAAATTTACGTTGCTAGATCAAATCCAACGCTCAAATATGTATCCGCACTAAGTGATGCGTGTATTCAAGAAAAAATTGCTTTGCAATCTCTGCTTTTTATTGCTTGGATTCAAGCAAAAACCAAGCTTAGGACAGCATTTTTGAGGGAAAAAAAGTAATGGTTGCTGTGTTCAACAAGGAGCTCCTGAGCTGGTACCTCATTACAGTCAAACTCCGAGAAACAGTGGAATCCGGAATTGCGAAGACTTCTACTTCCACAAACAGATCAATTGAACTGCCACAGCAACATGTTCATCATCAGCAGCAGCAACCATCTGAGCCACTCCAAATTGTGATCCAAAATGGTTGTGATCAGAAATTTGAAGAGGGACCCAAGTCGCCGGAATCCGAGTGGATGATCAACATCAAAGACAAACTTGATCAGGCCGGCCAGGACGACGCGGCGAGTTCGTGGGCAAAGCACTGCATTTACAAAGTCCCACATTACTTGAGAGAAGGTGATGATAAAGCCATTGTGCCTCAGATTGTGTCCTTGGGGCCTTACCATCACGGCAAGAGGCGTCTTCGCCAAATGGACCGCCACAAATGGCGGTCGCTTCATCGGATGCTGAAGCGGACAAACCAGTGCATAGAGCTGTATCTTAATTCTATAAAAGAAGTTGAAGAAAAGGCTCGAGCTTGCTATGAAGGGCCAGCTGCAATGGGGCTCAGCAGCAATGAGTTCGTCGAAATGATGGTGCTTGACGGTTGTTTTGTGCTCGAGCTGTTTCGCGGCGTTGGTGAGGGATTTAAGCAACTAGGTTACCCTCGAAATGATCCCATATTTGCAATGCGTGGCACAATGCATTCGATTCAGAGGGATATGATCATGCTTGAGAATCAGCTTCCGCTTTTCATTCTTGATCGGTTATTAGGGCTGCAGTTGGGAGATCCTGAGCAGAAAGGACTTGTAGCTAAGCTAGCACTTCGGTTTTTCGATCCATTGATGCCAACTGACGAGCCATTGACAAAGAGCGATAGGAACAAACTCGAGTCATCACTTGCATACGCAACCACCTTTGATCCGCTGTCTGAACAAGGTGGCCTTCATTGTCTTGACGTGTTCAGGCGAAGTCTATTGCGCACGGGGCTTCAGGCTGTGCCGAGAGTTTGGATCAAGAGATGGTCACACTCGAATCGGGTTGCAGATAAACGGAGGCAGCAGTTGATTCATTGCGTTACGGAGCTACGGGAGGCTGGGATCAAGTTCAAGAAAAGGAAGACGGATAGGTTTTGGGACGTGAAATTCGAGAATGGGATTCTTAAAATTCCCAGGCTCTTGATCCATGATGGTACCAAGTCTCTCTTCCTCAATCTGATTGCGTTCGAGCAGTGTCATCTGGATTGCAGCAATGACATAACATCCTACGTGATCTTCATGGACAACTTGATCAACTCTCCACATGATGTAGGGTACCTCCATTATTGTGGAATAATTGAGCACTGGCTTGGCAGCGACGATGAGGTTGCTGACCTCTTTAACCGCCTCTGTCAAGAGGTGGTTTTCGATATCAACGACAGTTATCTCTCCCGACTGTCAGCGGATGTGAACCGCTACTACGACCACAGGTGGAACGCTTGGCGTGCCAGCTTAAAACACAACTACTTCAGCAATCCCTGGGCCATCCTCTCCTTCATCGCCGCTGTCGTGTTGTTGTTTCTCACCTTCGCACAGACCTTCTATGGAGTCTACGGCTATTACAGGCCGCCGAACTAAGTTCAACATGCCGATGCCTTTCCTCTCTGAGTTTTGGGTTGCAGAGTGAGAGTGTTTTGTTTTGTGACACAAAATTTCATGTCATATTCTGGTTTCATCCTTTTTTACAAGTCGGCATGCTAAACGTACAAGTTTGTAGATTCTTTGGAAACACATTGTATTTGTACCTAATGCATATAATTTCTATGATCTCGTGATTAAAGCAATCGAGCATGACAACTTTTTTTAACCCAAGGCAACCCTCGATCATCGGCAAGACAACGTCCTCCAAGGTCCCAATCAATTTCATCATAACTACACCAGAAAAGTCTCATTGCAATTCTCGGAATGACAACGCTATTGCCGACACAAGCGTTAGGAAAAAACTAGTAAGCTAAACCATTATGCTCGCCATAAGCGAATGACCATACCACAATTACAACATAAACGAATCTTCAATATAATAAGTGCATGAGAAGTATGTTCTTGAAGCATTAGGTGTGTAAATTGAGAATACACTTTTGCCTAACTAAGGTAAGGCCCTTTTAAGTTTAAAGGAAGGAATCCTCATTTAAACAAAAAAAAAATAGGAATTAGTTTTGGCACCTACTTCATATCGAACATATTGCAGGAATGATCTATGTAGTGCAATTTAAAAAATAAACGACTCGAATCGTTAAAGTTCGATGTGATATGTGCCTTACAACTAATCTCTATTATTTTTTTTTTAGAAAAATGGAACCCCTTTCTTAAAGCTTCTAAAAAGTATTTTACTCTTGGAAGCATGCGAAAGTATATAATGAACCAACGATTAACGAACAACGGCCAGTAATTGAATCTTCCTGCCTGGTAAATGGTAAATGGTAAATGTCAACATTTCATATCTTGGGCAGCTTTCAATTCAACATTTCAATAAAATTTCAAAAGCCTGAAAGGATCTCCGCCTCTATACAGACCCAAATCCTCCGATTCAAACCTAGACTCCCGGTAAGCCACGTTGCCCACTCTATACGCATATTTACACGATTTGGCACCAAATGTTTTGAGTTTGTCATTTCGATTGGTGATAGCCCATGAAATTTTCACATTTGCCATTGTGAAGATGAATCTTGGCATATCTTCCTACGTTTATTTGTGAGGTATGAATCTTATGGTGCACCGTTGTTCATCAAGAACTTGAATGCTACAAATTTAGGCTAAAACCCATTTTTCTGATTGACTGCTTGTTGGTTTTGTATGTTGAAATGTATTATTCTAACCGTTAATCTTCGTTTTCAATTGGGTTTTTGCGATTCAGCTTATATTCCAAGCACGAAATCCTTTTGCCCAAGTTTTGATTCATTTCTTTATGTTGTAATGCAATCACTTCACTTGGTTATTTGTTCCTGTTGATGTGCTGTTGTAGGATCTCCATTGATTTCCCTGAATGGAGTCGAAAGCTACTGACCCATCAACTCAACCGCCTGCTAAAGATTCTGGGGTTGAAAATGCTACTGCTGCTGCTGCCTCCGGTCAAGATAATAATAGCACTCAATATGCAAAAGCGGTATCTGGGGTTTTTCTATCATTTACAAAGGGTTTGGTTAACACATCTCAGAGCGCAGTGAAGGCTGTGCAGGTCAAGGCGCGCCATTTGGTCTCCCAAAACAAACGAAGATACCAGGTACCTTACCAGAATTAAAGAGTGTGCCTCGGTTTTGTTTCTTGATTAATAATGCCGAGTCTGTCACAAATTCAACTACTTTATTTGCATTTCAAATTCTGATAGAATGTGAATGGGGGTAATGGATGTAGATTGCTAGCTTAGTTCTATTCTCTACAGACAAGAATTTCAACAATATTACATCCTGGTGATAGATTGGAATGAGTGTTTAGTCATGCGGTGACTAGGTGATGACGAACTTTTCCTTCGTAGTCAACCCATCTTACTATTCAACTAATCATGAGATATATGAAATGAGGCCGCTGATACCCAGAGTATATACACCAGACCTGTTTTTTGTGATAATAAAGTACTTGGTGAATAGAAACTTCAATGGCATTGAAAGTCCATTTCTTATTTCCTTGTATTACTTGGTCATGCTGACCTTTTAAACAATTGTGTGAGAAACTCTACTAATCATGTCTTCACGTAAACATTCACGAATTATTATGGTGTGTGTGCGTATGTGTATGATTTCCCCATTTATTTTGTCAAACTCTTAATTATTGCAGTTAGTTACATTCAGTTCATTTGATTGCAACTGCTTGCATTTTTCTTCCTGTGACTTACTACTACCTTTGTCTTCACCTTCAATAAAATGGTGATTCTTCTACAAAGAATATTTCCCGTGACACTTATTCTGCACTAAATTCGCAGGAGGGAGGTTTTGATTTGGATCTGACATACATTACTGAGAATATAATTGCGATGGGTTTCCCAGCTGGAGATATAAGTTCCGGCCTATTTGGATATGTTGAGGTAATAATCTTACGTGGTTTATGTTTGAAATTCAGTAGGCTAAGTTTGGTTGTATCATTTTTAACGTACCAACTAAAACATGTGATGCAGGGTTTTTATCGAAATCATATGGAAGAAGTCATCAGCTTTCTTGAAACTACTCACAAGGTGAGAAATGGTTTTCAAATCTGAAGGCATAAATTTTTTACTTTATGGAACATGAAAATCTGTTTACAATTCAGGAAATATATGGTGGGCTTAAGAACATGTTTTTACATTTTTCTAGCTTATCTCCAGTTCCGGTTCTGTTCCTCTTTTATAATTAAAGCTTTGCATTTCGGCCAATAACTAGTTAAAAAGTTTCTGTCAATTTGACATTTGTTTTGCAGGGAAAATATAAAGTGTACAATCTTTGTTCAGAGAGGTTGTATGATGCATCGCGATTTGAGGGGAAGGTGTATTTTTTGTCTTCACTTGCTTTGTGTTGAAAGCTTATTGCTGCTAGGTGAAGTGCTTGGCACTTTTTTATATGCAAAAAAAAAAAAAAAAAAGAGAATTCTGTGTCATTGATGGAGTATTAAAGTTCTTCACTTTAACATCTTGATTAAATAACAAAATGGCCGTTGATGAAATCATAAGATATTTGTGTGAATGATGTGATGACTTAATGAGGGCTATCTTGTATGTGTTAATATATTGGGAAAGAAGAAAGTTGAAAGTATAGTCAAATAGATTAAAAAGTTTAACTTTTTCGTTGCTTAATTCTGTTTTTCAGTCATGTTGAATAACAGCTTCTTCTATATTTGGCTTCTCTGAATGTTTTAAGGCTGCAAGTTTCCCATTTGATGATCATAATTGCCCCCCAATCGAACTCATAGAATCTTTCTGTCGAAGTGCTCATTCATGGTTAAAGGAGGGCATCGAAAATGTTGTGGTGGTTCATTGTAAAGCTGGTATGGCAAGGACAGGAGTAATGATTTGTAGCCTTCTCTTATTTCTTAAGGTAAGATCAATAATCAGCACCTTAAGACCTGGGGTTGTATGGTGGAAATGTTGGTGGTTCTTTTGGTTTTATATTTCTTGCACTAATGACTATAACTTTTTCTTGTTTGTTTTTCCATGTATCTGCAGTTCTTCCCTACGGCTGAGGAGGCCATGAATTACTATAACCATAAAAGGTGTATGGATGGAAAAGCTCTGGTTCTCCCAAGTCAGATTGTGAGTCAGTTAAATTTTTGGATTTCCCATTTAAGCTTGATGTTCCTTATCTATCTACATCATTTTGATTAACAATTTTTTGTATGATTTTCCCAGAGATACGTCAAATACTTTGAGCATATCTTAAAGCACTTCAATGGAGAAACTCCTCCAGCTCGAAGGTACACGTCTGATACACTTCTCCAAAATGTAGTAGTCTGACCTTTCACTTGTATAAATGTATCTAAGCGGTACATTGGTGTTGTAATGAGGACCTAGTTTGAGGAATTAAGTTGAAGATTTGAGCTATTGAATAAGATATAAGTGATTAAGGTGCACAGTGGGTGAGATGCATTTAAATCGTCCATATCTAAAGTTCTGAAAATAGATTGCCTGCCTCTGTGTGTGTCTGTTTGTCTACATGTGTGTCCGTAAGACTCCATTTTATAAGGTACTAAAGTTGCAATATTATAGGTGCATGCTCAGGGGATTTCGGCTTCACAATTGCCCTTATTGGATTAGGCCCTCCATTACAATCTCGGATCATAAAGGTAAAGCTTTGACACTATCATCCTTGCAATATTCTGTGCTGTTTTGAACCATTACACTTTTTATGATAGATAATTAATAACAGAATATAAGTTGCTGTACTGTTCTTGATTCCCAAGTGGCATTTTTGTTTATAAATAGTGATCCTTTTTCTAATATTGTTCACTTCCTGAACTAGTTACTTGTCGAACCTTGAGTTTGTTTGGGTAGAAACGAGCACTTGTGATTAGGGAATCTAGTACTGGGTTACAGATAATGCTTCACAGAGTTGCCGTTGAGTACTAGGACAATACTTGAAGTTGTGATGATAATACAGTTTCATACCGATCGATATGATTCATTGTGTCGATGTTCTTGCATGTGCGTATTTTTAGAGCCGTGCATACATGTCCATTCCTAAAAATGCCTTCACTCTTTCCACGTTCAGAAGCTGTTTTATGTCACTTATCAAGATGTTTATCCCAATGCACAGGAATTTTGTTCTCATCAAGGAAGCATCCAAAAACGAAAGATCTAATGGTGAGTGCTTGCCAAAGTAAAACAGTTTCATACTAATTATATTTATTATATACACATGTAGAAATCCATTGAATTTCTAATTTAAGCCCACCAACTCATTCTTTTAGCCAGAAGATTTTTGGATCAATGCACGGAAGAAAGGGTTTGTGGTTTTCGCTCTTCCAGGGGAACCTGGTCTGGCTGAGTTAGTGGGGGATTTCAAAATCCAATTCCAAGATAGCCATGGAGATTTCTATTGGTATGTACATCGGTTCCCCTATCTTACTCTTGTTTATGTTATGATGTAACTTTCCTTCACTAATTTAATGACGAATGTTGATTCTGTCATGCATTTGTTTCACGGAACCTGCTCCGTAATATTGCTATTTTCCTACCCAAAATTTTACTTTCAGCAATTGCGGTACAAGAAATAGGAAAATTATTCCATGCTACAAAGCCTTAAATGCGATGAGCATTGGATGGCCTGGATTGGTTTGAATTATTGCTTTTATTGTAGTCCCATGAATCCAAGCCATCCAATGCTCATAGCGTTTAGTGTTATGTAGCAAGAGACTAGACTGCCAGATTGAATGATTGAATTCCTTTATATTCTTACCCCTTTTTCAGCTGGTTAAATACAATGATGGAAAACAGAAAAATCCTAACTGCAGATGACCTCGATGGTTATGAGAAGGTAAATGGTTTGACTCTAATTATTTATGAATATGATATACGTCAAATGTTAGATCATCTCTCTGTTTCTCTACCCTACATTTCTATTTCTTCGCAGTGCTTGCTTGTGAAACACCGTTGGTTGTTATTTGCAGAGAAAATTACCTTGTCCCGGATTCCAGGTTGAAGTTGTGATGATAGACTATGATGGTATTACTTTACCTACAAAAGCTAAAGCAGATTCTTCCGGTAGAACACCTGAGGGTAGCGCAAGTGATGCCAATGCTTCAAGCCATGGTGTTGCTGGAAATCCCAACCAAAGTAAAATCTCTCAGCGTGAAGATGGTGATGATGTATTTTCGGATAGTGATGGAGATGAGACCGAGGATAAAATGAGCAGGCAAGCGGAAGCGAATTCTAGAGCTGGACTTTCTGCATCTAATCATCCATCTAACACCAGAAGTGTGGATAGCCCGCGGAGTAATTCCAGAAAACCAACTAACGACGGGGCTGGAAAATCTCACCCGGGCCACTCCCGCAAGTTGAGCTCATCTGGGGGAGATGATATTAGGGCAATGGCCGCGGATGCTTCAGTTTTCTCTTTTGGGGATGACGATTTAGATAGCGAATGAAGCAGTTGAGTTTTGCTTGAAATTGTACAAGAAACACCAGTGTATTCACTATTCCAAACAATAGATAACGCAGGGTTCCGGGACGAACATAGGAATCAGATATTGGTTGATTGACCTCATTGTTTTCAATAGAGCTATCAGAGATTCAAATGGTGATTGAAAAGGCGTGATCCCGTCATTTTTCTCAATCGTTTAACGATAAAAAAGAATCGAATATTGTATCACCAATAAAAGTTGCATATAAATATTACATTGCGCATTAAAAATCTGTATCATCGGGAAAAAAAATCCCACCAGTCAAAATTGATCGGCAGCAAAACTGATGTACTTCTCGACGGGAGCCACGGGGAAGCCATAATTTCCGAGAATGAGGCCTTCAACCTTTCCTTGGCGAGGCCTAATGTTATCTGTCCATCACATTCAAAGAGCTATAAGCTATTCCAACGCGGTGAGCACTGACATGCCTTCCAGAGCTGAGATAATTCTCGGGGCCATACTAAAGTCTACTTCCCTTTTTCTTGCCCCCTTGGAGTTTGGAAACAATCTTATTCAGCGTAGAAATTTCAAACTCTTTATTTTGGAGTTGCTGCTTCAGTCCTTCGATCGCTTTTAATTGATCAGAACACTTCTCTGTGGCCTTCTGTTGTTCTTGCTTCAACCGTTCTATCTCTTTAAGGTGATCGCAGCACTGATTTAGCTCTGCCGCCGTCTTGTCTTCTATTTTTTGACCTGTCTTTTGTTTCTTATGTACCCCTGAGTTCTCTTCAACTTCTAAAGCTCTCTTAGATGAGACTTGGGCAGAGGAATCAATGTCTGCCATTTTACGAACGAATAAATCAGCAGTTACACCAGTGCTGAGCTTAAATGCAACAAGTTTCTGAGGCCGTCCACATGAGTCCTATAATAACATAGATTAACAACGTTATGTTTCTTTATAACCAAACAAATCCGAGTGCCTTGTAGACTACAAAAATACCTTGTAATGAAAATTAACCTCATCACATGAAAGCACACAAATGAAAATCAAAGGGTATAAAAATATACTCATGTGAAAAGAACGGCACGTACAAACTAAGATACCGTATATATGTGTTCAACATTGTTAATGGTATAAAGATATATCTGTCATATGTACCTTCTCCTGGCTGCCTTGGACTTTTTCATATGCCTGATGTGCTTCTTGTGGACTCGTAAAGATAGCAAAGGCAGAATATTTATCTCCTTGCACTTTCACAGATGGTTGCTGGAAATGTTTTAACTATATTAACTTCACAGTAACAAGCAGGGAAGAAAGTGGGAAGGGGGGAGAGAAAAATATGAGACCGAGACTATTTTACCCAAAATGAAAGCCCAACCTCAGTATCTATGATATGATGTGTGAAGGTCTTTCGGAAGTAAAACCATAACATTATACCTCTAAAGCACACAGAACATGTATTCTATTAAAAAAAAATTAAACAATTAAGGGATATATATTGAACCTTGACTTGAATCGTATAGTTCCCGGGAATGACATTGTGCAGTTCTTCACTAGGCACTGTTATTGGTATCCTGTGGAGAAGTAGCCTTGCCATATTAACTTCCCGTACCTACAATTGAAAGAGTTATTAAGACAATGATGATGTACCTGGAATCCTGTCTTGAAGTTTAAAAAATGATGAAAAACTAAAAACTCACATCCTCCTGAGCTGGGGGAGCAATAAAGCCAACTTCGCCCTTTATCTTAGCAAGAACAAGTTTCATTGCAGCACGAGCATCATCTAGACAATTGTGTGGAGAACCTTGCTTCCGGACTTCAGAACCCAATACAGACTGGAAAAGATAATATGGAAATATAAGTCAACAATCTCAAAAAATTCCAACCCATGATTTCTTTGCTTTCATTCTTGTGATTTATGCAATGCCAAAAAACAAATAACAATATGCAGACCACCATCCTAAATTGCCTAAGTTAATAAATAATTGCCCACATTGCAACAATCAAGAACTTAAAGGTCAAAAATTCCCAAGTCATTCCTAATTAAAATGGACAAAGAAAAACTGACACTGAATTGCAGAATCATGCAATAGACTAATTACCAGATTCCAGAGCAAGAGGTATGTGAAAATTCGACTGATATATAACAGCGATAAACCAGCTTCTTATAACTTACCTTACACAAATTATTTAAGGAAGGTTTTCTATGGATAGGGCCATCAGAGTATTGGAAGATATATGCAGTATCAATCACTCTGACATGTTCCAACTTCAATGCTGTGAGCAAAAAAAGAGCAATATTAAGAACAATGAACAATACAACAGAAATAAAAAAAGAAAGACAAAGCCATACTTAAATTGCAGAAACTGAAAAGGAAAACAAGAAGATACAATGAGTTGTTTGAGACATCAAAAAGGCCCAAACATCTACTCATAGAACAACAGAACTTACCTTGCAAGTCATTGCATAAGCTATGCCCCACTAAAATAGTACCATCTGACAACAACTTCTTCAAGCATTTCTACAATATAAACCAACAAGTCAGGAAAAAAGAGTCATGCATAATCCCTTGAAATCAGATTGAAAAAAATCCCCTTGAAACGTATAAATAACCTTAATACCTGTATATCCTTCAATGTGCATGTAACTCCATCCAAGTCGGCTACTGAAACTCCTGTAATCTCAGATCTGTAGTCAGCAACTTCTTTGCAAGGGTTTACAAATTCATTCAGTTTGACCTGAAAAGCCAAAGTCCAAATTCATACGGTTATAGAAGGGGGAGTTCAAAAAGGTCTAGGCACTAATCAGATAACTAGTCTAAGTTGTAGAGCAGCTATACCTGTAAATCTGCATCCACAACGCACACCTTTACTAAAGCTTCAGAGCCATCTTCACATAGAACCATCTCACAATCAACAGCAACCATTGCACTTGAGGTCATCACCTTAGACTTTTTACCTAGCTTTGTAGCTACCCAATCCTGCTTCGCCATTTATACAAGTTAACAGGGAAACAAACCATGTGACCAGGTAAAACTTACAGCCATTTGAAAAGCTATGATTTCAACAGCATATCGCTTATAATTTAGTCAAAGTAGAAATGCCAAAAGTTTTTGTAATCAGTTTTACAAAATCAGGGCCATGAAAAGTATGATAGCTACATATAAATGGAAATAAAATTCTACTGCTATTTGCCATTCAGTGTACAGCGACAAACAGTTTGCTAAACAAAATATCACAAGTTATCCTTTTCCAACCAGAAAAGATAAACGTGGACAAACAACACTGTAAAATACCTTAACCTTAAAATGGATCATAGGCAAGTAGGAAAATGCATATCCTGTATATGTAATAAAGAAATCTGAAGCAATGCAGAAAGCAAGAAGCAATTTCACCACAAGGATTCATATGGATGTTAAGACATTCACAATTAATGCAACTTTAAAACAAAAAATGCAAGCAGAGATACTGCCAGATAACCTGATCATTTGATACGAACGAGTAATCCAATGGATATTGTGGGTGTTCCAGAGTTGCACGGACAAGCTTCTGCATGGCCACCATCATAACAAAATTAATACTAACAAATTGTGCATATTGAGAATAAAAAGGCAATTAACAACTAGGAAAGCCTGCCCCTTTAAATTACAGGCCCATCCAAACCAATAACTGAACTGCAACAAAAAAACATACCTGCTCTGGGGATTCATTTTCCGGAAAATTCTTTAACAATTGCTCAACAGCTTGGCGATTTGTATGGCATTGGACAACTTTAGCCAAAACCTGAAAACACGAAAGGGAAGACAATAATCATTGGAGCTAAACAACTGTTCTATCAAATTAACATACAAACTGGACACAGCTGATTACCTTCAAATCATCCTCATTGTTCAATGTCTTTAAAAATGCAGTCAACACGTCATTAGACCGCCTCCCGGGATCACTCAAGCTAGCCCCAAACTTCTTATCATAACTACTTAAAAACTGCTTCCAGTCTCCTTTATCACCCTTCATTCCTCTCTTTTGGGCCAATTTCACAATTTCCACAAGAACCTATCGACCACAAATTTCAGAAAAATCAACAAAATTCACAAAAAACAAAAGCATCCAACTTTTCCCACAATTAACCCAAAAAAGTTACAACCCAATAATGCTTAAACTTAAAATTTGTTAATTTGTTAGCTTAATTTGCCTTTTAATCAGCTTTATCGGCATCCCAGAAAGTAGAACAGGCGAATTATTCGAATTGAGTAAAATAAAATGCAAGGTGAAAACTCGGCTGAGAGACTAAAAGTATGAAGCTGTGATATAGAGATACAAGGAACCTTTTTCTCTGCGGTGGCGAATAAATCATCCATTGGAGGCATTTTCCGGTGACGACCAAATTCAAGGCGGAGAGCAACGGCGCAAAGTTCGTGTGGCGGGCGGCTGGTGAAAAAAAACAAAGGGTACTGGAAGGGTTTTTGGTTTTTCGTATATAGGGTTTAGCCTATGTTCCAAAGAAGGATCCTCACCTCAAGGGTGTTTTTGATATTTTCAGGTGTTCGTGGAGAGTGGCCTACGCCTGACAATGGGGTTTGTTTTTGACAAAAATCAAATTAAATATCTCTCATTAGCAAGTAAAACAGAACATGAGACTCCTTTTTTTACAAGAATCTAACCGAATATCTCTCACTTATAAGTAAAAATGAATATCACTAGACCGTAGAATTAGGTTGTCATTTATTAATTTATTTGCTCCATTAAGCTATCTAATCTCATTTTACCTTTAAAAACTAGTATTGTCTTGCTCTTTAAAATTGTTATTTTAGTATCATTAGTCTCAGTTGACTTTGTTTTCCTCAATTCTGTCAAATAAACATTAACTTAAAGGTTAGTATGAACATTCTTTTTTTATGAACAAACAATAGTATCTACACTAAGAGGGTGGGGGAGTGGGCTAAATCTTACAATGAGCTTAATATAATAATATGGTTCAACTTCATCTTTAGCACATATCGAACCTAAGATCTTTCACTTACAAATGAAGATGAAACCATTAGACCGTATTATTAATTGACAGTATGAACACTTCTTTTTACACAACTATTTGTCCCAACTTGCCTACTAAAACAATCCCAACTCCATTTTTTATTACTCTAATTCAAACTCTGCATGGATTAGTTTTTTTGCAGATTTGTGCAGAAATGTAGTTGCAACCATTGGATTCAATGAGTGACTTGGATTACATTTTGAAACACGACCAATTATTTCTTTTGCTAATGGTTGCAGCTACAACTCCATAGCAATTCGCAAGAGAGACGAACGTGGGTTTTAATTAGAGTTGTAAAAATAGAATTAGGATTGTTCTAGAGGCCATGTTTAAGGCAAAGAGTTGTGTCAAATATAGAATGTTCATACTACCCTTTAATTTAACATCTATTTGATGAAATACATAATATAGGGTGAAGTTAAACTAAATGAGATGAAATGGCAATTTCAGGAGGACAAAGTGAGACAAAACTAATTTTAAAAAGTAAAATAAGACTAAATGACAGTTTAATAGGGAAAATCAATTGACAAGCATTTTTTTTTTAATTATTATTTTATGATTGACAATGGCCCGAAAGAATACAAAATTACATTAGAATTGCTATGAGCCAAGAGGCAAGCCACTCTTAAGGGCCAACTAGATTTTGTTGTGTTTGAAAAAAATTGTGTTTGTTGTGCTTTGAGAATAATCAGATATAAATGAAGTAGATGAGTATTTGATAAACTGTATTTTTAAAAGTATTGTAAGTATGAAAAGTAGTGTAAAAGGGTTTGGTAAATTTCAATGTAAAAATGATAAAATTGTATATAATGACAAAAATAGACATGGTAGTGCGTGGCGACGACAACGGAGGTGGGAGAAGTGATGATGATGGTAGCGACAATGGTCAGGGGTATGAAGGTGGTGTCAATAGTGGGTTGGTGGTTGGGATGCAAAGGTAACAATGATCATAGGGGTAGCGGTAGCAACTATGGTTGGGGGTTGTGGTGGCAGTGGTGTCCGTTGTGGCAGCAGTGGTGGCAATGGTGGCGGCGGCGGTGGTGGTAGCAATTGTGGTTGTGGTGGAAGTTGTGGAACCAATGATTGTGGCGGAGGTGGTGGCGGCGGCAAAATTTTATGAGACTAATTTATACAAATAAATCAGGATAATTCATAACTTAACATCTTAAAAGATGATTACCAACTTTAAAAAATATAGCTAAATCTGAAGCTAGTTTTTTTTTTTTTTTTTTTTTTTTTTTCAAATAAAAAACAATAGAAACTCACTTTAGTACTTTTGTTCCATGGGCCTAATGAGGTTTATTTTTGTAAATTTTCTAAAAACTAATGTTACTATGAAACACTTTAGGGTATGTTTACATACATGAAATCAAAACAAGAAGTAATCAAAGTGAGCATGATATGGAAAGACCTACCGATTAAAGTGTTCACTAACAGTTAGGAATCATAAAGAAAATTAAGTTAAATCCCAACAAAGTGTTTACTAACGGAATAAAAGCTAGTTTGATTACTAAATTACTCTTAGAGCATGTTTACTTACAAAAAATATGAATTCAAATCATATTAATTCTTGAGTTCTATGTATTTACTACAAATATAAAAAAATGAATCATTTCACCGCATAACTTTTCCATACGTCTACGGGAATCGGAAAAGAGTAAATTTTCTTTTAAAAATCCATAATCAAATACCTGTAAGCGTGACCTTCAAAATCATATTGTGGTGTGGGTGCAAACGAATGTCTACCGCCGTATTAACATAGTTCATATGGAACATAAGCGCAATTAGTGCTGCATAATCAGCTGATTTGACTAATCTATACGCGTCGCCGATTACCTATTAGTACTACTATTCAGAGGAACATGTTAACCCGATGTCAACAAACGCGTATAGATTAGTCAAAGCAAAACAAATATTCTCGTCGCCCTTTCGCGTGGGCAAAGCAAAACAAAGCGATACTACTGCTGCCAATTCAAAAGCATTAACCATGTGCTTAATTAAAATGTTTCAAGAAATTCATAATTAAGAGTATTTGAAAGCACTTTTAGAATGATTAAAAACGCTTTTAATGAACCCTTGAACGGATGGCCTCCCGATTAAACAATATCAGTCAGATTACAAAAGTTAAATGCAGCATCAATTCAAGTACATTCACCAACGTTTCCACACAGAAGAGTAAATACAAACACAAGCAGTTTCGAATTCTCTGCGAATGGTCAGAAACTGAACACCTTCGGCATATTGGGAAAGCAATTGCACGAAACATCACCACATTAGATTGAGCACTATTACTTGCATTGTACGCAAGACATAAATAGATTGAGCTCAGATTAAACCAAACAGGCATCCTAAACTTAATCAAAACGAATGTAGTTTCGAATTCTCACATAAATGTTGATATCATGGAAAGAGTAAACAAGTTATGTAACGAACAAATTACCAAAAAATTCAAAAGGGCATCACGAAACGGCCCAAAACAGGCCATGAATACAGAAGAATGTTCATTTGACGAATACACTGTAAACAACGTACCAAAGTGAGCTGAGGCCCCCACGGCAACTTTTGCAGCCCACAGAAACTTCACCTACAAGTTTGCACTGGAACTACTCTCACTAACCGACCACCTTCTGAATGTGCATGGAACAAAACTCCTACCTGAAAAAAAACCAAACTTTGTTCTAAACAATGCCATTGGAGTATTGCTACTTGCTGGAGCAATGGCAACCGCTACATGATCAACCGGAAACTCCACAGCGCTTTGTACAGCTCCACCTGCATAGCCACTAGCATCCATTGATCCAATTTCACCAGCATCCCAATTCACAGTCAATGATCCTCTTCGTTCCCTCAACCACTCCGCCACCTCGCCACTCACTCCTCTGCACTTCTTGACCTTAATCTTGGCCAAACTGGGACAACCCCAAGCAAGCATTTCGAGCCCGGCATCGGAAATTGGGCACCCCTTAATACACAGTTTCTTCAACGCCACACATTTCGCAGCAATGCAAGCGAACTCTGCATCTCCAAATGATCCGCTACCGCAGAGCGCCAACCTCTCCAATTTTTGGCAATTGGAGGCAATTGCAGTTAGACTCGAAGAGGTAGGATTCACACCAATCAGAACAAGCTCCTGTATGTTTGGGCACTCTTTGGCTATGGCAATCAAACCTTCGTCCCCAATCCTATTCGTCCTCCATCCATCAATGTGAAGCTTCCTCAGCATCTTGCAGTTTTCGGCAACACAGATAAGCCCGAAATTTGAACACTCAGGAGCCTTAACAATGTGCAAAACCTCCAAATTCGAGCATTTCGAAATTGCCGAAAGCCCCAAATCGGTCACCTGCAACCTCTCCAGGTGAACTTCAATCAAACTCCGGTTTCCATTTTCAAGCTTTTCCAGAACCGTATCCCAATCCCCCAAACAGCGGATTAGCTTCAGGGTCTTGAGATTCTTGGAGCCGACGATAAGCGGCCCGAAGCACTGTCCGTTCAATATCTCCCTCAAGGTTATCGATTTCAGCGACGACGACGCAATTTTGTCGCCGATCGGCTCCGAGCCGTCGTGGACACCGCGGAGCCGCTTCACGGAGAGCTCCTCGAGCGCCGGGCAGTGCTCGAAGACGGCGTTCATGGCTTTGGCGCCGAACAGGCAGGAGCCGCAGGAGAGCTTCTTCAGGCCCTTACAGTTCTGCGCGAACGCGGTCATTCCGAGGTCGGTGATTTCCCGGCAGCCGCGGAGCTTGAGGCGCGTGAGGTTTCTGCAGCGAATCGAGATCAGGACCAAAGCGTCGTCGTCAAGGCTGATCGATTTGCGATCGCATCGAAGAGCGAGCTTCGTGACCGAGTCGAAGCGGGCGAAGAGAGCAGGCAGGAAAGGGAGAAGCCCGGCCTGGGCGTTGAAAGAGAGGCGGTGCCGGCTCTGGCCGTCGACTCTCAGCCACCGGCGGCAGACGAGCGAGCTTCGTTTCCGGTCTCCGGCACCGAGGAAGTGAAAAATACTCGCCAACAACTCGTCGGGAAGATCGGAGGTGTAGTCACGGCCCTGGGTGACTTCCCCGTGAAACTCGGAGTCTTCGTCGTTCAAGGATGAAACAATCGCCACCTGTTTGAAGCTGAAACGGCGGCTCGTTGATATCTCTCTTGGACTGTGCTCCGCCGGAGACTCAGGAAACGAATAGGACTGTCCCATGGCGCAGCTGCGAGTGAACTGAACGCGCCGCCAGAAGGTGAGAGAGAGAGAGAGAGAGAGAGAGAGAGAGAGAGAGAGAGAGAGAGAGAGAGAGATGGTGGTGGGTTTTCTCAAGGTTATCTGAAAAAGTGAATTTGTCTGTGTGTGTGTGTGTGTGTGAGTTCTTCTTGTGAGCATATAAAATAACTCTCTGAGAAATAGGCGCGTAGACAGTGGGCGACGGCGTTGAGTGTGTTTTATGTGACCCGTCAAATGGGATGCTCCGTGGCGTCCTCGCAATCTACACGGGCCACGGCCGACCATCATTATTCAACCTTGGCCGTCAGATACGCGCCTATTTTATTGTTTTTACTTTCAATTTTTTACGGTCAAATTTAGATTTGTCGCCTGAACATTATGGATTATTGCAACTTGGTCCTTCATTGTTTTTCCTTCCCAAGTGTGCTTAACAAGGGTCTACCCCGTTGATTGGCTTCGTTATAAAAGTTGACAAAGTTAATGACGGATGAAATTCAGTTTGATCGATTTTTTGGACAGAACACGCTATTATATGATCTATGTCGTTAAAGAAACATCTCATATAGAGCAAGAACAATTGCAATACATGTAGAACTAATCGAGATTAGGACTCCACGTTAGAGTATTTTTGCAAACAATGGTATTGAAAGCATTACTTAGATTGCGACACATGTAGATAAATAATTTAAATCATATTGTTTAGTCCTGTCAGTTTTCGTCAATTTTCTTAACATGATCATGATTTTTTATTGATTATGTCATGTTTATTGTAGATATACAATTTACAATAAACCAGATGGAAAAATTCAACTAAGATGATTTTGAAAGCACCAAAATGAAGAAAACCCAAATATTTAAAGGGCGAATTTTGCAATTAACCATTTCTGTTAAAATTTTCAAGCACACAGCTTTAGCCTAATTGTGCGTGGAATTATTAAGCATGTGGATTATTATTAGGATTATGTGATTCAGTGATTGTGTTTTTTGATACCCCACATCGTGCTTTCTTGTTACTTTTCCTTCTTTTGGGTCAGTAGTCGGTTGTTCGACTTCGTCTTCTGATTTGCCGTCCGAATTTGTATGCTACTTTTGATTTATGTGATTTTCAGAATATTAGTAAACAAGTTTATGTACCCCTTGACCAGGACTTGGTCTACAATTAACCCAAGCTTTAATTTAGATTTGTTGTCACAACTTACTGTAGTCTATTTTAAGGGGGAGAGAGGGAGAGGTGTGATACAAAAGGAAGGAAGGAAAAAACAAAACAAAAAAGAGGCTTAAGAAATTTCGTGATCAATATTTTTTTTTTTTGACGCATCTCGTGATGAATATTTAAGGTAAAAAAAAACTTGCTCCCTAAGTAATTCAAGTACTAATAAGAAATATATTCTGGATGTAATAGGATTCGTACATGATCTCTATTTAGGATTTACACAATGAGACATTTACCTATAATTCTAATTTCTAACTATAAGAAAAGAATTAAATAGTATAGTAGTGGTATTCATATTTAATTGTAAGTTAGAAGTTTTAAGTTCGACTTACTTGGATTGTGAGCTCGATACCAATTTGTTATGGTTGCTCATTGTACTATGACTTATGAATACAACTGTATTATTCACACTAAAGGGATGAGGGACGAGAATGAACCACACAATAGGTCAGCTATTTAAATTGATATTGAATTTGTTGTTCACAAAATTCGAACCTAAAACCCCCCCTAAATAAAGAGAAATGTCATTAGGTTGTATTACTATATGACTACTATAACGAAATATCTAGTTGGTGAGTCATGCATGAATGAGTATTGTTTTGGGTGGATGAACATTTTTCTTTTGCTTTTTTGTTTCTGAAGAGGGAATGAGTAATGACTGGAAATGGGGAAAGGAAAAAAAAGGGAAACAGAATAAACTCTCAAGTGCTATCTCCACTAATTTTCTTTCTTTTTCCTTATCCCTTTATTTAAAAGCCATGCCATGACTCATTCTATATTTGGAAATTATTTTGAGACCCTACCACACTCATGACTCATGAGTCACAATATTTCTATTTTAGTATAAAATCGTATTTGGTATTTAATTTTTTTTTTTAAGCAAATCAAAATAAAGAGTAATACTAGAGATATCCCAGTTTTGAATTTATATTAGTGTACCATTTTATGTGGCAACTGATGCATAAATCAACATCTAATAAGATATTCATTAATTAATGTAGCATGTACACATTACTTGTCACATCATACAATATACCAATGTAGTATAAACATGTAGCCTCCTTAGCATTTTCTTAAAATAATTCAATCTAATTCAATATGTTTTGGATCGACCTTAACTCTTGGCGTAAATTCAACTAGCGAATAAGAATACGATAATAAATTAAGATTATGATACGTTTAAGGTTTGCTTTTTTTCTAATATAAGGTACAAAAAAAATATAACTAGGACTATAGTCTAACAATATTCTTCACTCAAGTTTGATTCACTTGTCATTCCAAAAAAAAAAAAAAATGTTTGATTCACTTGTATGACGAGTTCATTACTTAATTATTATGACTAACGCATTGCAATCAATTGATTAATTGGTTTCGTGAAAATGTACAACTTGGGAAGCAGCTTGGGGTGACAATGAGTCACTATGTATGGGAGTATTTTTTTTAACTCGCTTTGAGCGGAAAGAAGTAACCTAATATTGTAATTAATGACTAAGGGCTAGTTTGAAAGTACTTTTAACATAATTGAAAACGCTTTTGGATCCAAAAGCACTTTAACTGTTTTTTGGAAGAAGCATCAGATATGTGATTCTTACATGAAGCACGTATAGTGTTTTTACAAGATCCACTTGAATGTTTACTAGGGATTGATTTCAAGAATATTTTCACAAAAAATCGCTTTTAATCATTCTAAAAGCACTTCCAAACGAGCCATAAATCCAAGAATATTAGTTCTTCCTCCCCATTTTGTAAGGGTAAGAGGATAAGGGTACAATAGTAGTCCAACAACCAAACTTCATGAGTAGTTTGATCCACCTAATTCTTCAACATCCCCTTTTTGTTTGTTTTCATCTTTGTATTATTTTTTTTCTTTTTCAATAAATATAATATTGATTTTCTTCATGAACAAAAAGAAAATGTAAAACTTGGATTTCATGAAGAAAAATGGCATCTATCAACGGTCAAGATCCAAGGGTTCATTTCAACGAACGGTCACATACGTTTGTGATCAATTATAACGGCACTATCAACTTCATTTTGAAACGTCCAATTCGGGAACGATCGTTTTCAAGTAAAGTGGGTCAAAAAACAAATAGTAATATTTAGTACCATCGTGCCCACCATTATTCAAACAGGAGGCCCTTTTTCTGATTAAAATCCTACCAAATCAACAACTCAATCAGTGACTAGCCTTCAACTTGTTGACAAAATATTCAAATGATAGGATGATCGCAACAAGAACTTTAGGCTGAGACGTCTAAAAACACGAGAGCAACTTGCATAAAATGTTTATTTAAGAGAAATTTTATTTGAACCTATGTAACATTTTTCTACACCCAACTTAAATTTAAATTGTTAATTGTCTATTTTACCCTATTGCATAATTACTATTAATGTAACATCCCACAGCGTCCAGGGGAGTGGATCATGTAAGCCTTATATGTATATTCCCATCTATACTTAGCACGAGACCTTTTGAGAGTTCATTCGCTTCGGGTTCCATTGGAACTCTGAAGTTAAGCGAGTTCGCGCGACAGCAATCCTAGAATGGGTGACCCACTGGAAAGTTCTTATCTGAGTTCCCATAAACAAAACCTTGAGGGTGTGGTAGGGGCCCAAAGCAGACAATATCGTGCTATGGTAGAGTCAAACTCAGGATGTGGTGGGGATCCGGGGCGAGATGTGACAATTTGGTATCAGAGTCAATCATTGGCCTAGTGTGCCGACCAGGATGTCGGGCCCCTAAGGAGGGGTGGATTGTAACACCCCACATCGCCCAGGGAAGTGGATCCTGTAAGCCTTATATGTATATTCTCATCTCTACCTAATACGAGGTCTTTTGGGAGCTCGCTGGCTTCGGGTTCCATTGAAACTCTGAAGTTAAGCGAGTTCGCGCAAGAGCAATCTCATGATGGGTGACCCACTGGAAAGTTCTCGTGTGAGTTTCTAGAAACAAAACTGTGAAGGTGTGGTAGGGGCCCAAAGCGAACAATATCGTGCTACGGTGGAGTCGAGCTTGGGATGTGGTGAGGACCCGGGCGGGAATGTGACAATTAAGTACAAATGAAATTAATAATAAAATTCAAATTTATCAATAAACTCATTAAGCTCTACCATTACTTCTTGTTTATCATAAGTTCATTCTAACTAAAACCCTAATAGGTCTTGTAGAGAAAAACAAACTTTTTTATTGATGGATGGTGATTTTGAAGTTTTGAATCCTCCAACTAAGATATGACTCAATTTTTGAATATTTTGTTCTTTTGATTTCAATTTTTTTTTAAGTTTAGAAGATGAGTATTTGGGTTTCAATTTTTTCATCAATATCCTAAATGGTTTGTTAAACTTTCTGCAATTGGAAAATTCTAAGGAAAAACTTCTTACCAATATTCTTAGATTATAAACTTCCTAGTTTGTTGATAAATATAAGGGGATGAATTGTTTGATTTGTTGCTTATGCACATCAGTAGAAATAAAAAAGGCAAATGTTTGAGTTTGGTAGCAGAAAAAAAAAAAAAAAAAAGTAGCCATGGAAAAGGCTATTGGAAAAGAGGGATGGAGCAAGGACGCCTCTTTTTTTTTTTTTTTTCAATTACAGATGTTATTTTATAAAGGGAATGAGTGTAAAGATAATTTAACATTTTGAATTGGGTTTGAGATGATAGTTTTGGTAATAAATTTGGGTTTAAAGAGAGATAAATTCTTTAATAAAAAACAATATGGGTGAAGAAAGTAAGTTGGATGTAAAAAGAGGTTACATGGGTTCAAATAAAAATTTCCTTTATTTAATTGTTGGTTGTGATGAGTTGAATATCTCCTACTCTTATGTTATTTTATTATCTCTTGTTTTTTTCTTTTTTTCTTTTCTTTTTGTCAAAATCTCTAACGGGCAGCCTAATTTTAAGAAAACCTTAATACCAAATCTTGTATAGACTACAATTCTTGGTCTTGGGTTTTGTCTTTTTGATTTTGTTACGATACAACCATCAATCTGACTTTCATTTCAAGCCTTGTTAGTTTATGGTTTTGATTTCATGAAACCATTTTCTAATAATGTTTATATATTATCGGTGTTTCCTTGTTCGTCAAACAAATATTCATGTGTTTGGAGCTTTGGATTGTTATTTTGGAAGTGTTTGAATTGCTAGCTTAATACAAATACATATATTCCAATATTTGGTTGTTTTTAATTCTGAATGACAAATTTTTTTTTTCTTTTGAAATATTTTAAACTGGTGTGTGCAAAATCATGAACTCTAAACAGTTAAAAATGTTAGTGAAAAATACTTAAAGAATCAAACTATATAAAAAACTTCTCAAGTCTCACCTGAATATTATAAATTTATAATTAGTTGTGAAGAACCCAAGTCTATTTGTTAGGCAAACTTCTTTTTGATGGAAACTGGAACGTACAAACAAATTTATTCAATGTTTGATCGATATTCATCATTAGATTGATTTGTCGTTAATATTTAATTTTTTCCAACTTAACAATTAAAAGATGTGCATTCATCATTTCAAGCTCTCAACCTATAAAGAATTATTAATAGAATAATGCTTATTGCTCCCCTTCCGTATTGAGAAGCTTAAAAATAGAAAAATACTACAAAAAATAAGGAGTCTTAACAAAAAATTCACGGTATTATTTATTTTAACAAAAAATCATATTTTATACTAAAAAATCAATCCTGGTACTATTCATTTTACCCTTTATTTTGTCATTATCATTAAAACTCAAAGTTTTCAAACCTTTTTCATTAGTTTTTTTTTCTAAAAATATGCAGTATTGAAGTCGGACCCTTAATAGGGAAGATGATCCTCTCCGGATCCACTTTGTGGCGATCCTATGGATCTTCACATCCTAATCATTCATCGTATATCGTGTGGTCAATTTTTGTCAAGTACTATTTGTGTTTAATTTAAATAAAAAATCAAATAATTTCTGACCGTACGATACACGATGAATGTGTCACATCCCGGTCCGGGTGGGACCACTTTCCGGGCTCGACCCCACTACCGTAGCACGATATTGTCCGTTTTGGGCTTACCATTCCCTCACGTAGGGGTGGGCACGGTGCGGTTCGGTGCGGTTCCACCCCTAAATTGGAACCGGAACCGAAATATATTAACGGTTCGATTCGATGCGGTTCCACTTAAATTTATGACTAGAACATTACGGTTCGGTCTACACCGGTTCCGATTCGGTTCTTGCCGGTTTACGGTTCCTAATAATAAATTATTTGAACACCAAATCATTATGCATTCAAATACATCTTCTAAAACTGATTACATAAAGTTGCATACAACACATCTTTTTTAATGCATTCAAATACATCTTCTACAACTAAAATACATATGCACTGGTCAATCAGTCAACAAACAAAAAAATGATGAAACAAATTGCAAGTTTTCAAACTTCAGAGAGCAAGCAAGAAGCAGCAGCTCCTGTATACAATTTTTCAACCTATTATACCATGACATGTGTGTGTATATATAATTTATTTATTTATTATTAATAAAACGGTTCAGTTCAGTTTGGCCGGTTCTTGGTCATTCGAAACCGGAACCGGAACCGGTTTGAACGGTTCGGTTCGGTTTTTCACTCAAAGTTGACTTTTCTGGTCAACACGGTTTTTTTCGGTTTTTTTTTTTACGGTTCGATACGGTTTTGCGGTTTTTATGCCCACCCCTACCCTCACGGTTTTGTTTTTGGGAATTCACAAGTAACTTCCCAGTGGGTCACCCATCATGGGATTGCTCTAGCCTCCTTCTCGCTTAACTTTGGAGTTCCTACAGAACCCGAAGCCAATGAGCTTCCAAAATGCCTCGTGCTAGGTAGGGATGAGAATATACATATAAGGATCACTTCCCTGGATGATGTGGGATGTCACTGAATGACTAAAATATGAAGATTCTTGAAATCCTCACAATTTAGATCCAGATGGGATCTAAATCCCTTAAATAGAATGCAAACTTCTAAAAGAATAACCGGGCCATACCAACCCAGGTTAACTATTCTGTTGATTCTGGTTGTGAAACTCATAACAGTACTAAACTATAAGCATATACACTTACATTTTTACCCCCCAATCACACAACCCACAAGTCACATGCGTAAGTGCTGAAAATTGTCGTCGTTCGCCGTTATTGGTGCCGAAAATTTTCAACTTATTGTTCAACGATGACCTAAAAATTTAGCAATAGGTGCAAATTTGTCATCTTAAATTATGCTTGTTGTGTGGTTTTATTGTTTTTATATGTATACACAACAAAATTAGAGAATTTATTAGAAAAATTCATCACTTAACATGTATTTTTTTTAAAGCCACTCTTGGACATCGACGGTCAACCTTGAGACCAAAATTTGACTGGCTGGTTGGAAAATGTGATAGGATTTAATTGTAATGAAGTAATCATTTTGAGTTATAGTAGTATTTTTTGCTCATTTATTTATAATTTATACTTGTAAAGTTTTTTATTTTATATTTTATCGTCATATACCTAGTTGAATACTACTCCGAATGAGATACCTAATTAGGATTTTTTGTCCTACAAGTTTGGAGTTGTATATCGTATTGAAAATTGTCAAATTTTTTTTTTTTACTCTTTATTTGGTGGATAAGGGCTCGTTTGGATGTACTTTTAAAATAACTGAAAGTGCTTTTAGAGAAAATATTTTTGGGTTCCAAAAGCACTTGAAGTAATTTCTGCAAGAAATACTAATTATGCGCTTCTAGGATTTACTTGCATTTTTACTAAGGATTAATTCTAAAAACATTTTTATCAAAATAGCTTTCAATCATTTTAAAAACACATTAAAACGAGCTCTAAATCTCCTAGAACTAACTTCAAATGATTGGTCAATGGAAAGCGAGTAAAGATCTGAAATTTCCAACTTAAGTTCAAAACACCCATAAATGCATTTCTTGGGGCCATTATCTCTGTTTTGGGCACCATTTGACTTGGAAGCCAAAAGTTTGTTAACGGACGGCTCATGTTATACGACGTTACATGAAAAAGGGGATCATTGCATCATCAATCTGTGGTACGTAGAACATCTTCAATACTTTAACAGCAACTCGTAAAACTTGCCTGGATATTGTTTATGGGCTTTAATTTCCTTTGGCGCTTTGGGGCCTTCAGCCCAAAAACATTTTTGTAACCTCAGCATGGAGGGATAAAGGATATTATTTAAAAAGGAAAAGCTTTAGCATGCACGCCAGATTCTACTTACAGTTGTAAATCTAATTACGGTTGAGTATGGCAAGAGATTTGTAGCTCGGATAGGAGCGTTTACAAAATCTTATATTCAACTCCCTTCTGTTTATCGCTTATATAAAAAAAAATAAAAAATACATACAAATATGTACTGATTCAAGCACCATGCAAGTGTTGAACCACATTACTTAATGGATAATCCGTATTATGTCAGTATCACGTACTAAATACCAACAGAAAATGGACCAAATTGATGTCGGTAGTGCTGTAGTTTAGACTGTAACAGTCACTCTTTGTCGTAAGAAAATGTTAGAGCTATCCTGTATGATAGCGAGTACTCATGCAGAAAGAAAAACAAAAACCAACTTGTTTAATTACTCTCTTCTCTTTAACTTTATCTCTTTGAGCAAATAACAGATTATTTTTATCACAACTTTGGTTGATAGCAACAACAGTATACCTTTATCGTGAAAACACAAAGATCTTTGCCCTAGCCACGCTGCCATATATACACAAGTAGCTAATATTACCAAGTTGAAAAACTTAAAAGAGGATCAGTGTAGCTGCTCTGAGCAAAAAGAGATCTGGTCAGTGCATGCTGCATGCATACATATATCTTAAACTTATTAAAAGATGTTGGAAACGATGGAAAAAGCATGCATAAGAGAATATCATCATCGTGTAATCTTTGTCAAGAGTCTTTTTCTTCTAATAACCAAAAGGAAATTAATTATAATACATATTGCAATTCAAATTTAATTCCGTCTACGTATCTAGCAAAAGCAAAACCTCTCTCAAAAGGGAGGAAAGTCCTCCTTCTACGTACCCTAATGTGATATTATACTAGCATATAAATATATTGGTATTGTCAAATTCTCTTAACATCATGTAAAGACCATCTCTTCAATAAATTATTAAATGTGGAGGCTGTTTAGTTATCTATATATGTCTGTCGAAAAAACAACAATTCTAATAACAGGTAGATCTATTTTTTGCTCAAAAGAAAGGAAGAAAGGAGATGGTAATAAGATGGAAGAGAATCTTGTTCCTTCTTTGTCTATATAAATGCCAAGTGAGAAAGCAGTAAAAAGAGAGTCTGATTCGGTCTTTGAGTAATTGTAATGAAACAGGTCGCAGCAGCAGCAGCAGAAAGCATGCAGGGAGCAGGTGAGGTAAATCGAGTGTATTGTTTGCAATAGTTTATAAATAAATGCCAAAGTAAATGGTAAATCTATATTTTCTACGGCGCAGAATGGGCGGACATCAAATGTGGCGTAGGGCATGCCGTTTCGGACAGACAATACGGCAACAAATGTTAAGGAAATTGTGTCACTCTGTCGCTGTCTCCCCTTCCCAGTTAATTTCCATTAGCAAGTTTCGTCTTCTCTTGTTATTATTTGTCATGGGGCATGAGATGTCCCCCTTATGCGATGAATTCATATTTCTTATTTTTACAACTTAATCAAAATCATGAGATTAGTTGACCATTTTAGCAATTGATGTATACTTATTGCATTAGATGTTATGAACTTATGTGGTCAATCAACTCGTATGAGTTTGTCCGGTTATAAAATATGATTTTTATCATTTGAGAACAACTTTAGCGAGGTTGTTTTGGTTATATGTGAGTGTCGATTAAAATATTGGCAGTGCAACTAAAAGTAGGAACACAATTAACATTTTACATGTAAAGAATCATTAATCAAATTGTATCCTATGGCCTCTCTCCTCTCCACTCTTGTAAATGCACGACATTATCCAGTTTTGAAGTGAAAGCTACTTTCCAAAAAATGAGAAAATGAAATGAAAGCCGTGTAGCGTTCTTTCAAACGGACCAAAAGTGTTGTTGGGCCTCACTTAACAATGTCTCGGTAGGAACTAGGAAGCTTCAGTTTTGATGCACATGGACAAGATCCCCTTCCTATATTCTTAATCAATCCCCACAACATGCTTAAAGAAAAAAAAATTATGAACTTTCCATACACTAGGAAATTTCCCTTTGCTTTTTTATTGGAAATTTTATGGTAGGATTTAACTTTCTGTTTATAATGACTCGAAACATTTTACATGAAACAGATTTTATAAATATGTAATACTTAAGTTCTTATCTACTACAGTAACATGATAATAAATTACTGCCACATGATAGTAGTTCGAGTTTGATTATCTCATTCTTGAGCCCTAAACAATATAATCTTCATAAAATATAAGTTGAGTCATTTGGATGAATTTTATAAGTTTTGATGATGTGATTTTGTACTTGGGTTATTATTATTATTTTTTTAAGAGGAAACGATAATTGATTTTATTCATAAGTTTAAGAAATGATATAATTTTGGAGGAGGACATTTTGGAGAAGATTTCCTCAAATAGAAAACCAGAAAAATTAAAAAATAAGGCCGAGTTGGTCATTCTATGTGCCGCATAATTAGTGATTCTACGAATATGATGAACTCTAGCGGATTCAAAACCCCGTAAACTGGGCTTAATATCCTCAATTAAGGCCGCCAATGACTTGAACAACCTGAAGCACATTAAACTCAAGTATAAATTGCAACCAATTTCTTTGAGATGCCAGCCGAAGACCCTTACGAGCAGCTAGAATCTCGTGCGAGATTTTCTGAATGAAACCTCCAGCATAACTACCGTCATCGTCTCAAAAAATCAACACCGATTCCCCGAGAACATGTACTTGGGATTTTAATTTTTCTTCCACGTGAAAAAGAACTGGTAATATATTTTTCACTGACATTAGCGTAAATGACCTAAAAGCTGCTTATAATCCAGTAGTAAAGTAAAGTAAGCTGTAAAAGGTAAATAATAAGTTCTTGTTTGAATTCGAGAGCAAGAAACCGAAAGACCAAAAGAAGAAAAAAGAGGAGTTGTCAGTTGAGCATCTCTGATGAATCCGAAAAATGACTGTCCGTTATTCCAAAATTGCACTGTTTCTGTTACCGGGTTGACCATCTTTTACTTTCTATTGGTACACGTGTCGGTCTCTATTACATCCCCCGGTAATTTTCTAACGGCGTTCCAGTTATACGCAGTCAACGCTTTTCCCACTACAACAAAGACCTTCCTTAATTTTTGACCGCGTGACCAGTCACGTTTCCATCTCAACCATCAAAATATCCCATCTGACGGTGTTGAAACTCCCAAGATCTAAACTGTGCTTCACGTGATTCTAAGGAAAATCATTCGCTTTTTTAACTTAAATCAGTAACCAAATAAAATTAGGGCTCGTCTGATAATTGTTTTTAATAATTAAAAATACTAAAAATATTTTTTATTTCAAAAACATTTGAAATGTTTTTTTACGAAAAATTAACTTACAGAAAGTACTTTAAATGTCTTTTCAAAATCAATTCGTATTTTTACTAAAAATTAATTTTATAAATATATTCTCTAAAATCGTTTTTAGTTATTTAAAATACTTGTCAAACAAGCCATTAAAAGCACTGGAAGTAGAAATGTTCACAACTTTAGGCCACATTTATTTATTTTTCAATAAAATCTGATTTCCTCTAATAATATAAAGTAATGGCTGAATGCGAACGCAAAAAAAAAAAAAAAAAAAAAAAAGGGGACAGGCGTGAAGGGTTCTGAGATAAAACCCCTTCGCATGCTTCCTGCGTTTGGCGCTCTCTCTCCTAAAAAAGTAAAGAGAGAGAAAGGAACAGACTCAGAGATGGATATGGGCATGAGCTCAACCCTTTCTCTCTCCCTTGTTCTTTTTGTGTAATGACCAAAGCTTTTCTTCTCTTCTTCTCCGAAGAAGATGGCTCTGCAAGAAGAACCCCAAGAGCTCCAAAACCCTCCAATGGCGTTCGATCCTTCATTATTCTGCGAAGAAGGATTTGAGGAAGATTTGGGAGACAATGGTAGTGAGGAGGAGAGCGAGAACTGTGATGGGTTTTCAAAAAAGCAATCATCTTTCCCTTTGATTTTCCTGGAAAGTGATATGTTCTGGGAAAATGATGAACTTTCCTCTCTAATCTCCAAAGAGGAACAAACCCATGTGTGTATCAGTGGAGAAATCTCAGATGGGTCTTTGATGGCGGCTCGGAAGGAGGTGGTTGAGTGGATTCTGAGTGTAAAGGCACACTATGGCTTCTCCTCTTTGACCGCCTTTCTGGCTGTGAACTACTTTGATAGGTTCATTGCCAGCCGGCCGTTTCAGAGGGACAAGCCGTGGATGAGTCAGCTCGCCGCCGTCGCCTGCGTCTCGTTGGCCGCCAAAGTGGAGGAGACCCATGTGCCCCTTCTCTTAGATTTGCAAGTACGTGTAAATTTCCATTTGTAATTTGAGTGTTTGTGAAATTGCTGGACTGTTGTGTTTATTGGATTTCTCGTGATTGTGATTAGGTGGAGGAAACAAAGTATGTTTTCGAAGCGAAGACCATTCAAAGAATGGAGCTTTTGGTGCTATCGACTCTCGGGTGGCGGATGAATCCAGTGACCCCAAATTCGTACTTTGATCACATTATCAGGAGGTTTGGTTTGAAGAGCCACCCGCATTGGGAGTTTCTGTGGAGGTGTGAGCGCCTACTTCTATCAGTCATAGCGGGTGAGCAATCTAAATAAGCCTTCATTTCGATGAGTTTATTAGTATCAAACATGTATCAAGAAGGCATAAATGTATTCATAATGACACGAGTTGGTACTGAATCTTACATTTGATACGGTGTTTTTATTGCAGATTTGAGATTTACATGTTATTTGCCTTCCGTATTAGCCACTGCGACAATGCTGTATGTAATCGATGAGATTGAGGCATTTAATCCTGTGGAATACCAAAATCAGCTTATGAATGTACTTAAAGTCAGTAAGGTTTGTACTTAATACATCGATTTCTCACTTCTCGTGTAATTTCATCTCCTGCTTCTGTAAATGTAATTCAATTCAAGCTTGATGTCTTAAATAGTAGAATATTATTATGTCCTTTACAGGACAGAGTAAATGAGTGCTACAAGCTCATCCAGGAACTAGCAGGCAGCGTCGAAAACCAAGGCCACAAACGCAAGCATTTATCGGTACCCAGCAGCCCAAATGGAGTTATTGATGCATCTTTCAGCTGTGATACGTCAAGTGATTCGTGGGCTGTAGCATCACTGGATCCTCGATTTAAAAGGAGCAGACTGGAGGACCAGCAGATGAGGTTGCCCTCTTTAAATCGTGCGTCTGTGGACGTGCTGAGCAGCTCTCGTTAGTCTCTGATTGTCTTTTGTCTACTATTAAACATAAAATCCCTCCTTTGCATATTATATTATTGGCAGTATCTACTTTGAGAACATTCTCTAATATTATCATCATTTCTTTTGTGGCCAAACTGTGAAAATGAAACGCTGTGAGATTAAAACTCCACCTCTCTTACCTCTTTCTTGAGATGTGGTTTGGGGGTGATGGTTTACGGATGAGTCGAAGAAATCCATCATGCTTGATCTGCCATATGATAGTGTTTAAGTACTTATATCATGCATACACCCACAATTGACACAATTATATATTATCACTTATTCATTTTGTTATATGTAGTGGTTGTCAAGAAAATCCTCTTTATGGCCTTTATCTACCTTGACTTAGCTTGAAACTAAACCTGAGGCGTCCATGAGCGCCACAGTGGGTGGGATGAGGGTAGATGTAGAAGTGTAAGTTCAGTTCCTCTAAGCAAAGGGGAAATGGAACAATAAAAATGCCAGATATGGAGACGGGCAACGCTAATACTTCATACCAAACAAAAAGAAGTAAATGTTGGGCACTGAAAGTCTTTGATTGTTCAGCATGATTGAACAAGACAATGACTTTGGAATTTTCTAATTTAGAGAGGTGAGAAATGAGCAGTGTGCTTGTTAGTTGGTTTGTTGAACTACATTAGAGAGAAGTTCAAATGTTCAAAGCCCTATGATTAGGTGATTTGATTGGGTTGCTCTTACAACATGATCAAACTCATCATTAGACGTTTGCAAGGTTCCAAACGACCAAATATTTTCTTGCCAACATTTTGTCCTGCCTTAGAGGCGTTTAACTTTGTGTTTGTGCCTGTGCACATGTCCAAAACCAGTACAGTACTCATAAAGTAGTCTCATATTTGTATTATGCTAATTGAAATGATATACATAGTCCCAAACTAGAACAATCCGAGTAATACGTTTATCTATTCTTTTCACTTATGCAAATGATTGTTGTGGCTGAGTAACTAGTCTAATTGGTGTAGCTTGATCTTAGTACATGTTCAAACAATGCATAGTTGTTGATAGGCTTCCAGTTGTTTTCTAACAGATTAGACTCTGAAGTCTAAACAACTTATCGTAAGGTTATTTAGCCACATTGATTTGTTTCTCTGTCGGTCTTTTTAAGTCCCCTGTCAACACCTACTCCTTTCTTTGTTTTGATTTTGATCCAACACCTTATTTCAAATCTGCAAATAGTCAATTGCTAAGAGTGAGCAATGTAACTTTTGCAAGCAGGCAATGAGCAATTTAGTAGCGTCGTCTTCATATGTTTGTAGAAGTCCGTAGTCTGCAAGTTTAAGCACCTTGTTTATACATTTATGCATCTGAATGCCTAGTTGCGTTTGTAAGTCAGACTCCATCTGTCGATTGCAAATGGAATCAGCAAGTAGAGTCAATGTTTATAGTAACAAGCGTCTTATGTTTAGTAACGACGCATTGTGTTCATGAATTATCATCCATAAATTTCTGTAAGGAAAGGTTTGAAATTGGGTTTTTGCAGGAAATGGGAATTTGTGAGGAGATGTCTTTGTTCTTGTTGTCTGTGGTCCTCCCCTGCCTTTTTTTTCTTTAGGTTGGTTAAAGTTTTAGCTACATCCCTTTCGTATCATACGTCGCATGCAGAGAAAGAAGAAGATGATGATTCATGACAGTATAAGATTCTTCAAAAAAATTAGAGCAAACAAAGCAGAACTTGTTTGCATCTATTTTTCTCCATCTCCTTTTTCCTCCTGTCCTTAACATTAGGCGTGCCATAGTCGTTCGTACCGTGAAATTTGAAGAGTCAAAGGTCAGAAATTTAAACTTAAAACGTATGACCAACAAGAAAGAACTACTTATGTTGTTTTGTTTCCCATGTTATTCTTCCAGCCAGATGTCAAGCACCAAGTTGTCAAAACGAAAATTGCATATGTTGTATCTGTCTGTCTCACCAAACATTATTATGTTTTTGATGACGAAGAGGGCTGACCAGTTCAAAGCTGATGGACAGGCACAGTCATGTTGGTTGTAAATTGATTTGGGTTTTAAATGACAAAATTAATGCTAGGGTCAGATGAAGTACTAGGTTTGTTTGGCGATTACCACCTAATACCTGGCGCTTAGCGATCTAGTGGAAATTGGTTGGTAGGACGACAATAGGATGAATTGTAAATCTAGACATTAATCGGTCAATTCTCAATTGATTCTGCGAGTCTCGATTTGACCGTCACCCGAATTATGGTAGTGGTTCGTGTGACCGGGGTATGCTTTATGTCTTTTATGGGATACACAACTTCTAAAATTGCCCGTGGGTGGGGGGTCGGAGGGAGGGTTTTATCCTTGATACAAAAGAAAGAGAGATTAAAAAATACTGGCAATCTTCTCACTTCTCGTAATCTTCCAGTGCATAATTGTAGCAATAACTAATAAGAAAGTTGAAAGGCGTTTAGCATATTAGATAAAGTGGATTACGTTGGGAACACTTCAGAGGCAGAGACAAGAAACTACTCCTGCATCCAACTCAGACTAGGACTAGGAGTACGAGAGTGGGGTCCTCTCCGAATGAGCAAAAATTAAAGGAAAAGTGGCTTCACTGGTTTGCAATTATCATGCATAAATGATGTGCATCCACCAAATTTACTCACCAGGAAGAAAATGGCTCCTGTTTGTTATCTGTCATCCATTTTATTGATGAGCTTCTCATGAACATAAATCGTAGAGCAGCTCATTTCTTGCAGCTTTACCTTCCTCTATTCGTTGTGTTTGGATAAACAACTTTGCAGAGGAAGGTAATCTCGCTTAATCCTAAACGACAGTGTTGAAGACATAATTGACCCTAAACGTTAAACTCCAAACCTTGCATGTGTGCGAAACAAAAGGCGGGAGCAGAAGCTGCGTCATTAACCATTTTCCAAATAATTAATCTGGTTTAGCATATAAAAAAGAGTAAATCACAAGGTAAAATATGAACATATGTATTGTGGTTAATAAGAAATTATATAGAGGAAATAGTACACAAGACATGTGAGAGAACAGAAGTGAAGAGTTGTTGAGAACAGCTAGAAAGTTTTGTTTCTGTATCTTTTTGGAGATATTGTCAAAAGTGTATCAATTGTTCCTATCAAGCTGCTGAAATGGCAAGTCCTCAGTGTTAATTCACTAAAAAAATTTCAGAGAGCCTTTCATCTTCCACCTATTCCTTTTGTAACTTTGCGTTTTTTCTTAAATAAATTAAATTTATCAAACTGTCTAATCTTTGAACATGATGTTTCCTTTTCCTTTTGGTATGCCCAAGAGACAAAGTTATAGGAGTTCAAGAGAAATGTCATGTTGGTTGGTGCTTTGTCTTAGTCTTGACTTTGTGTTCTGCTTGGAAATGCTGGGTCAAGTTATACCCCAAAAAGATAAAAGACACTTATCCAAATCTAACGGGAGCGAATGAAATATCGGTGTGATGTACGTGAAGGACTCTTCATGATCAAGTCAGAAATATTACTCAAGAAAGATTGCACAATTGGAAGTATATAGAGATTTAAGGTATGTGAGTTTACACCCTTTGCTCTCCTTTTTGGTTCGAGTATTCTTGATTTACCAAATGAAGTGACATACGACATAGCTGAAGATGCCGGGTTTTTACTCTCGTGTGAATAGTTATAAACAAACCGACGACTACATATATTATATACCAATATGTTTAACAATATTATTACAACATAAAGTCTTGCTCCTTTGGGTCATTCTAAACATAATTAGGAAGCCAAAGCTTGCTAGACTGGATGGGTTATGTCTGTATATATGCAAAGACATCATCCAGTAAAAATACATTATGCGGTAAAAATATATAAGTAATGAAGTACTACATCCAGTAAAAATACAATCCAACATCTGGTAAATAAGAAACAAGACATTAAAGGAGACAGGCTTATCTATCATGGCTTGTTTGAGATGTTGCTGGATAGCCAATCGAGGCCCTCGTAGAGTCCTTGGCCGGAGGTGGCACTAGCAGCCTGAATGTACCTGTACAGATATGTTAAAACCATGGTAAGGCTAAGTCAAATCGTGTCAGATCATAAATCAAGACCCCTTCGGTAAGGCCGAGTCACGTTTGAATCTTCAAGTTTGACAACATATATAACATGTCGGACTATCTAAGACAGCATTCCTTATCATGTAGATGCTATAATATATGTATGTAGCACGTTTTAGTTGTTACCATCTGCGTTGCCGGAGTGAATGCAGGCCAAGCTTATCAGTGATCTCAGAGACATTCATGGCATTCGGAAGATCTTGCTTGTTGGCAAATACAAGCAGTGTTGCGTCACGGAGTTCATCCTGCAACAACAAAAGAAAAAAGGATTAATTGATATTTGTATGGTACAAAAATTAAATTGTTTTGATAGCAATTTATACAAGGAACAAGGAAACTGACCTCACTGAGCATTCGATGGAGCTCATCTCTTGCTTCCAAAACTCTGTCTCTGTCATTGCTATCCAGCACAAAGATAAGACCTTGAGTGTTCTGAAAATAATGTCTCCATAGCGGTCGAATCTACATATAACATATAGTTAATCAAGAACAAATTCCCATTAGCTTAACCCTTCCTTTAATTTCTAGCTTCTCTAGCGTAACAAAATCTCTCTCAGAAAAGGATTCAAAATAATCTATGTTGCAGTCACAAAGATCAGTACTACGACATATAATTAGATACACAAAACATACACATCTGCACTCTCTACCAGATTGTTTGTGAAACCGACATAGCACTACGCCAGAAAAATTAGTCTAAAAAAAAAAGAAAAAAAAAAAACAAGAATTAGCTAGTACCTTGTCTTGTCCTCCGACATCCCAAACAGTGAAGCTCACATTTTTGTATTCAACAGTTTCCACATTAAACCCTGGTCACAGAAAAATCAATCGAAAACAATTTCCTTCATCCGAATTCGAATAGGTATATATACCTACATATAGTAAGTCGAAGAAAAAATAACAAGCAAAAGTTGGGGTAATCAATAATCAGTAGTATATACCAATTGTGGGTATGGTAGTGACAACCTCTCCAAGTTTGAGCTTGTAGAGGATGGTGGTTTTTCCGGCAGCGTCGAGACCCACCATTAGTATTCTCATCTCTTTCCTTGCAAAGAGGATCTTCACCAGCCTTGAGATTGCCATGCCCATTGCTTCCAACCTCTTTAACCAAACAGGTAGTTAAAACAACATGAGACCAAGAAAACGAAACCTTAAAGAAAAGAAAATCCTTTTTCCTATATCATTTACAGGAAGAATAAACTGAAGGAGCGAGTTACCAGAGCGGAAAATCGGGCGGCCGAGAAATGATATGATAGTTCAAGGGCTGATCAGAAGCACAGGGAAGTAAAAGAAATAGACATTCGTGTGTTATATAAATTATAATAAATAAGGATTCTGTTACATTATATTTGTTTTTTTGTATATATGATAGTGGCAGCAAAGGAATAAAGGAGCAAGAGAACTGGATTCTGATGAAGATTGGAGGAGAATAATATAATTAAAAGAACGATTGCTTTTAATCGTTTGGGAATATAATTTCATGCTGCAACTGTGCCGGGATGGGGATGGCTGTGATATATATTCATTCACGTCGCAAGTTGGCGGGAAAAAGAATGTACATAGGATTTGTTGATCGAATATCGTCCATCATGGGGAACGTCGTAAGAAAATAACAGGCTGGTGTTACATGCATGGCTTAGTAGAATTTAGGGTTGATCAAATATCGTCCATACGACAGATTTTTACCGGACAGTATCTGCCATATGACAAGATATTCTACCCCGAAGTGCTCGTGTTTTGAGTAGCGGGATCCGATTGTATTTGATTCACAATTCCGAACAACAAATTATTGAAAACATGTTCTCGACGGAACGTGAAAGCTTCCAAGGAGAGTAACAAATTTGTTAGCATTGCCTGAAACTGATTAAAGTATTGTGGAATCTAATCCAAAACAATATCATACATGCATATCATAACATTTTCATTGTACAGATGACAAATCAAAATTGCCAATTGAAAAAAGGACGAACTCTTTTTACAATTTTTAGTAATACTCATAGACGATTCATGACAAAATCTGTGATCATATACGTCTTGATATCCGAAATGTAATGCGCTAGTCATTTTTGGAGATGGCATCCTTGGCGGATTGAAGGGTGTTTGCCACCGCAGCAGCAGCAGTAGTCAGGACTCCGCCGCTGGTATTTGTCTTGGCGGAGGGATGCGGCTGGTGAACCACCTGCACATTCCTTTGTTCTTGGCCTTGCCCCGCAGATGACCGGATGTCTACTGTGTTCACCTTCGCCTCCTTGGCATGCTGTGCATTTATCTCCTTAATTTCCTGCATGAAATTCGATTCAGAAAATGAAGAAACTACAAGAAAAATGTAAAAAGTAAACAGATTAAAATTTGGGAGTGATCATACCTTGATGGCTTGTGCATTCATTTTGTAAGTGATGGTAAATAATTAACTCTGTCAGCTTCTTTAGGGAAAAATGGAGGTATTTATCACTGCCTAGTGTTTGATGGGACGATTTCTCAGCCGAAGGAAGAGGAGCTTGAATGGTCAATGCCAAACATCCACAAGTTAACCATTTAGATTTTAGGACCTTTTTCATTTACTTTTATTACAAAATCCTACAACATTGGCTTCAAAAATCTTGTTAATTTATCAACCAGACTCATATTCTAGAACGCGTACCACACTTTTCATTAATAATTTTGTTCAATCGTAGAGTTTGGATGAAAAATTTTCAAAAGTTTGTAGGCGTTGTATTTACACGCATTCCTATTAGTCTAGGTGGTGTTTGTGCGAATATCCGAAACATATTTTTCTTTTTAGGGTTATTATACAAAATAATCCCTGAGATTTGCATGATCAATAGAAATGGTCCAGATTGAAAATCAATAGCAATGGTCCCTGAGATTGTCCACCATCCATGATTTTGGTCATTCCGTTAAAAACGATTTTGGGCAATTTTCAAAACTTTGTAACTCAATCGTTTCTTAACCAAATTCGGCCCATAATATATCAAAATGAAGATAGGAAAGTGTAAAATAAGATTATACCATTTCGAAGCCCAATGGTTGCCGGATATGGCCAGCAAATAGCTTGAAAAGTGACTGGTCTGCAGGAAAACTGGAAAACTAGCCGGAAACTGGGTAAATTTTAAATATTCATAACTTCTTCAATACTCAACCAAATTGACTGATTCAAAAATCAAAATAATACTTCTTGACGAGATGAAGAGAATGATACGTTTTTCGAAGGCTAACTCGTCGTGATATGGTCGAACAACGGCTTAAAAGTGGCTAACCATTTTCAAGTTAGCTACTTTCGAGCAGTTTTCCAGCCAAACCACGGCGACTTAGCCGTAAAAAAAGATACCATTCTCTTTGTCTCGTCTAGAAGTATGATTTTTGTTTATGCATCGCTCGATTTTGTTGAGTATTGAAGAAGTTATGAACGTTTAAAGTTTACCCAATTTCCAATGAGTTTTCCAGTTTTCCCGCCGACCAGTCACTTTTCAGGCTATTTTCCGACCATCTCCAGCAATTATTGGGCTTCCAAATAGATATAATCTTGTTCTACACTTTCTTATCTCCATTTTGATATATTATGGGTCAAATTTGATTAAGAATCGATTGAGTTACGAAGCTTTGAAAATTGCCCAAAGAGTTTTTAACGGAAGGACAAAAATCATGAATGGTAAACGATTGAGGACCATTTTGTATAATAACCCTTCTTTTAATAAGGAACAAAAACACACATCAACAACAACAACAACAAAGCTTTTTCCCACTAAACAGGATTGGCATAAAAGGCATAAATCCTGTAGCAGAAATTAAGATATTTTCATTCATATTGTACCTGCTTCTTTTACCTTACAACAGAGAAGCATGAGACTGCGCTCAATCCAACAAGGCATAAAATCCCATGTCCCATGCCAATTACTTTGTTGAACTACATTTCGACAATTATATCAAACGGAACCGAAAATATAAAGGTAAGACTAAGAAGTTTAATGGATGACTGTTTTATGCAGAGATGGAACTAAGGAGATCAGTAAGTCATAAGGGGTGACCCACTGCAATGGACATCAGAAGCGTCGGAGATCCTTTGTTTCGGAGATAATGTCGTCATGGCAGCAGCGTCAACGTCGAGATTCAGGTAAGTTTTCCTCTTTTGCGTCTCTGAACTTGCCTTCTCGTCTGAAGCTTCAATGATTGGACTCAAGGGCTCCGCTTCCTTTGGGGGGCCAGACAGCATGGCTTGAGCTTCTGCCACCACCGATGCATTATCATCAGTTGCATATAGAATTTTCTGTACAGCAGCAACAACCTGTATGAAGAATAAAGACCATCAGCTTGCAGTTTGCCTATTTGTAGTGGTCACAGAGAAAAGTTTCAAGTAATTCTGACACCAAAGAAAACCAAAACCGAAGAGTGAAAGTACAGTACAGTTAGGTGTTCAATCTCAGGACTCTGGCAAAGTATCTCAATATCCCTGAGCTTTGCAAAGTAGAAATCCCGCTCCTTCTCAAGGCTATCCACCGAGAGCTTCAACTCCGTGATCTGCATTCAAATTAGCATTAGACAATCTAAAATTTGTTGACTGAATTCTCCCTCCTGTACTTTCTGAAAGTACCTGTTCATCATATGCAGGGGGAGTAGGGCCTCCACTAGAAGAAGGCCTCGAGGTCTTCCCTGATTGACTTGTGGAGTTCACAGAAGGTGCTACATCATTTCTTCGAGCAGTGTGGGAGGACTGAGATCTTTGGGTAGCTGCTGCACCTTTAGCTGATGATTGCAATTGGGCACCTCTCTTATTTCCTTCTTTCCCAACCTTGCACGCTTCTTTCCCTCCTTTGCAAGCTTCTCTTCTTTCCAGAGCATTGTAACTAACGGAGACAACAAAAGGTATATCATCTATACACACAATTTCCCCATAATTTCTTTGAAATAGCTGAAAGGCCAAAAAACTAGCAAACTGTCTTGAGTTAAATATTTCATCGGTTCTGTTCCGTAAGCATCCTATTCAAGGGTATGTTACGAATTTGCAGAGCATGATGGAGCCAGTAACTCTCCAATGACCAACCTAACAGAAAGGTGCTACCAAACGGAATGCAAATGAGAGAGCATAACTATAAAATGTCGAAATTAAATTTGATTCCTACAAAGGCAACAAATTGAATCAAAATGAAAATTCACAAGAATACGAGTTTTAAATTCATAGATGGATGAAGTGATGTGTTTCAGCATGCCTATCAGATTTACAAACACTCAAGAGTTCAATTTACAACAAAATGCAAACCCAGACAGCATATAAGAGTGATATCATTAAACCCTTAAATCGATATTAAATGAAAGGGAATTTCAAGAAAACAAATGCAATTAGGCGTCAAACTTACTTGCTCATACAGCCTCCATTGACAGAATCGCAGTATCGTTTCATCCACTGCATAAACTCCAAATTATCAAGCGGCCTTCCTTTCACGAGCTTGCTCACCTCAATGTACTAAAAAAACCCCCCAAATCACACACACACACACACACACAGAGAAAACAAAAAGGGTAAACACATCGCAGAAATTGAAGAAAAAAATGATCAAATCTACTCCGGTTAGATTTAAACTACAAGAAAGAAAGCGAAGAAGATTGAACCTTGGTGATTTTGAGTTTGTTGAAAACGTCCTGAAGGACCTTGTAGTTCTGAATCATCTCGTACTCACTCTTGGCATCAAAATTGACCTTGTGCATCGGCACAATACCATTATGAACGGCATCCATGAGCTGGCAGTGAACGGCACCGGAACAAGCCTGCAAAACATAAATCGGAGAAAATCGATGAGCCGAAAGAGTAATTCGAAAGGTAAAATGTTAGGGTTAGGGTTTGGAGAAAATACCTCTTCGACTTTGCTGAGATTGAGATGGAGAGTGGAGTTGATCCATGCCAAGATCTCTGTCCTGCCTACGAAGTAAGCACCGTCCATCATACCAATATTCGTCGCCATGGGAGATTCTGGTAAGGTCTCTGCGTCGAGAGAGAGAGAGAGAGGGGAATTTAAAAATGGGAGGCGTTTTGGGGAGCGGGATCCTCTCAATTTAAATTCAAAAGTGGCTTTCGGATCGAACCGTTTGTCTGGAAAGTTGGACAGCTGGGCTTTTAAACAGCTTTACAGAAGCCCAAACATTAAGCCCAATATTCAGGCTGCTTCTTGAAAGTGCGTCTGTGTTATTTGCTTTTTTTTTTTTTTTTTTTTGTTTTTGTCAAACGATGGCAAAGCGTAATGATGGGATAGAGTTTGTTTGAATGTAACTTTAAAATGATTGCAAACGTTTTTTGTGAAAATATTTTGAAAACAATTTTTAATAAAAATGCTAATAAATTCTAAAAAAGTATTTCAAAGTGCTTCATGAAAAAACACATAACTGATGTTTCTTGTAGAAAACACTTTAAGTGCTTTTGGAACCTGAAAATATTTTCTCTAAAAGTGTTTTCAATTATTTTAGGGGTGTGATATCCACACACCTTATTTTACTTTTCACACACCTTTTTAATTTTCGACCGTTAGATCGGATGAATTGAAGAAGATCAATGGACAAAAATTATCAAGGGGTGTGCGAGAAGTAAAATGAGATGTGTGGATAGCACATCCCTTATTTTAAAAACACATCCAAACATTCCCCTAATAGTTAACACGGACTTTTGTCACATCCCTCATGGTTTTGTTTCTGGGAACTCACACGAGAACTTCTCAGTGGGTCATCCATTATGGGATTGATCTCACGCAAACTCGCTTAACTTCGGAGTTCCGATGGAACTTGAAGCCAGTGAGCTCCCAAAAAGCTTCGTCCTAGGTAGAGATGAGAATATACATATAAGGCTTATATGATCCATTACCCAGTATGATGTGGGATGTTACACTTTTGTATTGAGGGAATTGATTTTTGCACCTTTTTTTTTTTAATGTTGACATTCAGCACTTATGTATGTTTAATTACGTCTCTTCATTATTTTTTATTTTTTATTTATTTTTTTTTGTAATTTGGTTCGATCCAATATCTAAAAAAAGAAGAGAGCCGTGCATTGCAAGAAGTAAAAAAAAGGGGTGCAAAAATCACTTTTATTATACTACCTTATGAAGCAAGAATACTCTAATTTAGGTTCATATAGCGTAACAGATACTAATACGAGTCTGATACGTGAGATACATGCATGTATTGGGGGATGATATTGATACTGGGGATACGTGGTGGTATGCAGAGAGACGAATAGGGAAGTAAGGGATAGCATAAACTTGTCTATCAGACTGTAAATATTGTAAAGACGACGTGCAATATGTTGTAGACATCTTCAAGAACATAGAAAACTTGCGGTGTGATTACTTGTGATTCACACCAATTCCTAGATTGTAGGAATATTCAAGAATATAGAAACTTATCTAATCTCCAATCGGATTAGATTTTTGTTCTTTGCGAAACAAAAATGATCAATCTTAGCGAAGTCTGCAAACTTCGGCTACCTTTAAGAAATACAAGATGATGATGACATCGCTGATCTATTTATAAATCAGAGCTATTGAGTTCGTGATTGAATTTTTAAAGTGTTCGTATTTTGATGCGTCTTACTCTGCTCTACAAAATCACAGTCTCACAAAATCTTATACATTTTTGTAATACTAGGTAACAATTGATTGTGTTTGTAAGATAAACGATGGCACAAAAGTATTTATCAACATTAAAGTCACAATCATAGCTTAAATCTTTGACATGAAATGACCAACATCTGCATCATCGACAAATTGGCATATAAATTATAAAAATCTTTAGTCAATTGGCATACAAGGACACTATTATGTTCCTCTACCTCCTATTATTTTGAGGTCCAAAAATAAAGTCGTGCACGATTCTGGGAATATTTAATGGTATTCCAACAACATACCTAATTATTTGACAAAGCAACATACCTAACCAATGACCCAAGAACTTCAATAACTTTAATGTGCATGATTCAGCTACATTTGTTTTACCTCTTTTAACTAAGATTGGATTCTCATTCAGTACTATGTCGTCTAGTGATATTTCTTTTTATTTGAAAATGTAGGTCTAAAATTTGAATCTCGTGAATGATGAATTTGATACCAAATTAGACTATTTATTGTATGGCTTTACCGAATTCTCTCTTCCTTTAGCATAAAGAACTCGATGTATTAAAAAAACCAAGACTGGCTTAGATACTACCGTTGTTTCGTGTTTGACGATACCAGGACTTAAGAATAAATGAGTTTGGCTGGGACTCGCATGGCCTTCAGACCTCATTGACTGGTCTTACACAATCCTGCGTAGAAGTGGGGGATTAGCTTGACTGCAGATTCTTTCCTCTTCCCTCGTCCGCAACTTCATCCCTCGTCCGCAACTTCATCGTATCTTCAGTTCAACGCCGTCAATTCACGCTCCACCCCTGACAGACGATGCGCACCAAAAATTCCGATCAAAATGTTTATGTCAAGACCGTAAATTCCCACAAAAAAATTCCGTCAAGATTAGTCATGCCTCAACCCTTTTTGTCATTCGACGCTGTCAAGAAACTCCGATTGAAAATTCAAAGTTCTTGTTGAAGCTCTGCCTTAAGAGCTTCACAAATCTGTCCAATTTCGGTTGGGTAAATCTGTCTACGGGAGGGGGCGAAGAATCACTGCGCATATTAAAATTGAGGACGATGATCAGCTAACAAATAATCAAATTTTCATCTAGGTTAACAAAATTGCCCAGAAGAAAATGGTCATTTTTGAAAAAGAGAGAGAGAGAGAAACGGAGGTGATGTAAGGGTTTATTTTGTTTTTTAGTTTTAATAATTTTTTTTAAAAAAAAAGTAAAAGTGTGAATTAAAAACATGATTAATTACATCAATACTCTCTTAGATTTATCGTATTGTCACAAAATCCTTTTACATTCGAAACATAACACTAATATCCCCTAAGGTTCTAGTTTACTTTCACTTAACCCTTTTAGGGCTGACATCACCTTAAAATATTTTCTTAAAGATAAAGTTGCCCTCATTTTTAATTACTTTAAAAAATTAAAAATTTTTAAAAATCAATACAGGGTTTTGGGCCTCCCCTTCACATTCACCACATCATAATGGAAATTCTTAAGATGCTTCACCTCCTCCCTAGCCGTCCTCACAAGAAGCTACTTATTCGTCTTGGTTTTTCAATCAATTAGCCTCTCCACAAGCTTGGTTTCACTATTCGTCAGAAAAAAAAAAAATATATGAAAACGTTCGAATTCCCAAGAATCTTCCTCACGAAATGCAAGTTGTCGTTGGAAACTTTGAACATTTTTATGCCAAATTCCGGAGAAGATCTGAGTACATGGTAGAGAAAGAAAGATAACGATATTTCTTTTATTTTTTATTTTTTATTTTTTATTGTTTAATGTGAGATTTTAAATTAGATTTTTATTCTATTTATTTAAAGGAATTTTTGTTTTTTTTTAAAAGTATAATTATAATGAGGGCAAATTTATCCTAAAAGGGTTATGTGAAAGTAAATTAGAACCTCAAAGGATGTTAGTGTTATGTTTCAAACATGAGAGGTTTTGTGAAAACACAATGAACCTGAGGGGGTGTTAGTGTAATTAACCCATTAAAAAATAGTAAAAAGGTTTTTGGGTATTTAGTCCAAGACTAGTCTGGCATTGCAGCTAGTCTAGTTCGAGTTAGTTTGTCGTAACAAATGAGACCTAACAAAGATTAATTATTAGTTGATCAACACTTAACCTACTACAAGGACTAATAATCCCAAAAACAGATGGATTCATACTGAAAAAAATTGGATGGATGAAACAACTACAAAGACTTGAGAATAAAATAAATCATACATACATCTCTCTCTCTCTCTCTCTCTCTACAAATTAAGGGTACAAAACATGTCATTAGAGGGCATAATAATATGATGATGAAGCAGAAGATGGGAATTTCTCAAGGACTTGTAGAGCTTCTTTCATTGGTGGTCTCTTTTGTGGGACAGGTGACGCACAATTGTACCCCAACTTGAAGCAGGACAACAGGGCCTCCTCTTTGCCCTCCAATTCACCTCTGATTGCCATATCTGCCATCCGGAAAGCCCTGCCACTATCATCCACTCCAACAAGCCCAGGACCCTGCACTGCCTCATCCACAACCACAACTTTCCCGGTTAGTAGCTCAAGCAATATCACCCCAAATGAGTACACATCCCACTTTGGGTTCGGCTTCAGGCTCCGAAGCGATTCGGGGCAATGATAAGGCGATGTACCCATAGAGCTAGGGCTCGGACTTGGGCCTGGACTAGGCCCAAGTGCAAAATCCTGAAAGCTATCCCGTGAAGCCGTTGATCTCTTGCTTCCGAAATTTCTTATCGAGCTTCCAATTTTGTAACTTGTGTCGCCGGACAAAAGTCTCTCAAGTCCAAAATCACCAATCCGGGGCTCCATGTCTGTGTCCAAGAGAATGTTGGTCGGCTTGAGGTTCCCGTGGACGTGCTTCTTTTCGTGGAGGTACGCAAGCCCACGGGCAACCCCTTTCGCTATCTTGAGCCTCGCTTCCCACGGTAAATGACAAGGCGACGAACCCACCTTCCCTGAAATTTTTAGGGCACATAATTAGTATCAAATTTCAATCATGATACATAGTACCAAATTTGGAAAAAAAAAAAAAAAAAAAAAAAATCTCATTCACAAAGTCATTTATTAGACAACGAGGGAGACTCTTTCAAAAATAAGACTAACATGATTCTCTACCGCCTCATGTTTGTAGTACAATATGTTATAATATTAGCACGAGAAATAACATTTAACTATACTAAACAAGCAAAAACCATTGGCTGTTATTATCATGTGAGTTAAATTACTGTGTGGAAGCGTCACTATCGGAAGACTTCTGGGGTAAGTGATGGTAACAAAAGGATAAATACAGACGATTGACTTGAATGCATTAAAAAATAAATGTTAAGTTATACCCACTTCACCGTCGAAGGAGAAATTTTTTTAGTGTGATTGTCACACTGTAGCGGTTGGTTTTCAGTGCACGTTAGCGAAACCCGATACTATTTCACTAACATGCACATGCACAAAACTCAGAGGAAAAACAGAGGGAAACAGAGAGAACTCACTGTAACGTGCGTTTGCGAGGCTGCCATTTGGAACGAAATCATAGATGATAAGCTTCTCGTCGACTCCCCAATAGAACCCACGAATTCGAACCAGGTTCGGGTGGACCAGTTTGGCCACAAGCTTGATTTGGTTCTCGAAATCCTTGAACCGGTCCACACTCTGCTCCCCGATCCTCCGAACCGCCAACGAGCTTCCGTCTTCGAGCACCGCCTTGTACATTATGCTCGAACCGGTGGCGCCCAGAATGTACGCCGAGGCTTTGAGCAGCGTCTCGAGTTCTAGCTCCTTTGCGCCGTCGACGGTCACCAAGGTCCCGCCTTTGCTCTGTTCCTGCTCTTGCTGCCGTTTGCTTTCGTTACCCTTTTGCGGATTCTGCGCTGTCTGATGTTCTTCGGAATCGGAGGCTGTGGTGTCGGAGCTGTCTTCGTCTTCGCCTCTCTTTCTCAGGCACGACCATCTGGTGAACCCTTTCGATTCCGACGAGGAAGACGACCAGTCATTGACTACCGGCGTTGAATTTGTATTAGCTTCTTTCTTGAGCTTTGCTGTGATCTCGGCCTTCGTGCTCTTCTTCTTCTTCAATCTGTATATATACAGGAAAACGAGAGCGAGGATTCCGATTCCGGCTATGTCGCCGGCGACTATTCCGACAATGGCGGCTGGTCTGAGACCGGTCTGGCTTTGTTGCGAATGCCCATTTTTCGATCTCCGCGAACTGGTCTCTGGGTTCCTGGGAATTGCAGCAAATGCCGGGGGAGATTTCGGAGACGAAGCGTTGGGTGAAGAGGAAGGAGAAGAAGGAATCGGGCATGGGTTCTTGGTCGGTGGGCCACACAGATCAGGATTGCCGGTAAAAGACCCAGTTTCTTGGTTCAAGAACACCTGAGTTTCCGGGACTTCGCCGGTAAGATTGTTGAAAGATAGGTCGGTTTTGGCGTTACCTGGAATTTTCTCGGAAAATTGAGGCGGGATTTTCCCGGAAAGTCCGTTGTGGGAGACGTTGAAGTAACTCAGACTGTTGCCGCCAAAATCAGACGGCAGAGAGCCGTTGATCAGATTCGAAGACAGATCCAAAACCTGAACGGATTCGAACCCGCTCGGAAGACCGCCTGAGAAGTAATTATCCTTCAAAGAAATGATCGTTAGAGAGTGCAGAGAAGACAGATTGGTGGGCAATTTTCCCGCCAAGGCATTGTCGGAGAGGTTGAGACTCTGGAGGTTGGTCAGCTGAGACACCATGTCCGGCAGCTCCCCGGAGATCAAATTGTACGACAAATCAAGAACCCGAAGCTCCGTGGCGTTGAAGAGCGACAGTGGGAGTGAACCGTTGAGGGAATTGTTGGAAAGATCGAGACTTTGAAGGTGTTCGATCATGCCAAGGTTGGCAGGGATCGAACCCAGAAGCTGAGAGTTGGGAAGATTCAAGCTTACCACTCGTTGGTAGTTTTCCGACGAGTTCCTCGGCTGCGGGGCGCAAACGACGCCTCTCCATGAACATGGCGTCTCGTCGTACGAATTCCAGGTGGCAAGAACGGACTGAGGGTCACGGAGGATAGAGAACTTGAAAGAAAGTAACAGAAGTCCATCTGTGTCGAGACCAAAAGATTGGACGGAGAGGAGAAGAAGAAAGCATAGAAAAAAATGGAGGCTTTGGGAGCTCATGATGTTTTTGCACTGGAATCCCACATTTCTCTATCTAGAAAAACACAACTGATAGAAGTCTAGAGAGAGAGAGAGAGAGAGAGAGGAGTGAGATTTATGGGAAAAGTGAGGCCTATGAGAGGGAGGAATTGTTAAATATTATGGGGAAAAGTTGGTGTTGTGGGATGAACAGCTCACAAGATGGGTACCAATATGCTCTGTGTTTTTCGCATCAGCTGATGATCTGCAGATATATAAAATTTAGGAAAACTAATGAGAATGATTTAAAAATTTTGAGTTTTAATAATAATGATAAAATAAAATGTAAAGTAAATAGTATCATGATTGATTTTTTAATATAAAAATATAATTTTTTGTTAAAATAAACAGTATCGCAAGTTTTTCGTTAAAATTTAAACGCTTCTCTCAAGTTGATTAAATGCCTTCACATATTGCCTCATCTCTCTGCCATGCTCAATATTTAAGAAATAAATAAATAAAAGAAAATCTTAGAGAAAAAAAAAAACAGAGAAACAAAATTATGGAGGTGAAGTGAATAGGATCTTTTGCTACATGACATATAGGTGGAGTTTGGCAGTTGCAGAAGCTTTTCTCCTTTTAGATTGATTTTACAGAACCATTTGTTCTTATTTTAATTAGGTTTTTGGATTATTATACAGAGGTGAATTTTCTGCCCTTTTATTTTCATACTCTTCTCATATTCTTTTGTTTGTGTGATCATGATTAAGTCACGTTAATATTTTATATTTCTATTATTTTTTGTTTTATTATTTCTATAAAAATTAATATAAAATATTGACGTAACTTAACCGTGACCATACATCACAAGAGGTCATGGAAAGAATATGAAAATAAGAGGGCAGACAATCCACCTCCTTATTATACTGCTGCTGCCAGTAAAATAGGCTAGTGACCTAAACAGTGGGGTTCCCATGATTTTCAAATAATAGAGTCATAATATCAACAAAAAAAGTTTTATTGAGTTATTTCATTTAGCCCCTAGTAGGCACATGTCAAATATTGTCAACTACTATTATTTGTAGAGGTTTGGCGAGGGTGGATGCAAAATAATGTGGAGTAATGTTAAAGGCTGCCAAGGCTTTGGTCCAATTTGATTTGTTCAACTAAAGAATTTTATACAAGAATAGAGAAAGGAAGACAAATATGATAGAAGAAAGTAGAAGGAGGAAGTTGTAATTTAGTTTGCCTTAGCTGTTTATAAGAGTTGGATATAAGATACAAACAAACATACGTGGGGTTTTTGGAGTTGTTGGGATCAAGGATAACTAATAACCCCATGCTAGCTCATTGCTGGACCTAAATCTCCCAAATGATAGGTGTCAATATGGCAACTTTTGCACTTCTCACTCTACATTCTATCTTGCATTGAGCCGGACTGCAAGATATAAGGTAGGGATTTTGGGTAACGATTCTCACATGTACTAACATAAAAACTTGATTTTTTAAGCTAAATTCTAATAAACTATGAAATTTATTTTGAGTAACGATGATCTCATACGTACTAAGATGAAAACTCTATGTATTGTGCCCTACTCTGAAATATAATGTACGAAATTTATTGTGAGTAACGATTCTCAATTTCTCATACATACTAATATGAAACCATGACGCATCTAAAATATAAAGCACACAATACATTTTGAGTAATGATTCTCATTCAATCGTACTAATGTAAAAAGTCAACATGTTGAGTTGAACACTGAGATATAATATAAGAAATTCATTATGAGTAACGATTCATACATACTAATGTCAAAACTTGACGTATAAAGTTGAACTATAAAATATAATGTACGAAATTCACTGTAAATAACAATTCTCATACTTACTAGTATAATAACTCAAAGTATTGAGTCGGCCTCTGAAATACAGGCACTAAATTCAGCATGAACATTGATTCAAATATCTACCGACATCCCTTCACAAACATCATTAATTATTGGTTTTGAGAAGTTCTGGTACAATTTTGACTAGTAGCCAAGTATATACGGATGGACGGTGCCAGGGTGAAAAGGTTTTACTTTCTCACAATTCAACATTATCAGGGGCAGTAAACCATCCACATTTATTAACGTAGTTACAACTTAAAATAATATAGGTTATTCTGGGGGAGAGATTCGGTTGTTTAACTCGGAGAATATCTCGCCTTATAGCTACAACTCTCATCACATGATAAATTTTTTTTTTTCCAGTTATAAATAATAATTTTTCTGATGATACTCAAGCATCGAGGCTCTATGAGGAGAGGGAATTGCAATAGAAGGGTTTTCCGTCAAGCGGCATTCTGAGTTCAATATGCAAAGTCACGTGAAGAGAAACTTACACATAACACTGTTGTTAGATTCCACATCGTCCAGGATAAAGGATCCTTTATGCCTTATATGTACATGCCCTCCTCCATATAGCACGAGGACTTTTAGGAGCTCACTAGCTTCGGATTTCATCGGAACTCCAAAGTTAAGCGAGTTCGCGCGAGAATAATCCCAGGATGGGTGACCTACTGGGAAGTTCTCGTGTGAGTTCCCAGAAACAAAACATTGAGGGCGTGGTCGGGGCTCAAAGTGGACAATATCATGCTACCTTCTGGGAAGTTCTCGTGTGAGTTTCCAAAAATAAAACCGTGAGAGCGTAGTCGGGGGCCCAAAAACAGACAATATCGTGATGCAATGGAGTCAAGCCCGGATCAAGATGTGACAACTGTATTATTAGTTCAAAACACCACAATAACAGTAAATTCATTTCAGATAATTCAGCTATTCGAGGCACAAACTTTAAACGGACAATTGATGACAATAATGCAAAAGAAGTCTTTGCTATCATTTCTGGTAGCTCCAAGTTGTCCACATTTTAATGATGAACAGGCTCAACCGGACCCCCACATCTCTTTGTGGGACTACTTTTCTGAAATACCAAACCAAGGCTGTAAACTTGGCATGGAATTTATAACTATATTGGCACCAAGCTATACTTGGGTATGCGTTTTAGTCCTCCACTGCACTAAGGAAGCTACTTCAATCGAGTATTAATCCAAAAGCTAACTAATCTTTACCACGCAGATGCATTAAGTAATCTCAGCCATCTCCATCTAATTTTTTTTTTTGAATTAACTTGGCTCCTCATTTGATGTGAAATTCCTTCTTAAAGTATTCGTAGTTGTTTCATAGAACTTCATACTTATGATTAGAACAGTTCATAATATAAATCAGATATAAAGTTCATCTCTACAAAATGTAGATAAAATATGAGATCATTTGGTTTTCGAAATGTATATACAAATAGATGGTAGGAATTGATAAAAATTTTATGAACCCTCTATCTATTTGATACAGTTGATTAATTAAATCATATTAGTTCTAATTAATTTTTTAATGAAATTATCTTTAGAAAATAATTTACAATATAAATGATTGTAATTAATTATAAGAACAAAATTCTTTAAATCAGCTAAAAAAATGTTTTGAAGAAAGTTCCTCCTCACCGTGGAGGAGCCAAGCATTATTAATTTTTTATTACCTGTTTTCTTCTTTCTAAAATTGCTAAGTGCGAGGACAGCTTCATTCACTGACTACTTTGGCTTTTTATGGAAAAAATTATTCAACAAATTAGAGTAGGTGATCCGTATCATATTTAATTAATTAATCCCAGATGCAAAAGTCTAAAGTGCCTGCTTTCAGATTAGGGTTGTATATATGGTCCCATTTTCTTACATATCTCTGTTGTATTAAGAAAAGCTCATTTTGCTCCTTAAACTTTAAGATCCATATCTCTTTATATATATAAAGAATAAAGGGAATTTTAATGAAAAATTTCTGATACTGTTTACTTTAACAAAAAATCACTTTTTTACACTAAAAATTTAATTCTGGTACTATTTATTTTACCATTTATTTTATTTTTATCGTTAAAACTCAAAATTTTCAAACTTTTTTCATTAGTTTTTCAAAATAAAATGTGTCGAAAAGCTCCAAAGCATTGAGCTTTTTCTTTATGTTAAAATGCAAGCAACTTATACTACAGTAGAAAACCTGTTGAAGGTGGAGATCTGGTCATGCATGTTTAGAAAGGCTACCAAACAAGTATCTTTTCAAAAGGACAATCTGGATCCAACCATGATCATAATAATACACTGATACAGACAATAAATTCTAAAACTTCGTACAATTAAGCGTCTTTCGAAAAAAAAAAATAATAATAATTGCATGCAACCAAGTGAAGAGAAAATTATTCTTACAAAGCTCAATACGTAACAATAATTGTCATCGCTCGAGCACAGAGAACTATTTATCCTTCTCAAACCCTTTTGAAGACAAATGTTGTATCACTTAAATAAAATGAAATGTTTCATTGATCAAGACAGTTAGTTATAAATATTCTTCTCAAACGGAATTTCATTAGTATTCACTCTTGTTGAATGGACTCTTTTACATTTATACTCTATACATATGTATAAATAGAAAATCTTTAAGGGAAAGGATTTTCATTTTTTTATAAAAATAGGGATTAGTTGTGAGGTCGACTCTACATCAAACTTTAACAATTTGAACTGTCTATTTTTCAAGTTGTACCTCATAGATCATCATTGTAAAATATTAGCCAAATCAGAAATGTTTAAGACATCTAATTGGGTTTAAAGAAATTAATGAATACTTTGTTATATAAGAAACAATGAAATTTTTGTCTTGATAATTAAATAGGCAGGTTTCGGATTGAATTGAATTTTTGCAAGGATGATCTATAAAATGAGACTTAAAAAATAGACGGTTCGGATCATTGAAATTCGATGTGGAGTGAGCTCCACACCTAATCCCCATTTTTGAAAAAAAATGGGAATCCCCTTGCATAAAGGGTCTGTGTATAAATAAAGGTAGGACTTTTATTCAAAGGGATCCTCATTTTTAGGTAAAAATGAAGACTAGTTGTGGGTCCACTTCACATCGAGCTTCAATGATCTGAACGGTCTATTTTTTAAGTTGCACTTTATAGATAATGCTTGCAAAATATTAGCCAAATCAGAAATGTTTGAAGCGTCTAATCAAGTTAAAAAAAAATGACGAACACTATGTTCTAAAAACACTAAAATTTCATCATGACAATCAGATGAGTAAATAGTTTTGGATTGAATTAATTTTTTACAAGAATGATCTATGAATGAAGACTTAACAAATAGACAATTCAGATCATTTAAATTCGAAAAATATTAGGCTCCACAATTAGTTCTCTTTTTTACTAAAAAAATAAGGATCGCTTTAGATAAAGACTACAAATAAAAGTTACTTGTCAATATCAAAGGTTGTTAAGAGCGTTAAGCAATCATAAAGCCACAAAACTCTGCAGGACAAAGAGAGATAATCATAATTATAGGAGCGTCCATAAAAGGCTTTTTGGTGCTCAAGTCAATAAAGAGTGTTTTTGATGGTATCAATTGAGTTCTGTTGGTATTAGAGCTAGCCTTCATCAAGTGGACTAGAGCCCATAAATCACCCGGTGCATTTTTTTCTCACTACTTTATTTATTATCGTTTGATAAATTTAAATTTTGAGATTTGTGTCTATTATCTATACAGATCTTGAAAATTAAACTTATCTAACAATGATAAATAGGGTGATGAGCAAAATCACTTGAGCGTGGTAGACAAAAAATTATTCCCTAAATAATCCTTAATTAAAGTCTAATCTCAAACTTCAACTTTGCACAATAGTAGGTGGGTTTGAGATGCAAATCTCCCCAACACAATGTCTTCTCAGAAGCATGTGACATGTTTTTACAAAGTTCTCGTCATCTGTCGTTGGGGAAACATACTCATGCCACAAAGTAATTAATTTCTACCTATAAGGTAAAAAAATAAGTGAGTCCATGGACTCCGTAAAGTCCTATATTTGATGGCACAATTGTGCTTACAATTGTTATTATAATTAGTGAATAAACTCAAATATTCCTCTATCTCTAAAAAAATCTCAACTATATTTCAAGTAATTGTTATTATAATTAGTGAATAACTAAGCAAGAGAAACTCAAAGAGTCATTCTTTAGCCGCCAACCCCTATATTTGTTCTGAAATCGGTGGCAATCCCTCCACTTCCTTACCTTCTCTGTCTATTCTCTCTTGTGGTTTGCACCATGCTTCTCATGTGTTGGGGTCAAATTCAGGTACTTTTACTTATTTTTCTATGGTTTTTACTTTCATCTTCTTGTGGGTCAGCAAGACATCAATCGATTTTTTGGCTTGATGTGTTGATGTTTCTCTTCATATTTGACATTTGTTGTCTCATGTTTAGGTGATTTTAGGCAGGCCTACCTATTCTAGGTAAAGTTGTATGGTTATGGTCATTCATGCTTAGTTTTGGTAATTGACGCTGCATGGTAGCAAGGTGTTCTTGATCTAGGATTACTTTGTTGTTGGTCTTATAATGATTCCATAAATTCAATTGAGTTGTCTGTGTAATGTATTCTCATTTTAGATGAGTTTGGGTTTTCACTACAGGCGAATTTGAGTCCTCAAGTGCGCTCTCATTCTAGATCTATCGTGTTATGTCATTTTGTGGCTGATTAGAAGTAAAAGGTCTTGCCATTTTGAAGTCGGTGAGCAAAATTAATCTTCCACAAATGGAGTAATTTCTACCTTACCTATAAGGTAAAGAAAAACAAAAATTAGACCTTGGATCCCATATATATAAAGCTGAACTTATTATACTTAAAGCGACCGCAGCAGCAGTTTACTTTTCCTGCCCCAATGAACGGAACATGTTTGTCCCTTCTCTTCATGCACGCAATTGTGACATCCTATATATATATATAGGGGTGTGCTATCCATATATCCCTTTTTACTTCTCACACACCCCTTATTAATTTATGTTCGTTGATCTTCTTCAATTCATTCGATTTGACGGCTGAAAACTAAAAATGTGTGGGAGAAGTAAAAAAAGATGTGTGGATATCACATCTCTATATATATATGTATATATAAATGTTTGTTTTTATAATTTAACCCAGAAAGAGCAAAGGTTTGTGTGTTTTTAACCTTGTACGTGTAGTCGGTGGGTAAGAGCAAAACAAAGAAAAGTCCGAGTTTATAGACTTTCAAGACAACGAAATGTTGGAAGTGGTTGAGTTCTTGGTCGTCTAGTACAACAACCACTGGAAAGACGACCTGATCAATTAGGGTTATGGAGTTGTACGTCGTACGTTGAACACATGCATGCATTTGTAATAAACTAATAGGATGTTGGTTCGAAAGTCTTAATTAAACCGGGGTTTATAATAAAGAAGAGTATCCTAGAATCATTTTCTCTGTCTAATTTCCTCGAGACTTAATTAGCTCAAGTGTTTTATAATTATATATGTATATTTTTTTGTTTAATTAATAAGTCAACCTTAATAATTTTCTACCAAGCCTATTCACTCTTGCTCAAGAGAGAAAATTACTTACATATTACCAGTGTCATTGCCCTAGTCTCTCAGCCTCTTTCTAAAAAGGAGTAATGTAATAAACTATATCACAAAATAAATAAAATTACAAAAGAAGAAATTGTGATATCACGAGAGAAAAATATAAAGGAGAATAGTGTAAATAGGTCATGGGAGACGATAGGTTGATAGAAAGAGGATGAACAATACAACAAACGATAGGTTGGTAGAAAGAGGATGAACAATACAACACACCGCTACATGGAAGTTATATATATTTTAACTTTTAAATTGTTCTCAAACTTTGGGAAAAATTAAAGGTTAAATATTTTTTGACATCACCTTCCATAGAGAGAGAACGATGCTTGTTCAATCGGATACCTCTGTTTCACCAAACAGGACATGCAAATTATCAAAAGTGTCAAAAATTTACTTTACCACTTGGTAAGAAAAGGAAAAGGTTCCTCGCCGGTCTTTTTTTGGGGATCCTATAGATTTTATGATCGCGATTATTTATTGTATATTGTTTGATCAATTTTCATTAGATATTATTTATATTTAATTTAAATTTAAAATTTTAAAATAATTTATGATCGTACCATATATAATAGACGATCCCGATCACATAACCCCTAAAATCCTCAAGAAAATGATGCGGTGATGATCCTTTTCCATAAGAAAAATAGTTAAACTTCAGATGATGCATGTGGAAATTGATTGAGAGGGTCAGACAAATAAATCATAAGATTGGATAGCACAACAGTTCCATGACAATAATTAGCAGAGAGCTTTTGGAAACAGAGGCAGATTGTTTGTCCTCTTGTTTGGGTGCCCTTTTCATCCCCTTTTATTTGTGTGGTCACGATTAAGCTATGTCAACATTTTATATTCCTATTGCTTTTTGTCTTATTATCTCTATAAAAAAAATCAATATAAAATGTTGACGTGGCTTAACCGTGACTGCACAAAATAGGAGGGGATGAGAAAGGCACCCAAACAGGAGGGCAGACAACCTGCCTCATTTGGAAACCATAGCCCATAAAGTATGGCCCTACGATACTCTCAGATGCTTGGTGGGGCGGCAATCACCGGATTTCCCTCTGTCTTGTGTCTTTGCATAGCCTTTATAAGGATTAGGATCCTCTCCTAAGCTAAGGGTGAAGATCCTCCTGAGCAAGCTCATCGGGCAGTTCAAATTTTATTCATCGGTTATAATTATTATAATTTTTAGAGGGATATCCTGTTTGTAGCCATTTGATAAAATTTGAACGGCCCGATGGGCTTGCTCAAGAAGATCTTCACCCTTAGCTCAGGAGATGATCTTGATCCCTTTTAAAAACCTGTCCTTAGTCATTACTTAAAAAGTAAATTTGACCAAACACCATTCAATTATGAGAGTTTTAACGAAACACTTCTAGTACTGTTCATTTTTAAAGAAAATGATATTTTTACTCTAAAAAGTCACTCCTCGTGCTATTTACTTACAACATATTTTTGGCCTTTTGATTAAAACTCAAAGTTTTCAAGCTATGTTCATTAGTTTTCTTTTAAATTATTCTATTGACGGATGCTTTGCACATTATTAAATCATAAAACAGAATTGCTTTCGGGCAGCCAGAAAGCCCCATTCAATAGATTGACCAAAAAAATAAAAAAAACGAAATAGAAAAGCCTAATCCTTCAATCCAAAATCAACTCCGTGTTGAATTCGACCAAGGCATTGTAGCACAAAATTTCTAACCCGCAACAAAAAACCAACTATAATCAAATTTCATCATCAAAACCGCTGCACCGAAATAGAATTACCAGATTGAAATCACCTTCACACAACCCTGGAAGAAGAACCAAACAAAAATAATTGAGAAAGAGATGGGGCTAAGGGGGACATCTAAAAAAGTTTGCTCATATGTATATGCCTTCTCCATTTTCTTTTCCATTCTACAACATTGTTTGGTAATCATTCATTTTTGGTGTAATTCCTCAAAGATTATTTTACAAACAAAAAAACGAAATCACAAGTGGTTTATAGCCATTTATTCAAAATACAATGAAGGAAATTGAGGTGTTGTCATAAAATTAATAAACGATATGAGAAATAATTTAAGTCCTTACAACTACACGAAAAATATCTTAATTAAGCTAGGATTTACATTCTCAATGTATCTCCTCATATGTGAGATCATTTAAATCTAGCACGTGAGCAAATATATATAATGACGTGGTGACATGTGAGGTAACCTACTCTCAGCACTCTTATAAAGAAAATTGAGATTTTACCATAAAACCAATTGATAATAAAAAAAAGTAATCTAACTCGATATAAATACACGCATGATCTCTTAACGTGATATTCACTCTCTCAACATAGAATGACTTGAGTTAGTTTCAAAACATTGAGTTCGACTCAAAGAAAGCAGTTTCGATCATCAAACCAAATTACATGATAAGGATGAGATGCAAGCATGCACCTGGCAGTTTAACAACCAACCCAGTTGAATGTGAATCCAATCGAAATATTAATCTAAGCTGTAACAGCACGTGCTTTGTACCTTATGAGTTACGCATAGATTTTCGAATAAAGATTGAACATCAAAGCATCGGAGTGAATGAGGGAGGAAATGAAGTGGTCAAGCTTCATTAATTGTAGTCGACCCCGTGAGCACAAAGTCACCACAACTCATCCCCCTCGGAACATCTCCACCTCTTAATTTAATTAATTGCTTTAATATTCTAAAAGCATTTTTAATACAGATGGAAGTGCGATATACTTATAACTCAACATCTTAAATTTCCATCTCTCCGTTAAAGATGCTCTAATTATAGCAGTCGACATGTTATTTAACTTGATAAATCAGCTTTGTGACTTTTGATGAAAAGCAACATGGTTTTGCTTGCTTCTTGTCTTAACACATGTCTTGCATATTAGGGATTAACAAATTTGGTATATGGGGTTTTGGATTATGTCACGCAGTTAATGCAGCTTATTTCATTTGTTATTGGGAATCAAAATTCATATCTGTTAGGGAATAAGGTCATCCTCTGGGAGAGTCTGGTCATCTCATGTGAATTTTACCATCAGTTTTGTTTTTCATATAACTAATTAAATTCTCTTTGCGGTAAATATGTTTGGGAGTCAGATTGCATATATAAAGTATTGAATCTGTTAGTGTACTGTGTCAAGCTTGTCAACATGCAACGACTTCTTACGGTTTTTATTTCATTCCTTTCCCTCAAATTATTAAGCCAGAATATTGGCCTCGGTAATTATTGAACTTAAAAACTACTTACTCTGTTTGGTGCATAAATTGAGTAACTAATGAGTTAACTACGTTCTTCTAGTGAATGTGGACGTGCCAATTACTCACCACTGAGCTTGGTTGGAAACTAAATGAATGAGGTGGTGGTGTCAAACGTGCTGCTAACTTCTATATGCATACGATTATAGGCAAGAAAGGAGCACGTATTGACCTTAGGTCCTAGAAGATAAGGTTGCTGGTTTCTTCCAAGTTCAATAAAGTTTCCACTTTTAATATGCCGAACACTGAGTAGCCTAGTAACACCCCACTTTGCCGATAGGCTAAGGAGATGACCTTTTGCAACGAGAGAATCAAGGACTCGTCCTTGAGAGAGACTTAGATAGGTAATCAATTGAATTCGAGGCAGTGTTGCTACTCCAAACAGAAGATGTCGTCGATTGTCAACGCAATGTTATTAATCCAAACTGAAGGTGCGTTGATAAAGTTAGAGAAGTTAGTGGTTTTGCAAAAGTATGAGAGAGGTTCACAAAGAGCGGAGTTTTGTCCAAAAATTCAAGTGGGACTTTCCCAAAAAGTCTGTTGTGGGAGATGTTGAATTAACTCAGACCGTTGGCGCCAAAATCATACGGCAGAAAGCCGTTGATTAGATTCGAAGACAGATCCAACACGTGAATGGATTCCTGCTCGGAAAATCGCCTAAGAAGTAATTATCCTTCAAATAAATTATCATTAGAGAGTGTAGAGAAGACAGATTGGTGGGCAATTTTCCCGCCAAGGCATTGACAGAGAGGTTGAAACTCTGGAGGTTGGTTAGCTGCGACACCGCGTTCGGCAGCTCCCCGGAGATCAAATTGTACGACAAATCAAGAACCCGAACTTTTGTGGCGTTGAAGAGCGATTGTGGGAGCGACCGTTGAGGGAATTGTTGGAAAGATCGAGACTTTGAAGGTGTTCGATCATGCCAAGGTTGGCAGGGATCGAACCCAGAAGCTGAGAGTTGGGAAGATTCAAACCTACCACTCGTGGGTAGTTTTTTGATGAGTTCGTCGGCTGTGAGGCGCAAACGACGCCTCTCCATAAGCATGACATCTCGTCATACGAATTCCAGGTGGCAAGAATGTGTTAGAGTTGATGATATTATGAGTGCATAGGATTATGACAAGTGTCTATGTATTATTGGTAGTGGTCTTAGTTAGTTAGTAGAAAGGTGTATAAATACCAAGATTTGTAATTATTCTATACAAGTTGAATAAAAAGAAATGGGTAAATTACACAAAACTGTCTCAACTATTGGGTCATTAACAGTTTCATACCTCGTCTTTAAAAAGTTTCAATGTCATACCACATCTACGAATTTGATACAATTTCATACCTTCCATCAGTTGTCTGTCAATTCCTTCGTTAAATGCTAACATGGCATGAGGCGGGACCCATTTTTTATTTTAAAAAAAAAATTAAATATTAAAAAATAAAAACAAAAAAACAAAAAAATCCAAACCCACACCCACACCCAGATCCCCTTCCCCACCCTTCTACCCCCCTCCAAAAAAATCCCCATCCCCTTCCCATATTCCCCTTCGACTTGTCCCTTCTCCCTCCCCACGTCCCCCAAAACCTTCCTTCCAAACCCAGAACCTCACCCCCACCTCCCTTGCAACCTCTATCTCTCTCTCTCCCTTTCCTCATAAATTTTCTCACACATTTTCTTCCCCAAAAACAAATCCCAAATCATGCAGTAAAGGGAGAAAAGGGAGAATGCCGTGAAAGCGAGCCAGAAACGGCGAGCACTGAACCATGATGGTGCGGTCCAGAAGAACCAGATCCGAAGGCTGAGGCCGGCTACCCCAGACTGCTCATGATAGCCTAGTCGAGCTCGACGATCTGGGCGTGCGATTGGAAGGAGGGGGATCGCGAGTGCATAGGGGTGAAAGCTGGGTGGGGTGCAGCAGCGATGATGAATGAGGGACAAAATTTCTTCTTCTAGGAGAATAGGGATTTGAATTTGAAAATTGGGGGAATTTGTGGGTTTCTGAATTTTGAAAATTGGGGGGATTTGTGATTTGTTTTTGGTTTTGGGGATCTGGTGGGGTGGGGGGGGGGTGTTCTGGTTTTGGGTGAGCTGGGGTTTTGGGTTGAGGGAAGTTGGGAGCAGGGAAGAAGAAGGTTGAGGTTTTATTTTTATTTTTTTAAATATTTTTTAATTAATTTTTTTTAATATTCAATTAATTTTTTAATAAAAAATGGGTCACGCCTCAAGCCACGTTAGCATTTAACGGAGGAATTGACAGACAAGTAACGGAAGGTATGAAATTGTAACAAATTCGTAAATGAGGTATGACATTGAAACTTTTTAAAGACGAGGTATGAAACTGTTAATAACCCAATAGTTGAGGTAGTTCTGTGTAATTTACCCAAAAGAAATCATTCAGTTTGTAACAACCTTTCCCTCTCTACTTTCTCTCTTTTGAGGTTTTACATTGTTGTCATGGTATCCTCGCTGGAAGTGGCTCACACCTCTGGTTGATGATCCTTCGTGTTTCCGCTTCTTTTCTCTGCTAGTGATCGGTGTTTTGTGACGCCTTCGGTCATCTGTTTTTCATCTTCTCTGGTTACGTATTTGGTTTTTGCTTGTTGTTCGTTTTTGGTTGTCTGTGCCTTCTTGATTGGTTTTCTGTCGGTTGAATTGCTGGATTCGTGATCACCTTCGTGCATCAAGTGTTGTTGATTCTTTTGCCTTTTTTTGCTCATTGTATTTGCTTTGGCCATTAGCTCCGTTTTTCTAAGAATCTGTAACCCTAAGATTTGGAGGTTTCATGTTTCGTCTTCTCAAGATTGTTGATTTTTGCAATTACTGGTTTGTCGTTGTTGCTGCTAGTGGATTTAATTGTGGTTGTGTGTCGTCATTGAGTATTACAATTGTCTCAAGATTGTTGAAGCTTTACATTCACCTTACTAAGAGCTATGGTGACTTTTGTGCAATTACCTTTTACACAATCACCTATTTTGTCTTTAATTCCGAGTGTTAGGAATATTGTCACGATGAAACTTGATGATTCCAACTATGTTACCTGGAATTTTCAAATGAAACTATTATTGGAAGGAAATGGAATTGCTGGTTTGGTAATGGTTTTATCCCCTGTCCTGATAAGTTTGTTGATTTTGATTCTAAGAAAGAAACTATTGATAATTGATGACAATCACCATGTCTTTGATGCATACAAAGTATGGAAAATTCATGACAAAGCTTTAATGACTTTGATTTCTGCTACATTGTCCCCTTCTACTTTGTCATGTATTATTGGTTGTCGGAGTTCCAAAGAGATGTGGATGAATCTTCAAGAACGTTTTTCCAGTGTCACTAGAACTAGTATTGCTCAACTGAAGATTGACTTGCAGAATATCAAGAAAGAACCTGAATCTATTGATGTATATCTTCAAAAGATCAAGGAGTCTAGAGATCAACTAGCTATTGTTGGTGTAACCATTTCTGATGAGGACATTGTCATTGTGGCACTGAGAGGTCTACCAAGTGAGTATAATACTATCAAGGCAGTCATTCGTGGAAGGGAGAACCTTGTTTCACTAAAAGAATTGAGATCCCAATTGAAGGCAAAAGAAATAACTCTGGATGGAGCTGCTAAACATATTCCTTTAATGTCTGTTATGTATACTCAAGCCTCTGGATCTAGTTTTGATCATGAGGGTTCATCAGGGACAAAGTTTTTATCACAAATGAATCAAGGTTTTACTGGCACTCCTATTTCCTCACTGCCGTTTATGCCATTGTCACCTATGTCTCTTCAAGGTTTTCAGCAAGTGCCTCAAGGATTTCAACAATTACCTATGCCATATATGACTAATGTTCCCATGACGTTTGTCACTCAACATAGTTTTGGCTCATACAACAACTTTTGGGGCAGTAATTACAAAGGCAAAGACAAAGGAAAAAGGGAAGAAATTTTATGGTAACAACTCTGGAGGACAGTATAACGGTCCTGGAGGTTATGCTAAGCCTTAGTTTTATGATGTATCCAATTTCTTTCAGTAAAATAGCACACAACAGTCTATGTCCCAGGTTTATAATCCGAATCAAATCTGTTAATTTTGTGATCGCAAAGGTCATTCTGCCTTGAACTGCTTTCAACATGGGTATTAGATATGTCACAGAGTTGGTCATGTTGCTGCTATATGTTTTGATCAGAACAAGACCTCTCCATGATTAACAGGGCATTTTTCTCAGGGTGTTTCTTCACCTATGTATGCTTCAATGAATAATGGGCAATATGGTCAAGCTTTTGAGTGGAATCTATTTTGTCCTCCACAGAACATGATTTCATAGTCTCATAGTTCACAGTTTCAATCTTCTGCCATGCCTCAGATGTATCCCTCTGCTATGTCTTAGTCCAATACTTCACTTATTATGCAGGCATGTACTGGTACATCATCATCAGTTCCTTAACAGGATTTCTGGCTTCTTGACTCTAGAACAACCAACCATATGACCTCAGATTTATCAAAGTTGCACATGGCAACACCTTATCCATGCAATGGCACTGTGACAAGTGCTAGTGGTGAAGGTCTAGCTATCAAACATATTGGTTCATCTTCTCTTTCCACTATGTCACATAATTTCAAGTTGAACTCTATGTTGCATGTTCCAAAATTGTCTCAGCATTTATTATCCATGAATCAGTTGTGCAAAGATAATAAGTGTCGATGTATAGTTGATGATGTTTCTCTTTGTATACAGGACAAGGTCACCGAGAGAATGCTACTCCAAGGGCTGAGTAATAATGTTGTCTATCCACTTCCTATATTTAAACCACAAAGGTCTACTTCTTATGTTTCTACTCCAGTTGCAAAAAGTCTCTTCTATATTGTGGCATTGTCGATTAGGCCATCCTGCACACTTTATAGTCACTGCAGCACTTAGTAAATCTCGTATACATTTTTCTTGTAATTCTCAATCTCATAATTGTAAAGCTTGCTTGCAAGGCAAGTTTACCAAACTACATTTTCTTGTAATTGCTTCAAAGTCTATTACTCCATTTGAAGTAATTCACACTGATGTGTGGGGTCCCTCACCTAGTATGTCTATATAAGGTTACAAGTATTATGTTTCCTTCATTAATGAATGTACAAGATATACATGGATTTTTCCATTGAATAATAAAGCTGCAGTGTTCTATGCGTTTGTTACCTTTCTAGCATTTGTTTCCAATCATTTTGCTGCTTATGTGAAAATTTTACAAAGCGATGGGGGTGGGGAGTATATTAGTACTTAGTTTCAAAGTTTTCTTCTTACCAAAGGCATTGTTCATAAAAAATCATGTCCTTATACCCCAAAACAAAATAGGTTGGCTGAGAGAAAAAATCAACATATTGTAGAGACAACTATTACACATTTACAACAAGCCTCCTTACCTTCAAAATTCTAGTTTCATGCATGTGCTACTGCTTCATTTCTCATAAACAGAATGCCTACACTTATCCTCCATATGAAGTTTTTCTTTGAACTACTGATCATTTGAGAATTTTTGGGTGCTTGTGTTATCCTTCCTTGAAACCCTACAGAGTTAATAAACTTGAACCTAAAACTACTGAGTGTATTTTTTTGGGGTATGCTACACAATACAATGGGTAAATTTGTTTCTCTCTCACAGATCAAAAATTGTTGGTATCTAGGCATGTTGTATTTGATGAATCCAGGTTTCATTCATTCTCTAATAATGTCTCTTTTCCTCCCAAAGTTGCTTCTGGTCATACTTCATTACCAGTGTCTATTATGCATGCAAATACATTCATATATCTACTTAGTATTCCAACCACATTTCCCTTTATTGGTTCACCACATTCCACTTCTCTTCATTCTAAGCCACAGCATGTTACTCCATCCACATATTCTCAACACTAATTTTGATGATCTTGTTCCTTCATCCACTAATGTTGAGTCTTCTTCAGAGGTTCTTCCTTCTGTGAATTCAAAAGATCATCTAAATACTAATGTGTCTCAAGTTGATGATCTACAACCAGTGTGTATTACTTCCCAGAATTGTCATCTTATGCAAACTAGGTTTAAGTCTGGAATTTATTCAAAAGAAAGTGTTTTCTGCTTAAATTGATAAGGACTCTGAAGCCAAGGAACCTCAGTCTTTTTCTAGTACAGTTAAGTCTGTTTAGTGGCAAGCTGCCATGAAAGAAGAGATGGATGCTCTAATTCAACAACAAACTTGGAAGCTTGTGCCTTTACCACCTGGAAAGAATCTTGTAGGTTGCAAATGGATTTACAAGATTAAGAAAAATCCAGATGGTTCAATGGCCAAGTACAAAGCTAGACTTGTAGCTAAGGGGTATTCTCAAGAGACTGGTTTTGATTACTATGAGACTTTTAGTCTTGTGGTTAAACCAACTACAATTAGATTAGTTCTATCATTGGCTACATTTCATAATTGGAAACTTAAACAGTTAGATGTCAAGAATACTTTTCTGCATGGTTTTCTTGAGGAAGAAGTATATAAGTCTCAGCCACAAGGGTTTGTGGATTCTAGCTGTCCATATTATGTGTGCAAGTTGGAGAAATATTTACATGGTCTTAAGCAGGCTCCCAGAGCCTAGAATGACAGGTTCTCAGGTTACTTACTTAAGCTTGGGTTCAAATCCTCATATGCAGACCCTTCTCTATTTGTCAAGTGTGATGGTTCTTCAATTATTGTTCTCCTACTCTATGTTAATGATATCATTCTCACTGGCATTGATGATGTGAAAGTCCAGAGTGTTATTACTCAGTTAACCAGTGAGTTTGAAATGAAGGACATGGGTCTCTTGCATTTTTTCTTGGTTTACAGATTGAGTATCAGGCTTAGGGTCTCCTTATTCATCTGTCTAAATATGTTAAAGAATTGCTCCAAAAGATGCATATGATGGATTGTAAACCTTGTTCCATACCTTGTGATCCTAATCAAAAGCTTCTGAATCATGGTAGTGAACCTTTCTCTGATCCTAGCACTTACAAAAGTATTGTTGGGGCATTACAGTACCTCATATTTACAAAACCAGACATCTCTTTGTCTGTCAATCAAGTGTGTCAGTTTATGCACTCACCATTAGCTACTCATTTTGCTACAAAGGTACTATGACCTTGGGATTGTGTTTTCAGTCAGGTTCATCTCAGTTGAAAGCATACACAGATGCTGATTGGGCAGGGGATCCCAATGATCGACGATCAACCACAAGTTTTGTTATTTTTCTGGGTGATACTCTCATCTTTTAGAGTTTTAAGAAACAGCATAAAGTGAGTAGGTCTTCCATTAAAGCTAAATATAGAGCAATGGCAACAACCATTGTTGATGTTATTTGAATACAATAACTTCTTAGAGATTTGCATTTTGCTTGTTCTTTTGTTCCAGTTCTTCATTGTGACAATATTTCAGCAATGGCTCTTGCCATTAATCCTGTTTTGCACTCTAAAGCCAAACACATTGAGATTGATTGTCACTTTGTTTGTGAAAGAGTTCAACAAAGGACAATGATTGTCACTTTGTTCGTGAAAGAGTTCAACAAGGGACAATTCTTTTGCAGTTTGTTGCTTCTGCATATCAATATGCAGACATGTTCACTAAAGGCTTGTGTTCACCTCAGTTCACTCGAAATTGCTCCAATCTCATGCTTGATGAGGGATGCTAGAGTTAATGATATTATGAGTGCATAGGATTATGACAAATGTCTATGTATTATTGGTAGTGGTCTTAGTTAGTTAGCAGAGAGGTGTATAAATACCAAGAGTTGTAATTATTCTATACAAGTTGAATAAAAAGAAATCATTCTAATTTGTAACAACCTTTCCCTCTTTACTTTCTCTCTCTTGTTTTTCTTAGCTCTTAAGGTTTTACATTGTTGTCAGAATAGATTGAGGGTCACAGAGGATAGAGAACTTGAAAGAAAGTAACAGAAGTCCATCTGTGTCAACACCAAAAGATTGGACCGAGAGAAGAAGAAGAAGAAGAAAGCATGTAAAAAAAATGGAGGCTTTGGGAGCTCATGATGTTTCTGCACCAGAATCCCACATTTCTCTCTCTAGAAAAACATAGATAGATAGAAATCTAGAAAGAGAGGGAGAGAGTGAGAGGAGTGAGATTTATAGGAAAAATGATGCTATGTGAGATGGAGGAATTGTTAAATATTTTGGAGGAAAAGTCGGTGTTGGGATGAACAGCTCACAAGATTGGTACTAATATGCTCTGTGTTTGTCTCAACAGGATGACAATCTGCTTCTGCTTCTGCTTCTTCTTCTGCAGCTGCAGATATATAAAACGGTGTTTTTCTAGAAATTGATTAAATGTCTTCACCGTTTTGATGGTTGCCTCACCTCTTTGCCATGCTCAACATTTAAGAAACAAACAAACAAAATAATAAAAAAAAAATAACAATAATGGAGGTGAAGTGAATATCATCTTTCGTTGCATGAAATGTAGGTGGGGTTTGGGAGTTGCCGAAGCTTTTCCCCTTTTAGATTGACTTTGCAAAACCATTTGTATTTATTTTAAGGGTTTTTGGATTATTATATTGCTACTGCCAGTTTAACGCTCGAGTAAAATAAGCTAGAGACCTAAATCTCCCAAATGACAGGTGTCCAATGGCACTAATCCTAAGGCAAAGGGTCGAGAAACTCAACGCCAAGATTCTTGAACAACTTGGAGGCGAGCCTTTTTTTGCATTATTACGGACACAAAAATAATGAGAAAAATCGGTGTCATGCCCCAATCCTGACATACGTCCAGAATTGACATGTGACGTCACCAAAAAATCCGTATCTATCATACCCCGCCTCCGGGATATGGGCAAAGCACAACCCAATAATCGAATCGCATAGTAATTTTTCGTATGCTTTATGGCTGCATCTAACCTCCCCGCTAGATTGCCTACGTACCCTAAACAAGGATCAAGCCATTCGTAGTTCGTCATGCACAATAATAGACATAGATCACAGTCCGATTAAGTCCAAAGGCATAACATTTCTCAATCAATCAATAGAACTTGACAAGCATGAAATTACTAGACTCAGGGTTACATAACAAACCCACCTGAAAATCATGGTTTTCCCTCCATCAATATATAGGTCATTATGTCGCAACATGATATCGCAATTCACAACATATATCATTTCAAAGAACCAACGATGTACAATACCATTCTCTAGCCACATTTATCAACAAGTCTAATCATAATAATAACAATGATATCCAACATAACAATCTCACATGACGATTTACATTTCCACTTCATCCATCGCATGAATCATCACGTTTCCCACATAAAATCGCATTTCATAACGTGTAACATATTTAAGAATTAACAAAGTACATATTTTTCTCTAGAAATATTAATCAACTAAAATACTCATAATAACCACACTCATATCCAACGTCATTCCATAATCACATCAATCAATAATGTCAACCATCACATCATCAATAACACATACAACACGTCGGAATGCAAGGCTAGAGCGACACAATTCGGCTGAAGACTACATCTTTGGAAAAGGGGATTTTGGACCACCCAACGGACCAAGGCACCAAAGGGAATTCCGGACCATCACTCAACGGAATCGCAGAGTAGAAAGGATTTTGGACTATCACTCAACGGAATCCAAGCAGAACTCAGTTCCAGACCACTCAACAGAATTGAACGGAAGTCCAAGAAGCATAACAACGGCTCGAAGGAACAAGACATGATTCAAGTTACTCAATTCACGAAAACTCAACGAAACGAAGCAATATCGAGCACAAATCCACATCACAATGGGTTATCGGTCAATTACTAGACCTCACATCTCCCAAGCAATTCAATATGCATTTCAATCACATGTCACAACCATTTCCAATACACAAGTCAAATCACATTTCACTTCATCATACCAATCATTATGCTTCCAACATTATATCTCAATATATAGCTTGTAACATATCAAGGAATCATGAAGCACAATATTAATATTTAATTACGTTAATCAATCAGTGAGATAACATATCATTTAACGAATTTAATTAAAGAACTCTACATAATTCCCTACTTGGGTTATGAATAATAATATGGTAATTCTAATTTATTTTCACAATATCTATTGTGGGTAATTCCCATCTACTCGAATTTAGGATTCTAAGATCACCTTACGGAATGAACAAGAGCAAGGATTCCGGACCACTCAACGGAATCCAACAACATTGGGTTCCGGACCACTCAACGGAACCAAAATATCAAGCGGTTTCTCATAATCTACCCAGACCTGTCATATGTAAAGTCAATGCCAATATTATGGAATTGGTGCACTGGCAAATCAGGCACTCAGATAAGCTGAGAGGCTCGGGTGAGGGACAATAAAATAAACATGTGATACAATAATAAAACTAGCCATCAATCACAATTTATAAACCTTGAATATAAATCTTTCATAAGAAATCAATACCAAACTTTTGAAGACTCTGAAGGAGTCACCTAGACATCCAAAAGTTCATTTGAAACAACCATAACATCTCACACCCATATTCGCATACACACAATGAAAGTAGAATTAGGGCGACACAGTTCATCCAAAGCCTACACCTTTGCAATTATCTCAAACTAAACTTAACGAACTAAGGTGGATACAATCCCGGACCATCACTCAATGGGATCGCGGAGTAAGAGGGATTCCGGACCATCACTCAACGAAACCCAAACCAAGATAACATTCTGAACCATCACTCAATGGAATCCAAACCAGGATACGATTCCAGACCATCACTTAATGGAATCACGGAGTACATTGCATAACCACCAATCAATGAAACAACACATGAATCAAGTTACTCAAGTTATAAAGGCTCAACGAAACAAGAAATGAAATAATGAAATGAGCATTGACACATGTTTCGAAGCAACAAACCCCATGACAATGGGTTAATGGTCCACCACTAGCCCTCACATTTCATCAAATCAAGCCAATCATACAAAACAAACCATATTTCCAATATGCACGTCAAATCACATTTCATCATATCATACCATCTATGTAAATCAACCACCTTTCGAATATGCACGTCAAATCACATATCACGATCATCATCAGTACACAAGCCAAATCATGTTTAATAAACATAGGTCTATGATTAAATATATATATATATATATATATATATATAATCACATTTCAATAGAATCACATTATAAAACCAAGTCAAATTCACAGATGAAACCAATATAAGAAATCAAGGTAATAAACATATCACATATGTTCAAGTCACTTTCTAACCAATGTAGGCCCATTAGACTTCACTCAGGTCTCCCATAGTACTAATTTTATTATTTAGAACGTATCGAGACATGTTGACCACCATTCAACTCTCGGTCAACGATAGGGTCCACCACTCTACGTAATTCAATCTTGAAGATCCGCACATCGAATTTATGATCCATAACTTCCCAAAGTCCACATTATGCATCTAGAATAACATGCTAAAATTTCTTTATGATCCCACGGTCGGATTGTCGTCAATCACACAAACAAGTGGCGGTCCAAATTGATCACCACACCAAACAATTGAATCTTTGGAAACCGAGCTAGACATAGGTTCACAGGGTCACTAGAAGATATTTCAAACCTAGACAACACTTGTGAACGATCCCACGCGCCGCCACACGCGGTGGTAGTCAAGATAGAGGGTTTAGAAACCCCGAATTTTCAACATTAACTAGATGAGCTCAAATTTACGTGGTAGCTAGAGCCCAACAAGGGAAACACTTTTCACAACTAGGCCGATGATAAATTCTAACCGGAAACTGTTCAAATTCACCGGAGAAAACCGGATTTCTAGGGTTCTAAACACCCAACTCTAAAATGAATACGAAAGCACAAACTAAGCATACCAACTTGAAGATTATGAAGAGTAGATGAAGTTTCATACCTCACTCGAAGGAAAGGGTTGCCGGAATCGCCGGAAAAATGATAAAACCGCCGGAAAACTCACGGACTTTGTGACCTCGAACTGCAAAGATGGAAAAGAAATTGGGAAATCTAACATCACAAAGATGTAGGGTTCGTCAAGAGCTTTCCATGGACACCGAGATCACCCAAAACGGGGCTCGGATGAAGAAGATACAAGTGGGTCAAGTTTGGTGGGTTTATGGGTTCAAGTCTCCCTAAAACGGGTTAGTGCAGCTCCCCCTTCCCATTTTCAGAAAATCTCCCCCTTTTTCTGGAGGTTTCACTCAAATTATAGCATTTTGGTAAAATTACCAAAATGCCACCAACTTCAAACGACTCTAACTTCTCCGTTCTGACTCGGAAATAAGATCCGTTTACGCCTACGCGCTCATGGAATCGAACTCTACCCAACCAATTCAAGAGTTGACCGAAAAGGTCGAGAAAATTAGAAATGACTAAAGTATCCCTCACTTCGTTTTTCTTAAATTTGGAGAAATAAAGAACTAATTCCAATCAAATCTTCGAAATACGTCAAAAATAAAATAAAATAAAAACTTTAGGGATGGGATATCACAATTGGATTCAATTGTCAACTATTCCTATTAAAATTAGACTACCCGAGCTAATGATAGAGGCAAGAACACTTTCCGGCAAAGTCCCATTAATTGATCATAACGATATCGTGGAAATGCTGCACGGACCCATATATATAGGAACGAAAACAGAACCACCTTGATACTAAACCATATAGAGCAAACTAGAATTGTAACCTCCCGATCTACTATAGTCACCTTCACGGTGTACCTGACTGGCGAGTTTATCGTCTCCACGACTTCCATTTTAATGGGATGCTTTTCAAGCCTTCGAGTGTCGATCTTCACGAGATAGCCTAAGCGAAGATGTAAGACGAACTCATAGGCTGTGCATTGCGCTAAGAATCTTAAGTTTGATCTTTCTTACCTCACGATAAGGCCTTTTTTGGAGGGTTGGGTCAGTTCGACTTCCCGGCTCAAGTTAGGTGATTGGCCCATGTAGCTTAAATTAGGGAGGTTTAGAGGTCTTTTCTAGCTTTCCTCAAGAGAGCGATGGGGTGGCCGGGCCTCTCATATTAAAAGGATTGTAGAGAGGGAATCCGACCACCTATTTCATTCAACGTTACATGGCAGGGGCCCACACTTTCGGCAATATGAATCATAATCAATATGGTGAGATGTGGAACACCTTTTTCAAACCAACTATAGAGTAAGCTTCTACCACGCCCAATAAGGGCAGCTTATTTCGGTTCTGGTTCCCCCCGTGCGTGTATCCATCCTTTGATCTCATATGTACATCATTTCTAGTACCACTCTACATTCTATCTTGCATTGAGTTGGATTGTAAGATATAAGGTAGGGATTATGGGTAACGATTCTCATACGTACAAATATAGAAATTCGACATATTAAGCTAAATTCTAAAATATAAAGTACAAAATTTACCTTGAGTAATGATGATCTCATATGTACTAATATGAAAACTCTATGTATTGAGTCATGTCCTGAAATATAATTTTACGCAATTTATTGTGAGTAACGATTCTCATACATACTAATATGAAATCACAATGCATCTAAAATATAAAGCACACAATTCATTTTGAGTAGATTCATTCATACGTACTAATATGAAAACTCGATGATCCAAACTCTGAAATATAATATACGAAATCCATTTTGAGTAACAATTCATACATACTAATATGAAACCTTGACGTATTAAGCCGAACTGTGAAATATAATGTCAAAATTCATTGTGAGTAATGATTCTCATACTCACTAATATAAAACCTCAAAGTATTGAGTCGGGCTCTGAAATATAGGTACTAAATTCATCATGAACAATGATTCTAATATCTACTGACATCCTTTCACAAAAATCATTAATTATTGGTTTTGAGAAGTTCCGGTACAATTTTGACTGGTAGCCAAGTATATACGGTTGGAGGGTACCAAGGTGAATAGGTTTTACTTTCTCACAATTCAACATTATCGAGGGTACCATCCACATTTATTAACATGGTTACAATATATAGGTTATTCTGGGGAGATTTTGTTGTTTAACTTAAAGAATATCCAAGGTTCTAAAAGACGTTAAGTGCTAGTTGAGCGGCGGGTTAGGATTTAACGCCTAGGTAGCTAGGTGGGGTCTAAGCGGATTTAATTAAATTTATTATATTTTGTGTAAATAAGTATCTATTTATACTTAAAATATAAATGATTTCATTATAAACTACAAAATAGAATGATATATATATTAGATATTGGACCATAATAAAAACATGGAACAAGCATATAATGTGTGTTCCCTTAAGTATTCAACAAGTCTCTTAGAATTTATTGAAAATATAAAATGCAAAATGAAAGTTATTTATTTTCTGTCTAAGTGAGTCACAACCTAAGTTGGTGTCTAGGCATGTCTGGACGGACTAGGCAGGCGCCTCAGTAGGTCTAGGTGTCATTTCTTAATTTTCAAACACCTAAACATTAATTGGGGCGATGGCCCTAGTCGGGGACTTTTAGAACAGTGAGAATATCTCACCTTATAGCTACAACTTCCATCACATGATAAAATTTTCTTCCCAGTTGTATATAATATTTTTTTTCTGATGGTCAAGCATTGAGGCACTTTGAGGAGAGTGAATTGCAATAAAAGGGATATCCATCAGGCTGCATTTTACGTTCAATATGCAAAGTCAAGTTAAGAGAAACTTACACATAACATTGTATTATTAGATCAAAACACCAGAATAACATTAAATCGATTCCATATAATTCAGCTATTGGAGGCACAAACCTTAAAATGAACAATTGATGACAATATTGCAAAAGAAGTCTGCTATCATTTCTGGTAGCTCCAATTTGTCCACATTTTGATGATGAACAGGCTCAGGCGGACCACCACATCTCATTTTGGGACTACTTTTCTGAAATATTAAACTAAGGCTGTGAACTTGGCATGGAATTTATAACTATATTGGCACCAGGCAATACTTGGGTCTGCGTTTTGGTCCTCCACTGCACTAAGGAAGCTACTTCAATCGAGTATTAATCCAAAAGCTAATTAATCTTTACCACGCAGATGCATTAAGTAATCTCAGTCATCATCATCCAATCTTTTTTAGAATTATCTTGGCTCCTCAAATAATGAGGTGAAATTTCTTCTTAAAGTATTTCATGGTTGTTTCTTAGAACTTCATGCATATAGATCAGAACAGTTTATAATATAAATAAGATGTAAAGATCATTTTTGCCAAAAATAAATAAAATATGAGATGATTTAGTTTTCGAATTGTATAAAAGCAGATGGTTGGAATTAGTAAAAGCATTATAAACCCTCTATCTATTTGCTACAGATGATTGATTAAACGACATTGGGTCTAATTGATTTTTTACCGAAATTATTTTTAGATAGTGATTTTTAACATAAACGATTTTAATCATAAACACTAAATTCTATAAATTGACGACAATATATTTTGAAGAAAGTTCCTGCTCATCGTGGAGGAGCCAAGCATTATTCAATTTTTATTACCTGTTTTCTCCTTTCTAAAATTGTTAACTGGGAGGATAGCTTCATTTACTGACTATTTTGGCTTTTTATATATGGAAAAAATTAATCAACAAAGTAGAGTAAGTGATCCATATCATATTTCATTAAAGAGTAATGATATTCATAATATGTTTTTATACCATATTTCTATACCACCTTAGGTGGCATCTGATGTGGACAACCATATTATTTGAAAAAATTGCAAAACCCAAGGAAAGGAATGAGAAAGACTCCTCGTATACCACAATCAACATTTAATTAACTAGTTTTTCTTAATTATTAGTTTATTAAATAATGAACTAAATTTAAAAATCTAATTAATTCAAACGATGTGGTTGTCCACATCAAATGTCATCTAAGGTGATATGAAAATGTGGTACAAAAACATGGTATGAATAACATATGAGCACTAATTACAATGCTTTGAGGAAAAAAAAACACTTCTTTTAGAAGTATGGTAGACCATACTTCTGCTTTTCTATGTTTTTTTACTGTCATCGACAACATTTTAAAAATTAAAAAAAAACTTTTTTATTTTATTTTACCAAACACATTTTTAGTACTGGTTTGGTACTAAGGTACTTTTATAAAAAGTGGGTATAAAAAAAACAGAGTTCAAAAAGGTGTTTGGTTAACACTTAAAAACATATTATTTTCATAGTTTTGGGTGAAAAAAAAGCTGAAAACGTGAAGCAGCAAAAATGAGCTTATTCTCACAGCACAGCAGAAATAGTTTTTTTTCCAAGCACAGTAATACCAAACCAACCCTTAATATTTCAGATTTTTTAAGGGGTCTTTTGATATGGGTCCAAAGTAACTAAAAATTGGATCTGTTTCAAAAGTCAAAAATCACTAAAAATTCGACCTATTTCAATTTTCCCATTTTTTTTAACAAGCTTTTTTTTTTTTTTTTTTTTTTTTTTTTTTTTTTTTTAAACACCACAATCTGAAACCAGCCTTAAAGTACCTGCTTTCATATCAGGGTTATATATATGGTCCCATTTTCTTACATCTCTCAGTTGTATTAAAAAAAAAAAAAAGGCTCCTTTTGCTCCTTGAACTTTAAGATCCATACCTCTTTGTACATACAAAGAATAAAATGATTCGAAAAGCTCCAAAGTATTGATCTTTTTCTTTATGATAAAAAGCAAGTAACTTATACTACAGTAGAAAAAACTGTTGAAGATGGAGATATGGTCATGCATGTTTAGAAAGATACCAAACAAGTACCTTTGCAAAAGGACAATCTGCATCCAACCATGCTCATAATACACTGATAAAGGCAATAGATGCTAAACTTAGTATAATTGAGCGTTTTCCGGGGAAAAAAAATTACATGCAATCAAGTGATGAGAAAATTATTCTTACAAAGCTCAATACGTAACAATAATTGTCATCACTCGAGCACAGATAAGTATTTCTCATTCTCAAACCCTTTGATATTGATGATCAAGACAATATATAAATATTCTTAATTATCAATATCAAAGGTTGTTAAGAGCGTTAAGCAATCATAATGCCACAAAACTCTGCAAGACAAAGAAAGATAATCATAATTATTGAAGTGTCCATAAAAGGCTTTTTGGTGCTCAAGTCAATAAAGAGTCTTTGTATGGTATCAAAATATTTTTTTTTTTCTTCAAACGATTGATTTGCTAGATAAAATGTGAGATTAGAAAATTGATGGGGTTCGAACTTATGCCGTGGTGCAAGTGCAACACTTATCACCATTACTATGGTAAAGGGCCACTTGCTTTCTATGGTATCAATTGAGTTCTATTGTTAGTAGAGCTAGCCTTCATCAAGTGGTTAGAACCCATAAATCATTAGTGCATTTTCTCACCACTCTATTTATCATCACTAGATGAATTTAAATTTTGAGATTTGTGTCTATCCTTTACGTAGATCTCGACATTTAAACTCATCTAACGATGATAAATAGGATGATAAACATCACTATCACTTGATGATGATAGAAAAAAATATTCCTTAAATCATCCTTAATTAAAGTCTAATCTCAAACTTCGACTTTGCACAATAGTACTGTAGAAAGAGGTGGATTTGAGATGCAGATCTCCCCAACACAATGTCTTCTCAGAAGCATGTGACTTGTTTTTACAGAGTTCTTGACATCTTTGATGTTGAGGATGAATAACACAACGCTACATGTAAGTCATATATTTTACAGACTTGGCTTCTTTGCCCTTCCAATTCTCATACATTCTCATCTTCTTCTATTTGTGCGGTCATGGTTAAGTTACATTAACATTTTATATCACTATTATTTTTTGTCTTATTATTTTTATTAAAAAAATATATATAAAATGTTGATGTGGTTTAACCATTATCGCACAAAATAAGAAATGATGAAAATATATGAAAACTGAAAGGGCAGAGAAACCGAGTCCATATTTTACCAGCTAAGAATTTTAAATTGTTCTCAAACTTTGAGAAAAATAAAAGGTTAAATATTTTTGACATCACCTTCCATAGAGAGACTACGATGCTTGTTCTATCACTTACCACTGTTTCACCAAAAATGATCTGCAAATCATCAAAAGAGTTAAAAATTTACTTTACCACTTGGTTGAAAAAGAAAAAAAAAAACAGTTAAACATGAGACGATGCATGTGGCAACTGATTGAGAGGGACAGACAAATAAATCACAAGATTGGAAAGCACAACAGTCCAATGACAATAATTAATAGAGAGCTATTGGAAACCAGAACCCATAAAGTATGGCGCTACGATACTCTCAGATGCATGGTGGGGCAGCTAGCACTGCATTTGCCTTTGTCTTTGCCACGCGTAGCCTTTGTAAACCAGTTCTTAGAAATACTTGGAAGTAAATTTGACCAAACACCACTTGAATTTTTTAATTGACTGAACAAATTATTAGAACATAAAAGAGTCGACCAAAAAAAAAAATACATAAAAGAAAAATTGCCTTTATTTTCCCGAAAACAACATAAATTTTAGGATGATGCTATTTAAATATTTATTTTTATCTTTTACATACCGTTCTTAATTTTCGGTTATCAGATTTAATGAATTAAATAAGATCAATAATAAAATTAATAATGTACAAAAAGTAAAAATAAATGTGTGAATAATACTATTCAAATTTTATTGAACGAGGGAAAGCTTAATATACAGTTCATCAAATACTTCAACAAAGGCATTGTAGCCCAAAAATTTTCAACTCGCAACAAGAAAACAACCCTAACTAGATTTCTTCACCAAAATTGCTGCACCAGAAGAGAACCACCAAATCAAAACCACCTTCACATACCCCTGCAAGAAGAATAAAAAGCACAAACAGTTAAGTAGATGGGGCTAAGTGGCATCTAAAACACCCTCGCTTCAAGCTAAGCCACAACACGCTTGGCCCCGATATTCCGACATGTTGGTCAGGCGAGGGGTAGTGAGGGGAGGATTTAGATTTGGCGGCCAAATCAGGTTGCTACTCGTAGCTATGAGGAAAGGTCGAGGGGAAGTGGTGTATGAGAATAGGGAGCTTATGAAGGAGATGGAAAATGATGGGTGCTGGGGGTTGAAAAAGGACAATTGCAGGATAGGAATTAGGTTTGATGAAGGCAAAATACGGTGATAAAAGTGAAAAATAATAAGAGAATGAGGGAGCTAATCTACTTGCTTGTGCATGCGAGGACTACACGGCCAGGGTGCCCTTCGGCTCGGACAATATAGAACCTCTCGACAACTCTTGTTCCTTTATGCAGACTTTGAAGGTGATCAAATGGATGTTCATGTACCTTTATCTTTGGAGGCTCAAGCGGAGGCCCGTTTACTTATGTTTTCTCATATGAACGTCTTGTCTTCATCTATTGGGGATCCTATTTCCGTACCAACTCAAGATATGCTTATTGGACTCTATGTATTAACGGGTGGAAATCGTCGAGGTATTTGTGCAAATAGGTATAATCCATGCAATTGTAGAAATTATCAAAACAAAAGAATTGATGATAATAACTATTAAGTATACGAAATAACCTTTTTTTTGTAATTCCTATGATGCAATTGGAGCTTATCGGTAGAAAATAATCAATTTAGATAGCCCTTTGTGGCGGGATAGAATGCCGAGGAAACAAGCCATCCACGAAGGCATGGCTTGAGATTCTAGAAAGGAAAATGAAAAAGGAAATTGCTAAGAAGAAAGGGTTGCTAACCGACCTCCACCTTAGAAAGGGATCGACGGTGAGGTGGTCTTTTTATTCTTCGCACGAGAGAAAAAGAGGGACCGCGCTGCTACGTTTTTTCAATTTGGACGTTGTAATGAAAAAAAAAAAGAGGAAAAGGTGAAATGCTAATTGTTTGCTTTTGTACCTTGCTCTTATACATGCTTCTCCTTTTTCTTTTCCGTTCTACAATATTGTTTGGTAATCATTCGATTTTGGGGTAATTCCTCAAAGATTATTTACAAAAAAAATAACGAAATCAGAAGTTGCTTATAGCTATTTATTAAAAATATAATAAAAGAAATTGAAGTGTCATCGTAAAATCAATTTGACAATATGAAAAAAAAATCCAATTTCTTACAAGTACATGGAAAAAGTCTCGTAATTCTCTAATCTAGGATTCACATCTTAATGTGCCTCCTTATGTACAGGACCATTTAAGCTCAATATGTGAACAAATATATAGAATGATGTGGGGACACGTGAGTTAACCTATGTATATCATAAATGAAGTTGAGATTCCATCATAAAACCAATTGACAATATAAAAAGTAATCTAACTCGATATATATAAATACAGGAATGATCTCTTAACGTGATATTCACTCTCTCAACATATAATAATTCTGTGAAAACATTGACTTGGACTAAAAGACAAGCAGTTTCGATCATCAAACCAAATTACAAGATAAGACTAAGATGCAAGAATGTACCTGGCAATTTAATAACCAACCCACTTGAATGTGAATCCAATCGAAATACTAAACCAAGCTGTAACAGCACGTGCATTGTCACTTATAAATTACGCATATATTTTACAATGAAGATTGAACATCAAAGCATCGGAGTGAGTGAGGCAGGAAATGAAGTGGTCAAGCTTCGATAAGTGAAGTAGTCGGCCCCGTGAGCACAAAGTCACTACAACTCATCACACCTCGTCCTTAATTTAATTGATTGCTTTAATATTCTAAGAGCATTTTAAATAGAGCGGCAAAATGTAGGCTCATTTTACATTTTATGTTGGTCGAAAAGCTTTCCAAATGATGGAATATCAAATCATTACAGTAGAACTCATATTTAGATTTTTTTTAAATGTAAAATGAGATGTACATGTAACTTTTACATCTTACATTTACACATCTCCGTTAAAAATGATCTAATAGTAGCAGTGGAGGAGTTATTTAACTTGATAAATCAGCTTTGTGACTTTTGATGAAAAGCAACATGGTTTTGCTTGCTCCTTGTCTTAACCTCTGTCTGCATATTAGGGATTAACAAATATGGTATATGGGGTTTTGGATTATGTCACGCAGTTAATACAGTTTATGTCATTTGTTGTTGGGAATCAAAATTCATATCTGATAGGGAATAAAGTCATCCTCTGAGGAAGTCTGATCATCTCATGTGAATTTTACCATTAGTTTTGTTTTTCATACTAATTAGATTCTCTTTCCGGTAAATATGTTTGGGAGTCAGATTGCATATATAAAGTATTAAATCTGTTAGTGTACTGTGTCAAGTTGTCAACACGCAACGACTTCTTATGGTTTTTATTTCATTCCTCACCATGTGGGTTCCCTCAAATTATTAAGCCAGAATATTGGCCCAAGTCATTATTGAACCTAAAAACTACGTAGTCTGTGGGGTACACAAGTTGAGTAATTAATGAGCTAACTACGTTGTTCTGATGAACGTGGGCGTGCCACCTCACCGCTGAGCTCAGTTGGAAAGTAAAATGAATGTGGTGGTGGTGTCAAACACACTGCTGACTTCTATATAGAAATGATCAGGGGCGAGGAAGGAACACGTATCGACCTTAGGTCCTAGAACCTGAAGATAAGGCTGCGAGTTTCTACAAAGTTCAATAAAGGTTCGACTTTCAATGTGTTGAACACTGGGTAATCTTGCTGAGAGGCTAATGAGACGACATCTTTCAACAAGAGAATCAAGGACTCGTCTTCGATAGAGACTTAGGTAGGAAATTAGTCGAACTCAAGTTAGTGTTGTTGCTCCAAACTAAGGATGTCACTAGTTGTCAACGTAGTGTTGTTAATCTAAACTGAATGTGCGTTGACGAAGTTAGGGAAGTTAGTGGTTCTGTAATAGTATGAGAGAGGTTCGTGTAGAGCGAGTTTTGTGCAGAGCATTTATATGTTGAGTTGAAGGTCCTTTTCACGTTGTAGACTCACATCTATTTATACGGGTGAGTTTCATGATGACCAAGTATGCCTAAGTAGAGTCCCATTAGACCTATGCTTCATCGGCGTCTCTATGGATATTATCAACATTGTCTTATCACTAGCCAAAACCACTCTACACGAGGTTTCGACCACTTCGACTAGAACTAGGACTCTGAACCTAGTCCTTTTATGCTTTACATACATTCTTTATCTTATCACAACGAGTTTTGATTCTTAAAACAATTCAACAAGAACTCAGCCGAATCACCTTTTTACGGTCTTTTAAAAGAGTTCCTTGTTAGGACTCGACCACGACGGGTCTTTTAAAAGAGTTCCTTGTTAGGACTCGACCAAATCCGTCGTGGATTGAATATTTGAAAACCATCTGGCGTAAAAAACATATCACTGATCCGAGAATTAAGCCCTATCTTGAATTATTCACCTTCAGCCCAATCCAATATTTCAGGCCAGAGTCATATACATATCACCCACTTTTCCTCGCCAAATCAAGGGTTTGATGGCATTGCAAGAAAAACTTATATATTTCGAACAAAAAAGAGAAAAACTAGATATCTCGGTTGCATTTGATTCTCTCTACCTCGTATCACAGAAATCAAAACTCAGTCATGACACTTACGTGCGTACAAGAGAACATCACTGTGATTGCGTTTTGAGAAAAGCTAAGGAGACTTCCAAAGTTGCTCTCTTTGGACTCAGCCACCTAACGTTTTTAGCACAATTTTTATAATGTTAGCTCGAAAATTGTGTCAAAAACATGAAGTGACGAAAAGTTTACCAAGAGTCTCACTTTTAAGACTTTCCTTAGCATTTCTCTAGAGTTGGAAGGACCTAATAATATTTACCATGCTAAGGAAAGTCTTAAAAGTCTACAAAGTCTACAAAAACATGAAGTGACGAAAAATGCTAAGGAAAGTCTACAAAGTTTACCAAGAGTCTCACTTTCGTCAATAATATTTGTAGACACAAAGGTTAATCCTCAGTAATAACAATTAACGCTCTCCTTGTATTGTTGGAAGGACCTCTTGGCCCTAATTTCGAATCATAATCAACTAGGACAAAAATAGAAATAAACCTTGTGATGAGCTCTTCTTTGGTGTTATGTTTACAATTTTTCATGGAGGACAAACTCAGACCAATTTTACAATTTTTCATGGTGGACAAACTCATAGACCACTTCTATTGATTTCAAATCTCAGAGACCAATTTTAAGTTATGCAAATCTCAGAGACCATTTTTGAGTTATGCAAATCTCAGAAACCATTTTGGCTAAAAAACCAATATAGTTAATATTCAATAACTTTTAATAGTGATAAGGGGTCGACGTTATTTAGGATGCATGTTTTTCAGTTTTTTTTTCGTTTATAGTTTATTCGAGCAATGTTGTAATCCCATTACTTTACAATGTTCTCACAGAGTAGGGAATAATTACAGCGAATAACACAACATACAGCAAACTAACTCCTGACACTACTCTCCAACTACTTTTCCAACTACCATGTTGCTTACTGTTGCTTACTTGTCATGCAGACTTCGCCCAGTTGCTTGCTGGCTCACTACTGCTGCTGCTTTCTTGCTGCAATTAATTGTATAGCAAGCTGCACTTCGGGACAGGATACAAACGACTTGGTTGAAGCCTGAATTTCCAAACTGAAGGATGAACAACAAACACATTGCAAAATTAGAAAGGGTCTCCACCGACATATCGAAATTTCCTAGATTTAAACATTTCACATAACTATATAAATAACCCCTCCCTAACCAAAAGGATTCAACAACTCCACCATTCATAAACTCTACATCCATGATCCATATGCAGATACTATTTTGAGGCTGATAAAAAATGCAAGCGATGGGTTAAAAATATATGTTCAATTGACACTGATGTAAATCGGTTTTTCAAGCTTTTGTTTTTAATACACTATCATTGAAGTAGGGATACAAAAACAGATAAGCAAAATCGACCTCGAGAGTTTGGGGGATGTTGTCTGCTTGAAACTTTCAGATAAAAATGAAATTGGAGCTATATTTACCTTACATATAGACGTACAACTTCCTCACTCTTGTATGGCAGATCAACGTCTTGACCCTTTACGCCCACAAAATCTGGCCGGACTAAACGGACTGAGGTCTACAATGCTAGCTTTCCCATCCAGCACAAGCTCGGCTACAGCAGCTCCAGTGGCAGGACCATTAAGAATCCCCCAACAATTATGTCCAGTAGCCACATAACAACCATTAACCCCAGGCACCTCCCCAATCACAGGCACACCATCATCAGTACATGGCAGAAAGCATGCTTGCTCTGCCTTCACCTGTGCCTGTCCACCCCTCAAATGGCTTGACACAGTGCCTGCCACCCTCTTCAGCACCTCTATCGATTCCGATTTGCCCACTATATGCTCCGGATCGTCCGGCACCTCTTCCTCTGCTGTCATTCCACACACATACACCTCACCTGACAATTCATGCAAGCAATCAATCAATTAGTTATACTTAAAATAAGCTCTTATGCATGCAAGATTAGCCCTTTTGAAGTTAAAACATTTTCCGGACGCAGAATCGGAGCCAGTACGATGAAAAAGGATGAACCCAAAATGAAACAAATATGGGTTTATATCTACATTGACCTTTTCTACATTTATTATTTCCTTTGCTCTTTCTCTACTTCACTCTGAACAAATAGCACTTCCAATATTTTGGATTGATGATTTAATCTGAGGAAACTTTGTAACCTAGCCAATTTTTTCGGCTATTAATGTTTTGACTACTCAAGGGAGTTGAAGAATTACTCGTTCGGGTTCGACTTTCGAGCACAGTTCAGAACTGGTAGCCATTGTCTTGTTTGCGAAACCTTAGTTCGCAAGCAAACTACTTGAGCATTACGAAAATTAATCATAATGCAAACTTTTTACTTGCGTTAATCAAATGAATTCAAACAATGGAATACACCCAGATAAGAAAAGTGATCAAAACATGTACTTTCTATTCAAATTTCTCCTAAAATTTCAATCAAATAAACTGAAATTCGGATACTTTGATTTGGAAATTGATGAGAAGGTTTGAACTTTGGTACCTGTGGGGCGGGGGTACACTTCAGGGTCCAATGGCTTCCCTCCCTGAGACGGATAGTAGCTCAAGAAAAGCGCATGAGGCGTTATGGCCTCTGCTTCTTTCGGCTCCAGCACAATGCTGTGCGCTTTGAGGCCGTACACTCTGAACAGTGACGACAACAGCTCAAATTTCCCGCACCACGGCCCCATTGCCAAAACGACGGCGTCCGAGTCAATCACTCGCCCTCCTTCCAAAACCACCGAGCTAACTCGCCCGTTCTCCACTCCCACAGTCTCCAATTTCCCAATGACCACGTCTACGCCGTAATCCTCAACCGCTTTCGAAATTAAGGTTCTGGTGAAGAGCTGGGGATGGACCTGCGCCGTGGTCTCCGCGGTCCCGATGGTTCTGGGGCTCCGAGCCGGCCCGTCGACCCAAGACGGTAAATTGGACTTTCCGGAGGGTTTGGAAGTCTCCGATTCGGAAACGGTGAGGCTGAGAGTGGTGAGGGGTCGATAGCCGTAGGATTTGGGGCCGTCGAGCTCTTGAGCGAGCGAGAGGTGGAGATGGAAGCTGGCACGGGCGAGGGAGGCGAGAGGCTTACCGTCGCACCAATCGAGGGCGAGGAATCCGCCCGCTTTTCCGGAGGCGGCGCAGGCGACAGAGGATTTCTCGACGAGGGTGACGGCGGCGCCTCTTTTGGATAAGAAGTAAGCGGCGCAAACGCCGATGACGCCGCCGCCGCATACGACGACTCGTTTTGGAGGGTGAGGGTCCATCGGTGATGATACTGATGAGGAGGACGATGGGCGGATGACGGTTGTTTTGGAGGTTCGAGTTCGTCGGAGGAATGGAGGAAAAGATTGCGGTGGTGAGTTTAAAAGCGGTGAAGTTAGCACCGCCATATCCGTGACTGTGTCACTAGTTTGTTCCTAATGTGCAGACACGTGGGCTTAGTCGGGGAACTTCCCTCCGAAGAGCGAGAGAAGGGAGAAGGAGGAGGAGAGGCCCAGTTGAAGTCCAATGGGCTCGGTATTTTCTCTAATTTCAAGGCCCAAAGTTGTAACTAGATTTGCTAGCCCGTAACCATATGCTTTGAAACCAGGTTAACCTTATTCTCAAATATGAATATGAGAACCCCAATTCGAGAAGGTGGTGGTATTTTAAATATGGATAATACTTGGCTCCTTATAAGAAATGGATTATTGATCCTTAATATGATTACGTGATTTCATTTAACTGTATAAACATCATAAGCTGAATTGTTCTGTCTCTTCTTCATCACCTAAGATTATTTGTGGAAAATTTCATTAGATTGAAAACTGTTTAGCCATCATATTTGTTGATAAGTTGATGGTTATGTTAATAAGTAATATCCTTATAATTAATTGTTGATGTGTTTGATTACATGGAGATTAAGCGGTCTCTAAATCGAGTATAACTCTCTGGAGAATTGATTTTAGATGATAATACTTAGCTCCTTATAAGAAAGGGATTATCGTTCCTTAATATGACTATGTGACTTCATTTAATCGTATACACATCATAATCTGAATTGGTTAGCTTCTTCTTCCTCACTTAAGATTATATGTAGAAAATGTCATTAGATTTGAAAACTGTTTAGCCATCATATTTGTTGATAAGTCGACGGTTATGGTAACAAGTAATATTCTCATGATTAATTGTTGATGCGTTTGATCACATGGAGACTAAGCGGTCTTTAAATCGAGTGTAACTCTCTGGAGAGATGATTTTAGATGATAATAAGAAAATAAACAGTTAGGATTATGAAGCTTATACAAAGAATGACGTCATGTGAGGAGGAATGACTCCTTACATGTAAGGAACTAAGCAATGTTGTTTAAAGATAATCGCAATCACCACCAATCTTGTAAGTAAGTATTAAGGGGTATGTTTGGAACTACTCTTGTATCATAAGCATTTCTATAAAAGTGTGTTATCACAAGAGCTTCTTCAAGTGCTTTTTTTAGAAAATGATACCTAGAAACATTTCTAAGTTCTTCTAGTAAATGCGATCAAGAGTGTATTTGCTGTCAATCTTTTAATGTTTCTCAATGTTCCCTTTCGGTTTTGTTTTCTTCCACGTCACTATCACTACTATTAGAGAGCCTCACTAAATCATTTGCTATCATCCTTCGTGATTAGCTCTTTCAATTTGATAATTAACCACTACGCATATCACGAGACTTAATGATCGGTAAAATTTACTCTATGATTGGTTGTATATTTCAAAATATCAATTTCTCACATCACATGCATTGCAGTAACAATTTTTCCTTTAATAAATTTCATTTTTGATTCGTTTAGAAATTACTCTAACACCAGTTTGTTTCCTCATATATAGGCATCGATTTGTAGTACCATTATCCGACACAATATTTATTGAACTGCCATAACTAAATAGTGAAGAAATGATAGTGCCCTTAGGAAAAGCACATTAAGTTGTAGTCCAAATGCCTTAGGCTTGTAGCTCAAGTATTTTAGAGCCTTAACCTTTGCGTCCGGGATTCTCGTGAACAAGAATAGTACCCTTTGGATTAGCACATTAAGTTGCAGTCTAAATACCTTAGGCTTGTAGCTTAAGTTTTTTTTTTTTTTAGTACAACGGTATATTTTACATTAAGGGAAGGAGGAGTTCGGCTAAGCCACATAATGGGCAATCTAATTTGGTATCAAATTTGTCATCCATGAGATTCAAACCTAAGACCTCTCACTCACAAGTGAAGAGAAATACTAATAGACCGTAGTACTGAGTGACTGTAGCTCAAGTATTTTAGAGCCTTAACCCTTGCATCCGCCATTCTCGTGAAGAAATGATAGTACCCTTAGGAAAACCACATTAAGTTGCAGCGCAAACGCCTTAGGCTTGTAACTCAAAGTACTTTAGAGCCTTGACCTTTGCATCCGCGATCCTCGGTAAGAGTTGTCCTCTCCTAACCAATATCGCTTGTATCAAAAGACAAAAAGAAGTGGCGGTCCAAATCTATTGGTTTTCTAGTCATTATTTGCAGGTTGAATTCAATCATTTTCACCAGAGAGATGAGTGAGGTCTAGTGATCTACATCAGATGACGGAAGAGCTTTCGGCCAATGCGGTTGGTTGGTGATCAAAATTTCTACTTCTCTACTTTATAAAAAGTTGATGTTTTCATTAAACCCTAATAAAAAATAAAAATTATTAAAATCCCAGCAAGCAGCCACAAACGAAAAAGGAAGAACATCATAGACATTCAGCCCTACATTCCAAACACACAACAAACAATCACATGTTAGTGAAGAATTCTCTTTCTTTTTTGAATTTCCACACAGGTCCCTACCAGACCAAACCCCCACCGTCCAATAACAGACCTTAAAAAATCATTACCCATAAGTTTTGGTGCTGTTAGGCGGCTCTCTCTTCTTTGACTTGTTAATAGTGTTTAACACTAATTGGTTTCCAACTAAGTTCATCACCAGTCAAAAGCAGAAACGGAGAAGAAAGAAGCTTGACGTTGAACTAACTTCTTAATTTCCACTTCTTCAGTTTTTTCCCAGATTAAGTGATACGAGTACGATTTTATCTTAAACCGTATGTGATTAATCCGGACGTGCATGCTATTTGATTTTAAGAAGGGAAGTTTAACGAAAAGCATCTGGTACTGTTTATTTTAACGAAAAACCATATTTTTACACTACAAAGTCAATCATGATATTATTCACTTTACCCTTTATTTTGTCTTTATCGTTAAAACTCAAAGTTTTCAAATATTTTTCATTAATTTTCCTTTTTAAGAATGCGTGAATACATAGGCATGCCCTACGAATTAAAGCTCGAATGTAAGCTCAAGAGACCAAAACTAACTTTACGTGTATAAACGTGATTCGGATTAATAATTTGGTAACATAATATGAAGTTATCGGAGTGGTCCAAAATCCAAATAGTTACATTGAAATTGCAATGTGAAAAGTTGGAGCCGGAAAACATTTTGTTTTGACACATTGACTCTAACTGAAAGCATGAGTGGAAAAAGGGGAGGGTCTGCTTCCAAAAGATAGGCCACACTAATCAACTTGTGTATCCGGAACATCTTGTTCTCAACTGTAATAATTGCATTCGATCGATGGATGAGTTTTTGTATATTCCAGATGCTTAATTGGATGTGGGTAACCGGCCATTGATCCTGCAGGAGCCTCTCTAAATACACTGACCTCCAACCTAACCAGAGGCCCCAAAAAAGGGGGACAGAGAGGGCTCCATGCCTTTGACAAATGCCAAAAATCATTGGGTGATTAGGGCCCTCTAATTCTGTTATAGCACGTTCTTTAACATAATAATCTTTTTAAGGTATATTTTTTTTATATATTCACCTCCCTTAAATTAGTTAAGATATATTGTTGGGTCAAGAAATAAGCATATATAGCTTTAGCAGACCCCACGAGTCTGTTGTTTAGAAAAATTATATATGTTACTAGCAATCACTCATGTGCGTAGTAGACCAGGTCTACTGCTTAGATTTGAATTACTAAGAAGTATGCTAGCGACAGTCGGCCATATGCATGTGTGGTGGACTATCTCTAATTGAGGTTCGTTTTACTAAGAAGTTAACTATATCAAGCCACCATTATATCCACCATATAGCTAAAATGGAAAAGTTAAGAGTATTACTCATGCACTTTTCAAGTTCGATTCCCCCATCTGTAACTAATTCAGTTTACTAAAGAATTTTGTAGTCATCAGTGAGCCAAATTGACTAAGTAGCGTGCTTCCTTCTCTACATCTATGTTTCGCTCGTAATTTCGAGTAATTCAGGCTAGACTATCGCTTGCATAAACAAAAAAAAATTGCATCCCTACGAAGGGAGGCGTGAATAACGTTTCCATTAAATACCTTATATTTAATTGAATAATCTTATTGATGGTACAATGCTTCATCAAGAAGAACAATATTAAAGAATAAATACAATATGGCATAAATTAAAGGGGGGCTAATGTTGCTTTAGATTCCATCAATGTCTCTTAATTGCTTTGGTTGTAGATTTGTAGTAGGAAGGGAAAGACCACTAAGTTTTCATTTGGAAATAATAAAGGTGAAAAAAAAAGAAGATGATGACATTAAAAGAAAAGTAATCCGCATATCTTTCATTAATCATAAGCTTCAACTTGGTGTGTGCTTTCAGTAATTAATCATTTATATATAATTATTTAACATTCAACCATATAGTAATTTAGTATGAAAAAAGCATAAAAACTAAATGACAAACCCACTCGCAAATCTTCTTTCGTATTAAATAATTAAATTATAAAATATTATCATTATTTCTCAATGTCATACATAATGTCATACAACTGTAAATTTTATCCTTATGGGGTGATGATCATAATTCATAAGTAGCTAGGCCCAATCAATCGTACAATTAGCTTGTTAGAGTGTAGCATAGGTTCAATGTAGTCATGTCATTCGACCATGCTCAAAATATATCGAATATTGATCAAATGTCTTCGAACGGAGTCAGAAATATTTTTAGTTGAGGCTTGATGAAATTAAATTAAAATTTTGATACACTCTATTAACTTATTGTCCAACAACATAATTTTAGATATCTAGTGTTTAAAACGATAAAATTATAAACATTGGCTAATGGAAAAAATTACATGACTCAGAATGGTGGGTGGGTAGGAAAATTATAGAACATGAGAATGTATTTTGAGTTGAGTGTTTTGACTAAGACTTCATTTCTAAATATATATATATATATATATATGTACGTAATTTATAGTTACTTAGAGCATTTTTCATGGCAGAAAGAGTTAAGTGGGAGTAGCTGCACTCAGTGAGCATATGTTAGCTCCGTCCATAACACTATTTTCAATTACATTGAAGAAAATTGAACCTACAACTACTTTGCCTAATTCTGTTGACAAACTAATGAAACTTGCATATATATATATATATATATATATATATATATATATATATATATATTAACAAGTGGTGCTAGCTGTCGAATAGTTTTCAAAAAGATGAACATGATTTTTTTATGTACTCAAAACATGGTTAGGCCAAGCTTAATTAATAGAAGAAACAAAATGGTTTGGCAAACAGTAGAAATAATTGAAAAAGGTTGGACTACTTTATCAATAGATATATAGATAAAAGTGGAAGTAATTTTCAACGGGAAATGTTCAGCCATCTGTTTGCATGATAAAAAATGAATATCTTGCATATATTTCCCCTTCATGCTTGAATGCGTTTGACCATCTTTGTCATATGTACATGTCAATTAACTAGTTTCTGTTTTTTATATATAATTAGCAGTCGTTAATTAGATCTACATGAAAAGCAATATGATAATCCCATATTGGATTACACCTGTGACTCGAAGCACATTACATTACGTAAATTCTCATGTTTGTATTTTATTTGTCGATATGTTTGAAAATACTTTTAAACTGACTAAAACTGCTTCGGATAATAAAAACTGTTTCAATAATGTTTGCAAGCAAATTCTCAATATTGCGTATGAGTTGCACAAGCAATTTAGATTGCTCCTTGGAGAAGTACGTACACATATGCTTTTCTAAAACGCACGTAGATATTTTATATAATTTTTTTTATACTTATGCTAAGTAAACAAAAGCACTTTGGAATTAACTCTAATGGTAGATATTAGCTCACTTCCAGTCTCCTTTGACGGTGGAAGGAATTTGTGGCTCAAGAGTTGTTATAAGTTTCAAACTATTCTGGAAAGCAAAAACAAAAAGAAGCTTCACTGGAACAAAATTGCAGTTTTTTCCTGCATGGCTTACCGCTATAATTAGAGAACCAGAATTATTGGAAGCAATTGTCAATTGTATATATGTACATGGAAAACAAAAGGAGAGCATAAAGATGGAGACCCCTCTCTCGATCTATATATATATATATATATATTAGCATGCAGGAACACACTTTTGACATATATTTTATATGACTTCGTAGTATATTTTAGCGATCCAAACCATCTATATTTTAGTAAATAATTCATAGATCATCTTTGCAAACATTTAGAAAAATTCAAAACTATTAAGATATTCATTTGTAGTTAAAAATATAGACGAATAAGGTTCTATAAGAAGCACTAAATTTAATCCAACGGTTGCGTAAGTTTGGGTATTTTTTGTTCACATGATCTTTGAGAAAAGGTATAAAAGATAAATTGTTTGAATCATTGAAATACATTAGTGTGTATATATATATATATATATATATATTTTTATATGTATGTATATGCATGAACATTTCTCTGTCAAATAGGCCAAGCAACAAAATTTATACGGATAAGGGAGCCGGTAATTGGTTGAGCAGTCAATTATCAGGGTCCCTCGTCCCAGAAGTGCAATTAAACAGTTTGAAGATGTCTTTGTTTTTGGTGCTACTCAATTTGTTTGGAGATGGAAGTATATATAACATATATAATTATAAACTCGTCCTATCTCACACCTAACATATTTACAATAAAAATAAAAATGTTAGCAATCGTTTTATTTTTTTCAGTTCTCCTTTTCATCTGTCACTATTTATTGACGGTTTTAATTGTCTACTTTCCAAATTATCTTTAAAGATCAACCATATATAAAAACAACCAACTAAAAGTTATTAGACACTCAATTAACATCATAATAGTTTTAGTTAATACATGATTTGATTTTATCTGGATAAGACTTAAATGATTAAACGAGTACAAATTTAGATAATTAAGGAAATATTTGCACAAATGATCATAAAATTTGGCCCAGAAAATAAAACAATTGAATCATTGTGTGTGACATTTTAGGCTGAAAATAGAAACTAAAAGGTGAGGTCCAAAGAGAAAGTTGCAAAACATTTGCCAAAACGACATCGTTGGGGTGAGGTGAACACGAGTGTGGTGGGTGGTTGTGCAATGTACGATGAAGTAGTGGTCGTCATCTGTCGTTCTCCCACTTTGCCCAAATCCCCAGGCGACCTAAAAAACTGAAACACTCCAAACCGAAAAGAGATGCTGTCTTTCTCGATAACCGCGCCCACCCAAAACGCGTTATAGCTGGCATTCCAACCCCCCTCCTGACGTGGCCTCCCTTCCGTCTCTTCTTATCCTTAACGGAAGCTTCCTATACAAACAGCAACACATATCCGCTATTCGTCAACGGCAGATTCTTGGCGTAACGTAATCTATATCCCTTCCCTGTCTCCCTCCTCCTATCAGTTCATTACGAAAAAAGACACGGACAAAATGATAGGATGACGAAGAAATTTCGTGTTTTATTATAAAATTAATTGATAATATTTTAAAAAAAAATTAATTTCTCATAAGTTTTTGTAATTTTGATCTTTCTTTAACGTATGATTTTGCCTTTCATGCCATATTTAGTCTTGTAAGGTTAAACGTACCATTGGTTGTATTTTAGAAAATGTACGATATTCATTAATAACAAATGTAATACTTACATCAATGAGGATAGGGTGCAAATAGAGAGCCTTGATAAAAACCTTGCCGGGGTTTTCAACCCGGTCAAAGAAAAAAGAGTGTCATGCACCAACATAATTAATTAGGAATCGTTATCCTCAAAGAGAAGATCAAGAATTACATTAAGGGTTCCTCAAACCAAGTTACAGTGTTACCATAACTCAAGCTCATACGTGCTAGCCTGTGGACCACATTGTTCGTCTCCCTTCCACTTAGGCAATGAATGAATAATTGAACTTGTGTCATTAGAATGTTTCCAATTCATATTAGGGCATCGTACAATTCTAATTCATATTTACTATTTTATAAGGACAAACTTAACCTACTTTAGGGTTACATTTTGTCCGTCCTAAGACCAAACTTAATCCAATTCTTTTAGCTTAAATTTTTTAGCCCCGATATCCTTTAGCCCTTTGGGTGGAGACTTTAGAGGTAGATATGGCCTATATGGCCATTGGCCGGAGGTGACTTCACATTCGCACAGATGCTAAGGGCATTATCTATCATATTGGTTCAAAATCAAATGTTAACTATAGTTGTCTTAATCATGGTTAAAAGTCTGTTATCCATTAATTGTACTTCACTCGTTATGGTTATAGTTGTTAGGAAGTTGGACGTTGTACGAGGAAAGGAATTTAAAGAGCTACTCTATGTAACAAATCTCATCGTGAAATTCATTGTGATTAGTAAAGAGTTTTAGACAATAATACTCTGTATTCTTGTGTATTTAGTGAAGGATTGGCGGGGTCTAACAAAAATGCGTGAAATATTATTAACGTAATGTTATTCACACTTTTTTTTACATTTCATTATTCTTGTTAAATTTTATCAATTGATTTTCTTCAATTCATTCGACTCAACGGTTAAAAATTAAGAAGAATATATGAGAGGTACAATGGGCGTATAACACCACCCTATTGACAACATATATCACAATTCCCTCTTCGCCTAAACGCTCTTCAATAAGTAATTTTCAATGGATATAAAATACCATTTTTGGCTAGAAGATGTAGTATTTATGTAAATTTTTCAATTTTTTTTACATTTCCAAGAGGGAAAAGAAAGCAATAAGCCTATGGGTTTTGGAGGAGTTGGGCAGAAATATATATTTATAAGTCTGCTTTGGAGCAAAAAACTACATTTTCTATCTCTTATAATCGGGGCGTATTCATGATTTGAAAATACAGTGGGCTATATCCTAAGCTGATTTTTAACTTAACAAACATTTGTTTTGTTATTTTTTTTTTCTTTTAAAACAACAAAATTTCAAAGCCATTAATCAAAATTCAACGTTACAAGTGAATTGTGTCAAAACCTAAAAAATTGAAGGGAGGAGACCGGGTGGTGCCGTGGGGTCAAGTTCAACAACTTGAAGATGCGGATGAATATAAGGACGGAATTGGTAGGGTGAGTTCGGTTTCAATTGGTTCGATTTTTTGTCGAAATTGAAAATTGAACTGAGATTACTATTCGATTCGGATAAGCTTAGTTGTTTCTCTTTTTTCGATTCCATTTAGGTTTGGTTTAATTCGATTTTTTATTTATAAAATTTAGAAAGAAATTTGAGTTTACTAATTAGTTTTTTTCTTACTGTTTCGAAATTATAGTTCGATATTCTCAATGTTTGTTTCTATAAATCATATATTCATGGCACTTTATTGATTTGCAAAGTTTTTTTTTTTTTTTTTTGAGGTTTTTGGTCAGAGATTTGCAAAGTTATATGCAATAAAATGAGGTGGAGCTCTGTGCCTTGGGAATGGCACAATTGTTACAGTTGCAGACATTTTGCAAAACAATGGATTGGCTTGTTGAGAAAAAAAAAATCATGACACATAAAGGATGATTCTTGGGGGAGACGCAGTCCAAAAAGCCAATATTAATATAAAACTTCGGAAGTGAGATAACTTTGATGATTTGATGGCTGTTACAACTTACAACCCAGGCCTGAGCAAAGCGAAATTGTAGGCGTTGAGGAGAAAAAGCTGAAAATACTTCTTTGTTCGGGGCTTCCCTTACAGCGTGTGGGAAGAAATTGAGCTTATTGTTTGGCTTTTAATATGAATTAGGTTTAAAAAAAAATTTAATACATATTAATTCGGCTCAATTCGATTTGATTCAGTTTCTAAACCATCAAAATCGAAACCAAACCAAAAGATTTCTTGGTTAGGTTTCTTTAATTGGTTTCAATTTATTTTCAGTTTGTTTTTTTTTTTCCGATTTCAGCTTTTTTTTTTTTTTTTTTTTTGGTTTTTGGGAATTGGGATCAGGTCTAAGTATATAATACTGCATAGGGATGAGGTCATCTCCAACTGAAGGATCCAGATGGTCAGAGGGCCGAAAATAGCCCGAAAACCGTCTCCAACCGAGGGTTAGGTCAGAGGGCTATGGAATCTGAGAGGGCCCCACAGAATTGGAGAGGGCTAGAAAGTTGGAGGGCTGGTTGCATGCAACCAGCCAGCCAGCCCGAGGCTGGCCAGAAAATAGAGCATAACCGACAGGATTGTTTAAAAAAAAATTTGAATACAACGACTAGTCAACTAGCCGTTGTACTCTTTTTTTTTTTTTTTTTTTTTTTTTTAATTCTTAAAAAGTCAAAAAAAATTTCCTATAAATACATAAACCATTCATTAAATTTAAGTTCTAATTTTTTTGGATTTTTGGGCCAGTTATCGTTGTAGTTTTTAAATTTAAGTTGTTGTAGTTTTTAAATTTAAATAATAAATTATGTTTGGCCCTATGACCCTCGGTTGGAGACAGTTTTTCGTGACAGGGCTAAAACGAACTCTATGGTCCTTTAGCCCTTAGTTGGAGACAGAGGCAAATATGACTCTATACTGTTCATTAAAATATTAATATCTTGGAGAATCTTGGAGGGCCAGAGGGCTAAAACGAACCTTCTGGCTAGCCATCCATTGGAGATGGTCTGAGGGTCCTCTCCGAATCCTCTTTGTTAAGATCAGGAGGATTTTTAATCGTTTACGTTCATCGTATATCATGAGACTAATTTTCTTTAAGTACCATTTGTGTTCAATCTTTAATATAATAATTTATAACTACACGATATAAAATAAATGAATACAATTAATTGATTCTTTGAATCCAAAAAGAAAATCCGGATAAGATATTATTCCGAGCATAGGGCGGGAGACTTGTCGGAGCTTGAGCTTGAGCAATCAATTTCGTGTACACGCGTGGCCTGGAAACAGAAGAACACGTGTGTCGTCCATATTTTCCGTAACAACTGTCATATTTGTCCTTTTTTCCCACGTTGCCTACTTTTCCCCTAAAGAAAGCTCGTTTTCCACGTGACCCGAGAAATGAGGATAATAATTCAGGAGAGAGAGCTCTCTGCATGGATTCTGTTTTTGGCGATTTCTATTTTCTTTTTATTCCCAATTTTTCCAAACCGATAGGAAAGATTACAAATTTGGCAGTTCCGAATCATAAAGAAGGTAAAATGTCGCTATTGATATACAGAGCCTTTAATTAAATTTTTTTAGGGCCCACATCATATCTACTTTAACAATCCGAATTATCTATTTTTAAATTGTATTTCATAAATCATCCTGCAAAATATTAATTGCATCTATTTTTTTTAATTGAATACATCGATATTTTTACACTAAAGAAGGAGGATTTGGCTAAGTCACACAATGACAACCTAATTTGACATCGAATTCGCCATTCACGAAATCGAACCTAAAATCTCTCACTTCCAAGTGAAGAGGAATATTACCAAACCGTAGTACTGTGTGGCTGAGGCATCTATTTGACTTCAAAGAAATTTATGAATATTTCGTTCTACGAAACCATGAAATTGTATCATGACAATTAAATAGGCAATACATGTTCAACTTAGGTGGACCCTTAAGGCTGGTGACATGCTTAACATATGCAAGTCGGACAAGAAGTGGATGATCTATGAATCGAGACTTTCAAAATAGCGCATTCAAATCCTTGAAGTTCAATATGGAGTGAATCTCAAAATTATTATTTTTTGAAAAATAAAAATAAAAAATCTTTTTTCTTAAAGGCCTATATATGTATGTATGTGTGTATTTATAAATAAATAATTTAACAAAACAGATCCCCATTTTTCTAATGGTAACACCCTCTCAAAACTTTTTATAATTATAAAAGACGTGTGTATAAAATATTAATACTTATTTTTTATGGGCGGTTGAAATATGGTAATAAATAGGTATATTAGCCTTTCTATTAACTTTTATTAAAAATAATAATAATAATAATAATTCAGGGCCTCATGACTCATCCTTGTAAAACTAGCTAGACCAAGAAAACATTATCTTTCGCTTTTATTTTATAATTAAGCAACCAACTTGCAGATCCTCAAATCAGACCTACTTATATATTATTGGAATTATGGACCGACCATGTCAATTATAAATTACATATAAGTATTTATATTAATCTAAACGTGATGAGTTGTAAATGTCATTAAGTTTTATACGCTTAGGTAAAGTGAGGATATAATTTGTACGATTGGTACCGTGCATGTGTACCATTTGATTTATCCAGCAATCCCTATATATTTAAACCTAATGATTATCCACAACACTTCTTGGCTCGGCAACGTCGTAAGATTTTCTTGTTGCCTCTGAGGATGCAAAGCCACACGTGTGTTCCCTCTACCCCAGGTACCAGCACGTGATGAAGTTACAGATATGCACATGTTGGCACATGTCCTCATGGTTTAAAGATAAAACTACGGATTCTTTTCTTTATCTCCTCGTTTTTCACTATCTTTCTTTTTTTTTTTTTCTTTTTTTTTTTCTTTTTCACTTGAAAACGAAGAAGATCAGAAGCATAACTAAAAAAGAACTAAAAAGTCAAATAATCGAATGCAAATTGATTTAAAAGTTAAGGATAAAATCCAATGGCCTCGTGTTATGCAGGGGTGGATCCAAAATTCTAACAGCGAGTGATATTAATCAAAGTACGTTAGTCACTAGTCGATTAGTGAGTTGGAGCCTCGTGCTTAGACAGAGCCTAATTAGGAGCAAGACGAATTTAAGTAAATAATATAATGCAAAACGATTAAAGTTAAGAATAAGTGGTAGGTGAGAATGTTCTAAAATACGCTAGGCCCTAGTCGAGCAGTAGACGCCTAGGTGGATTTAAGTAAATTTATTATATTTCGTGTAAATAAATGTCTGTTTATACTTAAAATATATATAATTTCATCATAAACTAGAAAATAGAATGACATATATATATTATGAAGTATTGGAACATAATGAAAACATGGGGAGCAAACATATAATGTGTGTTTATTTAAGTGTTGAATAAATCTCTTACAATTTATTGAAAACAATAAAATGCAAAAGAAAAATTATCTATTTTCTATCTAAATAAGTTGCAACCTAAGTAGGTGTCTGGGTGGGTCTAGGCGAGTTAGGCGGGAATTTTTAGAATAGTGGGTGGGAAAAATGTTAAGTTAAAACCCAATGGCTTCGTGTGTTACGTGCTAAATGCAATTATTTTAATCACGTTGGACTACATTTTTTTTTGTTTGGTGTGGATACGGACTAAAAAAAATGAAATTAGCTCGAACTTGCTTGGACAACAAGCAACACTAACACAATAGTGCTTCAGCATGAGATTGCTAAGAACCCATCCAATTCCATCTGCAAGACCTGGATCCTCTGCTACTGCAACGCCCCACCCACATCCTAGATCTAAAATCTTTGGCCTTGAATTCTTGTTTATTGAATTTTGACCGGACATCCAACTATTCATCGCCCCAGTACGTACTATACCGCAACATGTTTTTGGCTGCGATTGGATATGTCCAAATTAGAATTATGAGGATTTAAATTCGATTAGTGACTTCCCCAATTAAGTTCTGCTAACATTCATGCATGTGTACTTAGGTTAGGTGATTATCGAATTTTCAATTGTCAACTCATAGATTACATTCATTAATCAATGACAAGATTTTCAACTATTAATTCATTAAGATCACGCATTAATCAGTAGTTTGAGTTAGATATATATTTTCCCTTCGCACATGTAGCTCACCCCATTAATTTGTCACACATCCATTAAACTAGCCAAGCTAAGCTGAATAAAATATCGCTAAAACCATCTTCAATGAAATATGTATAATGTCTTGGGATGGGAATTTCTATTTTTTTTTTTTTTCTAAGCTAGAAAAGTTCTCCTATGGACTAGAGGACCTCAAATTTACATTTCAGGAAATGTAAGTTGAGATGTAAATGTGGTCTTTTACTTCTTGAACTTGCATCACAAAGTCTTTCGTTGTTTAAAACTCAGACTTTCAACAAAACTTACTCCTTTAACGAGTCGAAACAAACAAGGTGATAAAAAAAAAGGGTTGAGCACCTCCCTTAATTGCTTTGATGTGAGATTCACAATCTCAAAACGTTTCATCACGTAGAGGCATGTGGGCCATATTAGGTAACATGGGAGCACGTGATTTGTTGGGCCTAACATCTGGGATAACCTGATGTTGGAATCATGAAGGAAGTTGAAGTTTCATCATAAAATTAATTGACAATATAGATAATAACTCAACTTCTTGTAAAAACATCCAAAGTCCCTTAATTCTCCGATACGTGAAAACGTAAAGAAAAGTAAACGAACACAATGGTTTGAACTTTTGTCTTTGGATTGAATTGCTTTCAACGTACCAAAGTGCAAACTTTGCTTATTTTTTGAATGAGTCAAGTTTGAAAGAAGTCATGTTTTTTAATAAAGCAATAAGTATCCAAAGTAGCTTCACTTACTCCAAAACACTGCCAAATTAACATTCTTTAGTTTACTTCACTCATGAGGTGGATGCTATTAATTACGTTGTGCTACAAAATGTTAAGCAGTAACCGCAATACCAGCTGCTTCCCACCAACTGTAACGCCAGGTCGAACTATAATATATATTCAACTATTTTAATAATATGAATAGATAGACACCCACATCGTCCCCCATGGATTTGGACCTTATCCAGATCTAAATTGTAGGAATTTTAGAGATTCTCACATCTTAGCCATTTGTGACATCTCACATCGTCCAGGGGAGTGATCCTTATATGTATATTTCCATCCCTACCTAGCACGAGGCCTTTTAGGAGCTCACTGGCTTCGGGTTTCGTAGGAACTCCGAAGTTAAGCAAGTAGCGCACGAGAGCATTCCCAGGATGGGTGACCCATCAGGAAGTTCTCGTGTGAGTTCCTAAAAACAAAACCGTGAGGGCGTGGTCGGGGCCCAAAGCGGACAATATCGTGTTACGATGGTGGAGCGGGCCCGGGAAGTGGTCCCCCCCAGGCCCCATCCCTACCTAGCACGAGGCCTTTTGAGAGCTCACTGACTTCGGGTTTCGTAGGAACTCCGAAGTTAAGCGAGTAGCGCGCGAGAGCATTCCTAAGATGGGTGACCCATCGGGAAGTTCTAGTGTGAGTTCCCAAAAACAAAACTGTGAGGGTGTGGTCGGGGCCCAAAGCGGACAATATCGTGCTACGATGGTGGAGCGGGCCCAGGAAATGGTCTTCTCGGGCCTGGATGTGACAATTTGGTATCAGACCCTAACCCTGGTCGTGGTGTGCCAACAAGGACGTCGGGCCCCTAAGGGGGGTGGATTGTGACATCCCACATCACCCAGGGGAGTGATCTTTATATGTATATTCTCATCCCTACCTAGCACAAGGCCTTTTGGGAGCTCACTGGCTTCGGGTTTCGTAGGAACTCCGAAGTTAAGCGAGTAGCACATGAGAGCATTCTCAAGATGGGTGGCCCATCGGGAAGTTCTCGTGTGAGTTCCCAAAAACAAAACCGTGAGGGCGTGGTCAGGGCCCAAAACAGACAATATCGTGCTACGATGGTGGAGCAGGCCAGGGAAGTGGTCCCCCCAGGCTGGGATGTGACACATTCATCGTACATCGTGTGGTCAGAAATTATTTAAATTTTATTATTTAAAATTAAATACAAATAGGATTTAATAAAAACTAGCAGTATAATATACCATGAATGATTAAGATATGAAGATCCCTAGGATCCCCACAAAGAAGATCCAAAGAGGATCCTCATCTGTCCCCCATATCCGTACAAAATAAAATAGTGCATTAGGTACTAGTACTATATACGAGTGTACGAGTAGCACAAATAGATAGGCTTATATTTGGACGACGTTTTTCTCTCCTTCTAATCTCTCGTCCCTTCTCTCTCTTCCTATTTGAAAAGTCACACGATTAAATCACGTCAATATCTTATATTGATTTTTCAATAGAAATAAAAAGAAAAAAAACAAAATGTGATTGGGGGGAGGGAAGGTAAAGGAAATAGGAAAGGAAAGAATCTTACTCCCTTATTTTTAGCTTGACACTGGTATTGTTCGTTAATTTTCACTTTAGTCTCTCCATTTTATATTGACTCATATTATTATCTATACTTTTTGAATTGGTACTCTTCATTAAATTTCACTTTAGTCTCTCCGTTTTATATTGACTCATATATTATATGTACTTTTTTTCGCGTCACACTTTATTTCGTACATTATGCATTGTCTCACTTTTATACATGCACTTTTACTCAATGTCTCACTTTACCATAGTTCGTCAAATAGGTTAAAATAGTCGTTAATTGTGCTACTGTGGCATGAGCAATTTAGTATTTTTCAACTATGTTAAAATGACCCATGAGTGCAGAGACCTGATTTAAACTCAAACTAGGATTTGATTTCTCCATATTACTAAAAATAAAGAACAAGAAATCAGGAGATCGAGATTCTCATGATAGAATCCTAAGAATTTTGCAAAAGGATCCAAAACCATTAAAATTGTTTTGCGAATTTTGAAATTCAACCTTTTCTTTTTATATTAATTTTCAACCTTCTTTTCTCATATTTTTTTGTCTTAATAGAAGAAATCAAACCCTAGTTTCAGTTTAACCCACTTCCATTAGTTTGGAGATAACATCTTGAGACGATTAAGTGAAAGAATATTCTCAAGATATATGACATCCCACATCGCACAGGGGAGTGATTCTTAAATGTATATTCCCATCTCTACCTAGCACGATACCTTTTGGGAGCTCAATGGCTCCGAAGTTAAGCGAGTAGCGCACGAGAGCACTCCCAGGATGGGTGACCCATCGGGAAGTTCTCGTGTGAGTTCGCAGAAACAAAACCGTGAGGGCGTGGTCGGGGCCCAAAGAGGACAATATCGTGCTACGGTGGTGGAGTGTGACCGGGAAGTGATCCGCCCCGGGCGGGGATGTGATAGATTGGTATCAGAGCCTAACCCTGGTCGCGTGTGTGCCGACGAGGACGTCGGGCCCCTAAGGGGGGTGGATTGTGACATCCCACATCGCCCAGGGGAGTGATCCTTAAATGTATATTCCCATCTCTACCTAGCACGAGGCCGTTTGGGAGCTTACTGGCTTTGGGTTCCATGGGAACTCCGAAGTTAAGCGAGTAGCGCACGAGAGCATTCCCAGGATGGGTGACCCATTGGGAAGTTCTCGTGTGAGTTTCCAAAAACAAAACCGTGAGGGCGTGGTCAGGGCCCAAAGCGGACAATATCGTGCTACGGTGGTGGAGCGGGCCCGGGAAGTGATCCGCCCCGGGCTGGGATGTGACAAGATATTAGTTAGGAGATAACATCTTGAGATGGTTAAGTGAAAAGAAAAAAAAACATCTTGAGATGATGATGGAAGTATCCCTTGATTGATTGTGATGAGGATTCCTTATTTAAGTTGATCTTTAATTAAGAGAGTAGTAAAGACATGGTTTGGCAATTTTGTTTTTTGATCACAAAGACAACTTTCATTAAAATAAAAACTAGTACAAGGCCCAAAAAGGACTATGTAAACAACTATAGGGAAGGTAAAAGGACTAAGCAAAATGAGAGCGGCAACCCAAGATACAATGAGAGGCCCACACAAGCTTAGGCTCGAAGGCAACATAAAATAGACAATAAAAAACCCTAATCTCTATAGCAAAGACCACATCGCCGCCGTTGTCACATCCTTGAAGGAAGCTAAACTCCGAACCGAGAAAGTAAACACCAGATCCAAGTCCCCTTCACGAACCCCTGTAAATATATACAAACAAAGTAACATATGAGAAGAGGGTGAGGCTAAAGGGGTATGTAAAATACCCAACACTTAAGCCTCGATGGAGATCCGACATGTCGGTTGGGGAGGGGAAGTAAACCTGATATCCAATTTCTGATCAGAGCCCACTGATCCAAGCACATGGTGGGATGAGGATGAAATATCACAACTAAGGAAGAGGGAGGAAGGGAAATAAAAGACAAAAGCATTAAAAGTAGGCTAAAAAATGCTGGATAAGAGGCACGAAGTCCCGGATAGTTGAGACTCGGCTCAAGGAAAACTGAGATTAAACTTAGGGGAGAACTGAGAATTAAAAATGAAGGGAGAAAACTGGAAAAGATGAAGGAAGCGGAGGAAGGAAGCAGGGATGGGGGAAGAGCAAAGGAGAAGTAGGAGGAAGGAAAATAGGAAAAGTGCAAATGAAGGAAAACCTGAGAAAACTCAGGAGAGATGGAGTAAAATGAGGAAAATAAGAAAGGAAGGAAGGAGGGAGGATACCTCCGGCACCCAAGCCAAAGGCTAGGGTCGACATCAAAGTTGGTAGGAGGTTTTCACAGAGAGAAATTTAGAGAGAGAAAAGGAGAGACTTTTTTTAGAGAGAGAGTCGGCCTGAGCTTTTAGGGTTTGACAATTAATCATAGTTTTAATGCCTTTGACTATTCTTTCTTGCTGCGAGAAGGGAGCTTGGTGGTGTCATAGTCTGTTGCTCAAGCCTCCAAGAATGCTGGACTAGGCATGGAAATATTTTTGGGCCTCGCCCATTTAATGTGGGCATTATTGTCTTCTTCAGAAAAGAGTCCACGTATTGTCTCTAAGATTTTTAGAATTATTTTTGGCTACATAATTAACAATTCTTTTAACTTATTAGATGGAACAAGGTAAAGATTGAGGAAGAATGCATGTGTTAAAGTGAGACATTAAGAATGTAGAGGTAAAGTAGGACATGAAGGAAGAACTTATGTGGTAAAGTGAGACAATATAAAGTATAGCAATTAAAGTAAGATTTGGTAAAAAGTACGCGTGTCATAGCTAAAAATAAATCAAATTGATATGAAGAAAGATTTGTCTCTTTCTCTATATTAATCTCCATTCTTTATAGTAAGATTATATTTTAGCGGCTAACATACAATCTCAAACCTAAAATTTATAAATGTTTTTTGAATGGCTTAAAGCATTGTCGGTTAAATTAATTTTGAGTTCCAAAAACATTTTAAGTATTTTATGGAAGAAGTATCAAATATGCTTCTTGCAATAAGCAGATTAAGTGCTTTTTCATGACCTACTTGAATTTTTACTAAAGATTGGTTTAAAAAACATTTTCAATAAAAACACTCTTAATCATTTAAAAAACACGTCAAAACGAGCTGTATACTCTAAAAGTTCTAAGCGTTATACTATTAGTTAAATATGTAACAACCAACATTTAACGATTAAAAACTTCAAAATTACTATATAACCTTAAGCATCATGAATATATTTCCGTTAAAACACCATCTCGTCATGTAATAATATGAGTTAAACAATAAGTTAATATCCCAACATATCAAATCCGAATTATAACACATCCACACGTGATCGCATCAAAGAACGACAGGACAATCTCTATTTGAATCCTCCCTCCTTCCTGTCGGCCTAATTTTATTAATTACTCACAAATCCTTCCTTAATTTAATCAATCAATCCACAATGAATGATGAATCTATCAAAACTGGAATAAAGTAATCGTCTTTCCCCCTGTAATCTGTGCTCTATCAAATCTACCCGCGTGTGATTGATGATTCGATTCAGCAGCTATTAAACTTAAAAATTAGCGAGAATAAACCCCAGTTAATCAAGGTAATTAATTAACCATGCTTAACAGGAAGAGGAAGGTGAAGAGAAAGTGCATCCGTACACTTATGGCAAATATCTGTATTCTACTTTTTAGTCAAAATGGTTCTTGAATTTTGTATAACACATCACTTTGGTTTTTTGAAATTTGTAATTAATAGGAGTGGTCCTTAAGATTAAGTTGTTCATCATCAATCATTTTGGTCATTATATGCAAAATTGTGTTCAATAAATATCAAAATGACAAATATACCCGCAATTTAATAAACAAAAGGCAAAAATAATTTGACAAAAAATAAAAAGTATTTTGGTCATTTTATTCTTATTTAATAGAGATTTTTCAAGGAAATATCAAAATGATTAATGGTGAACAAACTTATGGATTAAGTCTATTAATTTTAAATCTTAGAGATCAAAATGAGGAGTTATGCAAATATTAAAAACTATTTTAACTAAACAGAATTGTTATTGGCTCTCAAAATTTCTTATTTTACACTTCAAACTTTTTATATTTAGAAATAAAAATACATTTATAAAAAATGTAAAATAATATTTTTAAAATGTCATTAATACTTCTCTAACTAAAAAGCCTTCTATACATTTATGGTTGAGAGTGTGTCGGTGGTGGAGAGGAAGATCAACAGATCAGATTGGCCGTTAAGAAGGAAGGAGACGGAGAGAGAGATGGGATGATCGGACGGTGGAGGTGAGTGGTGGTGGCAGGTTTACAGGCTGGACTCGATTGGATGGTCTGTAATGATTGGCTCCCGGATTCGGCCTTCCTTGTCGCTTTCAGCCACCTCACCCTCACATTTCTATTTTTTAAATATTTTAATTTTTAATATTTAAATGTTTGAAAAGGAAATGAAAAAAATCCCACACGAAATGCTGGACAGCCTGGCTTCCTCAGTCAAACTCGCACCCAACCGTTATCAACTTATCATTCATCGTTATCCCCTCAACGATATTACTTTATTCATTTTTTAATATTTCCAAATAATTCTTTATTTTCCTAACCACCAAGCTCTTAAATTTTTCGACTAATACGATTAATTGTAAATAAAACTATTAATATAAAAATTAAATTTAACGGTTAAAATGCTTTATCGTATTAAAGTCCGGACTATATAGCATAAATAAAAAGAAGTGTTAAAATCGGTTTTCCCAACTTGAAGCCAGATTTAATCTTAACAACTTTGTTAATTTATCGTTTACGTTGCGTAATCGTAATAGTCGTAGCTAACTTGATGCCTAAATCCTCTGATTATTATCTAGATTTTTATTTATTTTTTGGTCTAAGCAAACAATATTATTTATATTAGAAATGAGGAGTTAGGTTTAACTTCACAATGAGTTAGTAATAATGTAGTTCAAATTCATTTTTGACAAGAATCAAATCTAAAACTTCTCACTTATAAATAAAAATAAATGTCAGTAGATCGTAAATCGTAATACTAAATGGTCGATTTCAAAAATATTTAAAATTAAAAAAAAAAAAATTAAAAACAAGAGAAACGAACACTCAAGAGTCCTCCAACTGTGACAGAGTAAAGTAGACGCTCCTGCTGTTGCGGTGGGCATAAAAAAAAAAAAAGCAAATAAATAAAATAAAAATAATATTCGACTACTAAACAAATGAGTCAAAATTCTTACTAAAAAGTGAATTGTTGATTTATAGAATTTTAGATTTACGATCATAACTTTTTATTTTATAAATTATTTTATAAAAATTATATCTAAAATAATTAATTAAAATTAAAATCGTTTAATTATTTAACTGTATAAAAAGGGATCAACCAAATCGATAAGGTTACAAACGGATTTCTTCTTATTCATCTTTAAAAAACCAAACATCGTTGAACAAAAAATAAAATAAAAAGGCAAAGAGTGATGGTTATGCAATTCAGTTCACTTTCCAAATGACGCGTGTCCCTTCCAGCTGTATCCCAAACCTCCCAAACTCTTAACCGACTGCTTCCAACAAGCGGTGCCGCTGAAACCCACATTACCTACTATTTAACAATCAAACCCCCACCGGCCCAACCGGTCACCATTCACCCCCTCCCCTTCCTCGTATAAAAACCCCCACCCTACGCCTCACCACTCTGGTTTTTCTTCTCTGCCCAAATCCGAAGCTCTCAAACTTTCAAAATTCAAATATTTACAGAGATATTAAAATCGAAAAAAAAAAAAAAAAAAAAAATTAAAGAGAGGGAGATTGTGTGAGTTAGTTGCGATGGCGGTGATCAGGAAAGATATGGATCGAATCAAGGGTCCATGGAGCCCCGAGGAGGACGACTCGCTCCAGAAGCTGGTGCAGAAGCACGGCCCCAGGAACTGGTCGCTGATCAGCAAGTCGATTCCGGGTCGGTCCGGGAAGTCGTGCCGGTTGCGGTGGTGCAACCAGCTGTCGCCGCAGGTGGAGCACCGCGCTTTCACTCCCGAGGAGGACGACACGATTATCCGGGCACATGCCCGGTTCGGGAACAAGTGGGCCACCATCGCCCGCCTCCTCAACGGCCGGACCGACAACGCCATCAAGAACCACTGGAACTCCACCCTCAAGCGAAAATGCTCTGACGGCGGTGGCGTCGTTTTGAATGGAGGGTACGATGGCCATTTTTTCCTTGACCACGAGCAGCCGCCTCTGAAGAGGTCCGTTAGTGCCGGGTCGGGCGTGCCTGTTTCCACCGGGCTTTACATGAGCCCGGGTAGCCCGTCCGGGTCGGATGTGAGCGATTCCAGCGTGCAAGTCATGTCTCTTCCCGACTGCCACGTGTACAGACCCGTGGCAAGATCTGGCGGGGTTTTGCCTCCAGTAGAAACGACGTCGTCTTCCAACAACAGCAGTAACAGCGAGAAGGAGAACGACCCTCCGACTTCACTGTCTCTGTCACTGCCCGGGGTCGACGCCGGGGAGGTGTCGAACCGTGTTGCGGCGGCGACCGAGTCGATCCCTGCTCCGGTTCCGATTCCGGCAGATCCGGTGTTGAATATGCCCTCGGAGTTGCTGGGAGTGATGCAGGGGATGATAAGGAAGGAGGTGAGGAGCTACATGGCGAGGTTGGAGCAGGGCGGGGTTTGTTTTCAGCAGGCTGCGGCTGCTGACAATGACGGGTTTAGGAATGTTGGGGTGAATCGAATTGGGTTTATAGCAGGATTGAGTGAGGGAGAAAGGTGCGGAGTGTTCCGGACATTTTCGCAATTACGATGATGGAATGGAGCTCAATGCAAAAGGTTTTGAGCTTTATGGACAGGAGAAGTAGCTAGGCAGTGAACCCTGATCATAAAATCTATGGAGGGGTCTGTGGAGGGGGACGGAAGGAAGAAGAGGGGTGGTGGCGTTGTCTTATTTTTATATTAATTTTTGCTTTTTTTTTTTTTTTTTTTTTTTTTTATAAGTAAGGGAAAATAATAATTTTGGTCAGTGTACAGAGAGAGACTGAGAGAGAGAGAGAGAGAGAGAGAGGTAGAAGACAGGTCAGAGTGGAATCCAGTTCAAAGAGGGAAGGGAACTTTGCGCCTTGTTCATCGATAACCAAGCAACCTTTTAAGGGAAGAAAAATGGAAAGAAAAAAAAAATGGGAGGAGAAAAAAGAAAATGAATCCTTGAAATTTCACTTATTTTTCGTCCTCTTAATATTTAATTTCCAGTTTGTTTTTGTTGCTCATATTATTGATCTCTGCTGTGCAATGGTAAAACTGAAAATGGGTATTGTTGCTCTACATTTGAGGGATTTTGGGATATGGGGAAATGGTGAAATGAAAACTTCATCCTATATCGGTAAGATTTACGAAGTTGATGACGATATCTACCGATTACTACATGAAATTTGTCCAAATTACTTTAGATTTTGAACTTTTGAATTTTTTTAGATATTTTTCTTTATTTTCGATTAAATTTAAATGAGTTCTTATACTTAACGTAAATTTTCGTCAAAAATAACCTCATTGTAATTTTTTATATTTTTTTTGAAAACAACTGACCAAATAATGTTTTTTTTAAGACGATAATTTTTACACTAAAAAAAAAATTGGGTTTAGTCTTATAGTTTAATAATAATATTGTTCAAATTTACTTTTGATGATAATTGAACTTAAAAGTTTGTTTATGAAGAATATTAATAGATCATAGTACTAAATGATTACTAATACCGAATGTTAATATCGATATATTAAACGAGACCACAGCATTCACAAGACGAGACGACAAAAGGTAGTGTTTGGACCATTGAAACGGTTGTTGGCGTATAATTACAAGAAAAAAGAAGGCAAGTAGGATACGTTTCTGGGTTTGTGGCCGTAGGATCTATAAAGGCAAATATTTAAATACCCAAACAGTGAAAGGCTTTCTGGTATTTCTGGTTAATTTGTTCAAACTTAAAATATAGGGAGGGAGGTGGGGTTGATGCGACAGCAATGGCCTAATACCTAACAACATAAGACGGGATTTGTCAAAAAAATAAAAGGAAAAGTGGGAGGTGGAACTCCGTTTACTTGTTGGGTAAGAAAAATATCTCAATATCTTTGCCTTCCACCCAACAATCAATTACGCAAAAAGGTGACTTTGCACTTGATAGGGTAGATATTTTGAGATGTTGAGTTGAAGGTGTGAACAAATGCTCACACCTTCAACTCATCAATCGAAACTCATAAAAAATATTTGGTTTCATTACGTTGAATACTGGGAGTTTATCGTGACTTCCAGTATTCTATAGTAGTTAACTAATAACTATGAGCAAGTCCAATCGTTAGTAACCGAAGCCCGTCAAAACATAAAACATGCTATTGCTTTCCCGCAAATACAAGTTTAGTAGCTAGCGCCATTGCTTTCTCCACCGTCATCTTTCATACTTAGAGATTTTACGTGTTTGAGGAGTTCACGAGCTGAGTTGAGATTGGTGTGTTCGGAGGCTTAATCCATCTTATAAGTTACGACGCTAAAGAATAATTACTGATGACATTTTACGTAAATTGTACACATTTTCTTAGCCAACGGATGAATATAAAAGTATGTAGAGGCGTTATCAACAAGATGGTGTCTTTAATAAATTGGGGACATCATCCATGGTAAAATATAGGTGGAAAGTTGAAAAAAAGGACGGTTGGGAAAGTCGAATGTGGGCGTGGAATTTGTTGGTAAGGAAGCACTTTGCAGTTGAAAAAAAAAATGGGAGATAGGCATGCAAATATCGTTATCGTTAGGTGGTTGACCCATGTCAGCAAGGGAGGGAGGCATAAAACACATGACAGCTCCATGCACCGTCTTCCAAGCACGGATTAGGTAATTACTGAAAAAGGTAGCTTGGTGAGCAAGATATGGAAAACAACTATGACTCCTTCCGGCCGCCGCCCAAGTCTATTTTTCTGTAAATTAAAGGGCTATTTTATTGCTTCCTAGGGTTTGAATTAAACATACGAACTCCATTGTTGTAAGTTTTACAGAAGAAATTGTGATGCTCAACGAACATCGGACTGAAAATCAAGATTTTTTACAGGTTAAATAACGGACTCTTGACGAAATGATACTTACAGAAGATTTTGACGGTTTAACCAACGAGTTATAAGGGGAAAAGGTGTCTTAAGTTACTCAGCTGCAGCTTGGATGGTGTTTCCGCCGGATTTAAGTGTCCTCGGTGATATGAGTTTAGATTTCAGTTCGTTCACCAAATGCAATAAATCCTGCCTCCAGGACCACGTTGGGTGGTTTAGAGCGCGGATGGAATTGAGGCAAACAAGAAGCGTACCACCTTCGTGTAATAGAACCTACATGTCAACCAAACAAGAGCAATAATGAAACCTGAAGCTAAAGTTAGAGAGCAGCCAAGAGTTTGTGGCACTGCTTCTAATGGCGTACTCTAAAAGACATGGAAAAGAAAGTAGCAATAAGGTTTCAGAAATAAAAAGACGAATCAATTCATACCGTTAACCAGAGGGGAAGAAATCCTAATACGGATGGAAGAGAAGCCAAAATTATACAGGATAAAGCAAGGGCTACACTCTGCTTCACCTGCATTTGCATGAAGAAAATAACGTCAGTAACAGAAAATAACAAACAAGTGATGGGATAGATGTTCAGCAAGTACCAAGGCAGTTGTTTGGCGAGACTTGGCGATACAGAATGGTACAGCAGATATATTGTCTCGCAGCAACAGAACATCTGCAACAGCTGTGGCAGTTGCACTAGCACGTTGGGCAAGGACAATCCCTACAGTGGCTGCTGCTAGCGCTGGAGCATCATTTATACCCTCGCCGACCATTATCAGACCCCCACCTGTAGTAAATCCCAGAATGTGCTGAGCTAAACAAAGTAGCTTCAGAAAATAGGTGAGGGAAAGACTGGCATACCTTCGATAAATTGCCCACCACCATAGACATGATTAATTCAACACTTGATATAATGCACAGTACATTATTGAAATTAGAATGAAAAGGATATCGACACGGGGGAAACAAGAAGAAAAGACATTCTCAGTCAAAATACATAATGCAAATGCAATTTCCATTCCTGGTACTCATATTAATAATGGTTAACAAACATGCAGGACATACGTAGACAAGTTGTTAAAATATAACACGTTTAGGAATGAATTTAACAAATTAGAAAGGTAAACAAATTCCTGAACCTTTTAATTATGCTAAGACAATCGATAGAAGACCCAAACGAGGGCGTACATAGTACTTAATGTTACCTAGTCATCAACTGTGCATCTGCCAAACCTCAGATATACATGAGGAGTGAAAAGACTAAAAGAACTGAACGAAGTGCTACTTTGTCATTGGGGAAACAGAAAACCTACATATCATTTATATTTAGAGATACAAGGACCACTGATCAAATGGCATGTTACTAGGCGTAAAGATCATAAAACTCACCCGTATCCCTTGAGACATCCTTAACATGACTGAGCTTATCCTCAGGCTTCAGGCTGCAATAAACTTCATTGATACCAACAGAATTTGCAACTCTCCAAGCACTTGAATCATGGTCACCAGTCAACATCATTACACGGAGCTTTGCTTGATCTTGTAACTCTTCTATGACATCCGAAACCCCAGGTCGAGGCCTATCCTCAAGGTGAATCAAGGTTACCTGCATAGGTTCATCCAGATTTAGAAAACGCTAAACAAAGACACACCATAGGAATATGGGTGTTTATATCGATAAACAAACAAAAGTTTCGGTAAGCGTCCATCCTATATAGCTTGCTAACATACTCTCCTAAATATGTACGTAGGTTGGGTAGTTTTGAACACCAGTATGCAAGTAAACCTTTTTGCAATAAGGTTAGTTATGCACATTTAAAAAATAATTAAGTTTAGTTACGCACATTTAGGCTAAGAACTAACCTATTTGTGTTCACTCTGCAGTTCAGTTATATCTCATACCCTCATAATTTCAACCAAACCCAATTACTATACCCTTATTTCACACTTCTTTTAACACCCAAACAAAATGAATATACTCTCATAATTTCAAATCCCACAAATTTCAGTTGTCACACCCACTTCAAACCAAAAGTTCCCCTTATTTGCATACTCTTAAAATGAAACCTCACCTTTTCATTGACGGAAAGAGCAGCACGAACAAATTCTGTTCCATACGAAGATGCACTAACAGCCTCCTTGATCTTTTCTGATGCATCTTTTGATCTACAAAGTGAGGTGATGAAATCTACTGAACCAAGAGATGCTTTCAACAGTTGACCCCCTTCAGTTCCTAACTATAATGAGATCGAAATCAATGTAAATCATTCTACCTCTCACTGGCCAAAAACACTTAAAAATGTAGGGTAAAACCATGAAAGACAATTGATGCCCTATGATCCATTCATTACATTTGTATTGATATGCCATCAGAAAAGAAAATAATCATGCACATAGAGCACCGCTGGAATCAAGGTATGTAATGTTGTGATTTGGCTCATCAAAATACCAAGGCCAAACAGGTTTAGGTGTCCAATTGGTGTTGGGAAAGGAGAAAAGGAATGCGCACAGGTTATTTCCCATAAGATTAGGAAATAGGTTTTTCTTTGTAATCCCAATCAGTTTAGGATTAGGAAGTAAGTTTTCCCTATTCTAAAAGGATTTAGGAATCCTATACTTGTAAGGCATGTAACCATTGGTCTATGTACTATAAATAGGCTTGTTGGGGGCTGTTTATTCACACGAACAGCCGAGAGAATACTAGGGTAGAGAGCCAAGAGTGATCGAGAGATCTAAAGCAAGGTTTTGGGGTTAGCATAAGGGTTTTCATTAAGTTCTTCATCAAGTTGTTATTCTCCAAAGTGCAGGTGATTTCTCAATAGAGATCACACAAGGAGTAGGCAAAGTTCGCTGAACCTCGATAAATTCGTGTTTACTTAATAATTCATATATTCGAGTAGCACCATCTTATAAGTTTGCACAACACTTAAGACTATCGATAAAAAAGATCAACTATGGGGGATTAAAATCTACACATAACCGATAGATACTGGTATGGATTAAAAAATAGCTAAGACATGGAAAAGTGGCAGCAAATATAGATTACAAAACAGAATGGGGTCATATTGGATAAGAAAATGAGTGAAGCACTTCATTTTTAAAGCTGGAAATTTATAAAAGAAAAGGTCTATACTAGTTAGGAAAAAGAATACCTCGATGCCATTGAGAGTAGCAATTAGACCTCTGCCTGGAAAATACTCAAAACTCTCAATAGAAACAGAAGGAAGGTCTTTACCTTCGCTATGGTCGACCACAGCTCTGAAAGAAAAATAGAATGACCGATAAGTACTGATATTATCATCTTCAACATATTTCATCTGTTAAATAGTATATTAGATTCGAACATATCTCATTACTAGATAAAGGGCATTAAGATTAAAATAAACGTTGTCAGCAAGGAGTAAAGTTGTTCATTACCCTTTTTGAGTGGGAAACAATGTGTGTACAAGTTGAATCAGAAAGGATGTTTTACAGATTACAATTGCCAGGGATAGTAAGTTGAGCAGAAAATTAAATAGGACCGCTGTCCAAAAACAGTACCTTCCAATAGGGTGAGTGGTACCCTTCTCCATTGCAGCGGCAACAGCAAGAGCCTGCTTTTCACAGCTGGGGAAACAACAGGAAGAAAAATCTGATATACTTTTTCTCATCCGATGCCCGTAAATTGGTTCAATTGCTTTGAACGCCAACCCCCCGGTTGTCAAGGTTCCAGTTTTATCAAATGCAATAGTGTGACAAGAAGCTAGAGCATCTAGCACATGGCCACCTTTCAGCAATATCCCCTGTAACAAATATAAAAGGTGGCATGTCAAACCCAAATAGCACACGCCATATTACTGCACAGAATTTAAAATTGTAAACACGTAAATGCATGAAAAGCAAACTAGTTCTTGATTATAGCATTGGTTAAAATGCCTACCTTCCTCGCACAGGAACTAATTGCAGTAGCATATGCCAATGGAGCTACAGCCAAAGCACATGGTGAAGCTGCCACCATGAGGCCCAATGCTCTATAAACTGATCCTCTGCAAGCTAAAGGATTAAGCAAATATCAACTAGATGGACGATGAGCATGCCCTCTATTATGAATACATCTAGTGCAAAGCGGTATTCAACTAGTCTTTTAGAAGCAGGAAAGAAGGTAGTTCTTTCAGGTTTTGGTATTGCAAACCCGTCTAGCATTCATTTTGTCTGAATTAACATATATATAATTGTGAAAAAATGTATATAATCATTTTTCATTTCCCAGGCTTATCCGTGGGATCCAGTAAAGCTAAAAATTAAAAAAAAAACTCTTCTTAGGGAAGATTACCTGATGTTCCAATAAATGGCCACTTGAATAGGAATGGGCCAAGAAGAGCAATGGCAGCTGACAAAACTACCACCACCTTGCTGTATTGCTCTCCAAATTGATCCAACCACCTCTGAAGCTTTGGTTTGTTCAATTGTGCTTCTTCAGTCAATTGCACAATTCTACTAAGGGTTGATTCTTTCCAAGTTTTAGTTGCCTGCATAAACAATCGGATTTAGCACCTAATCACCGCGCATTACAACAATCTTACTAGCATGAGAACTCTAGAAACCCATCCTTGACAACTTTCAAGATCATCCCGTCAATGACTCTGGCATTAATTATATTTCCAAGGTAAATTGGGAATCTAATGAATTACATGCGAAGTTTAAGGGTTATAAAAATATCTAAAAACTGGGTCAGAAAAGACTCATTCATGAGAAACATCAAGGGTGTTACATGTAACTTTCGGTGTGGCTTCTATCATTTACACAGGGAGAAAAATTAAATATGAAAAACAAGTTCTTTTTCTTTCAGTTATGTATCCCATTCTGAAAAACTCGAAAACAAAATATTCAAGAATGTACCTTCAATATTATCCTGCCATCCAAGTTCCTCGCACCACCAGGAACCCTGTCTCCAACTTTTGTCTCCAGCGGTTTAATCTCTCCAGTCAAGTGCTCGATAGTAATGGTGGCAGTACCTTGGAAAACTTCACAATCTACAGGCACAGACTAATCACAACACCAGCCCCGATTACAATGCTTCCATATTCTAATGGATCATTTAGTGAGAGATATAATGATATATCATTGTAGTGAGGACAAGACCTATTGAAGACCCTACCAAATCATTCCACTAGTGATACAAACATCAAGGTCGTAAATTTGGTTCCCGTACCTCACCAGCTCCGACGAAAATGTACGACCCCACTTGTAGGTCGTGCACAGGAACCTGTTTGTACTCCAACTCGGATGTATTAGGAAGTTGTCCGTCATTGATATCCAGCACAAGAGCGAAATCCGGATAATTTTCCTTCAACTCTTTGACGTCGATCATAGACCGACTTGTGAAATACTCCTCAGCTGCATTGACAACACATAATGATCAATACACATTGCTAGCTGCCACCAAATAGTAGCGAAACTGAAATGCTTACCGATATGAGCAAGGTTGAACATGGCCAAAAGTAACCCTCCTTCTAATGCATTCCCCATAAACACAGACGCAAATGCTGCTAAAGCCATCAATACATGAATGTTCACCTTCCCGCCACTTAAATCAGTAAGGGCGTCAAGTGCCGCCGAGACCTACAGTTAAATCCAAGTCAAATTCAAGCAATTGCATATCAAATTATAGGGTTTTAGCCAATAAAAAAAGGAGGATGCTAGTTCTTTAGTTCTTACCCCCACTAGAGGAAAAGCGACGAGTATGAAGGCGTTCTGCATAGGCTTCGCGGCCAGCTTGGGCATCAAATAAGGGCAAGCGGCGGCGGCGAGAAGCAGAGCGGCGGAGCAGAAGCACAATTGCAAGTGTTCCCTGAGGAAGTCGGCGAGATCGGTCCATCGCACGGCCTTGGCGAAGCGGACGAACTGTTTCTGCGATCCAGTGAGCTCCGCAGAGTCGTGGTGATGGTGGTGGTGGTGGTGGTCGTGATTATGGTGGTGGTGGTGATCATGATCGTGATCGTGATCGCATGTACCGGAGGTGCATCGGGGAGTGTTGGAATTGCGGAGACGAGGAGGGGGAAGAGGAGGGAGGGATTTGAAGCGGAAGATGGGAGGACGGAGGAGGGGGTGGTGGAAGATGGGTTTAAGGGAGGGCGAGTTGAGTCGAGTTGTAGTGGGGAGATGACTCAGTAGGAGGGAGTGGTGGTGGTTGGTGGTCACTTTAATTGGGAATGGATAAGGAAGGAGGGATTCCATTTGGGTTTTGGTAGAGAGAGAGAGAGAGAGAGAGAGAGAGAGAGAGAGAGAGAGAGAGGGTGTTCAAAACATGGTCGTCGGTGAGACCTTGAGAAGTGGAAGTGGAAGAGGAAGTTGTTTTCCCGTCGGTGTTTTATTTGTTGCGAGAGTTTGGAGTTTTGGAGTTTGGAATGGTCGGTCTGCTGATTGGGTGGTGACATTGTCTCCACAGCATGTCCTCATTTCGAAACCCTGCAAGTGACAACTGGGATTTTGGGGCCGTTGATTTTAATTTATTTACACCTTCTATTAAATTAAATTGATTGTTTGGTCAACTATTAATTGTTTGTGTGACAATAAATGACTCAACTCTCAAGACTATAATCATAGTAGAAATAACGCATTAATGTCGTCTCGTGCACTATCACGTAAACAAATCAAACGATTAACTTAACGGAAGATATAATTTGACATGTGATGTGATAAAAATCGGAGCATACCCTATTTGAATAACTTCAATGGTGTAAAATATACAATCATTTTATGAACATACTTTTTTGGTTAATTACAAATTTTTCGCCGTCATGTTTCGGTCTTTTTTTTTTTTTTCACTTCGGTCACATAAATTTACCTCATTTCAAGTTGGTCTCTAAATTTGTGAAGATATGTTGAATGAGGTCTTTAAATTTGTGAAAAATGTGTTTAATGAGGACATGTAGAAATTTTCATTACAAAAATTGATACAACGATATGTGAACACTTTTGTCTAGGGTTTAATACTCTTAAGATAAATTGCACTAATCATCCATTTGGTTGTGATCATATGTCAATTACTACCTTAGTTAAAAGACTTACCAATACCTTTGTGGTTAAGCCCGTTACCAATCTAAGACCAATTCCAAGTTTTCATCCAAATTACCTCTAATTCGAACCATTATGCACATCACATTCTTTGGTATATTCATAATTTAAATATCTAACAAGCACTAGTACTATGATCTAACAACATTCATTTTTTCTTGTAAGTTAGAAATTTCGTATTTGACCCACATATATACAAATATTGGAGCTGAGCTTAAAGCCTAATTACATTAGCCCCAAATGTCACCCTCTTTTATGTAATGATGGATTCCCATACCCTCCTTAACCCATCCCCCCCCCACCCCCTCCCCCCCCACGCGGGTGGATAGTGTGAGTGGTGACGTTTTTAGCATTAGATACGGCATCTTAGGCTCTTGGACCCCTCAAACTACAAGTTGTTATTCTGCATTTTGGCTGTTTGCCTCTATGTAGGCTTTCTGTGTATCTTTCTAGCATTTTTGCCCTGGTTTTATGGAATCCAATCTACCCAAAAAAAATAAAATAAAGAATGATCACACTCACTCCAGTGCCTTAAAATTAGCTTTTGCATGGGCAAAATTAGACATAATTTAAATAAAAATATTGCTACACGTATAATATTGCTATATGACGTTTGAGCATGTGGTTCAATTTCATTCATCCATAAAGGGTTCAAAACTCCCCATTCTCTAAAATATTGTAATATTTTGAATTCTTTACATTTTTATTTGCACATTGAAAAGAACAATGTATATGACGCTTGAGCATGTGGTTCAATTTCTCGTCCACCAAGGATTCAAAATTCCCCATCCTTTAAATTATTGTAATAGTTTCGAACCCTTTACATGTATATGGTGAATTCCAAAATGAGGTCTAGAGGTCGTTGGTAACGGTGGGTAACGGTCGTAACAACAACAATGATGATAGTTTTTCGTCTTTTTATTTCTTAATCTCATTTTGGTGATTTGAAGTTGTAAATTTTGATGGGTATTTTGTCCAATGAAAATTTCTTTGGCAATAAATCAAAACCAAGAAAAACTAGTATATATGGCACAGCTTAATTATCTGATAGTCTTGGTCTTAGGTCTACACTGCACAACTTTGCAGATATAGTCATGTTTTTTGTTGTCACACTGAAGGAACAAATTTGGTCATCGAATAATAATAAAAATCAAGTGTCGCACGATAATCATTTTGTTGTTAGTTAATTTTTTTTCCTTTTTTGCTAGCAATAAAGGGGAAATACAAGGGAGAAAAAAAGATGGGAATGTAATGAAAACTCGAAATTGATAGCAGCTTTTAGTAAGTTTTATTTTCTAGTTTTTGTTCCGTAAATTGCCCATCATTTTTCGGTCATTCGTCCCTCTACCCTTCATCCACCCAATTTTTTTTTTTATCATTCTTCTATATTTACTTTTCTATATTTATCAGAAAAGATAAAAATTAAAAATGAAATAGCCACCAAACGGACTGTGAATATTAAATGCATACCAGCATTCTAAATATCTAATTAAATGACGTGTTCTTGGTCATGTGAGAAGAACATATGTCTTGGCCATGTCTCCACATATCACCCAAAGGCCAAAAGCATGCCTTCTCTCTCGTCTCACCCAATACGATAGATGAAGAAAAGGATTTCATATATCGAACATTTATTTTTGTCCTAATATCTACTTTACACACGCACGCACGCACGAACATTTATTTTTGTCCTAATATCTACTTTATACTCGCACGCACGCACGCACCCACGCACATAATGAAGAAAAGGTTTTTATATCTCAAACATCTATTTTTGTCCTAATATCTACTTTATACATACATATATACAAATATACACACACACCTACCTCGAAGATTGGCAATCCCACAAAAACTTCAACAATAAGGTATCGTTTGGTATGCAGACAGGACGGGACGGAACGGAATGGGACAGGACGGGACGGGACAGGACGGAACGGAACGGAGCAGGAGCAAAGATGCCATCGGAAGGAAACAAGGAGGAAGAAGAAGGAGACGGAGAGGTTATAATTTTGTGTTCCACGGATGTGGAACGAGTCGTTCCAGGGTGGTGAGGTGGAACGAAAATTCACCCAAAACTCGTCCTGTGGAACAGCTCGTTCCACTCGTTTTAGGCGCACCAAACGTGGGACGGAACGCCTTGTCCCACTCTGTTCCGTCCCGTCCCACGTACCAAACGGTACCTAAGGGCACCGAGGCAGCCTGTTGTAAGAAAACCACACACATGTCAGGTTGTGCATGTACTTAAGTTGGAATAGTATTGGTGTGATTAGCAATGGATTATTGGTCGGAATTTGAAACCTTAACTAAATGTCCCCACGAACAGGAAAACGGTGCAGAAAGATGTATAGCTCATTTGGATGTGCTTTTAAATGACTAAAAGTGCTTTTGGTGAAAATGTTTTTTGAACCAATCATTAGTAAAAATGCAAGTAAATTTTGGAAAAGCACTTCAAGTGCTTCCTGGAAAAAACACATAACTGGTGCTTATAGCAGTAAGCAATTTAAGTGTTTTTGGAACCAAAAAACATTTTCTCTAAAAGCACTTTCAATCATTTTAAAAGCACATCCAAACGAGCTCGTAATGTGTTTTGTACTGTGGAATGAGATTCACTTTAACAATTACCCTTTGGTTCCTGGGTAAGTAAGACCATATATTTTGGCATTCTTCATGCATGCATGCATGTAGCATTTTATCAAATAATTAACCTTTACGTTTGGGGAGGCTTCTCCTCTGCCACGGTTGTTCATCCAAGGTAATCAACAAGTTTTTAATTAGTTAGGAACCGTGAACCGCACCGAATTTAACCAGTCTAGTTCAGTTTTGACTTTTGACTGTCAACCACCGAAACAAACCGGTCAGTTCGGACCAGACTACCATTCCGGTTCACCAGTTTTTCGGTTTAAACGTCCACTCCTATCAAAAACATGAAATCTAAGATCTATCCTTGTAGCCCTTCATTTTGTGTTACCCTGCAAATAATTAGAGTAAAATGGACGTTTGTGGCTCTGATACCAAACATAAAACAACGCATTGCGATGTTTCTTCTTTAGCCTGAAATCGCTTAAATTTGATCAAACTTTTCGTAGTTCAACAAATGTGCCACTCTACTCAAAAGAAATATTATAACAGATTCCTCCTACTCGATGCCTATATTAAGAATCCAAACCACAACTCTTGATCAATGTTTACAAATGCACGTCATAAACACAACTGTTACTTCCAAGGTTACAGAACGATTACTGTATTCAAGAAGCAATTGTCTGTAACTCTGTCGTTGAAATAAAATTCCCGACAGAATACACTAAGGAAAACTAAGTAGAAACCGAAAAGAAAAGGAAAAGAATGAATTAATGCTGATGTTACAACAACAATTGGATGTTCCACGTTTCTGGATTGCCTAGGTGATTAATATGCCATGGTGATTAATCTCTACAGTCTCTGCCATCCGTCCAACGGTGGCAAATATGTGGCAACAGAAGTTAGAGCAGTTCATGTGGCAATTCAGTCATGTTTTCCCTTACCTTTCCCTTCAATGCTTTTCGAGCCATCATAAGCAGAAAGGAAGAACGTACTCTGATTTTTCTGCATAAACCTGCATGACAATGAAAAAAATTACTTGGAAGTGTACAAGAGGCTATAATTGAAGTGAGCTGCACCGAATTTGAAGAACATCATCAAAATAAAAGTGGCAGTGCACATGAAATACATCATTACTACTTGGAAGGTAAACTAGAGTTCCCATCAACTTCTTCAGGTTTTCTAATTAAATGACGTCGACTCATCTTTTCCTCTAGTTTTAATTGATTACACAACCGAATCTGAAATAACTTGCAAATAACCGGGCACAACTCATTTTTTCAAATCGAAACTTGAAAAGAATAGTGAGAAAGTAGCAAAATGTGACAACGGCGATGATGCTTAAGTTTTCATCTATTCTCACATCAGCTAAAATTGAGAAAACAGAAATATGTCCAAAAGGGTCATTTATGCAATGTATAAAGTTTGAGAGGATACTTGAGAAAATCAAGTAATTTCTGCTGCAAGTGGCTTTGTGTTTCCTCCTCAATGTTGACATATGCCAACAGCTCCGGCAACTTAACTGCAAACACCAGAAATCTGTCACTATTGCACAAAACTTAATTGACCACTTTCATGACAAAACATTTTTACTTTCAAATTTCACAAATCATCTATTGTTATGGTTGTCAGATCAGAAGAGACCTTTTAGACAAACCACAAATTCGTAATGCAAAAGGAAAACATTAGAATTTCAAAATCAACAGCTTGGATTTGGTCTATGTTTCTCCAGAAAGTTGTTGCCAGGGTCAAGGTCTAAGTTATGAATGAGATATTCATTAATTTACTGCACAAAGCCCAAACAAGACGTGGGAGACAGAAACACAGATAGAATAATATTAGGAGAAGTGTCCTTAAGCATTGCAGGAAAACGATTCTGTTGAAAAATGAAATTCACATTAACAGTAGAACAAAGTTTTGAAGTTAATGTCCTTTCTGGAGAGAAGTAGTGGATTTTCGAAGAAAGTGATTACAAAAATTGCAAGGACTGTACATGCACAGAGAGCGAACCTTTTTTTTTCTCCATTGCATGTGGCCCAATATCCTAGTAGATAGGGTGTTGCATTTCTACCCGGAGTCCTGGGTTCAAAACTCCCCCCTCCCCTAAAATATTGGAATAGTTTCGGACTCCCCCCCCAAACCCACCTCCTAAAATAGTAAAATTTGCGGGAAAAAAAAAAGGAACCTTCTTTTCTCCCCCTCAAACCCCAACCCTTTCCAAATCCCAGCTTCTCCTTTACCCCCTAAACAAGACCCAAGGGACCTATAATATGTATATGGATACCTAAGCTTTCTCCAAGCTTGCAATGTTTAAATTCAATGCAAGAGACATCAAAGCCACACATTCACCAGAGTCAACTAGTGGCATCAGTTGCCACCACACATAAAACGCCAAAAACAACATACGGACCAGACAAGATAAAGAATAATAACATATAAATTTCAAAGAATCAACACTTAGGGTGATCATACCAAAGAGTCGTAGTAAATGTTCAGCACCATATATTGTTGACGGAGAGATATCACCTACAACTGCTTCAAGATACTGTTTGCGTTCCTTTTTGTATAAGAGCATCACTGGCAATGCCTTGTCAAAGTAACATCGTATTCCTTTCAGGATTTCACCAACTGGATCAGTCACCCTGTATAGATCATGTAATGATCAATATGCATACTGCAACTCAAAACTACATCTTACATTATACACAGAAGCCGCAAGATAAGATTAGAGTACCATAATATTTATATGAGACATAATCATGTAGATTCAACTCATCACAAATTATAAGTTATAGACACTAATTGATCCATGGGGCGACATATTTGATATAAAAGTTTCAGCAAGAACTAAGCAACAGGAACAAACTGGCATATAACAAGAACAGGAAAGATAACAAAAAAAAAACTAGTAGAAGAATAGAAAATAAACTATACACAACCATAACAAGACTTGGCTAAACTTACTTTCCATCTTTCTTTGTCCTGTAGTCGAGGTATTTCTGTAAAATGTCATCTACAGTTGGAGAACGTGGAAGTTTTACAAGCTACAGTGAAAAAATAAATTTCAGAAATCAATATAACTATGAAACACTGAAAAGGGTCATTGAAAGCCGGGATAAAATTTCCATCAAGAGATGCAATGTGAAGAACCAAAAATATTTTTGATAGACATTTAACTTCAAAACCATCATGCTACATATTTGTCAAATGACAGTCACAAGAAGTTGTTTTTTAACAGTTCATACGTACCTTATCCTGCTGAGAAACAAATTCCCAGTCATCAACAAGTTGCTTCCTTAGTGTTGACGGAATTTGAATCTTGACAAGCTTTTCCAGTGCAGCAGTGTCCTTCTAACAATTAAAGGAACCCACAATCAGCCCAGCATCTTAAAAAATGTTAATAAGTAGACTTAACTAAGACCTGATGCGAATATTAAACAGTTCCGGAAGGAAGCATGAATCATATGTGAGTACAAGTATGCAGTATTGCATTGACAAAGAATAACTGAATATAACAAACAAAATAATCATCCATATTAGCAAAGCAATATCAATATTTGGCAGGGAAAACTTATATCCCTGCATTTCCTATTTTCATCTTCTTTCAAATGGAAAAGCTCAACGGACCACCACTACAATACGTGCACCTTAAAGCACAACAAAAGAAACACTGCAAAACTTTTTTATACATACAGCCTTATCACACACAAAAAATGCAACCTAGGGGTATGGCAAGTGAGAACAAATCATCTGACAGTTATCTGGAAAATGGAAAGGAAAAAAAAATTGCATAGTGTATTTAATACATGCCGAACCTCAGTGCCTGAATCATTCTTCCGCTTCTTCCCTTTAGCCACTGCAATAAAATTCAATATCGGTTTACTAAGAAATCCTTTATTTCTTTTTTATGCTTTGTCATATGTTTTTCAAGAAAAAAAATCAAAGTAGAAGAAAAAGAAATCAAAAAGTAAAATCTACCGTTGTTCTTGTGGTCCTCTTTCTCTGCTTTTACATCTACAAAATGCAACAGACAGAAACTGGTATCAATGAAAAACACAACAAAAATAAGGCACTCATAACGAATATCACATTGCCAAACATATCAAGATAGTAAATACCCTTAAAAAGAAATGATTGAATATCATCAATTTCCAACAATTACATTCAGTTTAAGTGTTCTCTGGTTTTTGGAGCCTTGGACCATTGCCAAGCACATCTGTCATAGGGCTAGGACCATTCTAGTAAGGACGAACAACCATGAAACACAGTACAATTGTATACATACTAAATGCAAATGAAAATGAAAGATTACAATAGTTAAGAAAGAGAAAATGCTTTGAGATGAGAGAGAGAGAGAGAGAGAGAGAGAGAGAGAGAGAGATTATGTGAGCGTGTGTTTCCCTCAACCAAATAATCCATTAGCTAATTCCCTTTTGCCAAAAGTATGTTTCCGGAGAAAATAAGTTTATAGAAATATGAATAAAGGTGCCAATACGCACATATGCCAACCAAGGAGGTATAAAGAACGAAGGGCGGTTGATATTTATAAAGAACGAAGGGCAGTTGATATTCTGTTAATAAAGCCCTTAGGCACTAAAACAAAAGTAAAAAGGAGCGCAGCTAACCAGTAGAACTTTTTGGCTTTGTTTGAGCTGAGCGTCCTGATTTTGTATTCTTGTCCACGCCCTGTTTCTTGTCAAGAGCTTGCTGCTTCAATATATTATCTTCAGTATGTTTCAACAAGCGATCTCCACCTACCCATTCGTCCCAACTGTTGGCAAGATGTCCAAGCCACAGTAATGATTTCTGTATCCCTTTTTGAAAAGGGCAATTATTAACGAAAGAACATTTCTAGTAAAGACTGTAAAATTTTATGGTAGTCTCTTAGACAACACATATCATATGTGAATCATTTGAGGATCACTTTGTGAATTATTGAGAAGTATTTGATCTTTATAACTAGAGAATACAAGCCTTGTTTCTTGTTACGAATTGTGATGAAGGTGCAAGCATGGAGTATGCTGCAACGCATGATGCAGGAATGATTACATAGCTCAGAAAGTTAAAACAAAACATCATTTTTCAGAAGATACTAGAAAATATGTTTCATATGAAATTTCAGATCAGAAACAAGATACTAGACTTTACGTACAACGAAAAAAAACTTAAACTTAGCCGTACTATGGGAGTCAAAACTTAAAATTTGTTATGCATCAATATGCGGCCTTCCTAAAAGGGGATGCATGGGAAGCAATATAGAGGAATGTTTCAAAATATTAAATACAAGCGTTTTAGAGTCTTCAAAGAAACTACATCCAAAGATTTCAACTGCCCCAAATTCCACATAGCTGTTATCCAAATTGTAGATTTCTGGAGTTTTGCATCCTTTGCCTCATTATTCCGAAGTCTAAACTTTGGAAAACTTAATGTGGTAGACAGAAGTAGAATAGAAGTTACAGAAACATACTCACTTTTTATTCCAACCCTGCAAAACACCAAGTTGTGCACCAGTTAGTATAATGTCCAGAAACTAGTTTGGTTACCCACATCTTGTCACCATAATATGCATTCTTGTTCAAGAATGATTATGCAGAGAGAAGTTATTCAACTTACAAGGTAGTGAACAAAGTATCTCCATTCATTTTTCCTCAGCTCTGCCTTTTGAACCTAAAATGCGAAAGCTCAAAGTTGTTTAGATTGGAGCAACGCAACGAGAAGTCACTCAATCAAGGAATAGAGTAGAATTTGGAGCAGTTTAAGTATTGGCGCATAGCATATGTGAATTATGTTAATTTTGCCGAATAGAGGGTACAAAAATATCTAAAAGCACATTTCAAAAATATATATATATATATATATATATATCTAAAAGCATATATGAATTTTGTCCTTCCACAAAGAATTAAATCATATGTGTAAATGCATCAGCTAGATTGGAATTACAATTTATTTTGCATTTTTCATTAAGTAGACCGAGAGCCTGAAGTTGACGTAATCGACGAAAAAATCGCTGGAAAAATCCTAGAACAAGGTTTAAACCATTTCTTGGTGAGTTATTTCATGATTGCAGGTAGGAATTCCAAATTAAAATTGAACTAACCAATCAAATCAAAAACTGCCCAGAAAAATCAATAGCTATATAAACCTTTCCTTCTTCCTTTGTTTCTTGTTTGGTAAAAAATAAACACCTAAAAGAAATCAAATGTGAACAAAGACTAAAGATTACAAACCCTAAAACCCTAAAATCCAAATTCCAACCCATTCCAACAAAGCTTAACAAAATTCAAGAACTAAAAGAAAAGCACCATAATTTGGAAAGTTAGGACAAAAAAATAGAGAAATAGAGGTCGGGGGAAGAGAAATGGAAGGTCCTTGTGCTTGCCTTGGCTTCGTAGATGCGAGGGCCATGGTAGGCGAGGATCTTCTCGCCCTCGGAGTAGAGGCTGGAATTGGAGGGAGGAGCGTCGCCGTTGGAGGTGTCGCCGTCGGTGACGGAGTCGTCTCTCGATGAATTTCCCATTTTTGGCAGAGCAGCGGTGGCCGGAGGGGTTCAGCTCCTTCTCTCAGTTGAGAAGTTGAGAGGAGGGAGGGAGAGAGAGGAGCGGTCACACTGTTGAGCTTTGAGAGTGACCGGTTGCAGCGGGTGTTCAAATTAAAGTGCAAGATGCGATCCCATTTGTCACTATATTAAACTTGAGCCTCTATTTGAGCTCTTCAAATAAGATAGAGTTAAATATTATTCTTAAAGTGAAATATAAAATTTAAAGAGTTAGATGACTTTTTAGAAATCCTCTTAAGATGGAAGTGGTTTGGATTGATAGCCGTAAGCAATAAAAAAAAATTACTTTGTCGTAATTAATGAGAAAAAAAGTTTAATCACATGATGTCAAACAACATGGAAAACTATGATTATACTAAATTTAACTATAATTTTTTTTAATAGAACTGTCAACGCTCAAAATTAGTAAGGTTAACAAAGACCAAAATGGTTGTGTGTTGGTATTTGATGGGCTTGGGGTTTAGAGTAACAAGAATTGAACAACAATATTTAAGTGGTTCACTTTTGAAAAATGGGATTTCCATTGAGTCGCCCTTATATATTGAATAAGAGGTTACAAATAGTGGTCAGCTTAATACAATCTCTTTTTTCTCTCAATTTGTCCTTTGAGTCTCCTTAATCACCAACATCGGCGTCAATTTCGTGATAGAATTTTTAATACCTACACAAAGAAGGTTAAAATTACACCAAATACTTGCAAGAGTATAGGGTGGTTGTAGTATGCTCATGCAATGTCGTTTTCCACAAGGATTATTCAAATAATTTATGTAAAACCAATTCCTAATTAATTACTTAAAAAGGGAATTTGAGAGAGGTGATTATGAACTTTTGTAATATTAAAAATGAACTTTAATTAAAAACTAAATAAGAAATTAGTCCAAAATTTAAAAGATAAAAGAAAAGAGTTTTTGAAAACCAATTTATAAAAGCACTAGGGTTCCAACTCACTCTAACAATCATATGTATTTTTATCAATAACTTATGATTTACACATGCAACTTTGAAGGTTAGGTTTTCCTAAAATAAGTCCTACTTAGAACCTCCAATATAGAACATATATCTAACATGCAATATGTCCGGACTTTCGAATCAAATATGAAAATGAAAGACTTATTCAGATTTGTAAAAGCCCTTGGAAAAACCATGCAACGCTTAAGATGTGGTGTTCATCCTAAGTGAAATTATAATTATTAACCACAAGAAGCCATTGCCAATTTCAGGGAACCTTCCGACCAAAATTGCATCAAATTACTTTTCTAAAGATCCTAATGGTGAATAGGCATTAAGACAATTAGATAGTTTAAGCACAGTAATTAATAATTCAAGGCATGCATGCATGCATAAAATACAAGCAATTAAATAATTAAAAAAACATATTCATGCTAAGGCTCAAGGCTTCACACTAGCAAAACATATTAGTTAGGCATATTCATAATAAACTCAAAGTAAATATTATTATGAAGAAGAGGATTGAAAACACCTTAAAGTAAAAGTCTGAAATTCTTCAAGAACCCTAGCCACGTTTCAATCTCCCCAAATTGCATAGTCGAAGAGAGAAAGCTAGGGCCGGCCAAAGACCTTATTTATACTACATAAGTTATCCAGTCATTCCTAATACAAGTCTTAAAATCCAACTAGGAAACCAAATAAAGATAAAATATACTAGAAAACAAAATCCCAATTTAACTAGGAGAATCTGCAATGAATCTGTCTAGCCACATTTTAGACCTAAATCTCCTCCAAATCCGGGCCATGATAACTTGTTTTAAAGATTAGAATAATCTGAATACATCTCCAAAATGGGCCGAATCCAAAATAGACCATCTTGGGCTCCAAAATTCCGGAATCAAGCCCAAAACGTCACTTTTCCTGCACTGTGCACTGCTTCTTTATTTTATCGCCAGAAAATAACCGCTTGGTTGAAAAATCTTATATTTTGACATGATTAAGCTAAGTGACTCACGAACATCCACCAATTAGAATGACTTCAAAATTCATCCATTTGATCACGTTTTTCCCCCAGAGGAAGTCGAAAGTCCTATGTTGAAAATACAATACAAAATATCAAAATTCTTCCAAAATAATAACCAAAATAAACTAAGATAAGGTGGTTGAAAAAAAAAAAAAAAAACTAAGATTAGGATAAAATATGTAATATAATATTGACTCATAAGTCTCCTTAGTTTTTAGAGTTGATACAAAGACTCCTCTTTGACGAATACAACATTCATTAAGGATAAATAAGTGAATGAATAATATTTTTATCTACACCTCTATTAATTTATAATCCCCTAAAGTTAAATTGGTTTGGTTCCAACTTTATAACTTTATAGAAGTTTTACTTAGGTGGTTGCAACATAACAATATCGAATTGGCAATGAAAATGCTCGCATTTGTCAGTTTCTCTCGTTTTCAAGTTGAAGAAAATGTGTGTATTGAAAGATTTTGTCTTGAGATATAGATTTTGAGAGCAATCTAAATCCAACTATTCTGAGTTGGTTTGGTTTTGTTATGTTGATAGTCTTTCTTGCTCAAAGTTGAACCATCCCAGTTGTTTGCCCAAAAAAAAAAAAAAAAAATGGTTGAACCAACCCAATTATATTTTACAGTTCATTTTTTCTTAATTAAAAAATAATATTATAAAGCATAAAAAAATGGATAAAATACAAATAACTAAAGGGAAATTTTATTTAAACCCGTATAACCCTTTTTTACACCTAATTTACTCTCCACACCCATAGTATTTTTAATTAAACTATTAATATCTTTTTAAACCCAATTCAATATGTAAATTTATCTTTACACCCATACTATTAACTCGTTGAATTTGTCTTCTTTCTTGTGAATTTGTGATAACTTTTTCTCTTACAGAATAACCAAATCAATATGATTTAGATTCTGATTTAGGGATGTGCTATCCACACACCCCATTTTACTTCTCACACGCCCCTTGATAATTTTTGTCCGTTGATCTTCTTCAATTCATCCAATCTGACGGTCGAAAATTAAAAAGGTGTGTCAGAAGTAAAATGGGGTGTGTGGATATCACACCTCCTGATTTATGCATTCCCTAATTTTGGTTTTTATTGAGTTTGATTTCGAGACTTAAAGGTCAGAGGCTACTTGTAGTTCTTCTTTAATCTTGTTATATTTTGCATTTGTTAGAAAAACATTAGTTGCAATTTTGTTTGACAGGTTTATATATACAAGTTTAGGTATGGGATTGATGTCTGCCCCAGCACCCTTTGCGGTCATATTGTTGCCAATTCCATCAACAATTTTACTCTCTTCATTGTGTCCTTTTGGGTGATTACAGCTTTTATATTAACATTCGGCTTCAAATCTTTGTTACAATGTTCAAAAAAAACTTGGCCGGTGATTTTCACACTCGATTGAATCTCTTGCACTCCTCCTTTTGAGTGCAAAACACTTAAAGATGCTTGTCAAAATTGCTATTCAAAAGTTTCTGTTTTTTTTTCCTCTTAACTTTTTACCACCTTTTAGCAATAACCCATAATTTTTCTATAGGTGCCTATGCTCTTTTGCCATTTGAATTTAGTTTTATGAATATTTGCATAAATATCATTAATCTGGTTTGTGCTTGACCAATTTTAACTAGTGCATAATCTACATCTTTTATCTCATTTGCCTTGACGTTGGAGTGATTGCCTCAATTTTCTATAGGATGGACTGGGAAGTCGTATGCCTTCATGGACTTGTGATTTTTATGTGCCCCACATTCAGTCACGAATCTTATTTTTTCTTCACTTTCTAAGTTTCGTAGAAGAAAGATTAGATTGGTGATAGTAAGAATTTGATTATTAGATGTGGGTTTATTGATAAAATTTAGTTTTATTGATAATTACATCTTGTACTTTATAGTAATTATGTAATATGTAAAAAAGGACACTTCATAATTAAAATTTAAATTCAGTGTAAAAAGAATATATGGGTTCAAATAAAATTTCTCATCACTAAAATACAAGTGCGAAAATCATTACTCTTATTTATATTAAATTATAATATTCGACAATGCACACTTGGAGATTCTTTACATGGTAATGAAAATTTGAGACAGATAAATGAAATGAAAATAATATGAATGGTCTTATCTTCAAGATACATATTAATCAACCAAAAAATATAAATGAGAAAATAAGTAGAGAATATTCCTAGTTTCTATTTTTATGATCACTCATGCTTAGTGATGGGTGTTGTCTGTAAATTTGTTTCCAGTACCAGGGCTTGGGCCCGAGTCCTTAATTCCGCCAAGAGTCTCAACATTTGTGAATTTGTTTCCTGTACCAGGGCTTGGGCCAGCGTCCTTAATCCCTCCGAGAGTCTCAACATTTGTGAATTTGTTTCCCGTACCAGGGCTTGGACCCGAGTCCTTAATTCCACCAAGAGTCTCAACATTCGTGAATTTGTTTCCAGTCCCGGGGCTTGGGCCGGAGTCCTTAATCCCTCCTAGAGTCTCAACATTTGTAAATGCGTTTCCTGTACCAGGACTTGGACCCGAGTTTTTAATCCCTCCGAGAGTTTGTTTGTTCGTAAACTTGTGCCCCTCACCGGGACTAGGTCCCGATTGCTTGATGGCTCCAAGTGATAACCCGTCAAAGAAACCTTCAGTTGCTCCAAAACCAGAGCTTCTATACTTCATGATATTCAAGGGCCGAGCACATACTGCAATGAATGTAGAGTTGAGCAAAAGCAGGAACAAAATGAAACTGAAGAACTTGGTAGTCATGTTGGAACTGGAGAGAGAGAGAGAGAGAGAGAGAGAGAGAGAGAGAGAGAGAGAGGCTCTGCAATTGTTGGTATGGAGTATTTGATGATGTTTCCTATTTATAGTTTAAGTAAAATAGACTGGGATGATGAGGCTTCTTTGACTGAGATTCTTGGCATGCAAATAACATCAAATAAATTTCAATCAAACGTGACATTTCCAATCCTCATAGTCATGTGTTGGAATTAAGAAGCAACAAGGATGGTTCTTAATCTAAAGTCAAATGGAGAAAAAAGAATTTATAAAGTTGAACATTGTGAGTCCAAGTTAGAATAGAAAAATGATAGTATATGATGTAGTTAGTTAACGGTTTTGATCATGGGAGGCAGATTGTTTGCCCTCCTGTTTGGGTGCTCTTCCCATCTCTTTCTATTTGTGAGGTCACGGTTAAATCACGTCAAAATTTTATGTTCCTATTACTTTTTGTCTTATTATCTTTATAAAAAAATCAATATAAAATGTTAACGTAGCTTAATCGTGACCGCACAAAATAAGAGGGGATGGAAAGGGTACCCAAACAGGAGGGCAGACAATCAGCCTCCTTGATTATGTGTATACTGGAGCACTGCCACATAATATTATTAGTTTATCAATTCTCATATAAAAAAGAAACACACGTATTATAATTTGAATAAAGCAATAACAGACTCGTTTGGAACTATTTTTAAAATAGCTAAAAACGGTTATTGTGAAATGTTTTTGAAACCAATATTTGTAAAAATACCAGTGAATTTTGAAAAAGCACTTGAAGTGCTTTCTACAAGAAGCGCATAATTGGAGCTTCTTATAGGAAGCAGTTAAGTGCTTTTAGAACCCAGAAACATTTCTGTGAACATTTTAAATGCTTTTGGAATACATAAACATTTTCTCCAAAACGCTTTCAATCGTTTTAAAAACATTTTTAATCGTTATAAAAACACTTTTAATCGTTTTAGAAACACTTTCAAACGAGTTCAAAATCATACCATAGTTTTCCGAGTCCACCAAAAAATTAGACGAATCTTATTTGAGTCCAGCCGGCCGCCCAAAAAGCCACCAGAATTTCTTGCAGCTCGGGGAGTCAAAGACCGTGCATTGTTTGAATTCTTTTTTAGGGAAAATATTTTGTTTGAATTCCACGGCTGCATAGTGTAACGTGACTTGAATGGATTATTAGGTAGAGAAAAAAAATGATTTGTTAGAATTTTCATGGCCAGTCAATTTCACTAGTTGTAGTATATCAATTGGCACCATGGTACACTAGCTGCATTTTAAATTTAATTTTATCAAAATAAGCAACATGGTAGCTGCGTGATACGATACATATGTACATATTCAAATACATATAGTGATACACGTACATTGATTTAGACACCATTTAATTCATATTTTACAATTGGAAATTTTAAGAGAACTTTGTTTTCCAACGACCATGCGTACATATATTGAAAAAGAGAAATTTGGCTTCGAAATTTATTATAATTGGTCTAATCAATTTACTTATGGATTAGATCCGTTTGGTATCCTACTAAAAAAAAATTTATCGTTTTCAAAAATATTTTTTAAAATCATTTCTTAAGAACTTTTTTTCATAAGACTCAAAAACTTATTTGATATGAAGGTCAAAATTGGTTTTCAACCTTAACAAATTAAAAAAATATGAAAAGAGAGAGAGAAGAGAGAGGATAAAAAAAAAGGAAGAGAGATAATCGAGAGTGAGGGACACAAAGAAAGCTTAGGCCTCAGGGAAATGATCAAAAGAGAGAGGAGAGAAATGAAGAAGATGGAGGAAAGAGGAAAACCATTACAGACAGGAAGAGAGAGGAGAGAGAGGGAGGGAGGAGAGAAAATAACAAGAGATTAGATAGAAAAAGAAGAGGAGAGGAGAAAAATAGAGAGCAGTTTAAAATTTGACATTTTGTGTTTTTCATAAGTATGCTAATTTTTTTTAAATTGGTTCTGAGTTCATTTTTTAAAAAAATAGTCCAATCAATCAAACAAGGATTATTGACTTAAAGACTCAAAAACTATTTTTGAGTTAAAAATAAAAATAGATTCAAGTTGAATGTCAAACAAAACCTTAATTTCTTACATTTTCAGAAAAATATTTGATATGACATATTTTGAATCGATAAATACATACTTCAATCTAAAAATCATCCCAGCAACGTATTTTGAGTTTAATAAAAGGGTAATGCTAAGAAGACCAAATTTTTTAAGAAGTCCAAATATTTAATCAAAATTTGCATACCAAATAATGTGTCACCAATAAAAAATAAACACGTTAATCGATATTTAATTAATAATTCAATCACCTCCAACAACATCATTCAATTTAAAAATTTGCTCCCTACCGTTTATAAAAAACCTAGCTCAGAGCTTAAACGTAAGCATTAGAAAAGTGAGATTGTCATGCTACGTGGAAGCTTCCAAATTTATGTCCAAATGCGTAACCATTCTTATGTTACAAACTTTAATTATCATATCTTACCTTGCCCACCATTATTGACAAACCAAACGGAAGCATGCATCCTCATAATTGTCATTAGAAACTGATGTTATTCGAATGAGTAGTGCAATATTTACTATCTATTTGTATTATTTTTCTAATAGACGTATGTCTCACAAATACATGTAGACTTATATCTATTAAAGAAATAGTACAAATAGATGGTAAAAGTAGTATTTTTATATTCGAAGCCTTCTGATTTAACTCAAATAGTGAGAAAAAAAAAGATTGTTAAAATACAAGCGACATTTCTAATTTAAGAAGGGGATGGTTTGGGTCCGTGACAGGTGAGTTGAATAAAAAAGACTTTAATCACCAAATTAAACCTATCACCTACACATATTTTTCTTGTTTCTTTAAGCATTGTAGAAAGGGAATAGAAGAAATTAGGTAGTTAACGACAATGACTCATGCAAGACACCCTATCACTACCAGTATAATAGGCCTTATCTTTATATAGCCCACCCATGCGGACCCATTTTAGTTTTTCAAATTGAAAGCTCAATCCATGGCAGCCCAGTCCGGCCCACCGAATAATGTGGTCGAAAGGGATGGACCACGCGATGAATGAAGCATTCAAATATAAAAAGAGAATTATCATTTAGTACTACGGTCTAACGATATTCTTCTTTACTCGTAAATGAGAAATTTTAGATTTAATTTTTACCAAAGATGAATTTAAATTACATTCTTACTAATCTATTATGAGGTTAAACCTATCCATTTTATCTTAATATAAATAATATTGTTTTCTCAAAAAAAATAATACAAAAAGAGAATAAAGATCAGCCGACATAAAAATGCTCCACCCTTCCAAAAGAAGAAAGATTTCTCGGTTAATCAGTTGACAGACATTACATCTCTTCATTGTCTAATCAATCAATATTCCTCACTGTCCTTCTTTATGTAAAATATTATTAACGAGGGAGATTCAAAACTATTATAATAATTTAGAAGATAAGAGAGTTTCGAATTAGTACGCATAAATAGAAACTTAATACCATATTTACTAGGATATTAGACCACATACATTCTTCACTGCCATGACCATTATATTCTTATAGTTCTAGCTGGACTTCTTCTTTTTTTTACTCTGTTTTTTTTTTTCACTTTATCAGTTGTCCCAAAGCCGCTCTAGCCCTGCAATTTGAAATTTGAAGAGATTTTTGTGCGTATCAAAAATATTAGTCATGTGGCATTCCCACCACGGTAGACGAGTATTTTGCATGGTAACTTCAACAAATGACTAGCCAAATAACTTTTGTCTTATTAAGGGAAGTGTCATTGACATTTTAAAAATTTCATTCTACACTCTTCACAAGTATATTTTTCTTTCTAAATATAGAAAGTTTGGAGTGTAGAGTGAGAATTTTGGAATGTCAATAACAATTCCCCTTATTAATTAAAAGAGACCAATTTTGCTCACTGCTATAATTATAGTGTATGTTTATCATATACCTAATTAGTGTCACGTGTCATTTTACTTAATTTTAATTAACTTTCACATTAAATATTATTTTTTTAATTTTTAAAAAGAATTAACTAAGGTTAAGTAAAAAAATATGGGACTTGGATCCTCTGCTGAGCCCAAGGAGAGGATCCTCCTGACCAAATTACTTGGGCCGTTGGATGAAAATCTAACGGCTACAAACAGGGAGGTCATTTTAAAGTTATAATAATTATAACCGTTGGATTTTCGTCCAACGGCCCAAATCCTTTGGTCAGGAGGATCCTCTTCTTGAGCTCAGAAGAGGATCCAAATCCAAAAATACGTGACTGATGATTATTTGCATGGTGAGCATACATCATAGCTTAGCTTATAGTGGTGAGCAAAAATGCTCTCCAATTAAAATATAGTTGGAGAAGCTATAAATAACTTCTGATCTTGGAACGAATCCTTTGTCCCTCCTCGTTTTGAAGGGAACAGAATTATCATAGATCAAGTTCATAGCGTTAATTATCCTCAAAACTCAACCCAATTTCTTGGAGTATAATTCCTCTGATTTTTTTTTTTCCAGCAGACCAGAGCAGCAATGGAGTGAGACTTCAAGGACAGCGACCTTGCTGCTTTGGTGGGGTCTAGCATCTCGCAAACCCAGATGAAGAATAAACCAGCTGAATCTCTAGGAATGGATATCAAGAAATTGGAGGAGGACCCAATGAAGGTCTCATCATCCAGAAGGATTAATGGTGATAACAATGGAAGTGATCATCTGAAAGTTCTATGCTTGGTCAACGGTTGTAGGCCGGACCTCAGCCGTCGTCGGGAATATCATCGGTGGCACAGAGTCTGCAAGCTCCATTCCAAGACCTCCGTTGTCGTTGTCAGGGACGAACATATTTAAATAAAACAATTAGACTGTATTTTTTTACCAAAAACAATTGATTAAGCATGTTGAACTGTTCATCACCTGTCATTTGTTTTGTTTTTCCCTTTCCTTTTTTTTTTTTTTACTTCAAGTTTTTAATAATTTTTAATCTTATAAGATTTTGGTAAAATTACGACGAAAGAACTACATCTATTTTTAAAGATTATAATGATTCATTTTCAATTGTAGAGATTATCTTGATAAAACAAATCAATTTTAAAAATTGTTTGTTTAAAAACTCTTTAAAAACAATGTGCATAAATATGAGACAAATACATTGTAACCATGATAACTATATCCTTTTACAAGGGCACGAGGACAAAAACTTACGTGTATCTTCTTGATCTTGACACAGAAAATAGGGGACCACAAGATGATTTAGGCTGTAAGTATCTAGGTGCCAAAATGGCAGAGCAAATAATTAGAACAAAGATTACACTATGAGTAACGTTAGCAAGATTAAATATGGTGATAAAATTTATAAATTAAATAATGTATCATTAATAAGAATGAGCACATTTGTTAATTATTAATTAATAAATCAATCACCTTCTTTCATGTTCTTTAATTTTTAAAATTTAATCTCTGTATTATCCTTCAACTAAGCCTAAGGATATTGTTTGGAAGACTAAATTTATCGACAAAATTTGTAAACTAAATAATGTGTTACTAATAAAAATGTTTAAATACACTTTATGTCACATCCCGACCAGGGTTCCACCACATCTCCAGCTTGACTCAGCCGTAGCACGATATTGTCCGTTTGGGTCTCGACCACGTCCTCACAGTTTTGTTTCTGGAAACTCACACGAGAACTTCCTAGTGGGTCACCCATCCTGGGATTGCTCTCACGCGAACTCGCTTAACTTCAGAGTTTCGATGAACTCCAAAGCCAGTGAGCTCCCAAAAAGCTTTGTGCTAGGTAGAGATGAAAATATAGATATAAGGCTTACATTATCCACTTTTCTGAATGACGTAGGATGTTACACTTTAATCACTTAAAATTCTGATTAATTATTCTAGATTCAATAAAAGAATTAAAATCCCTAAAATCTCAATTACCCCATCACCCCTTAAACTGATCACAACTGGGCAATATAATAGGGGTAATAATAATATCAATTTTAGCATAAACAAATACTTCTGCTGCATCTATCCAGCCATTATTCTTTTCTTTTTTTTTCGTCGTCTACCGCTCTTTCACTACCACCGTTCCACACCAAAAGTTAAGAGAATTTACAGAAAAGTTATTATCCATGGCGGCTGCTGCTGCCACCGCTGATGAAGAACAACAAGTCCATGTTCTACTGGTGGTGGTGCTGCAAGCCCACATGAATCCCATGCTCAAATTCGCCACGTGCCTCGCCTCAAAGGGTGTCTATATCACTCTCGCCACCACCGAAACCGCTCGAGACACCCTTCTCAACTTCGACACCACCTTCACAATCCTACACCCTAAAATCCACCTCGAGTTCTTCTCCGACGGCCTCGCCGCCGAGTTCAACCGCGAGAAGGGCGCCGACGTCCTCACCACCCTCCAAGTTTCCGGCTCCAAAAACCTGTCCAACCTCATAAAAAACCTCACTTCCGACAACAAACTCGCAATCTCCTGCATAATCTTCAACCCCTTTGGACCTTGGGTTGCTGACGTGGCGGCCGACCACGGCATCCCCTGCGCCCTGCTCTGGAACCAATCTTGCGCGACGTTTTCACTTCTCTACAGGTACGCCAAAAAAATCGAACCTTTCGATCCAAACTTGGAATTGAACGCAAAAAACATTCTGGATTGTCCGGGAATTCCGAATATAGAAGTTGGCGATCTTCCCACCACTGTTCTCCCGTCAACCCCTTTCCATTTTAAGAAACTGATATCGGATTCCGTCGGAAGCTCGGAGAAAGCCAAATGGGTTCTGGGGAATTCGTTTTACGAGCTCGAAAAAGGCATCGTAGACTCCATGGAATCGCTCATTCCGATTCGTCCAATCGGTCCGTTGGTCTCGCCATTCATACTGGGCAGCGCAGGGGAAGATGACGAAACCCTCCACATCGACATGTATGAGGCCGAAGATTCCTGCATAGAGTGGCTCAACCGGCAGCCAATCTCCTCCGTCGTCTACGTCTCGTTTGGCAGAGTTACCGTTCTGTCCCAGACCCAGATTGACAATATTGCCCTCGCATTGAAAACCAGCAAACGGCCGTTCCTTTGGGTGCTAAAGCCGCCAGCGGAGGGTTCCAAGATGGAAGTGGGAGAACTGCCATTACGGTTTTTGGAGGAGACGAGGGAGATGGGCATGGTGGTAAACTGGTGCTCTCAGGAAAAAGTGCTTATGCACAAAGCAGTTGCCTGCTTTATGACTCACGGCGGTTGGAACTCGACGCTTGAGACAGTAGTGTCTGGTGTGCCGGTGGTGGTTTATCCTGAGTGGACCGATCAGCCCACCAATGCCAAGCTTTTGGCTGATGTGTTTGGTGTTGGTGTGAGGATTAGGGTTGGTGAGGATGGGGTTGCTAGCAGTGAAGAAATGAGGAGATGCATTGCGGAGGTTGTGGAGGGGCCAAGGGCGGAGGGCATGAAGAGGAGAGCGAAGGAGTTTAAGGCGGCGGCAAAAAAATCAGTGGAAGGTGGTGGTTCTTCTGACCGGAATATTGATCAATTTATCAGTGAAATTTCTGGGAGATCTTGATGGGAATTAGTTTCTTTTAGGAAGTGTAATAATTTGATTCCTCATTGGTCATGAATATGAAGAATGTAAGACTGTAGATCCAAATCCAAACCATGATCTAGATATGCTCTGTTTTTTTTTCCCTTATTTTAGTACGGTTCAATTTTAAATGTTTTTTTTTTAAATGTATTTTTCTTGTTGAATAATATTTTCCTGAGTTAAGTACAAAAAACTACCTCAACTATGAGTCAAATGACACTTTCATACCTCATCTTTTAAAATTGACAATGTCATACCTCATCTTACGAATTTGTGTCAATGTTATACCTTTCGTTAGCTTGACCGTTTATTTTTCAGTTAAATGCTGACGCGGATTTGTGTCAATGTTATACCTTTCGTTAGCTTGGCCGTTTATTTCTCAGTTAAATGCTGACGCGGTTTGATCCGGAACCCATTTTTATTAAAAACAAAAAAAATCATTTAATATTATTTAAATATTAAAATAATAAAGAAAAGTTTGAAAAAAAAAAAAAAAAAACCAACGTCAATTCGTCCCTTTCCCCCTCTCTCCCTTCTCCTCATCTTCATCTTCTTCCCCTTTCTGCAACTACAACCCAGAAAAACAGAAGAGAAAAAAAATTAATAAAAACCAATTTGTTTTCCCTGCTCCTCACCCCCTGTTCTCCCCACACCGACGCTCCCAACCTCCCCATCTTTGCACCCCACCCTCTGCACCTAACCTCGCACCCACTACTTACAACCCAAAAAAAAAAAAAAAAAAAAAAAAACCCAAAAAAAAAAAAACCCATTCTCCTGGGTGAGGAGAAAATGGGCGGCGGGGGCGCCCGGGGTGGGGGGGGAATGGGTGTGGAGGGGAGAGGGTGGGTGCGAGGGGGGCGGACGAACTGGATAATTTTTTTTTTTTTCTTCTCTCTTCTTCTTCTTCTGCAAGTTGGGTGGGTGGGTGAAGGGTTTCCCGTTGTTTTTTTTTTTTTTCCTTCTCTCTTCTTCTGCTTCCCTCCTCCTTTTCTTCTTCTGCAGGTTGGGTGGGTGGAGGGGACGGGTTTGCTGCTGTTTTTTTTTTCTTCTCTCTTCTTCTGCTTCCCTCTTCTTCTTCTTCTTCTTCTTCTGCGAGTTAGGTGGGGGGGTTGGGTGGGAGGGGACGGGTTTGCTGCTGTTTTTTTTTTTTTTTTTTTTCCTTCTCTCTTTTTCCCTTTTCTTCTTCTTCTTCTGCAGGGGGGACGAACTGGGTTTCCCATTGTTTTTTTTTATTTTTTTTATTTTTTATTTTTGTTTCCTTCTTCTTCCTCCTCCTTTCTAGGTTGCAGGGGGTTGGGTTTGTGGTGGGGGAGGGGGATGAATTGGGTTTGGTTTGGTTTGGTTTTTTTTTTTTTTTTTTTTTTTTCCCTCTTCTTCTTCTTCTTCTTCCTTCTTCTTCTTTTCTGGGTTGCAGGAAGATGATGGGGAAGAGAGAGGGGGGAGATGCACGAAAGGAGAGAGAAGATGATAGCTAATGTTTTTTATTTTTTTATGTACTTTTTTATTATTATTTTAATATTTAAATAATATTAAATGATTTTTTTTGTTTTTAATAATTTTTTAATAAAAATGGGTCCTGGATCAAGCCACGTCAGCATTTAACTGAGAAATAAACAGTCAAGCTAACGGAAGGTATAACATTGACACAAATTCGTAAGATGAGGTATGACATTGTCAATTTTAAAAGATGAGGTATGAAAGTGTTATTTGACTCATAGTTGATGTAGTTTTTTGTACTTAACTCTATTTTCCTATCACTTACATTAGTTACATAGTATTATTATATGCCTATACACTTTGTTTGTGAGAACTTTTTTATTTTTTTAGTATTATTATATGCCTATACAATTTGGTTTTGTGAAATTTCTTTGTTTCCCATCATTTGTTTTTGTGATAGAAGACTAAATAGTCTTTTCATCTTCTTTTAATTGATAAAGAATGTTTCATTAATAGGTAATTTAGATAACCATGGACAGATATATTAAGGGATTTGGTGGCTCCTAGACGACCCAGAAACACGGATAAGTAGTTGTGAGGACCTCCGAGGACCATCAAGTTTGAGCATGTGGTTGAGGCAAAGAGTGCATCGGCGGGCCGGCAGTTGCAAATTCTGCAAATAAGCAAAAAAAAAAAAAAAAAAAAAAAAAAAAAGCAAGCCGTCTTATCAATCCCATTTTGCACTCACTTTTCCTAATTGGGTAATTCCCAATTCCAATTTCCTTTTTCCTGTAACCCCACCCAACCGACTCCAGGCCACCACCAACTGCTCCACGCCTCCATTCGTCTCCTCTCCAAGACCATCATTTGGTTCATTTCTCTTTAGTCTCCACCACCACTTAATTCCCTAATTTTTGAATTTAAGTAAGTTTTCTATTCCAGTCTAAATTAATCATATAGGATGTTAAAGTTGATGTGTATTGGATGAAAAATTCAAATTCAAATTCACAATAGACTATAGTTATTGTTAATTCATAACAGATTATAGGTATTGTTAATTTATAAATGATTATAGTTATTGGTAATTTGTTTACTTTGTTATGAAACATTGTCGTCAACAAATTTAGTCTTTGTAGCTTGTAATGGTGTTTGTCCAACGATTATGAATGAAAAGTTGGTAGTTTATTGTATAATTTTTTTTGGAGTTTTTACATTGAGAACACCCGATGTTTAAATTCTGAATCTGCCGCTACATATAACGTATAATAGAAATTTCTTAATCAACTAGTTCAATTTTTTAATTTTCATTTGAAGATTATTCATGAAAAAAAATCATTCGAATTGGATATCGTTTAGTCATTTAAATGTATCAAATAAACTGATTGTCAATTTATTTGATAAATTTAAACGAGCTTTGATTTGAATATTTTTTGTAGACAATGATTTTCAAACAAAAAATAAAAAATTTAACGATTTAGATTATAAAAATTTTACGATAGAAATATATTATTTGCAAATGAAATAATGGAAGTATTATTTTTATTTGCAAATGAAATATATTAACTTACCTGAATCCTTAGCCACGTACGTGCTGCTTTGTTGAATCACTCTCATGCTCGTGATCTTTTTCATGATTGATTACGTGAAGCTCCCCCAGTATTGAGTCTTTAAGAGTATCCACACTAATAAATCTAGTAACACATGATGGAGTGATTAATTTAAATGTGCTAGCAATATCTCTTACTTGGATCAATATAAAATCAGCGCACTGAGGTGTTTTGGCTTAGGGTTGTTTTTTCTTCCTCTTTTTCTCTAAGGGATAAAACTGAATAATCTTAGTATATGAGAATAAACACAAGGAGTATTTATACTGCACCTCCTTAGGGTTTGGAGCCTCGAGCTTTACGCCACACGTCAATCCTACTTACCCACTTTGGGTTTGTGACTTGGACCATTTTTAATTAATAAAACCAAAAAGATATTTAATTAAAGCCATGACCAATAGGCCCAAAAATTTAATCTAATATAATTATCAATTAATTATATCTTGGCATCACCTATATAACATTACTAGAACTTATCATAGGTGTAATGCCCCGCCCCGAAAACATTTGATTTGGGATATAATTACCTGATAGGCCAATTTAACTCTTATTTATTTAACTACCATTAATCATAATTCTTTATCTAAATTTATTAATCATTCACAAAATCTATGACCAAAATTTAATTACCAAAACATAAGATTTAATTTTACAATTAATCACCAAGTTTATTTTTTTAATTCAAATTCCTAACAAAAGATTAATCTCAATTATTTAAGGCTGCATCTAACCCTGTTAGATTGTGACAGCCCGTCCCGGGATTTTCATACCGTATGGGTGAAATGACGGTTTTGCCCCTAATGGATAATTGTTGTTTGTGTGGTTGCTTTGAGTACTTGGTTGGCTGCATCTCAGCCACACATCCATCATCATTCTCATCACCCTCTCCCGTTGACCCTCTCTATCCCGTATCCCTATATATATATCTCTCTCTCTCTCTCTTCTTCATCAGTTTGTACGGACAAGAACCAAAGAGTTGGAAAACGTGGTAGATCGAGGAAGCAAACTTTATATTTGTGCTCGTGAGGTTCTTAGGAGTTCAACCATACCCATTTCAGGTAAGGGAACCTTCGTTTTCACGTCGAACTTGTGATACCCGATTTGGTCACTGTTCATGCACACGTAAATTCATGTGTTTTTAGGAATTTCAAGTTTGTAGGAAGCTTGGTGAGGTCCTTAGGAAGCTCGGGGTGGTTCGTTTGAAGGTTTTGGACGTCGGGATCGTGAGTTGCAGGTTTGGCCAGATTTGGTGGAGTTTTTCCGGCGAGATTCTGTTGGTTTTAGTGCTTGAAAGTGGTAAAGATTTGTTCCTCTAGTTGTAAGCTTCATTTTGGTACCAATTTTGTGAAATTTGGGTGAAAAACGAGTGAGATATTAAGTTTAGAAATTTTCCCGGTTTTCCCGCGCTGGAGGTTGGTCGGAGAAGATGACAGAATATTCCTAACGGCGTTAGGTTAACTTCAACGAAATCTGTCAAAGTTAACATAATATTCCTGACGGCGTTAACTGACGCTGTCAGTGTGCCAGGCACGAGCCTGCGCATGGGCGGCGCGTGGGGGCGCATGCGGTGTCAGAAAATTATTTTAAAAATATGGGGTTGTTCGTGAGGTTGAATAGATCATGTTGGTGTATTCATACACTCCATTTGAGCATTGTATGAGAAGTTTTTACCTAGTTTGGGTTATGTGCTTTAAATTAACGTTTTTATAGTCGTTTCGCATATAGGTGAGACCTATCCCGAGGACGAGCGCAATCACTCGAGGCAAGGGGGTTACGACCCTTCTACATACAAGTGAGTGGGCTTTTGGTTTTCCGTATATACCTATATACTTGTGATTTTTCCCAGAAAATGAATTGAAACGTTTATGAGTTTTAAATACCATGCATTATGTTTGCCTATTTATTTATGCATTATTAGTTGCATATGCGTATGATTGGTGCTGCGAACGCACAGGTAAGTTCTAGGTAAGTTATGGTTTACGTTTTATGTTTAGTAGTGAATTGAGATGTATAGAGAGATCATAACTTGCACCCCTTGTGTTAGTGCTCCTGCCCAGAGTAGGGCACAGTCCTTCACGTGATGTTCACCTCCTGCACCACACGTTCATCTTGGATCCAAGTTAGGTGCACAGTCCTGTCGTACAGACCACTATAGGTGGTTTCGACTCGTAAGTGACTCGCGATTATTCGCCCAGTCTTCACATGATCGTAGCACTTGAGCGTATTTATTTACACCCAGTCCTGTCGTACAGACCACTTTAGGTGGTTCCGACTCGTGTGCAGGTATAGTTAGTGAGTTGTGGATTGAGCTCTAAATTCAGCCGTACAGGTCACGTTAGGTGACTCCGGCTAATAGATTTCATGGCATTAATTTGACATTACCTGAGTACTTGCATTTTTATGTAGAGGGATTCAACTTGGCATATTTCTGAACATGATTTATATATATGTGCATATTCTATTTTCTGGGAAACTATACAGTTTTACGGCGAGGGGTTAGTACTTTTGATATTGAAATGATTTTGAAAAGCTTTGTTTTTGCCCACTCACACTTTCTGTTTTGCGCCCTTCCAGGTTCTAGTTTGGATAGCTCTGTTGGTGGCTCTCAAGGGATTCATGGCATATCTGACAGATTATCACCAGTGTAGGACCACCGTTGGGTGTATTTATTTAGTGTTTGTTTCTCCCGGACTGCACTAGGTTTTCCGTGCTTTGAATATTGTTTTTCACACTTACGCTTGCACGTGTATGTTTCTACTTAGTGTATAGCTTGGTTTTTATTTTTTCATACTTTTATTATCATTCTTAGCTTTCGCACTGTGCACATGGTTAGGTCACTTCCACGTGACGGCCAACATGCCCTGATCTCGGCCGGGGTGTGTCAGTTTGGTATCAGAGCATAGGTTTGGCAGTCCTGTACTTTTGTGAGTATTCTGATGGTTTTGGTGTCTTCTGTCAGAACTATGCCGCCTCGTAGGGAACCATGTCGCTCTGCTAAGCCTAGCTTCCCCGATGTAGCTCAATTGGGGGAAGCTATCGCCACCGTTATTCAGTCGGCGCTCCGCCCTCCCCAGAGGACTCATCTGGAGACTATGTATAATCTGAAGCTGGATAAATTCAAGGGCCACGAGGGTTTTGAGGAAGGGGAGCGGTGGCTAGAACATATTGAGAATACCTTTCGTGTTCTGCATAATCAGGGGAATCTCCCTGTTAAGAAGTGGGTTGAGGCGACAGCTTGGTTTTTTGGTAAGGATTCGGCATCCTGGTGGGAGCAGGAGGTTCGTCGTTTGTCCCTAAAGGAGATGACTGATTGAGAGGTATTTGGAGAGCTGTTCAAGAGAAGGTTTGTGCCTCCTGAGTATATAGACCGCAAAAAGCAGGAATTCACTGAGTTGAGGTAGGGGAAGTTGATGGCAAACGAGTACTATCGGAGGTTTACTGATTTATCCCGCTATCATCCGGATGTTGCTGCCAATCCGGCAGAGATGCTTCGTCGTTTCCTTTTGGGTACTAAGAAAAAATAAGGTTCTATGGCGACCACTACCCCTTGTGACACCTACTAGGAGTTCTACGAGATTCTGTTGAGGATTGAGGATTTTGAGAACATGCCTAGTGAGAGTGAGGAGGAAGAAAAAGATGGTAACCAGAGGAAAGATGACAAGGGCAAGGGTCAGGCATTGCTCGGACCTCGCAAGACTAAGAGCTTTAAGCTGGGTGGAACCAGTTCTAGCTCTTCTAGTGGTGGTGTTAGTGCCACTGGTTAGGGTCATGGTGGTAGATTTACTGGAGGTGCTAGAGGCCAGAGGCAGGGTGATGCTGGTAGAGAAAGAGCTCCGGTTTGTCGTAGATGTAATAATCGACATTTTGGAAAGTGCAGGAGAGTCAGCGGTAGTTGCTTCACTTATGGGCAGTTGGGACATCGGGCTGCAAATTGTCCTAGAGTCAGCAGAAGCCCCAGCAGACTTTCTTGCCACCACCTGCACCGATCCAGAAGGTTCCTGGTCCTGATAGCTACGGGAAGACGGGTCGTGGTGGTGCCTATTACTATCAAGGCGATGATGTTCCCTATGCCCCTGGACAATATCCATATCCCCAGGATCCATATTCTCATAGTGGTTATCCCCAGTATTCTGGTGGTTATATGTCGTATCCTTCAGTTCCAGCAGGTGGGTCTTAGTGGTACCAGGGAGGACAACCTCAGCAGGGGGAGATTGCTGCAAGTAGTACGGGATCTTTAAGGTAGTCTGGTCAGCCCAGTTAGGGGCGTAGTGCACAGAGTCGTGGTGGCCAGAAGAGTAGAGGTCGTGGTGGACGACAGCAGACCCAGGGGCATATTCATAATATCTCTCTGTAGGATGCTCAAAATAATCCAGACTTGATCATGGGTACGTTAAATATCCTTGGTTATTTTGTTAGAGTATTAATTGACTGTGGTGCTACACATTCTGTGATTTCTCATACCTTTGCTCAAGTGACGCATCCTCACCCTACACCTTTAGGGTATGATTTAGAGTTTGCTATGCCTAGAGGGGAGATATGTATTGTTGATTGTGTGTACCCAGGATGTCCAGTGATGGTGGATGATGTTATTATGCCAGCTGATCTCATCTCGTTAGATATTGTTGACTTTGATGTGATTTTGGGCACGGATTGGTTGCATTTCAATCGTGCCAATATTGATTGTTACGGGAAAATAGGTACCTTCTATTGTCCTGGATTACCTGTGTTTACTTTTGTGGGCGAGCAGAATGGGGTGAGACATGACATTATTTCTGCTATGCGAGCGAAAAGGTTGTTATCGAAAGGTTGCCAGGGATACTTAGCTCACGTGGTGTTGAACGATGCTACTTCTAGTAGTGTGGAGGATGTAAGGGTAGTCAGGTATTTTCCTGATGTTTTCCCTGAGGATTTACCTGGTTTACCGCCAGACCGAGACGTGGAGTTCACCATTGATTTGCTTTTAGGTACTAATCCTATATCTTTGACTCCTTATCGTATAGCTCCTACTGAGTTGAGGGAATTAAAAGTTCAGTTGCAGGAATTAGTGGATAAGGCTTTTATTCAGCCTAGTACTTTACCTTGGGGAGCTCCAGTGTTATTTGTGAGAAAGAAAGACGGAACTTTGAGGCTATGTATTGATTACCGGCAATTGAATCGGGTAACGATTAAAAACCGTTATCCATTGCCGCGTATTGATGATTTGTTTTATCAGCTTCGAGGTGCTTGTGTATTCTCCAAGATTGACTTGAGGTCTGGATACTATTAGTTGAAGATTAGTAGGGATGATGTCCCTAAGACTGCTTTTAGGACTCGTTATGGTCATTACGAGTTTCTGGTTATGCCTTTTGGATTGACGAATGCACCAGCTGCTTTTATGGATTTGATGAACCGAGTATTCCAGCCATATTTGGATAGGTTTGTTATTGTCTTCATTGACAATATTCTGGTATACTCTAAGTCTAAATCGGAGTATATTCGACATCTTACTTTGGTGTTGAAAAGGTTAAGGGAACACCAACTGTATGCTAGGTTTAGCAAGTGTCAGTTCTGGTTAGATCAAGTAGCATTTTTGGGGCAGTCATTTCAGCTCAAGGTATCTTGGTGGATCCTCAAAATGTGGTAACTGTGGAAAAGTGGAAGCAACCACGAACCGTCACTGAGGTGAGGAGTTTCCTTGGTTTAGCAAGGTATTATCGACGGTTTGTTAAGGATTTTTCTGTAATTGCTTTACCACTGACGAGGTTAATGAGGAAAGATGTTAAATTTGAGTGGGATGATAATTGTGAGCAGAGTTTTCAGCAGTTGAAGTATTGTCTCACTCATGCACATGTTTTGGCAGTCCCAGACGATAGTGGTGATTTGGAGGTCTATAGTGATGCTTCCTTGAATGGTCTGGGATGTGTGTTGATGCAGCATGGTAGGGTAATTGCTTATGCTTCACGACAATTGAAACCTCATGAGTTGAATTATCCTACACATGATTTGGAGTTAGCATCAATTATCTTTGCGTTGAAGTTATGGAGACATTATCTTTATGGAGAAAAATGCAAGATCTTTACAGATCATAAGAGTCTTCAGTATCTTTTCACGCAGAGGGATTTTAATCTTCGTCAGCGGAGGTGGTTGGTAGTGATTATGATTGCACGATTGATTATCACCCTGGTCGTGCAAATGTGGTAGCGGATTCACTTAGCAGGAAGTCTCAGGGAAGTATCAATACGTTGTACACTAGTCGCGTTCCTCTTCTGGAAAACTTAAGATCCACGGGAGTGAGGTTAGAGGCAGAAGATCAAGAGGTAGCTTTACTTGCTAATTTTCAAGTTAGGCTAATTTTAGTTGATCGTGTGCTTGAAGCTCAGGTAGCTGATGAGGAAACTCAAGAAATAATCCAAGCAAGGAATCAGGGGAAGAGGAAAGACCTCAGAATTTGTGAATTGGATGGCATGCTTATGCATGAGGGTAGAATGTTTGTGCCTAATAATTTGGATTTAAAGAAAGCAATTCTCGATGAAGTGCATATCTTAGCTTATGCGATGCATCCATGAGCTACTAAAATGTATCATACCATTCGACCATTTTATTATTGGCGAGTATGAAGAGGGAGATAGCTGAGTATGTGAGTAGATGTGCTGTTTGCCAGCAAGTTAAAGCTGAAAGGAAGAAGCCGTTTGGGTTGTTGCAGCCGCTTCCCGTTCCAAAGTGGAAATGGGAAAACATTACTACGGATTTTGTATACAAGCTTCCGCGCACACATAATGGTTTTGACGGTATTTGGGTGATTGTTAATCGGCTTACTAAGTCAACACATTTCATTCCAGTGAGGGAAAAGTATTCTTTAGGGCGATTAGCTGAGTTGTTCATCTCGAAAATCGTGAAGTACCATAGTGTTCCTGTGAGTATTGTTTGGAATTGTGACCCAAGATTTACTTCTAAATTTTGGGTGGCTTTTTAGGAAGCTTTGGGTACGAGATTACTTTATAGTACAGCATATCATCCTTAGACAGACGGACAGTCAGAGAGAACTATTCAGACGTTGGAGGATATTTTGAGATCTTCGGCGTTACAGTTTGGTGATGCTTAGCACAAGCGGTTGGATTTAATGGAATTTGCCTACAACAACAGTTTTCATTCGAGTATCGGTATGGCACCATTCGAGGCGTTGTATGGTAGATCTTGTCGCACACCCTTGTGTTGGTCAGAGGTCGAAGAAAGAGTTTTGGTGGGCCCGAAGATTGTTGAGGAGACTACTCAAAATGTTCAGGTAATCAAGTCTAACCTGAAGGCGGCCCAGGATCGACAAAAGAGCTTAGCGGATCGGCATGCTATTGACAGAGTGTAAAAGGTTGGCGATTAGGTGTTTCTGAAGCTTTCACCGTGGAGAGGTGTTGTGCAGTTTGGAAAGAAAGGTAAGTTGAGTCCCAGGTATATCGGACCATACATGATCACTGAGCGAGTTAGTGAAGTGGCTTACAGACTTGAGTTGCCTTCTGAGCTGGCAAAAGTGCATAATGTTTTCCACGTGTTTATGCTTCGACATTATGTTGCGGACCCGTCTCATGTGATACCACCTCAACCCTCAGAAATTAATCCGGATTTGACTTATGATGAGGAACCAGTGACGATTCTGGATTGGAAGGAAAAAGTTCTGAAGAACAAGACAGTGAATTTGGTGAAAGTTTTGTGGATGAATCATACAGTAGAAGAGCTTACTTGGGAAACTGAAGATCGGATGAGAGATTTGTATCCTCGATTGTTCTTTGATCGCTAGTGGTTGTTATGAATTTCAGGCGGAAATTTTTTAAGGTGGGTAGGTTGTGACAGCCTGTCCCAGATTTTTCATACCGTAGGGGTGAAATGACGGTTTTGCCCCTAATGGATAATTGTTGTTTATGTGGTTGCTTTGAGTACTTGGTTGGCTGCATCTCAGCCACACATACATCATCATTTTCATCACCCTCTCCTGTTGACCCTCTCTATCCCGTATCCCTGTCTTTCTCTCTCTTTCTCTCTCTCTCTTCTTCATCAGTTTGTACAGACAAGAACCAAAGAGTTGGAAAACGTGGTAAATCGAGGAAGCAAACTTTATATTTGTGCTCGTGAGGTTCTTAGGAGTTCAACCATACCCATTTCAGGTAAGGGAACCTTCATTTTCACGTCGAACTTGTGATACCCGATTTGGTCACTATTCATGCACACGTAAATTCATGTGTTTTTGGGAATTTCAAGTTTGTAGGAAGCTTGGTGAGGTCCTTAGGAAGTTCGGGGTGGTTCGTTTGAAGGTTTTGGACGTCGGGATCGTGAGTTGCAGGTTTGGCCGGATTTGGTGGAGTTTTTCCAGCAAGATTCCGTTGCTTTTAGTGCTTGAAAGTGGTAAGGATTTGTTCCTATAGTTGTAAGCTTCATTTTGGTACCAATTTTGTGAAATTTGGGTGAAAAACGAGTGAGATATTAAGTTTAGAAGTTTTCCCGGTTTTTCGGCGACGTCGACGGCGCCGGAGGTTGGCCGGAGAAAACGACGGAATATTTCGTCAGTTTGGACGGAATATTCCTAACTGCGTTAGGTTAACTTTAACGAAATCTGTCAAAGTTAACGGAATATTCCTAATAGCGTTAACTGACGCCGTCAGTGTGCCAGGCGCGTGCGGTGTCAGAAAATTATTTTAAAAATATGGGGTTGTTCGTGAGGTTGAGTAGATCACGTTGGTGTATTCATACACCCCATTTGAGCATTGTATGAGAAGTTATTACCTAGTTTAGGTTATGTGCTTTAAATTAACGTTTTTATAGTTATTTCACATATAGGTGAGACCTATCCCGAGGACAAGCGCAGTCACTCGAGGCAAGGGAATTACGACCCTTCTACATACCAGTGAGTGGGCTTTTGGTTTTCCGTATGTACCTATATACTTGTGATTTTTCCCAGAAAATGAAATGAAATGTTTATGAGTTTTAAATGCCATGCATTATGTTTGCCTATTTATTTATGCATTATTAGTTGCATATGCGTATGATTGGTGTTGCGGACGCACAGGTAAGTGCCAGGTAAGTTATGGTTTACGTTTTATGTTTAGTAGTGAATTGAGATGCATAGAGAGCTCATAATCTGCACCCCCAGTGTTAGTGCTCCTACCCAGAGTAAGGCACAGTCCTTCACGTGATATTCACCTCCTGCACCACATGCTCATCTTGGATCCAAGTTAGGTGCACAGTCCTGTCGTACAGACCACTATAGGTGGTTCCGACTCGTAGGTGACCCGCGATTATTCGTTTAGTCTTCACGTGATCGTAGCACTTAAGCGTATTTATTTACACCCAGTCCTGTCGTACATACCACTTTAGGTGGTTCCGACTCGTGTGCAGGTATAGTTAGTGAGTTGTGGATTGAGCTCTAAATTCAGCCGTACAGGTCACGTTAGGTGACTTCGGCTGACAGATTTCATGGCATTGATTTGACATTACCTAAGTACTTGCATTTCTATGTAGAGACATTCGACATGGCATATTTCTGAGCATGATTTATATATATGTGCATATTCTATTTTCTGGGAAACTATACAGTTTTACGGCGAGGGGTTAGTACTTTGGATATTGAAATGATTTTGAAAACTTTTGTTTTTGCCCACTTACACTTTCTGTTTTGCACCCCTCCAGGTTCTAGTTTGGATAGCTCTGTTAGTGGCTCTTGAGGGATTCACGGCATATCTGACAAATTATCACCAATGTAGGACCACCGTTGGGTGCGTTTATTTAGTGTTTGTTTCTCCCTGACTGCACTAGGTCTTCCATGCTCTGAATATTGTTTTTCACACTTACGCTTGCACGTGTATGTTTCTACTTAGTGTATAGCTTGGTTTTTATTTATTCGTACTTTTATTATTATTCTTAGTTTCCGCACTGTGCACATGGTTATGTCACTTCCACGTGACGATCAGCATGCCCTGATCTCGATCGTGGTATGTCATAGATTGCCTACGTACCCTTGAGTGGGATCAAGCATTTTGTAGTTCACAATTCATCTCTAGTCCATTTTCGAAAATATTCAAGTGGCGGAAATATTCAGTGTTGAACTTTAACCATTGAATCACATTGTATGGATACTAATTACGGATTTAAAATATCGATTTCTATGTAAAAAGGCAATATCGGCCCACTGGCCACGTGCCGCCGCTTGTAGCAGTTTCCGATGAACGGAAACCTAATTTTCCGACTAACTCTAAAAATTACCAGAGAAACAACTTTCATACCTGGGCAGAAGTCTAATTCGGTCGGGAAACACCTCAAATCGCCCTCGAACCACCGGAAACCCTTGAATTTTGGCGTACTTGATTCAACTCCAAAACAGCTCTGACACCCCAACCAATGCATGTGCTTTGTTTCAGGCCTCAAGGGGAGTCTAATGGTAGTGGTAATTGGAGGAAAAAGTTTCAGAATTTGATGAATCTTCGCACGAACCCGTCGCACCCACCGACGGTTCTTCACCATTTCAAGTCCAAAGTTTACCAATTTTAGGGTAGAATAGGTTGACGGAAGGTCATAGAGTGATTTCCAAGTGGTGGCTCGGCTTAAATCGCCGGAATATGGCTCGAGGTGTAGTCGGAATCCGTCGGGTATCACCCATCCTCAGGTCGGGTCGTAAGGAACCGGGAAGGGATCCATGATCTCGTGTTGCTCTCCCTCTCTCCCGTACCCTCCTTCCCCTTTTTCTGATTGGGCCTTCCCTTTCTCTCCTCTCCCTATTCGCCGAGCCCCTCCTCCTTTCCCTCCTGAAATTCCTCTTCCTTTTTTATTTTTATTCTTTTTTTTTTCTTTTCTTTTTTCTTCCGCCACTCACGTGACCTCCTTTTACTAAAACAAGTCTCCCATAAATCTGGAGCCTTCCAATTCCTAGCAAAATGACTATTTTGCCCTTACCTTCGTTCATTTATAACTCTTTCGTTATAACTCCGTTTACAAACGGTTTGCGCCTACACATTCACTAGATCGAGCTTTATCCAAAGATGCCAAGAAATACAATAAAATATATGAGGATAAAAATACATCCTCGTATAATTACATTAATCAACTAGGGGCATTTTCGTTATTTTTCACTTAACGAAAAATTATTCAACATAAATAATAATAAAATCCGGAAGCGGAATTTCACATTTTCCCCATTCGCAATTGATAACAATAAATTGATTTATTTTCTATTTTCTCCACATATTCATAATTATGAATATCAAATTCATATATTTAAAATTTTCAAGGTATTACAATAGGTGTGTGACCTCTTAGGTTCTAACTAAAGTCGCTAGTGAAATTAATTTAACTCCACAAACTATAAATGACACCTAGCAGTATGTCATGGCTACCTGGATTTGTAGAAGTATACGCGAACTAATCACAATATTCTTTTGAACCTTGATTGTAGTTACAATGCAATTCGGTTCTTCTGTCATTTATATTCCGATCAAGATTTGTGTGATATGGAACACTATTAAATAGCATGTAATCATCTATGATCACCATGATGCATCTTAAGTTGAAGCATTTTCGGATGGATCTTCAAGTGGCTTTGAGGGATATTTGTGTAACATCCCACATCGACCAACAGAGAGGGGGTGATGTGCCTTATATGTACATGCCCACCTCCTTTAGCACGAGGCTTTTTGGGAACTCACTGACTTCAGATTCCATCAGAACTCCGAAGTTAAGCGAGTTCGGGTAAGAGCAATTTCAGGATGAGTGACCCACTGGGAAGTTCTCGTGTGAGTTCCCAGAAATAAAATTGTGAGGGTGTGGCCGGGGCCCAAAGTGGACAATATCATGCTACAGCGGAGCTGAGACTGGGATGTGACAGAATGGTATCAAAGCCACTTTGCTGTTCAGTGCGGATGTACCGACGAGGACGTCAGGTTCCTCTTAAGTGGAGTGGATTGTAACATCCCACATCGACCAACGGATAGGGGATGATGTGCCTTATATGTACATGCCCACCTCTTTTAGCATGAGGCCTTTTGGGAACTCACTAGCTTCGGATTCCATCGGAACTTCGAAGTTAAGCGAGTTTAGGCTGGAGCAATCCCAGGATGGGTGACCCACTAGGAAGTTCTTACGTGAGTTCCCAGAAACAAAATTAGCTTTTAGGGCACAATTCCAATAAAAACCTTTACAAAGTATATTCCAATTTTTTTTTTCTTTCTTGAGAAAAAAAAGACTTTACATAGTTAATCTTTTCTTTTTAATAAAAGGATAATAATGGATTAGGCAAGTTGAGCTACACATAAATCTTGGTCATCGGTTTAAGTAGCTTTACTCTCCAAACCCGCACAAAAAGGTCATAAAGAATCTACTTCCTTCTCGCTTAAAGTGAATAGAAATGACTGTTAACTAATGAAAATTGAAAACAAATAAATACAACTGGGTCGAAGCCAAGACCCACAAAGAAAAAGCAATACATCATCAAAGAAGAAAACAAAGACAAAAGAATTCTTTGAACCAAAGTATCAATTCGAGTGAGCGAAATACTGAAAAATTGTGATGCACTCTAATCTGAAAAACGAAAACAGACAATCCAAAAAAACCTGAATGCAAAGAAGTGAGAACTGTCAGGGGAACAAAGTCATGGCAGACCAAGTTGGAGGAAGATAAACCCATGTTAGCTAAAGTGCAAAACTATTAGCAACCACGTTCTCTTCTCGAGAAATGTGAGAGCAACAAAAAATCATCTCTCGAATGCGAGCCAATACCTATAGTTAATCTATTATTTTGCTTCTTTCTATCTTGTCCATCTGGTCATATTATTCAATACTACCAAAAGTTACAAACTTATTAAATCATTTTTTACTATCAATTTTTTATTGGCAGTGAAAGGTAAAGTTTAGAGCGAATTCAGAAATGAAACACTGTCATATATAGTTGGTGTCTCTTTGTGAAGAAAAAGAAGGGCGCTTCTTATATTATTCATTCGTTAGTTTTTACCATACAACAATGTTTTATGTAAGAAATGGAGAATTTAGATCAAGGCACTTAACGAGCTAACCTTCATAACTTAAGATCAAATTTTCCATTAACAAGAATCAAACCCATAACTTTTTACTTCTTGAGATGATATAATATTAGTAACTACGCTGCTATTATTTTGATATGCCATAAAATAGTGGTTATGCAAATGACCAAGGAAAATATAACAAACTAGCGTAAGAAGTAACAAGTAAAAATGTTGGCACCGTGAGTTTAAAATTCGGACTAGGATTTTATCCTCTCCTCTTTCCATTCCCTTACATCCTCTTCTTTCACATTCTCTATTTTATCTTTCTCTTTCTATAAAAAATTAATATAAAATATTAACTTAGCTTAATCATCATCATTCAAATAGAAGGGAAATTAAGGAAAAGAGAAAAAAAGAGGAGAGAATCATACCCTTTAAAATTCAACATAAAATTGTTTTCTTATTGAATTCCATTCCACTTTCAACTTTCAAACAACTTTTAGAATGTTGTCCTTTTACTTTTCAATCGAATTCTTTATTATAAAGAACTAGGGCGGCCTGCATACAAACTGGAGTCCTACACGAATTGGACACGAACACCAAATTTCTATGTGTTGGAAAATTTTTAATTTGGGTTGTGTTTACAGAAACAAGAATTCTCGTATTAACTCGATTTAGTAGTAAAACTCAGAAGTGAAGGAATGCCTAATTAAAAGCCTAAGAAATGTCAAGACAAAGGAACCAGGGGACAATTCCAACGAACGAGTGAGCACAAAGATGTAAATTTAATATGTAAAAATTACATTATTTTTCATTTAAATTTCAGTTATATTTGAGGGATGCAAAATTTACATGGTCTAATAACTTTACATCCCCTTAAAGTTACCGATTAAAAAGTATTCCGGCCAACAAATTCCTATAATTGTCTCCAATAGAGTGGGAGACCTTAGTCGAGCTTTTTACAATTGTCAAACTCGATTAAGATCTCTCACTCCTTATGAATCATGATCCATGGAGAGCTTGAATATTTTGAGATGCCCCTTCTTACTTAAATAGTTTGCTGCACCCCTCGAAATGGTTAAACTTGGTCGGTCAAACAATGAGCTTGTACTTTCTCATCTCAAAGTTCAATACATACTCTTTCTTCCAAAATCACATCGTAATACAATTTTATTTACCGACGGAATTTAGTTGGTTAGGAATATTGCAAGTTTGCAATGCACAATCAACCGCCATGAAATATTTGCCCATTCAAAGTTGGACTTGGGAAATTGGATTCCTCTAATTATTTTTTTAATATTTTCCTAATCTAAAATTAGAATTTTATGAGGAGACGTTGAGTCGTTATAAATGTATAAAACTTGACTTTGTTCTTTGCTACAATGCGTGACTTCGTGGCAATTGCAACGATGACAACTCTCTGTTGGCGTGAGAAAGGATTATTATATGTTTTTAATGTTTTTAATTAAAAACTAGTTGGACTAAGTACTTAAAATGTTAAAATTTCCTAATTTTTTAGTGTCAATACAAATTAGTCTCAATCTTTTTAAACATTCCAAATAAAATGTACATGTGGCATCATGGCAGTCATACCAATTCAACAAACTCCATGACCTTTTTCGAAGTTAGCGGCTTAAGTTGTAGGGTGGAGTTGATGGTTGGCGTTGGTTTGCAAGTGATGGCCTAATAGGGGTGGTGGTGACGGTTAGTTGGTGGAGGTCATGCTTTCATTACCATCTATTGATTTGGGTGACAAGGTAAGTTCTACTTAATTTAACATAAATTTAATGGGAATTTAACATATGTGATATTTTCAATAGGTTGGCTACTTATTTGAAATGTTTTAAAAAAAATTGAAACCAATTTGAAATGCCACTAAAAGATTGGGGGTTTTAAGTGCTTAATTGTGGAGCCACTTTCATTATTTCTCCAAGAAATAACAATCCAAGTTAGATGTTAATCAAAATATTTTTGCTCATTACTGTTTGAAAAATCATCCAACCCACGTTAAATATAGTGATGAACAAAAATGTTTAGGAGATTTGCGGGTATTCAAAAATGCAGTCAATATTAGTGTGTAGGAGATTTGCGGTATTCAAAAATGCAGTCAATATTAGTGTGTAGGGGAAAAACCAACTCACCAGGAATTTGATTCTAGCTTTGCCATCAAAACAAAAGAACAAAAAAGGGATTGATTCTGGTGTGGAAGTCAGACTTGTGACCATGAGAAGGCTGAAATGCCTCTGTGAGTCTTCTCGATTCCCGAAAGGAGTGGATAACTGTAACTTGTTACAAGTTGTCCTCCTTTAAAAAATAAAAATAACACCATGTTTTATCGTGTCTTATATATATATATATATATATATATGAACAAGCCAAAAATAGAAGATTTATTTTTAGCTATGTCCCTGCAACTCTATTTTGATCTCACTTTAACTCAAAAGTCATTACTTTACTCTCTAAAACTCATAATTCGTTCCATTTTCACTTGTGAAATCTCTTTTTTCCTTGAAATGCCTTCTAAAACATACGTGGAACCCAACACCTAATAAAACTATGCCACATGTGCAATAAATTTGATTATAAATCTCCACTATGCGTTAACATTCAACAATCAGAGAATATTAAATTTAAAAGAAATTGTAGAGATGATAAAAATAAAAAGGAAATTGATTAGCCTGGTGCACCTAAATCAAACCCACATAAGAAATTAAGAAATCTAAGGCAATGCGAAGCGAATTTTGAGTTTTATGGAAACGATTTTCCAGTTTCAGAGAGCAAAATGATATCAAAATCGAGTTTCAAGGGACAAAATGAAGCAAACTATAAGTTTTAAAGAGTAAAGTAGCAACTTTTGAGTTACAGAAAGTAAAGAGAGATTAAAATCAAATTCTAGAAACGTAACTAAAAGTAAGTCAAAATAGAATAGTAATTCTAACCCAATAGTTTACAAACACCATCTTCATACACCATATACAGATAAATTTTTGCGCTCTTTTTTATCACTAGGGACAACATCACGCGAATTTCTTACAAATTTTAGTTGGTAATGATAAAAAATTATCCTTTTGAATTTTTTTTTTTATTGGAGACAGCATGTGGGCTAAACTTTATAATGGACTAACAATAATGTGGTTCAAATTCGACTTTGACGAGAATTGAACCTATGACCTCTCACTTACAAGTGAAAAGGAATAATACAAGATAGTAATACTAAGTGGCACTTTTGAATTTTTTTTTTTCTTGTATTTATTTTTTAATAACCTTTTTAGAAAAACTAATAAAAAGCGTTTGAAAACTTAGAGTTTTAACGATAAAGACAAAATAAAAGGTAAAGTGAATAGTACCAGAATTGACCTTTTAATGTAAAAATATAATTTTTCGTTAAAATAAACAATACCGAAAACTTTTCGTTAAAATTCTCTTTCTTTTTCCTATGCCTTTGTTCGATATCTAGTTGGTCTTCACACTTTAGTGTCTCGACCTCTAATTTTTATTCACACTTTTGAGCAACAAACATCTAAACAAACTATTTAATTCTTAATCAACTGATTAACCAGCACCACTGACAAAGTTAATTTATCTTTAATATCAAATGCATTGATTCCAAATGTAGGCTTCATGGTTCTGACTTCTGACCAGGTATAGGAATCCCTACTTTGACTCCTACCTAAGCCTCCTGAATTATAATCATGAAATTAACTAAAATTAAATTAACTAGAATCACTCACTGCCCTTAATATTATGTTTTTAATAATATTCTTTTTTATTTATAAATAAGATGTTTTAAGTTTGAATTTCATTAATAATAAATTCGATATAAATGTATTATAACTTATTCATTATTTAACTTAAACCAAATTTCTAATTCTTTTAATATAAAAATACATCGTTGCATTCAAAATTTCCAAACCACTCCATTCAATTTCCTTTAACTATTGGTTCTTTTCCTGAAAATATAATATCCATCAACTAAGATTCCCATGGAATATTGAAATATGTGGATCCTGTTTCATGGTGTCACCTAGGCCGTTGTTTATATGATATTGACATCTGACAACCCCAGACAACTTGGAGACTTCTGCAGCACACATTTTCAGAATTTGATTGATATGTACTTCCTTTCTGGCATGTAAAAAGAAATTATTCGTTGCAAATAAATTATAGTTTGATATGTCTAATTTTTTTACTTTTCATGTCCTTGTGAGGTTGTTGATATATGCCGAGCCATGTTTTCAATGACTGTTGAGGTCTACCGAGCAATGATGTCGATGCTTGTCTAACACCACCGCTGAAATCTGCCAAGCAAGCATTTCATCAAACTAGTGGGCTATTTTAAAGTAATTTAAAAAAAAAAAAAATTATGCAGACTATCTTAATTTAATTTTGTGAACATTTTAACTTAAAAAATCATTAAACTAACACTATAAAACTCATGGAACACTACGAAAGAATATGAAACACATAAAAGAAATTTTTTTTTAGTTACTTTAGCCATTGGATTTAAATTTGGACCGTTAGATTTTTTTTTTTTTTTTTTTTTTTTTTTTTTACGGTTGGATTTGGATTATATTTGATCTTAGCCGTTGAATTCCATAAATTTATAAATATAAAACTAAAGAAAATACACATATATGGTGGGCCAGTCCCACTAACCAAGGAGAATTCTGGCCAAAATTTGCCCCAGAAATGAGTTTTGGGTTAAAACTCATATTTGCCCCAAGGGTGGAGCAAGCTTGGGTAAGTTTAAAACCTAAAATTTGAGTTTTACTCGGGGTCTAAGACCAACTCCAACTCTTGGAGTAAAACTCAAATTTTCGGTTCTAAACCTACTCCAACTTGCTCCAACCCTTGGGCCAAATATGAGTTTTAACCCAAAATTCATTTTTGGTGCAAATTTAGCCCAGAATTCCTCTGAGTTAGTGGGATGGCCCACCTATATATGTATTTTTTTAGTTTTATATTTATAAATTTATTGAATTCAACGGCTAAGATCTAATATGATCAAATCTAACAGTAAAGAAAAAGATCTAACGGTCCAAATTTAAATCCAACGGCTAAAATAATTATAAAAAAAATCTTTCATGTGTTTCGTATTCTTTTATAGTGTTCCACTAGTTTTATGGTGTCGGTTTAGTGATTTTTTTTTTAATATTTATTGGAATCTAAATATTTTTAAGTTAAAAGATTCATAAAATTAAATTTGGATAGTTTACATAACTCTAAAAAAAAAAATAAAAAAAAAATTACCTTAAGAATCCTGAATTCATTCTTTAATGATCTCGGACTAAAAATTTAATCATGTAGGGTTGGAGCCAAAAACATATTTTTGGGTTAAAACCTAAATTTTTTTGAGTTCAAAATTTTAGATTTTAACCCAAGAGTTGGAAATATTCTAAAAGTGTCCAATTTGATTTGCTACCATAACACGCACCTACCTATAACTCTTAAGAGTTGTGCAATGCGTGCACCAAACCGACCTCTAAATTTATCCAAAGCGGTAACCCGTGTTTATATTTTGGTCGGAGCCAAAAACCCCATTTTCTCACGAAGTCCTGAAATTGGGACAAACCCATACGAATGTGGAACAGAAAGTCATGAATCACATGCAAATGGAATTTAACAACATAGACAACATAGGATTTGGTCAAAGTCAAAGACTTCCTTGTTAGGGTCCCACACGCAAAGGGCCCTTCACCGTCCTCCTCTGCCACCCAAATCCCTCATCCTCCTCCAATCCCTTGTATAATGTGGAATTCAAGATGCCAAAGAACACCAAAAAGCCAATCTTTTTGTGCTCCATTCTTTTTGCGCTCCATTCTTTTTGCTTTGGAGAATAATATATATGGTTGAAAGAATCATCCTATATAGTTGGGGAGGAGTTTCATATATTCAACAAAACTTAGTTTTTGAAGCATAAAAAGTTATGAAACACATTAGTTCCTCCTCATCATTTCTACTAGTTTTGATGATGTTTCTAGTGTTTTCACAGTCCAGTGTTGTTGTTCTAGTTGAATGCAGAGGTCTTCTTGGTTCAGATGGGCGTAGAGGAGCCGACGTTGGACCGACAACGAGACCTTCGTTTTCGAGCTTTGCCGGGAAGATGAGGGACAAGGTTTTCATCGGTTATCAGAAAATGCATACGTTGGCTTCTGGACCTAGCAGAAGGGGCTCTGGCCATTAGATATAGTCATATGACTTGTATAATCTTCCCTTAGATTCATACTTTCAATGTTTTTCATGTTTCCTTCATCTATTTTTGGCTGTGTGGTACATGTTATTCTTATGTATTTCTCAGAGCAACTGTATATAGTTTTGAACTAGATATGCATCAGCCTATGCATATATGATTGTAGCCTAAGCCTATGTATATTTTCCATTGATAGTGTACTTGAAGAGATGAAACACAGTTCTTAGACGCTAACGTAACTCAAGTGACTTCTAACTCAAGTAATTAAGAGCATTTACTGTGCTAGCAAAAGAACGGAAAATCTCACATCTGGAATTTGAAGTTTCTACAGTATGTAATATCTTGGACCTGATATCGACTCCTTTTTTCAGTTAGTTGTGATCACCTATGATCTCTACAAGTCGTTTATGTTTTGAGCCCAATTTGGTCGCATGTACAAAACGTCTTTAACAAATTTTGTTTAAATTTAGACAGAGCCATACCCGATGCATTTGTGTGGAGGTAATGAAGCCCTCTTGGCGCATCTATGAAAATTTGAAGTCTCTGAATCCATGAAACCCCGCTTGCAATTCGGTGTCAAAATTGTTTATTACAGGCTGAAGTTCGGCGAATGATATCTTCAACCCAAGGTTTAGATCAGAGATAGAGGAAACATGCTATGGGAACTCCCTCCACTTGCAGGCTTTGGTGGCCATCCCGAAGTTTCAACAGTCTTTGCCTTGCAAGAATGAACCAACCACAACATCAACATTTGTGTTCTTGCACTCTTTCATACTTGATACGGAAGCTATCCCCTCCATTGTTTCCAAACATTTCCGGTCCATTCAAAAACGTAGTTCTATTTAGACTCTGTCCTAGAGCCTACACCAATTTTGATGAGTTCAGACTCATCCGCCTTCACCTCGAAATCATAGTAGAAAGGAGTTGCATACACTTGATGAAGTTTCCGTTGAATACAAGTTAAATACTACATTACCAGGTTGACCGATAGTGGCACAGAAATGAAGTGGGACAAGGTGTCTTGCATTCCTACTGACATTAAAAGGCAATGAAATGAGTGGCCTGATCATTATAACAAGGTTAACTTATATACCTCACAAACAGCACAGATTTATCTGGCATCCCCAATCTTCAATTGTGTGAATACTTGGTTTAATGCCACGTTCAATTCATCCACTCCGGAAAAGATCATATCATCTCGGTTAACTGTGGAGCTATGCAAAGGAAAACGCTGAACATTTGGCACCACGAATTCTGACGAAGCATTGATCGTGATGTCCTCGTGGGGCTCTCTAGGCTTTGCCGTTTGCTGGAGCTGTAATGCGTACTCCAGGTCCCACATCGCATCACCCGTTGTGGGCCTATCATAAGCATCTTCTTGCAAGAATCGTGCTAACACAACGCGACTCCAGCTCCTCCCACTGGTCATTTGTCATTTCTTTAGGCTTCCCATCTTTTCCCTTCAAAGCTCTAGCCGAGCCTTGTTGAGTCAAGACATCCTTTACTCTCATCTGCCAGAGAGTAAAACTGTTTTTCCCGTTAAACTTCTCAACTGAAAATGACATGTTTGTAGTCATCATGGTGAACGACAAATCTGAACCTTCAATGAACCAAAGCTTCCAACAACGCTCTGATACCAATTGTTGTGCTTTGGCCGGTCAGTGCAAAACCAAATTCAAATTATCTCACCAAACTTCAAATTCACAGTTGAACAGTTTAAAATACAAGAAATAAAGACATCGAGAGAATTACAAGATTTGGCAAAATCCTGCCTACGTTCTCGGAGATATATTGATCTTCACTATGAGAATAACTAGTACAAGATACACTTGAGTTAAATCGACATAACCCAAACCCCAATCCTTTGTACACTCACAGAATTTTCCCAAGAACCTCACCCTACCCCAAGAGTTTCTCACTCTCTATTTTCTATCCTTTGTGTTCTACTCCGGATGCCCACTCAATGCATAACTATTTCCTTTACTTATAGTCATGCACTGACAATTATGCCAACAACCAAGACCAAGAAAATCTTAAGTTCACACGGCAACACCCTTTTCTATACCTAGCCTATAGAGTGTTGGAACTTGTGTTATGTGGGACTCCCAGTCCCACATCGCCCATACACCCTTTCACATAACTCTTTATAAGTGAGTTCACTCACTTGTAGTTTGAATTGAATTGGGCTAAAGCCATGGACCTTGGGCCTTAGAGTTGGAGGGTTTGGGTCTATATATTAAATGTCAAAGATGGGCCTTGGGTTCAGTTTTTGATTTTTTGGAGGGCTCGGATGGACGAAAAACACAAGTTACGTTTTTGATTTTTTGGATTCAGTTTTTTTCGAAAGGATAAAACTGATTGGACAGTTACGTTCAGTTTTTAAATTGATTGAACAGTTGCATTCGGTTTTCTTTTTTAAAAAACTGATAGGTTGGATAAGTTCAAATTATGCCATTATATATATGGCAATAAAAATCAGAAACAAGTATCAATTTTATTCCAGATTCATTCCTCCATATTTTCACTTAGAACCACACAACCGATTCGCCAAGAATCCAAGTTCGAGTGCAAGAACTTGGATTAGATAGTTGTATCCTGCAAGATAGACGTCCATTGAACTGCTGCACTGAAGTAGGGACGAATTTCTGTCTTAGGAGATTGCTTCTGCAAGCCTCTATCATCAGCAACAAGTCAGTGATTTATGATTTTATATATAATCTCATTACATGTTTATGTTTTAATATAGTGTATTTGTCGTTGAGGTTTTATATTTGAAATAAAACTGTGCAAATTGTTATATAATATACACTTGACGTTTGATTGGTTCTAACATAGAGTACAACTTTTCTCCATTTGCCATTTGATGCATAGAAAATAAAACATGCACAATTGCGTGCAAGCAAACACAAAGTCAAGATTTGCTTGCTTCCAACTTTGCTTGTGGCAGTCACCATGTCTTCTCTTGAAACAAGACTTCCATGCCACAAACATTCAGAAAGTTACAATTACAAAATTGTTGCCAACTCATAAGTATATGAGCCAAACACAACACTATTCTTAGTAGTGAAATTGTTCAACAGCATGAATGCAGAATTCAAATATCAGGAGAAGCCGAAACATGATAAAAAGCAGCGGATAGATTACTTAAGGAAGAGGCGAAAGCCAAGAAATGCAGGCGTACAAAATAAGTAGCGTTTTCAGTGATGTCGAGCTCCTAGTAGGATTGCTACCTGAAAATTCTTGCTGTATGGTAAAGATTCGAATCATTCGATAATGTAGCTGGCAACTGGTTGCCGCCATTGACAAAGCTGCTCGCCTTTGAGTACAAGAAATCATCTGCAGTGAACACCTGGTTATTGAGGTTGCATTAGCATTTGACACACTATTGATTAAGTACTTATCCAGGAGCTCATAAGCTCAAGGGAAAAAGTGGAGGAGAAAAATAAGCACAGAAAATAGAGGGATACGGGTTTTACCGGCACGAAGATTTTCCATGAAAATTTGATGGAGTTGCTGAATTTTGCAACCTTTTCGCCTGTGGAGTTCCTATCTGAGTGACCGTGGAAATTATGGAAGTATGAAGACTAAGAACAAAAAAAGTGGTGGTGGACAACATTTCCTACAATATTATGACCCTACCTGAATAAATAATAAATTAGAAGTGAACACAAAAACGAAAACTAAAAACTAAAAATCAAATGATTATCCAACGGGGTTGTGGAAATGCTCATAAATGAAGATATACTAATGTCAAACCAACGTATCACACAACTTAATCCAATTTATAACTTCATTATCTCAAATTAGCACAAAAAGAATTGAATGGGAAAATACTTATCTGAAAAATGGATTTCAATGGCCATCAGCTGTTCTGGGCGCATCATCCTCCTCGAGAGGGAAGCTACTAGAAGAAGAAGAGGCAAATGCTGAAGTTGGGTAATGCCTACTTCATAAGGTGACAAATAAAAGGAGAAAAAAGAACATAGCAGGTATGAAAGCTAAATCTTTACATGGGCTTAGTCACATTGGTTACGGCAAATGTTAATTTACAATCAAATTCAAATCGCCTTCCACACAGTTTAGATTAGTTTTCAACATTGATTACTTTTTTTTAAATACATAAGGTATTTATTTACACTAAGGGGCAAATAGTGAATTAAATTTAACAATTAACAACTCATAATTATTTGGTTTGAATTTTTGTTTGATAATAATCGAACTAGGACATTTAAAAACAATTATCACTTGCTCGTAGTATTAAACTATCTCCAAAGGAGATGTCAAATTTTAAACCTAAAATTTAAATTTGAAGGCTTACGTGGCACTTTGGCATTTTTTAAGCTTTTGATCTTCAACCGATATGTCAAATTTTAAACATAGAATAATAATTTATATGTATTTTTTTTTTCATTAGGAATGAAAAGAAACAAAAGGATAATGGTTTAAACCAATAAAAAACTAATAAAAAGTATTTAATAATTAATTAAAAAAATCTGAAAGTGATGTTAAATTTGACAGCAAAAAGGATAGATGTCAATCCATGTCATATCACATCAGATTTGACCTCTCGATTACAAGATATTAATGTTATTTTTTATTAAAATTTGAAAATTCTGACCTTTTTTTTTGGGATATGCTCTTTAAGCGGCTGTAAACTTACTTTTGAAAGTATTAAAACCAGCAACTTTAGCCGCACAATGATGAATTTTTTAATCTCAGCAAAGCGGTTTCATACTTTCCAGTAATTTGATTAGCCCACGGTTTCACCTTCATCCCTATTTCCTCGTCCCTTGTCATTTTTATGAATTTTTTTAATGTATTCGGAACATAAACTAATACTAGTGGCGCACCTTGAATTATGAAACACAAAAAAATTTATTGTCATTCTCCTTCAATTGCCATATATAAACGCATACAGAGCCCACCCAAAATCGAGACAAAAAGCAAACTACCTGCAACCCGAGTCGTTTAAGAGCGTTTACCTCTGCATCCGATGTCTTCTGTTCGAATCCCCGTTTCTCAATATGGATCCACAGCTAACCCAAACCAAAACGGAAGAAAGATCAAACCTTTGATGGTGGTGGGGCAGATGAAGCCGGTAAAGCCGAGCCGGAGCGACGAGGTGTTGTCACCCGATGAACAGCTCAAGATCGCGGAGCAGGTAAGGGCCCAGTTCGACTCTGCCGCCCCAAAGCGACCCATCAAGCCGAGCCGGAGCGACCCCGATTCAAACCCGGTTCCCTACTTCGTCGTCGACCAACAACCCACCATGCCTGAGCTGGACAAGTTTCGTTCTCTAGAGTCCCAATCCGATGCTGTTATACTCTCAGCGCAGGGAGATCCCACGGTGGAAGATGAGTTTGTGGATACAGAGTACTACAAGGAACTCAATTCCATCGACAAACAGCATCACACGGTAATATCTCTTACTTTTTTGGGAAATTCTGAAATGATTCATTATTTTCAAATCATCTATATCTGATCGGTATATATGTTGTAAATATTGGAATTTAAATTCTGATAATTTTATTCAATTTTTCTCTTACTTTTTGAGTTAATATATCCTTTGGTTTGATGAGTTCATGAATTTAATTTGGTTTGGTTTTGATTTGAATTGGATTAAATTGTTCAGACCGGAACTGGGTTCATAAGAGCGGTGAGAGAAGAGGGCAGTGAAGCTGATGGGCTCCATCTTCATCCACCTGAAAGTCATGCGAGAGTGGGATCGAAGATCAAAAGCAACCCTGCAACAAATGATTGGACTCCCAGGAACGATGACGATGACACATGGATTTAGATCCTTAATTACCTACTTAATTAATTATGCTTTGTTAATGTAATTTTGTAATTAATTAAGGAGAAGATCACTATGTTACATGTAATGGTGATCATGTTCAAGAAGTGGACTGCCGTCCCATGTAATTTTCTCTGCAATGCTCGTAATGGATCCTGTTATTTTTAATTCTAGCACCAATTTTTGGATCTATTTTTCTCTTTTGGCTGAAGGACTTGTGCCTTGTTCTTATCCCTTCCACAGTTAAGTGGATATATTTAAAAATTAAGGCGACAGCGACATGAAACCAAGAAAAAAGAATGGGACAGGAAAACCAACCTAACAAGAAAAAAGAATGGGACAGGAAAACCAACCTAACGAGATTTATTCAATTAAGATTTAAAAAATAGTTTAATAGGGTTATAAATTTGTGAAGTTTGATAATGTTTTGATGGACATTCATACACAAAAAATTCATTAAACATAGGAAACAACAGTACAAAGGGTATTCGAGAACACCTACCCATATAGGAAACAACACAATGGAATCCCGACAAATTTATCAAAATCATTCATTTTTAGTACTACGGTCTAATGATATTTCTCTTTACTTATAAGGGACATGTCTTAGATTTGATTCTCGCCAACGTGAATTTGAACTGATTATTGCTAGCCTATTGTTTACCTCTTAATATAGATAACATCATTTGTTTCAAAAAAAAAAAAAAAAAAATCATCGAATAAGAAGTGAATGTGTTTGGATTACTATAAACTCTTTTAAATTCTGATTGACTATGGTTTTTTTATTTTTTTTAGATTTTATTAACTCTCTTAAAGTTTGATTGAACACACATATTTTTTGTTTCAAAATTTGTTCTCCATATTTTGTTTCAAAATTGTCGTAGGGTGAAGTGGATACAGATAAGGTCATCTCCAACTGAATGAGGGCCAGAGGGTTCCTTTTAGCCCTATAGCCCTCCAAGAAATTAATATTTTAATGAACAGTGTCATGCCATATTTCTTATCATCTCCAACCGAGGACCAAAGAGCTATAGGGCAAACATAGTCCTATGACAAAAAATCATCTCCAACCGAGGGAGCCAAAGGGCCATAGGCCAAACATAATTTATTAATTGAATTAATATGGTTACTAAAATTAAACTACCTTATTAATTTTTCGAGATGGAATCTCAATAATTTTAAGTCTCAGATTTCGAGTGTCACGTGTCGATATATGTCCAATTTTGCAAATTTCTTGTCGATATGGAATCTTAATATCTCTTTCAACTCGATCTCTTTCAATTCAATATCTTTTAATTCAAGTTTGCAATGAATTCCAACATTGGATCCTTTTCGGATTCCAACTGGGGTCGTCATCCAATTCCAAATTGGAAGAAAAATAGGCGCATATGAGATGAGAAGATGAGGAGTCCGATGAAAAAGATGAAGTATGGCACAACACATCGTATATGGCAGCCATGGCTGGGGTCATGGCGTGTGAGCCAAATGAGGAACAACCTCAATAGGGTGGCTCTGTTGCTGGTCGCTCTTACAAACCACGAAACAGATAGATGGTGCATGACAATCTGATGAACAACTACTTTAACCCCAACTCGGTGTATACAGAAGAACATTTCAGACATCGATTCCGGATGAGGCGTAATGTCTTCGAGCGTTTACTTCATGATGTCCAATATGTCAATCCATACTTTCAAGAGAAGCTAGACAAAGCAAGTCGTCCTGGTTTTTCACCGGATGACAAGAAGGCTTTAGCGGAAGATCGACAAAGCCAACTATTATGTTAGAAGCGGTTACCTCGTTTGACACATGAATCTGACATGTTTTCTTTGGAGTCTCAGGATCCCAAAATGACATTACAGTTCTTGGGTGTTAATAGCCTGATGGAGGATAAATCACCTCAACTTGACTACCACATCAACGGTTGTCAGTATAATATGGGGTATTACTTGGCAGATGACATCTATCTAAAGTGGGCAACACTTGTCCAAGCAATTCCAAACCTTGTGGATGACGCTCAAAGGTGGTTTACCTTACACCAAGATGCATACTAGAAAGACGTTGAGAGAGCTTTCAGTATTCTACAAGCACGGTGAAAGAACGTCATAGAACTGGCAAGAGGGTGAAGTCGAGATAAATTGAACTATATCATGATGTCGTGCATCATATTACCTATTAACATGATTGTGGAGGATAAGCGCGATGACTATATTGATAGAGAATCTGATGACGACTAAGATGATCCAAATAAGTAAAGGAGGGCTCGTGCAAAAATATATGAGGGGCCTAATTTGCCTTTCGATCCAAGAAATGATAATATCTCGTAAAACGAGTACATGAGGTGCTATAGGATGATACGTTCGCATGCCACAAACAAGTACCTACAACAGGATCTTGTTGCACATCTTTGGGCCAAAAGAAGCATGGAGTAGACATTTAAGTTTTATGTTATTAAATATTTTTTTAAATGTTGTTTAAGTTTAATGTTATTTAATATTTTTAATATTGTTTAATGACTTAGGTAATTATAGGAAAAAAAAAATTAGATTTTTTTTTAAATTTGTAAACAAAATAAAATAAAATAAAATCCAACGGCTACCTGGCATCATGTTGATGCCAGGTAGCTGCTAAGCTTGAATTGTAGATCGGCCCGGGGCTAGCTGATTGGCTGGTTCGAGCCAGCCGGTTGCCCCGATTATGCTCTGATACCAAATTGTCACATCTCGGCCCGGGCCTGACCACTTCTTGAGCCCGCTCCATCACTGTAGCACGATATTGTCCACTTTGGGCCCTGACCACGCCCTCACGGTTTTGTTTATGGGAACTCACACGAGAGCACTCCCAATGGGTCATGCCTAGCTGTCTGTTGGAGACGGTTTTTGTGTTATTTTAGACTATTTTCAACCCTCTGTTTGACATCCCACATCGCCCAGAGGTTTGATCTTTATATGTCTCATCCCTACCTAGCTCGAGGCCTTTTGGGAGCTCACTGGCTTCGGATTCCGTAGGAACTCCGAAATTAAGCGAGAAGGGGGCTAAAGCAATCCCAAGATGGGTGACCCACTAGGAAGTTCTCGTGTGAGTTCCCAGAAACAAAACTGTGAGGGCGTGGTCGGGGCCCAAAGCGGACAATATCGTGCTACGGTGGTGGAGCGGGCCCGAGAAGTGATCCGCCCCGGGCCGGGATGTGACAATTTGGTATTATAGCTTAACCCTGGCCGTGGTGTGCCGACGAGGACGTCAGGCCCCTAAGGGGGGTGGATTGTGACATCCCACATTGCCCAAGAGTGTGATCCTTATATGTATATTCTCATCCCTACCTAGCTCGAGGCCTTTTGGGAGCTCACTGGCTTCGGGTTCCGTAGGAACTCCGAAGTTAAGCGAGAAGGGGGCTAGAGCAATCCCATGATAGATGACCCATTGGGAAGTTCTTGTGTGAGTTCCCAGAAACAAAACCGTGAGGGTGTGATCGGGGCCCAAAACGGACAACATCGTGCTACGGTGGTGGAGCGGGCCCGAGAAGTGATCCGCCTAAGGCCGGGATGTGACACTTTGGTTGGATCGGTTGGAGATGGCCTAAGCTTGCTAAGGGCAACTCGGGTCATGCAGTAGAGTTAGCCCACGCTCGGGGTTGGCGATATATGTGCATCGAAAGTGACTCTTCAGTATGATCTCCAGCTTTTCTTCTGGCTCTTTTTCTCCTCCTTGGCAACTTCGGATTAGTTGAAAAAAAATTATATTTTCCTTTTACAGCACATGGTTTTTCATTATTCTCATGTTTCTAATGAAGGGAATGCGGTATAAATTAGTAAATTTAGTGTTACTTTCGTCTTCCCTTGTATAGCATGCGGTTCCACCCTTCAAGACTCTCTTTTCTGCACACAAATTTTTAGGCATCCAAGCCTACAAGTTTTTCTCTCCTCAATGATTTTTGTTTTTTTGTTTGTTTTTAATTTCACACGAATACAACCTTCTTGTATCATTCTTGTCCATTTGCACCGTTTTGATTTTATTATATGTAAGTTGTTAAATTTAACAAGTTAGAATACAACCCTTATTGTGTTGCTCTTATCCATTTCCACCAATTTCATTGTCAAAGTTAAACGCTTAAGGTGAAGGTCACATCAAACGAAGGAAATAAAAAATGCTGAAGACGACAGGAGAAAGAACCTAACATTGAATTAGGCCAGCTAACCCTGTAAACCTACTCCTAACCAAGTATTAACCCAAAACGAAAACCCTACAAATTAGTTTCGTACTAAAGGCTGTTAGATGATTATTTCGCTATTAGTGTGTTTTTTTTTTTTTTTTTTTTTTTTTTTTTTAACATTGAAATTGAAAAACAAAACCTAAAAATTGAAAGTTACTTTTGTGAGTTTTCAAAATTTAGCTTTCCATTTTTAATTTAGGATTTTTTTTATTTTATTTTTATTTTTATTTTTTCATTTTTTATGACTAAAAGTAGTTACCTAAAGCGTTATCATGCTTCAAAAAATTGAAAACCCAAAAACTTAAATAGTATCAAACAAGCTTTAAAGAGAAAAGTTGGTTTAGGATTTAGCTATTTAAATGTATTGTGAAGACCTGCATTTTTGTAAGTACCAATACAATATTTGTGTGAAATGTTGTGATCACTTGTATATCCAATATATATACGGTTAGGATCCGGGGTGACAGGTTTTTGAGACACATTTTGTGGGATCCATTATGTAATGTATAGAATGATCCACCTGTTTATTTTTTATATCTTAACTCAAATATCATGTCTGTAAAAAATCACCCAAATACAAACCGTATGATTGTTGAATTAAACGTAATTTTTCTTTGAGAATCGCATTCGTTCATTTTTTTCACTATAAATGAATGTCTTAATGATTTTAGATTGTCTAATTTTTTTTTGCAAGGATACTAAAATATAGATGATTCAGATTGTTAAAACACATTACGAAGTGAACCCTATTTGTCAAAATGTACACAAACGTGCGACCCTGATCCTACCTCATATATATATATATATATATATATATATTTCCTAAATCATATGTTTACAGTATTTATTATATATTTAGCATGAAGGGATCATATCTAAATAATTTATATATTATAACCCCTAATATTCTTGGCATTATATGATTTAAGTCTATTTTGGTAAACCTTTATTATGATTAGTCCAATTTTGTATTCCTGCTTAAATAGGTCCAATGATTAAGACTCTACATCTCAAATTTATTCCTTAAATAATTACTTGGGTAATTAATACTATCTCTTAATTTGAGGATTATCTTTCATTAATGATAAATTAATTATCAGAATTAACAATCATTCCCTACAATTTTCTCTGAAGAATCGTACTCTCCTCCCTACTATTTTTCAGTTTTCTATTTGTTTTCCATTTTATTCTTCAATGTCTTCCATTAGCATTTTTTTTAAACAAACGATATTATCTACGGGAATGAGTGGGCTTAGTCTCATAATAGGGTAGCAATAATGTAGTTCAAATTCACCTATATAATGTAGTATAGAGGAATACCACTATAATGTAGTATTAAGTGGCAACTTCCATTAGCATTTTTAATGGAAGGATTATATACAACTTCCTCATGTTTTTGGTTTTTTACCTAACTCATCAAAATTTTAATGTGTTTTCTTCAATTTTATTCCTCATCGATCATCTACATGTAATGTAGGTCTCCTAATTTTTTTTCTTTTAATGAAGGCTTCTCCTCATTACTCATGTTATTTATCTACCTATAGCACATGATTTTAGTTTATCTCAACCATATCTTTGAGGTTTTTTTTTTTTGGGTTTCAACTTCTGTAGTAGTTTAAATGTATTTATCTACCTGTATTACATGGGTCCCACAAAGGCCAGATAATTCTTGTCTGAGCTTCATCTGCACTCTTGACCCCGCTCAGGACGCACCCAAGGCCCCTCATGATAATTGCTTGGTAGTTTGGACCACTTACGTCTTGCTTGAGAGATTCTCTCATGTAACAAAATTTTAAGCTCAATAATGTCATCGTTCAATAAATATTTGTTTAAAAAGTATATTATTTATCTAATAAACGATTGACATGAGTTAATGATATGCGAGAATCTAGTGGATCGAAAAACAAAAAAATGGAAGTAGCAAGGTTTGTAGGATGGACCATGAATCGATTAGAAGCAAAGCAATTAGACCCGACTGAGGCCTAGTCAATTTTACCCAATGGACTGCGAATGGACCGGGCTCATGCCCAGTGAACTTGCGCACAAGCCGATCCAATAAGCCACGTGGCATAATCTCGGTGACTAATTGTGGGACCCAAGAATACAAGTAACATGTTAAAAGGTTTTACATTATCCAAAGCATTAAAAATAAAAACAAAAATAAATAAATACAAACAAAGAGAAAATCTCAATAATAATAAAAAAAAAAACTAATAAAAAGAATTTAAAAATTTGAGTTCTAATAAAAAAATAAAAAAACGTTGTAAGTAAATAGTATATGAATAATATTTTAGATTAAATATTATTTTCGTTGAAATTGATATACAGAAATGTTTAATTAAAACTTCCGTGCAGAAAAGGAAAATGGAGGGTCCTTGCTTCCCTGCCCTTCCTTCTTCTCCCTGGCTCGGGTTTCCAAAGTCCCTCCAAACTCTGCAAAACCGATAAATAACTCCCGCCTGTTTGCCATTGCAATCTCTCTCTCTCTCTCATTGAAACTGGGCCGCACGATTTGCGGGTCTCTCATCACAGCCATTGGAGCCGGCAACTTCCGCGACGATGACCTCTATCACCTCCGTTGAGTTGAATTTCCTCGTCTTCCGTTACCTTCAGGAATCAGGTATTCTACACTTCGCAACCCCCCAATCTTATCGATTCTTCGGATTTTTTTTGCCCTATATTTCCCCTTTTGAATTGCATTGACATTCTAGGGTTTCTGGGAATTTGAGTGTGCTGTACAAATTATAAGGTTGTATATATCAATTTGTGTTGCATGGTTACTAGTATAACTTAATTAGGGTTCAGAACTATAATTTTTGGGAATAATTTTTCAATTGGCTTCCTGTTTATTGGACGTCGAGGGGGCATGAGATTATAGATCTTAAAACAGTAGTGGGTATAATTTTGTTGTGTTATCTTCTGGAATGCTCGAAAGTTCAGTACTTTCCGTTTTCTCTTTATTTTGGATGGTGCTATCCACACCCTTTTATACCTCCTAGACACCCTTGTTAAATTATGTCATTTGATCTTTTTCAATTCATTCTTTCCCACTGCCGGAAATTGAGAGGAGTGTGTGAAGGTAAAAAGAGGTGTGTGGATAGCATCGCCCTTTATTTTTCCTAATCAATTTTTTTTTAAGTTTGGTTTGCCGTAACCTGAATAAAAATTTATGTTTAACTGAATGTTATTTATATACCTACTTATTATGATATTATAAGATTTGAATCTGACTAGGATTTGATGCGCAATCAATATGCGAAGCTATTGGATGTTTTTTTTTTTCAAGTAGTAGATTATTTAACATCATATAAAAGCAGTAGAATCCGAGTTGTGGAGTGATCTTATGGGTTTTTGTACACAAGCCAATTGCATGTTTGCACACTCTAGATTTGTTATCAAAGTAAACGTGAAGCAGCTTCCGAATCAATCAAAGATTGTATCGATGAACCCAATTCTTTTTCTCTACGTTTCTTGTTTTGTTACTTCTGCAGGTTTCACGCACTCAGCTTTTGCTTTAGGATATGAGGCCGGTATTAACAAAGGCACTATAGATGGAAATTTGGTTCCACCTGGTGCACTCATTCTATTTATACAAAAAGGACTTCAGTACTTGGAGATGGAAGCTAACTTGAGTAATGTTAGTCTTCTTGTTCTTTTTATGGATTATTGAATAGCTAGTAATTTTTGTTCAAGAACTTTACGCGCAATGAACATCTTAGAATATATGTTAACCAGCTTTTGTTTTAAGCTTGCCAGAGTGATGCAGATTTGGATGAAGATTTCTCATTTTTACAACCTTTAGATCTTATTACAAAGGATGTAAATCAATTGAGGCAAATGATTAAAGAGAAAAGGAAGAATGCACAGAAGGACAAAGACAAAGATAAAGAGCATGAGTCTTATGAGAAGAAAGATAAAGACAAGGAGCATGAAAATGAACATGAAGGAGAACGTGCACAAGTAAGAGAGAAAGAAAGAAAAGAAAGGGAGAAGGATTTTGAAAAGGATAGAGAGAGGATAGAAAAGAACAAGGAGCGAGAAAAGCAGCCGGAGGACCACAATGACAAAGATGTGGTTAGAGATCAGGAAGATAAAGTTAATGTGAAACATGAAGAAAATGGAGCTTCTAGAGGTAGATTCAAGTTTTACTGCGAATGATTTTCTCTTTTGTGGTCTTTATTCTTTTATTAGCCCGAGGGCTGGTTTGGTATTGCTGTAAAAAAAACTGCTTCTGCTATACTGTGAGAATAAGCTCATTTTTGCTGCTTCACGTTTTCAGCTTTTTTTCACCCAAAATTGTGAAAATATGCTGTTTTTAAGTGTTTACCACACACTTTTTTGAGCTCAGCTTTTTTTGATACCTGCTTTTTATAAAAGCACCTCAGTACCAAACGAGTACTGAATACAATTACTAAGGCCACAAAATGGCCACAGTTTTTTAGCAACCACAAATCCATTCAATGATTATGTTCTTTTATTTTGTGATTGATGAGAAATGAGAACTAAGATGTAGACACTTGATTTTTTGGAGCTTACCAGGGTGCAGGAAAAGTTTTATTTATGTACAAACATCCACTTAGCCGGTGACCTACTCTTATATAATTTTTTTCTAATTTTTAATGAACTGAAAGTAATAAAGGAAGAATGCTTTAACTTCTTGTTTTCTCTTGTAATGATATCATGATCTGCCAAGGTGAGAATTGGTTTTGGAATGTGGTGCCTTGCGCATTTCTTGGCATTTGAGAATCTGTGCAAGGAAGTTTAACTAGCTTCATTTCATAGTCATTTAGGTATGATGAGTTAGAGTTTTTGGCATATGTGTAAAAAGGCAAAGCATGCTATGTAAAACTCACCTTTAATACAGTTGAAAAATTCCAGTTCTATCCAAAATAATCTTTCTCCTGTCAATTTCTTAACTGTACAAGTAATCATTATTTTCTTTTGTTGGAGCAGAACCAATGGATATTCCTCTTACAGATGTTGAAATCCCTAGTTCTGATGTGACAATTTTGGAGGGGCATACTAATGAGGTTTGTGCATGCTCCTATTTTCCTGCATTACCCACCTTACACTTGGCTTTTCCCCCCTTTCTATGCCGTATGTTTCTTCATATCTTTGTGTGTGACATTGGATCTCATTTCCTTTCTTCATTAGGTATGTGCTTGTGCATGGAGTCCAGCAGGTTCTCTTCTTGCATCGGGGTGTGTATTTGTTATTGTTCATATGTAGTGGATGTTTCTATTATCTATTTTCTTCTTTAGAGAATAATGAACCATGGAAAAATGTTGTTAATTTATTCTCTCTTTACTAATTCTTTCACATGTTTTGCTAGTTAATTGAATACTGATGTTGGACGAGACATGTTTTTGCCTTTATCTGCTCTTCACCATTTGATTTGATACTATCTTTTGTTGTTATTTTCTCTCTTAGCATTAAATTTCAGTAAAATCAACATCCCTTAAGACTAGCTGGAAACTGGTGATATTAATTTATCATATATCATGTTAATTGTGGGCCTTAATGTTGACCAGAATATGGGCTGTTTCCAAATCCATGGTGTTACCACACTTTGTTAGGATTACTATACCAGTGGCAAATTTTGAAAGATCTCTTCTTTCCACATTATTTTTTCAATCCCTTACTCTTGTCACTTTTAATTAATCACTTTCCAGGTCTGGAGATTCAACTGCTCGTATTTGGACCATTGCTGATGGAAGCTCCAGATTTAGTTCACAAAATGGCTCCTCAAATGTGTTGGTGCTGAAGCATGTTAAGGGTAGAACAAATGAAAAGAGCAAAGATGTGACGACACTTGATTGGAATGTGAGCTCTGTTATTGTGGATTTATTTTGTGATAATTGGCCTATCAAATTTTCTTGTAATTGATTACATGCAATGCGGATGCTCTTTGTTACGTGCTCTTGCGAGTTTCACTCATCAAGAAGAAAACTTGTTCTCTTTATTTCAAAAGCATCTAAAACTGCAAGAGCCTCTTGTATTTTCTTTTTCTTTTCTTCTAGAATTTTTTCTTTTTCTTTTGTGTATATGCAAACAAACCTTTCACTTATTCAGGGAGAGGGAACAATGCTTGCAACCGGATCGTATGATGGGCAAGCAAGAATTTGGGGTACAAATGGTAAGCAGATGATTGTTTTTCTGGTTTTTCTGTTCCATTTGATTTATGATTCTTGTTTACTTTTCTGCATCATTTTGGAAGTTTTTAGAACATATATTCTGTGTGGTATCTTTGCCCAGGTGAATTAATTAGTACTTTGAGCAAACATAAAGGGCCTATATTCTCACTAAAGTGGAACAAAAAGGGAGATTATCTTCTTACAGGAAGCTGTGATAAAACTGCAATTGTGTGGGATGTAAAGGCAGAGCAATCAAAACAGCAGTTCGAATTTCATTCTGGTGTGTGTTATTTTCACAGAACAGACAGTGTAAAAGTGGTTGTGTCAGGATTTTGACGATTATTTTCTGTCATTTAGGTCCAACACTCGATGTTGATTGGCGCAACAATGTATCCTTTGCAATGAGCTCAACAGACAATATGATATATGTCTGCAAGATTGGGGAAAACCACCCTATTAAAACTTTTGCAGGACATCAGGTATTCTCAAGCATTTAGTTGCTCTAGATTAAACCCGAGGTTAATTATGTTTTTAGCATTTTTTTTCTTATTATCGTTGTTTATGTATACTCTACTCTTTTCCTGTAGAGGCTGCAGATAGTTTTGTGTTGTTTAGATTGTTGAAGATCTAGGTTCACCCAATTCTAGTCGGAGATATATTGTCTTGATGCTGATCATGTTAATGTTCAATTTCATTTGAGAAAATCTCGGTTAACTGGTCCTCGTCTGGTTGAATATGGATTTGAGAGGGTCTTGGTAATCCAGCCTTCCATTCTAGAATGTTGCTGTTTTATTTCCCTAAAGCTTACACACCTGCATTTGATTTTGTCAACTGGAAAACCCTGAGCTTACCAGTTTATTTGAACATGTCTGGTTGTAGTTACTGGAATTTTCTCAGGTAGCAAAAATGGTTTCACTTGTTTTGAACATCTGCAAAAATTTGCATGTTTGCGAACGATAAACTTTATAATTTACAATTGTACTTGATAGTATCAGTTTTTGTGGCTAATCAATGGATTTTCGCTGTTCAGGGAGAAGTTAATTGTGTTAAATGGGATCCAACAGGTTCATTGTTGGCTTCATGTTCTGACGATATCAGTGCAAAGGTTATCTGTGCTACCTGCTCAATTTGTAGTCAAGTAGTTCCATTTTTTGTCCAGTAAGATACTTGTTTGCATTAATATTTTTAGTCTATACTTGTATATAATCAAAGATAGGTACTGAAGTTGAACACAGACCTGGTATGGGGTTGGCGTCATAGGTATACTCCGGAACATGGGAACAATAGGATTGATTAAACCAATCTCGTTTACTGCTAGATTAGAAGTTTGAGTCCAATAATTCATATATATATATATCATTCTTCTTTTGTACATCTTATCCCTATTCAGTATAATATAGCCATTTTCAATTAATTGGATCAGTTTCAGTTGGTTCATTATTTTCCATTCAATTAATTGGATCAGTTTCAGCTGGTTCGTTGTTTTCCATTGATAAGACTATTGAATTTGCAACTCATGTGAAATTATGGTGTAGATATGGAGCATGAAGCAGGAAAAGTATGTTCATGATTTGAGAGAGCATTCTAAGGTATTCCTCAGATTGTCATTCAAGTTTAATTTTCCTATCATGTCTGTTAGAATTTACTATTGCAGAATCTTAGAAGCGTTGAAAATTTGGATTGCAGGAGATATACACTATCAGGTGGAGTCCGACTGGGCCAGGAACAAACAACCCTAACCAACAGTTAGTTCTGGCAAGGTATAGTGCTTCTTAGATGAAGTGAGATACTGTATTGTGTGCATTGCGGTTACCATGTCTTTTATTATTTCAGTTAAGTTGCAAATTGTTTCAATAAATAGCTTTTACATGGTTTTCATATTTTTCAAGAAAAGCTTAAATGTTGGCAGTTGAAATTTTGTACAAAGACAGAAAATGATTTATTACCTGTGTAAAACCTGGTTGGATGGTAATTCTCCTGATTCATTCTGTGCTAACAAGTTATTGTCAAACTTCTTATTGCTGTTAACCCTGTGGTGCAGCGAGAACTGTATTTTAAGCCACTGCTCTTTTGTATTCATGTTGTTGCATTTGTGGGTTTCTGTTTCACGCCTAAGCGCAGTTGTCTTTATGCAGAAATATTATTTCTTGATAGGATTCAAACCTGCACTTCATTCTGCATGTATACGCTGCTGAGAAAGTACACTCAATACTTTCGGCGGAGAAAATACACTGAATCTTTTTGTTATGGTTACAAGTTGTATGTGATTGTGCTTCTTGTGCAGTGCTTCATTCGACTCCACTGTGAAGCTATGGGATGTGGAACAAGGAAAACTTATGTGCAGCTTGGATGGACACAGGTACTGGATTTAAACAAACCGTATGGTGTTCGAAGCTTAATAAAATTTCTGTACTTCATTCTGTATTGATACATTCAAATTGAATCAACAGGGAACCTGTTTATTCTGTTGCTTTTAGCCCAAACGGTGAGTATTTGGCCAGTGGATCTCTTGATAAATCGATGCATATATGGTCACTGAAGGAAGGCAAGATTGTGAAAACGTACACTGGAAGTGGCGGTATATTTGAAGTCTGCTGGAACAAGGAAGGCGACAAACTTGCTGCATGTTTTGCCAACAACACAGTCTGCGTTTTGGATTTTAGAATCTAGAACTGGAAATACCAAAATTGTCTTGTATCGGAAGTTAGTTGGTCGTCAAATCCAAGTCGTAGATTAGTTCTTTGCATTTGATTAGGTTGGGTGGCTGAGTGTATTTTAGGTGGGTAAGCATTGCATTTTAACCGTAGATCAAGGCTAAACTCACTAATGTTCATTTTGTTTGTGAGCCCGTTTCTTGATTCGATTGTTGATTGAGCTGCTTTTCTAGGAGAGATGTACAGGATTGCTTTCAACTTTTTTAGTTAGCCTTGTTGATGTAGTTTGCTTCTCTCTAGATGTATGTCATGCTACTGAACATTCTCAAGAAAGCTGTTACTCCAACTATTTTTCTGGTTTTGATTTGTGTTGACTACTTTGAAAGCAAAAGTATACGTTCAATTTGACTAACGCACGTACAGTTTTCGGATACGGAAGATCTAGAACCAGTTGGAAATGTCAAACTTCAGAGTTGTATTCATTTAAAGACTTAAAGTTTTGGAAGCGGAAGTGATACTAGTCGGGTTTTCCTTGGGCTCTAAGACGTGGCATGTATCTGTTAGATGGAAACCATGGTTTAAGGGGCGCTCTCAATGGGCCAAAACCGAATATTGGACCAGAACTTGAAGAGACCAAATGTAAAACAGGCCCAATGATTTTGCAATTGGAAAGACAACTTCTTCGGTTCCAGGGTTTAAATCGAAATGCCCTAAAACCCTTGCTTCCAATCCAATACCCAATTCCTAAATTTCCAGCAAGCAAAGGTATGGCGTGGCGATCTGGGTCGTCGTTGTCAAGGTCTCTGATCTCAACCGCAAGAGCTTCGACGACATTCCGGTCGTCTCCGTCGATCTCATCTCTCCCTCGCGCTCCGCTTCGTAATCTCCTCGGCTGCAACTCCCGCCGCACCCTCTTCTCCCTCCCAGTCAATGCGGGCCAATTAGCTTGCGCGCAGTCGCTGATGCCATTGCACAGCGCCCTGGCTTCGGCTCGTCTCACAAGCCACATCTCCGTCGAAGCGCGGCATTGCTGCGAGCTGTCTCAGGGTACCTCCATTGATCCCTCGTAGTAGTTTCTCTCTTTCTGCGGTGCGTCTTGTACTGACATTTTTCCCCTTTCAAATTTCATTGAATTACTTGTCATCTGTGTGTGAGATTTGGTGAAATGGAAGTGTAATGATAAGGAATTTTAATTGAAAGAGAAAAATATGGGAACTTTGAGTATTTTTTGTATGCAATGCCTTGTCAGCTGTTTGTTTAATGGGAAGCTTGTGATTCATGATACTCAGCACTAGCTTATTGATTTGTACGGATTTTTCGATCTTATTGTTTTTTTCCAGTTATCTACGTGTTAGATTTTGAGAAATGGGAGTGTAATGATAAGAATTTCAATCGAAAATAGAGCCAAGATGGGAGCTTTGAACTTGTTGGGTATGCAATGCAGTGGTTCTTCAATCGAAAATAAAGCTTATAGTTGTTTCTGAACCCAATAGAAGTTGATTAATTGTGGAGTTTCTAGATGTGATACTATGATTCTCGGTAACATTTGGCATTTCATCCTTGTGCTTTATCCTTTTTGGTGGTGGATAATGAAAGCTTCCGTATAGGTGTTATTCTTCGTCCAAATTCCAATATTTTGGACAGAATTGTGGCTGCTATATTTTTAACTATCCATCTAATCTATTATTATTATAAGCCATCTCAAGTGAAATGCTTGTGGGGTTGTCTTTCGGTGTGAGTAGTGTCTGTTTAGATTTGCATCTCAGCTTATTGGTCTTCTGGGTGCAATGTTGTAGGTTCTTGAACGTTGGATCGACACAGCAGCAGTTGTTGCTTTGTTACGTGGATCCTGAGAGTGGAAGCATTCTGTACTCCTTATGTTTGATAAGGTGGGTGTAGGATGTAATTTCACGTTGTAGTGGATAATTTCTAGTTTCAACATTGTTGCTATAAGGCGTGTTCATTTTCTTATAAGCCATTTGGCTTGTGTAGGCTTTTATGTTCAGAATTACAACATCATATGACTATTTCCTGATCTGACTAACAGTGTTGTTTTACTGTTATTTATTGCTATCGAAATTAATGGATCCAAATTGAAATCTAACACACGACATAAAGGGGGCAATTGGTCTTCCCCTGAAGCTGCATTTGTTTTGCTATAATCTTGTAGATTTTACACTAGCTTATAGAATGAAAGAGTAACCTCTCTCCAAAAGGGTGTGGTAGTTTGTAGTCGAAAATCCAACCTCATTTATGAATCAGGTGAAATCCATGTTGGTTGGTCCACATACTATGCATTTGAACTTTGTTGAGAAATTGCTCCTCTGTTTTCCTCTCATCGCATGTTTACTTACCCCCATCAGTTGATACAATTCAGATCTTGAGGGTATTGGATTACTGATTTTAAGGTGGAACGCATCTTTTTTAATTCCTTGTGTGTTAGTAAACGCGGGTAATCAGAAATTCGAATATGATTCCCCTTCTTCTCATACTCATACCCAGTAAGTAACATGCCAGCACTGATTCTTGTTTATGGACCGTACAGATTATTTGTGTCTTAGCTTGATGAACTAGTGTAGTCAAGACTGAATTTTTTCAATTTGTTCTTGATAGATGGAAAAAATTAACCTGGCATCATTGCATTTCAAAGAAAAACGCAGTCTCATGAGTTCTGATATCATAGGCGATAAATGAATAACCCAATTCGAAATTAATAATTTACTGTTATTCATTTGATTTTGGAAACTTTAACAAAAAAAACTTTCGGTACTGTTTACTTTAACGAAAAATCACATTTTTACACTAAAAAGTCAATCTTGGTATTATTCACTTTACTTTTTATTTTGTTCTTATAGTTAAAACTTAAAGTTTTCAAATTATTTTCATTAGTTTTTTTTTTTTTTTTTTTTTTTTTTTTTTTTTTTTTTTTGCCCCTTTCTTGCTTTGGATTGAATTAGAAAACAATTCTTTTGCTTGATGATTGAAGGGAAAAAGCCAAACAGCAGTGTGGCCAAAACAAATCCAATCTTCAAGCACACAGACGATCCGACTCATCATTCCAACTCCACCAAAAAAAATATTTTTTAATTTAAGCCTTTTACAATGAAGATTTTTGGATGAGCATCAAGATTCTGATTTGATTTTTTAAGAATTATGTGGTCGTGGTTTCTCGGCTCCTACTGTGCATATGTATTTATGTGTACACATAGCCCACTACTAGTACGTGATACATCCAACAATGATCCTCGGAATCCCCAACTGGGGAAAATAGACATCCCACTTTGTATATAAAGCCAACAAATTTTGGATAAAAAGGCCTCCACAATAAAAAATTTCAAAAGTAACCCAAAATAATATATGAGTATTTTCGTCATTTTAATAGTACTTTTAATAATTAATTCTTTTTGTACAATTTTTTAAATTAGTACCTCACAATAGACAATAATATGATTCAATCAATTGTTTATTAAATATTATTTTTTCTATTTTTAAACACGTTCAAAACATCTTAAGAGACGTGTAATGCCGGTTTAAAAAATGTCTTTCGGGCATAATAACATGATTAAATTAATTGTCAAATGATTGTTTTTTTTTTTTTTTTTTTTTTGAACAAACGATATATCTACACTAAGAGGGTGGGGTGGGCTTAGCCTCACAATGAGTTAGTAATAATGTGATTCAATAAGTTGTTTATTAAATATTATTGTCTTTATTCTTAATGTAAATTCAATAGAATGTAGATGAAAATTGAAAAACCGATTTTATTATGTGAATTAGTTGCTTTGATTGGTTTGTGAGGGGTTTTTTTTTCCTAGCATGATCTAAGATTATTCATTTACTTCAAATATTTGACTTCCTTTTGTCAATTCACGCATATAAATATATTTAAAAAATGTAAGTTGCCGGTAACATGTCATGATTCAAAAAATATTTTTTGCAAACGCGTGAGAACGTGCATGAAGGCTAGCGTATATATATTGCTGGGTCCTCCCAAACTCTTCATAAAGCTACCACTGCAGGTTTGCATTGCAGTATCATGTGCATACGAAATTATTGATGATAATAGCATCTCCAAATTAGTAGCGGGGCAAGAATTTTATGGGTGTGAGAGTTTTTTATGTATATAGGTAATTTGGAATCAGAACATGAGAGATTGGAATAGTTTGCATAAAATTGAAAGATTCTAAATTCAATAGAGAGAACTAAAAACATTACACAAACTCAACATCTAGAATATGACGTACATTGGAACAAGAAAATTTTAAAATATAAGATAAAGCTGAAGAAAAGTTGATACAATAAAGAGGAGAAGTGAAGAATACACGGCAAAAAGAGGGATGAAGGGAAAAATGAGTCCAAGTCTGGAACGAAAAAGAGTTTGGATTTAGAACACAGCAGCATCCTGTTATAATAACAAGAAGAAAAAAAGCAGGATAGACAGGGACCATTATGATCTATTTTGTTTGATTTTACTTTCTACCATCAGCACTCTTATTAATCTCACATGTATATTATAATGATATCATATTAAACAAATCTTAACAGCATTCATTAATAACTCAATTGATTGATTTGCTATCCCAACCTTTTCCCCACTACTATCTGGACAAACATCACATGTTAATGACTGTTGGGCCTGGAAGACTTTTAATTTTATTGCAGCACACAGATCAATCTCATTCTCTCTGTAAGTTGTATTTAATTTACATATCTAACCTCTGGCAAGACCAATTTAATTTTGCACGACACATCAAGGAAGTGGTCCATAATCTGCAGAGAGTCCAGCACATAAACATACTGAAATGTTGTCTTAGTTATTTGGTAGTCAGAGTTCATGATCATTCATTTGAAATTAAATTAAAAAACAAATAAATATACTTTTAATTTTTAATTCAACCCGTAATATTAAATCTAACAAGCATAAATTCTTGATTACTAGGTGAGCTGAAAACAAGGCTCCATAAACATATGCTGGAGGCTTTAAATCTGCAGTATGGGTTCAAAAGGATGTACAGTTCTGGGCTTGTAGATAAGAACTCCGACTTGCCTGTGTTCTCTAAGCAACATTTACCTAAAAGTGCTTTTTGATTTCAACCTTCCATCACTAGAAGCACTTTGGAAATGTTTACCTATATGCTTTTAATGGAATTTTCGGTAGTTTAAAGTGTTTGTGATTAATTCATCCATATGGAATCAAATTATATTGATGCTACTAAGGAGTCATAAGCTTTGAATGGCCAATACAATTATACATGACTTGGGCACAACTGGTCCCCTAAAAAGTTTCAAGCATCACAAAACGGGAGCACCACATAAATTTGAGATAAAATATTTTAGTAATATCCAATGCCACTTCATCCCCTCCATTATCATATTCCCTTTCTGGACTGTTTAGAATATTTTTTTTTTTTATATTTTTTTATACAAGCAATGTTATACTTTAAGTTGAGCGAATGTCGTACGTTCACGTCTGCTGTTTCTACACTAACTTAACTTCCTTCTTTTTCATCACACATCCCTTATTTAAGTTCAAGCTCCCCAATTTCTTCAACCCTCTATCCCAAACTCTCCATTTCTTATACCGTTTAAATTGAGTTTTATTTAGGGTTTGCAATGATTCCCAAAAGGGAGCAAGAAAGAGAAGCAGAAGCACAGGAAGTAAATGATGAGATTACAGAAGGTAATGATGAAAGATTAGCTGATGATCATGAAGATGATAATTTGGGAGACTGGTTGAGTTTAAGCCTCAACTCCAACGAGCCATCCGCGGCGGAAGTCGACGCCGATTTTCCGTCACCAAAGCCCTCAAATAGCAAAAAAGTTTTCTCATGCAACTTTTGTCTGAGGAAATTTTACAGTTCTCAAGCCTTGGGAGGCCATCAAAACGCACACAAGAGAGAGAGGGGAGCTGCCAAAAGGTATCACTCTCACAAAATGATGATGTCAGCAATGGGGTTTCCGTTCAGCCCTGTGGCTGCAGCAGCTAGGTCACTTGGCGTCCAGCCTCATTCACTCGTGCAGAAACCTAGCAGCAGGTCTGATGGGTCGTCAATGGTGGCGAGATTTAGTGACGCCGCCGCAGGTTTTGGGATGGCATGGACACCCTTCATGCTTGAAGAAACCATGAATAATATTTGGCCCGGAAGTTTCCGGGTGGATCATCAATTGCCACGACAAGAATCACATGTACATAATAAGCAGCTGGACTTGAATCTTCGGCTGTGATTCTAAGCTCTCTTCCAAGTATTTATTGTATTTCAATCTAAATTTGTCTAAATAATACATGTTTTAGAGCCGATAATCAACTGATGATCTTTGGTAAACAACATATCAACAACAAAACATGCATATTATCAAAATCATTGATACATATATCAATAGTATCAACACAAAATTCATTCACAAAAGTTCGATAGATAATACTAGTAGATAACAAATCAATAACGTAATGTGTATATTATCGATATAGATACAAGTGCAAAATCCGTGCACAAAAGTTCTATACCATTGTAGAAGTCCAAACTAATAATGCTTTGGTACGTGTACTTGAAATCATCAAGACAACTTTAGTCGATGGGACCTTTGTATAGTTTCATTTTTGTTGTTTATACTTTATACTTTATAGTGTAGTGCTATAACGCCAAACTTTCAACTACTGTATTTGGAAAAATAATTCAGTTTCTAAACTATCTATTCTGTTTGTCAATCAAAACTAAAAGACATACATATCCTATTTAAAGATTAAAATTAAGTAAATAAAAAATATTCCTACGACAGAAGAAGGTAGAAACTACCCCATCATTGTTAGTTTTTCATAATTGATTTTTTTTTTTTAAATTTTAAAAACTAATCACTCAATAAAAATAAATTATTTGGACACACTTGTGTAAGCATCTGTTAGTATTAATAATAATAATTCAATTTCTTTCTGCAAGACTACCAGTTGTTCAAAAAACCAAAAAAAAAAAAAAAAAAAAAAAAAAATCCAAAAAGAAGAAGAAAGGCTACCAGTTTGTGCTTCAGCTTTTAGTACAACTAAATTCTATTTGGTGTGGCAACTAATATTTAACTTGTCTTTTTCAACCAATCTAATATCTTTGGACCATGATTGATAATTGGCTTCGATCTGATTACTTTTCCATTACGGTCAGATCAGTGGCTTAATAAAATGAAACTTTAATGAAAAGCTTTCGGTATTATTTATTTTAACGAAAAATCATATTTTTACACTAAAAAGTCAATCCTGGTATTATTCACTTTACCCTTTATTTTGTTCTTATCGTTAAAACTCAAAGTTTTATAATTATTTTCATTAGTTTTTCTTTAATAAAATACTGATCCTTCTAAGCCTATTTTAAGTATCTAAATTGGACCCTCATTGGGTTGTCAAGCCCGGCCCATAATATTGTTTTTGATTGGGCCCTCTTGGATCTCTGGTCCGGAGGGTCAGTCATGAATAGATTTTTTAGTGTGATCATCATACGAGGTGGTACACCACGTGTTCTTATATAAATAATGTGTTATGTGCGTTAAAAGATTAATAACTTAAAAATTAAAATTTTCCACCACTTACATAAAAATACGTAGTGTACCATTCGTATTTCCGTCACAACTAAAAATTTCTTGTCAGTCATGATGGTAGGATTAAAAAAGAACTCCCCCATGACTACTCCATTTTGTTCGTTCAACAGATGACATTTGAAAGTTGTCATCAACTTCTTCCTCCAATAATGAATTATCTTATCCAAACTGATTATCTGTATTAAAACACAACCCAAAAAGAACTAAATGAAACAACTTAGGACTCGTTGGGAAGTGCTTTTAAATGATTGAAAACGTTTTTAGAGAAAATGCTTTTAAATGACTTAAGTGTTTTTGGAGGATTAACTTGTATTTTTATGAATGATTGGTTCCAAAAACATTTTATCTAAAAACACTTTCAATCATTTAAATACATTTTCCAAACGAGTCCTTATGCTTCAGCCATACTTAACGTAGACAAAGAAAAGTGAGGGAGCTGAGAGGTCCAACTTATGGCAATTGCTTGAGGTCTTCTCCAGCCATGCTCGTTGAGCTCGAAAATACCCAAAAAAAAAAAAAAATCATCTCAATTAAGGAGGTAAATCCTAGTTAGCAACTCAATACAAATATTATACATCGTTATATTTGTCATTCATGTGAGTTGAGCCTAGCGAAAGTACTAGTTGGTAGTAAATATTATATTAAAAAGTAACATAATATTGGTGAATATCCATATATTGGTTTAGGATGTTATGTATTACTTTACAACCATCGAGTTACAGGCTATGTTACATATTTAATTGTGTGATATGAGTTCACACTAACATGGCGTGTTTATTACTTTGTGTTATATTTAGATTTGTTATTAACTCAGACTCGAAAAGTATGTGAGTTGTATGACCGATCGCACAAGATCTTACAAATAAGAGTGTAAATTAGAAGCTAGTAACTATATTACTACTAGTCTAACTTATTTTATTCCTTCGAGTGAAATTCCATTAAACAATATGTCACGGATTTCCATCAAATAGGGGTAAGTAGGATACAGTTTTTTGTCACTTATTAAGGGGCAGAGAATAATTAGATGGCATCCACAAAATCACAAGTTAATTGGATCCTTGGAATTCATCGGCCGATCAATGATCTTCTACACTCTACATATATACAGCACAGCAGACTCAGCAGCCATGTGAAGTTAGACAAGACTCCCCATTTATCTGAGACCATCTTCCAAGAATGATATGTAATGGCCCAGCTGAATTAATCAAACATAAGCCCTATCATATTTGAATACAGCTACATATGACGAATCGACAATTAGTCTAACCATACATATATAAATACAAGAAATCCTCACACATGTTATAGATGCTAGTATGGTAGCTAATGCATCAGGAGAGCGAGCTGTTTTATATAGGAAAATAATTTTTGCACCATTTTTTTTTCCATTGTACTGTTGTATTTCTTCTTGTTTTCTTTATCTGTAAATTTTATAGAGCAATGAGGACTGAAAGGACAAAACAATCAAGGGTACAAGGGAAGAGAAGAGAAGTGAGAAACTTGCTGATTTTGTATATATTTATCGTTAAAGAAGAGAAAGTTGTGAGAAAATTGTACTATTTTTATTTTTATTTTATTAGAAAATTCTTGTTTATCCTTATTTTGTGTATATATATATATATAATATTTCTTTCAATAAGGGTAAATTAAGAAAATAGAGAAATGGAAGCATTTTCTACGCACAAGGGTTGACAAAGTCCATTTCCCTAAATACTAGTATATAAATAGCTAGATGTAGTGATTAAAAAAAAAAAAAAAAAGTAATGCTAGGGAGACAAAATTTGTAGATATAATATGAAAACTAAATGATATGTCACGAATAGAAATGAGCGTGTTTATCAACGGTTAAGTAATAATTCAATCATCAACTTCCATATTATTTCGTTTACAAAATTTTATTTATAAATTTAGTCTCTCTAGCATTACTCTAAAAAAAAGCTAGATATAGTTAAAATCTTTACCGACCGACCCTCCTTGTTTGCATATGAACATCCAACACTAGTATCAGAACGTATCTAATTAAATCATCTTATTCTAACCACATAGCTAATATAGCTAAGTCTGAGATTTGGGACCAGTTGATCATGAGGAGCTGCAGTTGCATTTGGCTACTAGCCAGGTAAACACAATTAGGCCGCTAAGATTTGGTTATATATAGTAATCTTGTTGGGATTTATAGTAACATATGGTTTGCGTTTCACGTTCATCTAGAGCACTATCTGTCAATTTTTACAAATGGGCCTAACTAAGGTGGAGGAGGGACATGCTGGTGGTTTTCCAAGTGTAATGGTCCTCATCCTATGAGAAAGAGTCATGACTCATAACCATTGCCGATGAACTAATATCGTCTAATCCTCCAATTTCAAACTGGTGGAGTCTTAACTATTATCTACTACCCTAGCTACTAGCCCAAGCAACGTACGGTCCTCTTTTTTTTTTTTTTTCTTTTTCGGTGCTGATAAAAACTTTGATGGCAAACAAGGATGCAGATTGTCCCCAAAGCATCAAAACACAGACGAATAGAATTTAGCTACTAGCTAAGAAATGAGATTTTTGAATTTAGTTCAGGTTCGCATAGTCTCTATATGATCGTGATCTAAGTTTGAATGTGGAAAGCATGTGTAGTCCAGGAGAGAGTAATTTTTCTTCGAAAATATCTTGTGTGACCCCACATGTTCTAGGCGTGAACTGAAGAACCTAGAAGTGAAGAAATAATGGATATCTAATGATGGTAGGTGGAAGGAGTGATGTCGAAATGCTTGACTTGCCTGCGATGATGTTGTGTAGAATTCCCTTCAATGAACCTAAGTTCTTGAAGCCCTAATTCAGACAACAAATTATAGGGCTGTCTTTTTATTAAAGACCTTATATAATTATATCCACCAATTCAAGTTGTTGCATGACCAAGATTATCACTAACCCTAAACCCTAAAAAAGCCAGAGAGCTAAAAACTGTTGTAATTTTTATATATACCCCTTAAGCAGATTGTCAATGGAACCTGCCTTTCACTTTTCAAAATGTAAATGTGGTAACGAGTAAGTGAATAAAATCGAGAGACATGTCATATCACTGGCAGGACAAAAAAACACACATCATATCACAGACTCAGTGTAACAATACAGAGACATAAAATTCAAATAAGTTAAAAATTAACAAAAATACATATATGATAAGTTTATTTTTTACTGAACAATGAAACATATGAAAAGGATTGCTTGTGTTGTGATAGATAATGTTATGCCCATTCTGGTCTGGCGGGATTTGGCAGATAAGATTATCGATCACCAGTTTCTACTGTGAAATGGTAGAGAAGAGATAAAATAGGTCATGGGAAAAGAGTAAACCGAACATGCATGTCAGACATAAAACGATCGATGCATGGGAATGATGTCTCCCCAAAACAAGAACTGATGATGTTTCTGTTTGCATTTATTGTGCAGAAGAACAAGCTCTACAATGTAGTCAGGATCTGCAGGAAAACCAACAAGTTGAAGGGAGTGAGAATTGAGGAAGTAAATGCTTACTGAAATTATCATCCAAATACTAGGAAAAAAAAAACATTTTTTGTTGGAAGGAAAAAAAAAAAAAAAAAAACAAATACACGTCCAACCCAAAAAAGAAAATGCAGAGCACCAAGCCAAACGTGTATTTCTCACGATTTTCGTTTTTTCTTTCGCCTAGCTTTTAGCAATATTAATCAGCCCATGGATATATACTGGTATTTTTCTTCACCAAATTTCTCCTTTCCAGTTAATAATCATTTCATATTATAGTATTCAATCCCGGACCAACCACACAAATATACTACAAAAATAACATAATATATAATACGGCAGAATATAACAAAAACTTAAAACACTGTGAAAACAAAAACAAGAACTTTGGACTTGTTTACTTATGAATGAAAAGAAAGGAATGGATTCCCTTCATGACTTCCTCTTCGTTTACTTAAATATAATCCGTAATAGAATTACCTAAAATCTATAATGAAATAACCCAATTTCAAGAATTTGATTAACTAAGGGGAGGTGTTAATTTCAATTTCCTTTCCTTAGTTTTTCCCATTCCTAAATTATCCGATTTTGTATGTGTCCATAACTGATAAGTAAACCAACCCTCAAAGAATAGGTCAAAAGAAAACATGCAATACATAACACATAAAATTCTTAATACCTAACATATGCATAAATGTTATTTACCCATTAATTATATTCCGGTCAAGATCGTTCAATTATTATTATTCCTTCCGGCTTCCTTCTTTGGACTGGATTACTAATTGTAGGATTTTTAAAACCGTTGATCCTTTCTGCAGCCAACCATCTTGATCACGTTTTATGTTACTCCGAGGTAATCAAATGGTAAAAGTCAATTATTTGGAAAATTAAGGGTTAGTCTGGTTTTATGTTGAACGATTTTGGGACAAGAGTTAGGCCTAGTGGATTTAATTGAAATTTTATATGGAAAATCAGTGAACTTCTTGCTGAGATAGTATATGGCTCTTTCCTTCTTACCCGTTTCATTGTGTTGATCAAGCACACAACTCATGGATGCTTCCATTACTTACAGATTCAATGAATGTTAACAACGTTACGTTTGCAATTTTCTTATGAGAGCACAAATTTGGTGAGAATGTGACCCAGTCCTTAGTCAAACACTCGCCTCTTACATGTCCAAGACTCCAAGTCCTTGCCTGGGTAGTTGTTAGAAGGTCAATTTCCATAAAATTTATTGGGATACTTTGGATGCGGTCCCTAACTACCAATATTCTTTGACTGAAACTTTTGTGGTTTTTTGTTTTTAATTGAAGTCCCTAACATTAATGTAATAACGTATATATTTGTAAATTAAAAATGAAATTTGTAGTTATTTATATTAATGAGATTTTAAATAAAACCCATAATTTATGGGATTAAAAATATTAAAGATAAATTATACTCTCCAACATTTTGTGTGTGTGTGTGTGTATACTCACATGGGTACGTTCATCAATACTAACCAAAAATTTATTGTACCAAATGACACGCCCCGATCTCGATGTCCGTGCGACATCGGGATGGTCACATGCTAGCCGACATCCAAGGGTGACACAAGCCATTTAATGAATGCATATGCTAAGAACATGTGAAACATGCATGTAAATTTCACATATAAATACGCAATGTAAATATTAAATACAAACTACTAAGATAATAAAATAATATTCAACTGCCAACAATGAAAACATAATGATAATGCATGACATGTTCAGAGTATACATCTAATTCAGAATATAACGGAAGGTGTTATTACAACGATGTCAAAGTAGAGATGATGGCACGATATCACTGGTAGGGGAAAGCCTCGTAGCTCAGGTCGTAAGCCTCGTACCTATGTCCTGAGGGGGAGCAAAATATACATGAGTGGACCAGGTTGATATATATAATATTGAAATAGTTATCAACATACTAACCCCCAATGTTTAAAGAAAACTCAAAGCAAAATATGTAATAGGTTTCCGAAAACCCTAACATGCCATAAAACCTTCATAAAATATATCTCGTATTAGTGTTCTAACTAGTGGTATCCTAGTCACCCGTGGTGTTCAATAATTATATCTCCCAACCCGCAGCCAACTACTATGTCTCTCAGCCCGAAGCCAGAGATTATTTCTCCCAGCTCAAAGCCGAAGCCAGAGATTATTTCTCCCGGCCCGAAGCCAACAACCGTAGCTCTCGCCTGCAAGTAGAACAGTGACCACTAGATAAACACAAACATTGAATATATTCTTTCCAAATATAGGTACATATATCTCAAAAACATCTTCATAACATGTAGTCATCCATCATATATACTATAAAGAAGTGTGTAAAAGCATGTTCATAAATAGTATATAGTCATCCATCATAAATACTACAAATAACATCATTTCAATAAAATATGGTATTCCAAAATATTCTCAGTAAGCATAATATCTCATAAAACGTTTCATAAAACGTAATCATTAAAATCATGCTCTTCATGTATGCATTTCTACTATTAAAACATGCATTTTAGAAGGGGTTTACTCACAGATACTCCGTCGTCGTAGAGTCATATGAAATAGGCGGGACGGAATCGCCGCTAATAATTACACCTAAGAACATAAAGGGTACAATTAATAAAACTCTACTCAAACGCTTGAATCTGGGAAAACGGACGTAAAAAAATGGATCCAAGATGCCGAAATTAGCCTAGGAAGGGTTCAGGACGAAACCCGAAAAAAATCAACAAAAGTCAATGTTGACCTTTGACTGGTCATAGTCAACGGGTCTCGTCAACCGGTCCAGGTCAACCGATTCAGTGGGTTGCATCCGGGGTTAGGCCTGAAGGAGTGGGCTCGGGCTTAGGCTGGTTTGGGTTTAGGCTCATTAGGCTGAAGGCCTGAATCACTCGGCCCAAAAGCTTGAGTTCGAAAGGGTTATAGGCTTGGGTTCAATGGGCATGAAGGCTCATTTCTTCTTGGCCCGAAGGCCTGTTTTCTAATAGGTTTAAAAAAAGGTTTTGGGTTCAAGCGTCCTGGGCTTGTAGCCCGGTTTGGAATTCGGTTGGGTTCAAGGCCCAATGAATTGGGGTCAGCCAAACCCGACGGAAAATGAAGCCGGAGCTTCCTGGAAACTTGCTCGAAATGCACGGGGCTCGCTGGAGATTTGGGTGTCCTTTGGGTGCCCCAGAGCTTAACAGAGACGAAGAGAGAGAAAGAGAGAGTTACATGATAATGGTGATGGTACTGACGATCATCTGGGTTTGGGTGTGGGTGTGGGTGAGGGCGTGTGAGTGTAGAGATTGAGGAGAGAGAGTGTGTGCAATAAAGAGAAAAATGAGAGTGAGTGAGCTAAGAGTGATCAGAGAAAATGAGGGATAAGGTTAAGGGCTGCCACGTGGCAGGCTGAGAAAGAAGGAGAAACTAAAGGGAGGGTCCAAATTGGTTAAGGATAGGGGACAAGATTGACATTTCATAATTTCTTTAATATAAGCTAGTTTGGGGTGGGGTTTCACACCAAAACATGGGTACTTTTTTCAAACAAAAAAAAAAAAAAAAAAAAAAAAGATATTAGGCTTAATAACATTATTAAATTTCTTCTATTAAACTTGACATGGATACATTCTCAAATCAACGAAAAAGAATGTACCCATATAAGTTCAAAAATTGGATTAGAGAAAAGATTAAAGAAAAGATTAAATGAATTATATATAAAAAAAATGGGTACATTTTATATTAAAAAAGGGTACACTTTTCATATAACAAATTGGTATATTTAAGAATGGGTACATATAAGATTAAAAAATTAAATTTTATTTTTTATAAAAATTTAATGGGTACAAACTTATTCTAATTTTATTTTTTATATTTTAGAAATGTTTGAATTGAAAATTAATTAGGAGTTTAAAAAGGGTGTGAGTATTAAAACTCTAAATCAATTACTAATTTTTATTATAAAAATTATGTAACTTACATGTAATTCATTAATATAGTAATGCTAGGGATTTTAATCAAATTTTAAAAACTAATAAGGTCTTCGTCAATGAACATTAGAAATTAGGGATTGGATACTAATTTTTCCTTTCTATAGATGTCAAATGTTTAGGAATTGTATGTTACAATATCTTGATTTCTTTAAATTGTGATCTAAAAAAAAAATGTTTTCTCAAACATTATAATTAATAAAATGATAACAGAAGAATTACTCATGAAAAAATAATTCCATGGAATACAAGACAGAGACATCATGTGTTATATAAATAGATAGGGTCCGCTCTCTCTCCATATAGATAGATATATTTTCGTGTAATAATATTTATTTTTTAGAATTACTAATTTTGTTACTGGGACAAACATAACAAAATTTGAATTATTTATCGATATAAACCGGCCTGCAAGGAATAGTGTCCAAGAGGCAAGAAATAATGTAGTATTCTAGCCTAATCTTATAATAACATAATACAAATATATGCTAACTAATGACTTAAAAAATCATTGTTCAACTAAAAGTGCAATGTTATTTAGACACACAAAACCGACTTTACAAAGATATATCAATCATTGAGGCCAACATTTTGTTGAAAGATGATCTCAGCTTATATTTTTACCATGAGTAATTGGAACAAATATAACTTGCTGTAAGTGTGCTTCATCTCCTTTCTAAGCTGGATTTATGCAACTTGCAGAAAACACACAGCTAAATATGTACTCCAAAAATGAACAAACATGTAGATAATATGCTACATCAAGTTCTAACATGTGAGATGTTAGTGCATATAGAAGGATTACCAAAATAAATTTTTCTAAAGGATATTCGATCACCACTACAATACCACAATAGGCTCAACATCTTAAAAGTTGATATCCTTTTGTGGGGAAGGTATGTTGAGCAAACGAGGATTTATGAGTGAACTAGTACAATTATTGGCGAGACATCATTTACAAGTTTTTCTGATTAATACTTTTGTGCTCAGCAAATTATTGCCTCAAAATGTTTCTTAATTCTCTGAGAACGTCGTTTGCATCACTCCATTCGTTGATTTGGTCTATATGGCAATGTTTCAACCGCTTTAATTTTTTCTTAGTTAAAAATAGTAGTGGGGAAGAAGAGGGAGAAAGAAATGACAGATGATGTAAGGGAGAGAAGAAAAAAATGTAAATGGTGGAAGGACAAGGTTGGATAAACAATATATCTAAAACGTGATTCATAAAAATGTTAAATATTTTTTTGGGCGAGGTACATGGCTAATGCTAAAAAAGAAAACACAAAATGGAAGGGGGTCTAGAAACACTTGGTAAATTGTCATTCTAAATGGAACTAAAATAATCAGAAGGGTTATGAAGGACAATAAACCCCAACTCAATGTCATTTCCTAGATCAGCAAGGTGGTCATCCACCATTTAGGAGCTATTCGTAGCAATTCTTATTTCTTCGTACAACTATTTGCAGTGAAGAATCATGGCATGCACATGAAGTGTCTATATTCTTGTGCTAACCTTTTAAGCTCCTTGTTCGTTGAACAAAGGAACAAGCACTTTTGTTTATCTAATATAATCTCATATGGATAAGCCATCACTAGGAAAAAGGAGGATGAAACTACTTGAGTAAATCCTTTCAAGACAATCTTGCGATTGCGGTATCAAGTTAGGAAACTTTAGCCTCAGACCTTTTCTTTGTTAAGTTTTGTACATCGTGTTTGTAATATGTACGTATTTTGATTACATAACAAATATAAATTTAATTAGCTTGATTTTCTAGCCATTTGGTTCAGGTCTTTAAATCAAATGGCATCTCTTACTATTTTTGGTAAATTCCATATCCCTTAATTGGAATCCGAGAGTTTTATTGGAAACTCTTAGTGGGATATGGAAGGTTCACCATTGCCAAGCCCACCTCATTGTGCGACCATGGTTTTCCAAGGCTGAAGTAAGGTGGATCGACATACGAATACCTCAGAAGTCTAGTCATGAACTCAACAACTTCCGCAGCAGAGCTGAATAGACAGAGCATCGATGCCACCATCATCCTGTTCCAAATCAGTAGGCGAAGTTCAATGACTTCGCTAAGGTTGACCATGCTTGTCCCGCAAGACACGAAAACCTAATCCAGTAAGGAATCAAAAGGTTTCTTATATTCTTAGAATCCTTACAATATAAGGATTGTCATGCACCATAAGTAATCATACTCTTAGAAGTCATCTGGGCTTCTCCTAGTTTAATATGGATTCCATATCCTAAAAGGTCTATATCTCGACTAGATACACATTTCTTTGCTTCATCTCTACTAATGTAATTATCGCACACTTATTATTTTGCCTATTACTTGAGTCTCAAATATTTGCTTACTAATTTGATCGTCGAAGAACCTTAGGCTGGCACCCCATCCTCGGGTTCTTGGCTGCTTACATTTGCATGTTCTTTTATAGGTTAGTCCAATCGATCTCCACCCTTCATGGCGGCCTACAAAATTTGGTTTCAACAATTGGTGTTTTCATTGAGAGATGAACTCAAGATCCTCCCGACCAAATTACTCTACCACAAGCACGTCTACATAAGAAAGTTATGTTAACGGTAACGTTAACATGTCAACGAGAAACAATCCACTCCTTGAGGCCTCCATCACTACCATTGGGAACAACCCAATTCTTGATGTCTTCGCCACTCCTAGTGCAAGTGACCAGACTTCTAATGTGACAACCATCCTAGAAAATGGTGACACTCCTGCGACTGGGCTTTCTCCCACGATGGAACATATTTGGGAGACTTTGTTGAAGATCAACACTTCCGTTGATAAACTTCAAAGAAACTATATGGCTTCTCGAGTAGAGAACCATGCAAAGTTTGTGGACATTGGGAAACATATGAAATCTCTAAAAAACTTCAGCTGGACCACTCTCTAAATGCAGATTCCTATCTTTAATTACAGTAACATAAGTACCATAACTCCAGAAGGGCAGCCCGTTGTGTTGACTTCTACCCTGACCCCAATGAAAATTGTTGATAGGAATACAAATGTCCCCCATGGTGGTCAAATTGTCAGCGGTAACGCTGTTGGTGTGGGGCCATGAGCCCACTAGCAGTGGCTAACATTGACAATGATGTCATGTAGCAGAAGGTGTGGGCCCTCCCACGTGCTCACCACTGAGCCAAACTGCTAATTTTTCTTGGTCCATCAGTCGTTGAATTTCCAACCGTAAAAAATTAGCAACTTTTTTTGTAGTTGCCATGTAGCGAAACCAAGGGCATCCAACGTAAAATATTAAAAATAAACGACCATGATTAATCCAACAATAAAAAATAAAAATAAAAACAAAAAATAAAAATTCCTAACCATCGTGATACCATATGATGCCTCGATGAGATGTCTCCTGATTCAAAATGTTTTTAGAAAAGCGAAAAAACTCGCGTCATGAGAAGAAGGTTTTTCTTTGAAGGAGGAAGTTCCATACGTTCCAAGGAAAGACTGACCGAGCCACACTGATTTTATCCTCTGCGTTAAAATTATTTATGCTTGTTGTAATGCTATGCTTTTGCTTTGTATTTGAAATAATTTATTGGAATTAGACTTTATCTTATTTTCATGAGATTGTAATTACAAAGTTCACACTTAAACAGACCTACAAAGTTCACACTTAAACAAACTTACAAATCTAAAGCGATAATGACATGTGGAGGTTAAGGAGGCCAAGAAAACATAATAAAATACAAAATATATTGGTAATAGTAACCACCTTTACCCTTTTTCTTCTTGTTGACATGGATATTGATACCTTCGCAATCACTGAATACCTAATATACCTTTTGATTGAGTGGATATTTAATGCTGGGTTTAGTGCGATTGAAGGTCCAAGAACGCAAAAAGTAGAAAGATGATTAAGCTCAGACAGTTGGCAGCCCAGGAACAATTGAAAATCATTTTTTGCCAAGAAATAGGCAACAAGCCTATGTGAGAAGCGATGTACATAGGGTAGCTCACCCCCAGCAAAAAGTACTTTTCCAAGGCATGAATAGGTAAATAAATAGTGACTTACCATACTCTGAAGGCCATAACCAAAAGGGGAGGCTTGGATAGTTGAGGTAGAGAGTATAAAAGCATTGAAGACACAAGGAAGAAGAACACTCAACCAATCAATCAAAAGACATCTAACTTTGCACTCCAACAAGCAAGAAACTAGAGAGCTTTAGTTTTTTCAAACTTTACCCTTTTAGTCATAGGTCCACCACAGAAAGCCATCTTTTGTCAAGTTTTAGAAGCTCTGCTACCTTTCCCCTGTGTTGTAGTATCGAATCTCTTTAGTAAACCCGATTTATATTTCATTTTCCAAAGATTACAACCACTGTAAAACACAAAGAGAAGTGGTTGCAAGAAGACGAACATTGCCTGACTAGGTCATAATCTTGCCTGAGTCTCTTTTGTTTGTACTTACATAAAGTAGATCTGTTGTTTATGCATTTCATTGGATCCTATATCATTTTCGACTGTTTTTCATTCAAAGTTTCATCTATGATTAATCTTGCTAAACTAATTAACATTGCTTCTTTATTGTTAATCGTAACCAAAAAACTAATTTGAAGGGCCCTAAACTCCCTTTAGTTGGACATATGATATTATGAGTAAAGGTCCTTGTTTACAAGGCAAGAAAAAGAATTTTATACAGACTTAACCCATCTGTAAACAATCCAATCGAACTAATAAGTTTAAATAACTTGTGGAGCAAGTAATCAATCTGTTTAATAACCAAAAAAGAACAATATGTTATACAAAGATAACGGTGGCACGCTCAGACTCATATTAGTTTTGATTGTGAGTCTCAAGGCCTAACAAATGCCCACAAAGGCATCATTCAAACTAATAACAAACTCATATTACAGTACACCAAGCAGCAAACCTTGCCCTACAGGCAAAACCCAAAAGAGTTGTACGAGGGACAGATCTAGCCCGAACACCTTTCAGAACACATATATTTCTTTTAACCTACAAATAAACAAATTCAAGTTTTCTATTCCTCTTGCCTCAGATAGGGCTATCTTTATTTGCGACATAATTGTGTGTCACTTTTATCTTCTTCTGTTCTTATTGCTCTTACAGTGTAAGCATATATATGGTGTCCACGAACAGTGACATGACCTTCCAAGCCAATTCCATATAGTATACGTACAAAGATCTTCCCAGTATTTATTTACCAAATGTTTTCTTAATTCTCTCATTGCAATGTGGATCCGGAAGACACAAGATTTTGATACACATTTTTGTGGCTCCTATTCCGTAATTTTTTTTAAGGATTCAAACCATCTATAATTCAATTCATTATTCATAGATTATTTTTGTAAAAAAATATACAATTCCAAACTTACTAAGACGTTCATTTGTGGTAAAAAAATGGACGAATACGGTTCTATAAAGAAATATTAAATATAATCCAATAGTCATATTGCTTCGTATTTGGATGATTTTTGGTAATGATGACATTTGAGAGAAGACATAGATAGACGGTTAGATCGTTAAATACATTTTGGAGTACACCCCAAAAAAAAGTGTGTCAAAATATGTGTCAAGAAGGTGTCTCCAAATTCTAACTCATATAATGGTTCGGATCGTTAAAATACATTACGGAGTAGGCTCTACAAAATAAATGTTAAAATGTATGTCAAAAGTTTGTGTGTGTGTATGCAATTTTAGATACCACTATTATAAGTGTATAGCCGGCTGAACAGTCCGACGATGTACCGCACACATGCCTACACAGAACACTCCTGCATGTAGATTAAAGTAGTTTAGTCGTGGTTTCCTCCTTTGTATATGAATTGATGAATTCTTACTTAGCCAATGTATAGATCGATTTACATACATTATTTTAATCGAGTCATGTATTTTTACACACGTCTAACATGTTATATTGTTAAATTTAAAATTAATAATATTTAAATATAATCATAATAGTGGTATTCAAATACATTATGTGTGTGTGTGTGTGTGTGTGTGTGTGTGTATAGGCATACATCTTTGACATTCGAATGTAAATTTTAAACCATCCCAAGGATTAATCCTTTTAAAATAGTTCAGTTGAAGTTGAGATGATTTAATATATAGGAAGAGATCATCTCTGGATCTCTTTCACCAAAGCCCACCAATCAATTAATTTGGGCTCTTGAAATTTAATCCAACAACTAAAATTATTATTTCTTTTAAAGAGACTCTTTGTTTGTAACTGTTGGATCAAATTTTAAGGATCTGAATTACTTAATTGATGGATTTTGATGGGAGAGATCCGTTGAGGGTCTCTTCCCTCGTATACAAGCATGTACTTCATGCCATGATGCCCTTTTTAACCCTTTAAAAAATTTACAATTAAAAAATACTGATTAATCTAATCTAATGCGATTAGTTATTCAAAAGATATAACCTAATCATTCCGAGAAGATAGCGAAGAAAACAATGATGTTATAATGCAACTGTCATGACGTACAAAAATGCACAAGAGTTGTCACCTATCGCTAATTAACCATACTAAAAATCTTACCACAAAGCCTAATTAGCTAGCTAGACATCCGTACAACAAGTAGAAACCAAAACACTCCTAACCAAATCAAAAAATAAAAATCATTAAGGTCATGATCACGTGATGGCTTTGCTGCCCCCATAGTACATTTTTCTCCCCCACCCATCATTATTTTAGGGTCAGTTTGGGATCGTTGTATTTTTTTAATAAATTGTTTATACTGTATTTTAAGAATAATTAATTGCAAAATAAAGCAGTTGAACGTTTAACAAATTGTATTCTTAAAATGTTCTGAGTATGAAAAACAGTGTAAATGCAGTGTCTAAAAGGATAAATAATGTCATTGTTTAATACTAATGAGCTTATTACATGATTTGAAAATATTTTAAAGGCTTAACTCCACTTTTTATTAAAGCAGCTTTTAAAAGCTGTTGTATAGAGGTCATTGATTTTAAAATAAACAGTACATTTTATTTTTACCAAACATTTTTTTATTCCTTAACTTTAAAGTGAAGCAGTTTTTGATGAAAAAGAACAATACCAAATTGGACCTTAATCAAACATTTATGATATTATGGAAGCAATTCCAAAAAACACTTGAAAAAAAAAAAACATATAGCACATGTTTCTTCTAAAAAGAAATTTAAGTACTTTTTTTTAACCCAAAAGTATTTAACTTTTTCTATTAAACATGATTGGAGTTTTTGGTGATTTGAAACCACTTTTAGTTAATTTTAAAAGATTTCTAAATAAGTGATAATAAGGTGTTATTTGCACTCAAAAATATTATCTTATAAATTTAGCATGCATGATGATCTATTTTTGAAGGGAGAGATACCATCTTTTTAGACCATAATAAAAAAGATGATTTACCTAACATTTTCCATTTTAAAATGCTAATAATAATTCCTTATTAATAATATAAGCTAATTGTAACAAGGGTCCATGTTCTATACCACGAGTTTAGTTTTTGTCCCTGAATTCTACTTATAGTTTCTCCCGTCCTCGAATTATCTAACTTGTTACATTAGTAGTTTTTGTCGTTAATCCCGCCAATTTTTTTTTTTTTTTTGTTAAGTTGAGCAATAAAATAAGAATTTCATAAAAATAAAAAATTTGTCAACGAGAAAGACTTGGCTCCTGAAGGATTGAGGAGAAACTCCTCCTAAAAATACGTCGGAATTCCTTAAATAATGATTAAATGATCTTAGTTTTAATTGATTTTTCGTTCATCTTTGGATAAAATACCCAAATTATTCCTTAACTTAAAAGAAAAATTGATGAAGTTAACGAAAGGACCACAAGTGCAACACGGAGCATAATTCCAGGACAAAAACAACTATTGGTAGAGTTTAAAGACCAAAACTAAACTTATATTATAATTTAACCATTCCTACAATTTAGCCAATGATATCATTAAAAATCAATGATAAATTTATAGTTCTTATTACTCAAAGCCTTCGGCATTAAGTTTCTTTATCTCTCTCTCCCCCTTTCTCCAACAACAATTTGCATAGCTTGGGCAGCCTGGTTCCTCTCTCTCACGCAGTCTCTCTCGGCCGGCGGCTGTAGTTTTCTAAGAAGTAAACAGTCTCACTGGAAAAAGGCCGCGTGGTCCGGCTGACCAGTAGGCCCAGACAAAACCCTTTGCTGACTGGTAACTCCATGGGCCCTACCTGTCGGGCTCTATTGCATATTCAATGGTAGTGGGCCCACATGTCCCCTCTTGACTCAACACTCTCTGAGACAAATATTTCCTATGTCTGCCTTGACCAATTAGGAACCGTCAGCGTCCGTCCAAGAAACAACTGGTCCACCTGTCCGCGTGGCCTGGATGACGTGGTATCGTACGTGCCACCAAGAAATCAACCAAGCACGACTTCCCCATAAAAACACCCCCTTCTCCATCAGGTCCCAACACCATAACCTCGATCATATCTCCCTCATTTCAGTAATCAAGCTTTCAGTAACATTCCCAGATCAAAGTCAACCATGGCCATTGATACAGCCACATCCTCCCCGCTGAGCCCACCGGCGACAGAGAAGGACGCCAAGGCGCTTCAGTTCATAGAGGAGACGACCAGGAACACGGACTCGGTGCAGGAGAGGGTTCTGAGCGAGATTCTGAGGCGTAACGCCGAGACCGAATACCTCAAACGGTTCGGGCTTGGCGGTGCCACCGACCGGGACTCGTTCAAGTCGAAAGTCCCAGTTGTTACATACGAGGATCTCCTCCCGGAGATCCAACGTATTGCTAACGGTGACCGTTCTCCCATCTTGAGCTCTCATCCCATCTCTGAGTTTCTCACTAGGTATATACATTAAAAAGGCTAAACTTTATTTAAAAACTTACTGTTATATTTATTGTGTGAAAAAATAAATTATTTTGTAAATTTGCATGCAGTTCTGGGACTTCAGCTGGTGAAAGAAAATTGATGCCTACAATCCATGAAGAGTTGGACCGTCGTACACTACTATACAGCTTGCTTCAGCCTGTGATGAACCTGTAAAGTTCCTTTACTCCTTCACTATTTTTATTTGTAGAAAACTTCATTATAATTTTTGGAGAATACTTTTAGATTAATACTTAACTAAGATTAAAATTTAAATGCCGTGCTTATTCTTCCATATCAATTCTTCCGTACGTATATTTATGATACTTCTGTACCTATGTTTCTATATCGATAATTCTGTACCTATGCCTCCATACTGATACTTCTATATAAATACTTGCATACTTATGCTTCCATAGCAATACTTCTATACCTATATGCTTTCATGTCAATACTTTCGTACCTATGCATCCATACCGATACTTCCGTACCTCTGCCTACCTCATACCGATACTACTATATAGATACTTGCATACCTATACTTCCACACCGATAATTAGATACAATGCATATTCACTTTGACTTTGTCTATGTGCTCTACATGATGAGTTCAAGTTTGTCTTTGCATTTTCTTTCCTCTTTTTTTTTTTCAACATGTAGCTCATGTTTTTTTGTACGTTTTATCATTCAGGTACATTTATTATGGGAGAAAGTCAAACATAAATCAATGGCTACAATTTGTGGAGCATTTAGGGCATTTTGAGAATAAAAAGTAAATTAATTATTAGTAATAAGAAAATATAACATTTAGGGCATTTTGAGAATAAAAGTAAATTAATTATTAGTAATAAGAAAATATAAGTTTTAGTTTTAATGACGACAAATATTAGTCAAAGGGCTATATTCAATTTGTAATATAACTCCCAAGTTTTAATTAATTTTTTTGTATGTTCATTCAGGTACATTTATTATGGGAGAAAGGAAAAAGAAAATATAAATTTTAGTTCTAATGACGACAGATATTGAGTCAAAGCGATATATTCAATTTGTAATATAACTCCAAGTTTTTATTAAATAATAATATTTTCTGATGATTAAAATTGAAAAACTCCTTTATATATGTATGTGTGTGTGTGTGTGTTTTTTTTTTTTTAATGAGTTATTTATATATGATGATTCTAAATAAAAATTGAGCCTAGGACCTCCTCCGGTGTCACTCTAATTAAGAATCATAAATGGGAATGCTTTTATTTTTCACTAAAGCAATTGTCTATATCTTTTGTCCGTTAAATTAAAGTGATGTACTAATATTTGATGAAAATCGAATTTTATGTCACAGTTACGTGCCGGACCTCGATAAGGGAAAGGGGCTCTACTTCTTGTTCATCAAGGCGGAGACCAAGACGCCGGGAGGGCTGGTGGCACGTCCGGTGCTGACAAGCTACTACAAGAGTGAGCACTTCAAAACCAGGCCATTTGACCCTTACAATGTCTTAACCAGCCCGAACGAGGCCATTCTTTGCGCCGACTCATTCCAAAGTATGTACACCCAAATGGTCTGCGGCCTCATCATGCGCCAACAAGTCCTCCGAGTAGGTGCAGTGTTTGCCTCCGGCCTACTCAGAGCGATTCGGTTCCTCCAGCTCAACTGGCAACAACTGTCCCTTGACATACGCAACGGAACCCTAAACCCTAAAATCACCGACCCTTCACTCCGCGAGACAATGTCCGGTATATTGAAATCGGATCCCAAGCTAGCAGATTTCATCACAAAGGAGTGTTGTGAGGAGAATTGGGCAGGAATAATCACAAGGGTTTGGCCTAACACAAAGTATCTTGACGTGATTGTCACCGGTGCAATGGCACAGTACATTCCGTTGCTTGAATACTACAGCAATGGCTTGCCGATGGCGTGTACTATGTATGCGTCGTCCGAATGTTATTTCGGACTCAACCTCAAGCCAATGTGCAAGCCGTCGGAGGTATCTTACACAATTATGCCTAACATGGCGTACTTTGAGTTCATCCCGCACGACCCTTCCGCTCCTTCGCTGATCAAACACTCCCCTCCCCCCCTCGTCGACCTTGCTGATCTCGAAGTTGGGAAGAAGTACGAGCTTGTCATAACAACCTACGCTGGACTGTGTCGTTACCGGGTGGGAGATATTCTCGAGGTGACCGGTTTCCACAATGCTGCACCGCAGTTTAGGTTTGTGAGGAGGAAGAACGTCTTGTTGAGCATTGACTCCGACAAGACGGATGAGGCTGAGCTGCAGAAGGCTATTGACAATGCCTCAGTGTTGTTGCGAGAATTCAACACAACCGTAGTTGAGTACACGAGCTATGCAGACACCAAGACAATCCCCGGGCATTACGTGATTTACTGGGAATTGTTGGTGAAGGACCCCGCGAATAATTCCCCAAGTCACGAGGTTCTGGACAAGTGTTGTTTGGCCATGGAGGAGTCGTTGAACTCGGTGTACAGACAAGGCAGGGTGGCTGACAACTCAATTGGACCACTTGAGATAAGGGTGGTGAAAAATGGCACATTTGAGGAGCTTATGGACTATGCAATCTCTAGAGGTGCGTCTATCAATCAGTACAAGGCACCAAGGTGTGTGAATTTCTCCCCCATCATGGAACTTCTCGACTCCAGGGTCTTTTCAGTGCATTTTAGCCCAAGTGCACCGCAGTGGACTCCAGAGCGACGTCATTAAGCTGAACACTACATGAGTACAAATGGAAGAAAATAAATTGTTGTGGTGGCTATAGCTTTTATTTTCCTTTGTTGAGCATAATCCTAGCTAGCCACAGCTTTTCAAAGTGTCTTTTATTTGGTTTACTTTTGTTTTGAATTGAAGTCGTTCTTGTCTGCAATAAGTTGAAGTAATCTTAATATTGAGCATGATCCTCGCTAGCTAGCTGTAGATATGTTTGTTTGTCTCGTCTGTGCTTTGCTTTGGACCGATCAGCTTTCTTAAAGCCGAGGGAAAAAGACGTTGCAAAAGTGCAGTACCTCGCTCGCTCTCTCATGCTGCTGTCAAAATTTGTAAAAATGCATTTGATGTTTCATGTGTGTGCAATATAATATTGTTTATTTTATGATAATATATGGTAGTTATTTGCATGGAATTTTGTGACGTGCTAACTATTCCTCCCACTGTGTTTTTGTTGTTGAAGAGATTCCTCCCTCTGTGTTGGTCATGTCATAACTAGGTAATTTTGATAATTAGGTGGGTATTATGGTATCTATATAAGTTAATCATGAGTGGTTAACAACTAGCTAGCCTAGGTTTCTTTCTGTTTGGAAGCATATCACGAGCACTCTCACGTATATGGATATGCTAATTAAGGGTGGGGGCGATTATTTGAAATTAGTGACATTCTTGTGATTATATTATATACTGATTAAGAACACATTTAATGGTGTAGACAAATATAGTAACTAAAATTATACTATAATGGCTGACATGGCAAATTGCATGCTCAATTGTTTTATTAAAAAATGTGTCACTCCAATAAAACAAGCAAATAGAGTGGGCAAAATTTTATTTTATTATTGTTTTTCACCTTTAATATTTACTTTTATCCGGAGGAGTAGGCAAAGTTACCTTCTCTGGTGGACTAGGCAAAGTTTAAGCCTACACATGTAGAAGCGGTCAATATTACCTACTCTCGCGGAGTAGGCAAAGTTTGCCTACTCAATTAATTACTCGATTTGGAACGCCATTTTCCTGTTAAAAAAAAAAATTAATATTGCCATGTAACGTGCACCATATTTTGCTAATGTTGTTCTATTATTGTATATTTTGGAGTTCCATAGGCTTATTGAGAAGAGGCTGATTGGTTCACGCATGCTGATTGCTGCTTAGTTGCAAGATCTCAAAGACAAACAGGATAAGGTTTAAACTAACTTGTTGCAAGTACGAGCATGGGAGATCGATCGACTACCTCAATTATCTAATTTGTTTGTTTCTTAATTTAGGATCCAATAATCTTTGAGAGAAACGTTATCACATCTCTTAGTCAGATGGACAAATTTATTATGTTGTTGTCATGATTTATCCAACGACACGAAGAACATGTGGTTTTGCTTAATTAATCCATTTGCTCTTCGACAAGATCGATGATGAGCTCGATCGTACTCTTATTAGAACGGTTGCTGGGGTGACCATGTAGAAATTTTGTAGTGTGATGCGGTTAGTATTAATATAAGTTTTATTTATATAATATATTTTAAAGTTTTAAAAAATATTACTTTCTGTTCACTAATTTTAATTTTTTTTTAAAGCAATCTGTAGGCATCAACCAAACAATTAAAACTTAAAAATTTGTATCTTTACGCAAGAGTTCATAAATACTTGTGAAGATTAATCTTTTTTTTTTTTTTTTGCTTTAATCACAAGCTGGTGGTCCAGTAGTACAGTGCGGATTACGAGGTTTTCTTAAAACTAAAAACTAGATGTCTCAGGTTCGAAACCCGCTGCTGGTGTGGAAGCCAAACTTGTGTCCAAGAGGAGACTGAAATGCCTCTCAGTCTTTTATATTTATCATATTATATTTAATCTGTCTATACTGATTGTGAATCTTAAATTCTTAATCTATGGAGAGGGCATAAAATTTGACGCCGTTACAATAATCTTCAATAAAAGCGTCCTGAATAAGATTATGGGATATCTCAAACTACTCAAAAGAATTTGCACAAGATAAATCTAACCAATCTATTCGCACACCATTCACGTAACGACGTGTGTAGACGACTCTGCTGCCAAGATAAGTTTAAGCCTATCTCAAACATCATACCAAATTTTTAAACTAAATGATGTGGTTGTTGATAATTGGATTGTTACTTAAATGTTGATTAACGTGCTTATTTTCTATTAATGATACATCACTTGATTTGCAAATTTAGTTTAAAAATTTAATCTCTCTAACATTATGTAATTATCCCACCCACGATGATTCCCAAATGTGATGTATCCTCCAAGGATCTGCCCATGGCCTGAGTTTAATGCAATGAGTCTCCTCCTATAACAATGCGTGTAGGACCATCCCCAAACGACACACCAAGACCATGCAAGCCTTCCCGTCGGCATCATGCGCATGGATGCTGGTACTGCACGTGTTTGCTAGACAGGGTTGAAAATTAGGTTTACACTTCGTGAGTCCCAAGATAAATAACCTTATCTCTCTTGTGGGATATAAATTGTTGTTACTCTTCCATATATGCATGACTTATTTTTTGCTAAGCTCACTGAAATTTTATTTCAATCTCTTCTTTTTTTAATTAAAATTTTACCACTTACCTCCCTAAAACTTGATTTTTGTGCCACTTTGTTTGGATTCTATTAAGTCCGTTAAATTTCCTTAGGTGGCATAAGTGGGTCCACTTCTTACTGATAGGGTACAAATACAAGAGTGAGGATCCCAAGAGGATCCCGGGAATTCTCCAATCACATTCGTTCATTATAAAATTGTACGGCCAGTTTTTGTCAGATACTATTTATATTTAGTTTTAAATAAAAAAAATTACAATGATTTATGACTGCACGATGTATGATATACGATGAACAGATGTGATTGGAAGATCCGGCGAGGATCCTCCTGGCAAATGCAAGGCCTACATATCTAATTAAATGGTGCCACATAGATTAAAACAAAAAAATAAGAAAAATCATTTAAAAGTTCTAATTTGTGCTTTGTAGGCTCATAAAGATATGAAAGTTCAAAAGGATTTGGGAAATTTCAATCTGGGTTTCCATTGTTTAGAGAAATCAGCTTGTTTTGGAAGAAATTATGGCAGACCTCAATTTCAATTACCTTCATAGGTTTAGAGTAATTGGGATTCTTATTTATGACATGATGACATAGTTAATTACACAACAATAATTGGGTGTTACTTGGAATGGAGCAGATGGAGATGGAGATGGAGATGGCAAGGGAGGTGGAGATAGGCGAGGGGAGAGGGGAAGAAGGCACCGGGAGGAGATGGGGTATTTTTTTTTATAGTTTTTTTTTTTTTTTTCTAAGTTTTTTTTTTTTTTTTTTTTTTTTTTTTAATAATGAATTCTCATCTGCCACATAAGCAATATTTATGCCATGCCAACAAATTTACGCAAAGTGGTACAAAATTTAAATTTTTAGGAATTAGGTGGCAAAGTTTTAAAGTGAAATTGAGATGGATTTTCGGAGGATGTAACAAAAAATAAAACGATACGTATAACAGGTATCCTTTTAGAATTTTAAGTACTTGTTTGGAAACAAATCACAAGCCTTTAGCGGGTGGATTATGGTGGGTGGCCTTTGTGACTTTGTGACAGTCCATGGCAGCCTCTCATATGTCTAGATTTCAGATTTATGTACTTAATTTGTATCATTATTTAACAACGAATATTCATCAGCTATATATTACTTTAGTCAGTAATTTCTACATGATTAATAATCAGCAACATATATTGCTCCTCCTGATCTTTCTCTAAATGTAATTATGTTGATCCTAAAAACTACCAAGCTTACGTGGCATGCAGATCGTGTAGTCAATAAGCTAACTACATTCTTCAGTTGTGTGCGGGGTGTGCTAACTCGTCGGCCGAGCTCAGCTGGGGAGTTAAATGTGTTGATGTCGTGTTGAGCGTGTTGCTGACTTCTTGATCTTGCGATTACGGTCAAAGAAGGAACACGTCTCGGTCTTTAGGTTCTAGAGCTCGAAGACAAGGCTGCCAGTCTTGCGAAGTTCACGGATCGTCGGCATTGGGTTTGGTCACAGTGATTATATTCGTAAAAGTATAAGCACGCCGAACTGGCACCAAACTATACGAACACAAGTACTCCAAAGAGATGTATGTCTTGATGGTAAATGTGGTTTAGCCATTAGAATGCCGAACTCTAAAACTTACTTGTGAACATCCAATCATAAACAACTCGACATTCAATATGTCGAGCCCAATAACTTGTAACACCTCATTTCACCAAGAAGCCTAATGAGATGATCTCTACCAACAAAGACTCGAAAATCCTTGTCGACCGAGACTTTGATAGGTAATCAGTCGGCTTTGACACAGTGCTGTTTATCCAAACTGAAGGTGTTCCGCTGTCGGCTGATTCTACGGCAACAGTGCTGTTTATCCAAACTGAAGATGTTCGCTGGTTGCCTTCACAGTGCTAGTGGCGGAAAAGGAAAATAAAAAACTCAAGGTTGTTGAGAGGTTTCGCGTAGAGCGAAAATTTGCGTAGGGTAGTTTGTGTGTTGAATTGGGGGCCCTTAAATGATGCACTCCCCTATATATAGCAGCGAATCTACTCCTGGCCGAACCAGAGATGTATCCGGATTAAAACTCCCAAATCTATTCTGATTAGGATTCAGCCAATCCTAGTTCCAATGGGTTTCTGAACCAAGCTTCTATAATGAATTAGATTCACTCCCGACTTCTTAGCATCTTCAATTCTGAAACCCCTTTGTTGTACCAGGACTCGACTTCTTCGCTCTTATCCAAATCAATCCTTCTTGCAATAGGACTTGGCCGACTTAATTGGACAACTTATGACAGCTAGACAGCCCATAGTATTCTTGAAAGAGCATTGGACCAAACACAATCCTAAGCTCAACCCAATAATGTTATTTTGGGCCCAAACAAAATGATATAATGGTTTAACAGTTTTCATAAGTTCTTAATTGTATTATCACAAAAGACTATATGTAAGAATGTGAATGTTAATTTGTCTCTCATTTGTAAGGACTTACATAAGTTTGAAGACTTTCCCCTATTACCCATTGAACATAGTAGGTTATTCACTTATTGCGCTCAACAACTCATATTTCATTAGGTTTAAATGAGTTCACACATAATGAAGCATGTTGAGAGTGCAAATTTTATCTAAAAATTAAAAAACCTTCATACAAACTTATAAGAAGTTAAACTACTCTCCTAACTACGGCCAACCAGTTTTAAAACATCGACTTCATTCCATTATCATGTGGTCTCTATGAATTTTTGGGGTTAGTTCAAACAAATAGTTCGAAATTGCATTCAAACTCCACTTCAAAAAAGTGACCACACTCGACAGAGTCATGTAACTTACTGAATATGTCAATAACAATAAAGAGGTTATGACAGTAATTAGTGTGTTCCTCTTGCACTGGAATAAAAGAAAGAAAAAATTTGTTGATCGACTGCATAGTCAACATAGTAAATCTAGCTTTCTAACTAACCAGACCAAGGGGTCATCAGCCACACTTCTTAAATTGAAATTGAGATCATCTTCAAATCTATGTGTTCAGAGTTGATGGATATAGAAATTTGGATCACTCAATTTAAATCTTGTGGCTCTCATTAGCCACTCACATTGCCCACCTCACAGAAAATCAAGCCCATGAACGACCCGAACCTCTTGTTCTCTTGAATGGTCTAGTTTTTAAATTTGTCAGCTCTGGACACAAAGATGAGAATGAATATTCATTCAACATGGCTTGGGCCTCCCATTTTCTTTGTTCTTTTTTTTTTTGAATAAACAATATTATCTATACTAAGGGGGTGGGAAAGTGGGCTAAGCCTCACAATAGGCTAGCAATACTGTGGACCAAATCGTCTTTGGTGAGAAAGACCCTTCACTTACAAGTGAAAAGGAATATCATTAGACTGTAAAACTAAGGAGAACGGAGCTCCCCTTTTCTTTATATTCTACATATTCAGTCTTTATTTTTTCTTAAACAAATTAATCATTTAGATTCTAGAGGAGTTTTAAATTTGCAAAAATGATGCATTGTATGTATATGTATCTTTTTTAAGATATGATTATATAATTTACACTATAGAGTTGCACATTTGGTCAAAATAGAATGAATTTTTTTATAAGAATTTGATATTGAACCCAACAACCATTGAAACTGAATATAATAATCTCATTTATTATAACAAAATATTACTAAACTGTAATTCTAAGTGACTTGTATTTATTTAAATTTTAAATCATAGATGAAACATGATTTTAACTATTAAAAATCTATTTTATGTGCATATTTTTTTTGGATTTTATATTTTGTATAGAAAAAAAGGCAGTCATTATAAATTTGCTCAGGGCTTCCTAAATCATTGGACCAGTCCTGTTGCCGTGCTCTAAAATATGTGCTTAAAAAAAAAAAAAAAAAAAAAAAAGAGCTTTTAGTCTTATTAATATTTTTATCCACTCATCAAATATACAGTTCACACAAAACGTCCAAAGAAAAGTTGAGATTTTAACATAAAATCAATTGTTAGTATGGAGTCTCTGAACTTCTTATAAAGGTATATTAAATTTCCGATATGGGACATTATTTCACATCCTCACAAACGCAACCCAGAAACATCAAAAACTTCCCTTTCCTACTATCGCTGTTATCTAATATACAAGAATCGTGCAGTGCCTTAATATTGAAGATGTTACGCCGACGTCCCTACGTAAAGATTTTGATTAATGTGTTATCGATCCAGACTGAAATCTACTTTTAGAAGGCAAATAGCAGAAAAGAACTGGCTATATTGCACAGACAGCTGCAGGTGCTAAAGCTGCATGCATGATGTACCTTTAATATAATTTGACGCTTTCTTATAATTCACGATCAGTGTTAAAAGAGCACTGCAACCTTTACTGTTTGTTTTTTTTTTTTTTTTAAGGCTCTCTTTTCTCATGAGGGTTCTGTTCTGTCGACTGTGATGATAACTTTTTTCTCTTAAAAAAGAGAAAGAAAAGAACACTGCATGGATCGACACTAAAGTGCGATCACACAGAACTCGAGAGGTCACTAAGCTTTGGCGCAGAAGGAAAAAATATGCCGAAAGCGATATCTGTGTCAAAAAAAGAGTGAACTGTCTTCCACACAAGGCAAACTTTGGTAAAAAGCAATGTGTGAGTGTGTGGCGACACATCAGTTACGAACATTTAGAGCAGCTCGAGTGTAGGAAAGGCTTCCTAGGGCACTGTCTGTTGAATCTTAAACAGTAACAAACAGTAACTACCTTTAATGAATAGTATCATCTCTAAACTGAATAGTCATGGCAATATGCAATAAAATATTAGCATTTTTTAGTTTATAAAATAATAAAAAATAATTTTATTTCAAATTTTGGATATGATTTTTAATCGATCTCATCGTACCACGTTTCATTAAATAAGAAATTACAACCCAAAGTATTTGAGAAAATATAAAATTGTGGTGTATGATAGAAGATAATGATAAGATATTTATACAAAATTAAATCTTTTTTTTTTTTTAAAGAAATTTTGGATTTTTTTTATTAATTGTTTACATTTTTTAAAAAAATTTATTAACTTTTTACATTTTTTATTTCTTTTTTACATTTTTTTTATATTAATTTTATAATGTGGCTGACGTCAGCCTTGCTGGCCTGCGATTCGAGCTCGCCCTTTCACTCGAGCACCCCTCAGCCCAATTGCCCGCGTGGGCTGGAGCAAGGAGCGGAGGCAATTGGATTGAAAACCTCCCCGGTCCACCGGGCTATCCACTACGGTGGAGCTGCTCTTATACTGCTGGTCTTTAGGGTTTGAACCTAAAATGTGTTCTTTAGGGATCTAATCTAAGTGATAGTTTTATGGGATAGTTTAGTTGCGGTCCCTAGTCCCTAATTGTTATAGACTTAAATCTTATGCATTTTAGGTTTTTGACTGAAGTTCCTCTCCTGCTACATTAATGATATAATAATAAAAGAGATACAATAACACCAATAAAGACTCTACCGTTTATTTGCTTTCATTTACATTGGCAATTCAATTACTCAAAATTGGCATTCTAGATATGTTAAAAATGGGATTTTAATCTATTTTTATAAAATATGAGTACATTTATGACACACCCAGATCCGGAATGTCCACTTGGATTTTGAATCGAGTTGTGTTGGCCGACACTTGGAGGGTGACGAAGCCATAAAGTGTAGTGTAGTGGAAAAAGGATGTGAAGAAATTTAAACCTAAAAGTGCCTATTCAAAAAAGTGCTCGGGTGAGCGGGATTGAACTCATTTCACACGTGCTGTCAGAGCATAATACAATATAGTAAATAGTCACATCCCAGTACGCATAGTAAGATATTGTCCGCTTTGGGCTACACCCTCACGGATTTGTTCTTGGGCTTCCACCCAAAACATGTCTTACTATAGGGAGGTGGGCAAGTACATATAAGGCACATCACCTCCTCTCCCCCTAGTGATGTGGGATCTTACAATCCACCCCCTTAAGGGCCAGACGTCCTCATCGGCACACTTCTTGCCAGGGAGTAGCTCTGATATCAAATTGTCACATCTTAGTCTGCATAGTAAGATATTGTCCGCTTTAGGCCATGCCCTCACGAATTTGTTTTTGAGCTTCCACCCAAAACGCATCTTACTATAGGTAGGTAGGCAAGTACATATAAGGCACATCACCTCCACTCCCCTGAGCGATGTGGGATCTTACATTTATATAATAAAATTTGGCTACATTTTACATATAATAAATTTGTACATTTATATAAAAATGTGGGTACATTTTACATACAAAAAATTGATACATTTTATACAAAAAAAGGGGCACGTTTTGTATAACAAAACATGGGTGCATTTTATATAAAAAGCAATAGGTACATTTTATATATATAAAATATACAATTTAGATTAAAAAAATAAATAAATTTTACATTAAAAAATGGGTACATTTTACATAAAAGATGGCCCTTACGAAAGAAAAAAAAAAGGATACATTTTGCATAAAACAAAGTGGTACATGTGTAAAGAAAAATGGGTACATTACAAATAAATTATGGGTACAAATAAAAAGTTAAAAAAAATTATGAATAAAAGTTTTAAAAATAAGGGATAAAAAGAAATTAATATATGGGTACAAATTGAAATGTAAAAGAAAATTGGTATTGTACCAAAAAAGGGTTGCAAATTAAAAATGGGTACAAATTAGAAATAGAAATATATGATAAAAAGTTTAGCCATAAATATAAATATACCAAATGTAACGTTTCTAACACTAAATAAATTTATTTTAAAATAAAATTTAATTCTCTTGACATGTAAATATTTTATTTTTAAAATAATTAATTACGTTTATTAAAACCCAAGAATCTTGATAAAAATTTAAAAAGGAATAAGGTTAGATGAGAACCTAATTTCTCCTAATTTTATTTATGTGAAACTTTTTGGATGGTGCGTATTTTTGCCACTTTGATAAGATGTTCAAACTTTCATTCGTTTTACATGTTTTTAGCTAGCTAGTCTATAATTTGTTTTACCAAAAGATCAACCCCTCCATCTCCTTTTTCACTTTTGCCAGGAGAAGAATTTGTGTGGGATTAGTTATCATGATATGACAGCAGTGTTATATATACGGGGCTAACTATTCTCTTGAAAACGCTCTACAGAGCATTCTTATGATTTGAACCGTTTATTTTTAGGTTCTCATCCATGGATCATTTTTACAACTGCACTCAAATTGGAAATAGTTTGGTCCTTCAATTATTATTATAAACATTTCATAGTTTATCAACAACATTGTGTTTATCTATTTATTAGATCGCATTTAAATAACTAGACGTCTTCCAATTTCAATAAAATTTTGCATAGATGATTGTTGAGGCCCAAAAATGTCATGAGCAAGCCCAACCAAGCCTTGAAACCCAATTGTCATACAAGTCTCTATTCAAGATCAAATACATGCAAAACACAAGACCGAGGAAGAAATATATTTACGAACATGCCATGCTACGGTAATTAGATCGGATATTTATAAATCACTCCATGCCCATGCCTACTTGTCACGCTAAAATAAGCTCAAGTCACACGCTCAGGGTTTGTCAAGTGAATTGTGGTGTGCATGGTTACATAAGTTTATTAGGCCTATGTGGAGTTAAGATTATGGAAGACTTTGGGCTACTTGGGGGGCCAAAAGATCCAAGCCCATAACCTTTGAAGTACACGTTGGCAGACATTAAGAGAGAACTAGTCTAGTTTATCTCTTACGTTAGCAAGCTAACTAGCTCAGTTAAGACTAAACCAAATTCTAGCTCTATGTTCATGTGAAAGCTCATCAAAACAAGCATTTAATGCTGACTTTCCCTTCCCAACTCACGCAGAAGTTCAATGCATTAAAGCCATAAGGTGTGTTACCAAAAGCAATGCTTGTGGAAAGCTGACTTGGGAAAGTCGCGCCTTGGGAAAAAGACACGATGCATATTTTAACATTTAGCCTCCTTACACCAAAATAGGGGGTACCAAGACAACTAGGGAGAAAAAAAAAAAAGAGAGGGGGGGGGGGACAAGCCATAACTAGAAATTCCTTGGGAATGAATCATTCAACTACAAATATAGGTCAAGAACCTTAGCAAGAGATCCTCAATCCCCCAAAATAACACATAGAACTAAAGAAACCCAGAAAATATCACTCTACAACCTTATAATTTTTCATAATCTCCCGCTGAGTGTCCCTACCATCGTAAGCCTTGCTGCCACCCTAGGAAACCCAGATTATTCAACAGAAAACACCATGCAATCACCCAAGCTCTCTTTCATGCAAAACTGATGAACTTCTAGCTTCCACACCATGTTTCTCTTGATCAAGCCATTATCTATTTAATCATGTTATCTTCAAGTCATTGGTCCAACTGGGGTATTTCCTAACTTTCCAGATATTCCGAAACTTGGTACGAAACCGAACCAAGGGACACAAAAGGACGTTCTCCAAGCCCAAATCCACTTCGACTTAAAAGTTCCCAACACTATCTTTAACTAATAACCTAAAAAATGGGTCGTTCATATTATGATAAATATTGTGGAATGAGTGTAAATGAGTAATTAGCATCGCATTAAGTTAATAATTAGTTAGTACTTAAGCGCTTTTATAGTTCACTTTTTTTATTTGAAAACATAAAAGCAAAAATAGTTACGAAACAAATTTGTAATTTTAAAAAATAAAAACTAAAATCGAAATGATTATCAAATCTAACAAAAAAACCTAAGTAAATTAAAAAAAAAAAAAAAAACAAAAATGAGAAGAGAGCAACCAAATTTTAAAATCAAACTAAAGATCCCCCTTTTTTCTCTCCCTCAATTAATTTTTCTCTCAATAATAAATATGTCCAGTCCAATTATGGGATTGGGCATTGTGCAACAATGGGCTTTTCTTTTGGGTAAAAGTGCAACAATGGGCTTGTGGGCATCTGAATCAGACGTCTTTTAGTGTACTTAAGGGAGGGTCATCTACAACTGCACAACAATTTCTTTAGCCAAGCTGCAAAACCGGGCTTTCTCTAGTTCACATTTAAATGACTGGGAATGTTTTTAGACAATATTTTTGAGTTCTAAAAATACGTGAAGTACTTTTTGGAAGCATTTCAAGTAGGGTTGGGCAAACGGGTCTTGGGCCCGCGGGTATAGGCGGGTCGGGGCGGGTACGGGGCGGGTCCTGTTTTTAAATAGGGGAAACGGGGCGGGGCGGGCCTAGGTAATGGCATTCTAGGGTCGGGCCGGTTCCAGATTTATAGAAAAACGGGGCCCCGAACCGGCCCGTTTGTAATTGAAATGGACGGCCCAGATTGAAAATAAACATACCTTCCAATCATGACCGTTGGTTTTAGGTTTTAGTCTAAACTCCAACCCGTCTCTCTCTCCCTCCCTCTCTCTCGCTCTCCGTCGGTGAGAAGCAGCTGCAGCCATGGCGCAGTACAGCAAGGTCGCCCCGACCCCTCTGCTGAAGGACGAGCTCGACATCGTCATCCCCACCATCCGAAACCTCGATTTCCTCGAGATGTGGAGGCCCTTCTTCCAGCAGTACCACCTCATCATCGTCCAGGACGGCGACCCGTCGAAGATGATCAAGATCCCGGAGGGCTTCGACTACGAGCTCTACAACCGCAACGATATCAACCGGATTCTGGGTCCCAAGGCGTCCTGCATCTCCTTCAAGGACTCTGCTTGCAGATGCTTCGGCTACATGGTCTCCAAGAAGAAGTACATCTTCACCATCGACGACGATTGCTTTGTAAGTATCGCTTTTGGGTTTCGAAAACTTGGGATCTTAATTGGGGCTGTTTTGGATGTGGGATTTGATTTTTGAGTTGAAAAGGTTGGATCTTGGTGGGTTTTGGGAAGTGGGTTTTGTTGGGGTTTTCGAAATCTTGTTGTTCAATTGAATTTCGATTCGACTCGAATTGATTAGTTTGTGATGAAATTCTGTTGCTTTTGTTGTTTAGATCTGTTTCTGCTGCTAATGTTTGACTTACCCTCATCGTTTACTTTTGTTAATGAACTTTACTTGCTTTGATCTCTGTTTCTTTCGAGTCATATTTTAATATCATAGTTGCCTTTGGTTTGATCCGTTTCTTACCATGAGTTCTTTCCGTTAGTGTACTTAAAGTCTTGTGTAGAGATGTTGTTTGTTAGTCATTGTCTTCTGATCCGGTTTCGGTGATAGCATGAATTATATAATTGCAATTCTATGATATCGAAGCTTTTGAAAGATTTGTATTGTTTTCGTAAATCTTAGGTTCAGCACTAAGCTAATTGATATACTGTTTACTACATTCACAGATCTCCACCTTGCACTCGAGTCTGTTCGAATTATTGTTAGATTTACACCTAAAAGTTTCGGCTCGTAAATATTGATTAAGATTAAAACGTTTAATTTCGGTTTCGTGTATTCGTAGTTTGAGTAGCTGGTGTTGTGTATTTGGAACTGTTGCTGGAATTAGCAATGTTATGGTGCTGCTAATGTGTTTCAGATTTGATCGATATCCTTAAAATTCTTGTGAAATTGAGGTGTTATAACTTAAGTATGGTACTCTTTGTGAAAATGCAGGTTGCCAAAGATCCTTCTGGCAAAGATATCAATGCACTTGAGCAGCATATCAAGAACCTTCTGTCTCCGTCAACTCCATTTTTCGTCAGCAGGTGTGTGGTGCAGGGGAACCTTGAGATTGGAAGTCTCAGAGAAGTTGATGTTAAGTCTGGGCTTCCTGCCACTACAAGTACTGAAAGATTGGAACTTCTTGACGATGACGAGCATATTCTTAGCATTAAAATAATTGGTGGGGATCACAGACTTAGGGTATGAAGACTTTGATATGAAGTTCTGTGTTCACCGGAGTCTTTGCATATCCTTTTATAATTCAGCACATACTTCTCTTTTCCTTTTATTTGGTTGCACATTTCTCAGCATACAAGCTAAAAGGTTAACTAGTTCACAAGATTTTGATATGAAGTTCTGTGTTCACCGGAGTCTTTGCATATTAGTCTGCAGTTTTTTGTGCAATTTGCAATCTGTGCAGTTTGCAATCTGTGAATATGTACAATTTTTTTTTTTCTTTCAAACAACCAAAAAAAAAAAAAAAAAAGGACCCGTGGACCCGGCCCGAACCGGCCCGTTTCAACCGGGCCGGGTAATGTCCGGTTCTTATATTAAAAAATGTAATCCCCGGCCCGGCCCGCCCCATTCCCTTTGAACCTAGGTCCGGTCCGGTCCCTTCAAAATTGGGCCCGGCCCGGCCCGTGCCCAGCCCTAATTTCAAGTGCTTTTTTTTAATTCACTTGTATTTTTATTAGTAATTGGTTCTAAAAACATTTTTACAAAAAAAAAACAGTTATTTTAAAAATACTTCTAAACGAGCCCATAATCTTGCCATTCAAAGTGAATTAGTAAATGCCAAGCAGTTGTACTTTCACCTTAATCTCAAGTTGGAGTTTGATGTTCACCTTCCTACCCAAAAGCAACCGACCTACCATTCAGATAGAAAGTCTTTACATGTCCGTTACCCGCCATAGACTTTTTGAAAAGCTGGTTCGTTAAGATTGTCCAGCACTACCATATACCCAAACGACCAACTACCATTCCAATTTTTTCATGCCTCTCATACCTCAACGTCTTATACATACAAACATACCTCAATGTAGTTTACCAAAAGAAAAAAAAACATACCTCAATGTCTTATACATACAAACATACATATTTATACTTTATACACACATTTATATTTATAATTTATCGGGTTCCAGCCTGGTCTAGGTTTTTTGGGTGCAGGTTTTCTGTGGTATGAGTATATTATTACTCATATATTACTAGAGTTTCAAGCATTTCATTATGTATTGGTCAATCTTTCAACAAAAACCAACAACTTTTCTTCACATTTGCTCAATTAGATCTCTGTGAAATAGTGGCCAATGTACTCTTAGCATGCTCATTCCCTTCTGAAATGTACTTGGAGTCGGAGCGCACTGTGTTTCTCCCGGTATCCCACAGAAGCTGGAGTTGAACTCAGCACTTAACTTCGAGGTGCATTGAGGTAATGCATGAAGCATTTCTGTAAACGCTGAGTTTTCATTATTTCTGTTTTGTCAATGTAGTTTTTTCGGGTTGATATGAACATTCATACTTGGATCTTTGACCTCATTTTCAACGAGATTTGATCTAGTGGCATCTGTTTTCACTTTGCTAGAAGAAGTCGTGGGTTCATATCTTATGAATGCCAATTGTTAGATAATAAAAAATAAAAAAAAAATCTTTAGCCTTGTCTCACCCATCACATTAAACTAAGTTTCACGAGATTTTAATGCATGTGGATCTTAAATTCTGTTACTTCGCATTTAGGAACACACATTTGATGCAATTTGCATTTCTTCCACATATATAGAGTGATATAAATTCATACAGCAGTACTGCTTGATCTTCATGCGTATTACGATTTCTCTCTCTTAACGACTACTTATGGTGAAAATATAGAATTTTGTATCTAATCGATCAAATCCTGTTATTGAATACTTTGTTTTCGTACTGCTGGGAAAAAAACTGCAGGTGGCATATCGGAGCTGTAGAAATGTGTTCTATAATAGATGGACTAACAATTCAACGGAAGCTCCAATCGATCAACTCTCAGTCTTCCAATTTAACCACGAGTATTACCTATGACGTAAGACACGTTACATTACATGTAATGTTTCATTTTCTTGTTGCAAAAGTTATCTGCGTAATGAAAGTTTTAACACAACATTAGTAAATGGAAGAGATCTCAATTTTTCTCTTTGTATAATGACAGGATGCTTTGGTAGAATGGTGCATCACACTTACTTTTCTAGGGCGTTTGATTGCATACATTGCAATTTTAAGTAAGATTTCGTCGAAATTTGAAGTTCAAATTGCTCTTGTTCTTCATATTGACTACATTAACTAATGCAGTTTCATCAACCAAATATGTACTGCAGCATTGCTTGTGATTGTTGCATTCATGGTAATGAAGTACATAAACGAATATAAGGAGACCGGCTTAGAGGATGTAGGAGGCAGTGCTGAAATTGACCCGTTACAGCCTGCAGGAAAGACAATGCGATCAACATATGGGACATGTGAAGAGTGGGATATTGAATCCGGAAAGTGCCGCAGCAGCAGTAGTAATAGCAACAATGCCGTAATTATGAGCTCCTCAGAGGACTTGTATGACGGGAAAATATGTGCGATCTGCTACACTGAGCAGAGGGATTGTTTTTTGGTTCCTTGTGGCCACTGTGCTACCTGCTATGTCTGTGCAGAAAGGTATGTAGACAATTCGAAACGTTTCAGAATATGTTGATGTTCGATTGAAATTTGGTATCTTATTACAGAGATTACATGTTGCAGGATCTTTTACGGGGAGACCAAGACATGTCCAATATGTCGAAGATTCATACGGAAAGTAAGAAGATTATTTGCTGCATAGGATAGGACTAATTAACCTCTTTCGGATTTCTATTACCTTTTTTTTTTTTTCCCTTTCTTTTTTTTACGTGAACAAACATGTCCATTTTTCTTCATTTTTGTAATTTTTTGAGGGACATGGGCTGTCCTTCAGAAATTAATTCAATGACGGATGTATAATTTATATTTGTATTTGTTAATCTAAACTATACACTCAGACAAAAATATATGAGACGGTTGTTTCACAATAGCAATATAGGATAGGGAAGTGATATTGGCATTTCAAAAATCTCATTCTACACTCCTCACAAGTGTATTTTTCTTTCCAAATATAGAAAGTTTGAAGTGTAGAATGAGAATTTTGGAGTACCAATAACAATTCCCTATAGGATAATGTACCATAATAATCTTCTGTTGGTTGTTGATCATCAATGAACCAGCATCTTTGTGATCATAAATTGTGGATCAAGTATCATATGAGGAAATTGAAAATCGAAGTCATACGATTGATGTAACCATTAATTTTGGTCAATTATTTTTTACAAGATTTGTAGTGGCCGTGTGACGTACACATTCAAAAGTTTCTTACATTAGTGGTGAGGAGCCATGATTGAAGGTGCCCTTCCAATAAACAATATATTAACTTTTTATTTTATTTTTAATTAATAATATAATATTCCATTCTTTACAATTTTTGGAAATAGAAAAACGTTAAAGTGGGTTCTAGTGAGTAGAGAGAGATGTAAATCACAGACGTAAGGCATATTTGGATGCATTTTCTTACGTTTATTAAAAAAACGCTTATGATCACATTTGGCAGGAAAAAAAAATTAAGAACGCTTCCCTATTTAAAAACACACGTAAAATGCTTTTTATAAAGATCTATATATCTCTTTTCAAAAACACTTGTAGTTATATTAAAGATTTTGAAGTGCTTCTATGAAGCGTTTATACTGGAATGCTTATGAGAAAAAGACATTTTAAAGAAACATTGTCAAACAGACCCTTAATAGATGGTGGTGGTGCTTCTCAAAGAAATGGTAATTTTCTCTAACGCTTGGTGAGTAAACTACTCGGCCCCAGCCTTACAATTATGGTGGCACTTCTCAAATAAACTATGAACGATACTTTCACGCAATAAAGCTTCGCTCATATGTGAATGGATTGAATTTTTCATATGAATTTTAACCAATACATGTCTATTAGAACTTGAATGTTCTACTCATATGTGAATGGATTGATTTTTTTTCTTTCTTCCATTGCACCAACCACATCTTGTCCATCTATTTTGTGATAGGAACATGTCGAATTTGAACAAACTCGACTTCACCACTTTGGAGGTCTCTGGAAGGAACTACCTCAAGTGGGTCCAAGATGTGAAGCTTCATCTCACTGCAAAGAACTTGCGTCCTGCCATTGAAGATGAGACGGACAACCCGGTTAGCGAAGCAGAGAAAGCCACTGCCATGATCTTTTTCCGAAGACATATTCATGACACATTGCAAACCAAGTACCTTGCTGAGGAGGATCCACGAGCACTATAGGTTGCTTTGGCTGGTCGCTTTGATCACCAAAATGACATCTTCTTGCCTGAAGCAAGACATGACTGGCAGCATTTGTGCTTCCAAGACTTTAAGTTTGTGAATGAATATAATTCTGAAGTTTGTTGAATTTGATCACATCTCAAGTTTTGTAACGAAACTTTGACCGAAGAGGATCTCCTAGAGAACACCTATTTGACCTTCTTTACTACTAATATTGTCCTGCAGCAACAATATAGAGCTCAGAAGTTCCCTAAGTCTTCGAATTTGATCTATGTTATACTTCTCGCTAAAAAGCAGAATTAGCTATTGATGAAAAATCATCAAGTTTGACCTACTGGGCGACTGATGTGCCTAAAGCACACTATAGGATGAATCAACGCACAAAAACTCCAAAACAGGCGTGGTAGGGGCGGCCAGAAGCCACCCCGTCAACGTCAACAAAGCCAAGGCCTATCTCAGAGAGGAAATAAAGCCCCGAAGTGCCCTAACCTCACTCCCAAGGCCCCAAACTTCAAGAATAAAGGCAAAGCACCTGAAATCATGGATGTGGATATGTGTTATCGTTGTGGTTCTAAGGACCATTGGTCTTATGTTTGCCGAGCTCCCCAAAAAGTTGCAGCTAAATATCATTCTCGTCGTAAAAAGTTTGAATCAAACTTTATGCAAGTGGACGAACTGGAAAGTACAAAGATGGAGGTTTTTGACTTTCAGGAGGATACCACCCTTATGGAAGATTAGAATCTTAGACATAAACTAGTTTTTTTAGTTAAAATTAGACATTGGGTTGAATTCCACAATAATGGCCAAACCCCCCGGTTAATTTTGAATAATTTTCCTTTATGTTTGGATTATTTGTTGGTGATTTATTTTTGGAAATTAAGTTTTTAATTAATTACCATCCTTAAATACTTAAAATTATTTTGAATGGATATTTGTTTTTAGAACTTTTATGCATGTGACCAATTCAAATTAATTTTTCATTCTAGGTATAACTAGTGGGGAAGTTAGTTATTTGGTAGATAGTGCAACCACGCACACCGTTTTACGTGACCATATCTATTCGACTAACTTCATACCTAAGAATGCATCTCTGACAACCCTCTTAGGTTCATCCAACTTGATCGAAGGATATGGTAAGGCATGTATAATGTTGTCCAATGGTACAATTTTGACCATTGATGAGGCATTTTATTCTCCACGTTCCGAAAGAACGTTGTTGGCTTTTGAGGACATTAGAGATAAAAATTACCACGCTGAAACCCATGTAGAAAATGGAGTTGAATTTCTATGCATAACTTCCTACGAATATGGCTAGAAGCGTATTCTAAAGAAGATGAAGCGTATCTCGAGTGGTATGTATACTTCAACCATATGCCCCATAGAAAGCCATTATGTGGCCGGCCCTACCTTTGGGACTGTGCACGAAATTACACTTTGGCATAATCGTTTGAGACATCCTGGATGAACAACGATGCGTCGTATCCTTAAATCATCACATGAGCATCCACTAACCCGAAGTTTAGGTTTGATTCAAGGAATCAGATGTCAAACCTGTTCCATGGGAAAACTTATCATTAAGCCTTCTTATGACAAGATAACATTCGAATCCTCCCATTTTTCTACAAAAGATTCAGAGGGAAATTTGTGGACCGAATCACCCTCTATGCGGACCATTTAGATATTTTATGGTTTTGGTTGACGCTTTCACACGTTGGTCACACGTGTCCTTATTGTCCACAAGGAACGCTGCATTCTCCAAACTATTGGCTCAGGTTATCAAGCTTAGGGCTCACCACCCTGATTATCCAATCAAATATATTTGATTGGATAATGCTAGAGAATTCACATCTAAAATTTTTTATGACTATTGCATGTCGGTTGGGGTTGAAGTTGAACATCCAGTACCTCATGTTCACACCCAGAACGGTCTGGCAGAGGCATTCATTAAGGGCTTACAAATGATTGATCAATCATTGGTCATACGTACCAAGCTCCCGATCGTTACTTGGGGTCATGCAATATTGCACGCATCCATGTTGGTCCGCCCGAGGCCTGTTGTGACCCAGCTATATAGTGCCCTTCAGTTAGTTACTAGATACGAACCCGACATATCGCATCTGCGCATTTTTGGTTTTGCCATCTATGTACCGATTTCACCACCCTTACATACAAAAATGGGGCCTTAGCGAACAATGGGAATCTATCTCGGATATGATTCTCTTTTGATTATTCGTTACTTATAACCTTTGACAGGCGATCTGTTTACAGCTCATTTCGTGGATTATCACTTCTATGGGATAATCTTCCTGTCATTAGGGGGAGATAAGAAAGTCAACGTTCCTAAAGAACAACGCGAATTATTATGGACGACTCTTACTTTGTCTTATTTAGATCCCCGCACTTCTTAGTCTGAAACTGAAGTGTAGCGCATATTAGATCGCTTTCACCGATCTAGTGTTAGTGACAAGATCACATATTCCAGCTGCAAATGTGACTGCAAAAATAGATGTACCAAATGTACGACGGACTTCCCTCCTGGAGGCCCAGGACGCCAATTTTGGTAATCCACGTACATTAGCGGCTAGCCAATCATCTGCCTCTACACATAAGCGTGGCAAACCTCTTGGTTCAAATGATTCAGACCTTCGGAGGAAGAAATCATTCATCCCCAAGGAATACAAGTCATAATAAGAAAGGATAACTAGAATCAAATCTAATTTAGGATTTACACAATCACACTTTAATAGGAAGTTTACAACGATCCCCCTTGAGTGTGTAAATACATAAGGTAGATTCGGCATCATGTAGAAATGAAGTGATTGTTGACGATGCATTATCATATGCAGTAGCTATTGAGATCATACCCGTTCTGTTGATGAATGTCAACGTAGAACCGATTGGTCAAACTGGAAACAAACAATCCAAGTCGAACTCGATTCGCTTGCAAAACGTAAGGTGTTTGGACCTGTAGTTCTTACTCTTCTGCATGTGAAGCCCGTTGGCTACAAGTGGTTTTCGTTCGGAAGCGTAATGAGAAGAACGAAATTGTGTGTTACAAAGCTCGTCTTGTTGCGCAAGACTTCTCACAACGCCCCGGGATTAACTATGTCAAAACTTATTCACCTGTTATGGATGTGATTACTTTTTACTACCTTATCAGTTTAGTAGTTTCCAAAAAATTGAGTATGTAGTTGATGGACGTAGTAACTGCGTATCTCTATAGGGACCTTGATACGGAAATTTATATGAAAGTTCCTGAAAAACTGACATTGACTGGATCAAATATTTCCAAACCTATGAACACGCTCTCAATTTGGCTGAGACGTTCACTCTACGGTTTAAAGCAATCTAGAAGAATGTGGTGTAACCGTCTGAGTGAGTATTTGACAAGTTAGGGATGTGTGAACAACGAACTATGCCATTGTGTGTTCATTAAGAAGTCATATTCTGATTTTACGATAGTTGCAGAATATGTCGATGACATGTACCTTTTCGGAACTTTTGAAGAGCTCACGAGAATTGCTGCGCACCTCAAGTTGGAAATTGAGATAAAAGGTCTAGGAAAGACTCGATATTGTTTTGGTATCGAGATAAAGCACCGTTCGCATGAAATCTTAATACATCAATCAAACTACACCCAAAAGTTGTTGCGCCACTTTAACGGGGATAAAGTGAAGCCTTCGAGTACTCTTATGGTCGTTTGATCGCTAAATGCAAAACGAAATCCCTTCCGTCTGAAGGAGGATGATGAAGAGATTTTAGAGCCCGAAGTTCCTTACCTAAGTGTGATAGGTGCTTTATTGTACTTAGCTCATTACACTAAACTCGACATCTCCTTCGCTGTTAATCTTTTGGCAAGACACAGTAATGCACCAACACGCAAATACTGGACTGGTGTTAAAGACATTTTCCGCAACCTTAAGTGTACTACGGATTTAGGCTTGTTCTATCCCCACGGATCCTCGAGTGATGATGCACCCCCTCATCTCGAGTTGATTCTCGCCTTGTTGGTTATGTTGACGCATGATACTTATCTGATATGCACAAGGCGCGTTCTCAAACGGGTTATGTCTTTACCGTTGGAGGCACCTCAATCTCTTGGAGGTCAACAAAAAGACCTTAGTTGCCAATTGGTCTAACCATGCTGAAATTCTCGCCTTACATAAAGAAACTCGGGAATGCTTTTGGTTAAGAGCAGTTGTGGGCCATATTCCAAACTCCTACGATCTTTACCCCGTCATTGATGTCCTGACGACGATTTATGAAGACAACACATCATGCATTGAACAGCTCAAGAAAGGTTACATCAAATGAGACAACACCAAGCACATTGCGTCAAAGTTTTTCTTCTCATATCAACAACAAGAGCATCAGAAGATTGAAGTCACACAAATCCTTTCACATGACAATCTGGTCGACCTCTTCACCAAATCACTACCGAATGCGACGTTTCAGAAGCTAGTTCAAGGAATTGGTATGCGTAAACTTTCTGAGTTGTAACATTGATAATTTTCTTTAGAATTGTGTCAAACTCAGGGGGGAGTATCCTAAAGTATACTTAAATAATCTTAATGTACTCTTTTTCCCTATGATTAAGAGCATTTTTCCCACTGGTTTTTTGCTACCTAACTAGGTTTTGACGAGGCACCCACCTTGGGTTAATCATATCCTTGATGACGTCCCATAAACATTTCTTTTGACTTTGCATTACTCACGCATTTTTCCTTAGACTATGAATTTTGTCCCTACTCATGTTTTTGCCATAGCCTTAGGGTTTTTTAATGAGACTTACTTCCTTATGCAAGTTCCTACCTTATTGAGAATAACGTTGTTCCCAAAATCAATGATGACGAGTCGATTTCCTCAACTTCTACATGATGCCAAATCTACCTTGAGTATTTACATACTCAAGGTGTAGTGTTGTAAACTTCCTATTAAAGTGTGATTGTGTAAATCCTAGATTTGATTTGATTCTAGTTATCATTTCCTATTATGACTTGTATTCCTTGGGGATGAAGGATTTCTTTTCTCTCTTATTACTATAAATAAAGGCACTACATAGGAGGGATAACACATACATTCCCCTACAATTCTACAAACAAATCTCTCTCTAAAATCTGTCCTTACCGCCGGCCCCCTTCCATTAGTCGAATAAAATAGGCTACAATAGTTTCATATTAATTGTCAACATCTAACACAGGTCATCAAATCTAGATTTTATGTCCCTTTTTAACCCCGATGTTTCTCCCTGCACCAATCCTTCACCACCTACGTCCGCTACTTGGTTCATCGCGTGTTTCCCTTCAACGGCACACTCGTGTTGGGTGGTTGATAAAGTGCGTTTAGCACTATTTGGTAGGATTATGGGAGCGCTTTTTGCGTGGGTGACTCACTCATCCCCATTTTCCGTTCATCCAGTTTGTTCGTGGGTTCTTTCTTTTGGTGGTGGTGACAGATCGGCAATGGCGGCGCAACTGGCGTAGTGGAGTTTGCACTCTTCCAGATCTAGGATTTTAATTTATTGTTGTAGGCTTGCTCTTTATGGGCTTTTCGGTTGTATTTACCTTCGGCTTATGCTTCTATTTGGATTGCCTTTGGGCCTTTTATTTCTTGTTTTTATTATTGAAAGTTATCTGTTTGACCAAAAAAAAAAAAAAACAACCTTGACAGCCGGAGCATTCGATGTTGACTTCAACATTTCAAAATTGAAGTCTTACTATTGATGTAATCATTAATTTTTGCTGATTAATTTTTGTTAGATTAGTAACACAACGTGACAATATGATGTTTACATTACCAAATTGTCTCACATCAGTGGAAATGAGCCAGGGTTGAAGGTTTCCTTCTAATAAAACGTAATTAATATTTTATTATATTTTTTTAATATACAACATAAATTGTTTTTTCTTTACAATTTATTTTTGGGATTGATTGGGTTAAGTAATTTGATCAAAAGTTTGGCAAATGTTGTTACTTTTGTCCGTTTTGTGTGTGTCGTAGATGAAATGTTTAATTCAAATGTGTGACATCCCACATCGCCCAGGGGAGTGATCCTTAAATGTATATTCTTATCCCTACCTAGCACGAGGCCTTTTGGGAGCTCACTGGTTTCGGGTTCCGTAGGAACTCCGAAGTTAAGCGAGAAAGGGGCTAGAGCAATCCCATGATGGGTGACCCACTGGGAAGTTGCTCGTGAGTTCCCAAAAACAAAACCGTGAGGGAATGGTAAGCCCAAAGCGGACAATATCGTGCTATGGTGGTGGAGTGGGCCCGGGAAGTGATCCACCCCGGGCCGGGATGTGACAAATTGGTATCAGAGCCAATCCCTGGCCGGAAATGTGCCGACGAGGACGTCGGGCCCCTAAGGGGGAAGTGATCCACCCCGGGCCGGGATGTGACAATTGGTATCAGAGCCAATCCCTGGCCGGAAATGTGCCGACGAGGACGTCGGGCCCCTAAGGGGGGTGGATTGTGACATCCCACATCGCCCAGGGGAGTGATCCTTAAATGTATATTCTCATCCCTACCTAGCACGAGGCCTTTTGGGAGCTCACTGGCTTCGGGTTCCGTAGGAACTCCGAAGTTAAGCGAGAAAGGGGCTAGAGCAATCCCATGATGGGTGACCCACTGGGAAGTTGCTCGTGAGTTCCCAAAAACAAAACCGTGAGGGAATGGTAAGCCCAAAGCGGACAATATCGTGCTATGGTGGTGGAGCGGGCCCGGGAAGTGATCCACCCCGGGGGGGGATGTGACAAAATGTCACCTGCAAAATCAAAGAAAAATTGTAGAAACATAATTTCACTACCAACTTGTCCTCAAAGTGTGCCGGCCATGTACCTTAAGTCTCCGTTTGGTGAGCTGGATGGATAGGTTGTGATAAATTAAAATGTACTTGAATCTAATTTATTGTTTGTTGTGTCAAAATGTGATATAGACATGACTGGAAATGATGAGTTATGATCCATAATAAAGTGAGCTATCTAACTTATCATTAGACATGGATTACAAGTCTCATCTTCTAAGTCCTTGTCAATCCAATCTCATTTTTAAGGTCCAAATTCATTAAATCCAGTAAATGAGCCCCATGAGTCTATAAAAAAGAATAAAATTGTCACGGATGGAAAGATAATTAACAAAATAAAGAAAAAAAATGAATGTAATCTACGAATTTATTTGAAAATAGGATCTACGAATTCATGTGAAATAAGAAAAAAAAATTCATAGACATGCAAAATATGCGTTGACCACGAAACAGAATAACACAAAATTTCTCTCTGTATTTCCTGTCAATTTTTATGCTATAACTTCTCACTCCTTGATTTTTTTTTTTTTTCTCTATACATACCCTAGATATTTTTAAATGAGGGGTGTATTGGGACCTCTAATTTATTACTAGTAATTGCCTCATGCTATATATATGTTGAACATTTAAAGACAGTTGATGCAGGGGAAAGGTATGGATAAAAATTGGAATTTCAGTTTGACAAAAAAAAAAAAACGGAATTTGAGAAATTTTAAGTTCATAATATTTGATTTGGTAATTTGACATAAATATCTCTCGCAATTAAAACCTTTTTTTCTTTCTTTTAATAGAGTAAGAAATTAAAAATTGATAAATAAGGGGCATAATTGATATTTTCAGAAAAACATATACAAATGCTATGGTATGTATGTAAATTACACGTATATCTTAATAGGTGGTCATGGTGCTTTCAAAAGCATTTGTAATTAACACTTTTCGTGCTAAGACTAGGTGAGAAAGTTAGTAAACCGCCAAGTCGACCCTACTAGTGATGGTGAGAAAGTTACGATTGCGCAATAAGGGATCGTTTAGTTTGCTTAAGGAAAAGTTCCTCATTATTTTTTACTTTTTTAGAGGCCGAACTACTTACTGACATGTTTCCTTAATAAAAAGTTAATAACGCCATCATAAGCACATGTTTTTAGTACTTAGATACAATATAACAACTTTTATATGTAGCTTCAGAATAATAGTCAACATATATCGCAAGTCATTGAAAACAATATAATACGAATTTTATGAGTTTACATTTCATGTGTCTTTCTTTACATATTTTATGTATATATCCCATTATTCATCTACTTTTCTATATCCCCTATTTCTCTCTTGTATTTCTGTTCCTATTGGAAATAAAAAACTGAAAACAAGATAGAGTCCATCAAACATGTCCCAAATTTTTAATCCATACATTTTCTTTCATTTCTCCATCATGAACAATATTTTAAACGCGTACAATAGGAAAAAAAAATTGTTGAAAACAATTCTACGAAATAAAATACAAATCATTACAAGCATGCTATTAAAATATTATTCCTTAAAATTTAAAAATAACATAAAAGAGTGACAATATCATTGTCTTCATTTAATATAAGGAACTTGGTAAATCATTGATTTGATGTTTGAAAATTGCATTTCAGGCAATGCAATGCTAGAAACATGCCAACCGCTTCATCTTGGACTTCAAAGGACGTTAAAACGAGCATTTTTTTTCTCAACGAAATCCAAAATCGAAGTCCAAACAGAGAAAGATCTGACTTGCTTGTAATTGTGCACAAACAAACTCAGTCTTAGTTTCCTTTTAATTCATGAAGTGAAAATCTCCAGAACAGTGGTTTTGAAAATAAATAGTCGAACCAAATCTGTATGTGAGATTTGGTTTACAACAATCATTTCAAGTTCATTCAAGTGGAAACTGAATCCGGCACATAGCTTTAGATCAACAATTATTTTCAAAACCACCATTTCTAGAGTCTTCCACTTCATGTATAAAAAAGACCCTAATACTAAGATTGTTTGTGTACAATTACAAACAAGTCAGATCTTGATCTGCTTTGCCTTGGGTTTTGGTTTTCGTTAAGAAAAATATGCTAATTTTCGAGGCCTTTGAAAGCCGAAATGAAGCGAAAGATAATTCTAGCTTTCTATTGCCTGACGCGCAATTTTTAAAAACCGAACCAAATAGAGGTGAGCGTCTCCTCTACAAACATCTTGGTTTCGTAGCCATTGCTGTCGCAGGAGAGCACGCTAAAAACAATATCAGACAGTTGAGGTGGAAGAGAAGGATAGAAGACTGTTTTGACTAGGGAAAAAGGGCTAGAAAAACATCGAGGTTATATCTAACAGTAAAATTTGTGAATAGTGTGGGAAATGTGAGAGTGACTGTGTGTTTTTATAGGCTGGCGAGGGCATTGATAGGTCATGTATTTGGTATATTTTTTTGAATTCTTCGAATTTTACCACATTTTCATTTTGTTCTCGGTAAATGGAAACTTTTCATGTTTATATGGACATTCCACGCTTCAAACTTTATTTCACCAACCAGAAATGTAGAGATAAGGACGATTGTGATATTTACAAGTGTTTTTCCTTTTGGTTTGTTTGGGTACAAGGGTTGTAGAACTGTAGAAGGAACCCCTAGTTTTGAAGCTTCGATATATTTTTTTATAAGATTAACTATTTTGTTTTTATAATTTTGATATATCTTTTACGAATTAAAACATATGTAGGATAATCGATACCTATCTGAATAAGTTTATGTGCTTGAACTTGGTGAGTAGAGATGCAGATAGGTAAATTGCACAATTGTCTTAATATATGATGATGGTGGTTCTTCTTAAATAAATCGTAATGACAATTTTGCACCTAAACCGGGTGAGAAAGAAATTCATGTTAATAAACCGCTTAGTTGACCCTATAGGTGGAAGTGGCACTTACAAAAAAATAGTGGTTCATACTTTAGCACTATAAGGCGCCGTCGGCTCATTTTAGAAAAAAAAACATCTTGATTGTTGTTTACCTGTTTTAACGATCGAACTACTCGCTGACTCATTTCTTTAAAAGTAAAATAGGAAAGGTAAGCTTAGGCACACGTGAGCAGTTAATTGTGACGTAATGACTAATTTTGTTTTATGTGTAATTCCACATTAATAGTTAATATATTCGCAAGTTATTAAAAACAATGTATTACGAACTTGCCGAGTTTCCATTATCCCAAATAATGAGAAATGCTTGTTTATTAACCTTGACAACCATATCATTCGTAACATTTGAAAATCGGATATCTGTTGTAACCACTAGTATTAGATGTTGATGCAATATATGTTCACATTATGAAAACACTAACATATATGAGTTGTACATACAAAGGGAGGAAAATAATCTATGAATTTATGTGAAAAAGGAAAAAAAAGAAATTCAGGGACATGCTATATGAATTGGTGACAACAGAGCTGGCTGGGAGACAGCATGAAAAACAGTATGTTCACAAAAAAACACAAAATGAAAAACAGTATGGAAACAAAGCCTACCAAAATAAAGAAAGAAGATTAAAGTAATCTAAGAATTTAAGTAAAAATGAAAAAACAATTCACGAATTTACGTGAAAAAGGAAAAAAAAATCAACGGATATGCAAAATATGCATTGACCACGACACAAAAATCAGCTCCCCTTGTTTGGTTTTTGGAGTACATGGAAAATTAATAACATTTGTCATGGATGGAAAGCATAATAACAAAATTTAAAAAAAAATTACAAAAAAACAGAAGGAAAGTAATCTACAGATTAAGTGGAAAGGAAAATTAATCTACAAATTTATGTAAAAAAAGGAAAAAAAAATCCACAAATATGCAAAATATGCATTGGTCACGATAATAATAATAATACTAATAAATAAATAAACCCACAAAATTTAAGGCTTATTTGGTATTCAATTTGAATCCCATTTTTTCAACTCAAAAATTATTTTTGAATCTTAAACCTAAATTCTTATTTAGTAGGACAACTTAAAAAAACTGAATTCAAAATCAAATTAAAAATATAACTTACTTCTTGAAAACATAATAAGTCCACTTTTTGAATTTTTAAAATTAAAAGTCCACTCTTATTCCCTCCCTCTTTAGATTTTCTTTTCTCCATCCTCACTTTCTCTCCCTGTCCTCCCTCTCTCCTTTTTCTCGCCTCTCTTCCGATCACTTTTCTCTCTCTCTCTCTCTCTCTCTTGTTTATCTTATGAACTTATTCAGAATGATATCCTTTAATGTATGCTCTTTGTGGATAATATAGTGTTGATAGATAAGACACAAGAATGAGTAAATGCGAAACTTAATCTTTGGCGGGAAGTGTTTGAAGTAAAAGGTCTTTGCCTAAGTAGGTCAAAGACAAAGTGTATAGAATTTAGGTTCGGTGAAATAGGGGCCCAAACAAGATAAGAGTGAGGATTGGAGATCTAGAAGTACCAAAGAGTGAACGTTTTCATTATCTTGGATCTATCTTGTAAAATAACAGAGAATTAGATGAAGATCTCAACCGTGTAATACAAGCTAGATGAATAAAGTGGAAGAGTGCATTGGGTGTGTTATAAGATCGTCATTAAAATTGAGAAGAAAAGTTTACATAAAGTCAGGCGGCGTATAATACTCTCGACAACGTCTGTTTTACATTAAGTCTTTGGATTTACGGTAGTGTTGCGGAGCTCTATGACAACGGTGGTGTTACGTGAGTCGTTGCAACGAGAAGTAGGCTGCAGGTTGATTTGGAGGAGGAGGTGCTGCAAGGAGCAAATGACAATGAGAAAGGCAACCTGCATAATTTTATTTTTAATTTATCTTTTCTAGAAAATTTATTTCAAATTTAATCCATTTAATATGCAATTACACAGTTGTCAATCCCATAGATACTCAAATAGAAAATTCAACGGAGGTAGTACTAAGGATCATTGCTTCAAACACGCCTTAAAAGGTATACTGAGTGATAACTCTCTTCTTATGGTATTGATACCAGCAAGTAATATGATATATTATATAAATAGTGATGATATATTATATTTGTGTTGAGTTTGATACATAATTAATGGATTACTCATTTTATGGCCTGGTCCAATTTCTTCTCTTCCTAGAATAGATTCTCTTTTCTCCTCTTAAAGTAGAATATAGTAGTACAACTCTTGTATTGGACTTGGTGTTTTGTACAAAGTAAGTGCAACGTGCACATGGGCTCCAACAATTTTTGGTCCCTTAAGCATGTCCCATGATAAATTAGGCCCAATTTAAGATTATTGATTATTTGACAGATGGCTCCGCTCCACGAGGAGGATGGTGAGTCTGTATGGACCAAGCTAAAGTGCCTTTAGCCTTTGCTTAATTTGAAAGCCTATAAATAAGAAAAAAGTGGTTGTTTTGTACACACAAGTTTTGTTTTGGACACCCATTAATTTTATTTAAAATAAAGACTCATACACCCATATATAAAACCACAACAAAGGACTTGATGATTTCTTAAGGTAAACAATTATTTTTTTACACCCATAGGGTTTTGAAAAGAAAAAAAAAAAAAAACAACATGGTAACCAAGCAACTGATGGACTTCACGATTGTTAATCATTTTACCATACCAATCTAAACTTTGCAATTGTTCCTCGTATTGCGTTAGTTATAGTGCAAATTTTGCTTCATGAAATAACAAAAAACCATGTAGTCAAATGTACAACAAAGAAGTATGCCATCAGCGGAAATTGCCAAATTACAAAGAAATTCTTCATGACTAACACAAGGTAAATGGGTGTCCAAAAAATGAAATGGGTCTCCACAAGAAAATAAATTCATAAAGTATAATAATGGTATTCTTGAAAGTTTAATAAGATTTGCAAAGAAATGTGTGAAAGTAAATCAAGTGTTCAGAGAAAATGGTTTTGTGAGATGATAAAGCAAATGATGATATATAAACCACTCATAAGAAAATTAAGTCCTCGTCCTTTTTACAATGACAAGATAAAAAGGGACCACAAACACAAAGCAATGATGAATAAAAACCAAAATAATAAACGAAAATGAAAAATGACAAGGAACTTCTAAAGAAGGCGATGTCTGAAGAGGGAGAATCATAGTACGACAAATGCGTAAGGAAGTTGCAGCCTCTTGTCTTCACACAATCTCCACCTTCGGCAGCACTGTCCACCAAGTATAAATGGTTGACAGATGCCCCAACAGTATATCTCACTTTTTTTTTTGTTAAAAAGTTTAGCAATTAGGGATGGGGATTAATAAATCATTTGCTAAATGATTTTCTTTTTACGTGTGTGGGTAGAGTATTAGGTGTGGGTAGAGTATTGGTTGTCTTGATTTCAGCAACTTTAAAAACTCAATGTATAAGTATTTGTATATTGTATTTGATCTCTATAAACAGTTAAAAGTAAATTAAATTACAACCTCTACTTCCTATTTTTTCTATTTTCTTCTATCATAGTTGTCTATTATTTTCTCTCTTCTTGTGTGCGACTCTATTGTACTCATCATGTGCTCGATGGAATACATTAGTTGACAAACATTGGCAGTCTTCAACATTACTCCACAGTATCATGCGTCCAACCTCGACAAGCCTCCACAAATAATAGTATTAGTTGTCAACATATGTTGGTATAAACTTTTGGCATATGTTGGCAAGAATTAGCATATGTCTATTAGGTGCTCGACGAAATAACTTAATAAAGATTTTTTTAGTTGATACTATGATCATATTATTTAAAAATTCTAACTTTGTTACTGCCGTCATATGATCATCACATGCACCAAGGAGTGAAATCGGCTCGGATGAGACGGACCAAGATTGTTTGCCCTCCCATATTCCATCCCCTCCTATTTTTCTAGCCATTGATTTCATGTTGAGTTAATTTAATGCTCCAGATTTTGCCACCTCGCACATTTTCACTCTCATTTCTTCCTCTTAACTTCTACAGCTGCATTCACAGACCAAGAAACATTCTTACTCTCAGCCCACAGTTTTTGTTTTGTTTTGGTTTGATTTGTTCTCTCTCTCTCTCTCTTCCCCCTCTCCCCTTTCGCCTTCCCATTATGGATCTCCTCGGCTCTCTCACCACCCCTTCTCCTCTCATCTCCTTCTGTCTCATGGATTTCTTCTTCTCAGTCTCCCATTGATTTCTTCGTTACGCCTCTCGATTCACAATCGCCACAGTTCTCGAGTGTTTATTTCAAAAAATTTTAGTTCTCTCTAATCTGTTCATCCCCAAATCGTGACTTTCAGATGATTAAATTCATAAATTCTTTTTTTTTTTCAACACTCTGGATTCTGGGTTCTTCTCTGTTTCTGAAAATTTGCATATAATCTCATATGGTTTTTTTTTTTAATTGATAAAAAATAAAATAAAATAAAAACCATCTTTTGTAAAAATTTGGTGGTTGAATTTCTAGGTTTCTTTGAAAAATTGTGACTGTGAATCTGGGAATGCTCTATTATGTTATGGATGTGTATGGTGCATTCATGAATAGAACGAAGATAAGCCCTCAATTGTAATTCAATGACATTCTTCGTGGAGGATGTTGTTGTTGTGCAATTGAAAATGTTTCTTGGTCTGTGAATGCAACAGCAAAAGTGAAGAGGAAGAAATGAGAGTGAAAAATGTGTGAGGTGGCAAAATTTGGAGCATTAAATTAACTCAACATGAAATCAATGGCTAGAAAAATAGGAGGGGATGGAAGGAGATGGAAAATGGGAGGGCAGACAATCTTGGTACGGCTGAGACCTATATGCAGGGAGATCTCAACTGTTTGTCAGTGTGTTGCGATCATATAGGATGCTTTATAATTTCTTCATTAATAAATTGTGTGGAGTTAACTTAGCTCATCAAAACGTGTCATATCATATTGAGCCAATTTAATTCAGTAGTACTATGTTATGGGTAAGTTAAGGTACGACCATAAGTTTGGTCATATAATAAGTAAGATTATTATAATTGGAATAGTTCTATTACCCAAAAAAGTGATTTTTTTTTTCAAAAAATAATTCATGATTATTCTTGCTCCTATATAATTTTTATGTATGTGAATACAAATCATTTTACTTTTGTTTCATAATCAATATTCTCATTTACGACTAACCTCTTCTGGTATCTATTTTGAATGTATACATTTCTTCTCCACATTGCCTTAAATTGTTAATTTCTTATGTGGATGTGATTTGGGTGTACTAGACTAATTATTTTATTTTTTATTTTTTTTCATCTCTTTAATTTGTTTTAAACTTAATATTTTCTAATTTTGAATGTTAACACATAATAAATATTTATAATCAAATTTATTGCATAAGTCTTATTGGGTGTTAAGCCCCACATATGTTTCAAGAGGCAACCTATGAGTTTCAGAGAAAAGAGAGAGTCACAAGTCAAGGTAGAACGAATTTCGAATTTCAGGGAATAAAACTTTTATTCTTTCTTTTTTTTTCTTTTTTTTTTTTTTTAACTTTTTACTAAAGAGAACAATTTTATTTAAAAGGTTTTTTCAGCCAAAATGGTTTTTGAGATTTGCATAACTTCTCACTTTGGTCCTTGAGATTTGAAATCCAAGTGGTCCCTGAGATTGTCTACCATCAAACATTTTGGTCTTTATGTGAATAGTTATGTTAAATAAAGATTAAAATGACAAAACTACCCTCAATTTAATAAACAATACATCAAAATGATTTGACAAAAATTGAGGGTACTTTTGTCGTTTTATCCTTATGTAATGGAGATTTTTCACGAAATGACCAAAATGATTGATAATAGACAAACTCAGGGACCAATTCTATTGATTTCAAATCTCAGGGATCAAAATGAGGAGTTATGCAAATCTCAGTGACCATTTTAGATAGAAAGCATTTTTTAAAATGAAACTTTTATTCTTTCATATTTTTTTTTGTTATGACTCTCTCTCTCCTTCTCTCCCCCAACTTTCTCTGCTACCAACCCACCTTTTTCTAAAATTCCCCATTTTCCTTTGCTGACCACCTTTGGGGAACGAGAGTTGTAGCGACATTGTTTTTCAGCCAAATCTCGTAGCTCTTAGTAGCCGCCACAGACAAAAGTTGACGTGGGTGGTCAATAGACTACGATGAATTAGAAATTCGATTGAAAAACATCAAAATTTGGATCTACGGCTAAACACCACCATTTTTTGGATTCGTTCCCGACTCTTTTCTCATCTATCTTTGTGGCATAAGGGTATTATTGGTACAAAACTTGGATGAACACCATTTCCAGGAATTCAATTACCTCATCTCAACCAAGAATCTGACTCCGACCATTTCAGGAATTGAGTTCCTGATTTCATGCAGGTCCCACCTGTTCTTTTTATTCTTGATGTTTTGGCAACACTTGAATGACGAGGAAAATGTGCATTTCCGTTTTCCACCATTTCATTCCCCTTTAGTAAACACGTAATTATTTTCCACAAACTCAAAGTTTGAATAGAAATGAAGGGGACTCTCAAAAGTTGGACTCTCTATAGACTCTTTGTCATCTCACGTTTTTGACACAATATTTTATAATGTTGCCACGTGAGTTGAAGATAAACTATGAGGTAACAGAGAGTCCATAAAGAGTCTCACTCACTCTCTCACTCTCTATCCCTCTTTCCCCCAACTTTCTCTGTTGTCGACCCATCTCTTTCTAAAATTACCCATCTTCCTCTACTGACTACCTTTGGGGAACGAGAGTTGCAGCGACATCGTTTTTTAGCCAAATCTTGTATCTCTCAGCAGCTGCCACATACATAAGTTGACGTGGGTGGTCAATAGTAGACTACGATGAATCAGAAATTCAATTGAAAAACATCAAAATTTGGATCTACGGCTGCAAACACCACCATTTTTTGGATTCGTTCCCGACTCTTTTCCCATCTATCTTTGTGGCATAAGGGTATTATTGGTACAAAACTTGGATTCCTAATGGACACCATTTCCAGGAATTCAATTACCTCCTCTCAACCAAGAATTCGACTACGGCCATTTCAGGAATTGAGTTCCTGATTTCATGCAGGTCCCACCTGTTTTTTTATTCTTGATGTTTTGGTAAACACTTGAATGACTAGGAAAATGTGCATTTCCGTTTCCCACCATTTCATTCCCCTTTAGTAAACACGTCATTATTTTCCACAAACTCAAAGTTTGGAGAGAAATGAAGGGGACTCTTAAAAGTTGGACTCTCTATGGACTCTCTATAGACTCTCTGCCACCTTATGTTTTTGGGACAATATTTTATAATGTTGCCACGTGAGTTGACGATAACTATGAGATGGCAGAGATTCCATAGAGAATATCATTCTAAGAAAGTATCCTTAGCATTTCTTAAGTCCGGATTTACCAAATTTTGGAAACCATACTTGAGACTCATTTTTCATTCTCAATCCTCATTTCTCACATACTAAATACAATCTAAGGGGTGTGGGAGTGGGCAATACCTCACAATTGATTAGTCATAATAATTTGATTTGTATTCACATTTGGCGCTAACTAAACCTAAAACCTCTCACTTAAATGTAACTTATTTTATATATTAGATTGTCCATAAGAAGAAAAAGAAGAAAAAAAAATTACAAATCAATAATTATATGCAAGGCGGAATGTTGAGGAAGGACAAGGATTGTCAGCCCTCCCACTTCCGGTGCCCTCCTGTTTTGTGTGATTACGGTTAAGCCACATCAACATTTTATATTATTTTATAGAGATAATAAGACAAAAATGAATAGTAATATAAAATGTTGATATGGCTTAACCATGACCGCACAAACAGGAGGGCACGGGAGGGCAAACAATCCTTGTCCGTTGAGGAACACATCTACGTTTTTGGCACCTACTTGTTTCTCAATTAATTGGTCCTCCAAATTGGTTTGATAAATGAGAGTGTAACATCACATACAAATGTTCAAATGCATCTCATCATAATTTTGGCACGAAGGGAATGGATATAGGAAGTTTCGACGACATTGCCCTCATACCCTCACAGATGCTGCTCCAAAACTTGTCTCATATTCTTGTTTTGTGCCATCAAGCCAAATATGATGTATATAACTTGATGGGAGGTCGGAATGGATCCTCAATTTTTTTTCTTAAATGGAAATTAGTTGTGGGACTTATACCACATCAAACTTTAGTGATTCAAACGGTCTATTTTTAAAGTTGGACTTCTTAAATCATCTTTACAAAATATTAGCCATATTGGAAATATTTGAGATATCTAATTGAGTTCAAAGAAATTGATGAACACTTTCTTCTATAAGAAACAATGAAATTTTATTACGAAAATTAAATAGGCAAATAGTTTTGAATTGAATTGAATTTTTGTAAACATGATCTATGAATCGAGACTTACAAAATAAACGGTTCAGATCGTTAAAGTTCAATATAGAGTGGGTCCTACAACTAATCCTCATTTTCTGAACAAAATGGAGTTCATTTCTGTTAAAAGGCCTGTAAGTTTTATAGCGCCCACCAGGGCCGGTCTAGAGATTTTTGAGGGCTGGAGTGACGCCAAAAAATGTGCCCTCACTTTATATAAGAAAATTATTTATTTTCACACGTAAGACATTGATAAAATTATACTTAGAAAAACATTTCAAACTTAATAATTTAGAAACACTAAAAAATTAATTTATTTTGTGTCGTGAGAAGGAAACAACAAAACTCCATGTTTACAAGTAGATACATATGAGTTTTGTTTTCCATATGAACTTTTGAAGTGTTTTTGTATAAATCGTGAGGTGTTTTTTTTCTTATTTACTAACCTTGTCAATATGGGACTAAAAAAACAATGATGTTTTTGAGTCTTTAATTAATATGTATAAGTAATGAATGGATACTAAATTAAACTTTTTGATGACCTGTCATATGATTTGCAAATTTTATCTAAAAATTTGGTCAACGCGTTACTCTTTGTTGAAAATTAGACTCGAATTGAAACAAATGTTTAAAAATAACAACCCACATAGCTATTAGCTACTAATTAAAAAAAAAATTAACAACCAAACAAAAATTCGTAAAATTTTTAAAGAATAAACATGCACTTAGCATTTCGAACTTAGGATCTCTCGTTAGTTTTAAACAACAAAAACACCATTGATTCTTATTAAACTTCTTGATCATTTAGCCAAATTTTATATATTTATACTCTTATGATAAGAAATTTGTAAAAATTGAAAAGTAAATAAGCACACATGGTGTTTTGAACCCAAAACCTCCTCATTAATTTTAAACAACAAAACCACCAGTTCTAGTTAAATTTTTTTATCATTGAACCAAATTATATATATTTATACTCTTATGAAAATATATATAAATATACTACCCTAATAATTTTGGTGCCCCCAATTATTTTGGGCCCTAGAGGGTTGCCCTGCTAGCATTGGGCATGTGTCGGCCCTGGCACCCACACGTTGTTTTATGCCAATAATGTAGTGACGTGTATAATTTTTGCTGATTTTAGTCGTTAAATTATCACCTCAGTGAAAATTAGGTCCATAAATTATTTTTCAGTAATATAAGTCCCTAAATTAAGAAAAACTACCTATTTCATCCCTGATATGATATCTAAAGCTATTTTATCCAATTTTTCATCAACTTAAAGTCAAATGACACATTTTAAAGGGTAATACCATCACTTTCTTGCCTAGAAGCCTTTAACATTGCATGTTCTGTGAATCTAACGTCTAATTCACCCTCTAAAATTAACTCTATACATTATTTCTTTGAAAAAAAAAAACCCCTTAAACTATGAAAAACGATTAATCTACCCTTCAAAGTGCATCACATATAAGTTACGTGAGTTAAATTGACAAAAAATTTGAATGAAATAGCTCCGAATCTAATATTATGGATATAGTTAAAAAAATTATATTAATTTTTGAAACTAATTTGTTCAAAAATAATTTAAGAACTGAATTGAAGGTTTACCCATAATTATTTAGGCTTTTTATATTAGTACCTCACAAAATGTTGAATGCACCCACATTAAAATTTAATATTAAATGATTTATTTATCCAACTATGCAATGCCAATTTTGACCTTAGGTTTTTTAAAATTTAAAAAAAAATATCTAAATACACCTCAAATCACTTTTAACGTATTATTTATCTTCTTCAACTATCAAAATCCCTCCGACCTTTTATTGTTGAACAAAACCCTAACTAATGAAACTACAAACATGTTGATTGAGAAAATTTATTTTTGATGAATGAAACACAAAATCGATGTTTCGGAAGCTTCACATGAGATAAGACTTCATATTTTTTTTTATTGTTTTAGTGATTTTGATGACATCAATAATTATTTAATCTTGCTTTTGCTGTGCTGTTCAAGCTTCTATATTCGTATTTATCTTTTAGGGATTACATGGATTACATGAAGAATTAGACACCTAAAATTACCATCAAATATTAAAAACAGACGACATAAGTTTTAATGGTGAAATTGAAAACAACCCACATATGATTTAAATCCTAGGCGACATCTTTAGTCAAAATTACAGTCGGCATTTTTTGTCTAAATTAAAAGCTTAATAAGATTTGAGAAATGTGGGGTGTATAGAAAATATGGATGCATGTAGAAAATATAAGATGTATTGAGAATGTGAGGTGTAAGGATATTATGAGAAAGTACGTGAAGTGTATTAAGATAATTTTTCATTAAAAAAGCAAATGTAAAATGCATTAAGTATGTAAGGTTTATTTAACAATTTATAAAATGTTAATATAGTAAGTCATCATTTATTTCTAAATTCCTAACATGTAAGTTGCATTGCAAGCTAATTCCATCCACGTGCTGCGTGCATCAAATATTTGGCAACCACATATTTAATGTACGGGAAATTAGTTAAAAACATAACAGCCGGGATAATTTCAAAGTTGGCGGGGTTTGGTTTTGTCGTAAAGCGGTCACAGGAAGCTGCACACAAACCCGTGCATACACAAGCCTATCCTCGTTCAAAAACGTTACACCACACGCTTCCAGCACTCCCAATGGACCTTAACAGCCGTCCTTGTCATTACTGATCACACGTGGCGTTTACTTTTATTATCGATAATATTAGAAAGATCAAGATTTTAAATTAAATTTACAAATCAAATAACGTGTCATAAATAAAAAAATAAAAAAAATACATTAATTAACATTTAAATAACAATTCGATTATTAACAATCATGTTATTTAGTTTAATTTTGTTAAAAATTTTACGCGCTCATCATTATCCTTTTATACGGATAAATTTCCAGATAAGAGTGGCCATGTCACTATCTTGTGGGGTCCCACCGAAGAATTTGTAGAGTCACGCAGCTGTGAGTGTGAGCGAGGTGTATTGAAGTGGATGCTTCGTGGAATATAAAGATAATTCTCTTGGTGTTATGGCAGTTGCCATTTTGTCGACACGTGGAGATAACGGCCACATTTTGAAGTTTCTAAATATTCTGTAATTATTATATATCGTCAATGTGACTTGTTACTCTGTAATTTAACGTTACTATTGGTTCTTACTATGATATGTAATCTATTTAAAAATACTTATAGTGTTTCAAATCACTGTCACGTGTTTCATAATATAATCCAAACTTTAGACATTCTTACCAAAATATGTGTACATAAGTTTCTCTTGATGGAACGACATAAATTGATTAGAACTTACAATTTTTTTTTTTTAAACAAAACGATATGTGTTTTATTATAAAATTAAGAATTGATACAATATTAAAGAGAAGATTCAACCTAAAAAAAAACTTTAACATAAAATAAAAGGTCTACTTGATCAAATTAATTGCCACCGTATCAGTGGATTTGAGGGCGAGACATGCTTGAAAATAAATAAAGGAAGGCATCCAAATCTTAAAATCATCCAAACGCAAATTCAGAGGACTGAGATGACCCTATGAAAACTCCATTCTTGAGGAAAACTTCTACGTACAAAGCCTTGAATATAATGAACATGAAGACACCCTTTGACAACGAGTAGCACTAACTCTAAAGAGGAACTAACAACGAACTAACTAGTGTCCATACCATAATGAATTTTATGTGCAACACCATGAACAAAAATACTGATTCCAACAAAGTAGACCCATATGAGCCAATAACACACTAACACAAAATTAAAATACTCACATATAATCTCACCAATGAGGCACTTATTGACGAAAATATTAAGACGGAAAATAAAAAGCAACCATATATGAGAAGATAAAGGAGGAAGGCTAGAAAAAATGGAGAGAGAGGTTGCCACCGATTCCAAGCCAAAGCAAGGGGCCGGTGGCCTAGAAGTTGTAGATTTAGGGTTTGGGAGGAGGAAAGAGAGAGGGGAGAGAGTTTTTTTAATGAAATATTAGAACATCTCCAAAGAAGATGTCAAAACCTAAGTGAAGATTTCATTGTGCAAGTTTAACATAAAAAATCGTTTCAACCAAAATGTCATTTACTAACTGAATTTGAAGTCTTTGTGATTAGGAATAAAAATTGATAAGGTTTCAAATTACCACATCAATCATTAATTATAATTTGACATTTTTATTGAAGATGATCTATTCTTACTCAAAAGAAATGTCGACATTATGTTGATAATTAATTAAGCGAGGGTAAGCAAAATTAATCCTAGTAGCATATGAAAGCATCACGACGTGTGCCGTCACAGTGTCTGCAGATCATCTCCAAATCCACGTGGCACATTACTGTTGGTAAATAAAAAACTATTTTTGGAAATACAAAACCCACCGAGAAATTGGACAAAACATTTATAAATTAAAAGTCTCATAAAAAAATTACAACAAAAGTGAAAAGCAAAAGAAATAAAAAGGAGGAGGAAAGGAAGGAGAGGGACTGGCACTTTTCAGAGAGCTTCATTTCTGAGTTGAAGGGATAAGCAGAGCAGCAGCCAACAAACAGGCAAGCGACCTTCCCGCGAGCGCACCGAGACACTCGTACAACCGCCCGCAGGGAAGTCATACACCAAACGGCGCGATGGTTTCGACTCACGACCACTCGAAGCCACTCTTACTCGACTCGGACCGAGACCTTACTGAGGCGGCCTACGACGAGGCTGATAAGGTCCACGTGGTGGGGATCAACGAGGCCGGAGACGACGACTGCCAAACGCCGCCGTTTTCATGGAAGAAGCTGTGGCTGTTTACCGGACCCGGGTTCCTGATGAGTATTGCGTTTCTGGACCCGGGAAATTTGGAGGGTGATCTTCAGGCGGGGGCGATAGCTGGGAACTCGCTACTGTGGCTGCTGATGTGGGCGACGGCGATGGGGCTGTTGGTGCAGCTGCTGTCGGCTCGGCTCGGGGTGGCGACTGGGCGACACTTGGCGGAGCTGTGTAGGGAGGAGTACCCGACGTGGGCGAGGATGGTGCTGTGGGTGATGGCGGAGCTGGCGCTGATTGGGGCGGATATACAGGAGGTGATCGGGAGTGCGATTGCTATTAAGATTTTGAGTAATGGGGCTTTGCCGCTCTGGTCTGGAGTCGTCATAACAGCTTTGGATTGGTAAACTTTTGGAATTTACCCTTTTTGTGTTTTTGGATCGTTTTCGTTGAATCTTTCTGCGTTTTTGAAATTGAGTTTGATTTTTTATCAATTTTCAGAAAATTCGTAAAGACTTTGCTGGATTATTAAACCAAATTTGTAAAACAAATCACGTGATAGTGGATGATTAAATTATTATTTAAAAACTGATTACGTGCTTATTTGCTATTAATGACATATCATTTAATTTGTAAATTTGGTTTAAAAATCTGTTCTTCCTAGCATTATCCTATATTTTTTGAAGTTCTTAGTCTGTCTGTTGACTCTTTTTGGCTGCCTGGGAAATTTATGTATTTGTTACTGACAAATGTTTTTGGTTTTGAGGTTCAAAAGGTTAAAATTTCTGATGATCCGAGCCTGAAGTTTCTTGCTTTTCCTACATTGTATTTGAACTGAACCGAAACTTCAAGGTTAACTTGCAGCTATTATAGGTGTTAACTTCAAACTGTTTTATTTTGTTGCCATGTTAAGTTTCATCTTCCTGTTTCTCGAGAACTATGGAGTGAGGAAGCTGGAAGCAGTTTTCGCGGTTCTAATTGCAACAATGGCGCTGTCATTTGCGTGGATGTTCGGTGAAGCAAAGCCTAGCGGCACTGAGCTTCTGATTGGTATTCGACTTACTCCGAGTTTATACGTTTTAAACAGTTTCCGTGGTTTGAGGCCACAAAATTTCGAACAAACATACTGCAATGTTCCTCTGCGTATAATTAACTGTCATTTGTTTTCCTCTTTCTAGGTATAATTGTCCCGAAACTTAGCTCCCGAACAATAAAGCAGGCTGTTGGAGTTGTGGGTTGCATAATTATGCCTCACAATGTATTTTTGCACTCAGCTCTAGTACAGTCAAGGGAGGTTGATCACAGCAAGAAAGGACGAGTTCAAGAAGCTCTGAATTACTACTCCATAGAGTCAACCGTCGCTCTTGTCATCTCCTTCGTCATCAACCTATTTGTTACCACCGTGTTTGCCAAGGGGTTTTATGGTACGCAAATAGCAGATAGGATAGGCCTTGTAAATGCGGGGCAGTATCTCCAAGAAAAGTATGGGGGCGGGTTGTTCCCGATTTTGTACATTTGGGGTATCGGGTTATTGGCAGCTGGCCAGAGTAGTACTATTACAGGTACCTATGCCGGGCAGTTTATAATGGGAGGTTTCTTAGACTTGAGATTGAAAAAATGGATGAGGGCATTGATTACACGAAGCTGTGCAATTATCCCAACTATAATAGTCGCTCTTGTATTTGATACCTCGGAGGACACATTGGATGTTCTGAATGAGTGGCTTAATGTATTACAGTCAATTCAGATCCCTTTTGCACTTATTCCCCTGCTTTTCTTGGTGTCAAACGAGCAACTCATGGGGTCTTTTAAAGTTGGTACTGTTCTCAAGGTATGTTGTTATTTCATTTCTTCTGCAGTAAGGCCATAAGGTCAATAATGGCATTTGCATTTCAACTTTCTGTATTGATGCAAATGAATCAAATTAGAAAGTGTGTGAGCAGAGCACACATGCCATCAGTTACGTAGTCGGGTTAATCATGTCATATGTTGGTGTTGTCGCAATTGCTTTATTTTGCTTTTACTTTTCCCTTTTATTTCTGATGAGATTATTGTTTTGTGATTTGGTACAACTTATGTATTATCATGTCATAGATTACAGCTACGTCTCTATAGGTGGACCAAGTTTTAGAGCTAGGTTTCTCTTATGAACTAGTAAACCGCAATAATGAGTTCACTGCTCCTATGATGTGCCATATACTTGTACACAGAATAGGACAATATGGTGACTGTCCATGTAGTCTAATTGTAAGATAATTCCTGGCTATTTGCTGCAGATTTGATCATAGAATAGCATTTTAGAGGACTAATTTAGTGGTTGTGCTAGCATTCGAGCTTTTCATCAAGTGTTCTCGAATGCCTGGTCGAATGTTGTTCTTTTCATCCTTTTTACCTTTGCTTAGGGGGTTGAGAAAAGAAATTGTCTCCATGAATTGAATTCATTGTCTCCATATGAATTGAATGTTGATAAGTTAATCACCGTACGATGTGTTCAAGCTGTTCTTCCCTTATCTTTGCCTTTCTTTATTATATTGTGTATGCGTTAGAATGCTCATATCTTTTTTTATTTTCTGTGAAGATGGTTGCATGGCTTGTGGCAGCCCTGGTGATGGTAATCAATGGATACCTTCTGTTCGACTTCTTCGCCTCTGAAGTAACTGGTTGGTTGTTTAGTGTCGGAGTGTCTGCTTTTACCTCAGGGTATGTAGCATTTATAGTTTACCTTGTTTTGCGGGGGATCAACTTTTCAAGCTGTTGCGGATCAAAGAGATCGATGATACAGTGAGCTAAGTAATCACCAATGTTGACTGAAATTGCAAGAGAATCATGCTGTAATTGTAATCGCCGCATCCTCAATGGTTGTCGGACTGCATATACTTGTAGTAGCATAGTTCTGTGGCTGCAACGTTGTATTAAGTTAACTTGGAACGATATTGGAATTAGCCATGTAATAATACTATGCACTTCATTGGTTTTCTCCTTATTTCAAGCCATAGTTAAGGACATGATGAGTTTGAGATTGCATTTGGAAAGGTAATAGCGTTTTCAGATAATCAAAAGCATTTCCGCCTCCATTTGGTGGAGAAATTTAAAATTGCTTTTGAATTATAAAAGCAATCCTTGTTTGTTACCTTCGATGAAGGATTGATGAAATATACTAGAAACAAAAGGGACCTCAACCGGAGGCGAGTCCACCATCTCTGTCAATTTACCTGCCTTGTATGGATCAACATTGAAAGGCAGCAACAGTCATCATTCCTTGAGAATTTCAGAAGCTTCAAAACTGGAAAGAATCATAAACTTTGGAATTTTGGAGTCGCCCACTTCAACTTCCCGGCTTGTAACATGGCGATCCAAGAAGCCGGGCTCGGAACAAACCCTATCAACCAGAGCGGGCAGCCTGTCATTTTTCATCCGGAAGAAACAAGCACATGGAGAAACTCAGCTTTCTCAGCTTTTCCTTTTCTGTATGGGAGCTTTAAGGTCTTGAAGCCGTCAAGGGCTTCGACATATTGGCCCTCGTAGCTGGTCATGGAGGATGCCTTAACTGATGATCTGTCATTGAGAAGAGGTGAAAGGCACACTTGCTTGTTTTCAATGCATTAAAAGTACCATGCATTCGCAAATTGATGAGCCTTTGTTATGCTGTTAACCGACCCAGGAGAAAGAACCTCTTTGATCAGGCCTCGAGTCTCGTTTCGGGCCCCCACGGATTCAACTCTCACTTCTTCAGCCTTGGTCTGGAAATCCACTTCCTTTCAAGCCGCCTTGTAAAAACTGTCCATCACCTCTTTGAAACAAGACTTGAGAGGGAGCGACTTGTCAACCCAGAGGCCATTGGCGAAGGACAAAAAAGGCCCGCCACTGGGAGACCCGTCGGCAAATACCAGAGGCAAGGGAGTTGAGGTCGGCGGTGGACTAGGCATTGAGGAAAGAGAGCAACTCTTTCTCGGCGGGATCCTTTGTACCGGCCGCGATCAGACTCAGCACGACGTGGATTGAAAGCGGCGAGTACACCATGTTCCTCTCTTTGGCCCCTTGGTTGAGAAACAACTACTTCGTCATTCTTAGTCCGAAGTCGGATTGGTTACTGATGGATTTTTTGAGCTCCATCGTCGTTGCCCGACGAGCCGCAGAGGTGGTAAGAGTTCGTATGCCGTTGTTGTGAATAGAGGAGGGGAAACGAGAAGGAGAAAGAGGTCGCATGTTGAAGGAGGAAGACAGTTTCATTGAAACGAGAGACGCCATTGCCATCGAGTTCTCTTCTCCTACGACAGAAACACCTTCTCTATCGTTAAACCCTAAAATATGGCGTAACCTGGGCCTTTCAGTGACTTGGCTCACAGGATTCTCTGCTGCCAATTGTTTGCAAAACTAACAAATCTTTCTTTTAACAAAAAAAAAAAAAAAAAAAAAAAAAAACGAAAAGAAAATCAATAATATCTTTCTATGATAAACAAAACAATAAAACATACACGCATTTTTTAGCACACATTTTGTAGTGCTCAATTCAGTGTCAGACATAATAAATACAAGGACTTTTAAAAAACTCTCTTTTTGTCTTATTTAATGATTTTAAAGTGTATGAAGTTTCATTTCTGTTTCACTTCGTAATGTGTTTTAACGATTCAACTGTCTATTTTTTCGATCTTTCTTCTACTATCTTGTTTACCAAAAATCACCCTAATTTGAAACGGAAATCATATGACCGTTAAATTAAATGATGGCCATTTTAGTGTTTCTTTGCAAAACAGTGTTTGTTTATTTTCTTCACTACAAGTGAATGTATTAATGATTTTAGATTTGTCTCAAGTAAGTTTGTTACTAGGGTGGCAAGTAGTCCTCTACCATAGTGGTGGAGAGAAACGTTGCTCTTGCACCATAGCGTGAGTTCAAACTCTGTTAACTCTTAATCTAACATCTAATCTAATAAATCTATCGTTTGATAAAGAAAAAGTTTGCAACTAGGGTGGGCAAACAGCCCTTGAGCTTGAGGGTCTGGACGAGTACAGAGCGGGTTTAAATATTTTGGACTCGGCTTCTCTGCTCTCCCAGTTCTCATACACTCATATCCCCTCCTATTTGTGCGGTCACGGTTAAGTCACGTCAACATTTTATATCACTATTGCTTTTTGTCTTATTATCTCTATAAAAAAAATCAATATAAAATATTAACGTGACTTAACAGTGATCGTACAAAATAGAAGAGGATATGAGTGTATGAGTAGTGGAAGGGTAAAGAAGCCGAGTCCAAATATTTTGGAGAAGAAACGGGGCCCAGTAGGAGTGGGTTCAAACCGAACACCAAATCAAAGCGGAAAAATCAACAGTGAAAAAAAATCAAACGGAATTAGAAAAGTCGAACCTAACCGATTTCGATAAGTTTAGTTTTCATTTTAAGAGTTGAGAAACCTAACCGAACTGGACCGAACCGAAATCGTGTAAGAGGACGCAGTTTTTTATTTCATTTAGCCCTAGTCCCTAACCCTCGCCTCGCTGCGTGCTGACTCGCTCACCTCACCCCACGCCGTCTCGCCTAACCCCGCGGGCTTCCTCTTCCCCTCGAGTCCTCGACGTCAACCTCGCCGTGTCTTCTCTCGACAGTTAAAGCTCGATTCTCAGTTCAAAGCTCGGTTCTTGGGGATTAAAGCTCGACATCGATTCGTGGGGATCAAATTCCGTCTGCAATTCCAGGTGAGTCTCTTCTCTCCACACGTTCTCTGCAATTCCATCTGATTCTATACAATTTGAGCAGATTTTGATAATCTGATTCTATTGCAATGAATCGTTCTCAGGTAGGGTTTAGCTGTTCCTTCCTTTTTCGACTTGCTTGTTCCGAGAAAATTCGAGAAAACGAAACTTTTAGGAATAAAATTTGTATCTTGTTTGCATGCTTTGATTCGACTCAAACAAAATATTAGGAATAGGTTCTGTTTCCGATAGTTGTGTACCCTGTGCGAAGGGAGTGGAACAATGAAATTTCGAGGGACGAGAGTCAGCCTCGGTCCCAAGTATGAAATTTTCATGGTTTTACAGAACCATCCACATGCCCATAGGACTTTGTCTCACTAGGCTGCACAATCTGGGAAATTCCAGATTGGGTTTGGGACACACTGCTTGATCTGTCCCCTCTCTGATTGTCTCATAGGAGTTCTTGCTTGCACACTTCCCTTCTTAGCGCTCTGTTTACCCGTTGCCTTGCTAGATGCTTGCGTTGTTTTCCGTTCAGGGGTACCCTTAGAAGCACCTCGTGCAACTCCATCAGATACTAGTGAACATCCATGAGAAATATCATGTGAGATGTTTGCATCCAGCTGCCCTGAACCAGAATTTTGTATAGATTGTTTAGGGTTCGTTTGTGTCCGTTGCTAGAAGTAAGTGCGAGCTCACTCAGTGCCCATTTCCCCAATTCAAACACTCGAATTAGGGTTTCAATTCAGTTTCCTGCTTCTGCGCCTTGGGACTGTGTAATTTTTTAGGGTTCGTATACATTTCTCTTCTCTCTCTCTCTCTCGTGATGTTTATTTAATTTATGATGTTAGTTTGTAATTTGTACGCGCGGTTGAATGCAAAATATATTTTTCGTTTAATTTTTAATTCCTGGGTTTTGTAATTACATTACTGTGGGTTTGGAGTTGGACACTATTTTTGGGTTCTTATTGTAATCAATTTGAAATAAGGGGGTAATATTGAGGGTTCTTATTGTAATCAATTTGAAATAAGGGGGTAATATTGAGATGATTGGACCATGAAAGTTTTATTTGTTTGGCTGGTCTTATCAGAAAATTTTAACACAAAGCGTTGATATTTCTTGCTATGCCTTGACTGAGAGCATCTTGAAATTTGAATGCGAAACACTGAGCTATTTGTGCATTCGGTTTTTCAATTCAATATCAGAAATATTGCTAATAATTGAAACCCTGATGCACCCAGAGATTTTACAGGGTTTTATGTCTGCTTGAGTCATTGATACTCCATTACTCCCAGCAGGGTTAATTTCACTATAAGGATTGTCTGGTTTTTATTGTTAGGGCCATAGGAGAGCATTTCTGCATGCTCTCCTGACAAGAGTACTCTTTCACTCTAGTGTTGCTTATGTTTTCTTGTTTTCATTGTCTCTCCTGAAACAGGTGTAGATTTGCATTAACCATGGTTGATGTGGAACAAGTTCTGGAAAGTGATGCACCAAGCTCTCTAATCGATCAGCTTGGTGATGCATTACTGGAACTAAATGCACACAATGATACTTCTGAGGACCGGGTTCAGTGGGAAGAAATTGAAGAGCATTTCCGCAACCTTGAGACAACACTGAGGAAGAATTTTGAAGAGCTCGAAGCCAAGGAGAAGAAATTTGCGGAGCAGGAAGCTGAAACCTGTGCTTCACTTGCGGAGAGAGAGGCAGCTGTTATTGCTAAAGAGCAAGACCTTTTGGATCGAGTGCAGGAGCTAAAAGATGCAGCTGTTGCTGCTATTTTTGAGGCACGAGTCATTCACCAGCCATCAACTTCAAAACCTGTGGATGATGGGGATAACAAAAACAGCAAGGTAAGCAGCTCTCTTGGTGATACAAATTCATCAGAAGAGGATTTTCCTCATAAAACAGGTGATAATGCTGAGGGTACGGCTTCTGAGGTTAAGCCACGCCCAGCACTGATGCAATTTTGCGAGCAGATGGATGCAAAAGGGCTTCTGAATTATGCTACTGAGAATTATAAAAAACTAAATGTTATTCGTGAGGAACTTTCTGTTGCACTAGAAAGTGCAGGTGAACCAGCACGATTGGTGCTGGATTCACTGGAGGGGTTTTACCCTCCGGATGAGACTAACCAACCAGAGGGTAAGAAGGATGCTGCCCTTCAGGGCATGCGCAGATCCTGTCTAATGTTTATGGAAGCCATGACTGCCTTATTGGCAAAGGTTGACCCAGGTGCTGATCACCTTTTGAACCCTGACACCAAGCAGCAAGCCAAAGCAATTGCTGATGAGTGGAAGCCTAAGTTGGCTAGTGCCGGCACTGATGCTGCCAATGGAATTTCATTGGAAGCAGAGGCATTCTTGCAGCTCCTCGCTACTTTTAGGATTGCTTCTGAGTTTGATGAAGACGAACTCTGCAAGTTTGTTCTTGCAGTTGCTCACCGCAGGCAGACACCTGAGCTCTGCCGCTCTCTTGGTTTAACACACAAAATGCCAGGTTGGTCATCTTTTAACTAACTGACCTGATGCGCTCTGGGGGCTAAAGCTCTGTTTAAGATGTCCCTTACACTATATTCCTTTAGGCCTTGGTAGTAAATCATGTTAGTTGAGAAGTGGGGATAGATGCAACATTCATTTTGCTGCGTAGTGATAATTCTTCTCTGGTAAGATGGGTCCTTTGGATTTTGGGAGCAGATTATTCTAAAGCGCTATAATTTCTTGCAGGTCTTGTTGAATCAATGGTCAGCAGTGGGAAACAAATTGATGCTGTACGTTTTATTCATGTCTTCCAGCTTACTGAAAGTTATCCCCTTGTGCCACTTCTAAAGACGTACTTGAAAGATTTGAGGAGAAATTCACAAGGGGACAACACAGGAGATGGTACTGGTGCACAGGTATATTTTAGTCAGCCACAGATGCGAACCATTTCAGTAAAAAAGAACTTTTCTGATGATTTTTTGTTTTGTTTTTGTTTCAATAAAATGTAGGATGATGTTAATGCAAAAGAGCTTGCTGCACTGAAGGCCGTAATAAGGTGCGTTCAAGAGTTCAAGCTTGAGGCTGACTACCCTCTTGATCCACTACAGAAAAGGGTCCATCAACTAGAGCGATCCAAAGCTGATAAGAAGAGAAGTAATGAATCTAAACGTCAACAGCAAAAGAAGCAAAAAATCAGTGGAAGATGGCGTGGTTACCGTGGGCCAGGTGTTGCTGCAACCTCTGCCCCTGCTGCTGCTAGGCACGGGCAACCTGTTTTTGGTGATAGGGCGGGATATGGTGGGATATTGGAGAGGTATGCCCAGCGTCCACTCACATACGATTACCAAGTTCCCAGCCAGCCTGCTTATGTTCCACAAGCTAATGATCAAAGGTTATATTACTATCCCCAGGACGACAGAGTCAAACCAGCCCCTTATAATGCTACTCCATCCAATTATGGCGGTTACGCTGGCAGTGGAATGCAGTCTCAACGCCAGCCGTACATGTAGCCAGTAGTGTAGAATAGCCGGCCTATGGGCAGAGGACGCAGGACAAACGCATCGGTTTACCATTTTGCTTTTCCCACCTAGCATTGTATTTTGATGTGCCTTGCAGATATATTTGCTGCTCGGAATCTGAAAGAATATTTTGTTTTGGCTGCGATTCCGGCTGGTGAGAAATTTGTAGGAGTTAACTTTTCTAGTTAAAGAGGCCATGAAGATCTCCATAACAGAAAAGCATTGTACTGAAAATTTTGCTAAATGGTTATGGGTAACTGTACGCTTTCCTATCGTCAACAATAACACGGATTATGTACGTGTAAGGTGTTTTCCTCCGTAACGGTTAATTAGCTTGGCGCGCGTAGAAAACTTTTTTATAGAAGAGAAATGCGCCAAAATGATCAATTAATATATGATAATGATTGCCACGTCGTTTATATTTGAGTTTGGTGAGATCAACAATTGAAATCTGATAATCTTATTAAAATATCGCTCGAATAAAAAATCGAATAAAAAGTAAGATAATTTTGTTTAAGATTTAACCTTTCATGTTTGAATTATTTAAAAAAAAAAAAAAAAAAGAAAAAAAAAAAAGAGTCAATGAATACGAGAAATTATGAAGTGTTATCGTCAGCTCGTGATACAAAGGGTTAATTACACAAACACCTTCTGAGGTTTATCGAATTTTGACAATACCCCCTCACATTTGAAACATTACACTAACACCTCCCTCACGTTTTAATTCACTTTCATATAACCCCCTAAGTCAAAATTTTGCTAATAAATGGACAACTTTACCCTTGTAACTAATTAATTAAAGAATAAAGAAATATATTAGAAAAAAATATATTAAAAATAAATAAATTAAACATTAAAAAATAAATTAAAATTTTAAAATCAAATAAATCAAATGCAAACCTTTATCAAGTTACTGTTAGTCAAAACATCAGGCTGGCATTGCGGGAGAGTCTTCATAAGGTTAAGAATAGAAAATGCCTCATAAGTTAGATCGTTCAGACAAGGATGAAAATTTTCTTAATTTTTCTTTAGATGAAGGGCAAAAACCTCAAGAGCATAAAGACATTGCTTCTTCTTAATGGTGTCGGACAGGGCCTCGGTGACAGTGTTGACCTAGGCCTTGGCATTGTTCTTCCGATCCACCTTATTCTTCACATTTTTCAAAGAGGAACAAGCGGAGATGAAGCAGAAGGAGCAAAGGTTTTTTTTGTAAGTCACCTGAGTCGATGTATCCGAGATGCCCGGGAACTCACCTCTCTCCCAGTGGAGTTTTTGTTGAGAGGAAGAAGATGCGGGATGAGAAAGGAAGAGAATGAGAGAAAGATTGAAGAAGCCATGGATGACTTTGGCCTGCAAAATTGTTAAAGTAGTGACGGGATGGTGAGTAGTGAGGGTGGGCAGGGGAGATGAAAAGGATTAAGGTGGCAATGGTGGGACAACGAGAAAGGAAAACGGTGGGGAGTGGAATTGGGGAAGGGGTTTAGGTTTACTCTTTTTTTTTTTTTTTTTTTTTTCCTTTTCTATTTTTAAGTTTTTAATTTACTCTTTTAATGTTTAATTAAAATTTTCAATGTTTTTTTACAAATATATTTCTATTTAATTAATTAGTTATAAGGGTAAAGTTGTCAATTTATTAGTAGAACTTTGACTGAAGGGCTTATTTGAAAGTGAGCTAAAACGTGAGGGGTGTTAGTGTAATGTCTTAAATGTGGGAGAGTTTTATGAAAACTGGATAAACCTCAGAAAATATTAATGTAACTAACCCGTCATACAAACCAAATTAACTGACAAAAAAGGAAATAAAAAGGAAAAGAAAATTATTTTCTTGTTTCTCTCCAAGTAATTGTAATTTGGTCAGAAACTGAAATAACTAAATTTGGGGTCGTGCACGACTCTGACTTCCCTCCCTTTCTTAAAAAAACTCCGTTATTTCACTCGATTTCCGATCTGGCATCTCCGCCACCACTCCTCATCTTCCAGCTGCACCAATGGCAGCAACACTGCGCCACTTCACCACCTCCGCTTCCATCTCCGCCGTCCTCCTCCTGATCTTCTTAGAGATGGAGCTTTTGTGTCTGGTCTCGTCCAATCCCAGCACCCCTGCCCTCATTCTCCACTCACTCCCAGCCATGGTCTTACCTCTCTACCACTCCACTCCAAATTCGTCGTCCCGGACCTCATCATCGTCCAATCCCCGGCGCCTCCTCGGGAGATCGGAGTCCCTCAGCCGCCCCAACGCCCGCATGAGCCTCTACGACGATCTCCTCCGCAATGGGTACGCTAAAATTTTCCTTTTAATTTTCGGATTGAGTTTGTGATTGGTAGTATTTGGATTGGGATTGAAATTTGTGTGGTGGTGGTGGCCGCGGCGGAGACAGGTACTATACGACGCGGCTTTGGATCGGAACGCCACCGCAGAAGTTTGCGCTAATTGTGGATACTGGGAGCACTGTGACCTATGTGCCTTGCTCTTCTTGCGAACAGTGTGGCAGACACCAGGTAATTTTCTGCTGCATCACATTCTTCATCTACTACTGAATCTGAATGTGTAAACATAGCGATGCGAAATAGGAATGTTGGGATAGAGTTGATTTCGAAACGGCATGTTGGGATAGAGTTGATTTCAAAATCGCTCGTTGCAGCTAGCTACATTGTGAGGCTGGGATCAGATCTCCTTAGTTTTACACCGAGTAATGGGGCTAATGTAAATCATGCTCACCTTGTTAACGATAAGAAACATATACCAAGATGTTATAATCACGGGGAAAAACTAGAACGAAGACTCACTGGGAAATTTTGGATGAAGGCAGTCGATCATGTTCACTCTATAACTGAAAACAATAGTTAGATTAACAACCCTTAGGTTGGTTATTTCTGTTTACCACAAAACTTTCCTGAACACTAAGTACTTTTGTGTGCAGAGGAAACTTGGTAGATTTCAGGTTGTAACTATATTAATGTTGTGTTTTTAACTTTCGATCAGGACCCCAAGTTTGATCCAGAAGGCTCAAACACTTACCAAGCTGTCAAATGCAACATAGATTGCACTTGCGATAATGAGAGGGTGAATTGTATTTATGAGAGGCAATATGCTGAAATGAGTAGTAGCAGTGGGGTGCTTGGTGAGGATCTTATATCCTTTGGCAATCAAAGTGAACTACCACCTCAACGTGCAGTTTTCGGTTGCGAAAATTTTGAAACTGGTGATCTTTACAGCCAGCCTGCTGATGGCATAATGGGATTGGGCCGTGGTGATCTAAGTGTGGTCGACCAACTTGTTGATAAAAGCGTAATAAGTGATTCTTTCTCATTATGTTATGGTGGAATGGACATTGGTGGAGGTGCAATGGTTCTTGGTGGGTTTTCAGCCCCATCAGACATGGTCTTCACTCGTTCAAACCCAGTACGAAGGTGTGTGGTTTAGAAAAATTTCTCTTACATAGACTGCAACATGTCCAATTTCCTAAAAAAATACAATCTATACATCTCACACATTTACTCTAGTTTCGGGATGGCAACAGTCCATACTACAATATTGATTTGAAGGAGATGCATGTTGCGGGAAAGCAATTGCCTTTGGATCCAAGTGTCTTTGACAGAAAACATGGAACAGTCTTGGACAGTGGTACAACATATGCATACCTACCAGAAGCAGCATTTCTGGCATTTAAGGATGCTGTAAGATTCTCTTTTGCCCTTATTAATTACCCTTCAGATTACATTTTGACTTAATTTTCGTACATGACCATATAATTAAATATTTTTGCTTATCCTCAATCTTTCACATGATACCTTGCAATTATTTATAAATGATAATGATTGCAAACCTCTTTTTAAACTTTGAGTTGATGAACATTTGGTCAACTAGAACTGACAGAGAGGATGATCTTGTCTGAGTTAAAGGAAATAATTATTATGTATGATTAACTCGAAACTCCATTCTATTTTAATTTTAGTTTGGGTGGAATACTTGCACTTCTTCATTTGAAATGAATCTTAGCATTTGAAACACTTTGGTTTCCCAGAAAATCCCTCAGTGTTTATTTTTGGCTGATTGCAGGTTTAGTTATCTTATCTTGTATTTCATCGTATTATTTAATTTCTTCTTTCATTGAGTGCAGATCATGAAGGAGCTTAATTCCCTCAAGCAAATCCCTGGCCCTGATCCAAATTTTAATGATATATGCTTTTCCACTGCTGGAAGGTATTCAGTACTAGGTTTAATTTGTTGTTCAGATAAATTAATTGCCTTTTTTTCTAGTGGAAACCAAATTATAAGAAAACCTATTGAAGCCACAATTGCAAAATCCACATTTTTGCAATTAAATCGTGAGTAATGTCCGACCAATAAATGCTCAAGTTTCTTTCTAATGATTTCTCAATGTTGATTTAGTGATGTCTCCCACCCATCAGACACCTTTCCAGAAGTTGACATGATATTTGGCAATGGCGAGAAGTTGACTCTATCTCCTGAAAATTATTTATTCAGGGTAAGTGATTGAACTTAAAAGCTCTGCCCCTTTCTGAATTCTGAATATAATGTTTTTGCAAATGTAAACACAATTTGTAACTTTTTACGTTTTATAGAACTTTGTGATTGTCTATTGGTTATGTCACTAATTAATTGTTTTTCTACTGTGTTATATCATTATCATTAATGAAGCATTCAAAGGTCCGTGGTGCATATTGCCTGGGGATTTTTCAAAATGGAAAGGATCCAACTACTCTTTTAGGAGGTATATGCTTTAGAAAGGTCCATAAGTCTTCGTCCCACTTGTATATGTGTTCGTGTACATGTATTGCCCTGTTTCATGTTATATCAATCGTTTAGGTTTTGCAATAGTTTCGATTAATTTTGTCATACAATTCTCATTTTCTTGATAGGAATTGTTGTCCGGAATACTCTTGTAATGTATGACCGTGCGCATTCCAAGATTGGTTTCTGGAAAACCAATTGTTCAGAGTTGTGGGAAAGACTTAATGAATCTGTTTCACCTCTACCAATGCCTCCTGCTTCAGATGAAAAGAATTCAACTACAGAAGCTCCAACTGGAGCACCACCTTATGTACTTCCAGGTAGTTTAGACTTGCAACCTTTTGAGTAGCTTTTATACTACATTTCTCTAGCTTTATATCATTCTCATCGTAGAAGTTATTTAGGTGAATTTATCCTGTTACCCAAATCATTCGTTGGAAAACGAGATAGAAGTGAAAATTATATTTTTGTGGACACTCTACTCTACTTAAGGTTTATATTTGGACCGTCTGTCAATTGTTTCTAATTATTTTTGTATCAACACGAATTATATTTTGTGCTGCACGGTATTTGGACAAGAAACAACGTCTATTTGCAACCCCTTTTTGTTTTATTTTTTAAGACAATTGAATTACAATACCTGTTAACCTTGATGAATCAGGTGAACAGGAAGTTGGAAAAATAACATTTGATATGTCCTTGAACATCAGCTACTCAGATCTGAAGCCCCACATTACAGAACTAGCTGAATACATAGCTCAGGAATTAGAAGTTAACACATCACAGGTCTGGCAAAAACCATATGCGAACGTTCAATTGATATTTGCTTTATACTTTTTGACTAACAGTTCAAATTCAATACCATGCACTGATATATCTGTTCATAATGAAGTTTTATAGCTTAAGTTTTCAATTTCGAATTGATGATTTCAGGTCCATTTGTTGAAGTTTACTACCAATGGAAATGATTCTCTTGTTAAATGGGCCATATTTCCTGCAGCTTCTACCGACAGTATTTCTAATACAACTGGGCTGGTAAGTTTCCCCTGATGAATTGCAGCTAGTGACTGTGCCACTACTGAGGTTTATAACTGTTTGCAAGCTTGATGATCTGTTCTGCCTGCAGGATATAATTTCCAAGCTTTCAGAACATCGTTTGAAGTTTCCTGTTATGTTTGGAACTTATGAATTGCTCAGATGGCATGTTGAGCCTAAGGACAAAAGGTACGTTATATTTTTCACTTTCTAAGATACTTTTTATCTGAGATCACGTTATTTCTTTATTTGATTCTTTCCTCTTCTATACAATAATCAAAACAGAGTCTCTCAAATGAGTGTTGGCATATAGATAACGAATTAGCAATCTATATACAGATCACGGTATAATAAGTAGCCTCTTTGGTAATATTTTGTTCTTCCCGAAATTGAACAGGTCATGGTGGCAGCGAAATTATCTGGTGGTTTTATCAATTTTAGGAATTCTAGTTATTGCATTAGCAGCTGTTGGATTTTGGTTTATATGGAGACATCGCCAACGGACAGCCAATCCCTACAAGCCTGTCAATGTTGCCGTTCCAGAGCAAGAACTCCAGCCTCTATGAAAATCCGAGAGCTGTCCTTGCTCGTGGCTGATGGCATGGCACGTCTGCCATTTGCATTTTGATTCACATGATAACCGAAACCAAAATTCTGGAATCACAAGTACTGGATTGATCAAGATTCTTGCTCCATGTGATGAATCATTCTTTGCAATGCCCATAAAACCCAGATAGTAAAGAGAGAGGTATAGGTAGAACAACTACTCACACTTTGGTTCTGTAAACATCATTGAATACTAGTGAATCAAAAGTTTCCCGAATAAGGTCCTTTTTCGAGCAGTTTAAATTATTGTTCTTGTCCTGTTCATTTCTTCCGATTACCTTCTAGTGATACATGTAGGTATTATCGTATTCATCAGGCATCAATATCAATTTTTCCTTTTTGATTAGATGAAATGTGTTAAGAACTCAAAGGAGCAATGAGTGGATTATATTTGCTAACCATATTATCTGATCACATTTTCCGTCCAGCTACTACATTTGTGCTTTTTGCTATGCCGTTACATGTGACTGTGATTAGCCTTTGATTTGTAGATGTTGCCTTTGATCCCACTTTACAGGTGTAGATGATGATGATCCATGTGTTTTTTTTTTGTCACAAGTGTATAACAATATTGTCTCGAAAACTCATGCGAGGAGAACGAAAGAGACATGGATGGTATGCGTGTGGGTCTCAGAGACCCAAACCCTCTGGTAGCTTTTGTCCTTAAGACAAAGTAATTTCCAACCATAAATTTTTCATTATGATCGGAACACATAGTGGTACACTATATATTACTATACAAATGATGAAATATGTATGCTAAAAAAATTAATAACTTAAAAAATAAAATTTATCATCACTTATATAAAAACACATGGTGTACTACTTGTCACATCCTGGGCCCGCTCCACCACCGTAGCACGATATTGTTTGCTTTGGATCCCGACCACATCCTCACGTTTTTGTTTCTAGGAACTCAGACGAGAACTTCCCAGTGGGTCACCCATCATGAGATTGCTCTCGTGTGCTACTCGCTTAGCTTCGGAGTTCCGATGGAACCCGAAGCCAGTAAGCTCCCAAAAGACCTCGGGCTAGGAAGGGATGAGAATATACATATAAGGACCACTCCCTTGGGCGATGTGGGATCTAACACTACTCGTGTTCCGGTCACAATGAAAAATTTCTCATTTCCAACGTCGTCGTTTTTGAATGCTCCTTTAAAACCAAACGCGTCGTATTGCTAAAAAAGTATCTATTATTGACGCTAGAGAAATTTTAGTTAGAGGATCGAAATGGTTAGATCGGTCGTGGAGATTTGGTTAATATTTAGGAGAATCGTTGGATTCCTCTGCCTTGATCATTTCACATCTTCACTCCAAAGCTAGCAAGTTGTGATCTAACATTGGTCAAGGAGTTGATTGATGATTCCTTTCGGACTTGGAATATAAATCTCCTTGAGTCTCTCCTCTTTCCTATTGATTCGATTCGCCCAATTCCCCTCACCATTGGACAACTTGATGATTGATTATATGACCATGACAAAAATGGTATATTTACAGTCAAAAATTATTAAAGTACAAACAAAAAATATATAAATATAAAATTACAGATGCTTACAAATTAGAATGAAAGCAAATGAAAAAAAATATAAAATTACAGGTACATAGACTAGGGTTAGAAAGAGGAAAACAAAAAAGCCTTGAAGACTATAGGCAATATACACATATATTTTAAAGGCTATAGGCAATATTATATTTATATATATATATATATATATTTTAAATCTACATTATCAGGGTTTACAAAAATCAGAGAGGGGCCATGGTCCGTCCTCTATAAGGATAACTACTTTTAATTAATTGAGTTACAAATTATTACGATCACTTCATATCATAATTTAACAAAACAAAAAAAAAAATACATAAAATGAAATTCAAATTAAATCATCTCTTAAACGTTCCCCATCCTGTATTTTTAGTTAAAACTTTTATGTTTACATGATATATTTAATTTGATATTTGAGCTAGGGTGGTATTGGTAGACTACCGTATCAAAATCCATATACCAATTACCATACCAAACTTTTGGTATGACAAAATCTATTACCATTTATGTGCTAAACTTTCGGTATACCGAATTTTGGCATGCCAAATAGTTTGGTTGGCATGGTATGGTAATGATAATTACCATTTTGTTTTGGGCCAAATTTTTTTTTCCCAACCCAATTCAAGGCCCAAATGTGTTTCGCCCACTCCCTTTGCGTTTTTAAAACTTTTTTTATTTAATTATGAGAATTTTATAGAGATTCATTTAAGAAACAAGAAGTAAATAAATGGAAGCATTGCTGAAAGAACCCAATATCCCTAAAAAAATAGTACAGAGATTCCTAAATTCCATCTCTACGTTAAAATTTTACAAAAATTAACTTGACAGACCAAGCTAGGTAGAAAGACATCCCAATTTGATGAAGGAGAAGATGAGATGGACTCCGAAGAGAGAGAGTTGCCGAAACTGGAGCAACAAAGATGAAGTCGGTGGCTAGATGAGTGAAAAATGAAGAGTTGCAACGCAAGAAGGCTTAGGTTTTTTTCATTGGGAAAGTAGAGGTTAGAAGGTGAGATGATTGGATAAATGACGAGGAAAAAAAATATGAAGTGCATATATAATGATAATAATACCTAATTATATATAAATGATATAATATTAACAGTAGGGGTACGGTATGGTACAATATGGTATACCGTTAGTAATTATTTTGAATACCATTACCGTACCAAAAATGTATGGTACGGTACAAACACCGTACTATTACCAATGATACAAATTTTTTGGCATAACTTTGGTATGGTACGGTTGGTATGGTAATTTAGCAAAAAATTACACTCCTATATTTGAGTATATAGGTTGTACGGTTGTACCATTTGTGTCACATCCCGACCTGGGAGGGATTACTCCCCGGGTCCGCTCCACCACCGTAGCACGATATTGTCCGCTTTGGGCTTACCATTCCCTCACGGTTTTGTTTTTGGGAACTCACGAGCAACTTCCCAGTGGGTCACCCATCATGGGATTGCTCAAGCCCTCTTCTCGCTTAACTTCGGAGTTCCTACGGAACCCGAAGTCAGTGAGCTCCCAAAAGGCCTCGTGCTAGGCAAGGATGAGAATATACATTTAAGAATCACTCCCCTGGGCGATGTGGGATGTCACAATCCACCCCCCTTAGGGGCCCGACGTCTTCGTCGGCACACACGGGACCATGGTTAGGCTCTGATACCAAATTTTCACATCCCGGTCCAGGGCAGATCACTTGCCGGGCCCGCTCCACCACCGTAGCACGATATTGTCCGCTTTGGGCTTACCATTCCCTCACGGTTTTGTTTTTGGGAACTCATGAGCAACTTCCCAGTAGGTCACCCATCATGGGAGTGCTCTTGCACGCTACTCGCTTAATTTCGGAGTTCCAACGGAACCTGAAGCCAGTGAGCTCCCAAAAGGCCTCGTGCTAGGTAGAGATGAGAATATACATTTAAGGATCACTCCCCTAGGCGATGTGGGATGTTACAATCCACCCCCCTTAAGGGCCCGACGTCCTCGTCGGCACACCACGGCCAGGGTTAGGCTCTGATACCAATTTGTCACATCCCGACCCGGGAGGGACTACTCCCCGGGCTCGCTCCACCACCGTAGCACGATATTGTCCGCTTTGGGCTTACCATTCCCTCACGATTTTGTTTTTGGGAACTCACGAGCAACTTCCCAGTGGGTCACCCATCATGGGATTGCTCTAGCCCCCTTCTCGCTTAACTTCGGAGTTCCTATGGAACCCGAAGCTAGTGAGCTTCCAAAAGGTCTCGTGCTAGGTAAGGATGAGATTATACATTTAAGGATCACTCTCCTGGGCGATGTGGGATGTCACAATTTGAGTTTAATATCTGGATCGTAAATAATGTGTAATCGTCTTTAGAAAATAATTCCTATAAGGAAATGACTTATATGCCTTAATTCTTTTTTCTCTTGCCACTTTTGTTTTTGGGTTCTTCTATTCCCTTTTTGAAAATTTGCCAATAATTTCATCTAGATTTTGTTCAAATTGATTAAAAAACCCCTTTGTGGTGAAATTTGATGTTCGAATATGTGGAGTTCTGTTCAAATTGATCATTTATATACATTAAACAAATCTGCAATTTAGGAAGAACAATAACAATGCACCCAAACTAAAGGAAATAGAAATAAGGGGCAAAAAAAAAAACCTTACCAGTTAAGGATAGTTTTGCAATTTTAAGTTTTCTTAAAACGATTTTCCATTTCCTTTTTTGGATTTGACAAAATGGTTTGTTTCTAAAAACAATTTCCAAAACAAAAAAAATTGTAAACGGTACCGGCTGCCGGCGTTAGAGGAAAATCGACCCTTCTAGCGGCTATCGAATTTCAGTCAAAGAAAATTCGTCATTGGCAAATAGAAAAAAAAAATAATCATAAATTAAATTTCATTTATTTTTACTCTACATCTTTCACAATTGCATAGAGAGATAGGTAACAGAACATGAGAACAGCAATACAATTTCATTCACTCATTTCCAATTGCTACAACCTGTTATTTATCTTATAACTACTAACAACCATTTACACATGTCATCATCTTATTAAGCCATTTGGCAGTATCCTATCAATACCCCCTCCCCTTTAAAACAAATCTTACAAAGTAAGATTACAATTGAACTAAGACTGTCACAGATTTTCAATCTCAGGAAACTTCATCTTTAGTTCATGATATAGTTCCCAGGTTGCATCAACCTTGGAATGGTTCTGCCATCCACAATACACCCTCCCAAAAAATGAGCAATGGTATTGACCAAATCATTTGCCACTGAAACACTACATGCATTTTCTAGCTTTAGCATGTACTTTGCACCAGTGAAAGCTACATCCAACTTCCTCTGCTCAGCATCATCTTTACTAAGATGGTAAAGAATAACAACATCTCTCATTATCATAAATCTTCCACCTGTTAATAAACTAGACATGAAAGTTGTATCGTAGATCCAAGACACCTTTTAGTACCATATGAGAAACATACGAAGCTGTAAGAGCATGATACAAGACACCTTGCAGTTCGTCAGAACCCAAGTTGACAGTAACTATATATTCACTGTCAAATTTCCCATCAATGTTTCCCATGATTGAAGAGCCAAGCTGCACCTCTGCACTTTCCTGACCTGGAAACTGGATTCTACTCGTACTTTCCTCTATGGTGGCTGACCTATTAAAAAGGTCCTTGCTTACAAGTTCAAGCATTGAGATGTTAAAACTGCTTCATGGAGATAATAGACCTGCTCAAAGTGATACAATAAAGACAAGTAGTACTTCCGTAAGACAAACGAAGCATTGGTAATTATTGTTGGAATATTGAAGGCCACAATCACTTCCTTCCATTTGTGATCTTTAATCACCTTGTCAAGCCCACCACGAGATGCGAGTTCAAAAAAAAGGAGATGTAGATCTAGAGATTTTCCTCCAATAGTAGGAATCCTGAATTTTGAGCCACCACCCTTATCCCAAATGCCCTTGCACTAGTCACGATCGAGAACAACACATCAACCATTTCTAAATCTGGAGAGAGTGAACTTTCTTTCATGTTTTCTATTCTTGTCCATACAAGTTTCTAAATGATGCAATCCCAAATTACCAACATCCTCCCCATCAATGATCATGGAAGAATCAAAACTCACCTCACATTTGATCACCTTGGAACAATCAAAACCAAGAACACAATCTTTATTCTTGGACTTCGAGTTGATGAGCCTTTGACTAATTGTTCCACCCTTGTCACAAATTCACTTGCAATAGTAGCTCATGGAACAATTGATAACAACACAGAAACCTGAGTCCTCACAGCTTACCAATAAATCCATTGACTCAAAAATGGAGAGAAACTTGGTACCACCTTTATCACGAATGCCTGCATGGTAGCCAAGTTTAATATCAAGAATGTAACCTGAGTTCAACATTTTGTCAAACAGGCAGAGTGCACGAGACCCAGACAATTCTATTTTCTTAAAACCAACATTGGAAACATGAATTTCCAAAATAAAAACTTGGGATTTGCCATTCTTACAATCAGATTCAAGAACAATTGCTGATTTTGAATGAAAGAGCCTTGGAATAGTTGTTCTGCTTTTGTCACAAATGAATTCATGGAAGCCAAGCTTCAAAGAAACAATTTTGACTGTTTGCTGCATTCCAACTAACACATAGTGGGCATACATTCCAACCCATTGTTTTTGGCATTCATTCTCAAGAATTGATGGCTGCGCTTTCATAAACTGATATAAACCCACTGCCGTTATCTTGGATTTATCATTTATCTTATCACCAAAATTTGAAGCAACCAATTCAATATCGTGCCGAAGATCCGTAGTACCATTTGCAAAAATTCAACATTACAAACAATAAATTTAGAATCGTAAACATCTACGACCTGAAATTTGGAAGTAAAATGCCCAATAATAAGTGTACCTTCCGAGTCAGAAATCGGCATAAAATAGCCTAATTGAAGAACACCAATATGTGTTGAGTGCCGTAATTCATCAAACACATTGTGGTCCAAGTGAACACCTACTACTTATGCTGGAATTAACATTTGTTTCGCATCAAGAATGAAACCCACATCAAAACGGATCGAAAAATCTATAAGAATTCCATCAGACATAGAAAAATCAGGAGGCTTGAATCTTTCTTTGATAGAACCAACCCTTTCGTATCCATGACCTGTGCAATTCGACTTTTGCACATTGGATACAAAGAATGCAGAACCCAGAATGCAAGTAGAATCAAGAAGTAGCCTTCTTGTTGGTAGCAATGATTGGAAGCCAATAATTGGTACAAAGGCTTCGCGTTGCTTGTCGTTGTGATGTTTGTTGCGAACCTTCTTGAATTTCTTCAATGTTGGTCGTAAACAAGAAAGACTTTTGGGCTTGTATATTGGACGGAACTAAGACAAGAATTCATCTACTTTCTCTCGGGCTTGAATCTTTTCCTCGTGGAAAGATTGAAGCTTGAGAACGACTTGATTCGATTTCATAAGAGAGATGGGAGATGTCATGTTCATGAACGACTGATGCGTTGGTGTAGCTGCATAAGATTCACCACCATATTTCAAACCACCATTGTAGCGCGCCATAAGGGATTGAAGCTAATGAATGATCAAATCTCATGCTTGAAGTTGATGAAGAATCGAATTCTGTGTTGACTTGAGTTCCTCCTGTGTATCCTAGAATTCATCGATCTTGGATTCGAGGTTTGAAACCCTTGACTCCATGGTTCTTTGCGATGCTTGCTATGTTATACAAAAGAAAGGATTGAGGGGATGAACGACTAGCTCTGATACCAATTATTAGAACCCTACTCTATATCTTCCAAAATTGCACATAGAGATAGGTAACAGAACATGAGAACAACAATACAATTTCATTCACTCATTTCCAATTGCTACAACTTGCTATTTATCTTCTAACTACTAACAACCATGTACACAAGTCATCATCTTATTAAGCCACTTGGCAGTATCCTATCAATGTTGAATTACAATAATGAATATATTGTAATGACGAGAATGTCCAGTCTCTAACTATGCAAACGAACCCTAGCAGCTCCTCAATCGAACGGCCCACCACCGCCTACTGCCAAGACTTGGAATTCTCAGAGTTGCACTTGCTCTGGGGTAGTTGGGCCAAAAGGGCCGTGGTGGGTCGGTCGGATCCATGAGTGGTGGGCTGGGAAGGGAGTGAGGTTTTTGATTCAGGCAAGGGGGAAGATGATGGTGGGATTGGGCGGAGAGAATAGGTGGAGGGTGGGGATGTGGTCTGATTTGATATTTTAACCTTATGAGAGAGACAGAGAAAATAAACTATTTCTTTTATTTTTTGCCAAAAAAAATTGAATAGTGGGACAATAAAAACTTGTTACCTCGTGCAAATTTTTTCCAACCCGTGCAATTTTTTTTTTTAACAAACGATATATTTATATTAAGAGGAAATATGGTGGGCTTAACCTTAAAATATGATTAGTAATAATTATTCAAATTCATTTTTAGCAAAACTCGAACATAAAATTTCTTAATTAAAAATAAAGAAGAATGTTTATTGGATCATAGTTTTAAGTGACTGCAACCCATCTGTTTAATTAAAAAAATAAATAAAAATTAGGAGCATCAGATCCTACGTAACAGTTTAGAAAAACCCCAGAAATTGTACTATTACTATTATACTATATTCTTCAATTCCCAAATACAACAATAATATACTATAAAAAATAAATTAATTAAAAAGGTACAAAAACTCTCTCAGAAAAAAAAAAAAAAAAAAATCATCCAAGCAGGAGACTTGAGAAACTCCCAGTAGCTGTTCTCTCCAGGAGTGGGGTTTTGGAAAGGAAAAGGAGGAACAAGGATTGCCCAAAACGACGTTTCCCTGGCTGTATGCTTCTGCGTTTTGGCCGAATCCAGGTACAATTTTATCTGTTCATCTCTTCAGCTTGATCCAGCTAGGTTTTTTTTTTTTTTTTAATTTGATCATTCTGCTTTGGTTGGACTGTGTTTTCGTTTCTGGCACTCAAATCGCTTTCTGGGTTTAATGCTTGTGTGCGAAATTTGAATTTTGAACATCAGAAATGTTTTTTTCTTCCCAATTTTCGAATTAGTGATTGTATGTGTGGTTTGGTTTTATAAGCCGAATGGTTGCGGTTTTTCGATATGATGAAAATCAATATATGAGACAGAGAAGACAGAAATGGGAATTGGTAATGTGTATTTGAGATGGATAAGTGGGGTAATTGAATTGGATTGGGTGGGTTTATGATTTTTGACTTTTGAGGTCTTTTGCATTTGGATCATAGTTATTAATTTGGGCAAGGCGTTATCAGAGGCGGGAAACGGGAGGCTTGATTTAGATTTGTAGTCAGGAACTGTAACGAACTAATAAATTTCGAATAGGTGTCATTTCCAAAACGGATATGGGATTACGACAAAAGCCCGCCACCATCACGACATCCCCAACTTGCCACCAACACTGCAATCTCAGTCACCACCATCCCTTCTCCACAGTCGTCGGCGCCCACTCTACTGTTATTGTCACCATCATTAAAACCACCTCTTGCATCACTGTCCCCAGCCTGACCTTGCCACCACCTTACTACTTGGACTATCACCAACATAAATCTCGTTGTTGTCACCGCTGACCATCACCTACATTACCACAGCTACCATCACTACCACTATTTTGTCGATTGCTAGTACCATAAAGATAATCTTTAAGCTTTCTTTTTTAAATCCTATTATGCTTAATAAGTTACCCAAGCGAGAAATTCTACAATTTGAAATCCCATCTTTTTAAGTTTTTTTCATTTTGAAATTTAAACTCCCTCATCCAAATGCACCCGCATAATAGTTTGGTAAAAATAGAAGGAAACTCTTATCAACAAATAAGAACACGGAATTACGCAACAACCTGCAGTTAATCATTTTCAAATTTTACTTCTGCATTGTATGGTTGGAAAAAAGGTGGAGGACAAATAAGAGAGATAAGAGAAAGGACTGTTGGTGACAGACTAGTTTCATTTGTGGGTATGGAATGAGGAGGAGAGGGAAAATCAAAGTAGACACTTTTGGCCCATACGTGGCATTTCTTATCCACCGTTCCGACTGGAAAGGTAGAAGGAAAGAAGAGAACGCATATCGGAAAGAGATGTTCCTTTGACTATGCATATCGGAAAGAGATGTTCCTTCATGCTCAATAAAAAAGCTCAGATGAAAAGGATAGTAGGAAATTTGTCAGCATATTACTTCTGGGGAGAAATTATTTATTGTTTATGTCCCAAGGCAATTAATAATAAAGATTTTCAATAATAGCTTTTAATTGCCCTTTTTTCATATTAGATATGGATCTCATGCTTGGAAGTTTATGGATCTCATAGTTGGAGTGTGGGGTTTTTTTTGGCAGGGTTCAATAGCTGGGGTTTGATTTTTAAGATTTGAGTTTTATAACTTGATAGTGAGTGTTGATAGGTTTTGATTGGGTTTTGAGAATTCTTTTCTTCATTTTTGTGGTTTGGTTTGGTTTTTGAAGGATCTGAAATGAGAAAGATTGCTTCGGTGTGAAAGTTATATATATATGGTGAATAAAGGTGCATCCATTCTTTCCTTGTTATTTGAAATCTGTTCGTAGGAAGGAGTACATTGAAGTTATACTTAGGACCATGTTCTTCATTAATATGATGATTTTGTTAAGAATCTGCCCGTTTCATCCCTTTAACAAAATGTTCCTTCCTAATCATATGCATCAGTTTAATCTCATGGAGGCACATGTCTTGAATGTAATGCCAGCAAGAACGATAGAAAAAACATACAAGTGTGGGTTTTATACTAAGAAATCTTAAAACAAGATGGATTAGTGATTTTGTTGGGGTGTAAAATTTTTAAAACAAGTAAATATGCTGCAAGAAACACATTATAATGATTGTTGATAAGCATACATGAACATTATATGGGAGCTAAAGGCATTAGAAAATTTATAGTACCTGCCTATTCAAATATGTTCGAGGCTCTCTCCCTCTCTGAGCAGGTGTGTTACAACTAGTAATTTGGCAATAATGCAATGGGGCAGAGAACTGACTTCAATTATCCCTTTAGAACAGAAATGTAAAAAAAAATACATACATCTTTTATCTTCTTCAGTATTTAAATAATGAAAGACAGCTTCATTATATGTCTTGATGATCATAGCTCACTACATCTTCTCTACCCTTTGTGTAATTTCATATTATTTACACTTTAGCTGATTAGGTTACCTAAGTTATTAGGAACCATTGATGAATTATGATTGAGATTAAGCACATGTTTGACATCAACGATGTACAAATGCATTGATCAAGAGAACAGTGGAAACAGGGTAACCTGATAAAAATTTGCTATCTGTAAATCTGTATGAGTTCAGATAAATTAATTGATTCCAATTTTTAAAAAGGTGAACACTTTTGAATGTAATTGCTCTGTGATATGGTCACTATTATTTTTGAAATATATAATAAGTTTGTTTTTCCATTACTTTTCAAGACTTTTTTTCTACTCCTTTCTGCTGCAAAGAGACTATTTATACTTATTATATGTTAAATTGTTGATGCAGGTGTGATGGAGATATCATTGTTCAAAGCACTTCTTAATAACATCTCCTCTTTTTTCCATTTATCATCTCATGACAACATAAACTTTGACCCGGTTTTGAAGTACTGCAAAAGAGCTGAAGAGATATTAAAATTGTTGAAGACTGTACTTGATGCCATTGCTGATTCTGAAATAGCTTCTTATGAACTGCTTAATAAGCCATTTGAAGAACTGGGTCAATATGTTGATGAGTTGAGGGAGCAAATTGAAGACTGGCAGCCATTGTTTAGTAAAGTCAAGCTTGTAAGTTACTTCTATTCAGTTGTGTTTTGTAGTTAGGATGAATGATGTATCTTAGGAAAATTTAAGGTAGATTTGACCTGTCATATTCATAATCTTCACTATAAGTTTCATCAATACTTTTTTTTTTGGGTAAAGTGATTGGTACAAATTTGGTGATTCTCTTGTCTTGTTGCCATATCTGTTCTTCCATGTTTTTCAATACATGAATTTGAAACCGCATGTTTTGGGAGGATTATTAGTCTATATGGGTTGACAGAAAATGGCTGATGAATTTGCATTGTGACATATACAGTAGCAATGGCGGTCTCTTCATTTTCTCGTTTATCCTCCCATTTTTAAATCCTTGTCATCAGGTTTGCTGATTAGTCTTTTCTTCTGAAAGGATGTAAATTTTTCTTTAGAGAGTCTAAGGTTGCTTTAGAAATGTAAGAATTGGAAGCATGTGCAGCCCCAATTCTTAAATGGCCATTGCTAATTCTTTTTATTAGTGTAATTTAATGAATTTTACATTGCTTTTTTTGTTTTGCTGACGCCTCTTAGCTTTCTTTAGAGAGTCTAAGGTTGCTTTAGAAATGTAAGAATTGGAAGCATGTAAAGCCCTGGCTTTTACATGCAGCTCCATTGCTAATTCTTTTTATTAGTGTCATTTAATGAATTTTACTTTGCTTTTTTTTTTTTTTTTTTTTTTTGTTTTCCTGTCGCCTCTTAGCTTTCATCAAGTTTGAAAGTATGGCATGGACTTAAAAAAAATTGTGTTTTATTTAAACATCTTATCCTATGACGTGTAGGTTCTTCAGGTTGAGTCATTGATATCAAAGATTTGGACTTCTGGCCTGGATATCTTTCAACTGTTGAAGACATCCCCGCAGCATCTTCCTGATGAATTGGGTTCAGCATCTCTTGAGGTAGCAAATGTGTTTATTTCTTACCTGTTCCATTCTGTTTGAGATAGAGCATAACACTAAGTTTCTTCAATTCATTGCTTATTAAAGTGCATTAGTTAGATGAGAAGATATCCTTTAGCTGGTAAAATTATTAATGATCTTTCGAATGTGGAAGAAGCAATTTCTAGCGTTTTAGTGAACTTCTGATATGGGAAGAGTTTTAGATAAGTCCTTTTATGATGTCTGAGACGCAACTTGTTTATTTTGCAGCACTGCATACAAAAATTTAAGCACATGGGATATGAACAAATGTCAACTGTCATTAAAGATGCTATAAACGATCAAGTGGAGGGTGTTGGACCAAGCTCAGAGATCCTAGTGAAAATTGCAGAGGGCCTTAGCTTGAGGTCCAACAAGGAGATTCTTATTGAGGCTGTAGCACTTGAAAAGTTGAAGGAAAATGCTGAACAATCTGAAAAGATTGAGGAAGCAGAGTATATTGAGCATCTGATATCCCTTGTTACCTGTATGCACGAGCGCCTTATTACGATAAAGCAATCCGAGAGCTGCAGCCCCGTTCCAATACCTGCTGATTTCTGCTGCCCCCTCTCTCTGGAGCTGATGACGGATCCAGTGATCGTGGCATCAGGTCAAACCTACGAGAGGACTTTCATCAAGAACTGGATCGGTCTTGGCCTCACTGTTTGTCCAAAGACACGGCAGACTTTGGCTCACACCAATTTGATACCTAATTACACTGTGAAGGCACTAATTGCAAATTGGTGTGAGTCAAACAATGTGAAACTGCCTGATCCCGCTAAGGCAGCACACCTTCTCGGGCAAGCAGAGCCTGGTGCACCAAAGGATTCATCTATTTTTCCTCATTCCAGGGTCAGTCAATCGATGTCACCTGAATCAACTCGGTCTACTGGTTCACCCTCGAAGAACTTGTTCTCATCTGGTCCTCTGTATCAGGAGAGAAGTTCTCCATTGCATCCTCGTTCTACATCAGAAGGTTCTTTGCCTGGTATAGCTGGAACTAGGCAGGATTTGGATATTGAAAGAATATCACTAGCAAATTCTGAAGACAGGTCTGCTAACTTAGAAGAAAGGAGTACAGATCTAGATAGCCAACACTCTATGTCACCATCTCGAGATGAACTTCCTAATTTTATTGAAGTTGAGCAGTCATCTCAAAGCCATAATAGAACTGCGTCAGCTTCCAGCGTACTTTCCAATGCCAATTGTAGTCAAGGAACTCCGGTCAATGGCAATGGGGCCTTACAGGTATCGACCAGTCTGTCAGGCTACAGCAGTGACGCTTCTGGGGAGTTGAAATCAGAACCACAAGCTGTTGCTACCTTGGCCCCCCAACAGAGACAAACTGAGTCGCCAACCAGAATAGTAGAGGCAAGACCTCGAAACCAAATGTGGCGCCGACCATCTAGCTTAATCCCGAGGATAGTTTCTTCTCCACCTATTGAAACAAGACCTGACCTTTCTGAACTTGAAGCCCAAGTTCGTAACCTGGTTGAGGACTTGAAAAGCACTTCACTTGATACACAAAGAGAGGCAACATTTCAACTCCGGTTACTTGCCAAGCATAATATGGATAATCGGATTGTTATTGCAAGTTGTGGGGCCATTGGCTTGTTGGTGGATTTGCTCCGCTCTGCAGATACAAGAGTTCAGGAGAATGCTGTCACAGCACTCCTTAACTTATCAATCAATGATAACAACAAAACTGCAATTGCTACTGCCAATGCAATTGAACCTCTGATTCATGTCCTTGAGACAGGGAGTGCAGAGGCCAAGGAGAACTCAGCTGCCACTCTCTTCAGCCTTTCGGTGATCGAGGACAACAAGGTTCGCATTGGAAGGTCAGGGGCTATCAGGCCTCTGGTTGATTTATTGGGGAATGGGAGTCCGAGAGGGAGGAAAGATGCAGCCACAGCTTTGTTTAATTTGTCAATTTTTCATGAGAATAAGGGTCGAATTGTTCAAGCTGGTGCTGTTAAGTACCTAGTGGAGTTGATGGACCCAGCGGCTGGAATGGTTGACAAGGCAGTTGCTGTTTTGGCTAATCTTTCAACAATTCCTGATGGGAGGACAGCAATTGGTCAGGAGGGTGGGATCCCTGTTCTTGTCGAGGTTGTTGAATTGGGTTCTGCAAGAGGGAAGGAAAATGCAGCTGCTGCTCTTTTACAGCTCTGCACAAACAGTAATCGATATTGCAGTCAGGTGCTCCAAGAAGGAGCTGTCCCACCATTAGTAGTATTGTCACAATCTGGCACCCCAAGGGCCAAAGAGAAGGTACCGGTGCTTCTTGTAATGTTTGCTTCTCTCACCCCCCAGTTTATTTAATTTTACGAATGATGTATTGAATATAGTGTTTCTGATTTTGTTGCAGGCGCAGACGCTCCTTAGCTACTTCAGAAACCATAGACAAGGTAATGCTGGTAGAGGATAATCGACGTTGTTTGCTGTCAGCCGAGGTTTTGGTTCAGCTTCTATAGATGATGTGTAAATTGGTTGGTGCAAATAACGCGGTTAAAGGATTCATTGTGTGGATTTTAATGTGATTTGTAAAGAAGACGGAAAAACAAACGATTGATCGAAGATTTGTACGAGTCTGATTTGTAAAATACCTAACTCTGAATGTTGGAAGAAACATTCATACCTGTGAGTCTGGTGGTTGGACTGTTTAGGCAAGATGATGATGACAAACGTGTAATTTGAAATTGTTGATGATGTGCCTCCATTTGTCTCTGTCGGCAGCATAGACATTGATATATGACCTTGCGTGGTTTTAGTGATAGTTTGTGGGCGTTTGCGGAGTATATTATTTATTTATTCATTTATTTCATCAACGGGAGTGCGAAAATTAGAACTTGGGACATCTTTCAACATTGAGCCCACTTGTATTGTACATTAAAACATTAGTGGGGCAAAAATCAATGACCGGTGGAAATCACGTCTACTCCGTGCAAGAACAATCAACTTACGAATCGAAAGGTCCGATCCAACTTGCCCTAATCAACCTGCCCGCGTAGCGTGGGTCCCCGAATTAGGGGTAGTGCTCCGCCCCACTAGCGTTGACGTAGGTCAAGTCCAAAGTCTTCAAATCCTTTAGGAAAACCAAACGACACGGCTACAAGTAATTACGTTCATCACAATTTCACAGTTCAAACTTTCAACTTTCTAAACGCGTTTGGTGTCTAATGTTGTCTCTTTCTTGAAGTCGACATTGGTGTATAAAAACTGAGACCAACCAGATTGGCGGAGGCAACGAGAATGAGGAGGCGTCGTGCATCCGTGAGCCCTGTTCCCTCTCCTGCCGGCGAAACAATAGTAGACAACTCCGGATTGATTGAAGCCCGTGTTCGTGATCTTGTTGATGACTTGAATGGCACTTCTTCAGTTGAATCTCAAAGAGCTGCAACGTTTCAACTCCGTTTACTCGCCAGGCATGGCATGGAAAATCGGGTTGTTATTGCAAACTGTGGAGCCATTGGCTTCTTGGTGGACTTGCTTCAATCTGCAGACAACGGGGTTCAGGAAAATGCTGTCACAGCACTTCTTAACTTGTCCATCTATGGTGCCAACAAAACTGCAATAGCTAATACTGCCAATGCAATTGAACATCTGGTTCATGTCCTCGAGACAGGCAGTGCCGAGGCCAAGGAGAACTCCGCGGCCACTCTCTATAGCCTTTCGGTGCACGAGGAGGGCAACAGTGTTCGGATTGGAAGGTCCGGTGCTATTAGGCTTCTAGTTGATTTACTGAGGAATGGGACTCTTAGAGGGAAGAACGATGCAGCCTCGACCTTGTTTAGCTTGTCGAATTTTCGTGAAAACAAGCCCCGGATTGTTGAAGCGGGTGCTGTAAAGTACCTGGTGGAGTTGATGAACCCGGCAGCTGGAATGGTTGACAAGGCAGTTGCTATTCTGTCTAATCTTTCTACGATTCCTGAGGGGCGTACTGCGATTAGCCAAGAAGGCGGGATCCCTGGTCTGGTTGAAGTTCTCGAGTTGGGTTCTGCAAGAGGAAAGGAAAATGCAGTTGCGGCTCTTTTACAACTCTGCACAGATAGTAACAGACATTGCAATACGTTGCTTCGACAAGGAGCTCTTCCACCTTTAGTGGCACTCAACCAATCTGGCACCCCAAGGGCCATACAAAAGGTATGATTCCGCTGGATTAAATATTCGAGTAACAGTAACGATTTTCTCTATCCTCGTTTAGTCATCTGCACTCCAAACTGAATATTTTACACATTTGTTTGCACTCACAAGAGCATAGGGCTTACCAAAGTTTCGGTTTCCTTGCAGGCAAAGTTACTCCTCAGTCTCTTAGCTTCTTACATGAAAATGCACGGAAAAAAATAACAGCAGTGAGTCTAGTAACTATTTTCTGTAAAATTACAGCGTTGCCTTTACACAAACTGTGGTGACTCGAGATGGGTTGCATGGTCGGTTCACAATTCCATCATTGCTTTCAAAAGAACAGATGGAACTATGTCTGTATATTCTTCAAGAATCAACAGCTACGGGACTCAGTTGTAACAAGGAAATGTCAGCCTCCCGTTGTATGATGTATCTGTCGTATATGAGAACAACCATGAAGTATGCTCTTGGAATTGTCAAAACCATCAGCTGGGGCATACTTATGCCTATCGGGGCTATCGTGGCTATCGTGGCTAGGCATCTCAAAAATATCAAAGGGGCTGACCCGACATGGTTCAATGTTCACAGAGGATTCCAAATGCTGGGCTTTGTTGGCAGGGTACGGGCGGGGAACTGGTATCCTTCTCGGTGCCATGTCTCTAGGGATTGAATATAAGGGCCATAGATGCATAGGCATAACACTGTTTGTTCTTGCTTGTATTCAATTGGCGGTAGCTTTTTCTTTGAGGCCGAAGAAGACAGATAAGAGAAGGGGGTCTTCTGGATTTGTTTCACTATGCGGTAGGATACGCCACAATCATCATGAGTGTCATCAACATAATGAAAGGATTCAACATCTCAGAGCCGCCTAAGGAGTGGAAAACGCCGTACGTTGCCCTTATCATTGCTCTGGGAGGCACTGAAGTAGTCTTGGAGCGACTTAAGTTATGGCGCTTCATTTCGAGGAGAAGAAGTCAAGCTGCAGAACAAGAAATTAACAAAAGTGATGTAATACTAATAGTTTAAACCATAAGAATGTACTTTTTAATTTCTTTTTTATAAACTTTGTAATTTCAATTTCAATTGCACATTTGTTTCTATTACAGCGGATTTACTTTTCCATTGCCAGATTTCTTTTCAATAACTCACAAATTCAGCTGAACAATTGCAGAAGTATACATCCAAAATAAACTTGTACTCAAATTTTGGTTTGGTGTAAATCATCCGATGACAGATACGTTTATAGATATGCTCACAGAAAATATATTTGTGCTTGTATATACTCTATCCATCCATATGACATACCACAGAAATATATATCAACCTCCGAGACAGCAGGAAGGGTTAAAACATTGGCCACAGGAAAACTCTTCTGAGTAGCAACTTGATCTAAGTAAATTGACCTGCGTAAATTCCAACGCAATTTTAGCCATCCCCTTTAAAACCTTCAAACAACACAAATGATGATGGCACATTAGCATTACCTTGATAATCTCCCACTTAGAGCTTGGACGTGTCGAGGTTGCTAATATACTCATGTGAAAATGCTATTTTCCCCAAAGTGAACACAATTAAAAAAAAAAAGTAGCAATTTTGCATCAGTAGATTTCTAGTAACAGAGAAGATCCTAAACCCTTACGAAGAAAATCGTGCACAGCTAAGGATGACGCTATCAAAGAACTAACGATGCATCATATTTGCTGCACAACTTACCCTGAAAGGATCACCCCGTAAGGACTGCACAAATATTGAATTTCCTGACTCTGTATCCTGCAAAAGAGCAGTGGTGAGCATAAGTAGAAGCTTTGCAAATGAAAATACAAATGTCATCCAAAAGTTTACCTCCAAATGGACATCCCTCAGTCGCTTTCCAGTTTGAGCACAGCAAATGCGAACTATATTCTCATCACAACTCCCGCTGATAATATAGTCCCTTCCATTCAAGTAATATGAACGAGTATAATTATGAGAACTTCCCGTGGCAGCTATTTCAAAATTCATGTGAACCCTCCCATCTACCGCCAAAAGTTGCTTAACCTGGAAAGTGACAACCCCATAAAAGTTAGCCTCTGGACTTCAAATTCGAAAAAACACCACAATTCAGTAGGATAAATGGAAAAGGAAAGCCTGAGTTGCACTTTTAACCATGGGATAGAAAATGACTTCCTACCTCAGAATTTGTAGGGGTAAAAGTTTGATCAAGTAGGATTGTATCTATTTTTTTCTACAAAAACAGACTGAAGTGCATTTTATTGGTATAGTTATACCTCATTATCAACAGCTGAGACAAGCAAATAAAGGTCGTCGGGAGAAAAGCAAACCATCACGTTTCCTCTTGAGCTTGAAGCTGTATAGCAAGGCCGCATTGGATTCTGTCTCAAATCCCACATCTTCACATCATGGTCAAATGATGAAGTAGCAAACATATAAGGGGAATGGTGGGAAAATTTGGAAACATTGATTGGTTCTTGGTGAATATTAGCGAACAACTGTAAACGCTTTCCACTTGCTAGGTCATATAGAGCAAGACCTTTAGAGTAACTACTAGCAAGAAGCTGGTCATCAGTTGAATTTACATGAAGAGAAGTCAACTGCTCGAAATCGTCAAAAGTTGCAGCACTGGAGCTGCAGAAGGAGCCTGAAACTTCTCGTGACATGTAATTGATGTCAAACAACTTCAAGGAACCGTTATCTGAACCAGCAACAAGCTACTTGTTCAACACAAAAGGGATAAAAAGGGTAAGAAAATGCTACATTGACTAGGGGAGTAGAACCGCTTTTGCATTTAGTACATGTGCATTTGTATGTAAATTAATCCATTAAAGAGATCATATACCTTTGATGGATTTTTGTTGAGCCAACAAAGCCCCAAGACACTGCTCATTGCTCTTCCTACGGATGGGATATAACCAACTATTTTCTCGTTTTCATGGTTGAGAACAACTACTTCACCATCCAGGCTTCCGAAAACCATAAGACTGGGGTTTGATGGATGATACTCAAACTGCCTTGGACGAAGCTTCTTATTTTCGGCTTTAAATGAGTGGCTAAACTTAGACAGCGGATGTAAGAGTGGCCACATTGAAGACCCGATTTTGGCAGCGCAAAGGGACCTCAAGAAAAAATTCTGGCCATTTCGATAAGGATGCAGCTGTTTTGGCTTGAATGGTCTTTGGTATTGTATACCATTTGTTCCCATTTCACGCTTATGCAAAACGCTAACAACACTTTCTTTGTGATGTCTCTTGTAAGGTAAGTATTCAAAGTATTTTTCTGCAGTTGTCATGGCCAATTCCCTTTCGGTCTTTCTGATAGGAAAATTATCCAAAACTTCCAAACCAGTGAGCATTGAAATCATGTACTCCCGGTAATATTTCTCAAAGCATATGGGCGAGCGACAATGAGTTATATACTTTAATGTGATAGCCGCATTCTTCAGGTCTAGCTTACACACACTTACAAGGAACTCGTCTTTTTCTTGAACCTACAATTCGACAAAAGACCTATTAAAATAAACTAATAAATCCATCACCAACACAGAAATTTCATACTTTTGAATAATTAAGTGCATCAGTTGTAATCATGCTGTGTTCTTACCTCACTCTGTAAGTTGTGTTGTCCTTGTAAATTAGAACATGCCCCAGTGTCCTTGCAGCACAAACAACTTTGGAACCGTAATTCCACCAAAGACGGAAGTTTTGATAGAGCACCAGTTGTTGCCATGAGATTAGCAATTCTTGTCTCGCACATTGAGAGACGCATCAAATTAGGCATGCCAGAAAAACAGTCCTTCTGCAAACTAGCAAGTGAAGTACAAAAGTCCATATTGAGCGTATGCAGCCGCAAAAAGCTTCCAACCATGTTGAGTTTCTGGATATTAATAGACCTCAAGTTGAAGACTTGGCAAGCCAAGCAACCTTGTAAGAGATCCCTGGGGAGAATCCAAATCAATGGAACAAGTCAGAAACTTTCACACTCGTAAATTATTTCACAGATACGCAACGATTGGTTACAAAAGTTAAGTTACTTCCTAAACCAAGATATGCTTTCAAAATTCACCAAAAAAGGAAACATAAGTGAACTTTCCATTTTTATACTTCACCAGAAATTAATGTGAAAAATAGCCAAAAAATAAATTGTTCTCATGAATATGCATTGGAATTGCTTACAGACCACAGAAAATCATTCCCCAATGCCAAATCCTGGAGATCGACGACTCGAAGCTTTAGATTGACTGCATTTATCAAGGCCTTAACATTTGCTTTGCCCAGGTCACTATTGGATTCCAGAAATATGTCAACGGCATCAATGTCAGCAGAGTCACTTGACATAAGTAGGTTGGTTAGAGGCAAAATATCGGCATCCCTTAGCTGGTCTAAGGAAATCGCTATGCTACACTTTTCGTTGTTCGAACTCTGAATTTTGGCCTGAAAAATATCATAAGAATCATTGATATTAATATCTCGAAAAAGAAATTTGTTTTTACACTCAATTTCATATGATCAAAAGCATAACAGGTCAAAGTGAGAGCACATTCAAAATTTAAGACGACCTGAGAAAACCATGATAGAATTGCTGAATTGGGTTGCACCTCGTGTTTTTTGCAAGAGTCTTGGTACCTAGTGAGACCATAGAACAAGGGGAGTTAAATAAAATCCGTACTGAATAAATACATTACTAACAAAAAACAACATGCATCAAGCCACTAAACCAATGAAAGCTTCCACGTAAACCATGTTTCGTGTAAGCAATTAAGGGCCCGTTTGGTAACCATTTTGTTCATTCCTCCCTCCTCCCTCCCAGGCCCCCAGTACCCTTCCTCCACCTTTCTCATTCCCCGGGTTCCCCACTATCCAAGACAAAATAAAAGACTTGGAAACTAAAAACGAAACAGTTTATCAGACGAACCCTAAAACAACCGTATTTCCATATCTTTTGCATTAAGATAACACTGAATGATTCAATTTGGTTGAAGGCAATGCAACCTAGCTATACCAACAGAAAAATAAAAAGAGAAAATCTTTGTTCTAAATTCGTAAAAATAAGCATCTGGGTATCAACCAAAAAAGCATCACTCTCTGTAAACACAGAAACACAGATATCCGAGGGTCTGCCAATAGTAGTTGGTAAATTAAAAAAAAAGGTTTTTATCTCAGCATGCAGTTGGTCTTTCCTACTGCTAACAGAATAAAAAAATGCAAAAAAGCAGTAGCTGAAGGGATACCGAGCTTTTAAGCTGGAAACATCCATGGCTCCTTTCTTCTTCTTCTACTTCTTCTGGTTTTTCTGAGCCAAATGCAATGGTGAGAAGTGAACTGCGAATGAAGAAATTAAAGGGAAACTTCTACCAAAGTACAAAAAGTATGGTGGGTTGAGTAAGTGTGAAACATGTGCCAAGGGGGACTGTGTACGGAATAATTGAGGTTGGCCCTTCAGAAATCAGAACCACATGTCGCGTAAATGAAACGAGATAAGCACAAGTGTTAACGTCAGTTCCTATCTGTCCATTACAAGATGGTCCAATATTAAAAAGTATGCATGCCGTGGCAATGTAATCTTCACCCTTACTTATAAGGTAAATTACACTTTACCGTATCTGAAATCTACTGCAACTTCATGCAACATTTTCAAAACATTTCATTATCATACATCAAGTACTATTTTATTTCAATATAATACATCTGTTACATTTTTCATCTATTGATCTGTTAAGATCTAACGTGGCTACCATATTTGTGCACCACATGGTTGCCAAATTTGTGTCACGTGGCAATTTTTTTTTTATATACATTAAAAATATTATAAGAATTTACCCTATTTAAAAATAAAATAAAATAAAAACTGAAAACCCAGAAACCCAGTCCCCACCCCTCCCCTTCCCCCTCCCGCGCGGCAACCACCTCCCTCACAGAGAGGGAGATGCAAGACATTTTCGGATCAGTTCGCCAATCATTGGTGTTCTGCACTGCATCGGACAATGAAGACTCCCAAGGAGGAACCCTAATCAACAAGATCAATTCCTGCATTCGGTAATCTAGAGTCTTCTCCAAACCCTCGTCGCCGCTTCCATTGCTAGCAATGGTGAAGGAAAACGCACATTCGATCCAGCGGTGGAAGGGTGAGTTAATTGGCTGGGAAATGGGTTTGTTGGGAGAAATGAATGAGCGAAGGGGTTGCGATGGAGGTGGGGGTGGGTTTTTGGATGGGAGGGGAGGTGAAGAGAGTGGAGGAGAGGGAGGGGGATGGGGGGAATGGGTTTCTAGGTTTTCATTTTTTTTAATAGGGTAAATTCTTATAATATTTTTAATGTATAAAAAATTATTATTTTTGCCAAACGGATCAATGGATGAAAAATGTAACGGATGTATTATATTGAAATAAAATAGTACTTGAGCTATAAAAGTGAAATGTTTTGAAGATGTTGTATGAGATTGCAATAGACCTCAAACTTGAGGTGGTAAAGTGTAATTTACCCTTACTTATATGATTTGAAGACTGGTTAATCCAGAGCGAGCGTTTTCTTCTTTGACTTAGCTCACGTTTTTTTTTTTTTTTTTTTTTTCTAACCTAATCATTTTGTATTTTGTATTGGATTTGTTTCATATCTTATCTTGTGAAGATGGTCTAATACTATTCATATTCAGTTGTACATGAATACTGTAATCTACTCCAGGTAAATGACTGCTAATTACTTGTAATTACTTTTAGATCCCGTAATCACTAACCAAATCGTTGACTATCTTCAAGCCCTATAATCACTCTAATCAAATATTGTTCCTTTAACACTCCCCTCAAGTTAGAGTGTGGATATCAACAACGCTCAATTTGTGAAGATGCGAAGGAAAAACAAGTGTCCCTAGTGGCTTTGTAACATGTTAGCAATTTGTTCCCATGTTTGTACATAGGTTGTCTTGATCTTCCCTCTTTGAATTCTCGCAAGCAGTGTGGTAGTCTAGCTCAATGTGCTTGGTATGTTCATGGAACACATAATTCACTGCAATATATAAAGCAACTTGATTGTCACAAAATAGTCCTGTCAGGTTAGGATGACTTATTTGCAAGCCTTTCAATAAGTATCTCAACAAAGTAAGTTTACAAGTAGTTGCTGCCATGGAACGATATTTTGTTTTGGCAGATGATCATGCTACTATGACTTGTTTCTTGCTCTTTCAAGAAGTAAGTGAGTTCCCTAGAAAATGCAATAACTCGTACAGAACGATGTGTGATCGGACAACGAGCCCAATCCGCATCACAATAACCAATCAAGTTTAACTTACTTTGCAAAGAAGACAATAAACATTGACCAGGAACATGTTTAAGATAATTAAGAAGTCAATGAGCTACACCAAGATGGTGCCGCTTCGGCTTTTGAATAAATTGACTTAGAATGTTCATTGCATACGTGATCTTTGGCCTTGTGATTGTTGTAGGGTTAAAAAAGACAAAATTACCCTAAAGGCACAACAAAGCTTCTACGCGCAAGCAGCAGATAATCATGGCTCAATCAAGGTCAAAAGTGATCAAAATAGGTATTTATTCAAATCTCCCTCACTAGGTAACTCCCATATTATTTCTCCTAAATTATATTAATTAGCTAATTAATTAATTTATCACTCAATTAATTTATTAATTAGCTAATTAATTGTAAATTACACCCAAAAAACCACTAAATGTGGCCGATTCCCATCTCTCCCAAAGGGGCCAGCCACACCCCTATAAATACCACCACAATTTCTCCAAAAACCTAAGTTGAATTGTCTTACAAAAATTCTCTAAATTCTCCAAACACTTTTCCCTCAAAATTCTAACTTTGGCATCAGAGGTTCTTCAACTTAAGCCCTATTTTCATCATGGCCGCGTGAGGCTCTTGGCCTTGACCTAATGTGAAGACCTATATTTAAATATTATTATTTAGTAATTAAATAAATTTTGATTACATATACAAATTTATTTAGTTGTTGGTGTCCACGCGTTGGCCAAATGAAAGAATTGGCATGCTTGTAATTTGAAATGATAAATGAGTAGGACTACTTGGAGAGCACTCCAGTTTGGAGGTGGCAAACCAGTTTTCATCTTTCCTTTTGAGTGACACCTCCCCCTTCACTTTGATTATTGAACACTTAAAGCTCATGCTTTGCATGATGATAAAAAAATAAAAAATAAAAAAAAATAAAAAAAAAAAAAAATGAAAACAAGCCTTATCTATTAGCTAGGTGTAGCTGCCTTATTTGTTCTTCTCTATCAAGTCGACAGTTCCTCCTCTCCAATTGCCGACTGTTCCTTTATATACATTTATTTGATGCATAATCACCAAGGATTGTATAAGCATAAATAGGGACCTCAAGAGCTGCAAACTCCGGTAAGAAACGAGTCTAGTGAGAGATGAATAAAGAGAAGAGGGAAAAGGTACTTTGGGTCAGAGAAAGTGAGTGAGTGAGAGAGAGGATGAGAAAAGAAATTAAGATGAAGGTTGAATTGGATGTCTGCGGAGATGGCAATAGAATGGGAAACAAATTAAGGTATAAGAGAATAGAGCTGCTGTGTTGATGATGGTTAGTCGGCTTTGAAAGAATCAAATAAAGGAGCAAAGTCGATTACGGTGGACTAATATCCTTCTGCCAGTATGAAAGGAACACGGACACAGAGGGGTAAGTACTAATTCTTTGACCTAAATGGTAGAGCTTATGAGCTTTCAATTAGGGTTGTGATTGAATGGAGTTAGACAAGAAAGTATTAGTATTATTATAGTATATAGTGAATTGTTTGGTTGTGATAGCTCTTATGAAATTAGCTTCACAAAATCCAATCCTACAATATTACTATCTTTTGCAATACCGCTTCAAGTATATATGTCAATTGATTTCTCAGCGAGTTATATATATAGAGCAACATATTAGTATCAAACTATATATATATATATATATATATATATATATATATATATATATATATATATCAGAGGAAAGAGCTGTTATCTACTAACTTGATCCAAGCTTGTTATCTTGTTATCAAGCTACAGACACATATGATATAAATAGTTTCAATTATATATGAAGTAAAGCACATATCTTGGAGTTGGAAATAATTGTATTATGCATATACATGGTTTAAAATGCCACCTTTCTTAATTATATACCAGAAAAAAGCATGCATATGTATATTTGAATTTCACATGCTCCATGATTTTCTAAAAGTTGTACTTATTCAAACATTTAGTTTGTTATGACCAAGCTATTCTAGATCAACCAAAATGACGTTTAAATTGGTTCGTGTTCAATTAGTAATACCAAGTTATTTGACTGGGGTTAGAGTTCATGTCATGCTTTTTAGTAATTGCCAACACTTGTGAATAGTAGTTGCTGAAGGTAGACTCTTGTAATAAAGAGTCAGAGCAATGCTTTGGAATCTAGGTAGGGGAAATACGGTAGACCTTTACGGAGATTCGCTTTATTAAATTTCGTAAAGCATTATATTATTATTATTATCAATCTTGTTGGTTGATTAATGTGATCTGGGTTGCTAATTGGACAAGTACTGCTCTTCTGTGTTTACTTGTTATTGGTTATGGAATTATTGGTGAAATGCTATTGGTTGAGAATATACTATGGTATATGTGAATGATAAATGAAAGTATTTGTGAATCATTCATAATTGGTCATGTGGTTGGAGTTTCAGTGGTGAGAAGGAATTGGAAATGAGGGTAGTTGGAAATGATCTTTTGTGTAGTTGAGCCAAACTCTTAGTAGGTACCAAGTCTCAGGCGAGCCCACCGTGCACAGTTTCTTTTGGGTAATTCAGGATTGGCGTCGAAGGGTTTTGGCAAGATGACTAACAAAAGGGGAATTTGGGATGATTCAGTTACATGGGGTTTAATTTGTATATTAAAACATTCGAACCACCACTGCAGAGGTAAAATGCACGGTATGGGACGTGCAGGTCTGCATGTTTTATTATATGAATTAATGGGCAGAGATGAAGAGTATTGCATTGCATTCATGCATTGTTATCAAGAATGATTTGTTACTTGATTACATGATTTTATAACACGTAATTTAGTATTGTCAATTTTACTATGGTAAGGTTATGTCCCTGCTGAGTTATTAAAGCTCACCCCTCTCTTGTTATGCAGGTTTACGAACTAAACAATTTAAGAAGGTAGACGGGATGAGATGTGACATCCCGTCCCAAAATTCATATTAGCGTACGTGTGAAATTACGACTTTGCCCCTAGTTCGTTTTTGTCACGTTATTGGTTGTTTTGTGTATGGTGTGGCATGTGTTGGACCACACACACACACTTACACACACTGTCACTCTCCCCTTTCCCTCTGTCTCTTCCCTGTCTCTCTCTCCCGTGTCTCCCTCTCCCTTCCCATCACCATAAACGTACGGACAAACACCAAACTCACCCAAACCATCATAGATCGAGGGAACCAACTACACCATTGAACTCGTGAGGCTGAGAGGAGCACGATCGTACCATTTTCAGGTAAGAAATACATCGTTTTCACGTCGATTCGAGGTAACCCGTTTTGGGTACTATTCATGCAAGATTAATCTAGCTCGTTTTTGGGTTTTTGAAGCTCGTAGGTGGCTTAGTGGTGTCCCAAGGAGCCTCGGAGTAGCTCGTTTGACGAATTTGGACGTCGGGATCACCGTGGTCGAAGTTGGCCAGTTTTGGATTGTGTGGACAGGTATGATCGCGTAATTTTTAGACTTTAAAAGTAGTCTATCGTGATTCTACAAGTCCTAAGCTTCATTTTGGTTCAAGAATCATGAAAAATGGTTGAGAAACGAGTGAGAAAACAAAGTTTGAAGTTTTTCCAGTTTTCCGGCGCCGGCGACGTCGCCGGAGAAGGTGACGGAATATTCCGTCAAGTTTGACGGAATATTCCTGACGCCGTTAACGGAATCTGTCAAAACTGACGGAATATTTCTAACGGCGTCAGTTGACGCCGTCCGTGTGCACCGCACGTGCTTGCGTATGGCCGGCGCGTGGGGGCGCGTGCGGCGGAGGAAATTTTTTCTAAAAATATGGTTGTGATCCTGAGGTTGTGTAGAGCACGTTGGTATATTCATTTGTCCATTTTGAGCAATGTATGAGAAGTTATTACGAGAAGTTGGTTTTGTACTTTTAGATTGACGTTTTTATAGTTGTTTCGCATATAGGTGACACGTACCCCGAGGACGAGCGTGCTCACTCGAGGCAGGGGGCTACGACCCTTTTATGTACCAGTGAGTGGGCTTTTGTTTTCCGTATATACCTATATACTATATTTTCCCAGAAATTGAATAAATGTTTATTATTTATGCCATGCATTACTTCATCATTATTCGTGCATTGATGATTATATTAGTAGTTGCATATATATATACATATGCATAGTGGGTGCTGTGGACGCACAGGTAAGTGCCAGGTAAGTGGTATTTATATTTACCTTCAGCAGTAGTTTGAGATGCTTAGAGAGCTCATAACCTGCACCCCCGGTGTTAGTGCTCCCGCCCAGAGTAGGGCACAGTCCTTCACGTGATGTTCACCTCCCGCACCATACGCTCAGCTTGGATCCAAGTTAGGTGCACAGTCCTGTCGTACAGACCACTTTAGGTGGTTCCGACTCGTAGGTGACCCGCGATTATTCGCACAGCCTTCACGTGATCGTAGCACTAGAGCGTATATATATGTTACACCCAGACCTGTCGTACACACCACTTCAGGTGGTTCCGACTCGTGGGCAGGTTCAGATATTGAGATTGAGATTTGAGCTCTAGATGCAGCCGTACAGGTCACGTTAGGTGACTCCGGCTGCCAGATTATATGATATTGACATGTTTATACCTGAGCACTTACATTGCATTATGAGGTTCCGACATGGCATATTATTAAGCATGATTGGCATACCCTTGAGCATGTTGGGCATATCTATACATACGTATATATGGTTATTTTCTGGGAAGTATACAGGTTTTACGGCGAGGGGTTAGAAAGTATTTCTATAAATGGTTTTCGAAAGATTTGTTTTTGCCCATTCACGCTTTTGTTTTGCGCCCCTCCAGGTTCTAGTTGATTAGCAGTTTCGGTGGTTTCCCAGAGGGCTTGTCCGGCATTTCTGACAGATACTCACCAGCGTATGGTCACCTTCGGGTGTACTTATGTCGCAGCTTTTCTTTTGGACTGCTATAGTCTTGCTCTGAATTTGTATCTCACTATGCTAGCACTTGTCTTAGTACTTTGTATGCTAGTTTTTAATTATTCGTACTTTTATATTACTGCTTTATTAGCTTCCGCACGTGCACATGGCTACGTCACCTTCGTGTGACGGCCAGCACGCCCTGATCTCGGTCGGGGTGTGTCAGTTTGGTATCAGAGCCTAGGTTTGGCAGTCCTGTGTCCTTGTGAGTATTCTAATGGTTTTGGTGTCTTCTGTCAGAATTATGCCGCCTCGTCGGGAACCACGTCGCTCTTCTGAGTCTAGCTTCCCCGATGTTGCTCAGTTGGGGGAAGTTTTTGCTATAGCCCTTCAGTCAGTATTGCGCCCTCCCCAGAGGACTCCTCTGGAGACTATGTACAATTTGAAATTGGATAAGTTTAAGGGTAGTGAGGGGCACGAGGGCGCAGAGCGGTGGTTGGAACACATAGAGAAGACTTTCCGTGTGCTGCATAATCAGGGGAACTTGCCTATGGAAAGGTGGGTCGAGACGACCTCATGGTTTCTGGATACGGAGTCTGCAGCCTGGTGGGAACAGGAGCTTCGTCGTTTGACTCCAGACGAGAAGACTAATTGGGATGTTTTTAAGGAGTTTTTTAAGAGGAGATTTGTGCCCCCTGAGTATATTGACCGTAAGAAACAGGAGTTCACTGAACTGAGACAGCGGAAGATGACGGCCAATGAGTTCTACTGCAAGTTTACTGATTTGTCCCGTTACCATCCTGACGTCGCTGGTAATCCGGCGGAGATGCTTCGTTGTTTCCGCCTAGGCACTAAAAAGAAGTGGCGTTCGATGACTACTACTGTTCACAGCGAGACCTACCAGGATTTTTACGAGATATTGTTGAGGATAGAGGACTCTGAGAACATGTCGAGCGACAGTGAAGAAGAGAAAGACAGCAATCAGAAGAGGGATGACAAAGGAAAAGGTCAAGCATCGCTCGGGCCTCGCCAGACTCAGAACTTCAAGAGGGGTGGTGCTAGTTCGAGTTCTTCTAGTGGTGGCTTCAGTGCCACTGGACAGGGTCGTGGAGGTAGATTTTCTCGTGGCGCTAGAGGCCAGAGGCAGGGCGATGGTGGTCGAGGCAGAGCCCCTGTTTGCCGCAGGTGTAACAACCGGCATTTCGGCGAGTGTAGGCGTGGTAGCAGTGGGTGCTTCACGTGTGGACAGGTGGGACATAGAGCTGCAAATTGTCCCCAGGGTCAGCCGCAGAAACCGCAGCAGACTTTTATGCCACCACCTGCACCACTCCAGCAGATCCAGGGTCCGACTAGCTACGGCCAGACGGGTCGAGGTGGTGCTTACCACTATCAGGGTGATGCTGTCCCTTATGCTCTGGGGCAGTATCAGTATCCTCAGGATCCCTATTCCCAGGGTGGCTATCCTCAGTATTCGGGCGGCTATATGCCGTATCCTCCAGCTCCAGTAGGTGGCTTTCAGTGGTATCAGGGAGGACAGTATCAGCAGGGTGAGATTGCTACCAGCAGTGCAGGGTCTTCGAGGCAGTCGGGTCAGCCCAGTCAGGGGCATGGTGCTCAGGGACGCGGTGTTCGGGCGAGCGGAGGCCGCGGCGGACGTCAGCAGGGCCAGGGACGTCTTCACAATATTTCTCTGCAGGATGCTCAGAACAACCCAGACTTGATTATGGGTACGTTAAACATTCTTGGTTGTTTTGCTAGAGTCTTAATTGATTGTGGAGCTACACATTCCGTAATATCTTATACCTTTGCTCAAGTGACGCAACCTCGCCCCACACCTCTAGGGTACGATTTAGAGTTCGCTATGCCTAGAGAAGAGAGATGTGTTGTAGATTGTGTGTACCCAGGATGTCCAGTGATCGTAGAGGGTGTTGCTTTGTCAGCCGATCTTATCTCGTTGGATATTGTGGATTTTGATGTGATTCTGGGCACGGATTGGTTAAATTTCTATCGTGCCAACATTGACTGTTACGGGAAAGTAGTTACGTTTCACCGACTTGGACTACCTGTGGTTACTTTCGTGGGTGAGCAGAGTGGGGTGAGACATGGCGTTATTTCGGCGCTGCGAGCGAAAAGGTTGTTGTCTAAGGGTTGTCAGGGGTATCTAGCTCATGTGGTGCTAGATGAGGCTGTTCCTAACAGAGTTGAGGACGTGAGAGTGGTCAGACACTTTCCTGATGTTTTCCCCGAGGATTTACCTGGTTTACCCCCAGATCAAGACATAGAGTTCACTATTGAGTTGCTTCCAGGTACTAATCCTATTTCTTTAACTCCTTATCGTATGGCTCCCGCGGAGTTAAGGGAATTGAAGGTTCAGTTGCAGGAGTTAGTGGATAAGGGATTTATTCAGCCTAGTACTTCGCCTTGGGGCGCTCCAGTTTTGTTTGTGAGGAAGAAAGATGGAACTTTGAGGCTGTGTATCGACTACAGGAAATTGAATCGGGTGACGATTAAAAACCGTTATCCATTGCCTCGTATCGATGATTTGTTTGACCAGCTGAGAGGTGCTTGTGTGTTCTCTAAGATAGACTTGAGGTCTGGTTACTATCAGCTGAAGATTAGTAGGGATGATGTCCCTAAGATGGCGTTCAGGACTCGTTACGGTCATTACGAGTTTCTGGTTATGCCATTTGGGTTGACGAATGCACCAGCTGCCTTCATGGATTTGATGAATCGGGTGTTCCAGCCTTACTTGGATAGGTTTGTTATTGTCTTCATCGACGATATTCTGGTGTATTCTAAGTCCAAAACGGAGCACGTTCGACATCTTACTTTGGTGTTGAAGAGGTTGAGGGAACACCAATTATATGCTAAGTTTAGCAAGTGCCAGTTCTGGTTAGACCAAGTTGCGTTCTTGGGGCACATCATTTCAGCTCAGGGTATTTTGGTGGACCCTCAGAAGGTTGCAACGGTGGAGAGTTGGGAGCAACCGCGAACCGTCACCGAGGTGAGAAGTTTCCTTGGTTTGGCGGGGTATTATCGGAGATTCGTTAAGGATTTTTCGGTGATTGCCTTGCCACTGACGAGATTAACGAGGAAGGATGTTAAATTTGAGTGGGATGATAAGTGTGAACAGAGTTTCCAGCAGTTGAAGCTCACTCATGCACCTGTTTTGGCACTCCAGGACGATAGTGGTGATTTCGAGGTTTTTAGCGATGCTTCCTTGAATGGTCTGGGATGTGTATTGATGCAGCATGGTAGGGTGATTGCTTATGCTTCGCGGCAGTTGAAACCTCATGAGTTGAATTACCCTACACATGATTTGGAGTTGGCTGCTATCATCTTTGCGTTGAAGTTGTGGAGACACTATCTTTACGGAGATAAGTGTAGGATCTTTACAGATCACAAGAGTCTCCAATATCTCTTTACTCAGAAGGAACTTAATCTTCGTCAACGGAGGTGGTTGGAGTTGCTCAGCGATTACGATTGCACGATTGATTATCATCCTGGTCGTGCAAACGTAGTGGCTGATGCACTTAGCAGGAAGTCACAGGGCCGTATTAATGCATTGTACGCTAGTCATATTCCTCTTTTGGTGGACTTGCGTGCTACGGGAGTGAGGTTAGAAGCAGAAAATCGAGAAGTGGCGCTACTTGCTAATTTCCAAGTTAGACCAATTCTAGTTGATCGGGTGCTTGAGGCTCAGGTAACTGACCAGGAGACTCAAGAACTAATCCAAGCTCGAGATCAAGGAAGGAGGCGAGACCTCAGAGTTCGTGATTCTGATGGCATGTTGATGCTAGAGAATAGAATGTTCGTGCCTAATAATGTGGAGTTGAAGAATGAAATTCTTGATGAAGCACATATCTCGGCTTACGCTATGCATCCAGGAGCTACTAAAATGTATCATACCATTCGACCATTTTATTATTGGCCGGGTATGAAGAGGGAGATAGTCGAGTATGTGAGCAGGTGTGCTGTTTGTCAGCAGGTTAAAGCAGAAAGGAAGAAGCCGTTTGGGTTGTTGTAGCCGCTTCCCGTTCCAGAGTGGAAATGGGAAAATATCACTATGGATTTTGTGTACAAGTTGCCGCGTACACAAAATGGCTTTGACGGCATTTGGGTGATCGTTGATCGGCTCACTAAATCAGCACATTTTATTCCAGTGAGGGAGAAGTATTCTTTGAGCCGTTTAGCGGAGTTGTTTATCTCGAAGGTTGTGAAGTATCATGGTGTCCCAGTGAGTATTGTCTCGGATCGTGATCCACGATTCACATCGAAGTTTTGGGTGGCTTTTCAGGAAGCTTTGGGCACGAGGCTACTTTACAGTACGGCGTATCATCCACAGACAGACGGACAATCAGAGAGAACTATTCAGACTTTGGAGGATATGCTGCGAGCTTCGGTGTTGCAGTTTGGTGATGTTTGGCATCAGCGGTTAGATTTGATGGAATTTGCTTACAACAACAGTTTTCATTTGAGCATTGGCATGGCGCCATTTGAGGCCTTGTATGGCAGAGCTTGTCGCACACCATTATGTTGGTCAGAGGTTGGTGAGAGAGTTTTAGTGGGTCCGGAGATTGTCGAGGAGACTACTCAGAATGTTCAGGTGATTAAGTCTAACCTGAAAGCAGCCCAGGACAGGCAGAAGAGTTTAGCGGATCGGCATGCTACGGACAGAGTGTACGAGGTCGGAGATTGGGTGTTTCTGAAGCTTTCACCGTGGAGAGGTGTCGTGCGATTTGGAAAGAAGGGGAAGTTGAGCCCCAGGTACATCGGACCATACACGGTCACAGAACGAGTTGGTGAGGTAGCTTACAGGTTGGAGTTGCCTCCGAAGTTGGCTCGAGTGCATAACGTTTTTCACGTGTCTATGCTCCGACACTATGTTGCTGATCCATCTCACGTGATACCTCCTCAACCGTTAGAGATTAATCCAGATTTGACGTATGACGAGGAACCGGTGACGATCATCGACTGGAAAGAGAAGGTTCTGAGGAATAAAACGGTAAACTTAGTGAAAGTTTTGTGGAGGAATCATTCAGTCGAGGAAGCTACGTGGGAGACAGAAGATCGGATGAGGGATTTGTATCCTCGATTGTTCTTTGACCACTAGGGGTTGTTACTTGGTTGTTTTGAATTTCAGGACGAAATTCTATTAAGGTGGGTAGGTTGTGACATCCCGTCCCAAAATTCATATTAGCGTACGTGTGAAATTACGACTTTACCCCTAGTTCGTTTTTGTCACGTTATTGGTTGTTTTGTGTATGGTGTGGCATGTGTTGGACCACACACACACACTTACACACACTGTCACTCTCCCCTTTCCCTCTGTCTCTTCCCTGTCTTTCTCTCCCGTGTCTCCCTCTCCCTTCCCATCACCATAAACGTATGGACAAACACCAAACTCACCCAAACCATCATAGATCGAGGGAACCAACTACACCATTGAACTCGTGAGGCTGAGAGGAGCACGATCGTACCATTTTCAGGTAAGAAATACATTGTTTTCACGTCGATTCGAGGTAACCCGTTTTGGGTACTATTCATGCAAGATTAATCTAGCTCGTTTTTGGGTTTTTGAAGCTCGTAGGTGGCTTAGTGGTGTCCCAAGGAGCCTCGGAGTAGCTCGTTTGACGAATTTGGACATCGGGATCACCGTGGTCGAAGTTGGCCAGTTTTGGATTGTGTGGACAAGTATGATCGCGTAATTTTTAGACTTTAAAAGTAGTCTATCGTGATTCTACAAGTCCTAAGCTTCATTTTGGTTCAAGAATCATGAAAAATGGTTGAGAAACGAGTGAGAAAACAAAGTTTGAAGTTTTTCCAGTTTTCCGGCGCCGGCGAAGTCGCTGGAGGTCCGCCGGAGAAGGTGACGGAATATTCCGTCAAGTCTGAACTGACGGAATATTCCTAACGGCGTCAGTTGACGGAATCTGTCAAAACTGATGGAATATTCCTAACGGCGTCAGTTGACGCCGTCCGTGTGCACCGCACATGCCTGCGTGTGGCCGTGCCTTGGCCGGCGCATGGGGGCGCGTGCGGCGGAGGAAAATTTTTCTAAAAATATGGTTGTGATCCTGAGGTTGTGTAGAGCACGTTGGTATATTCATTTGTCCATTTTGAGCAATGTATGAGAAGTTATTACGAGAAGTTGGTTTTGTACTTTTAGATTGACGTTTTTATAGTTGTTTCGCATATAGGTGACACGTACCCCGAGGACGAGCGTGCTCACTCGAGGCAGGGGGCTACGACCCTTCTACGTACCAGTGAGTGAGCTTTTGTTTTCCGTATATACCTATATACTATATTTTCCCAGAAATTGAATAAATGTTTATTAGTTTATGCCATGCATTACTTCATCATTATTCGTGCATTGATGATTATATTAGTAGTTGCATATATATATATACATATGCATATTGGGTGCTGTGGACGCACAGGTAAGTGCCAGGTAAGTGGTATTCATATTTACATTCAGCAGTAGTTTGAGATGCTTAGAGAGCTCATAACCTGCACCCCCGGTGTTAGTGCTCCCGCCCAGAGTAGGGCACAGTCCTTCACGTGATGTTCACCTCCCGCACCATACGCTCAGCTTGGATCCAAGTTAGGTGCACAGTCCTGTCGTACAGACCACTTTAGGTGGTTCCGACTCGTAGGTGACCCGCGATTATTCGCACAGCCTTCACGTGATCGTAGCACTAGAGCGTATATATATGTTACACCCAGGCCTGTCGTACAGATCACTTCAGGTGGTTCCGACTCGTGGGCAGGTTCAGATATTGAGATTGAGATTTGAGCTCTAGATGCAGCCGTACAGGTCACGTTAGGTGACTCCGGCTGCCAGATTATATGATATTGACATGTTTATACCTGAGCACTTGCATTGCATTATGAGGTTCCGACATGGCATATTATTGAGCATGATTGGCATACCCTTGAGCATGTTGGGCATATCTATACATACGTATATATGGTTATTTTCTGGGAAGTATACAGGTTTTACGGCGAGGGGTTAGAAAGTATTTCTATAAATGGTTTTCGAAAGATTTGTTTTTACCCACTCACGTTTTTGTTTTGCGCCCCTCCAGGTTCTAGTTGATTAGCAGTTTCGGTGGTTTCCCAGAAGGCTTGTCCGGCATTTCTGACAGATACTCACCAACATATGGTCACCTTCGGGTGTACTTATGTCGCAGCTTTTCTTTTGGACTGCTATAGTCTTGCTCTGAATTTGTATCTCACTATGCTAGCACTTGTCTTAGTACTTTGTATGCTAGTTTTTAATTATTCGTACTTTTATATTACTGCTTTATTAGCTTCCGCACGTGCACATGGCTACGTCACCTTCGTGTGACGGCTAGCACGCCCTGATCTCGGTCGGGGTGTGTCATGAGATCAGATTAAGTGTGAGGATAGAATTTTGTATTTATTTATTTAGCCTTGTAAAGAATTATTGAGTTATTTTAAATACGAAGAATTTTATTTTCCAACCAGTTTCTGTTTTATTTTATTTATTTAGTTTTTAGCTCACGTTTCGAACTTGGGATCGAATTTTCCACCTACCCCGAGTCTAGGGTGTGCCACCTAAGGTGTTAATTGTTTTTGCAAGTGCATTTTCGTCCAAGAATAAGAAGGAAGAAATTTGCATCCATACAAAATTGTTGTTTTGCTTTTTTATCACATAGGTCAATCACATACTTTTCTTAAAAATAATTTAATCTATTTTGGATTAAAAAAATTCTATCACATTTTAATCGCTTTTTCAATATTTTTGTTAATTATTTTATTTGGCAGAAAAGAAGCTAAGATTACATCGTGGTCAGACGTTGCACACAACTTTACTTTTTTGTCGTTCGATTCACTGCTCCAACCAAGAATTGCAGTTTTTACGAGCTTGAAAGTCAAGCTATTTGTAGGTATATATTTGAATCAAAAAATCAATTTTTTGCTATTCTTTTTTTTTTTTTTTTAGATTTTTACGTGCCAGTTTAGTTTTGAAATTTTGTTTTTCTCTCTTTGCTAGATAGCGTTAGATGGTTTTATTCAGTCTTCAAATATTTTTGAAAATAAGTCTGGGTGTTCTGTGCCTCTATAACACAAATATTTTCATGTGTGAAAATAAAATTTGTTATGTTATGTAGTGTTTGAACAACAAAGTGTTCATACATATACTTTGTTGCGTCTGTTTTAATTTTCTTCTTAAAAAATGAGTGTAGGTTTGAGTTAGTCATTTGCATAACTGCTTACAATGTCAACTGATACATCTTTTTTCCTTCTTTCTATTTTCGTTTCCTTTTTTATCTTTCTTTTTTCTTATTTTTTTTCATTTTTTGAGCGCATACAACATCATCCTCAACAATACTGGTACAATACTTTTCTTCGTTGATCTAGAGATTCCAGAATTAAATTCATATAAATCAGTGTCAGTTCATTCATTATCGTACAATCAAAATCATAACACACCTAGAATTATTAAAAGAAAAAAAGTTATTCTTTTTTATGGTCATTTCACTAATGTTAGATCAAAATTGTTGCAGGTTTTTTGGCTTGTCTCACCCTATTACAACACTCCCTCCCTCTAATTAGGCAAGAGAAACTGAAGTTTTCCAGGCTGAGGTCATGATTGAAGAGTTGGGCTATTTGGACCCCGGATTTATATAAGGTACACATAATGCTTTTATTTTATCATATTAAATCAAAACAATCTTATTCACTTTTTACTTCTTTTACATAAGCTTTCTATTTAATGTTATTAACCATCTAAACATCTGTCTGAATATTTCACAAGATGATACATTTTTATGCAAGGCATCAATTAAGCGGTTTAACATAACATATAAATGGTGGTATACTGCTTGCCCTACATGTGCCAAACAAATGTACAAGGGCCCAACGACTGATCAACTGATGTGTCAAAAACATCCAAATCAAATGTTGACTCCTTGGTAATGAGTTAAACACTATATTTCGGTTTTCTCAATTGATCATTATCTCATATCATTCTTAAACTGAAACTTATCCTTTATTTTGTTTTTAATTACATATTTTCAATTAATAGTTCATTGATCATGTAACCACATTACAACTTAAAAACTTAATAAAATTTGAAATGCAACTTTGCACACAGCCATCCTTTTATTTTTCATATGATTAGTATTAACATTCAGTTATAACATAAAAAAATCTATGAGAATGCAGTTTTTGACTTATTACACCATTTATCCTCTGTAATTAATGTTTTTTTTTTTGTCTGAATGAATGTACAAAGTGTTCTTGGTCCTTGAAGACGAAACGAATGAAATCAGTGCTCTCATTATCGGCAAATCAGGCGAAAAGGTCTTTGGTATGGCATGCAAAGATTTGGTTTTCAATCGAAGATCAATAGATCAAAAGCAATTGCCAAGTAAGCTTCTCAGACTTATAGGCCAAAGGAAAAATTTTCACCTCCTATTTGGAAGCCAACAAAATTTGTTGAATTCAAATAATTTCCTCATCTACAATGTTTCTAAGGACACAATGATCCAACCAACAACACCACAGTCTATTAGCAAAGAAATTGCAGTGTCTTCCATGACAATTTCATCGTCCACTACACCGACTGAAAAAATTGGAGAATTGCAGAAGAGAAAAAGAGATTCAATCAGGAAAGCCCTTTTTACAAAAGCATTTTTTTTTCTCAATCTCAAATTATTTTCAATCTGACCTAAATCTATTTTTCCAATCTCTTTAATATGTTTGGCACAGCGAGACAGAGGAAATCTCTGAAGCAGATGTGCAGGATTTTCATCAGGTTCTGATCAAATTGTTGAAAGAAAAAAAGCTTCTCCAACTAGCGTGAAAAAAGACCCTCCTGTACAAAAGAACTAGGTAGCTTTGATTCATTCCCATTTTTTATGCGATGTAACCATATTTATACACACACTTGATTACAGCTCAGTTAGCATTTACATCTTTTTTTTCTCCCTCTGCAAATTCTTTTATTTGCTGTCACTACCAGAAGGAACAAACTTTTGCTGTTGTAGAAAACAGTCTTACCATCTTTTGCTAAAACAACAACAATGCTTCTCCATATTTTTTGCATTAAAAGGAAGGGAAGTTCGGCTAAACCACATAATAGGCAGCCTAATTTGGTATCAAATTCGTCATCCACAAAATTCAAACCTAAAACTTCACTTCTAAGTGAAAATAAATACCACCATTCCAAAAGACAACGTAATCAGATTTGAAACCAAAGTTTCAGTAAAAACTGTGACACTGCTCCGTGACGTTAGTTATCAATCCAATATCATGACAGAATTGAAACAATTAGACTTAAGAGACGTAGAAGAGTGCATGCAAATAAAAAAAAACACATGCGCCAAAATCATTTCTTGTTCACAAAATACCCTGCTCATTTATCACATGTGCCAAATGCCAAAGAAAATTTTTCGTATAGCCGACCGGTACTACATCACGTATTATTATATGAATGCAGAATATAATTGATACGGCGAAGAAAACAATATAAAACAAAAGCAAGCGAAAGTAAAGAGCAATCGAAAGGCGAATAAAAGCAGTGAATTCAGATCATGTGTCAAAAGAATACAATGGGAACCCGATCCGGCCAGCCAGGCACAACAGCCAGGTCTGTAGTAAATAAATAATCAACAGAAGAGTACGCAGGACAAAAGATTAAAATAATAAGGACTGCAAAACAACAAACACCGTCCCTCCTTCCTCTCTTCTTCTTTTAGTATAATGCCAATACTGCCCATCCCAATGCCATGGATCCCATCACCTTGAGGGACCTGATCGTCATTGCACCACTCTGCATTGCCAAAATCCACAGATTAAAATATTACAACAAACCCCAAGAAATAGTCTTTTTTTAATTTAGCACATTAATAATTTCCTACCATCAGGTGTTTACCATAATGACACTAAACACTTTCCTTCATCTCTCATCTCTCAGATTAACTCTAATGGTAAGCTAAAAATTAAATTACCTTCTAAAATTTTCCTTCAAACCCAATTCATCTTAAGAAGAAATTTTTAACTAAATGTTAAATGCTAAATTCCCCCCAAAATTTAACCCAGAAATCGAAATAAACGTCATCCAATATTTATCAAAACATAATTTTTTTTAGATTAAAATGTTAATAAAATTAATTTATGATAATCTACATATTTATTTTTTTAATTTAATTTAATAAAAAAATCTAAATTTATTCTTTAATAATCTCATACTAAAATTTTAGACTAGAACCGTTAGAGCAAAAAAACTGTTTCTGGACTAAAAGTTAAATTTTTCAGTCTAAAAAATTTGATTTTTAACCCAATCATTGAAATTGTCTCAGTAAGATTCATTTCTAAATTTTTTTGACCTAGGGTTAATTAAGTAAATTTATCACATATTTTACCCAACCTAACCACCACCTATGGTGGCGCGTGAGTAGTATGTAGAGTCGGTATGCCGTGGGTGGCGGGACAATCCACCGCCTCGATCAACAGATCTGATGAATGTACATTAGGGCAAAACGTCTACTACACGCTTAAGGGAGCGCGTGAACAAATAGATAATCAAAACGCGGCGTTTCGAGTGATAACAAAGGATTAGCGCGGCCTTTACAGTGACGTTATGAACCCAAGTAAAATTTGAACTGAAAATTCCAGATCTGGGTGCGCATTGCATCCACAGCGCATAATAGATCTAAACAGAAAACAAAAGATTGGAAACAGAGAGCATACCTGGTCGTCAGCTGCAGTTGAAGGACCAGGAGTCGAAGCTTCAGGGCTCGATGCAGGTCCCTCCGGCGCCGGTGGGCTGGCAGTATCCGGAGTCGGAGCAGCCGCAGGAGATTTGTGCTTCGACTTCTTGCTGGGAGCCGGAGAAGGGACCTCAGTAGTAGTGGGTGCCTCAGCTGCGGGAGCAGGGGTGGCTGGCGGAGGAGATGTAGCCAGTGGTGGGGAGCTGACCGGAGCCTTAGCCGGTGGGGAGCTCACTGGAGACGGCAATGGGGGTGAGACGGTAGCGGCAGGAGGAGTGGCCGCCGGAGTTGGAGCAGCGGCGGGCTTGGGTGGAGCCGACGCCGGAGTGGGAGCAGGTTTGGGGGTGGCAACTGGAGATGGTGACTTGGGCTGAGGAGCTGCAGCTGGTGTAATAGCTGGAGGGGTGGCGGATGGAGTGGCCGGAGTTGTAGTGGGTGCGGCGGATGGGGCCTGGCCTCCGACACCGGCGACAAGAAGGCAGATGAGTGCGATGGTGAAGATGTTGTTCCGCTCCATCTCTATCAGATTTGCTATCGCAGGATTGAGATAGAAATGTTTGGAGAGAGAGAGAGAGAGTGAGAATGTAATAGTCTTGACGAGAGTTTATATATGCCTGATCTCAACGGGAAGAAAAGAGGGTTTAATCTGGAGCGTACATTGAGCTGGGACCGGTTCGGAGATGGGCCCGGATTAGCCGTTCGATAGATGCACAAACACGAAGGGAAGGTTGGGACAGTCTGGCCTAGGACCACCAGACGCATGTGACACGTCCACTACTAAACATACTTCTTAGGTCATCTCTAACCGAATAAGAGTTTAATGAACATTATCATGTCATATTTCTTACTATATCTAATCAAGGAGGCCAAATGATCATAGACAAAATATAGGCTTGTGACAAAAGGCCATAAGCCAAACATAATTTATTATTTTAATTGAATTAATATAACTACTTAAATTAAACTATCTCAATAATATTTCGAAATGTAATCTCAATAATTTTTTGGATAGGATTTCAAGTGATATGTGTCGATAAAGTGAGTAACTCTCTAGATTTCTTGTCCATATGTAATCTCGAGAAGAACCATAGAGTAGGCGTTTAAGTTTTATGTTGTTAAATATTTTTTTAATGTTGTTTAAATTTGAATAACTCCCCCAAGTAGTACTAGAGTGGAGATTGTGTTGTTTAATGTTGTTTAAGTTTAATGTTATTTAATATTGTTTAGGTAGTTAAAGGAAAAATTAGAATTTTTTATTTTTATTTTTAAAAATTTTGTCCCAAAAAAAAATAATTCAAATCCGACGATCACTTGGCATCAACTAGCCATTGCTAGCTGGCGTCATGCTAATGCCAGGTAGCTGTTGGATTTGAAATATTGGGCCGGCCTAGTGGGGCCCACTAGCCATTTGGCCTAACTCTCGGTTGGAGACGGTTTTCGTGTCATTTCAAGCTATTTTAGCCATATATCCCTTTGACCGGGTCGGTTGGAGATGACCTTAGATTATTTTCAAAAGAGATGTCAAATCTTAAGTGTAATGTCATGTAATCAAATTTGAAGGTAAGAGTTAGCTCCAACCGATGGATTGACATATGAATTTTCATATGTCAAATCTGACATATGAGAAAAGATAATGTCGAATAATTTTTAATTATTTTATTGTGTGGATTCCATTAATGCTCAAATCATTTTTTAATTATACATTTCCATTGGAAATGCTCTTAGACGGTCAAATTTTAAACATAAAATTTAAGTTTGAAAACTTATGTGTCACATTGATTTTTCTTTCTAAATTGTGTTTTCTAACCGAAATGTCAAATTTAAACTATTATTTATTACATTATTTATTTTTTATAGCTGTAATTGGTATTTTAAAACAAAAGATAAGCATAAAAATTATGATAAGCATTTTTTAATTACTACAAATAGATTTGAAGTCAACAATAACAGTAAAAAAAGACAACAACAATATTTTTCAACCGAGAAACTAAATCTATGTGGCATGATATGAATGACATCTCTCCCCCTTGCTGTCAAATTTAAGATCAGCTTTCATTACCAATGGAATGTTTAAATATTTTTATATTATTTTAATTCATTTTCTTTCATTACCAATGCAAAGAAAACAAATATGAATTTTTATTTTATATTTAAAATTTAATATATCGGGTGGAAAACAAAACCTTAAATATGTCAAAGTATCATATAAGCTGTCAAATTTAAATTTTATATTTAAAATTTGACATCTTTAAAGATGATCTTACTTATTTTTAATGATGACGTAACATCATTTCATATTCTTCTATTAAGCATACACTTCATAATTTACACTTTGGCTATAAGTTAAATGTGCCAGTTTGTTTGATAATCATATACGATTTAACAACCATTTCGTTACTTGTCACAATATGGTCCACCTCTTTCAAACCATTTGTCACAAATTCCAACTATTCCACCTCCTCATTTATGTGTATTACATCGAACAACTTTTTCAATAGCGGCGAGACCTACTTTAATTGGCAAGTTATTTCTGCTAGAGAATAAGTCGTACAATATTGTACGCATAAATGTGGTCTCCTTCAGCATTGCTCTTTTTGCTTTCAGTTGTGACAATTTAACAAAAAATAAAAATTATAAAACAAGTTAATAATAAATAATTAAAAACTCTTGATATAAATGGCAAAAATAGAAACTAAAAAGAAGGCCAACGGACCAGAATTATTATTTGGCATATTTTAGTCACAACTGGGTTTTGTTACAGCTGGTTCGTTTCAGATGGGGTCATTTGCCAGTTTGACAGACCACTTGGCGCCGGCCACGTGGATCGTCGTGACAATAATATTACGTGGGGGTTTACTGTTGTTTGGTATCTTTCGTTGGATTTCTTCAGCACCGCCAAAACTATATGGGCCCGGGATATGTTTGCCTCGGAAACCGTGATCGGGAAACGCATATTTTTGTCTGTTGGTATCTACCTGGATTCTTTCCTTTTTTTAATAGAAAATGATGAGATTTTAATCTCTTTTTTTCTTTCTTTTATTTGTATATTAAGAAAAATAATAATTAGGAGAGTCTCTCTGTCTTGACATGGAAAACAATGAGGACTGAGTTGGGACGTGATATTTTTATTTATTATTATTTTTTTTAACATACAATATTATCTACATTAAGATAATAGAGTAAACTTAACCTTACATAAGTAGCAATTTTGTGGTTCAAATTTACTTTTGACGAGAATCGAACATAAAACATTTCAGTTACAGGTTTTATTTGTAGTTCGTAGATGAGTTTCATATAGTGGCAAGATAACAAAAATTATTTGGTGTTTTGAAGTATAAAATATCACTAAAGTTTTGACCTTTGAATCTTGATTTTGATGGTTTTTATCAAAGATTTAATAGTTAAAAGATCTGAAGTATTCAACACTCCGCATGATAAAAAAATCTCTCAAAATATGGTAAAAGACAAACTGAAAAAATAAATATGCTTAAAGGCAACAAAATAAATTGGCTTAAATGTCAAAATGGTCCATGTGTTATAGTTATATGGCCAATTTAGTGTCACATCCCGGCCCGAGGCGAATCACTTTCCGGGCCCGCTCCACCACCGTAGCACGATATTGTCTGCTTTGGGCTTACCATTCCCTCACGGTTTTGTTTTTGGGAACTCACAAGCAACTTCCCAGTGGGTCACCCATCATGGGATTGCTCAAGCCCCCTTCTCGCTTAACTTCGGAGTTCCTAAGGAACCCGAAGCCAGTGAGCTCCCAAAAGGCCTCGTGCTAAGTAGGGATGGGAATATACATTTAAGGATCACTCCCCTGGGCGATGTGGGATGTCACAATCCACCCCCCTTAGGGGCCCGACATCCTCGTCGGCACACACGCGACCAGGGTTAGGCTCTGATACCAAATTGTCACATCCCGGCCCGGGGCGGATCACTTCCCGGCCCCGTTCCACCACCGTAGCACGATATTGTCCGCTTTGGGCTTACCAAGCCCTCACGGTTTTGTTTTTGGGAACTCACGAGCAACTTCCCAGTGGGTCACCCATCATGGGATTGCTCAAGCCCCCTTCTCGCTTAACTTCAGAGTTCCTACAGAACCCGAAGTCAGTGAGCTCCTAAAAGGCCTCGTGCTAAGTAGGGATGGGAATATACATTTAAGGATCACTCCCCTAGGTGATGTGGGATGTCACATTTAGCCCTCGTGTTTTCTATTTAGCTAATTTAGTCCTCGTGTTTGTTTCTTTTAGCCAATTAAGAATATTTTGTGACATCCCACATCGCCCAGATGAGTGATTCTTATATGTATATTCTCATCCCTACCTAGCACGAGGCCTTTTGGGAGCTCACTGGCTTCGAGTTCCTTAGGAACTCCGAAATTAAGCGAGAAAGGGGCCAGAGCAATCCCATGATGGGTGACCCACTGGGAAGTTGCTCGTGAGTTCCCAAAAACAAAACCGTGAGGGAATGGTAAGCCTAAAGCGGACAATATCGTGCTACGGTGGTGGAGTTGGGCCCGGGAAGAAGTTAAGCGAGAAGGGGGCCAGAACAATCCCATGATGGGTGACCCACTGGGAAGTTGCTCGTGAGTTCCCAAAAACAAAACCGTGAGGGAATGGTAAGCCTAAAGCGGACAATATCGTGCTACGGTGGTGGAGTTGGGCCCGGGAAGTAGTCCCTCCCGGGCGGGGATGTGACATATTTCATTCAATTTCTTTTTAAAAAAAAATCATAAGATAAATTACATGAGATATAATTACCCTTTCTCTTTACATAAAAATGAAAATCAATGAGAAATAACACATATAAGAGATAAAACTTCCAATCTAAAAAATGATTGAGGTTGCGACATAGAAAAAAGAGGGGGTAATGTTAGGGAGGAGGTCAGGGAGTTGGGAGGAGAACAAATTTTCTTTTAATTTTTAATTTTTAATTTTATTTCATTTTTAAATATTTTAAATCAAATAAATAATTTTATGATAATTTATAAACTTTTCTATATAAATTAGATGGAAATGTCCTTAATTGGCAAATGAAGATAAATAAAAGGACCAAATTGAAAACACAGGGACTAAATTGACCCAATAACTAAAACACATGGACCATTTTAACATTTAAGCCAAAAAAATTTGACATTGATTTCCATTTAAACCAAGGGAATTAATTTTTAATTGCATTTTAATAATTAAATTAAATTCGTTTAAAAAAATTTACTAAAGTACGGATAACCACCCAACATTTTATGTTGATCACTTAACATTTTAAAATTTAGATATCTATCACGTCACCTGCGTTAAGTAATGACTTTACCAACATTAAGTCATAATGTTTCTAGCATTAAATGATGATATAGACAAATACTAAAGTGGTTTGTGGAGGTCTAATTCTCCAAGTTGACTTCCTTTAGCCAAACCGTAAATTTTTTTAGTGATACTACGTCGATTGAAAATTTAAAGCTCTGTAAATGATATGTGAGTAAAAACTTGCTTTAATAATTGTCCATCATCACTTAAGACTAGTGAACCTACCAAATGTTCACTTTTCAAAATATTAGGTAGTTATTTGGAAAATTTGAAAGGTTGTGATCAATTTAAAATCACCTCCAAAAGTTAGGTAGTTATCCTGCCTTAAATTTTTTTCCCCTCTATTTCTATATGAAAGAGATGAGATTCGAACTAGATATCTGTTTCCAAATTGAGAAGAAAGCTCTAGTGTTAATCTAAGTACAGTATGTTTTGAACTAATTAAATACAATCATACAATGTCATATATTCTTCAAAGGACTACATACAATTAATCATTTGCAATAAAAGTATTTCTTATATTTATTGCAACAGTTTCCTCGTATGGTTTTTGGACTAAAATCTTTTCAATGGATTCAAGTTTATTCGTTTAAGCAAAATAAGAGCCCTTTTTTTTACAATCCCGATAAGTGCAGATGTGAGCTATGCTAGTTTATATTGATTTAAGGCATTGTACGCTTTCTTGCACTTTTTAACATTTTGTTTCTTATATAACGTTACATGAGTAGAGGAAATAAATTGGTATTGAACTCGACATTTAAGAGATTCGAACATAACACTTCTCAATTACAATTAAAAATGAATACTATTAAACCATAATACTGAATGACCTCCCTCGTCGTACATTCGCATACTATAAAAATAGATGAGTTTTTCTCCGTTATGACTAAAAATAGGGTTGTGGATTAAAATTTTCATGCCAAGACAAAAATAAAAAACTTTAATCTTATCTCATTAGTTACGTTGTAATTAATTTGTCTAATTTTTTGTATGGCTTAAAGGCCCTTCCTAATCTGATTTTCTAGCTCCGCTACTGATTATATCTGATTTGAACAAAAAAAAAAAAAAAAAAAAAAAAAAAAGAAGAAAAAGATTATATGTGAGGGGCTTCGGACTTCATTAGCCAGACATCGCAGGAATGGTAGGTATCAGCAATCCAAGGCCCAATTTCTTGGAGCCCAACCTCAGTTAAAGTGGGTAGACAATGACATGTAGCCGCAAGTGGTATTTTACTGTAGTCGTGCAGAGGAATGTTGTCATTACATTACAGCGTGAGTTCGAACTCCGTTAGCTTCCTAATCTAATATCTAATCTAACAAATTTATTTTTTTTATTTTCTTCTTCTTCAAAAAAAAAATAAAATAAAAAAATAAAAAAAATAAAATAAAAGGAAAGAAAAAATTAACATGTAGCTTGCCTTGTCTTTTTGTTCGTAATCTACAGTCTGTTGGACCTTGAAGATAGACAATAAGGGGATATGGGAAATCTCTGAAATGACTTTAATTTAGAGTGTGTTCGGTACCATTTCATAAATTAGTTTTCTTTTATATATTTTTTTCACCTATCTTATATTATTTTTTTAATTTATATTTTAGTTATAAGGCGATGAAAAATATGATAAGGATAAGCATGACAACACTCATAAAAAATGGTTGAGTTCTCAAAAAACGAAAAGAAAAAAAAAAGGAAAGAAAAATGGTCGAATAAAGAATCGAACTTATTTATTTATAGGGTTGAATAGATTGTGGAACATAGGGATATTTTAGTCCAACCAAACCGGCCAATCTGAATTTTAATGGCCGGTTTAGTTTGGTTTTGAGCAAAGAAAATGTTAAATGATTTAAGCATCGAATTGAACTATAATGAATTTTTTATTTTTTGTCAAAGAATGATAATGAATTTGTCTGGTTAAGATTTCGAGCTTTTGTAAACTGATATTGAATCTAATTGGCCACTACATATTGATAATTAACTATTATAAAACCTTCTAGCAACAAAAAGTCTTTCCTAACCAATCAAATTTGGTTTAAAAGGTATCTTACCTAAAATTAATTGCACTCTTACGTCAGCAAAAGATAAATAATTGTACGGAAGCACAATTATCTTTCAAATTAGTATATCTTCAATTACGGAAAATTTTATTTAAACCCATATCATGTTTTTCTACATTCAACTTATTCTTTACATCTATATTATTTTTAATTAAATATTTAATATCTCTTTAAATCCAAATTTACTACCTAAACTAACCTTACAAACTCAATTCAAAATGTAAATTTATCTTTACACCCCTTTAGAAAATAAAATCTCAAATTGAATAATTTGGTGAAGTTTCTACTTGTTTATGGGAATTGTGAAAGCTTTTGGAGTTTGACTTCTGTGGCCAAGTTGAATAATTTGGTGAAGTTCGAACTTGTTTATGAATCTTCCATATACTAATAATAATTTCTTTTTTAGTTTCCCCTTCAGATTGTATAGCTTGAATTTGATGAACTGTTGTGTTTGTTGACAAGACTAGATGCATGACAATGGCAAAAAAGTTAAAACAAACTTCAAATTAATTAAAAATATATCCAGAAAGAGGATTAGAGTTTTTTTTTTTTTTTTTTTTTTTTTTTTTTTTTTTGTCGAATTTGAAAGAATATTAGGTTAAAAGGATGAAAATCCTTTAGCCTCCATCCTCATCAACTCAATGCCATCGCTACTCCTTTGTATACTTCTCCATATGTAGAAACGTGGAATTATAATATTTACCAGGAATGCATGAAAGAGATGAGGCAAGTAGTATATGCCTAAAGCTTCGAGGAAACCAAATTGCATGAAATGATGAGAGAACATGGAATTATAAGATTTGCCTAAACCTTTGAGGAACCAAATTAGCAGTGGAGTTTTTGCCACCATATACATTGCGAAACTAAAAAACCCATCCTCTCCACTCTAAAAAAAGCTTTTTTTTGTTTTTTTTTTTTCCCTCCTATAAGAGAAAGGGTTTAAACTGAAATGAAGGTAGGATAAACATTATATGATGGTAGGGTTTAATTTTTGGGAGTGGGTTTATTGATAAATATTAGTTTTATTGTTAATTATATTTGTATTTGATGTAATTATGCAATAAGAAAAAAAAAATAATAATTCACATTTAAAGTTTAAGTTGGGCATAAAAAAAGGTTATATGAGTCCAAATAAAATTTTTCTTAATTACACATGGCATACAAAACCCCATTCAAGAAAGAAGATAATTATTTGGAACAAATCGACTGATTTCAAAGACTATATAGGACTATATGATATCGACATTATATCAATACGACAGTGTTATAAAGGACTATTTGCTAATGGCTATGGTATAGCGTTATTTGAGAACATCGCAACCGTAACAGTGCATACTTGAGAGCATTTCCCAAATCAATTTGATATCAAAAATACTATTCTTACTATTTATTTGTAACATCTATTTAATAAAGATGAAACCCCGGCATACCCTATCTCTACTAAAAAAAGGGTACCCTATAGGTGTTTCGTTTTTCACTATCAGTCATTTTTTCATGAGACCTCATGACCCTTTTAGACAAGAGTTGGAAACTCGTGACCCTTTTTGACTCTAACTTCGAATCCTCGATGGTGTAAGACGTATTTATTTATTTTTTTGAGCAAACAATATTATCTACACTAAGGGTGATAAAATAAGCTTAACCTCACAATAGACCAACAATAATGTGATTCGAATTCGTTTTTGACAGGAATCGAACTTAAGATCTCTCACTTAAAGAAAGAACTAAGGAAAAAGAAGAAAGGAAACACTAGAGAGGGAAATGCGGTCAACAACGACAAGGTCCCAAAAGGAGAAAAGATGGTAAAATAAATATGTATATCATGACAACTATTTATTGTGAATTAGAACTGCAAAGCAAATTTATTGTGATAAATAAAAACAAATGCCGGGGCAACGAAAATAAAAATTACAACCTTATTATCCTAGGGATCTGTACAACAAATCAAATAAACGTATAGCAAGCATACACGTTACAATGATATAAGCCGGTGTAAGATTTGCAGAAATCTTGCCTCAAATTGACTCTGTTGCTCTCCGAAGAACAAGGCAAACAATCTTCCCGCTTAAAACATTTTGCTGCAATAAAGTCAAATTCACGTGGTCACGACATCGTATCGAATGATGCGTATATTACATGTGGGAGCTTCATTTGGATACCTGGATGTCCAATATCTAAAGACTACGTAGTATGTGCAAAAAATTAGGCCTCGTTCAGTGCCTTGGATTGAATTGGATTGGGTAGCTTGTAAACTCTTAAGGTATATTGATTACTGAAGGTTATAGGTGAATGGTATTTACATTTTTAGGGGATTAGACATGACGGAAACTTATCCCTTACAATCCCGCCAATTTGGGAGGGAGTGGAAGGGGTGAGTTTCCGTAAGAAGTAATCCATTTTCCACCTTCAATTTGGCCACAATTTGTTCATTTCTTCCTTCAACGTACCTTGAATCTAGTGGGGGTTGTGACGGTTGTAAAATCCACTTCAATCCTAGACACCAGACGAGCCCTAGTTTTGAGCAATCAGACATGTATACTATATTCTCATTAGATCTACTGATGCAGTGAACTCACCTCTTCAGAACTTTCAGAAACTCAGTCATCATAAGTGCTCAGAGCAGCAACAACTGAACCGGTTGTGGCGAGAGTTGATTGCACATCGGGATGATCTTTCCAGGATGTTGTTGCCTTCAGACATGGATATAGCCAAGTCTTCATCGAATAAACAAACGAGTCTGGATCAGAGTTCAGAATGGCTTCCCAATCTACCTGTAAACCTTGTGGGATATTTCCTATGAATTCCATATTAGCAGCAAGAAATAATCCGAGCATAACAACAAACCCCACAGCAGCAGAGCCTCTTGAAAGAGGCATAAAATTGTACCTGAGACAATTACGTATGGATGTACTCTTTATTTAGAACTATATAATTTCAGAAAGACACATGCCATATGTATGCATCAAGGTCAAATGATATACCAGTAATATGTCATCCTTAAAATTGCATCTCTCACTTTTTCAAGCACGACGAATTCATTAGATCCATAATTTTCACCGCAATAAGCGTTGCATATAGCCTGCGGACATATAGTCGAGACATGAACATTAGCTATTCATTCAGCCAAACAATTTGAAATAAATAAAGAAAAACACCATCAAGGATTGCACCAACAAGGATTGTTGATACACTGAGTGAAGGGCAAACAACAATATAAACAAATATTTTAGCATCTGTAGCTAAAAAATTCTGCTCATTGGCACCAGCCCAAAGCTCCAGTCTATCCAAAAGATTCTGCTTTGAAGTGAAAAAGTAAATGTGGGATTGCATCTTAAGGTTCTGCTTAAGCAGGATATATGGTGGCTAATTGTAAGGTATATCTCGGGTACAATATTCTGTTTATATATTAATTTATGTAGTGTTAGCAGTCTGGAATGAAAAAAGTATATCATCAGGAATGCGCTATTACTAGGATTATGAGTCTTGCATAATCCAAGAAGTAATAACTCTGGGAAGGTATCAGTTTTGAGCAATATGAAAAATGAGTGTTCACAAAGTTTGCAGAAGTGAGAGAAGTATAACACTTCAAAGCACATTTTGTTTCATGAGTCAGGCTACGTTACAGGTTGGATGTAGGATTAGCTAGATCAAATTCAGATATACTCTATGCAAGATCTTGTACGAGCATTTCACTGGCCAACACAATGCTCCGGAGATGCTATACATACAAAACTAGGGATAGGGGATGGTAAGATGCACTTCTCATATCTCACAGTGTGATATCTGTTCTTCCCATACAAATGTATTGCTCATATCAAGGATACCCAGAAACAACTTAAGGGATTTAGCATGTTAGATTACCCATATCTATTAAACAAAAGAAGGGACAGAAATACAATTAAATTTATTGGCTTGCATAGAAGGGTGTAGGGTAACATACTTCCCATGCCTTCGCCATTTCTGCATCAAATTCATCCCACCTTGAAGGCGTACAAGGTGTTCTGATTGCAAATTCATATTTGTTCTCCCCCCTGGAATAGACATTTGATACATCCAGAAATTGAAAAACGAAAATAAGTAAATAAGGTGGAAAAAATAAAAGAGAAAGTTGCAAGCCAAGGAGCAAAAGACTACATTTTTACTAGGGTAATCCTCGTTCCTTCAAGTTGCCTCCTGAAATAAGTAGCCAGTCAGAAATTAGGCGTGACATGGAATTAAAATGTAAGGACATCAATTTTAACAATATGTAATCTTACCCCTCAAAGGCAGTACTATCGCACCAAGTAGACAACCAGAAGTCCTCACCGACTACTCTGTATAAGTCAGCGCAAGATTTTGCTTGCATAATCTGCATGGATATAACCATACTAGTGAACAACTATTTACATATTAAAGAAATTATTCTTAAATGAGGGTTAAACATGAAAAAGAAAAGCAAACAGAAATTACATATTAAAAGTGACAATATCATATATGAATTTGATAAGAGTAGTCTTCCAAGTCATAACATAAGATTTTCAAGAGTATAAATATAACATTGGTGAACTCACATCTTGCAATTTCCCATCCCTGGATAAATCAATAAGGTTATCGACCTTACTATACACATAAGATCTTTCCTTCATAATAGCCTTGGCGACATTTAATGTTCTGCCACATTGACAAGTGATGAGCAATCGAGGAAAGGCAATTGTTTGAACAGTTCAATACTAAATGGAACCATTATAGACCTTCACCTTTCAAAATTTGGGAAGTAGCGAACAACTTTTGCTTGTCCTAGGATCAATGGTGTATGAGATCCAAATCCAGCATTAAACTCTTCACTGAGTTGTGTAGAAATCCAGGTTCACATTAGAAGACGACATAGAAGAATATTTGACCATCTTATTTAATCATTAAAATGGAAATCAGATGGAATACCTTAGCTTGTTAATCCACACAACAGGATCGCATGGCTCAGAAATCTGCCGCCATTTAACAGCTATTGAATAAACCTCATGCCATGACATCATTGACCGTGCAGATGAAATAGCTTCTGTAATTCCATATGAAGTTGAGGTCTCCGAAGAGCTACTCGTACTACAACCAGCACCACCTCTGTTCTGGCTGGGCAAATTAACTCTTTCCCTTCTCCGGCCTCGCTTACCAGACTTTGAGATGCTTTTATTATTAGAAAATTTCCATTCTGCTTGGAAGGAACGCCATGCTTTTGAAACCCTTTGAGCAACCTCAATAGCAGCCAATCCTGCCATACGATGCTGGTAGACATAGAATATGAGAAACGTAATAAAATTATTGGTTGGTTAATTCGAAGACTTCATGGCAAGGAAAACTAGACAAACAATGAAATACATTAAATTCTATGCATGCAGAGTTGAATGCTCAAAATGAGTCAACAGAAGAATGCCAAAAGCAACGACGTAATAATAACAACCCGAACGAAAATAAAAAAGTAACAAAAAATACAATGCGGAAAAAGCTTACTTGTTTCTTCTTTAAAAAAATATGGAAAATGCAGAATTTAAGTTTAACTTGTCTACACCACCACAATAGGTCAAAATTAACAGATTTTACAGTCAAGTACAGATATTAGCTCCTTTTTTAAAACTTGTTTGGACCAGAAAAGTTAATTCTTGTCTTTAAATTGGCTCAGTACAAAAGTAAAGTCTCAAATTACCCAACAAAACCATGAGCACTTTCATTCATCAATTTTTGTTTGGGACAATGAGGCGGATAAACGGACCACGTAAAAGATGCTTCATTTAATAGTGGAACCGTTCTTGATGTGCACCTCTGGTGAAATGTTTTGCAAATCTTTCAACTGAGCAACTTTTTAACAGATGATATACCATTTTCATCTAAGTATGAGATAGGTGAAAGATTATGAGGCTTGAATGCATTGCAACATCTGCAGCTTCAATTGAATCTAACTGATCCAGATTGTTGAATTTTAGTGGGAAAAATAGAGGTGTAACTATTCCTCAGGTAATACATTTACTTGAAATGATAAAAAGTTGAAACTAGAGAAAATGGAAAAACAGGACAGAAATACAATTAAGAAGCCACAACAATTGTAGAGAACTTCAAAGTTATCCAAATCACCTGACGTCGATTCGGTAAGAAGCCAGGACTATCATATTGGATTTTCCTTCCAATTGAATCCGCAGCTTGCAGAAGAGCAGCCTTCTGCTTTGTAACTGAAAATTCTTGCTTTCGAACCTTGCCCTTCTTCAAAGATTCACGCAGGGGAGGTTGTCGATAGACCTTTTCGCATACATTCTTGGGGTGCAATCTCTTGCACCAGTACTCCTGAATATTTGATATTCAACACATAATAAACACAACGTAGGAGAATTTGGAGAAATTGGTTAATGTTCCATTTGCATGTTGATTTGTAAGAGGCTGTGTTTAACCCTCTATTTCGGAAAACATGGTTGCATTTTATAGCTAAAAGAAAAAGAAGTTTTAGGGTCCTCTTTGAAAACCATGACTATTAAAGTGTGTTTGGATGAGGGACTTTAAAGTTCCAAGAAACTTAAGGCTAAATTGTTAAAAATCACGACAAGAAGACTACCAATGCACTATTCAAGCACTACCAAGCTTCTTCTAGCACATCACAAAGAGACTAAACAAAGGACTTCCAAATGACACCTGAAAGGTGTGTCATTTCAAAATTCAAAGTTTTCTTAAATGTATTGCACCTAGTTATTTTCTTCCTCTTATCTAATTGTTGCAGTGCATCCTACCAAATATAGCCCAAGATCCATGTTACTTTAAAGTCCCTAATCCAAACATGCCGTTAAAGTTACAGATAGAGTTCCCTTTTTGAAGTAATAATTTAATAACTTTAGCATGGTTATTTTTCGCCTCTTTGAAGTGGAAAATATTACATCTTGAAAGTTTCATATTTCAGCTTCAATTTCACAATTTGTCAGCTAAAAGACTAGATAAGGGAATCGCTTCCTGTGTAAATTTTATATTTCTCAGACGTCATTTTATACTTGATGCCTTTTGTGTAATTATTTACAGTATGTCAATATGCATTTATTCAGGTGTAACTGTGCCAAACAATGTTAAGTTTCTGATTTGAGAGGCATGCACTTGCTGAATGATACCTTGAAAAGTGAGAATCAAGATCGAATATAAATTCTCAAGAGAGAATACCTTGAAAAGTGAATCAATATCTCCATCAATATTAAACCAGTAAAATTCACTGTTGATTTTTGATGCTGTGTATAGAGCAATCTCTTTCTGAAAACAAAACAAAATAACAATGTTAAGCGTTTTAACATATAAGCAATGAATAGTTTGAGTTCAAATAAGGACATTGTCATTCATCAGTTCCCCTTGTGTGATGTACTCGTGATTTGTCATGCATAAGTTTTCACTCATGAAAGGGATACTAATGTTTCATTCAATATATTTGACAAAATCAAATAAAATGCGGGATGGAGCAAAGTGTCAAAGGTTTATTAAAGACATATGCTAGAACATGGAACTGCACGCCAAGAACTAGGCATATTACTCCAGATAAATTAAACCTGATAAAAAGCAAGGCATTGCAACACAAACTTCTCCATCGAGTCTAGCTCCAAATCAAGCACAGCATCGTAGTCCTTGACCTGTGACCAATATATAACTGAAATATGAAAAATATGTAGCTGATATTCCAAACCCAACAAACCAAAAAAATAACTTCTAATACCGCATGTCCATATTCTCCAAGGGCATGGTAGCAGGATGCCCGCAAATACAAGCACTCAATATTGGCACTCTCAATGCTCAACCCAGTTGACAAATCCTTAATAGCCTTGCTGCAGGATAGAATTCAGCAATAAATTACAGAGACTATTTCAAACATAGCACCATGCTGCATTTCACTAACATGATACCACAAATTCAGTCAGGCATCTCCAAGCGACATTAGCAACTTTTTCATCTATTAATATGGTCAAATGTCATCATCCTTAATATAATACTAACTAGACCCAATATGTATGGAGACTAGAAAACCAAGAGTATAGCACTCCACCACAAAAAAAAGAAATAAATAAATGAAGGCTATTGTGCATGTGGACTATTGTAGTGCCTAATTGGATTGTTGTATCCCAAAAAAAAAAAAAAATATCGTTCTTGCAACTGAGGATCACAAATTACTAAATCTATATATGATCAGTGCTTAAGTGGATTGTTGTATCACAAAAAACACATCATCCTTGCAATTGATGATCACAAATTACTAAATCTAAACATGATAAAAAACACAGGTGATATCCAAAAATCATTTATTCTTCAGAAGATCATGCAAACGTGTTAGGAGTAATATGGTTAATGGTTACATCAGTCAACCACTGAATCCAAATATATGATTTGGTAGAACGCACCTGTGTTCTCCCATCCCATGGAGCAGTAGTCCACGCAAATGATATGCTTTGGCAAACCTATCAGATTTAGACCAGAAAAAAAAAAAAAATATATCTCCAGTGTTAGCACCAGGCACCTGAAGATCAACATAAAAATTACAAACATGGATGGCTTAGTTCAGACAGAAAAATGCTCACCTTCCATCAATTTGTAGAGCTTTCTGCAGACATTCCAAAGCCTTGGCTGGGTTTGCCATATCTTGATAGAACTGGAATAACCGACATGACAGAAAAACAATATTTGTTATAAGTTCTAACTGTTTGATTTGTATCAACCAAAATGGCAAATCCTATTGACTCTATAAGTAATTAGGAGTGAACTAATAAACTGCTACAAAGCATCAGTTATGAGCCTATTCTTTAGATTCTAGTTTATTATGAATACTATTTCGTCATAGAGACATTGTCCCATATTGATTCCATGAGATTCTGCTTTTCACTATGAATGATGCCATTGGAATTGAGGATAACCAATGAAATGAACTAGGCACAAAGCTTTCTCAAACCTTGATGGAAATGCATTTGGCCTTGGTAAACAAAGAAATTTCTCATGGATACCTGGGTTAGCTGCACCCATGCCTCAAGAAAATTCTGATCCAGTTGAATTGCTTTCAAATGTGCCTCCTCAGCTTTTTTATATTCACCGACAGAAGACAATGCCAAACCCTAGGGAAGCCAATTACAATTTAGTCAAGACTCAATAGTACAAGATATATTCCAGGGTAAACAGCATGAACAATCACTAGACAACAGAATCAACAGGAAACTGAATCTTGGAAGACTCACCAAATATGTGTATGCAGATGTATTATCCTTGTCAAGTTTCACGCACGCAGATAGATCTTCAACAGCAGTGTAGAAGTCCTTGAACTTGAAGTTGGCAATTCCTGCAAAATTACAATGCTACTGTCATTATCTGTCTATAAAAAAATTCGTTCTTTTTGGCTACTAATAAAAATACAGTGAATAGATTTCCCAATATGTGCAGTTCTATTGGCTATTGTGTCATAGTATTGAGGTTATCATGCAATAGTCTCTATCACTTGCATATAAATTATCATTTAATATAACTGAAGACCTCACAATCTTCAATATCAAGCTTGTCAGTTAATAGACTATCAATGTCTCTAGAAAATTGTTTGCCTGCATCATTTTTAACATCTAAACAGCCCTTAATGCACCAAAAAAGTCAAAACGAAATACTGAAATTCCTGTAATACAATGTCATTTTGTTCATATAAAAGATGAAGGCATTATATTAGAGCATTTGAAACTGAGTCCTAAGATATGATGATTAATGAAAAGATATGGGGGTTTGAGCTAGTTACCCCTTTCGTGCAAAATGTCAGCTGAATTTGGTTCAAACTCTAATGCCTTGGACAAATCTTCAATGGCCTGGAATTATGAGGGAACAGTACATGAAATATGCATGGCAGTTCTTGTCTTAACAAAAAACTAGATATTATTCTATTATTTTACCAATAATTAAGTTGAAGGAACAGTGTACAACCACGACCAAAATATTCATTAGTTAAATTCAAAGACAATACGGTTACATGGAAAGACTAAGGTAGCATAAACACCTCAACAAATTCTCCCATGGCAGCTCGTGCTTGCCCTCTCCGTTTCCATGCCTCACAAGCTGATGGATTTGATTCCATGGCCTGAACAACACAATCAGATCAACCACTTGCATGTGAAACCAAACTGTTTTTATTCTTCTGTCAGATATTACTTAGTCAAATACCTTTGTAAAATCAGCTATCGCAGCCTCAAGTTCCCGTTGGAAAGCATAGGCTGTCCCTCTCCCTATTAGTGCCTCTGGATAGTTAGGATCCTCTTTCAATATCTGTGCATATAATTTACAAAAATGCAAATGTTCATAAAACTTGCTAATTGGCCCATAAAACAATGACCCTCTAGCCCTGTTGTTCCCTATCCGCACACCAAAAAAGAAGAAGGGAAAAGAATACAAATGGAAGTCAAAGAAAAGCAAGGAAAAGTATAGATGGGAAGGCAAACTGAAATTGCCAGAAAATGTTCAGGATGACTCGCATGGAGTGAAGCTTTACCTGGTCAAATATTGATATGGCATGAGCATACTTCCCTTCATTAACCTGTAAAAGAGTTATACTATATGTTACACAGAATATAAGGTTTAAACCACTGGAACTTCAACATAAACGTTAACTGTGCTCAAACAGAAAAACCGTTACCAAATAAAACATTATAACATACCTCTGCTATACCTCTTGACAGTCGAAAATCCACACTTATTGACTTGGTCTTTGAAAGTCTAGCAACAGAGAACTTTTTATTTTTCTTGGACTCCTCGCCAATTTCATCACGTATATCAGATTTACTACTTAGTTTAGGGGGTGTGGGAGGAGTTTCTATTAAATCACTTGACTTGCTACAAATCATAGGTAATTTACTGCATGTATCACTTAAGTCATTGCATGATTCAGAACTTAATTTATCATGATTCCCATTCATTTGGCTATCAAACTTCTTACTTCCTCCGGCTTTATCACCAATCCCATTCGATGCAACAAAATTACCATTAGACTTTCTATGGACCTCGGAGTTAACCGTTGATTCACTGCATAATTCTGATTCACCACTTAATTTATTGTCATTCTTATAAGTTTCACTAGATTTCCCATTAACATGCGATCTTGCTTCGGATGAAAGGTTAGATGATGTTGAGTCTTTTGCTTGGTTTTCATATCCATTACTTTTGTCCTTCTTTGCAATTGTTAAAAGCCCTTCCAGTTCTAGCAACTGCTTCAGATCTGCAGACTGACGGAAGGCATGTTCATAGCCTTGCTCCCAAACCAAAAGAGCATCCTCTTTCCTTCCCAAAGCAGAAAACGCACGACCTAGACAACAAAAACCAAGTCTAAGATCACAAAATGCCTGAGACCCAAGAGTACTTCATGTCGAATAAAAAAAAGCATCAACTAAGTGCACACTGTGAGTGCACAATTATGCATGTAAAGAGCCATATGATTCTAACATAATGAAATTTTAGGTCAATTATAAATGTGCTGTTTCGGAGAGAGCATGAGCGTGTACATACATATACATACATACATACATACATATATATAATTCAATACTTTCTATTAAATGTATTTTTGTATACAATGACGGGGAGTAAGCTCCTAATTATTTGAATAACCAACTATAAAAATACATAAAATCCAAGTTCCAATTTCCCACAGACCATTCATTAAAGCATTTTGAAGTAACTTTTAGATTAACAAAAAAAGAAAAAAAATCTATATACAAGGACCGCCACAATCAACACCACAAGTCATCTAAACAATGCAATTGTGATGCCTTAATATCTTGCGTACAAATTCTATGAACTTTTCACTCTGCATCAACTAACCACTCACTTAATCACATATTCCATACAACTAAAATTCAAATTAAGACTACATAAATTCCATCCGGAATCTCTAATTACGAGTAACTAAACAGTTGCACAGTTAAGCTATAATCATCAGCTAGTTACTCTAATAATCCTAAGTTAAAAAAAAAAAACGATATAAACATTCCAAGTCAAATAAGAGCTCGAATTCGAGGAAAATGATCGGAGGAAAACCTTTGAGGATGTAAGCTTGAAGAAGCGCGGGATCCAGCTGAAGCGCCCTATCGCAGTCCTTAATCACGTGCTTGTGGAGCTCCAATTGGCTGTAACAGAAAGCTCTGTTGCTGCAATCCACCAACATTCACAGCCACACAAAATCGATCAGAACACAATTCGATTACTAAATTGAAGATCGGTAGAAATCGGACGAGCGAGTGAGAGAGATATGGAGAGAGCGGCGGACCAGATATCTTGGATGGAAGAGGACTGGGAGAGGAGGGAGTCGAGGACTCGGATGGCCTTGGACCAGTCACGTGAGCTGCAGAGCTTGGCGAGCTCGGCCCTCTCGGCGACGGTGGCCGTCATTTCTGAGTCGCCGGAGCGAGGGATCGGGATGGCGCCGGGTCTGTGAAAGTCTCGAGTTTTCTCGCTTGTGTGTGTCTGTTCCGTGTGTTCCTTTCTTCGCTTCAACGGCTCCACCAAGAGGACGGGTTAAAGAGGAATAGGGGTAAAATTGGGAATATGGAAAGTAAAAGTTGAACTGCGAAGTGGGGAGGAAAGAGAGGAATGGCCGTGAGCACAACTGGATGGGATTGTGTGCCTACACGTGCGGGTCGCACGTGTTTCGATATTTGACATGATATGTTGTGGTTTGGCACTTTGTTTGACATTTTGTACGGCATCCGACCAGGTAAATTTGCAAACCCATAAACCTTGTTCATGTCGGATGGGCCTGATTTAATTTGGGTTCGTATGTACTTTGGACTGTTTTTCTCAGGCCCATTTTAGTTATCACAAAAAAATACAGCAGATTTATATTAAAATTTACCAAAAGATATGATGCAGCTTTTTTCACTCACAGCATTTACAAAAACATAACTTACTAAACACTTACCATTTATACTCCAAAACTTATTATTTTCAAAGTACGTCAAAAGCAGTTTTTGAAAAAGACTACTACAATACTAAACTGGCCTTCAGAACTTTTATGCGATCGTTTGCTAAGGTTAGGCTGGAATATACCTTTACTCGATGACTTATGCTCTAATTCTAAAATAGGAGAAGGACTTGCATCAAATATGTTTATTGTCACCTGACACTCCAGTCCAATAATACGATATTATGTGTAAATTTTCCTCATAGGAAATTGCATTTGTTTTCCTTAAAAAGAGGACAACAAGTGGCAAGCCACGGTTATCCACTCCTTCCGGAAGCCGGAAAGATTCATAGAGGCATTTCAGCTTCCCCTGGTCACAAGTCTAGCTTCCACATTAGTAGTAGGTTTCGCATCCGAGATCTCCAATTTTTAGTTTAAAGAAACCTCGTAATTTACCCTTTACCACTAAACCACCAGCTTGTGGTTAAGAAATTGCATTATTAGATTCAAACATGTCATGTGCGACAGTAAACATGTAATTTTGTTCCAAAAATATGCATGTTTTGACTACAACGAATGTGGACATCCGCAGATCGGCAAAGGAACGACAACATGCGGAAAAACATGTTCGCCAATGACACCACGCAACTGCTTCGTGACTCATGACAAGTGTACTCATACAAGACATTTCAACTATATATATAACATGCATGGCTCCTTGGGAACAAGCTTTCATACTTCCGTGGCACAAAGTGGGAGATGTGGAACATTAACCTCCATTCCTTCTTATGCTGGTTGTCCATGTGTCCGATTGCATCGCAAATTATCCAGTGGCGAAGCTACGTGTGGACAAGGAGTGGCGGTCGCCCCTTCTCTCGCCGGAAATCAAGCTTAGGAGCATGGTTCCACCCTTCCGGTCTCGTCGAAAATGATGAAATTCTGTCTGGTTTTCGGTCTTTTGGGTTTCCCTGCTCTATCCCAGCACAGACTAATCGCGTGCTCCTTATTTCCCCAAAAAAAAAAAAAAAAACCTAGACCAAAGAAAAGAGGAACGAAGATCTGCATTTTGCAGCTTCTAGAGACTTCTCCCATCCCAACCCACATGACCTTTCATAATTACAATTTGTTTTTTTTTTCTTAAATATTGGCCAATTAACTTGCACCACCTAAATTGCTTTGTTTTATTTTTTAATTATTGTCTAATTAATTTGACCACTCTTTCAATATTTTTTAAGTCATTTGTTTGACACTGTTATTTATCTTAAAATTCACTATCAATTTATACAAGCTTTAAAAAAAATTTGTAAAATATTACGAACTCGTGATTATTTTTTTCTTTCTCTTACTATCAAATTCAACAAAGTAATAAAGAAAATTTGTCAATATTTTTATATATTATATGTTTTTTGGATATTATAAGCTATATAATAAATAGACAATTATTTATATGGTATATAATAAAATTATTCAAATTTGCCTAGGCGAAGTGTAAAGTCATGTCCATCGCCCGATTAGAGATTAACATCTTTTAAAACTTTGCTAATTATACAGTTAAGTAATAGGACGATACAACGAGAAACGGTGCTAAATCATCCTTCAAATAATATTGTTGTTCAAACCCACCTTCGACTATTTTGAGTAGTACAAATCCTCTTTTGAATATTTTGGTTAGTGCAAATTCTTTTACGGGTAGTTCAAATAATCTTCTTGCAAATCCTGCACTTAAACCTCAAATAAATGTTCACATTTTTTCTGGACGCTAAATTTTTTAAATTTCGCCCCTCCTTCCAATAATTCTTGACTTTACCACTGAAATTATCCACATAACTTCGAAGTTGAACCAAAAGACAACGATTTTTGGAGATGCGTGGAAACACAATTTACATGTAACACATTCATTGATGATGAAAGTACGTGTTCAATAACAAAGCTTGTCTGTTTTGATCCAAGTAACTGTTCAATAACAAAGCTTGTCTGTTTTGATCCAAATAACGTTACATTACGTCATTATCGAATCAAAACACCAAGTCGCACTCCACCAGAAGACCTAAACCCAAATTAACAACCCACCTACATAATCAGTTGACTTTAATTATTCCAATTACACTTTGAAAAATTATTACAATTACACCGCTATGTCATATCTGATGTGCTTGAGCAGCACCGGATTCACAATCTCCGGCGAGCTCAGTTGCGGAAGATGACCGTCTGACGACATGACCTCGACGATCGACTCGCCGCCAAGATTCTGGTGCAAATACTCGGACACAACCACAGGGACAGCAAGGTCTTTTACACTCTGTAATATGTGACATGGCACCGTGATCAACCCAAGCATTTGTCTCAGGTCGCTTTGGAATATGGTTTGTGCCACGCTGAGGGCAATGTCCGGCCGCATGTTGAATAGGGTCCGGCTGAACTCCTGGACCGCCACCGAGTCCATGTCGCCGCCCACAGCCAGTGGCGCGAATCCAGAGCACCATGCCTTGTAGTTGGACCGGATCGCCTCGAATAGTTGCTCAAGATCTTCTTGCTCGAATCCTCCATAGTAGTCCACGTCGTTGAGATACCTATAAAAATGTTTCATTTTAATTAGTTGAATTGTTAATTGTGTTTAGGAAGTATAATTAAATAACAAAACAATCATTGAGAAAGATTGGAGAGCCAATATACTAATCAAAAGGTAGTTTTCGAAGATTAAGTAGTTGGGTTTGTGGGACTTCAGCTTAATTGTATAATTATTAAATTAATTAGTCAATTAGATCGATGGATCCACTTTGAGCAGACATGAACTAGTTTAACAAAAAAAAAAAAAATATATATATCAAATAAGAAGGTAAAATTGGAGAAATTAGTTAATAATTGATGGATCCTCTCGAACAAAGTTTCGAACAAATCAGTCTCCGCTTTGTTGGACAAAGTAGGGAGAGGTCGAACTTCAAAACTCTCCAAATCACAAAAATAAAAAACTAATATCTTATTGGCAAAGATAAATTTAGGATGATTAAGTAATTGGGTTTGTGGGACTTGAGCTGAATTCTATAACAATTGACTTCGTTTAGTTCCTAATTAAATGGATTAATTAGACGACGATATTTACCTAGGGGAGGCGCCGATCATGACGAGCTTGGTGAAGAGGTCGGGTCGGGTGATGGCGGCTATGGCTCCGATCATGCCTGAGACGGAGTGGCCGACGAATATGCATGACTCGACGCGGAGCTCCTCGAGAATGGCGAGGAGGTCGTAGGCGTAGCCTTCGAGAGTGGAGTAGCGCTCGAAGTCGAAGTATTCAGGGTTGGTGGTTCCGGCGCCCATGTTGTCGTACATAATGACGCGGTAGTCATCGACGAGGTGGGGGACGAGGTGCTTCCAGACCGACTGATCGGTGCCGAAGCCGTGGGCCAGCACTAGGACTTGCTGACCCGACCCTAAGACGCGCACGTTGTGAGCTTCTTCCACTATTCCCATTGCGGCTCTCTTTCTCTTCTTCTGCTCTCTCTCTTCTTCCGTTTTCTCTCTCTTCTTCCTCTCTCTGTTGCTTGATTGTTGGTTGGTTTGGCTGACAAGTACCAACTGGCACCACATATAAGAAGCCCTGTTGATAAGATCGGTGGGTGGGAGTACTAATCAGCTACTACTGGTGTACTGGAGCTTTCTGCGTGCTCTATTGACTGTTTTGACTAATGGCTGGTTTGGTATTGTTGTGCTTTAAACAAAAAAACTGCTTATGTTGTGCTGTGAGAATAAGCAGTTGTGAAATAAAGCAGCAGAGTGTTTGGTAAACTTTTTGTAAAAGTGCTTTTGAAAAAAAAGCAGTATTATAGTGTTTAATAAACTTTTATGTAAAACAGATGTGAAAAAAACTGGTTTTTCAAAGCTGGGTTTTTCAGCTTTGTGTTTTTGGCTTTTTTCACCCAAAACTGTGAAAAAAAGTTGAAGCTGAATGTTTACCAAACATAAAAAAGCTCCCAGCTTTTTTTATAGCCACTTTTTTTTTTTTTTTTCAGAATCACCTCAGTACCAAACTAGGGCTGAGTCTTTTGACAAGAAAATGGGGATTCTTGGTTAGAGCAACTCCACCCTAGCAAACTTCTAAGCTATTGGGCAATCCAATCCCCCATCCCCCAAAAATGGTTTAGCCCTTCCTAATAACTTGGGCTCCAAGGGAGCCCGACACAGCCCCTAGGCCCTAATCGCCTGGCATGTGACTAGGTGGAGTAACGTCAAGTTGACGTCATGGTAACGTCAATCTGACATCACGGTGGCATCAGCCACGATTTTGATTTTATTACCCAGGCGCGTGTAATTCACCACGAGAAAGGGCACCTCCCTCGATAGGATTTCAAGGGTGGGCACGCGTGCAGGCGCACTAAGTGGCTCTGGATTAGGGTCTAAGTGGCTCTTCCTCAACAATTGGATTTCCAACGACTATATTTTTGGGCCCAACGGCTAGATGACATAAACACTCTGCACCGTTGGATTTTATTTTATTTTTTGTAATCCAACGGTCTAGATTAATTAAGTTAATAAAATTATAACAAATTATTAAAAAATTAAAAAAAAAATTATTTGGTGTGTCTTTGTAAGTTTATGTGTTAAAATCTACCCACAAAGTACTTCTGGATAATGACACGTTGTGTTACGAGATTAGTTAAAAAATTTATCCGGAATTAAAAACAAAATTATTTTTTATTATCTTATAGAAAAAGTATTTTAATACAAATTGGCTGGACTTTTCGGTTTAAAGGCGCATATGCACTTAAGCAGTTACTGTTCACTAAAGCTAGTAATTGTTTTGCTCAATAGCTTGGGAGGTAATAGCCTAGGGGATATTTTAGGGGTGAAGTTGCTCTTAGAGCAAATCCATCGTTGCTAGGCCCCTTTGGGGAATAGCAACTTAATCCCTTTAAAAGAACTGTAACTGCCTGCAGTGATCAATAACTACCCAAGTGCATCTTCACCCTTAAACTGAATAGTCCAGGCAATTCGTATTAAAATATATTGTATTTTTTATTTATAAAATAATTAAAGATAACTTTATTTTTAATTTCGGACAATAATAAAAGGTTTGTTGAAAGTATTTGAAAATATTGAAATGTAGTGTAAAGTAGAAGAACATGGTTAGGTATTTTCTATAGAAAAAATTATATATTTTTATATTTTTAATCAATTTTTATAATTTTTTTTATAATTTAAATTGTGCTTGATGTCATGATGACTTATCCTTGAGTCACATAGCCCAGACACTTGGCCAATGGATTATTGCATGACTTCTGTATCGGGCTCGCCTTAAACCCAATTACCTAAGTGGGCGGGAGTGTTTTTTTTTTTTTTGGGCCCGCGGGGGGGGGGGGGGATAGTGGATGGGGTGCCTATCCGCAAGGCAATTAGCAATGATGGAGTTGCTCTTGTAGGCCCTCGATTTAGGACAAGAGTAATGCTAGAGAGATCAAGTTCCTAAACGAAATTTTGTAAACCAAATGATGTGGATATTGATGATTAGATTATTACTTAAGTGTTTATTAACATGCTTATTTTCTATTGATGACACATCATTTGGTTTGCAAATTTAGTTTAAAATTTTGGTCTCCTAGCATTATTCATCTCTCTAATAGAGGTATGGCCTACCAGCACATCTGAGTGCCATCTTTGTTAGAAAGATGATATAAATATGTGATAAAAATAGCATTTTTGTTAGGACAATTATAAGAATGCTAGTTGTATTTTTTGAGACACTAGTTTGTAGCCTAGGAGAATTGACATGAAACAAGGACATTAAGGTGGTGGCGTTTTAATTTTTTCTTGTGACGTCAAGTTAAAACCACTTAGAGTTTATGCCCTTTTATCGTTAGAAAGTCTGCTAAATTGTTTTCTAAAACAATTACCAAAAAATCATGTGTAAAAAAGGTTAAAACACATGACAACATATTAGGTCATCTCTAACCGTATGGGCTATGTTTAGCCCTTGTACAGATTATAGCCCTACAAGAAATTATTTTTTAATAAACAGTCTCAAACAATATTTTTATGGGAGTTTTAACGAAAAACTCACGGTACTGTTCACTTTAACGAAAAACCACATTTTTACACTAAAAAGTCAATCCTGTTACTATTTACTTTACCCTTTATTTTGTCCTTATCGTTAAAATTCAAAGTTTTCAAGCCATTTTCATTAGTTTTCCTTATTTTTATACCATCTCCAACTGAAGGTGGCTATTTTTTAGCCCCCCAATAATTTATATTTTTAATTTTGTTTTTAATTTTATTGGTTAATTGAATTAAATTGCCATATTTATAAATGAGTAACTCTCCATATTTCTTATCCTTATGTAATTTTAATAATTTTTCTGAATGCTATGTTTGTTTTGCTTCAAAAAAAAAAAAAAAAAATTTCTCGGATAGGAGTTTAAAGAATGTGAAGAATTGAAATAAAATGAGGTAAAATAGTATGGAATGGTGAAAATGATGTGAGAAATGGTTTAGATATTTATGAGAAAAAAATTAGAATTTTTTTTAATTTTAAATTTCGTCTTTAAGAAAAAATCAAATTCAACGGCTAGCTGACGTGACCTAGCAAGTGAGTTGCTGACAGTTGGGCCCAACATTTCGAGCTGGTTGGCTAGCTAAGGATGCCCAGCCCGCTAGCCATAAGGTTGGATTTTGGCCCGATGGGTCTCAATTTTTTTTGCCCATCCTTCCATTAGAGATGAGTTTTATGTCAAAAAGGGTCATATTTTGGCTTATAACCCCTTGACCAGCCCGGTTGGAGATGATCTTATAAGATTGACAATCAATGAATTTGGTCTTCTCGATCTATATAGGTCTCCCTCTGCAACATAGTCTGACTATTTTTCATTGGGAAGAGATCCCTTCTGGATCTGTCTCACCAAATCCTAGGGATCCGGAGATCCGAGCCCTGAAATTTTGATCCAACGGTTACAAATAGGGGGCCCCTCTAAAGGTTATAATAATTGTAGTCGTTGAATCAAATTTCAAGAGTCCGGATCTCCAGATCCCTAAGATTTGGTGGGAGAGATTCAGAGGCGATCTCTTCCTTTTTTTATTGACCACATAGTCATGCTTGAGGGTAGAGTCAAAATCTTAGGTTCATCTTTCTTAAATGGAAAACAAATTGATTGATATGTTGAAATACGTGAAAGTATGAAGATACCAAGCTTAACTGATTAATAGGCAGAGTATCACTTAAATATTGATTTATGACCACTTTAGTTGTATAATTATGTTGAGATACTGGCCACAATTAAATATCGAGATATCAAACTCACTATAAATATGCGTTGTGCTTGCACTCTAGTTAGACCTGAGACCTCATCTAATAAAGTGGAGGACAATCCCTAAACTCAAAGATGATTTCGTGCTGATATATATATTGATGAGGCTTTTCATAGTAGTTTAGGTGAGTTTGATTTTTATATAGAAGAATCGTGCACCATATAATCCCTACAACATATTGTTACATTAGTGTGAGATGCGAGTTATGTTTATTAATTGTGAGTTATACCTATTTTTTTTCCTATTGTATATAATCAAATTTCCATGAGTTTAATATATTGAACTTACACACACACACACACACACACACACACACACACACACACACACACACACACACCATATAGTTATAGAGTGAATGTTTACACACTTTCTCGGGCCAGTGTATTGGATCTTTCCCATTATGACAGTGAAATGATAAAAATAAATAAATAATGCCGATTAGAAAGGCAAGGCCGACGCTTTAGCCTTGCTTCTCCAGCTCCACCAGAGCATTTAAAAAGAACGCTCGGGAATAAAGCTTAATCAAAGTAGGCAAACAGAAAGATCGTGTAACTTGACAGGTGCTGCCACGACAGCTTGTTTCTCAACCCCAATAACTCTTGTTCTTCTTCCTTCTTAGAGGTCGATTCAGCAACTTCAGTGAACCCCATGGTTAGTCTTTGTATTCTTATGGGCCAGACTCGAGAGGGATAGCTTTGCTTTTGGGTTCTAAAGATGCCCCATCTCGGTTTTGGAACTAATCAGCTCTATCAGATTGCTTGCCTCCACAGTGAAGCTTCCATCCATTGCTTCCATAACAGGACAGGAGTAGAAGTAAGTGCTTCACATGTGGAAAAGCTTAGACGCTCTAAACCAGGTCTGGATCGTTATATATATATATATCAATAACTTAAAGTCATATCACTATAAGAGTTTGATTCTTATTTAGTATAAAATTTATTTTTCGGGTCCACTGTGAAACAATAATTATATATTGTATGTCTACAATTTTTCCATATTAAAGTTCATATATAACACATTCGATATTATCACACTAAGGGGTGAGGGAGTGAGCTAACAATATACTAGCTATAATAATTTGGTTCAATTTTCTCGCCGAAGACTTGGTTTGAATACATTTTTGGTTTGAATCGAACCTAAAAGATCTCATCTATAAGTGAAGAAGAATACCACCAGACTATACCTTAGCTAGATTTAGAAAAAGAAAATTTGGAAACTTGGATCTCAATGTCTATCTGCAAAGATATCTTTCATACATAAAAGGCAATCCAATCCAGTTATCCAAAGCTATAAATAGCCATTCTAAAATGTGATCCTTTTGAAAATTCAACTCCACTAAATAAAGCAATCATAACATACATGGTCATCTTCATATGTGGACCTAAAATAATGAATAATTATTAGCTGTCATATTCTGGCAACAGGACACCTCAACTCAAGGTGTGAGAATTTTCGCCCTCAATCATTTTTTATAGTACATGTTACAAAATTGGGTTCAAGGAAAGGAAAAAGTCAAACGCCAAGTTGAAGAGTGGAGAAAGCTACAAGTCCAAGAGAGACTATGAATATTTACCACTACAAATAATAGGTAATTTGGTGCATGAACTCTATCACCTGTTCCATTGGATGCGATAAAATTGTTGGTAAATAATAAGTTTAGGATTTGGGCTCAACCCATTAGAATTAAGTTTTGTTAAAGTTATGGTTTAGTATTATAAATAGGATGTATGTTATTCACTTTAGCATAAATCAATCAAGATATAGTCATTCAGTTGTAGCCATCCCAACATTATTGTTTATTAACAATATTCTTACTTTCATTTTTCGTTGTTTGTCCGTTTGTTTGTTCTTTTGTATGTGGACTCTAATTTTCAACTTGGTGCCAGAGCAAGCTTAATTTGCTTCTGGTTTTTGTTTTTAGTGTATCAGTTTGTCTGTCTCCGTTGTTTGTTTTGTCCAGTTTCATTCCGTTAAACTTTCTTCGTTTTCTGATTTAAGTTACCCTTTGTTTGTCGTTCATAAAAAAATCAAAATAAATCTGTTGAAGTCTTAAGCCAGAGTTGTGCCCAGTCGCTAGAGCTGCCACACCAATGCTGCACCTTTGTTTTGCACCACCATAATGCTAGAGCCTTGATGTCGTTGTTTGCCCGATTTGGACCCACTAGCCCCACCCGCAGCCTGAAGAACTCGAATCTGATGACCACAATATTGTTTGCTACGTGTTACTTGATTGAACTCATGTGACTTATCTGCTTGAACAGTTGTTATCTTCAAGTTGGAGACTGCCACCCACTGGTGCTTGCCGTTGTATCTGATGAAAGAGTGAAATTGATAATAGATGGAATAATATGTACTTACAAATCTATGTACATGCTTCTTTGACTAGTCAGCAGCACGAGTCAACTAAGACCAAATGATTAGTTTAACAATAACGAAATCAATCAATTTAAAAACTTGAATTACTAAAAAGTTCCTAGTTAACTAAGATCCAGTTCAGTACAAATTCAAACACTGATTATCTTAGTTGCAAGGACAGGTCATGGTGATCGCATCTCGTACACAAATATTAAGGTATAAAAGCCGAGAAAAACAATAATCAATATATGATATTTTTGGTTGGAAAACCCCACCTCTGGGTTAAAAAACCAAGGACTTTCCACTAAGCCTAATTTACTAGTGTAAACAACATTCATACAATGTTTCCGCACAAGCTCAATTCCTAGATCCCTAATCTACGGAGCATCTTATACCTTTGTGCAACCTTGCCTTACACGAGATGGACTCATTCGGTCTTCACAAAGTGATAGCTCCTCCTGAGCTCATCACCTTGTGACACCTAGAACCAACACAATCAATGCAAATGATATGAAATTTGGATTTAAAACTAGTCAGTTTTTCCAACCAAATATTTGAAAGAAGAGACTGACAATAATCCAAAACTTGATCTAATTGAGAAATTTAACTTAAAAAGCTAGATCAAGAACACAACACAAAACAAGAGAACTAATGCAACCTAGATGCACAATGATTTTGGGGTTTTAATGCATAAGAACGATTTTGTGGCTGGGTAACTAAAAGTGGAAGCACTAAGCTCAAACTCACTCTTTGATGAACGTAAAATATTCTAGACAAAGAAATAAAGGAGGCAACTAGGGTTTTAACATGGGAGCTGCTAGAATTTCTATCTAAATAAGGACAAAAGCCACTTGTCAATGCAGAGCTCGATCTGAGCAAATCAAAAGCTAAGATTTCAACCTGGAACAAAGCCGCCAGAAAGCCCATATGGGCTAACTTAAAAAGTGTGTCTAGACAGCTGGACAATAGTGACAATTTCTGACTAGATAACATGACTAGACAAAAAGAACTCAAGTTAATGCATGAAATGTATATGAATGAGCAAACCTTTTGTGATGATGAATTGTCTTCAACCAATGCCGTCGGACACAATATCCAACAAGATAAACCCATACTAGAGTTATATAACCAGAGATAATCGAAGAACATGTGTGGTATCATTTACAACTTATGACAAGGAAAGCCATATATCTAAAACTAGACTTCACAATCTCCCATTTTGGCTTTCCTTGACAAAATATTCCCAAAACCTATAACTAAAATCACACAATCGCACACTCCAAAGAACATCAATCACCATGAGAAGATCATGTAACAACCCTTGCAAAATACAATTCTCGGCAAGAAACAAGTGAAATTTTATCATGGGTTAGGAAATAGAATATGTGAAGACACAAGGTATTGCATGTTTTCTCCCCCATTTTGTCATGGTAAGACAAAGTGTGAACGGAGACAATGCAACAACATTAAAGCACATGATGACTATGATCACAAAAACATACCATAATAATAAAACATCATACTAACAAAGAATGTACAATTCTCGATACCAAATCATTCCACCTCATAATCAAAGTAAAAATAGATGTTCAGGGGCCTTGTTTGGCAGTACCAAAAAGAAACAAAACAACAACATAGGAAAGAAGTTTCAAGATACATTAGTGTCACAAATGTTCAAGGACATGATGAATAAACTTTCTTAAAATATATGACCCCCAAGCTAACTACACTCCCGAATAATACTAAAACTCCTCAAATTGAGATGAACCACTTGAATGAAAGGCAGAATGAGTAGCAGCAAATTTCTCACTCGGATCATCTTTAAGGTATTCTTCTTCCGGATCTTCTTATCCAGGATTTTCTTTTGGACAGTTGACAGCATCATCCTTGTCATCAGAATAAGTAAATCTGATATACTTGGCCTTTAGTAGCATAAGCGGTTGCCATTTGTGCAACAACCTCCTCAGAGCTCGCAAGGAAGGTGGCAGAGAAATATGATGGAGACTGAGGAAACGTATCCATTGAACGAACAAGAACAAGCTTAGGGGACACATAAGAGGCTTAGGCATAAAAGAAGATAGATTCAAAGATGGCGGACTAGCAAGAGGTACATAGGGTTGAATGACATGAGTTGATGAGACATAATGACTCATCGAAGACTTGAACTCAACAAAATATTGCCTAAGAGACTGAAGCTCAGATTCTAAGAAAGCAATTTCCTTATCCTGAGAGGCAGAGGGTTGAGGTCGAGGACGAGGGTCACCATGAGCAACTGCACACATCACATTGCTTAGGTTCATAATGTATTTATCAAAGACTTTGGTGGATTTGGGGTAGAGGTCATCAAGACGAGTGGGTACACCGGCTTGTTCACATATTTGAGTGATCAAACATGGATGAACAGTTGACCCTCTTTGCTATTTACCAGGATGATTAATTTTGGACAAGATGGACTTAAAGATAATGTACCCAAAAGGAACAACTGACCCTGACAACATGGCAAACTGAATTCTAGTAGACTCAAGAGGTAGATTATTGTTTGATGAACCTAAAACATTCCTACGAATGAAATCTGACCAAATCCTATAAAATGGTTTTAGACAAGACTTTGATGTTTGACCTTTGACCAACTAAATAGGCTTCACGATGGTATGCATTCATATCATAATGATATGTGACAGTGTTAAAAGAAGATATATTAGAAGCAGATGATATATCAAGTTCAAAAATTGAACAAATGACCAACGGATCAAAAAGGACATTTTTACCTCTAACATAAACTACCCCACCAGTCTCAAAGAACTTCGAAGAGATATTTGAGTAAAACTCTTGAACAATTGAAAGATTAAAGTTTGATGAATGAGAGTTTACGCTTTGCAACTTATATCTCTCCATAAAGTTATCAGAGCGAATAGCATCCGGCCCACAAAGGTCATCCCAAATGATTCTTTATTCAGGAACCATTAGACAAGTAGCCATGATCTTAAAAAATTTCATGACACGAGTTGAAGAGAAGGTACGAGGAAAACCCATGGATAGGGCATTCGACGAGATTTTTGCAGATTACGAACGAGTCGTGCGACGAGAGATGAGAGACTGAGACCGAGATTGATGGGAGATGGTTGAATTTCTTGGCATGGTTGGCTAGATTCCCGATGAGAGAGAATCGGAAAGAAAGAGAGATTTAAAAAAAAAAAAAAAAAATTCAACAGCAGTTAGAAGAGAATGGTAAAAACCTAGATTGGTTAAAAGAGGTTACATCCTAGGATACTGTGAAGATATTTGAGTTGTTCATCCACAACTAACGGATATGATAAGACAGTTAAAAGCAGAAATGCAATGACAAAAATGCCTTTTCCAACCCTCATAACACTGACAAGACCAGACCACTGGTCAGAACACACAAGTGAATAATTTATAGGGTGATTGGGAATAGACACATACACCCAGAAGGTAGCTAGACTAGCCTTAACAAAAACTTTACACAACAAGAGATTGATCTTGGTATCAATCAAGCAACAACCAAGCAAATATTTCTCATAAAAAGCAACTAGCGAACAACTTCAATAACTATGCTTCCCAAAAGAAGAACCTAAAATAAATATACATTCGAAATTAAACATGCAACGCATTTCACAAATAGTATAACTTCAAGACCACAAATAGACAGTGAAGCATAAATTAACACAAGTTTATAGTACAATTGTGATGTGTCAAGGTATGCGAATTGGATTGCAGAAAGCCGTCTTTAAATCAAAACCTCAACCAACAAGGCTCAAAACAATTTTTTTAAAAGCCACCCAAACTTTTAATATTATGTTTAAGAGCTAACACTTTCAAGACATTATGTTTTGAGATAATGAAATTTCCACTAACACTTTCACTACATTTCCCATTAACATGCGGTCTTCAAGAAAAATTATGGGAGAAAATAATTTGAGGATGTAAGCTTGAAGATGTGCATGTTCCAGCAAAAGAACCCTATCACAGTCTTTAATCACGTGTTTGTGGAGCTACAATTAGTTGTAACATAATGCTCTGTTGCTGCAATACACCAACATTCACAGCCATATAGAATCAATCAGAACACAATTTCATTAACAAATTGATGATCAGTAGAATTTGAACGGGCAAGTAAGAGATATGGAGAGAACGACGATCCAGATGTCTTGGATAGAAAAGGACTGAGAGAAGAGGGAGTCAAGGACTCGAATCGCTTTTGTTAAACATAATGCACTTCCCCTATAGGTTAGTTGTATCAATTGTTATGCAGAGTTGTGTCTCATGGGAAGAGCTATGTTTATGAAAAGTTGTATCTCTTTAGAAGTCTAGGGTTGTGTCTATAACTTTTGTAACTAATCCAAAAGTTATGCATGTTATGAAAAGGTCTAAATGTTATTATAAATAGCCAATAAGATGGCCTAGTGTTGTAATCAATTTTAAGCAATAAAGTCAGTTATTAAGTAAACTCCAGTTCCCATTCAAAACTATTCCTGCATATTCTCTTGTACTCTTCTTTTATGCAATACAATTGAAAACTATTGATCTTTCCTCCAACAGTCTTGGACTAGTCACGTGAGCTACAGAGCTTGGTGAGCTCCGTGCTATTGGCGACGGTGGCCATCTTATTGATGCGGGGTCTGTGAAAGTGTCACGTTTTGTTGCTTGTGTGTGTGTGTGTTCCTTTCTTTCTCTTCAACATCTCTAGCAAGAGGAATAGGGGTAAAATTGGGAATAGGAAAAAAAAGTTATTGTTGAAAGCTGAGAAGGGGGCGAGAAAGAAGAGACGAATGGCTGTGAGCACTAAGGTGGGCATAAAAATTGCCAATCTGTAGAACTGAACCGTAACACAATATATCGAGTCAACTAGAAGAAGTGAAATCGCTCTTGAGATTTGGAGCAGAAGCTTTTGATTCCAATCAAAGTCAACTAGGAAGGAAGAAGTGAGGGAGGAAATGACGAGTGTGATGCGAGAATTACTTGACACTCAAATTTTACCCTCGTTTGACAATTGTAGTAGAATGGATAAGTGAGGGATCGTTCTAGACCGGGGATTAGGAGGGCTTGCTAAAACCTTCTAAATTGACTTAAAAACATAAAAACTAAATTAAAATACTCTTAACAAGACTACTATGACTCAGAATGGCTTTGAAAAACTCAAATTGTCTAAAACAATCAAATTGACTCAAATAGAAGCTAGAACCTGATTTAGACGAATTTGCAATTGTTTATGACTCCAAAAGCTTAAAGATACAAAAATAAAACAAATACGAATGATTAAGACTTAACAAAATAGGGGGGGAATTGTGGTTGGACGATATTAAATTAAAAAGACAGAATATAATTAAAGGCAAAATGTAAATATGAATGTGATAAAAATATGGATGATGGAATAGCCAAGGGGTTCTTCTCCACACATGTTACACTTGCAAACAGAATTGATTCTCAGTTGGTCTTTCGATAAGTTGTGAAACTCAATGCTCCAAGTTAATTAGATCCGCTTAGATTAACTTTCAGATTTCCCTAAATTCGTTGGATTGAATGGAATACGCATTACAACCAAATTATTCTTAATCAAAGTCCCTAACTATGGAATACGCATGATAGAGACATTTAACCAAGATCATTAAGTTCAACGGAAATCATAAACATCGACGAGGCATTCGTTACTATGGAATACGCATGAAACTTATGCCAAGAATTCGTTTAACGCGATTGTTTATAAGCAACCTCTACTACTTGTGAATATAAGTTCATAACGATTAGGTGAAATTCACTTATATTCTAGCGTCATATTTATGCATGAAAATTAAGCTTGCAATCTCAATGAACATACATAAATAAGTTATCAATCAAACAGTTAAACGAATTGAATCCACAACTTATGAAATTCCAACCAAACGTAATCAATTCAAAATGCAAATATAAACATAGTTTCGAATCACCCCCTAGCTAAAGGGGGTTTAGTTCCTCATAACTTTGAAATCAAAGAAACACCTAAACATTCCAACAACTCAAACGTGAATTGTATGAACGTTTAGGCACTCTTCTCTTCCCTTCTCATACGTACAAAACAAAGAGAATTAAATTTAAACTTTGAAATCAAAGAAACACCTAAACATTCCAACAACTCAAACTTGAATTGTATGAACGTTTAAGCACTCTTTTCTTCCTCGTTGTTGTAGCACAAGGTCTAAGGTGAGCTTTGGGGATTATGTGAAGTGTTTTGGAGGGATGGGAAGTGGTTGGATAGTGGCTGCAATGAAGGAGAAAAACTGCACAGAAAATGGAAGTGTTTGTAACTGAAAATGTGTATGGAAGAGTGAATGAATTTTGAGGAGTGTTGGATGCTTATTTATAGGTGAAATGGGGGAACAAAAGAGGGAATATTGCAGCTAGGAGGGGATGAATGATTATGGGTGCATGTGTTTGGAATAATGAAGGGGGAATGTATGTAATAAAACAACTAGGAAAAGTTATGGAACGTTGGAAATGGGAGTGGGAACTCACGGCATTGTTGGGTTGTTTATGGGAGAATAAATGTATGATAATGGCTAAATAATTAAAGGGAATGAATGGGAGTGACACTAGGTTGGTTATGCATGTGAATGCAAGGAGGAAAGCTGAAAATGCAAGGGAAGCTCACGGCACAATGTTGTTTTGCTTCTTGAAATGCATGTGAATGCATTTGAGTGTAATATGAAAAGAATGACTAATTAATGTATGTAGGGTTGATATGCATGTGAATTAGGTTGGAAAGAGGTGGAAGTGGAATGTTATGCAATGATAATGTCTTGTAAAGATGCTAATAAATAATGCATGTAGGGTTAGCTAGGTTGGCTTTGTTTGGGTGCATGTATGTTAATGGTGGTTTTGCATGTGAATTGATGGATTGTTTTTGATGGAATGGATGGTTCTTTGCATGGCTATAAGGGATAGAATAAGAGAGAATGGGCTAGGCCCTTTGTTTTATGTCCAAAGTGAAAATAAGGCCTTCAAATTCGTCCAAACTTTGGCTCCATGGATAAGCTATCCAATCCATGCCCAAAAATGCTCCAAATGGCCTCAAAATGCACTTTCTTGCTCCCTAAGCCCTTAGAACCTGAAAACACACAAAAGAAGCATAAAGAACTAAAATAACTAAAGAAACATAACGTAAATGTACGAGAACAAGCCATTTAAGTCGCATGAATATGCTCCTATCAAATACCCCCACACTTAGCTTTTGCTAGTCCTCGAGCAAAACAGAATAAAAACAAATAAACAAAACGACACTAAACACGTAAAACACAACCTAAACCTTCCAACAACCGTCTTAGGGATTTCCAATGCACATGACATGTTAAAAATCATCATTCTCACAGATTTTTAGTCATCTTCACACTTAAGTACATTCTTAATCATAGTCACCATATACTAGTTCACAATTAAGCATTTAAAACCATGTTTTGAATGTAGTAACATGCCTTAGAGAATTTGCTCAATTCCTTACAAGATATGCACTCGATTTTCACTCAGAATTTCTAACTACACACCCTAATCTAGTCATATGTGAGAAGATTGATGTAAACATGAAAACGAACACTCACATATATGTATCATAAAGAGAGCAATTTCTGGAGTTAATAAGCATGTTTAGGTATGATCTCATGAATGGAATGCTACTACTTAGAATGAGAACCAGTGATTCCATAAGCTCATATCAATTTCAAACTCCGCAAATTGAAACACATAACACTCAAGATAGAAGTTGAGGGAGGTAACGGGGCTAAGGGTAATGGTTTAACAAAGAAAGGTAGAGTACACAAACGTTCTTAAAGCAATAGTGAGCAAAGTATTGAATTAGGCACTTAGAATTCCCTTTAGAACGCAGAAGTTAACTTTGAACACCCAAGGGGAAGTCACAACACTTAGGGCCATATTCAAACTTTTTGGGCCCTTTCATCAACAATCACACTTGTGAGTCCATTCTCACTTATTTTCACTCTTTTTCTTTTCTTTTCTTTTTTTTTTTTTTTTTTTTTTTTTTTTTTTTTTTTTTTTTCTTTTTCCCGTGCCTCCTTTAAGACTTAGGCACATACATACACACAAAAATCCCTTCCCCCACACTTATTTTCTGCAACATATTAATAAAAAGGAATTCAATTAAGTCATGCTCACTATCCTTTAAGAACAAGGGTATAGGAAAGTCCTACTCTAGGCTAGGTAAGGGGTGATGTGGGTTAACAAAGAATAAAGGCTAAACGAGGCTCAACGGGGTTAAAACTTACAATAAATACGAAATATGGGAAGTAAGGCTATTTGGTTATGGTGGCAACTACACAACTTCATCTTGATATATGTTATGCAATTCAATGTCATGCTTTGAATGAAACGGATATAAGTTCTAGCATTTAGTTCTATCATGATACAATTGCATTCTAAGTAGTAACCAAGCAAGGAATAATGAGATCATGCAACAACTTTAGAAAACAAAGAATCACAGAAAATAACTCTCCAAAGAAGGTAATGGCTCGAGTCTCACAGGGTTGTAGCGTTTGTTTGAGTTCCTTCCTTCAAGCATGTTACAAAAACGAATTTTTCTTTTATGATTGCATGTGAAGTCATATATTATAACCATAACTAAGCATAAACCAAGAGTAAATCAAACTTTTCTCTATGTTTATAACTCTTTCTAACCGTCATGCAATTATAAACCAAATCCTTAACATTGTGTTGGAAGGTATCCTAAGACACAAACTCACAAAAACGACTCAAAACACTCTTTTTAGGCTTTTCAAAACAATTTTTCAAATTTTTATGTGCTTTTCGGAGTTATAAAACAACACACACTAAAATAGTTTTAAAACAGTGAGAAACAACATGTGAAGTGATAGGTGATAAAATCCAACGAATTTGCATCAAATATACTTAGTTACCCCCCCACACTTAAATCAAACATTGTCCTCAATGTTTTAAGCATAGATTCACACAAAGCATAAGTAAATACACAAAAAGCACTTAAACATACTAAACATGGCAAAATGTAATTAACAAAGAGAAGAGTTTAGGGACGCAAATCTGGTTATGGAGTGTAAATTCCATCTTCTCTTTGTTGATTGCAATGAGGCTTGATCTTGATGATCCACAGGCTTACTCTCGAACTGGTTTCCGCCCATCATTGATTTTCCTTTGTGCTACTGGGCTGGAGGATTCTTTTGGTCTTCCCCGAAGGTCTGAGCTTATCCCTTTTGTCTGTTTCTTTGTTCAATCTGTGCAGGAGTGGTCCCTTCTCTGGAAGTGTATCAACCGTTGAAGATGACTACTCGAGAGCAACGCTAGGTAAGCAATCAGGAATAGGTTCCAGGCAGTTGGCTCCAGATCGGAAGACTGACTCCAAGTGCCGGCTGATTGCTTCTTTCACTTTGCCATGCGAGTAAGAACAAGGACAAAGAAAAAGACAGGGAGAGAGCATGATATGAGATACTTTTGCTTTTGACCTTGATGATATGAGATACCTTTGCTTTTGAAGAAGCGGTGAAGGAATCAGCGCATGTATTTCCTCCTGGGTCATATGTACTCCAGGTATCTGGTATCATCTTTGGGGAAGAAGAAAATTTTGAGTAATTCAAAAGGCTTTGCTGGGAGTGCGCCCTCAGAGGTGAGAGAGAGTTGGGCATTTTTCTTCAGGTTTACCCTGCCATAAAAGACGAAGGTCGACATATATAGAGATAATATCAAGTGGTGGTACTTTTTACCTTCGTCGACAAACGTTTTGATCCCGCAAATCCGGCTTTTTGAAATAATGGCGCCTCTTCGATCTCTGAACACGCCTCTTCGATTTCTGAGCAGGCGCCCCTTCGAGTGCTGAACGACACGTGGTAGTGCAGATGCGGCTCCTTTTGACAAAGCTGCACGCGTCTTCTGAAAAGCTGAGAAAGTGTCGCCGAACTTTGCGCTTGTCGGCTAAAGACGTGTAATTGAGATGATGGCCTCCACGTGTTATCAGCTTTGTCAGATATCTTTTGACAAAGCTGAACGCGTTTTCTGAAAAACCGCGAAAGCGTCGTCGAAATTTGCGGAGGAAAATCCGGATCTCTGAATCGGTGGACGCGTCGCCATGGCTTTTTATGGAGTTATCGATCACCCCAACAAATACACTCTGAAGAAATCCCATTCTTGAAAAATCGACTCCGGCCCTTTGAGAATTAACTCCAACCACCCCTTCTTTCTGAACACTTTTGAAAAATGGCAAACTCATCGAACCTTAGCTTGGAATTGAGCCTTAGCAGTGATACGGGCGCGCCGCGTCAAGGTAACGTATGGCGCCCTTCTTTCTTTTCTTCTAACGGTCCTCTCACAGGTGAAGACTCCGTGATGCAGGACGCCACAACAGCTACAATAGTAGCTAGGAACCTCCTCACTCCGAAAGATAGTAGGCTGCTGTCAGGACGGTCCGATGAGCTGGCCGTTCAAGAGTCCCTCGCACTTAGTGTTCAGTGTGCGAGTTCTGTGTCCAACATGGGCCAACGCCTGCTTGCCCGCTCCCGTCAGGTGGAATCATTGATGGCAGAGGTGGAAAGTCTCAAGCAGGAGATCCAGCAGCTGAAGTATGAGAATAGAAGTTTGCACGTGCTTGCAAACAACTATTCGACGGGCATGAAGAGGAAGCTTGATGAGCTGCAAGAGTCTGAAGGTCGGATTCACAGTGACCGTCAAAGGTTCTCGTCTTTCCTCCAGAGGCAACTTTTTCCTGGCTCATCCAGCGCTTGGCCAAGTATTGAGGCCTGGAATGCTCTATCTTCGATGCCTTCTGCTCCTATGCCTTCTGTTCCAACGCCTTCTGTTCCTACGCCTTCCGCTCCGATGCCTTCTGCTCCTACGCCTTCCGCTTCAAGAGTAAAGCCACGTAGTGGGGCCTCAAGCAAACACCCTTTGTGAAGCACCATCTTTCTTTGTTTAGCAGTGCCTATCAATAAATCAAACATTTTCTCAATGTTACAATCATAGACTCACATAATTAATAAACAAACAAACAATAACAACTAAACAACCTAAGTAGCGCTAAGACACAAACAAACACCAAAATGACTCAAATGACTCTAAAAACACATATTTTTGGGTTTTTCAAAAGATCTTTTTTTTTTTTTTATTTTTTTTATTTTTTATTTTTTATCAAATTTTCGAAGTTTTATACCAAGACACTATAAAACACTCTAAAAACGCTTAAAACAGCAAGAAACAACATTCTAAGTGATAGGTGAATAAATCCCACGAAATTCATGCAAATACAAATTGTTTACCCCCCCACACTTAAATCAAACCTTGTCCTCAATGTTTTAAGCAGAAAGTCACAACAGAGCAAGCAAATAAACAAATACGAGAAAGAAAGCAAAGTAAGGCAGTAAAGAAAAAGAAAGGAATAAAAATAAGTCTCTTAAAGGGGTTTTCCAAGTTCTTCTCTATTCGGATGCATGGGTTGCCTCCCAAGTAGCGCTTTCTTTTACGTCTTGCAGCCGGACGGTACCTCCGTTTAAGCTTGACTAGGTTCCACGGCATGGAGGGGTACCTCCTCCACGACATGCTCCTCAAACATCTCGTAATAGGGCTTCAATCGATGCCCATTCACTTTGAATTCTTGCTGCGTCCTTGAACTTTTGATTTGCACTGCACCATGAGGGAAAACATTAGTAACAACAAACGGGCCAATCCATTTAGAACGCAACTTACCAGGAAACAACCGTAGGCGAGAGTTGAAAAGTAACACTTTCTGCCCAACTGTGAAGGTCTTGGTTCGAATCATTTTATCATGGAATGCTTTGGTCTTGGTTTTGTACATCCGGGCATTCTCATAGGCTTCATTCCGAATCTCCTCAAGTTCATTCAATTGGAGCTTCCTATGAACTCCCGCTGCATCTATGTCCATGTTGAAAATCTTCACGGCCCAATGTGCCTTGTGCTCTAACTCTACGGGCAAATGACATGGCTTACCATAGACGAGCCGAAAAGGTGACATCCCAATGGGTGTTTTGTATGCCGTACGATATGCCCACAGTGCATCATCTAAACGTAAGCTCCAATCCCTCCTTGTTGGTCCAACGGTCTTCTCCAAAATTTGTTTGATTTCTCGGTTAGACACCTCGGCTTGGCCATTTGTTTGAGGATGGTAAGGTGTGGAGACCTTATGGTTGACATGGTACTTTCTTAGCAACGCCTCAATGGTCCGATTGCAAAAGTGAGACCCTCCATCACTTATGATTACTCTCGGCATTCCAAACCTAGCAAAAATGTTAGTTTTCACGAAATCTGCAACCACCTTAGAATTGTTAGTACGGGTGGCTTTTGCTTCCACCCATTTTGAAACATAATCAACGGCTAGCAAGATATAAGTGAAACCATAAGATGGAGGAAAAGGCCCCATGAAATCAATGCCCCAAACATCAAAAATTTCAACATTAAAGACAGGGGTTTGCATCATTTGGTCCTTGGTACCTATGTTACCCATTCGTTGGCAACGATCACAAGACATACAAAAGGTTCTAGCATCCCCAAATATAGTCGGCCAATAAAAACCACACTCTAGAACCTTGAGGGCAGTGCGTTGTGTGCCAAAATGACCACCACATGCATATGTGTGACAAAAGTTTAGAATAGAGTGAAATTCAGAATCATGCACACATCTACGTACAATTTGATCTGAGCAATACTTCCACAAATAAGGGTCATCCCAAACATAGAAACGTGCATCATTTTTAAGCTTATCACGTTGGTGCTTGTTTAGTTCATTTGGAATTTGTTTAGCCACCAAGTAATTCACTAAATCTGCATACCATGGTTCACTTACCTCAATGGATAGCAGCTGCTCATCGGGAAAAGTTTCAGGGATAGGCACGGCATGTTCATGCTCCTCGTGGATCATTCGGCTTAAATGGTCAGCCACTACATTCTCGCTTCCTTTCTTATCCCGGATTTCAATATCAAATTCTTGAAGAAGAAGAATCCAACGGATAAGCCTCGGCTTTGCTTCTTTTTTTGTGAGCAAGTACCTCAAAGCTGCATGATCAGAATAAACGATTACTTTAGTACCAATTAAATATGAACGGAATTTATCTAAAGCAAAAACCACAGCTAGAAGTTCTTTTTCCGTCGTGGAGTAGTTCAATTGGGCATCATTGAGAGTCCGAGAGGCATAGTATATGACATGCGGCCGCTTGTCTCTTCTTTGTCCTAGAACAGCTCCTAATGCATAGTCGGATGCATCGCACATGAGCTCGAACGGAAGGCTCCAATCTGGAGGTACAATAATGGGGGCCGAGACTAGCTTCTCCTTGAGTTGGTTAAATGCCGAATTACACTCTTCATCAAACTTGAATGGCACATCTTTTTGAAGCAATCGGCAAAGAGGGTTGGACATCTTGGAGAAGTCTTTGATAAAACGCCTATAGAACCCTGCATGGCCAAGAAACGAACGTACCTCTCTAACCGAAGTAGGAGAGGGTAAGTGACGTACAAGGTCTATTTTCGATTTATCTACTGCAATTCCTTTTTCTGAAACAATATGTCCTAAAACTATACCTTGTTTCACCATAAAGTGACATTTCTCCCAATTCAAGACAAGGTTAGTTTCAACACATCGTTTCAAAATTAAGGTCAGATTATCCAAGCAATTATCAAATGAACTCCCAAATACACTGAAATCATCCATGAAAACCTCAATGATCTTTTCAACAAAATCGGAAAATATACTTACCATACACCTTTGGAAAGTGGCCGGTGCGTTGCATAAGCCAAATGGCATGCGACGATAAGCAAATGTTCCAAAGGGACATGTGAATGTGGTCTTCTCTTGATCATCCGGGGCTATCACAATTTGGTTATATCCAGAGTATCCATCAAGAAAACAGTAAAAGGCATGACCGGCTAACCTTTCGAGCATCTGGTCGATGAATGGCAAAGGAAAGTGATCTTTCCTAGTCATGGCATTTAGCTTCCGGTAATCGATACATACTCGCCATCCAGTCTGAATGCGTGTAGGCACGAGCTCATTCTCATCATTCTTGATAACAGTTACTCCGGACTTCTTGGGAACGACTTGAACTGGAGAGACCCAACGGCTATCGGAGATAGGGTAGATCACTCCGCAATCCAAAAGCTTGATTATTTCCTTCTTCACCACTTCCATCATCGGAGGGTTGAGACGGCGTTGAGCCTCTCGGGATGGCTTAGTCCCCTCCTCAAGAAGTATACGGTGCATGCATGTGGTAGGGCTTATTCCTTTAATGTCGGCCAAAGTCCACCCTATGGCCGTTTTGTGCTCTCGCAGCACCCTCACAAGCTTCTCCTCCTCCATTGCCGTGAGACTTGATGAAATGATGACGGGCAATGTTTCGCCTTCTCCCAAAAACACATACTTCAAATGGTCCGGCAACGGCTTAAGTTCAAGCGATGGTGCCTGAACAACAGAAGGTAGCATCTTAGTGGAAACTGAATTTGAAAGTGAGAGTGGAACCTTACCATATTGTTGTGGCAATGACTCAAGGGCTGCCACAACCTCAATTATTTCTTCACTAGAACCCATTGCAAAAAATTCCTCCTCCTTGCCGTGGCCTTGCATTGGCCCAAATCCTTCATTTTTGCGCTCTATGGCCTTAGTGATGGTTGTTTCCAGGGCGTCCTCGTTCAATTCTTCAAGGTATACCTGCGCCAAAGAATCGATAACATCAATGGAAAAACAAGAATGGTCATCAACGGGATATCTCATAGTTTCAGAAATATTAAAATCAATCACTTCCCCATCGAATTCCATTGTCAAGGTGCCTTTGTATACATCAATCTTCGTTCGGGCCGTCTTCATGAATGGCCTACCAAGGAGAATCGGCAAAGATGTAGAATGGGCTGAATCCTCCATGTCTAGGACGTAGAAATCAGCCGGAAAAATTAAATGGTTCACCTGCACAAGCACATCTTCCAAAACTCCTTTTGGATACGCGTTAGAACGATCGGCCAATTGTATAATTACACCATCTTGTTTTAATTCACCCAAATTCATAGATGCATAAATCGAATAAGGCATGACATTTATGGATGCACCTAAATCAAGCATGGCATGTTCAAAACGATTATGTCCAATCACACAAGGAATCGTGAAACTACCGGGGTCTTTGCACTTGGTAGGCAGTTTACGTTGCAAAACAGCGGACACATTCTCGCTTACCTTCACTACCTCTTTGTTTGCCCTTCTTCTCTTTGTATTGCATAGGTCCTTGAGGAATTTAGCATACTTTGGAACCTGTTTGATTGCATCGAGAAGTGGTATGTTCACTTGCACCTTCCGGAACGTTTCAAGAATGTCCTTCTCGCTTTCTTCCTTTTTTTCTTGCATGAACCTACGAGGAAAAGGTACATTGGGCAGATTAGGACGTGAAGTACATGAATTTGAACTTAAATTACCTGATTTGGCCGAGTTAGGGTGATCTGCCTCAGGTTGTGTCTTCTCTTCATCTACTTTCTGGGCAGATGTGGGATTGTTTGGCTCGGTCCCAACTTCTTTTCCACCCCTTAGGGTGATGGCCTTGGCGGATTCGAATCCTCCCTTTGGATTGACTGTGGTTGAGCTAGGAAGCTTTCCTTGCTCTCTAATCTGTCCAAGGAACTCAGAAATCTGCCCTATTTGTTTCTTCATATCCATCATCTCCTTCTCGTTATTTTCTATCCGGTTGTTTTGATTTTGCAACCCCTGCGAAATAGAGGTTAGTAATTGCATAGCTTGATTACTTTCCAAAGACGTACCTGAATGAGATGATGCCGAAGGTTGTTGGGATTGTTGGGGTGCATACGGCTTGGAATAAAAACCAGGGGGGTTTGGCCTAAAGCCTCCTTGTTGGGCAGCTTGTTGTGGCTCCCTCCATTTGAAGTTTGGATGGTCCCTCCATCCGGCATTGTAAGTGTTCGAGTATGGGTTGTTTTGATTTTGTCCTTGGAAACCAATTGCATTGGCAGATTCCCAACCACCATTCTCGATTAGTTGAGGGCACTTGTCGGATGGATGCCCTTGAATTGAGCACACGCCACAAACTTGGTGTTCTTGTGCTTTTGGACCAATCACAACCTGAGAAACAAGAGAATTAAGATTAGCAAGTTGTGATTGAATTTCAGAAATAGCACTCACCTCATTTATACTTTGTTGCCGTGGGGCTTCCCTTTGGCCCACTCCTTCATATTGTTGAGCGTTGAGCGCTCGGTTGGCTATGAGAATCTTGGCATCCCTTGGTGTTTTGTCCACCAATGCTCCTCCCGCTGATGCATCAAGCATTTGACGTTCGATAGGAAGGAGGCCCTCATAGAAATATTGAAGGAGAAGTTCCTCCTTCATTTGATGTTGAGGACATGAAGCTACAAGGCCCTTGAAGCGCTCATAATAAGCCGGGAATGTCTCACCATGATTCTGTTGAATACCACTAATTTTCTTCCGTAGGAGAATCACTCTCGAAGTAGGGAAGAATTTCTCCAAGAAAGCACGCTTCATACTCTCCCACGAAGTCACAGTTCCCGGGGCTAGTTCGTAGAGCCAATCTTTGGCCTTGTCCATAAGTGAAAATGGAAAGGCCTTCATCTTCAATATACTCCCATCCACATTGACGGGGGTCATGCTCGAACAAACCACCTCGAACTCCTTCAAGTGTTTGTTGGGGTCTTCCATAGACAAGCCATGGAACTTCGGAATATGGTGTAACAAACTGGACTTGAGTTCAAATTCCTCAGTTTTCCCCTCTGCAGCCGTGGGGTATTGGATACAAAGAGGCAATGCATTATCCAAACCCGAGGCCGAAAGCTCCTTGATGGTTCTATTATCTGCTGCCATGGCTTGTTCTTCTTCAAAAATCTGATCCGTGGGCTTTTCTTCTACACCTACTTCTTCTTCTTCAAGCCCAGGTTGTGGTGGAGGTTGTGGTGGCTCTTGTTGACTCCTCGTTCTCCTCAAAGTGCGTTCAAAATCACCGTCAAAGTTGGAGATGTTCTCTATAATAGGCCGAGAGCTACGAGTCATACACAGTACCTAAAAAACAAAGAAACAAACAAACTAAGAATCTGAAATAAGAATGCACGAAAAACAAAATATAAAAATAAAGACAAAGGATTAGCAAAGTTGCTAATCCCCGGCAACGGCGCCAAAATTTGATGCGAGAATTACTTGACACTCAAATTTTACCCTCGTTTGACAATTGTAGTAGAATGGATAAGTGAGGGATCGTTCTAGACCGGGGATTAGGAGGGCTTGCTAAAACCTTCTAAATTGACTTAAAAACATAAAAACTAAATTAAAATACTCTTAACAAGACTACTATGACTCAGAATGGCTTTGAAAAACTCAAATTGTCTAAAACAATCAAATTGACTCAAATAGAAGCTAGAACCTGATTTAGACGAATTTGCAATTGTTTATGACTCCAAAAGCTTAAAGATACAAAAATAAAACAAATACGAATGATTAAGACTTAACAAAATAGGGGGGGAATTGTGGTTGGACGATATTAAATTAAAAAGACAGAATATAATTAAAGGCAAAATGTAAATATGAATGTGATAAAAATATGGATGATGGAATAGCCAAGGGGTTCTTCTCCACACATGTTACACTTGCAAACAGAATTGATTCTCAGTTGGTCTTTCGATAAGTTGTGAAACTCAATGCTCCAAGTTAATTAGATCCGCTTAGATTAACTTTCAGATTTCCCTAAATTCGTTGGATTGAATGGAATACGCATTACAACCAAATTATTCTTAATCAAAGTCCCTAACTATGGAATACGCATGATAGAGACATTTAACCAAGATCATTAAGTTCAACGGAAATCATAAACATCGACGAGGCATTCGTTACTATGGAATACGCATGAAACTTATGCCAAGAATTCGTTTAACGCGATTGTTTATAAGCAACCTCTACTACTTGTGAATATAAGTTCATAACGATTAGGTGAAATTCACTTATATTCTAGCGTCATATTTATGCATGAAAATTAAGCTTGCAATCTCAATGAACATACATAAATAAGTTATCAATCAAACAGTTAAACGAATTGAATCCACAACTTATGAAATTCCAACCAAACGTAATCAATTCAAAATGCAAATATAAACATAGTTTCGAATCACCCCCTAGCTAAAGGGGGTTTAGTTCCTCATAACTTTGAAATCAAAGAAACACCTAAACATTCCAACAACTCAAACGTGAATTGTATGAACGTTTAGGCACTCTTCTCTTCCCTTCTCATACGTACAAAACAAAGAGAATTAAATTTAAACTTTGAAATCAAAGAAACACCTAAACATTCCAACAACTCAAACTTGAATTGTATGAACGTTTAAGCACTCTTTTCTTCCTCGTTGTTGTAGCACAAGGTCTAAGGTGAGCTTTGGGGATTATGTGAAGTGTTTTGGAGGGATGGGAAGTGGTTGGATAGTGGCTGCAATGAAGGAGAAAAACTGCACAGAAAATGGAAGTGTTTGTAACTGAAAATGTGTATGGAAGAGTGAATGAATTTTGAGGAGTGTTGGATGCTTATTTATAGGTGAAATGGGGGAACAAAAGAGGGAATATTGCAGCTAGGAGGGGATGAATGATTATGGGTGCATGTGTTTGGAATAATGAAGGGGGAATGTATGTAATAAAACAACTAGGAAAAGTTATGGAACGTTGGAAATGGGAGTGGGAACTCACGGCATTGTTGGGTTGTTTATGGGAGAATAAATGTATGATAATGGCTAAATAATTAAAGGGAATGAATGGGAGTGACACTAGGTTGGTTATGCATGTGAATGCAAGGAGGAAAGCTGAAAATGCAAGGGAAGCTCACGGCACAATGTTGTTTTGCTTCTTGAAATGCATGTGAATGCATTTGAGTGTAATATGAAAAGAATGACTAATTAATGTATGTAGGGTTGATATGCATGTGAATTAGGTTGGAAAGAGGTGGAAGTGGAATGTTATGCAATGATAATGTCTTGTAAAGATGCTAATAAATAATGCATGTAGGGTTAGCTAGGTTGGCTTTGTTTGGGTGCATGTATGTTAATGGTGGTTTTGCATGTGAATTGATGGATTGTTTTTGATGGAATGGATGGTTCTTTGCATGGCTATAAGGGATAGAATAAGAGAGAATGGGCTAGGCCCTTTGTTTTATGTCCAAAGTGAAAATAAGGCCTTCAAATTCGTCCAAACTTTGGCTCCATGGATAAGCTATCCAATCCATGCCCAAAAATGCTCCAAATGGCCTCAAAATGCACTTTCTTGCTCCCTAAGCCCTTAGAACCTGAAAACACACAAAAGAAGCATAAAGAACTAAAATAACTAAAGAAACATAACGTAAATGTACGAGAACAAGCCATTTAAGTCGCATGAATATGCTCCTATCAGAGTGCGATCCCACGTGCCAAAAGGAATGTGGCAGGAATGTAATAACACAAACTTAGTACGGGCAAACTAGGAAAAACATTGCGCTTATGAACAATGTTTAGTTCATTTTGAGTTTTAGTATATATTAAATTTCACTTATTAGGTAAAAAGATGCCATTATTCATTCAAACTAGTAACTTTGAGGAGCGGACATGGACCACATATTTGAAATACAATAATGGGTGATTGTATCGTTTGAGCTAAAAAATGCTTACACGAAGATGATGATCAAAGATTCAAAATGATTAAAGGTTAAATATACAAATGTAGCGGGTGAAGGAACAATCAAACCTAGATCTCATATACAAGAATGAATATTCATAATTATTTGGGTAGCAAGCTCCATGAAAAAAAATGTGAATCTTTTCAATTCTCAATCTTTTCAATTCTCATAGCATACTTAATATTTTCATCAGTTCTTAAAATGACAATGTTTACCCTTCTTTATGTTTCACACACTCTTCCACTTGTGAAAGAAACCGACCACCACTACTTGCAACTACCACAACCATCTCAGAGGTGATGACTTTCTTAGGCCGAGATGAACACCACTATCTTCGCCACCATGAACCACGGGTCCCCACCAACCCCTCACCATCGTTTCCACCCCACACCACCATTAACATCATGATCATTTTAGTTAGTACACAAAAAATAAAACAAATTTATATGAAAATTTATTAAATGATATGATACTACTTTTTTTGTCTCACAACACTGATAAAATACAACTTACCAAACACTTAACATCTTTACTTTACAACTTATCATTTTTAATGTGCAACAAAAACAGTTTATTAAAAGAGCAAAAACAATACTAAACTGGTCTTTAGAACTTTTATGTGATTGTTTGCTAGGGTCATGCTGGAATATGACTTAAACCTATGCTCCAATTTTAAAATAGGAGAAGAACTTGCATTAAACAGTTTACTGTTATTGTAGCGTTCCGGCCCAGTAATATAATATTATGTGTACATTTTTCTTCATATAATATTGTATTATTAGATCAAAACGTTATGTGAAAATAAACATGTTACATTTAAGAATAAATATGCGCATGTTTTGAGTACAATGAATGTGGACATCCCATGTGAACACAGATATTCATGCAACTGCTCTCATGACTCATGACTCATGAGTAATCAGTCATGACAAGTGTATTACAAACTTTAGGATCCCATTTTTCGCTCGCCTTTAACTTATATATAACATGCATCCCTCCCTGGGAACAAGCTTTTATACTTCCATAATACAAAGTGGAAAACGTCAAATATTAACTTCCATTAAAGGTTGCTTGAGAAAATGCAAGTGGTGCCACTGCACGGGGCTTCCAAATTGAAGAAGCAGAAGTTTTGTTTTCATATGCATATCTTATATATATCTATATGTGTAGTTGGTATACAAAAATAGTTATTAGTGGATACTGTTGTTGTGCTACTTTACATCCTGTTAGAGCCTTAGAGGTGGGTTTGAACCTCCTTTTGCTATTTTTTACTTCTTTATAATTAAATGCATAAATTTTCAAAAAAAGTAACACAAAAGTTTCATTTTTTTACTTCTATGTAATTAAATGCATGAATTTTAAAAAATAACACAAAAGTTCCAACGGCGTACCTCTTAAATTTAAAGGAAAACACTAATATACACCGCACCACCAGTTGTTTATAGAAAGTACAAACTAAAAAAACAATTACAATCTCAGCTTTTATTTAGAGGTTTCGATTTATTTTGCATACGAATCTTGGAATCTCGGGACCGCTTTCATTCATTCATATGACGTAATCCTAGGATCCCTAGAGATCCTATGATCGTGATCATTCATCGTACATCGTGTGGTCAGTTTTCGTTAGGTACTATTTATATTTAATTTTAACTTTTAAATTTTAAAATGATTTCTGACCGCACAATGTACGATGAACAGTGTCGGATCATTTTCCTCTCATGTCGCCGGATCTTTTTCCTCTTGTGATGTTGTCCATGTGGTCGGATCCTTTTTCTCTTATGACGTTGTCCATGTGTCCTATCGCATCACACATTATCCACATGACTCCGAAGTCCAACCAACAACCAACAAAGACAATGACCTTTTGAGACACATAGACAACGACCGACGTTGTATTTTATGTATTCAATAATAAATCTTGTTTATTTTGCTCCACATAACATTCCATTATCGAATCAAAACTTCAAGTTGCACTTCAACCGAAGATTAATATTACAATAAAAAAAAACATTAATACAATTAGGCCCCTATGTCATATCTAATGTGCTTGAGTAGCACCGAAGTTTGGGCTAGGCAAACGGGCCATGGGCCCGCTGGAAGGGCGGGTACGGGGCAAGTTCATATTATTTTATATACAAAACAGGGCGGGGCGGGTCCAAGTAAACAGAGGGGCGAGGTGGATCCAATTTTTTGAAGACATAGGCCCTCGACCTAAACTATATCCAATAAACCTGTTGATCTCAAATCTCACACACACACCACATCACTTTCTCCCAGACTCAAACTGAAACTCTTCTCCTCAGTCCTCCCTCTTGATCTCTCTTTCCCAAAGTCCTCACACTCGATTCTTAGTCTCTCTCAATTGAACTCGAAGGGACGAAAGCCGAGCTCTGTCTGACTCAGATTTGCATAAAAGCCGAGCTTTGCTGATAGTCTTTAATTAGCCCATCTTCCCAAGCTTCCTTAATCAACCATTTTAGTTCCTAACTCGAAAGCCTCATCGACTCCTTCTTTTTCTCTCCCAAGTCCAATATGTTGACAATATTGTAGATCCACCGTCTCCCAACAACTGCAAGTCGAGAAACCATTAGATCCAACAAGCTAAATACAAATGTGAAGGAGTCGGAGATTAGGAAAAGGTGGAGACTTGTCACCAAATTGTGAAGCAGTGGCATTAAGGTCGATTGAAGTTGCAAACAGAGAGATGACTGAAGTTGCAGACAGAGAGATGATTGAAGTTGAAGACATCTCTTAAATTTTAGGTAGATGGGCCATGGACCCACTCCAACAACACTAATACTGGCCCCACTTGACCATTTGCTCAATCCGTCAGGTGTGGGGTTTTAATACAAAAAGCTTCAATGATAGTTAGAGTGGGGTAATTCTATTAAAATGGTTTGTTCTTAAGCCTTCTGGCTAATGTAGGACAAAGGAATTCTAACACTCCCCCACATGTAAGACTCCATTTTATAGGTCACATGTGAAGTTCCACACATCGGTAGCCATGTGGAGCCAAACCAGGGCTTACCCGTTCGGGCGGGGCCAATGGGGACCCAACCATTCATGTGGCATCTCTTGGCCTACGTGGAGCCAAGTCGGGGCTCACCCGTTCGTACGGGGTCAAAGGGGACCCACCTGTTCACGTGGATGTATGGGCTCGTCCCCTGGCTCTGATACCATCTTAAATTTTAGGTAGATGGGCCATGGGCCCACTCCAACAACACTGATACTGTCCCCACTTGGCCATCTGCTCAATCTGTTAGGTGTGAGGCTTTAATACAAAAGGTCTCGGTGATACTTAGAATGAGGTAATTCTATTAAAAGAGCTTGTTCTCAAGCCTTTTAGCCAATGTGGGATAGAGGAATTCTAACAACATCGATAGTGGCAAAGGCCCAGGTGATGCTGCTGTCAGGAAATGGTGATTGTTGCTTCAATTTTTGATTTGGGAGTGGGGAAGAGTAGAGAAAGATAAAGAGAGAATAAAGATGATACGAAGAGGAGAAAGAAAAAAAAGACACTGCCAATATGCCCAAAATTGAAAAAAAATAATAATAATAATTGGACCCATGGACCTGTCCCGAACCGGCCCGTTTGAAACAGGCCAGGTTAGGTTCGGTTCCCAAACTCAAAATCTCTTTACCCGCCCTGGCTCGTCCTGTTACTATTTAAAACGGGTAAGGTCCAGTTCCTCCAAATTTGAGCTCGGCCCGTGCCCGGCCCTAATTGGAGTTACAATATCCGGCAACCTCAATTGCGGGAGATGACCGTCTGACGACATGATCTCAATGATAGACTCGCCGCCAAGATTCTGGTGCAAATACTTGGACACAACCATGGGGACAGCAAGGTCTTTTACACTCTGTAAAATGTGACTTAACACCGTGATTAACGTAAGTATTTGTCTCATGTTGCTTTGGAATACGGTTTGTGCGACGCTGGGGGCAATGTCTGGTCGCATGTTGAATAGGGTCCGGTTGAACTCCTGGACCGCCACTGAGTCGATGTCGCCACCCACCGCCAGCGGCGCGAACTCGGAGCACCATGCCTTGTAGTTGGACCGGATCGCCTCGAATAGTCGCTCCAGATCTTCTTGCTCGAATCCCCCGTTGTAGTCCACGTCATTGAGGAACCTATAAAAATGGTACAATTTAATTGGTTGAATTGTTAATTGTGTTTTGGAAGTGTAATTAAATAACATAAAAATGATTGAGAAAGATTGACTCTAATTAAATAGCATAAAAATGATTGAGAGATTGGAGAGTCAATATACTAATCAAAAAGGTAATTTTCGAAGATTTAATTATTCAACCAGATGGATGGATCCACGTTGAACGTACATGTACTAATTTAACAAAAAAATTCTCACATAAAAAACAAACGAAAAAGGTAAAATTGTAGAAAATTAGTGACAATTGACTTAATTAGTTAATCAAATTGATGGATTTGCACGAATAAATTTTGAACGGCCTCAGACTCTACTTTGTTGGAAGTGGCCGAACTTTAAACTCTCCAAATCACAAAAATTAAACTTATATCTTATTGGGAGGTAAATTTGGGATTGTGGGACTGAGCTGAATTTCAGATTATAATAATTGACTTTGATTAGTTCCTAATTAAATGGAGTAATTAGACGACGATGTAGGTTTACCTAGAGGAGGCGGCGATCATGATGAGCTTGGTGAAGAGGTCGGGTCGGGTGACTGCAGCGATGGCGCTGACCATGGCGGAGGCGGAGTGGCCGACGAAGATGCATGACTCGACGTGCAGCCTTCGAGGGAGGAGTAGCGCTCGAAGTCGAAGTATTCAGGGTTGGTGGTTCCGGCGGCCATGTTGTCGTACATAATGACGCGGTAGTCGTCGACGAGGTGGGGGATGAGGTGTTTCCAGACCGACTGATCGGTGCCGAAGCCGTGGGCCAGGACTAGGACTTGCTGACCCGACCCTAAGACCCGCACGTTGTGAGCTTCTTCCACTATTCCCATTGCGTCTCTCTCTCTTCCTTCTTGCTCTCTCCGTTGCTTGTTGGTTTGGTTGACAAGTAATAACTGGCACTACATTTATAAGAATCCTGGTGATATGATCAGTGGGGGGAGTACTGATCAGCTACTGTTGGTGTACTGGAGCTTTCTGTATTTTATGGAGTTATATACACAAGGCCATCGATTTAGGACAAATATAAGAACGCTAGTTGTAGGCTAGGAGAATTGACATGAAACAAGGACGTTAAGGTAGTGGCGTTTTAATCTTTTCTTGTGACGTAAGTTAAAAACACTTGACTTTATGGCATTTTAATCTGTTCATACTTGAATTTCTGCATAGCTGTAAAAAATTTGGATGCCTTTCTCTCGTTAAAAAGACCGATGCTTTTCTTTTTTTATAACAATTTTTTTACCAAAAATTAAAACACATAACACCATGTTATAAGGTTGACAAACAACGAATTTGGTGTTCCCAATTCATATTAGTCTCCCTTTTGCCAAAGTCATTTTTTTTTATTGACCACATAGTCGTAGATTCATAGTTGAGGATAGAGTTTGAGAGTCAAAATCTTAGGTTCGTCTTTCTTAAATGAAAAAACAAATTGATTAATGTGTTGAAATAAAAATGTGGTTGAAAGCATGAAGATGGTGAGCTTAATTGATTAATAAGCAGCTGAATCACTTAAATATCGATTTATGACCATTTTAGTTGTATAACTAAGTTAAGCTATGAGACTAGTCGTAACTATATATTGGATCATCAAACTCACTATAAATATGTGTTGTACTTGCACTCGAGTTAGACCCGAGACTTCATATCTAATAAAGTAGAGAACAACAACCGCTAAATTCAAGGATGGTTTGGTGCTGATATACATATCGATTAGGCTTTTTTAGACTAAGTTTAGGTGAGTTTGATTCTTGTATCGAAGAATCATGCACCATAAAATCCTTGCAACATCAATAGTATGAGATGTGAGCTATATATATTAATTGTGAGTTATATAACTGTTTTTAGTCATTCTCTTGTTGGTCAATTATTGTACATTGAACTAAACAATTTAAATCACTATCATAGAACTCAAATTTATAACTCAGTGTAAGAGACTCTTTATTATATAAAACGAGCACAAAACTCAATTCTCGGGTCCCCTATGAAACAATAATTATACATTGTATGTATACATTCTTTCGTATCAAAGTTCATACGTAATACATTCAATATATATAAAAAAGTTGGAGAGTGAACTAAATCTAATAATAGGCTAGCCATAATAATTTGGTTCGAATTTGCATTGGACAAAAATCGAACCTGAAACTCAAACTTACAAATGAAAAAAATACCACTAACAATGCCATAGCTAGTTTTAGGAAAAGGAAACTTGGAATTTGGATCTCAACAATCAACAATTATTAGCTATTATATTTTGGCAACTGGAGATATCAACTCAAAGTGAAAGAGTTTTGGCCCCTAATAACTGATAGTACATGTTGCATGTGCATCCAACCGCTAGTAAAAAAAAAAAAAAAAAAAAAACCTTGCGCGATGAAAAACACATTGTTGCCCAAAGTCACTTTGTGAAAGTCTAAACTTCGTCGCGCAAAGTCTTGCACGACCAAAAACACATTGTCGCGCAAAGTTTAAACTTCGTTGTGCAAAGTCTTTACAAAAATAAATAAAATAATTTTTTTTTAAATCTTTGCGAGACGTAATTCAAATATTTCGTCGCCTAAACCAATTTATTTTCATTTTTTATTTTGTAAGCATAACACTTAAGAAATTGAACGGTATATATATTTATTAGGTAGCTTTAAATTTATTAATGTAGTTCAGATCGGGTTTTTGTTAGAAAAATATATTATTGTAGTTCGGATCGGATTTTTGTTAGAAAAATTATTTTAAATTGACGATGGAATTAGTTCATTATATTCATATAGGGTCAAGGAGTGTAGTTGTAAAAAAAAAATCAAAATCAGAGTTGAAATAACCGTTAAATCGTGATTTTTCGTTTATAACCGTCGAAAAGTTTTATCTCATTCCTTGATCTCTGAATGTTTATTTTTTGTGATTTTTGGCGCATATGATCTCGAAGTATATACAAACAAGTTTGACGGTTGAATCGTTGAATCTAGTTTCGTAGAATGCGTATCCCTTCAAAACAATAGATTCACTAACACTTAGAGTTTATGTATACTTTCATTAAGTATAACATAAGATTTAGTGGTATCCATTAGTGTAAATAGTTTAAATTGAAGATCGAATTCATTCATTGTATTCATATAGGGTCAAGGAGTGTAGCTTTAAAAAATCCTCAAAATCGGAGTTAAAATAACCGTTAAATCGTGATTTTTTATTTATTCATATAAGTGTAGCTGTATACATGCATCACACAAACCAATTTATTTTTGTTTTTTATTGTATTTTATATTATAAATTTTAAAATATAGTTGTTTTCATAAGTTTTTATTATTTTTTAAAAAATTTGCACTACGAATATCAATATTTCATCACCTAACCATTATTTACTTATTTATTATTTATTTTTATATTTTATATTGTTAAACTAAATTATTTTTTTATTTTCTTTGCACGATGAATACACATTTGGTCGCCTAAACCTTATTTATTTTAATTTATTTATATTTTTATTGTAAAATAAAATTATTTTCTTTTTTATTATTTATAAAAATTATTTTTATAAATTTTGCGTGAAGAACCAAAATTTTGTCGCACATAATCCTTAAATTTGGACGGGAGCCAAAAATGGGTGCTCGACTAATATTTCATTTCGCAAAACTTTGCGTGACCAACACTTCATCGTGCAAAACTCTAAAAATTTGGGCAGGCACCAAAAATGGGATAGGGAAATTTTTTTTTAATTTTTTTTAAGACTTTGCCCAACTAATTTTTCGTCGCGCAAAACTCTAAAAATTTGGGCGGGCACCAAAAATGGGATGCGCGAAATTTTTTTTTTTAAGACTTTGTGCGACCAATTTTTCGTCGCACAAAACTTTGCACGACCAACACTTCATCGCGCAAAACTCTAAAATTTTGGGTAGGCACCAAAAATGGGATACGGGAAATATTTTATTTAAGACTTTGCGCGACCAATATTTCGTTGCACAAACTCATATCCTTCATCGCGCAAAGTGATATGGCTTTTAAAACCAAAATAACTCCTCCACCATTTTCTCAATGTCTTCCTCTACTCTTACCTCCCCTCTTTCTTTCCCTCTCCCCAAATCCGACCCCATCTCTCACACTCACTCCTCTCACTTAATCTTTTTTCTCTCTCTTCACTATCTCTCATTCTCACTCAATCTCTCATCTCTCTCTCACTATCTCATCTAATTCTCTCACACTCACTCCTCCCTCTCATTCTCACTCACTCTCAATCTTGCCAAAAGGTATATTCTCCCCAAATTTTAATTTGTTTTCATTAATGTGTTTTTGGAGTTAGTTTTGAGTTTGGTGCGGGGTTTGGGGTCAAGTATAGGATAAGGAATGGAGTTTGGGGTCGGATTTGGGGTATACCAATTTTAGGGGAGATTATGCCCATTGTTTGTTATTTGACCATATGTGTGTGTGTGTGTGTGTGTGTATATATATATATATATATATATATTTTTTTTTTTTGTAGGGAATCGTTGAGACTTTGACGGCTAAAGTAGAGGATTAGGACACTATCGAAACATATCCCCGTCACTACCACCACAATAGACTTGTATTAGGATTTTATCATTGTACTTTGTTAATTTATGTGTACATTTTGAATATATATTTTATATATATATATATATATATATATATTGGATAATTTGATCACTATTTTTCATATGTAATTTTATTTTGAATATGTCAATTTGAATTAAAGTAATTAAAAAAATAAAATCATACAATTAAATTAAATTAAAAAAGTAAAAATTCGAAAAATCTTACGCTACCAAATATTTCTTTGCGTAAACAATTAATATAAGAGAAATAATAAAAAAAAAGTCAAAAATCTTATGCGACAAAATATTTCATCGTGCAAAATATTAAATTAATTTATTTTAATTAAAAATTTAAAAAACAAAAATTTAAAATTTAAAATATTTTGTCGCACAAAGCTTTGCACGACGTTAATCTTTGTTACGCAAACCCTATCGCCACGAGCTTTATGAGACAAACCATGTGCAACCAAGATTTCGTCGCACAAAGTGTTTTTTGTAGTAGTTGAAGTAAAGGATTTTTATTTTTTATTTTTTATTTTATTTTATTTTTGACAAACGATATTACAATAAAAGATGAAAGAGTGAGTTAAACATCACAATAGGTTAGTAATAATGTGGTTCAAATTCGTCTTTAGTGAGAATCAAATATAAGATCTCTCACTTACAAATGAAGAGGAATACCACTAAACCGTAATACTAAGTGACAACAGATGCGAAGTTGAAGAGCGGAGAAAACTACAAATCCAAATAGTGTCTATGAAAATTGTATATGTTTAATAATAGGCAAATTAGTGATGTACGTTTTGGTGATCTTGATTGTTGATAGTCTACATCTGGTTTTATGCGAGAAAACTGGGTACCGCAGGTGCAACAGACGGCAGAAATGCCATGGCAAAAGGGCAGCTCTAGTTCTGGCAAACTTTTTGCACAGCTACACAGATTGCGTATTCTTCATTTTCTTTTCTGTTTCCTAAAAAATTGCTCCCTATAGATAATTAGATATTCCATCTATAGAGCTAGTACAATGGATCCCTTCTAAAAATTTCATATGCTTCTATTTTCTAAATAATCATCATGCACAACTTACGTTGCCAGAATGTAACGGTGTAACTTAAAATACATATTCAAGCAACAATCAATGAGATCTCATTATTGAGTATTTACAGAAATTTAGGATCTAACATAAAAGTGATTAATGATATGAGGAACAGTACAATTCTCTAATTGGCAATATAAGTAGTAGTCCAATTTCGTATAAGCACATACAAGGTCTCTTATCTTCCTAGTGTGACATTGGTACCTCAACACGTAAGTCTAACACGTAAACAACATTTATTTAGTATGTAGAGCACTTGTGACTTACGACATCCTGCTTTGAATCATAAAAAAAATTAAACTTTCACCATAAAACTAATTGATTAGTGGGTCCCAAATGAATTGCCTTATTAAAAAAAAGCCTTGTTCTTTGGAAGATATATCTCGTGTGGTTGGTACTGCATGGTTCCACTTTACAAGAACTTCAAATTGGAAGTGGAATGAAAGGTATAATCCTTGATTATTGATAAGTATATTTTCATAAACAAAAAAAGAAATAATTTTTTTATCTTAATTAATTATAAAATTATTTCTGAGTCACCGGTTTTTATTTCTTTTCTTTTGAATTTTGTGGACAGAGGGAACATACCTCAGACCGATCGATTAAACCCATTATTGTGGAGTTTTTTGGGAAAATATTGAATTAAAGTCATTCATGTGTGCCGATTTCCTTATGGTTGACTTAACAATTGATTGGCAACTTAGTAGGCCGCTCTGGATTTGAATCAACGTAGACATATTGTGAACGAACTTACCATGTCCCCACTAACCACTCGCGCATCGAACTAAGAAGATTCAATTCCAAGCTTATTGATAATCCACGATCAACTTTCTTTCGTAATGCCCTACCCCAGGGGAAGTCGAATCCCATCTGCCTCTTTGAAACAAAGAGATGTATTGAACCGCTAAACGACAATATAAAAAGTAACTAGTATAAACATGTGCAAAATTCCTTATTTTCTGATATGAGGTTGATGCTCTTAAAACAAAAAAAGGAAAAGAAAAAAAAAAAAAAAAAACCCTAAACTTGCAATTTGTGGGAAGGTCTATGTTTAGAGAAAAGAAAAAACAATGGATATAACTATATACTGTATGATGCCACTTATAGGTTGTAGCATGTCAAATTCGTATCAACTCTTTCTCTCTTTTCCTTTTTTTTTTTTTTTTTTTTTTTTTTTTTTTTTTGAGAAAAGAAAAAACAATGGATATAACTATATACTGTATGATGCCACTTGTAGGTTGTAGCATGTCAAATTCATATCAACTCTTTATCTTTTTTTTTGAAAAGCAACGATAGAAAATTTCATTAATCAAAAGGGTTGAATACAGCTAGTCCAAACAGGGAGAGGAGAGAGAACTCCCTTCACATCAACTATCAACCACTACATTCCAATACATAAAGGTCAACCAAAAGATCTGGCGGTTCCTCAAATCAAGGCCGGAGAACCTCAAAGTTAAGGGCAAGTTTTGCAAGGCGGTGGATAATCTCATTGGCCTGTCGTTGAACATGGGCTGAAAATCTCAGTGATCCTAGACAACAGAGCTTTAGCATCTTCAATAGTACAACCAATGATTGATCTATTAATTGAAGACTCGCATAGAGCCGTCACAATCGGAAGGGCATCACTCTCTAAAATGGATCTATTATCAAGCTAATATCGTGGTTATTTTTAACATGCACCTATTATCAAACTAGCATATGTTTGCACACTTTGTGTGTGTTATTATTTTTTTGTTTGTTTGTAAAATGGTAAGGAGATAGGAAGTGAGAGAACGTGAGAGTGGAAAGAGAGGTTTTTGTTTTTTATTGTTAATATTAAATATATGCTAAAATCACTTATAGGTGAGACTTCACTAAAAAATTGCAAAATTTGGTTTTGTGAAATTAGATTATTGCCCATTATTTTTTCTATGATAGAATATTAAAGGCTTATTATATTAACACCCCACAAATTGTTGAATAAACCCCACATACTTAATACACCCTACATACTTCCCCATAATACCTTCACACCTCACATTCATTTTCTATATGCACCCCATATTTTCTATACACCCCACATTTCTCAAATTTTATAAAGCTTTTAATTTGGACAAAAAATGTCAACTGAAATTTTGACAAAAGATGCCGTCTGGAATTTAAAGTATATGTGGGTTGTTTTCAATTCCACCATTAAAACACATGTCGTTTGTTTTTAATATTTGGTAGTAATTTTAGGTGTTTAATTCTTCATGTAATCTCTGTGATCCCTAAAAGATGAATATAAACATACAAGCTTGAATAACACATCAAAAGCAAGATTAAATAATTATCGATGTCGTCAAAATCACTAAAACAATAAAGAATATGAAATGTGAAGCTTTCGAATCATCGATTTTATGTTTCATTCATCAAAAATAATTTTTCTCAATCAACATGTTTATGGTTTCATTGGTTAGAGTTTTGTTCAACAATGGAGGGTCAAAGGGATTTTGGTAGTTGAAGAAGATAAATAATACGTTAAAAGTGATTTGGGGTGTATATAGAAATTTTTTTTTTATTTTTTTTTAAAACCTAATAAGGTCAAAATTATCATTGCATAGAAGGGTAAATAAATCATTTAATATTAAATTTTAATGTGGAGTGCATTCAACATTTGTAGGGTGCTAATATAAAAAAGTTTTATCACCCTCTTTTGTTGACAAAGAGAATTCTATTAATAAGTTGTTTTGATAAATATTTTAGATCTCTATCTCAATAAGTACTAAAAATTTATAAACCTATTAAATTAAAAAATATTCACCGACAGACTCTTAACTCGAGGATTTAAATTATAATCTCATAACTGAGCGTTTTATTCCCCAGAAAAATATGGAAATTGTATTAAATTTTTAGGGCCTTTTGATGTAGACGCATTAGTTTCGAATTTTTTAAATCAAATATTTATAGCTTTTAAAATTTTGATCAAACATTTTTCTACTAATTTTTTTATTATTAAAAATGATGATTTTTATTATAGTTAATTTACCCATTAATTCACAAATTAATATCACAAATCTCCCACAACCACAACAAACATCTTATCTTATCACTATTCGTTTGAAAAGAATAATTTTTTTTTTAACTCAAATAATTTTTTTATTTGAATTCTAAAAATACTCAATGATCCTTTTAACATACAATTATGAGATACTAACAGGATCCTCTTCGGATCATTTTGATAAGGATTCTGGAGATTTGTGAATTGTGTTTATTTATCATATATCGTACGATCAGTTTTTGTTAAGTACTATTTGTGTTTAATTTTAAATAATAATATTTAAAATGATTTCTGACCGCACGATATACGATGAACGAACAGGATTCACGGATCCTTGAAATCCTTACAAAGAGGATTTGGTGAGGACCGGATACTATACCATTAGAAATGAACACCGTCACTCTCTTCACCACCATGATCCTAGGGGTCCCCATCAACCCCTCATCATCGTTTCCGCTATCCACCACCATTAACATCATGTTCATTTTACACCAATTAAAATTTAACTTACCAAACACTTAACATCCTTAGTTTAGAACTTACTATTTTCAAAGTACAACAAGAGCAGTTTATTAAAAAAAAACAACAAAACAAAAACAATATTAAACTGGCCTTTAGAATTTTTATGCGATCGTTTCCTTGGGTCTAGCTGGAATATACCGTTACCTGATGACTTGAACTATGCTCTAATTCTAAAGGATTAGCATCAAACATGTATACTGTTACCGTGACGCCTAGTCTAATAATTTAATATCATATGTAAGTTTTTTTTCCTAGAACATTACATTATTAGATTAGGACACTATATGACGGTAAACCTATTACATGTAGTTGGTTCCCGAAATGTGCATGTTTTGAGTAAAATGAATATGAACATCCGTAGTCGTCAAAGGAAGGACGAAATTTTTGTGGACACCTCTTGTGGACACACATGTTCACGCCATGCAACTGCTCTCATGACTCATTTTTCGCTCGCTAAGTTTCCAAAAGATATACCTTTAACTATATACATACATACATATATACATACATACATATATATATATACATATATATATATATATATATATATATATATATATAAAACATGCATCGGTCCTTGGGAGCAAGCTTTTCATGCTTCCATAGTACAAACAAAGTGGGAGACGTGGAACATTAATTTCCATTCCTTCCTATGACGTTATTTGTTATTTTCGGGTTCGATCGCATTACACATTATCCACTTGACTCCAATAACAAAGACAACGAATTTTCTTACGTGTAACAAGTTCATTGAAACTCAACTATATTTAATCAATAATAAAGCACTATATTTAATCAATAATAAAGCTTGTTTATTCTGCTCAACATAATATTACATTTTCAAACCAAAACATCAAGTTGCACTCCACCGAAGACCTAAACCTTAATTAATCATCCCCTACATATTAGTTAACTTTAATTACTATAATTAACACTTTGAAACAAAATTAATACAATTACGCCGCGATATCATATCTAATGTGCTTGAGCAGCACTGGATTCACGATATCCGGCGAGCTTAACTGTGGGAGATAACCGTCTGAAGACATGACCTCAACGATCGACTTGCCACCGAGATTCTGGTGCAAATACTCGGTCACAACCATGGGGACAGCAAGGTCTTTTACAGTCTGTAAAATGTGACATGGCACCGTGATTAACCTAAGTATTTGTCTAATGTCGCTTTGGAATATGGTTTGTGCCACGCTGAGGGAAATGTCCGGTCGCATGTTGAATAGGGTCCGGCTAAACTCCTGGATCGCCACTGAGTCCATGTCGCCGCCCACCACCAGCGATGCGAACCCGGAGCACCATGCCTTGTAGTTGGACTGGATCGCCTCGAATAGTTGCTCCACATCTTCTTGCTCGAATCCTCCGTAGTAGTCCACGTCGTTGAGAAACCTATAAAAATGTTTCATTTTAATTGGTCGAATTGTTAATAGTGTTTAGGAAGTGTAATTAAATAACCTAAAATGGATTGAGAAAGATTGGAGAGTCAACATACTAGTCAAAAGGTAATTTTCGAAGATTTAATTAGTTAATTAGATGGATGGATCCACTTTGACAAACATGTACTAATTTAACAAAAAAAATTACCACATAAAAAGCTCACGAAAAAGGTAAAACTGGAGAAAAATAGTAACAGTTGACTTAATTAGTTAATCAAATTGATGGTTCGAATAAAATTTCAAAATAATCGGTCTCTACTTTGTTGGATCACAAAAATGAAAACTAATATCTTATTGGAAAGGTAAATTTGGGACGATAAAATAATGGGGTTTCTCCTTCATTGAGAATTCCTTACCTTTACATCCTCACACGTCTCCTCACCTATGGCGACTTTTCAGGACAAACACGTGCACAACACGAATAGGGTGACGTGAAACACATGACGCGGACAACATAAATTGGTGACGTGGAGCATGTGTGGTTATTAAGTTTCATTGATATGGACTCTTTATTTTCATATGGTCACATGTCCCCTCACGTATGAGAAATTTTCCAATCAAACATGTAGACAACATTTATTGGGTGTCGTGGAGTACGTGAACCCTTTGAGCTTTGCAAGTTGGTCAACCTGCTTTGATTCAAGAAAGTTGAGGTTACACTTGTCCTTGCAAGGTTGTAGGACTTTTTAACTTCATATCTCACAATTAATTCCTAATTAATGTTGAGAGTGAGTCTCACATTGATGAGATGAGGTACCTTGCATGTGCTTATAAGCAAGTTTAGCTACTCCTCATATTGCTAATTGGAATTATGGTAGAACCTCAACTTTCTTCATGGTATCAAAATAGGTTGTCCCACGTGTGAAGCCCAACAACCACACATACTCCATGTCACCTGAGTTGTGTTGTCCACCTTGCATGTGTTTATAAGTAAGTTGGGCTCGTCCTCATATTGCTAATTGGTTTTATGGTGGAACCTCAACTTTCTTTAATTAACAGGATCATTTTGGTTCTAGTCCCTAATAAACTTAATTGTTCGATTGAAACCTTGTTTGTTTAAATATTTTGATCGAGGTCTTTAACCTCATTTAAGAGATTTAACTCATGCATTTATGCATTTAATGTCCCACAAATTATGAAATTTAAAAAAATTTAAATAATTTTTTTAAATTTTAACAAAAAAGAAAAAAAATATTTTAAAAGTATAATAAATACTTAAAAATTAATTTTAGAGTAATCTTGTTCTTCACAAAAATTATAGCAATATATAAATATATATATATAATAATGTACCAACATAATTTTTAACATATTTTAAAAAAAATAACTATTGATATATTTTAAAACATAAAATAAATACATATAATTAGCATGGTACATTTAGCAAAATTAAAAATAAGTACAAATAATTTTTTTTTAAAAATGAGTACAAATACAAATAACAGTTTAAAAAATATAGATACAAAAAAGAATTAATATATGAGTACAAATTAAAATTGAAAAGAAAATTAGCACAAATTAAAAAAAGATTACAAAATAAAAATAAGTACAAACTAAAAATAAAAATACACTATAAGAAATTTAATAATAAACATAAATATATCAAATGCAACATTTCTAACACTATATAAATATATTTAGAAATAAAAAAATATTTTATTATTAAAATAATTAATTACGTTTATCAAAATTGAAAAAGAATAAGATTTAATCTGAAATAGGAAAAATTGAGATAAGAATCTAATTTTTCTTAATTAAATAGATTAATTGGACGACGATGGAATTTTACCTGGGAGAGGCGGCGATCATGATGAGCTTGGTGAAGAGGTCGGGACGGGTGACAGCGGCGATGGCGCCGATCATGGCGGAGATGGAGTGGCCGACGAAGATGCATGACTGGACGTGGAGCTCCTCGAGAATGGCGAGGAGGTCGTAGGCGTAGCCTTCGATGGTGGAGTAGCGCTCGAAGTCGAAGTATTCAGGGTTAGTGGTTCCGGCGCCCATGTTGTCGTACAAAATGACGCGGTAGTCGTCGACGAGGTGGGGAACGAGGTGTTTCCAGACCGACTGATCGGTGCCGAAGCCGTGGGCCAGGACTAGGACTTGCTGACCCGACCCTACGACCCGCACGTTGTGAGCTTCTTCCACTATTCCCATTGTTGCTCTCTCTCTCTCTCTTTCTCTTCTTTTCTCCGTTGTTTGTTGGTTTGGTTGACACGTAATAACTGGCACCGTATCTATATATAAGAATCGTGGTGATAAGATCAGTTGGGAGAGTTTGGGGGGGGGGGGGGGGGGGGGGGGGGTGGAGAACTGGTCAGCTAGTGCTGGTGTACTGGAGCTTTCTGTATGTTCCATTGACTGTTTTGACAGTAAACAATTTTATGGAGTTATATTCAAATGACCATCGATTTAGGACAAATATAAGAAAGCTAGTTTTGTATTTTTAAGAACGATAGTTGTAGCCTAGGAGAATTGACATGAAACAAGGACGTCAAGGTAGTGGCGTTTTAATCTTTTCTTGCGACGTCAAGTTAAAACACTTGAATTTATGGCGTTTTAATTTTTTCATAGCTGTACAAATTGCTTATGCCCTTCTCCCGTTGAAAAGGCAGATGCTTTTGTTTCCTAAAACAAATTTGTTACCAAAAAATAATATGTAAAAAGGTTAAAAGCATATAATCCATGTTATAAGGTTGACAAACAACGAATTTAGTGTTCCTAATTCATATAAGCCTCCCTTCTACCACAGACATACTTTTTTTTAATTGACCACATAGTCATAGACTCATACTTGAGGATAGAGTTTTAAAGTCAAAATCTTAGGTTCGTCTTTCTTAAATGAAAAAAAAAAATACAAATTGATTAATATGTTGAAATAAAAATGTGATTGAAAGCATGAAGATGCTGAGCTTTGTTGATTCATAGGCAGATGTATCACTTAAATATCGATTTATGACCATTTTAGTTGTATAACTAAGTTGAGCTACGAGACTAGTCATAACTAGATATTGGATTATCAAACTCACTATAAATATGTTGTGCTTGCCACTCGAGTTAGACCGGAGACCTCATCTAGTAAAGTAGAGAACAACAACCGCTAAATTCAAAGATGGTTTGCTGCCGTTATATGTATCAATTAAGCTTTTCAGAGTAGTTTAGGTCAGTTTAATTATTGTATAGAAGAATCATGCACCGTATAATCCGTACAACATATTGTTTTAGTAGTGTGAGATGTGAGCTATATCAATTAATTGTGAGTTATATCTTTTTGTTGGCATGTCTTGATGGTCATTTATTGTATGGTGAAGTCAACAATTTAAATCACTATCATAGAACTCAAATTTAAAACTCGCTGTAAAAGATTCTTTATTCTTATAAAATTAGCACAAAATTCAATTTTCAGGTCCGCTGTGAAACAATAATTGTACATTTTGGGTATACATCCTTTCGTGTTAAAGTTCATATTAATACATTCAATATTATTTACCCTAAAAGGTGGAGAGTGAGCTAAACTTCTGTTGACCCTAAAAACTATTTAGCCTACGTGGTGCTTAAACCGAATAGCTAATAAGCTAACTACGTCATTCAGTTGAATGTAGGGCATGCCAACTCATTGGCAACCAGGAAGTGAATGAATGTTGTTGTGGTGTTGGGTATGCTAATGACTTCAAATCTTGCGACTACGGCCGAACAAGGAACACATCTCGGCCTTCCAGTTTTAGAGCCTAAAGACAAGGCTATTAGTTGCTAAGAAGTCCAATATAAATATTTGGCTTTTAGTATGCCAAATGTCGTAACCTGGTAACACCTCACTCCCTATGAAGCTAATGAAGTGACCTCTTCCAACAAGGATTCGGATATTCCTTATTGACCGAGACATGGATAGATAACTAGTCAGTCTCAAAGCAATGTTGTTTATCCAAACAAAGATGTGTTAACAAAAAAAAAGGTAAAATAAAAATCTTAAGATATTTGAGAGGTTTCGAGTAGAGCGAGAGTTGAGAGGTTTCGCATAAAGTGAGAGTTTACACAGGGCAGATTTGTGTGTTGATTTGAAGGGGGCTTTGAATGATGCACTACCATCTCTTTTTATAGTAGTAAATCCCACATGGCCGAAGTATAATACCAATCAAACTATAATTCTTCGATTTATTTTAAGTGGGCTTCAGCTAATTCTAGTGTATGTAGGACTTTGAATCCAGCTCTATTATCCTCCAAATTCAATCCTTGATCCTCAGCATATGCTCCTTGATTCGATGCATCACCGATATTTGAGGACTCCTTGTTGTATCAGGAGTCGGACGAAATCCTATCCAAGTAAACCAATTCCTGGTAGGACTCAGCCGACCCTCATTGGGCTGGACTTCCCTTGAAAAAATCCCAAGGCAGCCTAGGCTTTTCCTCTGGGATGAGCCCATGATCGTTCTCAGCCTAAAACTATTAATTTGGGTCCAAACAACTTCATAGGTTAGCCTAATAAGTTGGTTCGAATTTTCCTTCGCCGAAAATCGAACCTAAAGCCTCACACTTATAAGTGAAGAAAATACCATGCCATAGCTATTTTTAGAAATAGAAAATTTAGAATTTGGATCTCAAATAATCAACAATTATTAGTTGTTATATTTTGGCAACTGGAGACCTCAACTCAAAGTAAAAGAATTTTGGCCCCCAATAACTAATAGTACATGTTGCAAGTGCAGCAAACGTTAAGTTTTTCTTTTAATAAACGATATTATCTATATTAAGGGTGGAGGAGTAGGCTAAGCCTTATAATGGGTTAGCAAAAATGTGGTTCAAATTCGCCTTTAGCGAGAATCGAACCTAAAGTCTCTCACTTATAAGAAAAGAAGAATACCACTAAATTATAATACTAAGTGACAACATACATGAAATTAAAGAGTGGAGAAAACTACAAGTCCAAAGAGAGACTAAGAAAATTGTATTTGTTTAATACTACGCAATTATTGATGCAAGTTTTGGTGATCCTTATTGGGTAGTGTACATTTCGTTTTATGGGAGAAAAATGGGAATTGCAGGTGTAGCAAACGAATTATGTGGTACGTGGTAGCTTTAGTTCTGGCAAACTAGTTGCTACAGCTACATTGATTGCATATCTTTTTTTTTTTTTTTTGGTCTTTTTTTCTCGAATCCTTATAGGTAATTAGATATTATATTCATAGAGTTGGTATAGTGGATCCTTCTATAATTTCATATGCTTCTGTTTTTTAAATAATCGTTATGTACAATTTACGTTGTTAGAATGTAACAGTGTGACCTAAAATCAAGGTTCTAAAAGACGCTAATCACTAATTGGACGGCAAGTTGGGGCCTAACCTACCTAAGCGCCTAGGCAGATTAGGCGGATTTAAGTAAGTCTATTATATTTTTGTGTAAATACTTAAAATATATAAAATTTCATCATAAACTACATATATATTATGAAGTATTGGAACATAATGAAAATATGGGAAGAAGTATATAATATGTGTTCATTTAAGTATTCAACAAGCCTTTACAATTTATTGAAGAAAAAATAAAATGCAAAATGAAAGTTATCTCTTTTCTGTCTAAGTGAGTCGTAACCTAGTCGAGTGCCTAGGCGGGTCTAGGCGATCTAGGTGGGCGCCTTAGCAGGTCTAGGCACCCTTTCTTAATTTTCAAATGCCTAGGAATCAATCAGGGCGGTGGCCAGCTGCCCAGCTCCTAGGCAGGGCCTAGGTGGCGCTAGGCAGAGATTTTTAGAACTGTGTCTAAAATACATATTCAATCAATTTGATCCCATTATTGAGCTTTTACGGAAGTCTATTGATAGGATCATATTTATGCGACTTAGTTTGCTTGTTTTCATGCATTTATGTTATTAATTCTTAGTTATTTTAATTCTTCAAGCTTCTTTTGTGTGTTTTCAGGATCATAAGACGTATTTGACGAAAGGATGCATTTTGGAGCCTTTTGGGGCCTTTTGGAGCACTTTTGGGCTAAGGATGGATAGCTTATGCTTGGAGCCAAAGTGTTGGACGAAATTGAAGGCCTTGTATGCACTTTAGGACACAAAACAAAGGGCCTAGCCCATTCCACAACCTTGCCGTGCATTCCCCTTGCATTTCCAGCTTTCCCACTTCATCATTCAACCACATGCTCTCCCATTCATGCACCCTTTAATCATTCACTCCCTAGCTGTTTTTCCATTCATTCCCTTCATTATTTCAGCCACCAATCACCCTAACTGTCACTCACATGCTTTCCCATTCTATAATTCACCCACATGATCTCCATCACTCCATAACCTTGCCGTGCATTCCCCTTTGCATTTCCAGCTTTCCCACTTCATCATTGCAGCCACCAATCACCCTAGCTGTCACTCACATGCTTTCCCATTCTATAATTCACCCACATGCTCTCCCATTTCTATATAAAGACACACATTCATCAAAGAGAAGGCATTCAGCCGCAAGCACCACTCCAACCAAAACCATTTCTCTGCCGTGCCTTCCCCATCAATCCCATCACCCATTCACCCTAATCCGCAGCCATCTCCACCATTCCATACACTTTCCACACCTCCATACACCTTCCCACTACCCTACCATCACACATCCATTCCTCCATACAAATACCACCCCAAAACCTATCCTTAGACCTTGTGCCGCAACAAAGAGGAGGAGAAGAGGGCCTAAACGTTCATACAATTCAAGTTTGAGTTGTTGGAATTTTTAGGTGTTTCCTTTCCTTGATTTCAATGGTTAAATTTACTTATCTTTGTCTTGTATGTATGAAGAAATAAACCCCCCCTTGGCTAGGGGGGGATTCGAAATACATGTTTATGCTTGCGATATGATTTGATTACTTCTAATTGTGTTTCATAAGTTGTGAATTCAATTTACTCATCTATGTGAATTACATTGATTTGTGTGTGTTGGTTGAGAGTGCACGCTTAATTATCATGCATAAATTGGATGCTAGGATATAAGGAAATTTCACCTAATCGTTATGGAATTATATTCACAAGTAGTAAAGGTTGATGAACTCAATCGCGTTAAGTAAATTCTTGGCATAAGTTTCATGCAATCATAGTAACAAGTGCTTCGTCAATGCTTATGGTTTTCATAGAACCTAATGATTCTTGCTTGTATCTCTATTATGCAATCATGTAGGGGACTTGTGGGGAATGTTTTGGGTTGTCGTATGCAATCATCCAATTCAATAACGTTAGGAAAATCTGAGGGTTAATTAGTGCAATTCACGGTTAATCTGGGGCGTTGAGAATTCATGGTTTATTGAAAAGCAATTGGAAATCGTTTTATATGCAAGTATAACATGTGTGGAGATGAACCCCTTAGCTAGCTTCCCATCCATTCAATTCTATCACAATTTGTCTTACAATCTGTTTTCTTTACAATCTGTCCATTTAATTTAATTTCGTCCAAACATAATTCCCCCATATTTTGTTAAGTCTTAGTCATTCGAATTTGTTTTATTTTGTGTTCTTAAGCATTTGGAGTCATAAACACTTTCAAATTCGTCCAAATTAAGTTCTAGTGTCTGTTTGAGTCAATTTGATTGTTTTAAGCAGTTTTGAGTGTTTCAAAGCTGTTCTGAGTCATAGTAGTCTTGTTAAGAGTCTTTAAGTTTAGTTTTTATGTTTTTGAGTCAATTCAAATTAGATTAGCACCCCTAGTTAATCCCCGGTTAGAACGATCTCTACTTACATCATTACTACAATTGTCACAAATAGGGTTTAATTTGTGTGTCACATTCGTAACGCATCATCTATGTTCTAACATAAAAGTAATTAATTGAAGAATAGTACAATTCTCTAATTGGCAACATAACTAGTAGTCCAAATTCGTATAAGCGCTGCACTTACAAGGTCTCTTATCTTCCTAGCATGAAATTGATACTCTCGACACGTACACTTAACACGTGAACAACACTTATGTAGTTTGGGTACGACATCCGACTTTTAATCATAAAAAAGTTAAAATTTTACCGAAAAACTAATTGACAATAAAAATAAAAATAAATAAATAACCTATTGTAAACATGTACAAAATTCCCCATTTTTGGACATGAGGTTGATGCTCTCAACAAAACCAAAAACCCTAGATATATACTATATAGTATATGATGCCACTTATAGCATGTCAAATTTGTGTCAACTTTTTGTTTGTTTTGTTGGGGCCTGTAGTAAGTAGTGCGACGGTGTCTTGTATTTTCCTAAAAACTTTGACAACGGTGAACTAGTGGTTCACATGAAATACCTGTTAGAATTCTTCTGTCCCACATCGGCCAGAAGGCTTGAGAACAAACAATTTAAATAGAATTATCCCACTCTAATTATCACCGATGCCTTTTAGATTAAAACCCCACACCTGACAGATTGAGTATGTGGTTAAATGGGGACAATATCGGTGTTGTTGAAGTGGCCCTCGGCCCGTCTACCAAAATTTAACATGGTATCAGAGCCAGGGGACGAGCCCGTATATCCACGTGAACGGATGGGTCTCCTTTGACCCCGCATGAATGGGTGAGCCCCGACTTGGCTCCACATAGGCCAAGAGATGCCACGTGAACTGGTGGGTCCCCATTGGCCCTACATGAACAGATGAGCCCCGGCTTGGCTCCACGTGGTTGCCGATGTTTGGAACTCCACGTGTGACCCATAAAATGAGGTCTCACGTGTGGTTGCCGATGTTTAGAACTCCACGTGTGACCTATAAAATGGGGTCTCATGTGCAGAGGAGTGTTAGAATTCCTCTGTCTCACATGAGAACAAGCAATTTAAATAGAATTACCCCACTCTAACTATCACCGAGGCCTTTTGAATTAAAACCCCACACCTGACGGATTGAGCAGGTTGTTAAGTGAAGACAATATCGATGTTGTTGGAATGGACCCTCGGCCCGTCTACCTAAAATTTAAAAATACCTGCCACATTGGCACCACATACGAAAAAGGAAGCACTCGTGACAAGATCAGCAGACAAGCATTTACCAAATTAGTACCACTTCTCTTGTATTGGAAAAGCTTTCATTACCCACCATAGATTTTTGGGAGTTTTAACAAAAAACTCACGGTACTGTTCACTTTAACGAAAAACCACATTTTTACACTAAAAAGTCAATCCTGGTACTATTCACTTTACACTTTATTTTGTCCTTATCATTAAAATCCAAAGTTTTCAAGCCCTTTTACTTAGTTTTCCTTAGATTTTTCAACTGCTAGATATTTAAGCTGTACTTATAATGTACAAAATATAATATATTTTTTTTGTGTTCTTTTATGTATTTTATGACACTAGAAGTATACATGCCTGAATAGCGGGTACATGAAAAAAATTCTCATTACTTACGTAGTCGTATCACTAAACAAGTTAAAAGTTAGTAGGTCAATCATGCAATGAAAGAAATTTCCATGCATTTGAATTCTACGACATATTATTACTAGGCCCGGCCCAGGCCTAGTGCAGGCAGGGCTACCGTCTGGGGCCTAAAAAAATTGGGGGCACCAAAATTATTAGGGTGGTATATTTACATATGTTTTTATAAGAGTATAAATTTATAAAACTTGGTTTAGTGATAAAGAAATTTAACTAGAACTTGTGGTTTTGTTGTTTAAAATTAATGAGGAGGTCTTAGGTTTAAAACACCATGTGTGCATATTTACATTCCAATTTTTACAAATTTCTTTTTCATAACAGTATAAATTTATAAAAATTGGCTAGATGATCAAGAAGTTTAATTAGAAGCTATTGTTTTTGTTGTTTAAAATTACTGAGAGGTCCTAAGTTCGAAATGCTATGTGCATGTTTATTGTTTTCAATTTTTACAAATTTTTGTTTGGTTGTTAATTTATTTACTAGCTAGTAGCTATGAGGGTTGCTATTTTTAAATATTCGTTCCAATTCAAGTCTAATCTTCAACAAAGAGTAACGCGTAGACTAAATTTTTAGACCAAAATTGAAAATAATATTACGTGTCATCAAAAGGTTTAATTTAGTGTTCATTCATTACTTATACATATCCTTAAAGACTCGAAAACATTATTATTTTTTTACGAGATTAGTAGATAAGAAAAAATACCTCACGATTTATACAAAAACATTTTAAAAGTTCAGATGGAAAACAAAATTCATAATCTATCTACTTGTAAGTTCAAAGTTTTTTTGTTTCTTTCTCTCGATACAAAGTAAATTAGTTATTCTGTATTTCTAAATTATTGAGTTTGAATGTTTTTCTCAATATAATCTTATCGATATCGGTCTTATATGTGAAAACAAATAATATTTTTTATATGAAGTGAGAGTACATTTTTTAGCGCGCCCCAGACCTCAAAATTTTTTGAACCGGCCCTGATTATTACAAGTCAATTACTCAATGCGATGTGTGATGTGAGACTGCAAAGTGCATGAATGTAGCGTTAAATGATGAGATAGCAGTATACAAATGTGCATGGCTTCACGAAAATATCGAAACACTCAAGAATGAGTGATTGGCTTTGAGTAAGGAAGTTACTTCCGCACATTTATTTCTCTCATCTGCACGGTACGGTTTAATTCTTGCTTTTAAATTGAACAAAAGAATAAATAATCGATCGGACGAAGTAAACACATGCAAAAGAAGACCAGCGACTGAGCGAGTATTTACACAGCGAGTGACTGTGAGTTGCAGTTCAAGATAAATATAAACTTATATAATAAATCCCAGTAATATACACAATGTGGAAAATCAGAACAAATTATACACCGACGAGCGAGAGAGCTGAAAATGAAGTCAAAGCTCAACGCCGAGAAATCAACAGCACCTTCAATCTTGCCATCAAACAATGTACAAGCCATCATCTTTCCTGTAAAATCTAGCAGCCGGATGCATCTACGTATAAATTTTATCATTCTACTTACACAACAGATGCATATTTTTTTTCCGCCACCGATTTTTTCTCATGGGAAGGTGTGGAGTGATCCGTCTGCTGCTTCCTCGTTCATAGAGAATATATCGACAGGGACACTAGTGCAGTTAAAGAAGCTCTGGTCCTTCACACCAGTATTTGGGGAAACTTGTGAATGATCTAGGAATATCACGATTACAGTGATATCGTCGTGGAAATGGCGCCTTACCCCCCTTTCAATTCTTTTTATGTCGTCATATCTCAATTCTCTTTTCCTTGCAGCCTCGTCGATGGCAGCTCTTACCAATCGCTTTGCTATTCCCTGTAATTAAATTATCAGCAACTCTTAAGTTCTCAACATATAATTTCTATAAAACAGAAAACTACCACAGAAACGAACTTTGTTGGGGCCTTACAGCTCTTGGATTTTTGGAGACAATTTTCACGGCTGTTTCATCACTTAAATGCTCCCAGAGACCATCTGTTGCAAATATCAAAAACATGTCCTGTGGTTGTAACTTTCGAACTACTATCGACGGTTCTGCTGTCATTACAGGCTTCTTTAAAGGAATGGGCATACCGATCTGGTGGAAGAGAGGATATCTGTTAAACTCAGGTTTCTTCAAGTAGACATCACCGATTGACCTTGAGACCTACAAAGGGGAGGTTTCTTCAGACAATAAGCATAAGAAAGTACCAGCGAGATAAAGAAACAACGCACAAGAATATTACATTCACTTTCACAGGAGATTTAGGATTTATAAAGTTGACTATCACCAAACGGAACTTTCATCATAAGGCCGCTGGAGTATTTTTTTTGCTTTATGTGTGTGTCTGTAATGAGCATGAAACCTGTCATTTCTCTTAATTGCATATGAGAGTGGGGTTCAAAATGATCACATACAAAGAATATGCTCGACCGTGATTTTGACTGGTCACCATACAATACTTTTTAGGCTTTCATATGCATTTCATGAACCGTCATCCCATTTGCTTCAGATACTTTAGTTCTTAGCTGCCTAGAAAGTGGCTAAAGAGTAAAGAGGCAAAACCTGTGAAAATAGATGGATAGGGATAAACAACAAGAGAATACCATATCCAGAAAAAAGTGGACTTTTCCTTCATACTCGTCAGGAAAGAAAAGCTGTAAGATACGGTTCATGCAATGCACCTAATCAGAGCAGGACTTTCTAGGACTATGTTCATGCCCTCAAACAATATGCTGTAAGATGGCAATAATGAAAGGCATGAGACGATTAGCCGTTTGTATTACTATTACTGCAGGACAAAATAATATATTACAGGGAACCTCCCCTTCACAGGACTAGAAATACTAATATCGGAAATTCAAAAGTATAACCACACCACTTTCATTACACTCATACCACAAAGTTTCATAAGATTCTTTTAGTTACAGTAGGGGACAAGTTTCCCCAGATTCTTATGCATCACTGAAATCAAACCTCGGGTTTAGATTCCAAATAACTTACCATTTGAACTAAATTTTTTCAAACAACCCCCTAAGAAAAAAAAGAAATAAACTCTCTAGATATGTTAACCAATAGAACCATCCTTTTGCTATGACTTCCTTTTTACAATTTTATTTCAGGTCTTACAACAGATATTCAACGCATTCATCATATTACTCGATTGATTAACAGTTTAAGATCACTTCTATTTATAAATATATAAAGAAATAGAATATGATAGAAATGGTAATCATAAATTGATTTATTACCCCTTTTTTTTTCCTAAACGGAGCTTGAATACTTCATTTTATTGGCCTAACCAAGACAACCATAAATTATTCTAATTGATAACATTTAATCTATATACACTCCCAAAAAAAGGGATCCAATTGAACTTCACACTCCCAATTTTTGATAATTCAATCAATCTTTCTTGAAGAAAGTTGGGGTTCCACCGTAAAACCAATTGGAAAAATGGGGAGTAGCCCAATTACTTATAAGCACATGCAAGGTCCCTTCTTTTCCCTATCAAGTCTTGGATCATAACACGGATAATTATTTTCAAATGGATTGGGATCGGGGAGAATTTATGAAATGTAAAGTCAATATATCTATATGTATTAGAAAATCATATGAAAGGGATATTATTATTTTAGTTTGGATCTAAGAAATTCGATGAAACTAATTTAGTGTTGAAAGCCAAAGGAGAAAGAGAAAACAGAGCTAGTTGTGAACCAGAATAGTGATAAGACAGTTCAAGGGAGTAGTGAATCGGCCATTCCCATGCCCTTGTTGACAATCCTTTACTCCGGCGGCATCTAGGGTTCCTCGAACAATGTGATATCTCACATTGGGTAAATCCTTAACCCTTCCCCCTCTTACTAAGGGATTCATACTGTCAACACTACACTACAACGAAGTTAACTTGCATCAAACTCTAGTATTCCACTAGTCATTAAGGTTTGCTCCTAACATAAGTCAACAATAAATATGTTAACCAATACGAATAATGTTCAGCAAGATAATCCATGAACCAAACAAACCCGACATTTAGTACCTGAATAATGCCCTTAATTCGCCAAACTCCATGTGTATACACCACAATGTGCGCATCATCAGGGTGAAGATCCTTAACCTCCTTCCTCACTTCCTCCACTGAAACATTGTGATCCGTAGACAACCGCTCTGCGACCACGGCCTGCCCATCCGATGCTCTCCTGCCAAGAACTGCCCTCGAATCTCCGAGATTAGCCACATATAAAATACCATCTCCAATTGCACCAACCAGACAACACGATCCTACTGAAGCAATCTGCGGCCGCACCATCCATGACCGCTTAACCAACTCCAAGAACTCCTCCTCTGTTGCATCAAATGCCTTCCTTATCACATCCTCTGACAGTCCACCTTGTTCAGTTGCAAACTCTGAGGGAACAACAAACAACCTTAACTTCAAAGAAAAACACAATTCTTTTTTGTCTTTTTACTTTTTTGTTGAAAAAAAAATGTGAACTTTATCATAATAATCCAAAGGAAAAAAAAAAAAAAAACCCATCTGATTAATTGATCAGTAAAATTGAGTTAAAAGGAAAATAAATTAAGAACTATAAAATGGGATCTGAATTTCTTTAAAATTGTTTAGCTAGAAAAACCATAAAAAATCTGTAAGATCAATAAGTCAACTGGGATTCTTCCTGGTTTTAATACATATAATTGTTCTGCTAATTGGAATAAAATTATTGAAGAAAATAATTAGATAAAAACAGAAAAATATAGAGAAAAAAGAACATGAGCATTTCTGCAGAGGGGTATACTACTCACTGTGAAGGAAGGGGAAGAGGCGGTTAGTGATGAAGCGGGAAGCTTCAGGACCGCCATGGCCGTCATAGACTCCAACATACGTGGCGCAAGGAGATGTGAACACCTGTCCCTGATCCTCCAGAGCAGAATTAGCTTGAACCACTGCAATCGAATAGTCCCCAGAAGAGTGGGGCTTGAGGTCCATGTGCCAAAGCAGCCCATCGCCGCCGTCACCGCCACCAAAACACTTCTCCAACGGCCTCCGACACATCTCCAACATCATTGTCAACTTGGGTCCTCCGGTTTTACTTCGATTCCCACTTTGGTTAAGGGGAAAAACAGGAAAGGAAACACGTGAGTTTTGGTTTGGTTTGGTAGTTGGGCTGTTGGAATAAAAAGAGAGGGACGTGGGGATTCCGTGTTTAAAGGGTAAAATGGAGGAATTTTTCCGAGAAAAATACTTTGGGTGAGGGCGAAAGGCAAAGACTTTGATGTGTTTTAATATTTTAATTTGTGATTTAATTAAAAGAAATGGGGTTTTGGTTTTGGAATGTGGTTGCGAGGCGGACGGAGAAAACTTATCTAGTGCTTTGTAAGACGATAAAGAGAGAGAGGAATCATGTTCTTAATTATTTTTAAGAATTTGGAAAAACAAGAGTGTTATGATGCGTTTAGGAATATGGGTTAGGACTCACAACTCATGAAGTGGTGTAGACCCTTTGATTTTCCCAGGATTAAGTCTTTGGTTTTGCCATTTGACTAATCTTAGAAAAAGAAGTAGAAACCATTTGATTCTTGTTGTCGACATACAACAAGAAATACTTTTAAAATAACTGAAAGCGTTTTTATCAATAAAGATCCTAATCATGTTTGACAAAAAAATATTAGTGCTTTTTCATGGAGCACTTGAAAGTTCATAAAAAAATTTCAATGTGTTTTTAATATAAGTGTTTTTATTGAAAGTGAATATGAGCATAAGTGCTTTTTCAAGGGAAATAAAACATAGTTTCAAATGGGTCAAACATTACTATGTTTCGAGTTTTCGAGTAATATAAGAGAGAAGTAATTGATATCAAGGTCTCAAAGTGGGTGAATTGGAGGAAAAAAAAAAAAAAAAAAAAAACCCTAGCACAAATCTCTCTCGTCAATTTTGATTGCAGGTGTTTTAGGTTGTCTTTGGTAAGACCCGCTGTACTTATCGTTATGGCTAACTCTTCTCTAAGGGTGTTGTTGATCCTAAAAATTACTAAGATTACTTGATACGCAAACCAATAAACTAAAAGTTAACTACATCCTTCTTATGGTTGATACGAGTGTGCCAAGGTGAGTCGGGCGAGTAAGATGATGGTGGTGGTGGTGTCGAATTCCATACTTATCACAATCGATGGCCAATCCATAACAGTTTTAGTGTATCTAATACTCCACCGAATCGTGCTCAATTGTATAATCTCTCCACGGCCCTCTAGTTATAAAGACTCGACTGGGCTATTGTTGTCTTGGACTGGAGCACCGAGCACCTTAAACTTACCCAACCGATGTTGGGCAAAATACCAAGCCTTCTACTACAATTTACTTACCCTTGGCCCAAACTTGAATTTTGGGGCCGAACAGGTTTATTGTACGAGTACAATTGTCTTTTAATGAAAAAAACAAAGAGAAGAAAAACAAACTTTAAATAGTTTAGACATTACAAACTCAGTGTTGTGATTAAACATTGGCTTATAACATTGTAAATCAAACAACTAATAATGAGCTTCCAATTTGGTTGGTTCTATGCATTATTGATACTTGAAGGAGATTTAGAAAATTATGTTTGGTTCATCATGCATAACATAAATATCATTTCCTTTTAATGAAGATATTTATCCCCATATAAAAAGGGTATCAATTTCTTCTTGCAAATTGAGGTGACTAAATTACAATTATACTATTTACTCATTTATTTTTCATATGGAATAGAACCAAATCACATCACATTGTGGAACATGTTTGTTATTTTAATTGTTGAAATACTCCAACAAAATATAAAAATAACAACATAGACAAAATCGTGAAACGAACAACATATTGAGAGGGAACCTTCAAAGTCATGGAGAGCAACTCTTTGAATTTTTTTTTTTTTTTTTTAATTTCTCAAAACTCTACTGCATGCATGTAATTCTCCTCAGCTCTTGGGATGTAACTAGGAAAGGAAACAATCAAATATATCTCTTCCTGTAAAGTTAATAGAGATGTGAGGAGACCAAAAAAGTCGGTATCAATGTGGAAGTTTTTTATGAAATTCAAAGTTGGCCATTCCATTTCAACAAGGTAAATTTAATACTTTGAATGTACATGATTTAGAAAATTCCGCACTTTTTAACTATTATTTGGAATTTTTGTATCTCTATATGTGCTACATTTTTTTTTTTTTTTTGAAAGCTAATTTGAACACATTTTTATGGATATCGCTCTTTACTGTTTGTTATTGGCTTAGATAAATCAAATAAAATCAACGAATAAAATTAAATAGAAGTCTGTAAAAAGAAGAAAACAATACGCGTATTTATCATTTTTTTTACGGAAGATAAATTTTTAAAGTAGTTATATGAACTTGTACATATTTTTTAATTTGTCATATGAATTTTCTAAAATTGTTAGTTTGTTATCTCACCCTAATTCAGTTAAGTTTTCCATCCAAAAGAAGGGCTATTTTGGACTTTTGACCTCATTTTCACAAGTTTATTCATTTATTTATTTATTGTTTTTATACAAAGATATACGTAGATTAGGGATAGGTGATAAATTGATTTTCAACTTTTGACATTTTTTACAAGTTCTCTACTTATCTTTTGTTACGAAAGAATCTCACATTCGTTTCATAAACTTATGGTGAACTACTAAAAAATACAATAGGTTCACTAACATGGAGTTTCGCTATAATTACAAGCTTTGAAAATTCAATCTGGTCAATCATGTTCATTAAAAAAAAGAAGTTGTAATGTCCGAGATAACATTGAAATGTCCAAATAATCTTGAAATGTATTAGAATGGGGAGTTGAAATGTCTAAAATAGCCTTGAAGATAAGTCATGTGCTTAGTACATGGTTTATTTTGGATGAAAAATTTAATGGAGTTGGCAAATTAATGATTTTTGAAACTTGATATGACAAATCGCTTAAATTTTTAGTTTATATGACAAATTAAAAAGAGGGTATAAATTCATATGAGATTTCAGATAACTGAAAAATATAAATCACATGGCTAATTTTATCATTGATATGGACTGCATACGTATGCAAAAAAAAGGGAAAGAGAATGACTCACACTCACAGTATTAAGAATAAGAGTATAAGATACGAAACTAAAAGAAAGAAGTGGTATAGAGAGCAACCAACAATCAAAAGAGAACGTAGAAACTAGACTACTAAAAAACAATGTACGACAAGAAAGTTTAGCACTTTCTTGATAAATTCCGAAGAAAAGACTTACAAGTTTTTTAAGAAGCAAATGAGACCCCCATTTCCATATCTGGCCTTTCAATTTGGTTTGGTTTGGTTGCGGGTTTGAGCTTTTAAAATCGACTAAAATGAAACTGGATCAATCACTTACACATTGATATTTAATTGATTAATGTATGTGAAGTCTTTTTATTGGTTTATAATTAGGTAAGAAAGTTCAATTTGAAGGTTGATGGAACATTGTAGAGTTTGAGTTTTAACTTTATAAATTGATTACTAATCTTTAAACTTTGATGTTACTTTGGATTTTAGGATGATTAGATGTATTGTAAGAAAAGTATGTACCAAATTATTGGATTTTTGTTATCGTAATTGGACTATAACGTTGAAAATATGAAAGAATAAAGGATAATTATATTAAGGCTTATTAGTCGAAATGCCTCCTGAAACTACTATTGAGTCTCAGTTTACCCCCTGAAATTAGTTTTGTCTCACTTTGCCACCTGAAACTGACATTTTCAACTCTTTTGTCTCACTTTATCCATTTTCGTTAATGGACTATTAAATTTAAGGGTACTTTAGACATTTCATTTTTTACACATTTATTTACTTCTAGTCTGCACACTAAGCAAGTCTCAGTTTTATTTTTGGAACTCTAATTCAAACCCATAAATTGGGGCATTTTTAAAAATAAATTATTCAATCAATAGAAAATTTATGAGCAACAAAATCATTGTATCAACCAAAATAAGGATTACATTTGTTCATAAAGGCATTTTACTTGCAAGACATCTATGTATTAGCTCAAAACTTTGCAATTGAAAAATATTCATGACAGCAAAGTTATTATACCATTAAGCTATCATATCCAAAATACTTCCCAAACCAAATAAATCATTTAAAGCAAATGTGCACAGTTTGAAACAAAAAAAAATTCGTCACAGGGAGGAATCCAAAATGAGGGTGCTATGATAAATTCCAATCACAAGGAGAAGTACAAGCTGTTGGTGCTTCACAAGCTCAACCTCAAGTATTTGGTGCTTCACACACTCAAAGTCAAGTAGAAATTGTTGCCCCACAAGCTCATTCTCAACCACAAGAAATACAACCATCTTTTGAACAAGCTCATGCCTAAAGGATTCAGTGCTCAACAATGTAAATTTTTTTGTTTCAAACTATGCACATTTGCTTTAAATGATTTTTTTGGTTTGAGAAGTATTTTGGATATGATAGCTTAATGGTATAATGATTTTGTTGTAATGAATATTTTTCAATTACAAAATTTCGAGCCACTACATGGATCTTGCAAGTGAAATGACTCTACGAAAAGAATGTAATCCTTATTTTGGTTGATACAATTATTTTGTTGCTCGGAATTTTTCTATTGATTGAATAATTTATTCTTCAAAATGCCCAAAATTTATGGGTTTTAATTAGAGTTTCAAAAATAAAATCAAGGTTTGTTTAGTGTGTAGGCTAGAAGTAAATTAATGTGTAAAACATAAAATGTCTAAAATACCCTTAAATTTAACAGTCCATTAACGAAAGTAGGTAAAGTGAGACAAAAAAGTTGAAAATGTCATTTTCAAGGGACAAAGTGAGACAAAACCAGTTTTAAGGGGTAAACTGAGACTCAATAGTAATTTCGCCGGGGGGGGGGGTTGTGGAGAATTTCGACTAATAAGCCGTATATTAATGCCGAACCCACCCGTACTAAAAGGTTCAAAATTGGTTGGGTTTGGTTCGGTGCACTTAATTCGAATTTTCATCAAATTCGAACCCCATCAAATTGTTATGTAGTAATTGGTTTGGTTATGATTTTTGGATTTGAAAATCAAAATATGCATAATAGACGAACAATCAAACCAAACTAAAAATAGATTACTCAATTAATTGAGCAGAGAGAACACTACAAATATGCCAAGATAGCTACATATCAAAAGGACTGTGACTTACTTGTTCTAGCTAAATAACAAAACATTTTATTTATAGAGTGCTAACCTTAATCCCAAATAGACAAACAAACGAAACCCTAATTTAATGGTCTAAGCCCAAATTTAAACTCACAAGAAAACCAAACAATAAAACAAACCTAAACATATCAAAAGGACTGTGACTTACTTGTTCTAGCTAAATAACAAAACATTTTATTTATAGAGTGCTAACCTTAATCCCAAATAGACAAACAAACGAAACCCTAATTTAATGGTCTAAGCCCAAATTTAAACTCACAAGAAAACCAAACAATAAAACAAACCTAAAATACTAATATTTTCCAAGACAAATTCAAATCGGACCGTACTCACCCGTAGTCTGATAACAATATTTTGAGTCTACTATGAACTTGGGTTTTTAAGCCATCTCCAACGGCTGGCAGTATACAGAACTATAGCCCAATTTGATTAAAACCTCATATTCATTGTTTACTAAGATCGGACTAGTTTCGATGAAAAAGATTTGCGAACCGTATCAAACCTCGTTAAGCGTCGGTTCAATCGGGTGTCGTTAAACGGGAACTCAGGTGGAGCCAATCTAAAAACTCAATTATGTTAAATTTGGCTTACATACATGAGTAAATCTGACTTAATTGTGGCTTCTAACGTCGTATGACATAATTAATAGCTGTGAATTATGAGCAAGGGAAAGTGTAGAAAAGATGCGAATTCTATTGAGTAACTGGATTAAGTGGAGATGAGAAGGATGATTTTCTATTTAGCTTGGTTCAAACTGAAAGTTAATGTAAGGGCATTCAAAATCAGACCGGTTTGGTCTGCTTTGGTTCGGTATAAAAAGTTATATTTTCTTGAAAAATGGACCAAAGCATAAAATTCGGTCTAACTCGGTCGGCTTTTTCCTAACCCTAGAATTATCACAGTATCTGTGTCAAAACCCTACTAGTTTTTCTTCTTCTTCTACTTTACTTTTTCTCAACAGCTCTCTCATTAGCTTGTATTCCAAACACCCTTTTCCCATTCTCTTTGACCTTTGAAGGGACTTCATCAGTTTCCATATTCCTTAGCTTCCCTCTTCCATTAGCTTTTTCCCAACCTCTCTTTTTCTCTCTGTCTCGTGCACCCTTGTGACAGTCATGAAATTTCAAACATATTGCAATATACATGCATATCGGAGATGTCTTAAACCCCACCACACAACACAACACAACATCCAACCAAAAAGCTTCTACACTCACACTTTAATCATGACAACCACAACTATATTTTACAATGTGTTCATATATATCTCATCGCCGAGCATGCTTAGGCATATAATTAATCTAATTAAACCCCAAATTCAAAGCTAATTATAAAAATTATACCTAGAGAACCTAAAAGTTTACAACCTCATCCATTAATCTCAAGAAAGAGTTCCTGATATTGGTGCCCCTATGGCTAACAACAAACAACAAAACTATACTAATGTAACATTATTTCAAATTAAAGCGAACCAAAAAAAAAAGCTAAAAACAAAATGATAGTAAAAAAAAAAAGTAAATTGCAGGCATGCTAGAGAGCCTATAATTGTTTGTCCAAAGTCCAACCTTTCTTCAAGAAAGATAAAGCCTTCTAGACATTGGATCGATGTAGCTTTCTAGACGAAATCTTTTTTTACAATAGAGAAAGTGACTTCCCCACACCTATCTTTCTCTCTCGACACGACTATATATGACATTTAGATTTATAAATTAAAGAAGAAATGCTGGACGAAAATAAATAAAAGTGTACAAAAAAATAAAAAAGCTGTAAATAAATCATTTTCCATTTTAACTCTCTATCCCCACCACCGGTCCACCACCACCGCCACCGGCATCAACTTTAAACATGCACAGGAGGAGAGTTTGCATGCGAGAGCTGCTTTAGCCATTCATTTGTTCTGTGATGTGAAAGGGCCTGCTTTTCCTTTTGCTTACAACTTTGCTGCTGCTTCTTGTTATTATTCTTCATCGTCATCTTCAACTCTATCGCTACTTTTTCTTTCGACTCGGCACGCGTAATCAAATCAGCTGCTGCCGCTCTTCCACTCCCACCTTCATTGATGTGACCGGTACTACTACTCCTACCGCTACTCGATCGGCTCTTGATGATCACGTTATTAGACGCCAGCGTTTCGATCGAGCACTTGCAGCCATGAACATTGCTAAAAAAATTCTGCTTCCTTGGTTTCGAATTCTCTGACTTCAAACCACTAATAGTACTAGCAGCATTGCTGTAATTGGAGACGAAATTTGTACTGTTGGTGCTACTCACACTACTATTTCGACTGACGGAATTTTTCACGTTGTTATTCGCGCGAGTACTACTTGTACTACTATTGGTACGAAGTACCTTGTTAAAATCCTGCAATTCCATGTCTGGAGCACGCACCAATCCCAACCGGAAAAAATCCCACATCGAGGACTTATGATGCCGGCTGCCTGCCTTTTCTAATCGAGAATTTGGAACTTTGATTTGCGGTTTGGGACTTGGCTCTGTGTAGAATTGGTTTATTGGTCTTGTTCCTCCTGGCTTTGAAGTAATGCCTGTTACGGTGGTGGTGGAGCTGGTGCTGCTGCTGAATGATGAGTTGTGACTAATTCTGCTTCTGCAACTGCTGCTTCTGAGCCCGACACCACTCAACAGACACTGCCTAGTTAGTCCGTTGGAGCAGGTGTCGGAGCTGACGGAGGGACGGAGAGGTAGAATTTGGCCTTGGAAGAACACTTCATCTGCAGCACACATTTTTGTTTCTGTCAACAAATTATTTGACCCGCGACGCATTGACGAACCAAAATCAAATTCTTGATCTTGGGTTTCAGTGGCGACATGATGAGGATCAGATTCGGGATTGGAAGGTTGGGTTTTATCCTGTTTGATCAAATTCACTGGAAGATCACAGAGTGACACGTCATCTTCTTCTTCTTGTTGCTCGAATTGGTCAGAGACAGAGGCTGAATCTTCATCAATCACTATTCTTTCTTGTTCATCATCAGCAATGTTTGTAATTGCTGCCATTGTGATTTCTGAACCGGGGTTCTCCTTTTTTTTTTTTTTTTTTTTTTTTACTCTATCAAGAAATGAGAGTTGTAAGGATGTTGAGAAATGAGAGGATTATAAGTAGAGATAGGTCAGAGACTTCAGGAGTTCGGAAGTGAGATGTGGAATATAAAGAGAAGAAAATTCCAAACTTAAAATATTAAAAATGAAGGGGACCCACTAGCACTACCAACACCTTTATAATTATTTTTCTTAACTTATTAGTGCGATGTGGTCACTTGTCTTATTTAGCCTAAATCTCACTCAAAATAATTTTGTCCTTAAAAAAAGGATATTTCAAAAGGAGTTTTAACGAAAAGTTTGTGGTACTATTTATTTTAACGAAAAATTATATTTTTACACTAAAAAATCAAAATTGGTACTATTCACTTTACCATTTATTTTGTTCTTATAGTTAAAACTCAAAATTTCCAAGTATTTTTCATTAGTGTTCCTTACTTCAAAATACCATACACCTGATTAAGAGATTCTATCTTGAAACCATTGCATGGTCTTGTCACTGATCAATTAAATGTTAGTCATGCGTTAAAAAATTACTCTAATTCATCAACTAAAATATTTCTGAATAGTAAAAAACTAAGGATAAGGGTTTTGTGAAATCTTCTAGGATATTAATGGGTAAAAGAATTGGATGTTCAATTGATATTTGCCATGTGGCATTGTCGGTTACATGAGAATATCTCTCCTATACAAAAAGTGAAAATGATGTGCAAAAATTATTTCCGAAATACTAAAAAAAAAAAAACAAAAAAAAAAAAAAAAAGAAGCAAGTGGAGTTCGGAAAAAGCAATAAAGAAGGAATATTAGGAACAGGGAGAGGGGGGACGGACCCAATTGAATAGTGTGTCTCTTTTTTCTTGTTTGGGAGTGAAGAAAAAGAAGACTGGACACTGGAGTTTGTGGCCGGCCATTAGCTGAGGCCGAGTTTGTCTCTTGTTTCTGTGTTTATTCCTTTTATTTTGAAATATATAACGGGATTTGGAGCGCATGAAAATATGGAAGTGAAAGTGATTACTAATAGTGCATGCCCATCTCCAAGTGGAGTGGTACAAATGATCATTCATGGCAGTTGAGATTCTTCCCATTTTTTCGGTTGGATAAAGTTTTATTTAGTATAAACGATATTCTACATTAGGAAAAAAACGCAATAGATTGAAAAAAAAAAAAAAAACCCTAACTGTCGGGACAAAGAAAAGTTTATCCTTAATTTAATGTTGTTAATGGTTCAGGAAAACAATTTAAGAGACGCGACTGTCATACTATCATATAATGTTATTAGTTTGTATCTATAAATATATAGGGGTTGCATGATTAATATTTTAATAGATCTAGAGTATAATATTAATAAAAATATAAATGTGTTCCAAAATGAATGAATTGATTATTAACATTGTGCGAAAGTGTTTGTATCGAAATTAACGTTTAGGTCAGATATCCGTGATTGTAAAGCAAGAATCTTTAGCGGGCTAGCTTATTTTGGACTTTTGTAAGTCTAAATTCTAAAAGTGATCTTATCGGGTTAGGAGTTTTGCTGAGAGTCTCATATGTAAAAGGAGGTATCCTTGGTGAAAAAATAATTCTATGAGGAATAACATATAGTTTAAAAGGATATGTCTATCTAATTAAGGATGGAGTCTTGGCTAAAGAAGTTTGGCAAATGGGAATAGATTGAAGAAAATCGTCAAGGATTTTATCTTTGCTAAAGGAATAGAGTCATGTGTGGTTATTGTTAAATCTCTGTTTCGCCCATCACGAATGTCAACTCTTTTATGATCGGTTATTCCCATATTACTTTCCACATTCGACACAAGCACGCCGAACCATGTTTACTGTTACCTTTGAATATATCTGCTCAGTAAGCTTGATTTCGGTGACGTGGACCTACATCTTTATCAACATTATTACTACTAATACTGATTTTATTACTACTCCTACATAGACCTGTCAATGGATCAGATTTTGGCTCGGATCTGCTTCGAATCCAATGTAATTGATAGCATATGGATCGTGACTTTCAATCTAATTATCCGAATAAGATCTAAATCCGATAATTCGGTTATAAATGGATCCCGATATAGGTCGAGGCTAATTCATCTAATAATAAGCCCGACTTAATATAACATATTATTTGATTTATATATATATTATTCATACTTTAGTGTGGTAATTTAAGTTTTTAATACAATAAAAATACACTTATATCAGATTTTCTTATTGTTCAGTATGAAACTTTTAATTAAAAAGAGAAAAATATAAAAAAGAATGAGGGTACTAATTATATTTTTAATTTTCTTAGGCCTTAAATTAGATTTGATAAGGATCTGATTGAATCCGAATTCGACGCTAATCAGATCTGGATGAACAAGTCATATTCGATGATCCAAATAGGTTACAGATCCATTAATCCGATTGTAAATGAATCCGAAAATAGATCAAGGCCGATCTGATTTGAATCCGACCTGTTAATAGGTCTACTCCTACGTCCTTATTACCAATAGTACCAGTACTAATACTGAGCCCGACACCCTAAATTAAGACCTTCACAATGATATATTGTAATTGCAATCACTTGTTTAGAAATTTATAGTAGCCAAAACCACACGAAAGTATAGCCTTCTCGGATGCGCATTAGCATGCTTTCACCAGCTCAAGGCTCTGAATGATGTAATTAGGTCATACATTTACAAAATAAAACTATGGGACCATGATTTTCTAGACCATGACATGTGTCACCTTGAATGGTAAGAACGACCAAAATGCCCATAGTCCATGAAGTTTAGACGATCAAATTAGTCAAACGTCATTGTCAAAATCAGAGTAAGCTATTCATAGATGCGTGCAAATTTAGTTCCAACAAAAACAGTTCCTACTTAATATGAAAATTACCACCTATTAGTGGAGATTAAGTGTACTAGAGAAGCAGTCCTTAACATACGTTGGTTTTTAAGTTTATTACTTCTTGATCCCTCCAACATTGAAACTATTCAAAATCTATCAAGTTGGCCATTGTGGTTTGTGAGTATAAGTATGAAATTGAATATTGTAGCTGGCTATAGTGTTTCAATTTGACATGAAAAAGTCTTGTTGAATAGCTTTGTAATTTCCTAATTCTTAGGATTATAATTCAGATTGAAATCTATTTGTTTGAACTGATGCACTCAAAGTTTGATATAAATTCTTTGTTGGTATTATATGTTGATTCTAATAGGAGAGTAATTAAGGTTGATCTTTTATAAATAATGGACAGTGCTCTCACAAAAGATACGTTCTATTATCCAAATACCTATTGTTTGAAAGTTTATTGAATTTTGCTAGAGAGGAGAAGATGCTTTGTTTCGAATTTATCATGACTTGTTCTTCAGTTTCAAATTCTGCATGTAAATTTTCTTTATGGGTTTTCGTGGCACAAGTTCTTTAGTTATTTCTTCTCTCTCGTAATTATATAGCTAAATCTTTATCTATTGGTTGCGTTTATAGTTACTCTTACAGTTTGATTGCAATTCAAAATTCATGAAATTTTAATGAACTCAAGAAAATGATAAGGGGATTTATTAGATAGACATATATATATATATATATATATATATATATATATGTATATGTATGTATGTATATGTATGTATATGTATGTATATGTATGTACAGGGCCTGTCCTAAGGGTAGCCCAAGTAGGCGCCCGTCTAGGGCCCCCATTTCAGAAGGGTCCCTAAGAAAATTTATATCCTGTAATTAACATATAAATACAAATATATATATATATATATATATATATATCATAATTCATTTGTTAGTGCAGTGGAAATGTTGACTTTATTTTTCTTTGGAGTGTTGAGTTCGAAACACGAAACTGCCTTTCAGTCACTAGATTTTTCTTAATTTTTCTTGTTTTTCAAATTTACTACCAATCCATCTGTCCAAATGCATATAAAGTTATAAAACTCAAGTCTCTTTGCAATTTTTTTTCTTTCAACTTCTCATTCTCTCCATTTCTATCAAATGTTTAAACCAACTTCTCATTCTCTCCATTTCTATTAAATGTTTAAATCAACTCTCATATGGTCTTAAAGATTGTACTTTAAGGTAATCAAAACTTTGAATTTTATTTTTTTTCTTTTCAATAACTTTTTATTCAATGGATTGTTTTAATAATCAATTCATTAGTGTGATGTTGATTTTAGAAGAAAAAAACACAAGAGAAACAATTGGCGTTGAATTTATTATACTCGTCAATCAAATTTTATTATTATTTACTCTCTTGATCATCAAGTTTTATTGTTCTTCACTTTCAATCTTAAACTCTTGACTGCAAACATTGAGTACATTTGTATCTAAAAACGTGAATCGTGTAATGTTTAAATAATGTTTGTATATTTATTTTTTTTTATATTAATTTTTAATGATATTTGATATGAAAATAGAACTTTTTATGTATTTAGTGAATTCTTTTTTATACAAATTAATATACAAAGAACCGAAGATTAAAGAATTTTAGAACCTCACTTCGAAGGCTCACCTAAGGCCCCCAAATTCTCAGGGCCGGCCCTGTGTATGTGTATGTCTTCTATTACAATACACGAAGAACTTCAGTCAGAATATAATTAATGTCTTCATTTTAAGAAAAATACTGGAGTCGTCCCTACGCATAAGGGCATTGAATTAACATCGTCCATCATCCCTGAAACACACTTGAATCAAAATTATGGACTACAAGCCGGTAGGGTTTGGACGGCCTCTTTTCATGTCTTCATTCGCAACTCCGCACCAAAAAATGCCTTATATGTCATGAGATAATGACTTATATGAAACAGATGCCACGTTGCATGGGCAGTAAACATATTCCGTATAAATTACTCTCCGCGTGGATTAGTGAAACCTAATATCCACTATATTACAATTACATTTTGAATAACTCCACGTTAGTAGATACATGTTTCAAATTCAAGCCCTATGACCTAGAATTGTTGAATCAAATTAATGCACGCTGAATTAGGAAACTATTATTGACCCTCCAAAGAGTTCATTACTTTCTCGTTTGTACTGTTATAAGAGAGTAATGCATGAAATTAACGTTGGATAAATCTAGATGATCCCTAGCTAGATCCGACAACATGATCCCAAAACAAAAACCAATCCATACCAAACACAAAGTCACATTTCTATTGGATCTTGACACAAACACATGCATTACTAATGCAATTTTTTCATAACAAAATAAAAATGTTTTGTGACGTATTTCACAACAAAAAGAAAAAAATGGAAGGAAACTAAGTTAAATTAAGGAACTCCTTGTTGGTTAATAGCTTCAGTGGCGGAAATATCACACTGAGAGGTGATCGTGGCGCCGGAGACGGTGGGGCCCTCGGTGGAGCCAGCCCCTCGCCCTGGCTGAACCTGCTGATGGCCCTGTGTTCCGTACGCCTGACGCTTGTAATCCTCCAAGTCCTCGTACTGCAGGTACGGACTGTCCTTCATTGGCAGCCCTTCCTCTACCTTCCCTCTTGCCTCTGCACCCTCAGCTGGCTTTCTGTTCTGCTGCTCTTGCTTGCTCGCCATCTCTGAGATCTCGATTTCTCGGTTATATTTCTTCCAATCTTGGACTTCAGTTTTGATTAACTTGGATCCGATTTCTCGTGGGTTTGCATGGCTTTTATAATGTTTTGGTAGTGCTCTCTGACTATGCCACGTGTTTGGACTAAGACACGTGTCCCACGGATAGGAGTTGTCGGCTTTACGTGGCTAGCCAGGTAGTATTTTATTGTGTGGCTTGCAACATATATCCATGACAATGAAATCGGATAAGCTTAAAAAAGGACAACGGAGTAGGATCTGCGGTGAGATATATGCAAAATTATTGCGTATTCGGTACTTTAAAGTGTTATAACGGTTAGAGTTTGATTTTTGCATTGTTAACAAAGATCTACAATTAAAACCTTCAGAGCATTGAGTACTCTATACCACCCAAGAAAGTCCCATGAATTATATATGATTCAATTACTATAGATTTGCATATAATTGGAGGCCTTAGTGGATGAATCCCCAATTTTTTTTAAAAGTGGAGATTAGTTGTAGGGTCAACACCACATTAAATTTCAACGATTCAAACGGTTTGTTTTTTTTGCACTTATAGATCATCATTGCAAAATATTAGCCAATTGAAAATATTTTAGACATCTAACTGAGTTCAAAGAGATTGACGAATACTTTATTCTATAAAAAACAATAAAAATAAGCAAATCGCCATTTAGTACTACAGTCTAGTACTATTCCTCTTCACTGGTAAGTGAGTGGTCTTAGGTTTAATTCTCGTCAAAGATGAATTTAAACAATATTATTGCTAGCACTTTGTGTCGCTTAGCCTACCCCTCCCCCCTCATCCCCTCACCCCCACTATTTTAGTGTAGATAAGATATTGTTCAAAGAAAAATAGGCGCTCGGATTGCATTGAATTTTTGTAAGGAAAATCTACGAATCGAGACTTACAAAATAAATGGTTCGGATCATTGAAATTTGATGTGGAGTGAATCTCACAACTACTGTCCATCTTTAGAAATAATTGGGGATTTACATATAATATTTACAACATGGACATTTGTACGGGGAAATGCTGATTTCTTTTACTTTGTACACTCATTGAATTATGACAATATTAATTCAACGGCTAAATGAGTTTGAGTTTAGTAATATTTTGCACGAATGGTTCATGAGGGATGGCTTACCGTTTCGATTATGGTACAACATTACATAAATTGATGAAGAATGAAGGAAAAAAAAATAGAAATATGTGCACATAGACAGATCAATAGTCTAATACCGATATTGCTTCCAGCTTAGGTACTTTTTATATCGAGAGAAAAGCATCAGTTCTTAAAAATATGTCATGGTAACACTGGTGGAATTGCATGTTGGGTGTGGCTAACATTTTGCAAGTTTTGTCTACGGAAGTGAAAGAGGTACAGTAATTGACACATTGTGTGTTCTAAGATCCCTACATGGTAACGGTACTTTGCTCGCATCTGGTGGCAGTAAGCTTAGACAGCAGCAATTAGTGCACAATCGACGATCCACTATCCTGCTATATATTAGTGTTTACCATGACAGTAGCATATACTGAAGGGCATTTGTCTAGAGTTTGCAGAGCTTCTCTGGGAGGGGTACCGTTTGGGCCTAACTTACACTATGATATGGTATACCTGTTAGCATCCATGATCACAAATGGCTCTTGGCATATTGTTGCGGTCCCATTGTTTACAGCTCACAGCCAGTGCTAGAAACCTGATTGCTAGGGATATTGTTTGTGGACTTACACTAATTTGGTTGAGCTATATATGGTAGTATAATGCATGAGTTCTGACATCAGAGGCGCTGCTTTTGATTTGACCAAAAATGCCACCAATCAAGGTTGTTTGGATGGCGGATGTCGTATGCATTGAACGGCATGGGGGTCAGCTGCCCCTCTGAGCTTTGGTGACGTCCATGTATACTTTGGGTGCTGATCTTTTGAACGGTGAATATCCATGGATACCTTGGGAGCTGTCTTTTTGAAGATTAGAGTTGGCTTCATACATGTCCTCCAACTGTTTGATAAAATGTCTGAAAGAAAAGTGAATAAAATGATGATTTCAGTGAATAACAAAACATCATCATTCTTGGACAAACATATTAATGGGATGCAATGATATCAAACATTGTTAGTGTGTTCAAAATAAGTGTGTTTCTTTGTTAAGCATTCATAGGTATGCAGTGTGCCTTTCCAAATGAAGCATTAATAGGTATGCAATGTGCCTTTCCAAATAAGTGTGTTTCTTTGTTAAACATGTTAGTTACTCTTGCAAATGAAGCATTAATAGGTATGCAGTGTGTCTTTCCAAATGACTTCAGGCCTATCAAGACTCGATGAAATGGGGATATGCATGCTATTTCTAGTAAAAAACATTTGCACACTGCACGCTATTCTTAGTGACCCTCCTAATATTATTTCCTAGATCCACCGTTGTTTGGATTCCGAGTATGGCTGGCACTTACTATCCAGAATGTATCATTTTTGTGTCGTGTTATTGGAGACGGAGATGACGTCACATACTGTTATCAAGGTTGTAAAGATTATCATTTACATATTTGAGGAAGCATGACTGTCTAGTTTTTCCGCATCTGTTGTCCTGATTCCTGAAGCTGTTCTCAGGAATTTCTGTTGGAGGCAAGATAATATGCAGTACATACATCTCAACCCCATGAGTCCAGTGATTGAAGAGTTATCTTCTTTTCCAAGTAGTTCACTTGCTAAACGTGTCCAGGGTGTAGATGCCGTGGAAGCAAACCAATGGTATTTGATGTGCCTCATGTATGTATATATGTATGTACCTATACAGTTCTTTTTTTTTTTTCGTTCCCTATTCTCCATGTTCATCATGGATATTTACCATAACAACCGCCAGGTTCTTTGGGAAAGATATTGATTTTTCCTCTTCCATTAATGTCATAATGTACAGACAAGTAGTAAATGAAACTTGATGTGCTCAATTTTTGTCACTTCACCTTTTATGTATATATATATATATATATATGTTCCACATTGTATCATTCTCCCTTTCTTTGTTTTATGTTTGTTTTCTGATAAGTTTTCTCCTAGAATAATGAAATAATACCTTTAGATTCTGTTGTTATTTGTTACAAATTACAAGCATAGTTATCAGCATTTGTTCAAAGACTTGCACAAAATCTGTTTTACAAAATGCTGTAGTGACTGAGAGGCATTCCACCGTATCACACCACGCTTCCCTCCCCATCTATTTGTGGGTGCTACTGGATTTTCCTTAAACGACATTGGCATTTGCATGCAGACCCCTACGTTTTTTTGTAATACACTTTGGTAGAATATAGAATGGCATATGAAATATGATTTTATCTTTTGCCTTTTAAGCATCACTTAAGTAGATCCTCCCATTTGCAGTACTGTCCACCTGCTAATGCACGATAAAACCTATCTCGGCAGTAGACTGGTCTTCCATCAGCAGCCTCAGCAGCTGCTGCTGCTAGATCATCATTGGCCTTCACGTCTGTAGGCAGTTTAAGTAACTCCTCTTTACTGCAAGATTAACATTCAGAGAACAAAGTAGAAAAAATAGTACGTATATATTTGATCATAGGGTAGGAATCTCTATTCATCTATAAAACCTTATATTGAGCTTTGAGCTGATCCTTGAGGCGGAAGCACTTGATGGGTTTTGTTTTGTGCCGAATGTGGTGTGAGTGAAATCCTCCACCTGTGTAGCAAAGATAAATAGCAGCACTCCTGTAACAAGTAATGCTCCTCTTCCCACTAGAGTCTGCTTCAGCAATTTTATGACTGGTTTAACCTGCACGCATGAATTTCAATTTTTCATGTAAAATCTCATATTCATCCTTTACTAGGTTATATTTTGATAGTTTTCACGCGTTTCAGTTTCCGGTTACTATTACCTTGTAAGAGCCCAATAGTCTGTCGCGAGCCAGGACCTACGAGGAAATTTTTGAGCTGTTAGTTTTTAATTACCAAACCATACGCAAGCGTGATTCCTGCATTAATCTGTATGAGTAGCAGAGTGAAGGTGAAGGATGATCTTATGTCCTCCTTCCTTCCATATTCATTTTGCTCGTTAACTCAACCGGACAGCTCCTAGAATGAGCTGATCTCAAATTAACAGATGCTTCATTTAGGTCTGCTGATATCATTTATTCAGTGGTTGTTGGCAACGAGGTGAAACGAGTGCGGTACAACATAGTAGATGAATTATGACAGAATATTGTGGAAGTACTTACCCTGTTTTCTCAGTTCAGCATATCCTTACAAGGTGCTCTCTTGCTGCGTGATGTTTATTTTTCTCAGTAATAAAATGATGAAATTTACTGATACTCCATTGATACTTTCTGCCTAATTTATGGGTTACCATGGGCAAATGGATGTGTTTTAACCTTTAATTCATTCTTCACTTTTCATTCATATTACGTAGTACATAGACCCTTTATATGAATTGTTTAAGTTGCTTAATGACCAATTTTGGATATCTTCAAATTTGCACTGTCTCCAATGACCCTTCTCAGTTAATATTTGGCATACATATGCACATATACACCACACAGATGGACATAGTCCGATTCTTGGAAACTTTGTTCGAGTATTAAGCCTAGTGATAAGCAACATGATACAGTTTCCATATAGCATAATCAAATTTTCGAAGTTTTGATTTAGAGGCAATATATGCATAAACGCTAAGGCTTATGTGATCAGTTAATATCATTGAATGTTAAGGCTTATGTGATCAGTTAATATCCTTGAACGTTAAGGCTTATGTGATCAGTTAATTTCTTTGAATTTCATCATACCTTGATCCTTATTAACTGAGAAAGGATAAGGAGGGTGCTAACCTCAGGTGGCTTTACCCACATTTGTCCGTCATACCAGCCACTCTCTTCGTAAGGTATCACTGCTGATAGTAGCCTATCACCAACATAACTCCATCCCTGCAGTACGGTAATTATATGATTTACTTGCCTTAAAGATTCTACAATGAGAGACGTTCTACTAAACAAATATTAAGCATGAAAATTGCTTGGATGTGCTTGTTTTTCTTTCTTATTGCTTACAATACTGCTGTTTAATGCCTCAATATGAAATTTCAAGCGTTGCATTTGTTTTCGTGCAATCCATACATACCGGGGAACCTGTAGTAATATATGTTCTCTGGTATTCGGGACTGGTAGAATTGAATCCATGGCTGTCAGCATTACAGCAGACCATGTAGCGGCTGTCTTATCTAATTTTAAGTTTTGGTTGTGAGGTTTTCTTAGTGCTCAATACAAAACTTTCACTCATGCACTGCAGTAGTGATTGTAAGATGAAGTAAGCTAAAAACCGTACCGGATAAATTCTTAAGACAATCAACGACACAACAAAAAGAGTTCCAGTTCCAGCCGCTAGCGCAAACCTTAGAGGGTCCTGCAAGGTTGGAACATACAAAGTAAAGACAAATGAATTACCTCTTGCTGGGGCAGATGTATATTTCCTATTGAACTTGTTTAGTAGCATGTCAATATTTCTGTATGTGATTTTGCTGACTGTTTGAGTATAGCCTTAGCCTTAGGCATGGAAGCACAGAGAACATTCTCTTCCGGTTTCCGAAAACCTGGTGGTGCCGAGACATTAATCTTTTTCGCTTTCTACACTACAACACATATATTATGATATCGGCCAAACAAAAAATGTTATTGCTATGGGAGCATGCACAACTACAAGGAGGATGTTCAGTACTGATTCTCATCATATCCACATATATTTTCTGATGTTGACTTCCAAATGCGCAATATCTGTATCTTACCCTTGATGGATTGAAGCTTGCAGCTGCAATAGGCAATCCTAGGGTTGTGAAAGTTACCAACCACAAACCTCCAAGTCGAAGTAAAAAAGGCCCAGGTCCCAGTTCGCCCCACGAGTACAAGACTCCGTCCTTCAGAGACGAGTACTCATTCACCTGCCATGGCATCAAATTACTGTAAGTGCGGATTTTTGATGGCATATATATTGTAATTGCATGGCATGATGCGCCGGGATCCATTTGTTTTGTTTATGGATTTTCTTTGCTGCTCAATGGGCGGGGTGCATAATAAGGGATTCAATCACCTACTTGCTTTGATTCAATCCCATGACTTAAAGTGCGGATAGAGGTTACTCTGCTGTAAGAGCCAGAAGTTTGTTTTGAACTGCGGATATATAGAGGTCACTCTCATACTCATTCTTCTTGGTTATGCGTCCTTTAATATTTTCTGATTTAGAAAACTAATATCTCAATTTGTTGTCCTCAAGTAGTGAACCGCGAGTTATTACGGACTGGACCTAGCTAAGAACAACGTGTGCCTTCTGAATTCTCTGTTGAACGATGGAGGAGCGAGAGTACTGAAAAAGTAGACGGAGAAAGTGAAAACTTACCGGCCTTTGCTCAAAAGGAACCTCAATTTCTGACCCGGGATCCCAACTCCGCCCGCGGAAGCCGCTCGTTTCCCCACCTGCCCCATCTTTCGAGGCCTTGACAGAAACCTCCTTGGGTAGCCTCTGAGTACTACGGTATTGGATCAGCCATGAGCTAGAGCTGCTACCAACCTTCACTAACTTGACTTGTGGAGGACTAAAGAGCAGAGAGCAATACACCTGCGCCCGGAGCATTTATTTCCTAGAAATCAAACCGAATTGGAGCGCGGCCGAGGGATATTCGAAGTTTCTTTGTTCAACGGGCACGAAATCGGGGAAGGAGACGAGTGTTTCTTCAGGGATGGTTGTGTTTTTTCAGGGACCCCGCATTATTTACGTGGAGGAAAACAACTAATTCGGAAAATCATATTTGTAATTTACTTGGAGGGGAAGGGATCAGGATCCTCTCCTGATGTAAGAATGAGGATCCTCCTGATTAAGAAGTATGGACTGTTGGATGAAAATCCAACGGTTATAATTATTATAACTTTAAAATGATCTCCCTATATGTAGCCGTTGGATTTTCATTCAACGACCCACATTCTTAATCAGGAGGATCCTCATCCTTACATCAGGAGAGGATCCTGATCCGAGGGGAAGTGTTTGTTTGGACAATGACCCAAAGCCAGGTAAGCAAAATGTGCGATATTTAAAGGAACGGGATCCTCTCCTGAGCTCAGGAGGATCCCCATCTGTTGGATCAAATTTAAACTGTCCGGATAGACTGCTCATGAGGATTTCCATCCTGAGCTCAGGAGAGGATCCAGCTCCATATTTAAAGACTTACATTCGAAGGAGAGACCCACACAATTGGACATGTGTGCAAGCTCTCCTTTGTGTGTGTACTTTTGGACCGTCCATTATGTAGGCTTGAGAATCGGATTATCCAAATGTTAGGACTTCGGAAAAATAATTTTGTTCTTGTGTAGAAAGTGTGTTGGGGATGTGGATAGTGCAAATGCAATGTGGAAGTCTTACCCTTCCATGCAGTTTTGTGTGGATTCCTCATGCTTTTCATAGGGTGGCGTAAGCGGCCAGTAGCTCAATTCACTTGTTAAGAGTGTTGTTTAGTAGCCCAGGTCATTTTTTAAGAGCATTTACTCCTATCCTGATGTATTTAGTTTGAATCTGTCTCGCCAAGTATCAGTGACGAAGTCAGGAATTGACCGAGCGATGGGCGAAATTAAAAGATTGTAAGGTTCAAAAGAATAGCAACAACCAAACCTTTTATATAGTAATGTCTTCCATAATTTATCAATACAAATAAATTATAATTGTTGCCAGCGAGGTTTCACATCATGAAAACGACGCATAATAGACTCATTATCAATAAAAACAAATACAAATTATATGAATAATTGTATACATTGTGTAATAATTCAATTAATTAATCAATAACCAAGAATTCAAATTTTAATTTTCACCCTAAAAAATAATTTCATAATTTCATATAAATAATCATAGAATCATATCAATAATCAATAACCAATAACCATATTAGTGCATTACCATATGATTCTATACCAATTAAACAAAATTAGTATTAAATAATTAATTAAGGTTAGGGATTATAAATTTAGGGATTAAAAAATTTACCTTTTAAGGCTGGAAGCCGACGGCTCATCGGCTGGAGAGTGGTTGGAGTGGAGCCTGGCTAGTAACAGTAGAAAAACCAATAGAAGCAGGAATTAAAAATTGAGAATTTTAACGAAAAACTTCCGGTACTATTTACTTTAATGAAAAACTACATTTTTACATTAAAAAGTTAATTCTGCTACTATTTATTTTACTTTTTATTTTATACTTATCGTTAAAATTCAAAGTTTTCAATTTATTCCCATTAATTTCCTTTAAAAATTTAAAGGTTCGGGATTTTGGGGGCCAGAGCAGCTTTGCTCTCTATCTCTGATTGGATGGGAATTGGGAAAGGGTGAAAGTAAAGGGGGACATTGACTCTGACACACGGAAAGGACTGAGGGAAAGGGGGACACACGGTCTCCCCTATACATAGACATATATATATATATATATATATATATATATATATATATATTTTATTTATTTATTTACTTTTTTTTTTTCAAACATGCGAAACATACTGTTCTGTTTTAGTTTCTTTAATTTTTTTTTTTTTTTACCAAGACCAAAACGACATCGTTTTGGTGTGGATGTTTGACCAAAAAAAAAAAAAAAGGCAATATGTTGTTGTGCGTAGCAGAACCAGATGTCGGAGGGGATGAACTAGTCGAATTTTCTGGTGAGGGGAGGGGCTGAACCTAGAACTCCAGTCGTGTTTTCTGGCGAGGGGAGTGGCGGCCGCCATTCCTCGCCCTCACGTGGCTTTGCCACTGCCAAGTATTGATTGTATCAAAAGAAAAGGGATTGGAAGTTCAACCTAACAAAGGGAATTCTTGGGTGTTATCGGGTATATTTCCCCATTAGTGTCTATGTCATCAAACGACACTTGCCATATGATTTTCTTCTATAATATATGTATGGTTTTAGTGGCATCACCTATTTAATGAAGACTCAGAATCCATCCATCTAATAAAAGAAGGGTTGTCCTCAAAGGTAAAAGAAACAATTACCACAGTAAAAAAGAGCAAAAAGGAGTTCAACGAACTATGAATAGAACAAAGAATTAGTGGGATATATATGTGTTGACCCTAAAAACTACCAAGCCTACATGGCGCGCATGCCTAGTAACTAATGAGCTAACTACGTTATTTGGTTGATGCAGGGCGTGCCAACTCATGGAGTAAAATTAGTTGATGTTGCGTTGAATGCGCTACTGACTTCTTGATCTTGCAACTGCGACCGAGGAAGGAACACGTCTCGGCCTTCGGGTTCTTAAGCATGAAGATAAGGCTGCTAGTTCTGCGAAGTTCACGAATCGTCGGCACCGGGTTCAGTCACGGTGATTATATTCGTAAGAGTATAAGCACGTCAAATCAGCTCCAAATTATATGGACACAGGTACTCAAAAGAGATGTATGTCTTGATGGTAAATGTGGTTCGGCCATCAGAATGCCGAACTCTGAAACTCACTTGTGAGTATCCAATCATAAAATCACTTAGCATTCAATGTGTCAAATGTAGTAACTTGTAACACTTTACTTCGTTGAGAAGGCTAATTAGATAACCTTTGCCAATAAGGATTTGGAAACCCTTCTCGACTGAGACTTGGATAGGTAACCAATCGACCTCAACGCAATGCTGTTTATCCAAACTGAATTTGCTCATCAGTCGGCTGATTTTATGGCAATAGTGCTGTTTATTCAAACTGAAGATGTGTTGGCGGAAAAAGGAAATAAAAAAAAAAATCTCAAGATGTTTGAGAGGTTTGCGCAGGGTAATTTGTGTGTTGAATTGGAGGGGGTTTGAATGACGCACCCCCATCCTATTTATAGCAACCAATCTCATCTTGGCCGAATCAGAACTATACTTGGATTAGTATTCTTCATCCTAGTCCAACCAGGGGTCGTCCAATCCTACTCCTGTTAGGACTTTGAACTAAACTCTATATCTGGCCACTTCACTTCTCAAATCTCAACGTCCTCACTCCATTAAGACTCCTTATTGTACTAAAACTTCGACCCATCCGTTCTTATCCAAATCACTCATTCTTGCAATAGGACTCGACCCCTTTAACTGAGCGGCTTACAACCACTAGACAGCCCATAGTACATTAGGAAAAGTTTTGGGCCAAACATAAACCTACGCTCGGCCCAATAATATTATTTTGGGCCTAAACAATATGATAGTGCCCTTGTGAATGTCACTTGGGCTACCTTTTCTAGTAGAATGTCTTAGGCACTCAATTGGTGCACTTTTCTTACTAATTTCCTTCTCTCGTTTTTTTCTACTTTTCCTTTTCCATGGTTGTTTTTTAGGGGAGATGATTCTTTTCAAATTCACTTTGTGAGGATCTCTAGTCTTTCATGGTATATCGTCTGACCAGTTTTCGTCAGATATTATTTGTGTTTAATTTTAAATTAAAAAAGTCAAATAATTTCTCACTGCATGATACTATGAATGACTAAGATGTGAGGATCTCTAGGATCCCCACAAAGTGGATCCAAATGGGATCCAATTCCGTGTTTTAGTATTTGCAATCCAAAAAGGTTGCAACTCGTTTATTTGGTTGCTGAAAGTCTTAGAAGATATTTTGAGAAATACTTACTTGTTTGTCCTATTTTATACATTTATGTTTATTTTAGACCATCAGATTAAATAAATCAAGAGAATTAATGAACAAAAAGAAATAGAGTATGCAGATTGAATAAATCAAGAGAATTCATGAACAAAAAGAAATAGAATATGCAAAAGGAAAAAGAGAAATTGTGAAGATCATTTTCTTTCTTTGTTGTCTACCACTCCATCAACCTAATCATGTGATTATAGAGAGAAGTTAGCATTCAACATGTATGTGAGTTTCTTTTGTTTACAATGGCATATTTAGTGTCACCGAGGCCATCGGAGATACTACTCGACTTTTATTGAGAACTTACATGAAAATAAGTCTTGATTGTATCTCTAATCACGTCTTTTTATTTTCTCAACATAAAATGCTAAACATGCCACATTTTAATAATAAGTCATTTTTTGTATGACTAATTGGAATCAAGAGACTCATTACCTTAAAAAAAATTAAGAGACTCGAAAAAGGATCACGAAAATTAAGAAAATGTTGCAGTCCTATTAGATTAGGAATGTGATTGTGTAAATCCTATCATATTTGAATATCCTTATGGGATTCTACCATATGTCTTAGACTAGATATTATCCTATTAGAGCTGTAATCCTATTGAGGTAAGGAATTTATCTTCCATACTATTATATATAAAAGCACAATGAGTAAGATAATACACACCTCACAATTACACATCTCTCTATTTCTTTCTGTTGTTGCCGCACCCCCTCTCTATCCTTTATATGATTTAGTAAATTAGGCTTACAACACGTTATCAGCACGCTTCTAACGCTGCACTAAAGAGAGTTTGTTCTTCAATTAGGGGAGTATTGCGTTTTAATCATTCTTTTTATGACTAATTTATTACTTTATTAAATTGATCTAAATGCTATTGATTCAATTTAATTTTTTTTTTGTTAAACACGATGCAACGCATTAGAGATGCAATTCCGATATCCTAAGAAGGATCTTCTACAACATCAAAGGCTCAATTGTTTTCTGCCAATCAGGTTCTTTTAAAATAAATTAAGATATTTAAAACGACCATGAAGCATGAAAACATTCCCCATGAAGCATGAATCCCTGCATTTATATTTTCCTTCCGTTATATATATATATATTGTATATGTTTATATATTTATCAATACACACACAAACACACACACACACATACGTTCATGCAACACGCAATTATGTTATGTGGAATTTGTGAGTCAACGCATCGAAATAATTTAGAAGCAATTAGAGTTTTCAAACCCTAGATGTCAAAAAAAAAAAAAAAAATTTAATTTTTGGGATTTTTGCAGTTGAGCTGTAGCTCCACGTTGCGCCGCTAAGCTGAGTTGGTTGGCCTGCAACTATGCCACCACCTTGGACAATGTCATGGACAACCTGTAGGCTGGTGGGCTTGCTACACCTGCACAAACAACCAGGCCTTCGGCTGGGTTGGGTTCCTACACGGGCCTAAAGCCTAGAGCCCACCAGTAGGCCTGCAACCTTGCTGGGTTTGTGCCCACGCACACTGGCCCAACTAGCAAGCCAGCTTGCTGGGCTCTGCCTTAGTGCACCGACGCGCTTGTAGCAAAGCCTACTGCAATTGCTAGGCTCGCCCGCGTCTTGACCCATATCCAAAACAGCCTTGCAAAGTGATCATAAAGCGTAATTCAATGATTGTCCAGACCTTGGTGAACACATCAAGCTTTTAGTTTCAACCTAGTGCTATGCAATCGTATACGAAGCTATGTTGGTCCGCCTTGAAGCCCATGTTATCCATCATATTTCGACGTTACAGTTAGTTACTGTGTATGAACCTGGTGTTTCTTACTTACGCAATTGGGTGTGCATTCCATGTGCCAAATTGCGTCGCCGCAACATACCAATATGGGTCCTCACATAAGGATGTGAATCTTTGTCGATCATGATTATCCTTCAAACTAGCTCTCTTAGAGCTCTTGCAAGCGATATTTTTACCGTTCATTTACGAATTGTGACTTAAATAAGGCAGTCTTATCGCCATTATGGAGAGATAAGAACGTCAACGTTCTTACAGAACGAGGCGAATTTGTGTGGATGTTGCCCACTATGTCTCATCTTGATCCTCGTATCGCACAAGTATGATAAGCAAGTGCGATGTATTCTAGCCTTTAGAATGTTTCTCCAGATGCATTCCTCCGATCTAGCTAAAGTGAGGAGATCATATACCAGCTGCAAACATGCATACGAGGATAGATGTACTTAACAGACATTGAGTCAACATTCATGAGGGGTGTGTCGCCCCTATTAGACTGTGCAGTACATTAGCGGATAGCCAATCAATCTGTCTTCGCCTGAAGCATGATAGATCACTCAGTTCATAGAATTCACTTCCCTATAAGAGAAAGGTCACAACACAAAATGAATCTATACTCAATCGCTGTCTTAAATCATTTCCATCTCATGAGATTAATCCATATTACTCCCAAGACATGAAGTCTTGGTCTAGTATACTAGTTTGGATGAGATAATGGAATTGGAATGAGATTATCATTGATGACGTTTTCATTTATATGGTAACTACCGACATAAATGAAAAACAACAATATCAAATATGTTTCGTTGATTAGTGACAATGTAAAACTGATTGGACAATTGAAATTACAATCTAGGTTAAATTCCTTACCAAAGTGTATTTGGACATGTCGTTCCTACACTGCCCAAGGTAACCTTATTGTGTTACAAGTGGGAAATGAAGCGTAACAAGATCAATGAAACAGTGTGATATGATGCACGCTTTACGATGCAAGGTTTCTTTCAAACGCCCTATGATTGATTGCAGCATTACAAAATGTGGTTATTGTTTCCTTATGGGGATATAGATACAGAGATTTACATGTGAGTTCCTGAAGAATTACATGGACTGGTTCAAATAGTTCCAGACCACAGAACACCCTGTCAACTTGTTTGAGGTGTTCATTTACAGATTGAAATAATCTGGTGGATGTGGTATACCCGTCTAAATGATTATTTGATCAGTCAGGGATATGAAGTGTTATTCCGAATTGCTAGAGTTGCAGTTTATGTCAATGACATATTTCTTACTAAGACTTTGGAAGAGCTTGAGAAAACTGCCTTGCACTTGAAGATGGAATTTGAAATTAATGATCTTTGGATAACTTGTTTACACTTTAACCTGAAGTTCAAGCATTGTTTTGACGGTACTTTTGTCTATTAGTCGAACTACACCCCAAATATGTTACCTTTGAATATACCTATGATCTTTCATACTCTATATGCAAATAAGACCCTTGAAAAGGTTATGGAATCTGAAGTTCCATATATGAGTTCAACTTTGCGCTTTATTGTAATTAACTCATTGTATTAGACAAGATATCTCATTCGTCGTTGATCTATTGGTAAAGATGCAGCACCGCGCCTACATGTATCCACTAAATTTGTATTAAAGGCATTTTTCCGCTACCCTGAAAGGTACTATGGATTTGGGCTAATCCCAACACATCTTGAGCGGATCCGACCCCCTGATCCTTGGAATGATGTTTGCCTTGTTAGTTATGCTGACATTGGTTACTTATCAAACCTGCACAAGATACATCCCTGAATGGTTATGCCTTTATCCTTAGGGATATCGCAATATCTTGGAGGTCCATGATATGTCCTTAGTTGCAAAATCTTCGACTTGTTCCCAAGACTCACTTTACTTCACTAAGCCTCACGTGAGACATGGTTGAGAGCTCTTGTTGAGCACATTCGAAGTACTTGCAATGTTTTCATCTATCGTTGAGTCCTGATGACAATTTACAAAGATTATGCCACATATATCCACCTGACCAAGACTTGATACATCAACTAAGTCAACGCCAAGACATATTGCCTCTACATCACATCAGCAAAGCATCAGGAGATTGAAGTCATGCAACCTGATCCCAGATAACCTTGCCGACCGCTACACGACGTCACTACCGAAGTCAACCTTCTAGGAGCTTGTCCGAGGAATTGGTACGCCTAACTATTCATATGAAATGCTTATAGTTCTCATTTGGAAGTTTTGTCAAACTTAGGGGGAGTATCTAGAAGTATACTCACTTAGTCTTAATGTACTATTTTTCTCTATGATTAGGAGCATTTTTCTTACTGGTTTTTTGCTACCTAATTAGGTTTTGAGGAGGCACCCATGGTAAGCTGGTTATACCCTTGTAAGCTATTCTACTTGCATCCAGAAGACGTTTAGTTTTGACTTAATACAACTTCTTACCTTTTGCCTTAGTCTATGAGTTTTTATCCCACCTTGGGTTTTACCATAATAAGGTTTTGTGAGTTTTACCTTTTATGCATTCTTCCGTTGATTTGAGACTCACATTTGCTCATTGTGTTGACAGCTTCATCAATGGAGCTTACTTCATCGCTAAAGACCTGATGCACTATTTGTTTGAGTATTTAACACTCAAGGGGGAGTGTTGCAGTACCATTAGATTAGGAATGTGATTGTGTAAATCCTATCATATTTTGGATATCCTTATGGGATTCTACCATATCTCTCTTAGACTAAATATTATCCTAGTAGAGTTGTAATCCTATTGGGGTAAGAAATTTACCTTCCTTACTACTATAAATAAAGACACAATAGGATGAGGTAATACACATCTCTCTCTTTCCCTTTACTGTTACTGCACCCCTTCTCTCTGTCTTTTTTATGATTTAGTAAATTAGACCTACAACAGAAATGATAGTTTGCCAACATTTTTTAAATGTTATTGATGCAACCCTCCTAGATTAGAAGGAAATTTCTATTTCATCATGAATAATGTTAGGGAAAATCATAGACACACACTATTTTTTTCTCTTACTTGCTCTTATGAAATTATGTGTGCTGTTTTTATTTGATTTATTCAATTTGTGGTTAGAAACAAAGATGGTGTGTGTGAGAAGCTAAAAAGAGTGCGAAAATCGGCTCTCTGCCTAGATTGCTTATAATTGCCACGTTAGTTTGTGATTTTATCTCAGATGATTTTATTTCATTGAAAATTGAGTTTATTTTATTGAATGATAATTCATCACATCACATGTCACATCAAATAGCATGGAAAAAAAAAGTAATAAATATAGCAATTAGAGGAGCCAATGCGGGGTCATTGGCATCTCCTTACCCCAATAAGTTTGTAAGTTTACCCTTTTGAAGAAACATTTAACCCCTATACCAACAAGCAGCAGATGAAATAAATAAGGATTTTTAATCAATATTTTTTTAATTGACACAAAACTATGTCGTTTTGTTCCATTTCCTTTGAAAAAATGGAGCATGCTAACTTCTCAAATACGCACAAGGTCTTCCAGTTCTTCACGCCTGACTCTGCGACTCCTCCACCTGCATGACAAACTTCATATCCTCGAGTCAAATTCTAAGTATCTTCGTTGTTCAAGTTTAATCAGGCACTCCAATCGCTTTTTTATTTTTATTTTTTATGTTTTATTTTTTATGACAGGAAACGATAGTGTATTTCATTAATCAACACGAACCATTACAAGGGTGTCATTAGGTATATAACTTCAGTGACCAATAAATTGATCTGAAGTGAATTACTCAAATAGACAAATAAGAGGAAACCCCTAAACGATAACCACAAGAGCTAACATACAATTGTCAAGCATACAAGAGCTACCAGTACAAATCTATTACAATAAACGATAGCAGCAATAGAGAAATACAACTACACTTGGTTGTACTATATGGGAATCCCTAATTTCCAATCATTGGTATTTCTTTCATCTTAAATCTATTGGGGTTTTTAGGTTTTCATTCAGTTCCAATTTTGAACAGATGGAAAGAAGGGATCAGAGGAGGAAACAAAACTTACAAGGTCTGAGAGTGCAATCATCTCCATTTATAATAGAAAAAAAGTGTTGAATGTAGCATAAGTTAGTCAAATTTAGGTATTCATTTGTTCATATGGTCACTTCGTGATTGTTTATTCCAAATTTCATTATTTAATTTCAGATACCGTTGGATTTATATCATTATATGTGGTAATTGGGAAATGGCTTTTATATGGTTTATGATCGTTCAATTTACATGGCTTGAATATTTGCTTTATATGAATATATATGATAATGAATTGAAGACTGAAAGTGCCGAATTAGACTTTTTATTGCTTATAGTTTTGGTGGATTCAATGATTGTTAATTTGATCAAACTTATGTTATGTTGACTCGTTTTCTTTTGTATTATTTAAAATGGTTATGGAGAGGTATTTTAAGAGAAAATCAACAGAAGATACTCTTTCATCACCCTCTACAACAAATATTCATGAAAGTTCAAATGAAAGTGACATAGATAGTATATTAACAAATCTTACAGGAGATCCTGGATTCAACTTTAGATATCAGAATATGATCTAAATATTAGAGATCAAGTTCGAAGAGTTTATTTACAGAGGGAATTGTTTCAACCTCGAAACCATCAATTTCCGTATACATCATTTGCAGTAGTACAAGGACGTTCCAATCCTAAATGGTTCGATGACTTTTCTACTTGATTGGAGTATAGCAAATCCAAAAATACTATTTTCTATCGAAGTTGTTATCTTTTCAAGCTCCAAGTTCCAGACCAAGCAGGTAGTGACAATTTTACTCACAAAGGTTTTTATAATTGAAAGAAAAAAGGCCAACTCCGAGTTCATGTTGGAGGCCCTGATAATGCTCACAACCAAGCTTTACTTCATTGTGAATCTCTAATGAATCAAAATCCACATATTCAAACAATTGTCCACAAGCATTCGGATTAAGCACCTATTGATTCGATTGATAATGATGTTGTGGTACGGCGTTTTCAAAATATGAGAACACGTCCTGAACAATTATAAATGAAAGTACAATCGAATTTTTGAAAACATTGTAAATTTGTTTGCTCCGCCACTGGATATAGCATCACTCTTGATCACCGAAAAAAAGGGAAATTGGGTGTACTAGCCCCTTACAAATACATCAACCAAAATTAGCCATGTTCTCAAAATGCAATCTAATAGCCCTCTTTGACAAAATATCTCAAATTAAAATTCTCTTACTACAAAATATTATGTCGATAATGTATCAATATTGTGTCGATAATGTATTAATATGTATCGATAGGATATTAACTTGAGATCATTTTCGTCCAAGAAAACTAGTAGAGATTGCATTGAGAGCAAAGCTACATTTTGTTGGTAAGTTTGTGTAAGAGCTCTAAGCCCAATTTCCTAAGAAAAAAAAGAACAGTGAGTACATTGCAATGAGAAATGTTGGAAGCATACAAAAATCCCACGTCAATAAAGTGAAAAATTACATATAATTTGTATTGAGTAATTTTACTTTTAATTAAACTAAAAAACTATTACATTACGTAAGTCATGTTGTACGGTCAGATGCAAGTTAGAGAACGATATCAGCGTGGTTAGTGAACTCAATTAGTGTGAAATCTCCAAAAAAAGGTGGAAAAACTGAAACCGCATAAGCAAAAAGAAGAACATGCTCCACACGACATTGCCCACCAATTTCACAATTCTGTGGGTAATGACTTTGGATGCTTGTTGACTGAAAAACAATAAGACTTTGGATGTCAGCACTTTGCGGAAAAGCAGGCAAGGTCGATAATTTTTTCTCCCCCACCAACTAAAATTCCTAGTACCATTGGATTCCAATTTCCAAATCTCCAAACCCCAAACCCCAAATCTTACAAATTGACTGTACCCCCAATAATTTTGGTAAATAATTCAAATCACAGTCCCTGTTTGTCACAAAATCTGAGTCTTTTTTAACACCAAATCCCGCCGTGCCGTGCGTGCAATTAGATTTAAAGAACACGGTTTGCTTACTCAAAAGCCACGGCAGAAGAGACCAAATAGAAGCCACCAATTCTCCAGCAGCAGCAATTGAAGAGTAGTAAAATTACCAATGAGACTCAAAAGCGGGAAAGGGAATTGGAGCTCCAAGTTCAAGTTCAAGGGCACAATCGGGTTACCCACTACTTTCATCTTCTGCTCCTTCTTCTTCCTTGCCGGCTTCTATGGCTCCTCCCTCCTCTCTCAGGTCAAATTTTCATTTTTCCTCTATTGGGTTCCTTCTTCCGATCAAGAACTTTAATGGGGTTTTTCAAATTTTCAAAACTGAATAAGATTATTTTTTGAAAACTTTGAATTTTTTGCAGGATGTCAGCGGTGGTGGTGGTAGGCTGAGAGCTAGACTGTTAGAAACAGAGTACACTTCGATGCTTTATGGAGAGACCGGTGACGATTCTTTAACTTCCATTCCCTTTCAGGTTTCTGGTTTATTTATTTATTTGTTTATCTATTTTGCTGGAATTGTTATGAACAGTTTGATCCATTTAGGAGTTGTGTCAATTTTGTGGGATCAAAGATTGAATTTTTCATTAGCTAAGCTAACCAGAAATGGGGGCATATAAACTGTTTAGGTCTTGAGTTGGTATCCCCGAGCATTATATTTTCCTAATTTTGCAACTCCGGAGCAATGCGAAAGCATAATTGGCTTGGCAAAGCCACACCTTAAACCATCGACTTTGGCTTTGCGAGAAGGAGAGACAGAGGAGAGCACAAAGGATATACGAACAAGGTACATTCTCAACATTTGGTTTGGCGAATCAGCAAACCCTTTTCAGGATTTGCACTATTAGTACTGGTTACGCGTCCCATTTTTATGGTTGATTGTTGATATAAGCTTAGAACTAATAGCATTAATGTGATCGGGTTCACATGTAAGAAGTTTTCGTAAAGATGAGTGGTTATGGATGCTACTTTCATGCTTACACGGTATTTTGAAGCAGTTCCGGCATGTTTCTTTCCGCTTCTGATGATAAATCCGGGACTCTGGATGCGATTGAGGAAAAGATTGCAAGGGCTACAATGCTTCCCAGGGTACATGGAGAGGTACCATTTAGTTAGAGTTTAGAGCTTATGATTACATCCTCCTCATTTCCCTATTTATATCTATACAAAAATCATATTGACTCATCATGTTTCGTTGTAAGCAATACTTTGCGAAAGTTTCTCAATTATGTGCGCACTTGTAAGTGTAAATGTTCTGCAAGCACAAACTGGGTTAGGAAGGGATAATGGAGTTGGGGGAAGACGGTTGTTGCAAAATAATCCTCTGTTAGTTTATGGCGGAGGATGACCCTAAACAGTTTTTGCAAACTCTTTTCTTTTATTCTGTTTCTCACATGTCTGTGTGTTTCTGCTACGTTCCCACCATCCAATAGAAACATAAAAAGTGAAATCGTATTGTGTTGCTGAAAGTCGTTGACCCTTTTGTTGAATTAGTTAACCTTTTATTTCAGGCCAGTTTGTAAAATTGTCTGAGCTGAGGATATCATCATGTTTCAGGCATTTAACGTCTTGCGCTATGAGATCGGGCAGAAGTATAATTCTCATTATGATGCATTCCACCCTGACCAATACGGTCCACAGAAGAGCCAAAGGGTACATCTTCAGCGTAATACATGCATTTTCGTTTGGCCTTTATTGGTTTCATGATCATAATGTTTGTGGTTGTGTATCACCGATACACTTGCACTCCCACATCCAGATAAAACTAGGCAAAGATAAACCTTAATGTTCTTTCCCCGTACATTTGCACAACTATTACAGTTGATGGAAAGCACAGTTGGTTATTCTGTACTCCCTTCAAACGTATTGGAGTGTACTACCTGGATAAATTGGATTAGCTAGTTCGAAACCAAAAGGATGTGTTGGTCTTCATGTCTTATGTTACAAAAAGATGTTCTACGAGAACTAGAATTCTTTCAAATAGTGTGGATTTGATAGAATTGCATTGTTTATTTACCATAAGCTTTTAAAGAGTCTTATTTGAACTTGTGCAGGTTGCATCGTTCTTGTTGTATTTAACTGATGTTCAAGACGGCGGTGAAACCATGTTTCCATACGAGGTAAGATCAAGATCTCTGTTTTTCTTATTGCCCTTTTGGTTTGTTCATCATCGATCATCCCGTTTTTGATCTGCAGAATGGCTCAAACACGGATGGAACCTATGATTTTCGGGAATGTGTTGGCTTGAAAGTGAAGCCACGCAAAGGGGATGGACTTCTGTTTTATTCATTGCTCCCAAATGGTACAATTGATCCGGTTAGTGTTGCTTTGCTTCCCATTGTCACTATTATTACCATCATTTCCAGAATCATCGACGTAAAAAATTAAGAAACGACGTTTTCCTCAGCTTGTCTCATGAAATTTATCCCGGCTGGTGCTGTATATCATTCCGACTGAGAGAATTTATTCGTTTATTTTGTTTGCGTACAATGCATTGTGCACCGAAGCAGTAACCGTTAAACGTTCCTATATATGACTGTTTACTCGTCCATTCTAATTTCGGAATTCGGTTGATGCCTCTGCAGTTAGCGTTACACGGGAGCTGTCCTGTAATCAAAGGGGAAAAATGGGTAGCTACAAAGTGGATCAGGGATCAAGAACAAGAGGACTAGTTGCAGTTGCTAATAGCATTGTTGTATAATGCTCAAATTTTCATCCTCACTTGAGCATTAACCGCACAACCTCAGCCAGCGGCGGGGGGTCTTTCATGTATGAGCCTTCGTTTTGGTATGGATCGGAGTCTCGAGAAATTTTCCGGCGTGTTGACATCTTGTATCTCATCTAGCAATTCAATTAAATAAGTGTAGGAGGTTTCATTTGAAGCCAGATATGTGAAATGTAGCCGGTACAAATAATATGTATTATGCAATAAAAGTAAAGAATTTTGACAATTCCATTCTGTTTCAGCTCCATTCAATGACAGCAAGTACAATTTTGCTAAACTATAATGCTAAATATGTCACTTTAGGGCACAAATGTTACAACCTACACAAAAAATTGAAAAAATTGACCTACGGGATGAGGATGGCGGAGATTTGCAACTCTCAGCTACCGTCGGTTTATAAATCCCTAAACAGCAACAATGCCGGTAATAAATTTGTAATATCTGATTGTAAACATGTAAATTCCTTGCTATTCTCCAAACCAGCAGACCTATCCTGAAATTTAAGAGGCTGAGATGGATTTGGCAAGCTGAATTGAACTGAGAGATGAGGAACCGATAATTGATTTCCGCCCTGCAGTCATTCAGTTGATCCCTAAGGAGTATACAAGACCATATCAATCTAATCTTACTCACTTTTTTTTTCAATATTTATGTTTCCCATACTTTTCTATAGCGGCATACCTCAGTCTGGATTCAGAGACACGTAAATTCTTCTTTAAACACGTTCATTTGTGATAGTCAAAGACTAAATGAAGTATTCTCCAACTCAGCCGATAATCTGGTGATAATTAGGCAAAAAAAATCACAATTTGTGCCAGTTGTGATACGGTTGCTTCCCCCATCGCTTCAAGACATGCATACAACCAGCTGCTGTGAATAGCCCAAGCGCAGCAAACGCTATGATTGTTGAATTCCCAATGTTATAGTAGTATTTTCCCTGCATCAATAAAACAGTAGCAAGAAAAGTGAGAGGATGGATAACTAATCAATACAACTACATGGTCGAATTTATCAGTTAAATAAGAACTTCTGTTACTATGGATGCTCACAACAACAGGTAGCCCACGCCAATACACAACTGAGCCAGGCGGGGATGCTTAACCGTATGTTTTCTTTTCTATGTCAAAGTGATCCTAGGAAGAGAAACTCACTTGCACCAGAAAAAGCAGAATTGCTGCATTTGCAGGGGCTTGAGAAAGGCTTATCATCCCTCCACGCAGTGCATTAGGGACATACCTGTGAACAAACAAGTAAAAGCAGGAAAACTATCAGATAAAAAATCCACGTAACAAAAATTGAGAGGAGAAATCAGCTAAAAGAAAGAAAGAGCATTTGTTTAATTTACATGGTCCTCAATCTGGCAAGTGAAGGCAAAACCACGCCAAGACCAGCGTGAAATATGCAAAATAGTGTCGTTAAAACTCCAATTTCCTGCATATCAACAATTAAAATTTTAAACTTCCGAACAACTAGCATCAAACAGGACTGATGATTATCTTTCTTAAATTTCCAAAAACATCTTCACCTGATAATCATAAGCTGTTACGGACAATACAAGCCCGAGCATGATGAATGCATATACTAGGCAATCCTCAGTTCTAAGGGACGACAGTCCACTATTCAGCCACGGAAATACTGTGCTTCCAAGCATTTTTGAGCCCATAAAACATGGATATATCAACCCTAGGTGCACTTCCCGTCCATCGGCCTAAAATCATGTTAATAAAATTTCGAGAAGAAACTGAAACTCACTAGTCTCAAGAGATATCTAAGGTCCAAAACTTAAAATCCATTTTTAAATTAACTAGGATGGAAGAAAGAATTCTTTGTTCAAATTATGGAGGACAGAAAAGAATCTCATTAGTGTAAATTTCAAAGTCCTTAAGATATTAAGCAAGGTGACTTTCACTTCTATTAAATAGTTTGATTTAAATTATTAGATAATCATACCACTATCGTAGGGGCCCATAGTATCCAGAAGACTGTTATAGAGAAGTGAAGACAAGCTTGTGCCCATGCCAAAAGCCATATTCTTTTATCTGGCCATCGTATAAAGTTGCAACAGTAAGAATAAACCACAAATCCATAAGATAACACATCACATAATCAAACCTCTAACCAGTAAATAATCAGTCATGAGAAACGGGGACCTCCTTTATAAAACAAAAGTTCCACATACAAAGTGTGAAAATGCTCTACAAGCACTCATCCTATCAGAAAAAAGATGGCATCACATCAGTGACTTAACTCTTTAAGACGGTAAAGAAATGGTGAAACATAAACAACAAGTATCAATGGAGGGGCAAGTATAGAGAGCTGAGTATCAATGGAGGAAAATGTAAACAACGAAAGAAATAAAGTGCAATGCAAATCAGCATTTGGTCCTCATGAATGGAGGCAAGCATCTAACTTTGACAAATCATAAATTATTAGATATTCAGTCTCAATCAAGCTCATTTAATAACTGATTAATTTTGATAACGAATGTATTGAAGCGGTATAATTTGTTTTGAGTATATTAAGAAGGAAAGTAGACATACATTTATATACAAAATGCAACACTTACCACCAAAAATATATGCAGAGAAAGACGCTCTATACTCCTTAAGAGCTACTTTTTGTGGGGTTTGTGTCCATCCTCTGAGGAGGCAGACTAAGCCTATCATTGCCAAGAAGATGGCTGCAGTAGAATGTGAAGCCATGTTTTTCTCCAAATTATCACCAATGAGCCAATTTGAAAGTACCTGGCTTCCAATAACAGACGCGGACTCAAAGAAACTCATTAACCAAAATGTCTCTCTCAACATATCTTGCCTATGCCCTTGCTGCAAACACAAAGCTTATATATTAATCACTTCGTTTCCTAGAATAATCTCTACACACAAATCAAATGTGAAATACGACATTTCTTAACAACCTCTTCATGTTGAACTACCATCCACGTCTCAAAACTGAACGAAAAACTCGAAGCTGCAAGTGACAAACAAATTCTCGCCACCAAAATGCTCGGATGATCAGTAATTCTCTTCCACAAGCCGACAAAAAGGTGTAGAATGCAAAAGAGGATGCAAACTTTCTTTGGACCACTACACAAAGTACGAAAAACAACAATCGGAAATTGATAAGGGTTTAAGATCAAGCATTTGAGTACCAAGCAAGAAACAAGACTGAAATTTTAGCTAAAAATTGACACTCACATTAAATCCGAAAGCACGCCTAATAAAGAACCAACACACAGAGACGCAGCAAATCCAACACAGAGAGAAAACATCATTTGCTCTCTGCTGAAACCGTAGTAAGCTAATTCGAACTCGCCAAATACAGACCACACTCCTTCCATCACTGGCATCATAGAGTGAAAAATTATCCGATCAGTGATTGCAATTTAATAGCTAAATTACTAATCAAAATGCGATTTTTGGTTTAAAAATCTAAAGATGAAGCTTTTCTAAGTAAGTTGAGTTCAATTTTCTCGGCAACCAAACAAGCTGAATTCAAACTTAAATTACGAAACAGAGGATCTATCTGGAAGTGGAAGGGAATAATAAACGACGTCGTTAGGAGTACGGACCTGAGGCGAGAGAATAGATGAGAAGGAAGTTGCGCTGGAAGCGAAGAGAGGAAGCGGTGGGGGAGATTCCATGGTCGAAGAGCGACGGAGCTTTGCCAGAGCTGCCGCCGCCGCTGCTGCTGGAAGCGTAAGGGAAGACGAGGATGGAGAAGAGTGAGGCCAGGAAGATGAATATGTATACGCCGGGATTCGGTTCCCAAACGGAGCTCTCAATCACCACCGCCATTGATTCCGATTCGGAGCTTCTTCGAATCGATCAGAGCGAGAAGCTTCGGATCTCAGAGATTGGAGGCATTGATGCGGATTGGCCCTGTGACTCTCAGTAGTACAACTGTAGACGAAGCTGGATGCGTCGTCGTTTCGGGAGGAAGTTCGGTTATCCGTCGGCACTTCAACAGTTCAACTGAAGGTAATTACCGCGCAATACGCAGACTCTTCTGTTCATGGATCATGACGGATTGTCCCCTTTTTTCTTTTTTCTTTTTAACTACATTTCCACCCCAAATTTAAAGTCATTTTTCAAAATGTACCGATCTGGTAATTCTCATTTTCTAACTCTTCAAATTTCGTAGTTTTCAAACTTTTAAAGATCAATTTTTTTTCCGTCCTAACGTCATACATAAAGTGAGAATTATAGAACACTTTTGTACATTTGATAGGTTTTTTTATGAGAATCTTTATTAACTTGTATTAAGAGTCACGTGTCAATTTAATCCCACGTGAACATTAAACAAAAAAAAATAACCGATAATTTTGTAGCCTTTTTCTTGACCTGCACCATTTTGTGAGCTGAAAAAATACCTAGTATTTATAGTGTCCTTGCCCCTTAGCCTTGTATTGTTATTTATATTAATTATAATGAATTTTCTTGACTTACAAATAATACAAACTTACAAGGAGTTGATTTTCAAACTTATTAAGATTCTACTTTAAATTCACCCAATAACATCTCTAATTAATAATTCTATTCATAAAAATTATATTAATAATATCGATTTAAAAAACTAAATTTATCTCAATTAGACCAAACTAACGAAGCCGGTCGGTGTGGCTTTGAACTGGTATTGGGCCCACAAGCCTGGACTCCATTAAGACCGTGTGGGTCCCGTGACGTTGGTGTCACGGTAATTATAGATTCACTCGCCACTATACCAAATTAGCAATCAATACCATGACACAAGGAAACTCATCCAGAAGTTTCTAAAGATATAAACTTGACCTATTCGCCTCCCCCTTTCCGCCTAAGAGGCACAGAGCTCAATTGCCCAATTAGGGTTTCTAGCTCCTCCTCCTTTTCTCTCGATTTACCAGACGCTATGGGAGGAGGCAACGGTCAGAAGGCCAAGATGGCCCGCGAGAAGAACTTGGAGAAGCAGAAAGCTGCCGGCAAGGGTAAATATTTCTTCCTCTCTTTTTTAATTTTTTTTTAATTTTTTTTTAATTTTATAACTTTATTTTCACAAACAAAAATTACGCTTTTCATATGATAAAGAAATCTAGAAAATTACAAATTTTGTAATTCGAGTTAAGTTTTAGTTGCTTGCAAGCTTCTTTTGGGGATTATTGCGCGTAAAATTTCACTGAAAAATTATCCGTTGTGAGAAATTACTAGGAAAAAGAAATTGAACTTTTATGTTTAATAGCTCGTATTGGGGGTTGTGGTTAGATCTAGTTGTTGGTCTAATACGAATATTAATTTGGGTTAATTGTTTGATTTGAACAGGAAGTCAGCTTAAAACAAACGAGAAAGCCATGTCAATCCAGGTAATTACTTCAACTAATTGGTGATGATTTGCATCATGGTTAATCCATAAAATCGTTTATTAAGTGTTTCGATATTAGTTGCGATGGTTCGGAATAAATATTTTCATTCTTATTTGTTTAAATGGAATGTGATTGGAACTGGGTTTTCTGAGAGTGTTAAATTTGTGCCTTCCAATGCCGTGCGTTAATTTTTCTTCTTCGTTTTGGGGTATTTTGTGATCAAATCGGCTCCTTGTTTTACCGGTAGAATGATAAATTCAGCTATTTTGTCGAAAGTTTGAGGTGATAGTGATTATCGTATTTTGGCTGAGATGACTTTGCATATAGTTTACGAAAGCCTTTTAGTTTCAACCCCAAGAGATTTTCTTTTTGGGGGTGGGAGGATTCTGTTTCGGTCACAAATGAAGTCTGTGCCATCAATTCGCTTATGCAGCGGTCTCAAGAGTATGCTATTGTATAATGTCGGTAGTTGGGTAGGTTTTGATGAAGGCCTGGTTGATCGATATATGTGAGTTTCCAATGTAATCAAATCTAATTGTTCCTCAGTCGAGCTAGTGCATTTTCTCCTTCATCTGGTTTAATATGACGATGATTATATGTTGAATGCAGTGTAAGGTGTGTATGCAAGCATTTATGTGCACCACATCGGAAGTGAAATGCAGGGAGCATGCTGAGGCAAAGCATCCCAAGTCTGATGTCTACGCTTGTTTCCCTCATCTCAAGAAATGAAAGAACATTTGGTAAGAAGTCGCAGGGACAAATTGTGAACGTTGTGTCCCTCTATAGTAAAGCCTGGAATGAATTTACTGAGTTCTTCTAGAGCGATAGCTATTTAATACTGCTTGTGGAGTTGTTTTTGTGTGTATGTGATGTGTGTGAGTGAGGGAGAAAAGAAAGAGATGTATCTCCTTGTTGAAACAAAACTCGGTCTTATATGATTGTGAATGTTGGTGTAACTCTTGAAAAGAGTGTTTCATGGAACCTTGGTTCACGGCGTTGTGTTGTCTATACGGGTTGAGTGTCGAGTTTGTGGAACTGCTGTTTGTCAAGCAAATTCACACCAAACCTTGCCTCTTTGGTAATTAATTTGTGTGTCGAAAGTTCTGTTAAGTTTCTTATTTGGTTAACAGAAAAACTCAGTTTTGTTTGCCGTTCTGCGAAGAACCCTTTTGCGAATTTTGCTGGGAATGGGAAGTCTGGCTGCGGGAATACACTATTGCCATTCCATTGTTTGGTTTGTGCAGTATTGGGTATTAATGTTCGTTTCATCTTCCAAATATCATCCATCGTTTGGAATGTGCTTCACCAAACCCGGAACGAACGCATGTTATACCTTCACATATTTTTCTCCTTTTGCACAATGTTCAAAGACCAAAAATAGACAATGGCTTATAAGAGGAGAAAGGGGGAGCCGGAAGATCACTTCCCATTCTGAAACTTCTGATCTATGAACCAAACGGGCCGGAGATTTACAACCGGCGTTGAAATTTTGTGTCAATATCGAATAGAAGGGATGAGGATCTTAAAAATCTTTAGATCTTATTCGTTCATTGTCTATCGCGCAGTCAGTTTTTTGGCAAGTACACTTTGTTTAATTTTAGATAAAAAATTCAAAATAATTTTTAACCACACAATGTACGATGAACAGACATATGATGATTTAAGGATCCGGATGGAATCCAAATCCGAATCGAGGATCTTGGGTGTGACACATTGGTTCAATTTGGTTTATAGAATTAAGCAGAAATATTAAAAGAAAGAAAACTTGTTTAAACGACCATGAAAACATACAATCAGTCTCCAACGTACAACAATTGACAATGGCAAACCGCAGTGATGATTTCCGGATAAATAATACACTCCCCATTTCAAATAGCATATATAGCATGGACCTCTAGTTTATGTAATCGACCAATTACGTCCGCATCCTGCTGCTTTCTGCTGCCCTCACCTGAGAGAAATACGGATGGCCCTGCAGAGTTATCGCCAAAAGACATTTAAGCATAGAACATAGCTCGTATTAAATAAAAGTCGGTGATTAACTGATGTTGGTAAAAAGGAAAAGAAAACGAGGAAAGAACCGGGTGTCACCATTGTTCAGCCTGACTACAAGACAACTAAATGCTATATTATGTGAGCTCGTGCAGACTTACCATTGCCTCTTTTGCAGTTAATCTGTCTTGATGATCATACCGGAGAAGTTTATCAAGAAAATCAATGGCCTGCATGTCAAACACCTTTGAAAAATCAATGACGAATGTAGGAGTTGAGTGACAGATAATAACTAAATTATTGTAAATAATCAAGAAACGGTGACCTCTGGAGAAACTAGGTGCTGATTATCTGCATTAATAAACTTAGACCAGGGCTTCCTGCTGTGCCTGCAGTAGTGTAGCAACGCATCAATATACATATAGAGATACTAATTCCACGTTATTTGTTATGGCAGGATTTCAAATGCATTTTTAACAGCAACGCCTTTTTATTTTGTTTGATAAGTTAAACTGCATTACTTCCTAGTGGAAGATGAAACCACTGCAGTGGCATGCTAAGATATTTCCACAGAATTTCACATTATAACAAAATTGACCTATTACTGGTTTACAGAGAACTGACAAAACTTAAGAATACTGGTTTACAGACAACTGACAAAACTTATTACAGCATTTATACTGAACATACCTCCCGACCAGTGCATCAAGTTGAGGATCAAGCTCTAAATGATACTTGTTCAGATATGCATTCAGCTCATCAGTCCCAAGTACCTGGAAATGCATATGAAATACCATACTCCGTTAACACAAACATTACACCAGATACTGTTTAGACCATATATATGTATATACTAAGTCATTAGGCCATATGTGCATGTGTATATGTGAGTTGGGGCATGTCCCTGCCTATTGATGTGAAACTGCTTTAAGTTCTATAACACACGTCGTTGTGTACTATAAACAGAAACCACTAATTTGATCCTTTGCAGGAACTTTACCAGGAACTATATCATGCATACAGAATAAGTCATGCCAACCACCAATGAAGTACCGACATTACCTTGGCAATTTTTACCAGCTGATCATGGTTGTCATGACCATAAAAGAAAGGTTCCTTGCGAAATATCTACACCAAAAAAACAAGTATAATGAGCAATCAACAAAGATTATATGCTTTTTGAAACACTAGCACATTCTAAAACTGGAGTTAAAAGTAACTAACACCAGAATACAGTAACTGTAATTCTTACCATTCCAGCAAACATACAACCAAGGCTCCACATGTCCAAAGAATAGTCATAATCTTGCAGGTCGACTAGAAGTTCAGGGCCCTTAAAGTATCTAGAAAAAAACCAAGGAAAGACATTTCAGTTATTCCACAAAGATGAATATACAAACTGAAGGATGCAAGGAAACTCAAAGGAACCCTCACAATGCTAAAACCATTAAAGAGATTTTCTACTCTAGCCTTAAAATTCTGGAAATTATTTTAAGCATTTGACTACCCTCTAACTGCAGATGCCAATAAGCATGCACACAATGTTCAAATGTAGTGCCAATACGGTATTTTGAAAAAAAAGAACCTAATTAAGATAATTTTCATCCTAGCCACCTAAACTGATCAGTACTAATTTAGGCGACATATTCGCCCGCTCGAACAACTCCTGTTTCAATGTTCATTCATTAACATGCATGCTCTTTATAGGGGACCACTATCAAGAATACGCATTGGTCCTCTATTGCTGTAAATTATTACCTCGATGCTACACGGACATTATATTCTTTGCCAGGGTGGTAGAATTCAGCAAGACCCCAGTCTATCAAGCGAAGTTTTCGCAATTCATGGTCTATCATAACATTGTGAGGCTTCACATCTCTATGCATTATTCCTTGTGAATGGCAGTAATCTAATGCCTGAAACGTAAAGATAATTAACTTGTGAAAAGGCACAATTAAACACTACTTGGACATTAAATTCACAAGTACTTAAAACAGATCCAGAAACAGATGTTGATCCAGCATTCTTAACATCCAGAACACATAGAAAAGTTGATAGCAATGCTTTGGACTAAGGTAACTAAGGTAGATTGACATTAAATTGCATATTGTTGAAGGAGAGTGTGAAACATTTCTTACAAGTTAACATACCATCATTAAAAACAAAAGCATACAAAAAATAGCCAAACTACGTCAACATAGCTAACAAAACCTTTTAGCTTCTGATAACACAAGATCTCAAGTGGCATAGTAGTCATTATGCAAACCTTTACATGGACTGAAATTAAAACCCTGAGTAACTTGGAACAGCCACAAAGCACTTTAAGGTCCATAGGATTAAAAGCTAAGGCTACAGATACATTAGATGGAAGGTAATTTAAATTACTACAAATAATGAATCATTTGAGATCCATGTTTTTGTTTTCCTTCCTTTTCTTCTCATAAAAATTATACATATCTATGTCTTGTAAAGGTCCTATGACTTCAATCCAACAATTTACAAACATATTATCAACTAATTCCCTAAATTTGAATCAGTCATCTCTCAAGTGATTAAATTCCTCCTTCCTGAGAGAAAGCAACAACCATTCAAGAAGGAATGCAAAATTTAAGAAACAACACATTTATACAATTTCTAGAAAAGTTGGAACAATTATCTGTGGAAACAGCATGATCTCTCGTTGCTAAATTCAACTCTCCTCTCATTTAACAAAGTGCACCATTGTGGACCAGCAGAAAAAACAAAGATTGAACATTACTAATTCCTATCTAGTATCTACTCATCGCCCTACCAAATGAGCTGGGGAAGAAGGGAAGGAGCACAAGCAAGTTACAATGTTTACCTTGAGAAGCTCATATATGTAGTAGCGTATGTCATAATCAGTCAGCGTGGGGTACAAAACTTTAAAATCTGTACTGTTCACAAACTCAAATATCAGGCTTGGGGTTTTCGAGTGCTGATCTCGAACAATGTCAAGAAGCTTGACGACATTCGGGCCCCCACAAAGGTTCTGGAGAATTTTGATCTCTCTCTTAATCTGCACAAAAGACAACAACAAAGTGTTCTAATGTTACCATTATGCACTTGCTACAAATGCATATTAAAAAGTGCGGAATGGGGTTATTGGCAACTGATTCGAACAAAACATCAGAACCGAAAACCCTAATCTCCAAATTTCCTAAAAGGCAATTACTTTACCTTCTTTTTCTTAACAGGCTTGAGGATCTTGATTATACAGCGCTCGTTGGTATTGACATTTATACCTTCGAAAACCTCGCTGTACTTCCCCCTTCCGACTTTCCGAACAACTTCATAATCATCTTGATCACTGGAAACCAAAAAAACCCCACAAAAAGTTGTAACTTTCAGAAATTAAAATTGAAAAGGAAGGGGGTAGGGTAGGGCACCCATCATTGCCACAGATAGCACAGTAAATACACAATTAAATCCCTAATTAATTCTATATTAATCTTAATCAGATTACTATTGCCTTGTATCTTAACTCCACTACGAGCTTACAGAAATCCAAATCATAAATCATCAATTTCAATTGGATTGAATAATCGAGAAAAATCAATAAAATTAGAGAAAAAATTAAACAAATTAGGGAGGTGAAAATGGTTACCCCCATTGGACGGTGAGGGACTCGTAATCCCAGTACTCCTTAGGACGGAGGACATTGACGTCGGTGTAGACGCGAGCTTTGGACATGGCTTCTGCTGCTGCTGCGGTCGCGGCGGTGGGATTGCTCGAAGCCGAGATCTGGCGAGGAGTGGTTTGGGTGGTTGTGGGGATCTGCGTCTCGAGGGGAGGGTTTGGAAGATGGGGGGAGGGGGTGCGCACGATAGGAGGGTGCGCGACCGGCGCACGCAAGACAACGAGGGCGCACACTAGCAGGAAGCGAAGGGGTATTCCTGGATTTGTGCGCATATATCATGTGCTTGGGAGGAAATTGTGGAACGACGACAACGTTAACGTCAAACGACGCCCCAACGAAAAACCTGCGTTTTTGGGGTTGGGTTGGGTTGGGGGTTGGTTTGGTTCGTAATTTTAGTTACTTTGACGGTTAAATATTCGTTGGCGGGCAGGTAATGGTTGACGTGGAAAGTGGTGAGTGGACAACAATGGCTGACGTGGAAAGTGGTGAGTGGCCAATTGTTTAGTGATTTGTAGGCCAAATTGCACCAAAATTCCTGCTATTATCACTTTCTTCCTTTTCGTTTTTGCCCTTGCACTTGCAGTTTATTCCGATAACACCGCGTCAAATTAGTAGACAAAAGTAAAAACATAATACAAGTGCAAGTGGCCCTTATCAAAGTGGTGAAAAGGAATTGAGCATTTGCATAATAATGTGTATTTGAATTTCATTTGTGGTTAATCTAAAAATAAATAAATAAATAAGCTGAATGGAGAAGTCTCAAGATAAATAAATCTTTGCTAATCAAAATGTTAGACGACAAAATCTGAATGGGTAATAATTAATTAAAAAAAAAGAAGAAGAATTAGAGTTATGTTGTAAGTCTATTTGATTGAACTATATTTAGGACTAAGGAGGGAGAGATGCCGGCGGCAAGAGAGAGAAGAGAGAGATTTAATTGTGAGTTGTATCACCTCATTGTGCCTTTATTTATAGTAGTAGGATATGTTAAATCCTTACCAATATATGATTACAACTCTAATAGGATAATATCAATTAAGGAGAATATTCTAAAATATCCCTAGATACACTAGGATTTACACAATCACATTCCTACTCTAAATATAATTGCAATACTTCCCCTTAAGTGTGGAAATACTCAAACAAAACATCGCATCAGATCTTCAGCAGTTAAGGTAGAACAATTGATGAAGTCGTTGGCACAACGAGCGAATGCGAGTTTCTAATATAAAAAAAAAAAGTATGCATAGGTAGTAAAACTCACAAAACCTCACCATGGCAAAACTTAAGGCAAGTGAAAACCCGTAGACTAAGGAGAAAAATAAGAAGTATGCATAATATCTTAAACAAACGTCAAACAAGACGAAAGTAATGAACTCAACGGAGTATGATAATCGCAGGATGGGTGCCTCATCAAAATCTCGTTACGTAGCAAAAACCCAGTGGGAAAAATGCTTCTAATCATAGGAAAAAGATTACATAAAGAGCACGTAAGTATGCTTCAAGATACTCCCCCCGAGTTAGACATAACTTCCAAATAAAAGAACTACAGGCAATTCAATTCAGATAATTTATGCATATCGATTCCTTGGACGAGCTTCTGAAAAGTAGACTTGGGGTAATGACTTGGTAAAAAGATCAGCCACATTGTTCTAGGAATGGATTTGCTTGACTTCCATGTTCTGATGTCATTATTGCTGGTGTGAATAAAAGAATTTCAGCGCTATGTGCTTGGTGTTGTCTCCCTTGATGTATCCCTTCTTTAACTGTTCAATACATGCTGCATTGTCTTTAAAGATCGTCGTAGGAAGGTCAACGACGGTAGTAAGACCACTAGTGCTTCAAATATGTTCCGTGACCGCTCTTAACCAAAAGAACTCACGCGATGCTTTATGCAAGGCGAGGATCTTAACATGGTTTGAAGAAATCGCAACTAGCGTTTGCTTGGTAGACCTCTAAGATATAGCAATGTCTCCAACGGTAAAGACGTAACCCGTTTAAGAACGTGCCTTATGTGGATCAAATAGATAACCAACTTCTATGTAACCAACAAGGCGGGAATCAACCTGAAGACCGATGAGGGCGACTGCTCCTCTTGAGGATTCGTGGGTGTAGAACAAACCCAAATCTGTCGTACCCTTAAGGTAGCCGAAAATGTCTTTAACATCATTCCAATGTCTGCATGTAGGCGCATTGTTATATCTAGCCAAAAGATTAACAATGAAGGAGATGTCAGGTCTAGTGCTTTAAGCCAAGTACAATAAAGCACCAATTGCACTTAGATATGTCACTTTAGGCTCCAAAATCTTTTCCTCATCCTCATTAGCTAGCCGTTAGTGTACTGGGCCGCATGGAAGGTACGGTTACCCCACCCTCAGGGACGGTTCGGCCTTCCCAAGCGATATTACAGCATACTCTAGGTACGTCGATCCTTGCAGGTGCATTTGCAGCAGGTACATATGATCTCGTCACATTTGCTAGATCAGCATGCTTTGAGCGATGCTCTAAAGATCTAGAATACGTCGCACTTCAGTTTCAGACTGGACAGTACGGGGATCTAAACGAGACATAGTGGGAGCATACCACGACAATTCGTGATGTTATACAGGAACGTTAAAGTTCTTACCTCCCCCTAACGACAGGAAGACTGTCTCATCAAAATGGCAATTTGAAAAACGTGCAGTAATGAGATCTCATGTCAAGGGTTATAAGTAGCGAATAATTGATGGCGAATCATAACCGACATAGATTCCCATTCTGGTACATAGTGGCTGCGTTGTTGGCACATAAACTGTGTACCTAAACATACGTAAATGCAAAACATCAAGCTCGTATCCAGTAATCAACTTTAATGGTGAATAAGGTTGGGTAGCGATGGGCATCAGGTAGACCAACATAGCTGCGTGCAATATTGCATAGCCTCAGGCAGATACTAGTAGTTTGGTTCCCATGACCAAAGTCCGAGTTATTAATTGAAGGCGCTTTATGAAAGTTTCTGCTAGGCCATTTTGGGTGTGAACATGTGGTACAAGATGTTCAATTTCAATCCCAACTGACATGCAATAATCGTCAAAGGTCTATGACGTAAACTCTCCGACATTATCCAATCAAATCGACTTAATCGGATAATCAAGGTGGTGAGCCCTTAGTTTAACAATTTGTGCTAGGAGTTTTGCAAATGCAGCGTTGTGTGTGGACAATAAACAAACATGTGACCAACGTGTCGATGCATTAACCAACACCATCTAAACGGTCCGCATGTTGGTTGGATAAGTTCACAAATATCCCCTTGAATCCTTTGAAGAAACTTAGGAGGGTTGTGAATAATATTTGTAATTAAGGGTTGAGTATTCAACTTCCCCAAAGAACAAGCTTTGCATGGTAGGAATCCAACGTATGAAGGTAAATGATGCCCATGTGATGATTTGAGAATATGGTGCATCATGTCACGTCCGGGATGTCCCATACGATCATGCTAAAATAGCAAAGTGCCCTGGAACTCGGGCTCATGGCCAGCCATATGGTGGGTCTCTATGCCGCGAATAGTTGTGATGTACAATCCACTCGGTAAACGTTCAAGCTTTTAGTGAATACGCTTTTGGCCATATTCATAAGAAGTGATATAAAGAAATTCAAAACCATTCTTTTCAGTGATTTCAACATGATATTGATTATCTCGAATGTCTCTAAAATTCAGCAACGTTCTTCTGGAACGTGGAGAATAGAGGGGTTCTTTAATGGTTAAGACAATACCATTAGACAACATTATACGGGCCTTTCCGTATCCTTCAATCATGTTGGATGAGCTTGATAGGGTTGTTAAAGGTGCATTCTTAGGTATGAAGTTAGTAAAATAGTGTCACTTACGCAAGATGGTGTACGTAGTAGCACTATCAACCAGACAACTAAATTCCCCACTAGTCATACCTAAAAATAAATTAATTGAATTGGTCACATGTATAAATATAATTCTATTCATTCAATTAATCAATCAAGAAATAATGTCCATAAAATAATTATCCATAATTTAAAACAAATCAAAACCAAACAAATTATTCCAAAGACTTAGAAAAATTGTCCAAAAATTAAAACATAAATCTAAAAAATAAAGGGGTTCGGCCACTCCTAGTGGGTTCAGCCACTAAGGGTAAAAGCACCCTAAAAAACATGTCTAGAAGAATAAAACTTATTCATCCATAGAAGCTAATACCTCCTAAAAATCTGATATCTTTATGGATGTAGTAGCATCCTTGGGATGTTCCATATTGGCAAAGTTAGACTCATGACGGGAATGACACTTGACAATAGCCTCGAGGGTAGCTCTGCATATGTGTGACCAATGATCTTTTGATCCACAACGGTAGCATATGTCCATTTCAGTGGAAGTCGATTGAACGGTTGTTTTTCCCTTGTTCTTGAAGTTTAAGGCCTTAGGTTCAAGGGGTTGGTGCTTCTAGGTTAAATTTCCTACCTTAGGTGGGCATTGGCTCTATTAACCTTGGGCTTGTGGGTGGGCTTGCCACCCATTACCATAGCCACAATGTTTTTTTTTCGTTATTTGTTGTTGCTAGAATTGGTTGCATGCGCTTCAAGCGGAACGTTTGAGCTAGTGGGTCAAGTTTGATGATTTCTCATCAAAAGCTGGTTCTGCTTTTCAGCGGGAAGTAAAACCGAGATCAAATCCAAAAATTTGGTGAACTTCTATGCCCTATATTGTTGCTGCAAGAGAATATGGGTTGCATGGAAGGTCAAATAGGTATTCTTCAAGAGATCTACATCTGTTAAGTCCATTTTATAGAACTTAAGTAGTGATCGGATTCTACAAACTTCAGAGTTGTATTCATTCACGAACTTAAAGTCTTGGAAGCGTAAATATTGCCAATCGTATCTTGCTTCAGGCAAGTAAATGTCTGGTGATTAAAACGATCAGCCAGAGCAAGCCAGAGATTGTGTGGTTTCTCCTCAGCGAGGTACTTGATTTGCAATGTATCATGGTTGTGTCTTCGAATGAAGATCATTGCAGTAGCTTTCTGAGCTTCATCGACGGGGTTGGCGTTGGTTTGATGGTTGCTCTACTATCCTTTGCAGTAAGATGAAGCTTCACGTCTTGAACCCACTTTAGGTAGTTTCTTCCAAATACTTCCAGAGCGGTGAAATCGAGCTTGTTCAAGTTTTACATGTCCCTAAAACGGAGAGTACAATGAGACGTGGTTAGTTATATGGTAATCCATAGACATTCATTGTAGAACATTCGGGGTTCTATATACATGTATTGGTTTAATTTAAACATGAAAGCCACATGTTTCATGTGGTAAGTTTTGAATGAAAACTTCGGGTTTCAAAGGTACTAAATATGAAACTACAGGTTCAATTTAGTTTTATGAATGAATAGTTCATAACAGAGATGTTCCTGCAAGAACATAGAATGCAATATGCTGATTTAAGTGTAGTGGATTTTAGTTGCTTTGGGAATTCAAGTGTGAGAGCTTCAGGACTACGAAAGGATGTCAACGATTCAAAGTAAAAAAATAAATTATTGAGTTAGTGTCCAAAAGTGATCTTCAGGTCAATAATTTTGGATTAATTATCATATTAATGGACTGCATGTCACTTTTAATTAATTCAATAGATTGAGACCAAACAGGGTAGATCATGGAAGCAACATAATGACAGATGGGTCATATTAGGCTCGATTGGTGATATACCAAGTGATAATTATATTAGAATTAATTGGTGTGCCCTAAAGTACCCCAAAAAAAAATTATTTGGGTATGAGTTATAACGCGGGCATGCCAAAAATTAACATTGGGTCAAAAGTAAGGATGTGGCCCAACAAAAAAAAAAGGGCTGGTAACAACGCGTGGACAGGCCCTGCAGTTCTGTTGCAGGTCATTGGGGCTCAGGAGGGCTACATGCCTTTGGGTCGTGTGGTATGTGTGAGCTCAGCAGCAAGTGCCGCTGGTTTAGGCCAAAAACAAGGCATGAGTGTAGCCCCAACGTTGCTAGCCTGCGGTTTGGTGAGGGGAAACCCAATCGAGGCTGGGTTTCGAGTTTTTTGACCGGAACAAGTTAAGCCCTGTAGCATAAGTTGCTGGTAACTTGGGCCGAAGCTAGGGGGAAGCCCATCAAGCAACAGTTGCTGAGGGTAGGCCTGGGCATGGGACATGAAAGGCCCAACAGCTATGGGCTGTTAGAGTTAGGCCGATGACGCGCAAGACAAGGCCAAGGAAGCTTTAGGCCTTTTCGATTTGGGCTAGGGGCTTCAGGCCCGTGATTACCTTACTAAGCCTAGGGCCTGGGTTGTTTGGCGTAAGTAGCAAAGCCCAAAGAGCTGCTGCCGTGTGGTCCAAGGCATCAAATGACGATGTTCCCATGTTTGCTCCATAGGTTTGGGCTGCAGGCCAGCTGCAGTGGTCGGCAATGGTGCCTACAGCTGCCTGGCGGAAAGCAGCAGCCATGCTGTATAATTCCTAATTTTTATTTATTTATTTTTTTTTCTTCTACTTTTCTAGGGTTTTAAGAACCCTAAATTGCTTCTAATTTATTTGTATGCTTTGACTTACAAATTCCACATAGAAAAATAATTGCGTAATGCATGAAGCGTATATATATTGATAAATATATGAATCATATACAATATATATATCGGAAAGAAAATATAAATATAGGGGGTTCATGCATCATGGGAAATGTTTTCATGCTTCGTGGATGTTGCAAATATCTTACTTTATTTTAAGCGTACCTAATTAGCAGAAAACAAATAAAAACCTTTGAATTTTGTAGAAGAAAGCCTCCTCCTACGATCCTTCAGTTCCTTAGCTTCTGGCAAGAGCGTACTGATAATGTGTTGTAATCCTATTTGACTGAATTGTATTTAGGACTAGAGAGGGAGGGAGGATGGCGGCAAGAGCGAGAGAAGAGAGATTTAATTGTTTGGTATGTGTTGTATCACCCTATTGTGTCTTTATTTATAGTAGTAGGATAGATTAAATTCTTACCAATATAGGACTACAACTCTAATATGATAATATCTATTAAGGAGAATATTCCAAGATGTCCCTAGATACACTAGGATTTACACAATCACTTTCCTATTCTAAATATGACTACAACAAGTTAGACTTTGCCACTAGGATTTGGAAAGAGAAACTTTCTCTCTTTCTTCTTCGTTGCAACTAGAACGGCACACAGAGGAACGACAGAAACAGACCTGGATTTGGATGGACAAAAAGCCCAAGTGAATGCATGGGTGCGCCTCAGCTGCCTCGGCACACCCCAATGCCACCTTACGCCACCCCCACAAAACAGAGGTGAAAACCCATCAGCCCCGCCTCCAAGGGCACCTAGGCCAGCCCCGAGGCTAGTTTTTTAAAACACTGCTTAGAATGCTCTTAACCAAGTATAAACTCCTCGGATTTCAATTTGTATTTTATATCCACATTATAGCGAATCTCATCTCATTTTATATCACATTAGTGTTGTTAGATATCGCAATCACATGATTCAATGCATGTATAACGATTAGAATATGAATCTTTCATCTTCACAGAGTCACAGCTTTAAGTTGGGTTTGTTCAAAATCGAAAACCTCAAACATGAGGCGTCCTACATGCGAGGCCATGAAGGGCTTGTTGAACAGCAGCATGAACTGGGTCGGGAAAGATGACAAACTGATGGAGACGCTTCTTTCTCAAATACCTCCCGCAGAATTTGTTCATGAGAACACGGCGATATCTCTCTGCTAGCCACTTTCCAGGAGCATCAAAATCTTTAATCAACAACCTTTCCGCCATCACAACCACAGAACTGTCAACACATCTATTTGGTACAGGAAAAGAAAAATATGAGGTCTGCTACACAATTGGCCAACATATTCTAATGGCTCGTAAGAAAATCGAGGATGCTCAAATTTGTGCTTCGACGGATGCAAGAAAGATAGCTGAATGCAAATAAGAAAGCAAACAATACATAAAGATGCAGGGCCTGAACAGACTATAAACACTAACAAATACGTGTAAGAATATTGAATAGAGCATAACAGACATAACCTATCCACATTTGGTGGTTCTAAAATCTTGGGATAGGACGATCCGCCCTAGTAAACTTTGAGTGTGAGAGAGCAAATACTAGCTAGAAATCTGGCAACACATATGGAAATGGTAACATAGCACGTCGGCATGTTGCCTTTGTCTTCTCTTATTTTACTTCAACCTTTTTCAGATTATTCACTACGTTATATTACGATTAGCTTAAATACAATTGCATATTGCAGGGAAATGCACATATAGAGATGGACAGTGAGGGAAACACCTGTAGCTTAAGTCCAAGTTCGACGTTCCTCGCTACAGTAATATCTGGAATTCTATCAGTCATTGCCAAGGGATATCCCAATGTCCACATGACTTTAGGTCGGCTTTCATAATCCCATACATTTCCTTCAGAACCGATGCATATCTGGTGGAACACAAGCCCTAAAGAGCTTTGGATGTGCAAAAAGCGCATCTTCTGGGACTGTAGATACTTCAGAGCTTTGATAGTTGCGTCCCATATAATGCATATGACCAATTTTAAGGGTATACAAGTCAACAAAATGTTGCATCTATAAGAAAAATTTGTAAATACTTGGAGCTTTGATAGTTGAGTTAAGAGAAAATTTGAATAGGAATTGAAATTTACACATTTATGTCATATCTCCAAATTCTGAGGCTTCTATTGTACAAAACGGAGGAAAATACCTTAATATGACGGAATAACTGAAAATTACAAACTAAAACTTTAAGGGGCTCATAACTGAAATGAAAATTCAGAGGGCACAATGAAACTAGGCTTATAATTCTTGGGCATTGCCGACAAAGAAATGCTCTATAGTCATAGGAGGTGGCGATGTAAGTCAGTCAGTGTGCCAAAATTAACTTTCTTTGTCACAGGCAATTCACCAAACATCAAAATCGGATTATTGGAGACTTGGAGTTGTTATTCTTTTGCACGAGTCGAGTCCAAGTTCTGCGTTGGTCAGCGCAGTAAACTTGGTTGCTTGGATAGAATGAAAGGGACTGCTTGGTTTGGATAGAACAATGATCCATACAAAACTTGACAAGGATAATGTTGGTCATCAGTCTATATATGTAATACAATCCTTTTCTTTGATATTTTATCATATCATGATCTAATTAGGCAGCAGTCAATGTAATACGATTGTTTTCTTTGCTAGTTTTGTCATGTCGTACCCGAAAGGAAAAAATAAAAAGAATAAACAAATTAGGGTTTTGGGTTGAATATCGCATTGAACTTTGAAGGTTGTATGAAGCAGCTGCTATTTAGTAGTTTATTTTGCATTTGGACTTAACAGAAATTCTTTGTGCAGTTATCCTTTTTCTGTTAAAGAAGTTTTAACTATTTATAATGTCAATACTAGTATATCCTTACTGTCAATATCAATGGCATTCACGTCGGTAAGTTTGCAGCTGAAAATTGTCCGTCCTTTAATAGAGAACGAACTTCGTCTTCAGAGAAGAGCTGTTTGGATTATCTACATACAAGAGTAGCATGACATAAATGAATACAGACAATAAAGAAAGCATGAACTGATTCATCACATTGTAGTTTAGTGACTCCATCTCCATGGTTCAGTATTCTAATGATCCCGTGTGCGTTTTACTCAATAAACAGTAGCAGAATGAATTCAATCTGCTGATCAATTACTGAGTCAGATCTCTCTCTCTCTCTCTCTCTCTCTCTCTACTTCTTCCTAAAAGATTCATCTACTTCTCACATGCGATGGGGCCGTCGATATGGTCTTACTCACAATTGATGGTGTTTCTTTTGTGGCTAAACTTCCCCAGTCAGTTATGTGCGGTCTTACTCACAATTGATGGTGTTTCTTTTGTGGCTAAAACTAGCAGGCATTTTCAACGACACCAATCAACAAGGACACATGCATCTTGGTAAGTAGTGACAGGTCCAAAACAGCATAAATCCCAGACGACAAGTTTTTCCTGTAAGGTACAAATAAAAACCCATCTGGAATCTTGAATACAGTAATGCTTCTGAAAATTATTGCCTTTATCGTATATAGCTCTTACAGTAGCAAGAAACTTTCTTGCACCCGCTACATGCATTCAAATGTTAGACACTTGTTTTATGCAACGGGTGCTGGAAAGTTTTCTTATGTGTAGTGTATGGTCATAATTCATATGACTGTTGAAGAATCTAAAATCCTCAAATCGAAAAATTTGGTCGAGTTAAATACAACTTATTCCATGGTTTCACCATTATCGATGTCTTTTGTGTAAAACTTCACACTTATTGAATTGTATAATTTGAATTAACTGATTAAGTTGGAGACAATACGGATGTTGATTAATAGTGGGTTATTGGATAGACTCTAAAACATTAACATGTTAACTTACATGTTGTCCTTTGGAGAAATTTCTTGCATCCATCACTGGCTGGACTGACTCTAAAACTTACAATGATCACATCTATTAGTAGGTGCTGACTATGAAAATTCCCATAGAATTTTATTTATTTGTCCTCTACCCACACTCAAAAAAATTGTTGAATGAAATGAGATGCTCCTATTATATTGTAGGTCACACCACCTTTTATCTTCATAATGAAATCCTTCATAATGAAATCATTTTAGGCTCCTAGCTGCTGCATATACCATGACTAGATGTGATCTAAATTCTAATATTGTAATTTCAGATTTGCCGGCAGATACTACAAATAGAAACAGAGAAAAAAAATGGAAAGCTAGAGGCCAAGGATTGTTTTGCTAAGAAAACCAAAGAGAAGCTGGGTGCAGCTGGGTAGGCTGATTGAGGGCCCATCAATGACTTTATTTTCTGCATTATTTGATATCAGAATCCAATGAAATGAGAGTTTTTGGGTTGTTTTTTTGGGGGGGGGGGGGGGTGGTGGTTGGGTGGGGTGGGGGCGGGGCGGGGCGAGGTGGGTGGTGTGGGTGTGGTGTGCAATTATTCCAGAGAGATTGAGATCAATGTTTTGATTTGGTGCCTAATGATCCATCACCACGGTGAAAGGCTCCCTTCATTGGCAAGATGTGAAGGCACATTCTATGTGGAGCCATTTGATGTCTGCAGGTTCTGTTCTTTCCTTTAAGTTTTCAAGCATCATTTATTGCGGAGGAAATTTAGTGAACTCAAGTCACTCTCTATGCAAACTCTGTATTTTCATTACAAATACTCTCAAATCTGATGTTTGTATCCCGTAGAAGTAGGTGACTGTGGGACATATATTAGGCTTTCTTCTGCTAAACTTACCAGGAAGGGAAAAATAAAGAGGTTCTGTCACTTTCTCTCAGATACTGTTTAGGAATTACAGGTTTTTGACAGTGAGGGTTCATATTGTAAAGGTTCTATTCTTTTATCAGCATGTAAAAGAAAAGAACGAAAATGGAAAAAAAAAAGATTTTAGTTGTGACCTATGCGTGCAGTCATACTGGAAAATCATTGTAGCATTGAAATACAGTCGCGCGATATAACGAATTTATTGTTACATGAGATAGATGGACGACAAGTTTATGCTTTAGATATATAATACTAAATATCAATCCACTTGTTATAACATGACGCATAGGTTATACCGCGTAAAATCTTTAGATAAATTTTTCATATAGGAAAATTGTTGTAATACTGAAACGTGATCATGTGATATAACCAATTTACACATCATATGAGATAGGTTAAAGACGAGCTTATCCTTTAGAGTATGCTAATTATCAATTCATCTGTTATAGCATGACTGAGTTGATTATACCATGTAAAGCCTCCAAATAACCATTAATAATTATTCTTCTATGGCAATCTAGGTTTTATCAAGAAAAAGCCCCAACAAAAGCCAATATATATGTTAGGCAAGTAACCCTACTGATTCATCCATTGATATGAAAGGCATGTTACTATTGGCCTCGTGAATTTTGAAGAAGAAATAAAGCATAGAAAAAGAAAGGGTTTACGAAGATGAGGCACCTTTTTTGTGGATGGGAATGTTTCTTCTCCTACGTCCCACGTTGATTTTCATACCGTTGGCTGCCACTAAAAACATGCAAAAGCCATCTCATCCTCTCGACCCAACTTCCCCATGCCCATACACCACACACATCATAACCCCTACATCTTTTTCTTTTTCTTTTACCCATCTTCCTCCCAATAATATCACAAATGCCACTCGTTCAGTTCCCTCCTCCTACCCCTTGACTTGTATTCACTCTCTAGTTTCTCTCCTTTCAGAGGAAGGCATTTTGGGTAATTCATTAAGTCTGATGATTACTTGTGAGGGTTGAAGCTGGATAACGCAGGTTTATCATTAGAGCTTCGATATTTTCTGTTCTTATTATTGCAGAATGATTGTTTCCCTTCTTTATATATTCAAGGAAGTTTGAATGATAAGGGTCAAAACGAAACAAAAACGTACTGAAAACAGCGTACGTAGGGTTTTTGCTTCACTACAGTAAAATTGCAGCAGCTCAATCTTTCTCTCTCCTCTCTCTCTCTCTTTCTCTCTGCAATTATTTGATGTACTATATGATGGAGAAGGAGAACTGAACATGATAAACATTCAACTGTTACTTCCATGGCGGATATCAAACGTGGCGAGGAGAGTACTGCACCCACTACCACCACTACCACTGCCAACATGTCCTCTAAGAAGAAGGAGCTTCTTTCTTCTGCCTTGAAGAGAACTAGTGAATGGTTTGCTTCTATCTTTTCCTTTCTCTCTTTAATTGGTTCAGTGTGTTTTTTCTTTATTCCTGTTTTTGATACAAGTGATGTTTGGGGAGAGGTATTCAAAAACAGGGCAGATATAAACGCTCTCTGCTCATGAAATATTTCTCTCTCTCTCTCTCTCTCTCTTGTAGTTCCAATGATTTCTCCTACAATATAGGGATAAAGACTAATGAACGTATCTTGAAACTTGCAGGATTTTTTCGCAGGAGATTCCGAACGATATTAGTATTAATGTTGGAGGGGTTTCCTTCTCATTGCACAAGGTAACTTGTAGTGTTTATTCATGTATCAAATTATGTGACCGGTAGCACTAAGAACAATTATTTGGTACAAATTAAATTTTTGTGATAATTTTTGTTGTTTTAATATATGGATGAATTTAACAAACATGGAAAGGCGTAAAAATTATTTAATTTTAACATGATCTACCAAAATTGCAGTTCCCTTTGATTTCGAAGTGTGGACACATAAGGAAACTGATATCAGAATCTAGTGATGCTGCTGATCTATCTGTCATTGAACTATCTGATGTTCCGGGCGGATCAGAAGCATTTGAGCTTGCAGCAAAATTCTGCTATGGAATAAATTTCGAGATAAGCACAGAGAACATCGCAATGCTCCGATGTGTGGCAGAGTATCTTCTGATGACTGAGGACTATGCGGTTGGAAACCTTGTGGGAAGAGCTGATGCATACTTAAATGAAGTGGCATTGAAGAGCCCAGCAGGTGCAGTTACTGTTTTGCACATGTCAGAAAGTTTCCTCCCAATGGCGGAGAAGGTAAAATTAGTGAACCGCTGCATAGATGCAATTGCTTTTATAGCCTGCAAAGAGAGCCAGTTCAGTGTGTCCAGTAGGGCTGATGGCGGCAATGAGGGTGTGGTTTCTTCAGCTGTGTATCATCCAAAGCCTGTTGTGGATTGGTGGGCTGAAGACTTAATTGTTCTTAGAATTGATATGTTCCAACGTGTTATGATTGCAATGATGGCAAGAGGGTTTAAGCAATATGCTCTCGGACCAGTACTTATGCTCTATGCGCAGAAATCGCTAAGAGGTTTGGTGAGATCTTACTCCACAATGTCATAATTTTCAGTTTAGTAGCTCATGTCTTGACATATAAATCCTCTCTTGGCATAGGAAATATTTGGAAAGGGGAGGAAGAAAATCGAGCCGCGACAAGAGCACGAGAAGAGGGTTGTCTTAGAAACAATTGTGAGTCTATTGCCAAGGGAGAAAAATGCAATGTCAGTTAGCTTTCTTTCCATGCTTCTTCGTGCTGCGAAAACCCTGGAGACAACGGTTGCTTGCCAGCTAGATTTGGAGAAGAGAATGGGGTTGCAATTGGCACAGGCTGTTTTAGATGATCTCTTGATTCCATCATATTCCTATACCGGGGACACATTGCTTGATGTCGACACTGTGCAAAGGATCGTGACGGATTACCTTGAATATGAAATGGAGGGGAGCCGTTTGGGATATAATGCAGAGGATGATTTTGGTTCTCCTCCACCAACTGACATGGAACGTGTCGGAAAGCTGATGGAGAACTACCTGGCTGAAATAGCCACTGACCGTAACGTATCTGTCTCAAAGTTCATTGGCATTGCTGAACTAATTCCAGAACAATCAAGGGAGACAGAAGATGGCATGTATAGAGCCATAGATATCTACCTAAAGGTGCACATTTTCGTGTATATCTTTCTTAACATCAAATGCTACATGTATTTACAATGGTTATTTAGGCTTTTTATGTAGGGTAGTGAGTTTCACACTCCCCTTTTCTCCTCCTGAACTCCTTCCTTTTTTCTAGCCTTGGATTGTATAAATCAAAGGAGTGCAAAATGAGAATACAAAGTGTGAAAATAACTACCCTTCTGTTTTAATAGAGATGAAATTGCCATGGGATCAAAACATCTCTCAGCTGGATTCAAATGGCATATTTTGATACAAATTTTTACGTTAAGTCACCTATCTTGTAACATTTCACAGGCTCATCCTGCTCTGAGTGATATGGAGAGAAAGAAAGTGTGCAGTATGATGGACTGCCAGAAACTTTCGCGAGAGGCCTGTGCTCACGCTGCGCAGAATGACCGGCTTCCTGTTCAAACTGTTGTACAAGTGCTATACTATGAGCAGCAGCGTCTTCGAGATGTCATGAATGTCAATCCCATAGGTGCTGAATCCTCTGTTCTTCCATCCAAAGGGAGCTTATACTCCACTGATACCCACTCAGTTCCTGATGAGCTCACCATCTTGCGCAGACAAAACGAAGAGCTGAAAATAGAGTTGGTGAAGATGAAAATGAAACTGAAAGAACTCGAAACGTCTACTACGAGAACAGCAATGATCAGTCCAATGGGAAACACTCCAACATCTGCTGACAAACCTCCGCTGCCTCGAAAATCATTTATGAACTCAGTATCGAAAAAACTTGGGAAACTTTCTCCCTTTGTGCGTGCAGATGGAGTGACACCTACCGGTGCCAAAGGCCGAACAAAACCTGCCAAAGATCGACGGCATTCAATTTCGTGAAGCTTCAGTGTGCAACTGAGCTCTATGCTGCTTTATGAGAAATCTAAATTCAATTGCCTTTTGTTTGCTTTGTTTAGGCTTGGGATAATTTGTAACTTGAATTTCTAATTTGTTCCATCTTTGTTGTGCTTTGTGTGATGTCATTGTAAATAACATTGCCACTTTGCTTTGAATAAGATTACACGATTTAGTGGCATTGAGTATAAAAGAGCGGAGAGGCTGAGTATAATCTTTTTCAGTTGAAGTTTGTTTATAGCAAAAACTGAGCCACAGTAATGGGCTTCGTGTTGCAGTCTTGACAATGTGTGTATGTATGAACGTTTGTGGTAAAATTTGATTGCTATATCCATGTAATCTCCAACTAGTTTAGTGCATCTGGTCATCAAGAAGAAATTAAAGAATGAAACAGAAAAGGCTCACTCTTATAACATGTTTACCTATCTGGAATCAATATTAAACAGCAATAGTCCGTTGGCACGCTCATTTTGAGCTTACATTCCGTATTACTAAATAGGACGCGTACTATGCATAGATTATGAACAGGCGCTTAAACTACATTTACTTTAGAAGAACATGGTATTTGTTTACATCCACCCCACTAGTTTGTCGGAAAATAATTTTTACACACCATTTTTCTTCTTCCGCTCAATTCTTCTTTGATTTGTACAATCTAAAGGTAAAAAATCAACAGAGTTGTAAAAGAAGAAAGAGAGTGAGAATCACTCCCTAGTTTATTAGTCAATTATGAATAAGTAAACACACCACAAATCTTAACCTCCAACTAGTATAGTCCACAGGCATCCTTCTATTTCAATCCAAACAGTTGCTTCTGTTTGTAGCCAGGAGCCTGTCCTGAAACCAAAATAGACGTACTGCACCAGACCATTACTGCGTTTGTGGGGTCTGTGCTCAAATGATTAAACCCTTTGTGAAAAAGTTAAAGAGTAGCTAGACAGACAGACTATCAGTGCAGCATGTTGATCATGTCGGGGGTAAAATTATCATGCAACCCAAAAGAGATGCTTTCTATCATATGTGATGACTTCATAAAAAGGACTCATGACCTTAACCAAACCCTGAAGTGCTGACAATATCGTTTACTTTGAGTCTTTGTGAATTGAAGGCCTTAATTAATATTTGATGAACGGAGGTGGGACGATTCGGACTTGCGAACGAATGAATCGTTGAGAATTTACACGTTCTTTAAGTTGTTTAGATGACTTTATTTGCAGATAATTTGATGCAAACAAGGTTTTTTTCTTCTTTGCATAACATATCATTCAGTGATCAGAACAAATAATTCAAATTTTGAAACCCCTGCAGTAGCATGTAACTTAAGATTCCTCAGTTTTCCACTTTCTCCCACAATTATAACCATTATTTTTACAAATTATGAGAAGGTGCAATGCAACCGTCCAGATGGTAAGTCACCACGAGAAGAAGAAAGAAATCTACATTTGGTCTCTTCTTATTCTAATCATGGATAATAACTTATGCTTAAGGAAATCCTCCTTAAGAATCCTTTCGTTACTTATGTGTTAATAAACTTAGAAATAATCATTAATTGGAATAATTCCAGTACTTATTTCATGTAAGTAAACGTGCCATTATCCCCTTTCGACAATGTTGCTAGAAAACATTTGAGCTTGCGTGTGGACTGTGGAGGATAAGGTTTGACAAGACTATCTCCTTTTGTCAGGTAACTAGAAGATAAACTTTTCTTTTGTCAACAGCGCAGCTGCTTGAACACGCAGCATCTTAAGATGAAAAAAGAATCCCCTTTTGTCAAGTTGTCCTTGAATCATGATTGAGTGTTCACAGTAGCATCATCCATCCAATACATGGTTATCACGTAATTAAAAAAATGCACACTCGAACAATACTCTTGTCACGTGATGAATTGATAACAAGAGAATATCTTTGCTGATCAAAGTGAGTAGAGCATAATCTTGTGTAGTGTAATTACGAGTACATCACTTTTCTTTCTCTCTCTCGTAACGCCTATCAGTGGCTACTCATCTTCATTTCATCATATATTCATTACATTTCTTTATAAAACTGAAAATGGAAGTAAAGCAACGGAGACAAATGATGATCTTTATACAAAAACTCCACCCATCACAATAGAAAATTAACCAACTAATTAGAAGCCCACCCAAACATCATCAATCACATATTAGTTAAGAAGTAAGAAGAAGAGGTCTAAAAATCATATCAGATCATCTCAAGTCATGTTCAAGCTTAAAACTTGGAAGAGCCAATGAGGCAGTTTTAGCCTCTCATCCTGTCTTAACTGTTCTTCGCCACCATTAACATTGCTGCTGCTGATTTTACTCCCTCCACCTCTTCTGTACCCTCCTGATGCCATGTCAGCAGGCAGCAGCTGCCCATGTGTACTACTCTGATTGGTCCTCCCGGAGAAACTACTTTTCCTGTTTATTGCATGGCTTGATCCTGTAGAACAAGAAGATGAGAAGCTACTTGGACCTGCTGAATCTGATAACGTTAGTGCTGCTGCCTCTCCTCCTCTCTTCCTTCCGTTGCTGTTGTTGTTGTTGTATCTGGTGGGGCCCAGAGTCAACTCAATCTCACTCTCATCTATGATCTCGAGCACCCCATCATCTCCATCTGTGTCTGCAATGAACTCTTCTGCTCCTGCCGCTGCAGGCTGTTCTAAATCTAGTTTCCTTTGTGGGTTAAATTGTGCCTCTTGGTTCTGATGATAATTTAAATTCCAACTCTCTTGTTTCTGTCCGTTGGGCCTGCTTTTCCCGACCGAGCTTTTCATCAATATGTTCTGCATATGATACAGCCTATGAAGTTCATATACCTGCAGCACTAGCTCAACTTTAGAGACAAGCTAAAAACAGAAAGGAGTGAACAGATTAAAATAGAGTTACAGAAGTGATTTCCGCACTTCCCAGGTTTCTTTTCCTAGTCTTCAGACTGAATAAATCAAAGGAGAATGAATAGACGGAAATAAGGGGAAGAGTGCGGAAGGAGAAAACGGGACTGTAAAAATCACTACCCTGAAATTATTATTTATTACCTGCTCCTTGAAAGTTTCTTCATGCTTTAAGATGGCCATCCTCATATACTCCTTATCATATGGCTTCAGAAGCTTCTCCATACCTAGAAGCTTAATTTGGCAACCTTGTGAAAGAATATATCCTGACTTGTGAAAGTCTGATACTGTTGTGCTCAAATGAAGGATAAAAAAGGCAGAAAATGTATTTAGATAGGAAGGAATGAATAATGTGCTAGAAACATGATGGTTTCTGTTCAGCATAGAAACAAAGAGAGCACTTGCTATGATGAGTTGCAAACACCAATACAAATGGATTATATCAGCAAACTGCTTTTTAGAATAATTTGTCTGCTTCAGCCAATTTTGGACCACAACAAAAATATCTTCCAGCTTCACAGGGCCTCACTTATATCAGCAGCACAGTACTATATCATCTGTTCCCAATTAATACTTTTGTAAATTGTTTTATGCTTTTACTGATTTTTCTCAGCTACCTACTGTTGAATTTTGTTTTGTTTTTGACCCTTTTCATTTAAGTGGTAATTAAACATCCTTTTTCTGTTCAAGTTGCCTACCTCCCAAAATCCCAGATGATGACATCACAGCGATGTACAGTTGCAAATAGTAACTGCTGGGAATTAATTTAGAAATGGTTTTGCTTTCCATATAAAAATCAGCCTCCAAAATCAAACTTGTTTGCATTCCAAACAATTTTTTCTTTGATTCGAGTGATAGTTTAAACTAAATTAATCTAAACTATGAGAGAGATGGCTCAAACGTGTGTGCATAGGAGGAGCATACGGTTGTAACGGTTCTAACCAACTTAGACAAGTTGAGCATTCCGAACAATATCAAAACGCCAATTGCATGCTTTTGCAATAACAGTAAAACATAAAGACAAAGAACAAATCTATATGACTGAAAGAATGATCAAGTTTGAATCTCTGACCTGCACGTTTCAGAAAGAGGTACTCAAGAGCTGGGGAGATTAACTACAGCTTGTGTTCTTTTGAAGAATAAGCAAAAGCCAACAGAAATAAAAGCACTGTTTCAAAGAAAGGCAAAAGGCTCTTCAAACATGCAAATATATACAGCAGCAAGGCTTAGCTTCTGTTTTGTAGAATATGAACTTGCCTTCACATTCCCCATCAGGATATACTACAGCTTCAAGTACATTTACAAAATTTTTAAAAATAATTAATTTAAGAATTTAAGAATCTCTCTTTCACACACAGAAACCAAACTGCTGCTGTTGCAGTTGGGTTTTGAGGCATGCCCAACAAATCCCAGTGCTCTTAGCCAATGTGATTCAAGGTTTGTGAAAGAGATGCCTCCCCAGACAAGTCCAGCAACGCAAATATTATTTAATTAAAATATATAATATAGAGATATTGATCAGTTTGTATTTTATCTAATCTCTTAGTGATTAATTAGTTTTATAATTGTTAAGGATCATCAACTAGGTACATTGCTCAACTCAAAGACAATCATTAGAATAACAGCTTAAACTTGCACAGTGATTCACATGCACCCGAGAATAATATATCCAAATCTACAGTTGTCTCGATTATGTGTTCTAATTGTATAATTTGTACAACAGTACAAGGAATGTTAATATGAAAATGAGAAGAGTATCGTGGCATGGCCTGGCCTGCCGACAATGAGATCACGACCGTACAATAAGCATGTATCTTAAGAATAGTATAGCAAAGAAGTTTGTATACGGTCGAGTGGTACTGATATTCCTCTTTACTTGTAAGTAAGAGATTTTAATTAGAATATCATAAATAAAAAATTTAATATCAACTTATTCATCTACTTCTTGATGTTAATATATTGATGTATAAAAATAAAAATAAAAAATAAATAAAAACTTGTATACAGAAATTCCTATTTAAGAATTTCTCCTAAAGAATGAACATGAGATATCGATCAAATCCAGCACACTACCACAGAAGCTTTAGATCATTGTGATTCTCCTTTCTATTATAATTTAGCCTTGTCATTTTCCATTTTAATTTAATTAAGGGTAAAGTTTAAGAAACCATGCATATATTTTCTATGTAAGCGTACATTGTAAATCATCAAATGTATGATGGGTGGGGCTGAGTTATTAGATTCTTCGAGAATTCTTTTTCGTTCATAGCATAATTTCTGATCTTACACATAATTTCGTATGTTATTATGTAATAAGCTAGACTGAATTAAGATCTAATGTTTTAGAATTCAAATTTTGCAATGAACAATTGTAAATATGTATGTATATATTTTAAGGTTGAATCGTGTATGAAGATGCAGTGATCATCTATTGTATGAGAACATAACAAGCCACATCATTCATCGTTATATAAACACACAAGTCTGGGTAGATGCTCAATAACTTGTTAATGAAATAAGATTATTATTATAATAAATCATTTCCAAATGATAACTGTGACATCCCACATCGTCCAGAGGAGTGATCCTTATATTATATTCTCATCTCTACCTAGCACGAGGCCTTTTAGAAGCTCACTGGGTTCGGGTTCCATGGGAACTTCAAAGTTAAGTGAGTAGCGCACGAGAGCAATTCCATGATGGGTGACCCATTGGGAAGTTACGCGAGAGTTCCCAAAAACAAAACCGTAAGCGCGTGGTCGGGGCTCAAAGCTGACAATATCGCGCTACGGTGGTGGAGCGGGCCGGGGAAGTGATCCACCCCGGTCGGGGATGTGACAATTTGGTATCAGAGCCTAACCCTGACCATGGTGTGCCGACGAGGACGTCGGGCCCCTAAGAGGGGTGGATTGTGACATCCCACATCGCCCAGGGGAGTGATCCTTATATGTATATTTCCATCTCTACCTAGCACGAGGCATTTTGGGAGCTCACTGGCTTTAGGCACTAGAGCAATCCCATTATGGGTGACCCACTGAGAAGTTGCTCGTGAGTTCCTAAAAACAAAACTGTGAGGGAATGGTAAGCCCAAAGCGGACAAATCGTGCTACGGTGGTGGAGCGAGCCCGGAAAGTGATCCGCCCCGGGCTGGGATGTGACAACAACTAAATTCAATGATGGCTTCCATAATTAGTTATTAGCATATGGGGCACACACAAAATAATTTTTTTTTTTTTTGGAAATAGAAGGAGAGAGAGGAAGAGAGTGATAGAGAATGTGGGAGTGAGAAGTTTTATTTATTTATTTTTTCAAATTAGAGGTATGTTAGGATTACACGTAGGTGAAGCTTTGAAAAAAAAAAGTAAAATTTGGTTGTGTGAAAGTACATTTCTACCCTATATTTCTTATTCATGTTTCGTTTTAATTAGAAGGTTAAACTGGTAATTTCATAGAATTTTGGTTGACAATGAGTGTTTTATTAATCAGTGGAGATTAATTATGCATGATCGCAAATATAAGATGTCACATCTCGGCCCGGGGGGACCACTTCCTGGGCCTGCTCCACCACCGTAGCACGATATTGTCCGCTTCGGGCCCCGACCACGCCCTCACGGTTTTGTTTCTGGGAACTCACACGAGAACTTCCCAGTAGGTCACCCATCCTGGGAATGCTCTCGGGCGCTACTCGCTTAACTTCGGAGTTCCCATGGAACCTGAAGCCAGTGAGCTCCCAAAAGGCCTCGTGCTAGGTAGGGATGGGAATATACATATAAGGATCACTCCCTTGGGTGATGTGAGATGTCACAATCCACCCCCCTTAGGGGCTCGACGTCCTCGTCGGCACACCACGGCTAGGGTTAGACTTTGATACCAAATTGTCATATTCCCGCCCAGGGCGGATCACTTCTCCGACCCGCTTCACCACCGTAGCACGATATTGTCCGCCTTGGGCCTCGACCACACCCTTACGGTTTTGTTTTTGGGAACTCACACGCAACTTCCCAGTGGGTCACCCATCATGGAATTGCTCTCGTGCGCTACTCACTTAACTTTGAAGTTTCCACGGAACCCGAAGCCAGTAAGCTCCCAAAAGGCTTCGTGCTAGGTAGGGATGAGAATATACATATAAGGATCACTCCCCTGGGCAATATGAGAACTCACACGAGAACTTCCTAGTGGGTTACCCATCATGGGAGTGCTCTCGCGTGCTACTCGTTTAACTTTGGAGTTCCAATAGAACCCGAAGCCAGTGAGCTCCCAAAAGGCCTCGTGCTAGGTAGGGATGAGAATATACATATAAGGATCACTCCCCTGAGCGATGTGGGATGTCACATAAGACGCTCAACAAATTTCTCGAAATTAATTTTTCCTAAAACCTAAGCTCGGCTTCAACATCTAAGAAAACAAAAAGAAATTAGGTTCCCATCCCTTCTTTTGCTACTACATTGATTAAAACTTTATTCCTTTTCAATTTTTGATCAAGGTCCTTAGGTATTAATAACATCACTAATAATTTCAATAATAAAATATTTTTACCTAAAAATATTCATTTAGTTCTAAAAATGTTACAATTAGTATATTTATATTTATGGCTAAATTTTTTTATCATATATTTTTATTTTTAGTTTGTAACTATTTTTAATTTGCAAACCTTTTTTTATTTGTACCAATTTTCTTTTCAGTTTTAATTTGTACCCATATATTAATTTGTTTTTGTGCCCATATTTTTTTAAGTTTTATTTGTATTTGTACCCATGTGTTTACCGTCACGTGACATTATATAATTCAATCAATGATAGAAAAATTACATATGGTATATTTATTTTTTGTGGCCAAACTTTGTATCATATATTTATATTTTTAGTTTGTACCCACTTGTTTTGCAACCTTTTTTTAAATTTGTAGTATTTTATTTTTAGTTTTAATTTGCAACCATGTATTAATTTCTTTTTGGGCCCATATTTTTTAAAATTTCATTTGTACTGATAATATTTTAATCTTTTATGTGTACCCTAATTTATTTATAATGTACCCATTCTTCTTTATTAATGTACCACTTTGTTATATGTGAAATGTACAAAATTTTTTAAAACTAAGGATACATTCTTTTGCCATTTATTATTTCTTATTATTACATAGTTTTTATCCATTTATTCAATTAAAATGTTCGAATTTTTTAATTGAAGCCGTTTCTAATAGTATTATAATGAGGGATTTTAAATTTATAGGATTATAAATCTTATAAAATATCAAACAATTAATGTCAAAACTATAAAAATATAAATATTAATAGTAATATAATGAGGTGTACAAAGTTAAGGGACTTTGATCAAACTTTAAATACCATTAAGATTTTAGTCAAAGAATGTTAGAGACTAAGGATCGCATCCAAAATATCCCAGAAAACAATTATAAAAGTTGTTTTAAGTGTTGTATAAATTGAGACAATAAATCTGATTTCAATTGCATACGCGTCTTAAATTGATTTTGATCATCTATATTTATAAGGTGTCTCATAAATAATCACAAGAATTAGCCCACGCACGATCAATTTTATCATTCACATCTCATAAATAATAATCAGAATCAGCTCATACACGACTCATTCTAACATGGTTTTTTTAGCCAAAATGGTTCATAAGATTTGTATAACGCATCACTTTGGTCCCTGAGATTGTCCACCATCCATTATTTTGGTCATTCCGTTAAAAACTCCATTAAGTGTCTCGGAGCTCTTGGCCGGAAGTTTGAGCAATTTTCAAAGCTTCAGAACTCAATCGTTTCTTAACAAAATTCGACCCATAATATAGCAAAATGAAGATAGGAAAGTGTATAACAAGATTATACCTATTTGGAAGCCCAATGGTAGCCAGAGATGGCCGAAAAATAGTCTAAAGGTGATTGGTTCGTGGGAAAACTAGAAAACTCGTCGGAAATTGGGTAAACTTTAAATGTTCATAACTTCTTCAATACTCAACGAAATCGTGTGATTCAAAAACAAAAATCATACTTCTCAACGAGACAAAGAGAATGGTACTTTTCTCAATGGCTAACTCGTCGTGATTTGGCTGAAAAAAGGTTCAAAAGTGGCTGTCTTGGTCTCAATTTCGTTTTTGAATCACTCAATTTTGTTGAGTATTGAAGAAGTTATGAACGTTTAAAATTTACCTAGTTTCCGGGGAGATTTTCAGTTTTCATGCAGACCAGTCACCTTTCAGGCTATTTTCCGGCCATCTCCGGCAATCATTGGGTTTCCAAATAGGTATAATCTTATTCTACACTTTCTTATCTTCATTTTGATATATTATGAGTCGAAATTTGTTAAGAAATGATTGAGTTACGAAGCTTTGAAAATTGCCCAAACTTCCGGCCAAGAACCTCAAGATACTTAATGGAGTTTTTAACAGAATGATCAAAATAATGGATGATGGACAATCTCAGGAGCCATTTATATTGATTTTCAATCTCAGGGATTAAAATAATGTGTTATGCAAATCTCATGAACAATTTTAGCTATAAAGGCTTCTAACATTCGCATGAACTGATTCTAACTTTCCACCTAATAAGAATAAGCAAAGACCAAGACCTAGTAGAATGATTAATATAGCCGTGGGTTGGACATGTGAGTGGGGGTGTTACCAAAATCAAACCGTCCAGAAGTGGACCCAAATAGTGAATATATGCAATGGCTACAAAACACACGAAAATTTGATGGCAAAAATGGATGGATAATTCATAAACAAAATATGTTTCTGGTTTCTAATTGGTTTAGTGGGTTTTGTCATTTGCTCAATGATATTATTTTGTTAATGTTAATTTGTCGAGAGACAGATTGGAAAACAAGATCGAATCCAATTATCCATGGGCATGAAAATTATGCAAGGTAAAGGGATGGATGGAATATGGATTTGGTTGCATCATCATGCATGTTAAGCAAGATCACCATAATATTAATTTTTTATATCAATTGTAAAAAATAATAATAAAATAAAAAGTGGAGTGCGATCAAATCGATCGTCTGTGACGGTCTGTGAAGTCGTGGTTATCAATAAGATGTGGTGTTGAGTTTCGTGATCTCCAGGTATTTTATACTTTTTCTATTTCGTATGATCTCGTGATGTATTATTTATTTTATTTTATATAAAGATGAGAGAAAGACTGGTGGGACGGAGAGAGAAGGGGGGACGGAGTCAGAGAGGGTTGGTGGGTGGACACGTAAGCACGCGTTGCCGGTGCGTGGAGGTGCAGTTGTATGGGGCCGTGGGTCCATCGGGGTTGCTGAAAAAGCATGAGCCACGCCCTTGTACTGTTCTCTGGTCCCACGTACCCACGCCCACTTTATTCATGTACAAATCAGAACAACTCAAACAACGCACTAGCTCAATCCAAAGGATCGTATATTATCCAACAATTAAATAATAAATGAACAAATTATATTTTTCATCTAAATTTTAAAATTTTATCAACATTAATCGAATAGTTAAATAATTATTAAATTTTAAGAACCCTTTATAGAATTACGATTGTGTTTATGATAGCCATATAGAGTTTTACGTACTATATAACTTGTTTGACTATACAAATTCATTCCACATCAAATTGTCATTAAGCAATGTTCAATGACACCTATGTATTGTTAGTGGGGATCAATAAGAAACCATACAAAAAAAAAAGTGTGGAAAAAATACGCAAGGACAACTACGAAATAAAAAATTAATAGTAATAACCAAAAATAAAAAATGTGACCCAACTCCAATTATCCATATAGTACTGAACACCTTGAAGGGTATGGCCCATTACTTTCCATGACTATGTGTATCAATTTATTTTTTAAGATAAAGAAAATGCGAATAGAAATGGATAAAACTTGTATTCCCTAACAGAGCATGTACATATTTCACTCTTCTAAATAATGTATCTTCATGAGATAAGTTCTATGTTTAGAACAGTTTAGCTTTTTTAATATTTATTTGAATATTATCTTTACAAAAGAATCATTTGAATTGTACATTGTTTAATCATTTAAATGTATTAAATAGATGAGCAGTATTCGTGATGAATATATTACTTGGTATTCAATAGACTTATTTCATACAGATGGATGCGATACCTTATTTATAAGCGGTATAATATGTGCATTTTCTTTGACAAACGTTATTTGTAAGTGGTGTTATATGTGCATTTTGTTTTGATAAATGATAACATTAGTGAATTAAATTGTTAGTCATTGGAAGGAAGGATAATTGGTAGTAATCGAATCCGCCCGAAGATGTATAGACATAATTATTTTATACCACCGCGATAAAACACTATTTGCGTGTAATATGTGCATTCCTCCAAATGTTATCCTATAGAAATTAGCTTCATTAAATATGATCTATATAGCCACTTAATACTACTGTCTAGTGTTTTTCCTTTTCACTTGTAAGTTAGAGATCTTAGGTTAGATTATCGCCAAAGAAAAATTTGAACCACATTATTGCTACTCATTATGAGGCTAAGTACATCTGTCCACCGTTAGTGTAAATAATATCGTAAGTTAAATGAAATGATTTATAGAAATTTTTTTGGTCAAAAGAACTTTTTAAAAAGCCCAAATGCAGCCAAAAGACAAACAAAAAATAGGATAAATTACATTTTACCCCCTCAGGTTTCGATGCAATTACAATCTCATATAATATTTTTAAAACATTTCAATCTCATACATTTAATAATTTTTTTCAATTTCATATAACTGTTAAAAAATTTATTAAGTTAACCTTTAAGTGATGACGTGACAAATATGGGGTCCCCATTTGTGCTGACGTAGCTGCCACATTTGTGCCACATAGCTAAACACTTAATAAAAAAAAAAAAAAAAATTAATTAAAGGAAAAAAAAAAAAAAACAAAAATAGAACCCCCCTTTGTCTTCCCCACAAGAGCACCCCTCCTTCCCCTCCACCCCCTCCACAGCTCTACCACGTTCCCCTAGAAGTAACAGAACCCCCTTCATCCTCACAGCCACACTCATGGCCTTATTATGCCTTTGTCTCATCCTCTGCCATCTCATCCTCCGATTCTCGTGCCGGACATCCACTTGCTGAGTCAATCCGGTGACCTTGCCCACCCTCCTTCTCTTCACCTTCTCCTCCATCACTTTTCAACGGCATGCTCTCCTTCGTCGCCTTCCTAACCTACCATTGTATGATGCTCTTAATCCACACCCGCCGCAAGCTCGACTCCCTCCACGGCGGCGGCCTCTCAAAGATCGTGTCTTTCAACGACCTGGGTTTTGCCATCTGTGGCCTAATCGGCCGGTTCTCCGTTGACGTCATGATCGTCCTCGCCCAAACCTAGGTTTCAAAATTCATCAAATTTATGGTTTTTTTTTTTTTTTTTCAGATTGAGAGAAAAAAATAGAAAGATTTATTGCGGAGATTTGGGGAAGAAGAAGAATAAGAAGAATTTGGAGAATTAGAGAATGAGGGTTTAGGGATTGGGAGGGGTGGTGTGTTGGTGGTTATGGAGATTGGAGGAGATGGAGGGTCAAGTGGAAGAAGAGGGGGTGGGCCCCTTTTCATTTTGTTTTAGTTTAATTTTGTATTTAAGTTTTTTTTTTTTTTTAATGACGTGGCAGATGCATATCTACGTGTCCAAGTTTTGGAGGGAGTGGGCTTATGTGTAATGGGGTTCACTACTACCACGTCAGCTCTTAACGGACCAATGAATGGAAAATGTAACGGAGGTATTATATTGAAATAAAATAGTACGTGAGGTATGAAAGTGAAATTTTTTGAAAATATTGTATGAGGTTGCAATAGACCTCAAACCTGAGGTGGTAAAGTGTAATTTATCCCAAAAACTAGAGAGCAAAACTAGGCAGCAAGGCCAAAAATAAGGAATAGCATGCTATACAGATGCTTTTTGTGAGAATCCTAAAGATCAATTCATTCTATTCGTTCATTAGTCATGTAAAAACACACTAGAAATACTTACCCAACACAGGATAGTCGCCAGCCAAGCTAACAGCATAAAAACTATTTTAAAACATCATGCATCACTTTCCACGGGGATGGGCGTGGAAGAGGAAGGCCATCTCGTGAGAGGAAATAAGCTAGAGAAGTTGGAGGTCTATCGACCCAATTGTTGGTGCATAACTTCTTACTGGCAAGCTTAGCCAGGCAATCAGCGGACGGTTTGCTTCACGGGGGTTCCAAAGACCATTTGATGGAAGATTTCCTTCTGTTTATTAGCATTATTGGGATTTTGTTTTTCCTTCTGTTTGTTAAGGGCAATATTGGGTCATTGTAATTAGGGCAAAGAAGGGTCCCGGCGGTTTGGAGTGTGTCTCAAGAATTGAAGACTTGGCTCAGCGGAGGAATCTAATGGCTGCCATGTCGGTGTCCACACGACCCTTAACCAGCATCACCACAATAATATATGCAGCCATCATCTACACTTTAAGTAATTCGTACGAACTACTAGCTTTTAAAAAGAGGAATATTAAGTTGTAATCAGGATTAGGCTAAACAAAAGATTGCGATCTGCAGGTTCAAAATTCAGTGATGATTCTGGCTAGCTATATAAATATATATGCACCGTCGTGCATGTACGGTAATATTATTGATGGTTTTACAGCTGGATAATGCTATGGAGACAAAATGTTCAAACCAAATTTTATAAACCATAATATGGTTATTGATGATTGAATTATTATTTAAGGGTTGATTAATGTGCTTATTTTCTATTGATGACAAGTCATTTGGTTTACTTAAAAAAAAAAAAAAAAACTGATTCTTAAATAAGTGTTGATTAATATTTATGTTCTAACCCAAGACATAAAAAAAGACGAAGATAATATTTCTAAAACAAAAAGACTCTCGAAATCATACACCAACACATACTTCACAAGCAATACATTTACCAAACTCAAAATGGTGCTTCTTTGCTCATCTGCAAACATCTATACTTGTTGCAGAGACATCATGCATTTGATCCAACATCAGAACAAATTTGATCCAACATCACACCATATACTTGCTGCAGATACAAATTTGATTAAAGGTTATAGTCAGAACAAATTTGATCCACCATCACACCATATACTTGTTGCAGAGACATCATGCATTTGTATCATGGAAAGTTAGAGTCAACCACCTTGCATAAACATGAAATCTTGCATAAACATCAAATAGGTAATTGTATAGCCTCTGCATCCACAAACTATAGTGTGGAGTCAAAAATAATCACAAAGTGACGCGTGGATTTTTAGGTAAAAGAGGATAAAAATACCTTTGAGGCATACTGGGATTCCTGCACGCGAGCAACGGGCAATCATCACTCAACCAAGTCAAAAGTGTCCAAAATAGGTAATAATTCAAAACCTATTTCATCCATCCTCATCCAATCTTTTCCACAAGTTAACTCCCAAATCTTCCCTTTTTAAATATATAGATTAGCTAATCAATTAGGTAATTATTCTATTAATTAGCTAATTGATTAGGTAATTATTCCATAACTCCCAATTTAACACAAATCAAGAACCTAGCCCACAAAGGAAGCTAAGTGGCCAGTCCTCTCTCACCCAAGGAGGCCAGCCATTCTCCTATTTAAACCCCATCATTCTCCTCGAAGTGAAAGGTCTACACTCTTGCTAAATACTCAAAATTCTTCAAACACTTTTCCCTCAAAATTCTAACCTTGTCATCAAAGGTTCTTCAACCAAAGCCCCCCCAATTCATCGTGGGCGCATGAGGCTATTGGCCTTGACCTAAGGTGTTATTTGTTTTGTAGGTGTAATTTTGTCCAAGAATAAGGAGGAAGAAATTTGCATCTACAAATTGGTGCTTTCATTGAGAGTTGAGTCCCACACTCGTAGAAGACTCTTGCATCCAAGGTTTTTCTATTTTCTTGTCCATTTGTAGATTTTTCGTACGTTTTTATTATTAGAATTTTTTATTTGCAAAAATTCTTTGATAAAAAATAAAAGAGAAGTGCAATGGCTAGAAATTTAGAAAATTCAACAAGTGAAATTTCCAATATTCAAGAGATGGGACCGTGGCAATCCATAAGGCTAAATGTGACAATAAGTGGAGAGGCACCACCACCACGAGTTTCCACCACGGTGGCCATCGGCGAGGTCCATGGTGTCACCACCACGACCCGAACCGTGCCATCTAAGCAAGCCTAAGTCATGACATCCAAGGCCCATAGCACTAAAGCCACGGCCCAAGCCATGTCACTCCAAGCCCAAAGCGTTGCCAAGTCGAGACTTAGCCTCGCGCCCACATGCGCCACACGCCGAGTAGCCCACTATAGTGGCCCAGCATCGCTTCGACCGAGTAGCCCACTCTCGTGGCCCAGCTTGCTCTCATCAGGCAGCCTACTCTTGTGGCTTAACCTACACCCGTGGCCCAGCCTGCTTTCGGAACCCAGTCTGTTTCCGTGGCTTTTCAAGCAGCCTAAATCAATCCAAGATTAGTTCAACCATCACGGCTCCAAATTTCAAGACCGACGATCGAACCGGGAGCATTTTCACCACATTTTTTTTGCGGATTTGACATTTCCCAAATCTCGCTCCCGGAGTCTACCACACTTCCACTGCTCAAGGAGACATATTCCTTCCAAGCTATTCCAACCCAAATGGAGAACAACACTTGTCTCAATGAGTCATAGAGTTGACAAACATCTTTACACAATAGATGACCTTGGTGAACCAGCTCTTGTAGCGCACCGAGATGCAACATGCCCCAAACGAGGTGTCCCAAAGTAGGACAAGGGCAGATAAAGAACCTCTCCAGCAGCGTCCCGGCAAGTAGCCACTCGACCAGCCACGGATCGAGCTTTCGAGCAGTGTACACTCCCGATTGGGCCTCTGAGATAGTGTATACTCCCGTCTTAGCGCACAGAGGAGTGTGCACTCTCAACTAGGCCCATAGACAAACATACATTCACGGTTGGGGTAACACTCTGATAGTTAACATGAGCAACCTTCCAGGCGAATTGTTCATTCGCAGCTAAACCCATAAGGAGCATTATCCACCTCACATCGGAGTAGGCAGCATGACGGATAAAGAAAAGCAGTCACTTAATCCGGCTCAAGTTCAAATGGCAGTCTGCAAAGAACTCGCTCGCCTGCTAGGAACACACTACATCCAAGGCATAAACGAGGCAAACACATGAAAAAGTAGCCTAGACCAGCAAGTCACAATTAGGGGTAGCCGAGAGCTCCACTATGCCAACAAAGGCAAATTCAGAAGGAAGTATAAAGACTCTTGACCAAGCGATTGTGCGATTTTCAACGAGGTCACTGATAAAGCACTACAATGAGACATGACCAACATAAGCAGGTCACCCTTCACGGATGAGATCGAGCAGGCTGAGCCTCTATGCGAGTTCAACATGCTACATTTCACATCTTTCAAAGGGGATGAAGACTCGGAGAGACACCTAAAGCATTATCGAAGCATAATGATCCTTTATCGAAACAACGACGATCTCATGTGCAAGATATTCACCACCATTCTATAAGGCGCGGCGCAAGATTGGTTTTACACCTTGCCGCCACAATCCATCCGGAGTTTCGATGAACTTTTTTTGGTTTTCACCAAAGAATATTCATCCTATCGCTCAATCAAAAAGAAGTTCGACCATTTGTTCAACGTCAAGAAAAACCCAAAGGAGTCGCTTTGCGACTATGTGAAGAGGTTCAAAGCAGAGAAGGCAAGGATAGTCGGATGCAACGACTCGATAGCTAGAGCAGCCTTCCAAAAAGGACTTCCAGCAGACCACCAGCTATTCGAAAAATTGATCATGAAAGAAGATCTAACTTTGGTAGACTCTTTCACTCTGGCAGATAAGCATCCACTTTAGGATGAAGCTCGCTAATGCACATTTAAGGACTTGAAGAAGTACACGACATCACCTCCCTACTATCCAAACTCGAAGCAGTGGATGACTTATTCGCATGTTTGACTGTATCTAAAGCAGTAATAAGCTCTACCATCATGCAAGAAGAGCTGGAGACCCGACTACCCGTATTCCATAGTTCAAAAGCTATTCTCGATGCTATCAGAAATTCAAAAGTTAACTTTGTCGATAGTTATTGGAACCTAGAAGCTCAAGTTTTACCTTCAAACGCACGCAGTCATCCTTATGACGCACTATTCCGCCCAATCCAGATGCGCAACGATAAAGGCATAGTCCTGGTAGATCTAAAGTTTTCTAACGAATGTAACAACTAGGCCCAAAAGACATGCCAAGGGCAGATGAACACTGGAAGGACATACTCGAAAGCAAGTTTTGTCCTCGTCGTCCCAAAAGATTCTACATAGGAGCAACATGTACCAGCAGTTGAGCATTTCCTGCTACGTGTCACAAGGCCCTGGCCGACCTTTGCTCCATAATTCAACTTTAGAGTGGCCTAATACCAGCAGTTGAGCATCTCCTGCTGTGTGTAACATGGCCCCAAATCCACGGCTCTCTACCACGCATTCACGACACAACAGAACGGCCCAACGATGCATTGGAGGTAGCCGAGCATGCCCTAGTCGCACCTGCTCCATCCAATGAAGACTTCTGGCATTTGAATGTCCATGACGCATCTAACTACAAAGGTTCGAGAGCAAGCATGGTCCTTGTTACCCCAAATGGCTCAATGCTTGAGCAGGTGATCATTATAGGTTTTAAAGCATCCAACATCGAAGCAGAGTATGAGGTCCTATTAGCAAGCCACCTAATGGTAAAAGACTTGGCGGTGAAGAAACTTGTAATTCATTCCGATTTTCAACTAATCGCCAACTAGATTACTGGGGAGTACATGGCAAAACATCCAAGGATAACGCAATACTTAGAGAAGGTACGCAAGCAGCTTCAGGCATTTCAGACTTACACTCTCACTTAAGTTCCGTGGGCAGACAACGCCCATGAAGATGTGCTAGCCGACCTAGGCTCCTTCCTCGACCATCAACTCAAACGCTCTATTTCGATGGACTATCTAGACAAGCCAAGCATAGAAACGGAGCCGACATCCAAAGTGTCACAGATTAGTATAACTCCTAACTGGCAAAGTTTTATTATAGACTACCTGGTCAACGACACACTCCCCTTGAAAAGATTAGAGTCTAGGAAGCTCCAAATCAAGGCAGCACACTACTACATGCGGAACGACATTCTTATCCGAAAAACCCAAACCGGACCACATCTTTGCTGCCTAGCACCTCTCGATGACTTGAAGGTTCTAAGCTTAATGCACAAAGGCGTATACGGAAATCACTCCAGAGGTCGATCCTTAGCACAGAAGGCTCTTAACGCAGGCTACTGCTGGCCTACCATGCACCGAGGTGCTAAGAAGTTAGTACAAAAGTGCGACCGTCGCCAACGCTATAAACTGGTATCATCATTGCCTGCCAGCGAGCTACACCACAAACGAATCCTTGGCCGTTCATGCAGTGGCAATTGACTTGGTAGGACATGTGCCGCCTGCTACTGGGGGTAGAGGCATAATGATAGTGGTAACCAACTACTTCACCAAATGGGTAGAAATAAAGCCCAAGACGACCATGACTTAGACGGACGTAGAGCACTTCATATGGAGGAACATCATTTGCTGATTTGGCATTCCTCAATCCATCATCATCAACAACAGCCTGTAATTCGTGGGCAAAGATATGGGAAAGTTCTTCCAAAAGTATGGCATCAAGCAGCACATATCCACACCGAGATATCCTCAAGGCAATAAGTGGGCTGAAACATCCAACAAGATGATCCTCGACTGCCTTAAGAAATCCCTTACCAACAAAAAGGGAAAATAGCCAGACGAACTCCCCAGATGTCTATGGGCATATCGCACCACCAAAAGACGAGCAACTAGTGAGACTCCTTTCTCTTTGGCATTTGGCTTAGAAGCAATCGTTCATCCTAATGTCATCAAGTTATTCATCGCTCTGCTACCAAGCATTGAACAGAACAGTAAGGAGATGGCCATAAGATTAGATCTGGCAGAGGAGAAGTGCGAGCAGACCATCACCCGCATTGCAGCCTATCAGCAACAGCTCATTTCCAACTACAACAAAAAGGCCAAGATCCGGCAGTTCCAACCCGAAGATCTAGTCCTAAGAAAAACCTTCATCACTGCCCGTATAGAAGGCTCCAAAAAGATGGATCCCATCTGGGAAGGTCCGTGCAAGATCAGCAGAGTAGGCGGCAAGAGTAATTACACCCTCGCCACTATGAAACGACAAAAAGATGGAAAATCAGTGGGGCACCTACAATCTGAGGAAGTACCATGTGTAACCTCCTACTACATCAAAGTCCTAAGACTTAAGCAGCTCGACGGGCACCATCTCACAAGCCGAGGACTATCCAGTTGTTATGCAGTTCCTACCTTACATCTAAGTTCTCGTTCGTTTCACTCGTTTTTTAATGAAGAATTTAGAAGTAATCACAACTTGGCTTAGTTGCATGCTTACAACAACTGATCACTCATGCACTTTAAAAGAAGATTGCTCCCTTCTTAAGGACTCATCGTAGGAATTGTGCCCTTCAAAGGACCAACTATGCTCACCAGGGCTAGTGGGAAAACTAATTGCTCTCCAGTGAAAGAGGGTAAACCAATTCCCTGACACCTACATGGGTCAGCTCTTCAAGACGGGAGGATAAATTCTACACTCTGAATATCCAGATGTAGATGAGTCTGGCTGCCCTAGTATAACTAGATGCACGATGGCTTGTGTTGAGGTTTCTTGAAGTAGCCACAATGGTCTTTTCCAAAGCTTAGCAAACTGAAAGATTTTGGGTTTCTTGGCTAATCCGCGGGGAACCGGGCCCTAGAGATGGAGGGGGCACATTATGCAGTACACCCTACAAACAGCTGCCTTAGAACTCTAAAGCTACTACCAAGTACACTAAGGTAGCCTATGGTTTCCGAAATACTACCTACGGCTTGCCTTTCGAGCAGTAAAACCACATTAAACTTATATAACCGCACATTCTTGTGAAAGGTTAAATAAGCTAACGTGCATATACGAAGATTTAACCACTGCCGACATGCTACGTAGTCGATAAGCTTCACCTCTGCCAAGCGTGGAACAACCTGCACCAAGTCCTAAAATATTATGATACTTACTACACAACCTACAAAATTGGAGAAAGCCAAGGTTAACAGCCTAATGGTTACATAAACTTGTCTGCTTCTGTAAGTAAGGCATCCGGCTGCCAACCCTATGGTTAACAACTTTGTAAAGTTCTACACCAACACCTACGGCTGCATAGAATATGCGGGCTTGTCTGCTTATAGAAAAGTAGCACGCCTGCCACTGGTCTATAAAGTCTAAAGGTTAAGGCATGAACAAAAGAAACGAAAATGAAGAAAAGCGAAGGAAGCCTGTTTATAAACAATTAGCAAAGGCCGAAAGAGTTCAAACAAAACAAGAGTTACAAGGAGAAATAAAGAAAATCCTAAAGGCTACCTAGAAGACTACACTTCAGCAGCTTGTAGATCCCATGACTACTCGGTCACCACACCTTCAGTAGCCGCGATGCTTTTAGCAATGACATCATCTAGTGTTTCACCCTCGGCTGCCCCAGCCTGGGCACCAATTTTTCCAACTACTTCACCATTGGAAGCCTCAAAAGTAAAAGCAAGAAAGTCTTCTAGAGAAATAGAGAAGGTCTCGAAACCTCGAGCCCATCCTTCGTATCCTTTAGCTGCTCATCTTCCTCGAACCCATCATTTTCACCCTACAGCTCATCCACTTCCTTCTTTAGACTTTTGTTGATTTTCAGTACCTCTTGAAGTTCCAACACTTGGGGTATAAACAGCAATCAAACTCTTTATCCTTTGCATAAGCAACGAAATGAAGCTTAGAAACTGCAAATTCAAGATTGTGAATCTGAAGTATGTAACATCTAATCTCCTTATCTGTACTTTCATACTTAACTTGGATCGCGTCAAGCCTAGTCTTCAAGTCAACGATTTCTTGGCGAGCGGTCTCAAGTTGCAAAGAAGTAGAGGCAGAAGTATTAGACCCATTTAAAGCAACGAGCTCAGAATGCAACCTCTTGATATCCTCGGCCGAGGAATAAGCTTCAGCTGTCATAGTTTTCACCACCTTCTTGGCAGCCTTGCTATATCTGCATCATAGCAAGCAGAGCAGTCATTCTGTATTGGGTCGTATGCTTTGCAAAGGAACTTAGGCAAACAACCTTTCTAGCACCATTAACAAAATTGGCACAAGCGTCTATGTCTTTAAACAGATCTGGTTTTAAAAGCACACAAATCTCAGCACCCTCCCCAGAAGCAGGCTTAATGGATTTCTCACAGCTGCCTACACGAGTAGTTTCCTCCTTCCCAACAAGTGAATCAGTCTCAGCAGTAAGGGGAATGGGCCTTGGCGCTACTTTAGCAGCATAGTCCACCTTATCGCTCTTCATAATAACAAGCTTCTCTAAAGGTGAATCGGACTTAGCTCTCAACAGACGTCTTGGTACAGACTTCGACATTGGGGACATGACAGGACCTTTACATTGAGCAATCCTATTAGTAATCGTACTAGCCATTCTCAACATGGTAGGCGCCACATGCTCAGATCTAGCAGCCTCATTTTTCTTCCCATTGGAAGAAGTCATGTCAATTATAGGCCTCTCGGCAGTAGGCAGACCCTCACAAGCAGCAGAGGAAGTCTTCAGTTTTTCTCAATTAGCATCTCTTCAGCAAGCGGGGAAGATCTCTTATTTCCACCTTTATTCATAGTAGGCTCCACGACATCGTTTAGACGAGCCAATACATCCGCCTTGATCCTCTTTACCTCATCTTTCGGAAGCAGCTCATCTTTCTCCCAGCGAAGAAGATTAAGCAGCCAACGACATTCATAGTACTCAACAGGGGTGCTCAACCCATACCAGCTTTTCCCTCATTTTTTTCTCGGACTAGTAGGCAGAAGGCCTACATGCCCAACATTTCAGCAACCTATGAGGCCCGTGGCCTCCTCGTTTCTTTCAATCGCTAACCTGGCCCGTATCAGGTCCAAGAGCCTAAAGGATATGAGTCATGCAGCTTGCCTAGCACCGTGCCCCAGCACCTCAATCCGCAGCCCTAGCCGCACAAGCTGCCCTTGGCTCTACCTAAGCCATGCAACCCAAGCAGTGGTCTTTGTCACAACACCTCTTTAGCCCATGCCGAGGCTACTCCTGGCCCCTACCAGCCGACGTGCTGCACCACCCGAACAGCTGCCTCATGACAACACTATCCAAGAAGAAGACAATGAAAATTAAATTTTGCTTACCTCGGTGCAGCACGGAGAAGACGAAGAAAGCAATGAAAAACGGTCATTTGCAAGAGCAAGATATAGAAGATTGCTAGATGAGGGGGAACAAATATCCTCTTAGCTCTCTCTCTCTCTCTCTCTCTCTCTTGTAGGGTAGAATAAATTGCTCTCCAAAGTTGTTTTAATAATCCACTTAAAGTGGACTTAAATAGGCTTTGAGAGAAATTTATTTCCCTTTCCTAGAAGGATCTAATTTCCAAATAAAGAGGGAATTAACATCAAAATAGGAAGCAGTTTCCTAAAGCAAGAAAATCTCTACACCTGTTATCCTTTTCTACGAGTAGCCTAACATATGTGGGGGCATTTGTGGAGCAAAAAATAATCACAAGGCAACACGTGGATTTTTGGGTAAAAGAGGACAAAAATACCCTTGAGGCATATTGAGATTTCTACGCACGAGCAGTAGGCAATCATCACTCAACCAAGTCAAAAGTGCCCAACAATTCAAACCTATTTTATCCATCCTCATCCAATCTTTTCCACAAGGTACCTCCTAAATCTTCCCTTTTTTATTATATTGATTAGCTAATCAATTAGTAATTATTCTATTAATTAGCTAATTGATTAGGTAAGTATTCCATAACTCCCAATTTAACACAAATCGAGAACCTAGCCCACAAAGGGAGCTAGATGGCCCGTCCTCTCTCACCCAAGGAGGCCAACCACCCTCATATTTAAACCCCATCATTCTCCTCAAAGTGAAAGGTCTACACTCTTGCTAAATACTCAAAATTCTCCAAACACTTTTTCCTCAAAATTCTAACTTTGGCATCGGAGGTTCTTCGGCCAATGCCGCCCCCCCCCCCCCAAAAAAAAAATCGTGGGGCACGTGAGGCTATTGGCATTGATCTAAGATGTTATTTGTTTTGTAGGTGTAGTTTTGTCCAAGAACATGAAGGAAGAAATTTGCATCCACATATAGTAAGTGATTGAATCATTCAATAATAAAAAATAAAAAAAAAGATTATTCGAGTGCAACAATCATATGAAAATAGTAATCAGAAACACGTAGATTTGAATCTGTAAGAGCCACTTGAGTTCAAGAAATTCATTGTCTAGACAACCATTCAAAACTCCACAGCCATGGACGGAATGATAACTATACGGTGATATTGTACACCCGTTTAGTTGCATCAAAGCATAGTTGCTATCTTGCACTCATTGATCTCGTCTCCTTGTCCCCAATGTTCTAAAACAAAATAAGAGAACATCGTGAATCAAATTGTATTTTCATTCTCATTAAAGTGAACATCCATATAATAATAATATTTACTAGAAAATGACTAACGGCAATTTACATATTGACCCAGAAGTGAACATCCATATAATAATAATCTTTACAACATTTCTTATACTTGTCAACGAATCACATAATTATTGGCATATTTTTATTGTTTATTTATTTATTTTGAACATCTAAAGAAATGAACAGCCATTCTCTCTTTTTCATACTAAAACCCTAGAACTAAAAACTCCATAGCTGTATGTCCGTTGCCCTGACTTGGGGCTGACAGCAGCCCTTCTCCTTCTCCTAGCTTTCCTCATTCCTCTTTTCACTGATTGCTACTATTTGTTTTTCATTTTAGTATTTTTGTCGATAAGTGCCTCATCGGTGAGGTTTTTAGTATCTCATAGTGATTATTTTAATTTAATGTATGTGTGTGTTATGGGCTCTTATTGGGTCCACTTTGCTGCTTATTATGGTTGCGCAAACGATGTTGAACAGTAGTTGGTTCTTTGTCAGTTCCTCTTCGGAATTTATTTTGCTCGTTGTCAAAGAGTGTATATTCATTATATTGCAATTTTTGTGCACAAAATTTCTCAAGTGCCTAATCGTGAAGTGTTTGACTCTTTTAGCTGGAATGGAATTCCTTTGACTTTGAAGTGTCATCTCAATTTTCTGAGATTGGGTTTGGATGAATTCAAGACTTGGATACTTTCTCTTGCTTATTTCAGGCATGTCTCGCTCTCAAATTAATCCACCACCATACTAATTTGGCCAATTAAGTTGTTTTATGTTTTGTTGAACTCTCTTTGGATTGAAGATCTCTTGAATTTTGTCTAGAATGTCCTTGTTGATGTTTGTATTAGCTTTTAATATTATAATAAAACCGCTATCCTTTTGTCTAAAAAAAATTGTAGCTACTATGTCTTAATCACACAAGGATGTGAAAGGTTAATTGTATCTAGAAGAAACTGCTAATCTTTCTTTGGCGTATTAGGCGTCGTCTTTTGGAACCAAATAAGACGATTTATAGAGACTTGAAGGTACAAGTGGACGTCATGTAAATTTAAACGGTGGATTAAGACACAGTATGTAAAATGCATGCGTGTTGACTTAATAAGATGCCAAAGAAACACATAAAAGTTTTAGATGCGAGAAAGGTAAAAGAGTAAAGCTACACGATCATCATATTTCCTCCTTTTACGACTTCTTTTTACTCAATTTCTCTCGATCAAACTTTTTCCACAAAGTTGTTTTATACAAGAGAGTAGCACATATTAGTCATGAATGTTTGAGGTTTTGCTATAATGATACATATTATTTAGTGATTCGAATTTTATAAAAAATCTAATCATTGCAAATATTACTAGATCCTTTTTGGAAAGATTTAACTGTTAATTAGTTTTCTAGACTAGTTAGTGGTATGTACCATGACAAAATTAATTAAGATTCTTCTTGAGACGTTGGCACGTCATGGTTTTTATTTTTATTATTTTTCTACTGAGTTGGAGATTGAAAAATGTCACAACTCTCTGTCAATGCAAATTATTAATTTTGTTCATTATCACGGCCTGAATTAATTATAAAATCAGAAGTGCCAACAATAAACTATGGTGTAATAATTTTCCTTTCCATTTTCCAGGGAACCAAACAGAAACAATAATCTTATAAAATCGGTAATGCTAATGATGATCTATGGTGGAATCTTCGATCCTAGTAATGTTAAATTAATGGGGTTTTTCTTTCGGTCACTGTGAAAAGCTATTCGTGTATTGGAGTTAGTGGTTGCAACACGTGGTGTTTTCTCTCTCACAGCTGATATCCTGGTGGCAAACCGTCCACCGCTGGTGATTTTGGGAGTGCTAGCTTATACGCAGTTCAAGTTGTCACTAGGTTGCGAAAAGAGAATGTTGATGTTCACTGTACGTAGGGCTGTAACGGTGGTTTAAAATAATTTATTCTTTTTTTATGAGGTCGGTTATTATGTTAAATGGTACCACCAATAGTTGATAATCATCAACATATACGTATATGCGGATAATTTTTAACAATTCTTCTTAAGATATAAAAGTGTATCTAGTTAACACCGTTTCTTAAGTGGATCCCCTTACGTGAAAAGCCAGAAAAATATTAAGTAGGCTGGAGATTTTAAGTTCAAAATTTTAACTTTTTTAAAATTGATGCCACATGTCACATTATGTTAGATAGTTCGGAGTCAGGCTCTTATGTTAGATAGTTAGGACCCATAAGTTAATTTGGCTGTTAATGCCATACATGCAATATTAAGTTCACCAATATGGAAAGAAGGTGAGTCCAAGAACAAGAAAAAGAATGGTCCAAATGTTTCTAACTTAAATTTTTACCATAATTTCACACACTTTCTTTTCAAGTTTCAGAAGCATGATCCAACTGATACCAACCCTAGCTACCGTAGTACACTAATAATTCAGCTGGTCCATGATAATATTATGGCATTGCGTACGTAGTAACCCCACCAATACCTTATCAAGGCTTTTTAGTTTATGACATTGACATAACTCTTTATTTTGATGTCTGATGAAAATCGATAGAAGTGGTCGCTGAATTTATCTACCGAAAATCATTTTGATCATTCGATGATAAATTTGTCAATATACGTGACTATCCTTAAAAGATGGTCACGTGGTCATTGACATGACAATTTTGACGAAGATATTAACAGCTTTTTCATAGAATGACCAAATAATTTACAGTGGACAAACTTCTAACCATCAATCATGGGTTGTACACTTACCCAATGTTGCTTACTACTTTTTTCACATATAGCTGTAGGTATCGACAAATAGTGGTACTAGCTAGGACAGTAGTACTACTTTGCAATATGTACAACTTTTTTCACTTTTCTTTTAAACGTTATAAAAAAAATGAACAATTGAAATAAAAAATAAAAAATTTGTCAATTGTAAATTTTTTAAATCTAATGATCAAAACTCTCGTAGCATTGAGTATTATATAACATTAAAGTCATATCCTTCTCTTTTTTTCCCTCCATAATTTCTTCTATTGATGGTCATGTCTCTGTTACTTGAAATTCAGGCCAAGATAATGCATGTTACTTCAATTGAGTATTCTAAAATAGAGCACTTTGGATTAGATGTGGGGACCTTTAACGTTTCAAATGATATGATGCTTCAGCCCTTTAGGCAGGCGTCCAAAGAAAACCATGTTACCATATTTCCTTCTTTTGTGACAACACTAGGTCAGAATCAGATTGCTGACACATTACACTTCAAATGGGCTGGACTTTTGGAGTTTAAAGATAAAGATTTGATCTACTAATAGTCCTTGCATTATATAAACAAAGAATCAGTTTCTGCTTTCATGTTGTTTGGATATCTCATCATTTAATTGATAATATAGCGAGTATGTCACCTATTTATAAGCTAATAAGTAAGCCACATTTTCACCGATTATATGAAAATAAACTCATCATGGAGCTTTGGCTTTTCCAAAATCGATTTTTGTTTCCCAAATCGACATCATTCACACAATTTGAACCAAACTGTACAAGTGTGCTCGGCTTATACATCTAACCCAAAACAGATCCTAGTTATATGACGCATCATCACTTTAACATAATATTAGACGATCAATCAGATAGTAAGTATAAATTGATACAATTTCAAAATCTCAAGGTGCAACAAGAGAAAATTAAAACCTAATTAAATACCTCAATTGGTCTGAAATGTCAAATTGGAGTGAAAGTGAATTTAAGTTTATATAGGTCAAATTGATTGTTTGATTCATCACTAAGGTGATGACATAGTGAGCTTGAAACTCATACATGAGTTAACGTGTAAATTATGTTGGAACCATATTAAGGACCAGTTTGGAATTGCTGCATTAAAAAATAAAAATAAAAATAAAACAAAAACTACTTATGTTGTGCTCTAGGAATAATCATTTGTAAAATAAAGCATTGAGCGTTTGATAAAATGTATTTTTAAAAGTGTTGCGAGTATGAAAAACAGTGTAAAAACGTTTTTCAAATTTTAATGTAGAAGTGATATAATTGTATATAGTGAAAAAAGTGGACATTGTAGTGGGCGTGGTAACAATGACAACAGTGGCAAAGGCAATGGTAGTGATGGTTGCGGCAGTGGTAGTAATGGTAGCGACAAAGGTGGGATGCCAACCTGTTGCTTTTAAAAGCTTCTATATGAAGGCCATTACTTTTAAAATAATAATGAGATTTTATTTTTACCAAACACTTTTTATTGTTTGGCTGTAAAATGAAGTAGTTTTTTTATGAGAAAAAGTAATATCAAACAGGGCCTGAGACAAATATATATAAAATAAAATAAAAAATCAAAACATCAAATGTGAGAAAATTTAAGTTCATACCCATTTTAAGAATTACCTCAAACTTAAATCATGTAAAATGGAATTGGCTCTTATTTTTAGGATATGCAGAGAATCCAATTTATATATTATATTCAACTAAAAGAGTAAAATGTTATTTCAATTTTTTTTAAATAAATAAATAAAAAGGTTATAAATTTGGGTTTTAAAGCCACTATCTCACATCCATGTTCTCTATTGGGTTCGAAAAGAAAAAAACACTTTCCAGTGGGCTGGGTTGGATCTAGCCTTTAGAAACTCAGGTTTGAAACTCTTTCTTAAACTAGTGCATGCTCTGTATAGAATTTTTTTATTTTTTTTTATATTTTTTTTTTTTTTTTACAAAGAGCAACTTAATTCTTTAATACAGTACAATATACAACATTCTTTTCGTAAATGGAGAAGGATCAAGTGAGACTAACTTTTTGGCAATGATCGTGCGCGAGACACTTACCCTCTCCTAAAGGAGTGAGGACCATTACACCCAAAAATCACCCGCTTATCCCTCATCCACTAAATTTATTAATAATAATACAAGTAAACGAAAAAGATACAGACGGGAGACTATGCCAAGACCTGCAAAGACAAAACAATCAACGGAATTTTTAAACGAAAATAAGGACAAAATGAAATGTTACAAGCATGAGTAAAGGCTATAAAATCTGGAACCGTAGACCACCATTAATAAGCATAACTATCTGCCTCAAACGAAGCTAAAACATTTGCAACCAGATTTCATTCTTTATAAATATGTGTACACATAAATGCATATGGCGAAGTTGCCAAAGACAATCTTCCAATCCACCATAAGTGTGGAGCTAAAAATAATCAAGAAAAATATGGAGCGCGACACTTGGGATTTTTTGGTAAAAAAGACAAAATTTCCCTCGAGGCATACCGGAACTCCCACGCGCAAGCAGTTGACCATAACGGCTCAATCAAGGTCAAAGGTGAACAAAATAGGTATTCATTCAAAACCTATTTCATCAATTCTCATCAAATCCCCCCACAAGGTAACCCCAAATTATTCTTTCAAATTAGGATTAATTACCAAAATTAATTGATTAATTTCTTAATTGATTGCAAGATATTATTTTGACATAATATCTTGCAATTAGAGCCAAGAAACCACCATAAGTGGCCGGACCCCTTTTCTCTAAAGAGGGCCGGCCACACCCCTATAAATAGCCCTCATTTTCTCCAAAAACCTAAGTCCAATTCTCTTGTAAAATTCTCTAAATTTCTCTAAACACTTTATCTCTTAAATTCTAACTTTGGCATCAGAGGTTCTTCGGCCAAAGCACCCCCATTCATCGTGGGCGCGTGAAGCTCTTGGCCTTGACCTAAGGTGTTAATTGTTTTGCAGGTGCATTTTCGTCCAAGAAAAAGGTGGTGGAAATTTGCATCCACAAATTGGTGTTTTCATTGAGAGTCTTGATTCACACACTCGAAAGGTTTTTTGTTTTCTTGTTCATTTGTAGATTTTTCGTATGTCCTTATTCTTAGAATTTTTATTTATAAAAATTCTTTGATAAAACGTAAAAGAAAAGTACGATGACTAGAAACTCGGAAACCACAACGAACGGAACTTCCTACGTTCAAGGAGTTGGACCACGACGATCCACGAGGCTTAACACAACGGCAAATGGAACGACATCACCCCCACGAGGCAACCACCATGGCAGCCACCACGGCAGCAGCCACCATGGCAACTCACGACGAGATCCGAGCCCAAGAAGCAGGCCTCACCTCATAGCCGGAAGCCCAGGCCTATGCTACCTTGCAACATCGAGCCTAGGCCCGCACCACAAAGGAACCCAGCTCAACCCAGTGTAAAAAGGCCCAAGGTGAGCAAGCCCAAAATCAGGTAGCCACAGCAAGAACAGTGACCCAAGCCTCGCAGGCCCAAGGTCATCGCAAGGCCAGTCTACTCCAAGGTCGAGCCCAAGACCAAAGGGCTCAAGCCTTGCCATTTCAAGCTTCAAGGGCCCATGCCCAGGATGAGCCAACCTGAGCCACAACCTAGCGTAAGCCCAACGCATACCCAAGCTAAGCCTAGGCTCAACTCCTACACATGCCACATGTGGAGCAACCAACTCCCGTGGCCCAGCCCATTCTGCCCGGAGTCCACTACCCTTCAACTACTCAAGGAGAAGCATAGCATCCAATTTCTTCCAACCCAAATGGAGAACAACACTTGTCTTGACAAGTCATAGAGTTGACAAGTGCCCTTGCACAACAGACAACCTTGGTGAATAAGTTTTTGCAGCATACCAAGATGTAACATGGCCTAAACGAGATGTCTCGAAGTAAAATAAGGGCAGACGACAAACCTCTCCAACAGAGCCCCAACAAGCAGCCACTCGACCATTCACGAACTGAGTGTTCTGGCAGTATACATTCCTAACTAGGCCCCCGAGATAGCGTATACCTCGTCTTAGTGTGCGGAGAAGTCTGCACTCTCAGTTAGTCCCATGAACAAGCATACACTCATGGTTGGGGTCATACTTCGATAATCAACATAAGCAACCTTTCAGGCGAAATGTTCATTCATAGCTAAGCCCGCAAGAAGTATCCTCGACCTCACATCATAGTAGACAACACGACAAACGAAAAAAAGCAGTTACTTAATCCAACTAAATTCAACCGACGACCTGTGAATAACTCGCTCGCCTGTTAGGAACGTACCACATACTCCGTAGCCATGTATAGACAAGCCGAACACCTGGAAGAGTGGCTTAGACTAGCAGGTCACGATTGTGGGTAGCCGAGATTTTCGCTACCCCAACAAAGGCAAATTCAAGAAGAAGTAGAGAGGCTCTTACCGAGCGATTACGCGATTTCCAACACAACAAAGTCACTGATGGAACATAACTAACATAAGCAGGTCACCCTTCACGGATGAGATTGAGCAGGTAAAGCCTCCACACAAGTTTAGCATGCAACATTTCGTATATTTCAAATGAGATAGAAAGCCGAAGAGACACCTAAAACACTACCGCATCATAATGATCCTCTATAAAAAGAACGACGATCTCATGTGCAAGATATTCACCACCACTCTAGAAGGCAAGGTGCAAGATTGGTTCTATACCTTGTGCCACAATCTATCTGGAGTTTCAACGAACTTTCTTTGGTTTTTACTAAAGAATATTCATCTTATTGCTTGATCAAGAAAAAATCTGACCACTTGTTCAACGTCAAAAAGAACCTAAATGAGTCTCTTTGCCACTATGTGAAGATGTTCAAAGCAGAGAAGGAAAATATAGTTGGATGTAACGACTCGATAGCTAGATCAGCCTTCCAAAAAGGACTTCCAGCAGACCACCTTCTGTTTGAAAAATTGATCATAAACGAAGACCTAACTCTGGCAGAATTTTTCGCTTTGGCAGAGAAACATGCACTTTGGGATGAGGTTCGCCGATTCACATTCAAGGACTTGAAGAAGTATCCGACATCACCTCCCTACTATCCAAACCAAAAGCAGCAAAGGATTTATTCACCTCCCGACTACCTGTATTCCACAATTCAAAAGCTCTCCTTGATGCGGAAACCAGTTACCAAAAATTCAAAAGCTAACTTTGGTGACACTTGTTGCAAATTGGAAACTAAAGTTATACCTTTAGATGCACGCAGCCATCCTCATGACGAACTATTCCGCCTAATCCACACGCGCGACGATAAAGGCTCAGACACTGGCGGATGCAAAGTTTTTTGATAAATGCAACAACTTAGCCCAAAAAGCATGCTAGGGCAGACGAACACCAGAAGGACACACTCGGAACCAAGTTTTGTCCTCATCGCCCCAAAAGATTCTACATAGGAGCAACATGTACCTACAAATGAGTACCACATCCTGCTGCGCATCACATGGCCTCAGCCGACCCTTGCTTGATAATTCAGCTCTAGAATGGCCCAATGCCAGTCGTTAAGCATCTTATGCTACATGAAACATGGCCCCAGCTTCATGGCTCTCTACCGCGCCTTCATGCCTAGTCTAGGTGACGCAACATAACGACCCAACGACACCTCGGAGGTAGCCAAGCACGCCCTAGCCATGTCTGCTTCACCTGATGAAGACTTCTGGCATTTGCAAGTCAACGACGCATCCAACTACAAAGGCTCGAGAGCAGGCTTAGCCCTTGTCACTCCAGACAGTTCGAATCTCAAGAAGGCAATCACTCTAAGCTTCAAAACATCCAACAACGAAGCAGAATACGAAGCTTTACTAGTAGGCCTCCAAATGGAAAAAGACTTGGTGATGAAAAAGCTTGCAATTCATTCTGATTCCCAGCTAATCACTAGCCAGACTATTAGGGAGTACATGAGAAAACATCTGAAAATGGCGCAGTACCTAGAAAAGGTACGAAAACAACTTGAGGCATTTCAGACTTACACATTCACTCAAGTTTTGTGGGTAGATAATGCCCATACGGATGCGCTGGCCGGCTTAAGCTTCGTCCTCAACCACCAACTCAAACGCTCTATCCTGGTGGAGTATTTAGACGCTCTATCCTAGTGGAGTATTTAGACAAGCCAAGCATAGAGGCGAAGCTAGTAGCCGAGGTGTCACAAGTTAGTACAACTCCAAACTGGTAAGATTCCATTATAAACTACCTGGTTAATGGCACTCCTCTTGGGAAGATTAGAGTCCAGAAAACTCCAAACAAAGGCCGCACATTGCTACATATGGAACGACATTCTTATCCGAATATCCTACACTGGACCACATCTCCACTATTTAGCGCCTCCTGATGGCCTAAAAGCTCTAAGTTTAATCCACAAAGGTGTTTGTGGAAATCACTCTAGAGGCTGATCTTTAGCATAGAAGGCTCTTAACGCAGGCTACTACTGGTTTGTTATGCATCAAGATGCTAAAGAGCTAGTACAAAAATGCAACCACTACCAACACTACAAGTTGGTACTAGCATTACCTGCCAGCGAACTACACCCGCAGACTAGTCATTGGCCGTTTATGCAGTGGAGGAAAAAACACGATGATCATGGTGACTGATTACTTCACTAAGTGGGTAGAAGCCAAGCCATGACAACTATGACTCAGACGAACATAGAACGCTTCATATGGAGGAACATCATTTGCCAATTTGGCATCTCTCAATCCATCATCACAAACAACGGCCTATAATTCCTAAGCAAAGATTTGGCGAAGTTCTTCCAGAAATATGGCATCAAGTGGCATATGTCGACGCTAAGGTATCCCCAAGGCAATAGGCATGCCAAAGCATCCAACAAGATGATTCTCGATTGCCTCAAGAAATCCCTATCCGAAAAGAAGGGAAAATGGCTAGACGAACTCCCCTGATGTCTAATGGGCGTATCGTCCCACCAAACGACGAGTAACTGGTGATACTTATTTTTTTTTGGCATTTGGTTCAAAAGCAATCATCCATCCCAATATGATCCATCCCAATATGATCATGCCAAGAATCGCGAGAAGGTTATCACCCACATCGCAGCCTGCTAGCTGCAACTCATTTCTAGATACAACAAAAGGGCCAAGATCTAGCAATTCTAGCCTGAAGATCAAGTCCTAAGAAAAGCCTTCATCATTGCTCGCAGAGAATGCTCCAAAAAGATAGAATGCCTACAATCTGAGGAAGTACCATGTTTGACCTCCTGCTACATCAAAGCCCTAAGACTCAAGCAACTCGACGGGCACTACCTCACAAGCCGAGGACTATCTAGTTGTTATGCAGTTCCTACCTTACAGCTAAGTTCTCGTTCATTTCACTCGTCGTTTTTCAATCAGGAGTTCATAAGTAATCTACAACTTATGCTTGGCTGCATGCTTACAACAACTGATCACTCATGCACTTCAAAAGAAGACTGCACCCTTCTTAGGGACTTATTTTAGGAATTGTACCCCCCAAGGACCAACCATGTTTTCTAGTGCAAGAGGGTAAACCAATTCCCTGACACTCACATGAGTTCGCTCTCTAATGCGGGAAGATAAACTTTACACTCTGAATATCCAGACGTGGATGAGTTGAGCTACCCTGGTATAAGTAGGTGCATGATGGCTTGTGCCAGGATTCCTAGAAGTAGCCACAATTGTCTTTTTCAAGGCTTAGATAACTGAAGGATTTTGGGTCTCTTGGCCTAATCCATGGGGAATCGGGCCTCAGAAATGGAGGTGGCACATTACGCAATACACTCGATAGACGGCTGCCTTGGAACCCTAAAGCTGCTACCAAGTACACTAAGGTAGCCTACGATTTCCAAAAGATTGCCTACGACTTGCCTTTCGAGCAGAAAGCTACGCTAAACTTATACAACCGCACATTTTTGTGAAAGGTTAAACAAGTTAGTGTGCATATACGAAGCTTTATCCACTGCCGTCATGCTACATAGTCGATAAGCTTCACCTCTGCCAAGCGAGGAATGATCATTTAGATCTACACTAATTCCTAAAGTGTTGTGATACTTCCTACGCAACCTATGAAATTGGTTACATAAAAAGCAATGAGTTCTCTTGGACATTTTCTTACGAAATTCCATACAATCATGTACTCTTGAACGAAAGGTTAGCGAATTTCATAACCCAAAATCTCTAGTATGTTGTGATGCAGGCCACACAGCTCAAATGATTGAAGAAAGCTAAGGTTAACAGCCAAGTGGTCACGCGGACTCGTCTGCTACTGTAAGTAAGGTGTTTGGTCGACCCTATGGCTAACAACCTTGCAAAAAGTTATACACCAACACTTACGGCCGCATAGGCTACACGGGCTTGTCTGCTTATAGAAAAGTAACACGGCTGCTGCTGGCCTAAAAGTCAAGGGTTGGGTGTAAACAAAATAAGCAAAGATGAAGAAAAACCAATAAAGCAAGTTTATTAAATTTTCTAGCAAAATTGATAAGCAAATAGAAAAGGCCAAAGGAGTTCAAGCAAAGCGAAAAACAACAAGGAAAACAAAGAAAATTCTAAAGGCTACTTAGAAGACTACTCTTCAGCATCTTGGACATCCCACGACTACTTGGTCGCCATACCTTTAGTAGCCGCGAAGCTTTCAGCAGCAGCATCATCTAGCGCTTCATCCTCGGCTGCCCCAACCTGGGCACCAATTTCTCCGACTACTTCACCAATGGAAGCCTTAAAAGTAAAAGTAAGCAAATATTCCGGAGAAATAAAGAAGGTGTCGATGTCTTTCCTAGCAAACTCAAAGTCAGATGACAAGATGATTTACATAACCCAGCTCGTAGAACTCGGCCTAACTCTGAACAAGTGAAGCCTCAATCCCAGCTTTCTCACCCTTTAGCTACACGGACGTGCTGTTGCTCATCCACTTCATTCTTCAGACTTTCGTTGATCTTCAGTGCACCTTGGAGTTCCAACACTTGGGGTTCAAGTATATCAACGATCTTCTTGAAATGGATCACTTAATTATACACAACAATCAACTCGTCATCATTTGCGTAAGCAGCGGAACGAAGCTTAGAAACAGCACGCTCAAGTTCTTGAATCTAAGGTATGTAACAACCAATCTCATTCACTGCACTTTCATCCTTAACTTGGATCGTGTTAAGCCTAGTTTTCAAGTCAACGATCTCCTGGCAAATAGTCTCAAGCTGCAAAGAAGTGGAGGCAAAAATATTGGACTCCTTTAAAGCGACAAGCTCAAACTCCAACTTTTTGATCTTCTCGGCAGAAGAATAAGCTTCAGCTACCATAGTCTTTTGCCATCTCTTTAGCAGCCTTGGTATCCTCTTAGTTAAGGAACATAGACTCGGCTGCCAGAATTGTTGTTTTCTACATCATAACAAGCAGAGCAGTCCTTCTATATTAGGTCGTATGTTTCACAAAGAAAGTTGGGCAAATAACCCATCTAACGCCATCAACAATCTTGCCATATGCGTCTATGTCTTCAAGCAAATCTGGCTTCAAAAGTGCACAAATCTCAGTAGCCTTTTCAGAAACAAACTTGGGGGACTTTTCACAATTGCCTACGTGAGCAAACTCCACCTTAGCAGCAAAGTCTACCTTATCACTCTTCATATTAGCAAGCTTCTCCAAAGGTGAATTGGATTTAGCTCCCAACAGACGTCTTAATACAGACTTCAACACTAGGGGCATGACAGAACCTCTATGCTGAGTAATCCTATCCGCAATCGTACTAACCATTTTCGGCATGGTAAGCATCACAGGCTCGGAACTAGTAGCTTCATTTTTCTTCCCATTGGAAGAAGTCAAGTCAATCATAGGCCTCTTGGTAGCAGACAAACCCTCACGAGCAACGGATGAAGTTTTCAGTTTTTTCTCAACTGGCATCTCTTGAGCAGGCGGGGAAGATCTCTCATTTCCATCTTTATTCATAGTAGGCTTCACAACAATGATCAGATTAGCCAATACATCTGCCTTAATCTTCTTTATCTCTTCTCTCGGGAATAGCTCACATTTATTCCGACGAAGAGGACTAAGCAGCCAAAGCTATTCATGGTACTCAACAAAAGAGCTCAACCAATATTCGCTTTTCCATCATTTTTTTCTCTCGGACCAATAGGTAGGAGGCCTCCATCCCAAGCATTCCAGCAGCCTATGAGGCCCGTAACTTTCTTATTTATCTCAATCGCTAACCTAGCCCGTGTCAGGTCTAAAAGGCCAAAGGACATGAGCCATGCGGCTCGCCTAGCATTACGCCCCAACTCTTCAATCCGTAGCCCCAGGCGCACAGCTGCCCTTAGCTTTAGCCAAACTGAGCAATTTAAGCAGTGGTTCCTACCACAACACTTCATCGGCCTATGCTGAGCCAACTCCTGGCCCTTGCCAACCGCTATGCCGCGCCATCTGGATGACTGCCCCGCAGCAGCACTATCCAAAAAAAAGACAAGGAAAATTAATTTTTTTTCTTGCCTCAGTGTGGCTCAAAAAAGACGAAGAAAGCAACGAAAGACGGTCCTTTGCAAGGGCAAGTGTTGAAGATTGCTAAGGGAGGAGAACAAATATCCTTTAGCTTTCTCTCTCTTGTAGGGTAAAATAAATTGTTCTCTGAAGTTGATTTAATAATCTAATTAAGGTAGACTTAAATAGACTTTAGAAGCCAATTATTTTCCTTCCCTAGAAGGATCTAATTTCCATTTAAAGAGGGAATCTACATCAAAACAGGAAACAATCCTATGTTTCATAAAGTAAGAAGATCTTTACACCTACTGCCCTTTCCTGTGAGCAGTCTAACAGGTGTGGGGGCATTTGTGGAGCCAAAAATAATCAAGAAAAATATGGAGGCGATACGTCGCTTTTTTGGGTAAAAAAGCCAAAATTACTCTCGAGGTACACCGGAACTCAAACACGCAAGTAGTGGACAATAACGGCTCAATCAAGGTCAAAGGTGAACAAAATAGGTATCCATTCAAAACCTATTTCATCAATCCTCATCAAATCCTCCCCACAATGTAACCCGAAATTATTCTTTCAAATTAGGATTAATTAACAAAATTAATTGATTAATTTCCTAATTAATTGATTAATTTTCTAATTAATTTCCTAATTGATTGCAAGATATTATTTTGACATAATATCTTGTAATTAGAGCCAAGAAACCACCATAAGTGGTCGGACACCTTTTCTCCAAAGAGGGCCGACCAAACCCCTATAGATAGCCTTCATTTTCTCCAAAACCCTAAGTTCAATTTTCTTCTAAAATTCTCCAAATTTCTCTAAACACTTTCTCTCTCAAATTCTAACTTTGGCATCGGACGTTCTTAGCCAAAGCCCCCTCCCCCAAATTCATTGTGGGCACGTGAAGCTATTCGCCTTGACCTAAGGTGTTAATTGTTTTGTAGGTGCATTTTCGTCCAAGAAGAAGAAGGCGGAAATTTACATCCACAATAAGAAACCAAGGAACCACATTAGGAGCCTTAAAAGACAGTGAATAACCAACATGGAGTCTGTTTCAATCCATAAATATTTTAGTTCTTTAACCCATGGTATACGCCCGGCCTCAATGAAAGCAAAAATTTATGCTGCAACTAAACTTATAAATTTTGTGTTTGATGCAAAATCCAAAAGCCCCCCAAAATCTAGCACGTTCGTGGGCACAATACACATTGATATTAACCTTGAGCCATCCAGCTTTTGGTAACCTCTAAATGTTTGGAATAAAGGATAGAGGTGCAGTCACAATAGAAAGCGCTGAGATACCCAATATGGAAAAAATAGCCAACACTAAAAATAAAAAGCTACCACTCAAAAACAAGCTAGAGCCGAGTCATGAAACCGAGCTGCTAGCTAGCACTTAGCATAATCCAAGAAAACATACTTGCCCTCATAGCGAATTTGATTACGAAGAAGCAAAATGTCCCATATAAAAGTACAAGCCACTATAATCTAAAGTTTTTAAGTAAAACCCGAAAAAGTTATAAGAAATTTTTCAAAAAAAAACTTGTAACACTAGAGAATGATGACGAAAAAGCTTTAACATCAAAGGCAAAGGCTCACAGTCTTAGAACATTCTAGAAAATAATGTGAGAGAGAGCCTTAACAGCTGAATTACAAAATGAGCGACGAAAAGCCATCGAAACTCTCTTATGTTAGAGTACTGTATTAGTGAAGAGACGACCTTGTAAAAGTTTCCAAACAGTTAGACTTTTCCTTGGTTGAATTCGATTAGACCAAATGGTTTTCCGCCAAAGCATTTGGATATCAAAGTTAAGCAAGTGAGAATAAGCCTTTTTAGCTGTAAGAATACCAGAGAGAGCCATACTAACATAAAGGGTCTGAAGATGCCTGCAACTGAAGATGATTAATTGAAGTTAAAGCAGCAATTTTAGGAAAAATAATAATGAAATCCAATAGCAATTCCCAATGAGAACTGCATAACTACGACTCTGACCATATGAGCAAGAGCATTAGAGATGTTAAGTTAGGAAATCAAAGGCAAGCTCAACCAATTATCAAACCAAAAAGAAACTTGAGAACCATCACCAATAATCCAAGTCGAATGTGAAAAGATAATAGGGAGAACTTTTTTAAACCTAGCCACACAGAGAATTTTTTTATAAGTGGGAAGAGGAACCGAACCTCTATGCAAGAAGCGAGCACACATGAAAATAGCCACTAAAAAAGAAGAATCCACTATATTCTAACAATGCTTTAAAAGAAATGAGCGATTTAGAAACACCAAATCCTTTAATCCTAAGCTACCAAGATGCTTTGGGTGACAATAAAAACGCCAAGAAATCAAAGAAGTACCCCGAGTGTCCAGACCACCTAACCAGAAAAAATTCTTTACCCGACGTTGAACTTGGTTTAAAAGAAGACGAGGCTAAGCTTACAATTGAAAACTATAAATTAAATGCTTTGGATGACATATGGGATAAGCTGTAAGCGACCCAATTGAGAAAGCATAAGGCTCTTCCAAGTTGAGAGTCTACATTTTACTTTATCCGTAATGTCCTGAAAGTAATAGCGCAAAAATCGAGCTTCGAAGATAAGAACACCGAAATATTTGACTGGGAAAGAACTCACTCGAACTCGAAGAAGATTCTTGATAGATCTCTGCCTTGGTTGGCGTACATTTACCGAAGAAAACAAAAGATATTGATTTGTTGACTACTTGAGCTGAGTTAAGCGCATATTTCATGATAAATCTCATAAGGTGTCTAAGTTCAGCACGGGTACCACGCAAAACTATCATAATATCATCAGCAAATAAGACATGAGAAGGGGCACACATAACCTATTCAGCATAGAAATCAACTCACTAGATGAAATTAACAACGATAATCCATGGCTCAAAACCTCCTCCCCAAAACAAAATAATAGAGGAGACAAAAGATCACCCTGTGGAACACCTCTACAATAGGAGAAAAAGAAAGAAAATTGCCCATTAACTAAGAAAGATAGATAAACAGATCGTAGAATCTCCTCCACCCAATTAACAAACACATGGGAGAAACCAAAAGTTTTCGGAAGGCGTAACAAAATAGACTAGCCTAAAGTGTCAAAAGCCTTTGAATATCTAATTTGATTACAACATTACCTTTGACACATCATTTATCAAAGACATTCATGCACTCAAAAGTGAGAACAGTGCATCAGAAATGGTAGAACCTTTAGAAAAACATGTTGTTGAAGCGATACAATCCTTGAACTACGTGGGTCCAATCTATCTATAAGTGTAAGAATGTGAATGATAATTTTAAAGATAAAATTGGCCAGAGCTATAGGACGAAGTTGGAAAACTGAGTTTGTGATGAGTCAATTTCATATTATATATTTTACCCTATTCTTAGTATGTTTTGGGTGATTATTTTGATAGAATTTTAATACTTTGTTTTATATTTTCAATGTAGGACATCTGACGTTCTCTAGAGCAAAACATGACCAAACGGATGAATGTTGGAGTAATTCAAATTGGAAGAGGTTCGTGTGTCTCTTGGCGTGTTTGTATCAAAATTTGGGATTTTTTTACCAAGTGAAAATAGTTAAACACACAAATTAAACCCTCTTTTTGACAATTGTAGTATATGTATAAGTAGGGATCGTTCTAGACCGGGGATTAGGAGGGATTGTTAACCACTTGGATTTGACTCAAAAACGTAAAATAACAATATGAAACACTATACTAGACTCAAAGAATGCAAAACTAAACTTGAAAACACTAAGACAAACCAAAAGACTCAAAACAACACAAACACACTCAAATCTGCCTAAAAACCACTTTCTGGGCAGATTTGAGCACAAACACAAATTTGGACGAAATTAAGTAATAACTTGACTCAAGAACGTAAAAACACAATATAAAACACTAAACTAACTCAAAGAATGTAAAACTAAACACTTAAAACATTAAAACAAACCAAAAGACTCAAACATCACCCAAAACACTCAAAACTGCCTTAAAATCACTTTCTGGGCAGTTTTGAGCACTTTGGTGAATCTGGACGAAATTGGGAAATAAAATGAATCAAAACACTTAAAAGCACAAACTAAATTGATTTCTAACTAAATTGGACATTAAAGTAAAGGGGGATTTAGATTTATACGAAAATTGAAATAACAAAACAAGTTAATAAACTAAACAAATTGTAAAACGAATTTGATGGAATGGAATGAATGGATGATAGAATGGCTAAGGGGTTCATCTCCATACATGTTATACTTGCATAATAAAATGATTTCCAATTGCATTTCAATAAACTATGATACTCAACACCCCAAGTTAACCGTGATGCACTAATTAACCTTCAAATCTTCCTAACGTTATTGAATTGGATGATGCATGCGACAATTCAAAACATTCCCCACAAGTCCTCAACATGAATGCATAGAAGAGGTACAAGCAAGAATCATTACGCTCTATGAAAATTATAAGTGTTGACGAGGCATTCGTTACTATGGATTGCATGAAACTTATGCCAAGAATTCATTTAACGCGATTGTTTATAAGCAACCTCCACTACTTGTGAATATAAGTTCATAACGATTAGGTGAAACTTACTTATATTCTAGCGTCATATTCATGCATGAAAATTAAGTGTGCACTCTCAATGAACATACATAAATAAGTTATCAATCAAACAGTTAAACGAATTGAATCCACAACTTATGAAACGCAATTAGAAGTATTCAAATCAAAATGCAAGCATAAACATATATTTGAATCACCCCCTAACCAAGGGGGGTTTAGTTCCTCATGGTACAAAACAAAGAGAATCAAAGAAACACCTAAACATTCCAACAACTCAAACTTGAATTGTATGAACGTTTAGGCACTCTTCTCTTCCATTCCTCATACGTACAAAACAAAGAGAATTGAATTTAAACATTGAAATCAAAGAAACACCTAAACATTCCAACAACTCAAACTTGAATTGTATGAACGTTTAGGCACTCTTCTCTTCCTCGTTGTTGTAGCACAAGGTCTAAGGATAGTTTGATGGTGTGAATGGTTTGGGGAGTGGTGTTTGGATTAATAGGGAAGGCACGGCACAAGGGTGGTTTGATGTCTACATTTCTGCAATGGATGAGTTTATGGAAGAGTGTTTGGAATGGATGAATTTCTGGCACAAAGGCCTTATTTCTGTGGTGAATGGATTGTGTATGAATGAGTGTGAATGAATGAGTATTTATAGGTGAAATGGGGGGAACATGACAGCTAGGTTGCATGTGCACATGTTGGTTGAATGATTATGAGTGCATGTGGCTGAAATAGCATGTGGAATGGCTGGAAATGCAAGGAGAAGGCATGTGCACGGTTTTGGGAGAGAATGGGAGTGCAAGTGGCTGAAATGTTAGAGGAACAAGTGCATGTGGCTGCATTGTGGTGCAATGATGGAGGAACAATCTGAAAATGCAAGGTATGGCTGGAATGATTGTGTTTGTTTGAATGTGCATGTGATTAAATTAAAGGATGCAAAGTAAATAAATAATGAATGCATGTGTTGAATTATGAAGATGCATGTGCAATGAAGTGGAATGACAATCTGAAATGGGATAGGTACCCACGGCAATGATGATTTCTGGTGGTGTTTTGGGTGCATGTGGAATGAATGATTTCTTGGTGAGTGGATGCATGTGTTGATTAAAGGGGGAATGCAAAGGAAAAGCTAGAAATGCATGTGGAGTGGCTGCAAGGTGAATGAATAATGAAATGGGAAAGCATGTGCAAGGTTTTGGTGTGAATGATTGAATGTGCATGTGGCTGCAATGGAGGAGGAATCCTTCAATTTCGTCCATCCTCTTGGCTCCAAGCATATGATATCCATTCCAATCTCTAATTTGCTCCAAAAGGCTCCAAAAGGCATCCTTTTGCATACTTTGCCCTTAGAACCTGAAAACACACAAAAGAAGCATAAAGGACTAAAATAACTAAAGAAACATAACGTAAATGCACGAGAACAAGCCATTTAAGTCGCATGAATATGCTCCTATCAAATACCCCCACACTTATCTTTTGCTAGTCCTCGAGCAAAACAAAACAACAAAAGAACACGAAACTAGACAAAACGAACAAAACACAACCTACACCTTCCAACAATCGTCTCACGGATTTCCAATGCACATGACAAGTTAAAAATCATTAGTCCCATAGATTTTTGTCATCTTCACACTTAAGTACATTCTTACTCATAGTCACCACATATTATTTCACAATTAAGCATTTAAAACTATGTTTTGAATGTAGTAACATGCCTTAGAGAATTTGCTCAAATCCTTACAAGATATGCACTCGTTTTTCACATAGATTTTCTGACTACACACCCTACACTAGGTATATGTGAGAAGATTGATGTAAACATGTAGACGAACACTCACATATGTTATAACAAGGAAAGCATTTTCTGGAATTATTAACATGTATATATATGATCTCATGAATGGAATGCTACTACTTAGAACGAGAACCAGTGATTCCATAAGCTCATATCAATTCCAAACTCCACATTATTGAACACATAACGATCAAGATAGAAGCATAAGGGTTGAAACGGGGCTAAAGGTGTTTGGCTAACAAAGAAAGGATAGGGAAAACAAATGTTCTTTAAGCAATAGTGAGCAAAGTATTAAATTAGGCACTTAGAATTCCCTTTAGAACGCAGAAGTCAACTTTGAACACCCAAGGGGAAGTCACACAAAACTTAGGGCCATATTCAAACTTTTTGGGCCCTTTCTTCAACAATCACACTTGTGAGTCCATTCTCACTTATTTTCACTCTTTTTCTTTTTTTTCTTCTTCTTTTTCTCACATTTTTTTTTTCTTTTTCCCGTGCCTCCTTTAAGACTTAGGCACATACATACACACAAAAATCCCTTCCCCCACACTTATTTTCTGCAACATATTAATCAAAAGGAATTCTTTTAAGTCATGCTCACTATACTTCAAGAACAAGGGTATAGGAAAGTCCTACTCTAGGTTAGGTAAGGGGTGATTTGGTTAGCAAAGAAAATAGGCTAAACGAGGCTCAACGGGGTTAAAACTAATATATACGAAATATGGGAAGTAAGGCTATTTGGCTATGGTGGCAACAACTTCATCTTGATATATATTATGCAATTCAATGTCATGCTTTGAATGAAACGGATATAAGTTCTAGCATTTAGTTCTATCATGATACAATTGCATTCTAAGTAGCAACCAAGCAAGGAATAATGAGATCATGCAACAACTTTAGAAAACAAAGAATCACAGAAAATAACTCTCCAAAGAAAGTAATGGCTCGAGTCTCACAGGGATGTAGCGTTTGTTTGAGTTCCTTCCTTCAAGCATGTTACAAAAACGAATTTTTCTTTTATGATTGCATGTGAAGTCATACATTATAACCATAACCAAGCATATACCAAGAGTAAATCAAACTTTTCTCTATGTTTATAACTCTTTTTAACCGTCATGCAATTACAAACCAAATGCTTATCATTGTGTTGGAAGGTACCCTAAGACACAAACACACAAAAACGACTCAAAACACTCTTTTTAGGCTTTTTAAAACATGTTTTTCAAATTTTTATGTGATTTTTGGAGTTATAAAAACAAAACATACTAAAACACTCTAAAACAACTTAAAAACACCTTAAAAAAGTAAGGAACAACATTTGAAGTTATGGGTGATAAAATCCAACGAGTTTGCATCAACATACTTAGTTACCCCCCCACACTTAAATCAAACATTGTCCTCAATGTTTTAAGCATAGATTCACACAAAACATAAGTAAACACACAAAAAGCACTTAAACATAGTAAACATGGCAGAATGTAATTAACAAAGAGAAGAGTTTAGGGACGCAAATCTGGTTATGGAGTGTAAATTCCCTCTTCTCCTTGGTGATTGCACTGAGGCTTTGATCTTTGTGATTCCACAAGCTTACTCTTGAACTGGTTTCCGCCCATCGTTGATTTTCCTTTGTGCTACTCTTGAACTGGGCAGCATGATTCAATTGGTCTCCCCCGAAGGTCTGAGCTTACTCCTTTGGTCTGTTTCTTTGTTCAATCTTTCCAATTCGTATTGAAAAGGGTTGGAGGATAACTCAGCCTAAGTTTGTCTCCACATGCTTCAATGTATCATTTTCCCTTGCCTTACTTGCTCCGTTGAAGATGACTACTCGAGAGCAACGCTAGGTAAGCAATCAGGAATAGATTCTAGGCAGTTGGCTCCAGATCGGAAGACTGACTCCAAGTGCCGGCTGATTGCTTCTTTCACTTTGCCATGCGAGTAAGAACAAGGACAAAGAAAAGGACAGGGAAAGAGCATGATATGAGATACTTTTGCTTTAGACCTTGATGATATGAGATACCTTTGCTTTTGAAGAAACGGCGAATGAAGCAGCACATGTATTTGTTGTGGTTGTCTCCACATGCTTCGATCGACCGAGGACTTCTGCCTCATTTGTACTCCAGGTTTCTGGTATCTTCTTTGGGGGAGAAAAAATTGAGTATTTCAAAAGGCGTTGCTGGGAGAGCGCCCTCAGAGGTGCGGAAGAGTTGGACATTTTCTTCAGGTTTGCCTTGCCATAGAAGACGAAGGTCGACATATATAGAGATAATATCAAGTGGTGGTACTGTTCTTTTACCCTTGTCGACAAACGTTTCTTCAATTTCTGAGCAAACGGCTCTTCGATTTCTGAACGGACACCCCATCGATTTCTGCACAGGCGCTCCTTCGCTTTCTGAACGACACGTGGTAGTGCGGATGCGGCTCTGTCAGAGCTCTTTTGACAAAGTCACACGCATTTTCTGAAAAGCAGAGAAAGCGTCGCCGAAATTTACGCTTGTCGGCAAAAGTGTAGTTGCGATGATGACCTCCACGTGAACTTTTGACAAAGTTGAACGCGTTTTCTGAAAAGCAGAGAAAGCGTCGCCGAACTTCCGCCGGAAATTCCGGCTTTTTGAATTGGTGGACGCGTCGCCTTGGCTTCTTATAGAGCTATCGATCACCACAAACAAACACACTCTGAAGATTTCCCATTCTTGAAAATCGACTCCGGCCCTTTGAAATTTAACTCCATCCCTTCTATTTGAACACTTTTGAAAAATGGCAAACTCATCGAACCTTAGCTTGGAATTGAGCCTTAGCAGTGATACGGGTGCGCCGCGTCAAGGTAACGTATGGCGCCCTTCTTTCTTATCTTCTAACGGTCCTCTCACAGGTGAAGACTCCGTGATGCAGGACGCCACAACAGCTACAATAGTAGCTAGGAACCTCCTCACTCCAAAAGATAGTAGGCTGCTGTCAGGACGGTCCGATGAGTTGGCCGTTCAAGAGTCCCTCGCACTTAGTGTTCAGTGTGCGAGTTCTGTGTCCAACATGGGCCAACGCCTGCTTGCCCGCTCTCGTCAGGTGGAATCATTGATGGCAGAGGTGGAAAGTCTCAAGCAGGAGATCCAGCAGCTTAAGTATGAGAATAGAAGTTTGCACGTGCTTGCAAACAACTATTCAACGGGCATGAAGAGGAAGCTTGATGAACTGCAAGAGTCTGAAGGTCGGATTCAAAGCGACCGTCAAAGGTTTTCTGCTTATCTCCAGAGGCACCTTTTTCCTGGCTCATCCAGCGCTTGGCCAAGTATTGAGGCCTGGAATGCTCTATCTTCGATGCCTCCCGCTCCGATGCCTCCTGCTCCGATGCCTTCCGCTCCGATGCCTTCCGCTTCGATGCCTTCCGCTCTGATGCCTTCCGCTCCGATGCCTTCCGCTCCGACGCCTCGTAGTGGGGCTTCACGTAAACAACCTTTGTGAAGCACCATCTTTCTCCATGTTTAGTATTTTATTTAATATATGAAACTTTTTTTTTTTTTTTTTTTTTTTTTCAATGCATTGGGTTGCCTCCCAAGTAGCGCTTTCTTTTACGTCTTGCAGCCGGACGAAGAACCCAATCACTCCAGGATACGTTCACGAATCGGATGAGAACTCCGAGTCATAAACTAGTACCTAAAACAAGAAACAAAATAAGAGTAAGAATCTGGAATAAAAATAAAAACAAACGAAAATAAAACAATCCAAGGGATTAGCAAATTTTCTAATCCCCGGCAACGGCGCCAAAATTTGATGCGAAAATAGTTAAACACACAAATTAAACCCTCTTTTTGACAATTGTAGTATATGTATAAGTAGGGATCGTTCTAGACCGGGGATTAGGAGGGATTGTTAACCACTTGGATTTGACTCAAAAACGTAAAATAACAATATGAAACACTATACTAGACTCAAAGAATGCAAAACTAAACTTGAAAACACTAAGACAAACCAAAAGACTCAAAACAACACAAACACACTCAAATCTGCCTAAAAACCACTTTCTGGGCAGATTTGAGCACAAACACAAATTTGGACGAAATTAAGTAATAACTTGACTCAAGAACGTAAAAACACAATATAAAACACTAAACTAACTCAAAGAATGTAAAACTAAACACTTAAAACATTAAAACAAACCAAAAGACTCAAACATCACCCAAAACACTCAAAACTGCCTTAAAATCACTTTCTGGGCAGTTTTGAGCACTTTGGTGAATCTGGACGAAATTGGGAAATAAAATGAATCAAAACACTTAAAAGCACAAACTAAATTGATTTCTAACTAAATTGGACATTAAAGTAAAGGGGGATTTAGATTTATACGAAAATTGAAATAACAAAACAAGTTAATAAACTAAACAAATTGTAAAACGAATTTGATGGAATGGAATGAATGGATGATAGAATGGCTAAGGGGTTCATCTCCATACATGTTATACTTGCATAATAAAATGATTTCCAATTGCATTTCAATAAACTATGATACTCAACACCCCAAGTTAACCGTGATGCACTAATTAACCTTCAAATCTTCCTAACGTTATTGAATTGGATGATGCATGCGACAATTCAAAACATTCCCCACAAGTCCTCAACATGAATACATAGAAGAGGTACAAGCAAGAATCATTACGCTCTATGAAAATTATAAGTGTTGACGAGGCATTCGTTACTATGGATTGCATGAAACTTATGCCAAGAATTCATTTAACGCGATTGTTTATAAGCAACCTCCACTACTTGTGAATATAAGTTCATAACGATTAGGTGAAACTTACTTATATTCTAGCGTCATATTCATGCATGAAAATTAAGTGTGCACTCTCAATGAACATACATAAATAAGTTATCAATCAAACAGTTAAACGAATTGAATCCACAACTTATGAAACGCAATTAGAAGTATTCAAATCAAAATGCAAGCATAAACATATATTTGAATCACCCCCTAACCAAGGGGGGTTTAGTTCCTCATGGTACAAAACAAAGAGAATCAAAGAAACACCTAAACATTCCAACAACTCAAACTTGAATTGTATGAACGTTTAGGCACTCTTCTCTTCCATTCCTCATACGTACAAAACAAAGAGAATTGAATTTAAACATTGAAATCAAAGAAACACCTAAACATTCCAACAACTCAAACTTGAATTGTATGAACGTTTAGGCACTCTTCTCTTCCTCGTTGTTGTAGCACAAGGTCTAAGGATAGTTTGATGGTGTGAATGGTTTGGGGAGTGGTGTTTGGATTAATAGGGAAGGCACGGCACAAGGGTGGTTTGATGTCTACATTTCTGCAATGGATGAGTTTATGGAAGAGTGTTTGGAATGGATGAATTTCTGGCACAAAGGCCTTATTTCTGTGGTGAATGGATTGTGTATGAATGAGTGTGAATGAATGAGTATTTATAGGTGAAATGGGGGGAACATGACAGCTAGGTTGCATGTGCACATGTTGGTTGAATGATTATGAGTGCATGTGGCTGAAATAGCATGTGGAATGGCTGGAAATGCAAGGAGAAGGCATGTGCACGGTTTTGGGAGAGAATGGGAGTGCAAGTGGCTGAAATGTTAGAGGAACAAGTGCATGTGGCTGCATTGTGGTGCAATGATGGAGGAACAATCTGAAAATGCAAGGTATGGCTGGAATGATTGTGTTTGTTTGAATGTGCATGTGATTAAATTAAAGGATGCAAAGTAAATAAATAATGAATGCATGTGTTGAATTATGAAGATGCATGTGCAATGAAGTGGAATGACAATCTGAAATGGGATAGGTACCCACGGCAATGATGATTTCTGGTGGTGTTTTGGGTGCATGTGGAATGAATGATTTCTTGGTGAGTGGATGCATGTGTTGATTAAAGGGGGAATGCAAAGGAAAAGCTAGAAATGCATGTGGAGTGGCTGCAAGGTGAATGAATAATGAAATGGGAAAGCATGTGCAAGGTTTTGGTGTGAATGATTGAATGTGCATGTGGCTGCAATGGAGGAGGAATCCTTCAATTTCGTCCATCCTCTTGGCTCCAAGCATATGATATCCATTCCAATCTCTAATTTGCTCCAAAAGGCTCCAAAAGGCATCCTTTTGCATACTTTGCCCTTAGAACCTGAAAACACACAAAAGAAGCATAAAGGACTAAAATAACTAAAGAAACATAACGTAAATGCACGAGAACAAGCCATTTAAGTCGCATGAATATGCTCCTATCACATGGTTTTTCAAAAGGTTTCACAAAACTTAATGAGTCATGCTTGTTTAGATTTGATCTGAATATCACAGACAGATTGCATGTTTGACATACGGGGTCCAAGTAAGCATATATTAGGAAAACCTAACCTTTGAAATATGCATTTATAAATCATAAGTAATTTGGGAAAACTATATAGGATTGTTAAGATGACGACGGATCCCTAGTGCTTTCTTAACTTGATCTCTACAAAACTATTTCCTTTTTCCTCATCTTTAGTATTGCAGATCGGTTTACTTTTATTAGTTAAATTCGTTTTTATTAAAGTAGGACATAAAATCAATCATCTCAAATTTCTATTTTACAATAATTAATTGGAATTTGGTTTGCTTCAAATTATTTAATAATTACTGTGGAGAACGACCTTGCGAAAACCGTTCATAATACAGTAACCTTGTCATTCTTGCAAGTATTATAGGAGTTTTTAACCCTTTTGTGTGTGGTAAAATCCCTATTAATATGCACCTCGAACCTTAGGAATAAGAACTATTAATGCTCAAAACTTGTAGGTTAAGTAATTTAAAATAATAAATACTTGTAGGAATTTCAGATATAATGTAAGATGAATTGGACTCAAAGATGTAAGTGGTTTACCTTTTAAAACTGGGCTACGTTCACTGTGGTACTAGGATTTATATTGATATCAAGATTGAAAATAGTGATCGGCTAATACAAGTATGTTATCCCTCTTTCAGTCATCGGACCTCTATTTAAGAGGCCTCCTCTCCTTTATATAAGCCCTCAATTAAACCCCTCAACCTTAAGTTAGCCCAATTGCCATTTAATGTGCCACATACGTAGCATAGGGTGTTGACAGCATTTCTGTTACTTGGTCCTAACATTTGGCAGGGAAGTGACATCCGCTTAGCTTAGATATCATGTTTTGTTAAAACAATACAAGTCGAGCACATGTGCAGCCTCAGTTATCCAATCTCGCCGACCTGAGCATTATTCTGACTGCTATTATGTCTTATCCTAGGCATCCCTATCACTAAAAGGTGGTCGTCAAATGGCCTAATTGTCATCTGGATAGATATGTCACTTGGAGTACGTGTCTTAAAGTTGTCAGTCTACCTACGTTCGTGCGGTTGTCGTAATCCTTCGTACACTCCTCGGTCAGCCTTTGCACTTGGGCTTGTCCTCTTTTAAGCGCCCTGGGCCTCAGGCTTCACATTCTCTTATTAGGCTTCTTAGGGTTCCTTTCTCGGCCAACCCCACTCTTTGGGCTTTAAAGAGTTCAACAATAACAAGAACAACTAGGTTAGAATTAAATTGAAGTGGAATTTTCTCATGAATGAAAAAAACTCTGAATAGCCAAAACTATATATAGGCTAACTATGCTCAAGCAGATAGTATAGAAATATCCATTGAAACCATCAAGACCGAGAGAACTAGAAAGATCTAAACTTTTAACTTCTGTATGCACCTCCGATAGAAGAGGCACTCTAAGTAAAGCCACATTCTCTTCGTAAGTTGCCAAATTCGGAATTACTCTTTCAACTAGCCCAATATTTACTGTATTATCGCTCAAGGAGAACAAAGTCTTGTAATGTGTCACATTGTGATCTTGAATGGAGGCTAGATCATCTAACATTTGGGAATCAACATAAACTAGTACCAAAGATTGATGAAGCTTATTGAATTTCACCATAAAGTGAAACAAGTTTGTATTCTTATCCCCAGAGATAACCAGAACTCGAGAGTTATTAGTAAAAAAAAAAAAAAAAATATGTAACCTAAGGGCCTCATGTACATGACCTTCAGCTTGCTTTCTCTTGCAAATCTTTCATTAGAGGGACTAAGAGAAGCACTTTCCTATTGTATTACATCCAAATCATGCAAAGAACTATTCACAACAAAGTTGACATCTCCAAAAGAAGACCAGAAGCTTACCTTTAAGAACTAGTAACTTAGCTGCTAAGATGACACTAGATCCCAAAAGTTGAAGCTCACCCTTGTGTTTGAAATCAAAGACATAAAATCTAAGCTTTCTAACCACATTCTCTAAAAGCGAAAAGGAACTTTTGGCACCATAGATACCCAACTAAAAGACAAGAGAAGTGGGCAATGATCTGAAGGTATATGAGACAAGGTACAACTTAGTTTGAAAATGAGACACTTTGTTGGAAAATGAAGCACACCACAAGCAATATAGATAGTTTGAAATTCAGAGCAAGAAATACGGCTGGGCAGAACACCTCTTTTTTTTCATGGGACCCAAAACTCAATTAAAATATCCAAGTGCAATCCACAATGCGTGACCGTGAAAAGAGGAGATGGCCCTGAGTTCTTCCCGTAAAACTCGTCGCTCAATATATAGTTGGTTTTGGCATACACCCAAGTAAAAACACAATAAAAGGAATCTAAGGCACATGAGATGATCAGTTGCTGTGAAGAAATTGAAATAACTTGCACCAACAAATTATGAACACATAAAAACCAAAGATTGAGCCCTAAGGGACCCTGATAGTTAGTAGCCACATGGAATAAATGTAAAGAACGCCAAAACGAATGATGGATAGCTGACTTACCAACAAAGGGTTTCGAAATACACACTAATGAGTCGATTTTATACCATATATTTTACCCTAATCTTAGTTATAATTTATTAGTTATTTTGGTAGAATTTTGATACTTTGTTATGTATTCTTAATGTAGGACATTTGACTTCCTCTGGAGACAAATATGATCAAACGGACGAATTTTAGAGTGATTCCCATTGAAGGATGTTCGTGAGTCTGTTGACTTGATCGTATCAAAGTTTCATAATTTTATACCAAGCGATTTATTTATGGCGATGAAATAAAGAAGCAGCATGCAGTGCTGTCAAATTGACGTTTTGGGCTTCTTTGGGCTTTTTAGCGTTCAAGGTGATGTCTTTTGGGTTCGAGGCCTTCTGTAATTATGTTTGGGACATCTTAAGCTTTAAATATAGCCGTTTTGGGCCTATTTTGGATCCCTGAAGATTCAGAAACGTGGCTGTTTTGAGACTATGCAGGTTTTGGGTGAATTTTACTAGTCAATTTAGGATTATGTTTCTTAATTTATTTTAATTTATTTGGTTTCCTAGTTTTATTCTAAGACATTTTCTAGTAGTATAAATAAGGCTTTTTAGCCTCTAGGGTTTTTTAGAGAAGACGGAGGGAGAAAACGCACGCACACTTTAGAGAGCTTTTGGATTCAAGTTTATTTTCAAAGTGTTTTCTATCCTTGTTTTATATAATATTTCGTTGTATGATTGCTAGTAACTAAATTCCGTTTGCTAGGGCGAGGCCATGAGTCCTAGTAAGAATGTGTAGTGTCTTTTCAATTTGCTTATGATATTATGCATGCAGGTTTGAATTATTAATCACCCGTTTAAACTATCTAATTGTCTTAATGCTTTGCTACCATTAGGATCCTTGGAAGAGTAATTTGATGCAATTTTGGTCGGAGGTCAGTCCCTGAAATTGACGAAGGCTTCTTGTGATTAATATGTGCAAGTTCACTTAAGATGAATACCACGTCTTAAGGGTTGTATGGTTTTTCAAAAGGCTTCACAAAGCTTAATGAGTCATGCATATTTAGATTTGATCTGAATATCACAGAAAAATTGTATGTTTAATATACACTCTATATTGGGTGTGACATTCCGTCCCGGACTTTTCGTACTGTAAGGGTGAAATGACGGTTTTGCCCCTAATGGATAATTGTTGTTTGTGTGGTTGTTTTGGGTTCTTGGTTGGTTTCATCCCAGCCACACATCCATCATCATCCTCATTCCCCTCTCCTGTTCACCCTATCTATCCCGAGACTCTCTCTTTCTCCAATTCCTATCTTTTCGTACGGATAACACCACAAACCCTTGAAATTGTCACGGATCGAGGAAACAAACTACATATTCGTGCTCGTGAGGTCCTTAGAAGTTCAACCATACCCATTTCAGGTGAGGATACCTTCATTTTCACGTCTAACTCAGGATCCCCCGATTTGGTCATTGTTCATGCATACGTTAATTCTTGTGTTTTTTGGGAATTTCAAGCTTGTAGGAAGCTTGGTGAGGTCCTTAGGAGGCTCGGGGTAGTTCATTTGAAGGTTTTGGATGTCGGGATCGTAAGTTGCAGATTTGGCCGGAGTTTGGCCGGAGAAGATGACGGAATATTCCGTCAGTTTGGACGGAATATTCCTAACGACGTTAACGACATCAGTTAGATTTAACGGAATATTCTTGATGGCGTTAACTGACGCTGTCAGTGTGACAGGCACGTGCCTGCGCGTGGGCGGCGCGTGTGGCCATGCCTTGGCCGGCGCGTGGGGGCTCGTGCAGTGTTGAAAAATTATTTTAAAAATATGGGGTTGTTCGTGCGGTTGAGTAGATCACATTGGTGTGTTTGTACACCCCATTTGAGCATTGTATGAGAAGTTATTTCGTAATGTTGGTTATGTGCTTTAAAATTAACGTATTTATAGTTGTTTCGTATATAGGTGAGACCTATCCCGAGGACAAATGCGGTCACTCGAGGCAAGGGGGTTACGACCCTTCTACTTACCAGTGAGTGGACTTTTGGTTTTCTGTATATACCTATATACTTATGTTTTTCCCATAAAGTGAAATGAAACGTTTATACGTTTATATGCCATGCATATTGTTTGCCCATTTAATTATGCATTATTAGTTGCATATACATATATATATATATATGTGTGTGTGTTGGTGATGCGGACACACATGTAAGTGTCAGGTAAGTTATGGTGTATGTTTATGTTCAGTAGTGATTTGAGATGCATAGAGAGCTTATAACCTGCACCCCCGGTGTTAGTGCTCCTGCCCAAAGTTGGGCACAGTCCTTCACGTGATGTTCACCTCCCACACCACACGCTCATTTTGGATCCAAGTTAGGTGCACAGTCCTGTCGTACAGACCACTTTAGGTGGTTTCGACTCGTAGGTGATCCGCGATTATTCGCCCAGTCTTCACGTGATCGTAGCACTTGAGCGTACTTATTATACACCCAATCCTGTCGTACATACCACTTTAGGTGGTTCCGACTCGTGTGCAGGTGTAGTTAGTGAGTTGGAGATTTGAGCTCTAGATTCAGCCGTACAGGTCATGTTAGGTGACTGCGGCTGACAGATTACATGGCATTATTTAGCATTACTTGAGTACTTGCATTTTATTTCGAGGCATTTGACATGGCATATTTCTGAGCATGGTTATTATATATATGTATATATTCTATTTTCTGGGAAGTATACAGGTTTTACGGCGAGGGGTTAGAACTTGTTTATGAAATGGTTTTTGAAAAGCTTTGTTTTTGCCCACTCACGCTTTCTGTTTTGCACCCCTCCAGGTTCTAGTTTGGCTAGCACTCTTGGTGGCTCCCCAGAGGATTTCCCGGCTTATCTGACAGATTATCACGAGTATAGGACCACCTTTGGGTGTGTTTATTTAGTGTTGTTTCTCCCGGACTGCACTAGGTATTTCGTGCTCTGAACTTTGTTTGTCACACTTACGCTTGCACATGTATGCAATTTACTTTGAGTATAGCTAGGTTTGTTTTTATTCGTACTTTTATTATTATTTATTAGCTTCCGCACTGTGCACATGGTTACATCACTTCCACGTGACGGCCAACATGCCCTAATCTCGGTCGGGGTGTGTCACTGGGGGTCCAAGTAAGAATATATTATGAAACCTAACCTTCAAAATATGCATGTGAAATTGATAAGTAATTGGAAAAACTACATAGGATTGTTAAGATTACAACGGAACCCTAGGCTTTTACAATTTAATTTTCAAAAATTGTTTTCTTTTAGTTTATTTTATTTTGTCACTTTATTTAATTTTTTCTGTTAAATTCGTTTTTATTATTTGAAATCACAAAATCACATTTTTCCAAAACTTTGTTTTAAGTAATTAATTAAGATTTGATTTGATACAAATTATTCATTCAATCCCTGTGGAGAACGACATTGCTAGAACCAACTATACTACAATTACCTTGTACTCTTGCAAGTATTTTAGTATTTTTATCATTACATTTGCAGACGGTAAAAATTTCTATCACACACCATCGCTGGCGCATGAGACTCCCCCAGTTTCAGTTTCAGTTTCGTTCATACCTGACGAGTGGAATCATTTCCCAAACCTCGGGCATTCCAATGAATAATTTTCATTTAAGTTTTGTGCTTACCACGTGCTTCCTTGTGACGAAGGCTACAAACTTAGTTGATTTCTTCTTAACATATCCCTACAACAGATTCTTAATCTTTGGACGGTTTGAAACCAAAGTGAAACCCTCTTCATCCACATAAACGACTAGAGTGGATGCAGAGGAGGCAGAAATAGTATTAGTTGGCATTGAAGGGAGCTCAAAATCAAATCCAAGTTTCTCGACTAGAACTTAAATATGACCGGTGTTGTTAGAGAGATCGAAACTTGGTGGTGGGCCATCCGAATTGACAGGGAAACACCCCATCCCTGGTGCAAAAAGACAGGGTCATTGAGTCATACCATATTACTGAAGCCACGAATCCGGATCCTCTTTGTAAGAATTCTGGGGATATGTGAATTGTGTTTGTTCATCGTACAACATACTGTCAGAAATCATTTTACATATTTTAATTTAAAATTAAACACAAACATTATCTAATAAAAACTGATTGTACAATGCATGATGAACAGACAAGATTTACAAATTTCCAGGATCCTCACCAAAAAGATGGAATAGACACAATTCACTTTCCCAGTTAGAAATTAAATTAAAGGTTTTGTTTTGGTAAGAGCAAAAGCATCGTCATTCTTATATAAAGTAGTAAATTAAGGTTGGATTTTCTTTGTTTGTTTCAGTGGAGTGATGGCAACTAGGGATGCTATACCCATCAAACTGAAGCCATCGGTGTCCCCTCATCCTTTGTTTGTTTTAAGACAATAATATACAAGATCGATTTTGGTTTTAGAAGAAGACAAGATGTAAAGATAAGAGATGTTATTCCCTAAACAAATTTGTATAGTCGATGCAGACAATTCTCATGATAATTCTCTTTGGCTTTTAAAACACGATTATATAATACATGATAAAGTCCAATTATTATATACTAATGATCTCCCTATAAGTCGCATCAATCACAGCAAATAGCATGGAATAATATAATTCCCAAGATAGAAGAGATGAGGTAGTTCAAAATCTTACCTTGGTTGCGGTAAAATGCTCTGTTCTACTAAAAGTTACAAATTCTTACTCTGCACATTATTTTAGAAAAATATTAGGAGATCACACTTTGGTAAACTACTTGTATGTAGAAATAATTTTTTTTAAAATAATATTATATACGTTATCTTAAGTCATTTTTATGATCATCTTTAACTTAAGAATATTTAAATTCCAACAAAGTATATATGTAAAGTCACACAACCAACATCTTTCAACACATTACACTAACAACACTTCAACGTCTTTCTAGTTTTTACAAACACTAAAATATTTATTTGCAGTAGAATCTGAGTTAAATGATTCTTTTCATTATTTTAGCCATTGAATTTCAGTTTGGATCACTTTAAATCATCTACAAACTTACCACGGGACTTGATCATGTTTAATCTTAATTGTTACATTCAGCACAAAACAATTAACTGAAAAAAGAAGATATTTAAACCGTGACAAACCATTGGATGAGAAAAAAGTTGTTGGCTCATTGCACAAGCAGATGACACAAGAGCCCGTATCAATTAGCCCGTCCATGTGCATTTCGGGCGTCGGGTCAGACCCCTGTGCTTCAAGCAAATTGAGTGCGTCCACTCGCGCTATGAGTCCTATTCAGATTTAGGCTAGCCTAAGTTTTCATTTAAGTTTGGTTTGGGTTTGAGGTTGGAGGAAGTTTTATTTGTACATGCTAAATTCTTAAATTTTAGGATTTATCCCTCTCCATTTACTTAGAGACATAAAAGTTGGTGAAAATTTTATGCATGATGAGACATATGTCCAACTAGGCACTTGCATGCCAATAATTAAAGATCATTCCCGATCCTTGCGGTGCAGAAGTGTCTGATTTTGATTCCTGAAATCAAGATCACAAGCATGTAAGAGCATGTTCGTAGCAGCCGCATGCAGCTGTACCCTCATATACATAATTCAGCCGTAACATTTTCTCACTATTAAACATAAAACATGATGTATGTCGACGAGATGATTACTTAACTTTTAGAGATTTTAATACTGTAAAATTTATGTAATTTTTTTTTATGTTTAATTATAATTTTTATAGAGATATTAGACATAATCGTGAATAAACGAAATGCACATTGTAGACTATACTGACGGAAGCTGAAAATGAACCTGGAGATCTTTAAAGCTAAAATTGGGGTTTGGGACCTTGTATGACCCCAACCTTTTAGCCTTTTATTATCAAACCGTTTTTTCTGGTCACAAATCTAACAAAATCTATCGTTTGACCAAAAAAAAAAAAAAAAACAATAATGTCACGGAACAGAGTAGAGGTTCAGACATAATTGAGCAAGAAGCCAAATTAAGATTCGGCCATAAAAGCACATGACACTTTATAGCAATGATAGGAAAGCAATCATACATATGCACCTTAGTGCGTGTTCAATTCCCACCAGTTCCTCTTCCTCCTAACAACTAACTATTTACCACACTATCGCTATTGCTATATGAAAAAAAATTTGGGCATATAATGCTGGTCCTTTTTTTTTTCATTCATTAATTAATCATCCACCATCCTTTATCTTTTTCCTTTACTTCTTCTTCTTTTTCTTTGTGATAAATAGTCTAATGTTTTTCACTGCCTTGGTCTTACACTTACCATTGGCAACATCCTGTTTAATTGGTTAATTTTAACTGGTATTTTGATTTATGCCTCGCTATTGATGTAGAAACAACAGTTTTTTCTTTAGGTTAATTGTAACAGCTAGCGGTCCAATTTTGTGTGTGTGGTGGTGCAGGGGTTGGGGAGAGAAGTCGATCGATTACATGCATGTTGAGCCTAAGTAATCAAAAGGAACGTTTTCTGCTTTAGCAACTTAAAAAATGTAATTACTTCGAATTCTCATCAATCTTAATTTATTCTCTGTAAAGCTTTACAAAGAGGAGTAAAAATACATGAAAAAAAAAAACCCTAAGGTAATTACCAAAAAGAAGATAAGAATTGACCGAAAGAACTATATATATATAAGCTAAAATGTAACTGGGTGCTAGCTGATAACCCCATTGCTACAGCTGGCTCATTTTTCTTCTAACCTAATAAAAAGAGTATATATTTAGACTCCAAAACTGACCTGCTTTTTCCTAGCTAACTATTTTTGTAAGTTTCTTTTTGTTTATAAATTGTGCAATTAACTAATAACTTTTGGGGAAGCTTCCGGTCCCCATACACAGATCAGTTCAATTTCCCTTTAAATTATAGCAAGTAAACAAAGACTTTTGTTCAAACCAGAGTAACAACCTGCCCTAGGTCAGACATGAAATTAGGTGACGGTGCAACTTTACAACTGAGCCATCGACACATTGAATGAGAAGTATGCTGGCAAGTTACGTGCATGAATGATGTCCCGCATTCCTAATCATATCCGGTAATATTCCCTTGGAACATCTCAAACCTTGACTTTGTGTGTTTAATTATTTCCAAGGCCATACAGCAAAGCTAAATAATTAATTTGGAAGAGAGATGCTTCTTATTTTGTTTAATGGTTCTAAGTCAATGTAGGGATTTGTGGTTTTAGCTATTAGCAGCGTTTATTTATTTTGTTTTTTTCGAAAAAATTTTTATGGTACGAGGAGATTTTATTAAAATAAAAAAGTTACACATAGACAGCGGCGATATAAATCTTCCCCTCATAAAAAAAAATAAAAATAAAATAAAACAAGTAAAAGAGGGGGAACATAAACCAAACTAGGGGTGGGTTCGAAAAATCGAAAACCGAAAAAACCGAACCGAGCCCCAAAAAAACCGAACCGAAAGTGTAAAACCAGATCGAACCGAATCTAGTTCAGTTCGGTTCGGTTTCTGGGGTTCAAAAATCGGACCGAACCAAAGTGAGGCAAAACGATGCCGTTTTATATTTAATTATAAATTAATGATTTTTTTTTTTTTAATCTTGAACGGCGTCGTTTAGTCACTCTCTTCAGTCTTCAGTCTGAAACCCTAAACACTAAACAGATTGATCGATCCATTCCCTTCCCTTTCCCTTATCCCTCTCCTCTGTACTTTCACTCTGGACCATCTCCTTTCCAGCTCCGCCGCTCTTCCGCTTTGTCTTCTTCCTTCCCAGCGACCTGCGATCTGCGACCTATCTCACACATCTCACCAACACGACGCTGTCTTACTCTCAGTCTGTCACCCCCGTGACTCGTGACCTGGCGCGACCCACGACTTCCTCTCGCCATTTCAAGTCTCGAGTCTTAACCCATAAATTCCCTTCTTTGCAAGGTTAGTCTCTCACCCAATCACCCCTATGATGCGTTGTGCAGATTTTTTTTTTTTTTTTTTTCAATTTCATTGGTTCTGATTTGTAGACATTTCTATTGGGTATGCTATAACCATTGCTTTAATTTGGTTTATAAACATTGGGTAAGCACTACACTAGACATTGGGTAACCTTATTCAGACATTTCTAATTTTGGTTATAAACATTGGTTCCGTTCTAATCTGTAAACATTTTTAAGACATTTTTATTGGGTATGCTATAAGCATTGGATAATTTCATTTTTGAACAACACTATTAGACTATTAGTTGAGGTTTGATTAATTTGTGAGAAATTGTGGTTCTGCACTGCAATTTGTTTTGGGTATTCATTGGTTCTGATCTGTAGCTTTTCAACTCATTATTTGATATGCATGATGGGAAACTGAAATATTCCTACATGTGAACTCTTTGTTTTGTCTTTAGAACAACAGTTAGTAGTTACTGTCGTTTTCTTTGTTTTAGCTTCAGTTGATCAGTGATGCTTGCTTGTTTTGCTATATGCATGTCTTTGTGCGGTTTGTTGATGCCTGATGATCTGATATTTCTGTTAATAAGAAAGAAAACATCTTGCTCTGCTATGTGCATGTCTGTTAATAAGCCTCACACCCTCTTTTAATTTTTATTCTTTGGTGGTCAGTCGTCTATTGTTGATGGCATCATGGCCACAGATTGTTTTATAATTCATGTTAATAGCATCAGAAAACTTAATTATAAATATGTTCTTATAATATTGTGAGGACCATATGGAGTCCTTATGGTTGGTAGCTAATGGTTTCATGACAATATATATATGTTTTGTATCCGTAGTCTTTTATATGTTATGGAGTCCTTATGGTTGGTAGTTAATGCTTATTATATGTTTTGTACCTTAATTAGATGAAGTCAAGTGCTTCAAAGGCCTCGAGCTCAAGCTCAAACTCAATGAGATCATCAAATAGCTCCCGTGAAAAAATAAACTCATCTACTTCTACTCCATCGCAAGTAAGTTGTCATCTCTATACTTTCTCTATGGTTCTTATGTCTCAATTTATTTAATAATTAATTGTAATGATTCTTTCTCTTATTTTTTAAGGACATTGTTGGTGAATCAACTCCACCTCAACTCCCCATGGTGGCAACTCAACAAACTCCTCTTACTCACGGTGGAGCCACAAATTTATCCGATGCAACTCCAAAACAAAGTGGCTCAAATGATCAAGTAAGTAAAGAAGACACTCTCTTGGATTCACTAAAAAGTCATTCAAGATCTACAAGTTGGGAGCATTTTGATAGGATTATTGAGGGAGGTAGAGTTAAAGGGTGTGCAAGTATTGCAACAAATCGTATATGGCCGACATGGATAAAAATGGTACAACTAGCATAAGAAATCACTTAGCTAGATGTAGGAGCTATGGTCCTAATAAGGAAATATTTGTTGCAAATAGGCAAAAGATCTTAACCTTTGCCGGCACAAAAGATAAGTTGGAAGCTATTGGTTTTTCTCAAGTGGAAGTTACTAAGGCTTGTGTTGAGATGATAATTATAGACAAGTTACCTTCTTCTTTCGTCGAGGGAGATGGTTTTCGTCATTTTTGCATGCATGCATGTCCTTTGTGGAGAGTACCTAGTCGTAAGATAATAGCTAAAGATGTTCTTGCCTTGTTTTACTCCAGAAAGGAGAAATTGAAAAGTTAGTTGAAGACATTAAGGGTGTGTCTAACAACGGATACATGAACTTCTACCAACAAATAAATTACATGGTTCTCACCACTCATTTTATTGATGATGATTGGATGTTAAATAAAAAAGATTTTGAACTTTTGTGTCATTCCAAATCATACAGGAGAATCCATTGCTTAACTTTTGGAGGAGTGGGGCATAGAGAAGTTGTTAACTATTACGGTTGACAATGCTTCAGTGAATGATTCTGGCTTAAGGGATTTGGTGCATCAAATAAGTGGGTGGGGGATTCCTAATGCATTTTTGCATGATGGAAAATATTTGCACATGAGGTGCGTTGCTCATATCCTTAATTTGGTGGTGAATGATGGGATAAAGATGTTGTATACCGCCATACAAAGCATTCGTAATGCGGTTAGGTATGTAAGATATTCCCCTCAAAGGTTGGAGAGCTTTAAAAGGTGTGTTGAGAAAGTGAGAATAGAAAACAAAGGGCTTGTGATTTTAGATGTCCCTACTAGGTGGAATTCCACATTTTTAATGTTGGAATCGGCTTTGAAGTTCAAGATGGCTTTTGATAGGTTGAAAGTAGATGATGGTCATTACCTTCCTTACTTTACTAAAGAAAATCATGATATTATAAGGGAAAGGCCACCTTCGACTCATGATTGGAGTGAGGCGGTAATATTTGCATCATTTTTGAGACCTTTCTATGAAGTCACTTTAAAAGTGTGTTGTTCTAATACTCCAACAATTCATACTACTTTTGATGATTTGTTTAAGATCAAAATTCTCCTCCTTGAAAACAAAGATAATGAATTTGTATCTATGATCTCTATGTTGATGCAAGAAAAATATGACAAATATTGGGGTTCAATTGATGATATGAATCAATATGTTTTTGTTGCACTTGTGCTTGATCTTTGCCATAAATTGGAGAAGGTGGTTGATTATTATGAGATACTATATGGCGAGGACGAGGAAAAAGTTGAAATTGCAACCAATGCGGTGAAAGATTTATTGTTTGATCTTTACAAGATTCATGAAGAGTCGTCTTTTGATACACAACAAAGCACAAGTAATGGTGGTAGTTCTCAATCGGCAACTACAAGTGGAGATCCTTTATCAAGCATGACAGGGATTAAAAGAAAGTTGAAAGAGAAAAGTGAAATGAGAGAAGCAAAGAGAGCCCGTATTGTGCACAATGACTTGGATAGGTATCTTTCGGATCCTAATGAAGGGGAAGAAGAGGCAAACTTTGATATCTTGAATTGGTGGAGGGTGAATGGGCTTTCTAAGTATCCTATTTTGGCACGAGTTGCAAAAGAGATTTTAGCTATTCCCATATCAACCATCGCTTCGGAATCCTCCTTTAGCACAAGTGGACAAATAATTGATTCATATCGTAGTTCTTTGAGTCCAAAAATGGTGGAGGCTTTGATATGTACACAAAATTGGCTTAGGTCAATTCATGTAGCATTACATCATGAGCCAACCATTGAGGAGATTGAATTTTGCGAAGAAGTTGAGAAATGTAATTTTACTTATTGCATTTGGTTTTGTTAGACTATTTTAATTAGATGCTAAATTGCATGCTTGCTTTACATCATGTTGTTTCTTTTTTTATTTGTATGTAGAAATGGCAAGTGGAAACTCAAACAAAGTTGTTATGTTGCCTCCTACACCGCCTAAGCGTTGAGCTTGAACTTGAGGACTTGGAAGATTTTATTTGTGCAAGACATGAGTGATGAAACCTTGAAGGTTTATTTGACTTGTGTGATGTTTATTTTAAATTTGAACTTTTTGAAGACTTAACCTTTGATGTTTATTTAAGTTTGAACTTTGGAAATTGGAAGACTTGATTGATGATTCTAGTTGGAAGACTTAAACTTTGTCGGTAACGTAAGCATATGTCAATCTGTTGCCTTATTTTTTATTGCAGACTTGCAGTGTTCTTTCCCGCAGTTGGTGGACCGTGGAGCAATTTTGGATTCTCATCATGGTTTTGTTGTTGAATATGGTCTAAGGTTATGATAGTAGTACCACTTCTCAAATGGCATATCTTTCCTTTTCTGTCAAATGTAGATGTGTAAAATTGATTTCACACTTGTAGGTTTTCATGTGGATGACTCTGAAGTGACTTTGAATGTGAACTTTCATATTTCCAATTTTTTTTTCTTTGGAGGATGAAAAAAAAAAACCGAAACCGAACTGAAAGAAAACCAAACTGAGAAAAAACCCAAAAAAATTGAACCAAACCAAACCGAACCGAACCGAAATTTCGGTTCGGTTTCGGTTCGAACCGCTGAGAACCGAACCCAGCCCTAAACCTAACTACTCTTGAAAAGAAACAATAAGATACAAATAAAAGAGGGTGGGACATGAAACTTAACTCCTCTCAAACACAACATAATTAATAGGTAAGAACCTACAAGTGAAGATGAAAATAAAACCACACATGCCACATGTAGAAAAAGATATAATTCGTGAAATAAAAAGGAAAATCGAAAATTCAAGTGGCTTAAGTTGAAGTAGCTAATTTTGAAGTCACAAATAAAAAAAAATAAAAAAAAAGCAACAAATAGAGCTAGAGAGTCAAAGTTGAAATGATGATTACTAACCTTGTCTCTCATTCAAAATTGTGCATTAGACGTTCATCTTGCATGACTCCCAAATGATAAAAGAAAGAACTCATTTTTGTTTATTACCTTCATCACATATGTACAAGACCAAATTCATTTGATTTCTAAAAAGAATAAGCGAAACGCAGTAGGTAGCTGTCTGCTTTTGAGTTGAGTAGTAAGGGCTGATTTGGTATTGCTGTACTTTGAAAAAAAGTTGATTCTGCTATGCTGTGAGAATAAGCGGCTGTGAAATAAAGCAGCAGAGTGTTTGGTAAACATTTTTGTTAAAGTGCTTTTGAAAAAAAAAAACAGTATTATAGTGTTTGGTAAACTTTTATGTAAAACAGATGTGAAAAAAAACCGATTTTTCAAAGTTGAGTTTTGCAGCTTCTTATTTTTGACTTTTTTCACCCAAAACTGTGAAAAAAAACTGAAGCTGAATGTTTACCAAACACAAAAACAGCTTCCAGCTTTTTTTTATACCAGTTTTTTTCAAAATCACTTCAGTACCAAATCAGGTCTAAGAATCACAGTAGCTAGCTGTCTACTTTTGAGTTGAGCAGTAAGAGTCAAAAAGCAATATCAGTCATTCTTAGAATTAGCATTCTATAACCCAAGACTCGAGTGGACAAGAGAAAAAAGCTCTTCATGATCCATTTGTAGGTCGATTTTCTGAAACCACAAAATTTTTATTTAGAATGAGATTTCAACTAAAAGAAAATTGATATATTCACCTATAGTATAGATAATTGTTTACTGTAATCACTAGGCATAGACATTATATATCATTGTCTATATCCGATAGATAATGCATAATTCCATTTGTTTTATTATCTACCTAGAATTAATTTGGGAAGGCACTAGCAATTTAGTCAGTTCTTATCCACAAACCGGGTCCATCTTGGTTAACCATTCCCCATCATCTTAATCATATAGACAATACTTAGTTGTCAATCTGTTAAAAAGCTCACGTTATTAACCTTAAACAAACAAAAAAAACTTTAAATTATACATAACAAATTACAAAACCTATTGTCATGACTCATGTTTTATAACACTGGATCTATGCCAAGTGGCTGGTCCATTACACTATTCTGGTATGGAAAGCCACGGCTAGGCCACAGGAACCTTAACGTCCAGTCTACGGTCTAGTTGTGTCTACTTTAGCAGCCTCCAAAGACCGCGTTTTCATCTTTTCTCAAATCATTTTTATATAAGAAAATTAAAGAAAATGTTTAAAAATTTTGAGTTTTAATAATAAGAATAAAATAAAGGGTAACGTAAATAGTACTAAGATTAACTTTTTAGTATAAAAAATATGATTTTTCGTTAAAATGAACAGTACATGTAATTTTCCTTTTTTATATTAGGGTTGTTACCACGTATTTAGATTAAAATCACTATATTTTATTATTTTAGTACAAACTCAAACATTCGGACAAAGTTGCAGAGCACTAAGGACAAGGTAAACTGCTGCGGCAAGTGAAAATTTGACAGGCCCAAATCAATGTCTCTTTCGAACACACGATAACTAGTCTACGTTCAAATGCATTTGCTTTAATATGAACCTGCTTGTCTATATTAAAAAAGGTAAAAGATTCCTCAATCCAACTGGCCCATATAGACTTAAGCGCCCTCTTCTTTTTATATATTCCTCCACCCTACCATTCAAAATCTCAGTCTGCTCTTCTTCTTCTTCTTCTTCTCTCTCTCTCTCTCTCTCTCTCTCTTCATATCTGTGTTCTGAAAAAATAAAATTTTTGGTCGAATGGGTCGATTTCATCTTATTCTAGTATGGTCACTTTGCGTCAGTTTGTGTCTACTCCTTTGTCCCACATCGGCGCAGCTCAAAACAAACTACTATGCCAATATCTGCCCCAACGTTGAAAGCATTGTCAAAGATGCTGTCACTAAGAAATTCCAGCAAACATTCGTCACGGTTCCCGGAACGCTCCGTCTCTTTTTCCACGATTGCTTTGTCGAGGTAATCACTTAAACGCTATCTAAACCCTAAATTGTAGAAATTATAACAAGTTTTCTACACGGGTTTCCAAATTTCGATCAAAATCTTAGCCTTGTTTTGTTGTGTTGTGTAATCAATGTATAGGGATGTGATGCTTCCGTTATAGTTGCTTCCACTGCAAACAACAAGGCAGAAAAGGACAATCCGGATAATCTGTCATTAGCCGGAGATGGGTTTGATACGGTGATCAAAGCGAAAGCAGCCGTTGATGCAGTTCCTCAATGCAAAAACAAAGTCTCTTGTGCTGATATTCTTGCCTTGGCCACCAGAGATGTTATTGGTTTGGTAATTTGTTAATCACAAGGACTTTGTTTTAATTGATTTTTTTTTTCTCTATAAAAAAATATTTTTTTTGCTTTTTGATATTGGAAATTTTCGTTTGTCGCTAGATTATGAATTGAAATCATGACCTGATCAATCAGGTTAAAGTTTGTCAGAATGTATGGTGTAAATTTAAAGTCCGACAATATAAAGGGCATTGCTCTATTATTATTTTGCCATGCAGGGTAGTTGTGATAACTACTTACATTTTTATTACGGTAATGTTAATTACAATCAAATGTATTAACTCTGCAGTCTGGGGGACCTTCATATTCTGTTGAGTTGGGAAGATTGGATGGCCTAAGCTCAACTTCTACGAGTGTAAATGGGAAGCTACCCAAGTCAACCTTCAATTTGAACCAGCTCAATTCCCTGTTTGCTTCCCATGGGTTGTCCCAAGCTGACATGGTTGCTCTTTCAGGTAAGACGTGTTTTATGCTCTCGTCAATGGGACACATCATACACTAAAACCTAAGACCTATGCTAGTGAAAGTCTGTCTACCTACTTTGATAGCTAACAATCATCCGCATGAATTAACGTTCTTAATTAGCCTTTTTTTTCTAAACATACACAATACTTGCAATATTTAGAATTTAATTGCTAGTTTTTATTTAAAGTGCTTTTAAAATTTTTTATTATCTTTCAAGAAACATTGTTTTTAACTCAAAAAAATATATCATCGAAATAGATAATGTGTATTGATATTAGAGAATCATACTTTGTGATTCTTGAATAAGTATTTCATCAATTATTCTTCATCAAACTTTGTTGGAAAACAATTGATCATATCCTCGTATTGATTTGCTACTAAGCAGCATTATGGTTCCTTGACATGCACTAATTAAGGGCACTAATAACTGTGTTTAATTTGCAGGGGCACACACCCTTGGGTTCTCTCATTGCAACCAGTTCTCAAATCGGATTTATAGTAACCCAGTGGACCCCACGCTGAACAAAGCGTACGCAACGCAGCTTCAACAAATGTGTCCCAAAAATGTAGACCCCGACATAGCCATCAACATGGACCCAACCACGCCCAGGACGTTTGACAATGTATACTTTCAGAATCTTGTGGAAGGGAAAGGATTATTTACCTCGGACCAGGTCCTTTATACGGACAGCAGATCGCAGCCCACGGTAAGAACGTGGGCCAAAAACAAGGCGGCTTTTAACCAGGCCTTTATTACCGCTATGACCAAGCTGGGCCGTGTCGGAGTGAAGACCGGCAAGAACGGTAATATTCGTCGCGATTGCAGTGTTTTTAATTGAGAGGGAAAAAATGGAAATTGGTTAAACTGAATGTTGATCAAATTCAGCTTCAGTTCATCCGTTTTCTTTACCAGAAAAAAAAAAAAATGGATGGGAAATAAACAAAGAGAGAGGAAAATGAAGAAGTTAAAAAAATAGGAGAGATTTGACTCTTACAATAAGGTTTGTAACTCCAATAATCTAGATTGAGCTGGTTGTATATGAAATAATCGATAGGATGACACTGTGTCAAATATCCTAAGTGCAACAACATGATGGCCCAATTCATTTTTCTTTTTATAATTATTTTTGTTTCTTTTCATTGCAACTTGAAATAAATTAGTGAGAGTTTAAAGAAACAGATGTTTTACTTTTTATCAGACAGCAACCACGATAATACTTCGGTGCACCTAAACTTACAGATTTGTAATCATAACCTAAATTTGGATCGGAGAAGCTTATCGAATGCTCTATTATCATCCTTTTTTTATTTCCTTTTACTTCTTTAGCATCCACCATTGGTTGTTTAAAAAATGGTGCTAAGCAAGCATAGTAAATGAGTTAAGCCGAACCAAATCAAATATCACATCTTTGTATGAGTGTATACCCGGTTTTGCATGCTCGACCCATATGTCTGGAGGCGCTAGATTAAAAGATCAAGATGATTTTGTTTGGGCCTGAAAAATTTTGGTTTCAGCCGAGCTATTAGAAGTCAGCCTAAAAAAAAAGGTTGTGAGTCTCAACCTAGTAATGCATTGTTGGTGACATGGCTGAGTCCTAGGCAAATTTAACCATCAGGATTGACTTTTGATGATATTTGACTTAGATGCTTGAGGATCCGGATTGGATTTTGGATGAAAAGGTCATGATTGGTTTCTAGATTAAATGGGAATTAGTGTTGGAGCAATATTAGAAAATATGAAATATAACAATATAGTTCTAATGATAATAATCATAAAGAAATTCACAACATCAATTATACATGAGATTAATATAAGCAACTAAAGATAATGTTAGAAAAACTGACAAACTTGGAGATTGAGGCTTGCATAAATGCAATGTTCTAAAGACAGAATTTCGCCCCTACTCTTGTGCTTGTAGTTCGGTAGGCGTCCGTCTCTCAAGATTCAACAATCTATAATCCAAAGTCAAAGCACTTCAATCTTCGGACTCTGGTGAACTTTATATATTCCGTACTCTCAAGACACGATTCGGAATTTGACACACGAAGCATGAGAGAAACAAAGTGGGGAAACCCTATTTCTCAAGAGTAAAAATTAACTCTAATTTTCTCTATTTAATACCAATGGTTTCATGGGTTTATATAGAATCCAATTTCTACTCATCAAAGAGATGTAACTTTTCATCTATAAATATACATCACTTATCAAAGGAATACAACTAAACAACATAACCTTTCTAAGAAATCGGTTAACAATATTTTTTATTCAATTATTAAAATTATATACTATAATATATAATATATAATTTCTAACAATCCCCCACATGAATCAAAAATTAGGAAGAATTTGAGAGTACAGGCGGACAAGAGATGCATCGGGAGAGGTGTTTTTGGGACTTGAACCTACCCTAGTGAATACTTATCGGATTTACTTGGTGATGCAATGAATATAGAATCTTGGACTGTTCACCGCAGTAGTAAACCGAGACAATAAGCAACACACACCACTAATCCTAATATATTCCGGTTCATACGGTTGTGTTCATTTTGGTCCTGAACAAATCCCGGATTCATGAGAGCTTTAGAGAATTTAACCATCTCATACTCATAGAAGCGACCCACTTCTACTCTCACATAGGTGACCATTGATTAAGAATAGTCTGCTATATTCCTCTTATTTATAAGATATCATTGTCATTAAGTATAAATATACATCCTAAAACTTCTGCAGACAACACACTTCTTCCACCATAGGAATGAGGTATATAGTGTGTTAACTTCTTTGAATCATGCCCAACCAGTTTGCCTATTGAACTTAGATCATGGGATCTCCAATCAACTAAGTTAGATTTCTGCTCAGCTGATTCATTAGTTGTGTTGGCTTTAGCCTCATTCCCCTCGATGATCAACTTACTCTCTAGTCAAACCTTTAATAATTGGTATCACTAAGGTTGACTCTTCTTATGGTGTGCACTTTCATATTATGAAATTATATTTCATACGGGAGTAGTTGTTTGACATTGTTTGAAATGTGAAGTCCTCAAAATTCATATTAGGACTTAATTACTAAGTAATTTGCTAACAATAAGCACTTGGGTAAACTCCCCCACATTTAAGGTATTTATAAGAAGATCTCTAAGCTTGCCATACCTTAAACAATTACTCATTACAAGAGATGACATCTTACATGTCATTCAATTAGCAAACTACTTTTAACCAACCCCTACAATTATTTCATAATTGTAGTTTCTTTTAGTGCTATCATTAAATCGATCACATTTTCCACTTTAAGAAGTAAGGAACAACTAAGATAGGCTCAATCTATCTTTTTAGGCCTTCATGCCTCACTAGAAATTATGAGAAAATCACTTCTTTGCTTTTATTCTTTCCTTGCTGTTACTAACATGCATGACCCAATAGCCATGTCCATTCATATGCTTACTTAATAAGCATCATTATGTCGAATTCAAATTTGCAAAATGTCTTTCACATTTTCAGTATGGTCTTGTCTTTTCTAAAAGACCCCCACACTTTCATGATTATTTCTTTATATTAATATCACTTTAAATGACACTCAATATCATCTTGGGCATCTTGTAATTTATAAATGTGTATCACTTCGAAGAAAGCATATAAATGATTTTGCAACATTATTATTACTATATGATAATGCATCCAGTCGGTATGTAGAAGTTTACATACCAGCCCATGAACACATTTGAATATGTCAATGACTAGTTAGGAAGGTCCTACCCTTTAACTGTCAAAAGCAGCACTTCAAATGGCATGCTTTTTTCTTTGAATCTCAAATGGCAGATTTCAATTTTCAATCCCACCACATTACAAAACCATCCATTAGTTAAATAGTTGCATCTTTCTGCGACTTAACCGCCACATGGTTCAATATAAGTCTTGGACCTTGACCCCATAATTAAATAAGCATCTTTCGACGTTGATAGATAACTCATCTAAAATGAGTTCAGTTTATCAGTTTATTTTTGTTGCTTCTCAAAGCCAAATTCATCCACTTTCTGGGTTCTTATCATGACTGAACATGACTAAAGATTAAACCCAATTTTGCATATGCACACATATGCCTGAGTAATTGTTCAATGTCCTTCATATGTATTCCATTCTTTCCATGAATAAATATAAATAATCTGCACTTATCTTATATTCTATGATACCATGGAAGTTGGATTCATATCTTCTACTGGAGTTTTCCAAACTGTTTCAATACAAATTTAAAACAACCCCATTTTATTTGGGTAGTCACTCTTCATCAAGAGCTTTCGCTGACATCTTTATGAATATAAGGGTTTTCTCAACAAAACCCGATTAATCATCCTCGTACCCAATCAAATATTGATTTCAATTGTCCCAAGAAAGAACATTATTGCCCTTTTAGATTTGAAAATAATGCAAATTTTTGAATCAAGCCATTTCACTTAGCCTTAACCGTCACCTCCTTTCTAATAGAAAAGTCAATGCCAAACATACTTGGCAGATATTCATGAATGATGCAATTGAATCATGAGAATCGCATATGTGAAACAAAAGATTCATGATTGCAGTGTAACATATATTATCAATATATCCATGTTTTCTCTGAAAGAAACGCTCTAGGCATCAGCCTATATGACAATTCAAATTTTAACATGGTGGTAAATGGCCAGAGACATCAATATCCTATCACTGTCATATGTAGAAATATCTATTTATTAATTTTCTTATAATCTCATACGCATGGCAGATTAGTGAGAATAACTAGACCAAGAAGGCATATATGATGTAACATACATATGCAGACAATGAATGCACACATATAACTGCCAGATGAAAATCGAAAAACATCTTCCAGTATATACACAATGCAATTACCACTAGTGTGGCAACATACAAACATTATTGTATATATCAAGCACATCAAATAAACTAATACACATCAATATACACATAAAATACAGCCCCATAAATTTTCCAAAGCAAAATCAGAGTTTCTTGTACTTAGCGTTTAGGGCTATGTTCAATGTTATTCATTTTAACTTCTTCTATTATGTACTCAGACTCATACTCTCTAATATTCCACGAGAAAAATTTTGTCTTTAGATTGTTGGAGCAATATTAGAAAATATGAAAAATAACAATATAATTCCAATGATAATAATCATAAAGAAATTCACAACATCAATTATACATGAGATTAATATAAACAACTAAAGAGAATGTTAGAAAAACTGACAAACTTGGAGGAGATTGAGGCTTGCATAAATGCAATGTCCTAAAGACAAAATTTCGCCCCTACTCTTGTGCTTGTAGTTCGGTAGGCGTCCGTCTCCCAAGATTCAACAATCTATAATCCGAAGTCAAAGCACTTCAATCTTCGGACTCTGGCGAACTTTATATATTCCGTAGTCTCAAAATACGACTCAGAATTTGACACACGAAGCATGAGAGAAACAAAGTAGGGAAACCCTATTTCTCAAGAGTAAAAATTAACTCTAATTTTCTCTATTTAATACCAATGGTTTCATGGGTTTATATAGAATCCAATTTCTACTTATCAAAGAGATGTAACATTTCATCTATAAGTATACATCACTTATCAAGGGAATACAACTAAACAACATAACCTTTCTAAGAAATTGGTTAACAATATTTTTCATTCAATTATTAAAATTATATACTATAATATATAATATATAATTTCCAACAATTAGTTGCATAATCAGTCTAGGTTCATAATCTTAGTTCGTGTCGAAGAAGGCGAGACTCGACGGTGATACGGTTTCAGTCGAGGATAATTTTGACATACCAAGATAACAAGCCGACGAGTTGGAGTATCAGAATTCTACGACTCGGCAAGTTTAGGCCTTAAGTACTTTCCAACAAGCGAAGGTAAACGTTTAAACATAATAAAGCCAACATTAATGGCTTAATCATATTTAAAGGTGGCAATGTTTGGATTGAAAATATGTATTGGGGCCTAACCAAGACCCAACCCATTCATTCCCATGTGAAACACTAATGGGCATTTAAAGCATAAGAAACAATGCACCAACCTAACCAAGTTCAAAAGTACTTTACACGTAGCAACAGAGTCGGTGAACAAACCTTTCACACTAATAGGGAAAGTGATCCTCTTTGGATCTTTCCACTACAAGGTCCAAGGATAAAGTGATCCGAGCCTTTAAAATTTGATACAACGGTTAAAAACAGAGAAGTTAGTAAAAACTTTTAAAAGCTATAATAATTTTTGGCCATTAAATCAAAATTTAAAGGCCCAGATCACTTGATCCTTGGACTTTGGAGGAAAAAATATGGAGATGATCTCTTTTCCACTAATAGAACACTTCAGTTGATTTAAACAAAGGAAAACTACTTTCTGAGGGCAGTTTGGGTATCTGGAGGAAAGAAAGCCCAGGTTGAAGAATAATATTTTCTTCTTTGACCGCTCTCACATCGCCAACTTGACTCAGGGAGGATTAATTTGAATAAGGCATCAACTCAAAGTCGGCTTTTCTCTATAAAAAGCAAACATAAAAACTGAAGATGAGGACACTCAAATCAAACAACCCAAAAACAACTTTGCTCTATTTCCAGTCTACTTTCTTACAAGTCCCTTTCATATATTTAGCACCTTCGTGTTTCCTTACATTTATCTTTAAAGCTCTGCTACTTTACATGCAGTATTGATTTTCCTATTTTCAACTTCATTTTGAAGCACATCTTTTAGTATCAAGAACTTGGCCGAACGGCTTGCAAACTTGCCTGAATAAGTTTAAACTTGCTCGAATGCTTGTGTTTTATATTTCCCTTTACCTTATTGTCTTGTACCTTCAGTTACTATTATTTTGTTCAAGTTATTTCTCTGTTGTAAGTATTTAACAAGCACCTAACTTAATTTGACAAGTATTTACCTTCCATTACTTTCAGTCATTTCCATTTTTTTTTTTTTTTTTTTTTTTTTTAACTAACATATATTCCTTTCTGCCTTTACATTTACATGAGAGTTGCAAGCAAAGTTTGACCTAATTCTGATCATATATCTTGTATTTCCGGTTACCAAATATGATTTCAAATATCAACTCCTCCCATAATGATATCTATCTACCTAGTATCGTTATAATATCAGCCAATTTCATTCTTTTAATTAACTGTGGAAGAATTTGCAAATTATAAAACCTAACGGGCGGATTTTCCATCTCCAAGGAAAACCAATATGATCCCCTATGAGAAAAATGTCCTGATCCTCCCTTTTGGGCTTCAACTCTCACATAAATCGATATTCACAATGGTAGGAACCGTTGGTATGGAATTGGGTTAGCAAGTTATAAGGGAGTTACAACTTATAGGAAAATTGTTGCATGAAATTAGTATATAAGGTGATAGAAGCAGCTTATGCTTTTCAATGTTTTTTACTTCAATACAGCCATTAGACTTTTGATACAAGTAGTACTAATGGAAGGAGAAAACGGAATTTAAAATCTCAAATGCATAAGTAAATGTTCTTCACCCTTTAAGCTACGAACTCCTTACAACTGTAAAACTTCTTAATGAATAAAAATGTTTTCACCTTTTAAGTTACAAACTCCTTACGACTATAAAACTTATTAATGAATAACTTTGAAACTTATGTTAATGGACAGCTATGAATCAATTAACAAGAAGGGCTTCCTAATAAGGATTTTTGGATGTTAAAAACAACGTTTATTTTTTTACCTGAGCTCCTATACTTCATAGTCTCCCCTCATACAATACAAGGAAGATATATAGCTACAACTAAAGAGTTTACCGACAATGGGATAATGGGTGTTCATTATTGACATGTTAAGATGGGGCACTTCCATCATCAGTGTTAGTGTGTACAAAGTTGCAACCCAACTAAACCCTAATCCCTAAACCACAACACAGAAAGCTACCACTTCCAAGAAATCAGTTCAGGCACTTGATATGTATAACATTAGAGGTATTTGTCAGCTTGCCCCCTGAACTTGTACAAAGCTACCAATTACCCTCCTGAACTTTAATTTTAGCTGTTGACCCTCCTGAACTTTTATAATTAGCTAATTTATCCTTTAAACTTTAACTTTAGCCGAGTAACCCCCCTAAAATTTTATAAATAGCCAATTTTGCCCCTAGCTTTAGATTTTAAAATTTTCCATCCAATTTTCCATTCTTTTTGTGTGACAACCCGTCCCAAATTTTATTATTTTATAAATTTTATAATGTGAATTTACAAAAATGCCCTAGAGGCGAAGGTTTTGACTTTCATAGATCAACGGGTTGTGAGACGTACTAAATATTCTTTTAGTATATTCCTGAAGTACTCGACGATATGAACGAGTAAGCGCAAGTAGAAGTGAATTTGGAATTAAGAACTGAAAGTATGTTGAAGAAATAATTATTCTATTTATATTATTTTAATATATGAAAAAAAAAAAAAAAGAGGATAGTGGGTGCGTAAGTGAGTGTGTGCGTGTGTGTGTGAGGAAAAAAACAGGGAAGAGAGCAAAGAGGAAGGAAAAAAAAAGGGGACGGACTGCCTAATGGTAGCAAAGGAGAGGAGAAAGTGGAGAGTTGCAAGAGGGAAATGAGGAAGATGGGAGGAGGACCAATCAGAAAAGGAAGAAAGGAGGGAAGAGGAGAGGAAGGGAGAAGCGAGGGATCGGGACCCGGTTCTTGGTGACCCGACCCGATCAGCGCCACACACACATTTTCGACGGGTTTTCACCTCGTTTTCCGGTGAATTACACCAAACAACCACTTGGAAACCCCTCTATAACCTTCCCTCTTCCAATTATACCCCAGAAATCATAGATTTTAGCATGGAAATTCAGGAAACATCGCACCGGTGGGTGCGGCGGGTCTTGTGTCGATTCTCCCATTTCTGAAACAATTTCTTCCAATTGACACCACAAATAGACTCCTCTCAACCTCAGGAACAAAGCCCAAACACTTGTGGAGGCGTTGGAGTGAGCATGGAGGTCGAATCGAAGCACACCCTCTTTAGGGTTTCCGGCGGAATTATGTAAAATTGAGGCCTACAATTCTGTAAATTTTGGTAATTTTTGGAAATAGTGAAATTTTCCGGCGAGTCGGGGCGGCCAACCGCCACCGACGACGGCGCATTGTCAGTGGCCAGCCAATGATATTTTTAGGCTATATTAAATGTCTTGAATTCATTTTTGATATTTGAATGACGTAGGTTGATCATTGGAACCTAAATTCGGTATGATACGTTAATAGGTATTTATATGAATCGTCGGTATGATACGTTAATAGGTATTTATATGAATCGATGATCTGACCGTTGGATTGTCACCAAACTTTAATATGTTATAGTACGTAACATTTGAGCATCATGGAAACTTATGGATTGGAAATCTGATATGCAGATCTTCCCAAATTGGATTTGTAAGTTTATAAAGTAAATGTTAATCGCCACTTGATTTTGGGCAATTGGTGAAGATCGGACCGTTGGATCGTAATGAAATTTTGGTATGTCATTCTAGAAGGATAATGTGAATCTTTGGAAGTTGTGGATTGGAAATCTGATATGCGAATCTGCCGGATCGACGGTTAACTTTTGGTCAATAGGTCTCAAACTATTTTAGAATGTCTTTGAGGATGTGTTTTATGTGAATTACATATTCTATTAATAAGAGTTCTGAGATATGATTCAATAATTGTTCTAGGAGCCAATCATTCGGGACGCCTCGATATGCATGCTAAAGAATCATAGCGTGGATTCCAGGTAAGTGGGTCTTTTCCTTTTATCATAGGCATATACTTAATAGTTCCACAAACGCTTTTAAATTGATTTATGCATGTCACCTACAATTAATGGATGTGAACTACAAATGGCTTGATCCCTGTTTAGGATACGTAGGCAGTCTAACGAGACGTTAAATGCAGCCATACAATAAACGAGACTAAAGAATTGAGACAATAGCCTTGTTTGAGGAATTGAATAGTGTGAAGGAGTTTGGTAGAAAATGCAAGATATAACCTTTGATTTTGGTAGTTAAGTGTTGGTCATAAATTAAGATGTAAAGAATCAAGAAATTGAAGTAAGGAAAGGTAAGTAATGATAATTAATTTAACTAGTGTCTAATTGGACTTATCATCATTGATTACTCTTGAAAGTAAATAGTTCGGGAGTGAGATGCTACAGTTTATGCATTTCATGCCATTTATATATATGTTTATATATCTGGAAGTATGATATAGTTGAATTTCAGATTTACATCATGGCATATTCATGTGTATATTACCTGAACCTAACCATTGTGAATGCTTTGAAGTGCTAAATGATGCTGCGGACGCCAGGTAAGCTTCAGGTGAGTACATGTTGATGATAGTGGTGGTAATGAGTATGATTGTGTTGAGATATATTATAGCTCATAAACCTGCACCCCGATGTTAGTGCTCCCGCCCGTGGCCAGGGCACAGTCCTTCACGTGGTGTTCACCTCCCGCACCTTACGCTCACCTTGGATCCAAGTTAGGTGCACAGTCTTGTCATATAGACCACTTTAGGTGGTTCCGACTCGTAGATGACCCGCGATTATTCGCCCAGTCTTCACGTGATCGTAGCACTTGAGCATACTTATTTACACCCAGTCCTGTCGTATAGATCACTTTAGGTGGTTCCGACTCGTGTGCAGGTATACTTATTGAGCTATTGGCTAGCGTGTTATTAAGTTATTGGCTAGCATGATTGATGAGATATGTGATAAGATATGGATAAGTCGTACAGGTCACTATAGGTGACTCCGACTTATATGCTAGCCATGATTGTTGAGATATGGATAAGTCGTACAGGTCACTATAGGTGACTCCGACTTATATGCTAGCATTGATTGATGTGATATATGTGTACAGTTGAACAGGTCATCATAGGTGATTCTGACTTGCATGCTGGTATCGTTTATTAAGCACATGATTATTTATATTGCTAATGAGATGCTGGATAGTGGTATACTTCTGGGTTTACTTTTAGTACACTTTTGATTTTATACTTTAACGTAGTATGATTTGTTGGAAACTATACATGTTTTACGACAAGGGGTTACTATCTTTGATAATAGAAATGATTTTGAAAATCTTTGTTTCGACCACTCACGTTTTCTATTGTTGCACCTCTCCAGGTTCTAATAACAAGTTCCGTATCGACGAGGACTTGTGACAGTATAATCATTATCTTACCTCACTGTGCTTATTTATGCTTTGTATCACGCGTGAAATGGGTCCATACCCACTCGTCGCGTATTTGTGTATATAGGCACTTTTAAGCTTAAATTTATTCTTTTTTTTTTTACACATTATCACATTCTATGGCTTCGTCACCTTCCAGGTGTCGGCTAGCACAGCTCGACTCGGAATCCTAGTGGACTTTCTGGGTCGGGGTGTGTCATTTTGCCCCAATACAGTTGTCATGTGTTGTCCGTGTGATCAAACTGGATGAAAATTTTTAAAATATAGAGTCTGGAAGGGATTTGGCTATTTATAAAAGGTCAAAGGGTAATCGGCTAAAATTGAAGTTCAAGAAGAAAATTGGCTAATTATAAAAGTTAAGGAGGGTAAACAGCTAAAATTAAAATTCGGGAAAATTTGACAGCTCTGTACAAGTTTAGTGGACAAATCGACAAATATGCCATTATATTAACCCCTTGTTTGTGCGGGTTCATCTACTCGTGTTGTGTCACTCTTGGCATCAACATAAAGAAAATATAGAGTCATTGGTGGCAAATTATAGAAAAGAACTTAACATAGATTTAACTCGTCTATGACACAATTCTTTGGTAAGAAACTCGATTTACTTGTGGTGTAAGCAAACGTTCTAACAAACAATTACTTCGTAATCAATCTATTGGTCTAATCCAATAGTGGCATGCCTGAAAACAACAATCTCGTTTAAAAGAGCTTAAAGGATTGCTCAAGGCTTCCCCAAGACACCTTTAAACTGACATAGAGTTCGCACACTTGCAGGGAGAATTGTGGCCACCAACATAATTTTGACACGCCCGATAGGACCCTTTAGATTCACTCTGGATACCATTCGATCAGATCTAGTTGGTTGTAAAGTTTAAGGTATATGGTTTCAAATTAATGTCGAGGAGGATAAAGGTAGGAAATGTTGGTTGGCAATGAAGAACAATAACTCTCACTGCAGAGAGAAAACAAAATCTACAGTACTGTTAGTTCATACATTTTTGTTGTAGGACTCAAACTGTAAGGTTGCGATCAATATATTTTTCTTTATTTCATCAACTGAAACCAATCATAATTTGGCTTAATCTTTTCAAATATCATATATACTTAAAGCCTAACAATTAGTCCTCGAAACGTGGACCAGCTTAAGAAACTACTACCAGTATATGAACAACATATATATGCACACACAGAGATAAGTTTAAAAAGGCCAAATCGTATAAATGGTACTCATGGTTAGAAGGTGCTTGGAAGATAACTCATGTGGTAAAAAATTAGGATTTAAACCCTGTGATGAACTCTATTAGGATTTATACCCAAAATTAAATTTTTTTTTGTGTCTCCGTTAGTAGCCTATATGTGAGTGAGGCTAAGATGGTCATTTCATCTCTTTCCCTTTCATCCCTTCCATAGTCTTTGCTTCAGAACAATCAAACGCTAGCAGTTTATCTTAGGAATTTGATAGATAAACATATATTGGGAGTTACGATGTGAATTAGAGAGCATTCATTTTTACCTCGTTGAGAAGAATTTGAAGTATAATTATGAGCAGAAGTTGGGAAATTTGGAAATTTTGGATTCTGGGTACCATTTTTGGACAGATTTGATCTTGCCTATTTCGAAAAATTTGCCTTTGAATGATGGGTTATGGTTTGAAATCCATAATTCGACCAATACACAGTTGAAGGAAATTGTGATTTTGGAAATAGTAGCTTGCCCCTTGTTATTTCATTGGCTTCCGATGTCAATGGTTTAAATGGCACATATTTTACAAGGTGGGCAAGTATGTGTCATCAACTGGATAGGTGAAGTCCTCTTATGAGAACTCACAACTGATGCGATTCAAAAATTATATTATAATAATACAATGGTCATGAGGAATGATTGTGCTTCTTCTAGAATAAGCAGTTCAATCAAAGAACAGGGAGCAACTATGAAAGGGATAAAATAATCATCTTAGCCTCACACATGAGGCTCACATGCAATTACTAACGGAGGAATGACAAAAGTTTCAGTTTTGGGCATAAATCTTAACAGACTTTACCACAAGAGTTTAGATCTAAATTTTTTACCACAAAGGCTATCTTTTGAATAGCCTGCGACCATGGGGACCATTTATCCGATTTGGCTAAAAAAAAAAAGGGATTGCAAAGGTTCCCAAATGATAAATGGAAATGCAATACACAAATGGGTTATCTAGTTATTTACAAGTTAATGGTTAACTAATGGGCCGTTTGATAACCATTTTATTTTCGGTTTTCACCTTGTTGAAAACTGAAAACTAAAATCTTGTTTTGTAACTTCTTTCTGACACACCCAGACCTGGAATGTCCACCTGGACTCCAAATCGAGTTGTGCTTACCGACACTAGGAAGGTGACGAAACCATAAAGTGTAGTGATGTGAAAAATGTTGAGTAAATTTAAACCTATAAGTGACTAAATGCAAGAGTGCACATGTAAGCGGGATTGAACCCATTTCACACGTGATGTCAGAGCATAAGCATAGTATAGTAAAAGTAGAAGAAGAATTATACCATCGAAAGTTTTCTCCTATAACAACATTTGCCAAGAATCCTTGTTAACACGAATGCTCCACCACTAAAACCTGGAGGGGCGAAAAATAAGGGTGAGTGGGCCTAAAAATAAAGCTTTGTAAAACATTTTCGAAAACGTAATAATCCCTTGCCGTAAAACAAGTATATTTTCCTAAAATAGCATACTACGTATAGTATGAAAACACTTACCGTAAACAGTAAGATCACAAGAATGTAATAATTCACAATATTCAGCATATAAAACACATGAAAACTGGTAATCACAATAACTCAAATAAACGAACATATTATATCGGGTGTTCATCGACATATGCTGACACACGAGATCATGCAGAGATATTCTGACATGAACATGACTGGGTGTAATATGATTTACACTCTAATACTACGATCATGTGAAGATTGGTGCTAAGCGCATCACATATGAGTCCTAATTCCCTATAACAATCTAGGATTAGGCTAACACCTACCATGGATCCAAGATGAGCGTATCGGTGCAATGTGAACATACACGTGAAGGTTGGCCCTGCCTTGGCTCGGGCGAGTACAAATGCCAGTTAAGCACTCGATGAGCAGATAACGTAAATATGATCATGCAACAGTAAATTGATCATTCTAGTTATCATAATATTATTCATGGCCGTAAATATAATTAAGGCATCCCGTAGGATTTATAATGATCTCATAATTCTCATCATTATGAATTTTCTCATAAATGTTAATTTAATTATGGCATCATATAGAAAATTTATTATTAAATATATATATATATATATATGGAAACTAAATAAATATATATACTACACAAGGGAAAAGACTCGCTGACAAATACTTGCGAGATCACATCTGTTTGAGCTAAGAAAGACGGAGCCTCCGATAGTAATCCTATCTAAGCATAATATTGGATCTCATTAGTAGAACTCAATTAAAATGTTTAAATTGTGAAAAACTGACGGCGGATTTGAAATCACGGCGTCGAAATACACTAAAAAATAGTCCCAGGCAAATTTTCTAAAAAGTTAACGGGAAAGTCAACGATCAACCAAAAAGTCAACTAAGCCGCCCAAGTGGTTAACTATGTTAAAACCTTGGAATTTCACTAAATGGATGCCAAAAATGAAATCAAGGCATCTATAAAGTCTAGTCTTAAGTGTTTGGCTTTCCTTGTCAAATATTGTATTTGTGTACCACATGCTCAATTTAGTTTTAGACTATATTCTTTGATTATGGGATGCTGCTACTATGATTAGACGCTCAAAGTCATGGTTCACCTACTTCAAAAGGTTTGTTCATGCATTTGCATTTCATATCTTTATTTGTGTTTCATTCTGTCTAGTTTAATTGTCTAGTCGGTTTTGCATGTTGACTTCTAGCTATCTAGGCACACAAATTAAGACCGCCCACAAGGGCTGACTGACACCTTTCTGCTGGTAGTCAGCTTCTGGTCGTTGATCTGCTTATATTTCTTTTGCAGTCCACATGTAATACCCTGAAGAAAAAAAGAATTAAGTATATGAATTTGATATTCATAATTATGAATATGTGGGGAATATCGAAAATAAATCTATTTATGGTTATGAAAGTTTAATTGAGAAATTTTTTAAGTTTGTTACCGGAAATTATTATAATTTACATCGTAAAATTTATCGATAAGTGAAAAAGATGAAAATGCCCCTAGTTGGTTTAACGTAATTATGCGAGGATGTATTTTATCCTCATATATATTTTATCATATCTCCTGATATTTTTGAATAGAGGATGACCCTATGAGCGTGTAGGCACAAACCGTTCGACAAACGGAGTTATAACGAATGAGTTATTAAGATTTAAAATTAAGGACATTTTGGTAATTTTCCTTCAATCTAGAAGGCTCTAGATTTTATGGAGCAATGAGTTGTGCCACGTTTGTATCTGGAATGAGAAGGAAGAGAAAGCAGAGAAAGGAAGGAGAAGAAAGAGGAGAGAACTCGGACCCTCTTCGACCCGCTGACACGACCCGACTCCATCTCTCTATTCCGACCACCGTTAACAACAGGGCCGGTGTCAAATTACTCCTCACTTCGAACCCAGTCGAGCCCTCACCTTAATTTCCCATGTGGATTACCATATTTGACAAATAAAGCCCGAGAAACACGAAGACTCGTTGAAACCCTAAAGCTGTCACATTTCTTTCCGACAATAATCACAGTGGCACACCACTAGGGCGTGGTAGCTTTTCCTTTCAGGAGTCAAACCCGAGAAGAATCTTAGTCATCGGACCTCCAACAAGGGAACGGCGAGGTTCTCTAATTTCTGGCCACAAGGTCTTTTCAACCCAGTTTCAGGTGATAGGAGCATATTTAGGCAACTTAGTTGGCTTGTTCTTGTGCATTTACGTTGTTATTTCTTAGTTCTTTAAGTCTTTTAAGTTATTTTCGTATGTTTTCAGGTTCTAAGGGCTAAAAGAGCAAAGAAGTCCATAATGGAGCACTTTTGGGCTAAGGATGGATAGCTTATGCTTGGAGCCAAAGTGTTGGACGAAATTGAAAGCCTTGTATGCACTTTAGGACATAAAACAAAGGGCCTAGCCCATTCTAACATCCCTTGCCGTGCATTCCCCTTCCACTCCTTGAATTTCCAGCTTTCCCACTTCATCATTGCAGCACATTCACTCCCTAGCTGTTTTTCCATTCATTCCCTCCCATTATTTCAGCCACCATCACACCTTTCCAACCTAGCTGCACCCTACATGCATTAATTATTCATTCTTTTCATATTGCAGCCACATTCCATACACTTTACACCACCCTTTGCCGTGCAAACCACCAATTCCAGCCATCTTCCACATGTTCTCCCTTTTTGTGCCGTGCATTCCCCTTCCAATTACATTCATTCCCTTCATTATTTCAGCCACGTGCACTCTTAATCATAGAGCCACATGCACTCTTAATCATTCAGCCACATTCTCTCCCATTCTCTCCCTATAAAACCATGCATTCATACACACTTCATCCATCACAACACACATCCTTGGTGCCGTGCATTCCCTTCCATTTTCTGCACATTTTCTCCTCCATTGCAGCCACTCCAACCACTCCCCATCCCTCCAAAACACTACCCTACCATCACACATCCATTCCTCCATACAAATACCACCCCAAAACCTATCCTTATACCTTGTGCCGCAACAAAGATGAGGAAAAGAGAGGCCTAAACGTTCATACAATTCAAGTTTGAGTTGTTGGAATTTTTAGGTGTTTCCTTTCCTTGATTTCAATGGTTAAATTTACTTATCTTTGTCTTGTACGTATGAGGAACTAAACCCCCTTTAGCTAGGGGGTGATTCGAAACCATGTTTATGCTTGCAATATGAATTGATTACCTTTGGTTGGACTTTCATGAGTTGTGGATTCAATTTGTTTAACTGTTTGATTGATAACTTATTTATGTATGTTTATTGAGAGTGCACGCTTAATTTTCATGCATGAATATGACGATAGAATATAAGTGAGTTTCACCTAATAGTTATGAACTTATATTCACAAGTAGTGGAGGTTGCTTATAAACAATCGCGTTAAATGAATTCTTGGCACTAGTTTCATGCTCATCATAGTAACGAAGGCCTCGTCAACACTTATAGTTTTCATGATGCTTAATGATCTTTGATTGTATCTTTATTGTGCTTTTCACGTAAAGGACTTTTGGAGAATGTTTTGAATTGCGTTGCGCTAACCCATCCAATTCATTAACTTAAGGAGAACTTGACGGTTAATTTAAGCGGACCTAATTAACCCGGGGTGTTGAGTTTCATAATTTATCGAAAGACCAACTGAAAATCATCTTGTATGCAAGTGTAACATGTGTGGAGAAGAACCTTCTAGCTAGCATTCCATCCATATTTTCATCACATTCATATTTATATTTTGCCCTTAATTACAATCTGTGCATTTTATTTAATTTCATCAAAAACACAATCCCCCCATATTTTGCTGAGTCTTAGTCATTCGAATTTGTTTTATTTTGTGTCTTTAAGCATTTGGAGTCATAAACACTTTCAAATTCGTCCAAATTAAGTTCTAGTTTCTTTTTGAGTCAATTCAAATTAGATTAGCACACCTAGTTAATCCCCGGTTAGAACGATCCCTACTTACATCATTACTACAATTGTCACAAATAGGGTTTAATTTGTGTGTCACATTCGTATCGCATCAAAATTTTGGCGCCGTTGCCGGGGATTAGCAAAGTTGCTAATCCCTTGTCTTGAGTCTTGTTTAAATTGTTTAGTTTCTGTTTTGTTTTAATTTTTGCACCGTGTGTATGTGTTTTATTTTTGTGCCGTGTTGGCAACTTGTTTTCTTACTTGTGCCGAGTCTATTAAGTTGGTTACTTATCTTGTTTACTCTTGTGTGTAGGTACTAGTTTATGACCCGTAGCTCACAACCTGTTTGTGAGCATATCTCCGACTTTGACGGTGATTTCGAGAGGACTTTGAGAAGGAAAAAGAAATCGCAAGCGTCTAACCCTCCTAGTCCCGAACCTGAATTTAAAGAGGAAGTACCAACCATGGCAGTGGACAATCGGACCATCAAGGAGCTTTCTGCCTCGGGTTTGGCCAATGCAGCCCCTCTTTGCATCCAATACCCTAGGGCAGCCCCTGAGAAGACCGATGAGTTTGAGTTAAAGTCCAGTTTGCTACATCATATACCCAAGTTCCATGGGTTATCAATGGAGGACCCCAATAAGCATTTAAAAGAGTTCGAAGTCGTATGCTCAAGTATGACACCGGTGAACGTGGACAGCAACATATTGAAGATGAAGGCTTTTCCTTTTTCTTTGTGGATAAGGCCAAGGATTGGTTGTATGAGTTGGCTCCCGGAACTGTCACATCATGGGAGAGTATGAAGCGAGCCTTCTTAGAGAAGTTCTTTCCGACATCACGAGTCATTCTTCTTCGCAAGAAGATTAGTGGAATTCAGCAAAGCCAAGGTGAATCTTTTCCAACTTATTATGAACGTTTTAAAACTCTTGTTGCTTCATGTCCACAGCACCAAATGAAGGAGGAGCTACTTCTTCAATATTTTTACGAAGGTCTTCTACCACTTGAACGGCAAATGTTGGATGCATCCGCGGGAGGAGCTCTAGTGGACAAGACACCTAGGGATGCCAAAACTCTCATTGCTAATCGAGCACTCAATGCACAACAATATGAAGGTGTTGGGCAGAGAGACACCCCACGGCCACAACATGTAAATGAGGTAAGTTCTATTTCTGAGTTACAATCCCAGATGGCTAACCTTACGTCTATGTTATCGCAGTTTGTTGAAGGCCCTAAAACACAACGAACTACAATCTGTGGTGTATGCTCCATTCAAGGACACCAATCTGATCAATGCCCTCAATTAATTGAGAACGGAGGGTGGGAATCTGCCAATGCCGTGGGCTATGGGAATCAAAACCAACCGAGGAACGATCCATATTCTAACACGTATAATCCAGGTTGGAGAGACGACCCAAACTTCAAATGGAGGGAGCCCCAACAACCACAACAACAAGGAGGCTTTAGACAACAACCCCCGGGTTTCTTCACTAAGCCATTCGCACCCACACATGCTCCACAACAATCTGCCACAAATGCTTCAGGTACGTCCCTAGACAATGATACACTTCTTAAGTTACTAACTAATTTGTCTCAGGGGCAAGAGAATCAAGACAAAGCAATGCAAAATCAAGAAAAAAGGGTGGATCAATTGGAGAAACAAATTGGGCAGATTGCGGAGTTTGTAGGGCAATTCCGAGACCAAGGCAAGCTCCCAAGCTCAACCATTCCAAACCCAAAGGGAGGGTTCGAAACCGCCAATGCAATCACCTTAAGAAGTGGCAAGGAAGTTGGAACCACCTCACAACCACCAAAATCAAGCCAAGAAGAGGATGAAAGGTTGCTGCAAGAGGAAGAGAGCAAGGGCAAAGCCACGGAACGGGTGGAGCAACCCTTGCCGCAACCACTTCAAGCTCCTAGGCCGTCCAACAAATGTAAGGTAGGTCCAAACTCAATTGTTTCTAATGTGATTCTACCAAACGTGCCCTTTCGTAGCAGGTTTATGCAAGCCAAGATAGAGGAGGATGAAAAAGACATCCTGGAGACGTTTAGGAAGGTGCATGTCAATATCCCACTCCTTGATGCAATAAAGCAAATTCCAAAGTACGCCAAGTTTTTGAAGAAGATTTGTACAACAAGGAAACTGATTCGGGAGAAAGATGTGGTACATGTAAGTGAGAATGTCTCTGCAATATTGCAAAGAAAGTTACCACCTAAATGCAAAGATCCAAGTAGTTTCACCATCCCTTGTGTAATTGGTAATAAAAGGTTCGAACATGCTATGCTAGATTTAGGTGCATCAATTAATGTCATGCCATACTCTGTTTATGCATCGATGAATCTAGGAGAGCTTAAAAATGATGGGGTTATTATATAATTAGCCAATCAATCTAATGCATACCCGAGAGGAGTTTTGGAAGATGTTTTGGTGCAGGTAGACCACTTGATTTTTCCTGCAGATTTCTATGTGCTTGACATGGAGGATTCAACCCACTCTCCACCATCGCCACTCTTACTTGGACGACCTTTCATGAAAACAGCCCACACCAAGATTGACGTGGCCAAAGGAGCCTTAACTATGGAGTTTGGTGGTGATATGATTAATTTTAAAGTTTCTGACTCTATTAAGAATCCTAACGATAGTCATTCTTGTTTTGTCATAGATGTGCATAAAGACACAGGGCCGAAAGAATCCACACTTATCACGAAGGATGTATCAAGAACCACCATTGGAGAAGAACTTGGAGTGATTGCCCTACAACCACCCAATATGGCCGAAAGTAGTCCTAGTGATATTGTTGATGGAACTGCCACTTTTGAGCCGTCACCACAATATGTTTGTAAGTCTTCAATCCCACTTTCAATTCCCATTTCAATTAATAGGTTGTTACCTTCTTTGGTGCAGGTACCCAATCAATTTCAAGGTGGTGGGAGCATGTGCATGGACGTTCAGAACCAAAACATCACCATCAGGGAGGATCATTATCCCCGCCCATTCATTGAGCCATATTATGAAAATGTTGAAGGAGCATACCGTGGAGGACATACCCCTCCATGCTGTGGGCTCTAAGTGAGGAATGAGCATACCATCGTCCGGCTGCAAGACGATAAAGAAAGCGCTACTTGGGAGACAACCCAATACACTGAATAAAATAAAGCATATCCATTGATCTCCGAGAAGTTACAAAAATAAAAAATAAAATAAAATAAATAAAAAAAAGATAGGCTGGAGCCTTCACAAAGGTTGTTTACGTGAAGCCCCACTACTTGGCAAAACTACAGGAGCGGGAGGCATCTAAGATAGATCATTCGAGGCCTCAATACTTGGTGGAACGCTAGATGACGCAGGAAAAAGATGCCTCTGGAAGAAAGCCGCAAGCCTTTGACGGTCACTTTGAATTCGACCTTCAGATTCTTGCAGCTGATCAAGCTTCCTCTTCATGCTTGTCGAATAATTATTTGCAAGCACGTGCAAACTTCTATTCTCGTGTTTAAGCTGTTTGATCTCTTGCTTAAGATTTTCCACCTCCGCCATCAATGATTCAACTTGGCGGGATCGAGCAAGTAGGCGTTAACCCATGTTGGACACAGAGCCCGCACACTGAACACTGAGAGCTAGGGACTCTTGAACGGCCAACTCATCGGACCGTCCTGAAAGCAGCCTACTATCTTTTGGAGTGAGGAGGTTCCTAGCTACTATCGTAGCTGTTGTTGCATCCTTCATCACGGAGTCTTCACCTGTAAGAGGGCCATTAGAAGATAAGAAAGACGGGCACCATACATTAACCTGACGCGGCGCACCCGGATCACTGCTGAGACTCAAATCTAAGCAAATTTTAAAAGGGTTAGCCATTTTCAAAGATGTTAAAAGAGAAGGGTTGGATGTAGTAAAATCTCAAAGGGCCGGAGACGATTTTCACGAATAAGCAATCTTCAAAGTGTGCATGTTAGAGGTGATCGATACCACTATAAAAGGAGAGGCGACACAACCACCGATTCAAAAAGCCGGATTTTCCTGCGTAAAGCCGGATTTTCCTGCGCAAAGTTCGTCAACACTCTTCAGACACAATCTCGGCTTTTCAGATATCACATGCAACTTTGTCAAAAGATCTCTGACAAAGTTGAAAACGCGTGGAGGTCATTATCCCAACTACACACTTTTGCCGACAAGCGTGGGTGACAAAGCCGCATCCGCACTACTATATACGTCAACATTCGTGGCAAGGCATACATCCAAAAACGCATTACTTTTCTTCTCGGCCGAGAATGTAGCTGCAACCGTACCTCTCAACATGCTCAGTTTTCTTCTTCCCTTGAGAACACCTATTCAACCATTGATGTACCCCCAAAAGAAGATACCAAATGCCTAGAGTACAGATGAGGTAGGAGGAAACGGTAGATCGAAGCATGTGGAGACAAGCGCAACAAATATATGTGCTGATTCATTCGCTGCTTCTTCAAAAGCAAAAATATCTTATATCATCAAAGGCGAAAGCAAAGGTATCTCATATCATGTTCTTTCCCTGTCTTTTCCTTTGTCCTTGTTATTACTCGCATGGCAAAGAGAAAGAGAGCAATCAGCCGGCACTTGGAGTCAGTCTTCCGATCTGGAACCGACTACCTGGAATCTATTCCTGGTTGCTTACCTAGCATTGCTCTCGAGTAGTCATCTTCAACGGTTGATACACTGCCAGAGAAGGGACCACATCTGCTTGGAGAACAGCTGAGATGAGTGACAAGGAAACATCAATCTTGTGGATCGTCAGCAAACGCAGCAACTGCATATGCTGAGTTATCATCTAACCCTCTTCAATACGAATTGGAAAGATTGAACAAAGAAACAGGTCATCACCTCCACCTCGTACTTGCCTGCCATATGTCTGAATCCTGAAACCGCTTATGATCCTATTTTCACTCAAGATCAAACCTCGATCCAGATAAAAGGAGTAAGTTCAGACCTTCGGGGGAGACCAAAAGAATCCTCCAGCCCAGTTCAAGATTAAGCCTGTGGAAAATCAACGATTGGAGGAAACCAGAAAATCTTCCAGTCAAGATCAAGCCTCAATACAATCACCAAGGAGAAGATGGAATCTACACTCCATAACCAGATTTGCGTCCCTAACCTCTTCTCTTTGTTATTTACATTCTGCCAAGTTTAGTGTGTTTTGTTGCTGTTTGTGTGTTTGTTTTTGTTAGGTGTGATTTTAAGCTTAAAACATTGAGGACAATGTTTGATTCAAGTGTGGGGGGGTAACTAATGTTGTTGATGCAAATTCGTGGGATTTTATCACCCATAACTTCCAATGTTGTTCCTTGCTGTTTTTAAGTGTTTTTAAGCTATTTTAGAGTGTTTTAGTGTGTGTTGACTTAAAAACTCCGAAAATCACATAAAAATTTGAAAAACATGTTTTGAAAAGCCTAAAAAGAGTGTTTTGAGTCATTTTTGTGTGTTTGTGTCTTAGGGTACCTTCCAACACAATGATGAGGATTCGGTTTGTAATTGCATGGCTGTTAAAGAGAGTTATAAACATGGATGAAAGTTTGATTTACTCTTGGTATATGCATGGTTATGGTTATAATGTATGACTTCACATGCAATCATAACAGAAAATTCGTTTTTGTAACATGCTTGAAGGAAGGAACTCATACAAACGCTACAACCTTGTGAGACTTGAGCCTAAACGTTATTTGGAGAGTTAAAATCTGTGCATTATTGTTTTCTAAAGTCGTTGCATGGTCTCATTATTCTTTGCTTGGTTACTACTTAGAAGGCGTTTCATCACTTAGTTCCAAATGTTAGAACTCATGCCCATTTCATTCAAAGCATGTTATTGATTTGCATAACACATATTCAAGATGAAGTTGTGTAGTGACCACCATCAAAGCCAAAAAGCCATGTGCCCTTAACTCATTTTGTGTTTAAGTTTAACCCCATTGAGCCGTGTTAGCCCATGTTCGTTGTTAACCCACATTATCCTCACCTAGCCTAGAATAGGACCATCCTTACCCTTGTTCTTGAAGCATAGTAAGCAATGAATTCCTTTTGATTAAGGTGTTGCAGAAAATAAGTGTGGGGGAAGGATTATTGATGTGAGTTGTTGTGCCATAGGCACGGCTAGAAGAAAAAAAATTGTGTGAAAAAGAAGAAAGAAAGAAAAGGAGTTGAAAATAAGTGAGAATGAACTCACAAGTGTTGGTTGTTAAAGAAAGGGTCCAAAAAGTTGAATATGACCCTAAGTTTTGTGTGACTTCCCCTTGGGTGTTCAAAGTTGATTTTTGTGTTCTAAAGGGAATTCTAAATGTCTAATTCATTACTTTGCTCACTATTGCTTAAAGAACTTTTGTTTATCCCTATCTTTCTTTGTTATCCAAACACCCCAAGCCCCAGTACAACCCGTGACTTCAATCTTGAGTGTTATTTGTTTCAATTTGTGGAGTTTGAACTTGGTATGAGCATATGGTGTCACTAGTTCTCGCATCTAAGTAGTAGCATTCCATTCATGAGATCATACCTAAACATGCTTATTAACTCCAGAAATTGCTTTCTTTGTGATACATATATGTGAGTGTTCGTTTTCATGTTTACATCAATCTTCTCACATGAAACTAGATTAGGGTGTGTAGTTAGAAAATCTGAGTGAAAATTGAGTGCATATCTTGTAAGGAATTGAGCAAATTCTCTAAGGCATGTTACTACATTCAAAACATGGTTTTAAATGCTTAATTGTGAACTAATATGTGGTGACTATGATTAAGTATGTACTTAAGTGTAAGGATGATTAAAATCTATGTGAGTAATGTTCTTGAACATGTCATGTGCATTAAGAACCCCTGAGACCATTGTTGGAAGGTTTAGGTTTTGTTTTGTTTTTCTGTTTTGCTCGAGGACTAGCAAAAGCTAAGTGTGGGGGAATTTGATAGGAGCATATTTAGGCAACTTAGTTAGCTTGTTCTTGTGCATTTACGTTGTTATTTCTTAGTTCTTTAAGTCTTTTAAGTTATTTTCGTATGTTTTCAGGTTCTAAGGGCTAAAGGAGCAAAGAAGTCCACAATGGAGCACTTTTGGGCTAAGGATGGATAGCTTATGCTTGGAGCCAAAGTGTTGGACGAAATTGAAGGCCTTGTATGCACTTTAGGACATAAAACAAAGGGCCTAGCCCATTCTAACATCCCTTGCCGTGTATTCCCCTTCCACTCCTTGAATTTCCAGCTTTCCCACTTCATCATTGCAGCACATTCACTCCCTAGCTGTTTTTCCATTCATTCCCTCCCATTATTTCATCCACCATCACACCTTTCCAACCTAGATGCACCCTACATGCATTAATTATTCATTCTTTTCATATTGCAGCCACATTCCATACACTTTACACCACCCTTTGCTGTGCAAACCACCAATTCCAGCCATCTTCCACATGTTCTCCCTTTTTGTGCCGTGCATTCCCCTTCCAATTACATTCATTCCCTTCATTATTTCAGCCACGTGCACTCTTAATCATAGAGCCACATGCACTCTTAATCATTCAGCCACATTCTCTCCCATTCTCTCCCTATAAAACCATGCATTCATACACACTTCATCCATCACAACACACATCCTTGGTGCCGTGCATTCCCTTCCATTTTCTGCACATTTTCTCCTCCATTGCAGCCACTCCAACCACTCCCCATCCCTCCAAAACACTACCTTACCATCACACATCCATTCCTCCATACAAATACCACCCCAAAACCTATCCTTATACCTTGTGCCGCAACAAAGATGAGGAAAAGAGAGGCCTAAACGTTCATACAATTCAAGTTTGAGTTGTTGGAATTTTTAGGTGTTTCATTTCCTTGATTTCAATAGTTAAATTTACTTATCTTTGTCTTGTACGTATGAGGAACTAAACCCCCTTTAGCTAGGGGGTGATTCGAAACCATGTTTATGCTTGCAATATGAATTGATTACCTTTGGTTGGACTTTCATGAGTTGTGGATTCAATTTGTTTAACTGTTTGATTGATAACTTATTTATGTATGTTTATTGAGAGTGCACGCTTAATTTTCATGCATGAATATGACGCTAGAATATAAGTGAGTTTCACCTAATAGTTATGAACTTATATTCACAAGTAGTGGAGGTTGCTTATAAACAATCGCGTTAAATGAATTCTTGGCACTAGTTTCATGCTCATCATAGTAACGAAGGCCTCGTCAACACTTATAGTTTTCATGATGCTTAATGATCTTTGATTGTATCTTTATTGTGCTTTTCACGTAAAGGACTTTTGGAGAATGTTTTGAATTGCGTTGCGCTAACCCATCCAATTCATTAACTTAAGGAGAACTTGACGGTTAATTTAAGCAGACCTAATTAACCCGGGGTGTTGAGTTTCATAATTTATCGAAAGACCAACTGAAAATCATCTTGTATGCAAGTGTAACATGTGTGGAGAAGAACCTTCTAGCTAGCATTCCATCCATATTTTCATCACATTCATACTTACATTTTGCCCTTAATTACAATCTATGCATTTTATTTAATTTCATCAAAAACACAATCCCCCCATATTTTGCTGAGTCTTAGTCATTCGAATTTGTTTTATTTTGTGTCTTTAAGCATTTGGAGTCATAAACACTTTCAAATTCGTCCAAATTAAGTTCTAGTTTCTTTTTGAGTCAATTCAAATTAGATTAGCACCCCTAGTTAATCCCCGGTTAGAACGATCCCTACTTACATCATTACTACAATTGTCACAAATAGGGTTTAATTTGTGTGTCACATTTGTTTCGCATCAAATTTTGGGGCCGTTACCGGAAATTATTATAATTTACATCGTAAAATTTATCGATAAGTGAAAAAGATGAAAATGCCCCTAGTTGGTTTAACGTAATTATGCGAGGATGTATTTTATCCTCATGTATATTTTATCATATCTCCTGATATTTTTGAATAGAGGATGACCCTACGAGCGTGTAGGCACAAACCGTTCGACAAACGGAGTTATAACGAATGAGTTATTAACATTTAAAATTAAGGACATTTTGGTAATTTTCCTTCAATCTAGAAGGCTCCAGATTTTATGGAGCAATGAGTTGTGCCACGTTTGTATCTAGAATGAGAAGGAGGAGAAAGCAGAGAAAGGAAGGAGAAGAAAGAGGAGAGAACTCGGACCCTCTTCGACCCGCTGACACGACCCGACTCCATCTCTCTATTCCGACCACTGTTAACAACAGGGCCGGTGTCAAATTACTCCTCACTTCGAACCCAGTCGAGCCCTCACCTTAATTTCCCATGTGGATTACCATATTTGACAAATAAAGCCCGAGAAACACGAAGACTCGTTGAAACCCTAAAGCTGTCACATTTCTTTCCGACAATAATCACAGTGGCGCACCACTAGGGCGTGGTAGCTTTTCCTTTCAGGAGTAAAACCCGAGAAGAATCTTAGTCATCAGACCTCCAACAAGGGAACGGCGAGGTTCTCTAATTTCTGGCCACAAGGTCTTTTTAAGGCAATTTCAGGCTACTTCCCGGTCGAATTTGACTTTGGCTCAGGTATGAACGTTGTTCCTCTCATTGAACTTTACTTACCTGTGAAGTTTGGTAATTTTTCGAGTCCGTCAAATAATTAGGTTTCTGTTCGTTGGAAACCGCCACGTGCTGCTACCATTTTGTGCAAATTTTGATATTCTAAATCCGAATTTTGTATCCATTTGATATGTTTCAATTATTAAAACTAATGTTGGATATTTCACTTATTTGAATATAATCATAAATGGATTAAAAATGGATTGTGAACTACGATAGGCTTGATCCCTCCGAAGGGTACGTAGGCAGTCTAATAAGAAGTTAGATGCAGCCATAAAATAAACGAGATTAAATTTTAGTGGAAAATCGTCAAAGAAAGAAATGTTAGAATGGTTATTAACATCTAAGGGTAACTATGACATTTTTTAGCCTACCACTAAATGTAAATTCCGCAATAAATTGGCAGGGCAGGGCATTACACCATAAGTGTCCTTGGGACAAGTTGATTGGTGAAAATTCTGATTTCCTTGGGTAATTTGTTCTCTAGGGTTTTAGTTTGAACCTAGGGGTTTAAAATTTATTTTAGAAAGAGATTGAGTGCCTTCAAAGCTTTAAGCTTGCCTCTTTTTCATTTATAGGACCCTAGTTGCCAAAGCTTCTTCATGCATTAAACACCCAATCATTGCATATTAGGGTTGCACTGTTTTAAGGTTTTTCATTAAGTTCTTGGTTTGGTTTTAAGCTTTAAATCCATTTTTAGACCAAGCTTTTGGATTCAACTTAGATTGTTCCTTCAATTGTTTGACTAGAGAATCTAACTAGTCGTTTGAATCCAGATTTTATATGCATATCATAACATCATATCATTTCGTGATTCAAGTTGATATCGGTGCCACAAGGTGAAGAGCTCAGGATGAGCTGCCACTTAATGAAGACCGAAGGAGTTCATCTCGTGTAAAGCAAGGTTGCATAAAGGTAAAGCTGCTTTGTAGATAGGGATCTAGGAATTGAGCTTGTGTGGTCTTTGTATGAATCTTGTTTACACTAGTAGATTAGACTCAGTGGAGAGTCCCCGATTTTTTAACCCAGAGGTGGGTTTTTCCGGCCAAAAACGTCTCGTGCAATTTATCACTTTTTAAGTTTACTTATCTTACTATTTGCTTGTGATATGTGTTCATCATTATTGCAAATAGATAATTTCGTGCAACTAAGATTGTCAGAGTTAAAATATGCACTGAACTGGATCTTAGTAACTAGGAACACTTGAGTAAACTGAGCCTTGAATTGACTATTTGCGCTGTGAGTAAACTAACATATATGATCTTAGTTGTTGAGTGTTGCTAACTAGTCAGACAAGCACGTATATAGATTTTAAATTGTAAGTTATTAGGAGAGAAAATCTGATATACCAATTTACTAAAATACCCTCAAGTTTCGTAATTCCATAAAATCTTCATCGAAACTCCAATTTCAATTCTGCTTACAGCCATGCTTCGTAACATTGAGTACTACAAGGATGCGCTAAAAGAATGTTTCGTATGTCTCGCTATACACTGGTCAACCAAAGTCAATATCCTCGCCTCTATAGGCATTTTGGTCAATTCACACCTTTAAAATTATAAAAATCATAAAATTAGGGACGGATTATTACACTTTTAGTTTTCAATTTTAAAAAAAAATGAAAACTAAAAACCAAAAACTGAAACTTTCTTGGGTTTTCAAATTTGGCCTTTGAAAAAAAAAAAAAAAAAAAAAAGGACAACTTGTGGCAAGCCACGGTTATCCACCCCTTTCAGGGGCTAAGAAGATTCATAGAGGCATTTCAGCCTTCTCCTGGCCACAAGTCTGGCTTCCACACTAGCAACGGGTTTCGAACCCAAGGCCTCCAATTTTCAAAATGGCGTTAAGTTTTCATTTAAAAAAAAAAAAAAACTAAAAATAGTTACTAAACAGGAAAAGTGAAGAGTGAAAACCAAAACCAAAAACTGAAAATTAAATATGAAATGGTTGTCAAATGACCCCTAATAAGATAGTTTGCCTGATTGCTCCATGTCCAAAACACAAAAGACAAATACTTGGCTTCACAAAATTGTGGAGGAACTCCTCTTAAAATAGTTTTTCGCGATTCTTAAAAGTTCGTTCATCCAGTTAATGTAGCAAATAGATAGATTCATAATACTTTTATGGTTGTGATTGTTTCTATACAGTTCTATAACTAAATAGTCTTATATTTTATTTATTTTTTAATAGACGATTATAAACCAAAGGTTTCTTGAATCACCCATTAACTACTTTTGCGTAGAGATTTCTTGGGCAATGGGTACATTCATTTCAAAGTTTCTGTAATATTCATACTAGCAAGAAAGTTAAAACCACAAAAAAGTGAAATGAAAAATTTAACATAATGTACTTTGCAGAAAAAGAAGAGGAAGATTAATCTGTAGGTTACTGCAGACCACAGAAGATTATAACCACAAATGCATGGTTCAAAATTATTCCAAATATGACACAAACCCCACGTTAATTAAAATTTAAGCTCTCAACTACTAAGTAAAAATTAGTTGTAAAACATGACCATTAACTAATTTATAAGCTAGCTACTAGCCAAAGAGATCAAATAACAGACCAAAAAAGAAGAAGAAACAAAAGAGAGATTCTATATTAATTAACTGGTCAGATCATTTTCTTGAGAAATTTCAACATGTGAATTTCAAGCAGGTATCCAAGCAGTGGCAAACACAACATTGTGCCCTTTCCATGTAAGTACAACATCTTCTTCTTCTCTCTTCAATCCCCAACCAGCTGCATGTTCATCAAGCATGGCCTTCACTTCCGAAACCGCATCTTCCCCGAACAAAACGCTTCGAAAGTTGGCGTTTCGCATCCGCTGCACCCACCTGCATTTCGGCTCCAGCCTCTCCACCCTCTGAAACCCTTCGTAGGCTATCACGTTCTCAATCTTCCAACACACATCCGCCTCATACCATTGCCTCTGCTTGCTTCCCCGGGGCAAAAACGTGTCCACGGTGTCGTAAGGTATCCACAGGTAGTTGAAGGCTGACCTCAATCTACACACTAGATTATTCGATGTCAAATCCGCATCTTCGTCTACTAAAACCACAATCGTTGGGTCCAAACCCCGAAGCGCTTTCAGAAACATTGTCCTTAGCGATGGAGTAGTACTCGAAGAGGACAATGCTACATCGAAAGCATAAGAGCTAGTCGAAGGACTACTGCTTGGATTCGGATTGATTAACGGAAGTGTTGATGTCTCTTCAGGAATGTAGTGAAGCATCATGTGACAGTTCACGACAAGCGCCTCACCACTGTCCGCATATACTAAATTTTGCACGCGGAGTTGTTGAATTAGGTTGGCAAACCCGTCGGTGTAACTTGACGGGATGACCCTAAACTCTAAAATTATATTTCTGGACCTGGCGAAATTAACCAACTTGAAACCTAGTTCCTCGTACGAGAGGTCCAGCATTGGAGGGATGTCCTCCGTGATACCTGCCACAGTGAGCTTCAGCAACGGAGGACTTACATTACCGTCCTGACGGCTGGCTATGGCGTCGACGAGAGTTGGGATTTGCATGCAATGCGTCAAGCTCAGGTCAACAATGTGAACCACAGAATACCCTTCAACAGCTTCTAGAATTGCTGCATTTGCGGCGGTGAATCCAAACCTGTGCCACGGGGTCAAGTCGATGAAGGAGGCGAGCTCAATGACGGAGAACTTGTGAGTGTGTATTGTGAAGTTGGCTTGGGAGTTGGCCATGGCTGCGAGGACCTTGCAGCTTCCGATTCGGGCTGCGCGAGCTATGAGGGCACGGAGAAACGCGCAGGTGAGGCGCTGGTTGGAATCGCCGTCTTGTGGGGCGATATTGTTGAGGACCCAGAGGATCTGCTGGGTGAGGGTGGCGTCGTTGGTTTCGATGGCGTTGGCACAGTGGACAAGCAGCTGCTCCATGCAGTTAGCGTCGCCGAAGTTTGTTCCGAGGGACTTTGGGGTCGGGAAGCCGGGCCACGGGCGCGTACGGTGGGTTTCGTTTTTGTTCATCATTTGGAGGTTATTGGAATAGGGTGCGGGGATAATTTGGTGCAAGGACGTTGGTGGTGGTGTCTCAGTAAATTGCATCATTGGGAATTTGGGAGAGAAAAGAGAAGGGAAGACAATATAGAAAAAAAAAAGGTTGAAAATTTGTTGCTTTAAAAGAAAAGATGGAATTACTGAGAGGAGTTCAGAAGGAAAGAGACCAGACTGGTAGTGGGTAGATTTAGCATGGGGAAACTTAAAATTTTTAGTAGGGTTGGGAGAATTGTTCTGCAAATATTATGAATGGCAACAAAATAGAGAGTTCAGCTTTTTTTTTTTTTTTTTTTTTTCTGAAGGGAGGGAAAATTAATAATTATATATATAATTTATGGTTCTTGACATGGGGGGAGGAAAAGAGACTGATCAGGAGGAGTGAACTCGCATCCCCAAAAATGAATTGGAAAAAAAGTGTAATTGGTAGTCAAAATTGGGGGAAAAGAGACTGAACCTAACAGTACTCAGGCTTTTTTCTTCTGCTGTACAATCGGAAAAGAGGTGGATGGATAGATATAACTCAGAAAAAAGGTAGGTAGAGCAATAAGGCGATAGAAGCAGTTCTGATTCAACAAACCTTTTCAAGCTACAAAAGGTTCTAACCCCTTTTCATATGGCCTTTTTGCTGATTTTTCTTGATCAGGTAAGACAGATAGAAGGCTAGCTGATATATCATATAAAAGGGGGGAGAGAGAGAGAGAGAGACAGCGGGTGTGGTGTGGTTTTAGCGTGTGAGATGCGTTTTGGTGGCATGTGAAGTTAGCCGGCCAGGGGATTGTTTGTATGCGGAAGTTGAGATTTTGTCATTGAATGAGGGATGGGGATCGCAAGCAGTTACTAATCTTTTGGTTCAAAGTTCATCAGTACTTTTTACCAATTGATCACGCGCCACCATATATCATATGATCATATCACGCATATCATGAACAAATCATTTTATCAGAGCAGGTTTTTTTTTTTTTTTTTTGGTTGATATGAATCATTCCTTTCTGAACAGTAGTGGCGTTTTGGCGCAATTGTTTTTAGTAAAAAGTACGTTTCATTTTACTAATAGTTTCAGAAAAGTATTGTATTATTTAGATATTTTGGTTAAAAAAAAAAAACTTTTTACATGCAAAAAGTCAAATATTTATTGTCTAAATACTCAAATATGCAGAGAAAATTTATTTCAGACTATAAGACCTATTCCAACTTTGAGTAAAACTTAAATTTTAGGTTCTAAATTTAGCCCAACTTGCTCCAACCCTTGGGGCAAATATGAGTTTTAACTGAAAACTTATTTATGGGGCAAATTTAGCATAGGATTCCCCCTCGGGTTAATGAGGCTGACCCACTATATATGTGTACTTTTTTTAGTTTTATATTTACAAATTCATTGAATCCAATGACTAAAATCAAATATGATCAAATCCAACATTAAAAAAAAAAAAAAAAATCTAACGGTTCAAATTTAAATCCAACGGCTAAAGTAATTTTAAAAAAAATCTTTTATGTGTTTCGTATTCTTTCATAGCGTTTCACGAGTTTCATAATGTCAGTTTAGTGATTTTTCAATATCTATCGAAATCTAAATATTTTTAGGTTAAAATGTTCATAAAATTAAATTAGAATAATCTACATATTTTATTAAAAAAGTTATTTTAAGAACAAAATCATCCTAAATTCATTCTTTAATAATCTCGAGCTAAAAATTTAACCCAAAATGGTTGGAAGAGAAAAACTGTTTCTGGGTTAAAACCTAAATTTTGTGGGTTAAAAATTTTAAGTTTTAACTCAAAGGTTGGAGATGGTCTAAAGACACAAAGTGGATGTTTGGTAAGCTTCAAAATATAACTTAGGTTGTCACTTGCACACACATCGTTGATCAATCGACTTTGTGTTTGGCATAAGGTGGAGGATGTTATTGCACTGCAATAGTTGGAATTCTTATCCGAAACATAATCAATAACGTGTCATCCGAAACAAGAAACTTTGAGGAAAAAAAGTGATAAGAATTGGATTGTATCTTAGAGTTTCGAAGGTCAAATACATTGGATTTTCGAGCTAGAACTAATCACTTAACAATGAAATAAATAGGATCTAATGACTAACAATAGGCCTTTTTTCCTTCTTTTTTTTGTGTGTATACTTCTTGATGCATATCTTGATTATGAATGGACAAAGGAGGATGGGTAATGACGGTTATTTACCCATAACAATTTAAGTTCTTACCCACATAACCGTTTATTTGTTAGCTAATTGCATAAACAGGTATACTCATACCCATAAGTGTTTATAATTGGTTAATCGTACTTATATCCACATACCCATTTAACTATAATAGCATACCCGTTTGACCGTTTACCCATTTACCCAATTTTTTTTGCCGTTTACCCCGTTTCTTTAACACATTGAAAGTGAAAAAAAGTGTCATAATTTTCTTTTTCTTTGATAATTGAACGCTATTATAGGTGAAGAAAATTGGAGCTCCACCATAAAACCAATTGGCAACAAGGGGAGTAGCCCAACCTCTTATAAGCGCTTGCAAAGTTTTTCCTTTCACATGTATCGAATTTTCAAGCCAAACACGTACGTGGACAACATGAATTGGGTGACATGGATTGGGTTTCACACGTGGGCCAATCCGCTCTAGTATCATGAAAAAAGTTCGAGTTCCATCATAAAACCAATTGGCAATATGGGGAGTAACCCAACCTCTTGTAAGCACTTGTAAGGTTTCTCTTTTCACCAGTGTAGAACTATTTTACCTTCACATTCTCACAATAGATACATTAACACGTATTTCTCTATTCAAATCCTTTAAATCCTCATACCACTACAGAAATTGAAATAATAGTATACAGATAATATTTTTAGTTGCACTAGGGGAGAGAGATATTTGTTTTTCCTTTCCTTATAGTGGATGCGATTTAAATTTCTCTACAAATTTAAGTTAAAGGCCACAACGGTCTAGGAATATTTTTATTCGTTGTAACTTCCTAGTTCTTTTAGACAATTTAAATAAATATATATCGCGAAGTTTGTTAACAAGTAAAAAAGCCCTAAAAAGTAGGAGTTATTTAAACCGAGCGAAATTTCTTCGTGCCGCAATAGCAGACCTCTCGGACGAGCAATTTTTTATTGTGACAGAAACACAAGTAATATATTACGTGTTTTTATGTAGATGGTAGGAAATTTTATTTTTTAAGTTATTAACATTTTAACACACATATCTCACTACTTGTATAGTGACACGTGGTGTATCAACTCGTGTGCCGGTCACACATCTCTCCTCTCGGACGAATTTAGACCCCTCAACTACTCTTTGTGGCGTTTCAAAACCCTAAAACTCGCCACCCCAAGGGCTTCGAACTCTCCTCCCTATTAACCTCTCACTAAGCTTAGTTCTTCTGCAGCTCACTCATGGCTTGGAATTAATAGCAGAAAAAAGGTAATTATTGAGAAAAAATTTTAACTCATGATCGACCAATGAAATAAGAAGTCATATGATCTCATGATACTGGGAAATTAAATATTTATATGATTTAAATGAACTAAAATGTTAAAACAAAGAAATCAATAGAAATCATGAGCGAAATTAACTCATTATATTGGGAAGGGTCTCAGTTGTCCACTCGTCAAACAGTTCTTAGGGTTTTCAATTTTGTTTTTATAAATTTTACAGATAATACAAATTGTTAAATGGGTACCCTTTTGTACTTGCACGTAATATCTGTGTTCACCCATATATATTTCATGGACAAAAAATTATATTCATAACCGTTTATTTATTTAAATAATTACACATAATTGGACGAATAACCGTGGTTACTCATACCCACGGGTATTTTGCCCATCCTTAAATCTTGATAGAGGCACAATGTAAAAATTAAATTGATTTATAATAGTAAAAATAATGTTTTTTGTACCAAAACATAACAAATTTTAATTGCATCTTCATATAATTTTAATTGGTTGTTTGTCCACGTAGTACAAATTTGACATCTCATCAGTAAAAATGTGAGACCCACAGCTAATGCGTCATAATTTAATGGACAAATTAACAGATTGAGTACAGAAAGTCTCACATTGCAACGAATTCATAAGTTAATATATAACACTGCAAAGTTTAAAAGATGAGGTATGATTTTGTTATCCAATTTAAGATGGTAAAATGTAATTTATCCCCCTTTTTTAAGTCGCATCATATATTAGAAGAGTAATCCTACATTTATCACATTTTTTCATATTACATTTGTACCATCTTTGTAATAGAGGTAGAGCCCACCAATACATATGAGTTTCATCTTTATTAAAGATATTGTACAAGTATAGTATGAAAAATATGATAAGAGCAGCATTTTTTATATTAGAATGTGAAGGAGAAACCACTTAGTTTGTGCATGCATCACTTTCCTTTCAGGTGAACTTCATTATTACAATGTTCCTATATAGCAATAGTTACACATGTATGCAACAGCAACAGATGTTGTACTGAAATATTTATGAAAATGAATTTGGAAAAAATTCATGGTCCAAAAGAATAAAATCGACATGTATATGAAGATGGATCTAGCTAGTTCGTTGGTCATCTTTATTTTGGAGAGTGAGAGAAAGAAATCATATGAAATACCTCATTGTCGTCGACAATGACCATTCCTTTGTCGCATCGATGCATGTAAAGTTTGGTGGTTAAGACTACTCTCTTTCTGTCTCTCTCCATATTATGACGTTAAGAGGATAAGAAAATAATGAAACTTTTAGATGCAAAAACTAGTAAATTATATGATTATTTTGTCAATCTTCTGATGGATTTAATATTTAATGACGCGCATGATCATATTTATCCAATTTTTAAACCGATCCAGTATGGACAACCAAAACTATAAGGTCGTGAAGATGTATGGTCGTATTAGACAAGTAATTCAAATACGTAGTACACCATAGTTTGAGTTGTTAGGTAAGTGAAATGATCTAACGGGTACACATAAGAGTCCTTATTAGACAACGAATCCATTATAGTGTCTTTTAGACACCACATTCCAATCGTCTGAAGACTTGAAAAGAATTATTTCTCCTTACCAATTTCACACACATGTATAACTGTGATTAATGTGTGCTAGAACCAAATTTTCACACTTCGTATACGATTAAGCATAAAAAATCTAGGCACCGATGTGGTAGCTTAAAGACTCTCTAACAATCAAGTTGGTAAGTTAGTACTAGAATTCAGGCAGCATGCTTAAGAGTGATTGTGTGCGATAATTTTAGAGAGAACTTTAATGAGTCTATGTGTATTTTTAAGGATAGTAATCATTGATTAATGAAGATAATCCTAGAGGAAATCTACGAAGAGATTTCCTCCTCTTACTATTGTGATTACTTAAGGCGCACGCCAATTTCATCAAATCAAGAATGAATGAAAATTGAGATGTGTTTCTAATTGCGGTTCAGTTATATCCCCCTCGAGGAAACATATCCCATTTTCCAATCTGGTGCACCTCGAAATTACTTGTTCAGATGGCTTAGTCCGGTGTGCCTGGTTCAGCTGTTACTACACACTTCGGAGCTTGCTGGCCATTCCGGCCACTTCAAGTACACATGTCAGGAACCAAAACTCATGGTCCCGAAGTGTAGACAAAGAAATGATTCCTTAAGTGTGATTGGTACCTTAAATATTTTTGTAGTACCAATAAAGAAATAGAAATTTGAACTTGAAAAAATTTTGCCGTTAAAACAAAGGAAAACAACCAATCTAAGGGCTAGTTAGTAAATTGGACAATTGTTGAACTAGTGCAGCAAAAAATAGAAGATAGTACTCGAGCACATCTAAATCTTGCCCAACACAAACCAATAAATTCAATCTAATATATTTAGTCTTTAATACTATATACCTTAAATTGCAAGTGTACGCTATACAAATGGGGATGATTTGTGCTAATAGCCACCTTTGTTTTTGTCATGTCCTCACTAATTATAATAAATCAATATTGTCATTTGTCACCACACAAATTAAGACAGAGTTGATTAAGGCCATGCATGAAAGAAACATAAGCTTTCCAACCCTCATTTTATCACTACTTGTGTCTCCTTCCACGGTCATCTTCCCCATCGTATAGATTAAGGAATTCTCTAATATTCTTATTCTTAATCAAACTCTTCTTTTTATACAAGTGATTCCATTTTTGTCAGCCATATATATACTCTGCCCCACTCGATGCTCTCTGGGGAATACATATATATTTTTCAACATTCTCCATCTTCTCTCTCTCTCTCTCTCTCTCTCTCTCTCTCTCTCTCTCTCTCTGGATTGCATATTTTGCAATTTGCACAAACAAACTGGTGGGATCTTATCCACCAGGACCAGTTATGGATACTCACTGGTAATTTGAATGTAAAATATCTTGCATGTGAAGGGGTTAGGGTCCAGGGTCCATCGTGCATCTCATACCTGGCCTTGTTTTGCCTGCAATATGCACATGTGATATACAACTCTCCTTTGTTTTCTTATTCAAGGATTTGTCACTGCTATTCCTTCTAACCCTAGGCCCACCTTAAATAGACTACTCAACCTTTACAACCACAAAGAAATCACTCACAGCTAGCTCGAAATGTACACCACGTAATTTACCTATTTCCTTTTTCTCTTGAGATTTTATGTTCTATTTTGTTAGGGGAGAGATGAGAGAGTGAGTGAGAGTTAGAGATAGTGAAAAGAGAGAAGAGAGATTAAGTGAGAGGTGTGAGTGTGAGAGAGAGGGTCGGATTTGGGAAGAGGGAAAGTGAGAGGAGAGTTAAGAGTAGAGAAAGACATTGAGAAAATGGTAGAGGAGTTATTTTGGTTTTAAAAACCGTATCACTTCGACGAAATATTGGTCGCACAAAGTCTTAAAAAAAAATTTTTTTTAAATTCCTGTGTCCCATTTTTGGTGCCCGATCAGATTTTTAGAGTTTTGCATGACGAAAAATTGGTCGTGCAAAGTTAAAATTAAAGAAATTCCCGCATCCCATTTTTGGCTCCCATCTAAATTTAAGGGTTTTGCCCGATGAAATATAGGTTTGTCCCATTTATAAATAATAAAAAGGAAAATAATTTTATTTTACAATTTAAAATATAAATAAATAAATTAAAATAAATAAGGTTTAGGCGATCAAATGTGTATTCATCACGCAAATAAAATAATAAAAAATAAAGAAATAATTTAGTTTAACAATATAAAATATAAAAATAAGTAAATAAGGGTTAGGCGACGAAATATTGATATTCGTCACGCAAAGTTTTTAAAAAATAATAAAAACTTATGAAAACAACTATATTTTAAACTTTATAATATAAAATTTAATAAAAGAACAAAAAAAAATTGGTTTGCACGACGTATGTATACATTATGACGTCGCGCTATTGGTTTTTGCGCAACGACCCCATTGTGGCGTCGCAACAAGTTATATGTATATTTTTTTAAAAGAATTATTATAAAATTTACTGAAAATGTGACTTTACTCCCTTCAAATTCAATTTTTTTTTACATAAAACCCACACTAATATATTTTTCTAACAAAAACCCGATCCGAACTACAATAATAAATTTAAAGCTACTTAATAAATATATATACCATTCAATGATCCATATCCACACACCCCATTTTTACTTCTCACACACCCCTTGTTCATTTCTATCATTTGATCTTCTTCAATTCGTCCGATCTGAAGATTGAAAATTAGAAGGGTGTGTGAGAAGTAAAAAGGGGTGTGGATATCACACCCCTTCTTTTATAGGTAACAAGAAAAAACCCTACAGCTGATAGATCAGTTCACTTCCTCATCGAGTAAAAACCTATACCTCTACATTTCCTATCAAGTATAAACCTTAATATAAGTAAGTCTCATCTCTATCAAAGATATGATACAATATTGTCTCCTTAGCACTTTTCTCTATAAGACATCAAGCATTAAAATTAAATATTAGTGTGCCATTTTGTTTTTCTACTTTGCATATATTATCCCTATATCCTCATGTTCATTACAAGCGCTAATTATTGATGCACATACTAATTTATTCACTCGTTAACATATAATAACGTGGAATTAACAAGCAAAAAGTCATGCAACTATGAACAAGTAAAACGAAAAATACATAGTTTATATCTAATAATCTATACACAATTACACATACATACATCCACTTTAGATGCAAACATTCTTAGATATCAATATTATACAACTCTCCCATATTCGTAGGACTATCCTTTTAACTAATTTATACAATTTTCTTCTACGAACAAAACTAATGTACTTTTCATTTTAATTATTAATTACTTTTATTTTGATAATAAGGCTGGCATCTACAAACTAATTCAAAACTGTTTCTTGAAACCTTTTTGAAGTTCTTTCTTTCTGGGTCAATGTTTCATTTTATAAGGCATCTGCATCATAAAATAACAAAAAACCATGCATGCATATAGTCCGTTACCAAATCAAGCTCTCAAAAGGTCTCAAAAAGGGTTTTTCATGTTTTCTTCCCGGCGATGGTGTTTATGCCGCCAGCCCTTAAACTCTTGCAAGAGACTGAGGAATCTGATTAGACAAAAAGTGATCACCTTTTTTCTGTTACCTCTTCTTCCCAAATGCAGTTAAATATTTTAGGTTATCATTTCCAAGCTTTCACAGTGGCTTGCATATAAAGAAGAGAGAGGAGAAGAATCCAAGGGAAGCACATAAGGAGAATGATGTAAGTTAAGGAAGTGAAATTTAATATTTGGATGTTTGGAGTTTTGAGGAGGATTCCTTAACCTGAGAAACAAGGACTAGACGACATATTGGCCAAAGCAAATACATGAAGCATTTTTTTGGAATTTCTCATTAGGGAATTCTCTGGCACCTATGCTCTCTTTTGTTTTTCTTTTATATGACAACACAAAAAACAAAGGTGTAAGCATGAAACTAGGAATGTAACCATGTGCTTGAGATACCCAAATTAACTAGGAGATTTTTGTGTGTTTTAAAATTTGCATTATAAGCACACTGTCTTAGGATAATAGTAGTTTAACGGAGGAACTTGCCCAAAAACATAGCAAAGCCAAAAGTATAGAGACAATTGCTTCGAATGTTGAGCTACGAAAAAAGGACATGCAACTATATTACCTCTTTAAACAGATTTTAGAGCTGAGTATTGCGATGCCACCCAATGATTACTAAGAGCTTTGCATCCTCCTCTGGGTTGGATGGATTTAAAATATATGCCATGCGGATAAGCATGTGATTTACTTGCAAGCATCTAATGGGCTTTAGGAATAATAATCCAGTTGGTATTTGACGTTCAGGCAACTTGTACAACATGGAAAATTATAAAAGGGATTATTAGAGAATTTGGCATTTCTTCCCCTTAAATACGGATTATGTGTGGTTGCTCCACTTACATTGTGTTAGGGCTCACCCTCTCTAGGGCCTCTACATGTTTTCGTTAGATGGCTCTGGCAGTTAATAGTTTTGACAAAATAACCATTACACCTCATGGCTATGTAACATTAGTAAACAATGCTTCCGAGTGCTTGAGGCTCGCTTCCAATTTAAAGTTAGTGCCAAATTATCTAAATAGAAAACAAAGAAGCATACCTATTAAGATATATATTGCTTTTGTTTCCCCAAAAATGAAACTAGTTGTCCCCTATTTTGTGGTTAACGTATCTTCACTCTACAAAAATCATAATACGAACCGTTCATTTACTTAACTATCATATAAAGGTCATATATGCAAAAAAATTATTCCATTTGGAGATCGTTTAGCCATTCATGCGTGTCAAACCAAGCAACAATTTTGATAATAAGTGGCATCCTTATGATTAACAATCTATTTGCTTGATGTATATGAATGTCTAAATAATCTTCAAATTGAATGATTTTTTGCAAATATGATCTTTATATGGTAATAAATAGAATCAACGGTTCCAATTATGATGTGTGTATGATGAAAAAGCGTTAATCATAAGTTAGGAGATAAATAGGTTCCGCATGAGGGAAACACAAGCATTATCCTACCTATTACATGTTGTACTTTGTTCATTTTCATTAGAAAGCAATAAAAGAAATAACAGAAGGATTAGAAGTACATGCGGTTTTTGGTTTGCCATTATAAGTTTCCAATCTCATCTATAGAGGGAGGGATCCCATACCAAGTGAGAGCAACTCCCAATTCCGATTTAACCCACTCCCAATTCTGAAGAGGCTTAAATCGAAATCGATAAAAAAACTTAGATGGAACACCAATTAAAGGCCCATTTTAATTGGATTATAAATTTCTCTAATTAAAATTTTGTTTTATTTTTTATAGATAAGAAACTTCTTAACATTTTAATTTTACAAACAAACCCTGATAACCAAATGATTGAACAAAAGAGGCAAAGTACATCTAGGGAAAAATTTGTTCCTTTCCTAACATAAGGACAAACTTTGATCTAAACGTCTTTACTATCATGGGTTCAACAATTGCAGTCAATTCTATCCAACATTGGATACTTGATTCAGGAGCTAGTTATTATGTGTGTGATACGTTACACAACATGAAAGTGGATATAAAGATGTTCACTGAAGAGTGCTATTTTATTCTGACATGTATTTATATTAGGGTCTTTTATAACAAATGTTTCTTGAAATTGACCCATCATATCAAGATGGTCACTGAAGTTAAAAATTGATCAATTCTATCCCTAAAGATGGGTATAACAAATTAATGTTGTCATCCTGTCTGAATTTCGTTAAAAATTAGTGTGCTGACGTTGCACATTGTGGACCCCCAACTCCAATATTATGATGCCTTGTGGATTAGAAAAACAAAATTAATTTTTAATTTAACCCTTGTATAATTGCATCTGAAAACAGTGTCATTCCCTTTCTTCTTCGTATGAACCTTCTCGAAACTGCAATTTGTGAATTGGGTTTCGAACTTTCCGAACTACCGTTCGAGGCATGGTTGGTAGCGTTAGATTCGTATCGAGATGGACTTCATCTTGGTGTATGATCTTCCCCAGCTAGACCTAGTAATTTTTTACACGGCATGTTAACACGACACAAAAATGACACGAAAATAATAGGTTTAGGGTCAACATGAAAACTAATCGGATTGTTATCAGGTTATACGAAAAGAACCCGTTGATAATGGATCCTTAACAAGTTTAAACGAGAGTGACACGTGGGTAACCCGTTTCAACACGTCAAGGAAAAAGTTACTTTGATGATTTTAATTTTTTAACTACTAAAAAAAACTTACCATAAAATACAGAGCATATGTATATATTATATATTAAATATGTATTATTGTAATAATTCTATACAAACTTGAAAATTTTAAGTTTTATTTATTTATTTATTATTTTTATAGTATACTATTGGCAAAGAGTGAGATTAAAAAAAATTATAAGACACATTAAAAGCAAAAAATATCAAGTAACTTAAAAATAAGAAACACATTAAAAAATTATAATAATTAATTTATAAGTGCAAAAAATATAAAGAAATATGCAAAACACTCGTGATCGCATCTACGCTTTGAGGATCGGTACATCGTCTTTTGAATTTTTAATATTATACAAACCTTCATGAATAGCATTTTTAAGGGAGTTTAAAATAAATAAAATTCATAATCATTAATGTACAAGTATCTTATTTTGCATATTCTTGAACATTTGGTATTTTGTAGTAATGTACTAAGGATTTTTCATTAGGCTCTTATTTGAGGTATGTAATACTTGAAAGACAAATTTTTTTTTTTTTTAATGTTTTGAAGTAATATTTATGTGACATATGCAAATACTAATTTAGTATTATGTTTTCTATTATTTTTTGGGAACTGTTATTGTGACAACCCGTCCCTAGTTCTACGATTTTATAAATTTTAAAAAATCGTAGAACTAGGGACAGGTTGTCACAGTAAAAAATGTCCACTTGTGAAATTACCGCAATGCCCTTACTTTCAAAATTTCATAAAAGCTTCGAAATAACTCTAAATTCGATTCTAATCATGCCTACGTGTCCGTACCATCAAGTACTTCAAGAATACGTTAAAAAATATTTCATACGTCTCACTATACGTTGGTCAACGAAAGTCAATACCCTCACCTCTAGGGCATTTTCGTAAATTCACATTTTTAAAATTTATAAAATCATAGAACTAGGGACGGGTTGTCACAATTATTAAAACTCCAAAAATCTCATTCTACACTCCTTACAAGTGTAATTTTCCTACAAATTATAGAAAGTTCGGAGTGCAAAATGAGATTTTTGGATGCCAATAACAATTCCCTATTTTTTAGTCAAATTATGTTTTTCATTTTCAATATTTATTGATTTAAAATATATTTTCTCTAACGGGTAACGAGAGGTCGATTTCAAGTTGGGTTATATTAGTCGTTTACTTTAACAGGTGCTACACAACACGACCTGTTAAGATATCGGGTATGTCAAAAAAATAACACGAACATGAAAAACACGACACAAGTGCCAAGTCTATCTCCAACGGCCAGAGCTTCGCGGCAGCGCAGTGTTTCTAACAACGTTGGCAACTTCAAGGTTTTGACGTCAATTTCCGGCCGCGATTTATCGCCGTCAATACTCATTTCTCTCAATCTTATTCTCTATCTCAATTGTGATACACCCAGCATGACTAATCTTCCTCGGCCTAGCTCTTCCCTGTCGAACTCCTCTTCATATAAGAAGTCCAATTCATGCCCAATTCCTTAATCATGGAAGTCCTCATCCTCCTTAATCGCGATCATTATTTTAGTTTTTGTTTTTCTTCTTTTTTTTTTTTCATATGTGAATCATTTTTTTTTTTAAACGAACTTGCTCTTATTCATATGGCATCATAATATTGGAGTGAAGGGCCCCACAATGCGACATGTCAGCCCATTAAACGATTTTGTAACGGAATTCAAAGGAAGGAAGAAATTGATTTGTAACACAAATTTTCAAGGACGACATTGATCATTTTCAACTTCAAATACTATTTTGATGGGGTGAGTCACCTTCAGAGACTATTATGTCGATTCTTTATGTGGATTTAAACAAGTACTTGTTATCCATGGTGATTCAAAATGTGATATCACATTTAAGGATGAAATGACACGCCATTATATAGTGTAATGTAAGTGACAATTAATAACATCAGTGAGAAGCATACGCGTTGAGGTCAAGTTAGTGAGTAGCATTTAGAATGCTTGGATAATGATAGATTAATCATCTTAAATCTTATAAACCATTCTCGATTAATCATCTTAAATCTTATAAACCATTCTCGTCTTGTGAGCCTTGTCTCATGTGGAAAATGGCTCGAGCTCTATTTGATGAGTTAATCAACGAGCTAGTGAATTTACAAGCTAATACATGGTAATGTATGCGGGGCCCATTAGCACATTTGCAAAAGGTGGGTATAGCTACTTCATCTCCTTTACAGACGACAAGTTGAGGTTTGGAACTTTGGATTTGTGTTCTTATGAAACCCAAGTCTGAAGCCTTTGCAAAGTTCAAAGAATTCAAAACCAAAGTGGAATTGCAAGTTTAAAAAAACAAAAAGTATAAAGATCCTTAGATCAAATCATGGAGGTGAATACTTCAGGTTTGAATTCGCAACTTACTTATTGTCACAGTAGATGTGGAGTCAAAAATAATTCATAAAATCCTGGAGCTGATACGTGGATTTTTATTCACTATTGACGAGGATGCCCTCATTAAATTGCCAATGCCCGCATTCATTCCATGCGTAGGTCAACTAATGAGGAAGATCTAAGATGCTGACTACAATATCTCCAAGCTCCTCTGCTCGTGGCGAGGAGATAAGGCAAGGGAATTAAAAGTAGAATTAATAACTAATTACTACCTTTAAGCTTTCCTAATCGAAGACATTCATTTATTCGAGGTACAATTACATCTAACCAAGGGTTTTCCAAAATATTCTTAAGATTTTTATTAATTGACTTTAGAAATATCTTCAAAGATTATCCTCGGTACTGTCACTACACAAGTACAATTTCGTTCATCGGATAACACAACTTGGCCAACTGAACGCCGACACGTAGCGTGGGATTCCCAACCTATGTGGTCAGCCATGCTCCTTATAAATATATCATTCTACACACTTCTCAATTAAGTTCAAGTTGATTCTACGCAATTTAACCCTAAATTTATCTCCGAGTTTCATTGGCCAAACCCCCCCCCCTCTCGGTCCCTTCACTGGACGCATGACTTTGATCGTAACCAAAGGTGCTTAATTTGTTTTGTAGGCACAATTTCATCAAATCCAAAGATAGCAAAATTTTGCTACCATAGTGGACACCTCTTGGAACGTTGCAGTTGAATGGTGTTTTTAAAATGAGAAAAAGAAAACTTACGGATATGGTCTGATCCATGCTAAAGTATATTTATATGCCCTTAACCTTATAGGGTTATGCGATTGAGAGATGAAACAGCAGCGTATCTGCTCAACAATGGGACCTTTCTGCTAAACATACAGCTTAAGCACTTAAATGGACGTAGGTTCCCAAGCCCACAACGTTTCCAACTCAACAACTCGTTGTTGACGGGGCTGAGACTCGCCAGCCGCCACCGCTATAACAAAAGCATCGTTGTTTGTCAAATGGAGCTTTTAATTTAGATCCAGTTAATGGGATGAAATGTGGAAAAACACCCCACATGGTTTTTTTGTCCATTAACTTTTTTGGTTTAGGCCCCAATCATTTCTTTCATATTTTTAGGCCCATTTTTCCCATTAAATATGACTTTCATGTTACCACCCCTCGATGACTTAGCCCATGAAGAGGCCCACTCCTGTCCATCTCCATCCACCACACCCGGCCCAACCTCCTGTGAAGTAACTTCCTCCGCCACAGTGATCTTATTCCGTACTTGATGGTGCTGCTCGTGATTGTCCGGTTTAGCGGGTTTTGGGGGTATTTTTTGAAATTTTGTTGGGTTACTTTAGGCTGCTTTAGAGGCTGAAATCTCTCGAGGTGGGTTTTATTTATGGATTGAATGTGACTCATCATTGGTTGTTCACTTCTTTTCTTCTTCAACTTCATTGGTGCCACAACGTCTTAGTGTTCATTGGTCAGATTGTTTAGCTCTCTTAGCTAAAATGTGTTCTCGTTTTTCTCATATTTTCCGAGAGGGCAATCAGGTTGCTGATCCCTTCTTTTGCAACTTTAGCTTGTTTTAGCGATTTTTCAAACGTTAAGCCTTGAAGGTGATTGTGAACATGCATCATAGTGTATGATGTTGAGCAAAAATAAAACAAAAATGTTACATTGTCTTATTGATTAAATTGCAGAAATAATAAAAACATACTGGACGTGCTGTAAAAGCTAGCAAGCTAGTGCTTGATTAACTTGTGGCCTTCACTGTGTACTGATCAGTAGCGACACCGCTTCGTACAACAATCATAAGGTGTACAATTTCACTGCCATTTTGCTACTTTGGGAACCAGCACAAAGTAATACAAGTAACTAAACATGGACAACAAACATGTACAATTTAAAGCACTGTTCAAAAATAGATAGTGTCATGATATCACGTACGGCGAAGTAGAAAAGGTGTCCTACCATATTCTGAAGTATTTTATATACGTTGAGGTTTTAACTATTACGTCTTTGATTAAAGGTACGACAGTTAAATTTTAACGATTAAAAATTTCAAGGAATTTCATAGCACTATAATTTTTGCACTGAAAAACAGTGCATACTGGCTTTTTTAATTGATAGGATGCCCCTTAAGACTTAAGTGTTAATATTGATGATGGATCTCCTTATGCATCAACGCATTTGGTTAACTAATTATCCTTTTGTTTAACTTCAACTATGCATGTCCAAATTTGCGCTATTCTCGGCAATGGTTTAAGAGCACGCGTTTGAATTTTTATCATATATATTCAGTTTTGTACGTATCTCGAAAAGTACTAGAGCATCTAATGAAGACGATCAATCACACAAACCCACACATTATTTGATTGGCGCAACAACTCGATTTTAGGAAGTAGTACAGCCATTTAGCATTGGTATAGGGAGCGGAAACTCCTTCAATCCCGTCTATCTAAATTTTCATGAGTACTGAGGATATGAACAACATGATACACTGTAAAGTTACAACCGAACTTAATGTATCAAGTTTTACTGACAACCGGAAAGACCTTGTTAGCCCTCCGAGCCTCCCACTCTAGGGTCTGTCTCTACCATTTTAATGTTCAACATTTTACTGTGTGTGTTAAGGAACCGACAGAGAATTCAAAGACATTCAGATTTGCAAAAGTTAATCCTCGCAGAAGGTAAGGAAAATTTCATATATAACAAGAACACTGATGGATGCTTGATGTCTAACGAGGCACCTTCAGATTGGTACCAAGGTTTTTTTATTTTTATTTTTTTAAGTTAGAAATAAGGAATTCTAATATATACTCTACGCACCCTTACCATAGAGCCATACACGAGTAACTCTAGTGGCTTATACTAGGGTTTTCATTAGCCTGAAAAGTTACTAGGGTTTTAAGTGGCCCTAATTGTGTGGTGCTTCCACTGCGCTATTCATCATGGGGCGTTTCTGAGGTGCACCCACTAGTAGAAAAACATGTTTGCGCGACCAAAAACACACAACGTCGCGCAAAAGGCATTTGCGCGACGGAATTTTGCGCGACCAAGGATGGCGTCGCGCAAAACATCTTTGCGCGACGCACCAGATCCTGCGTCGCGCAAAGATGTTTTGCGCAGCGCCATATGTAGTCGCGCAAAGATTCGTCGCGCAAATGCCTTTTGCACGACGTTTTATACATCGCGCAAAGTCCTTTTTTTTTTTTCTTTTTTGGCCTTTTCCTTTTCTTTTGGGTTTCTTGCATTGCCTTTTTCTTTTGTAGTATCCACTTGTGTAAATGTTTTAAATTGACGATCGAATCAGTTCATTGTATTCATATAGGGTTAAACAGTGCAGCTGTAAAAAATCATCAAAATCGGAGTTAATATAACCGTTAAATCGTAATTTTTCGTTTATAGCCGTCGAAAAGGTTTGTCCCGTTGTTTAATCTCTACACGCTTGTTTTTTACAATTTTTGGCGTATGCGATCTCAAAGCATATCCAAACAAGTTTGACGGTTGGATCATTGAAACTAGTTTTGTACAATGCGTATCCCATCAAAACATTAGATTCACTAACACTTGGAATTTATTTAAACTTTCATTAAGTATAACATAATATTTTGTGGTATCCACTTGTGTAAATATTTTAAATGGACGATCGAATCAGTTTATTGTATTCATATAGGGTCAATGAGTGTAGCTGTAAAAAATCAACAAAATCGGAGCTAATATAACCGTTAAATCATGATTTTTCGTTTATAGCCGTCGAAAAGGTTTGTCCCGTTGTTTGATCTCTACATGTTTGTTTTTTACAATTTTTGTCGTATGGGATCTCAAAGCATATACAAAAAAATTTGACGGTTGGATCGTTGAAACTAGTTTCGTACAATGCGTATCCCATGAAAACATTAGATTCACTAACACTTGGAGTTTATTTATACTTTCATTAAGTATAACATAATATTTTGTAGTATCCACTTTTGTAAATATTTTAAATTGAAGATCGAATCAATTTGTTGTATTCATATAGGGTCAATGAGTGTAGTTGTAAAAAATCATCAAAATCGGAGTTAATATAACCGTTAAATCATGATTTTTCATTTATAGCCGTCGAAATGGTTTGTCCCGTTGTTTGCTCTCTACACGTTTGTTTATTACAATTTTTGGCGTATACGATCTCAAAGCATATACAAACAAGTTTGACGGTTGGATTGTTGAAACTAGTTTTGTACAATGCATATCCCATGAAAACATTAGATTCACTAACACTTGGAGTTTATTTATACTTTCATTAAGTATAACATAATATTTTGTGGTATCCACTTTTGTAAATATTTTAAATTGAAGATTGAATCAGTTTGTTGTATTTATACAGAATCAATGAGTGTTGTTGTAAAACATCATCAAAATCAGAGTTAATATAACCGTTAAATCGTGATTTTTTTGTTTATAGCCGTCGAAAAGGTTTGTCCTGTTACTTAATCTCTGCATGTTTTTTTTTTTTTTGATTTTTGGCGTATGGGATCTCCAAGTATATACAAACAAGTTTGACGGTTGGATTTTTGAAATTAATTTGGTACAATGCATTTCCTATCAAACTCAATGGTATATGTATTTACTAAGTAGATTTTAATTAATTTATTTTGTACTCATAAGCAAAACGGGTAAAAAAAAAAAAACAGAGGACTTTGCGCGACGTAGGTACAACTGCATCGTGCAAAACAGGCTTGCGCGACGTAATTGTACCTACGTCGCGCAAAGTCCTCTGTTTTTTTTTTTTGCCTTTTCCTTTTCTTTTGGGGTTCTTGCGTTGCCTTTTTCTTTTGTGGTATCCACTTGTGTAAATGTTTTAAATTGACAATCGAATCAGTTCATTATATTCATATAGGGTTAAACAATGTAGCTGTAAAAAATCATCAAAATCGGAGTTAATATAACCGTTAAATCGTAATTTTTCGTTTATAGCATTCGAAAAGGTTTGTCCCGTTGTTTAATCTCTACACGTTTGTTTTTTACAATTTTTGGCGCATGCGATCTCAAAGCATATACAAACATGTTTGACGGTTGGATCGTTGAAACTAGTTTCGTACAATGCGTATCCCATGAAAACATTAGATTCACTAACACTTAGTATATGTATACTTTCATCAAGTATAACATAAGATTTTGTGGTATCCACTTGTGTAAACATTTGAAATCGACGATCGAATGAGTTTCTTGCATTCATATAAGATTAAGGAGTGTAGCTGTAAAAAATCGTCAAAATCGAAGTTAATATAACCGTTAAATCTTGATTTTTTGTTTATAGCCGTCGTCCCGTTATTTGATCTGTACTTGTTTGTTTTTTACAATTTTTGGCGTATTGGATCTCAAAGCATATACAAACAAGTTTGACGGTTGGATCGTTGAAACTAGTTTCGTACAATGCGTATCCTATGAAAACATTAGATTCACTAACACTTGGAGTTTATTTATACTTTCATTAAGTATAACATAATATTTTGTAGTATCCACTTTTGTAAATATTTTAAATTGAAGATCGAATCAGTTTGTTGTATTCATATAGGGTCAATGAGTGTAGTTGTAAAAAATCATCAAAATCGGAGTTAATATAACCGTTAAATCGTAATTTTCCGTTTATAGCCGTCAAAAAGGTTTGTCCCATTGTTTGATCTCTACACGTTTGTTTTTTTGCAATTTTTGGCGTATGCGATCTCAAAGCATATACAAACAAGTTTGACGGTTGGATCGTTGAAACTAGTTTTGTACAATGTGTATCCCATCAAAACATTAGATTCACTAACACTTGGAATTTATTTATACTTTCATTAAGTATAACATAATATTTTGTAGTATCCACTTGTGTAAATATTTTAAATTGACGATCGAATCAGTTTGTTGTATTCATATAGGGTCAATGAGTGTTGTTGTAAAAAATCATCAAAATCGTAGTTAATATAACCGTTAAATCGTGATTTTTTGTTTATAGCCGTCGAAAAGGTTTGTCCCATTACTTAATCTCTGCATGTTTGTTTTTTGCGATTTTTGGCGTATGGGATCTCCAAGTATATACAAACAAGTTTGATGGTTGGATTTTTGAAATTAGTTTGGTACAATGCATTTCCTATCAAATTCAATGGTATATGTATTTACTAAGTAGATTTTAATTTATTTATTTTGTACTTATAAGCAAAACTGGTAAAAAAAAAAAAAAAAAAAAGGACTTTGCGTGACCTAGGTAGTACTGCGTCGCGCAAAACAGGCTTGCGCGACGCAGTACTACCTAGGTCGCACAAAGTCCCTTTTTTTTTTTTGGCCTTTTCCTTTTCTTTTGGGGTTCTTGCATTGCCTTTTTCTTTTGTGGTATCCACTTGTGTAAATGTTTTAAATTGACGATCGAATCAGTTCATTGTATTCATATAGGGTTAAACAGTGCAGCTGTAAAAAATCATCAAAATCGGAGTTAATATAACCGTTAAATCGAAATTTTTCGTTTATAGCCGTCGAAAAGGTTTGTCCCGTTGTTTAATCTCTACACGTTTTTTTTTTTACAATTTTTGGCGTATGCGATCTCAAAGCATATACAAACAAGTTTGACGGTTGGATCGTTGAAACTAGTTTTGTACAATGCGTATCCCATCAAAACATTAGATTCACTAACACTTGGAATTTATTTAAACTTTCATTAAGTATAACATAATATTTTGTGGTATCCACTTGTGTAAATATTTTAAATGGACGATCGAATCAGTTTGTTGTATTCATATAGGGTCAATGAGTGTAGCTGTAAAAAATCAACAAAATCGGAGTTAATATAACATATAATCATGATTTTTCGTTTATAGCCGTCGAAAAGGTTTGTCCCGTTATTTGATCTCTACACGTTTTTTTTTTGCGATTTTTGGCGTATGCGATCCCAATGCATATACAAACAAGTTTGACGGTTGGATTGTTGAAACTAGTTTTGTACAATGCGTATCCCATCAAAACAATAGATTCACTAACACTTGGAGTTTATTTATATTTTCATTAAGTATAACATAATATTTTGTGGTATCCACTTTTGTAAATATTTTAAATTGAAAATCGAACCAGTTTGTTGTATTCATGTAGGGTCAATGAGTGTAGTTGTCAAAAATCATCAAAATCGGAGTTAATATAACCGTTAAATCGTGATTTTTCGTTTATAGCCGTCGAAAAGGTTTGTCTCATTACTTAATCTCTGCATGTTTGTTTTTTGTGATATTTGGCGTATGGGATCTCCAAGTATATACAAACAAGTTTGGCGGTTGGATCATTGAAACTAATTTCGGATAATGTGTTTCCTATCAAATTCAATGGTATATGTATTTACTAAGTAGATTTTAATTTATTTATTTTGTACTTATAAGCAAAACGGGTAAAAAAAAAAAAAAAAAAAAGGGACTTTGCGCGACCTAGGTTTAAGTGCGTCGCGCAAAACAGGTTTGCGCGACGTAGGTATGTGTCGCGCAAGATTTGCCGCCAAACTATGGATGTTTTACCGCTTTTTTCCAACTTTGCGCAACGCAGGTTCACTACGTCGCGCAAAGTGAACACGAAAATGTCCCTTTTTGTCTTTCTTTCCAGTGTTCTAACCCAAGTCAAAAGCTCCATAGCTGCCTTCCCCTCTTCCTCACCTGCAGACCTCCATTCCTCACCTGCAGACCTCCGTAGCCACCTGATCACACTCAGGTGATTTAAAAACATCTATGTTATTCTTCCATTTTTTTTTATATATATGATTGTATTGAAATTTTTGTTAATATTACCAAATATATTGAAAATTTTGATCTTTTTTGTTCTTATCATGCATATATGATTGAGGGTAAATACTCAGTTTGGTAAATTCCCAATATATTGAAAATTTTGATCTCCTATTGATGATGGCAGTGTAGCACAAAGGGACTCCTTCTCTAACGTGAGGGTAAATACTCAGTTTAGTGATCCGCCTGTTGTTGCACCTGCACTAGAAAACTCTAACGTATTATCTGAAGGCCAAATTAATGACTCTATCCTGAGAATTGAGAGGAAACGCAAGGTATACTTGTTTAGTTAACTTTAGTATAGTATATTTTGTCAACCAAGGACTTAACTAGTTGCATCTTGTAGGTGAAGAAGCGAGAATCGCTAAAGAAGTTGAAGCTCATGAGTTGCGGATCCGCAAGGAGCTGGAGAAACAAGAAATTCTGAGGAGAAAGGTTCTATTTTTAAGTCCTAAACAATTTTTTCTGAAGCATATATAGCAATTAATATGCTGATATATAGCCACCACCTCTTCGTCATGCTTGTCTCTCTCATTAAAGGTAAGTCTAATTACAAATTATGAAATTGTGAAATTAAGGATTTTGATTGTGAATTGAGATGAATTTTAGAATTTAGGGTTTTAATTTGGGATAAATTACTAAGGCATGTGATGGATTTCAGGGTTTAAAAATTTGTGAATGGGATTTAAGGTTTTAATTTTGAAATGGGGATTGAATCAGGGTTTTTATTTGGGATAAATTATTACAAAATGGGGATTGAGTAAGGATTGCAAATGGCCTTTGCGCGACGCATGACTTCGTCGCGCAAAGTACAAAACAGCTTTGCGCGACGCATACCTTCGTCGCCCAAAGTGCCAAACATCGTGCAAGATTTGGCGCCAAACAAAGAATGATTTACCGCTTTTTTCCCAACTTTGCGCAATGCAGGTGCACCTACGTCGCGCAAACCCGCTTTGCGCGACGCATAGCTTCGTCGCACAAGGTATTGAATTATCTCATAGCCTTATATGAAATAAAGTTGAAATAAAGTTGAGTGAGCAATTTGCGAAAACTTAGAACAAACACAATTGGTTCCGTATGCTTCATCAAGCACAAGGGCAATGCAAAAGAAAGCAAAAGGAAAAGGAAAAAAAAAAAAAAACCCGCTTTGCGCGACGTCAAATTGTATACCTACGTCACGTAAGTTGTGATAATTTTGGCGGTAACATAACAAAAAATAGGCACTTGTTTTAAAATTTTCAAGAGTTTCCCGTAGACCTCACATCCCTATTTCCACCCTCTTTCCCGTACAACTCTCAATTCCCATAGATGACCTCTCTATTTCCCATACATCTCTCTTCCCTCTCACAAGCTTTCCCGTAGATAACCTCTCACTTCCCTATTTCCCATAGACCTTTCTTCCCTCTTGCGTGCTCATCTCTCCCTCTCCATTTCCCGTAGATCTCTCTTCCTTCTCACAAGCTTTTGTCTTCACAATCTCGAATCTAACGCGAATCTCGAAGCCGACGCGAATCAAGTCCCAAAATCAAGGTAAGGGTTTCTGATTTTCAATGGGTTTTTGTTATTTAGGCTCAAATTGCATGCTATTTAGGATTTATGATAAAATTAGATGTTGGTTCTAGTTTGCAGAGGGGTTGATGGGTTGCAGGTAGAGAGAGGGATCTACGGGAGGGAAGAGAAGTCTTGCAGCTTCATCGTAGGCTCGGGCGGCGGCCACCGTCGTGTCGAATGTGCCAAGCCAGACTCTTGCAGCTTTGTGTGGATCGCGTTTTTCAGCTGCCCATTTTCCCCACGGCATCTGTCTAACTCCCCTGTATCTTCTCTTCCTCTCACCAGTTTCTTCAAATGAAACAGATTCTGTACTTGATGGTGTGGTTGGTACCACTGTGGTGACCGAGACGGTGGACCTCATTTTGTGCGCGCTAATTTGCCCTCGTAGGTCGCTGGACCAATCTGGGTCGGAGTTATCTAATCGAGAGGTATTAATTTGGAATGGGTATTTTCCATTTGTGTAATTAATTAAGAATTAGTTAATCTTCTTGTTTGCATAATAATTATGCGTAAATGCGTAGTTGGTTAAATTAGGTGGGTTTTTGTTTGTTTGTTTGTTTAGGACTTTGATGGGTTTGTCAAGAAGGGCGATCTTCCTGGTTATGCTGTAAGTCTCTTAATACTGCCATCTTTCTATTTGGTGTCACATTGCATAAACCTGCAATTTTCGACTTCTAGAATTAATGTAGCGGGGTGGTTGTGGACCTTGTGGTGTTGGTGCGGCTGTTAAATTTGTTATGCAGCAAAGTTTATCAATAAACTTCTTTTCTCGGAATGTATCTGGGTTGGGAAAATTTAACAATTAGGATTGCTGCACCGGTTTCCTTCGGTGTTATTTCATTCCTGGTCTCTCTGCTGATGTTTTATTTTTAGAGTGTAAGTCACCTATCTGCTTTTCCACAATTATAGTTATTCATTTTCTTTCTTCTCCCCCTTCCCTGTGTATTTTGTAGATTCTAAATACACCAAAAGGTCCTATCACAGTGGAACTTTTCAAGGATGGTTCTCCAGAGGTTGTGGATAGATTTATTGACTTATGGTGAGTATTCGACATCACATGTATCTTGCATACATACTTGCTGTAGTAATATTAAATCATGTCTATTTGAAGCTATTTCTCTATAGGGTAAGAGAATAAAGTTAAAATTATGGGACGAGGTGACTTTGTACATAGCTGTTAGTAAAATTGCTCGCATCCAAGGGGTGTATTATTTAATATTTTTATCATCTTATAAGCCAAGGGGTATATTTTGTCGTAACTCCTTTGTAAATTATCAAATACACAACAACAGGTTAAAGGTTCATATAGCCTTGGTGATATGGATACCTAGTTGACTTATATCGAGGCTAAATGTAAATAAAATTAGAACTTGGACGATTAGAAATCATTTCAATATTCTGAGTAGCAGTAGCATCCAGAAGTAGACTTGCTTGGTTTTTGTTGGTTGTAAGGGCAATAGTGTGTTATGCCCTCATGGCACTTCTAAGGCATTAGTTTTGCAGTCAAAAGGGACACTTCAAGGGGATGTCGTTCAGTCACGTGATCAAGCACTATATAATCAAAGGGGGTGGTTCCCAAGGTCTTGGAGCAGCTGAAGATTGGATATCAAAAGGGAAGCTTCGTAGTCAACTTGTTACGAGGTTTGTTTCATAGATAAAACTTTTATATTGGTTGTGTGGCCTGTTGGTCCTGTGTTGCAAAGCTGATAGCTTATTCTTGCCTGTGTGAACCTGTAGTCCGAAGCATGAAGCTTTTATGCTTGGAACTACGAAGGCTAGACTAGACAACAAAGAATTTGAGCTTGTTATCACAACTGCACCAATACCAGATTTAAATGATAAGCTAATTGTATTCGGACGGGTCATCAAAGGAGAGGAAGTGGTACAGGTATAAAATTCTGTGCAGTTTGGGTAACTTATTATCATGCCTAGACTTGGATAATACCTGATGTATAATGCTTTGCATACGGTCTTCCATTCAGGCAACTAAATCCTAAAAATAGTCCCAGTTTTCCCTTAGTTTATGAATTCAATGAAGATATGTTAGGGCTGCATGCTTTTGTGTCATTCTCAAGCACAACCACTTCAACAGATTTCCCTTTACTTCTTTAACCCATTCGATCATTTTTTGAGTTATGTACCTGTCCTTTTGTAAAAAAAATTCCCACCTCCGTACAGAGTAAATTTGGAGAAGCACAAGCCAAAAAGCAAAGCAGTGCTGCATATAAATCCAAATTTGATAGAAGTAGGAGACAGAGTTATCACCAAAGAAAAACCAAAGGATCCAATTCCAGAAATCAAGTGGGAGTAAGTAGATTGCCTTTTCATTTGTTGTGGCATGTGTCTAGTTGAATGACTTGTATGAAGTAAATTGTTTTTGTACGGTACTTTGATCATTTAGTCTAATGAAGTTTTGATACCTTTGATTGATTACAATGTTTGGTAATCCTAGTGTCATATTACCCTTTTTTTTTTGTTTCACTTGATGCACTTTTTTTTTGTTGGCTATAAAAATGGATAAGTAGTTTCCTCATGTTTTGAAATTAAGAATGTTGGTAACCTACTTACTTACTACTTTGGCTGCTAATTGATTAGTTTCAAATGCAAGAAAGGATTAGTTTCTAATGTTATAATTTTATGGTTCAAAAAGTGTATAGATGTCGCGGTTGATCACTCGTCGTCGGAGTGTGACCAATGAGCCTCCTGCATTATCAACATCTACTGCTCCAGGCGTGAGTGCTCCATTGATTGGGGAGCCTACACCCCTTACTGAGGCTACTCCTATGGCGTCCCAGGTGCCCGTCTCATCGACATCATCAGTGTCAGTTCAGCCGCTTAGTGCACGACGGCCTCACCGACGCCGCCGCGAGCCGGAGCCTTCTGATCACACTTCCTCAGCATCCAGAGTCGAGGGTGAGGCCTCCTAGCCAGGTAGTTTTTTCTAATTCTCGATCACTACGTTGTATTTTTCTTTTATCATTTTAAAATTATTATTTTTATGATGGTGAAAATTTGCTGGAATGTGACAATGTGATGGGGGTTGTGAATTACTATTTTAAGGTTTTGGGAAATGCTATACTATTAGGTGAGGTTATGTCGAATTTTCTGTAAATTTAAGCTTAGAGATTTCACCATTTAATTATTTTTGGCCAGCTAAATAAAACACCAGGGGGCCTAGTCGAATGTTGAAGGAGGCACAAAGCGTACGTTTGACCGGCTCCAGGATCAAGATTGAGTATGACCCGCGACATCGTGGAGCGGCTACCTCACAGCAGCATAACAGCGTCGCTAGTAGTTGTGGTGTTGTTATTAAACAAAATTGTCCTATGCAGTGGGAGTCTTGGGCAGAAATTCCCGAGGAGACGAAGAAACTAGTGCGAGAAAACTTGTCGGTTAGTATATTAATTTTTAGCCTTTATCATTTTTTTAATTTTGTTTACAAATATTAAAAACCAAAATATATTATCTTAATATTATTAAATTTCTTACTATTATTTTATTATTTTTCATATTCGTAGGTCAATTTTGATCTTGACGACATATCCCCTGAGGTCATGGCCTACTTAGAGGATACCTTAGCAAATCGGTACAAACATTGGAAGAACTATCTTCACACGCATTTTAAGCGATGGGATGATCCGGAGTTTGCTCGCCTACATGGTTGCCCAACCGAGTTGCAGGACCGGCCGGAGGATTAGGAGTGGCTCTGCAAACATTTTACTGACCCAAAATTTGTGGTATGTACATAATATTTTAATAATAATTTATTATTGTTTTAGTTATTTTTTTAAGCTTCCTTTATTAATTTATTTTAAATAATCGCACTAACATGTATATTGTGTGTTTAACAGAAGAAATCTATTGCTGGCAAGATAGCTCGGGACTCAAAGACACTTCTCCACCATTCTGGTTCGAAGCCCTTTTCGTATAGGCTTGAGGCACGACGTCAGGTAAAAGTATATTAATTTTGAAATTTTATACAATTTATTTATTATTATTTATTAATAAAATTTTCTTAATGTTTGTTTCTTCAGGAGGGTTCTAAGTTCCCAGAGATCGACATGTTCGAGGAGGTTTACGTTCGACCTGGTGATGAGATAGCTAAGCAGCTTCATGTAAGTATATGTAATTGTTATTATTCTTATATGTATGAATCGTTCAAATATTATTTATATTATGTTATTAAACATTATATGTTTTTTCCTTTATTATTACAGGATGCTATGGTGGAACAGCGCACTACTGTTCTCCAAGAAGCAACATCACAACTTCCCCCGGAGACCTCGATCGAGGACGCCACGATATCCGAGGATGCAGGTTTTCAGATCCTGACTAATGTCATGGATCAAAACTTCGGTCGTCGTCCTGGCAAAGTTGTTCGGGGTATGGGAAAAGCGCGAGTTCGTGAGACGGGTGCCTCTTCTTCCAGATCAAACACAGGAGAGGTCAGTGCATTGAAGGAGGAAGTGACAACCCTAAAGGCTCAACTTGCGGTCCAGAGTGAGCAAATGAGGGCCCGGGACGAGCAGATGAGGGCCCAGGGCGAGCAGATTAAGGCCCAGAGCGAGCAGGTGAAGGCCTATGCCGGACAGATGAGAGACCTTGTACAAGCCATACAGATGTCTGGCCTCCAAATCTCACTACCAGTACCTGATCTTCCTACACCTTCGACTTCTGAGCCACTTTGCCTACCGATACCTAGTAGCTTGATGTATCAAACCTAAAAGACTACTTGTAGTTTTTTCTTATTTTTTTGTTTGGACATTTTGTATGTATATTTTCATATATTTATAACTAAATACTTTTCGTTGGTTAATTAATTATCGTTTAGAGTTTAATTAAGATATTTATTAAAAATTAAAAAAATATTTTTTTTTACCAAAACAAAAAAAAAGAGGTTTGCGCGACGTAGGTAAAATCTTCGTCGCGCCAACCTCTTTGCGCGACACAAGACTCTACGTCACGCAAAGTGGCTTTGCGCGACGAATGATCCTACGTCGCGCAAAGCCACTTCGCGCAACGTAAAATCATGCGTCGCGCAAAGCCACTTTGTGCGACGTATAGAACGTCGCGCGAAGCCACTTTGAGCGACGCATCCCCTACGTCGCGCAAAGCCACTTCGCGCGACGCATCCCCATACGTCGCGCAAAGCCACTTTGCGCGACGTAGGGGGAATCTTCGTCGCGCAAACCCCTTCTGTCACTGCCTTCCCGCGACAGTTAGTGCGCGACGAAGGTGCATTGAGCTAAGTTTTGCGCGACGGTTTTCGACTTTGCGCGACGAAGGACCTGCGTCGCGCAAAGTGTTTTTTTGTACTCGTATGCGGACGAGAACCCAACGGTTATGAGCTGACGAGCTCACGCGTAGAACCAGGTTGTTGCGATTCGATGTAATTCATACTTTTTTTTTTGTTAACTGTGTATGTTTTGTCGGAGAGAGAGAGGGACAGGTGAGGGTTTATTCGCACGTATATGAGGGAAAGAGAGGCAGAGAGAGGGAGCTGGTGTGAGGAGTCAATTTCAGGTAGATTGAAGCTCCGTTATTTGATTGTGACCCAGTTATCCTCTGCTTTTATTATTATTATTATTTTATTTGTTCATTGGGTTTGTCATATTGTTTAATTTTTAGGTTTTACCTAAAACTGGCTCAAGGAAGTGGGTGTAAATCAAGTTTTCTCTGTATTTATTTCTACTGTCCACGCTTATGCTATCTTATCCACCAGTCTAGCATAGTATTGAATAACGTTATCTTATGGTAAAAATCAACTTAAGCGAAAAGCACCAATAACAATATTTATAGACATAATATTACATTGTTTCATGAGAAATCAAATTATCATCATATATTAATTAGTATCTCGTTTAGCTTTGCTAATGCCAAGCTTATACAGCATTTGGAATCTCATAAGGCCAGCATGATGATTGATGAGTAGCAAATAAGAGCACAACCATGTCATCCCCATCCACTTTTCTGGAGCCCCCGAAGTACCAACTTGCCTTTACCAACTTAATATTGCATATAACCAGAGATTATTTTTTGTTTCCAAAGCATGTACATATCCACTAGCTAACTAACCAACCACTCCGCTAGTTAATATCTTGTGGATCGATAGCACGCTAAATATTCGTAATGGATAGACATAAAAAACATGAACTTGTGGAGATGAACCAGTCAACCACGCTTGGTTAGTTTTAAACTCGAGTACAACTCCAAAGAAACTGCTGGTAAATTGGTAATGACTTTAATATAACAAATAAACAAACTTTGGAATTCTTTTTTGTTCTCCACCTTTTTCCTTGGCAAATTCAGGGAATCAATTAACCTAATCAGGATCCTTTTTTTTAATGCCATAAATGACCTGGCCGTTGGACAAGTCGCAAAGTTTTTGTTCCACAAGAAAACGTTGATCAGAAAGCAACAAACGGTAGAATTTTTCAGGTCGACAGGCTGAGGGCCCACTTCAACAACATTGATATTGTCCCCACTCTACCATCTGCTCAATCCTCAGATGTGTGATTTTATCACAAAAGGCCTCAGTGTTAGTTAGAGTGGGGTAATTTTATTTAAAGTACTCTTCTCTTCTCCCTCCATCCGATGTGGGACAAATGGGGGTTCCAACACTCCCCCACACGTGAGACCCCATTTTATGGATCACACATGGAAATCCACATTGGCAACCACTTAGAGCCAGTGGGGGCTAGAATTTTTTTGGGAATTTCTTATATATATTGGAACCCTCATTTGTCCCACATCGGACAAAGGGAGAAGAAAAGAGTACTTTAAATAGAATTACCCTACCCAACAGTATTCTAGTAAATTGTTTTCATTCCACTACGTATCTTTTGTGCTTTTATTGTTTGTGATTTAGTTCAATGGCTCAATATAATCATAGTGTTGTTATGCATCTTGGTGGAACAAATAAATTAATAATTGATATTAGGGTCGCTGATCATGTGACTAGTGACCCTAGAGTGTTGGATTAGTTATGTGACTATGTTCGTGATCTATATATTACTAGTGTAAATGGAGCACCTTCCCCTGTGAAGGGTGAAGGCACTATCTCTCTTACTTCGACCTTATCACTGGTCCATGCTTTACTTGTTCCTGATGTTAAGTGCAATTTTTTGTCAGTAGGAAAACTACTTGATACCGTATATTGTTCTGCTCACTTCTACTCTACGTATTGTTATTTTCAAGACATTCAAACTCAGAAAATAATTGGTCGTGGTAAAAGAATAGGGGGTTTGTACATCTTGAGTACGGAGGATACTGTTGTTTCCGGTTTCAAGTTTTAAGTATTAAAGTGGATGACAGACATCAAATTTGGTTGTGGCGTCAACGATTGGGACATCCATCATTCAGTTATATGAAGCATCTATTTCCTTTTTTGTTTCGCACTTGTAGTGATTCAGAGTTCAAGTGTGAAACATGTGTCATGGCTAAAAGTCATCATGATTCATTTCCCATAAGTGATTCTAAAGATGCTTTGCCATTTGATTTAATACATTCTGATGTGTGGGGTCCGGTGAAGGTTACTTCTAATGGATTCCGTTGGTTTGTTACTTTTATTGATGATTGTACTCGATTAACTTGGATGTTCTTGATGAAAAATAAGAGTGATGTTCCTTTCCTTCTTCAAGAATTTTGTGCATTGGTGTCTACTCAGTTTCAAACCAAAGTTAATGTCTTCAGGTCTGATAATGAAGGAGAATATGTGAATCACACTTTGGCATTTTTTTTCGTGATCAGGGTATTATTCACCAGACGACTATTCCGTTTACACCCTAACAAAATGGTGTGTCCAAACGAAAGAATCGTCAAATAATGGAGGTTGCTCGCTCCTTGATGTTGGATAAATGTGGTTATAATCATTTGTGGGGTCATGTTGTTTTGGTTGTTGTGTATTTGATAAATTGTGTTCCAAGTAGGGTTCTTAATTTTCAGACACCGCTTGATGTGCTATAAAAACATGTTTATCTTGTTTCTGTATCAAAACTTCATTCGAAAGTGTTTAGGTGTATTGTGTATGTGCATGTCTACTCTTATCAGCGAAGTAAACTTGATGCATGTGCTCTTCGATGTGTATTTATTGGGTATGCTAACAATCAAAAAGGCTATAAGTGTTATCATCCTCCAACTTAGAAAACTTATATTACCATGGATGTCACCTTCCACGAGGAAGTTTCGTATTTTGTGAAGCCCTCTTTCAACTCTCCACTTCAGTGGGAAAATGGGAGTGAAGTGCAAATTCGAAGAGATGGTATGGATAATGTGTTACAGGTAGAGTTAGGGACAGAACCTATTATATTGCGTGATACTAATCAGTCGGCTATAGATAGTGATCGGTCACTTGTCATTCCTGAAACTATTTCTACTGATGACAGATCAAACATGCCCAACGAGTTGCTTGTTAAGACGTCTGACGAATTACCTTCTGATGACCCGTTGCCTGCTTCTGGTATGTCTAACGAGTTGCCTGATGATGGTTCATCCAGTGATGATTCTTCTAACAGTTTGGTACAAGATGGTGACATACATAAGGTAAATTATGATGATTCTCTACTTATCAGTTGCCTCCATGAGCTAATCGTGGAAAACCTAAAGTACAATATGAGCCTGATTTGCATGCCAAAGCCAAATATCCTATCAACAATTATGTGTATACTCATCGTTTGTCCAAACCATATGAATCTGACATATGTCAGCTATCTGGTGTATCAATTCCAACAAAATTGCACGATGCTTTGTTTGACCCTAAGTGGGTTAATGCCATAAGAGTTGAGATGGAAGCCTTGTAAAAGAATTCTACTTGGGATTTGGTTCCTTTACCAAACAAGAAGAAAGTTGTTGGATGTAGATGGGTGTTCATTATTAAGCACAAAGCAGATGGTTCTATTGACCAGTATAACGCCAGATTAGTTGCTAAGGGTTATACTTAAACCTATGGGGTAGACTATCAGGAGACTTTTGCTCATGTTGCCAAACTTAATAATGTGCGTGTTCTTCTATCCTTAACAGCAAACCAGGATTGGTCTCTGTTGCAGTTTGATGTTAAGAATGTTTTCCTTCATGGTGATCTCAAGGAGAAAGTTTATATGGATCTCCCACCTAGTATCGGACCATCTCCTAGAAAACGTGTGTATGCAGGTTGCGAAAGGCTTTGTATGGCTTGAAACAATCTCCTAGAGTGTGGTTTGGGAGGTTTATAAGTTCAATGAAGAAGTTTGGGTATGTCCAGAGTCATTCAGATCATACTTTGTTTCTAAATCGACAAAATGGTAAGCTAATTGCATTGATTATTTATGTTGATGACATGATAGTGACTGGTGATGATCAGAATGAGATACAATGTCTTCAAAAGTACCTAGCTACTGAATTTGAGATGAAAGAATTGTGAATTGAAGTATTTTCTTGGAATCGAGGTTGCACAATCCAAGCATGGTATTTTTCTGTCTCAACGGAAGTATGTTCTTGATTTGTTAACTAAAACAGGTATGTTAGATTGCAAACCTGTTGATACTCCGATTGAGCAAAATCATCGTCTGTGTTTATTTTCGGATCAAGTTCCTACTCATAAGGAACGGTATCAAGAGGCTTGTGGGAAGATTAATTTATTTGTTTTACACTTGCCCTAACATTGCTTATGCAGTTAATGTGGTAAGTCAGTTTATGCACTCACCTAGTGAAGCTCATATGGATGCAGTAATTCGTATTTTGAGGTACTTGAAGATGGCTCCTGGCAAAGGCCTGGTTTTCTCCAAGAATAGTCATTTGAATGTCGAAGGGTATACAGATGTAGATTGGGCAAATTCTATCACTGATCGGCAATCTACATCTAGATACTTTACATTTGTGGGTGGTAATCTAGTTACTTGGAGAAGCAAGAAACAAAAAGTGGTGGCTAGGTCAAGTGCTAAAGCTGAGTTTCGTGGTATGTCTCATGGTGTATGTGAGTTGTTATGGTTGAAAAAATTGTTGAGAGATCTTGGATTTAAACCCAAGGATGCTATGAAACTCCATTGTGATAACAAGGCTGCTATTGAGGTTGCTCATAATCTAGTGCAACATGATCGAACAAAACATGTGGAGATTGATCGACATTTCATCAAGGAAAAATTGGATGCTAGAATTATTATGTTTCCATTTGTGGGATCTAAAGATCAACTTGCTGATGTACTTACTAAGGCTGTGTCTAATAGTGTGTTTTCCAACTCGTTTGACAAGTTGGGCATGCGTGACATTTTTGCTCCAACTTGAGGGGGAGTGTTGCGAGTTATATATTAGTTAAGATGTAAATAGTAGTCTATTGTCCCACATTGATGAAATGTATATGTAATACCAATTGTAACTTCTATATATACTTCACTTTGAAGATTAATGTATATATAGGAGTTATAATTAGTATTACATATATAATTCATCAATGTGAGACAACAGATTACTATTTACATTTTAACTAATATATAACTCGCAACACAAACCCTAAAGATTCAACATTGACAACGCAGTTTCGTATCTCTATAATATTATGCGGCGTTGTCTTTTTTTTTCATATTTTAAAAAATGAAAGTTTATTGAGTAAGTTATCGATAATATAAGTTTGGAGAGTAACGTTTGGGGTTTGTGTGATAAAATAATGGGGATACAGCTGCACCAAGAAGCTTGGAATTTCTGGTGGGTGTCTAAATTCAACGAAAGAGAGCGGTGGTGAAATCCGCGTCACGCTTTCGTCCTCCTGTTGCTGCTCCACAATTATTCTGCTGCCCACTCATTTTTTTTATTCAGGTCCACGTTTCCTCCCATTCTTTTTAGCTTATTATCCAACAATTTTTTTTCGTTTTTATTTTTTTATTTATTTTTACTAAATACCCAAGCGAGTAATTGCTGGGAAGAATCCTTATGTAATGTCATCACGTCGACGCATAGTATATTATTTTTTCAGTGCAGATATGACGTCTGAAACATAAAAATTAACTTTGTTACAATAGTAACAATGTCATTTTGTGTTGTTAATAATACCTTACAATTACTATGTAGCGTCAAAGTGTAAACTGACGAGTATAATGTAAAATAGTTAAATAATAGACAGATGGTCACCGAATTTCAGGAAGAAGTGAGGATACGAAAACTCCCTCCCTCCCTTAATTTGCATGATTGCATCCTTGTGAATAGTGGGTTGTACTTCACACCACTTGGCCAATGATATAGGCAGCTGGTCATCCCAATTCCACATTGACCAATTACCAAGAGCTAGGTTAGATCACCTCTGATATGATAGGTAAAAATAAACTTCTCACCCAACAGGTTGGCCACAATCCAAAAGTTGATAACGAGTGCTTCCTCGAACCTTCTATGATCTTTATCGGTGCGCGACCAATGTGTAACTCAAAGTATCACAACCACACACTCAGCCACTACAGGTTCGTGTGTCAACCCCAAGTACCACTACTGGACAAAGCACCTAAATTGACATGAAACAATAGGTCAAGTTGCCTGTATAAATGATACCGTGTAACCATCCAACTACTTTCCCCAAGAGAAACATCAGCTAGAGAGGTTCCCATGACCCAGTGTGGAACTCAAGCTAGGTATCACATACGTTAAGTACCTACAACACCATCTTTGAGTTTGTTATTCGAGAAAGGAGAGAGGGCAAGAGTTGGATGTTTTTGTGATGTCTGAGTTGTTGAGTATGAATTCCTTATCGAGAAAAGAATGCACCTTGTATGTGCTTTTAAGAGCAAAGTCACCCCACTAAGACAATAATTGCCCCCTCAATTGGATGGCAAATATTGTCTTAATAAATAGTAACTACTTAAATCTAGATCTATCGCCACCCCATAAATGAATTGTCCGCACTATTGGTATTAAAAAATTATTTTAAAACAATTAATATTATGTTTAATTTCAAATAGAACTTTTAACCAATTCTATCATGTCATATGGCATTATCCGAAATCACAATCCTGGTCCGTCACGCCACGGTTCATATCCTCTTTATTTTATTTTATTTTTTGCAATCCAAATACCCAAATTGTGCCACGTTATGACAAAGGCTTTTTTTCATTTTTTTTTTTTAAATGACAAATTAACATGGACCATGAAATTTGGATAATCCAACTGCTCATGCAATGCAGACCTTAGCGCGACAGGCTTGTCAGCTCACTTGCCCAGCTTCACGTGTGTGATTCATGCGCCTGACGCAAAATAAAAAAGTGGTTGACGTCAAATCAACTGGGTTGGGCTATTCATGCTCGATGAGCAGTCAGGATTGATTGGGCTTGGGTATAAAGGATTTTGTGGGTTGTGGGAAGATTCAATAACCCAATTGATTGTTGGGAGGGGTGAACTTGCTCTGAGTAATTGGATTAATCCACATATTGACAATTGGTTTCATGATGAAATTCCAACTTCTTCATGTTATTAGAGTAGATTGTCCCATTTGTGAAACCCAACGGCCACGAGTGCTCTACATCACCCGATTTGCATGTTTCGCCACCCCATAAATGAATTGTCCGCACTATTGGTATTAAAAAATTATTTTAAAACAATTAATATTATGTTTAATTTCGTATAGAGCTTTTAACCAATTCTGTCATGTCATATGGCATTATCCGAAATCACAATCCTGGTCCGTCATGCCACGGTTCATATTCTCTTTATTTTATTTTATTTTTTGCAATCCAAATACCCAAATTGTGCCACGTTATGACAAAGGCTTTTTTTCATTTTTTTTATTTTTTTTAAATGACAAATTAACATGGACCATGAAATTTGGATAATCCAACGGCTCACGTGCATAGATGGTTGCAATGCAGACCTTAGCGCGACAGGCTTGTCAGCTCACTTGCCCAGCTTCACGTGTGTGATTCATGCGCCTGACGCAAAATAAAAAAGTGGTTGACGTCAAATCAACTGGGTTGGGCTATTCATGCTCGATGAGCAGTTAGGATTGATTGGGCTTGGGTATAAAGGATTTTGTGGGTTGTGGGAAGATTCAATAACCCAATTGATTGTTGAGAGGGGTGAACTTGCTCTGAGTAATTGGACCACTCCACATATTGACAATTGATTTTATAATGAAATTCCAACTTCTTCATGTTATTAGAGTAGGTTGTCCCATTTGTGGAACCCAACGGCCACGAGTGCTCTACATCACCCGATTTGCATGTGTTGTTCACATGCTAGGTTTGAAAATTCATCACACGTTAGGGGACGTGTTGAGAGTATCCATACATGTGATTATAAGTAAGTGGATTACTAGGCAGATTACCAATTAATTTTACAGCAAAACTCCAACTTCTTCAAGTGGAAAGTGCTCAACCACTAAAAATATAAACCCTGACATTAATATACTTTATTATGTTAAAGGAAGCCAAACTGATTAGCACTAGTTGGTGCGAATTGTGTTAGCTAGTCATCCATTCTCTTCTTTAAAAAGTTAAATATTGGAAATAAAGTTTTCATTAAAGAACCCTAAGAAGGAACAACATTATCTTTTAAAGTTTTGTTAGCGCTTTAATCTTCCAATTCAGATCACACCATATGCATATATTAAGCATCGTAATACACACACACACACATACAGATACAGAAAGCACAGATCATGCTTTAATTTGCTTCTTTGATCATTTAATGAGTATTGTATGCAAATTGGTAGCTTAGAGAATTGGTGCTTGCTTGGGTGAGGGCATCAAAGAGACGAAGACCCAACAACACCAAGACCACCGAGTGGGTTGGAAGTTGGACAGAGCCATGGGAGACTGAGGCACTAGTCGAACTGTGGAACCCATACTGTTGGGGGCGAGGAAGGTTCCGTGGGCTCCACTCCAAATGCGGCGAGACGCGGCTTTGCAAGTTCCCCTAGTGACTCCACCACTCGCTCCTTTTCCTTCTCTCTTTTTTTCGTTTTCTTTTATTTGGTGGCTGACGTCAAATATTCCCTCCAAAGAAACCATAGTTAAACATCTAGGAAATATGTGGAAAATAAAAGTAAAATTTGTGGTGGTGGTGCTGAAGTGGATCCCACCCACTCCCAAGACAGGAGGAGGAGGTAAATGCTGATTAATCCTCAAGTGGATGGAATTATATAAAAGAAAATGTGGAACTAAAATATCTAAATACAAAAATGCTACTGTAGCAATATATTTATATCATCTTTTTATTATTTTTTTTTTATAGAGATAAGATCTACGTGCGTTAGCAAACCCTACCTTTATTATAGAGATGGTATAAATATGTGATAAGAGTAGTATTACTCATCCAAATATGATTTTATTTAGCATTATAATTTAGAAATATCTACTCCTTATTTTAAGTTTTGGTGGTTTTAAGTTTTAACTAATCACTTGACTTTGTTGATGAGTTTACTACCTAATTAGTATATTAACTTGGGGTATCTCAAATTATGCTCGCTTTAAAATAGAATACGGCTATGCTATTGACACTCTTTATACAAGCTTTCAAATTTAGAGAGTACGATAAATTTTTTAGAGTATTAATATTAACTTATACACTAATATTATTAAACATACAAAACAAAATCAAAATAAGGAATTTTATTTGGGGAAGTGCTAGCAAAATTTGTATTTGGATATTTTCACTTTTTTAATTGACACGTTTATTAGACAAAAATAAATAAATAATAAATAATAATAAAATTTGCTAGGAATTAACGATGAAAAATAGTAAATATAATTTCGAAGACATTAAAAGTCTTGTTTGTTGCATAACAAATGACATGTGTCATTTGAGGTAGTGAAAAGGTTCAAATCCAAAAGCTAGTGCAAATGTTGCAAGTATTTTTATATTATTTATACAAGTAAAGGATTGTCCTGATAGTTAAGACATTTATCTTCAATTCATTGGGTTTTATATTGAAACACAACTCTTCTTAATAGTGTAAGTTATTGTAAAATATCACTGGTAATAAGACAATATGGCTTCATATTTATAGTAATACAGAAATGCTAAAAGGACCTTTTCAAACGTTCAACTCATTGGGTTTCATATTTAAACACAGCTCTTATCAATAGCGTAAGTTACTGTAAAATATATGTGAAGACATTATGTCTTCCTATTTATATTAATAAAGAAATGCTAAGGGAACTTTTTTAAAAGGAAGATTTTTCATGGATCTCTGTCATCTTATATTTTTTATACAATATTTTATAACGTTGACACAAAAAATAAATTAAACTGTGAGCATTAAAACTCATAAATAATTCCACTTGTAAAAGAGTCTCATTAGACCATCTCCAAAAAAGATGTCAAATCATAAATGAAATGCCATGTAATTAAATATGAAAGTAGGAGTAAGCTCCAACCGATATATCAATTCTATGTGGAGTGACATATAAGTTTTCATATGTCAAATTTGATATATGAAAAAATATGATGTCAAATCATTTTTAATTATTTTATTGTATGAATCTCATTAATGTACTAATTATATATCTTGAAAATTTGTTTTAATTAATTTCTTTTTAAAATAGGTTCTACAAATATCATTATAACAAAAAAAATATATCAATTAAAAAATGAAAAAAAATTAATATTCAACGTCAAGCATCAAATTAATATTTATCATTTATCTTTTGATATTTTTATTAAAATAGCATTTCGCTCTCTTAATAATATAGTGATAGGACAGCCAAAATCGACGCTGACAAAGGTCCGTACTATGTTGGCTTGCCATTGGGTGAAAGAGACGCACAGACTAGAAGCGTCGTAAGAAGTGGGTCCCGCCAAACACACCCTCTTTTGACTCCTTCTGCGTCTCTACACTTTCGTTTCTGAGTTTCCCTCTCTCTATTAGATTAATATTTCTCTCACTTCCATACGCCCCTATCTGTTCTCCAAAAGCCGCCTCCGCCGAAAGCCGCCCACAACTCCATGTAGCCAGCCTCAACTTTTATGCTTCATCTCATTGCCTTTGTGTAATTCTGATGTGACTGTTCATATTAGATGTCATTTAAAATAGTACAAAATATGATATAAAAATATGGTATGAATAACATTAGTCTAGAAAAGGGGATGGAAGGGTATGGAAAAAAGAAAAGAAAGAATCCTACTTCATGATTTTTACCCTTCGCTATTCAGGTTTTACTGTAAATATCATGTTTTTTTTTTTTTTTTTTATTACTGCGAATCTAGCATGATGATCATAGGTTAAAATAAGAATTTTACTAGTGATGAAATCAGTAGCTTCGTAGTTTGACTCGACGTAATAAGTTAGACTGTTTAACAGGTAAGTACTGTCTATATTCTATCATAAGTACGTTGACCTGCAATTCTAAAAATCGTGGCGGTGATCAATGTTGCGTAGGAATGCAAGGTCTCATTCCATGTATTGAGATGAATGATGAGTTATATGCTTGATTGTTCATTTTTTTCCCCCTTGATGAATGATGACCGTTGTACGTAGGAGAAGAAAATTAATTGACCTAGGGTTTGAGAGTTGAATGAACGAAAAGGACCTGAGAATATTTTAGGAGTTCTCTCCAACTACGCAAGCATTCATGTAATACATACGTGTACTTGATCAATCAACTTAATTGATCATTCTAATTTCTAATTCCAAGTTAGAGTTTCTGCGTGTTGCAAACAATTAAACCCAAAACGTCAATCATCTACAACATTTTCATTACACTATTGTTTATTAAGACACATGGATCTGAAAAAAAATGGGGATTCTACCTCAAAGTACGGAATTCAATACCTAAATGCACTAGTTAAACCCATTCATTTTTCATTTCTCAATTAATGACTTTCCCAATTCAAAGCAAGCAAGCGTCATAAGAGTAAAAATGTTGACACTCCTAACCATCTGCAATTCAAAGTGATATCTTATTTTCTTTACGCTCACATTACGTAAACATGCATAAGGTAAAAAGCGAGTGTTAAAATTCCAACCTCATTACCAATGCGAGAAGCGGATTGTTTTGGGATACACGTAAGAAGTGGATTCCCCTAGTGGATACAAATTTCTTTCTAACGCGTTGTGTGATTTAAAACCTCTCATTTCGTAATATAGCTTAAAATAATAACATCGCTTTTAAATTTCTCTTGAGGCTTAGGTTTCACCTAAATTATTCACCAAAATGTAATAAAGAGAGGACCAAATCAAAAGAAAGACCCAAAAAAAGGGTATAATTCCCTGCATTCGTTCATTCACAGCCTACCATAAAGGCTCTCGTCTCAGAATTTGGAAAGTAGAAACCGAAATTGGACAGAAAAGGATATAATTAGCATTAATTATATGAATATTTATTACCGTCACACAGACACAGAACTCTGAGATATAGATTAGCTAAAAACAATAAAACGTAATTAAGAAGCAGATTAAGGACCACCGACAAACTCTCATTTTTCTCTCCCTTTCTTTATCTCCATAAGCAGTAAGAACAAAAAAAGAAGAGAGAAATCCTGTGCCGGAGATCAGCAAAACTCGCCGGACATGGATTCCGGGAAAAAAAACCCAAAGAGATAAAACTAGGGATATTACAGCAGAGAGTATATATCCGCAGGCGTGACCGTCATATTCACCAACAAAAAAATGGCGGAAGGGAAGGCTCCTCAGGGGAACAAGTTGAGAAGCTTTCTCTCCGGTCCCACGGCGTAAGAGGACGGATGGTGATCCGCCAAGCCGCTCTCGAAGCACGTTGTGACGCCGGACTCCTCCGAGTTCATGGACGGGGTTCCGGGTCGTCGGGTCTCGGGTTTGGGCTTGGGTTTGAAAGACAGGGTTGGGGTCAGCCGGAGATCCAGATCCGCTTGGTGCTGGAGTACCTTGGTGGACGACTCGTCATCGGCTGTGGACCGCTTGCGTTTCGGCGAGGAGGCCCTGGCGGACCGGGAGGAGGAACCGGAGTTGTGACTCGGATCTCGGAGCCTCCACATGTCCGTACAGTTGATGACGCCGCCGACGTCGGCCTCGGAAGCCTCGTCGGGAGTGGACCTTCCGCCGAGGAGCTCGGGAATCGGCCGGAGCGTGCCGCCGAGGAGGACGGTTTCGACGGCGGCCTGGCAGACGTGCCAGTTGCCGGTCCAGAGCAGCCCAACCGCTCCGTTGACCGGATTGACCGTTCGGCCGCAGGCTTCAAACAACAAGGACTGAAACAGAACTGAAAACAAACGAACAAAAATCAGAAACGAAAACATGGGGAACGGAGTCGTGAAAACGAAGGGTATAATCGGAAAAATAACGAACCGGGTCGTTGGGAATCGGGGACGGCGGAGATGAAGGACATGAGGCCGGCGCGGCCAAAGAACTTGGCGACGAAGACGGTGGCGTGGCCTTGGGCTTCGGGGGTTTCGATCCACTGGAGGCAGGGGCGGAGCATGCATGACTCGCTGCAGCCCTTTCGGAGAACTCGACAGCCGTTGCAACTCATGATAATAATCCTTGTTCTTGTCCTTCGGAGATGTCTGCTTGTGGTGGTGAATCACTCAAAATTTCATGAGATATCTTTCAGTCCAAGGGAGTGGGGGAGAGAGAGAGCAGGGGAAATTAAGCTAAGCTGGCCAAGGAGGGCTGGGGAGGGTGCTATATAAGTGGAGGGGAGAGAGAGAGAAGAGAGAGAGAGAGAGAGAGATAGAGAGATGGTGTGTTGAGAAGTGGGGGTGTTTGGGTACGGGTGTGAAGAGAGAGAGAGAGGAGAGATGAGGAGATTCCAAGGAGTTGGGCGAGAGCGGCTCCGTGTTTCCGCGCAGGATGTTCCTCCACCGTTGGATTCTTTGCTTTTGATTGTGGGAACACTAGAGAGAGGAACGTGGATTATATTGTGATGGGATTGGGTATTGGGTAATGGTTGATGTTAGAGACTCAGAGACTGTATATTTAAATCATAATTTGTAAAATTATATCGATTGATAGTTACATTTCTGTTTAAATATTTTAAAAAAATAAATTTAAGCAATATAATCTATAAATTAAAAAAGCTACTAGTTGCTTTCCTTTTCATTTCTTTTTTGGACCATTTGATTTGCCCTTTGGCCTTCGGCTTTTCTTTTTCTAATCTTCCACTTGCAACAAACGGTTGCGTCACCCACAAAATAAACAAAACCAACAATACAAAATGTATGGTATATTTGGATTGGATTCTTCGTTTAACAATTTAAATGAGGGGAAAATAATTTCCAACCGCTCTTTCTATACTTTTCTTTATTTTTAAATTTGGATTACATAAATTAAAAAAAAATTGAGAAATATAGCAAAAAGAGAAAATACGTGTGCAGAGATCATTTCGTCATTGTTATTTTTTTTTCTTAAAAAGAGGACAACTGGTGACAAGTCACAGTTATCTACTCATTTCGTCATTATTGACGTACAAGAAAAGAACATTGCTTGACTCTTTACTTGCAAAGCACATTTTTGAGTCATTACTTGCAAATTGCATTTTTCAATCATTATCCGCAATTCAAAATTTAATATACACCAATAAATAACAGATTAAAACTAAAATTTTGAATCGTACGTCGAATTGTGATTTGCAATTAGAAAGCCAAACATTTGTCAAATCATAATAATTAATTGTGATTAATTTTATTATTATCAAGAGAATGAAATGGATTGGTCCATGACTGATTCCATTGTAATTGTATGGTATGGGGTGCACATGTAGGGATAATATTTAACCATAGCATCTAATTAGTTAATTAGAGAAGATGATTAATTATTGCCTATTTATAAAATAATAATAGATGGCATTTGGTAGTGGGGGAGGTCGAAAGGGATATGGTATTTTAAAAGGGGATTAATCATTGAGGGTTTTACATTGTGCGAGATCAGGAAGCAGAGACACACAAATAAGCAATATCGGCATTGTTTAGGGTTTCGACGAGTTTTTGAAAGCTGCAATTAAAATTAAGCATGTAAGACATTGCCTGGGTGGGGGTGGTATGGGGGCAAGTCAGCACTCAGGGTTCGTATTTTGGTGTCACGCTACCAAACATGGAGTAACATGGAGGGAGGGAGGTGCATATGATTTAGATTCTCCCAAGCTTTAAAATCTTTTATGTCTTCCATAAATTTGAAAGTCACTTTATTCTTTTTGAGGTTTCAAGTAATAACAAACATTTAAATGAGTTTTTAAGAACATCTTGGAGTCTCTACATAGGGACAACTACCGTATCAAATGAGTATAAAACAAATATAGGGACAAAATGAATCTTTAATGGATCGGAAAGTGAGTCCCTAAAGTATAAGGACTCGCCGGATACTTGGTATATGTACCCACATATAGGGACTCTATAAAGACTTTATAGGGATTGAAATGGTGGACCCAATAGGACAATTTAAGTGGAAAAACAGGCGTGGATCCCATTCACATGGCATTTTCTTTTTTTTTCTTTTCTTTTTAACCATTTAAAATGGAGGGTCCTGATTGATTCTTGCTTTTCAAATTTTTTTACCATTGAAAGATCACCGGTTTCAATTAAATAACTGTTTTAATTTAGGTTGCCTTCTCATGTTGGTTTTCAAATTCTTTTGTTTTCTCTTTTCATAATACCCCCGTTGAAATATTAATATTTTCAATTTGGGTTACTCTTTCATTTTGTTCTCTCATCATTCCTATAAATACCAAATTATCTAACCAAAACTTACCACAACTTCATCTTCACTCGTACTCAATTCACTCATTCTAATTACGTTATTGTGAAGAAAAAAATTAGTGTCAGAATTAGAATTTTCTTTGGTAAAAATGTTCACAAAAATATTTTACGAGAACGTAATGTTAACATAAAAAAAACATGCGCACCTAATCAAATTATCACATAAAATTGTAAAAACTTCAAATTTAGGGATTCTACTATAAGAACTCTCCCATTGGTGGCAATATTCCTTTAGGAACACAAGGATTCCCCTTAAGTCCTTAAATGAATACTCAAAAGTGGTGGTAGCAGTCATTGGAGATGCTCTAAGTAGTTGTTTGGACCTGAAATATAGGATTTGGACCGCAGAAAGATAACTAGTTGGAAGGCTGTGACTCTCGACCCAATGTTGATTTCTCAGGCGAGTTGGGTTTCAACCCAAAAAAAAACATGATTTGACCGAGTCTTAATATAAGAGGGTTGCTAAGGGATTAGACTTAGATATGGCTCGGCCAAGTCCTTGTTGAATTAAAATTACCAAAGATCATGTTAAGTTCTGATAAGATTCGAATTATTCCAGGAGTCGAAACCTATAGTTTCAAGTGCCCACCCCTTTTTGGAATTAAGATTGGATTATAGAATATCATTGTCAATAAAAATAACCTAGGGATATGATACTTGAGTGAAGCAAATTCGACCAAGATTCTAGGTGGGAATTCTTTATGATGATCTTAGAGGACATTAATAGAAATTTTATGAGATTAAATATAGTACTCTTCAACACATGAACTTTGACTCGAGTGGGTGTTTGGTGGAATGGGTTAATTAAGGGTTAAATCTATGTAATATCAATCTTGATACAAGGAAAACCAATATGTCAAATATATTGAAGGATCAACTATCTAGAAAATCTAACATTATTAGTTGGTCTAATTAAATGTCCAGTCTCTACTTTATTGAAGTCGTTCTTAAGTTCAAATCTCACAGGAGATAGTTGTTAAAAAAAAAAAAAAAACTAATTAAAAAAAATCAATATTAGGAAATTCTTAATTCTTCTATATCGGGAAGGGAGAAGTTAAAATGCTTAAAATTGCACGCACTTCAATCCAAGGAAGTTTCCAAAATAAAAAACTTTGGTAAGATGCATGCATGCATGATAGCAGCTGGCATGTTTATATATCCTCCTACACGTAACACTGCGTTTTTCCCATCCATCATGTTTTAAGTGCGACGTTTTATCTTAAAAGACCTAACTTAAGACTCACAACTTCTATATTTATGGTGGAACAGTTATACTTGAATCTTGATCCATAATTTATTACAAGTACGAATGAGAAGTGTTATTAGTACTCCAAAAATCTCATGCTACACTCCTCATAAATGTATTTTTTCTTTCCTAATATAAAAAATTTAGAGTGTAGAATGTGATTTTTTAAGTGCTAATAACAATTCTCTTACGAATAAGATATATACCAAAACAAACTTTCAATTTTGTATATATTTTGTTATTTAATTGACTTTGTTCTCTTCAAAACGCAGTGCCTTCTTCGTCAAGGTTTCCACATCATCGCCGCAGCCTCTAAAAAGGTAAGGGCATCAAATTATAACATGTAGAAACATATATAATAGTTCTCTCCTTAAAATATTAAGAAGAAAAAAAGGTTCATTTCATTTAGAAGAAGAAAGCATCTAATTCGAAACTAATAATGTTTTGTTTCAACAGTTTGAAATTGAATAATGTTAGAATTCCACTTCTCCGATTATACCGTGAGTTGGTTGCACACTCATCATTCTGAAATTTTGACATCAACTTGAGTCGTAACACACCCTCCATCCATAACCCAGCTTTTAAGTAGAATTAATTTTTCTGTAATTAGCCAAATTTAGCTAAAAGAAAGCTTGGATCCTCAAATATGGATGAGGAGGAGTTCCTCCTCAAGATACTTTGTGATTATTTTAAATCACTCTCTAACGATTATCTCTATAAAAATAAATTTAAAATAAGATCATTTAGTCAATCAACTGTAGCAAATAGATAGATAATTCATAATACTTTACGATATCCGACCAAATGAACGATAACTATCTAAATTGTTTTTCGTCTGTTTGAACTTTGTTTAATGAATGTTCTCTTGACAAAGAAAAAGACTTGATTCCCCCTACGGCTTTCACATCAGCACATACCACAATTTGTTCAGTATATTTATGGCACAAAATCCAGTTCTAGCTACCAACAAAATGATCAATTTATTATTGTCCTCAGTCGAGATACGTATCTTTTTATGAAACATTTTTCTGCACAAAGGATCTGCACTGTTTTGGAAAAATCTACGTAGCTGAGCTGGTAATTAATAAATGATCAATGATGAATTGCTTCGATGAGATTAGCCTAGAAAAGGGGCACCAGTTGGTACTTGTACTCCTGCAGGCAGAGGGCACCTGCGCAAGCCATGCATTTTCCATGAGGGGTTCTACATAGACGACCCCAAATGACCACTACTCTTTACACCACTCAATCTCATATTGATCTCATCCGGTGTCAAAACGGTTTTAATCATGAATCATGACGCTTTCCCGAAGTGCATTGCATCATAGGAGAAGAAGAAAAAAATGGTTCTCGCCTCACTTGTCTTGTTGGATACCGCTTACAACCACATAAGATCTTTTAAATTTTGTCTCACATAATCTCACGTTAGTTTCACTTAGTGTGAAAACTACCATAATCAAGTGATCATGTTGAGGTGCATTGCATAATTAACAAAAATAAAAAGTACGGAGCCTGACAACATTATCCATCAAATACCTCTTATGATAGTATTAAACCTCTTATATTTAGTCTCACACTACCTCAGACCGATCTCACTCGAGATAAGAACTATCTTAGTCAATTGGCCTCATCGAGCAATTTCTCTCGCATCAAAGGTATCAATGATGGGGACAAGGTTCTAAAAGGTGTTGGGTGTTAGTTAGGCAACAGTCAAAGGCCTAGTGCTTAGGTGTCTAAACGAGGCTTAGTCGGTTTTTTTAGTTTTAATTATAATTATCATATACCATATAAATAAACGTTTACTTATGCTTAAAATATGTAATTATATTAGGATACGTAATTTTCAAACGTCTAAAAATTAATCGAAACGGTGATTTGCCGCTTAATACTTAAAAGGAACCTAAACAATAACAGCGAAAATTTTTAGAACAGTAGATGTGCACTTAGCAGCTCGATTTTTTTTTCAGCTAGAAAATATTGGATGCTGGGACATGCGATGTATTAATTTAACACTGCTTCCTTTATAGTTCTTAATAGAAATGAAGTGATTAATTAAGCAAATTAATAAACAAAATTTGACAAGGACTTGAACTGTGATTTGACATGTAAATCCATCCAATCATTATCGGTAACCGGTAAGAGTGAAAGAAAATGTTACCGAAAAGAAGAGGGTAGTCTGATGAGACGTGGCGTTCTTATCCCAAGCGCGAGGCATGTCACCCTCCAACTTGCAGGTGCCGACAATTTCCAAGCAAACCACAACGTGGTACAAACACGAGATTATCCGATATAAATAAAAGCATATCTATTAAGATTTTGCCGTTTTATTGCGAAAGCAATTTACACGAATTCATTATTAAATGATGTTTTAATTTAAAATGTATTGTCATTTATTATGTAAATTTTTTTTTATACATAATAATATATTATTCGTCTGAGATATGTGGAAAGGGCGTGTAGTTTGGATGAGTAGCTTATGTCTATTGCAACATTCAATCATAAATCTTCTTAATTTTCTATCGTCATTCAAATAAGTTGAAGAATACCAAAAGAAATAAATTAAAAAGAAAAAAAGTGGAAATGGCATCTAGATTTCCACCCTTTATTTATACAAAAATAGAAACAATTGATTAGCTTAGCTCCTCCCCTCCCTAGGAGATTTAGATTCTCTCTTGAGCCTGAGGAGAGGATCTTCCTAAACAAAGGACTTGAACTGTTGGATGAAAATCTAACGGTTATAATTATTATAACTTTAAAGGGATCTCCCTGTTTGTAGCCGTTGGATTTTCATCCAACGGTCCAAATCATTTGGTCAGGAGGATCCTCTCCTTGGGCTCAGAAGAGGATCCAAGTCCCTCCCTAGGGGTGTCACAGTGTCACTTTCGAGCCTAAATTATGAAACATTACAAACAAAACAAAACAAAAACAGAACTAAGAGGAAGTCGAGATTAGCAGGAAGGTTAATGGGTTATTTTTAAAGAAAATTAATGAAAATGGCTTGAAAACATTGAGTTTTAACAATAAAGGAAAATAAAGGATAAAGTGAATAGTATTAAAATTAATTTTTTAACAAATTAAACAAACTTATTACACCGCGAATGTCACTCTGGTAGTGTTCAATCACGTAAAACCAACTCCAAAGGCAAGACTCAAAACTCAAATTTTTGGCTTTTGGACCCGAACTGAAACCTAAATTTGGGTTTGTATTTGGCTAACTCAAATTTTTTGTGCCCCGCCATTTTTAAAAAAGCGACCGGTGGAGAATTTGATTAAGTGGCCAATAGTTGGGTTCCAGCTGGCAGAGGGCCCAGCTGCAGAACGGCAACGTTTTAGGGGATTGCAAGTCATTGGATTTCTAGTTCGTTAGCATCTTTTTTGTTGGCAATCTTTAGATTTTGATCTCACAGTTTATATTTGTTTTTTCCAAATCCAAAGGTAAAAAAAGATCCAACTGTCAAAATAATAAAATAATTTTTTTAGAACCGGTCCACTTTAAAAAAATTATTTCAAACTTTATTTATATTATCATTTATTCGTTGGTTAGTGTGTGCATTGCAGTTTAGTTGGTTGGCTTGCACATTGAAATTTGGTTATTGAAGTTTGATTAGTTGAGTGATTGGTTGGTGTGATTTGTTCAATTTTGAATTTTTTATCGAAATTTAATTTTTTTAGGTACAAGCTTTTTTGTATTTATGTATCACTTGGTCTATATATCTATATGTAGGTACAAGCTTTAATGCAATGACTATACTCTTTTGTGTGTGGGTCAAGCTATTCACTTGGACTGACTGCCAGACACAAAAATTTCTACACTAACGTATTATTTTGCGTATCTATTTTACCATGTTTGATGATTATCATAAAATACTACTAAAACTCGCATGAAAAGAAAATTCCCTTCTTGTCATGGGCTTGAGTTTTGGCCTTTGGCTATCCTCAAAAGAATCTGCATGTTAATTTGGAAATTAAACTCTTAAACTCAAATTGGACTTGTCACTTCGTATTACGATCTAGTGATATTCTTCTTCATTTGTAAGTGAGAGGTCTTAAGTTCAATTCTTGTTAAAGGTGAATTTGAACAAAATTATTGCTAACCCATTATGAGGTTATCGATTTAAACATTAGAATGACAACAATTCCAAGCTTATGCTGCCATGCATTTGAAAATCTTATATTTGTCATCAGTTTTATTTGAAAACTTAATGCATTGGGTTGTTTATATATGGATTTTGGATAAATGTTTGAGTGTAAAGGTTACAACTGTGATACTACTAAGAATTGGATTAGAGAAGCAAATTCACCTTTTTTTTCTTATTGTCTTAACCAAGCGAAAGCGAGGAGGTGAATTGAACATAAGATTTCAAATACGTAAATGCTCTTAACAATTTGAGCTACAAATTCTTGCTCGAGACAAACTAATTTTATTTAGGCCCCCTCTTTGACCTCACTTTTTCTCAATTACAATAGTGGATAACCAAAGTTGTCATGGTGACCTTAGCATTATTGAATTTAATCTTAACCCTAATTCTTATTATTTGTCCTTCAAGCCTTGTTAAGAAACTAGAAATTCAATATGTATGGTCTTGGAGATAACACGCATTGAAAAATATGGAAAACATGTGTAGGAGCATCTAATCTAGTACTTACAAGTCCAATGAAAAGAAAGGTGAAGATTGGTGATATCATCGTACTCGATTAGAACATATTCGGATTAATGTTATGAAAAAAATCTACAATATAACCTTGTAGTCAAGTAACATAAAATCAACATATGAGATTAAGAAGAAAAATCATACATCTTTATCACCTCGATTAACATAAATAGATATTAAGTTTCATAAATGGATCTTTTTTTGTACCATGTTTCTTCAAAGTGAAATTGATCCTTTGTTTGTTCATCCACATTCACTCGATCCCTTTCGTTTCATCAATTTTGTCCGTATTCTCTTTTTATTCCGAGAAAAGAGAAGGGAATGGATCTTCATCAATGGATCTCTCTTATTCTTGTTTAGTTCCCTTCGTTTCGAAAGTTGTTTCTAACACGACTATGCTATAATACACAATCCGGTCAGCCGCAAAAGAGTGAAGAAGTTGGACTGTGGTCCTGTTGGTCAGTCACAACAAAACAAAGAGAAACTCTAATTTGGTGAGTTGATTACTTATCTCTGGGTAGATAGATAAGGTATTTGAAAACAAAAAGTCCAAGTCCGTACACATACCTAATCTATGAGATAATGTTTGATATGTAGTTTACTATTGTTGAGCTTAGCCGATCGAGCATGAAGAATAAGTTAAGCGTATGAGAGATTCATTATCACGCTCTGCTTTAATGCCAAATAAAACGTGTTTAAGTCCTTAAGTTTAGTATGCCACAACCCACTACAATTAGGCGGGTGCAAACTCGAATGTAGTTTAATATCTATTATTTTAATCTAAAGGATATATTCACATTAAGACCAAACCCAACCCTGGGCTATTTGCCAAATTTCCCCATTTATTCTCCCCCAAACCCAACCTAACCCAAGCCAAATAAGCCAAATACCCCCCAAGAATTAGCCCCGGATTTGGTGTGGACCCCATCGGTGTGATTGAAAAGTGGGCTATGAAGCCCACTTGCCGATCCCTCACTTGTCAACGCACGGAACGCGGCAGAGACAATCACAACAGGATCCCACCGACGTGGGCTTGTCCCCCGTGTGTCGGATAGCCTAACGGCTATATTTGTGATCCAACAACCAAAATAAATGGGCCGTTGGTTACTCTAACAGCCTAGATTCAAACAAAATTTTTTTTAGTTTTATATTTATATATTTATTGAATCCAAAGGCTGAAATCGAATATAATCAAATATAACGGTAAAAAAAAAAGATTTAATGGTCCAAATTTAAATCCAACGACTAAAATAATTAAAAAAATTATTTAACTCAAGAATAATTTATGAGATAATGTTTGAAATGTAGTTTACTATTGTTGAGCTCGGAAGAGCAAGAAGAATAAGTTAAGCATATGAGAGATTCATTATCACGCTCTGCTTTAATGCCAAATTAAATGCGTTTAAGTCCTTGAGTTTAGTTTGCCATACCCCACTCTTATTAGGCGGGTGCAAACTTGAATGTAGTTTAATATCTATTATTTTAATCTAAAGGATATATTCACACTAAGGGGGTGAAGATCTTGGCAAACTTGATACAAGACGAGTTGACCACAATACTTTGATCATACTTATCATCTACGATAATCAAATCTAAAACCTCACTCACAAGTGAAAGAAAAAAATATCACTAGATCGTAATACTAAGTAGAACGCAAATTACTATTAAGTCTTATCTAATATTTCATGTATTATGACATAATTGACGCAATAAATATATCATTTTATCATCCATCTCTCATTAGGATAAGTGGCATGCACTATAAAAAATCTAAACAAAAATTAAGATAATATGATGTAATAAATAGAATGATGTAACATGTCGAATACTAAGATAAGATTCTTAGTCTAATTAATCATGTCAGTAATCCCAACTGTCAGTACTCTACACATCATAATCCAAATTCCCAATCAAATTATTACAAAAACCCTACAAAACAGCTGTTGGGACCAGCCAGAAAAGTAGAAGAGAGTAACAATTTCTCTATAAGAACAAACCAAACCTCAATCCATCATACACAAAATAGCAGCAATATCCTTAAGATTCCGATTTGTAGGGTCCTCTAAGAAGGCAACTTGAGCTAGCCAATTCCCGTCAAAACCCGAAAATTCAAGAGCGCACCAACATCTGACATACATTGCCGAATTTAACAGTTAAACGTGCACTCAAGAATTCATGGGTTAATATAATCCACTAATACATAGTAGGACTCCGAAAACTTATCAGATAGGAATCTACAGTACAAGATTTCAAATTCTTTTAGATGTTAAATCAAAGACCACAAAAAATTGAGCACGTAGAGTAGAGGGGATTATTCTTTAATTGGCGGCTAAACTTCTTCCATAGTACTATAAGCAAAATGTTCTTATTCTCAAGCAATCCAAATTTTCAAAAGCAACTGTGACAAAATCTCAATTAGTTCAAAGTGGTCCATCCACTTGAAGGCAAAGAAAAAAGAAGAAAAGTAATGACTAATTAGTGGTTACTAATTCCTTTCATGGCTGTCAACTTTCCATCTTAATATGAATTTTGAATGTTTCAAATGATTTTATCCACAAGAAAGAATCTTGCATCTAATTTTACTTGACTTTCCCAATTGCATTCAGCAAAGATCAAAACATCGAAACTCAGAGACTCACCAAGTAATGGCATTTTATGGACCGAGACTGGTTGTGCTATAGACGTGAAGAAGAAGCCATGGGAACAGAAGCTTTCTCTTCACAACCGATGGCACCAGGACATACCACCAGTGGCAGAAGTGGCAGCTGGAGAGGTTTTTCGGGTCGAGATGGTAGATTTCAGTGGGGGTGGTATTACCAAAGAGTACACTGCGGAGGACATCAAATATTTCGATCCCTCCATTGTAAGTTCACCTTCATGTTCATGTGTGTTTTGTATCTTTTCCACTTCTACTGAGTTCCATGTAGTTTGGAAGAGCAATGATTAAAACTGAGTTCCATAAATTTCGGAAGAGCGAAAAAATGACATGAATTGTATGTGCAAAGTATCATGCAGTTCTACTTTTCAAACAAACAAGCTCAAACATAGTATGATTGCATATCTACATGTTTCTGGGGGAAAAAACATTAAATGCTGGATTGGTCAGCAAAGTAAAAATTAAGCAAATTGTTCTGTTGTATTTGTCCTAAGTTGAAAACCTGAAAGGTGTCACTCCATTTGTCATCCAGCAATTGTATGAGTATCATCGTCCTTCCACTTCCTCCAATAGACGTTACTGAGTTGACCTAATTGTATAAAACATACTTCCCTATGCTCCCTGTTTTTCCACTAGTTCATCAAGAGCATGTATATAAAGTTATAAACTAACACTAGAAATAGTTTTAAACCGATAGAAAGTCCAAGAACATGTTATAGGATCGAGTTAAGATCTTGAGTCTACGAATTATCCTGATCAACAGACGCTACTCATGTATAATCCTATCAGGTGTATGAACGAGAACATGTAGAATGATAATTTAATGTAACAGATAAGAAATTTCAAACTTGTGCAGGCTCACCTCAGTGGGCCAATAAGAATTTTGGACACGGATGGAATTCCAGCACAGCCAGGTGATCTTCTGGTGGTTGAGATATGCAACTTGGGTCCTCTCCCAGGAGATGAATGGGGTTTCACAGCAACATTTGACAGAGAAAATGGAGGGTGTTTCCTGACTGACCATTTTCCTTCTGCAACCAAAGCTATTTGGTATTTCGAAGGGATATATGCCTACTCGCCTCACTACCAGGTGAAATCTCAACCTGTTTCCTTTTCTCGTGCTAATAATGCTATTAAACGATTCATAAAGGTACTCATCCCTAGTGCTACAAGTGATGCCACTAACGTACTCTTGTATATGCATGGCAGGAGTGAGATTCCCAGGGCTAACCCATCCTGGACTAGTTGGAACAGCACCGTCAATGGAACTCCTGAATATATGGAATGAAAGGGAGAGAGAACTTGAAGAAAATGGACTCAAGTCTATGAAATTATGTGAGGTTTTGCATCAACGACCATTGGCTAACCTACCATCAAAAAAAAGGTTGCGTCCTTGGAGGGGTATTGCTAAATTGAAAAATATTTAGTTAAGGGTATCAAATTAACAATGAAAAACCTCCAACACGACTAAATTTCTATAATACATTTGCTGCATGCTAAAAGAATTTTAACTTCTGCAGCCTACTGCACCGAGACAATAATCATGCTGTCCAATTTTTACCTATAAAATATTGTTATATTAACACATACTGGTTATTCATAGATCAAAGAGGGCACTCCTGAATGGGAAAAGATAGCCATGGAGGCCGCAAGAACAATTCCAGGAAGAGAAAATGGAGGCAATTGTGACATAAAACATCTTAGTAGTGGTTCAAAGATATACCTTCCAGTATTTGTTGAAGGAGCAAATCTCAGAACTGGTGACATGCACTTTTCCCAGGGTGAAGGTGAAATCTCACTCTGCGGGGCAATTGAGATGAGCGGTTTCCTGGAGCTCAAGTACAATTTTCACATCTCATCTCAATGTTACTATATCCAAACCAGGGGCTTTGTGACGAAAGGCTGGAGCTGGTTATAAAAGCTAAACTTTCTACAACACAACATGCAGACGTACACACACATACTGATAAATAAATACATTGCATGATATATAATACAATTCAGAGTTTACCCTATACGATTATGTTATCAGGTGTGAAATTATAAGAGGTGGAATGAAAGAATACCTCACAGCAATGGGGCCAACTCCTCTTCACGTGAACCCAATCTTTGAGATAGGCCCGATTCAGCCAAGATTCTCAGAATGGTTGGTGTTTGAGGGCATCAGTGTTGACGAGAGTGGGAAGCAGCATTACCTAGATGCAACTGTGGCTTACAAGCTAGCAGTACTCAATGCTATTGACTACCTCTCTAAATTTGGATACTCCAAAGAACAGGTTTTCGACCTCTCTCCTTATCACATAGACGATTCCCCACAAACGCACAATCACAAGCATACACCGAGACACCGAAAGACATGCCTACCTAAATATATTACTGTAGTCTTCCATACTGATATGGCATATGTCATATATAAGAGCTATCTTCTGTTGTCACGCTGCCCGTGTGAGGGAAGAATTTCAGGAATAGTTGACTCTCCCAATGCTGTTGCAACCTTAGCAATCCCAACAGCTATCTTTGACCAGGTAACCATTTCTGGCAAAGCCTCCTACAGATTTATATTACCCTAACTAATACTACAACTATACCATCTGCAAAAATGAGCTCTTCTAGTCAAATCCCAAGTATTCCCAAAATATAAGAACTCAATTACACAGTACAGTTATATTCTACTTTAACTCGGATGATCCCTCAATCCATATTGATAAGAGGACTCCTAATGCTCAAAAAGGTCTAAGCTATCGACAGAAGTCGTAATTGATGAAACTTTTTCTTGTGTACACCAAGGTAACTAACGCAAGGCTAGAAGCATAAGGAGGCAATGTGCTTTCTCATGACATGGTTTGTCATAAAAGCCTATTGATATGTTTAAATTATTTTCTCTAAATGCACAGGATATTGTCCAAAAGAAAACAAGGTTCCTGTTGGTCCCCGGATAGTGAGGAAGCCAGATGTCCTAAAATGTACTTATGATGGAAATTTGCCAACGACAAGGAACCCTAGCTCTGCAACATAACTATCATCAAGAGTGCTCAGTAAATAAAGGACATTTCAGCGTATATTTTTCATTGCTACCAAGTCATGCATGTCTTGGCATAATAGAAAGTAGAACTGAATTGTCAAAGTAAACCATCTACATTCTATATAAGCAGTGCAAGTATTGTACTTGGGCAAAAGGATCACAAAAAAAAGCATGCAGCCAAAAGTTCAACCCTTTAGCCTATCAGTATCACTTCAGCTTTGAATAACGAAAAACTATTATAGCAGCAGCATGTAAATATTTAGACTGGAGCTGGAAAATCTGAACAAGGCATTAACACGTAGAATATGCTTTCGTCATCACTCTGATTCAACCATGCTGCTTCCCCTGATCAGCTGAGTTACTTACACATCAATATTGGCCATAATCTTAGGGTTGTTTTTCACCATTCATCTTCTAAACTGCTAAATTGCAAATATATAATAAGTTTAGTAATACGTCTGTAAGTATTTATACCCATTTATGATTGGAATACACACGGACTGTCAAGATAGAACTAATCTTCACAGGGTAGATCAGAGCCATGATATAATTTTATACATGTATGGTAGTTTTTACTGCATATATACCAATTTGAGGAACAGACACCTGCAGAAGAAGTGTTTAAAACTCGACTCTGACTTGAAGTGAGATTTAGTGAACTCATAAGATAATAATAAGCAAAAATCATGCACCAATACGAAGAGCATATCTCTTCTCGTGCAATGCAATTCTATGATCACACGGGAAATACTAAACACCTGCTGCCACATTTCAAGAGCCATATAAAATCGTATGTTCAGTAAAATCAAAACAAAAATTGACACATGGTAAAGAAAGTATCAGTTGGAAACTACATACTAAATCATTTAGTTACCATAACCTTCCTATTGATCTTCATTTGTTCAACAATTAAACTAGTTGCACTATGCAAAATTATAAAAGCCGCAAAATTTGCGAAAGGAAATAGGATGCCAGAACTTGTTTCATACTCATCCAAAGACTTTAACTAGAAACTTCAAAGCCAAAAATTTTCCTTTCTCCCAAGGACATATATAGCAAAGGAGTACAATGAGATATAGTGCACTTAATAATATATTGAGAGGGTGCGATGGTGTTGCAGACCAGGACACTGAATGCCAAAAGACCAAAGCCAAAGGTCTAACTCAATACTCAGCACCTGAAAAAGAAACCCCACAAGTAAAATCAAAGAGACTTGATTGAAATGATTTAAAAAAAAAAGAAAACTGTTTCAGGATAAATGTTCAACGCAGTTTCAAGTGCAGAGGAATGACATGGTCCGGCAACAGTTCACTTGGGTGAGAATAGAACTGGTGCAGGACACTTAGGTAAAAGAAAAAATCTGAATTTTCATTACATAAATGCAGCCACGGAAAGAATTTAAAAATTCAAGTACAACACATTACACACTATGACCAGGACTAAAAATAAACCATACCTTCTTCCCTGATTTCATACTGATCAACTCTTTAATTTTCTCCACAGCATATATGGAGCATGCTCGCAGTTCAACTTCCTCCTCACTGCCTGCAACTATTTGGCCGTTAGCCTCAATTGTGCTGGCAAGGGTAGAACTATACTTCAGCACACCCAGCTGTCTAAGCACGGCTGGAACAATGTAGTCTGCCATAATAGTGATTGAGCCAATGTCATAAAATTCTCCATATCCTTGGCCGCCGAATGCTCCCCATAAATCTGCTGCAAATATCTGAGCTCTTTTATACAAAAATACTTGGTGGCCTTTGTATACTGAGTGGTCTCTGAAACCTAGGAAGTTTAACTAATTACAGTCAACATGCCTGTTTCCTGGGGAATAACAACTACAAACCATGCAGTACAAACCATACAGCTATATTTAAACCCTAAAATATACCAGGAAAGTGACGAGTAACAAGAGCTATAAGCTTAACCGCTGACTTTCCACAGGACTCCACAAGGTTGGATGCTTTGCCGTCAAAGCTTCTCTCAAGCTCAAACCCAACCTAGGCCATAAAAGTTAGCAATATTTTGGATAGATAGGCCACATCATTAGTTACAGAACCAGTAATAAAAAAAATCAAACAAAAGGAAACCCGAAGAGCATTTATTAACAGAAAGAAGATAAAATGCAAGAATAAAAGCTTTGGTAAATGTAAAGGTAAATTTCACCTCATGCAGCAAACGAACTCTCTCATCCTCCAAAGGTAATGGCCTAGGCCATTTCAACAGCTCCCGCAGTTCAGAACCTTATAACATAAAACATTTTAATCAAATTACTGTCCGGTAAAAAAGCATCACCTAAGTCAGAAATTAGGACGCCAAACTTGTTTACAAGAGCTCAGCTTCTCATCCATAAATTTAAGTTTCTATGGAGGCAAGGGTACATTATCTGAAATCTCTTTTTTTATTAATAACATTCATTTTTCTTCTACCAACTGGGACAAAGAAGTATGCTTGGTATATATCCCAATTACCGCGTAAATGGCATTGTATGTGACATAACATTAGTATGAACACAGAGATATGCGTTCAAGAATATAAGTACCGGTGTATTTCTGCAAACGATCAGCATCAAACACAGATTTGTCATTTTGTATTGCTTCCTTTAGACCGGCAGCCAAATTGTCGTAATTTAAGTCCTTATCTGTCAACAAAAACAAAGAAACAATTTAGCACAAAAGTTTTAGTGGATCAAACTACAGAAATTTGTATAAAAAAAGGTATAAGAAAAATGAATGTATAACTTGCTCAGACTTTTGTACTAAATCTTGATGATCAATCTTCAACCGCATACAGAAGAAGCACACTGCAACAAACACACAGTGCCTATGCATGGAAAATTTTAAATCTTGATAACTTTGGGCAGCACATTTATAAACAACACTCTATCTGGCTGAAATGCCGCAACTTGGCTCAGCAAAGGAAAAATGGAAAGTGCAAAAGTATAAACACACAGGTATATATCTTGACCAGAGAAAAACAAAGCCTTGTCATATCACATAAACCCCGAAACAACGGCATTGCATCCCGGGTTCAAACCCTCCCCCTTCCCCTTAGTTAGCTTAGAGCCAGTAGTACTATTAAACTAATCAAGTGCTCTGCATGACTAACAACAATAAAATCCGAGCTAAAAAATGACAAGGAATTACATTGACATGTCCAACAAATTAAAAAAGAATGAAAAGAAATGGATATAAATACCAGGCCAAAAGCAGAAATTCAAAGCGTCCAACACAAGGAGATACTGAACGGTGAGAGGCCCATTGTCGAAATAGTGTATTCCTTCGAAATCCCATTCCACCTTCGGAATTGTGTCTATCGTCTCCGCCACTTTCTCAATCCCTTTAAAAAATTAACAAAATAAATAATAAAAAAACCCAATTAAAATAAGCAAAAAGGAAAGCTAGAGAAACAAATTTAAAAAATGAAAGAGAAGAATAATCAAAATGCGGCATTCTGCTCAGTTGCTCTGAGACAAAAGTGTGGAGAGACCTGAAGAGTCGACGACGACATGAGAAGAATGGCTTGCGACCCAAGCAGAGCTTGACCTAACGTCGTCCATGGCTGCTTTCACACGGCGGCTCTGTGTTCAAACCCTAGAGAGAGAGAGAGAGAGAGTTGTACGTGGTGGGGCATTTCCTGGTTCGAAGTTTCCCGCTTTTGCTGTTGTCCTTTAATAATTAATTAAAATAATATTAAATGTCCTCTCAGTCTCTCTGATTATCCTATTTCGTATTTTTCTGGAAATAATAATTATTAAAATTTCCATTTTAGCAGTTGTGGTGGAATCCCATTCCGGGCCACAGACTTTTCCATGTATAGCCACCGAAGGTCTCACGTGTGAAAAGAACCAACTACAAGTCCACAAGTAGGCTGACGACTGAAATCCGAATCTTTTTTGTCTCGTGTTTTTTGGTCGAGTGAATCTTTATCTATTGGAATTTGGCATTGGTCGGGCGCATGTTCTGCTCAAGTGGGTGGTCTAAAATTGAAAGCCAATCACCGGATGAAAACTTTGTTATGGCTGTTTCAACTCTAACCCTCGGACCCAAATTCAAATATTTAGGTTTATTAAAAGACATCATTTTAGTTGTGAACAGTGAATGTTACTGTTGAACCTAAAAACTATCTAGTTTACGTGATGCGTAGGCCGAATAGCTAATACGTCATTCGGTTGAATGCAAGGCGTGCCAACTCGTCGGCCAAGCTCGGGCAGAGAGTGAATGAATGTCGATGTGGTGTTGGGCGTGCTGATGACTTCTAAATCTTGCGACTGCAGTCAAGGAAGGAACACGTCTTGGCCTTCAGGTTCTAGAGCATGAAGACAAGGCTACTAGTTTTGCGAAGTTCACAAATTGTCGGCACTGGGTTCAGCGACTATAATTATATTCGTGAGAATATAAGTGCGCCGAATCGTTACCAAATTATAGGGACACATGTACCCGAAAGAGATATGTGTCTTAATTGTAAATGTGGTTCGACCATCTGAGTGCTGAACTCTGAAATGCACTTGTGAATATCTAATCATAAAATATGATTGGCTTTGGGTGTGCCAAACGTCGTAACTTGGTAACACCTTATTTCGCCGAGAAGGCTAATAAGATGACCTCTTCCAACAAGGATTCAGGAAACCCTTGCTGATCGAGACTTGGATAAATAACCAGTCGGTCGTGAAGCAATGCTATTTATCCAAATTGAAGGTGCTTCTCGGTTGGTTGATTCTACGGCTCTAGTGCTGTTTATCCAAACTGAACATGTTGCATGTTGCCAAAACAGTGTTGTTTATTCAAGTTGCCAACACATTGCTGTTTATCCAAACTAAAGATATGTTGACGGAAAAAAATAAAAAAAAATAAAAAAAAAAAAGGTAAAATAAAAATCTTAAGGTGCTTGAGAGGTTTCGAGTAGAGCAAGAGTTTGCATAAGGCAATTTTGTGTGATGATTTGGAAGAGCTTTGAATGATGCACTCCCCTCTCTATTTACAGTAGCAATTTCTCATGACCGAAGTAGAGTTTCATTTGGACTCCAATTCCTTAATCAAATTCGAATAAGCTTCAGCCAGTCTTAGTCCGTGCAAGACTCTAAATCAAACTCTATCCTAGACTCAACCCTTGATTCTTGGCATTTTTCCTTATTAGAAGCATAATTGGTCTATGAGGATTCCTTGTTATACTAGCACTTGTCCGTCCCCTTATCCATGAAACCTTTTCCTGATAAGACTAGGCCGAATTTCATTGGGCTAGGCCCTTCTTGAGAATATTTGAAGATTCCCGATGCCACATTCATTAGGTTGAAATTAATTATGGGCCTGACCTAAAATGTCATTTTGGGTCCAAACAATCACACAACCCTCAAGACTTGAATTTCAGGACCTAAAACGTATTATTAATTGTTGTGGAATGATTTAACTTTTTTCCCTAACTTTGAGTTATGTTATCTTAATATAATTTTACAAATGCTTTAACGTATAAAAAATTAAATTCCAACAAAATTTTCAAAACTGAACAAATCATCTTGGATAGTTCATAAACATAAGTAATTTTTAAGGGAATTGTTATTGGCACTCCAAACTTTCTAAAATTAGAAAGAAAAATGCACTTACGATGAGTGTAGAATGTGATTTTAGATTGCTAATAACAGTTCCTTTTTTTCAAAGTGGGTATGTTCTAAAATTTATTTTATTCTTTTGACCATTGGATGTAAATTTCAACAATTGGATTTTTTTCATACCGTTGGATTTGAAAAGGAGTAATGCTAGGTAGGCCAACTTTTCACACCATATTGTAAAGTATGATAGAAAATAAGCACGTTAATCAACACTTAGGTAATAATCCAACCATCAACAACCATGTCATATGGTTTACCAAATATGATTTAAATAGATGGTCTCTCTAGCATTTACCCTTTGAAAAAAACAAATATGAACAAAAAAAGGGTTTTGATCGAGATCATTGATCACCAACAGTTGTGTCGGCCACCTCAATACATCATTTTCTATTTTTTTTAATAATAGGTGGGGCCCTGAAAAATTTGGGTTGCCCAAATACAAATGCAAATTTGGGTTTAGTTTGGGTCCAAAATCAAATTTTTTGAGTTTAGGACTCTCCATTAGAGTTGGTCTTAAGGGCTCTGTTATGGTACCTAGATTACATCATTTCGATTGCCCTAAAATTTTTTGGGTTTAGATCTCTCCATTGGAGTTCGTTTAAACTCAAATATTTGAGTTTAGGCGTTGCCCTTGGAGTTGGTATTTAGGGCTCTGATATGGTACCTAGATTACATCATTTTGATTGCCCTAAAAGCCAATTATTAGATGAAAATTTTGGAATAATACAAATGATTAGTCAATTAATCTAGTCAAAGGGGTAAGATTACTAATTAAGGACTAATCTCAATAATCGTCATAGCCCCAAATAGTCACTCATGACCTGTGCAACTGTAGAGCATCGATTACAATTGTCTAGATTAAAAGGAGAATAAAATGAGTGTTTTAAAAGGAAAATTTAATGCAGTTGAGTTGGTAAGTTGATAACGTTTCACTTGGGAAATGAGTTCAAATCTACTAACACTATTTAAAAAAAATAAAAAAAATAAAAAATTCGCTAAAACGATTCTAGTAGTTCTAGTCGCTCATTGTCACATTAATTAAAACCCTCATACACCAATATTATTAATCATTGAGATGAATATAAAGTAATGAATATTTTTTTAACAAATGATATTATCTACACTAAAGGGGTGGAAGACTGGGTTAAACCTTCATAGACTAGCAATAATGTGGTTCAAATTCGTCTTTGGTGAGAATGGAACCTAAGACCTCTTACACTTACAAATGAAGAGGAATACCTCTAGATCTTAGTACTAAGTGTCAAAGTAATAAATATTATTGAGTAGAAAGTATGAAATTGTTGTAGGCATAATTTACTGAATAATAAAAATGGCATAAAGAAGGGGTACAACGACATAGAGAGAAAAATAAGAGATGTTTAATTGTAAGGTGTGTGTTATTCCACCCCATTATACCTTTATTTATAGTAGTAGTGAAGGTAAATTCCTTACCCTAATAGGATTAGAACTCTAATAGGATAATATTTTGTCTAAGAGATATGGTAGAATCTCTAGGATTCACATGATCACATTCCTAATCTAATAGGACTGCAACACTTTCCCTTGAGAGTGTAAATACTCAAACAAATGGCGCATCAGGTCTTCAGCGATGAAGTCGGTACAGTTGATGAAGTCGTCGACACAGTGAGTGAATATAAGTCTCAAATCAACGGAAGAATGCACAAAATGTAAAACTCACCAAACCTCACTATGGTAAAACCCAAGGTGGGATAAAAACTCATAGACTAAGAAGAAAAGTGAGAAGTTGCATTAAGTCAAAACTATACGTCTTATATACACAAGTAGGAGAGCTTACAAGGGTATGATCAACCTAGGATGGGTGCCTCGTCAAAACCTAGTTAGGTAGCAAAAACCCAGTAGGAAAAATGCTCTTAATCGTAGGGAAAAAGAGTACATTAAGATTAAGTGAGTATACTTCTGGATACTCCGCTTGAGTTTAACATAACTTCCAAATGAGAACTACAAGCATTGCATATGAATAGTTAGGCATACCAGTTCCTTAGATAAACTTCTGGAAGGTTGACTTCGGCAATGACGTCGTGTAGAGGTCGGTAAGATTGACTGTGATGGCTTGCTTGACTTCAGTCTCTTAATGCTTTGTTATTGTGATGTAGACGCAATATGTCTTAGTATTAACTTTGTTAATATATCATGTCTTGGTCGGGTGGATACATGCAGCATAGTCTTCATGGATCGTCGTTAGGACTCAACGATGGATGAAAATAGCAAGTACTTCGAATATGCTCAACAAGAGCTTTCAACCATGTCTCATGTATGGCTTAGTGAAGTAAGCTGAGTCTTGGAACAATTTGAAGATTTCGCAACTAAGGTCATATCGTAGACCTCAAAGATATTGCGATATCCCTAACGATAAAGACATAACCATTTTAGGGATGTGCCTGGTGCGAGTTTGATAAGTAATCAATGTCAGCATAACAAGCAAGGCAAGCATCATTTTTGAGGACCAGAGGGGTCAAATTTATTAGGGATGCATTGGGATTAACCCAAATTTGTAGTACTTTTCAAGGTAACAAAGTAACGTCTTTAATACTAATTCAGTGGTTACATGTAGGCGCAATGCTGCATTTTTACCAATAGATCAACAACGAAGAAGATGTCATTTCTAACGCAATAAGCTAAGTACAACAAAGGGCAAAGTTGAACTCAGGTATGGAACTTCAGATTCCATAACCTCTTCATAGGTCTCATTTGCATATAACATATGGAAGATCATAAGTATACTCAAAGGTAACACATTCGGGGTGTAGTTCGACTAGTATACCAAAGTACCGTTAGAACAACTCTTGAACTTCAGGTCAAGGTATAAATGAGTTTTCCCAAGATTCATCATCTCAAATTTCATCTTTAGGCGTGAGGCAATTTTCTCAAACTCTTTCAGAGTCTTAGTAAGATGCATGTCAATGACATAAACTGCAACTTTAGCAAATCGGAATAACTTTATAGTTTAACATGCAAGGGCATAATTCATATCCCTAACTGAACAAATAATCACTTAGATGAATATACCACATCCGCTGGATTGCTTCAATTCATAAGTGCATGCCTCAAATGAGTTGAGAGGGTGTTCCGTGGTTTGGAACTATTTGAATCAGTCTTTGTAATTCTTCAGGAAGTTACATGTAAATCTCCGTATCAATATCACCATGGAGAAACACTAACCACATTTCATAATGCTGTAGTGATGCGAGAATTATACGCACACAAATTAAATCCTCTTTTTGACAATTGTAGTAAGTATGTAAGTAGGGATCGTTCTGGACCGGGGATTAGGAGGGATTGTTAATCACTTGGATTTGACTCAAAAAACGCTAAAAACACAATCTAAAACACTATACTAGACTCAAAGAATGCAAAACTAAACTTTAAAACACTAAGACAAACCAAAGACTCAAAATGCTTTAAAGCATAAACTAAATTGATTTCTAACTAAATTGAACAATAAGGTAAAGGGGGATTTAGGTTTTGATTAAACTAAATGACAGATTGTAAATTAAAGCATAAGGAAATGAAGTAAACACAAAATGAATGAATCAACAGCTAATAAAAAGAGATAGCACAAATGGAGATGAAGCTAGAGATTCGATTTCACCATTGCTAAGCCAAGTCCATGCTTGTTAAGTCAGATTATACTCATCCCTCTACTTATTTCTTGAGTTTGTTTCACTTAGATATGATCAACCATATGATGTGTGGATTTGATCAAATGTCTCTAATCATGAGCCTAATTGTGATGTGCAACTTTGGTTCCTAATCAAGAATATGTAGTGCACAAGAAACTTTCACAAAACCAAAGGGAACACTCGGCAGGATGTTTGCAAAACATTCCCTTCATTCATTCACATATCCACCAAGATTATGCATGATGTGTGCTTTAATCTTGGCTAAACAACCTGTGGTTAATTCAAATGATGATCAAGCATTAAAATCAACACACTAAGTCACAATTAAATCGGAGAATGAAACAAGAAATAGATAGATTAAATGAGAATTCTGAATTAACTACATGGCAATCTTGCAAGGCTACATCGAATCCCTAGAGAGAGATTAGTTACACTTCATGTTTACAAAAGGTTTGACATAAAAATATATAACATGAGTGAACATAGGATTAAGAAGAAAGAACCCTTGAAGCAAAACTGATGTCGAAATCCTTTAAGAAATGGGAGAGTGTATCTAATGGAATGAAGCCGAGAGGAAGTTCCTCATGGTACAAAACAAAGAGAATTAAAGAAACACCTAAACATTCCAACAACTCAAACTTGAATTGTATGAACGTTTAGGCCCTCTTATCTTCCTCTTCGTCGTAGCACAAGGTCTAAGGGATGTTGTTGGTGTGTTGAATGGATTGGGGAATTATGGAAATGGATGAGGAGTGGTGTTTGGATTATAAGGGAATGGTAGCTCAAGGCAATGAAGGAAGATTGGATGTGTTTGTGATGTGTTGTGTATGAAAATGAGATGTGATTTTTGTGTATGAATGCATGGGTTTTTATAGGGGGAATGGGAGAATATGTGGGTGATTGTTTAAGAGTGAATGTGGTTGTTATGATTGAGAGTGCATGTGGATGAAATGATGAAGTAGGAAGGTGGAAATGCATGTGTATGTGGGTGATTGTTTAAGAGTGAATGTGGTTGTTATGATTGAGAGTGCATGTGGATGAAATGATGAAGTAGGAAGGTGGAAATGCATGTGTTGAATTGGTGGTGCAATGATGAAAGAGTAAGTGCATGTGTGTGTGAATGGTGGTGCAATGATGAAAGAGTAAGTGCATGTGTGTGTGAATGGTGTTTCTTGATGGTTTTGGGGTTGTGATGCATGTGAATGCATGTGGCTAAGGGTTGTTGATTGGGCTAGAGGTTTTGCATGGCTCAAAGGATTGTTTGATTGGGCTAGGCCCTTTGTTTTATGTCCAAAGTGCATACAAGGCTTTCAAAATCGTCCAACACTTTGGCTCCAAGCATATGTTATCCATTCCAAGCCCAATTTTGCTCCAAAATGCTCCAAAATGCATCTTTTTGCTTCCTTAGCCATATGAACCTAAAAACACACGAAAATGGCTTAAACTACTAAAACAATTATGAATTAACAACATAAATGCACGAAAACAAGCTAAGTAAGTCGCCTAAATATGCTCCTATCAAATTCCCCCACACTTAGCTTTTGCTAGTCCTCGAGCAAAACAAAATAATAACAAATAAACAAAACGATACTAAACAAGTAAAACACAACCTAAACCTTCCAACAACCGTCTTAGGGATTTCCAATGCACATGACAAGTTAAAAATCATTATTTTCACAGATTTTAGCCATCTTTACACTTAAGTACATTCTTAATCATAGTCACCACATACTAGTTCACAATTAAGCAATTAAAACACATTTCAAATGTAGTAACATGCTTTAGAGAATTTACTCAATTCCTTACTAGAATGCACTCTATTTTCACACAGATTTTCTGACTACACACCCTACACTAGTTATATGTGAGAGATTGATGTAAACATGAAAGACTAGTATCTCACATATGTTATAACAAAGAAAGCATTTTCTGGATTTACGATAATGACATGAATATGATCTCATGAATGGAATGCTACTACTTAGAATGAGAACCAGTGATTCCATAAGCTCATATCAAATCCAAACTCCACATTATTGAACACATAACGATCAAGATAGAAGTCAAAGGGGTGTAACGGGGCTAGGGTACTGGTTAACAATGAAAGGTGAAGGATAAACAAACATTCTTAAAGCAATAGTGAGCAAAGTATTGAATTAGGCACTTAGAATTCCCTTTAGAGCGCGGAAAACAACTTTTAGACTAATAGGGGAAATTCAAACAACTCTTATTTTTCTTTTTCTTTTTTTCAAATTTTTTTTTTTTTTTTTTTTTTTTTTAGCCGTGCCTATGGCACAACAATTCTCATCAATAATCCTTCCCCCACACTTATTTTCTGCAACATATTAATAAAAAAGGAATTCATTTTCCGTCATGCTTACTATGCTTTAAGAACAAAGGCATGGATGATCCTATTCTAGGCTAGGTAAGGATAACATGGGTTAACAAAGAACATAGGCTAAACAATGCTCAAAGGGGTTAAAACTTACAACAAATACGAAATATGGGAAGTAAGGCTATTTGGCTATGGTGGCAACTACACAACTTTATCTTGATATATGTTATGCAATTCAATGTCATGCTTTGAATGAAATGGATATAAGTTCTAGCATTTAGTTCTATCATGATACAATTGCATTCTAAGTAGCAACCAAGCAAGGAATAATGAGATCATGCAACAACTTTAGAAAACAAAGAATCACAGAAAATAACTCTCCAAAGAAGGTAATGGCTCGAGTCTCACAGGGTTGTAGCGTTTGTTTGAGTTCCTTCCTTCAAGCATGTCACAAAAACAAATTTTTCTTTTATGATTGCATGTGAAGTCATACATTATAACCATAACCAAGCATATACCAAGAGTAAATCAAACTTTTCTCTATGTTTATAACTCTTTTTAACTGTCATGCAATTACAAACCAAATCCATGTCATTGTGTTGGAAGGTACCCTAAGACATAAACACACAAAAACGACTCAAAACACTCTTTTTAGGCTTTTTAAAACATGTTTTTCAAATTTTTATGTGATTTTCGGAGTTATAAAAACAAAACATACTAAAACACTCTAAAACAACTTAAAAACACCTTAAAACAGTAAGGAACAACATTTGAAGTTATGGGTGATAAAATCCCACGAATTTGCATCAAATATACTTAGTTACCCCCCCCACACTTAAATCAAACATTGTCCTCAATGTTTTAAGCATAGATTCACACAAAACATAAGTAAACACACAAACAACAACTAAACATACTAAACATGGCAGAATGTAATTAACAAAGAGAAGAGTTTAGGGACGCAAATCTGGTTATAGAGTGTAAATTCCATCTTCTCCTTGGTAATTGCATTGAGGCATTGATCATGGTGATTCCACAGGCTTACTCTTGAATTGGGCTGGAGGATTCTTTTGGTCTCCTCCAACTCGTTGATTTTCCTTTGTGCTACTCTTGAACTGGGCAGCAGGAATTTTTTTGGTCTTCCCCAAAGGTCTGAGCTTCCTCCTTTTATCTGTTTCTTTGTTCAATCTCTCCAATTCGTATTGAAGAGGGTTAGAGGATAGCTCAGCATTGCTTGTCTCTACATGCTTCAATGCCCTACTTTCACTTGCCTTACTTACTCCCCTTTGCAGAAGTGGTCCCTTCTCTGGAAGTGTATCAACCGTTGAAGATGACTACTCGAGAGCAACGCTAGGTAAGCAATCAGGAATAGATTCCAGGCAGTTGGCCCCAGAACAGAAGACTGACTCCAAGTGCCGGCTGATTGCTTCTTTTACTTTGCCATGCGAGTAAGAACAAGGACAAAGAAAAAGACAGGGAAAGAGCATGATATGAGATACTTTTGCTTTTGACCTTGATGATATGAGATACCTTTGCTTTTGACGAAGCGGTGAATGACTCAGCACACTTCAATCCGCCGTTTCCTCCTGGGTCATCTGTACTACAGGCATCTGGTATCATCTTTGGGGAAGAAGAAAAAATTGAGTATTTCGAAAGGCTTTGCTGGGAGTGCGCCCTCAGAGGCGAGGGAGAGTTGGGCATTTTCTTTAGGTTTTCCTTGCCATAAAAGACGAAGGTCGACATATATAGAGATAATATCAAGTGGTGGTACTGTTCTTTTACCATTGTCGACAAACGTTTTGATCCCGCAAATCCGGCTTTTTGAAATAGCAGGCGCCTCTTCGATTTCTGAACGACGCCCCTTCGATTTCTGAGCAAACGCCCCTTTGCTTTCTGAACGACATGTAGTAGTGCGGATGCGGCTCCTTTTGACAAAGCTGCACACGTCTTCTGAAAAGCAGAGAAAGCGTTGCCGGACTTTGCGCTTGTCGGCTAAAGATGTGTAGTTGCGATGATGGCCTCCACGTGTTTTCAGCTTTGTCAGAAATCTTTTAACAAAGTTGAACGCGTTTTCTGAAAAGCTGAGGGAGCGTCGCCTAACTTACGCCGGAAAATCCGGCTCTTTGAATCGGTGGACGCGTCGCCTTGGCTTTTATAGAGCTATCGATCACCGCCAACATACACACTCTGAAGATCTCCTATTCTTTGAAAATCGTCTCCGGCCCTTTGAAAATTTACTCCCTCCACCCCTTCTCTTTGAACACTTTTGAAAAAAATGGCAAACTCATCGAACCTTAGCTTAGATTTGAGTCTCAGCAGCGATCCGGTTGCGCCCCGTCAAGGTAATGTATGGCGCCCTTCTTTTTTATCTTCTAACGGTCTTCTTACAGGTGAAGACTCCGTGATGCAGGACGCCACAACAGCTACAATAGTAGCTAGGAACCTCTTTACTCCAAAAGATAGTAGGCTGCTGTCAGGACGATCCGATGAGTTGGCCGTTCAAGAGTCCCTCGCACTTAGTGTTCAGTGTGCGAGCTCTGTGTCCAACATGGGCCAACGCCTGCTTGCCCGCTCCCGTCAGGTGGAATCATTGATGGCAGAGGTGGAAAGTCTTAAGCAAGAGATACAGCAGCTTAAGTACGAGAATAGAAGTTTGCATGTGCTTGCAAATAACTATTCGTCGGGCATGAAGAGGAAGCTTGATGAGCTGTAAGAATCTGAGGGTCGAATTCACAGTGACCGTCAAAGGCTTGCGGCTTATCTCCAGAGGCACCTTTTTCCTGGGTCATCCAGCGTTTGGCCAAGTATTGAGGCCTGGAATGCTCTAGCTCCGATGCCTCCCGCTTCGATGCCTTCCGCTCCGATGCCTTCTGCTCCGACGCCTTGTAGTGGGGCTTCACGTAAACATCCTTTGTGAAGGCTCCATCTTTCTGCCATGTTTATTTTTATTCTTTTTTATTTTTATTTTTTATTTTTATTTTATTTTTATTATGAACATGCTTTGCTTTATTCAGTGCATTGGGTTGCCTCCCAAGTAGCGCTTTCTTTTACGTCTTGCAGCCGGACGAAGAACCCAATCACTCCAGGATATGTTCACGAATCGGATGAAAACTTCGAGTCATAAACTAGTACCTAAAACAAGAAACAAAACAAGATTAAGAATCTGAAATAAAAAAAATAAAAAGATCAAACGAAAATAAAACAATCCAAGGGATTAGCAAATTTTCTAATCCCCGGCAACGGCGCTAAAATTTGATGCGAGAATTATACGCACACAAATTAAACCCTCTTTTTGACAATTGTAGTAAGTATGTAAGTAGGGATCGTTCTGGACCGGGGATTAGGAGGGATTGTTAATCACTTGGATTTGACTCAAAAACGCTAAAAACACAATCTAAAACACTATACTAGACTCAAAGAATGCAAAACTAAACTTTAAAACACTAAGACAAACCAAAGACTCAAAATGCTTTAAAGCATAAACTAAATTGATTTCTAACTAAATTGAACAATAAGGTAAAGGGGGATTTAGGTTTTGATTAAACTAAATGACAGATTGTAAATTAAAGCATAAGGAAATGAAGTAAACACAAAATGAATGAATCAACAGCTAATAAAAAGAGATAGCACAAATAGAGATGAAGCTAGAGATTCGATTTCACCATTGCTAAGCCAAGTCCATGCTTGTTAAGTCAGATTATACTCATCCCTCTACTTATTTCTTGAGTTTGTTTCACTTAGATATGATCAACCATATGATGTGTGGATTTGATCAAATGTCTCTAATCATGAGCCTAATTGTGATGTGCAACTTTGGTTCCTAATCAAGAATATGTAGTGCACAAGAAACTTTCACAAAACCAAAGGGAACACTCGGCAGGATGTTTGCAAAACATTCCCTTCATTCATTCACATATCCACCAAGATTATGCATGATGTGTGCTTTAATCTTGGCTAAACAACCTGTGGTTAATTCAAATGATGATCAAGCATTAAAATCAACACACTAAGTCACAATTAAATCGGAGAATGAAACAAGAAATAGATAGATTAAATGAGAATTCTGAATTAACTACATGGCAATCTTGCAAGGCTACATCGAATCCCTAGAGAGAGATTAGTTACACTTCATGTTTACAAAAGGTTTGACATAAAAATATATAACATGAGTGAACATAGGATTAAGAAGAAAGAACCCTTGAAGCAAAACTGATGTCGAAATCCTTTAAGAAATGGGAGAGTGTATCTAATGGAATGAAGCCGAGAGGAAGTTCCTCATGGTACAAAACAAAGAGAATTAAAGAAACACCTAAACATTCCAACAACTCAAACTTGAATTGTATGAACGTTTAGGCCCTCTTATCTTCCTCTTCGTCGTAGCACAAGGTCTAAGGGATGTTGTTGGTGTGTTGAATGGATTGGGGAATTATGGAAATGGATGAGGAGTGGTGTTTGGATTATAAGGGAATGGTAGCTCAAGGCAATGAAGGAAGATTGGATGTGTTTGTGATGTGTTGTGTATGAAAATGAGATGTGATTTTTGTGTATGAATGCATGGGTTTTTATAGGGGGAATGAGAGAATATGTGGGTGATTGTTTAAGAGTGAATGTGGTTGTTATGATTGAGAGTGCATGTGGATGAAATGATGAAGTAGGAAGGTGGAAATGCATGTGTATGTGGGTGATTGTTTAAGAGTGAATGTGGTTGTTATGATTGAGAGTGCATGTGGATGAAATGATGAAGTAGGAAGGTGGAAATGCATGTGTTGAATTGGTGGTGCAATGATGAAAGAGTAAGTGCATGTGTGTGTGAATGGTGGTGCAATGATGAAAGAGTAAGTGCATGTGTGTGTGAATGGTGTTTCTTGATGGTTTTGGGGTTGTGATGCATGTGAATGCATGTGGCTAAGGGTTGTTGATTGGGCTAGAGGTTTTGCATGGCTCAAAGGATTGTTTGATTGGGCTAGGCCCTTTGTTTTATGTCCAAAGTGCATACAAGGCTTTCAAATTCGTCCAACACTTTGGCTCCAAGCATATGTTATCCATTCCAAGCCCAATTTTGCTCCAAAATGCTCCAAAATGCATCTTTTTGCTTCCTTAGCCATATGAACCTAAAAACACACGAAAATGGCTTAAACTACTAAAACAATTATGAATTAACAACATAGATGCACGAAAACAAGCTAAGTAAGTCGCCTAAATATGCAACAAAGGGCAAAGTTGAACTCAGTTATGGAACTTCAGATTCCATAACCTCTTCATAGGTCTCATTTGCATATAACATATGGAAGATCATAAGTATACTCAAAGGTAACACATTCGGGGTGTAGTTCGACTAGTATACCAAAGTACCGTTAGAACAACTCTTGAACTTCAGGTCAAGGTATAAATGAGTTTTCCCAAGATTCATCATCTCAAATTTCATCTTTAGGCGTGAGGCAATTTTCTCAAACTCTTTCAGAGTCTTAGTAAGATGCATGTCAATGACATAAACTGCAACTTTAGCAAATCGGAAAACTTTATAGTTTAACATGCAAGGGCATAATTCATATCCCTAACTGAACAAATAATCATTTAGATGAATATACCACATCCGCTGGATTGCTTCAATTCATAAGTGCATGCCTCAAATGAGTTGAGAGGGTGTTCCGTGGTTTGGAACTATTTGAATCAGTCTTTGTAATTCTTCAGGAAGTTACATGTAAATCTCCGTATCAATATCACCATGGAGAAACACTAACCACATTTCATAATGCTGTAGTCAATCACAGGGCGTTTGAGAGAAACCTTGTGCCATTAGGCATGCATTACTTTGCACTATTTCATTCATCTCATTACGTTTCCTTTCCCACTTGTAACACAACAGGGTTACCTTGGGTAGTGTATGAATGAAAGGTCCAAACACACTTTGGTAAGGAATTTTAGCTTGATTGTTTTCGGTCGTCCAATCAATTCTACGTTGTCACTAATCAACGGAACACGGTTCGATATCGTCGTTTTTCATTTATGTCGGTAGCTACCATATAAGTGAAAACATCACCGATGATAATATCATTCCAATTCCATTATACCATCCAAACTAGTATACTGGACTAAGAATTTCAAGTCTCGGGACTAATCCGAATTAATCTCATGAGATGCAAGTGATTTGAGATAACAATCGAGTATGGATTTATTGTGTGTCATGATCTTCCTCTTTTAGGGAAATGAATCCTATGAACTAAGTGATTTGTCATGCTTCAGGCTGAGAACATATTGATTGGCTATCCGTCAGTGTACCATACCATTCAACAAGAGTGGCCAAATTGTCATTTAGGGGCAGCACATATTTGCAGCTGGTATATGATCGCGTCACTTTAACTATATTAGAGGAATGCGTCTGGATCAACATTTTGAAAGCTAGAATACATTGCACTGGCTTATCAGACTTGTGCGGTATGGAGATCAATATGAGATATAGTGGGCAACATCCACACAAATTCGCATTGTTCTACAAGAACATTAACATTTTTATCTCCCCCTAAAGGCGGGAAGACTGTCTCATTGAAGTGACAATCTACAAATAAGCAGTAAAAAGATCACATGCAAGGGCTCTAATGAGAGCTAGTGTGAATGAGAATCATGATCGACAAAGATTCACATCACGTAACTTGGCACATGGAATGCACACCCAAATACGTAAATACGAAATGTCAAGTTCATACCCAGTAACCAACTGTAACGTCGAAAAGGTTGGGTGGCAATGGGCCTTAAAGAAGACCAACATAGCTGCATACAAGATTGGATAGTCCAAGGCAGAAACCAAAAACTTGGTGCGTTCACCAAGGTTCAAGCGATCAATTAAATTGCGCTTTATGATCACTCTACGAGGCTATTTTGGGGTGAACATGGGAATGGTAAGCCCTTAAAATTAGCCATGAGGGTTAGTAGCAATGTGTGTGGAAAAATATGTGACCAGTTTGTCAATTCATCTACCAAAACCATAAGTATTTATATGGTCCACATTTTGGTTGGATTAGTCCACATATATTCCCTTGAATCCACTGTGAAAATAGGTCGTTTTGTATCTTTGCTAGGGATGATTTAGAAAACCAATTTCCCCCAAAGAGCAGGCTTGGCAAAGTGTGCTTGTATGCATAAGATCATTACTTTAGGTAAAAAGATGCGTTGTGGCATCATTGTTCTACCTAAGTGTCTTAAATGGTCATGTCAAGGCAAGTAAGCTGCTTAATCACCAGGCTCTAGGCCCGCCACATGTAGCGTGTTCCTAGTTGGGAGGCAACCCATTAACCCCAAAACAAAGCTTCAGACTCATTTTTGGAGGTGGTGCAAAAATATTCTACTCTATTTTCCATCAGTGGTTTCATTCATGATTATTGTCATCTCGAATATCCTTAAGACTCAATGATGTTCTTCTAGAATGGGGAAAATATAAGGTCTCTTAAATGGTAATTTAGTACCATTCATATAACGATGATCATGCCAATACTCTTAATCAGGTTGGATAAACTTGAAGTCATTGCTAGAGAGGTGATTTAGGTATAAAGTTAGTGTGTGTAGTTTCGCATTCATCTAGACAACTAACTTTCCCATATTCGTACCTAATCACATGTTTAATTGAATTTGGTCACATGTATTAGAAACATGATTCAATTAACTCATATTCGAGGACAATATCGATAAGATTATCCATAACAAAAAATAAACACCAAACTTGAATCCAAGAATATAGAAGAATGTTCACAAAGTAAACCAGAGTTAGTAAGGGGAATGCCAACAAGGCCATTCATGTCAAAATTCTGCTATTCTAATGGTGTTTAGTGGAGCAAAATTAATCTCACATACTGACTACTAGAATGCTACTCCTCAACGACATTGGTAGGGGCACAAACAGGTGTATAACGAATAATCTATTCCGTTGAAACGGATGTAGATGCTGCAGGCTTGAGGTGCAGAAACAATATCCCTTATTCTTGAAGTTTTAGATTTTGGGTGCCAAGGATCACAATTCGGGTGTGATGCCACACCTTGGCAGGCCCTAATTCTACCATAGATAGTAAAAACAAACTTGAAATTGGATGGTGAGAGAAACATACCCAAACTTAGGTTCGGAAGGTTCCAGCCGAAGCTGGAGAGGTTCGTTCGGTATGTCTCTGCCGAAGCAGAGCATACATTTTGATAAGCCTCGGCTAAAACTGGGAATCACCATTAGGTAGGTCTTGACCGAACTAGGTCGAGGCATTCGGTAGCCTCCGGCCGAACTAGGTCTATTCCGTTCGGTAGACTATAGTCAGAGCTGCATCTATATCTTTTTCTCACATTTATGGTAGTAATTAGATCCAAGAATTTGGTAAATTTTCGCTCTATATTGCTGATTCAGGAGCAAGTTAGAAACAAGGAAGGACGAGAAAAGTATTATCCAGTCAAAATTTGATCGAATTTATAAACTTCAGAATCGTACTCATTCATGGACGTAATCATGGTGTGCTTCAGGTAATATTGTTCATAATTTGACAGTTCGTAGAAGCGAACCAAAGAGCCATAGAATGCTCGTTCGTAAGGTATTTCCATTTGTAATGCTTTGGGCATAAGTCTTCAAGTGAAGATCATGGTGGAGGCTTATTTAGCTCTTCCATGCCATTGTTGGCTTCAATGGTTTCTTAGCTTCTTGATAGTCAAGTGGAGATTCGCATCTTGTACCTATATAAAATGGTTTCTCTTAGAAACGTCCAACTCAGGGAAATCGAACTTGTGATAGTTCGACAATCCACTAAATGAAGGGAACAAGATTGTGAATAGTGATATGGAAAATACAACATCCATAAGCATCTAAGTTAAAACATTCGGGGTTTTAAGACCTGATTTACATGAAAAACATCAGGTTTTCATGGGTGTATTGTTTTATGAAAACTTTAGGTTTCAAAGGCACTAAATTCAAAACTATAGGTTCAATTTAGTTTATGAACGTTTAGTTCATAACAGAGAAGTTCTTGCAAGAACACAGAATACAAGGTACTGATTTAAGTGCAGTAGATTTGAGTTACTTTGAGAACTCAAGTGTGAGAGCTTTGAGAATACAAAAGGATGTCAACTGTTCAAAGTAGAAAAATAAATTATTGAATCGTTAATATCCAAAAGTGATATTTGGGTCAATAATTTTGGATTAATTATCAGATTAATGGACTGCTGATCACTTTTAATTAATTCAATAAATCGAGATCGAACGGGGTCAATCGTGGAAGCAAATTAATGACAGACGGGTCATATTAGCTTCAGTTGGCGAGAGGCCAAGTGATAATTAAATTAAAATTAATTAGCGTAAACCAAATTACCCCAGATAAAATAATTGGGTATGATTTATAACACGTGAGTGCCAAAAATTGGCATTGGGTTAAAAAAATCGCGGCCCAGCCAAAAGTCGGCTGGTTGCGGTGCGGGACTAGGCCCTGCAGTATGACTACAGGCTATTGGGGCTTTTCTGGGGTGAGCCTAACAGGATGGGCTGCTAGTTGGTGCCAAAACGAGGCATATGAGGGATAGGCCCAACACAAGGCTGGCCTGGGTGTATGGGGAAGCCCAGCTGAAACTGGCTCACGGGTTTTGGGCAAGCCCATCAGCATAGGCTTCTAGCAAGTTGGGCCTAGGGCTTAGGCGAAGCCTAGCAAGCAACATGGCTTGCTTTAGGCGAGCCTAAGGCATGGGGGAACCCAACAAGCATGCGGGTTTGCTATAGGGTGTGCCATGACTTGGGACAAAGTCCAACAACACATGGGTTACTGGTGTTAGGCCAGGTCTGCTTGGGAGTGAACCCAACAAGGTTGCAAGCCTGCTGGTGGGCTCGGGGCAACGAGCCCTGAAGGAACCCAACCCAGGCTGAGGGCTTGGATGTTTACCTAATAGCAGAAGGCCCAGATGGCTGCTGCAAGAAGATCCAAGGCGTCAAACGACGCCGTTCCCAGGTGTGCTTCACGCAGTTGGGCTGCAGGCTAGCGATGGAGCCGCGGATTATGCCACAAAAAATCCCCATAAATTTTATTTTTTTTCAACTGTTCTAGGCTTTGACTCACAAATTCCACATAGCAAAATAATAATTGTGTAATGCATGAAACATATATATATATATATGTATGTATGTATCGGAAGGTAAATATAAATATAGGGGCTTCATGCATCATGAGGATTGTTTTCATGCTTCATGGTCTTTTCAAATATCTTCCTTTATTTTAAAAGAACATGATTGGTAGAAAACAACTGAGCCTTTGAATTTGTAGAAGATCCTTATCAGAAAGCCAGAATTGCATCTCCAATACGTTGTATCATGTTCAACATAGAAAAATTAAATTGAATTAATAGCACGTAGATCAATTCAATAAAATAATAAATTAATCATAAAAAGAATGATTAAAACGTAATACTCCCATGATTGAAGAATAAACTCTCTTTGGCGCAGCGTCGAGAGCGTGCGGGTGTGGCGGCATCGAGAGAAAAGAGAGAGATGTGTAATTATGAGGAGTGTGTTATTCCAACCCATTATGCCTTTTTGTGACTAAGACTATCTCCAACTTAAAGGTGGGAAATCTCAAATTTTAACTCCGTGTTTCCAACTATTCATAAAAGGAAGGTGATGTATCCTTGTGTTTGTGTTTAAAGTCGAGATCGTTATTAGAATTCTGCGAAGCTTAAGAAGAAGTTGAGCTTGTTTGAAAACGAGGTAGCGGTTATCGAAAACCTTTTATTATTACTATGAATATTACTTTTATTTGTCAATTTGATATCATAATGTGTTGAATGTAATTTGAATGTGAATAATGTTTTAAAATGCTTATTGAATATAATTATTGATTCTGAATGCGAATTGGATGAGTATTGTTTCTATGCTTATCATTGCCATGTGCAAAAGCAAATGAAAATTTTGACTACATATGATGCGAGGATGGTTGGATTATTGAGGAGGGAAAGTCTGAAAATTTTGGTAATGGCTAATATTTTTGTGTAGTTGAATCCGAATTTGGGTAGGTAATAGATTCTTATGTCAGCCCACAATGCACAAGATTTTTCTATAGTAGTTTGAGGCTGGCGACAAAGAGTTAAACAAGATGATAAGCAAAAAGAAAAAAAAAATTATGAATGGTTTGGGCATGGGTTAGTTCATATAGTGGTACGGTTTACTTGTTAAAATTTATTAATTAACGAAGTATTAAAGGAGTTTTGAGTATGAATTTTTTGGCTCACCTAAACTGAATTTTGAATGTTTCGAACTAGAGAATTAGATCTCTACTTCGGTTGATGTGTGATATGTAATCCTTGTGTATGAATGTTGCAGGTACCTATAGCAGTTTTGAGGAAGATGTGGCACTAGACGCTTAGATGAATAACTTGTGTGAGGGATGCATAATATAATGGCTTATTTGTAGCTATGTTCCTTGAAACTCGGTTTTAATTTCACTTTGCTCCCTGTAATTTAAAAATCGTCACTTTACTTCTTGAAACGCAAAATTCGCTCCACCTTACCTCATGAAACTTGATTTTGATCCCATTTTACTACCTAAAACTCAGAAGTCGTCTCTATAAATCTCAAAGTTCTCTCCAAATTGTCTTGTTAATTTCTTATATGGGTTTGATTTGGGTGCACTAGGCTAATCAATTTTTTTTAAAGTTTTTTCGCCTCTTCAATTTCTTTTAAACTTAATATTTTTTAATTGTCATTAACGTATAATGGAGATTTATAATCTAATTTAGTGCATATGTGGTATAGTCTTATTTGGTGTTGAATCCCACATATGTTTTAGGATTTGGCCTATGAGTTTAAGGGAAAAGAGAGAGTACACGAGTAAAAATGGAATAAATTTTGAGTTTCAGGAAGTAATGTGGTGACTTTTGAGTTACATGGACAAAGTGAGATCGAAGTTAAGTTTCAAGAGGAGTAACTAAAAATAAGCCTAATATAATTAAGGGATTCAATATTCTACATTCATCAAATCTAAAGTACGAGATAAAGCTTCGAACTCAAATCCTTCATGCCCGCACAAGTACTCCACCCAATATAACTTTGTCACGTTCACATAAAAACAAAATAATTAAATTAGATAAGGTTATTTAATTAACACCCTAAATATTCTTAAATAAACTCCACATAAAAACTTATTATAAACTTACTTGTAAAGGACTGTTTAACCCATTGTGCATACAATATTATTGGAAGTGATTAACAAAAGCTTTCTTCTTTGAACTCAAAACCTCATATCTTCCAACTAAAATCTACCGTCTACAAATGTATTGATGTCGCCATGGTTTCATATGAGAAGGTGAAGGCAAGGTCTAACGCACAAGAAGTGGCTGTATACATACAGAACTTAAAATTTAAAATTGATGGAACCCTGTAATTGATAGAGAACTAGAACTTAGAATGAACAAAAAGAAATTATCTACCTATAGTACAAACGTCATGCATGAAATTGAAAATCCATGAACAACAAAAAAAATCATCTCAACAATAAAGAGCATTGCGATCTTTCTTTTGTTGACGGGGAAGAGTTTGATGTGGGATTTAAGTGCAGTATCTGGTGTGAGGGTGATATTGAAAATTATGTTAGATGTATTAGGATAAATTTTGATTAAAAAAATAGATATAAAGTGTATTAAGTATTTGAATGTGTAATCAATAAAATACGGAATAGGCATAAAATAACCCTTAAATACTTCATTTACAAGAATATTGTAGTTCATCCATCATCATTGAATCATTAGTCAATCAAACTATTATTAAATATACACAAATAACTGTTCCATAGCCCCTGTTACAAAAGTCAAAATGTGAAATTTAATCACAAACAAATCGAATATGTCTTTCTTATTAAAAACTGTTTGTCATAATTAATATTTAAAATATTAATATGTAGAAATATTGATGTGCAAATTTATAGAGAGATTGATATTGACATTGGTTTTCTTCAACTGAAATTATAAAAATTTGTAAGGGAATGTGTATATCAACTCATTCATATTTAAACTCCTAAAAAAAAAAAACTCATTCATAAATCGAAATTAGAGAAAATTTCTCAAACAAAAAAATTCAAAAATTTGAAATCTTCAATGAGTTATGGGCTAAATCTTTATAAAATTGGTAAATATCATTGACATTTTATTATTTTTGTTTACATCTCGACGATATAGAGTGAAGTTTGCATTTCACTCTCATTTTCATATGAATCCTTAATTTTTTAGGTATTTCAATGAAAATATTGACAATTTCATGAATATTTTAAAGAATGTCTTAATCTCAAACAAATTAAAAAGAAAACAATACTTTGGCTACTCAGAGATGAGTAACTACTCAAAAAATTTTAAAATTGTTCGTTATCAATTTATATAACCATTTAGTCCTCAAACTATTTAAAAATAAATGAACGGTATTGGTAAAAACATTACGAACTTTTTATGAATTTGCTAGATTGACTAAACGACCTTAGTTTTAATTCATTTTTTGCAGAGATGATCTTTACTGACTTATAGTATGAACGGTTTTGATCATAAGTACCAAGTTTTGTAATTAAAATATAAAGAATTTTGAATAAGAGTTCATACTCATCTTTGATTATCAAATATTATTCTTAAAAAAATTTAAAAAATTATAAAAGAATAAACAAAAATGGAACAATGAGAGAGAAAGGGATATAGAGAGAGAGGGACTGGGGCATCGGTCCTTCTGCTACTTTTTGTATTGGGCGATTTGATTGATGGCCATAAGGCCCTCCTTGGAATTCACCGTCTCCTACCACCACAACCTTCTCTCTCTCTTCCTCGCGCGCCGGCACCCTCCGCCGTCTCCTCTCTCCTTCTCCTCCCACCACTTCCACCCTTCCCCGCCGCCTCTAGTCCGCTGCATCGCATCCTCAGCAACTCCTCTCCCTCACCGCCAAACGACCTTTCACCGCCCCCCGAGGCCGCTTCATCCTTATCACGAAACCCTGGCGCAGAAGATCTGTAAATCGATTCGCCGCCCTGGCGCCGCCTCCAAGGCTAGGACTTACGCCGATGTCAACGTCATCCGACCCAAGGACTACTGGGACTACGAGTCCCTCGCCGTCCAATGGGGGTAATAAACTGATGAAATTCTCTTCTTCTTGTTTGGATTGTGAGAAAATGGAGGAAAATCTGGTTTGGGCTGGTGGGAAAATTGAATTTTGATGGAGAAATGTTTTTGCTTTTTTGAATTAATTGTGATTAATGTACAGGGAGCAGGATGATTACGAGGTGGTGAAGAAGGTTGGGAGAGGAAAGTACAGTGAAGTGTTTGAAGGGGTTCACTGTACCAATAACGAAAAATGTATTATCAAGATTCTCAAACCTGTTAAAAAGAAGAAGGTAAGTTCTGAATTGCGTTGCTTTTACCTGTTTGATATTTTGTTGTTCTTATCAGTTGGGTAATTCTATTTGTTTCGTTCTTGTTATCGTGTATGCCGGATTAATATTTCATGTAATTGCGGATTATGTACTTGTATACGGCTGATGTTCTCATAGAATTAAGTTACCTTGAGTGGAAAGTTAGTGTTCTTTCATTTGTTAGATACTTAATGAATAAGGATAGTGTATTGGAATAGTTTGAGTGAAATCCTATCATGATTTTTTTTCCTGAAGTGTTGGTGCAACCTATTCACTGGAAACTGAAAAAGATCTTTAATTTGGAGGTTTAACCAACCCCAAGAAACAATTTTGACTGCCCCTGGCATATGAAGTAAAAGTTTTCTTCTGTACAAGAGCTTTGTATTGAATCACTTTGGTGATGCTTACTTTTCTGTTTGGTTCGAAATGCAGATTAAGAGGGAGATAAAAATATTGCAGAATCTCTGTGGGGGGCCAAATATTGTGAAGTTGCTTGATATTGTCAGAGATCAGCAATCTAAGACCCCTAGTCTTATATTCGAATATGTGAATAATACAGATTTTAAAGTCCTTTATCCGACACTCTCAGACTTTGACATACGATATTACATCTATGAACTTCTCAAGGTAAGCTTGCTATTCTGGTTCAGCAGTTCCTAAAATGATGAGTTGTGAGACTTTAACTCCCTTAGAATAAGCATGGATTATGTGTCCATAAAGAGGTGATAATTAAACTGAGTTAATTGTTTACGTTTGCAAGGTTTGAAAGGTCAGTTTCTTTTCAAGGCCTAAAAAAGGTCGATTTCTTTCTCTTTGGGGTTTGTGGTGATGGTTGGGACTAGAAGCTTCACTGCATATTTCTTCTATGCAATTTTTGTTTCTCACTTTACACTGGGGAAAAAAAAACAATTTCATAACTGAAGTGTGAACCTTGTGAAGAATTTAATTACAGGCAAACTTGTGGTAATGGGAAATAATTTTGGGTTGTAGTATGGATCAAGGATTTATTTGGCTTGACTGCCACGTAGTTTATGTTCTTTTGGGGAATGGCCTAGGTACTATGCTTACCTTTATGCATCTCCACCAAGGATGGAAACAGGTGGGATGGTCTAGCTTAGGCATCTCTATTTCCATTCTCAATCCTTATCCCCACACTTGCCTTGTTTCCTTAAAGAATACAGAGATTCCCCACCCTGCCCCACGAGATTAGTAGTCCCTCTTCACTGCTACCCTTTCCTTAAAAAATAATATTTTGGCTATTAGATCATAAAAATGAAATACATTGTTACAACCATAACAAAATATAGTTCACTTTACACACAATATTTGTATGACTATATAACATCATAAAATAGAAAAAGTTAAACATTGGAATTAGCATATGTGATTCGGGGATTGCCATCTCTATCCTCACCCTGAATGTGAGGTGAAATCTCACCCCCAGTTCGATTGCTATTTATTCCCCCAAATCCGCCACATTAGGGCAGGGCTTTGCACTCTGGCACTTTGGGTTCATGAGATTATACCCATCCCTAATCTCCACCCACAAATTTGGGTGGAAGAAAATATTGACAGAGGTAGATGATCCCAATAAGCCAGGAGAAAGCATATTGTCTTCAAAGTGAGTAACACTAAAGAGTCTCAATGAAATTTGCATGATGTGGTTTACATTTCTGCTTGTGATTATGTGAGTATATGGTAACAGCATGCTGATCGGTTATGGTTTTACTACTTAGCAGTCGTGGTTGAGCCACCTGTAGGACTCAGATATAGGCAGCATCCTTTTTTAATCTTCTTTGTTAAGTGTTCTTTATGTTGGATTTTTTATTGGTGAACTTTATGTTGGATCTTGAAATCCACTGTCCTTATACTAAAGGAGAAGTTCATTCAGATGCTTATTTCTCAGTTATCCTTTCTATTAATGGACACTGAACAGCTCAACTCACAGGAGTTATATAGGACACAACCATAGAAAAAGAAGGAAGGGAAGATTCATCTCTTCATACTTGAGGCAATTGGGCCTTAATTCTATACAATCTTGAAATTTAAATTTTGGAGGTCTCTTGTGATCTCTGTTAATTATTTTTCAGTTTCTGGTTGAACCAATTGGAAACAAGAGCCAGGTTGTTATTGATGCAGTTTTATGTTCTGTGCTCAATGCTTAAAGTGTGCACTTTCATTTTCTAGCTCAAGGGTAAAGTTCCAGCTTGTAAGATCTGCTAACTCGGTCTTTTACTGATCTCCTTGTAGGCTTTGGATTATTGCCACTCACAAGGTATTATGCATCGAGATGTGAAGCCCCATAATGTTATGATTGATCATGAGCAGCGTAAGCTTCGCCTTATTGATTGGGGCCTTGCCGAGTTTTATCATCCTGAGAAGGAATATAATGTTCGGGTTGCTTCAAGGTTATTTTCATTTGATCTTCTACTTCACAAAACACAATAAGATTTTTCGCGTTCCATATATTGTTATGTTAGCTGAAACTTTCATAACTTTATTAATTTTATTGTGGGCTTACTATGTTTGAAACCATGTGCCTCAATGCCCTTATGGGCTTCATTCAATTTGCAAAGAAACTGTTCAATTCTTTGTTTGGCTATGATAAGACATTATGTGCATACTTTAAATACAGACTACAGGAAATCATTAATCATGGATCTCATGCTGAAAACTAATGTGTTATGGTTTTTGAGATGCCTGAAAAATGTTGCACTTTGTAAATTTCTGAAGCACACGATGATGTAAAGTTATATATGCTGAAATGTAACCAGGAGTTGGATTATCATCGATAAGAAATTAAGTTGTTATTACGTTTCTTTTACAAAGGAGGGGTTGAAAGTTAACTGACTTGAGGTGGTATTCTGGACTAGGATGGATGTGGTATGCAACATGTATAACAATAGTGCAAAATCATACCTGCGATTTATTTGGGAACAGAGGAGCAATAGTAAAGAAGCAAATAATGCATGATGAAGGGGACACTTTTTAGTCTATACTTTGTATTAGATGTGCAACATAATGCTTTAAATTGAGTTTTCATTAGCTACCTGCCATTAGCATCAAGAGTCTTGTTTCATGTTTATAGTTTGACGACAACTTAATGTAAATGAGCATTGAGAGACCTTTTTGCTTTAAATTTGGTTTCTACAAATTTTCTTCAAATTTGTCTTATGCTCTTTCCCCATTCACATTTGATTGCAGGTATTTCAAAGGTCCTGAGCTTCTTGTTGATTTGCAAGATTATGATTATTCTTTAGATTTGTGGAGTCTCGGTTGTATGTTTGCTGGAATGGTGAGCATTCCCATCTTTCTGTTTTATTAACTATTAAGTTATATATATCAGATACTCCTCCTCTGACTATGTTTATGCTGGTATTTTGGCCGGGAAATATCAAGTGTTGTGTATCCTGGTCATCCCCCTGCCCAGTATCACCCCGTGATAACTGACACTTGTGCATCTGCTGGGGGGTGCTTAAATATCAGAAACAGTTTTTTGTGTCCCAAAATGAGTATTTTAGGTGTGCTGGATAAACTTTTTCTTCTTCTTAGTATCCATGGACAGTGTATCTTGATCTGCTTGCCTATTTATCCATGGGTGGCAGATGGCAAGGAGGTTCAAAATTTGATACCATGTCAAAGTATGTGATGCTCTCTTCTGATGCTTATTCTTGAGCCTTGTGCTGTACAGATATTTCGTAAGGAGCCATTCTTCTATGGGCATGATAACTATGATCAGCTAGTCAAAATAGCAAAGGTATTCATTCTTATAAGAGAGTTCAGTTCTGTCTTTTGTTGTTGTATTTATTACACTGAAAATAGTTTTAGTCATATGCTCTATTCTGTCAAAAAGATTTTTGTGTTGTGTATGTTTTGGAGTATTTCAATTCGTGTAACAAATGTGTGTGCGCTATTATCTGTATCATATTTACTATTGTTTTCAAAAAGAAGAAAAAGCAATTGAAATCTAATTTAAGTCTTGGCATTTTCTACTGCAACAGGTGCTTGGGACAGATGAATTAAATGCTTATCTGCACAAGTACCACATAGAATTAGACCCACACCTTGCAGCCCTAGTTGGGAGGTAGGTGGTATTTTTCATTGTTTGTTTTTTATTCCTCTATTACCAGCAATGCCGACTTTTGTTTTTTGTTTTTGTTTTTTTTTTTTTTTTAAAAAAACTTTCTGATGTAGGCATAGCAGGAAACCATGGACAAAATTCATTAATGTTGATAATCAGCACTTAGCGGTTCCTGAGGTAAATTCTTGTCATTGTGTTTAATACTACTTGTATTAAGTATTCCGTAGTCTAAATTTCTTCTGGTGCCTTTTTCTCTAGGCGCTTGACTTTGTAGACAAGTTGTTGCACTATGATCACCAGGAAAGACCAACTGCAAAAGAAGCAATGGTAAAATCCTAGTTCTTCCTCAACCTAGACTATTCAAAGCACGGCCCTTAAGTAGGGGCTAGTGCTGCATGGTCTCTGCCCCACAGGGCCTACATTCAGTTAGCTTGCAGATTTGGAGTTGGCTGTTTCTACTCGTTACAGGGAGTCAGAAATTTGTTTGTGTTTACATTCCAAATTGTTACACTATCACTTCTTCCTCATATGAGAGATAGTTGGAACTGAAGCTATAATGTTTCCTTCACATTAATGGACAGGAATTGGACAGGAATTCATTTGAAGAGGTACTACGTTCTTCCAATGACAAGCTATTACCAAACAAATAGAATTTATTTAGAACTTTTTTCTTTTTTCTTTTGGTAGCCATAGTTTACACCAAAAGGTATTTTGGCAGTGGGATGAAGAGCATAATCTTTTGGTGTTTGTGTGGCTAACAGATTTATATCTTTTCCTCCAACCAAAAGAGAAAACGAAAGAAGCTTATAATTTCTATTGGTTCCGTAATTGCTTGTCATTTGAAGGTAGCATCACTCTTTGAGATGCTTTTCCTGTCCATCACTGGGCAAAGACAATTATAATGTTACAGCTCTTTCCCCGTCTACCAAGCATGTGAGGAAAGAGTAATGCTGTACCAAGTTGGAACAGTTCATACAAATAAGTTCAGACTCCCCACTTTGAAAGAGCTAGTCCAGAACACGGGCACTATGCTCATTACTGGGAAAGAACTTTAGGACTTTTTCGAGGGCGGCCATGCTTTGAACAGTCTGGGATTCTTAATATCTGTAGCATGGGCACTATGCTCGTTGTGTTGAAATGACATAAATAACGTTATCTACGTGATGCAGGCCCATCCTTATTTCTACCCGATCAGAAATGCAGAAAGCAGCAGAACTCGCGCCCAGTAGATTGAGTTCTAGATGCTTGTCGAATCATGCTCTGTTTTGTACTCAGTCGAGCCCTCCCTCTGTAATCTTACCTCAGTTTTTATTGCGGTGGTTGAATTCAGATGTAGGGTTACCAGCGTTTGCGTTGTTATAAGACTGCCAGTTGTATTCCCTTCTTTTTGGTTCATTTTTACCGTTGTACTTCCAATTTTTACTTGTTAGATTTCTGCGGGACTTGCTTGTTTTACTTGTCATGTGTGCCTCAAACCGGTGTATGCATTTGTAATCTGATTTCAGGCTGGACTGTGTAATCTGATGATATACTTGCCTACCCTCTTTTGAAGTAAGCAGTCTCTTGACCAATTCTGGCTGAAAATTTACCTAGCGCACACTTTGAACTGGTGATGTTTGGTTCAAGTAAATTGAATGAGTCTTGGAAATCAGCCATTCTATTGCTCCTTTTTGTCCGTCCGAAAAAGGGATATGTATTTACAATATTTTCAAGTGTGTAGATTGCCATGTTGGATGGGGCATTTCTCAACTTACTGCATTCTGAGTTTGAATTCTCCATTTTCTTACTTATTAGCAAAACTCTCTGTCAATTTAAAGAGGATGAAAAAAAAAAAAAAAATCAAATTAACGATGTCAATAAAACTAAAGAAAAAGAATCAAAATAAAAGTTATGGGCAATAAATTAATCACAAAATAATTTTATTGTTTTTATCAAAGCCTCACAGTCAAGTAATCATATCAGTTGACCTTATTTTTTCTTCTATATTTTTCTTTCAAATAAAATAAACTTTTAGTGACGAAATAGTTATTAAGAAAATGTTGCTAAAGATATGAACAACTTCTTTAGCAAAAAAGTCGTTTGTGGTTTGTTATAAAAAAGCTTTAGCTACCCTTTTTTATTTTCGCTTTTTGCAAATTTTATTTTCAAAATTTTATTAAGTGTGTGCATAGGTATAACATGTCTATAATTTCTAGTTTAGACTAAAATTAAGACGAAGAATTTTTCTAGAAGGATTGGATTAAAAAAGTTATGGAGAAACTTAGATAAGCATGACATATACCAAATCTTAGTCACCACAATGGAGTAACTCAAAAGGAGTAACAACTAGAAAAAGGAAAAGGAGGAAAGGAGAGGAGTACCAACTTAAGCTTTATGGTCACTTTTCTTGGCTCTTTGGAGGCAGGGGAAACTGAAGAAGCACTAGAGGGGGGCACATGCGTCTCAACCTTTCTCGCCCTAAATTCGTCAAGACAATCTTTTACTCCACTTTGTAACCTCTGCTCCTTACTTGGTTGACCCCTTACAAGGACACCACTTTGTGCCAATATTTGATTGTTGTTTTGCAATAGTTTATGATCAGTTTTTATTCTGGTAGTGAACTCTCATAAATTCATCTTTTAATTTTTTTAATTTTTTTATACAACTCTTAAGTTGCTTGATGGATGGCCATGATTTGTTGAGTTAGACTCCATTAAACAATAATTTTAGTTCATACTCCTTAACAATTACACAACCATGAGCACGTCATATGTCCCAAACGGTTCAAACTTTCTTTTGTAGGTATTTCTTCATTTGCCCACTGCACTTCGTTTTTCATTTGCAAATTTCTCTAACATGTCTTTGTAATACCCATGAAGGACATTCATAGTCCCTTCCATCTATTAATTTGTAATATATTTCTTAATAACTTGGTCTCAAACTCTCGGGGCCTTCGAAATCTCTTACCCTACATAAGCTTAATGTTATTGTGTTAACTGCGTGTTACTTGCTAGTATTTATGTTTAACTTGTTTTGTTTCGTTTTTGGTGCATTTTTATGGGTCAATTAAAATTTTCTGTTTACTAGAAAAAAATTCTTTATATTACTTGTAGTGTCTCCTTTGCCTCTGTTTTATAGCTTCGCTCCTGTCTGGAGGCTAGGGTTTTTCTATTCATGTAGTGTCTCCATTTCGAAAAGGTTTTGCTCGGATCGTATATGTATTTTTATTTTTAAAAACAAATCATATTATCTACTCTAAAAGGAAGGGGTAGGTTTAGCATCGCAATGGATTTAGCAATAATATGGTTTAAATTCTTCTTAGGCAAGAATTGAACCTAATACTTCTCATTTATAAGTGAAGAGAAATACCAATAAACCGTAATATTAAGTGGCAGATGGATCATATACGTATTAAACCATCATATTAACATTTGTACATACTAATAAACCATCATATGACATTTAGATCATCATATTCAAGGTCAATATATATATATATATATATATATAACTTCTCTCTCTAATCCACTTTCCTTTTTTCTCCCTTTCTCCTTCCCATTTTAAAATAAAAATAAAAAATATTTTCACTTACAAGGTGTGGGACATATGCTAGTATCGTTTTTACGTAAACCTTCTCACTTGTACGGTTATTTCTCAACTTATCATCATTATTTTTTCCAAAAAAAATTTAATTTTTGCACCTATCAAACTGCCAATGTCTTGCTCCTACTCTTGTACCAAAGATATTTATTTACTCTAATTTTTGCATTCTTATAGTTGTTAACTGGGAATCATTTTATCTAGAACCATATAGTATTGTAGTCCAATTTATATATTCGTATTAATTTGCGTATGATTGCACGTCTATTTCAGGTACCTGCAACCTGGAAGAAGCAAATTAATTCGTTACGTAGGCTAAATGAATATTTTGCTTTCGATTATGCAACATAATTAATGGTCATCCTTGTCATTTGGTGAAACTGCTTCCATAAAATACTTCTTGACCCATATATATATATATATATATATATATATATATATGTTCGTATTCATTGCAATCAGTTCGCTTGCGCATGCATTCTTACAGTTGTTAACTGGGAATCATTTTATCTAGAACCATATAGTATGTGTGTTCAGTGTAGTGTTGCCCTATATACATGCAGAGCGAACTAATATTGTAGTCCAATTTATATAAGGTGTAATTTGCATATGATCGCACGTCTACTTCAGGTTCAATGGCCTTTCTTCAATACCCTCCAGTTAACATGTTTATGATCTGTATTGAATATGTATACTCATTCAACTGATGAATGATGTAGATTTTTTTTTTTTTTTTGGTCAAAGGTAAACTTTATTAGATTCTAATAGAAACGTTTACATCTAGAGCAAGAATATTAAATAAAAACACCGACCCAATTGCATCCCAACGAAAAGCACTTCCATATGAGGCCACGACATGCGCAGCAGCATTTCCACACCACTTAACAAAACCAAACGTCACTCTTCCAAATTGAGATACCAGAAGACGTATATCATGTAAGATGATGTAAGCTGTTAAGTGACTGTTAAGAAAGCTGTTAGTAGCTGTTAGTTTGTTAACTCTGTTATCAAAAGGTTGTTAGGTAGTTAGTTCTGTTAAAATAGATATCTTAGAGTGTAAGCCATGTGTGGCCATATAAAAATGTAGTAATATAATTCACATTCTCTCTCTAGGTTTCTCTCTTCTTCTCTCTCTCTCTCTCAAGAGTTGTTCTTCTTTCTTCTTTGCTGATTATTACTTTCTCTGCAACATTGTTACATTCTCTACAATTCTTCACTTCTGTTATCATGGTATCAATCACCAGAAGGTCTTCTGTGCTGGTCTTCCGATGGGTTCTTTGAAGTTCTTCGAGCAAGATTTGTGCTTTTTTGTGATTTGGGTTAAGATTTCGACTACCATCAGGTTCTTTTGTTTTTTGGTTTCTACAATGCACATCACCTGTTTGTATCAATGTATAAGTGAAAGATTTCATGAGTTATTGCTTAAAATTCAAGGCCGCTAGCCAAGATTAAGTCTTTGAAGTAGTGAGTTTTTTATAAGGCCGATAGCCAAGATTAAGTATGTAAAGTAGAGAGTTGGATAAGGCCGATAGAAATTTTTCTCTGAAGAGTTCGATAAATTCTGGATTGTTGCACTTTTATAAGGCCAATAGCCAAAGTGTATTATCTGATAAATCTTGGGTTCAATTGGGTGCTGGATATGATTTGCAGTTTGTTTAAAGATTCTTGAAATATCATAATGTCTGAGTCTGTGAAAATTAAGGGGTTGCTAGGAATGCTTACAGTTATGCTTCAAGATGGTAATTTTGTGAAGTGGAGCTTTCAATTTCAATCTGTTTTAAGAGGTTATGATATGTTCGATTTCTTTACTGGAGATTCACCATGTCCACCGAAGTATGTGATCAATATAGTGACTGGAATTACCAAGGAAATTACTACGGCTTATAAAGATTGGGTGAAGAAGGATCTTGCTTATCGCTACTCTTTCCGATGATGCTATGGAGCATGTCATTGGATGTAAGAGTTCACAAGAAGCCTGGAACTGCTTATGAGAAAGATTTGCATCACTATCAATGGTTCATGTGAATCAACTGAACACATAATTCCACACTACACAGAAATGAGGAGATTATGTGGACAAGTTCATGCTCAGACTTAAGGGGATTAAAGATCAGTTAATTTATGCTGGTGAAAATATATCAGATAATGATTATATTATTGCTGTCTTATCTGGATTGCCTACTAATTTTGAGGTAATCAAGACAGTGATTCTTGCAAGGGACTCTACGATGTCACTTAAAGATTTCAGAGCACACTTGTTGGGTGTAGAAGCTAGCATTGAGTTAAGAATGCAATCTTTATCCAATTCCATGTCTGCCATGTATGTGCAAGGAAATGGGGCAAGTTCCAGCAGATTTCAAGGAGGACATCAGAATTATGAGCATGAAGAGAGTTCAAATTCACAAGGGTATAACAATGGCTCAAACTTCCAAGGAGGATCTGGTGAGCACTGGGAACAAATTTCAACAAAGAGGTAATTTCTCAAGCAATAACAAAAAGTTTAATGGGAGCAATGGAGCCAATTTTTCTGGGAATAACAACTCTAAGTCTTTTTCTGGAAATTTCTCAAATAGATCTAGAAATAATTCATTCTCTGGAAATGGAAAAAGTTCTCAATTCTCTGGTAACAATTTGTTCAAGAAGGATCTTAAAATGGCAATACTAACTACAAGAATGCTAGCTCACCCGAGTGTTAAATTTGTTCAAGGAGGGGGCACACTACTCCAAACTGTTATCATAGAGCTGACAACAATGGACAATATTCAGGTTTTATGACCTATCAAATTTGTGGAAAAAAGGGCCATATTGCACTTGAGTGCTGTCATGAGAACAATTTCTCTTATCAAGGTAATCCATCAGCACCTTCTCTTATTGCTTTATCTGCACAGACCAACATGAGGCAATCAAATACCAATGTAGTCAATGACAATGGTTTTAATGCTGCTAAAACTTGGATTCTGGACACTGGTGCAACATACTACATAACTGCCAATGCTATCAACTTGAATCAATCTGCACCATGCAACGAAGATGAGAAGATCATTATAGGCAATGGTAAAGGTTTGATAGTTGAGCATTGGTTCCTCAGCCATTACTACTTCTTCAAACCACTCTTTAATATTGAAAAATATTTTACATGTGCCAATGATAACTGTCAACTTATTATCTGTTAAGAAACTATGCAAGAATAATGGTTGTTGGTTCATATGTGATGATGTGATGTTTTTCATACGGACAAGGCCACGAGGGAGATTTTATACCAAGGAATGAATGATGATGGGGATCTGTTCAGAATTCCAGTCAAAACATTTTCAGATTCATTTGCTGAAAGGTTGAGTAGATGTGTTGCATTCATTGGAAAGAAGGTCAGTACTTTAGTTTGGCATCAATGATTTGGACACCCTTCATATGAGGTTTTACAAGCTATGTTGAAGACTGCAAATATATCTATTAGTATAGATACATGTCCAACCGTATGTTCTTCTTGTATTCAAGGAAAGATGAGTAGGCAACCATTTCATGTTAGACAACATAGAGCTAGTTATCTATTTAAGAAAATACATAGTGATGTATGAGGTCGTTCTCCAAGTCAATCTGTACAAGGTCATAGATACTACATAAACTTTGTAGATGAGTATTCAAGGTTCAAGTGGATATTTCCCATGACAAATAAATCAGATGCTTTCTCAATTTTTGTCAAGTTTCAAGCTTTTGTGTTGAATCAGTTTAATGCCACTTTAAAATGTTTGTAATATGATGGTGGAGGTGAATACATGAGCAAAGCATTTGTTGATTTCTTAGCAAGCAAGGGTATTACTCATATGATTTCTTGCCCTCACACCCCATAGCAAAATGGGCTTGCTGAGAGGAAACATAGGCATGTTGTGGAAACTGCAGTTACATTAATGTCTCAAGCCAATCTATCTCCAAAGTTTTGGTATCATGCATGTGCATATGCTATTTTGTTAATTAATAGAATGCCATGCAAGGTGCTAAATATGAAATCTCCATATCAGTATGTATTTGGTCATAATCCTGAAGTTCAACAATTCAAGATATTTGGGACTGCAGTGTATCCATTCTTAAGATCATTCAATAGTAACAAACTTTCAACCTAGATCCACTCATATTTCTGGGATTTTTCATTGGTTATAAGGGGGTGATTTGCTATGAGAAACAAACTGGAAGATTGATTGTGTCAAGACATGTTATACATGATGAAGAAGCATTTCCATATAAGTCTACAGTAAAGCCACAGAACAGTAATCAGTGTAATTCAGTTTCTAATAAAGAAGTTCCTTTTATGATACAAATGCCAATTCCAAGTGTACATTAGTCTCAATCAGTAATCAGTACAGTTCAAAATCAGGATTCTAGTTCCATGTCTATAATAGAAGGTGAATTGCAGTATACTAATATCAGTATCTAGATCATTATTAATGTCAGATATTCATCCCCATCACCATCACTTCACTACAATAACATATATATAACCCTTGTTGCCTGTCCATCATGACTCAAATCTTGAGGTACTTCTTCCCATATCTTCAAATTCTACTGATGTAAATATCAATTCTTCAGTTTCAAATTCAAATTCTCATCATCAAATGGTAACAAGATTAAAGAGTGGAACTATTATAAAGAAAAATTATGCAACTTATTTGGCTACATTGCCTGAGTTACAATCTTTACAAATTGCTGAAGATGAGCCATTCTCTAATGGCTTCTCATTTGTTACTGAAATAAGTGACTGCACAAAACCTTCTTCATTTAGAAAAGCTTCTAGTATACCTCAATGCCAACAAGCCATGTAAGAGGAGTATGATTCTCTTCAAGCTCAGGGAACATGGAGTCTTGTTCCATCACCTTCAAATAGGTCAATTGTGGGAAGCAAATGGGTGTACAAAGTGAAAAAGAATCCAAATGGCAGTGTGTTTAGATACAAAGCTAGGTTGATTACTTAAAGTTTTTCTCATAAGCATGGAGTAGATTATTCTAAAACATTTAGTCCTGTTGTTAGACATACAACTGTGAGAATTATTTTAGCATTGGCTGCAATGAATCACTAGGAATTGAAACAATTGGACATTAAAAATGCATTTCTGCATGGAGATTTGCAGGATGAGATTTTTATGAAACAACCTCAGGGATTTGTTGATCCACAACATCCAACACATGTATGCAAACTTATAAAATCTTTATATGGTCTAAAGCAGGCACCAAGGGCCTAGAATTCAAAATTCATAAGTTATTTCCTTGCTATGGGATTCACTGCCTCATTGTCTGATACAAGTCTGTTTACAAAGAATGAGTGATCACTTAGATATTGTCGTTCTTTTACTCTATGTTGATGACATAATCTTGATTGGATCTAATCCTGCAACAATTCAATTAATGATCAAGGAATTGTCTGAAGTTTGTTACTTGAAGGATCTAGGAAAGTTGCCATATTTTCTAGGATTGTAGGTTCAATATTAGGACAATGGAGACATATTTGTGAATCAGGCTAAATATATCAAAGATCTCATTCACAAAGCAGGAATAGATTCATGCAAGCCTACTCCAACTCCTTTCAAAGCTCACAGTTCATTATTGATAACAGAAGGAACACTACTTGCAGATCCCAGTCTTTATAGAAGTTTAGTTTGATCATTGCAGTAGTTGACCTTTACTAGGCCAGATTTTGCTTTTGCAGTAAACTTTGTATGCCAATATATGACAAGTCCAACTGATATACACCTTGGGGCAGTAAAACACATTATAAGGTATTTTTAGGGTACAATTCAAACTGGTATTGACTATTCAGCCATTGCAGAACCATGTCTCAGTGCGTTTTCTGATTGGGATTAGGTTGTTGATCTTACTACAAGGAGGTTAGTGACTGGATATGTTGTGTTCCTTGGTAACAACCCTATTTATTGGCAATCTAAGAAGCAAAACTCAGTTTTCGGAAGCTCTACTGAGGCTGAATATAAAGCTCTTGCACATAAAGCTTCTGATATTGCTTGGGTGAGGAATATTTTGAAAGACTTTGAGGTTTTTCTACCTAATCCACCTGTGATATTTTGTGACAACATGTCAGCCATTGCATTAAGTGAAAATCCGGTGTTTCATTCAAGAATTAAACATCTGGATACATATTACAATTTCATTCGAGAAAGGGTTCAATAAGGAGATTTGGAAGTCACATATGTTCCAACTGATGAACAAACAACTGATGTGCTCACCAAAGGTCTTCACAGTCCTACTTTTGTCAAGCATTGTTTTAATCTCAAGCTGGGAAATCCAGTTGTCATTGAGGGGGGATGATGAATTATGTAAGAAGATGTAAGCTATTAAGTGACTGTTAAGAAAGCTATTAGTAGCTGTTAGTTTGTTAACTCTATTATCAAAAGGTTGTTATGTAGTTAGTTCTGTTAAAATAGATATCTTACAGTGTAAGCCATGTGTGGCTATACAAACAATGTAATAACTGATCATTTCGATTAAGTAATACAGAAATACAATTCACATTCTTTCTCTCTCTCTATAACACACCTTAACCTAGAATGTCTATTTGGACTCTGAATCGAGCTGTGCTAACCAACACCTGGAAGGTGACAAAGTCATAAAGTGTAATACGGTGGAATATGTGAATAAATTTAAACCTAAAAGTGCCTAAATATAAGAGTGCGCTTGTGAATGGGAATGAACTCATTTCACACGTGATGTTAGAGCATAAGTACAGTACAGTACAGTAAGATAGGGTGAGAATTATACCATTGAAGGTAATCGTCTACACCAATATTTGCTAAGAATCCTCATTGATAAGAAAGCTCAGCTACTAAAACCTGGAGGGGCAAAAAAAAAGGGTAAGTGGGCCTAAAAATAAAGTTTTATAAAAACCTTTTGAAAATGTTATAACCTCTTGCCGTAAAACAAGTATAGTTTCCAAAATATGTATAGTATGAAAATACCTACCGTAGACTGCAAAATCACAAGATTTCCATACGTCGCAATATTGCGTAAATGAAAATATAACAAGCCATAACACATAATCTTGCCTAAGCAAACATATCATATCGGTTGCTCATCAATCTATGTTAACACACGAGTCAGAGTTGTCTAACGCAACCTGTACGATAAGACTGGGTGTAATCATAATATACGCTCTAGTGCTACAATCACATGAAGACTAGCGTTATTCCCGGTCACATACGAGTCGGAGTTGCCTATTACAACCTGTACGACAGAACTGTCACCTATTTGGATCCAAGGCGAGCTTGCGGTGTAGATGTGAACATACACGTGAAAGACTAGTCCTGGCCCTGGGCAAGCACTAACATCAGGTGCAACAATGTATGATAAGCAAATAACATAACTATAATCATGCCACAGCCATTCAACAATTCTAGCCAATATTATACTATTCATGACCATAAATATAATTAAGGCATTCCCTTATAGTCAGCTTACCTGTGCATCCCGTAGGATCATTTCCCAACAATAAGGCATTTCTTACGAACATTAATTTAATTATGGCAATCACATAGAGAATTTATTAATAATTGTATATATGGAAACTAACACATATATATATATATATCAAAGAAAAGACCCACTCAAAGATCATGTCGTCGAGTCGAACCCGCCTCATAGCATCAAGAATCCTTGCGAAGCATTTCACCTGGAAACAAAACCATTTAGGTAATTATAACGTACTAATGTAATCATGCGTTTTCGTACAAGTATGGATAATAAAGGAACTATCTTAAAATAGTTGAATTTTGGAAAATAGACGGCAGATTTGAAATCAGGGCGTCGAAATATGCTAAGGAGGGTCCTCGACAAATTTTACAAAAAGTCAACTGAGACGCCCCAGTGGTCAATTATGTTAAAACTTTGGAATTTCACTAAATAGGTGTAAAAAATGGACTTGGGACGTCGAAATTAGGCTAGGATGGTTCCCGAGAAATTTTGAAAACGACAATATTAGGAATATTCTAGCCCAATTGGAACCTGGCTAGGCTAAGGGTTTGGGCCGAGCTTTGGGCCTAAGGCCCCTAATTTTGCTGTTTTTTTTTTTTTTCTCTTCTTTTCTGGCAGGTCGCCGGATTCTGAGGAAAGATTTGGCCAGGAAATTTCAAAGGGCTACATTATGTTCATTTCTCAAACAAAATAAATTCATAAGCCAAAGTAAAGCTCAGGAGTTAGGGAATCAAAATATACCAATCTGGTGTTAAGTCATGACCGGAAATGTTCGGAAATGGCCTACACAGTGCTGGACTCTTGTCAGAAAACTACGGAGTTTTCCCCCGTGTCGTTTATGCACCAAAACTCCTACTAAAGACCTTAGAAAAAGCTAAAAATACAAACCAAAACACGATCCACTAAGTTTTGGGTTATTTTCAAGACTCACCCACACTAAAATCCGAGAGGTCCTTGTCGGAAAATATGGTGGTCAAGTTCTAAAGTTCGAGTTTTAACCTTGGTTCTAGTTTTGTGTTGGAATATTGATAACCTTCATCGATGTGGCAAGATTCGATGGCAGCTTGAAGGTTTGGCTCGCTGGAGACGACGAGTGGTGACAGTGGCGAAGCCACGTGAGAGCGAGGAGTGGCGGCCGCTACTCCCCTCGTCGGAAAAACAAGACTGGAGCGCTGGTTTTGCCCCTCCCCTTGCTTGAAAATCCACTGGTTCTGCTACTGCTCTTCGTCCCGATCTGTTTGGATCTGCTCTGCTCGCAGCAAAGCTTTCATTTTTTTTTTCTAAAACAACCAGGCCAAAACGACGTCATTTTGGTCCTGGTAAAAAAAATTAAAAAAAAAAAAACCAGAAACGGTGCCGTTTAGATTAGTTGGAAAAAAAATATATATATATGGAGGGACCGCGTGTCCCCTATTCCGTTTTCAACCCCTAATCAGAACATCAAAAAGTGCAACCTTGCTCCCCAATTTGAAGCGGAAAACGGAACGAAAATCCCAGTCACCACCTGGTCTACCCACCCACCGTTTGGCCCTTAGGCAGCCATTCTCCACTCCTGCCGCCGGCTTCTAACCTTCAAAGCCACTCTTTAGGTAAATTTTTTAATTCCTAAATTTATAATCTCTAACCCTAATTAATTATTTAAAACGAATTTTGTTTAATTGGTATAAAATCATATGGTAATGCACTAATATGATCATTGGTTATTGGTTATTGATATGATTCTATGGTTATTGATATGAAATTATGAAATTATTTTTTAGGGTAAAAATAAAAAATTGAATTCTTGATTATTGATTAATTAATTGAATTGTTACATAATGTATTATGTATACAATTATTCATATGATTAGTTGAATTGAATTTTTATTTATCGAATAATTTATATGCTTATTGGTATTGATCAATTGAATTGTTGGTTGGATTAGTTAGTAAGCATACTATAGTATAGTCTAGAGTCTAAGAATGTTTTTTTTCTTTCCATTTTACAGTTACATAGTGGAACGATACTATAAGAAACAATGCTTAAATCCTCCTTCAAACATTTCGGGTAGTCATTCTCCTTCAAATATTCCGAGTAGTCCTCCTCCTCCTCCTTCAAATATTCCAAGAAGTCCTCCTTCGAATATTCCGAGTAGGTCACAACAAAGTGAGGCCATTTTGTAGACCCTGCATATAGACGTCGAATGCTTGATTATTCACGTAATTATCGTGAAGCAATTCGTAGATACTATCTCCAAAATGATCCTTGTCAACCTAAAGACCACATCATGCCAAGAAAAGTTAGCGACAAACAATGTTTTATCATTGGTTGGTTTGATAAGTTTAAGTGGTTGGAGTATAGTATATCAAAAGATGTTGCATTTTGTCGTTATTGCTATCTTTTCAAATGTGATTTTGATCAAATGGGTATCACTGGAAGTGATGTCTTCACTGAGAAAGGGTTTACAAATTGGAAGAAAGGATCCAAAAATCTTCGAGTCCATGAGGGGGGTGTTGGAAGTCTTCATAATAAAGCTATACCACAAGCTAGAGATTTGATGACACAAAAACAACACATTGAAACATTTGTGATTAAGCACACCGATGAAGCTCACAATAATTATCATACTTTATTGAGTGCCTCACTTGAGTGCACAAGATGGTTGTTTGGACAAGGTTTGCCTTTTCGTGGCCACGATGAATCATTGAAGTCAAGCAATATGAGTAATTATTTGGAGCTTATACAATTTCTTTCCAAGCATAATGAACAAGTTAGGAAGGTTGTATTTGAGATGCTCCCAAGAATCTTAAGTATACTTCTTCCGATATTCAAAAAGATCTTGTTCGTGCTTGTGCCAGTGATACTATAGATGCAATCTCTAAGGATATGGAAGGTGCCTTTTTTTCTCTTTTAGTTGATGGAGCACATGATTCTTCAACTAAAGGGCAAATAGCAGTGGTATTGCATTATGTGAACAAAAAAGGAGAAGCAATTGAAAAGTTTTTGGGTGTTCAACATGTTTCCTCTACAACTAGTAGCTCGCTTGAAGAGGCCATTGAGAGATTGTTTGCTACAACAAATTTGAGTATGTCCAAGTTACGAGGACAAGGCTATGATGGAGCTAGTAATATGAGAGGTGAGTTAAATAGTCTTAAAACAAAGATTTTGAACAAATACCTTCAAACATTTTATATTCATTGTTTTGCACACCAACTCCAACTAGCTCTTGTATTTGTGGCAAAGGAAAATGAAGATGTTGCCAATTTCTTCATCAATGCTAGTAGTTTGGTGAATCTTATTGGATCATCGTGTAAGCGTCGTGATGCATTTAGAGAGAAACAACAAGACAAATTCAAAAAGCTCTTGATCTTGGTAATCTTGAAACGGGTAAAGGGTTAAATCAAGAAGGCAGTCTCATGCGTCCATGTGATACACGATGGAACTCGCATTATGTACTATAGTAAGTATTATTGTTATGTTTGAAGCCGTGGTGAAGGTGGTTGAGTGGATAAAAAGTCATCGCAACCAAGATAATCTCGGTGAAGCAACTAGGTTATTCAAATACATACAAACTTTTGATTTTGCATTTCACCTTTTCTTGATGAGACTTATATTGGGAATTACAAATGAGTTATCACAAGCATTGCAAAAGAAAGATCAAGATATTGTGAATGTGATGACGTTAATGGAAGTATGCAAGCAAAGACTACAATCTTTGAGAGATGATGACTTTGGGGACTTGTTTCATGATGTAGAAAAGTTTTGTGAGGAGCATGATATTATCATTCCTAACATGGGGGATTTGCATTTCGTACCTGGAAAATCAAGGCGTAAAGCTTCAAAAATCACAAACTTCCATTACTATCGTGTGGACCTCTATTTTCAAGTCCTTGACATGCAACTAAAGGAATTGAATGAGCGCTTCAATGAGGTGAACACCAAGTTGCTTCTTTGTATGGCATGTTTGGGTCCGGTGAATAATTTTGCATCTTTTGACAAAGCAAAAATTGTTCGTTTAGCCCAACTTTATCCTTAAGATTTTGATCATATGGACCTCATGAATCTTCCAATTCAACTTGACAATTATATTCATGATATGAAGATGCAGAGTTTTCATCATTGAGAGGAATTAGTGATCTTGCAAAAGAGTTAGTGAAGACTGAGAGGTGTGAAAGTTACATGTTAGTGTATAAGCTTCTTACATTAGCTTTGGTGTTACCGATTGCAACCGCTTCAGTGTAGAGAGCTTTTTCTGCTATGAAGATTGTGAAAACACCATTGCGTAACAAAATGGGAGATCAATGGTTAAGTGATAGCATGATTGTTTACATTGAGAGAGATGTGTTTGCTTGTATTGATAATGAGCCTATTATGCGACGTTTTCATGACATGAAACCTCGCCGGTAACAATTGTAATTTGTTTGTATTGATTAACTATAGAAGACATTACTATATAAAAAGATTTAGTTGTTGCTGTTTTTCTTTAACCTTGCACTCTTTTAAGTTCGCCCCTCCCTTCGAGAAATCCTGGCTTTGCCACTGAGTGGTGATGGTTCAAGTGGTTGTACCCTCTCAGTGCTTGCCGAGGAAGAAGAAAAAGAGAGTTGAGAGAGATAAGAGAGGAGACAGAGTTTAGTGGTGAGGTGGTAGTCATCCATTGGGATAGTGAGGTGAAAGAAATTTGTCCGAGGAATGGGAAAAAGAGGGCATAGGATTGGAGGAAGGAGTGGGAAGTTCCACGTGGGTGGGTCCCACTGGACAGAAAGTTTAGAAAATATTAAAACAATAAAATACCCAAAATTGAAATTTCATAAAACACCCTTAAGTTTCGTAGTTCCGTAAAATCTTAGTTGTAGCTCAAAATTCGATCTTGTTTGCGCCTATGCGTTTGTATCGTCGAGTACTTCGAGAATATGCTAAAATAGTAGCTTATACATGTCGCGAAAGGACGGTCAACAAAAGTAAAAAATCTCGCTTTTAGGGCATTTTCATCAATTCACGCTTTTAACACTACTAAAATTGTAAAATTATGGACGGTTTGTTACACTCTAGCTTTCTCTCTTCTTCTCTCTCTCTCTCAAGAGTTGTTCTTCTTTCTTCTTTGCTGATTACTTTCTCTGCAACATTGTTTCATTATCTGCAATTCTTCACTTATGTTATCATCAACATCATATGTACATTATAAATGATCTTTTGTAGTTAACTTTCTGGCATATTGCAGTTTATGATTTTCTAATATGCTTCAGGATATTGTATATTTCAGAATTTTTGGTCTTTAGATTCTTTGTTAAGGATATAACAATGACTAAAATCTAACAGGAAAAAAATATTCAGAATAAAAAAAAAAAAATATATATATATATATATATATATATTGTGGAGAATAATCAGTTCAACAACTAAAGGAAGGAGAAAGTGTATATATTCCTCCAACCAACAAAAATCCAGGGTGCTCTGGAAGTTAATTTAACAATTAGATCTTGATTTTGTATTTTTAACCAAATTTTAATGATTTTAAAATTTAAAGTATCAGATAATTCATCCTTTCCTATTAAAGACATTTTGGTCAAATTTGAAAAAGAAAGGGAAAAAATAAATAGAGGGACATGATCATTGACCCTGAAAAGACAAAGATCCACCCATTCCCCACCCAGTAATAGAAAGTGAAAGGACATCATCATATATCTAACCCAAATTTAGATTGAGGGGCATGCATGGTGTCCCCGGTCTCCTTAGTTTGATGGGTCCTTGGTGCCTTTTTCAAGAATTTCCCAGCAAACGAACATTAGAAAAATAGAAGCCTTGGGGTCCTCCCCCTAGTCTCCCTTCTGTTTCTAGGGTTTTGGGATCCTCCAACCCCTCCCACAAATCCACCAGCTCAAGGGATTTGTCCCAATTTAATGTTTTCCAAAGGATATATTTCTTCCCTCTTCCAGAGTCACTGTTTCCCAACCTTACAACAAAATAATTAAAGTAAAATGACTACAGTAAACCTCAAATGGAGTGTATAATACCCACCTTGACTGAGGGTGGGGAATGGGGATGGAGCAAAACCTAATAATTGGAGACAAAGTTAAGACATAGGACTTAAGATTAACTAAGCTTATGAAACATTTGGCATATAATCCGATATCGGGAACTGTTATAGAGGGGACCATACACGATTAAAACTCATTGTCACACTATTTTTTACAATATCTCTATTTTTAATTTTTAATTTGGTGAGTAGTTATTTTTTCGTTTTCAGATGATACTCAATGCATGACATTATTAAGGATCAAGGCATAAAGCTATACACCAAACCAATTTAAAAGAATAAGCACAAAATTTGTTTTCATTTTCCATTTGAATTAGGTCAAAGTATGAAGACTGCCAAGTTGGAACTACAAGGCAATGCCGTCAAATTTCTGTTCAAAAATACTTCGTATCTTATAATGATGTGCATGAGATAGTAACACAATTCTTGGAGCAATGCAATTTTCCATTAAATAAAAGGTTAGATAGTTGTTTTGTTGGCATTACTACACTGTCCAAAAGGTCAAGGATTGGTTGGATATTTAGGTAAATCCACATGAAGTGTCACCAGTAATGTGTTAAAAATCCCATCATTTGGTGTAAAAGCTACTTAAAATATGTAACTTACTTGTTTATTTAGGGTAACTTATGCATGTTTCGGTGAAACAATGATAAAACCCTAGATTAATGAGTAGATCGAGACTTAACATTTATTAAAATGAAAGCTAAGCTATGACTAAATTTGTTTGCACCTACCCCATGTCGTTCATCCCCACTATCTCCATGCATGACAGTGATCATGCATGAGTATCGTTGTTGATGATCAGTGGTGATGACGATGAGGGTGTCTGGTATCCATTATCCATGCATGGGAACTGATGATGATGCATGAGTATTGTTGATGGTGATGGTGTGCATGCATGCAAGGTTTAATATTTGTTCTTTTCCAGATACAGATATATCTCAACTCAATGTTTGATGTTCCATGCTTACCGTTTCAGAAGTAGGTGTCGTTTTGGGAGGCAGATTGTCTACCTTCTTGTTTGGATACCTTTTTCATTTTTATTTTTATTTTGTGCAATCACGGATAAGTTACGTCAATATTTTATATTGATTTTGTTATAAAGATAATAAGATAAAAAACAATAGAACATTTTATATTGATTTTGTTATAAAGATAATCAAATAAAAAATAATATGAATATAAAATATTGACGTAATTTAATCATAATTGTATAAATAGAAAAGGATAAAAAAGATATTTAAACATGAGGGCAGACAATTTATCTCCTTCGTTTTGTTTGTATGTTATACCTGTCAGCTGATGACCGCACAAAAGATAAAAGGAAACATTAGTATTTACAGGCACGGCCATACCTCATGTATGCATGCATGTCTTTCGGGTCACACTTTTGATTCACCTGTGAGCGCATATAACTTATTGCATAAACAATTATTGTTATTGAAAAGAAAGGAAGACAATAAAACAATAGTGAAAAGAAAGGAAGACAGTAATAGCTGTCACTGGCAGAGTGCAGTAATAATATAATTATCTTTCATCGAGTGATCTGGAATTTTTTGCTTCTGAATTGCTGTGCCCTAGTCAAAATGAACCCCCTTCTCCAGCTGTAGATGTTTTGATTGGACGGACAATCGATCGCAGTTTGTTTCAATTACTTGAGGTTAGCAAAGGCAACTGCATTGCGTGTTTGTTTTTACAATTGTCATTTATCTTGCTTGTAAGAAGATGAAAAGGTATATAGGCCTGGTTTGGTACTGAAGTGATTCTGAAAAAAACTGGTATAAAAAAAAGCTGGGAGCTGTTTTTGTGTTTGGTAAACATTCAGCTTCAGCTTTTTTTCACAGTTTTGGGTGAAAAAAAGCCAAAAACAAGAAGCTGCAAAACCCAGCTTTGAAAAACTGGCTTTTTTTCACATCTGTTTTACATAAAAGTCTACCAAACACTATAATACTGCTTTTTTTTTTCAAAAGCACTTTTACAAAAAAGTTTACCAAACACTTTACTGCTTTATTTCACAGCTGCTTATTCTCACAGCACAGCAGAAGCAGCTTTTTTTCAAAGCACAGCAATACCAAACCAGCCCATAATGTAGTGAACCGCATCTACTCTAGGTAAATGGGAAGGGAATTTGAATCAATTCTAAATCTGAGTGAATATACATAAATGTTCTCTTCTAAAACTTATACTTGACAGAATTAGATTTCTACTGTAAAACTAATGAGTAACAGGAGAGTAATTTAATATATTATAAACACATATAACATCCTTGCTTTCCCATATGTGAGATTTGCTCTCAACACGCCTCATTACGTGTGGCGTTTCAAGCTTAGTACGTGGACAACACAAACAGAGTGACATGTTGTCGTTGGGATTTACACGTGTGATAACCTGCTCTGATATTATGAAGGAATTGGGGTTCTACCTTAAAACGAGTTGACAATATAGGGAGTAGACCAATCCCTTACAAGCACATGCAAGACCACTTATTTTCCCGACATGATATTTGCTCTCAACAATACTGCTATATAAATGATTATGTTATTAAATTATGAATCTAAATAATACATTTGGATACAACTCACAGCCTGAAAGTTAAGTCTTGAATTTTCCATTCCTTTTGTTTATATACCTATAGTCAATAGTTTGCAACTAATTACAGCTCCTCAGCCATCCAAATACGTACCCCGACCCTTAATGCACCCCAATACACACACCCTCCTACCCGCGCGATCAATCTGATCCACCACCCAAAGCTGCAACCTAAACAAATTGACATGGCATTATGACAGGCAAAGGTTTAGATAAGGTCAAAAGAATAGTGTTACTAGTTATTAACTGAGCAAGAGAACTACAGTAAAATTTTAATAGTTTTTATTTAAGCATGTCATATTTGACCATCATCTTTTACCAATGTAGGGTTTAAGCGACAAACTTGTACAGAGTTGTTACATATCGCAATGGTACGTATTGAATTTTTCTTTTTGTTAGTGTTGACAAACCATATAAGTATAGCAACTGGTATAATCTTTTCATACAAAATTTTCTTAGGCAATGATTAGGATTTAATACAAAATCTTAAATCTTAGTTTATAAGATACGAATATTTCTTTTTTTTCTCCTTGGGTTTTGCTAGATCATATTAGGTCATCATATTTACGGATAGAAGATCAAGCTTCTAGCTTGCATGTCACCGACCCTAAAACACATGTTACGAGAAGGGAACAAGGGTCTGTTTAAGGTATGGCTTTATAAAATTTGCATTTTCATGGATCTTTAGACCATGAAAACCAGTTTCACCGGAGTCAATGTTTAAGGTCTCGATGCCAAAGAAACCCTAGCTAGCTAGGTTGACCAACTTGACCAAGAATTTACCCAAATGATACAGCACATAATAATAAAACGAGGACAGTGAGGCTGCATGGCAAACAGAACCTCCATATTCCTCGAGCCACACTCTCCACTAAAACATCAAGGGTCAACTTCAAATTCTACTTTCCAACTGTCTTAATTATTTTTTTTAATTAACCCCAATGACAATTTTGCTATTTGGTCGCTCCCATTGGGGCAAAAGACAATTTGGAAATATTAATTTTGAACTTATTTGCCAAGTTGCACAAATTTAATATGCTCCTAAATATCACTTAAAGCTTCAAAATTTTGACACGATTTCGTCCCTCTCGGCTCCAATTTCCCCATGTGATATCCAAGGTGAGACATAATCTAGTTCTGCCAGGACTTGTTTGGCACCGGCCCTACAATATTGGTTGTGATTCACAACCCTAAGCCAATTGTATATGCAATTATAGGGTAAAAAGGCACGTACGGATGCCTAAGATTGTTCACAATGGAAGGGAACAAGATCCCTGAACACAAATATTTTCGAGGCATTTGTCTTGACATATTTGTCCCTAACTGTTTTCTTTCTCCAAATATTTTATCATCTTGGTGAAACATATAAACATGATACGTGTCGCAGACCCATGTACTTCTTTTTTTTGACCAGCTTGCTTAATATTTAATCAAATATATTAAGTATATATTTTACAAAGTGATTTTGTAGTTTGCGCATGAGCCATGAGGAGGGCATTATATCTCTTCAAACAACAATGTGGTCCTGCATTATATATGCCCTAGCTGCTAGGTAGCTAACTCTTGTTATTATTTACAGCTGATTGGCGAAACTAGAACAATCTGTTTTGAAATGAACATTGGTTTTGCCATCATTCATCGACCTAATCAAAATTATATTGCTTAATCAAGGAACTAATTGAGTTTAATATGCAACAAAAGCCAAAAACTTCGCACGAATCATGTGTCCACATTTATACGATGGTTACATTTATAATATGCTCATAATCTTTTCTTTCGTCATGGAATGAAAATTATCGAGATCGGATCAAAGCCTAATTCGTGTTTGTTCACTAATAAATGAGATTCTATATAAAATTCAAAGTAAAAGACATTAATCCTGTGAAAAAGAATTATTCTTAGATTAAGTACTTAATTAGTCAATAATTCAAAAGTTTGAACACTTTTTATTAGGATGAAAATCAGTCCAATATTTCCTATGATTCCCAATATTCCAATAGAGTCTCCACAATCGCATTGACAGAATAATATGGTGGTTACATATATATGTATAGTTGGATTCTTAGGATCAACTTAATTGAGCTACAAGGATAATTTAATGGTCAAGAGCAAGAGAATCCCATTTATTTACATCATTGTCACTTTATTCTAATCCCACACACATATTTATATACATTTTTTTTTTCAAAAGACATACTGTAATATGCTTCTTCTATTTTGACCACCAATCATTTGGGAAAATCAAACTCAAAATCATTTAAAATATTTTTAATTAGCTACAAATCTTAATAGTTAACTCATATTTTATGGATGCGTGTGACTGATATTCTACCAAACAGTCACGTCGTCGTCATCTTCTTCTCCTTCAATATTTCTAGATCGTAAGTTCATTATTGTTAATTTGTTAGCATCAATTGTCTTAACGATTTAATTACTATATTTCTAACCAAAATTGATAACTAAAGAATAGTTGATATCTGTACATTCAAATTGGAACCTTTGACAAGATTAGGTGGCTATATGTCAAGATTAAAATTGAATATTATGGTCCATTGGAGCTTGTTCTTGCATGTGTATGCATTCTATTAGGATTTGTAGTATATGTGGCTTGTGGAAATGTTCTGCCCTTAACTACAAGCAAAATCTAGATTTTTATGTGGCTTTAGAGAGGGGTTGGTATTCTCTTTGGATTGAGTGTGATTCTAGTGGCAATGCTTTTACTTTCTAATGGCTCGTCTCAGGTTCCTTGGCGTTTATTGGTTGATTGGGCAAATTGTTGCACCATTCTATCTTCCATGGATATTCGGCTTCCTCACATTTATCGCAAAGAAAATAGGTGGTGGATTGTTTTGCAAATTTTATTGTTGATCACGTTGAGTTTCATTGGTGGGATTCTTGTCCGCCATGCATGGCTGCAGGATTTGCTGATAATCTTTCGAGGCTTCCAAATTTTCGTTTCTCTTAGGAGTTGTCTTAATTGAATTTTGTTTCTAATAGTTTTCTTCATCTTGTTAGGGTAAGGCTTCATGTCTCCTCTAACTTATTGTATCTTTTTTTTTTTTTTTTTCCTTCAAAACATTCACAACAATAACTTTTATTTTTTTTATTTTTTATTTTTTTTTATGATAGTAATATTGGAGTTGAAGTGACATTGTCATTTTAATAAAAAAAAATGGCTAGATTTTTCTTCTATATTTCGAAGGATGGATGATGTCAAGTGCAAAAATTAGACGACTGTAATAACATGCATCTTTTGCTGCTGTAATTGGAAAATTGTCGAGTGATTTTTTTAAAAGAATATTACTCATGTGTTAGAATATATGTGAAAATACTAGTTATTTTACTATTTTTTAGTGAAATGCTAGGAATGCTACATTTGTAGGCTAAAGTTTGTAAATTGAATGAAATTGAAGTTGATGATTGGATTATTACTAAGTGTTGATTAACGTGCTTATTTTTTATTGGTGACACGTCATTTAGTTTGTAAATTTAGTTTACAAATTTAGTTTACCTAGCATTACTTCTTTTTTTTTTTTTTTTTAAATATATACGCAAGTTGTGATGGAAAGTTGAATACAACCTCGTGTGAATGGGTAAGTATTCTTTGGCTAGTGCAAAATTCATCCTTCCAGAACCATCAACGACCTCCATGAGACCACGAAGCAGATGGTGGCAACGGGGTTCCGGAATGAGCAATCGCACATACACATTAGCTATCGGAAATCCATGAAATGGACACTGCAACACAATGTCTGAATCTAAATGTAGAAAGTAGAACCAGAAAACGAACACGAAGTTACAGCGTTTGAATCCAAATGTAAATATAGGAGTCGCGTGAGGTGTGAAGTGTTGTAAGATCCCACATCGCCCAGGGAAGTGATCTTTATATGTATATTCACATCCCTACCTAGCACAAGGTTTTTTGGGAACTCACTGGTTTCGGGTTCCATAGGAACTCTGAAGTTAAGCGAGTAGCGCGCGAGAGCACTCCCATGATGGGTGACCCACTGGGAAGTTCTCGTGTGAGTTCCTAGAAACAAAACCATGAGGGCATGGTCGGGGCCCAAAGTGGACAATATCCTGCTACGGTGGAGTCGAGCCCAGGATGTGGTAAGGGCCCGGGTCAGGATGTAACAATTTGGTATTAGAGCCTAACCCTAGCCGTGGTGTGCCGACGAGGACGTCGGGCCCCTAAGGGGGGTGGATTGTAAGATCCCACATCGCCCAGGGGAGTGATCCTTATATGTATATTCACATCCCTACCTTGCATGAGGCCTTTTGGGAGCTCACTGGCTTCGGGTTTCATGGGAACTCCGAAGTTAAGCGAGTAGCGTGCGAGAGCACTCCCATGATGGGTGACCCACTAGAAAGTTCTCGTGTGAGTTCCTAGAAACAAAACCATGAGGGCATGGTCGAGGCCCAAAGCGGACAATATCGTGCTACGGTGGAGTCGAGCCCAGGATGTGGTGGGGGGCCCGGGCCGGGATGTGACAAGTGCGGAGGCATGTGAGTGATGGAAAAAAAAATGGAACCAAGAAACTAACACTGCGTTGAAGTGTCTAAATTTGTGTTGACCTATTCCAAAATTTAAAAAATATGAAAAATGAGGATGTTAGTTGAAGTGGGTGTCATTCGTAGTGGAAGATTTTGTAATTTTTTTTTTATTTTAAATGCATTTTAAATAACACCTACATGATTGATGCTCTATTTATAATTAACATAAATCTTGTTGGTATATTGTTTATATTGTAACTTTTATTGATTTTATATAAAATCACTCTTAATGTAAATATATTTTTGTATTAGAAAAAGAAAAAAAAAAACTTAAATTTGAGTATGTGCATTAGAAATGATTAGAATATGACTCGAATGTTACTTTTCTTGTTAGCATATTTCCATGTTGGAGTGGACTAATTGAAACCCAAATGCAAGTTTCAATTTAACACAAATGCTATGTGTAGGTTTTTAATTTTTCAGTTTGCAAAAGGAAAAATATTATAAACACTCTCGTCCATTATAGATAACTTACCTAAAAGCACATTGCACTACACGATCGAGCTACTGTTTGACACTTACTTTATCTAATAACATATAAGAATTTTAGGCTATCTCCAATGTTTTTGCATAAATTAAAAGTGATTAAGTCATACTTGACTTTAAATTTAACTTGGAAAATTATACCATCTCCAATGTACATTTTACTTTAGCTTTTAACTCTTCTTCATTAGAATTGGTTGAACTTAAAGAATTTTTTATTTTAGTTTTATTTTATTTCGAATCATAAACCACCATAACACGTACATTTTATTCCATGACATAAAAATCCATCTTCAATATTCTCCTTGTTGATTCCGCAAAGAAGAAGCATTTGGAGTGATACAAGTCATGCCTTACAAATAGCAATGTCTTCTTCATGAGAAAATTATAGACCTCTTGGCTTCTTTGGTTTCCTAGCTCGAGTATTAGTGTTTTTCATATTGCATGTGATGAAGCTAATTGGATTGAGGATTACAAGTATTGTTACATGGATCTTTCAATGATGTGGGAGAATAAGCCTATTTATAAATTTACTAATATATACATACAACTTGCAATAATCTCACTCAAGTTGGAGCAAGGATGTCATGCATGCCCCACTTGTCAGGCGAACTCACTACTAGACACAACCTTAGTAACCATAGTAATCATGTTGCATCGAACTAGACCTAGGAAACCAAAAGAGCCATGAGGAGCAACGTTGGAGCACATATGTCACATATGCCAATCAACCTCCACATGTTTTGTACGATCATGTTGCTTCGAATTATGAGCAATATCAGCAGTCGCTGTTGTTTTCACAATAGCGATTCATAACACCCTTGGGTTTGAACACAAACTCCCTCACAATTTTTTCAACCACAGTAACTCATATACACTATGAAACATACTACGAAACTCAACTTCTGAAGTTGATCTAGCAACCATTTATGTTTTTTGCTTCTCAAAGTAACCAAATTACCACCCACAAAATTAAAGTATCCAGATGTAGATCGATGATCAATGATAGAACTTACCCAATCTACAATTGTATACCTTCTACATTCAAATGAACATTTTGGAGAAATTAAGCCTCCGTCAGGAGCCATCTTCAAGTATTTCAAAATACGGATTACTGCACCTATATAAGCCTCACTAGGCGAGAGCATAAGCTGACTTACCACACTAACTACATAAGCAATCTTAGGTCGAGTGTGAGACAAGTAATTTAATCTCCCCACAAGCATTTGATACCGTTTTGTATGAGTAGGAAGTTGATCCGTAAATAAGCCCTGATGATGATTTAGCTCAATCGAAGTATTAATAGGTTTGTAATCTAATATACCTGTTTCAACCAACAAATCAAGAACATGTATTCATTGAGACAAAAAGGAAAAAAAAAAAAAAAAAACCATGCTTGGATCATGTGACCTCGATTTCAAATTTATAATTTAGTTCACTTAATTCCTTCATCTGAAACTCATTAGCTGGGTACTTTTGAAGACGTTGTACCTCATCTTGATCAACATCAGTCATTATTATGTCATCAACATAAATAATCAATGCATTTAGCTTGCTAGCTAGCAGATTTTGAATGTCTCTCAAAGTGTCCCTAAGGTCGTCACGATTCAACAGCCTGCACTGCTCTCGTTCTTTAGATGACTTCGATTCATCAAAGTCAAGATGTTAGGGTTTTGTGCATTGATCTCATGTAGTGTCCAAGGGATTAGAGTTGTGTTAGATTCAAATCCTGCCTGCAGAGGTATGATTGATAATCTGGCCTTCACGTTTGCTCCGCGCGCATGTTTGAATTAGCAATCTCAGTTGGGATCGAAACGGATGTCCACGTGATTAGATGTGCATTCGGAGTTATGGTACTCAAGTTCCGAAAAAAGAAAGATAGGGACTTAAGTTTGCGAAGTAGTCCCGGCTAGAGTTCTTCAAGACCTTCATTTGCCTTTCAATGTCCATGAAGTTAAGCGGTTCTCTACACGAATACCATGTAAGTCTTTTGAAACTCTTCAACAAATGCGTTGATCTTTAGTAAGGTCTCCTATATCTGATCCATGATGGGAAGGATTCTAGTAATGAGAACACCGTTGTTCCCTGGAACGGTTGATGCGTCATAGACTTGATTCGTTGCACCTAGGGTAGCAAGGGCATCAAGAAGCGGATTATTTCTTATCATGGCGTTAACTGAACTTTCTTCGACAAACATGATTGTGGTAGAGTAATTTGGTTGGGAGAATATAAGTTCACTCTCATTGAAAGCATCAATTGTTGGAACCAAAATCGCACACCACTATGTAAAGGACATGCACAAACTTGACTACCTATAAAAGAACAAACGATAGTTAGATCACCATGGCACTGATGGGTGTTGGCCAAAGGTTCTCCGACGGTCAAGTTAGTGATATATATATAAGACTTAAGCAGTGGGCAAAAGGATAGAGTATACAATAATTGCGTAAGTATAGATGTACCCTAGATGGGTGTATTTATACTAGTCGAGAGAAAGACCTTTTAGGATATATATACCATATTAAACTAGGAGAATCTAAGAGTATATCTTGCATCATTTTATAAATCATTACTTGTAACACACGCCAATCACTAGATTGTAGATATCTCCAAGAATATAGGAAACTTATCTGATCCCAAGTTGGATTAGGTTTACGTATCTTTCGAAACAAGAATGATCAATCTCCACGAAGTCGATGAACTTACCTACCTTTCCAAAACACAGGATGATGGTGGCACCGTTGGTCCGTTTGTGCAGCTCAATTTGATAGGAGTTGTTGAGTCCATAATCAGACTTCTAAAGTATTCGTATTCCCATTCGTCTTGCTCCAGCTCCAAAAAATCATGTCCCACACCATTTTTTACATAAATAGTCATTGCTCTTTATAATCTAGTCACAAGCTTATAAAGGGATGAAACCTCTTCTGCATATAATTCATAGTTTATGGCAATCGTAAAATTTTTCTTAGAAGTGCTAATAACAATAATTGATGGTTTTCAATGGTAGACAAATCCAAAACTAAAATCAACCCTAATAATCTCAAAGCCAACCTCCACTTCACAAACCCTAAAGTAGAGCCCCACATACATTCTAAACCAAACCCACACAAGTAGGAACCCATTACATCTTAATCAAATAATCTATTTCTTTTATTTTAATTGAATAATATGTTTCTAGTGATATTCTTTTTCACTTGTAAGTGAGAGGTCTTAGGTTCGATTCTCGTCAAAGAGAAATTTAAACCACATTGTTATTGGCTTATTGTAGGGTTTAGCCCACTTATGTATCATCATAGTGTGAATAATATCGTTTGTTGAAGAAAAAAGCCTCTCACACAAGTTCCGCGTATGCAATTTGCTTTGTGATTAGAGAGTATATTAAGAGAAGGAATTAAAATAAAATCCTTTTAAATTTATTTTAAAAAAAAAAACTTTTAAATTGAAAGACTACCGTGTCTTTTTACTGGAATTTACTAGTCAAAACCAAGTTACAATTATTGGTTAAAAAATCGAAAAACAAGGGCGACTTGAGGTTTTGTTGTTGCAGACAAAATGACCCAAGGTCAAGACTTTTTACTAAAATGAGTAATTTTCCCTTAACATAATTTCTTATTCTTAAGATTTTTATTAACTAAGGGTATTTTGGACTTTCAAACTATAAAAATGACTGAATTGTCTTTAAGATATTTGATTGATTGTTAATGAGATTTTTATTGACCATAGATATTGAGTGGTGCTATCTACACATATTTTTTACCTTCCAAACACTCTTTGTTAATTTATGTCATTTGATTTTTCTTCAATTCATTCAATTTAATGGCCGAAAATTGGGAGGAATGTGTGAGAAATAAAAAAATATGCGTGAATAACACTACCTTAAGTATTTTAGGGTTCTGCCACTATTTTGTTTTTTTTATTAAGGTTCTTGGCTTTATAAAAACTTACAAAAAAATGTCTACATATGTCTATAGTATAAATTAAGTCTAGTGTACAAAATAATGTGTATAAGATATTGCCTCTACGCCTTGCGTGTCTATTATTTGCTTTTCTCACATTTTTCCTCTTTCCCATGTTTTTAATTTTAATGTGCTCAATAATTTTGGCCCATTATCACAAAAGTAATAATATTATAGCAAACGAAACAAATTTGAAGAGTTTTTTATGCCCCACTTTAACTTCTTCCTCCGCAATCTTAAGTTGAGCCAAATAGGATAGAGAAATGTGCTTCACTATCTATACCAAAGTTTGAGTACCCTCATTGTAGTCTAAATGAATTTAAAATAGTTATTCTATAATCACTAAGTATTTCGGCTTAAGATATTTCTTTCACTTACAAAATGAGTGGTTTTTAAGTTTAATTTTAACGTGCATGACGAGTCCAATACTAGTTTATTCCTTTATCCTATAGACCTTTTGCAGTAAGCTAAAAAAAAGTGTGCGTGATACCAATATATTGAACTAATATAAAAATCACACTGCTACAGTAGGTTAAAAACTTGAGTGTGATACCAATTTATTGAACTCATGAGTTCAATATATCAAACTCATGAGTGTGGTACAAACATATTGAACTCACACTAGTATAGGAGTACTGTTATAGAAATCAAATTCAAGATGTCTGATTCCTATATATAGGTGTTACACTCACTTGAATTGTTGTGGAATGCCTTAGACCTTTTACAATAACTCAAAAAAAAAAAAAAAATGAGTGTGATACTAATATAATAAACTCATATAGGAATCACATTATTAGATTAGGCTGAAAATTTTGAGTATGATGGTAATACATGGAACTCATGAGTGTGATATCAATATATTGAACTCATACTAATGTAGTAGTAGTGTTATAAGTATTAAATTCAGATGCCTGATTCTTATGTAAAATTATCACAATCATTCAAACTACTATGAAAGACCTTAATATATATCTGTCATTGTATATATACAAGATTATTCCCTAAACCTTGAATCATTTTGCAGGTTTGTCCAAATATAATTTTGGTTTATTGACCCATTTATAATGTTTTAAGAGAAAATGATTGAATATAAATGATTAATAAACCCAATATGCATTAATTTGTTGGCCAAATTTATGGCGACGTGTCCACTTCTTTCGAATTTCCAATCATTGTCGAGACGTTGCATGTAATCTAACGTTCTCTATGGATTGGAAACGGCAGCACTTGGATGCTGCGGCGTCCCATCCACCACGGTGCACACTACTCGAAAAAAAATCGAATCAACGGTTGCGAGATGATCACTTTATAAAAAAATCACTTATCAACTTCTTTTTAAATCGGCGTAGGATGGTGGCTGCCTATCCATGAGTAGGACGGCGTCGCTTAGCTGCCCGTAGAACGATACTATCTCAGTCGTCCATCTGGAAAATATAAAATGTTATGATGATGATATTGATGTGGTGTCAAAAGCGAAAGCCCGCTTTTGCAGGAGTTGCAGCAGCATTACTCATCCACTTCTCGTCGGTAGTAAGTCAGCAAGTACAATCGACGGCCCAAAATCCAGGAAGTTGCCTCCCCAAACAGAGGGCATGAAATGCGCCACGTCGTCAATTTTCACTTGCATTAGATTTGGGAATATCTAAAACCAATTCGTTCTATTCGCTTGTTCTCTTTGTCAGGTCATGTCGAAAAAGATTTACATGTGAAGGACTATTACTTCGTGGTATTTTTTTTTTACTAATAATACATTTAATTATGTAAATAACTCTTTGTATAACAATAAATTATTTTTTATTATTAAAAAAAAAATCAGTCGATGATTTTGTTAAGACAGTTTATTTTTTTGAAGAACATAAATACTTGTATATTATTGAATTAATAAATCTATTTATTGAAATTGAGTTCTCTAAGATACGTATGATGATGATGGGATGGATGGATGGACGAGAGAAGGGGGATTAAATTGAAAAGGATAATGATTAGAAATGGGATGATGATGGCAAACGCCTCCTTTCCCGTAGAAATAAATGATAAAAACTTGGAAAAAACAAAACCACGACTGCGCGCAGCCAAAGCCGCCATTTCCCTTTTAAGTTCTTTTTTCTGTTATGATTTTTTGTTTGTTTTGGATTTCTTATATATTAACCCCCCATTATTCTTTTTTACATTTAACATCATTATTACTTTTATTATCTGATCACATCATTTTGAGATTAAAATTTGCAAAAACAACCACCAAAGTTTTGTTTCCTTTAAATATTGAAAAACGAAAAATTTATACATAAGGAAGCACATGATGACAATTATGAAGTAGGAGTTATTATTAGTATTATTATTTTTATATTATCATATATAGTATAGAACTAGTGCTAGTGTGTTTTTTTTGGTATTGGAGGGGGGACGGAAAAGATAAAATAGACGGGGACAGAAAAGAAAAGGGGAGATAAAAAGACATAAAAACAGACAGCACTTAGCACCACCACCGAATTTAACAAAGCTTTCTGCCTTTTGTGCATTTTGTTAATTTAATAAAATCCAAAAAGTAGAACGAAAAAAAGAAAGAGAAGGTGCGGAGATGAAATTCTAGAGAGAGAGGGAGGGGAGATGGGGAGGGAAATAGGGGAAAGGAAAAGCCCAAAAAATCAGGTATTTAAGGGGAAGGGGAATGGGAATGGGAAGGGCACTTGTATCTCCACCATCATGAACTAAAAACGGCCCTTTCTCTCTCCTCTTCCAAGTTCCATCCCAATTCCAAAAACAAATTCCCCAACTTTTCGTTTTTCATATTAATTCTAACTTTAAATCAGTGGGGATTTTCCGAAATCTAATTCTAAATTGTAGGGGATGTTTTTTTTTTAATGTTTTCGAGGATTTTAAGTGGGGCCCGCAGAAACCTGAAGCCTATATATGGTATTGCGATGATGGAGGTGAGATGTGCAGCTTACTCTGCTCACCCTTTCTTGCTTACAACTCACGTTATTTCAGCTCCCTCCTCCCTCTCTCACTCCCCCTGTATAAACACACACCTTCTTCCCTTCCCATTCACCTCCGTCCTGAAAAACTCAGGTGCGCCGAGTAACTAATCCGGACGACCTCGTTCTGATATACGCACCCCAATCTGATCATTAAATATGGGTGAGGATAACGGAAGGGTTTTTAGTTTAGTGGTGAGGGAGTTCGACCCGAGCAAGGACTGCGAAATGGTACAAAACGTCGAGAGGCGGTGCGAGGTCGGTCCCAGCGGCGGACTCTCCATATTTACCGACCTCCTCGGCGACCCGATTTGCAGGGTCCGCCACTCTCCTGCCTATCTCATGCTGGTACGTAATAACAAACAACCGGCCAACCGTATTTACAACTTCTTTTCTTCCCAAAAATTAAACGAAGAATTGATTGGTTTAACTTAGTTTACAAATATTTGGTGCTGATTATTTGAGTTTTTGTAGGTGGCAGAGCTGGTGGGGGAGGAGAAAGACAAGGAGATAGTGGGGATGATAAGAGGTTGCATCAAAACCGTTGCATGCGGCAAGAAACACTCTAGAAACGGTAAAAACGTTACCGCTGATGATGTCACTCCCAAGCCCCTCCCTGTTTACACCAAACTCGCGTACATCTTGGGCCTCCGAGTCTCTCCTTCTCACAGGTACACTACTTACTACTCTACACACCCTCCTATTTTGTCACCGCACCCGACTTAGATAGACAGGATACACAGTTACAGTAACGTCACGTTATAACGTTCCAACGTGACATTGTGTTATTAACGACGGGTGTACCTAGCCATCCAAGTCCTTCTCAGCCCCACAGAAAATTAAAGAACAGAAGCTTCATTTCCCTATTTTTTTAAATATTAATTAATTTATTTATTTTTATTCTGTTACAGGAGGATGGGAATAGGGTTAAAGCTAGTGCAGAGAGTGGAGGAGTGGTTTCGAGAAATTGGGGCGGAGTATTCGTACATGGCCACCGAGAACGATAACCAAGCCTCCGTGAACCTCTTCGTCGACAAATGCGGCTACACCAAGTTCCGTACGCCCACCATCCTCGTCAACCCGGTCTACGCCCACAGGGTCAAGCTCTCCTCCCGCGTCACCGTCATCCACCTCTCCCCCTCCGACTCTGAGGCACTCTACCGCCGCCGTTTCGCCACTACAGAGTTCTTCCCCCGCGACATTGACTCCGTCCTCAGCAACCGCCTCAGCCTCGGCACTTTCCTAGCAGTGCCGCGTGGAAGCGTGACGGCGGAGACGTGGCCCGGCGCGGATCACTTTTTGGCTGACCCGCCCGAGTCCTGGGCCGTCCTCAGCGTATGGAACTCGAAGGACATTTTCACGTTGGAGGTCAAAGGCGTGTCGCTTGTGAAACGCATGCTCGCGAAGACGACGAGGTTGGTGGATCGGGTCTTTCCGTGGATGCAGCTGCCGTCGGTGCCGGACATTTTCAGGCCTTTCGGGGTCCACTTCTTGTACGGGCTCGGAGGGGAGGGCCCACTCGCGGCGAAGTTCGTGAAGGCGCTGTGCGGCCACGCGCACAACTTGGCGAAAGAGCGCGGGTGCGGGGTTGTGGTGACGGAGGTGTCGAGCCGGGAGCCGCTTAGGTTAGGAATCCCGCACTGGAAGAGTCTATCGTGCGCCGAGGATTTGTGGTGCATCAAGCGGCTCGGGGAGGACTACAGTGACGGCTCTGTGGGTGACTGGACTAAGTCGCCACCCGGCATGTCTATTTTTGTCGACCCCAGAGAAATCTAATTCCGTAAAGAATCCAAATTAGTTTCCAACTTTTTTTTTTCCTTTTTTTTTTTTTTTGCAATTTTATTTTGGGTTTTAAATTTTGGGGTTGCCATTGTAACTTCCCTGTGGCCCTAGGTGGGTAGACTGAGCAAATGTTGGGGGTGGGAATAGAAGAGATGAAGGAAGAGGAAAGGATATGCAATCCCCTCAACTTTATTTTTTCCTTTTGTTAGCCAATGTATCTTTTTTGTAAATTGATGTGGCTTTTTAGATCCTCTTCTAGCCAAACGCAGCCTTTGGGTTCTTGTGGGGTTCATTTATCTTTTCTGGGTTTTGCTTTACCAACTTTCCAAAACAACAATTCTCTTCAATCTCCAAAAATGCGATTCAGACCAGAGTTGATTTCGACACATCATTTTGCTGCATATTCTTTTTTTTTTTTTTTTTTTTTTTTGTCGTTAAATCAAATCAAATAAAAAAAAATTAACGAGTGAAAAACAAGTGTGCATAAAGAGAAAATCCAAAAGTGGGTAGTCATTTATCAACGAGGAAATCTTGGGCTACGTGACCCTTGTTGGAATATCCTCTTGAATTTGTGCATGCAAAAGAAAAATTGGGAAAGCATATAAGCATAACTAAAGCTTTTTCCCAAATCACCTTTGGGGCCTTGATTATACCATATCATTTGTCCTTGATTATATGCTAGGTAGGAGAAGGGGATCCTTTTTCCTAAATTCTCTTTTTCGTTAATTATGTTCTAATTAATTAGTATCTTTCTAGTTATGGGCAGCGGCAATATTATAAACATTTTGACATTGACTAGGCTCTAAATTTATGAGATGTACTAGTACTGATGTTACATTCATATTCACATGTAGGACAAGATGCACATATCATATATCTTAACAAACATTTATATATAAATAGGTACGAATTCATGGACCACTTTTTTATTTTGAAGCAGGTTTTTATGAGATCCACTTTGTAATATATTTCAATGATCCGAACTATTCATCTTTTAGGTCTTCCCCCAAAGATCATGTTTACAAAAAATCACTCAAATTTAAAATCATACGATCATTAGATGAAGGGTTAGACTTTCTTGGTAGAACCGTATTCCTACACTTTCTTCACTGCAAATGAATGTCCTAATGGTTTTGGGTTTGTCTAATTTTATGCAAGGATAAACATGAATGATGTTCTAAAAGATAGGTGATTAGGATCGATAACCTACACTACAGAGTAGGACCCACAAAAACGTGTACAAAATTATGTAAAAAAATAGTGCCACCAATTCGCCCCCATATATATATATATATATATATATATATATATATATATATATATATATCTTATGCATTAAGCTAGCAGGCTTTTGAACATTGATTTTTGGTGTCACATGCTTCACCAAAAAAAAAAAGTTTGGATGGAAATGCCTCTCAAACAAAAAACTTCAAAAGCAGTCCAAAATAATGCATCAAATGTGGCAGGAGTATTTTCGTCAATTTAATAGTGTTTTTTAAGAATTAATTTTTTTTGTGCAATTTTTTATTTTATATTTATTAGTAGCTCACAATAGGCTAGCAATAATGTGATTCAATCAGTTGTTCATTAAATATTATTTTCTCTATTTTTAAACACGTTCAAAACATCTTAAGAGGTGTGTTATGCCGGTTATAAAAAAAGGTCTTTTGCACGCGCATAATAATGTGATTAAATTAGTTGTCAAATAATTTTTTTTTAACAAACGATATTATTTGACTTTCCTTTTGTCAATTCATGCATATAAATACATTTAAAACGTATAAATCACGCGTAACACTTCGTAATTCAAAAAATATCTTGTGTACCTGTGTGAGCGCGTGCTTGAAAGCTAGTGTATATATATAATAGTGCCGTAGTAGTAATAGTAGTACACTACTCTTTGTGCGGATGAACTTTCAACTTTGTGGTTCGGTGGTGTCGGGGAATTCTTTTTTCTTTCTTTTGGGTTGTTGGTTGTATTTGCTTTTGCATAACGATGATGATGAAACCGATGTTTACTTGCACCAAAAAGATGATAACGAGAGCAATGCAAGCTACATATAAATGGAGGAAGGTGAAAAGAAAGTTTTCTCTAGGTCACCGTCACCTTATGTAACCAATTCATTCATGTTAGCGCGTGGGTTTATTTATAGATATTGTAACTTAAAACGTAAATATGATTCGTATGCTTATATTATAACACATGAAGTAAAAACTTTACATAACGATGTGAGAGCTAAATTTTTGGCAAAGTACGATCAAGTTGTGTGTTTGAGTGTTCCTTTTTCTGTTCTTGTTCCTCGTCCTTTCCTCCACAAGCATTAAGAGCAGCCATCACTTTGCCTTCTCGTTATGGTGCTTCTCATTTGGACTTTGGGACATCTTGGTGCGTGCATATCATGCCTTGGATTAGGACGTTTTCTATTGAAACTTCAATTATTGCTGGAGTTTAGAGACCGTTAGTGTCCCACATCGGGGAACTTTTAGTTCCCATTGCCATTTATATAGGTCTAGTCCTTTATTCTAGTAATTAGAACTTGAACCGTTTGGAAATGGATTGAAACCTTAGGTCTTATGGTTGTGTGGATTAGGTCTATATAATATAGCCTAATACAATTAATATTAATTAATCAAGACAAGGGCCTTGGGGCACTTGGGGCCTTGGAAGTTAAAATGAATCCAAGTTCATTAATTTTAATTTTGGATTAACTTGAAATACTTTTTTATTAAGAGACACATCTCTTAGAAAGAGTTTTGTGTTTTCAAATACATTCAACATGTATTTGAACGGGTGTGAAACAACGTATATATTTGCGATCATAGTTTCCAAATAGGATCATCTTTTTCTTCCTCTTTCTCTTCCGTACAAAAATTTCTAGAGAGTAAACACACAAAACAATTCTCTAGAATTCTATAATCTAGTGCAGGTTATAGAATTAGGTAGTTGTATCCTGGTCGAGCAGACGTTGTAGAACCACAAGCACAAGAGTGGGACCGAAATACTGTCGAAGGACATAATTTTTGCACTAGCCTCTACCTGTGGTTAATCAAGTTAGTATCAATTTAATTCTTGTATTTATTCATGTTATTTAATTATGTATAGCAAGTATTTTTCATTAATAAAGTATTTCAAGTTCTGTTATTTCTATTATTTTTATTTATTTCTGAATTGTTCTCCAACAATCTTTGAACAATATGGAACAATCAAGAACTAAACCTCATTCTGAAAAGCCTGAGAAATTTAAGGGTGGAGACTTCAAAATATGGTAGCAGAAAATCCTGGTTTATATAACAACACTGAATCTGGCTAATGTCATGCGTGAGACTGTGCCTAGTGCAGAAGAAGATGATATTCTTGCAGAAACTTTAAGGGCTATAGATGCTTGGAATCATAATGATTTCCTCTGCAAAAATTATATTCTCAATGCATTAGATGATTTGTTGTATGATGTCTATGTGGTATGCAAGACATCCAAGGAACTTTGGGAATCACTTGAGAAAAAATATAAAACCGAGGATGTTGGTTCAAAGAAATTTATCGTGGGCAAATTTTTAGACTACAAAATGGTGGATTCAAAGTCCGTTGTCTTTCAAACTGAAGATCTCCAGAAAATCATCCATGACATTCATGTTGAAGGGATGGTGATCAATGAGTCTTTTCAAGTGGCGTCAAGGCAATAACAACTGTGCAAACCTGATTGAAAATGGTGTGGATGCATTGGCTGCAATGATTTCTTAAATCAACCTTGTATCTGACCATGCTGATTGGTGGATAGATACCGGTGCAACTCGCCATATATGTTGTGATATAAATATGTTCTCTTCATACCAGAAAGTCGAGGGGAACGAGCAGCTGTTCATGGGAAATGCATCTGCATCTGTTGTGGCTGGAATAGGGAAATGTGTTATGAAATTCACTTTTGGAAAGGAATTAACCCTTCTTGATGTGTTGCATGTCCCCGATATAAGGAAGAATCTTGTTTCTGGTCCTATCCTTAGTAATAAGGGATTCAAACTAGTTTTTGAGTCCAATAAGTTTGTACTAACTAAAGGGGGAATGTTTGTGGAAAGGGTTACCTTGCTGATGGATTATTCAAGCTAAATGTACTTGCTAATGCTATGAATGAAATAAATAATGCTTCTGCTTATATTGTTGATTCGTCTAATTTATGGCACTCTAGGTTAGGACATGTAAATTTTCGTTCTCTTTTTAGAATGCATAATTTAGGTTTGCTGCCCAAACTTGACTATTTAGATAATGTTAAATGTGAGACTTGTGCAGAATCGAAATTTGCAAGTCAAAGCTTTAAATCAATGCATGAAAAATCCAATAATTTATTAGATTTAATTCATAGTTACTTGTGTGATTTTAGATCATATTCAACTCGTGGTGGAAAGAACTATTATGTAACATTTATAGATGATTTCAGTAAGTATTGTTATGTTTATTTACTTCATAGTAAAGATGAGAACTTGGATATGTTTAAGACATATAAGGTAGAAGTTGAGAATCAACTTAACAAGAATATTAAAGTCTTAAGGTTCGATAGGGGAGGAGAATATGAGTCTCATACATTTGCTGAATTTTGTGCCACACATGGCATAATTCATCAAACAACAGCCCCCTATACACCACAACAAAACGGTTCAATAAGGGAGGAGAATATGAGTCCCATGCATTTGTTGAATTTTGTGCCACACATGGCATAATTCATCAAACAACAGCCCCCTATACACCACAACAAAACGGTGTTGCCGAATGGAAGAATAGGACTTTTAAAGACATGATCAATTCCATGTTGAATAGCTTTGGGCTTCCACACAATTTGTGGGGTGAAGCTTTATTTACTGCAAATAAAATTTTGAATTGAATTCCACCTAAAATGAGAAAGGAGTCGCTGTATGAATTATGGAAAGGAAGAACCCCAACGTTTAAATTGCTTAAAGTGTGGGGTTGCCTGGCAAAAGTACAAGTCACATTGCCAAAAAGAACAAAATTAGGGCCTAAAACTATAGTTTGTGTTTTTATTAGTTTTGCATCTAATAGTTCAGCTTATAGATTCTTAGTTTTTCATTCCGAAGTAAGCGATATACATGTCAATACTATTATAGAATCTATAATGCAATATTTTTTGAGGAAATATTTCCATACAAAATGGGCAAGTCTAATATCTTGAAAAGGAGATTACATGATGATGTATTCGAGGTTAATAACGAACCTAGAGAACATGATGATGGTTCATCCTCGTCTAGAGTTCAAGAAGAAGAAGAATTTGAACCTAAAAAGAGAAAAAGGACAAAAATTTGAAAGGACTTTGGGCCTAATTTTGTGACCTTGTTAACTATGACAGAACATCAATCATTCAAGGAGGCCATGTCCACTCCTGAAGCTCCATTTTGGAAGGATGCCGTTAACAGTGAAGTAGATTCCATTATGCAAAATCATACGTGGGAATTAGTCGATTTGCCTCCTAGCAATAAGCCAATTGGGTACAAATGGATCTTTAAGAAGAAATTAAAACCAAATGGTACAATTGACAAATATAAGGCTCACTTGGTAGCTAAAGGATACCGTCAAAAACATGGTTTGGATTTCTTTGATACATACTCGCCTGTAACAAGAATTACTTCAATAAGACTGTTGATTGCTATAGTTGTAGTCCATAACATGGAAATACATCAAATGGATGTAAAGACTGCATTCTTAAATGGAGACTTAGATGAGGAAATATATATGGAACAACCCGAGGGGTTTGTGGTTAAAGGTCAAGAATACAAAGTTTGTAAACTTGTGAAATCGCTATATGGGCTTAAACAGGCTCCAAAGCAATGGCATGAAAAATTTGACCATATTATGATCACACATGGATTTAAGATAAATAAGTGTGATAAGTGTGTCTACAAAAAAACTCAAAATAATGCTTGCGATATGTTGTGTTTATATGTAGATGATATGCTTATAATGGGAACTAACAAAGAGATAATAAATTGGACCAAGAAGATATTGAAATCAAGTTTCGATATGAAAGATCTTGGTCTAACTAATGTGATTTTTGGTATAAAAATTAAAAGAAACCAAGAAGGCTATACTCTCACACAATCCCATTATATAGAAGCTACACTTAGAAAGTATGGTCATTTGGAAAGCAAAAATGCAATTACTCCTTTTGATGACAATAGCAAACTAAAGAAAAATAGTGGTGGTGCTATATCTCAATGTGAATATTCACAAGTTATTGGAAACCTTATGTACATTATGAATTATACAAGGCATGATATAGCATACTCAGTGAGTAGACTGAGTAGATATACATGCAATCCTGGGCATGATCATCAGGAAGCTTTAATTTGAGTATTGAGATACTTAAAGCATACAATGAATTATGGATTACATTATACGAGGCATCCTCTTATGCTTGAAGGATTTATTGATGCGAATTGGATATCTGATAGTACTGATACGAAATCCACAAGTGGATATGTATTTACTTTGGAAAGAGCAACAATATCTTGGAAATCTTCCAAACAAACGTTCATAGCCCGATCAACAATGCAATCAGAATTTATAGCTCTTGACAAGGCTAGAGAAGAAGCTGAGTGGCTAAGAGATTTTTTGGAAGATGTTCCCATATGGCCTAAACCTGTAACAGCAATATGTATACAGTTTAGCTGCACAATATCAAGCTAAAAATCGTGTATACAATGGGAAGTCTAGACAAATTAGACGAAGGCATAATACAATAAAGCAATGGCTCTCTAGTGGTGTAATTTCTAGTGACTATGTCTAGTCAAAAGATAATATTGCTGATCCGCTTACTAAAGGTTATCTAGAGAGCAAGTTAAGCATACATCGAGGGGAATAGGTTTAAAGCCAATAGAGTAAAATGAAACTGCCAGACGAAAACCTAACCTAATTGATTGGAGATCCCATGATCTAGGTTCAATGGGCAAACTAGTTTGGCTAGATTCAAAGAAGAAACACACTTACATACCCATTCCTATGATACAATAAGTGTGGTGACTGCTGATGGGTGTATGATACATTAGTTTAATGATATTGATACTTGTAAATCAATTGGAACGATAGCAGCCTATTCTTAATCAATATCACATACATGAGAGTAAATGTGGGGTCGCATTTATGAGAATTACATGGCTACATTCTCTAAAGCTCTCATGAATCCAGGATTTTTTCAGGACCAAAAAGAACACAAACGTATAAATTTGTGATGTGTTGGTGTGGCATATATTTTGCTTATTATCTTGGTTTATTGCAGAGATGAACAGTTCAAGATTTTATATTCACTACATCATCTAGTAAATCCAATAAGTATATACTAAGGTAGGTTCAAGTCCAAAAGACACCTCTCCTGATATATGTCACATCTATTATTTACTCTTGTATCTTAGTTTCTCTAGGACCACATAGTCATCTCAAAATGTGGGGTATTGCTGTAGTTTTAAGACTCCTAGTGTCCCACATCGGGGAACTTTTAGTTCCCATTGCCATTTATATAGGTCTAGTCCTTTGTTATAGTAATTAGAACTTGGACCATTTGGAAATGGATTGAAGCATTGGGTCTTATAGTTGTGTGGATTAGGTTTGTATAATATAGCTTAATACAATTAATATTAATTAATCAAACAAAGACCTTGGGCCTTGGGGCCTTGGAAGTTAAAATGAATCCAAGCTCATTAATTTTAATTTCAGATTAAGTTTTTTAATTAACATATTAATTAAGAAATGTTTGATTAAGAGACACAGCTCTTAGAAAGAGTTGTGTGTTTTCAAATACGCTCAACAGGTATTTGAAAGGGTGTGAAACAACCTATATATTTGCAATCACAGTTTCCAAATAGGATCATCTTTTTCTTCCTCTTTCTCTTCTGTACAAAAATTTCCAGAGAGTAAACACACAAAACAAGTCGCTAGAATTCTATAATCTAGTGTGGGTTATAGAATTAGGTAGTTGTATCCTTATCAAGCAGACGTCGTAGAACCACAAGCACTAGAGTAGAACGGAAATACTGTTAGAAGGACATAGCTTTTGCGCTAGTCTCTACCCTTGGTTAATCAAGTTAGTATACATTTTATTTCATTTTGCATCGCAAGTATTTTTCGTCAATAAAGTATTTCAAGTTCTGTTATTTTTGTTATTTTTATTTATTTCTGAATTGTTCTTCAACAATTATACTATATATACACACACATATATAAAATAAGAAAATAAGGATATTGTGGAGCATTGTGCAGTGATCGGTTACGTGCCTCTTAACTCCAGCTCGCTAGACCAAGAAACAGACGAAAGCTTTTGCATGGGACAGTGATGGTACATTTACCCTTCAATATATCAAATTACACAAATTAAACAATGTAGTACTGTTGCGCATGCCCCAAGTGTTGTTAGTAAGTGCTAAAAGATAGCTTGGTACTAACAATTCTAATAACTCTCTTTTGGGTATGTAACTATCATTGTTTTGGTCCATTATCAACATCTTCAAAGTACTTTTGTTTGTTAATAATTATCGATATATTAATGCAAAGGATGACAAGTTACTATCAAGTGAGGACAATAAACAAACATGTTGGGTGGTGAAGAATGTATGAAAAATTAGAAATGGGGTGATTGATGCTATCGAGAGTTCTACAAATACACCGGTATATAGTATAAATGGATTAATTGGACGATTAAATTTGCATAATCACATTTTAACAGTTTTAATTCAATTGTTGAAATATCAATGCATTACATACATTAGTGTATTCTAGAAAAGCTCTAAGATTATATTAATTTGCTGCACGCAAAAAGGTATAGACATTGGTGGTAAGTGAGTGAGTGAGTCTTGTGGCCTTCGCGGAGTTTGTGCTATAAAATATCATATGATTCATGAACAGATCGAAGAGGATGGATTGGTTGAAATATGAAAAATTAATGTGAAATCTGTAGTATGACTTGCTCAGTGATTCCCAGGTCATGCATGAGAAAATATAAACATATAGAATCTTAATTACCAAGTCCTTTATGCAAAGGGATTTTTATTGTTTTCAATAAAAAGGGATTACGTGTGAGGCCCACTTCATGTCGAACTTCAATGATCCGAACTATTTATTTTGTAAGTCTCAATTCATAGATCATCCTTGCAAAAATTCAATTCAATCCGAAACCATTTGCCTATTTAATTATCAAAATAAAATTTCATTGTTTCTTATATTACAAAGTATTTGTTAATTTTTTTGAACCCAATTAGATGTCTTAAATATTTCCGATTTGGCTAATATTTTGTAAGGATGATCTATGAGGTGCAACTTGAAAAATAGACGGTTTGGATCGTTAAAGTTTGATGTGGTGTCAACCCACAACTAATCCCCATTTTTATAAAATAAAAAAAAATTAAAGAAAAAATGAGGATCCCTTCCCTTAAAGGCTTCCTCACTGTAATTGAGGGCAGATTTAAATATTCTATATGTAGGACTCACTTAAGTGGATCATGAAGAAATATCAATCATACTATAATGTAATTGTAAAGAAACCTTTTAATTTAATAATTAACCATTGCTATATGGGAATACCTCCTCCTTTAGTTAATTTGGTCAGGTTTTCTGTTTAACAACGTCTAGAATCGAAAACTGAAAAAGTTTGCATTATAAAAAGTAACCCTTGATCACTTTCAGAATGATTTAGAAATTGGGCAATGATCTATTGGGGCTGTTACCAACTATTGGTTTACTATAATCTTGTCCGTTAACAAACAGAGCAAGTGCGAATCAGCTTCTTTTATACAGATTAAGAGTGAGCAACAACATGTATATGACTTGTTTGGTACACATGTGTTGAGTTTAGTATATAGAACGTATGTGGCACGCACGGCGAGTAACTACTAAACTAATTACGTTCTTCTACGATATTGCCGATGCAGGTGTGCCAATTCGCTATTGATCTTGGACGGGGGCGGATAGGATGAATGTAGTGTTGTGGTGATGAAACGCGTTATTGACTTTTGACCAAGGAATGAACACTCTTAGCCTTGGATTCTAGAACCTAAAGAAAAGGCTATGCAATTCACTACTAAGTTTAGGATCTTCTGCACTAGGTTTGGCTGCTTCAACTATATGTGTAAAGATAGGTGTGCCGAAGGAATCAGGTTGTAGAGACAAATATGCTCAAAGGAAATGAGCATCTTTACGGTAAAAGGAGTTCGGCCGTTTGAATGCCAAATAATGGAATTTTACTACCTGCAAAAATAAGGATAAAAACACTTTAACTTACTCGCAAGAGAACAAGGTAATAGTAGTATAAACGGCTCAAGTAAGGTCGTTCTCTACAAGAATTGATATGAATAATTTGTAATTAAATGAATCCTTAATTAATTATTTGAAACAGATTTATAAGAAGAATTGAGATTGTGAAATTAAAGATAAAAGAAGAAATAAAATAATCAAAAAGTGAAAAAGAATTATTTTCGGCAAAAACAGAAAAGAATAAAATAGTTTTTGGAAAATTTAATTATAAATGGGACTAGGATTTACCGTCGCCATTAACAATCTTATATAATTCTACCAATTAGTTATGAATAATACATGCAAACTTTGAAGATTGGGTTTTTTAATGCATATTCTCCTCATGATGTTCAAGCGAAAAAGTATATCTAACATGCAATTTGTCTGTAATGTTCAGATCAAATGTAAATGCAAGACTCATTAAGTTTTGTGAAAACCCTTCGAAAGGCCATGCAACCCTTAAGAGCGTAATGTTTGCCTTAGGTGAAGTTACAATTATCAATCACAAAAAGCTCTCCTCAATATTTCAAGGTGATGTTCCAATAGAAATTACATCAAATTACTTGTCTAAATATCCTAATGGTGATCAAGCATTAAGAAATATATAGATAGTTTAAACACAGTGATTAATAATTTAATGTAAGCATGCATAATTTCATAAGCAAATTGATAAAAGACTACATACTCATGCTAAGACTCGTGACCTCGCCCTAGTAAAAGGGAATTAGTTACGCATTACCATAATTGAAAAGAAAAAAATATCATTAAGAAGAAAAGATGGAAAACACCCCTGAAAGAAAAATACAAATTGCCAAAGCCAACCAAGTTCTCTAAATTGATGCGTAGAGAAACCTTAATGGTCAGGTGGTGCTTATAAACAACACCTTATTCCTAAACCTACCTAATTAAGGTCTTCTATAAAACAAGGAAACAAAATAACAAAAGGATAACTTAAAATTACAATCCTAATCTAACTAGGCAATCTACCTAGTCATAAATACTTCACATTTTTGGACCGAACCAACACCATATCTAGCTCAAAAGATTTTATTTTTAAAGATCAGGGCGTCCTCTACAACTTCGTAGAAGGGTCCAACTCCAGAGAATGTCATATTCATGCTCAAAAGTCACAACTAAGTCCAATAGGTCAATCTGCCAACATTGAGCGCTAGTCCTTTAACTACTCCAACTAGAGATTCTCCAAAACTCCATCATTTCACCACTTTTTGCATATAATAAAGTCACATGTCCTACATTTGAAATATAAAACAAAGGATTAAAATCTCACCAAAATAATAACCAAAATATACTAAGAATAGGGTAAAATATATATTATGAAATCGTCATAACCAGAATCTGTAATGCACTTATGAGTAACTAATCATGGGACATCTCACTTCACTGGGAAAGCTGATGAGGTGACCTCTTTCAGCGAAAGTATCTGTAGGCTCTTCACCGGCTAAGACTTAGGATAGATAACTAATCAAAATGGTAGTGTTGTTTAACCAAACTAAAGGTACTCCTAGATCGACTGATTATAGGGCTCAAGTGATGTTCAACCGAACTGAATGTGTATAGACAAAGGAGTTAGTGAACCAATTAGTGTCTTTATCAGATTTAAGAAGATTCCGTATAGAGCATTTGTATGTTGAGTTGAAGATCATTTCTACGTTGTAAAATCACTTGTATTTATATAGACATGCTTTGCCTTGGATGGTAAGTTGTAGAAACAATTTTAGTTCCGCTTAGAAACAATCTGGAGCTTCATCCCATCTTAATTTCACGAATCCTCGCAAATAATTATAACCATTTGATGGTGACTATCCCACCTTGATCCTGATCTTTATTGAACGTAATGATTATCTTATGAGAAGCCTAGAACAAAACATCATCGGATGCTAGCCATGTATTTTAGCCAAGACCACGTGACAAATGTGTACATGCTAATCCCATCTTTTGTCTCATCTTCGTGCTAGTTCTTTGGCTGATCCCAACCTAAAGCCTATGTTCTCCTGTTTGCATATCCATATACACCCAACCAACCTCATGCAGAGTAAAACTCCTGTCGCAAATAAATTGTATAGATACTTGTTGACATCTGATTACGTACGTGTCTTCCCTTTGTCTGAAAGTAACATCAAAATACATGGCAACAACACACATAAATTCCTTGCACCATTGGACTCTTCTTACTCGTCCGTTACGCAAAAGATAATTCCACAATATCATCATGGTAATTCATCCAAGATAAAAATTTGAATTTCCCTCAATTAATATTCATCATTATATTCGATCCAACGACCTTGATTGCACGATCCAATTACATAATATTGAGTTCAAACAACATGATTGAACTGAAATAGAGAATTCTCAAATTTCAGGGCATACTTAATATGGAAGTAACGGTTTTTTTATTTAGAGAGAATTAAAAGAGAATTAGCTTTGAAAAAATTTTCATCTCTTCTAATCTTATCATTTTAAGGAGTTGTTTTTTTTTTTTTTTTTTTTTTGTCAACACATTTCAAAGAGAATTAGAATCGATAAGTTTTCTTCATGCGCAACTCACCTTCTATCCTTTAGGTGGCCATAATTTCGTATGTTCTCCCTTTAACATCTTTAAATTTGTGATCCATTTCAATGCAATTATGTGTACCAAACGATTAAAAGTGGTAGGATTAAACACTTCGGAATTTTTATTACATATATTAATCTTTAATGAATATCGTTGATTTGCTTTTCCGGGTTGTGTTCTTGTAATAAAGTTCGTGTGTTGTACACATCTCTTATGTATTGTTGTCTTTTTTAAAATAATATCTTGATGAATAAGAGAAAGTTATTAACTATATATTTCAAATTAGCCAACTATTTTACCCTTATTTTATTTATTGCAACATCTTTTTCAAGTGGGATTCAAGGAAGATTGTGAATACATAGATGGACAAACATAGGGAGATCTTCTCTTCATATTTTCCCCTCCCTCTCTCTCTCTCTCTCTCTCTCTCTCTCACACACACACACACACACACACAAAGTCCAAAGTGAACTGGTACTGTACGTGATCTCTGTTGATGCATTGGTCTTCAAAAGTTTCCTGGGTAATCCTGAGAAATGTTTCCATCGATCTTAGCTGACGGCCAATCAAAACCTAATCATGATTCAGTTGAAAATAAATGGTCATAAACGAAGAACCAACCCTGAATTTAAGCATCTCCATACTTATATGTACCCAACAAAGATAGATTATTGTAAGAAAGTTCGTATTGTATCCTAAATTCCTAATTAGTTCCTACGTGTACGATGCTCACGAGCACGTGTAATCCAACTTAGCAACAAAACAGTAATCTTGGCATAAGACCGATTATTTTAGGATTAACAAGGAGCACTATAAAAAGAATTAGGTAAGTTGGGTTGAAAAATGTAAGGCAACTTCTAATTACCAGGGTCGTTTTCATTAATATATGGTAAACCAAACCTAATTGCATTTAATATATTAAGATATCCAGCTTAGCAAGTGTGGAAACTCACTATCCAAGTCCTGTCTTTTGTAAGTTGAGTGGGAAAAGATGTTCAAAAGGAAAAGGATTTTGTCAAATTCATTATTTGGGTTGACACTGCCCCTAATTTTTTTTGGTGGAGTTGTGGTAAAAAAAGTTTGGTTGGCCTTATCTTTTGCTGGTCTTCTTGGCAAGTCAATGGCCAAACGGCTAAATTAAAGCCTTTTTTGTTTAAGTGGTGGTGTTTTGTGGTGTGATGTGAGTTTTGTAGAGAGCATCTTCTTTTGAGGTCTTCCCCTTTGTTTAAGTTTCAATGGACTATGCTAATCATGGAACTTTTCTTTTTCAATCCTCGTTGAGGGGCCAAGACCAAGATTGAAAAAGAAAAGTTCCATGATAAGCATAGACATTAAACAATGGGAAGAAGCATGTATGAAGTTTTGGGTCACAAGCAACATAGGATAACACTCTCAGGAAAAGATTAGTTTGGCAATGCCACAATTTGCCAGACTCTGCGTCTAATCCATTGACGAGTTACTAACTAGAACTATATTTGTATCGAGTTCGATACCTAGTTAATGACTTGCGTATTGTGTGGCTCTATCTTCCTCCCCCTTATGGTAGAATATTGTTGCCTAAATAATGATTTGATGAATGGTTTAGACTCACAGTGCTTTATCACCGGAGATATATTCGTTTGTCTCTACCGCGGTTATCATGTGACTAGACACGAGAATTACTGGACGGTATGACACTTGGATGCATATATAGGACATAGTCTTGCCTGAAAATCACCTGATATTGCAGCAGTTGCTCTGCTTAGACTAGAAGAGCTGATGACAATTGCCAATTTTGCACTAGAGTAAATAAAATCCCAGGGAAGATAGATAGGCAATTACAAGAAGAAACTTCTACTTAGCTGTTAGAACTGAAAACCAACAGGTAGTCTGGGAACATAAATGTGATCATGAGCTCTTCTTACAAGAAACGAAATACCAAATCTCTTTTCTTCTCCAACAACACGACCTCTTTGGCTCAAAATCGCAGTGGAAAAACAGCTAAAACATGTCAGTTGATTCTATTCTCCTGATGTCAGATACACGAGGCGGTTTTACGAGTCAACAGTGTATACTTTTAATCTACTAAGCATGCCTGTAACTAAGATACCGAATTCCTCCTACTCCTCGAACGGGTGAATTTTGTTTCTTCTGCATTGCTAGAAGAACCAGGGCTCTCTGATGTATTAGAACTACTGATTTCACCACTCCTTTCTTTGCTTGACCACAGCTTAGAAAATATCTTTTTCGACATGAACATACCTTTCACTTTACCGGATGGAACTTTATCAAGATTTTTTGAAGCACCGGGGTTCCCATTTCTATCACTTCCAACTCCAACTCCTCCATTCACTTCGCCTAACCTTAGAGTAGAAATCTCACATTTTAAACCCTTGATTTCTTCTGCTGTCGGCACAGCATCCCAGTCGTCTTCTGTGTTGGTTGTAGACCTTGAGCTCCCATGAGACCCACCAGGGAGCAAGGCCCTGATGGAGCCTTGTAGATCAGGTGTACTGTTGCCACCGGATGCCGAAGCCCTAATCTGTTCAAAGAAAAGGACCTGCACAACAACTCTTAAGGGCAGCCGCTCATTTTGCACAGCGTGCATGCAGGCATCTACTGACAACTTCCTGCAGTCCATTAATTTGCACATTCTCTTCCTCTCACCCTTGCTGATCCCCGGGTGTTCCTGCATCGACACGCAATGGATCAGTTACATTTCAAAACTGAGAAAGCTCCCTACTGTTAGCTTTTATGTGAGTCTCACATTTAGACATGAAATTATGTTTACAAAATTCAAGTGATTAATGATTATGGTAGTTGTGCAGGTTTCATTGGAACAAAGGTACACTGAAGCCTCAACAACCCAAAAAATGAAATGGAGGGGAGGGAAGAGTATCATGAACTAACCCTTAGATACATGTCAATGGCGCGGTAAAGACCATCATGAGTTGGTCTCGAGAAGCTTGATACCATTTCAGCAAGATGGACAAACTTTGACACGGGTAAGTTGGGATCACGTGAAATCTCAGTAAGATAGCCGTCAACCAGCTTTGCCACCTTCACCTTGGAAGAATCCGATAACCTGGGACTTCTAATCTCCTGGAATTCACTTTCCATTGAAGGATCAGTCTGAGCACTTCGATCGTGTGTCACAAACTCTTCAATTAAGCTCTGCACTATATCAACTTCATATTTTATTGCTTCATCAGTTGGGGCTTGAATCAAAAGATCAGAAACTGTAGCCTCGTCAAGCTGCTGGCCAATTTTGCGAATTAACTCACATTTTTCGACCTCTCCACATTCCAACAGTCTTGCCGCTTTTAACAATTTAAGTAAGAAACTGCAAGGAACGCTGCCTGCAGGAAGTAAGGGGATTACAGTCTCCACCAATGATTTATTCTTTAGAACATCCCCCTGAATCATACCCTTGCTAAAACCTGACAACCTTCTGGTGGTATATGCCTTTAAGGCTTCCCCTATTACATCACCAGATATTCTTCCTTTGGTCTTAATTATTGTTATCACCCGCTTGTATAAATCAAGTTGAAGCCCACAGAGGTCTTCCACCCACCAGTCTTTTGGAACCGTCTGTTGTTTTGCCACACCATTCCAGTGTGAATCATCCCCATTATTAGACGGTAGTTTTTTGTGGTTATATGTATATGACCACTCCACCTTGGAAGTATCAATGGTAGCCTTGGAAGCTATGGAATCGAGGCAGTGGCTCACCACCTTAACTTCCTCAGACCATGGAAGAAGAGACCTCGTAGTCTGAAGAACAATAATCAAGTCTTTCCAGCTCCGGAAGATGCTAGAGTTTAGGAACACTTCAACCTTGTAGACTAGGTTTCCTTTATCAATAGTTTCGTACATCTCCAGGTACTCTGCTGCGCATCGAGTTGCAACCACATTGTATGCATTGAGAGTGACAGTCATGCCATAACAGAACTTGGCACATATTTCAAAAGCAGCAGGTCCGCCAGGAATATCATGGATGTGGATTTCATCGCTGTTTTCATTTGTGGTTGCGACCAGTTTCTGCAGGCGTGCACTCTTGGACAGAAGAGGAAACTACAGAAGCATCACAGATATATTAGAATGGATCATAACTAATGTTTTATATTAGAATGGATCATAAGTAATGTCTTAAAGAGCCTAACAAATTAACTAAGGAACTATTGGTGTCCCGAAACACCATCAATGTGTCTAAATTCAATGCAAGTTTGGCTGGTTAAGTAGTTATGGCAATCAAACAGATGCCATTACTGTGTACCCCATCAATCCATAATGTTAAAAAACAACAAGCTACCGACCAAAAAGTAGGATCCTGTTTAAGACCAAACAGGTTTCATACCTTGTGCAAATAAAACTTCACATCTCCGACATTAACAGCTACATCAGTTGCCAACTCAGTTGCGACATATCTGGATGCACAAATGTTCACGCGTCAATCATAAACTTGACAAAAATATGCACTTAATTGAATTAGAATAACCTGAGCAAACACAAAACAAGAAGCAGAAATTACACGAGTAATGCTAAGCAGAAAGTTCACCCGATGAAATGTAAATTTTCTTTTAAGTTTAACAGACAGCACGGGCCATAACCTCTTTAAGACTACAATTTTAAAAATTTAGTTTAGAAAGCATTATTGAACATGAACAGTGAATAATTAACTTTCATGGAGGAAATGGTTTTGCCTTAACAGTGAGATTTCACATCGCTCTACAATTTTATTTAAACTGATATCACGTTCGAACATTTCCATCATCAAAACTTCAAATACAGTAACACCGTTGAATCATAAGATAACACTAAAGTCGCATTCCATGACCTTGCAGAACTTAAATCTTGGTTCCTCATGTACCTACACAGACAACAAATCTACACCTGAAAAGGCGAGCGAGTCTAAAACGTGAAACAGGATTATTCAGAAATTCCGAAAGTTCTAACTTTTACCTAATCCATGTTGAGTAGATGAGGTCAACTACATTGTGCCTCCACTAAGAGTAAACATCTAAATTTAGGAAAGGACATTGGGACGCATCTCACAAACTACGGCAGAGGGCTAAATATACCAACAACCGGGTTAATAGCACACTTCGATTCATTTTCCAGCAAAAACTAAAGAAAAATAAACCATGTTACTCAGGTGACAAGATCTGATACTAACCTTATATTGTCTCCATCGGTCTGAAAGAAATCCGGTTTCGATCCAAGTTTCATGAACTTCATTTTTGGCAAGGAAGAGATCTACTTCTTAGTTTTCTCTCCTCCACAATTCCTGATTCCTACTAATGCTGCAAATATTCAACCACTGCTGCGAATTCGATACCAAAATCCCCCCGAAAACAAGGGGAAACTCCCCGAAAGTGGCGATTGAACAACTGACAACCTTGGATTTTAAGGGGGAAAAAAAAAACAGATCTTAGGAAAACTCTAGTGTTGTTCTACCTAGTGTGACCGAATCCTTCCCACAAAATGTTCACTTCCCTTGAATGAAAAGAAGGGAAGGGGTTGCTTCCTGAAATGGTTACACGACCCAATGGCTCCGGAGAAACAGGGCCAGCTCAGGAGACATTAGCCATTACCAACTGACCATCCCAAAACATATATAATTCTCAAAAATCCAGAAGCAAAAGAAATTTTAAATAAAAAAAAACCCCACTTGCTTAAAACTGACACCACCGCCCCTTGCCCTTATATGTTTATCCTTCTCTCACTCCAGATATTTGCCTTTTCAATACTTTTATTCAGAACCCAAAACCCTCCACAATCCACATTCCACCACCAAAAAATGTTCTTTCCTCTTTGAAATCAGAACACCTGCTGCAATGGCAATTAGCAAACAATGTCTGTGGTATTAGTTGAATTAAACCACCAGGAAAGTAGACAGAAAGCATCAATGTTTGGGGTGTTTAAGAATCAGCATCAAACACCACCAAGTGGGGGGGAAAAAATAAAGATGATCAGAATTGGTCAGAATATCCCATGTCGCTTACCAAAAAAAAAAAAAAAAGAATTGAAATTTCATCCAAAGCAACTCATGCTGCAGATTTCTAGTATGCGACCACGTGGTTTTCGGGGAAGGATTCAATGACCAAGATTTAACGGCTAAAAATTCCTAAACATTTCGCCTATGCTGTGATACATATACTAAATGCAAGAAATCTAAGCAAGCACAACTCAATATTAATTTTTGAATTTGCATAAATTTATTTAAACAAGAAAGCACCGAAAACCCACCTGAAATGAAGATCAAGGGGACCAAAACGAGCAAAAAGTTGTCCACTTCTAAAAACTGAATGATGGTATGAAGCAAATGGACCAGAGTGTGTGAAGAGGAAGAGGAAGGAAGCGTGAGAGTGGGAAGTAGTGGGTTGTGGTCGGTAAAGTACAAGGAATCAAATATTCAGTGGCAGAAACAAACAAACGCAACGAGGCTGCACGATATATGAGTATATCCTTTATCAGAATTAGGGGGAGAGAGAGAGGGGGAGAGAGAAGGCAGCAGCTAGCAAAAGCTGAAATCAGCCCAGAAAGTAGAAAGTAGAGAGAAACCAGGCAAGCAGAAGCGAGAGAAAGAGACCATCCATAAAAAGGATGAGGTGTTGCTTATCTTTGACAGCCACCAGAGCTAGACAGAACACATAAAGCCAACCTCAGTCTGTTCCCACTTCATTCTCTCTCTTTCTCTCTCTTTTGTTTTAACCCCTTTTGAATCAGCACCACCGCCCCCACCACGCACATCATTTTCCGCTCCCGACACGTCTAAACGGTTAAAGATGAAATCATGCAACTTTTTTCTTTTTCTTTTCTTTTTTGTAAACATGCGACTTAACTATAAACATGAACTCATAAATCGTCAAACATTACTTGTTGCTTTGTCGGTATTAGTTTAGTGGTACATACTAGGGGAGATGTAATTAGGATTAGAATGAAAGTTAGTTGCAAGTTAGGCTGAATTTCCACTAGATATTACTTGTTTATTGTTTATATATAAATACTAAATTTTATCAGAGTTGAAATTAAAACATTTCATTTACAAGAAAGAATTTACTAAATCGTATCCTAATTGTAAGATGATTTATGTTTTTCATTTCTCAAACACTGAGGTGGGCCAGAAAACATAAGAGCCAATATCTAGCTCCACTCTTGTTTATTTTCTTTTGACAACAATAGAGAAATCGATTTGCATATATTCAACTCTGTTCGACTCTAAAACCGATTTGCATATTTATAAAAGACCGATCGCCTCAACTAGCTTCATATTTTGATTGCCTTCTTCATTAAATTCGATCGATTTACAAACCCAATTACTCCGTAAGAACACTATAAAACACATCCAAAGAACTAGCTATATGCCTCACTCCCTCCCTTCACTAACACCATGTCTTCTTATTCATTAATTCCTCATTCTCTCGCAGCCACACCTCGTCTTCTTCCTTTTGACTTATTTCATTTGTGTCAAATCTTATAGGTTTAAGTACGAGGAGGGTTGGCTTTTTTGTTTTAGTTGGTACTTTGTTTCTCTCTATGAGTTGTTTCGTGCTTCTTAAGGGGTTTTTTGCATGATGCATATGCACTTCTGTGTTGCTTCTCTTTTTTGTTATTTTCTTAAAAGAATTTGTCAAATATTGTCAATCATGTCGAGGCTATAAGAAAAGTACGTAAGTTACCTCCCCTTAGGAGCATTTTATATTTTCTCAAGTACTCTCGAACTCTCTCATTTAAGGCACTAAACGAATATGTTTTTTTCACCTCTCAAACGGATTACATTTTTTATTTTCTAATTTTACGTTATTAACGTGGTAAATTTGGGATTTACATATCGGATTTTATTGAGCTCGAGCAAGTTGAAAGCGCAACATCTGTTGCTTGAGCTGGAAAATAACCAACTAGGGCTACAAATATGGTCTGAAAACCAAATGCACATGAAAACCACGTGATCCATTGATGCATTCCATTGCTATATACTCTACTGATTCAGTGAACCTAGGGCAGGATATGACTTCAGTCAGTCTTGTTTTCTGGAAAAATCTCATTGGATAATACCTCAATTGTTTATTGTCTGGTCCAATCAAAATGCTGGACCTATTTTTCTTTTTATCTTATCCAATCTTTTATATTCCCTCACATGTAGTGCTCCAATCCACTTCTCCAATGTCACTACAAGATTAACCAAAGTTTTATTCAATCACTAGGGTTAGTTTTATCATATATCGTATATATATTCTCCTCTAAACACACATCCCCAGATTAATGTCTTCATAGTTTAATTTTTAATGCATATATATATATATATATGAATATATTTCTTAGCATCGAGAATCCAATGACCTGCACGTAATATATACACACACACACACAAATATATATATATGTATGTATGTATGTATGTATGTATGCAGCAGATGGGAATATCAAATGTGAAAGAACGTTGCACCCTTAATTAAGATCTATATACGAAGATCCATGCAAGATGAGATTGATTCCTGAAAAGATGTCTGGACTCTCAACAAATTCTGAAACAAAATTTGAGTCACAAATCTTTGGTAAGATCTTCTCCATGAGAATTGGTCGGGTTGAGACAGGCATTATATTAGGGTTTAGTCAAAAGGTTTTCATTTTATCGTCAGACATTGCAAATTTGCACAACATGTTCTACAGGTCATTGGAAGTTTTTAATTAGGTCCTACATTATCAATGGAATTGGAATACCACAGAAATCTTATAGGGATGTGACCACAAGAAGAAGATAGGGGGAACATTGTGGATGCCAATTGTACTTTGACTTATATATGTACACTGTGACCCATACCATGTGGCCTTGCTAGCTAGTTTTTCTTTGCCCAACATTATCTAATTTATTTGTTTTTGTTTCTGATAAAATTATTTCCTTCCAGCTTAATGGAAAGTTCGCTAGCTATCAAGGTAAGGGACCACTTGAGTAACTGTAATTAAACCTACTTATGAACCTGGTTGTGTGTTTGTGTGACTGAGATAGTTCAATTTATCTTCATGCAGATGATAGTGACTTTTCAGATTCTAAAACAACTAGATAATTTAGTGTTGAAAATCAGAATAGTGCAAAATAAACGAACAAAAGAAGATGCAAAACTCGAAGAGGCAACATCTTGTCAGACTTACATCTAACTGAGTTACAAACCACCCTATTAAAAAAAAGAGATAACGCTAATCTCAATAAGTAAGCAATACAAATATTCACTTACAAGAAAATTTTAAGACATAAAATACCACAGATCCCCTTAAATAATAATGAAGCAAAAGGCTAACTAATATTATTTTTCCAAACACTAGGGCTTGAGTGGATTTCATACGATCCAAAGTAGCTACTTAATTTACGTGACTTGTAGTCCAAAATCAACCAAATGAAAACCTGGGTTAAAGCAGAGATGATGAACTGGGCTTAAATTATTTGCAGACAACATTATAAAGAAGGGGGAAGAAGCGGTTTATGCGAATTCAGGTAATTATGGAAGGGCACATGGCCACAGATTGTTTTATAATTCATGTTGATGGCATCAGAAAACTTAATTATAAATATGTTCTTATAATATTGTGAGGACCATATGGAGTCATTATGGTAGCTAATGGTTTCATGACAATATATATAAATATATAGCTTAATTAGAAGAAAAAAATATTCTGACATTCTTCAAAAAAATATTCTGACATAATAGTCTGCGATCTGTTATCTGTAATCCTTGTATTTTGATGCTGAAATCTTTTCCAAAGTTCATATATATTCAATATTGTAAAGCCGTTCCATCCGTTAAGCCGTCCTACTTCTTTCCTTTTGATCCCTAGCTAGCTACTTAGTTTGCTAGATCGATGTTAACAAACTAAATCATATCTGCCAAGATTAGACAACATACAAATTGCATCTAGAAAATGATAAGTTAAATTCACTGCCAACTAGTCCGGTGTTGATAACCCTAAAAAAACTTTAGAATCTTTCCCAGTTGGATTTCATGCCTTTCTTAATTAATTTTAAGTTTAGGAGGTGTCCACTCTGTTTAGCACATCCTTTAGGAAGTACTACTTCTATTTCCTTAGCAAGCCAAAAGCATGAAATGATTTTTTCCATCATTTCTAGGTTGAGTATGGGCACAATATTATTCATTCCTATGGCTGCCCTGTTGGCCTAGAGGCTATTGTTTGGCTTAGTGACTTATAATCTTAAGTTTTTGGAACTTGCTTAACATGTTATCCGATCCAAGCCATGTTTCCAAGATGACATGTCCTATTACACCAACTTCTTGTTGGTTTGCACGTACGATGCGTAGTGAGGCTGCATCTATATGTTTATCTTTCGAATGTTCACTTTTTACATGCATGATGAAAGTGTAGTAGTAATTTGATATACATTGTTGACTTATTCCTAACAACTTAAAATTTAAAATTATTGTTGTCTAGCAGTAATTAAGTTGGAATAACGGTTGGCTTAATATTAATATAATATAGTGTGCATGTCAATGCCCCAAACTTCAAATTTTTTCTCTTTTGGTTGTAACCTTCAAGTTTTTGGTCTACTGAACACTCCATGAGCAGCTCCTATTGAGCCCATGAACTCAAAACTAAAACAAGCATGTCCTACAACATGATTTCTGTATTGTTAATTACTTGGTTTCTTTACATTAACCTTAATTAAGAGTTAAAGATACTTTGTTGCGTGGAACTTGGTTGTGTGGTCCAAATCCTGAAAGTTAGGCTTTCGTTTTTCAGCTTTATAGCTTTTTGCCGAGTGCCAGCTGCCGAAGTACTTACCAAAATCATGAGTTCATGACCATGGTTTTGTTCCATAAATAAAGTACACAAAACCAAGTTCAATTTTTATGTATTCCGTTTTGGTAGTATGGCAGTTTGCCCGCATTGCTTAGAGGCCAACTCAAACTTAAGTCCATAAGAGTAAACATCTAAGAAATTCGCAACATCGTTCCATCTTGGTGCTTCTTTTTTCACCCTGTTTTTCCATAACTTAACCAGTTAATTCATTTACGAATTAAATTATTTATTTGAATAAAAATTGTTTATATGAGTTGTGATAATGATATATTTACACTAAGAGGTGTGGAGAATAAATTGGTATCAAGCTCTCTATTCATAAGATTCGAATCTGAGACCCCTCACTCGCAAGTAAAACAGAATATCACTAGACTGTAAAACTAAACGGTGACTTTTGTTTTTATTTTGAAGAGATGCAACTTTTGTTTTTTCAACAAAGGACACAACCTTTCTGAAGTGTTGCATAGGAGTGAGTTCGATTCCATTCCGGTTCAGTTCAGTCTTAGTTTAGTTCGGCTTTTTTCGATTTGGTTAAGTTTTTTATAAAATTGGAAAATTATAATTATTTTTTAAAATATGAAAATTCATTCTAGAGTCGAAGGCGAAGAGGCGGGAAGGGGAGGCACAATTTCTGGGAAAATTGTAATTATTTTTTAATGGATTGTGTCGTGCCAAACCTATTGAACGGGTAATGTGACCTGATTCGAACTTGATCCATTGAAATTAACGAGTAATATGACTCAACCTGTTACCCATTAAAGAAATTATATTTTACTATAATAAATAATCAAATGAAAAACTTCATTCTAAATTAGTATCTACATACCACGTTGCACTAAATTAGTATCCACACACCCCAAACCTTAAAACCTTAATCCTAAAAACCTAAACGACGATGTAACCATTGTCAGAGCGTAGAGAATGAGATCACAAGTATCAACACAGTTTTTTCATTTTTTATTATGAATTATTATACATTTTCAACTCCACCTAAAAAATAGGGTTTGGAGGGTTTGAAAATTAAAACAACAATGTACCCATCGTCAAAGCGTAAAGGATGCGATCATGAGCGTTTGCATATTTGTTTCACATTTTTTGCACTTATAAATTAGTTATTATGAATTTTAACGTAATTTTATTTTTCCTACAGAATACAAAAGCATATTAAAAGAATAATTAATTTATAAGTGTGAAAATGTCAAAAGATATGCAAACGCTCGTGATCAATTCCTCTACGCTTTGACGATGGGTATAGAGTTGTTTGGATTTTTGAAACCTTCAAACCCTCATGAACAGGGTTTTTAAGGGAGTTCAAAACAAATGAAAATTCATTATAATTAATTTACAAGTGTGAAAAATGTGAAAAATATACAAACACTCGTGATTACATCATTTACGCTTGAAGATGGTTACACCGTCATTTCGATTTTTAATTAAAGCCCTCCAAACCTCATGAATAGTGCTTTTTGTCTGAGTGCAAATTAATAATAATTAATAAAAATTCATAATAATTAATGTACAAGTGTGAAAAATGTATAAATATATATATGTATACAAATACTCCTAATGACAAAGCTCTACAACTTTCGTCGAGGGGTCAACTCTGAAATTCGACATTATAATCTATAAATCCTAGGTTTATATTTAATCATATATTTTACGTTTATACTCCATTCTTCTCACTGAATTTTGTTTTTTCATATTTTCATTTTTTGAAAACATGATCTTTTAGTTGATTCAAAAAGAAGAATTGTTTGGATCATTGACATCGCATTCAAATTTTTACGATCAACAAAAATATTGCTCGGAGTTTATAAGATTTATAGAAATTATATAAAATTAACTCATATTTCAGCTAACCATAAATATCAGAACCTGATATTAACAATCTGAATTGTTCGTAAAGGAAGCATTAAAGCATATGGCAAGGGGCCATAAGTAGATAGTCTTCAATGGAGTCTAGAACTTCAAGACCTTAGAGGGCATTCGATTCAACAAAAAAACAATAATAACAACAATAGTATTCCAATAACTACGAGGAGCATGTGATCCAATAAGTAAAGCACGTGCAGTTTCAAGAATATGTCGAAGTGTACCCTTGACCACACCATTTTGTTGGAATGTATGAGGGCAAGTCGTCTCATATAGAATGTCATGAGCCTCAAACTAGTGTTCAAAATTGTTATTTACATACTCTCCACCATTATCAGAATGCAAGGCTTTTATTCTTAATTATCAATACATATAAACATGTCATATGTGTGCAATCAACCACGAAAACGCAATGTAAAATGTCATCCTAAATTAGTATCTACATACCACGTTGTCACTAAATTAGTATCCATATACCCCAAGCCCTGAAACCCTAATCCTAAAAATCCAAATGACGATGTAACCATCGTCAAAACGTAGAGCATGTGGTCACAAGTATTAACATAGTTTTTTCACTTTTTATTATGAATTATTATACATTTTTAACTCCACCTAAAAAATAGGGTTTGGAGGGTTTGAAAATTTAAACAACAATGTACCCATCGTGAAAGCGTAAAAGATGCGATCACGAGCATTTACATATTTATTTCACATTTTTCACACTTATAAATTAGTTATTATGAATTTTAACATAATTTTATTTTTCGTCTACAAAAGCTCATTAAAAGAATAATTAATTTACAAGTGTGAAAATGTCAAAAGATATGCAAATACTCGTGATCACATCCTCTACACTTTGACGATGGGTATATAGTTGTTTGGATTTTGAAACCTTGAAACCTTCGTGAATAGTGTTTTTAGGGGAGTTCAGAATAAATGAAAATTCATAATAATTAATTTACACGTGTGAAAAATGTGAAAAATATACAAACACTCGTGATTACATCATTTACACTTGGAGATGGTTACACCGTCGTTTCGATTTTTAATTAAAACCCTCCAAACCCTCATGAATAGTGATTTTTGACTGAGTGCAACTTAATAAAAATTCATAATAATTAATGTACAACTGTGAAAAATGTATATAACAAAAAATACAAACACAAATCCTCTTAATGACAAGCTCTACAACTTTTGTGGAGAGGTCAACTCAAAAATTCAACATTATAATCTATAAATCCTAGATTTATATTTAATCGTCAATTTTACGTTTATACTCTATTCTTCTCACTAGATTTCGTTTTTTCATATCTTCATTTTTGAAAACATGATCTTTTAGTGGATTCAAAAAGATGAATTGTTTGGATCGTTGACATCACGTTCAAATTTTTATGATTAATGAAAATATTGCTCGGAGTTTATAAAGTGTTTATAGAAATTATATAACATCGACTCATATTTCAGTTAACCATAAATATCGGAACCTGATATCAACAATCTGAACTGTTCGTAAAGAAAGCATTAAAGCATATGGCAAGGGGCCATACATAGATAGTCTTCAATGGAGTCCGAAAATTCAAGACCTTAGAGGGCAATCGATTCAACAAAAAAAAAAAAAACAATAACATCTACGAGGAGCATGTGATCCAATAAGTAAAGCACGTGCAATTTCAAGAATATGTCGAATTGTACCCTTGACCACACCATTTTATTGGAATGTCTGAGGGCAAGTCGTCTCAAGTAGAATGTCATGAGCCTCAAACTAGTATTCAAAATCATGATTTACATACTCTCCACCATTATCAGAATGCAAAACTTTTATTCTTAATTATCAATACGTATAAACACATCATACGTGTGCAATCAACCACAAACAATCAGAATCCACGTGGTATTCATGTACTAGATTATAATTTCTCGTGCTCATGCGAGGTTTGGGCCGGATTGTACACCTCAACAAAATGGGCCCTCTTTTTCGGCTAACTTGGTGAAAGAAAGACAAGGCCCTGACTTGTAAGGCCCAATACCTCCTCAAACGTCAAGCGTTCCCTCCGATAAACGCAGTCGTCAAATTCCTTCCCGCGGTTGCGTCGATACTCTTGAGCCGCCGTCGAGGCGCATTTGCCCATCTGCTGGTAAGTTTCAGATTTGATGATATTTTTTAATTCCTGTGATTATTTTAATACTTTTTTTTCGTTAAGCAAATTCTGATTTTTTTTTTTTTTTAATTTTAGATTTTCGGATCCTGATATCATACTTGTTAGGGTTTAGGGTTTACATAAAACCTTGAAAATTGTGCTAAGTTTCCATTGTTTTCTTCATCAACGCATGCAATTTTATAACTTTGATGATCTGGTGCTGTTTAGCTAATCTTGAATTGGTGTTAGCATTTGATATGAACTTATTGTGATTGAATTTGTAATGTTTTATTGGATGAAATAGTTCTGGGAATTGAGATTACATTTGGTTTCAAACAAAGCATTAGGAAATGTGTAACTGTAAAATTGAAGTAGGCGAATTTTTTTTGACAGTCCCTTCAGCTTAATCATGGTCCGAGCAACATTTCCCCGCTAAATATGGACCGAAAATATTCCGGGTCAAACTCTACATCTTCAAGTAGAGGACTTATTTACTCCTGCTTATATTCTGGCAGCTCATGAATTTCTATATCTTCTACCATCCAGGTGACCTTTACCGTCATGATTCTTCATGGTAAGTCAATAGCGAGCCAGGACGTATGGTAGCATACCATTAGCACTTAGCACTAGCAATTTTCATTTGAATTTAAAATGTGCAGGCTGATACACAGATCAAATGGCTAAAAAATTGGTATCGGATATTGAACACCCTCTGGCATTATTCTCTTCTTTTGTTTCTCCCAGCTTTGGCATTAGACACTTAAATCACAAGAGATACGGAACACACTTTCATATTGGCGAACGGTACTGTATGGTTTCTTTTCTTTGATCATTTTGTTTTGCATCTTTCTGTACCTCGTAGGCTTGCTCTGTTCCTGCTTGGTTTCTCAGATTAACTGATTCAACAGTAACAGAAACTCTTTGTTTCTCAGTGACAATTTGATCGCATGCATGGATAGCTCTTGATTTCTTGTTTCTTCTGTAATTAATTGGTGTTTACCGGACAACCTAAAAATATGTCAATTCAGTTCAATACAAAATTATGATCGAGACCTGTCTGGTGTACCTAAAGGAGCCTAATTTCACTCTTTGTCCTGTGCCCCCATTAGCAACTAGGATTTCAAAATTTGAACATGAACCCTAGTGTCAGCTCTTTTGTGGTACATTTGCTTTATTGTGTAGATTTGGGTTGTAAATTCATCATAGTTCTTTAAGTCATACCGTCAGCTTGTGAGATGGTGTTATAGTTTAGTATTTTCTGTTAGTGCTGGATTTTATGTTTGAGTTCCGTTTGAATCTGTCTCTGATTTTCCTTTCTTTGCTTAATTGGTATTTGCAGGACAGAGCCAAATTATCTTGACCCAGTCCAAAACAACACCAGACAGACCCAGCCAAAGGTCCCTAAATTCGCAATCTTTGTCCTAAGCTCACATCAACATCTAGGATTACGAATTACAGATTATTAACATGGACCCTAGATACACCGGAGAGATTTTGAAGTAAGTCTTTTCAATCATACATGAGATTTCACCTCATACGGCTCCTCGTTCAATTCTTTTGAAGTCATTGGATCCTTTTCCTACTTCAAGATACTCTTCCCTTCTTCCGCTCCGTTCGGAAGCGTAGCTAGGGTCAATTCAGTCGCGTTTTCATTCATTTGGAACCTGGGCTCTTTTCTTTACATGAAATTTAATTTTGATAGGTATAACTTTTGTTTTTTGTAAGTTTATTTTGGTTTATTTTCTGTGTATAGGCATTTGGAGAAGCAAAATGAGCTCCTCACGGAAGCTAAAATATCAATGTCTGAAGAATTGCACCAACTGAAGGTTGTTTTTCATTCTACCAATTCTAAAACAGTCTGAATTAAAATATGCCTGCTTGTTCATATGTGCTGAGTATAAAACGAACAATCTAATTTAGATTGCTGTACAATCTGCAGGTCGAAGAAGAAATGCTGATGCGTAAGTTTTATGAGATAATGTCAGCTCATGGTAAAGTTAAAAAGGTACAACTCTTTCTTAATTCTGTCTTCCTATACTTCTGCTTACACATGTTGCGTAGTTCTGGAATCTGGACCAACTATTTTAAATGATCTGAGTTGTTTGTATATTTTGTTTTATATATATGTATATATATAAACGGTGAAGCTTTGGTTGTATCCAAATTACTCTTATCCCATTAGGATGTCAAAAAGAAACAAAAAAATCACCAAAAAAAAAAATTCCACGTAGTGGGAGTGGGGGGTCTAGGCGTGTGGCAAGGGGCTAGTATTTCCTTTGGGGATTATAAGATTGCATTGAAATAAGATACCAATATAATCAGCATGTAAGGTTAACATTAATCTTTTCCGTTGATGATCTTTCCTCAAGTGAGTGGATACTTGTTGTTTTAATCCTGGCTGTTACTTCATATAGTTATTTATTATGTTTCCGTTTGTCTGATTGTGTGCGTTTTTGCAGAATGAAGGTTGTGGTAAAGTTTCAGATGATGGCTCCGCAGCACTAGCCGGTACAACTAACGATGAGGAATGTTGATGACTTCAATTTCTGTTTTCACATTGTCGAATGAATGTGTATGTAGTACTGAATATTGTACCTCCTTTTACTACTTAAGCCAAGTTTCGATCAACGTTATGTTGTCAAACGGATCAAATAGTTGCAGAGCGTGAATGCTATGAGATAAATGCCGCATTCGGTTTCAAGATCCAAAATTTTTTGCATCACACCGATGATGCTGGATTCTGCATCTGTAAATTGTAGAGTTACACTTTCTTGTTTAGATCATTTGTTTGATGCGATGATATACTCTTATCTTTCAGCAGCACCACTTTTATTCAATGTGCTTCCAGGCTGCTTATTACATTGGGAGGTTAAGTTTTGATTGAGCTCTTTCTTTTATCTGCCGTGTTCTTTGACCGCACACGACTCTAGCTTCGAGTCAGTGCTTGCGGTATTTTATGTTGCGGTTTTGCAAGTTCAAGCGACAAACATATCGTTCAGAAAACCAAAAGTTCGATGTTTGGACGGGTAAGCTGAATCTCTCTGGTTATAGCAAGAGGAGCAGGATTACATACCAAAAGAAACCAGATATTACTTGGAACTAAATAATGCTATACTAAACTAAACTAGTAACATAAACTAATGGCTGAACAACTACAAGGTCACCTCAGAATCTGATTTCCCATCGTAGAAGAAGAGCTACCAGTCTCAGTTTCCGCTCCGACTGCATTCAGGTGAGAATGAATCGACACTGAAGATAACCTGCAATCGAAAAGATAACACTCCATATCAGCAAGCTTGCAAAAGAGGAACATTTACAGACTAATCAAAATTGGGAGATGAAGAGGCTTTTTTACTTGGATCATTGTTAATCAACATTGCAGTGCCATCGAAGTTGCAAGTCCCTCCGGTCTTCTTGTTCTTCTGCCAGTAGCTGTTGAAGGCGTAGGAAGCATGTGCCACAACAGAATCGGGGCTGTAGCAGTTGCCGTCCGGCATGATCTCCGAGCAGTCAGCACCGCCGTCTCCGCAGGCGTAGTCCATTGCCACCTGCAGAGTGTCTGAAGGAACAGTCGGCTTGGCCACACACCACAGCTTGTTGTGCACTGCAGTCTGAGGGGCTGGGGTAGGAGGCGGCACGTGTGTCGGCCTGCAGGGTGGAAATGTGGCAGGGGACGGCGGAGGGGAATCATCAACAAAAGGAGGGTTTTCTGGGGCTGAGGAGAACCCCGTATCTGGTGGAGAAGCTATTTGGAGTGGTGGTGGAGAGGCTGTTTGTGCCTCTGGGGAAGGCAGTAGGAGTGGTGGCGGAGAGGCGGCGCTTCGGGGTTGTGGGGAAGGAACTTGGAGCGGCGGAGAGGCAGTTTGGGGCAGTGGAGGATGAGGATTTTTAGCCACATTGGCGGGAACAGAGAGACCAACAGTGGAGTGAAGTGGGGTTTCTAAAACTTTAGGCAATGGCGTCGGTCTTGCTGGAAAGGGGTCCGCAGAGAGCTTCCTGCCTCTGGGTTTTCTCTCTCCGGGGTTGTCAAGAAGGACAGTATAATCGTCAAAGTTAAAGCTAACGCCGATAAAGTCTTCAAGGCTTTCGGAGTGAGAAGACACCAACGTTGGAGAGACAGTTTGAGATGCTCCCTTGAGAAAATCTAGGACAGGCCTCACAAATTTCCCAAAGATATCGGAGCTTCCGTCGAAACAAGAAGGAGCGAAGGCGGGTGAGAGTTTGATGTGTTCCTGGAGGCCCCACCGTGTGAGGGAGTGGTGCAAGTTCTTGACGGCCGGGAGGATGAGAGTGAGAGTGTGTTCTTGCTCTTTCCGGCAGAGAAGAAGAGGGACGCCGCCAACGCCGCCGACGACAATGGCGGTGATGGGGGTGGAAGGGTAGTGGGCAAGGACATGGGTTTTGAGCCAAGTTTCTGCCTTTAAAATGCTACTTGCAACCTCACTGAGATCTGCAGATTGTACAGAAACAATGGAGTCTTGCCCTTCACCTGCACAGAAAATAAAGACCCAGAAAATTTTCAGAAAAATAAAAGATAAAAAACCAAGAATTTTAATAACAAAAAGTGAGATTTATTTGAACTTGGTTGAACCTTTTTCTTACCAGAAACACCAAAAGAAAGGAGAAATAGTAGATGAAAGAAGAACACCATCTTCTTCTTCAACATTGTAGCAGTTGCAGAGCCTTCAACTCTCTCTCTCTCTCTCTCTCTCTCCCTGGTTTTCCTTCCTACACTACTTGTTGGAGTTGGTAGTGTTGTAGAAATAGTACGAAAATAAAGCGAAATGGTGCTTTTGTAGTGAAAAGACCAAACTGCCCAATAAGACTACGGAAGCAGACTATTTTGGCTTAGAGTCAAAGCAGAGCCAAAAATTAACAAAGGGGTAGAATTGTCCTTCGACCTATGGGCATATTTAGACGTGTGGGCCAAGAGTCCAAGACCCAAAGTTGTCCCTCTGCCCCGTCCGCCCCCTCTGCAGATTCACTCTCCATAATTTTACATGTTTGTCTTTATTTGCTTTGAACGTGGAATGTATTATAGCATTCTCCCGAGTATTATATATTTTGAAGTTTTTAATTGTTAAATTGTTAAACTTTTGGTTAAGAATTAAATGATTAAAATTCATCGGCTAAAAACTCACTGTATATGATATCTCAAAGCAGTGGCAGGGAGTCAAAATTTCAGCCTAGGAAGGGTCCAAATATCTCAATCTGAAACGCTCTCTGAAACTTACAAAACTTACTGTCATGTAATGAATAACCGACCAACGTCGTTTGGGCTTGATATGTTGTCATCTCATCATCTTCTTCTTATACCTAAACCCCAAGCCTCTCTAACTTTCTTCTTCTCTCCTCCACTGATCCCCATACTAAAATCCTCCTCAAAACTCACAACTAACTGATTGCCTAAACTCCATAGGAGCTATCAACCTCAAATCAAACAATGATGAAATAAATTAAAGTAAAAATGTGGGAATTGGGCCTGAGCCTACAAAAGCCTTGAAAATCATAAGCATAACACTACATTTTTACGACTGAAAAAATGTCAGGATGGGCGTGGGACTATCCTGGTCCTTTCATGGCTCCGCCACTGCCTCAAAAGATTGTAAGTTTTTTGCAAACTATATAAGATATGACTACATTTTTTCTACATTATCTACATTTTTTCTACATTATTGACTTTCTTAAATACAGTATTCTTCTTAGTGTCGTTTAACATTCTAAACTATTCAGTATCTAAATTCTCTTTTAAAAATTAGCTATGTAAAAATTAGTTAGCCCTAATTGTTTAGTCATTGTATTGTACATATCATATAAACTTTATTTAATTGATTACAGATTTTTGCACGTTTTAATGATTAAACATTGTTGGAGTCGGATAATCTTTTACAAAAATGATTTTTAAATGATAATATGAAAAAAAATAGACGACTCGAATTGTTGAAATACATAACAGAATAGTGTTAGAAAATGATCTTTTTCAGTGTTAGAAAGGATATTTTTGTTAGGACTATTTTGAGCAAAGTAATTAAACTAATAAAACGAAATTATCTAATCTTGCCAAGAGATTTTTAACTCTCACTTTTATTGGAGTGGAGTGAAGATAGCCGTTATCGTTGTACGACCAGTGGGACCCTTATCATGTGGTAACAAAAGTTAAAAGGTACAGGTTTAGTGGGGCCAGAGATAACAGAGGAGAAGAAGAAGATTCCAATTTGAAATGGGCCTGCACAAAGATAATGGGTTGGGCCTGATCTTAATATTAATTCAACCCCTTTATCTTGCATGTGTTACAATCACTAATTGAGTGTACAGCCCATTGTAAGCACTTCAAAATACTCGCTATGCACTAATTTATTTTATTTTTTGGAAATTATTTTTGGTAATTCAAAATTTTACTTGTCAATTGCTCGTAAGAGACTTTTTTTTTAATATAAAATATATGGAGTACAAAATTAGATTTTTGGAGGATTAATAATAATTTCTTCTTTTTTTTTTGTCAATTAAATTGTTATTAAGTATTGGTGCCTAATCTTGGTTTTTTTCTTTTAAAAACAAACGATATTATCTTATCTACACTAAAGGAGGAGGAATAGATTTAGTCTCACAATAGGCTAGCAATAATGTGGTTCAAATTCGACTTTGGCGAGAATCGAACTAAGATCTCTCATACAAGTAAAAAGGAATATCACTATACCGTAATAATGACAACCTTCGTTTTCTTATAGTAATTAGAATACGACTATTTTTCAGTCCCAAATAATTCCTAGGCTTAAAAATATATTTTCTTGTAGTTAACACTAAATAATAAATTATTAAAATACAAAGTGAACTTTCTATCACAAATTATTATGGACCAAACTGAACTGATTCGTGGGCCTCTTACCCTTCTCCCTTCTTATGGCCAACTCTGACTATTGTACCATTTTTTTCATTCCTACACGATTTTCATCCAATTCCTTCTAGGGTGGGCATCAATATGGCCGAACTAATCAGACCGACCGATCCGCACGATAGTGACCGGTTTGGTTTGTTTTTTACGAAAGAAAAAGTCAAGTGTTAAAAGATGAATTGAATGAATTGGTTTGATTACAGATTGACCACTTACGTAATGGTATTTAAATGATTTTATTTTATACATGTATCTTTTTATGGGCAACTAGCAGGTATAATCACTTTTTGACATGCATAAATGATTATTTGTAATTAACGATCACATATTAATCATACAACGACGACACAACAATAATATAACGATCACACAACAATGACGCAATAACACATGAATCCTTTTTGCAATAAAATATCAAAAAGTGATCATTCCTGCTCATTGTCTTTTTTATTGTCTAATAACTATGCAAGAACGATGAATTTGAAGGTTAATTGAACATTAAAGATCTTTGACTTGTAATTATTTTAGTTGTTAATCTTTAAACTTTGATGATGGATTTTAGAATGATTTGATGTGCAATAATAAGAAAAGTATGTAATGATTTGTTGAATTTTTGTTATTGTTGGGTTTACCATTTTGTTTTGGTTCTCTTTTCTTAGTATTTTTGGTCAAAACTGAACCAAATCAAATCGTTATGGTTTAACTGGTTTGTTCTAGTTTTAGGGTGAAACCAATCCAATCTGGATCGTACACATATCTACTTATGTTTTCTTTTAAAATAGGAATTATGTGGTGTAAACTTCACAAACTACAAAATCTATGCTACTTGATATCATTTAAGCATAATGGTGGAAATACACATTACTTTGCAATTGCAATCTTGTGAATTAATCTATCTTTCTAATAATGTATATATGCACCTGAAAATAAACGAAAGATTATGATCTAATGCGACATACTTGACGTGTGTGTTTAGACCTTCTTTAATGATTAAACCTTGGTGCTTGTTTTATTTCTGATTGCATGGCAATGAAGCAAAGCTAGATGCTTGACGTGGCATATGAGATTAGAACCTCTATACTCCACATTAATTACATGAATAATTAGTCCTATTTGCATGCATAAGACATCTCGTTATGTGATGAGAGATGCAGATATAATCGTTGCATATAATAGTTTGTGTTAAATTTTTTTTCCGGAGTCTAATCATCTTGTCACGTAAACAGATGAAGACACGGCCAGCGCTTACAACGGTTTGTGCTAAGTTCTTCTCTAGCTAGGTGGGGTTTTATGTACCATATGGCGAGTGAACTTCATTTTCTATCTCTATGGAAATTGGACTCACATTGGCAATTATAACTACTGCTTTTGACCGTTGCAAGTGATATTCTAATTACACTAAAGTAAGGAATTAGGGAAGCATGAAGCTGAAGAAGACGGCCCTAACCACGTTTTAAATTTTTTTTAGTGTGTTTGAAACACAACCACATACGTAAAATGTCATTAGACAAGTGAAAGGACACTTGAAATAAAAATCTCCTTCCACTTGTATAATAACATTTGGCATACCGTCTCGTATTCTGAACATATTGAATAATCTCTCCAAACCACAAATCAATCCACCACCACACCCTTAATCTTGAATTAATTAGTAACATTTGCTTATTTGTTTAAACTGTAAAGGATATTCTTAATTCCTCTTGGAAACTCTGTTGCTTAATTATTTAAACCTCACTAATTAATTAATAAATCAAGTCCTTAACCATGTGCCTACAATTGCTTCCAAGCCGGTAGGCCCCCAAGTAGCAAAGAAATCACTCTGCTTCGCTTGCCTCCAGCACATTCCATGATTAATAATTTATCTCGATTATTTTTTCTTTCTTTTGTTTGATAATGCTGTCAGAGCGACACTAAACAAAAATACTAGAGTTAGCCTTTTCGATGATTTAAAGGGTACAGTTAGGGGAATCAGGATCCTCTTCGGATCCATTTTGTAAGGATCTCAAGAATTCACTAATGATGTCCGTTTATCGTATATTTTACGGTCAGAAATTATTTTAAATTTTATATTTAAAATTGAACACAAATAATATCTGATGAAAATTGACCGTACGATTTACAACGAACGAACACGATTAAAGGATCTCTTGGATACTCACAAAGAGAATCCGGAAAGAATCCTCATTCCAGTTAGGGCTTCCATGATTAAATTTTAACAATAAAATATAGCCAATCACCATTTTTAAGATAAATCAACTCAAACAGCAAGTAAAATTGTCGGTCAATAGGATCTCATGGCAACCAAAAAAGCCAATTAATTTTATGTGATCAAGGAGTGTTCCTTTGGTCTTATTCTTAGTTTGTAACCGTTACACTATGTCAGAAGCAAACTCTACCATCCAAGATTCCAAAATATATATATATATATATATATATGCTCTAAGATAGTGGCATTGTGCATTATTTTATAGGATGCATCAATGTTTGAAACGCTAGATTGTGACTGTTACAATTCAATCATTCACATACCTACAATCCATACACAGGTACATTTTAGAAAAATTTTCATTATATGTAAGGAGTCGAATATTTTTTCCCTTATTAGAACCTAAATTGCATGGTGCAAGTTATTGAACTACATCAAATGTGAGAATTGGAAAAAGTGGTGTGAGAAAAAAGATGGATTTTTGAAGCATCTTGGACGTATCGTCTACATTGTTTTGTGGAGATTACATTGATGTGAACTGTTAAATTCATGTGGAGAATGGATGGTTTGAGATTACTGCACCATGACAAGTCTTTCAGCTTTTCAAATCTAGTACATATAACCCTAAAATCTTAAATCTCAAACAATAACATGCAAATGGATGGTTTGAGATGCTTACATTAATCTCTAAGTGTTAAATTTCAATTCGTATTTTGCCAACCCAGTAAATGAAAAGTCTTTTGGTTTGAATATTACGATTTTGATATCAATTTATGTATTGCAATTCTCAGTATAAATATATCGTTCTATAAAAGAATTTTTCAAAAAATTCAAATATTAATTGTATGATTCCTTTGGAGCATTGAATAACTTGTGTGCAAGGTTGAATAATAGTATAAAAGAATAAATGAAGAGAGTGAATTGAAAAGCACAAATTTGGACAGCCTTAGGGCATTTGGAGATTGACATAATTTTTCACTTTGGTCATTGATAATTAAAATCGATAAAACTAGTCCATGAGTTTGTTCACTATCAATCATTTTGGTTATTCCGTAAAAAATCTTTGTTAAATAAGAAAAAATAACAAAATACCCTCAATTTTGGTCAAATCTTTTTGACCCAATGTTTAATATTGTTGATAATACATTGTCATTTTGATTCTTATTTAACAGAGATTTTTCAAGGAAAGGCTAATATAGTTAACAGTAAACAAACTCAGGAACCACTATTAATTTCAAATCTTAAGTATTAAAATGAGGATTTATAACAATTTTGAAGATCATTTTACAAATTTGTTTACTCGTATTATAGAACTAGAAACTATGCATACGAAGGACATGTAGCATTGTATTGATTGTCCTACAAAAATGCCATTACAAAAGAAAAAGTGACAAATAAAAGTGAGAAAGCATATGCCATTGGGCGTGTGCATGTCCCCCGTCCACACCAAAGAAAAGAGGAGAGGTATATAGAGAGGGAGTATGATTATCTTCCCTCCTATTTTCATTTCTTTTTTTTTTTCTCTTATTTCATACATTGTTTTTTGTTTTATTTTCTTTATAAAAAAATTAATATAAAATATTAACATAATTTAACGGTAACTATTTAAGTATGAAAAGAAGAAAAAAAAAAACGATTAAGAGGTGAGAGAATCCTCGTTTTATTAAGAGTCGGTGGATATATCTAATCAGCAAAAGACACTAAGAAAAGCACAAACAAACAAAACGTTTACTTAGCAAAAGAAACTAAGAAAAGCACAAACAAACAAAACGTTAACTTAGCCCATTTGGCTTTGTCCTAAAGTCACAAAAAGATTTGCGTTCAAAAAAAAAAAAAAAAATCTCAAAAAATTTTAGATTTTACAGTTACAATTATACGAGAAGTTATTAATTCACGTGTTATAAGATAAATAAAATATATAATGCATAAATTCCTTAAAAATCACATGCATGTTGCCTCACATACATAGGCTTACAGTGTCGTATTGTAAATACATATATTATTGAATCATTCATTATGTTGATTTTTCTTAGATAAGACGTGAAACCTGACCGTTTATATTTTGCATGTAGATGCAAAATAAATCGTGAGGATTTTACAAGTTGCGGAAAAATTTGTAAATAATGCCAACAGTTTATGTGTACATTTGAAAATGTTTTTACAATGATTGAAAATGTTTATTTTTTATTTTTTATGAAAGTGTTTTTAAGTAAGCACTTGAAGTGCATTTTGAGATAAACACTAGTTATGTGCTAGGGCTAATTGCAGAAAAAACCAAGGGGTGTGTTATCCACACACCATTTTTTCTCATACACCTCTTGTTAATTTATGTCATTTGATATTCTCTAATTCAGGTGATCCGATGATCGTAAATTAAGAGAAATTTATTGAAGTAAAAAGGAAAATGTAGATAATAAGCCCCTAAAACCAATTCTTATCGTGAGTTAATTGACCAATAATTATCAACTAATGATCAAAATAAAAGGGAAAAATATTTCAGACTTCGTTTGGCAATTCAGACTGTATTGACTATCTCAGTCGGATATGATAATTTGTTGTCAGATAGTACTGACTAAATTAATCCGGTGTTTGGTACAGTATTGAACTAAAGATTGACCTATTTAATATTGTGCTTGTAAAAGGTTTTCCATATTGTTATTTTTTGTTTGTCCATTGCACCGACAATAATTAAAAAAAAAGGAATGAAAATGGAAAACCCTGGTTGTCCTCTTCCTTTATTCATATCTTTTCCACCGGTAAACCCATTGATGGACCTTCCAATCCAGAGAACCCAACCTCCTAGTTTCTCATACCACACTCTACAAGAAATGGATTAAAGGCTTCAAAATGGCAAAAAAGAAAATAAATAAATAAAGAGATGGTTCGCTTTTAGACCAACTCCAATGGTAGGCTAAAAGTCAAATTACCCTCCAAACCCACTCTAATCCAGGGGAAAATTTAGGCTAAATGCTAAATGCTAAACCAAGGTCAAATTCCTCCCAAAATTTAGCCCAGAGATCGGAGTGGACTCCACCCAATATTTATCGGAATATAAATTTTTTTATATTAAAATGTTCATAAAATTAATTTACGATAGTCTACATATTTATTTTTTTTTAAATTTAATTTAACAAAAAAAATAGCCTAAATTCATTATTTAATAATCCCGGACTAAAATTTTAGACTAGAACAGTTGAAGCAGAAAAATTATTTCTGGACTAAAAGCTAAATTTTCCAAACTAAAATATTTATCTTTTAACTCAACCATTGGAGATGGTGTTAATTAGAACCTTTTCCTCTGTAAAATCCAGAAAAGCAGATAACATCTACTGCATTTTCAGATCTGCAATCATCCATTGATTGCTGAAGAACACTACACTACAAGCTCCAAATCCCAAAAATTTTCAATTTCCAGGAAACATATTTCCCGATTCAATGAAATCCACTCCAAATTCTAGCATTCAAAAATGTAATGGCCACAACGGCCCGTAATTACCAAAAAGAAAATCAATATCGAATTATTGAAGTTTTATACTTTAATTAAAACCCTCAACCCTGAAGAGTACAAAGCTCAGATGCACATGAAAAAACCAAAAGCAAAATCTTTGTATTGAAATTGGTGCTGCAATAAAAATAAGGAAAACTAATAAAAAAAAAATTAAAAACTTTGAGTTTAAATGATAAAAGTAAAATGAATAGTATTAGGATTAACTTTTTAGTGTAAAAATGTAGTTTTTCGTTAAAATGAACAGTACTACGAGCTTTTCGTTAAAACTCCTATAAAAATACCCAAGTTCTTGGTGATGGAGAAAACCCAGAAAACTCAAACAGAAAACAAATTAGAATTAATCCACCAAGAAGAAGAAGAAGAAGACGACGAAGAAAAACTTGGTTAGAGAAGAAGACGACGAAGAAAAGCTTCGGCTGGAGAAGAAGAAGATTGAACATAGCAGGCGTTTTATATATGGAGCCGACTAATTATACAGACACTTTGGAGTGGACTATTTAGCAGGTGTGAAGCGTATAATTTAGGTGGGGCCAGATTATTAGTCAGGTGACTATTTATCCAATTGGGGCACCAATTAATTGGCTCTGTATAACTAGGCTTATCGAGTGCTTTATATGGTGTGTCAAACCAGGCCTAATGTAGTGTCACATCCTGGCCAGGGGGGACCACTTCCCGAGCCCACTCCACCACCGTAGCACGATATTGTCCGCTTTGGGCCCCAACCACGCCCTCAATGTTTTGTTTCTGGAAACTCACACGAGAACTTCCCGATGGGAATGCTCTCGCGCGCTTCTCGTCTAACTTTGGAGTTCCTATGGAACCCGAAGCCAGTGAGCTCCCAAAAGGCCTCGTGCTAGGTAGGGATGTGAATATACATTTAAGGATCACTCCCCTAGGCGATGTGGGATGTCACAATCCACCCCCCTTAGGGGCCTGACGTCCTCGTTGGCACACACACGACCAGGGTTAGGCTCTGATACCAAATTGTCACATCCCGGCCCGGGGGGGACCACTTCCCGGGCCCGTTCCACCACCGTAGCACGATATTGTCTGCTTTGGGCCCCAACCACACCCTCATGGTTTTGTTTCTGGGAACTCACACGAGAACTTCCCAATGGGTCACCTATCCTGGGAATGCTCTTTCGCGCTTCTTGCTTAACTTCGGAGTTCCTACGGAATCAGAAGCCAGTGATCTCCCAAAAGGCCTCGTGCTAGGTAGGGATGAGAATATACATTTAAGGATCATTCCCCTGGGCGATATGGGATGTCACAATCCTTCGGCTTCCGTAGGAACTCCGAAGTTAAGCGAGAAGTGCGCGAAAGCATTCCCAGGATGGGTGACCTATCGGGAAGTTCTCGTGTGAGTTCCCAGAAACAAAATCGTGAGGGTGTGGTCGGGGCCCAAAGTGGATAATATCGTGCTACGGTAGTGGAGCGGGTCCGGGAAGTGGTCCCCCTCGGGCCGGGATGTGACATGTAGCCTCTTGAACCAAATTTGTAAATTATGTGAAAATTCTGAAACACTTGACATCGTGTTAGCACACTGAAAATCTAGCTTATTTTTTTGATAAGCCATTTGAAACTTGATTTTAATCTCACTTTGATCCCTGTAACTCAAAAGTCCTCACTTTACTTCCTGAAACTCAAAGTTTGCATCACTTTGCCTCCTGTAAATCAGTTTTGATCCCATTTTGCTCCCTAAAACTTGGAAGTCGTCTCTATAAAACTCAAAATTCTCTCCATGTTGCCTACATCTATTAATTTCTTATGTGGGTTTGATTTGAGTGCGGTAGGCTAATCATTTTTTTTTTTTTTTTTTTTCATCTCTTCAATTTTTTATTTTTTTACTTAATATTCTCTATTGTTGAATGTTAACGTATAATGGAGATTTATAATCAAATTTATTGCACATATGACATAGTCTTATTGGGTGTTGGGTCCCACATAGGTTTAGGAGGCGACTTATAAATTTTAGGGAGAAGAGAGAGTCTAAAAGTCAAAGTGAAACGAATTTTGAGTTTCAGAGACTGAAATGATGACTTTTGAGCTATATGGGCAAAGTGAGATCAAAATGAAGTTCGAGAAAGCATAGCTAAAAATAAGTCTAAAAATATAGCTTAGTTTTTCTCTATTTGTGATGGTAGCCTCCTGAGCATTGGGGTTTTTTTTTTTTTTTTTTTTATAAGCGATAATAAAAAAATGGGAGAATTGTGTATTGATTCTGAGAGTTCAAAGCACAAATATTATTTACTAATTGAGTATTCAAGATATTTGAGAAAAAAAAAAAAAGACTTGAAAAAAGTTACAATAAAATAAGGGTAAATTACATTTTATTCTCTTAACTTTTCATCTAATTTCAACTTCATACAAAAAAATTTAATTTCATACAACGACTCTCTATTTCTTATTAATTTCATAAAACCGTTTTAAAAAATATATTAAGTTGGTTGGCGGTGTGCAAATTTGGTTCTAACAGATACCCTATTCTATTTTATATGATTCACACCGGTCCTCCTCCAATATTTGAGATTACTCTGGCAGGATTCGGCAACAGCGAATGTGTTTTTCTTGAATCGATACTTCTGAATGATATTTAATTGAAGTTACTTCCTAAATATGATGACAACATCGTCCCGCAAGGACTTATTTCATTTTTCAAAAGCTTCAATTCAATGCTTTTCTGTTGAATGTTGCAATTCGGTTCATCTGTTTAAAAGAATGCATTTAAAGAAAAAGAAGGCCTACGCTAATATTGTTGGTTCTGTTTTTCCTACAATATTTACAATAGGGTGATGCCCATGTGACATTTATAGAAAGAGAAAGAGGGGATGATAGAAGAGTCAAGTTCTAATTATTTATAATGATTTAAAACTCATGTTATTCGTTGTATAAAAAAATAAAAAATAAAAAATAAAAAACTTGTGAAAAAAAAATTGGGTAAAAAGAAAAGTCATTTTGGAGTTTTATCAACAATTTGTTTGTGTAGGCAAAGATCTGGTAATTTCTGAATCATTATGTAAGGAATAACAAGAAAAGAACCCTGAATTTTATTATTATTATTATTATATAAAATTCTTTTTATTTATATAATACAATTATTTATATACAATAAGGTCCAGATATTGATACAATTCCTCTAATTATTCTTTGTAATACAATACTTTAGTAAATTTTGATTAAATTATTTACCCCCTATTCTGACCGGAGAGAACAGGGCGTTCAACGAGGAGATTCCAGAGGCTTGGTTCGATCAAGCCACCAAGTATTGGAAACAAGGAATAGTGCTTACTCCTAGTAATTATATTGAAGCACATAATTGGTTGTTGTTTTCTAGATTAGAATTTTTAAAAGAGGTTTATGGAATTCTCTGGGTTCTTGTTCGTATTTTGACTCTTGTAGTGGAAATCACAATAGGCGTACTGGTACATTAGCCTATGCCTAATTAACACAAATGTTTTATTGATTAAGTGAAAGAAAAAATACAATTAGTATATTGCTAAACAATAAAGTTTTTATTAACTTTTAAAATACTTTATAAAATATCATTAAATCATAATTCAGATATAAAAAGACGGTAAAAGTAGTCGGGATGGTCGGGATCCAACGGCAGCAAGTGGAAACATGAAAAGAATATGTGCCTTGCCTTGTTGGGCGTCGGCCTCGATGAAAGGTAAAATACGAGTTAAAAATAAAAAGGAACAACTAAAGACACGAAGGTGGCTCTTTATTAACATGGAAAAGGATCCGGACCACTACGTCGTCATCATCGTCCATTCATTTGTTTGATAACAACAGCCACCAAACTAGATTCTCCTCACTACAACAACAACACTCTCATTCTTTCCTTTTCACCACTATAAAATAAACACTAACAAAGTAACACAAAAAATCGTTCCATTTGCTTAGTTTATACACGTTATCTGTTAATTTATGTTTTTTAATTTATTTGATTCGATTGTCAAAAATTAAAGTGTTAGAAAGTAAAAAATGTGTGCATAACACCACCATTTGTCTAATATAATGATAATTAAAATGAAAGTATTATTGTTAGTAATGCTGTTCACATTCTTTTATTCTCCCCTGTATTTTTATGTATTTTTAAGCTTAAATTTTTATTTTTGTCGTTTGTATTAAAAGTAATTCAAGTAAGACTGTCTATATAATTTATAACGCAATGAAGGAATGTATATTACAGGTTTGAGAAAGTCACAGTTAAGTTTATTTTTAAAGAATTTAAATATCATTCCTCAATTAGATTAAAATGCTAAACCTTTTGGTGACTGTATTGTATAGTTGTTTAGGACTACTATGAAGTTAAGCTCTACAAATTTCAATAAGAAAATCCTATGTGGTATACCACATCATATAATAACTGCAAATTAATAACAAAAATAAAACTTCGTAACCTAAAGTAGAAGGTATAAACAAACCATTTTTTCTCGATTTAAAAGACGAATTTGTCTTTATAGAGGTAGAAAGTCTTTGAGTTAGCTCAAATGATGAATGCGAGTGAAAAAAATGAGTCAGAGATAGGTCACGTTCACGTAATAAGAATTTTGCATCCCTTTCACTAAAACCTAAAAAAAAAAAAACAAATTATCTAGAGTATTATAAATTGAGATGTGACTCAAAATCTTCATATCTTCCATATCAACCACGATGTTTACCCTACAAGCTCAATTTTATTTGAATCATATGACATGACCTTAACATAGTTCACAAGAGATTAAATTTTCTAGTGTTCTTGGTAGAAATTAGTTTTCTATTAGGGGGTTATTTAAAAGACACCCCACTAATAAAATACTTAGGTATAATTTGATTAATTCATATGTTAACTTTTTTAAAAACTAATGAACAAATCCACATGACAAATAGGTGTAAAGAAAATTAAAAATAAAAAAAAGGAAAAAATAAAAAAAAGAGGGAATGCGGCTTACTGCTGAGATCAGAAGCTACTCTTCGGCATACGCATCCCAGATCTTGCAGCCAAAAAAGCTTCCCTTCCCCTCCAACTCACTCTCTCTCCCCTCTCTCTCTTCTCTCTCTCTCTCTGCCAATTTCTGGCTTTCAATCCAACCAAAACAAACAGAAAAAATCAAAATCCCAAAAACAAAATCACTGAAAGGAAGAAGGAAGAAGACGACGACGACGATGCATTGGGTTTATTTTGCGAAACAAAAACAAAACCAGAACCCAACACTCCGCCATTGAAACTCCACCATGAAATTGCGAGCTCCTCGTCACCAGCTCATCTTCTCCATTGTTCTCTCCCTCTCCCTCACTTCCCTCCACGCTCTTCGATTCCAATCACTAACTGCAATCCACAGAAGAATTCTCCACCAGCCCCTGTTTCCAGACAGCTCCTCCCCTCCGCCGGACGCCCCGTCGCCGCCGATTCCACCGCCGCCTCCGCCCGACACTTCAAGCGACCAGCCCTTTTTCCATGAGTTGCCATCTGGGTCGACCCCAGATCAGACTCAACCCCCTCCGCCGCCGTCTAATGCCACCCCTGTGCAGAACCCACAAGCGCCGCAACCGACCAAGGGGACGAAGAAAGTCGCCATTGCCGCCTCGGTCGGAATCGTGACTCTCGGGATGCTCTCCGGCCTCGCCTTCTTCCTTTACCGCCACAGAGTCAAACACCCGTCCGAGTCTCAGAAACTCGTCAATGGCGGAGGACCCGATTCCCAGAGATACGCTGACGACCCAAGAATCCCACCCTCGAGCTTCCTCTACATTGGCACAGTCGAGCCCAGCCGCACGTCGACGACGAGCAGCGAAGCCGTGAGCGGGCCGACAACGGCGGAATTGAACCGGTCTCCTTATCACAGGCTCAACTCGGTCAAAATATCGGATCGGTACCGGCCGAGTCCCGAGTTGCAGCCGCTTCCTCCTTTGACCAACCCTCCTCAGAACCTCAACTCGCCGTCAGCCATGTCGTCCTCCGATGAAGAGAGCAACGAAACGGCGTTTCATTCGCCGAACTGCTCCTCCATCAGCTACGACGGCAGCTACTACACACCGAAGCAGAGCAGCAACAATGGAGTCGCCAATTGTGCTCCGATTCACGTCGCCAGTTCAATTCACAACTCGAAACGAACTTCTCCAAAATCCCGGCTTTCGGTTTCTTCCACCACAAGGAACCAGGCTGCGCCGCCGCCTCCTCCGCCTCCTCCCCCGCCGCCAATGCCAATTCAGACTCAAACCCACGACGCCCAACAGAGAGCTCCATCGTTTTCTCATAAGAGGCCGAAATTCTCCTCCCCACCTCCACCAAATTTGGCGCGTGTATCTAAAGCCCCTGTTCCGCCTCCTCCGCCACCGCCGCCGTCGCGACCGACGATATTAAGGCAAGTTGGGGATTCAGAAAGAGTGGTTTCTGCAAGGCCAGTTCAAGTTCCGGTGAAGCCACAGCCACAATCCTCCTTTGCAGCAATCCCGAAAGGGCCTTTCGAAAATGGGACAAGAAAACCTACTGAGCAAGTTGTTGAAAGCTTGGCGTCTTCAGAGAGTTTTGAGAATGAAGATTCAGGAGGGGCAAAGCCCAAGCTGAAGCCTCTGCACTGGGACAAGGTCCGGGCAACCTCTGACCGCGCTACCGTGTGGGATCAGCTGAAATCGAGCTCATTCCAGTAAGTAAAGTTCAGCTGAAATCAAGCTAATTGAATAATGTGTGCACATTCTGATTTTTGGTAATGTCTAATTTGTTTGCAGGTTAAATGAGGACATGATGGAGACTCTTTTCGGGTGTAATCCGGGGAATTCAGTCCCAAAAGAGACTACTAGACGGTCAGTTCTTCCTCCTGTTGAGCAGGAAAACAGGGTTTTGGATCCAAAGAAGTCACAAAACATAGCTATACTGTTGAGAGCACTGAATGTTGCACGAGATGAGGTCACCGAGGCGCTTTTAGACGGTGAGTGATTACTCCTTTCTCATTTCTGATGATTACTTAACTCCTTAATTCTGCTTAGTGATATAGAAACTTTGTCATCAAATTGTTTGCCCAATTTACTGAAAGCATAGCAAGGTTAGGGATCCATTAGACTAAACATGGATATCATGAATTCTTAACTCGTTTCGGAGTAATAAAATTAAATGAGTTTCTAGTAACACAAATTTTTCGGAGGCACGAATTCTATATCGAGCCACTGTTTGGGAAAGGAAAGAAGACAAGGAGATAATGGAGGATGTCAATACAAAAGTGACAGTTAAAAGCTTAAGCTGGAAGTCATTATTGTTACTTGGAAAATAAGAGTAAAAGCAACAGTATGTTCCACCCACAGACATGATCATGTCAGTAATGAATATGAGGAAGAAGAGAGAACGAAAGCACTGTAGCGCTATAAGAGCAAATTACTAACATGAGGACTCGAGCTGCTAATACTTTTTTTGTTTTTTTTAATATTCAAACTTTACTTTCTAATAATCCTGCAATTTTTCCAACAGAATTTTTTTGATTCCCTACAACCTCCCTTGTGAAATGACATACCGTCTTTAAAGTTTTCTGTTAAAAGAAGCAATAGGTTCAGGTGAAATCTTTGTCAACAGAAATGGATTGCCCCTTGAAAGTTCGATCACTTGGTGTCAATGTATCAAGGCCACTAGTTAACCTTCTCTCGTTCCCTCCGTGTTTTGGTGGTATTTATATTTGCTACATCATGTGCATTATTTGTTTGTACATAACAGGTAACCCTGAAGGCTTGGGCGTTGAGCTGTTGGAAACTCTGGTGAAGATGGCTCCAACAAAGGAAGAAGAAATTAAGCTTCGAGACTACCAGGGTGATGTCTCAAAATTAGGGACTGCTGAACGCTTTCTGAAGGCTGTGCTCGATATCCCGTTTGCCTTTAAGAGAGTTGAGGCAATGCTATACAGAGCTAATTTTGATACAGAAGTGAAGTACCTGAGGAAGTCCTTTCAAACGCTGGAGGTACTTTGGCTGAAATTAAATATTTTGTTTTAAGATCTCTTAATTCCATAAATATTGACATAAAAATTGATACATAATATCTTGTCATTCTTCAGGACGCAAGTGAAGAACTAAAGAGCAGTCGATTATTCCTCAAACTCCTTGAAGCTGTTCTCAAGACAGGGAACCGAATGAATGTTGGGACCAATCGTGGCGACGCTAAATCTTTCAAACTTGATACACTATTAAAACTAGTAGACGTAAAGGCAACTGATGGAAAGACCACATTGCTCCATTTTGTGGTCCAAGAGATCATAAAATCCGAAGGTGAAGTTGTTGATTCTACAAATGATAATGCTAAAAACATGCCTGCCAAGACCAAGGAAGATGGATTCAGAAAGCAAGGATTGCAAATGGTTGCAGGGCTGGGCAGAGACCTCAGCAACGTCAAGAAAGTAGCAGGAATGGACTCAGATGTTCTAAGTAGCTACCTGTCGAAGCTTGAAATGGGGCTTGAGAAGGTAAAACTGGTTTTGCAATATGAGAAACCCGATATGGAAGGGAAATTCTTCAACTCGATGAAGGTATTTCTAAATGAGGCCAAGGATGAAATTCTTAGGGTCAAGGCTGATGAAAGGAAGGCTTTATTTCTGGTGAAAGAGGTCACTGAATATTTTCACGGGGATACAGCAAAGGAGGAAGCCCACCCTTTCAGAATCTTCATGATCGTGAGAGATTTTCTGAACATATTGGACCAAGTTTGCAAGGAAGTGGGGAGTATGCAGGATAGAACACTGGTGGGCTCTGCTAGATCATTCCGCATAGCATCAACTGCTCCTCTACCAGTTCTCAACAGGTATAACGTGAGACAAGACAACAGTTCAGATGATGAAAGCTTGTCACCGTAAAAATATGTACATGAAGCACGCGAAGACACATAAGTTAGAGGATAGTACCAGGGTCGACGACATGTCCAAACTGAAGAAGCGGCAGCACCAGTATATTTGTTTTGTTCTGTTACAAGCATGTAAAAGGAGTAGAAGAAACGCAGGAGGGAAGGCAGTTTTGAAAGTCTTCCAATATAAAGAACATCCCGATTCAGATCAGAGATTCCCCAGTCAGTTCATCAGGTAAGGCTCTCGGAGAAGCGAAGCAACAGATTTTGTATGAGAATTTCGGGTGCATTGTCGAAAAAGCTAAGCATCGAACGATACTTGGAAGAGCTGTACACTCATGCTAAAAGAGAAGAAAAGGGGGGGGGGGGAAATTGAAAGTATAAACATTTATAATTAGGATAGGATTCTTCATCCAGATCCAGAGAGTCCCACACATTTTGAAGGAAAAAGAAGAATGTTTTGGTGTTGTGGTCTGCATTAATTTCACAAATTAAATATAAATCAATAATAATTAGCAGCTATATATATTTCTTAATCATTGGCTTGTTTAATTTCTCCCCCTTACCCCACTTGAATAATGGAGTTAATTTATTATTTGGTGAAATAATTGAGGGGGAGGAGGAGACATATTGTCAATGTCTTCATATTTATGTTCTACTTTAAGGAAAGCAAACAAAGACTACATCGTTCTAAAGATCTAATCACCTTTATGAAAAGGCAAAATAATTCCAGAAGTAATGGATTCAATCTAACAATATTTTTTTGTTGCTACATTGGAGGGAATCGAGCTTTGTACGTATCTTGAGTTAGAGACGTATCTTAATTTCTAATTCATTACTTTACTCACGCTCAACGATGTAATGACATGTTACTTGGTAAGGTGCGACGAGAAGGAATGTGAATGAGAAGTACTGGGTATGATTTTTTGGTATGCCACCAAGATCAATATGGGACTCACTTATCTATTCATTCCTTAGGTTTTATTAGGTTTTAGTAAATGCATGAATGAAAATGATCTTATTCTTTGTAAGTAAACATGACCTAAGAAGAAGTTCCCATTTCGAACCACACATTTCCAATCAAACACAAGTGCTGTGTAAATGTATTATTAAGGAATGACCCCACTAATTTTTTTCTCAAAAATTTCCCGATTAGTTAGGCATTCCTTTTTATTTGTACGTGAGAGGTCTCAAATATATGAACAAGGAGTTCAATGCATTCACATATATACTTGAGCTAAACATTATCTTACATATTTTGTAGAACCAAAATACATATTTGAAATTTTGGTATTTGTGAGTTTACCGGAATTCCGGAATTTCATCTCCGCGTCTTATTAAATTACAGATTAAAGATTACAACGGAACACTCGTTACATTGATAGCACAACAAATTTGTAAAACTAAAATCTGGTGTTCCATTGCGTGGGAACAAAGACGACGACTTCACTGCCACAAAGTGCTGACAAATGCCGATGAAACGAATGGCGCTCCGGCGATTCTCTTTGTTGTCAAAATCTTCTTCACTAACATTTTCCACCTAATCTCGTCCTTCTTGCTCTGCTTCTTTATTCTCTCCTTAAAATTCCTGAATTTAAAACAGTTTCCAGAATTAGACACAGGATGCGTAAACAAAACAAAACAATCCATAACGTGAAATATGAAGCTTTCGTGCTCAAAACAAAGCAAATGTTTTTGCTCACCGACCCATTGATTACCGTTGGATGAATTTGATTTTATCTATCTACTAAGCATCGCCATCACTTACCTAAACTTGTTGCGTATAAAATCTCACATCGGGAACTCTCGAGCCTTGTGTCACAAGTCTCAAAATATACATGGTCTGGGACCTCTCTATCCCATTGACAATTGGTTTTGGTTCGATTCTCCTATTTCTAAAATAGACAGACCATGTAGACCCGATATTGGGCTACATGACCTAATGTAAGTTGTCTACGTGTTTGGCTTAAGTCCTACATGTGAGGAGGCATGTTGAGAGCATTGACACTCACTTCAGGAATTCTAAAACTTGTGTCATTACAAGATTCTAAGCCTTTCCACCCATTGTCGGTTTATGTAAGATGGTCTAAAACTCAAATCTGCAATGCTTATACGAAACTACGTGGGGGAAAGATCGGGGCATATAGGTCTAGTGGTTGGAGCACTTACTACCACCACGCCCACACCAAGAGTTTGACCCTCGCGTCCCCCACCCTAGAATCAAAGGAAAAAGGGCAAAAAACAAAGAAAGATTAGTAGGTACACCTGCACAAAGGAACCCTGCAGTTATGGGAACCAGAACAAAGGCGGGAGTGTAACTCCAGCAGCTGCCACATTCTCCTGCAATGGATGCAACCGCCTGGGACTCTCAACTTGCAGCCAGCAAAATGGCGAACGAGCAATTCCAGTCCCTTACAGGCTACATACTTACAAGGTGCCTGGTTCTCTTTAAAGTCCTTATCAGATGGTCCAATTGTTCGACAACCATCTTCATATATATGCACAAGAGCCTCCATTGCCTCGTATAAGAGCATATAAATTTTTCTTTCATTTATCTTTTTGATCCTCTCCTTTTGCCTCTGAAAATAAATTCAAGCATGAATGAGTTTTAGCATGACTTTCCATGGCCCTGCACACAGATACAAGGAAACGAAAGAAGAAGAAACCAAACGCATACAGATCCCTTACAGTATCTTCTTCAATCATTGACTCCACGAGTTCTTTTTCTAGTGTCGGGTGACTCTTCTTCATTGTTTTCCATCCTCGAGTTGTACAAACAGTTTTAAAGTTCTTCAGGATCATACGGTGACAAATGAGGCTAAGTCGAGGGGCATCACACAGTAGTGCCAGTTGAAAGATGTCGACAACATTATCTATAGTAAGCAAACCATGCTCCAGCTTCTTCTCACATTCTTGCTTCAAATGGGGAACCACATAAACATGAGCGAGCACCAACAAGTGCACAACAAAAGCCTCCATTTCCTTCATCTCGTAACTAAACACAAAAAACCAGTTACAATCAGTATACTATCACATTGTGCCATCTTACTATTACAACAAAAAACTTGTCGTAATAAAATTGGCATATGGATAAATGTTTTATTATTGCACTATGTTTGTGCAGGTTAATGAAGACTTCAAGCAGAAAACAACCACAAAGTTGATCATTCAACATTCATTACAAATGCCAGCTAGGTACGGTAAAAGCTTTCACCATTTCATAATTCAAAATGGGTTCTCCATGTAAACCTCCTAGGTTCAGGTATGAAATCTCACCCAGAGGCCACTTTTAAGGCATCAAATGCACTCCAAGAAATTCAGTAAAAGAGAAGCAACGCTAGGGGAAGAATTGTTACCAGGAAGAATACAAGAATCGAATAAAAACCCGAACTGCATCCACTGGAACTCCACGAATTGAGATTGATCGTTGACGACGAAACCGGTGTGATTGCTTCAACTGGGCTTTGATTACAGGAGAAGCCATTCCCTGTCACAATAGCATCAAGTTATAGCGTTAGCATAAACAGTAACTCCATTGTCACATCTTACTGACAGGTTACAATTTCAAACTGAAAAATCAATGTTTCCTTCTACAACCGGCACAACTATACATGTTTTAGAGTACTATATCATTTTGTGGTAAAACAATGTACAAATAGGTAAGCATATCAAATACAATTTTCCCACATTCAGATAAGGGATGTCCAATTGGATATAATAAGGGAGATAAAACCCCGACTCCTTAAATCTCAAGGAGAGATGAAACAGAACATAGAGAGGCTTAACATATTGTAAACGAAGTTGAATAAAATAAACTTACAAGAATGTTAGCATGGGCATAAATAATTCCACCGTCATCAGTATTAACAGAAACATCTGCTTTATAACCTTCATCAAAGAGGCGATCCCACAAATCTCTTGTTGCTGTAGAAACACAGCTGTACCCCTTTTGTGGTGATCCATCATTTGATGACCCCTTATGAAGACTGTTTGTCACTGGACCAGGCCATGGAGGAACCGTTGGGGAAACATCCTTGTTAACTGGGGCTGGTCTCTCGCAGATGTTTTTCACCTTACACATTGGCGCCTAAGTTCCGGTTCTGCAGAATTATGATAGCTAGCTTAAGAGTTATATCAGATCAAAAGGATTCACTGATTCACAGTATACGTTAATTGCATTTCTAAAATATTATGGCAGGAGAGGGCTTATCAAAATTTTTTATTTTTTTTTAAAAAAAAAATTTAAGAATCAACTCAACAGTCATCAGAAAATTGTCTGTTTCTAAGATTTGGCTGCAGATTAAGGCATTGTTGCTAAAGGATAAGGGTCATCAAAAAACATCGATCCTACTTGTAATAATTCACAGTTGCCCTCATATATTATATTCTGTAGAAACCGATAATTGAATGGTTTTGTTCATCCCAGTTAGAGTTCTACGTAATGCTTACAATAGCTATTGCAGAAATAAAGCTAATTAGAATCAATTATAGTGCAAATGACGAGCCTTACCGGTGGATCACAGGGTTTGAGGCTCTAACACCCTTCGGAACCAATGAAACTAAGCATACAGAAGTCAAGCAACGCAAATGAAAATATATCCAACACCAGAACAAGATCTCTCCCAGATACAATGCAGACTTTTTATGTCTCTACAGAAACGAAATGCCAGCCCCAAAGCATAATCAAACATTCAACACAACTCAAATGCCTAACGAACAGACATTTCAGCTCCCATAATGCTTGTCAATTCATGGATCTGATTGTTCCAACAAAAACTAAATTATACAAATCTAGATTTTAAACACACCCTCTATGTCGCTTTCATGCAATTTGCATCACTTGAAGTATAAATTAAAAAACCCACCTGTAATAACCCATGAACCCATTTTTTCCCCAGTAATTTAATTGAATCTTCAGAATGTAAAATTATTAAAAAAAAAGAAGAAAAAGGAACAATTTTCACATACCCTTTTGAAAAGATGTAATTTTGGGAGCGTAGCAGAGCAGTGGAAGAATCAGTTCCCCAAAGACGATGTCTGCGTTTCTCTCCCTCTGTGTTGAGAGGGAGGGTCGGGGCTTCGGGAACGACACGTGAGATTTCTGCAGCATTCAACTACCTTTATACAGAAATGGACGGCCGAGGGGAGGCGGTGAAAGAGAGGCAAAACGTGACCGTTTCGAGGGGGTCCATTCCGGCCCTAATGTACGCGCTTCCCGCGTTTTGCACCTCAGCGTTCCTAACGACTTTGACCGTCGTTATCAAAAGAGGAAACAGTTTTGCATGGGATTTTTGTGTCGAACTCAAATCCAGCTCATTATTTTTGGGTAGTGATCGAAACGAATGCATCAATTTAGGACTCCATTAGAAATGTTTTAAAAATGATCAAAGTTTTTGTGAGAAAATATTTTTGGGTTTCAAAAGCATTTGAAATACTTTATGTAAAAAATATCAGTCATGTGCTTTTTTTTATGCAAAAAAACATCAGTTATGTGATTTTTCTAGGAAATACCAGTTGCATGTTTCTTTTAGTAAGCATTTAAGTGTTTTTCCATGATTCACTTGAATTTTTACAAAGTATTGATTCTAAAAATATTTTCATTGAAAACACTTTTAACCATTTTAAAAGTACTTCCAAACAAGCTCGTAATTAGTTTGATGATCAAATTGTTGGTTGGTGTAAGATCTGTCTCATGTGCATGCATGCATTGCATGTCATGACAAATTGGCAAATATAATAAAAGTCGACGAGGGAAACATGTGACGTGCCTTATTATCAACCACATGACAAGGACATGTCACATTGGCAACAATATAAAATGACACAAGAGTCTCATGATATCCTGATTTCTAATATTGGGATGAGAAATTATCTTTGGATTCTCTTTGTGAGGATTTCGATGATCAATTGTATCCGTTTATTGTACATCATGCAATCAATTTTCATTAGGTACTTTTTTTGTTTAATTTTAAATAAAAGAAATTCAAAATGATTTTTGGCTGCACGATGTACGATAAGTGGACACGATTGATTGATCCTTCAAATCTCTACAAAAGAGGATCCGTATAGAATCCTAATCCCTAATATTGTAACTCTATCGAAAATTTTCAATTTCATATGAATTATTTTGAAATTCAAAGAACAGAATAATAAAATTGACGTTTTTTTTAGCCTCGTGAATTACTCTACAAAAGTTTATAAAAGATTTAGTTTAAACTGCAGATGGTTAAAAAAAAAACTGAAAATATGACTTTAACCCCTCAAATTCAAAATTGTCACATCCCGGCCCGGGCGGGACCACTTCCTGGGCCCGACTCCACTACCGTAGCACGATATTGTCCGCTTTGGGCTTACCATTCCCTCACGGTTTTGTTTTTGGGAACTCACGAGCAACTTCCCAGTGGGTCACCCATCATAGGATTGCTCAAGCCTCCTTCTCGCTTAACTTCGAAGTTCCTACGGAACCCGAAGCCAGTGAGCTCCCAAAAGGCCTCGTGCTAGGTAGAGATGTGAATATACATTTAAGGATCACTCCCCTGGGCGATGTGGAATGTCACAATCCACCCCCCTTAGGGGCCCGACGTCCTCGTCGGCACACACGCGACCAGGGTTAGGCTCTAATACCAAATTGTCACATCCCGACCCAGGCGGGACCACTTCCCGGGCCCAACTCCACAACCGTAGCACGATATTGTCCGCTTTGGGCTTACCATTCCCTCACGGTTTTGTTTTTGGGAACTCACGAGCAACTTCCCAGTGGGTCACCCATCATGGGATTGCTCAAGCCTCCTTCTCGCTTAACTTCGGAGTTCCTACGAAACCCGAAGCCAGTGAGCTCCCAAAAGGCCTCGTGCTAGGTAAGGATGGGAATATACATTTAAGGATCACTCCCCTGGGCGATGTGGGATGTTACAATCCACCCCCCTTAGGGGCCCGACTTCCTCGTCGGCACACACGCGACCAGGGTTAGGCTCTGATACCAAATTGTCACATCCCGGCCCGGGGCGGATCACTTCCCGGGCCTGCTCCACTACCGTAGCACGATATTGTCCGCTTTGGGCTTACCATTCCCTCACGGTTTTGTTTTTGGGAACTCACGAGCAACTTCCTAGTGGGTCACCCATCATGGGATTGCTCAAGCCTCCTTCTCGCTTAACTTCTGAGTTCCTACGAAACCCGAAACCAGTGAGCTCCCAAAAGGCCTCGTGCTAGGTAAGGATGAGAATATACATTTAAGGATCACTCCCCTAGGCGATGTGGGATGTCTCCCGGGAAGTGGTCCCGCCCGGGCCGGGATGTGACAATTTGGTATTAGAGCCTAACCCTGGTCGCGTGTGTGCCGACAAGGACGTCGGGCCCCTAAGGGGGGTGGATTGTGACATCCCACATCGCCCAGGGGAGTGATCCTTAAATGTATATTCACATCTCTACCTAGCACGAGGCCTTTTGGGAGCTCACTGGCTTCGGGTTCCGTAGAAACTCCGAAGTTAAAGCGAGAAGGAGGCTTGAGCAATCCCATGATGGGTGACCCACTGGGAAGTTGCTCAAGCCTCCTTCTCGCTTAACTTCGGAGTTCCTACGGAACCCGAAGCCAGTGAGCTCCCAAAAGGCCTCGTGCTAGGTAAAGATGTGAATATCCATTTAAGGATCACTCCCCTGGACGATGTGGGATGTCACAAAAATTTTCCATATAAAACCTGACATAATTTTTTTTACTAAAAAAAACCCAGTGACTAGGATCCACCTAAGTGAATTCATTAATTACATATTACTTTACACATTTTACATTTTTAGATGTCTAAAAGGCCCCTATTGCATATTTGATGTGCACAATTAATTCTATGTATATTTGATGTCGGATTTTATATGAAAAAATTTGAATTTAAGAGGTTAAAGTCGTATTTTCAGTTATTTTATTCATTAATTTGATTATTACTAAAACATGAATAAGAATAATACATATTCCTTTCAACTGCGAATTTTTTTTAAGAAAAATGTCCTTAAACTCATCCTCCAATTCGCTGTTGGTTGTCCAACTTTGCCGGTTTGGGGCTCAATCCACAAAACTAACCCATGGGCTCAACCCAATACCAACCAATTTTATAATTTCTTGCCAAAGTATTCTACAAGTATTCTTTTGATTCATGCCAAAATTAAACAAATTACTAAATTCGCTCAATCTTTAAAAGTTGCAACCAAGGCTTGTTGCAGAATTGCAAACTAAACAACAACATTAGTGGTAAAGTTTCAAGATTCAACTAAACAAAAGCACAAAAATTTATAAGCTTGTTACAAGAGGCTTGTCGCACATGTAATTATATTTAATAATGCAATCAAGGTTTTGTGTTCGAAAATCCTCTTTCCGAATAATATTGAAGTTTAAATAAAAATAGAAATCCACCAGGATTCATTATCCATTTATTTATTAGAATTCGAGCAAGGAGTTGAACTAGGATTAGGTTAGTTCGAGCGGGCAAGGCATGAACCCAAGCCAACTCGAAAATTGATTAGCTTGGGTTCATACTAGTTCTTACCTAATTATAATTCGTCCGATGGTGCTCCGCCTGATGGTGGAAATTGAGTCGGGTTTGGACGTATTCAAGTTGATTGCAACAAACCCATATGGGCCGAGCACCTATGTTCTTTGTAGACCTAAGTCTCCATTTACTAGGCCCAAGTTTGATATTACACCGCCCACCCCAGTAGATTGATGATGTGCAAGAAATAAAAGACTCCAAATTCGAGGTGAACTTTCTTTTTCATATTTCTCATTTTCCCGGCAAAATAACAGGACACTTGCTATTGGTTCTTCTTAGTGTAACTGGTGAATATATATCAAATTTCTATTGTTTTATGATTTGATTGAGAATTTTGGTGTTCTTAGGGTATCAGGACACTTATTGTTAGGGGGAGGTGTGCATGGATATGATTGATTCTACCACTTTAGTAAACGTAATTTGCTTGAGAGAATCAAGTTAACATTACGTCACATGTTAATAAAATTTAGCTTAAGTGATAAGACACGTGCCATGTCTTTGACTAACAAAGGTCCCTAACCAATGACCACAAATTTTCATAACTGTCAACTTACAGTAGCATTCTAACCAATCTATTTTGCAACTGCATTTAATCAAAACGCAATATAATTAAATTTCACATAATCTGCGGGATTCAAGAAAATCTGAAATAAACCAGGATGAATTGAAGATTTGTCTCACTTACAACTTGAGTTATCTATAATCCGATCTTGGTTTATTTCGATACTTTATGGTAGATTAGATAGTTACCAGTTTAAATTCTCACCAAAAAAAAAAAAAAAACAACAACTAGGTTATGTTTAGATGAGGAATTTGCAAGTACCAAGATATTTAGGCTAAATAACTTAGAAATGCACTAAAAGAGATTAATTGAAGGGATTTGATCGATGCATTAACGGGAATTTGCAAATTAGTACTTGTCACTTGTAAATTCCTTGTTTATGTCTTTATAATGATCATGTAGAGTGCATTTGAAATCCCTCATTATAAAGTTTCGTAGCTCATTTATTTCTAAGTAATTTTCCTTGCATATTTTACTATACTGGACGGAAGAAATCATTTAAATTTGGATCAAAGTTGGAAAATTTAATTAACAAGTACTATTTTTTTTTTGTTTGGGTTTACAAACATAGAAATCGAGAAATTCTACGTAGAAAAAAAATATAGAAATTGGAGGTTGTAATTGATTAAATTCCAATAGAATGAGGTTTCATAGAGAAAATTAAGTCATGGAGGTGTGGGGTGAATTTGTCTCAGTTTATGGTAGGCCTTTGTACAATGTGGATTCCTAAAATTTGTTTCACGAAAAACTATTGGACCGTCTTAGGAACCAACAAATCTCAGGCAAGAATCACTACCAAAATTTTGAATTTTAACCATTTAAGTTGTGCTTGGTTATGGGACGAGTTCATTGGGGGTAGGAATGCATATGGGTTTTTAAATCTCACTTACTATTATAAACTTTAAGATTTATATACTTAGGCTTAGAAAAAAAGTGTATAGTTTGGAGTTGAGTTTGATCTTCCTTTTCAATTAGAAATTAAGGTCGTTTGATAACCATTTTGTATTTAGTTTTTAGTTTTTGTTTCACTTTCTTGAAAATTAAAACTCGTTCGGTAACTACTTTCAATTTTCAGTTAAAAGAAAAAAAATGAAAACTACTTTCTTCAGTTAAAAAAAAAAAGAAAAAAAAAAGAAGTAGTTATCAAACCGATTTTCAGTTTTAAAAAATGAAAATTGAAAACCAAAAACTAAATTGTTATTGAATGGCTCCTAAATTTTTCATTATACTGCTTGAAATTGGAAATGCTACAGAATGATAACTAAGTAGTACACTTTTTTTCATTCTCATGTTTGGTTTGCACAGTTGTAAGAGTCAACATTTGTTCAATATCTTATTAGACCATCTCCAACATTTGGATTAAAACCTGAAATTTTTTAACACAAAAAATTTAGGTTCTAACCCATAAATAATTTTTCTACTCTAACCCTCCTAGGTTAAATTTTTAGCTCGAGATTACCAAAGAATGAATTTAGGCTAATTTTTTTAAAAGTAATTCATAATTTAATTTTATGAACATTTTAACTTAAAAATATTTAGATTAATCTTTTGGGTGAATTTTGATTTAAATGATTTTTTTTAATTGTTTAAGCCGTGGGATTTAATTTTGGGTCGTTAGGGTTTTTATTTTTTTTTATTTTTTTTTTTACTATTAGATTTGATCATATTGGATCTCAACTATGTGTTTTAAATTAGATGTAAAAAAAAAATTGAATATGGAACGTTGGATCAACCAACGATCCATTAATCTTGCCCATTTAATCTCGAAAAGAGCTGTTGGGAGGCTGCACGTGGCCAACATATGCCCTGACAATAGGCCAATAGGCCCCCCACTGTCATGCGCTGCAGGTAGGCTGCGGCTTTCTTCTTTTTTTGGGGAGTCCATGCGCAAGAGTAGGCCAAGCCATTTACCCTGACTGGTTTCTTGGGTTAAATTTGCTCCAAAAATCAGTTTTAACCCAAAATTAAGGCTAAGGGTTAGAGTAAGTTGGGGTGGGTTTAGAAGCTAAAATTTGAGTTTTACTCTAAAGGTTAGAGTAGATCTTAATTAGGGTGTACACAAAAGGAAATATCAAAAAAAAAAAAAAAAAAAAAAAACCAAGGTCAAAAAGTAACATTCATTAAACAGAAATGAGGTTATAGGCCAACTCAAAGGAAGGCAAAATAACCCAAAACACATTGGGGAAATGGATACACAAAGCCTAGCCCAATGAAATAAACAAAAACTCTAATCCTTAATCTCCAACCAAAGAAAGCAGTGCCCGCTTCCGTCGCTGCCATGAAAGTCTTGCCAACAACCACCGAGGGAGCGACACTAAAGAAAACGATCGAGTGGTCAATTCGACCAAGACATCGCAGCTCAAAAGTAACAAACTTGTAACAAAAAATATACCCCAACCCAGAATGTCCACCTAGACTCCGAATCGAATTGTGTTGGCCGACACTAGGAAGGTGAGCCATAAAGTGTAGTGATGTGGAAAAATGTGAATAAATGTAAACTTAAAAGTGCCTAAACATAAGAGTGCGCATGTGAACGGTATTGAACCCAAGTCACACGTGATGTAGAGCATAAGTAAAGTACAGTAGATGTACGATAAGAATTATGTCATCGAAGGTAATCAACTATACCAAGATTTGCCAAGAATCCTCGTCGACATGAAAACTCAGCTACTAAAACCTAGAAAGGTGAAAAACAAGGGTGGGTGGACCTAAAAATAAAGCCTTGTAAAAACCTTTTCAAAAATATAATATCCCCTCGCTGTAAAACAAGTATAGTTTCCATAATATACATACTACGTATAGTATGAAAATACTTACCGTAGCCTGCAATATCTCAAGAATTCAATACGTTACACTATTTTGTAAATAAACATCTAATGTTCGGTAATCACATAATCTCACATACACAAACATATCATATCGGGTGCTTATCGACATATGCTCACACACGAGTTCATGCATAGATATTCTGACATGAACATGACTGAGTGTAATAATGATATACGCTCTAGAACTACAATCATGTGAAGACTGATGTTATGTGCATCACATATGAGTCCTATTTGCCTACAACAATCTTTGACAGGACTGGCACCTACAATGGATCCAAAGTGAGCGTACGGTGTGATGCGAACATACACATGAAAGACTGGTCCTGGCCCGGGTGAGTACTAACACAGGTGCAGCAACTTTGAGTAGATAGCGTAAAACAAAATCATATAGTGGTAAATCAATAATTTACGTCGACATAATACTATTCACTGCCGTAAATATAAATAAGGCATCCCGTAAAAATATGCATACTTATGCATCCCATAGGATTCATAATAATCTCAAAATTTCAATCATCGCGACAATTTTTATAACATCAATTTAATTATGGCATCACTTAGAAAATGCATTATTAATCTATGTATGGAAACTCAAATAATATATATACACACACACACACTATACAAAAGAAGAGACCCACTCACAAATACTTGTGAGGTCGTAGCCCTTCGTACTACGAAAATTGGACTCTCTGATGGTAATCGCACCTAAGCATAATATTGGGATCCATTAGTAAAACCCAACTAAAACGATTAAATTTGGGAAAATGGAGTGCGGTTTTGGGATCAAGGCATCGAACTATGCTAAGAAGGGTTCCGGGGATTTTTGTAAAAAGTCAACAAAAAGTCAATGGTCAACACCAAAAAGTCAACCTAGGCGCTGAGCCGGTCAACTACGTTAAATCTTTAGAATTTCACTAAACGAATATCAAAAACGAACTCGGGGCGTCGAAATTAGCCTATAAGGGTTTCTGAGAAAATTTCGAACATGTCAACACAAGGAATATTCTAAGAATATTCCAAATCCATTTAGGAAATGGACCAGGTGGGATCCCAGGTTTAGATCTGAATCCGGTTGCGGATCTAGGCTTTTTCTTCTATTGGGTCGGGTTGACCTGGTCCTAGTTGCGGTGATAAATTCCGGCTCCGATCAAGGTAAAAAACTCAACCATTTTCAGCGTATAAATAGTCAAATTGAAGCTAGGGAGATAAGGAGTAAGATTATACCATTGTGGTCTCTCGCCATGGCCGGACTTGGCCGAAAAAAAGTTGAAACTTGCGAACTTTGCCGAAATTTGGGAAATAGTTTCCCCGAGCTATTTTCTGTCATAAAACCAGTCTAAAACACACAAGCATGCTCAAAATTGAACCATGAAACAAAAGTATAAGATTTAGAGTATTCCCGAGGCTTACCAAGGCCGTGAATGATGGAGGTTCATCGGGAAAATCATGGTCTCGACGAGAAAATATGGAAATCGAGTTTTGGGGTTCGAGTTCGTAAACCTTGGTTCTAGTTCTGGGCTGGAACGTTGATAACCTTCATCAACGTGGCTAGATTTGTTGGTGGCTTGAAGGTTTGACTCGCCGAACATGGCGAGTAGTGGTGATTCGAGGCGGTTGCACCCTCTTGGTGCTTGCTGAGGAAGAAGAGAGAGAGAGAGAGAGAGAGAGAGAGAGAGAGAGAGAGAGAGAGAGTTGAGAGTTTGAGAGAGTTAAGGTGGCAGAAAATGAGAGGTCCAAGAGAATGGGGGGACACGGGATAGGTGGAGTAGGGATCCCACGAGGGTGAGTTCCCACCAGACAGAGAAGAAGAAAAAAAATCTCCCCTGAAAATATTAAAATAATCATGGCATATCTAGAATAGTGAATTTACCAAAATGTCCTCGATAACTGTTGTTTTGTATAATCTTCATCGAAGCTCCGAATTAGGTTTCGCTTGCGCCAACGTGTTTTTATAATTGAGTATTACAAGGATGCACTAAAAGAATAGGTCATACATCTCTCTACACGACGGTTAACGAAAGTCAACATTCTCGCCTTTAGGGGTATTTTCGTCAATTCACTCTTTTAAAATTTATAAAATCGTAAAATTTGGGATTGGGTTGTTACACCACATCCAAATTTCTTCATGAAAGATGCAGAACCAAGAGATAGTCCCCCACAAATATATACAAGCATAATAACACATGGATAGAAGGAAATATCAAATGAGGGTCACTATTAACAATGTTTTTCGGGTCATCAAGTGACCATAAAATCATGGTTATTTACCATTAAATTTGATATCAAGGATGAAGAATAAAATAATGTATTTTTAAAGTTCTACCCTCAACCTTTAAAATGGACCAAAATATTTTAATTTTTAATATTTAATTTAAAAATAAGTAACTGTGAATCATTAGTCACTAAATGAAATCCAGACTCCTAAACGCATTCCCAATGCATGAGAATTGCATACAAGGTCAAATCCCGTCTTCATTCTCATGTTACCTTGATAAAAATGAATACCAAATTATGGTCATATGATAATAAGAAGCATGAGAATTGAATAACCATTCCAGCTCAAGGATTTCGAGTTCTTCTCTCATAATTATTGGATTACTAAACATAAGAATGTATTCTTTACATAGACTCTTGCCACTTGAGCAAAATAGGGGAATCCACAGTTGCCACTCCATCATTTAACGGTCAAATTGATGATTTAACTAACAAATTTATGAAATTGTAACTAAATTATAAGTGTGTGTATAACATTGTAATATTTTAAAAATGATATATAAAATTACAACTGCACTCAAATTTGAGCATGTAAAATATAACTTTACACCCAAAATTAAAGAAATGAGTATAAGATGAAATCGATAGAAAAGTGACAGAGGATGCCACAGTCGGTTGCAAAAACAAATTAGGGTCCGTTCAGACCATCTCCAATGGTTGGGCTAAAAGTCAAATTTTTTAGCCCGAAAAATTTAGCTTTTAGCCCAAAAACAGTTTTTCTACTCCAACCATTCTACCCTAAAATTTTAGCTCGGGATTATTAAAGAATGAATTTAGGTTTTTTTTTTGTTAAATTAATTTTTTTTTAAAAAAATAAATATGTAGACTATCGTAAATTAATTTTATGAACATTTTAATCTAAAAAAAATTAAATTCCAATAAATATTGGGTAGAGTCCACCCCGATTTCTGGGCTAAATTTCGGGGGGAATTTGGCATTGGTTTAGCATTTAGCATTTAGCTCAAAATTTCTCCTTGGGTTGGAGTGCATTTGGGGGGAAATTTTAGGGGGTAATTTGGTTTTTAGCCCACCATTGAAGTTGGTCTCAAAGGATAGTGAAAGAACAAGTAATAAAGAAAAAAACAACTCGCAATTTGATTGTATAAAAACCTTTATCTTGGAGCTATGATTTTTCCCACCTCTCTCTCTCTCTCTCTCTCTCTCTCTCTGTGCATGTAAGCAATACAACATCATATTAACGGTCAAAGCTAGTTGCTGACCGTTGCTGACCATCTTGGGCTTCGCAGCCATTGCACGCACAGTCAAGGGAATTCCTTCCCTACTTCTGTCTTAGCATCAGGACCCAAGTTTTGCTCCCACCCATCTTCCAAACTTTCAATATTATTATCGTAAATAATAATATTGATCATTATATATTAATATCAACTAATTAAACAACGTATTATATATTTAACTAATTAATTAATAATATTCAATAATATCCATTGATATGAGTGGGAAGCAATTGGATCCTCCTGAGAGGAGCGTCTTCTTGTTCCTTCTCCGCAGGTCCAACCTTTTTTACACGTGAAGACGCTCCTCCCCCCTCCCCCCCCATCTGCAATTATAATTTTTATTCACGCGTGTTATGATCATATCTTCATCAATTTTTTTTTATTGTCTTGTTTTCTTCATAATTCCCTGGCTAGCTCCTTTTTTAATTGTGGCCCAAACAATTCCAAAGCTTTGGTTTTTTCGGTCTCTTCCAATACAACTTACTGCTTTACAAGTGTGGTGGGACTATACGACTGTGTCTTGAACTTTCAAAGTCACAAGAGTTTGTATATCATTAGAGCGTGAAAACTTGGTCTTAATACGTAGTGTTTATATTTTAGTTTTTTTTTTTCTTTTTGGAAACTTAAGGAGAAGTTTTTAAGGATATCTTTACAAAGAGCCAACACACTTGCAGCACTATTATGCAACACTACAAAGATACTTTGTTCCCAAATCTATATATGTGGTGATATTGAGACCTTCATCAATTAAGTGAAGATTGTGGTAGTAAATATCTACCGTCTTTAGTCTTGACGAATTTATACCTATAATTAAACACATTTGGTTAAGGCCAAGAACCATGCACCTTGAGAAAAAGGTGGTGGGAGATGAAAACAACGCGATAAATCATTTCCAAAAAATATGTTATATTATGGTTTTGTCTATTTTTTTTCCTCATTTGGTGGTGATACAATTGGAAGCCAAATAACGGAAATATAAAAAGTGCCTTTATTGCGATATGTTAGACGTACGTATGTTACGATAACAAAATTGGTTTAAGTAGTAAGAGGTTTGCAAAAAAAAAAGGACGCAATCAATCATCAAATCCTAGACGTCCATGGAGAATCAAGAGGGAAACGTATCCTTAACCGAAAAGAGCAAAAGGTACGGAAAAGATGACAAGGTTAATAAAAATTATGTTTGGACCATATTCTTTCAAAGCTCGTCTGCTTATACGAATACAATTATATACGTATACCAAATTGGGTATGCAAATTTGCCTTATCTCAAGGTTAAAAAAGTTTGTGGAAGCTTCTTGCTTCGAGTTTTAAGAAGAAGTTTTTGTTAGCAAAACCGAACGTTTGACCTAATTTGATTTTAACACATACATTTATGCATTTACTACCACTCTAAATGATGGAGTTGAGAATACATGACTAAGAGAATTGAGGAGTCTAGAAACACACATAATATGTCGTTTTGAAGAGAACAATTAAACAATCTATTTTTTATATATATTTTTAATTTTCATATCGTTTGTTAGTTCATGAATAGGAAATGTGTTTTGTACCATGACAATAATTTTGCATGACAATATGACATTACAAAAAAAAGGCAGACAATAATTCCATCTGGTACAAAACAAGCAAGGTACAAGGTGTTTTTCCCTCTTCTTTTTTATTTTAAATAAAATTAAAAATAGAAATTAACAATTTAAATTAAAAGAAGCAATATTGCATTTGGAATCTATATTCTTAACTTGATTTTTATATATTTTGGGTTCTACAAGCTCAACTTCTTACGCAAACACCAACGACACACTCTGTCATCCTCCACACTCCCTCGGACCCTCTCCCTCGTCCCTTAAAGAAATATAGAAAGAGAAGGTACATAGAGAGAACTATCGAGGACGATGAACATCATGAACCCTAGGACCGAAGTGCCAAATGAGACTCTTTAAATCATGTAGGGAAAAAATTCCCATCCTAAAGCTCTCCAGAATTTAAGGGTACCCGAGAAGAAGTATACCATGTAAGAATAGCATAAATGTTCAAAGGTGACCAAACAAATCATGATCACTCACTCTTAGGCCATCTCCAACTGAGGGCTGGCCAGAGGGCTCGTTTTAGCCCTCTGGCCCTACAAGAAATTAATATTTTAATGAACAATATATGGCCATATTTGCCTTCGTCTCCAACCGAGGGACAAAGGGTCATAGGACTCGTTTTAGCCCTGTCACAAAAAACCGTCTCCAACCGAGGGCCAAAGGGCCATAGGGAAAAACATAATTTATTATTTAAAAACTACAACTTAAATTCAAATCCAACAGCTAAGTGATGTCAGCTAGCTGTTGGATTTGAATTTGTCTTTTGATATAAATAGGATGAATATTGGGCTATAATTCACACAACTTTGAATTCAATCTATTTCAATTCAATCTCTTTCAATTCAATCTTTTTCAAGTCAAGTTTGCAATGAATTCCAACTTTAGATCCTTTTCGGATTCCAACTGGGGGTCTTCATCCAATTCCAAATTGGAAGCAAAATGGGCGCAAATGAGATGAGAAGATAAGCAGTCTAATGAAGAAGTTCAAGTAAGGTGCAACAAACAAAACAGAGCAGCAGCCATGGTGTGTCAACCAACTGAGGAACAACCTCAATGGGGTGGCTCTATTATTGGTCGCTCAATGGAGAGTCAGATGACGACCAAGAAGATCCAAATAGGTCAAGAAGGGATCGTGCAAAAATATATGATGGGCCTAATTTGCCTTTCAATCCAAGAACTGGTAGTATCTCTATAAATGAGTACATGAGGCGCTATAGAATGATACGTTCTCGTGCCACAAACAAGTACCTACAACAGAATCTTGTTGCACATCTTTGGGCCAAAAAAAACATGGAGTAGGCGTTTTATGTTGTTAAATGTTTTTTAAAATGTTGTTTAAGTTTCATGTTGTTAAATATTTTTTTTATGTTGTATAATTTGTATGTTGGTTAATGTTATTTAATGTTGTTTCATATTGTTTAATGTTGTTTCATGTTACTTAATTTAATTTAATGTTATATAATGGCTTAGGAAGTTATAGGAAAAAAATATGAAACAAATTTTGTAAAATAGAAGTTATAGGAAAAAAAAAAATATGAAACAAATTTTGTGAAATAGAAGTTATAGGAAAAAAATGGAATTTAAAAAAAATATGAAACAAATTTTGTAAAATAAAAGTTATAGGAAAAAAATAGAATTTTAAAAAAATATGAAAAATAGAAATTATAGGAAAAAATTTGTAAAAAATAATAATAATAAAACTGTAAAAAAAAAAAAAAAAAAAAATCAAATGCAACGGCTAGCAACGTCAGCTAGCCGTTGCATTTGAATTTTTTTTCTTAAGTATTCCTGCCGGTTATAACTAACAAGAAAGATGATTTTTCTAGCCAGCCCTCCAGCCTTCTCTGATTCCGTGGGGCCCTCTCAAATTCCACAGCCCTTTGGCCTAACCCTCGGTTAGAGACTGTTTTCGGGCTATTTTCAGTCCTCTAACCCTCTGGACCCTTCGGTTGGAGATGGCCTTAGGTTTGATGTCGATGTATGCATAGTTATTCACCCTTCAATTTAATATTAAAACAAAGAATAAGCAGATGTGAGTGACCATGAATTTTAGTGACCAATAAAACAAGACTCGTAAGAATAGTACCTCTTTTTATATTTTGGGTTTCTTTATAAAATAACTAGTTTAATGTTATTTATCTTCACTTAGTACCTCTTTTCATATTTGCTTCAACCCTTGAGGTAAATATGAGTTTTAACACAAAACTGATTTCTGAGGCAAATTTAGGCCATGATTTTCCCTTAAGTTAGTGAGGGCGGCCCACTATGTATTTTTTTTAGTTTTATATTTATAAATTCATTGAATCCAACGACTAAGATATAATATGATCAAATCCAACGGTAGAAAAAAAAGAAGATCTAACTGTTCAAATTTAAATCCAACGACCAAAGTAATTAAAAAAAAAAAATCTTTTATGTGTTTAATTTTTTTTCATAGCGTTACACAAAGTTTCATGATTTTTCAATATTTATCATAATCTAAATATTTTTAGATTAAAATATTCATAAAATTAAATTAGGATAGTCTACATAATTAATCTAGGGCTAAAAATTTAATCTAAAAGGGTTGGAGGAGAAAAACTGTTTATGGGTTAAAAATTTTAGGTTTTAACCGAAGGGTTGGTGTCACATCCCGGCCCGGGGCAGATCACTTCCCGAGCCCGCTCCACCACCGTAGCATGATATTGTCCGCTTTGGGCTTACCATTCCCTCACGGTTTTGTTTTTGGGAACTCATGAGCAACTTCCCAGTGGGTCACCCATCATGGGATTGCTCTAGCCCTCTTCTTGCTTAACTTCGGAGTTCCTACGGAACCCGAAGCCAGTGAACTCCCAAAAGGCCTCGTGCTAGGTAGGGATTGAAATATACATTTAAGGATCACTCCCCTGGGCAATGTGGGATGTCACAATCCACCCCCCCTTAGGGGCCCGACGTCCTCGTCGGCACACACGCGGCCAGGGTTAGGCTTTGATACCAAATTGTCACATCCTGGCCTGGGCCCCCACCACATCCCGGGCCCGCTCCACCACTGTAGCACGATATTGTCCGTTTTGGGCTTACCATTCCCTCACGGTTTTGTTTTTGGGAACTCACGAGCAACTTTCCAGTGGGTCACCCATCATGAGATTGCTCTAGCCCCCTTCTCGCTTAACTTCGGAGTTCCTACGGAACCCAAAGCCAGTGAGCTCCCAAAAGGCCTCGTGCTAGGTAAGAATGGGAATATACACTTAAGGATCACTCCCCTGGGCGATGTGGGATGTCACAGTTGGAGATGGTCTTATAAGTGCAAGATTTTGGGTTTCATTTTCGTAAATATTGAGTTTGATATCAAATTTTTATGATCGACTCATTGTGTGACATAGCTGAAATCCTCCACTTTTTAGTGTAAATATAGTAAGAGAAATTAGGGAGTGAGAGCATGAGTGTGAAGTTTGAAATTGAATTACTATAATACTTTTAAAATAAAATAAAAAAGTCGTCTGACTATAAGCACTATGATGAGCATTTAACCTCGTTGATGAAAAAGATGATTCTCTTAATATATGGTGCATAGCATAATCCATTTGGAAACTACTTCTACTTTTTTTTTTTTTTTTTTTTGTTAAATACCAATTGAGAATTCAAAATCAGGATTTCAAACTTGATGAATGTAGATCCTTCCCTAATGGATTCGGGCTATTCGTAATTAGGGTTTCAAAATTGCAGGGTTATCCTCAGTGGTGACTAGACGTCGTTAGAGCAGATAATCATGTACAACTTGAAATTTTTTTCAAACATTAAAAAGAAAAAGTTACTTAATAAAAATTTACTTGAATGTTGGTAAAGATGTTGAAAAAGGTTTCGCAGAGTTTCCTTCGGGATCCTTTCATTCTCGCAGAGACATGTCGTGCTGATAACGTGTTGCAAAACTAACGATAAAAGTGGGGGAGAGAGATGGGACGACATAGAGAGAACAGGGCTTGGCCTTGTACATTTATTTATACTAATCATGATGAGTTTTATTGCCTTGCAAGGGATACAAACCTAAAAAAATTTGATCTCCAAATACGATTCTATTTAAGTTTGCATAATCACATTCCTAATTAATAATTCTATTAACAACTGATTTTGACTTTTTACCAAAATCTCCAAACATTTGGAAAGGATGAGCGAAATCTTAGGATTAGTATCATTATATAAAACAGTATAGTCTAGTAGTACTCTACGCACACTATACTTTCTTACCACTAATTTAACTTCCCCTCCCTCTCCCTATATCACATCCGGTTATTTTGGCGGCACCATAACCGCCACTTTTCCTTCACTCCTCGCATTCCTCTCTCTCTCACTCTCTCTCAATTTTTTTTTTTGCACAATATAAACACTGTGGATTTAGCATTTCTTTTAAATAAATCCGTTGATTGTTCATCATAGACATTCGAAGAGATTGAGGAGGTATGAGGGACTTTGCAGAAACTTCATTCTCTCTCTCCACCCTCCTCTACCAAGAAGATGAAAATTGTCTGAACCAATTGGAAGACGAATCTAAAACTTCTGAAGAATCAAACCCATGTTTTCTTTTTGATAACGACGATGAATATGTCGAAAACTTGATTCAGAAAGAAGCTCATTGCTTTGGATCCAAAGGGTTCAAGGATTGCTCGGCCTCTGGCACGAGCTGGTTGAAAACAACTCGATTGGATGCCATTGATTGGATTTTCAATGCATGTCACTCTCCCTAAAGCTCTTAAATTTCCCAGATTGTTGTTTCTTGTTCAGTCCCTGAAAGTTTGTGGATTTTGCAGACAGGGGCAGTTTTTGGGTTCCAGTTGCAAACAGCTTACTTATCAGTGACTTACTTTGATGGGTTTCTTTCAAAACGATCCATTGATGTAAGTAAACCAACACTTTCAATGTTTTGCAAATTGGGTTTCTGTACTTTTGTTGTTTTGCTAAAATATTTGGATTTTTTATGGTTTTTTTTTAAATATATAGGATAAGAAATTGTGGGCTATTAGATTGTTATCAGTGGCATGTTTATCCTTGGCTGCTAAGATGGAAGAATGCAAAATACCAGCTTTATCAGATTATTCGGTTTCGGATTACGATTTTGAAAGCAAAGTGATTCAAAGAATGGAGCTTTTGGTGCTGAATACATTGGAATGGAAGTTGGGTGCAATCACTCCTTTTGATTATCTGCACTACTTCATCAAAAAGTTTTGTGCTGATCAATTAAGACCAAAAGAACTAGCTTCTAATGCTATCGGACTAATTGTGGCAATGGCAAAAGGTAATATGATCCCGTACTCCCAATCTAATTAAATTTACATAATTCGTTTCATTTCCTAATCGATCTGATTTCTATAACGCAGAAAATGATTTGATGGATACTCGGCCGTCAATTATTGCAGCTGCTGCAGTTTTAGCAGCATCAGATGGTCAATTAAGCAGAAAGATTATGGAGCTTAAGATGAATGTGAACTCATTCTTGCAGTCCCAAGATTATGTGAGCCAACTAATGCACTACTAATTACACATTGTTCTTTTATTGACTTAAGTTAATTAATCTTAATCAAATTTCCATTGGAACAGGAATACATATATTCCTGCTATGATTTTATGCAGGAAATGGTGGAAAGAAAAGATAAGACACCAGCTCCCAAGTTTTCAAACTCCCCTCTATCAATTCATTCAAACTCAATGGAAGTGCTTGAAACTTCACCAGTTGGCACTAAGAGAAGGCTTACATTCAGTGACTCTTCTGGTCAAAGTTACCCAACCAAGAAAATTCACCAGCCATAGTTACTCTTGAGGTTTTTTGAATATTTGTGGTTTTTTGATTGAATTATAGAGAGAAAAAAAGAATTTCTAGGAGATGGGGGGTTTAAATTATAGGTATAATGAGTGTCATATTTAATTTCTACCAATTTATGGTATATTTGATTTGGGATTTTGTTGATTGGGGTTCCAACTTCCAATACCAAACAAAAGATTTCAGCTGGTGACAACCAGGAGAAAAGTGAAAAAAGTAAATTAATAGAGTAACGAGTAAGAAGTAATTGACTGAAGTTTGTGGATGGTAATTTTCAGTAGTAGTATTTGCTTTCGTAGTGCCACTGTTGCTCACCAACATTTTTTTTGCTTTTGTATCCGTGGTCCGTGGCTACGACATTTTGGGGTAAATTGTTGTATTTTCGTTCGTTAATGTTATATATTTATTTGTGTTTCATGATCGAGAACATTAAGAAGGGAGAGGGGGGTCTTGGGGTGCTTGGGATGCTTCCCACCTGTCTTTCAAAAGGCTGAAAGCCATCAGGAATGAAGAATTGTTTTTGTTTGATTTGATATATGTGTGTTGCATTTGGGCCATTGCCAAAATGTACATGCGTGTGTGTGTATTAGGGTTGCACTCTCGCCTGTAAATGATCGAAAGTCAAACTCTTGCCGTTAATTTGAGAATAAGTGCGTGTTTTACCATCGTTAGGTAGAACGCATGATCTATTGTGGCAGATTTGCACCGTGCAGTCTTCTGTGTTTGTTTATTGAGCTTTCTATATAGGGGTTTATTATGTTTGCTTCTAGTACTCAGTTGGCACACTCCTTGTAATCTTGGTGCATTCATGTTTCTATTATTAATGAATTATCGCTATCGCTTTGGTTAAAAAAAAGGTACCGCGCCCTATACGGCAAAAGAAAATGGATAAAGGGTAAGGGTAGGGGTCTGATTTACTTGCAAGCATTTGAGAGAAGTTGTGGGACCCAAATGAACCATCTTCGTGAACAGCGAGAACCAAAATTTTGGGGATGGGCGGTGGAATTTGGGGGGCATGAGATTCACAGCAAAAGTGGTGTCGGAAGGCTCTCACCCGTCCATATGCCTTCTTAGGGTTCATAGGCCAGTCTGGCATAGTACACCATTGTATTTTAGCCTCAAACAGAAGATTACACTTCCTGCTTCAGAAATCTGTTTTCATGTTACATTTGTGTAAAATTAAATTCAAAAGATAAATATTAAAAATGGAAATGATTTTCACACTCACTTTTTTCCCTTGCTCTGTCCTGACCATCTATGGCCACCGGATTGAGAGAATCAAAAGAGGATAAATGGACGGAAATAAACGGGAGTGTGCAGAAGGAGAAAAGACGTGTATGATTTAGGGCTGAGAGTTTGTGATGCAAAATTTGGGGCAGACCGATCTTCTGGTCAAGAGGTATGAGTGGGGAGAAAACCAACCTCATCAATGAAAGTACATATAAATTTTGGTAGCTTTTAAAATGTATGCTGCAGAAATTGCTGCTGTGGTTTTGGGTTGTAAGTTTTTATTTGCAATTTTAGCAACTTTTTTTAATCCTCTAGGTTGAAGACAGTTCAGCAGATTCACCCTAAAAAAGCCTTGTATTTAATCTTGTGCAGAATTGGGGGTCAAATGCATTTGGTCACAATGTCCACCTAAAATCTGAACACTTATTTTCTTGGATTTTTATTAGCCCAAGGAGTATATAGCCGCTAAACCAGAGTAACATTTTGTGATTTTTAATAATTTAATTAGAAAAGTCAAAACCAATAAATATAGGGAAGAGATAGATAACCGTGGGTTGTTATTGGTTGTCTCATTTAAATTTTTTTTTTAATTAATTAGAAATTTTTAGGGTCTCAAAAGTCAAAACCAATAAATGTAGGGAAAAGAAACTTGGTTTCATTATGTTATTATTTTTTTTTTTTACCATACGAAGATGGTTATTGTGATTAAGTAATAAGGTAAGAGAAGTGCTAAAAGGATTTTCTTAAAAGTAGAATTCTACATGAATTCTCTGCTACCTTATATTTTTTGGTACAATATTTTGTAATGTTGGTACGAAAATTAATGTTAAACTATTTGGTGATATAGAGCTTACAAAGTGTCTTCATTTAAAAGAGTATGTAATTTGCAACCCATGTTTGCTCAGAATGGTAGTCTAGGATGCTCAAAGGTGAATATGGACCGCGATTTTCATATACATCAAACAGATAGATGTTGGTGGTTTATGGCATGAAATAACATTTCACTTCTTTTAAGAAGAAGACAACCTAAAGGGGAATGAAAGAAAATTGAAAAACAGAAAAATGTTGGACGTTACCCTCTTGAGAGCATGGTAGTTAGAGAGAAACTAAATCGACTTTCACCTGCAAGTGATTCTTTATTATAATGATAGAAAAGTGTTGATCTCTTATGTGATAGTATGAGGTTAAATTTCGTTGATGACTAATTTAACATTTAATTTGAAGAAATCTATCGTTTGACAAAAAATAATAATAATCTACTTTCACCTAACTAGGAGCCTTAGGACTAGCATGGCATTCCATTGTCACAAAATTACGATGATTCCATAACGCATAAATGATTTCCAGTCACTTATATTATGCATGCGTGAACTAGTGTTATTAACAAAATTCCAAACTATCTTAAGTTTTGGCGCTTTTAAAAATCAAATGAACCCAGTCGATAGTGACAACAAACAAGAACCATTTTTTTTTTTGGGTAAATTACATAAAATTATCTCAATTATTTGTCGAAACACAATCGTATATTTCATGTTTTAAAAATTATAATGTCATATCTCATTTTACAAATTTGTTGCAATATTAGACATCCGTTAATTTTTCTGTTAAATACTGACGTGACTCAAGTTGGAATTCACTTCCTAACTGGATTAATTTTTTTATTAAATATTAAAAAAAATCATTTAAATATTTTTTTTAAAGTGTGTGTCTACCCATACAACCCCATCACGCTCACCCTTCTTCCCCAGTTCGCCTGACGACATCGACCTCACCTAATCCCCGAGCACCCTGACCTCACCACCTGCCTCTACCACACCCACCTCGACCTCGTCCTCTTCTCCCTCACCTGGTCCCGCTCCTTCCTCGAAGAAAACCCACCTTAGGATTCCAATTGAATTTTCAAAAGGAAGCAGCTTTTGGTACCAAAAGTAGAATTAGACAAAGAAAGGAAGTAAAGCCAAAAGCCGCTGTTGAAAAAAGTCGGTGGCTCAGTGAAGCATTCAAACAATTTTCCAGGTTAAAATCTAAAAAAAAAGAAAAAAAAAAGAAACCTAATTTTCACAAAACGTCAACAAAGAGAATTATTCTTGGAAAAAAGCAGAAAATTAAACGACCCCAAGAAATAGTGAAAATTAAAGGAAAAAAGGGTCAAACCCTAAAAACCCAGATCTCCAAAATTCCAAAGGAACCAACTTTTTGCAAAATAAAAGAAATTCCCAAATGCACAAATGTTGGAAATTTCTATCAAGAATCAAAGCCTTTCACCGTACCATAGTTAATTGCCATACCGAATGCTTGAGCTCTCTTATCTCTTCACTCTCTCTCTTTCTCTCTCTAACTTTAGTCAATCTACAAACTTCCACACCAATAATCAGGTAGGCTGGATTTTTAGCTGTGTTGAATTCAAATTGAATGTTGGGGTAGAGCTTCTTGGAGCCATGCTTATTCCAGAAGAGAAAGGGCTTGCCGTGGAGGTGGAAGGAGGGGGAGGAGAGCAGGTAAGGGAGGGGGGTCGAAGGAGTGGCGGAGGAGGTTGAAGTCGAGGGAGCGGCTGAGTAAGGAGCCCGGAGATGGGCGAGATAGTTGGATGGACTGGGGAAGAAGGGTGGGGGTGATGGGTCTGTATGGGTGGGTTCCACATTTTTTTAATAAAAATATTTAAATGATTTTAGCTAATTTTTTATTTAAATATTTAATTAATTTTTTAATCCAGTTAGACTAAGAAATGAATCTGCTTCAAGTCACGTCAGCATTTAACAGAAAAATTAACAAAAAAACTAACGGAGGTTTGACATTGCAACAAGTTCGTAAGATGATGTATGCCATTGTAATTTAAAAAACATGAGGTATAAGATTATGGTTAGACACATAATTAAGATAGTTTTATGTAATTTACCTTTTTTTTTTCCTCCTTGTACATATGTATCTATATTTTTTGTTCATCGAGTTTAATAAATGAAAAGAAAACAATATATATGATTAAACAATGATGTGTACGAAAAGAAAAGGTGTGTTTACCATTTTTAAAATTAAAAAAGTATACACAGTCCAACATACCGAACCGAATACGACGATTCAAGTCTGAACTGGGATCAAGAAAAGAAATGACTTCTTCAAAAGCTTAAAAGTTCATCCACCACTTTTGAGTACTCATTTAAAGATTTAAAGGAAATCTTTGTATCGCTAAATGAATATTGTCTCTAATGACAAAGTCCTTATAGTAGAATCTAAATTTGATGTTTTTATAATTTTATGTGATAATTTGATTAGGTGCGATATTTTTTTTTGTGTTAATTTTTTTTAATTAATCTGGACCCGGGTGAAACGATAAAAAAAATGTCGATTAGAAATGCAAGGCCGACGCTCAAACGGTTGAAAAGAAAAGAAAAGAAAAAAAAAATGGATGACAAAGCCCATGTGATTGGGACCCACACTTGCAGCTGGCGTCAGCAACTGTCAGCGAGTTCAACTCAACCGGCGTGTCAGCATCAAGTGGGAATCGTGCTGCATGTCAACACTCATTTTGGTGGGCTACCTTTTCAGTTCCTATACAGTCCTTATATGTGGGTATATACACTAAGTATCCGGTGAGTTCATATATTTTAAGAACTCACTTTCCAATTTATTAGAAATTTATTTTATCCCTATATTTATTTTATACGGTGATTGTCCTTATTGAAGGACTCTATGTTCTGAATAAGATCAATATCAAACAAAGAGCTTGCTCCTGCACATCAAGGAACAAAAGTAACGGTTGACATTTAAATAGTTCTCATTTAATTAAATCTCAACCGTTCACTTAGAAAATAAAATCTCAACGGTTAGGAAAACAAATGTGCGGGAAAGAATTTCCGATCAAACAAAGACATTTTCTTTAAATGGTGAGCCCGGTTATTTGCATTCGAAAATGTTGAGCCCGGTTCGTCTTCTTCCCAATCGGCGCCAAAAACTTATTTGAAAATTGAAAACATTTAAAGTGGCACACACCGTTGCTTCGCATAAATAACAGACCAGTCATTGCTCTTTGATCATACTATACATTCTGTCTGATTTGTCTGTCAAATTGTTTACTATCACAGACGGTAGCCCCTCTCCCTTAGTTCCTCCAGAAATCGAAACGCGTAGGCATTTATAACTTCTGCAACAACAAGAATCCACTTCGAATTTCATCACCGGAAAAACTAATCTCCATGGATAAGCGGCTCCGCTCATCCCTTCAGTCCTCCGCCGACGAATTCCTGAGCTCCGCCGCAAAGCAAACCCTAAAATCCTCAAAGCCCTCTCTCAAAACCCTAATCCACGGCATCAAGCCTTCCTCCTACCTCTCCTCCTCTCTCCCTCTCGCTCTGTCCCACTCCATTTCCCAAGCTATACAATCCTTCCGGAACCTTCTGGAGCCCAACCAAAACCCTAACCCTAAACCTAACTCCCCGCGCTCTCCTCCCACCAAGCGGCCCCGGAGGTCTTCTAGGCGCTCCAAGACTCGACCAGAACCTGATTCAGACGACCCAGACGCTAACCCGGAGCGAGAGAGGAAACGCCTTCTTTCGGAACTTCAAGTTTTAGCATTTATCGCACAATTGTGCATTTCGCATCCCCAGAACGCATTCTCGCCGTTGGATTTGTTGACCGGAGTTCAGTCGCTGCACGACAGTCTGATTATTTTGGAGTCGGACTCGGTGCTGGTTTCGGAGATCGCGGGTTTGTGCGAGCAATGGTGGAAGGAGGAGCTGCCGAGTCGAGAATCACTGATTTCTCAGTCGCTCCCTTTCTTGCTCTCGAGATCTTTGACTCTGCAAAAGAAGGCAGATGTTCACAGAGTCTACGCGCTCCGGGAGGCCTTTACTTGCTTTGATTTCGAAGACGAGAGCATTGAGGACTTGAAGCTCTTGTTAATTCGGTGTGTGATTTCGCCACTGTATCTGAAAGCAGAGGAGGGGAAGAAGTTCCTTGCATTTCTATTTGGGTTGAGTTTGCAGCTGTTGAAGGAAGTTTTGGCAATGATTCGATCTCAGGTTCCGTTTGGTCGAAAGTCAATGCTGGAGGCCTATGGGGACGTCCTGTTTCGGGCTTGGAAAGTGGCGGATGGCGACTCGAGAAGTGAGATCGAGAATGGGTTTTTGCAGGGTTTGATTGAGGGTGCAATACATGCCAGTTCTGGAGCTCTTGCTGCTTCGATTAGAAGGGTTTTGGGAGGGTTTATAAACCAGAGGACCACTGCTGGTGTTGAGAAGCTTCTTTTCCAGCTGTCTGAACCTGTGATATTTCGCTCGCTGCAGGTAAATTTTTGTTAATAAGTTTGTTAATACAATTGTCAAATTCTGTGTTTATGTTGTATCTGAATGACTGGTTTGTGATCACAGGTTGCGAATTCTAATGTTCGTCAAAATGCGCTGCATTTGCTGCTGGACTTGTTTCCTCTTGAAGATCCTGATTCCACAAAAGAAGTGAAAGATTCCTTGCTTGATAAGCAGTTCTTTTTATTGGAGAGATTACTCACCGATGATTGTCCAGACGTGAGAGTGGTTGCGGTGGAAGGGTCTTGTCGAGTGCTTCATCTATTTTGGGAAATCATCCCTTTGAGTACAATCACAAAGCTAATTACCAAAATTTTTGACGATATGTCACACGATGTATGTCATGAGGTTAGACTTTCCACACTGAATGGCATAATCTATTTGTTTGGAAATCCACAATGCCATCAAATTCTCAACGTTCTTCTGCCCAGATTGGGTCATTTGATGCTGCACAATGTCCTATCAGTAAGAGCTGCAATGGCAGATCTCCTCCTTGTTATAAGGGATATTCCAAATTTCCAGTTCCATAAGGTAAATGTTGCTCTTATAATTATGATAAGCTCTTGTTATTTCTGATGCCTTTTTTGATGGTAGTTGGTTTGTGTGCTTCATTTCATCTTTCACTAGGTGGTGAAATTAGATGTATTATTGTCGGACCTAGCAAATGATCAACCTCAAGTTGCTCAGAAAATTACAAAACTGCTTTTGCCATCATACTTTCCTTCAAAAGTGTCTGTTGAAGCAGCATGTAATCGTTGTGCTACGCTCATTAAAAGGTCTCCAATGGCTGGAGCCAGGTTTTGTGAATTTGCTGTGTCCCAAGGGGCATCTCTCAAGTCTCTGATGGAACTTGTTCGAGTATTGATTACTTTGGTCTTGCTGCCTAGTAATCTAGATGAAGATCAAATTGAAGGTCTACTTCTTGCTGCTGCCAACCTTTGCAATACCCTAGCAAGCGAGTCAGTTTTCAAGAATGCTCTTAAAGAGTTCTTCGATGGTGAAAAGTTGAAGTGCTTGTTTGCTGCTGCTTCTACTCGGTCTGCTCAGTCTTCTGTATTCAACATTGTCTCAACTGTCTCTCCAGATGATCTAGCTGGACTTCTTGACGAATGCATGAACCTGGTCACTAATTGTAGTGGTTTATCCAAAGATGCCGAGAGGCAAGCTGAAGTGAGGTCTGCTCACAAATTGTTGCTGTCTTGTGATGGGGTTGATGGTATTCTTGAAGCTCTAACAGCATTCCTGCAGAAAGCTGCCTATCGTTGCCATGTTAAATTTGGCAATGAATTACCAAATCTGAGTGTTTTCTCTGCAAAAAGAAAGAAATCAAAGTCCTATAGCAAAATTTCAGCTCGATGGAGAAATGTTGGCGGGAAAAAACCAACCAATTTTGAGAACGATTATTCAGTGGCAGTAGGAATGGCCTGGCAAATTAGAGATTTACTTGCATCTGACAACACTCGGAAATCTATATTGGGGTCTCAAGTTCTAGAGTCGTTATTTCAATCCTTAAATGTCATTTCGGAGGTCAGCATTGTGCAGTGCATGCATTGTGAATATATGGACACATCTCCTGTCTTGGCATATACAGCTCTTGCTCTGCATATGTCTCTTCAAAATGCCAGTTCGACTACAAAAGATTGCGGTACAAAAAGTAAAGATAGGACTGATTCCACAAGATCTAGTTCTGAGGCAAGTCATATAACTTTTTTTCGCATTCATTCTTATTTGAAGTTTTTAAGCTGATTTATTGTCTTAATAGGTTTTTATCTTACATATTCTTTAGCTCCATAACCATGCTTTGACTTTTTTAGTAGATATTGTTTAGCTCCATAACCATGATTTAACTTTTTAGTAGATCAATTTCTAAATCACTAAATGAAATTACGTAATGGAAAATAATTATTTTTATGTCCTTTTGTTTTCTGTGTAATTCAAGTTGTTTTTACCTTAAAAAACTCTCAAAACATGGTAAGCTTTGGAACAAAAAGAAATTGGCAGAATGCACATGCCGACATGACTCGTAAAATCTGGTTCAACATTCAGGAAATTACGTGGAGTTCACATTGGTTCTGTACCAGTTACATTGCATGCAAGATACTATTTGACGCATGGAATTCTGATCTTCCTTTCCTTTTAGTTATGTTTCATGAAAAGAGTTCATTTATTAACCAGTAATTATTTTTGTTTTCATTGACCGTTAACCAACTCTGATATATTAAGTTCATTGTTAATCAGAAGCCTTGTTTTGATTTGGACAGATTCTTCTGTACCGTGTACTCTTCACACAACATGTGTCCTCAAAATTGTTGAACTTTGCGAGGACTTGACACTGGTGTAATTCATCTGCCACAATATCACTGTTTAAAGTCTTGCTTTTCTTTTCTTTTTCAGCAGACTGAGTTGGAACATACATTGGATCACCTGGTTAACTGTGCAGAGAAGCTATTTCGGGCAGATGATGCTGGAGGGTCTGGAAAAATTTCTCCACGACCTAAGCATTCTAGCAAGAAGTCTTCCAACCGTCGTGAGAAAAGACAGAGAGAATCGCATACTGATGCCTCAAGTCCAAGTGATAGTGGTAAGTACTTATGGTTTATGGACCGCACACAAAGGCATATATCACATATATTGAATAGATAACTAACAGTAACGATTGAGTAGGAAGCATAACTATTTCATTAAAAAAGATTTTGTTTCCTTTTACCCTTTGGGATTGTCAGAAAACAATAATAATGGGGATGAAAAAGATGTAAATTATAATCTTCAGCCGTACCCATTATAACTATAATTCACCGCATCACACATGTACTGTTAATTATATGTACTTCTGCCCCTTTCATGAGGGTCAAACCGGGTAACAGGGCCTACATTCTGACAGAACATTAAGGGCTGGTTTGGTATTGATGTGCTTTGAAAAAAAGCTGCTTCTGTTGTGCTGTGAAAATAAGCAGCTGTGAAATAAAGCAGCAAAGTGTTTGGTAAACTTTTTTGTAAAAGTGCTTTTGAAAAAAAAATAAATAAATAAAAAGCAGTATTATAGTGTTTGATAAACTTTTATGTAAAACAGATGTGAAAAAAAGTCGGTTTTTCAAAGCTGGGTTTTGCAGCTTCTTGTTTTTGGCTTTTTTATCACCCAAAACTGTGAAAAAAAGCTGAAGCTGAATGTTTACCAAACACAAAAACAGCTCCCAGCTTTCTGTGATACCAGCTTTTTTCAGAATCACCTCAGTACCAAACCAGGCCTAACATTTATGATATATGCATGCAGGATGCTATACAGAACCAAAGAAGTTATCAAACAAGGTGAAGATGCTTACTGCAGTCTTAAGGTTTGTGGTTGATGCCGCTACAATAGGTTCTGTTCCTCAAATTCAGGAAAGGTGCTTAAAGTTCACATCAGGTTACATAAGATGTGTCGTATCTAAGTTGGAGCAACTATCTCGTGAGCCTTTTCAATTTGAGGAGGAGGATTTGAAGGATATGGTTCTCTGTTTGAAGAGCTCCTTCACATATGCAGCCAAGTTACTGAATCTAGCTCTTAAAGATGTTACTGAAGCTTCACCAGCACTCACTGAAGCTTCTGATCTTGCCAACGATCTGCTTGATTTAATCATCTCGATTGAGTTGTACTTGGGTTCTAACTACGTTGCTCATTTGGTGACAGGGGTAAAGTCTTGGCTTCCTGACTTGATTCTAGCATTAGGATCTGGGCACATTGTAGAACAGATTAAGGGAGAAGTGATGGAAATAACTACAGCTGACCGCATCAGACTCCGCTTTCCATCATGGCTTCTGATTTTAGCTAAAACTGAGCTCTCTGAAATAAGTGAAGCTAGGCCAGAAGATGGAGATTCCAAACCAGATGAGTTTCCTGCTTTTAAGAATCTTCTTAACATGATTGTTACATTGTTGAAAGGAAATATCAGCATAAGGAACGTGTTTGGGGTAATTTTCTTGATTAGCGCGGTCATTGGGATGCAAAAGAAGAACTTCGGGTTGGTTTTGGGACTCGTACGCTTTGCATGCCTGAAGGTATTCAGGGAAGACGAGAGAGAGTGGGGCAATATGATGTTGGCTTCTCTTCAAGAGCTTTACCCTCAGATTGAGAGAGAAATAGAAGAAGACATTGAAGAAGACAGAAGGGAAAATCTGCGAAATGCTAAGGAATTGCTTGAACCAATTTGGATGTATCATATGTATGAAACTGGGAAGGTTTCTATGGAGGACTAATTCGAGAACATGAGCACACTCGGATTGCATTGCCTCTGGTGTTTCAACAAAATGAAGGGCTGTTTGTCGTTGACTAGCTCTTCGGGTACTTGACAGTTCCATTAAGGAATGAGAAGAGTCCCAGGGGTAATCTGGTTTTGTTCTGTTTCATGTTCACTTGGTGAAAACAAGACGGCACTCTGCAATTGCTCCATGCCAAAGAAAAACAATATATAGTTCATGTCCATTCAAGCAAAGGCTAAAAAATAAACATATAAACTCCGGTCATGTAATCCTGCACCCTTTCTCTTTTAGTAGCAAGTTAGAAACTAAGAAAGTTGTATATGTACCATGAAAGCGTTGAACAGTAACAACTTGCTGTGAACAGTAACTGTCCAAGTGCATTTGCACTCCCAAACTGAACAACTCAGGCAATTCATATTAAAATATTAATATTGTTGTAAAATCAGTGTGGTATATGTGGTGTGGAATATAAAGTAAATGAGACACAATATTTATAAGGTTCGGCAAGTGTGCCTATGTTTTCGGGGCAGTTCTCTTATTATGTGAAATAATAAGAGTACAAAGATAACTTACTATTTTCTCTCCTCTCTAGCTTAACTCATTGGTATTTTCTTATGTATCTCTTTTCTTTCTCTTCTTCCTCTCCTTTCTCTTATTTTCTTTCCTACTTCCTTTCCTTCGTATGTCTATATCTCTTCTTTCTTCATTTGTTTCTTTCCAAGACTTGCCACCTCAACCATTAATGATTCGACTTGACAAGTTCAAGCAAGTGGACGTTGACCCATGTTGACCCATGTTGGATATAGAACCCGTACACTGAATAGCCAACTCATTAAACGTTTTTGAAAGTATTCTTTAATCTTAGGGAGCGAGAAGGTTCCTAGCTACTTAACCCACTATGCTTTGTCTACCACTAACTTTACCTATAAAACAAAGAAGCAAATGAAGACAGAAAGAGATATAGACATACAGAGGAAATGAAATAAGGAAGAAAGAGAGAAAGAAAAGAAGAGAGAGGAGAGGAAGAAGAGAAAGAAGATAGATATAGAAGAAAATATCAGTGAGCTGGGCTAGAGAGGAGAGAAAATAGTAAGAGTTATTTTTATACTCCTATTATTTTACATAATCAGAGAAAATATTGCTACTACCCCGATGATGTAGGCACACTTACTGAACCTCGTAAATATTGTGTCTCATTTACTTTATATTCCATAGCACACATACAACCGATTTTACAACACGTTATCAGCTTGAGAAGCTCTTATGTTAGTGGAAAACACAACGCCACAAATCCGGTGAAGCACTACCTACCTCTCACCTATGTCGGCTATAATTTCTTAGATAAGAAAATCCTTATATTTTATTCTCATATCTCTGTACTACTAATTTTCTTAAATCAAGTTTATATCTTGTTTCTTGACTGTATATCATTATTTGCAAAAGCAAAAAGGGTACAAACTTCAAATTTGCAGAAAATCTGATAGTCATGTTACGAATTGTAAAACTCCAACTTCTTGTTCTCAAACAAAACTGGACAACCATCTTATGAGTGCCAAAACTCCTTTTTAGTAGCTCAGATAGAAATTATTTCTTCACGAAAGTTGGTCGGTATACTCTTATCCATATCATACTAAATTTGAGGTAGATTTAACGGTCTGATCTTCTCATAAATTGCAGGCATTACATTTGACTCTAAAACTTACGGGAACCATTTCGGCTTTTTCAAAACTTATTGAAGGAAGGGCACCAACTGACTTATTGTTAGTATTACCCCCTGAGTAACTAATAGAACTTGGAGATGTGAATGAAAATAAAATAAAAAAGGATGAAACAAAAGAAAGTGGTAGACAAAGAAAAACAAAAGAACAAAAGATGAAGACTTAATCATTGCCTTTTATGTTTTGGCATATTTATGTGAATAATACTGGTTTAAAGTCATATCACAAATTTTATTTATTTAAAGCAATTTTTTTACAGTGGGTGGAATTATTACCCTTTGCTTTAAGCTTTGACATTTATGTGAATGATGTTGAATTAAGACCGTTGTCACAAGCTTTAAATATATAGAACTTGTGATATGGCTTTAAATCAGTATCATTCACATAAATATGCCAAATAAAAAAAGGCAATGATTAAGTCTCAATCTTTTGTTTTTGTTTTTTTTCCTTTTCTTTGTCTGCCACTTTCTTTTGTTTCATCCTTTTTATTTTATTTTCATTTCACATCTCCAAGTCCTATTAGTTTCTCAGGAGGTAATAGTAACAATAAGTCTAGTTGGTGTCCTTCCTCCAATAAAATTCGAAAGAGTCGAAATGGTTCCCGTAAGTTTTGGACTCAAATGCAATGTCTGCAACTTATGAGAAGATCAAACTTTTAAATCTAACTCAAGTTTTAGTATGACATGGATAAGAGCATACCGAACAACTTTCGTGAAGAAATAGTTTCGATCTAAGATACTAAAAATGGAGTTTTGGCACTCATAAGATGGCTATCCAGTTTTCTGCGGGATTTAAGTTTGTGGTAGTATTTCAAAGATTTGGAATGATACCACTGTTGGATCTTTCTGGAATTTTGATATGTTATGGGAGAGGGGATAAGGAATAACTTTCGTGAAAGAAGTGTTTATGTTTGAGCATAGGAATTTGGAGTTTTAGAGTTCGTAATATGACTGTCGGATTTTCTGTGAATTTGAAGCATGTACCCTTTTTGTTTCTATAAATAATGATATACAATCATGAAACAAGATATATACTTGATGGGGTGTGACATCCACACATATTTTTTTACTTCTCACAACCCTTTTAATTTTTGACCGTCGGATCAAATGAATTGAAGAAAATCAATGGACAGAAATTAACAAAGGATGTGTGAGAAGTAAAAAGAGGTGTGTGGATAACATATCCCTACTTGATTTAAGAAAATTAGTAGTACAAAGATATGAGAATAAAATACAAGAATTTTCTTATCTGTGAAATTTCAGTTGATAGAGGTGAAAGGTATGTAGTGTTTCACTGAATCTATAAAGTTGTGCTTTCCACTGACACAAGAGCTTCTCATGCTGACAACGTGTTGTAAAATCGGTGGTATGTGTGCTGTGGAATATAAAGTAAATGAGACACAATATTTACGAGGTTAGGCAAGTGTGCCTACATCTTTAGGGCAGCAACAATACTTTCTCTCATTATGTGAAATAATAAGAGTAGAAAGATAATTGTTACTGTTTTCTCTATTCTCCCTATCCCAGTTCACTAGTATTTTCTTTTGTATCTCTCTTCTTTCTCTCCTCTCTCTTCTTTTCTTTCTCTCTTTCTTCCTTACTTCCTTTCCTCCGTATGCCTATATCTCTTTCTTTCTTCATTTGCTTCTTTGTTTTATAGGTAAAGCTAGTGATAGACAAAGTTTAGTGGGATGAGTGGGCATCCACATTGAGTGACTAGAATTACAACAAATATTTTTTATTTTAATAAAATAATACAAGATAACTTTATTTTTAATATCGAATGATAATAAAAGATTGGTTGAAAGTATTTGAAAATATTGAAATGTAGTGTAAAGTGGAAGAATATGGTTATGTGTTTGTAGAAAAAATTATAATTTTTTTTATAGAGTTATTATACAAAATGGTCATTGAGATTTGCATGATCAATAGAAATGGTCCCTAAGATTGAAAATCAATAGAAATGGTCCCTGAGATTGTCCACCATCCATGATTTTAGTCCTTCCGTTAAAAACTCTTTGGACAATTTTCAAAACTTTGTAACTCAATCGATTTTTAACCAAATTCGACCGATAATATATCAAAATAAAGATAAGAAAGTGTAGAATAAGATTATGCCTATTTGGAAGCCCAATGATTGCCAGAGATGATCAGAAAATAGCTTGAAAGGTGACTGGTCCGCGGGAAAACTGGAAAACTCGCCGGAAACTGGATAAACTTTAAACGTTCATAACTTCTTCAATACTCAACGAAATTGAGTGATCAAAAAATGAAAATCATACTTCTTGACGAGAGGAAGAGAATGTTGTCTTTCTTTACTGCTAACTCACCATGATTTGGCCGGAAAACTGCTCAAAAGTGGCTAATTTGAAAATGGTTAGCCATTTTCGAGCTGTTGTTTGACCAAACCACGGCAAGTTAGCATTCGAAAAAGGTATCATTCTCTTCGTCCCGTCAAGAAGTATTATTTTTGTTTTTGAATCACTCGATTTGGTTGAGTATTGGAGAGGCTATGAACGTTTAAAGTTTTCTCAGTTTCCAGCGAGTTTTCCAGTTTTCCCGCGGGCAGGTCATCTCCGGCAACCATTGGGCTTTCAAATAGGTATAATCTTATTCTACACTTTCCTATCTTCATTTTGATATATTATGGGTCGAATTTGGTTAAGAAACAATTGAGTTACAAAGCTTTGAAAATTGCCCAAAATCTTTTTTAACGGAAGGACCAAAATCACGGAAGGTGGACAATCTCAGGGACCATTTCTATCATTTTTAATAATTTAAATTATGATTGACGTCACCCTTGCATCACATGGGCCAGGCGCTGAGCCAGACAATTATTGCGTTACTTTTCCATCGGGCTTGCCTTGAGTCCAATTGCCTGAGTGGACTGGAGTGTTTTTGGGATAGGAGGAGTGGATTGAGTTACCTATCCCCAAGACAATTAGCAATGGTGAAGTTGCACTTAAAGGATTGAGTTGCCTATTCCTTAAGAAAGTCTTCCTACACTGGAAGTGCTCAAAAAAAGGGAGAGAGAGAGAGAGGTGGAAGCGCGAAGTCATACGAATTTCAAAGGCGAAGAGATCGTGACCGCCTTTTTTTTGTTTGTCAACAGACGACTGTTAGCGGTAGTAGAAGAGATCTAAACCGTCCATATGGATCCGAAAAGTTCCGCTTTAATGCTTGAAATAAATGGTTATTTAACTCAAATGCTCTGGTTTCCAAAAAAAAAAAAAAAAAAAAAAACCCTTTAAATTATATATATATATATATTTAAAAAAAAAACCCTCTTTATAGTTCCGCTTTAGTGCAATTTTTGTTGTTGTTGTTGTACATATCAATGTACAAAGAGTCGGATATCAAATAACTCTAGGGCTCCAATTAAAAGAGTCGCCTAGGGTTCCCAAATTCTCAAGGCCGACCTTACCTCTTTGTTCCAGATAACAACTCCAACACCCCTAAGTTTTTGTGACTCTCTACATGCACCATCAACGTTAATCTCAAGGAAACCAAGCGGCGGTCTGGACCACTTGCGACTTTGGTGGGCACGAGGGGCCACGGTGTAGGCCGACTGTGAACTCTGCCACCAGCAAATGGTGTGAGCAACGATCATATCCGGTGTTTTTGATTTTCCTTTCTTAAGTTTCTGATTGCGAGCCTTCCCAATAGCCCACCAGACTATGAGTCACAAATCAAATTGGGTGTGGTTAAGATGGTAAACTAAAAATAGAGCCCAATCCTGCATAGAATTTAGGTTAGGGTCAGTTAGAGGTTTCCTAATAATCGTAGACAACCAAGCACATGAAGAAAAACAACAATCCATCACCAAATGCAATGTGGACTCATCATTGCCATTACACAACACACACTGCTGGTCAATGCCAACATGTCTTGAGGCAAAAGTTCCATGGATGGGGACAATATCACTGCAAATCCTCCAGACCCCAACTTTTACCTTTGGGGGAACCCGAGCAGACCAAATCTTTTTCCAAATCCCAGCATAAGCGTTGAGCCCAGCGGAGAAATAGGCTCGACTCGAATTATCCATCAGAACGCCGCAAGCAACGTGATACATTTTTAACCGTGAAACGTCCCCCGTTATCGTAATGCCAGATAAACTTATCGTCGAGGCATCTCCAACTTTAGGGCATATATATATATATATATGATAGCTTGGGACTTGACATCCGTAAATAAAGACTTGATAATGGAACCTTCCATTGGTGCGACTGTCTGAAGAGTTTGTCTTGTGTTGTGTTGTTTTTTTCTTTTCTTTTTGCTGGTATGGTTTTCTTTGTCTGCCTCACAAAGAACTATGATGACATGTTCGTGAAGTCTCATAGCAGGATTTCTTTGTCGAAAAAGCATCGTCTTGTGCAAGTTCATCAGAAAGTGATGAAAGGTTTTGTCCTCATGAGCGTTATCTTTCTATCTAGTGAGATGTATGTGGGATAGATTTTGTATTGTCTTTTTGTTGCGTTTATAATCATATCATTGTATCCTGATATATAATGTTCTTCGTTTTATTTAATTAATGAAATACTTATTACCTTAAAAGAAATTCCTCATCCAAACATAATGTCATGAATTTTTTTTTTTCAAACTTCAATTGTAATATTAAGGGATACCTACAAAATGGTCATCTTTGCAAAATCTTTACTTAGTAAAACTCTTTTTAGTAATGAACATTGATATGAAAATTCTAGACAATTCTTTACCAATTGGTCATTTTTACCAATCATTTTATTCTTTACCAAATAGTCATCTTCTACCAATCATTTTTCCTTGTATGTAACGGTGTATAAGTTGTATCTACTCTACAAATTCATGTACCCAAGTTGGCCCGGTTAGGTATATTTTCCATTTTTCCTACTCAAAATTTAAAATCCTTTGTGTTTTTACATTTTCCATAAGGACTATTATGTTTGTTGAAAATTCTGTAACAGTTTGTATTGGAAGGATGAATTCGATCTGGCATGCCAACAAAATTACAAACAGATTTATTTACATATATGCATGTAGAGACGATCTAGGTACGTTGCATATGGTACGTTAATATTCAAATACAATTTTTATAGAAATTATTATGCCATAGCTATTTTTTGTAAATAAATAAAAATGAAAGAAATCCCATTTATCTCTCTCGCCCAATCATTAGTTTGTTACTGAATACAGAAAAAAAAAATGTGTGTATCAGAAGGTGATTGAGAATTAGAAGGTGATAATAAGGAGATAAAAGAAATTTATATATGGGGATAGTGATTGATTATTATCTCAACCGAGTCATAACGATCAACTAAAATAACCGAGTAACCAGAAATTCAAATAAATGACTTTATGTCATGTTGAAGTTTTCACTAACGCCCAAGAAAGATTTACAATTTATTGCGAAAATACTATCCAATAGTCAATTAACTGAAATAATGAACAACTTTTTCTCTTGACATTTTTTGTTGGATACTAATAACGATCAACTAAAATAATGAAATAACTGATAACGATCAACTAAAATAGCGGAGTAACAATTATTATTGATTAACGATGTAATTCATCTCTAGTTAGACCATTACATTCAAGCGGTTAGGTCTTGAAGCTTTCATGAAAATAACCTAGCTAGGTCAATGGACGCGACCCTTATTGTTCCATATGCACTCTAGTAAGCCACAGAATTAAAGTGGAATACCATCCGGCTTCTAATTTCTTTTTATCACGAAATGGTAATAAAATTTATCCAACAAAAGGCAGTAGTCACTGAGAGGCGCGTAGTGACAGTGTGTCTCAGAGTGAGGCTCTAATTCTGGCTGTAACCGTACAACCAAAGATTGCCAACTCGTCGTGTCTCGTCTGGCCAGAAACCACCGTGCATGCACTTTGCTATTTACCAAATGAGTCCAAATTCCCTTAAATGTCTCAAATCATCCTCATCTGCAAGCTTTCACTGTGTGTATAAAACCCCCTCTTCCCTTCACTTGTTCAGACATACGAGAGAGAGAGAGAGAGAGAGAGAGAGAGAGAGGGAGAAACAAGTTATACAATAGCGGACCTCTGGAGCCATTTGGTATAGCATCTTTCCTTAACTCTAGTTTTTTTTTTTTTTTTTTTTATTATTATTATTATTATTATTATTTTTTTATATATATTTCAACTTATGTTTATATGTCATCATATCCAATTCCGATGATCTGTATGTGCTGATCCTTTCTATATGTTCGATGCTTCTGTGTTAACTAGAGGGATTAGTTTAATGGAGGATTGGTGGGGCTAGATAAAGATAGATTAGGGTTTTAAATTGGGTAGAAAACATCAAAAGAAAGGCTTCTAGATTTTAGTCTCACTTTGGATTGCGAAGGGCCGAGGGTAACGGCCGGGAAGAACAAATCTACTAAGGGCATAGATAAACTCATCCTCATCTGTAACCTTTCACTCTTCCCTTCACTTGGTTCAGGCACACGAGTTAAGAGAGAAAGAGGGAGCGAGGGAGGCTTATACAATAGGGGCACTTCTCGCGCCTTTTGGTATAACATTTTTCCTTAACTTTAGATTTTGATGTATATATCTTTTATGTTTGTATATCATCACATTCTAGACCTACTTGCATGAGATAGCATTACTCTTTTTAGCCCAAAAAAGTTGCATTAATCTGATTTCAATAAGGCTTTATTTTTACCACTCAATTGTGTTCAAATCAAGTGTAGAAGCTCTATGGAACAATTTCACTAGGGCTTTGTGTTGTCTTGTTAAGAATCCTTGCGAGTTTAAATTCTTACTGCGTATTATATAATTTCTTGAGCCGATTCTTAGTGTTTTTACTTTTGAATTGAATTCTCTAACTCTTACAGTTTTGTACTCTATGCCCTAAGAAAATCTAAGTTCTTGTTCATTTCCATACGCTTCTCCTAACCAGATGCAGCCATGAAAACAATGTGTGAGATATTATCAGCTGGCGCCAGTGAATCCAAAGGAAACTCTTCTCCAAGAAAGTGCACCAACACCGATCGCATCAGTGCATTGCCGGATCATATTCGTCATTCCATTACCTCATTACTGAGTATAAAGGATGCCATACGCACTAGCACATTATCCCACAAATGGAGAAGAACCTATGCTTACAAGTCAAGCCTCGAGTTTAATTGGCATGACTTAATTCCAAACCCGGCCAACGAAGCTCCTTTAGGAACAGTTTTAAGGGCAAATGTGAAGCAGTTCCAAGAAAAAATAGATAAATTCAAATCATGTTATTTGGGGACGAAGATTGAATCGTTCAAGGTTCACTGTCAATTTGGAAGTAGGCATGCGCTTAAAATCAACGGCTGGGTGGACTTTGCTTTTTCAAAGGATGTTGAAGATCTTGACCTAGCTTTTACTTGTGATGAGGTGCTCTCTAAACGTACTAATGATGTTTGGGAAGCCATAGACTACTATGATTTCCCTACTCATATGCTTTTGAGTGGTGAAGAACCAAAATTTATCAGGCATCTTTCCTTGCGGACGTGCACCCTCCGGTCAGATATTTTTACCAGACGGTTTAACGCCCTAACAAATCTTGTGCTGTCGGATTGTAAGTTCATCGGAGGTGTAGAGCCGCTTGCCTTTTCATCTGGGCCAAACCTTGAGTTTCTGAAACTGGACTACTGTAAGGGATTGGGAAGTCTACTGCGCTTTGACTCACTTCACCGTTTGAAGACCCTAACGGTGACCATGTGTGACGGCTTGAAGAGGATTGAGGTAACCAATGCCCCCAGTCTCACCTTTTTTCGTTGTCACGGCGATGGAAATATAAAGCTCACTTTGGATGTGGTTCCCAATTTGCAAGAAATGTATGTTGTTTTGGACGGAATCGATGTGATTGAAAGCTTTCTTAAGTTGGAGAGAGAAGTTCCTCATGTCCCCTTCCTTGGAATTGGCAAACCTATGCACAACTACCTTCGACCGGTTTAGGGCTATTACATTTTCCTTTTTATGACTAAGTGTGTGGAGTTTAAGGGAATTACATTTTCCTTTTTATGATTAACTGTTTACAATTGAGGTCTATTGAGCTTCGTTATGTTTCTTGTGATTGTAATAAGGATGCCCACTTAGTGGCGTGGTTTGTGTTTAAGGAGGGTGGCTCTTATAGTTGGTTTGAGTTTGAGTCGGAGTGGTTATTCAATATTCTGACGGTAGATGTAAACGTTTCCGTTCATATTTAATGAAATTTCTATCGTTGAAAAAATATAATATATATATATATATATCTACATCTATATCTTCTATATATATATATATATAGAGTGAGAAGGATAAAAAGGTGAAACATTCAAAATGTCCCAATATAATACGGTTAAATGGTAATACACAAATATAATAGGGTTAAAATTGTCATACAAAAAATAAAATATTGAGAGATGTTTAGATGCAGACAATATATATGCACATAGCATGAATGACAATTTACAACCATCAAACGCAAGGCACTAACACTTTCAAATTAATTGAGACCCTTGGACTACCCATCACATAAATAATGAACTACATCATTTCTTTCTACCCAAAGTGCCTTTCTCCATGGGGGACGAGCTCCCAAGGCGGTGGCGGCTGGCCTGAATCAATCGCATGATCGCCATGACACATTTATTTTGGAATTGTTGTGGTCTTGGGTCGAACACGGTAGTTTGGGCCCTGCATGGGCTTATTAGAAAATACAGACCCTCTATGATCTTTCTTTCAGAAACTAAAATGAAGGACCATAGAATTGACGGGGTATGCAGAAGAATGGGATTCTCTGGTTGATTCAATGTATCTCCTATTGGCAGGGCTAATGGTCTCAATCTATGGTGGGATGATTTGATGAAGGTTGATATCACATTTTTATCAAAACATATAATTGATGCTCGAGTTCGGGGTGTGGGAGACGCTAGGTGGGTAAGGTGACTGGAGTCTATGGCACATCTTATCAGGGGGAAAAAGGAAGACTTCTGGGATTGGATGAACTCTCACTTCAAGCCTTCAGACACTCCTTAGTTATGTGCGGGTGACTTTAACGAATTCATTTGGGAGTCTGAAAAATCTAGAAGGGCTGCGGTCCTTTATAACCAACCTCGATACTTGGCAAACTTTATGGAGGCCACGAAGCTCATGGACCTTGACTTTAATGGGCCACCATTCATATGGCGCGAGAATAGAAATGGGGAGTTGGTGGATGAGCAAATTGGCTGAGGACTTTGTAATCAACTCTGGCAGGCTTCTTGGCCAAACACCTCTGTCACCCATGGTGCGGTCGTGGGATTAGACCACTGCCCGATCATTATCCATTGTGAGCCGAGTTTGAGAAAAGGTAGAAAACTGTTCCGTTTTAAAACTTTTTAGGCCAAAGAGGAGGAATGCAGAAGGTTAGTCGAAGCATGCTGGAACAGCCCATGTAATGGGGACGAGATAACTAGATGGCAGAAATGGATAAACAATTGTACATTTCGACTCATCAAATGTTGTACATCTCAACTCATCAAATGTAGTAATGGAAAGTTCAAAATGTGAGCTAGAGAAATTAAGACACTGATGGACCAACTCGAGGAGCTCCAAATGAATTGCGGGCCAAATGCGGTTGAAATTCAGGAGAATACTATAAAGGTTGATAGGCTTCAGGAACAAGAAGAGAACTTCTGGCAACAACCGTCTTGGGTTAAATGGCTCCGTGAAGGTGATGCCAATACCGCGTTCTTTCATCAATCCACTTTGCAAAGGTGAAGAAGGAACAAAGTGAAGAAGATAAAGACGGAAGACGGAGTATATGAGGACAACCCAAGCCGTGTGAATCAGTTGATTGATGACTACTTTATCAAGCTCTTTACATTGTCAGGGCAGAGGGACTGGGGGCAGGTTTTGGAATGCATCACCCTAGCAGTCACTGATTTTATGAATCAATCATTGCTAATGCCGATCACGGAGGAGGAAATCAGAGAGGCTGCTCGGCAAATGGGCGGCCTAAGGGCCTCAGGACTGGTTGGTTTCAAGGAGTTTTTTACTATTCATTTTGGGACAATATTGTAAAATAAGTTAATAAGCTTGTCTTGTTCTTAACGACTGGTGATACCTGTCCTCGGCAACTCAATGTGACTCACATTGTGTTGATCCTAAAAGTCCCGAACTTGGAGTCGGTCTCTCAATTCCGGCCTATTAGTTTATGCAACTTTTCCTACAAAGTACTCTCCAAGGGTTTAACTAATAAACTAAAACCTTTACTTCTGAGTCTTATTTCTCCCATGTAGAATGCGTTTGTTGGGGGACGACAAATCCAGGACAACATTGGGATTACGCATGAGTTATTCCACTTCCTTAAGCTTAGAAAAACAAAGTGTAAGTTCGAACTCGGCATCAAGCTTGATATGCACAAAATATATGACCGTGTGGAAATGACTTCGTAATGAAGAAGATGGGGTTTCACCCTTGCTGGCGGAGGCTTATCATGGGGTGTGTGAGTTCGGTTAATTTTGCTGTGATCCTCAACGATCAACTGGGTAATAAATTTGCTCATTCGAGAGGTTTAAGGCGAGGTGACCCGCTCTCCCCGTATTTGTTTCTGATGGTCAATGATGTTTTGTCAAAGATAATTAGTAGAACCATTGATACCAAGTAGATGCAGAAGGTTTGGATGAGCACTCATGGCCCGTCCATATCCCATATTTTCTTTGCTGATGACACCCTAATCTTTTTGAAAGCTAACAAGGTGAACTGCCATAACTTGGGTCGATTATTTGAGACTTGCTGCTCAGCTTCTGGCCAGGCGGTGAATCTTCAGAAATTATGTGTATTTTTTAGTGCCAATACCCCTATGGAAGTTGCGGAGGAGCTGGGGATTGTTATAGGTATACCAGTGGTTTCCGATCCGGGGACCTATTCAGGAGTTCCAACTATATGGGGCTGTTCTAAATGTCGTGGGCTCACTTATGTGAAAGGTCTAATGATGGGGAAAGTCCAAGGTTGGAAGCAGTGCACTCTATCACAAGATGGCAAAGAGGTGATGATCAAGGTTGTAGCTTAAGCTATTCTAGTGTACTCGATGAATTTATTTAAATTTCTGGATGTTATCTGTAACAAGTTGGACTCCATGATTTCTGGGTTCTAGTGGGGGTAGAGAAATGAGGAGCGAAAAATTCATTGGGCATCAAAAAATACGTTTGGCCTTCTGAAGCAGGAAAGGGGTATGGATTTCATAAACTTTGAAACCTTTACTGACGCTCTCCTTGCCAAGCAATGTTGGAGGTTGATCACGAAACCGAATTCATTATGGGCTTCGGTTCTCAAGGCTAAGTACTTCCCATATTGTTTTTTTCTTGATGCACAACGGGGAAGCTGAGCATCATGGGCTTGGACCAGCTTATTAGTGGGAAGAGATATACTGTTGAAGAGGTCGCATTGGTAAATCATGAACCGGCATAATGTACAGATCTGGGTTGACAGGTGACTCCTATCCCTCCATTTGGGCCATCCCATTCTAGGTGGTGAGGTGCCGGTCACCAAGGATACTCGGGTGGAGACTTTTATTTGTCTAAGTACTAGAACTTGGGAACTCGACTCCCTTCAACCTTTCTTATCTATGGAGGATCTTAATGCCATCAGTGATATGCATATTGGTGACTCTATGTGTGGAGATAGGTTTATATGGCCAGCGACCAAAAATGGAGGGTGCTCGGTGCTACATCACCCCTCTTTATCCCGAGTTACCCCGAGTCGGGTTTGGAAGTTTATATGGAAGCTTCAAACCCTGGCAAAAATCCATAATTTTTTGTGGAAAACCTTACACACAACATTGGCCACGATGGAAAATTTGTATAAACGGCGTTCTGCCCCTAACCCGACATGCTTGATATGCCACAACCAGGAGGAGTCGATCGAACATTTACTCTTATTATGCCTATGAGTGGAGACCATCTGGTTTGGAAGGATCCTTAATCTCAAGATTGACAGGATTGATGTCTCGAATTGATGAAGTGGTTATACTCACTCTCAAACTAGCATGTTGGTACTAGTGGTAATCGTATGTCCTTACTATTGTATGTAGCCTTTACATGCTGGCATATATGGAAAGCTAGGTGCAACCTTGTGTACAATCAAAGGAAAATCAATCTCACACATGTCCTATATGCAATCACCAACTTGGCTAGAGCATTTTTTGAAGCAGTCTGAAGGAATGCGGAGCTACCTGAGCTAGTGATGGTGGCTGATCGATCGTCCTGGTGGTCCCCTTTTGCCACACCGTATACAAAAATTAATGTTGATGCCAGTTGGTCGGCTCTGACGAGCTTTGGGTTCGTGGGGATTGTTATGCGGGATACTGGGGGCTCTTTCATGGTAGCGATCAGGCATGCCATTCAGACTCCGTGTGTGGGTGCAGTTGAAGCCGTGGCCATCCTCAAAGGTTGTGAGTTTGGTAGGGTGATAGGGCTTCGAAAGGTTATCGTTGAATTTGATTCCTATGATTCCATTTGTTCTCTTTCGAATTTGCTTGAAAATGGCAGATGGGAGGCCTACCTTTTCATAATGAAAGCTAAATAGTTAGGGGAGTCTTTCCAGTACAGTACTGTTGCTGGTTTTGGACTCAAAGATCAGCCAACATGGCGGCAGACTGGTTGGCGTCGCAGCGGTGTGCGGAGATGTGGTCGTAGAGGTGTGCGGAGATGTGCGATGTTTCCTGGGTCAACAGACCTCATCTTTGTTAGTACATATGCTTCAAAATGATGGTTTACCATGTCCTCCGTAATGTAATAGGGGCAGTGGAGGGGGCGACGCGATAGCTTGGGTATGGCATCTTCCTTGTAACTCCCTCTGCTATTTGACATATTTATTTTGCTTTGTTGTCTACTTGCCTCGTTGTAGGCTTTCCTTGCTATGTTTGGCATCTTCGCCCAGGTAATGAATTCCACAGTTTCCCCAAAAAAAAAAAAAAAAGTGTCTTTCTCCATCGGAATTTCAAAAGGAAAAGAACGACATAATCTCCTCCACGTTTTCAGCATTAACAACACATTCTTTGCAGTTACATGGAGGAGCGATAACACCATTTAGTTTTAAACTGCTATTTTCGATTTTCAATCTCCCACATGCTCACATGAAACTCACATGAATTTTATTCCAATTAGTATCAGAGTTCCAGTTTCAGCCCAATTGGAAGCGCGAGACTGTGTTATACTGTTTGGATTAATTTGGGAAGATTCTTGACACAAAAGGCTTTTGCCAACCGTTCATATCCATCTTGGGTAAAATCTCATATCTCAAATTCTATTTTATAGTGAAAAGCTTCTTGCTTTTTTTAGTTTTTTTTCATTCTCTCTCCTTTTTTTTGTTATAGGCTCTAGACGATTCTATGCGTGCTAATTGCAACCATTGGACAAGAAACAGAGTTCAAAGCTTCGACTATTTTGGGTAAATCTCAACTTTACCTATTCAGTTTTGAGGATTTTTTTTTTTTTTTTTTTACTATTTGTTATGATGACGGATTCAGTGTAAGTTAGTTTGTATGATTTTGTATTCAGTATCTCTAAGTAAATTTTAGTTTGTATTTATTAACACGAATCAAAGAACAAAGGTTATCATAATCAAGGGTTCATATTATTGTGTTAATTTACACTGCATATTATTTTGATAAAAATATTGCATATTATATAGGGTTTTAATATGCAGATGGCAAAAAGTTTAGGACTTGTTTGATGCTCTACTTGAATTCAACTTTTTAAACTCAAATACAATTTTCAAGTTTTAGGCCTTAAAAACTTATTTGGTAGGACTATTTTCAAAACTCAGGACTATTTTCAAAACTCAAGACTAACTTAAAAATATAATCTATTATCTAAAAGCATAAACCGTGAGTTTTTATTTGATTTTTTTAATTTTCTCACTATTGTTTGTAGATTGGCAATGAAAAATTGAAGCGTCAATCAGGAACAAATGGGTGGAAATTGCAGCATTGATGTCAATTTTCTTTTCAAAAGAAACAGTGACATATAGACTTCATGGGTATTGTGAATAATGTACATGTTGTGATGTAGGTTTTATATTTTGACATTTAAGTTGTTTTGTATGTTGCTACGTGTCACATCCCGGCACGGGGCGGAACACTTCCCCGGCCCGCTCCACCACCTAGCACGATATTGTCCGCCTTGGGCTTACCATTCCCTCACGGTTTTGTTTTTGGGAACTCACGAGCAACTTCCCAGTGGGTCACCCATCATGGGATTGCTCTAGCCCCTTTCTCGCTTAACTTCGGAGTTCCTAAGGAACCCGAAGCCAGTGAGCTCCCAAAAGGCCTCGTGCTAGGTAGGGATGAGAATATACATATAAGGATCACTCCCCTGGGTGATGTGGGATGTCACAATCCACCCCCCTTAGGGGCCCGACGTCCTCATCGGCACACCACGCGACCAGGGTTAGGCTTTGATACCAATTTGTCACATCCCGGCCCGGGGCGGACCACTTTCCCGGCCCGACCCACCACCTAGCACGATATTGTCCGCTTTGGGCTTACCATTCCCTCACGGTTTTGTTTTTGGGAACTCACGAGCAACTTCCTAGTGGGTCACCCATCATGGGATTGCTCTAGCCCCTTTCTCGCTTAACTTCGGAGTTCCTAAGGAACCCGAAGCCAGTGAGCTCCCAAAAGGCCTCATGCTAGGTAGGGATGAGAATATACATATAAGGATCACTCCCCTGGGTGATGTGGGATGTCACACTACGAGTACTTAATGTTTTCATCTACTCTTTTTTTATTCACATCTACTTACTATTGTTCATGAACTTTAGGTAGGAACTTGCATCCAAAATCCCATGTTGTTTGACAATTGCATGAATAACATTTAAATCATTACTTTACGCAAAGTGAAAACGAAAAACATGACAACTTTTAAGGACGTGCATGATAAAGAAAAATTTCCTCTTTGCACAATACATTTAAAATATATCTTGACAATTACAATGAAAAAAAAAATAACACAATACACCTTTAGGGGGGCACGTAGCGTCTGTAATGCAAAAATGCCTCTTGCATGCACGTTAGTGCGTGCAAAGAGGCTAGTGAATAAATTAAGGGTAAATTATATTTCACTTCATCAATTTTGGGTGCAATTGCAATCTCATATAATATTTTTAAAACATTTTAATACAATACATTTAGTTATTATTTCATTTGAATTTTTCATATAACTGTTAAAAAAATATGTTCAGTTAACTATTAAGTGATGATGCGGTGTTAGTGAGCAAGAGACCTGCTCGTCTATTAGATTAAAAAGAAAATTTGATAGAAACTCGAAATCAGATGTTTAGGGTTTATAAGATAAAAAAAAAATCTGAGTTTACTACTTTCTATTTTCAGGGGTTAAAGCTTTTTCTTTTTCAAAATACAAAAATACCACTTCTACCACATTTTTCATACCATATTTTTACTATTTTTCTAATAAAGATGAGATCCACATATGCTAGCAGCATTACCTCTATTAAAGAGATAATACAAATATGGTATAAAAAATGTGGTAAGTATAACATTACTTTTCAAATAACAAAACTAACCACATCCTAGTCATAAAAGAGGTATCTTACATATATAAATCGAATTCCATAAGAGATATTAATGTAGTCTCATCTAATACCTTTTAGAACTGTAGTAAATTTTTTTTATACAATCATATATAAGTTTACACTAAGGGGTAAAAGATTAGTATCGATACGAATAACGAGATTCGAATCTAAGAACTTCACTTACAAGTAGAAGATTGATATTTAAGTCATTTCCGTAAAGATGGTGCTATCTACACGTCTTTTTTTTTTTTTTTTTACCTTTTACACACCCCTTCTGTTAATTTTTGTCCATTGATCATCTTCAATTCATTTGATCAGACGGTCGAAAATTAGGAGTGTGTGGAAGATAAAAATGAGTGTGTGGATAACACCACCAATCTGTAATTCTAAGTTACCGAATTGCAGCAGTTAAATCTTCTCTATCATTTTTTTTTCCGGAAATTCATCTCAATCATGTTTTATTCTTCTTTTTTTTTCATTCTTTATTCAGCGTTTACGTTGGAAGGTTTTTGAGCCACTTCCAGGGCTTTGGGGCCGGTTGTAGCCCCTCTCTCTCTTAGGTACGTGGAGAGTATGTATGAGTCTCTCCTAGTGAGTATTTTAATTTTGTATACGCGTGTGTTACCAGCATCTCCTATGTCTACTTCATTATTTTTGGTAGCTTCGATAGCTGATAATGCTGAGCACAAAATTCATGGTGGTGTGTTTATTACATGAGCTCTACAAGACTCCTCCCCTTGTAATGAGCTTAGTTAACATGAGCCAATTATGTCGTTTATCATGTTTAAATCAGATTTTAATAGTTTAACGGTCCAGTGGTATTCCTCTTCACTTGTAAGTTAGAGACCTTAAGTTCGATTTTTACCAAAGGTGAATTTAAACCATAGTATAAGGCTTAACCCATCCCCTTTCCTTTAATATAGTTAATATCATTATGTATAAAAAAAAAAAAAGATTTTAATAGTTTTAGGATTTTATAAATATTTTGTTATTTATTTAATTAATTACTTTTCTATTTGGATTCCTAAGATTCTGTAGTTATGTTATGTGATAAATATGTCATCTTAGCTTATAGTTTATAAATTATATTCATATTATTTTTAATTATACTTCATATTATTATAAATAGGTCATTTTTAATTTATTTATAATTAATGATTGAATTATTATTAATTTTTAACTGTCGAATAAAATAAATTAAAATAAATCAATGGATAAAAATTTAACAAGAATGTAAGAAAAATAAAAAAAATAGTGTACGACTCTAAACAACATTTTAAGGTAGAGAATTGTAATTTGATGACCCGCGAATCTTAAATCTTTCGCCCCAACATTTTTTGTATCCCCGCTTGAACAAAACCCTTGAAGCCCTTGAAGCCGCTCTGCTCCACACCACCATCACTTTTCAGCCATGGCGGAGCTCAAGCTCTCAGAGAGTCGAGACCTGACCCGAATAGAGCGCATAGGCGCACACTCCCACATCCGTGGTCTCGGCCTCGACTCTGCTCTAGAAGCACGCGACGTCTCCGAAGGCATGGTGGGCCAGACTTCCGCCCGAAAGGCTGCTGGCGTCATTCTCCAAATGATCAAGGAAGGAAAAATCGCGGGTCGGGCCGTTCTTCTGGCGGGTCAGCCTGGAACCGGCAAGACCGCCATCGCCATGGGCATGGCGAAGTCGCTCGGCCTCGAAACCCCGTTCGCGATGTTGGCCGGAAGCGAGCTCTTTTCTCTGGAGATGTCGAAGACCGAAGCCCTAATGCAAGCTTTTAGGAAAGCTATTGGGGTTCGAATCAAGGAAGAGACTGAGATTATCGAAGGCGAGGTCGTGGAGGTTCAAATTGACCGGCCTGCGGTGGCCGGAGCGGCTTCGAAGACGGGGAAATTGACGTTGAAGACGACGGAGATGGAGACCGTGTATGACTTGGGGGCGAAGATGATTGAGGCTTTGGGGAAGGAGAAGGTGCAAAGTGGGGATGTGATTGCCATTGATAAAGCTTCTGGGAAAATTACTAAGCTTGGTAGGTCGATTTCAAGGTCAAGGGACTACGATGCCATGGGACCGCAGGTTAAGTTTATGCAGTGCCCGGACGGGGAGTTGCAGAAGCGCAAGGAGGTCGTGCATTGCGTCACACTTCATGAGATTGATGTCATCAACAGCAGGTACTTACAAATGTCGGCTTGTGTTTTTTGTTGTCTTAATTTCGAGAGCATGGTGAACTATAAGCTCATGAGTTTGTGCAATCATATAATCTTGGGAAAGTTGCAGTTTTTGGGGGGTTAATGGAAATTTGCAATTAGCTTGCTAAGTTGTTATACATTAGTGAATGATAAGTGCATTCCTTTCTTAGAAGTTGCTTTTTTACAAAGAAGCTCGACCCCTTTTTTGTCCTTCTTCACCCCAAGAACTAGCTAATGCTACCTTTTACTCCCTGTCAGTCTACAGTTGAGGATGGTGATCTATGGATGCATTATATGATGTAGTTATCAGTGTTGTAAAGTGCTAAGAATCGGTTTGTGTCCGAGTTGGATGTTTCGTATCTCAGCTGTGATTTATTTGGACTTTAATTGAGTAGTAGGTTCGACTCATTTGGAAGTTAGAAAGCAGGAGCTCCTCTCCTCACTAATTTTCAACTATTTATGTGCATCAAGTAGAGAAAATAGTTTCCTGTTTTTTTAAAAAAGCATATGCAGGTTGTATAAAGCTACATGTACCAAGAGAAGGGTTTGAAAAACAAATCTTGAATTGCCAAAGTGACTATAGCCAAATCAAATAGTTGAGAAGCTTACTGGCCGCCTGTTGTGAGTTTTCTATTTGAGGAGCTTCACACATTTCTTTAATTTTCAATTTTTGTTTTAATGAACCATGTGAGAAGGGGAGAAGAGGGGAATTGGCATAGGATTTAGCCTTTCCAAGAGGCCCTTCTCTAACATCAACATTTTCATCACACCACCTTCCAGGCAAACTTGCTTTGAATACACAGCTGCTTGCATCTATTGGTGCCTACATTTCTTGGATGGGTTTATTTGTTACAACACTCCTAGGAAAACCTTCATTCAGTCACCTTCTTACCAAACTCGGAAAGTTTTAACCTTAAGAAACTTAAAGGATACATCAGAATCTGTCTTTTTTGAAGCTTGAACCCAAACTTGCTGCCGGATTTGGGTGAAACAGTGAACTTTTTTCTGTTGCTATAAAGGGGTTCCAGTATTTACCTCATTACTCAGTACTTTTATTGGTCACTTATAATTGCGGGTTAGAACAGAATATAACAGAACTATGTATCTATCTTACATCTTAGAATTTGCAAGAGAGAAGTATTTGTATCTTACATGCTTAGGAGTTATAGAATTTTATCTAACTATTAGTTTTTCGGGTTATTAAGGTTTGATGTAATACGTGTGGAGTAGAGTGGCTTCTCTCATAGGCACACATAAACATAAATCTCTAGACAATGTCTTTGAAATTTGTCGATCTATAAGCTTGTGTTTGGTGGTTTTATTGTGATCGTGTGAGCTGTGCCTGCTTTGTTGCTTTATGTTTCGAGTGAACTCTGTTTGGTTTCTGTATAAAAGCATACATTGAAACCTGCACCCGTAATTAAAGTCTGTTCAAATTTAACAAATATATCCTGGCTTGTAAGTTGAGAGGTTTTTTTTTTTCTTTGGTGATGGGGATGGGGGGGTTGTTCTCTACTTTAGACTCAGTATTGGCTGTGGATTAACGTGATATTTTGTTATCTGATTTAATTATATCTCTCTTCCAGAACACAGGGATTTCTGGCTCTCTTCACTGGTGATACTGGTGAAATCCGTTCAGAAGTGAGAGAACAAATTGACACAAAGGTAGCAGAGTGGAGAGAGGAAGGGAAGGCAGAGATTGTGCCAGGCGTACTCTTTATCGATGAGGTGCACATGCTTGACATTGAGTGCTTTTCATTTTTGAATCGTGCATTGGAGAATGAGATGGCTCCCATATTAGTTGTTGCTACCAACAGAGGAATCACTACAATCAGAGGCACAAATTATAAATCCCCCCATGGAATTCCTATTGATCTCCTTGATCGACTGCTAATTATTACCACCCAGCCTTACACAGAGGATGAAATTAGTAAGATTCTGAACATCAGATGCCAAGAAGAAGAAGTCGAGATGTCCGAAGAAGCAAAGCATCTGTTGACGAAGATTGGTGTTGATGCATCCTTGAGATATGCTATCCATCTCATAACAGCATCTTCGTTGGCATGCCAAAAGCGGAAGGGAAATATTGTGGAGATGGAGGATATTAACCGAGTTTACCATCTGTTTCTGGATGTGAAGAGATCAACACAATACTTGATGGAGTATCAGAGTCAGTACATGTTCAGTGAGGAAGGCGACGACGATGATACCAATGCCATGCAATCTTGAGAGAATTCGTCAGACTAGAAACGACCGTTTATTTTTGTATCTTGCTTTCGTGTAGTGGCATTACTACCTTACCTTGGTATGTAATGTTTATCTTGTTAGATTTTCGGTATGAATCTGTAATCTTCTTGGCAAACAGCAATTTAGCAGAGGATTAGTATGGTGACTTTCGTATTTTTACTTTTATTAATACAAGAGATGTTTAACTTCGAAGTAATCTAAACCAACATAGATGCGAATACCAAGGGAGCGCATCCCCTCTAGTCAATATCGCTACGCCCACATTGGCATAGAGGCTTTGTTACTTCATCCACGCCATAAGACTGACGGACTTACTATCATGCTCCTGTAAGCTTGAGCTGCAAAAGCACAATGACGACCAGGGCGAATTTAGGACGTGCATTCGTCCATCTAGCCCTTGCAGAAAGCCAGCAGCAGCAGCGTGTAAGGGAGTTCCGATAGGCCAAAGTTGAACCAATGCTGGTATTATCCACGAAGTTCCGCTCCCCAGATTCAAGAGGTTGGATCCTCTGCCCAGCTTTTCCAATTAACAACCCTCTCTCTCTCTCTCTCTCTCTCTCTCTGAGCTCACTGTTTTTAGTCAGTCGAAGATTTTATCGAGTTTTCCTTTTGCAACTCTTGGAACAGTTAGATTCTCAAGTGAACTTGTTTGTATGATCCAGGCTTTCTTCAAAATCTTAGAAATTATTTCACTTTGAAGTTATGACTTATGATAATATGATTGACAAACAGGCAAATGCACAGAAAAGAGAATGGCACGGAAAGTAGAACAAATTGTTGCCAGAACAAAAAACTAGTTACATAACGATGAGAAAATAAAGTCGATGAATTACAAGGCTGGCAAAGATACAGGAGACCAACCTTGTGTATCACCAAGTCAAACTTGAAGGAAAACCTAAGGAGTTGAGATGCCCTCAAATTTTCAGTTAACGCTTCTAAGGTCCCTAACTTTGTTTTTTTTTTAATTTTTTTTTTTTATTACTAATCTCTAAATGTTTTGTAGTTCAAACAGGAAACATCTTTAAACCAGCAGCAATCGGCATCCCTAAAAATCCGATGAATACAGTGGCAAACCATTGTGTCAAGGTGAGCGGTGCTGTGCTTGCAAATTTTCCCAGGAACTCGATAATAATGATTTGGAACACAACTGTGGAACTGAGGACTCCGACGAAGACATAGTTATCCAATATGCCCTTGAAGACATCTATTTCCTCCATGTTGCGCGAGCTAATCTCGTTGAAAACCTGCAAAACCAGAATCAGGTCACCCTCCGTAGGAGTAAAAAATCGCCAGCAGTAGTCCTCCTTGTACGAGAACTTTTAGAAAAGATTACCTGACAAAACACAAATGTGTTGAAAATCAGAGTGTTGAGGATCACATGAGAATCTGGTCCGTATAGACCAAACATTGCTTCTCCTTTTGCCTGAAGGAACCAAATCACCGTAAACTGATATAATGACTGCCCTAAAATGTTCCTCCACATTACATTGTTGATAAAATTCTGTCTCTTTCCAACCGGCGGATGCTTCATTAGGTCATTATTCGGAGGCTCAGTTGCAAGTGCAAGGGCGCCTAACGTGTCCATGATCATGTTGACCCACAATAGCTGCACAGCTGTGAGAGGAGCACTCCCTGAAGAACGATGATTTATGCAGATGCACAAGAAGTGAGAAATGATTCTATGATGGATAGTAAAATATGGCGAATTTCGTTACAGAAGCAGACAAACAAATCAAAATGCGAGCCTGCTAACCTGTCAAGCAAGCCGAGGAGAAGTTCACGATCAATGCAACTATATTGACAGTCAGCTGGAACTGCACAAATTTTTGAATGTTGATGTAAACCGAGCGTCCCCATTTTGCCACTGTCACGATTGTTGAGAAATTATCGTCCAGAATTATAACATCAGCACTCTCTTTAGCCACCTGAAAGCAGGTGAAATATGATTTGTTAAGGGCCTAAACTGTATCGTTTTCTTCTTGATCAAGAAACAAAAGGGATATGGTGGTATCCAGTATCCACCAATGCGAAGAGTCATATAATTTTGCACTTGCAAAGCGTAAGTACTCACCTCAGTTCCAGCAATCCCCATGGCCAGTCCAATATCTGCCTCGTGAAGCGCTGGGGCATCATTTGTTCCATCACCGGTTACAGCAACAACTTCATCAAATGTGGTCCGCAAGTGCTTCACCAGTGTATGCTTGTCCAGAGGTGAAGATCGAGCCATCACCTACACGAGGGCTCAAATTTCAGTGTCACAGATTCATAAACTATAGTAAGTAGTCAGTAAGAAGCAAATCCGAGCAGTTATGTTCCTTGAAAGAAATGGAGATAGTACCTGAATTTTAGGAATCAGAGAAAGCAATTCTTCCTGATTCTTCTCCCTGAACTCCGGACCTTCAATGGCTATGCCATCATCGGTAAGAATCCCACATTCCCTTGCGATAGCCTTTGCAGTATTTATATTGTCTCCGGTGACCATTCTTACTGTGATGCCCGCTGAACGGCAGATTGCAACAGACTCCTTGACACCGGGACGAACAGGATCCTTAATTCCCACAATTCCTATACAGGTATAACCAGAAACAGGAATGGGATTCTCAGGAGAGAAACCAGTTTCTAGTTCTGTATACGCAAGACATAGTGTTCGAAGAGCCTCACAAGCAAACTGCTCAATAGTAACTTTGAGATGGTTGAGGGATGCTTCATCAAGGGGAACAATTTCACCATTTGAGTTGATCACCTTTTCGCAGCTGGCCAGAACTACTTCGGAGGCACCTTTGGTGTGCGCTATCAAACCTCCTTCAGGAAGCTCCAAGATTACCCCCATCCGTTTCTTCGTTGAGTTGAATGGCTCAACTTTAACAAGTTTAGAAGCTTGTCTCTCTGCTTGGAAATTTCCACCAATTGACAATCCAAATTCCAACAAAGCAGTATCTGTAGGTGTTCCCAATAGCTCATGCTTTCCGGCTTTGTTAACCACAACTTCTCCACCGGTGTTGTTAAAGATCGATTGTACCAAAAGTTTCTTAGCAGACTCCGGAAGATCAGAGAACAAGCTAGAGGCCTCATTGGGTTTACTCACCTCCTTGACATTCATGCAAATGCAAGATTTCACAACGGTCATGCGGTTGGTTGTTAGTGTCCCGGTTTTGTCACTGCAAATGTTTGTGGCTGATCCCATAGTCTCACAAGCTGCGAGATGACGAACGAGTGCTTTATCGTTCATCATCTTCTTCATGGCAAAGGCAAGGCTCAATGTCACAGACAGCGGCAGCCCCTCCGGGACAGCAACAACAACAATTGTTACTGCAATAGCAAAGAATTCCAACATCTGCTTTGCATCATCTCCATTCCATCTCCAGTGTGTCCCCTCAGCCAGTTTTCGACTAAACAATCCTTGCATCATAACTGCAAAAGTCACGACGGCGAAGAAAAGTCCTATCTTTCCAATAATGGTTGCCACTCCATTCAACTTCACCTGCAATGGGGTTTCATCATCTCCTCCTTCGCTCAGAGTCGCCATCAATTTACCCCATTGGGTTCTCATCCCAACTGTTGTAACCATCATCTTGCATGATCCGTCTTGGACCTTAGTGCCGGAAAGAAGAAAAGGGTTTTCAGCAGTTACCATTATTGGCTCACTCTCACCAGTTAAGCTTGATTCGTCAATCAACACGGAGAATCCTGATACGAATAGCCCATCTGCTGGCACCTGGTCTCCAATAGAAAGATGCACAATATCACCAGGCAGTAAATCATAGATTGACATTTTCTGCCTATATCCATTTCTTGTTACTTGCATAGCAATCTTCTTTTTCTCCTTGTCCAAGTCCTTGAACTGCAGCGATTGGCGGTAATCACTTGTTGCTGTGACAAGAACAACCAACAGGATACTCGCAACGATTCCAAGTCCATCATGTGCTCCAACTGGCCACCCTTCCATTGCTATCCCAACTATCAAAGACACGAAAGCGCACACTCCGAGGATCATAAGAGTCATATCCTGAAGGGCTTCCCAAACAAATATAAAGAAACCCCGTTGCTCACTCTCCGTAAATTTATTGATTCCATAAATCTCCTGTCTTCGAGTGTGCAAGTCAGATTCGGTGTTGAGCCCATCTTTTACACATGTGGAGATCTTTTCTGCGATGCCGCTTACCCCGCCATGAAATTTGAGCTTCTTTACATCATGGCCTTCAACAATGGATCCCAATTCATCTGCACAAATATGAAAACCTGCGTCTGTAACTTCCTTGGGTACGACGTAGTCACTTGGTTGCACACCTGCACACATTAGAAATTTAGTACAGGCATAAAATCACCATGCCTTGTTATGTGATGAATTGATGGTGTTTATCTTTAAAGCCAAAGAGACTCGCCTTGAATAAATTGAAATGCAGCTTTTGAAACCAAAACAGCAATCCTCAATTTCTCCTGCAAAATGGTGAGTAAAAAATATATGAACATAGTTTTTCCGGTAAAAATAATACAAGGAAAACTACTGAAAATGATTTCAAAACATTAAATTTGAACAAAAAAAATCACCCTATAACTTTATTTAATAATAAAAACAAGAAAAAAGAAAACAAAAAAACCTAACAACGCGCATGCAATTGCACAGCGTTTTTTCCCAGATTTTGTTTGGTTTGGTGTGCTGGTGCTTTTCCCAGCTTATGTATTTGCTTCTATGGAGTTTTTTTTTTTTATTTTATCCATTTAAAATGTATGCGGCAACTTTTAAAAAAAAATATTTATGTGGAGTGATTGATGGCAGGAGAAAGGGGATTCAAAAAAAAAAAAAACTTGCAGGAGAAGGGGTTTTTTTTTGGAAGAAAATATAAAAGCATTCTTAGAGAGAACTTGTGGAGTTCATTAACATAACATATGGAACTCCAAAAAAAACTTTGAGTTGTGAACCATATGAATTTTCAATTACCTCCGGTTCTAATTGGTTCTTTGTTAGATTAGAAAATATAAAAAATTGAAAGAGTTTAATATAAAAGACTGGACCAAGAAAGAGACATTATTTATGAAACTACACAAAAAAAAAGACACTATTTATGAAACAGTATCAATTACCATGCACTATTTATGAAATTGGACAAAAAACTAGACACTATTTATGAAACATGACCAAGAACTAGGCATTATATATAAAAGTGGACCAAGAACTAGGCACTATTTATGAAAGTGGACCAATAACTAGACACTATTTATGAAACTGCATCAATTACTATACACTGTTTATGAAACATGACCCAATAACTAAGCATTATTTACAAATGTGAATCAAGAACTAGACATTATTTATGAATCTGGACAATAAATAGTGTAGTACCGTTTGGTTTCATAAATAGTGTTCAGTTTCATAAATAGTTCATAAACAGTGTAGTACTGTTTCATAAATTGTGTTTGTGATCTAGGTGAGTCAGGTTATTATTATTATTTTTTAATTTTTTTTAAATATTAAAATTGTGTCTTTTTCATAAAAAAATTTTAAGTTCTTTTGTCCCCTTTATTAAAAGTTAAGGGGTTTTCATTAAAATTTAAGATTTTTTTCATTAAATAAAATTATAGCACTGTTTTTTATTAAATTAAACTTAACTCAAGTTCTTTTCATGAAAACTCCCAATAATATAATATGATTGTCATCAAACGGCCAATTGAGCTCCAATTTAGACAAGTTATTGCATAAATGATAGATGTCTGATCGAGGGCATGAAAAATCATGGGAATCATAACGTCCTTTTCATGAAAGCTCCCAATAATATGACATGATCATCAAACGGCCAACTGATTTCCAATTTAGATGAGTTATTGCAGAAATGATCGATGTCTGATCGAGGGCATGAAAAATCATGGGAATCGTAACGTCCTTTTCATGAAAACTCCCAATGATATCACATGATCATCATCAAACGGCCAATTGATTTCCAATTTAGATGAGTTTTTGCAGAAATGATCGAGGTCATGAAAAATCATGGGAATCGTAACATAGAATGTGCTGTTAGCGTCATATTAATTTATTACCTAATTAGCACTTGAGCGTTATATCAATATGCATCGACTGACAGATGAGGTATTTCTAACAAGAAAAAGAAGAAGCATGACAGAGGTGAGATGAAATAAAGACCTGATTGGTACGGCGCATAGCAGCGGCCTCGAAACGCTTGGAAAGATTGGCAGTGAAGCGAAACCGCCGTTTCGGGTTCTTGACAACGCTGCAAAGGCTCCTCCATTTCTGCAACGTTTCTTCCGACGAGCCCTTCGCCTTGACTTCCCCGAACTCTTGCAAATAGCTCTCCATCGCCCAACTAACTTAACTACCTTTCTTTCGCTTCTTAACCAAGTAATTAATTATTTTGATTTATTTCAACCTCCTCCTACAGACTAAACACACATGCATATATATATAAGCAAAACGCGTAGAAAAACAACTTTGGAGGAAAGGAAGTTTCAGTAACATTTCTGGGAAAAAGGAGACGCATTGTGAAGTGAGGGCCTGAGAAAATAGGGTTTGTTTTCTTCTTCTCTGCGCATTTGTGTACGGAAAATACAAAAAACTGAGTGGAGGAGGAAGGACTGAGGATCCGAAGTTTTGGTGGGAAATTGCATGGCTTGAGAGCTAATAGCGGTTCTTCATCGTCTTCCGCACAATTGTTTGCTTATTTTGGACCAATCAGCGCGGTCAACACTCAAACACTAAAAACTGCAAAGTTTTGGAGTATTTTGTTTTTCTTTCCAAGTCCCAAGTGACGGACGTTAAATAGAGTTTAGTTTGAAGCAATTCATCCAAAAAAATATATAAATAAAGACCATATAAAATAATTCTAGTCAATTTTAATTTAGTTCTTAGTCTAGTGGAATAATGTTGGAAGAGATTACACATTTGAATCTACTTCGATCGTTGATTAAAGAAAATTTAAATGAGTAAGTGTCAGTTATGTCAGTTGATTAAGATAATTTTTGTGCCTTCTAGCACTCAAGTATAATCGATTTCTATATTGTTACGTGACATGATAAAAGAATGTGAAGAATAAAATTGAAATTTAAAAAGCTAACAACCACACCGCGTTGCGTACGCGTATGGCAGAAAAGGACCACGACTTTAGCGCGAACAAGAATATAAGGAAAGACCAAAAGCTTGTCCAAAAGTCTACTAACGTAATGGCATTGGCAACCATCTTCCTCTTCTTTCAAGTCTATTTAGTTTAATTAAGGGCGATGGTGCATGGAAAAAACATTTATGTTGAACCTGTTCGTAATTGTTTTCGTTAAAAACATTTTTATTGAGAGCACATTGAAATTATAGTTAAAATTCTAAGCGTTTTCTTGTGCATTCGCGCCTAATCAATCTACAAATACTTTTAACTTTTTATCAATTTGTTTGAAATGCTATTTAGGTTCGGGATACGAATTTGGAGAGTGAGAGATCTTAGATTTGAATATCATTCAAAGCTAATTTATTCTCCCACCTCCTGAGTGTAAATATATGGTTTTATAAAAAAAAAACTTGAAGGTTGGATTGGTCCTTTTATTTTTGGTTGATACAAAAATATAAGGGGTGGAAGATTTAACCTAAGTCACACAAATGGTCAACTATATATAGATTAGTGCTGAAATCATTATTTGCAAGATTCATTTTTAAGACTTCTCAATTACGAGAAATAATTGATACGAGTCTTTTTTCAAAGATTAATGTATAAGTAATCATTGACAAGTGACCATTCTACTTGTACTAAGATTGGTTTCACGATGTAGACGTTTCGAACTTTTTATTTTTTTAAAGATTAATGTGTAAATATCTTCTTGGTAGAGAAAAGGGAGAAACATAAACGAATGACCACAAAACACTCGTTGAAAATTACTTGGAACTTTTAGTCATCTTTGATAGGGTTAAAACAATTTGTTAATCTTCTGTTTTGATAGCCTTCAGAAAGAAGATACAACATATAAAGATGCATGGACCCACTAACATCCTATGTAAAAGCCAAAGCTGTAAGCTGTGTCGATGGACTCTTAAGCACGTTTTTTTTACATTGAGAAATATAAAATTTCAAGCAAAAATAGGGGTCAAATTACAAAATCCAGAATTGATATGTGAATCAATACAACAACAGAGGCCAGGAAAAGAATCCTCCTCAAATTACAAACAATACTCAAACAAGAAATCAACAATATAATTTGGGGGTTCCTCAAACCAAGGTAAAACTAAACCGACGTAAAGGACACAGCGGGAAAGAAAATGAGCTACACCATTAGCTTGGCGGCAAACATAAGTAGAAGCAGCTCTAGTGATCTCACTTAGCAACATTTTGAATCCTCCACAATTTTCCCAACACTAGACATGTTAATAGAGGGGGCGGGAAACTTAGTAATAATCTAGAGTGAATCGCTTTTTAGAGAGAATTTTGAAAATTTCCTTTCAGTTGCTAAAAGAAGGTATTCTCGCACCGCCAGAGGCTTCTCCAACCCAGATTGCAGTAGGATTGTATTTTATTTTTTTGCCTTGCTTGAATTCTAGCATGAAATGTTGATTATCTTTGTCCACGCAATTGGGTTTTTCTGCCTTGTTTTTCAAGGCCCTCTATGATCTTGTAGGAAATCTTGGATTCTAGTAGTCAACACATTAATTCCTTTTGGGTCTCAAGTGTTTCTTTATTGAATCCGCTTTTTACTCATGTGGCTTTTAGCCCAATGAAAGTTGTGAGTGATTTATATTAAACTTCAACTGTCCTAATCGTTTATTTTTTAATTTGCACTTTATAGATCATTTTTGCAAAATATTAGTTAAATCAGAAATATTTAAGGAATCTAATTAAGTTCAAATAAATTGACGAACACTATGTTCTAAGAAACATTAAAATTTTCATCATGACAATCAAATGAATAAATGGTTTCAGATTGAATTGATTTTTCGCAAGGATGATTTATGAATGAAGAGTTCAAATATGAATAGTTGGGATTGTTGAAGTTTGATGTGTAGTGAGTTCGCAACTAGTCCCCATTTTTTTAGAAAATGGAAAAAATGAGGAGCCCTTTGGATAAAGGCTTGCATTGAATAATTTTTTTTTTTTTTTTTTTAACTGGTGTATTGATTCTAGTTAACTTAGAGCTTTGGTTTCTAAATTAAAAATTTATAAGCATTAGTCATTGAACTTATCATAACGTGGAATGATGGATTTTGGGCATTGAGAACTTACATTCATTACTTTCCTCTTTAAACCCTATATTTTGCTTAGAAGTTTTGACGATGTTACTTAAAAGGATTATTGCTCCATATTATGATAAGTTTACTAATCACAGTATTTCAAGGATCAAATCAATTGAGTCAAATTATGGTCCCTGCGCTAATATTCTAATTTGCTCATAATTAAAGATGAACTAAGAGACAACAACAATGAGATAAAAGGAAACAAGAGTAAAAATCACTAACACTGTTTTTAGACGAGGAAATTTAAGATTGTTAAAAAATTCCAAAACGACAAAAAATTGAAATAACGAAATTTATTTTTTAGAATTTGTGAATTTCTTGTTTGGTTAGCATAAGGAACAACGGAATTGAAATACATAATTTAAAGTGTGTAATGGTGGAGGCGATGGGAACAATGACAGTGGTGGTGATGACCACGGTGATGATGGTGGGTGTTGGCAACGGCTATGGTGGAGGAGACAACAATATATGGTGGTGGTGGTGGTGGTAGCTGTAATGGTGATGATGGGTGGTGGTGGTCATGGTAGGTGTTGGTGACACAGTGGTGGTGCCCACTCATGGTTGAGTGTTTTTATATTTTTGTTTTTAAACTCACGCCCATGGAATATAGGAATTGAAACATTAAATCTAGTATTCGTTTGGAGGTGCTTTTAAAATCACTGAAAGTGCTTTTGATGAGAGTGCTTTTAGAATCAATCATTAGTAAAAATGCAAATGAATAATAAAAAAGCACTTGAAGTGTTTACTGCAATAAGCATATAACTGATGCTTTTGGAACCCAAAAACACTTTCACTAAAAGAGCTTTCAGTCATTTTAAAACGAGTCCTTAAACTTGACAATTGAAGGTCTTAAATTTCCAAAAAAATAAAATTATACATAATTCTAAATATTTATGTTTATGAATACAAACAAGAAGAATAGTGTATACGTGTCAATTTATAATTTTGATTTTCGTTCAAATTTCAAATTTATTTTCCGTATCTAAACATAAAACCAAAGAGTTTTATTTTAAAAACGTTTCGTAATGGGTTCTCAAATAATTAATTTAAAGCGTATCATCAAATCATATAAGTTTATTATAATCACCAAATCAAATCATTGATTCTTCTTCCCAAAATACAACCCGAGGGTTTTTGAGTATTGAAATCAACGGTTGGCAAGCGACGTGTCAGCAGAATACCACGACAACCGTCAATCACACACCACAAACTTGCCACCACGAAATAAACAAACCCTCTTCCTCTTCCATTTCGCTTCCCCTCTCTCTTCTCCCCCACCAAAATTTCTCACTCTCTCTCCTCTGTAAAGATGAGCAAGGGACCTGGACTTTTCACCGACATCGGCAAAAAAGCCAAAGGTGAGCAATCGTTCTCACTCTCTCTGTCTCTGTCTCTGCGATCTTTCTACTGTTTGTCGCGCTCTCGATTGCGCGTAATTTGCATCTAAAACGATGCGTTTTGGCTTCTGTTGCAGATCTTCTGACCAAGGACTACAGCTCCGATCAGAAATTCACCGTCTCCACCTACAGCGATGCAGGGGTGGTACGCATTCGATGCTCTAATTTAATTAAAATATGTACAGCTAATTGAGTAATCGAGAAATATAGTTTCGGATCATGAATTAGGATTCGAATCGGTGTTGTTATGCTAGTGTTGATTGTTTTAGCTAGATTATAGTGCCAATCGCATGCTGTTTTCGTCTCGGGTTCGAAATTCAGACTGAAGTATTTGAGAAGTGAGTCATTTTTGTAGATTATAGTTTTTCTCTGTCCAAGGAAATCGGTTTATACGTTTTGTTTCATAAACTAGATTTTATATTTTGCGTTTTTCGGTGCGATGTAATCATTCACTTAGGGCTCGTTTTGATAGCCATTTCGTTTTTAGTTTTTATTTTTCGGTTTTTGAGCTAGAGATGGAGGGAAAGCGTATGGGCGAAATGACAATGGAAAGAGGAAAGTGAGAGGTGGTGGGAGGGAGGAGGGGGAGATAATGTGAAAACAAGAACTAGAAAGTTAAACAACTTAAAAATTGTTTTCGGTTCTTTGTTTTTGTTTTGTGTCGCATTCTTTTCACCTTTCTTTCTTCACATTCTTCATTCCCCCTTTTTCCCACACACTTTTCTTCTATTTAAGCAGAAAAAAAAAAAACAAAAGTAAAAATCAAAGATGAAATAGTTATCAAACGGGCCCTTAGTAGTTTTTGAGGTTCGATTACTAAATTTTTGTTAGAAGACGTTTTTTTTTTCTGCTGTTGAGTGTTAAGTGTTTCCTTATCTTTGTTTTTCTTGAAAAATGAGAGACTGGGTTATCTAATTTTCATTGTTTCCGATATTTTAAGTACTTATCTATTGGGATTTTTGTGAAAAAATATCATTTACTCACATGACAGTTTCATTTGTTGTTACCCCATTTTTCAATCTTCCTCCTATTCGTGTGTACATATGTAGTGTGTTACTTTGCATTTTGTTCAATTTGAAGTTGTTACTCTGTATTTTATTTCTCCCTGTGCAGCTCTTTTCTTTGTCTCATGTTATTATAGACTTAAGACTTTTATGTGCCTGCATCTTATAATGACATAGGAAAAATCGCTTAGTAAAACCTTCAATACCTTTTTAATTAATAGAAAAAGTGAGCTCTTAAATACATGAAGGGAATATCTTGACTTATTAAACGATATGATTTCTGAAATTCCATCTCTTTCCTTCTTTAGTAAGCTGGAGTGAATATCTTATTTCTGAAATTCCTGTCATTATGATTACATTAACATATTTGAAATGGTATTTGTGTTTACTTAGATTCATCGTGATTTAATCTCACGTAATATCATACTGAAGCTTCAAAACTTGAGTTTAGAATTTGGGTATAGAATTGAAACAGTTGGCCCGGTTGATTAATGGATGAAAGTACAACAATTTTAAGAATAAACCTTGAGATTTTGTATACTTTTCTGTACATGAACAATGTCTTAATATTTTTTTTTCCTGAAAAGAAAAAAGAAGGGGACACCTGAAATGTCTTGTATTATCTATCATTTTTAATTACCAGTTTGGCATTTATTATTTGAATAGATGTTTATTGCTCAGAATTTCCATTTCCTGCTGTGCTTTAAGATTCTTGCCGTTAAAAATTTAAATGCTTTAGTAATAACCTTTTGAAGCTTTAAAAGCTTGTATTAGAATGGATTTAGAAATCGATGGCTGGTTTCTGAGTATTCTCAAGTTGACTAATTCAAAATTTCCCCTTCATTGGGATCGACCTTGAGATTGTGGTAGTGTTGGTTTATTTGTGCCTCTTCCTGGAAGTTGTTGTGTGAGTTTATTCCTTTTAACTGTTTAAGCGATAATATAAAATGTTGTTTTTGTTCCAATATCTTTTTTTTCTTTTTGGGATCCTTTAGGCCCTCACCTCAACAGCAGTGAAGAAAGGAGGACTTTCCACTGGGGACATCTTGACACAATACAAGTACAAGAACACAGTGGTTGATGTCAAAGTTGATACAGAATCAAACGTGGGTTGCATCGTTTTCTGTGAATATATTACAAACAATTCTCTTGTTCTTTTAAGCATGTGCAGTTTTCTCTTTGTTTTGGCAGATCTCGACGACCTTCACGATCAATGAGATTGTCCCATCCACAAAAACTATAGCTTCATTCAAAGCCCCTGATTTCAACTCTGGCAAGGTACAAAATCAGGGATCTTTAGGATAGGCGATGTTTACATTTAATTGTGCATTACTATCTGATAGTCATTTTTCAATTTTATTGTGCAGTTGGAGGTTCAATACTTCCATGACCATGCAACCTTCACTACAGCTGTTGCCTTGAGTCAATCCCCAGCCATTGATTTTTCAGCCACCATTGGAACCCCAACCATTGCATTTGGTGCAGAAGGGGGTTATGACACTACCTCTGGAAACTTTACGAAGTATACTGCTGGAATTAGTATCACAAAGCCTGATCAGTCTGCTTCAATAATTTTGTAAGCTTTTTGTACCATAACCTGTATCATGTACAATAGTTTAAACTCCGTTGTTGTAAGTATTAACCGTTTCTAATATCAGCTTTCTCTCTCTCTAACCTCTCAGGGGCGACAAGGGAGACAGTATAAGAGCATCTTATGTGCATTATATGGATTTGTTGAAGAGGAGTGCTGCTGTGGGAGAGATCACAAGAAAGTTCTCCACGAACGAGAACACTTTCACGGTGGGAGGACAATATGCTGTTGATATTTACACAATAGTGAAAGCTAAGCTCAACAATCACGGAAAGCTAGGAGCCCTCCTGCAGCATGAAGTCATACCGAAGTCGGTGCTGACAATATCTGGCGAGGTTGACACCAAGGCCTTGGACAAAAATCCCAGGTTTGGAGTGGCTATTGCCTTGAAGCCTTGATTCTTTGGTGTTAATGAATTCAATACCTGGTTCAATTTTTTGGCTGGCTCTTGATAGGAGCTCTTAATAATTAGTTCCACAGAAACAATTTTCTATCTGGCGATGATTGTGGATTGATCGTTTGAGGCTTGGGCCTCTAGCGTGGTCTTTGTTTCTTCTTTCCTCTATATTCTTTGGTTTATAATCATAGGTCGCTAAGGCGTTGCACATTCTAGTCTCCTTGTATGGAGAACCATAGAATTTTGATTGATAGAAGATTTGCTTGCATATATTGTTGTGCCAAGTGATATGCGATTGTTTATTTGCATGAGTGCACCTTCTTAGAGTAGCTTCGATCGAGTTTATAAATGCGACGCAACGTTGATGTTGCTGACTATTATGTTGCCGCAGTTATGATCAGTTTCTTTTTTGTTTAGCATATCTAACATGATTTTATAGTCTTCAATTGTAGAGGCATTAGCATGGTGTTTCGGTCGACATAGTTAATTTTGTTTGTGATTGAACTAGGACCTGTCCTAATCTTAATCCGTTACCTTGTCTTCTCACAATCATCACATTTTTAGAGTTATAGCCTCCACAATGGTGGACTCTAAGATAGGGAGGGAGGCAGGGAAGGGGTGGGGTGAGGCCATCGGCCTCGTTTCCTTTTTAATCCCGCTTAATACCAAGTGAAAGCTCAGGACTAGACATTGGGGTATAGTGAAGAGCAGAGCGCACCTCGCTCTCAATTGCGAGTGTCATTTATTCTAGTCTAAGACCATACCAAACGTAGTCTTGTAATCCTAGTTAAACCAGTAACTTCTAAGGTGTAACAAACGGGCTTAGAGACTTGTACGGTGGTAGATTTCTCCAAAGCAGACTGCTGGAAGCCAGGAACAAGTTCTTGGCTCTCAGTCCGCAAACATGTTTGCAGTGCACTTGAAGAGCACGGTTGTTTTGTAGCAATGATGCTTGCTTCACAACACCATATTTGGTACGTTGAAGGACTTGTTCGATTTCCCTACCAAACTCAAAAGCAAAAAGTGGATATGACGGAAAAATGAAATTTGGTCATTCCAATTATATTTCCGGCCGTGAAAGCTGGGGGATTATGAATCCTTGAAACTTAGAAGAGATCCAGAATTTCACACATCTATTTTAGCCTAACGGAAACAATCAGTTTCGGTAAATATCTATATATATATATATATATATATATATATATATATATATATATATAGATCCGAGTCACCAATTTTTTTTGACACAACATTCAAAACATACCTTTTTGCAAGGCTCACTTCATAATGTATTTCAACCATCTAAACCACTAACTTTTAGGTATTTCTTCAAAGATCATGTCTAAAAATCACTGACATAAGAAACCGTATGACCGTTGGATTAAGACTTAGGTTTCTTTGTAGAATTGTATTCATCTATTTTCTTCATTACAAATAAACGTCTTAAGGGTTTTGGATTTTCTAATTTTTTGCAAGAATGATCTATGAATGATGTTCTAAAAGATAGACGATTCGAGTCGTTAAAAAACATTACAATGTAGAGAAGTACCACAACGATCATAAGCAATCGACTTTTCACCTTGTCCAATTTGCAAAATACAAAGAACCCAACAAAACTCGAATGGGTATGGCTCGACATGGTCATACGGACAAGGACTTTATCAAAATACATGCGGTCTTGAGACAGACACAAAAGGTTGGAGAGTGGATATTGATTGATCTCTTCTTCATCTTCATCCATTTTCATAGCTAGTGATAAGTATGTCACAACTTTCAAATTATGAAAGAAAAGAAAACTAGGTAGAACTCAACATATTCACATGTACCGTTCATTTTCGATTAGTTGATGTACATTACTTTGTTTCTTTACTCTTTAAAATATCAAAGGCCAATGGTCATATCAACATTTTGGTTGATTACTATCTCAAATTCTCAAAATCGACATTTTCAATTAATTTTTTTAATTAAAAAATATATTTACATTAAGGTTGTAAAAAATTTAGACTAAGTTACACAACAGGCCAACTATAACGAATTGATATTGGACTTGTCATCTACGAAATTCGAGCATAAACCCCTCCCACTTACAATCTAAAGGAATATCACTAAACACTAGTCCAAAGTGACTTTCAATTTTGGGACCGACTGCAACACTTACAAGTACTTAGTAACATAACCAAACAGTCAAATATGTTCCTTAGATCTCATTACAACCTATCTAACCATATAATACAACATACTTGTTGCATTTTGTACCAAAATCCCCATGTTGAACCCGTCCTACAACTCCAGCAACTAAGAGCGGAAAATCAAACAAAAAATTTTCAAAGGCTGAAAAACGTTGGCAACAATTCATCCGAAGACACAAAATGAAGTGGAACCATGTTGAACCTGTCCTATCACCACACGGACTATTAATCCAATTACTTAATACCAATCTCCGCTATAATGCCGAAGTAAGATCGGACTAAGAAAAGTGAAGCGACTAGTGCGAGAAAAGCAAAAGCATAAAAAACTTGGAGCTACCGAATTGTTGCAAAACTAATGAACCCAGAACATGAACATGCTCAAAGACATGCTGAAATTTCATTACAGTTCAAAGCAATAATCTACTTCTTATGTCTTATAACTTATGAGAGACGAGTTCTATATAACGCATACATAGAACCACACACGATCCAAAAGACGAAGCACGAAGAGCATATGCTCAAAAACTGTTATGGCTAAGAAACTGAACCACAACCCTTATACAAACTATTCGGTATCTACATCAAGCATCAAAACCTACACATATCCCCTGCCTGCCGGCATAAAGAGTTTAAATCGGAATAATGAGACCTCAATATCATACTAAAATGATAGCAATCACATACAATGAGAACATCAACTTCACAATTTGGAGCTAATGCAACTGTATACTTAGAGTAATAACCAATTTTCCCAAAACCAGTCCTTAATCCAGTCCTAATCGAACTAAACAATCTCGATCATCGCCAAAAGGAACGTAGTCACAGACTCTATTGAACATAACAGGAATCCTAACGTTCATGTGGGCATAAACTTCATATCAAACAACCATAACAAATTATCAGCACAGAATATAATAAAACGAAAAACATTACCACAGATAACAAAATATAATGGCATTGAAAATGCAGCACAAAACCCATGTCCCAAATCCATCAATGCATAATCAAAATAAAAGCGCTTACAATAAAAGCTCATATGAAAGTTGCTAGTTTCTCTACCAAAATCAGATACCCAACTGAAATCAGTCGACGTTCTGCATGATATCCTCGGCGGTGAACTTGGTACCCTTGTCCTTGTCAGCGGCGGCACGTCCCTTGGCCTTGCGGTCGAGCAGAGACTTGCGGTCCTTGTCCAGCCTGAGCTTGGTGACGACCACCTTGGATGGGTTGATTCCGACGTTCACGGTGGAGCCATTGACCTTCTCGCGGGTGATTCGCTCGATGTGGATCACCCATTTACGGCGGTAGACCTGGACGACCTTGCCCTCGCGGCCCTTGAAGGTCCCGCGGACCACCTGGACCTCGTCGTCCTTGCGCACCGGCATGGATCGGACGTTGTACTTGGAACGGAGGTCGGAGGAGAGAGGGGCGCTCATCAGCACACGGCGCACGCTGGACGGCGCGGTGAAGTGAGCCTTGCGGTTCTTCCGCCGGGAGCTGGTGACGCGAGGATTGTACTTCATCTTCACTCTCGCTCTCCTAGGGTTTCGGCTAGGGTTTTCTGGCTGCCTCAACTTTTATAAGGAGAAGCTGCGCCTGGGAACGGCGTCGTGCTAGGGTTTTATCCATTGGTAAATGGTCAAACGATTTGGTATGAATTGGGCCGTTTGAGTGTGTGGGCTGCCTTAGGCTGCGGCGGCTTCTTTATTTGGGCTCAAAGAATACTAAAAGCCCACGTTGCCCCAAAGAGTACGCTACTTTTGTTGGAAATAAGAGCGCGTCCTCGTGAAAGATAAAATGAGTCGACCTTTGGGTTTGAGTAGGTAAACGAGCAAGAAAAACCCCGTAATTAAAAGTTTGGTAAAACTCACTATCCCGTATTGTTTAGTTGAATATGGCTCTGGTAGTCACACGACCATGTTTTCTCTATCTACCGTTATTGGCAGTGCACCTTGGTGTCTGCGATCGGCGAGATGCTCTCTGCTGGACTACGGGGTCTTCTTTCCTTGCATATATGTGGCGCTATTTTGTTGGGTTTCCATCGCTTGTTGATGGTTGTGGTTCGTGTTGATCTTGGGGTAGGGTACTATTACGGCGGCGTTGGCGGCAGTTTTCTTGGTTTTTCTATTTGTTTGTTTCTAGTTTTGGGCCTTAACTTTTGTTTTTGTATGGTAGGTGCACTTTAGTTGGTTATGCGACCAGTGGACATCAAATTCTCAATAAAGCTATCACAATGGATTCTGCAAGTAATCAATTCTCAATAATGTTGTATGACTTCTCCCTAGTTGGTCCTGCGACCGGTGGACATCCAATTCTCATTCACCTTGGATTGTTTCGACATAGAAAAGTGTTTTATTTGCTTTTCACCTCACTTCTTCCCATATGAAGCCTTTCTTGGTGATATGAGTTGGCTCTCAAGTGCTAACCAAAATACATTTCAATACCAGTCTTCTTGCAACTGGCCTTCATAAAGAGCTTCCTTTCCTCTTCTTTTTCCTCCATGAGCTCAAAAGGGTTAGATTCCATCTATGCTTAAATTAAATTTATATGGATTTCAATTCACCTTGGTTATGGATGGCTAAATGGTTTGACTTGGTACTTGGTTATATTAGTTTAGTTGGTTTTTAAAGGGACTTTGACTTCTCTGCTTGCCCATGCAACTAAGCTCTAAGAGATGGGTTTTGGTTTGGGCTCTTCTAGGTTGCTTAAACGCATCATCATTTTTAAGTCTCTAATAGGAGAAGATTTTCTCATGCAACTGAGATTTAGTTTTAGTGTCATCAATCGTCATTGTCCAATAAATATTTGTCACGTGTTTAAAAAATGTACTACCCGTCCAATAAATAATTGCCATGTGAACATTTCTTGAATAACGTACCTATTCACACCACAACCCATTCGGCCAATCGTAGAGACATGTTTAGGCCGAAAGTGGCTTTGGCCCCAAATAGTTTTTAGTGAAAGTTTGTCTTAAGTTATGTTAATAGCCCCCAATAAGTCTTTATTGGTGTTTGGGCCTGAAATACTAGGTTTGGGCCAAGTTGGTTGACAGTCTAGAAAAAAGGTTGAGTCTGGGCCCACTAATGTATTGTTGGTGGCATGACCGAGTCCTAGATGAAGTGGGATTGTTCAAGGATTATGATTAATTTCAGCTACACCTTCCCACTTGACGATTTCCCTTCGGCAACAACTCGCTCGACAGGAGTTCCTTTGGCGATCGAGTTTTCAACAGCATGTTTTTTCTCGGTAGTGGACGATTTGTTTTCTCGAAGGTCTTGGCCAACTTCTTTTGCAGGCGAGGTCGATTGAGTATCCTAATTTTTTGAAACGTTAGAAACCATGTTACGACCCATGTTTGCCAGCATCTTTAGCCATTTTGGCATTTGTTTGGTTAATTTAATGCTAGGGTTTTTGGTTACTCCATCGATGTGTCACGAGGCTTTTTTTTTTTCTTTTTTTTTTTGTGTGGTAATAGGCTTGGAGACTACCACTGTTGCTTAAGCCTCATTGATTTAATTTGTCGTCTTCGCAGATGTGGTTGGTAAAGGTTTGGTTGAGGTATTGCCAGTTGCCAGAAGAGTAATAGGCCTCTTTCTCTTCGCAGTTGGTCTTCTTAGCTACCAAAGCTTTTACCTCGGTGTTCTTTTTTCGGCGACGACCTGCCAATAAGAAGAAAAACAGCTGGGTTTGAGAGATAGTCTAACATACACTGTATATAGAGCTTATGCATACCTAAAAAAAAAAAAAAATTCTTACTTTTTTCATAATAATAATTTTTTATTTATAAAAGAGGACACACACACACACACACACATATATATATATATATATTGATATTTGGACGTACATTTCCTCAGCATCAGCATCGAACAATTCACCAGTGTATTTCTACTACTATTATGTGAAATTGTAAACGGTATCTGCGTTGGGGAAACGTGGCTAAAGTTTGAACCAAGTGCATCTCTAGTTGAAGTTTTCACTGGAGGCGTCAAATTTGGTGGCCGCCTCGCAGTTGTCCAAGGCGATTCTGGGTTGTGAGATTAATGGAACTAGACAGGCTTGGCGATATCCATGTTGACGTGTGAGGAAATTCAACATATAGATCTCATAGCTTGACCAGCTAAACTCACAGTCAAACAAAATGTCACGCATGAGGAGAATTGGGTTGAAGTTCGGCGTCTTCCATTTGGTCCCATTGCAGGCACAGAAGATCATTGTAGATAGGTATGGTCTTTTATGGAAGATTGTGATTTCATTTTGAGGCTAAAGAAATGGTAAAATATTACGTACGTCGAATGTCTTGGAGAAAGAGCGCCACCAACTGGAAGCCCATGGCTTCATTATCTTGAAAATTAGGACAACTTAATAGAAGTGGAGTCGAGTAAGTTTGGAGCTACATCTAAAAAATCAAGAGCGGTCCATGCTGGTGTGGCTCCATTTATTTGGCAGTTATATCAAATAAACTACGATAAAGATGGATGAGGATTGATGAGATGAAGGCCAAGTTTTGACTGCTTGCCAACGCTTCGACCATGAGCATGTTCTCGATCAGGAATGTTGAAATTTGACAAAAAATGAAAGTGCTATACCAGTAAATGAGAAAAGCCTTGTGTTCACCTTTTTTGTATAGGCTTGTTTTCTTTGTCGTCGAAGTTCGTAATCAAAGTATTGTTGTTGAGGAAGCTCTTGGCCTATTTGGTGATCGCGTCCTTCAACCAATCTTCATTTTCATCCTCGCTTTAAGCCCTTCAAAGCCCTCTTGTCGAAGATGGCTTTTAGGTCTAGACATATTGGTAGGTCGAGAGAGAAACATGTTAAGACTCTATTGAATTGTCACTGAGCATAATAAGGACTATCATACATGGAATTAATTAATTAAAGTCAAAACCATTTAAAGGATAAAATCCCTTGTTTGTAGGACACTAAATGATTGCTTCAGTTGTGGTTTAACAACTGACAAACGTGTAGGTTTTCAGGCTTTAACGATCCTACGATAGTTAGGATGCAGTTGGGGTTATAAGTCTATATAGGAGGTGTCCCTGCTAACGGGAAGATAACGTCAAAACAAGATCTAGAACTGTCGTTAGGGTTTTGATATCAAGTTCTTCAGTGAGTAGAAAACTCTCTGTGTTGTTGTTTTACTGCTTGTATGGCATCCTCAGGTATGATCATACTCAGACTTCTCATATATATATATATATATATGTATGTATGTTATTTGTGATTCTTAGCGAAGACTAATCAGTTGTAGGTCTAACATTTGGTATTAAAGCAAGGTTAGTCTACTTGGATTCAAAACTATTTTTAGTTTAAACATATCACATATAACCCTCAATACTTGCAAAACAAAGTTGAAGAATTTTAAGGGAACAAGACTTTGCACTGATGCACAATTGCTTAGAAGATCACGTCAAAATGGGATTTTGTCAAGCATTGTTGCATGAATTAGGTTGCAGGATATTGTAATTCATTTATCATAACATACATATTGCTCTCTTCAAAAAGGGAGTATATTAAATTGATCTAATCTTGTCCAAAGACCTGAGTTATGAAGGTGTTTAATATTAAATTAAGTAGCTATGTTAATGAAACTTGTAGTAAAGTGTTTCTTGCCCAAAGGTGATACCTTGTACTGCATGTTGTTTTCATTATTTGTTTCACTAACAAATTGTAGTGGCATCCTCAGTGAATCCCATGTCCCTGAATTTTTCCTCTATTGAGCCGCTCAATGGAGGAAATTACAAAAAATGGAGACAAGATGTTGAGATTATTTTGGGACTGATGGACTATGATTTGGCACTCAAAGAAGATGAGCCAGCACCAGTGGATGCAACTAGCATAGTTGCTCAAAGGTTGAAATTTGAAAAATGGGAAAAAGCTAATCACATGGCATTACTTGTGATAAAAAGATCAATTGGGGAAGCTGTGAGAGGGGGGACGTCCTACGAATGACAAAGTAAAAAATTTCCTCGAAGGCATTGAGGCAAAGTTCAAGGTCTCTGAGAAATGAGAGATAGGAAACCTTATGACAACCCTGACTACTCTGAAATTTGATGAAAGTCACACAATTAGGGAGCACATATTGAAAATGGTTGAGGCAGTAGCAAAGCTTAGTGATCTTGAAGTGCCTATTGATGACTCTTTTGTGGTTCATATAGCTCTTAACTCTATTCCTGAGAGTTATGAGCAGTTGAAGACATCCTACAATGCTTAGAAAGAAAAATGGAGTTTGAATGATTTGATTTCAATTTATGTCCAAAATGAGGTAAGGATGAAACGAGGAAAACAAGAGGCCGTTAATGTGGTGAGCACAGACAAAGGAAATAAGCACAATGTGTTTTCTGGTAAGCCAAGCAAACCCTTTAACTTTTCTCACTCTGCTGGAAATGATACTTTTTCCTCCAAGGGACCTCAAGGTTTTAGGGTGAATATGGAAAAGGTTAAGTGTTATTTTTGCAAGGAATATGATCATTTCAAAAGGTACTGTTCAAAACGAAGAAGTGGGAAAATAAAACTGAAAATGTTTGTGTTTGTGTTAATGTCAATCTTGTTGAAGTCCCTCCAAATTCTTGGTGGTTTAACACTGGTTGTTCGGTGCATATTACCAATTCATTGCAGGCATTCACAAAAAGGGAATTTGCAAGAAATGAAGTCTACGAAGTTCACGTAGGAAATTGAAATAAGGTGGCTGTGGAGGCGATAGGCACTCTAAAGCTCAAGTTGTCAACTAATTTCGAATTAGAATTGTTAGATGTTCTTTATGTTCCTAGTTTAACTAGAAGTTTAATTTCAGCTTCTAAACTTGTAAAGACTAGTTATGTTTTCATTGGAGAAGATGAAAGTATAAGGATTTTCAAGAAATGTAATCTCAATCTTTTACTTGGTATTTGTTTATTGGAAAATGATTTATGGAGATTACATTGTGATGTTGTTACAATTCCAAATTGCATGCAAGTGTCATCAGTTCTTAAAAGTAAAAGATCATTGGTTAATGAAAATTCCTCTATGATTTGGCATAGGAGGCTTGTACACATAAGTCAAAAGAGATTGGAACTTCTAGTTAAAGAGAACCTACTGCCAAGGTTAAACTTTGTTGACCTGCAAAACTGTGTTGATTGTTGGAAGGGTAAATTAACAAACACAAAGAAACTTGGATCAACAAAGAGTCAAAAACTCTTGGAAATAATTCATTTAGATGTTTGTGGTCCTTTCCCCACTAAAACTATTTGCAAAAATGTCTATTTTGTGACTTTTATTGATGATTTTTCTCTGTATGCTTATGTTTAGTCAATATATGAGAAAAATGAAGTGGCTAGTTGTTTTAAAACTTATCAAAATGAGGTAGAAAAGCAACTAGAAACATCAATTAAAATTTTGAGGTCGGATCGTGGTGGGGAGTATTATGGCAGGTACACTGAGGAAGGCAACAAAAGGGTCCAATGGCAAGATACTTGGAGGAAAATGACATTCAAGCTTAGTACACTACTCCCGGCACACCACAACAAAATGGTGTGGCCGAGAGAATGAACATAACTTTGAAAGAAATGGTAAAATGCATGATGATCAGGACTAATCTGCCAATGTTCTTGTAGGGAGAAGCACTTAAGATGGGAAACTATATTTCAAATCATGTACCGAGCAAATTAGTGAATAAAACTCCTTTTGAGTTGTGGATATCAAGGAAGTCAAGCCTCAACCATCTTTATGTGTGGGGTTGTTCTGCAGAGGTAAAGATGTATATTCAAATAGAAAGGAAGCTTGATCCAAGAACAATGACTTGTCATTTCATTGGTTTTCCAGAAAAATCAAAAGGGTACAGATTCTTCTCACCGAGTTTATCCACAAGGATTTTTGAAACTAATAATGCTAGGTTCATTGAAGATCAACAGTCTAACAATGAAGGTTTGAAGGAAGTGGTTTTTGAAGAAGATTTGATTGTTTCGTCATCTTTCAAAGAAATTCCAATGCATGCTGACACAATTGATTTTGGGGACGTGGGAATTCTAAGTCATATTGATTGCATGGATTAGCATGAATTGGAAGACTTGCAGCCAAAAATATTAGAAATGCAAGATAATACTCAACAAACTACTGTGCAGCAAGTTCTAATGCAAAGGAAGTAGTCACAAAGAAATAGGTCTCCATTCTCGAATGACTACATAGTATATGTGGGAGAGGTTAAGCATGAGGAAGGAATTGACAATGATCCAATCACGTACAATCAAGCAATTAATTGTGATAAAGCTAATGATTGGAAGGCTGCAATGAAGGATGAAATGGATTTGATGTACTTCAATGTAGTTTGAGAATTGGTGGAAAGAGGCGAGTTTATAAAACCCATAGGATGCAAATGGGTTTTTAAGACAAAAAAGGACTCTAGTGGGGAAGTTGAAAGGTATAAAGCAAGGCTCATTGCAAAGGGTTACACACAAAATGAGGGTTTGGATTACTCGAACACATTCTCCCAAGTTTCATCAAAAGACTCACTTCGAGTCATTCTTGCCCTAGTTGCACATTTTGATCTTGAGCTTTACTAAATGGACGTTAAAACGACGTTCCTTAATGGAGTTCTCGATGAAAATATTCACATGGTACAGCTACCTAGTTTCGTTGATGAGGTCAAGAAGCACATGGTATGCAAACTAAGGAAATTGATATATGGGTTGAAACAAGCATCAAGACAATGGTTTATAAAGTTTGATGAAAAAGTCACTGGTTTTGGTTTTATTGAGAACAAAATCGATGATTGTTTGTATCTCAAGGTGTATGGTTCCAAGTTTATTTTCATTGTCTTGTGCGTCGATGATATTTTGTTAGCAGGTAATGATCTAAACTTGCTGATAGAAACCAAAAGGCTGCTGTCAAATACTTTCGAAATGAAGGACATGGGTGATGCTACTTTCATGCTTGGAAAAGAAATAATTAGGGACATGAAAAGGTGCTTACTAGGGCTCTCGTAGAAATCTTATATAGAAAAGGTCTTAAAAATATTTAATATGGAGAGTTGTGCAAAAGGTAAAGCCCCGATGAGCAAAGGAGACAAGTTTAACAAGTCTTAATGTCCTAAGAATGATATATTGAAAAGTAAAGCATGTCTAACAGACCCTATGCTTCGCTTGTTGGATGTTTAATGTATGCCCAAGTTTGTACGAGGCTGGATTTAGCTTTTGTAGTTAGTGGCTTGGGAGATTCCAAGCAAACCCAAGGGAATATCATTAGACTGCTACCAAGAAGGTTGTTCGATACCTGCAAATGACCAAATCCTACATGTTAGTGTATGGTAGGACTGAAAAGTTGGAGGTGATTGGTCATTATGACTCAGACTTTGCGGGATGTGAGGATGATTGAACATCAACGAATGGGTATGTTTTTCTAATGGCTGAAGGTGCTATTTCTGGAGAAGTGCAAAGTAGAAGATTCTAGCTACTTCAACAATGCAGGCAGAATATATTTCATGTTTTGAAGCAACCCAACAAGCCATGATGTTGAAGAATCTTATTTCAGAAATGAAGATAGTTGACACAATTGCGAAACTAATTGTAATTTATTGTGACAACAAAGCTGCTATGTTTTTCTCTAAAAACAACAAGAAATCTTATGCAGCTCGTTTAATGGATGTCAAGTATCAGTCAGTCAAGGAGAAGGTGAAGGCATGAATGGTGTCTATAGAACACATTGACAACACTCTAATGTTGGCTGATCTTCTTACAAAACCTCTGGCAGTGGGAGTTTTCAAGAATCATGTGGCAAACATGGGCGCGATTGAATCTTTTGATTCAACTACTGTATGGAAGTAAAAGTTATCTTTCGTTTGATTTCATCTTTTGTTAAAAATTAAAGCTTGAATTCACGTACTATTGAGTTTTACCATGTTAACGGTTGAGGTTTTATTTCAGCTATTGTGTATATGTACAAATATATGTATGCAATATATTGAAATGTTGTGGACTGATGAAAGATTCATACTAAATGTGCTTGGTATCATAAGCATTCCATTGGAGCTAAACAAAAGCTTGACAATGGTGGATTGCTCTGATCAGTAGGAGCTTGGAAACAAAGCTTTGAATTTGTTTCGGTACTTATATCATGCATAAGTTATTTTGGCTGATGTGATCTTAGGGTGCTTGTATGAGTTGATGTATAAGATTTTCTAAGGTTCATTTCTTTGAAATAATTTATGGCAGATATACAAAGGGATTAATGGTTGTGTTGACAAAAGTGATCACTAAGGGATTAATTTGATTCAATACGTTGATAAAGGATACGATCAGTGATAATTCAAGTGGAAGAATATTAGGACTCTATTGAATTGTCACTGAGCATTATAAGGACTATCATATGTGGAATTAATTAATTAAAGTCAAAACCATTTAAAGGATAAAATCCCTTGTTTGTAGGACACTAAATGCGTGCTTCAGTTGTGGTTTAACAACTGACAAACATGGAGGTTTTCAGGCTTTAATGATCCCATGATAGTTGGGATGCAGTTGGGGTTATAAGTCTATATAGGAGGTGTCCCTACTCACGGGAAGATAATGTCAAAACAAGATCTAGAACTATCGATAGGGTTTGGATATTAGGTTCCTCAGTGAGTAGAACACTCTCTGTGTAGCTGTTTTGCTGCTTGTATCATGGCATCCTCAGGTATGATCATACTCAGACTCCTCAAATATATATATATATATATATGTGTGTGTGTGTGTGTGTGTGTGTATGTTATTTGTGATCCTTGGCGAAGACTAATTAGTTGTAGGTCTAACAAAATATCGATGGGAGGCCGACTAGGGATGTGTTGAGTAATGCAAAAATGTTGAAATGTCAAGGACGATGGGGCTCATGGGGCCGAGCAAGAGAATCATCATGGTGGTGGTTGGTCACCAAAAGTTTAGGGCCACTAACAAGAGCTCTCAATCCATGATAATTTCGGTACTGGAGATTTTAATGGCATCATAGACTCCATGTCTACAAAGCTATTCTTCTTCCTATTTTTGGAAATTTCACCAAAATTCAAATCAATTCAACAACAATTGGATTTGTAATCTCTATCTTAATTCTCTACAACTTGTAGTCTTTATCCTCTATCTTACCTATGATTTAAATGTTTGTGCTTGGAATTTTTTATTGATTTCTCCCTATTAATTTTAGTAGTATGATGACAAAGTTATCATGCAAAGGTTTGAAAGTATGAAAACTCGTCAAAGATAATTATGGTTGCGAAGAGATAATATTATCAATGGTTATGTTATTATGATGTTCTGGTTAGTAGTTTTGTAATTATTATCCGCCAATTGTTCACATTTGTGAAAGACACTTCCTCTGAAATTTCTCTCCGCCACTGATTTCACTATTAATTTTTTTTTCCCTTATACCAAAATACCCAAGGACTAACATTCTTTTGTTGCTATGATGCCTATATTTTTCCAAGTTAAATTTCGCATACGTACATAAAAAGTAAAACATCTTCTTATTTAGTATTTTATTTAGCTCAGTTGATTGCACGAAACATCATTCTGCATTTGCTCATTTTTCTAATCCAATCTTCAAGACTATTTCTTTGTATTGTCTTTGTTTCTAAATACGTGACCAAATAAAATATCTTCTTATTTAGTATTTTGTTTAGTATAGTATAATTGATTTGCACGAAAAATTATTATGCATTTGCTCATTTTCATTGGAAGAAATCTAATCTTTAACTTACTATTTCTTTGTATTATTTCTTGTCTCTAAATACGTGACTGAAAAATCTACAATAAATTAAAAGACAAAAAAAAGTAAATAATTTCAGAGAATGACAGAAGAAAAACGTGAAAATCATTTTCCCTTCAAAAAATCTATTGCATTAACCAATTTGGTGAAATTATTAGTTTGAAATATATATATATATATATATATATATATATATTTTTTTTTTTGAACAAATTAGTTTGAAATTTTGAGTACTTTCAAAATCACGAGGCAAACAAGACCACCTCAATTTTCAGGTTGACATAATTGAAGCTTTCACCACATGGCACGGCCCAATAAGCCTGTTTTCAGAGATAGGAAATACCAAAACAGAATTTAATAGGGTGTCCAAATCAGAAATTTCTTAAAGCCAACGATAAGACAGAATTTATGTCCGAAAATCATGTATATACGTGTCCATTTGTGTGTATAATTTCAATTATTTAGACGCGTGTTCATCCATAGTTAGGTGAAAGTAAGAGCCAACTAGTGTCTTGTATTTCGGAATATGGGACACTTTGAATTTTTATTTTATTTTTGAACAAACGATATTATTTATACTAATGGAATGGGGGAGTAGGCTAAGCCTCATAATGAACTAGCAATAATGTTGTTCAAATTCGCTTTTGACGAGAATCAAATCTAAGATCTCTCACTTACATTTGAAGAGGAAACTAGATTGTAGTACTAAGTGGTAAATGATAATTGTTAGAATTTGGATCTTGTTCAAAAATACCAATAAATAAATAAATTAATTAACAAGTAAAATTTTCAAAATATTTTATAATCCAAAGCACTGTAAGTTTTGTTACCATTGAATAAAAAGTAAAAACAGCATTGAAGGCAAAGGAGTGAATTGTTTGCTCTTCCTGGGCATGCATTTATGAGCGATCACATGCACGCCATAAATATACAAACCTAAACGAACGAAAGCAGCAAGGAATTAATTCCGAATTCTTCCGAATTCCTCACCCTTTCAAAACATAAAACCCTAATCGCATTTAAAGCAGCACACCAATAAATAAATATAAAAAAAGGGGGTTCAGAAATCAAAACTGCGTTTTTCAAGGAGAGGAGGAGGTTGGCTGCTGCTAACTGCTAAGCGGCAGGCAATGAGGGGTTGGAAAAATCTTGGAGTTGTTGAGACCATCTACGAGGAAGAAGACTATGAATTCTCTTCGGCTTCTCCTTCTCTCTCCCCTGCCCTCTCTTCTCCTTCCACTCCCCTCCACTCCAGAGTAGAATCATGGTAATTACATATTCTTCCCCTTTTCACCACGTTCCGGATTCAAACTAGTCATATCGTTTGTGACAAATAATTATGTAATACACTGATAATTTCTTGTTTTGTTTTTGTTTTGTGCGTAACTTTTAGGTCTCGGGCAACAGGGCAAAAAGCGGAAGTATTAATCCGAGTTCAGGGAAAATGTTTCCATCTGCACAAGGTCTGTGACAATTCCCCTCCTTAATTATAATTAAGCTGTTTGTATTTTCATGGGTTTTTTTTTTTCCAGTTTTTTGGGAGATGGGTAAAAAGAATGAAGGACAAGAAAGTATTTGCCATTTGAGAGAAAACGATGAAATTATGTTCCAATTTCTGCACATTTTCGTCTTGCCAGGTTGAACAATTAGAAGATGAAATTTGTATTTGTGGGAAATCATACAGTTGAAATTGGGGTTATTTGATTTGGAAAAATTTTAGGGACGAGATGCAAACTTTTTTGCTATATTAGACTGACAGAATCCCCATTTACTCCATGTGGTAATCCTATTTTATTTTTTGACGAGGCGATATCGCCGGTACGTTAAATTAAATTATCAAAAATGTTATTCTTGTTATATTTTTGTATCGCCATGATAGAGACAACACCCATTTTTATATTACTATGATATAGACAAAACTCATATTAGTTGGTGGCACCTACCTCTATTAGAGAGGTGGAACAAATACGGTATAAAAAATGTGGTACGTATAACATTACTTTAAATTATTTTGGTTTACGAAGTGATAAATTCAAATTTGAATGCAAACGTGTAAACACAGTACGTATGTAAACACACTGCTCTGGTAACTGTCATAACTCACACTTGCATCCCTAGTTTTTCTTCCCCAGTGCGATTCAAAAGCAAGAAGTTTGGGATTAAGTGTCAATAGTGAACTATGAAGTTACGAACTTCCATTGGTTTTTTAACCACCAGTTGGCCGCATATATAAACACACATTGTATTCCAAATTGTCCAGCGATTGGATTTGTAAAACTAAACACTACGCATCCATCCCTTTCTTAGTGAAAATTTGTCGCTTAATTAGAGAAGGGTAATTAATGCTAGGGAGACTAAATTTGTAAACAAAATTTTGTAAACTAAATGATATGAAAGTTGATAATTGAATTATTATTTAAGCGTGGATAAACGTGCTCTTTCCTATTAGTGACACATCATTTAATTTGTAAATTTTGTTTACAAATTTAATCTACCTAACATTACCCACCCATTAAAGAATGCAGAATCATAAGTTTAATTAAGCACTCGTATAGATGTAGATCGGCTAAGTTTTTTCGAAAACATACAGTTGCTTTTAAGCGGCTCGAATTCCCTCGTTTTATTTTGTTGGATTATTGAGCGCATGCCCAACTGTTAAATTCAGTAATATATACCATATATTGATGTATAAATAAAAATCTGTGTGTGTGTACTGCTACATATTATTTGCCAGCTACTGATGAAAGTGATTGTATACTAATTATCTCTCATTTTTTTTTTTTGTTAATTTATAGGATCCTCTGACATCAAGAAGCACATATTTAAAACGTCAGCTAACGGAAATAGTCTCAGATTTCACGATGCCTTTAAACATTTCAGCCGAAACATTCACTCTCGTAGCCGAATTCTGCTACGGAGCTCACCTTGTCATAACGCTGTTCGATGTCGCTGCTCTAAGGACAGCAGCCGAATTGCTTGAGATGACGGAGACCGACTACAATGGCGATGACAACTTGCTCCACTTAGCAGACACCTACTTCCGCCAAGTAGTTGCCGTTAATAGAGATTACGCATCTGTTGTCTTCCGTTCGTGTCTGTCTTTGCTTCCTGAAGCAGAAACAGCAGCATTCCTTGTTAGCAGGTGCATTGAGGCGTTGGCTCTGTCGAGCGAGGGTGACAACGGTGCTGATTGGTTGAACGAGGTTATAACGGTGTGCCCAGAGGATTTTCAAATAGTTGCGGAGGCCATCCAACGCTGTTTTGGAAACCACGATGTTGTTTATAAGCTCGTTGATCTTTATCTTATGGTAAGACATCAATCACCTCACGTTTGTCTTCTTCTTCTTCTGTTAATGCTATGTCTTTCTTTGTCCTTTGCAAACGGCAAGTGTCAAATTAGCCACCTAATTAGAACTTAGTGGAACGTGAACATTAGCTAGGTTAAGTTTGTATGTGTTATGCCGTTTTGTTTAAAACTATATAGTGAATTGTATTGTCCGAATCGGAGTTTTTTAGTTTTGTTAGGTAAACTAAAGAATTCTGTAGTTGATATAGCTTCTTCTGTGTATCCATATAAAAAATGCTACATTTCACAGAGATACAGTGGAAAGATTACAGAGGATGAGAAAACTCAAATATGCAGTTCAATTGACTGCAGCAAGCTCTCACCACAACTCCTTCTTGAGGCAGTCCAAAACCCCATAATGCCCCTTCGGTTCATAGTCCGAGCCATGTTGATTGAGCAGCTCAAAACTCGCCGCACCATTTTCTCCGCAGCAGCAGCAGTAACTGATCATACCCAAATCCAACCTCATCACCGCGACCATGATGGTCATCATCACCGTGACAATAGCAAACAAATAGAGCCCGTCGCAGTCAACACTCTAGGCTCGCTCCTTCAACGTGACACAGTCCACCGCCAATCTGCGCATCTCAAGGCCACAATGGCGGCCACAAGCTCGCGGATACAAAGTTTGGAGGAAGAACTTAATGGCATGAAGATGTTGCTGCACGAGTGTCATGAGAAACAGGAAACAAACATATTAATGGACTCGGGGCGTAGGTCTTCGAGCTTCCATTTTGGCACTAGTGAGAACAATAAGATTGTAAAGGGTGACAAAGCATCTGCTTCTTCGGCTAGTTTTCGGATTATCACTAGTAAAGAATCGGCCGAGACAACTGGAGGGACTTCTAATTGGTCTTCTTCTTGCAAGGGGACTCCGAGATCGACCAAGAAAATTAGTGAGAGGTTGATAATTGGATTGAAGAAGGCGTTTAGGGTTTCGGGTTCGGCTAAAAAGCTCGTCAAGGAGAACAATGTCTATGGGGATACTGGACGTGGATTCGAAGACGGCATCGCTAAAGATGTTATGGTGATCAAGTAGGGTTTTAGGTTTTGATTATATCTCATATTTCGTAGCTAGCTGATCATCATGAGACCACTTTTCCAGTGCAGATTTTATTGAGGAAAAAGAAGCAGTTTTATGATTCAATATTTCAATATCTTGTAGATGTAGAGGACTGGTTATGTTATCCAATTAATGCCGACATCATTTTTGGTGTTTGTAAAATCCGTGGAATTCTGGAATGGAGAGAATGTTGCAATTTACAAACGACTTTTTTACTGACTAGGCGATTTTGTGACCAAAATTACGTGGAGGGTGATGGTTAGATATTTTCTTTAATAGTTTAGTTAAAAATCTAATTATCAAGCGCCACATAATGTAGTCCACAAAAATGATCTTCCTAGTATTTTCCTTTGTAGAAAGGCACACTTACCGAGTACACCCACCACATCAAAATTATCCTTGTATGACACACTTAATCGCCTTGGCCCAAAAAAAAGTGCTCCACCGGTCCAAAATTGGAAGGCAATTGGGCCAAAGGCCCTTTCTCCTGCCTTGCCTATTCATGCATGGGCTTGCACTTGCGGGCTTTTCTTGCTGACATCGGCACTGAGCTTGGGCTCCACCACGTGCAACCCACCAAGAACAAGATAAAAAGCCCTCAGCAGTTGGATTTCCAACGTTAAAAAAATTAAAAATTTTAAGTTGTGCTGTGTGGCACAATTTGGTGTATATGATTTAATTTATTTTAGAAATCAACGGTCATGATTAACCCAAAAGAAAAAAATTACCAAAAAACACAAATTTTTTAAGGAACACACTTAAACAATTTAATTATTATTATTTTTATTAATTATGCTTGTTTATAATGCTATGTTTGCTTTGTATTTAAAATTAAATTATCAGAGTTAAATAGGGAGTTTTATTTCAAAGAACAAATTTACTTAGTACACAATTACAAGGCATACAAATTAAAAAAAGAAAAAAAATTGAATAATAATCGTCATTGCCCTTCCTCTTCTTAAACTGATGTTGCACAATGACAATTAATGTTTAAAGTGAATACTAAAGACAATTTCACTGCCCTTACCCTTGCCTTACCTTTACCCTCTTAAAACAGGTGGAGTTACTCTAACAGCGCACATAATGCATGCCATAAATACTCTTGTCGTAAAATGCTCATATCATTTATGGCATGCATTTAGGGGTAGGCATAAAAACCGTGGAACTACCAAACCGAATCAAACCACTACAAAATAAATCATAAAAAATTGTGTTAACAAAAAAAATGTCAACGTAGGTTTAAGAACCGGACCAAACCATTCATACCGGTTCTGGTTCCAGTTTTCATGTTAGTAGAACCACTTAGAACCGAACCAAACCATGAATACAAATAATTAATTAAATTTAATAGTTGTATACAGGTTTCACCTAGTGCAACTGCATGGGAACATTTTTCAATTTGACATTCATATTTCGATTTCATTTTTTTTTATTTTATATAAAGTGATCTTATAGTGTTTAGTTACATCTTTTTTTTTTTTTTTTTTCTCTTTCCCTTTTCCTGTGGTTTTTATTTTTTATTTTTTTTAATCTCTTGATAAGTCTCTTTTGGGCTTAAATATTGTATTCATACTAACATTTTTACTACATAGTAGATGTATTTGTATGTGTGGATGTATATATGTTTTTGAATGTTATATGTACATTTGAATTGTGTTTCCTTTTTTGTTTGCTTGGTGTCAACAACATTTGCATTTTGATTTAGTATTTGAACATTATATTTTATTTGCAACTTCTTTCTTTTTTTATCACATAATAGACTTTGTTAAATTAGATGTTAGATTAGCTACCAGCAGAGTTTGAACGCACGCCGTCATGCAAGGGCTCAACACTTTTCCACCACTGTAGTAAATGGCCACTTGCTGTTTTATTTGTAACTTTGTATAACCATTTTTGAATCATATTTGAATGCAAGCATGCAAAAAACAAGAGGAAAAAAAAAAAAGTAAACTTTGAATAACATTTTGATTTGGTATTCAAACGACTTAGTATTCGGAACCGTAAATCGGCATGGACCTAACCGAAACCAGTGTGGACCGAACCGTATGATTTTAGTAATAAATTTAAGCAGAACTGCATTGAACCGTTGATATTTCCCGATTCCGATTTCGATTCCATTTTGAGGGTGGAACAACACTGAATTGCACTGTGCCCACCCTTACATGCATTGGCACACCATAAGTAGGATTGTCTTCCCTCCCTTTCCTTCCTCTCTCATTTTCCTCTGTCTTTTTCTCTATAAAGAAGTCAACATAAGATATTGTTATGGCTTAATCGTAGCCGTTCAAATTGGAGGGGCGGAAAGGAAAGAGAATTTAGAAGGGAGAGAATCATTCTCCGACACACCATAAATGATACAAATTTGCAATCACATCACTAAAATAGTGTGCCATAAAATGTAAGATAATACTTAGGTACTCACTAGTGAATACTCTATGTATGCACTTTTTCATTTGGCCCCAAAAAATGAAAAGTCACGTGTTCCTTGTTTTTTAAAGCCCAAGAAAAAAAAAAGCATGTCCATTATTTTTTAAAACAACAAAACATGTGTTAAAATATCACAAAATTAAAATGAAAGTACTCACACCCAAGTATTATCCTAAAATGTAATATGCTACCTATTTAAGGATGAGGATCATCTCCGGATCCTCTTAAGCTGTGAGGACCCTAAGGATCCTCACATTCTATCTGTTCATCGTACATCGTGCGGCCAGTTTCGTTAGGTACTATTTGTGTTTAATTTTAAATAAAAAAATTAATAATAAATTCTGGCTGCACGATGTACGATGAATAGATTGGATGTGAGGATCCCTATAATCCTTAAAAAGAGGGTTCGAATGGGATCCAAATCCCTAGTTAAGGCATTAAATGCAAGCCATATTTTCTCTTCCAACTTCATATTAAAATGTTACATTAAACAATCTTTTCAGAACATAACAATTGCATTAAACTCAAGTACAATGAGAATCATAAAAGATGACATGAAAACATATATCAACATTAATCAAGAGTGCAAACTTAGCAAGTTTGTGATAATCTCTAGGAAGAACAAAATGAAAACTCAAAAATCGAAAGCTTAAAAGATCACCGGTGGAACTTTGCACTACCCCAACTGTTGTCGCTGAATTGCTTTCCACAATCACATAGGTCAAGTCTAAATCAGACACTAACTCTAAACCCACGGACAACACGATTCCAAATAAATGAGTGTTGGGGTACTTTTAGGTCGAGATGGACTTAGGCTTTGAGAACGTCTCTTGTCTCCCTTGGTGCGGATTCGTACCAAGTCCCGGAATATCTCGAAAGAGTTAGCTTGTCTTAGGAAATACCCTGGTAACATCAACGGCTCGAAGATAACATGATTGATTAAGATAATGACTTGCTCAAGTGAAGCGTTATGTGGAAGCTAGAAGATTGTCGGTTTAACATGAAAGAGAAGAGATTTGCATGGTTGTATGATATTCTTGACTGGATAATCTAGGTTATCCTAGTGTGATAGTAAGGTTTCTAATGGCTGGGATCTTTAATGGAAGGTTATGGAAATTACTAAGATTGCATGGATGATGATGTTTGAGGCTTGGATAATGTTTCTGGGCTAGATGGAATTATATGGGCTTATTTCCTGGGTGGTTCTCTTCTATGCGTTCTCTCTATCTCTCTGTGTTACCTCTCAATCTTTTGTCCATTGTCTTTAATGGTTTCCCCCTCTCCTTATGTAAGTGAAAGGTTCTTCTTTAGGCTTCAAGGGAATCTCCCTTTGTGGCTTTGTCTTCCCTTCATTTCTCCCTAGCCCTCATATTATTCCCCCATTAGGTGTAAGGTAGCTACACCATTAAGACCTGTAATCTGCTTCTTCCCAAGGTGCGACTTTCCTAGGGTGGCCTTTCGCAGGAGCTACTTCTGGTAGCGCGCCTCATGGATTTCACGCGTTGGTTGTCTGTGCAAACTAGGAATGGAAAGTCAACATTAAATTCCTGACTTGCTGTGTGTAGCATGCATTTAGTGCATAAATCTAGTTTAGTCATAACTAAGAGGGTTATCTTGCTAAGGAAATGGGTAAACTAGGCTAGTTCTTTCTCAATGTTGCTTGCGTGAAATGCAAAGGGTATGGGTTTGGATCCTTGGGCCCTTAAGTAGCCTAAAGTCTTCCATAACCCCAATTCCTTGTAGGCCCAGTAACCTTCCATAACCATCCACACTACAATCTACTTGACAAGCCTCGAATATATAACTTGGGCTTCACATGAATAATGACTAGCATGAGGAAGCATGATGTGATGAATAGGCATGAGCATGGCGCAAATATCTGTCTTAGTCACTGTGGTATAACATGTTTGTAAATATATTTCTCATCGATCCCGTGCCTTGGCATGTGTTTAGGCTGGAATATAAGCTTTACATGATAATTGGGCCTTAAGACTTAGTTGGATTGATGTGTGACATTTTTAGGCCCTAACATTAGCCCCTTGATTATTTGGGCTATAAGAATTCTTGAAGGGGCTGAATAATTAACCCCAGGCCTGAGGGATTCCTTTTTTGAATGTGGGCTTCTTGATAAGACTCTTCCTCTTCCCGTGTGGCAACTAATAACTCCCTGCCATTGTGCTCCCTTACTTCCCGTGCATGTCCAGTCATATGGAGAAACTCTAGGTATTCCCCGCCTCCACTTGGTAACCATTACAAATTGCTATTCTCCCTAGGACAAGTATTTAATTTAACCTTGCTTTTTCTCTCAACCTTTAATTTTCATTTCTTCTTCAAATCTTTCATAACTGATTTTCTTTCCAAATTCATCTCTACTTTCTATGCTAGGTTGTGCCATCCCATCCGTGATTCTCCTGCTCGTGACAAGGTCTTCCTCGGGTAAGGAAGTATTTCTCTTGACCTTTTTGAATTTTTCTTCTTCTTTCTTCTTTCTACTTTCTTTGTTTGCCCTGATGATGAAAGTAGGCATGCGTTTCTTCCTTTTGATTATGTATTCCAAAGATTTTAGGGTTTTAGCATGGGCGCACAAGGGGTGCGGTTTGTTCATTCAAGAAATCAAATTCAACTCATTGGGAGTCCTACTGCTTCGAAATCTTGTGTGTTCGCCTTTTGTGATTTCTTTCTTACTTTTCATGTGTACTGCGTAATTATCATTGAGCCTAGCTTGTTTGCATGTTGGTGCTGCTTGAGTAAGATTAATTGATTTATTGCATTGATCTACTTGACATGATTAGCTTGACTGCATATAACCTGTTTTTGCTTAGATATACGTGTATGATACTTTCTCTGGCTAGATCTTTTAGGGCTTTGATAGCATGGCATGTGTAGGGAAAGATGCATGTGTTTTGTGTGATAATATGTAGGGAAAATAGTCTTATGTTAACGTCTTAGAATTTTGCATGAAAGGCTTTGAATTTTATGAACGTACCTTTTTGCTTTCCTAGAGTGATGCGAAAATAGTTAAGCACACAAATTAAACCCTCTTTTTGACAATTGTAGTAAGTATGTAAGTAGGGATCTTTCTGGACCGGGGATTAGGAGGGATTGTTAACCACTTGGATTTGACTCAAAAACGTAAAATAACAATATGAAACACTATACTAGACTCAAGGAATGCAAAACTAAACTTTAAAACACTAAAACAAACCAAAAGACTCAAACATTACCCAAAACACTCAAAACTGCCTTAAAATCACTTTCTGGGCAGTTTTGAGCACTTTGAGTACTTTGGACGAATTTATGTAACAAATTGAATCATAACACTTATAAACACAAACTAAATTGATTTCTAACTAATTTGACAAGAAAGTAAAGGGGGATTTAGGTTTTGACGAATTTAAACTAAAAGAACAGATTGTAAGTAAAAGCAAAATGTAAATGTGAATGTGTGATAGAATTGAATGGAATGAAGGCTAGCTAAGGGGTTCATCTCCATACATGTTATACTTGCATAATAAAACGATTTCCAATTGCATTTCTATAAATCATTAATTCTCAACACTCCAAGTTAACCGTGATGCACTAATTAACCTTCAAATCTTCCTAACGTTATTGAATTGGATGATTGCATACGACAACCCAAAACATTCCCCACAAGTCCCCTACATGATTGCATAATAGAGATACAAGCAAGAATCATTACGCTCTATGAAAATTATAAGTGTTGACGAGGCATTCGTTACTATGATTGCATGAAACTTATGCCAAGAATTCGTTTAACGCGATTGTTTATAAGCAACCTCCACTACTTGTGAATAAAAGTTCGTAACTATTAGGTGAAACTCACTTATATTCTAGCGTCATATTCATGCATGAAAATTAAGCGTGCACTCTCAATAAGCATACATAAATACGTTATCAATCAAACAGTTAAACAAATTGAATCCACAACTTATGAAACGCAATTAGAAGTAATCAAATCAAAATGCAAGCATAAACATATATTTCGAATCCCCCCTAGCCAAGGGGGGGTTTAGTTCCTCATACAAAACAAAGAGAATTAAAATTAAACATTGAAATCAAAGAAACACCTAAACATTCCAACAACTCAAACTTGAATTGTATGAACGTTTAGGCCCTCTTCTCTTCCTCTTTATTGTAGCATAAGGTCTAAGGGATGTTGTTGGTGTGTTGAATGGATTGGGGAATGATTGAAATGGAAGAGGAATGGTGTTTGGATTATAAGGGAGAGATGGGAAGCCACGGCAAAGGAAGTTTGGTGGTGTGTTTGTGGTGTGTTGTGTATGAAATGAGATGTCTTGGTAATGGGAATGCAAGGGCTTTTATAGGAGAAATGGAGGTGCAAATGGCTGTTTGTTTAAGCATGCATGTGCTGGAATGTGGTGGAAAACAGCTAGGAAAGCTGGAAAGCACAAGGATCCCACGGCATTGACAGTTTTTGATGTTGGAATTGCATGTGTGTGGGAAGCTTTCTTGCTCATTTTCTGGCTGCATGATGAAGAGTTAATAAATAATGTATGTAGGTGGCTGCAATGATGAAGAGTTAGAGCTGGAAATGAAAGGGAAAGCTGGAAAGGGGAATGAATTCCACGGCAAAGGGTGAATGGTGCTGTTTTGCATGGAATGGTTGCTGTTTTGCATGTGAATTTTGTTTGTGTGAAGTGTGTGTGAATGCATGTGGGTTAAATGATTAAAGGGGGTGGAAGATGGCTGAATGATAGATTGAATAATGAGGCTCTAGGGTGGAATAAATGGTGCGGCTGAGATGGGATGATGAATGAATGGAATGAAGTGTGTATGCACGGTTTTGGTGTGGAGAAAGGGGTGAATGTGTGGCTGATTTGTGGTTTAATTAATGAAAGAATAAAGGGTGCATGTTTGAAGGATTAAAGGGACATGTGGGGTGTAATGCATGTGGCTTGTTTGTGGAATGTAGGAGGGGATACACGGGTTAGGCTTGGTTGAATGATGATGATGCATGTGATTGGAGAGGATGGGTGAGTGTGCATGTGGATTAATGAATGAATGGTGGTGTAATGATGAAGTGTGATGACTGAAAATGGCAAGGGAAGGCACGGCACAATGTTGTTTTGGTTCTTGAAATGCATGTGAATGCATGTGAGTGCAATATGAAAAGAATGGCTAATTAATGTATGTAGGGTGCAGCTAGGTTGGAAAGGTGTGGATTGTGGCTGCAATTTAGGGAAAGGAAATAGGTTTAATGCATAAATAAAAGGGCAAAGTGGCTGCAATGATGAAGACAAGCTGGAATTGATGTGGAAGGCACGGCAAGGGATGGTTTCTTGATGGTTTTGGGTTTGTGATGCATTGTTTGATTGGGCTAGAGGTTTTGCATGGCTCAAAGGTTTGTTTGATTGGGCTAGGCCCTTTGTTTTATGTCCCAAAGGCATACAAGGCCTTCAAATTCGTCCATCATCTTAGCTCCATGGATAAGTTATCCAATCCATGCCCAAAAATGCTCCAAATAGCCTCAAAATGCACTTTCTTGCTCCCTAAGCCCTTAGAACCTGAAAACACACAAAAGAAGCATAAAGGACTAAAATAACTAGAGAAACATAACGTAAATGCACGAGAACAAGCCATTTAAGTCGCATGAATATGCTCCTATCATATAGCGTGCTTGCTTGTTTTCCCAGGGTGTGCCTACTTGCTTTCCCAGGGTAGATCCATTGTCGTGCTTCGCTTCGTATGCTTGTACATTTTTTCCTGCATGTTTCACTGGCTTGTAGTATCTATGGTTTAACGTTTGCTTTCCATGGGTGCGTTATGGCTATGGAATCAATAAAGTGTCTAATTGTGGTGGATGGTTCCATTAGGGACAGTCTTCAACGAGGTAGGTCGTCGCTTCATCTTGGTTCTCAGAATAAGGCTTTCAAGGAGGATGAGCCTTCCTTAGACTTGGTCCCTTTTATCAATCCCAGACGCATTTCCTAGTGCTGCATCGAGAGTGAGCTATTTCCCACCATGCCGATCCACTTTGAGTTCTTCTGTGGTGAGGCCACTAGCTGAGCAGATTGGGTGGATACTGAACTTGGCATGGCGAGCCAGTGTGCGACCTTGACAAGGGCCAAGGTTTTGAACGTCATTTTCATGACCAAGAAGCAAGTTGTTTGCCTTGAGCCTGAACTTCTTTGCCATGTGGTTAGGAGGTGGATTTCAGATACCTATACCTTCATTTGTGCCTAGGGAGAGTTTACGCCTACTATGAAATATGTTGCCAATATTATGCATTTTTTGATTGTGGGTATTGTGGATTTCTTCCACTATATTTTTTATCCTGCAGACGTTGATACTTTTGATATTTTGAAGAAGGGTGTCCTTACTTCTCCGAGTAAGGCTTTCGGCTTCAATGAATGGATCAAGCATTTTTGGCAGAAGAAACAAGAACTAAACTAATGATTTGAGGCTATGTTGTGTTTGTGGCTAAGCCGCTTCATCTTCTGTGATAGCGAAGACACTTTCAGCCACCAAGTGATTCCTTGGGACATTGCGATTGTGTGTGGCTATGTGATCATGCTGGCTTCGTTTTTCCTTGGGCTTCTTTACCATGAGTTGGACTAGCTTCATTCCTTTGAGGAGCAAGTTGTGGGTAATGCCACGTTAAAGAGTTTCCTCTATGTCAACTTTCTACAAATCTTCCTGTAGAAGAGTATCAAGGGTCTGAAGATAACCCCTTACCTTTTCAGTGCAATGAATAACCGCTATGTCATTGACTTTTTCTCTTACTAGCCTGAAAAGTTCTCTCTGGCTTACCATTGGTTCACGAAGATTCTGGCAAAGAAGCAGGACTTCTTGGAGCTTTTACATGATGTGAGTAGCTTTATCTTTCGTCCATATGTGTCAATACCTGAAGGTTTTATGTTTGTGATGTTTTTTAAAAGCTTGATTGGCTTGCTGGTTTTAAAAGCTTTTCTTTTCTTGGCTTGATTTTTGCAATGCTAAACTTGACATTGATTTTGCATTGTTAGGCTTGACATTGATATGTTTGATTACTTTGAAAAAAACATAATTTGCTTGACTCGAATGGTTTTGCATAGCGTGTTGGCTTCGTATGTTACATGAGCATTGCTTTGAACCACTGAGCAATTTACTTGGCATTGATTTTGCATTGCTAGGCTTGGCATTGATTTTGCATTGTTAGGCTTGGCATTGATTTGTTTGATTACTTAAAAAAAAAAACTTTATTTGCTCGACTCAAGTGGTTTTGTATGGCGTGTTGGCTTGGCATGTTGCATAAGCATTGCTTTGAACCATTGAGCAGCTTGCTTGGCATAGTCTTTTATTGTAGCCTTAGCATGATTTTACCCGTAGGGCATTTTGCTTGGCATGGGCTTTTCTTATAGCCTTGGCTTGATTACTGCTATAGCTTTTTTAAAAGAAATCCTTCTAGTTACTCTTGCCAATGTAAAGAAACAAATGTACCAAAGATTTTGACAAAATGCCCATTCATTTCATTAAAATTTGGGGTACATTAATCATTCCATGGCTTTACAAGGCCTCATAGAGTAAGCAAAATGATCATCGTATAGAATGAGCTTGTTCTTCTAAAATAAGCATGAATGTTTTAGTAGTAATAAGGCTTTAGGCACTTTACATTGATAAGCTCCATTAACATACCCTTCTTGATTGATATCAAGTAGTAGTAACTGCTCCGATAGGCTATTTTGACCACAAAAGGACCTTCCCAATGCAGGGCAAAATTTGAAGGTCCAAAGATCTGCCTATTTATGTGCTCGGTTGTCCTGAGGACAAGATTTCCTTCCTTGAAATTGTGTGGCTTGACTATGCGATTATAGGCTTTGGTAACTTATTGGTGGTATATGGCTGTTTTTCTAGCTACTTTTGCCTTTTTCCTCAAGTAACTCAAGGTATTTCCATCTCCAGCTTGCGAATGCTGTAACATCCTATTCCACATCGTTGAATGTTAAAACTCTTGCTCTAGGCATCATCATTTCCACAGGGGAAATAACTTTGAACCCATACACCAACAAGTGGGGAGAAAAAAACTGTAGCATTCCTTGGAGGTGTGCGATATGACCATAGGACGTTTAGGAGATGCGTTATCCGGCCCCCAGGGTAGTTGTGCACCATTTTTCTTAGAATCCTTAGTGAATGTCTTATTTGTGGCTTCAGCTTGACCGTTTTCTTGAGGATAATACAACATGGAATGACAATGCTTGATCCTGTAACCATTGAGTGTGGTACTTACTTGTTTGTTCACAAAAGGTGTGCCGTTATCGCTTACTATCTTGTAAAGTATCCCAAATTGACAAACCATGCATTCCCTGATGAAATTAGATATTGCTGCTCATGTTGCTTTCCTGTAAAGGATTGCTCTACCCACTTTATGAAGTACTCAATGGCTAGGCCTTTGGAAGTCAAGTTGATTGTTCTTATCAAATCGAGCTTCCGAGTATGGAATGGCCATAGGATGCGTATATCTTGCAGTAGTGTTAGAGGCTTGTGGATTAAGTTTCCATGGACTTGGTATACATGGCATCTCTTGACTATGTTGCGCATGTCTTCCCTCATGGTTGGCCAATAGTATCTTAAGTTCAGTAGCTGCATGTACACATTTTTCTTCCTTGGTGCTCGTCGCATTCTCTAGCATGTACCTCCTGCATGAATTGTAATGACTCGGATGGCCCAAGGCATCTCAATGGTTCCTCATTGAATCATTTCTGGTATAAAGTTGCTTTGTCCACGAAGTATTTCTTGGTTGTCCTTTTTAGTTTGCGTGTGCCCTTAATATTGCTTGGCAATGTTCCATCGACACAAAAGGTCATGTATGGGGATTTTCAATCATTAGTGCTGGAAACTGCAAATGCCTTTCCTAGAGAAAGTTTTCTGCTACATTTTGGACATTCGGCTTGGATGTATATGGCTTGTTGCTTTATCTCTGGCCAATAATACCCTTTTCCTTTGTAGTCGGCGATAAAGGCTTACTACTTGGTCGACTCCGTATATGGCTTCATGAATTTCATGCAACTGCTGGTCTAAGGCATCAGGTTAACACTTATCCGGACATATACTTGTAGAGTGTCCCAGCGACGTTGATGTAATCCTTAAGATATTTGATGTTGAGCTCTTTGCTTGGCTTGGAAAGTTCCCTTTTGACAGTTTCCCTCAAGTCGTTATCCTCTAACGCTTCATCTGTGAAGGCTGCATTAATGGCTGGGGCTTCCTTCTGATCACAGCAATGTTGAGTTGTTCTTTAACGAAAGCAACCTTCGAACCTAGTGTGGCTTGGGCATCCGCATATCTGTTAGTTGTGCCCGAGAATATATTCCAACACCACCTGCTTGAAGCTTGCTATGAGTTTCTCGGCCATAATGCGGCATAATGCCAATGTTATTTCCGTTACTATGAAGATACCAAATTCGAGTCCCCTACGACTTGTATCCTTTTTGCACCCATTTCCCTGGCTATGGAAAGGCCCATGACAAAAGCCTCATACTCCACTATGTTGTTTGTGCATGGAAAACTTAGCTTAAAAGATAGGGCAATAGCTTGGCCATTTGGATTGACAAGTATAATGCCAGTTCATCCTCCCGTGGTTGTGGAAGAACCATCAAAATGCATGACCCATAGCTTATTTTCCACATCGGTGGCAGCTATCTTTGGCTGTGTAACAAGGATTTCTTTGGAAATAATGGCTGATTCATTTTGGGAAACGATGTTAACATGTCTATTACAGCTTGGCCTTTGATAGCCTTAGGCGTCACATATATAGTATCGAATTCGAAAAGTTGGAGCAACCAACATGCCAAACAACTAAATAGTATGGGTCTAGTACCTTACGGGGTCAGACTTTACAATGCAGCTTGTGGGTTAGGAAATAGTGGCATAACCCTTGTGATGTGTAGGCAATAGCCAACCTAAGGCATTTAGTCTTCTCATAGCGGGTTTCGGCGCCTCTTAGCTGTCTGTTGACATAGTAGATTGATGTTTCTTCCTTGACTGGACTGTTCTAAACAAGCAGGGCTCATACAGTAATGCTTATTACAGCTAGGTAGAGCTTGAGCAGAATGTCCTGGACATGTGTCTTCATGGTAGGAAGGTTGGTGACTAGCTGTTGGACTCGTTCATAGGCTTTCGGTGCATTCCTTGGCCCACACAAATTCCTTTCCTTTCCTGAGCAGTAAGGCGAAGGCTCATGTTGCTGCTACTAAATCTAAGATGAAACGCCAAATGTATGACAGCTTCCCCATCAAGCTTTTCAATTCTTTTACATTTATTAGAGGCATGAGAGTTCCGATGGTGCGCACTATTTCTGGATCTACATCAATGTCGTGCTGATACACCAGGAAGCCTAGGAACTTGCCCGAGGAAACACCAAAGATGCATTTCTTGGGTTTTATCTTAACCCTTATACTCGGCATCTTTTCAGGACTTCCTAGTGCCCTTCCTTGGTCTTGGATTTCAAGATGAGGTTGTCTACATAGTTTTCCCCCTTTTTTCCCATCATGTCACGAAAGATTGTCGTCATTGCTCATTGATAGGTGGTACCATCATTTTTGAGTTCAAATGGTATGACTGTGTAGTAAAGGTTTCCCAATAGTGTACGAAAAGTCATATTCTTAGCATCTTTGGCAGATATCTTGATTTGATTGTACCCACTAAAGCCATCTATGAACGACATCAGGCCTTGACCTGAGGTTGAATCAACCATGATGTCCATGTTGGGCAGTGAAAACTCGTCATTTGGGCATGCTGCATTAAGATGTCGGTAGTCGATGCATCTCCGAAATTGGACAATATTCTTCTTATTTACTAGGACAATGTTGGCTAGCCAAAGAGGGTGCTTGACAAGCTTGATGAATCTGGTTGCCAGGAGCTTTTCTACCTCGACTTTGATTTTAGCTTCTATTTCTAGGTGGAAATTCCTTCTTGGCTGCACTACAAGCTTAATCCCATGCTGTGTATTTAGCGTATGGCACACTAAATTTAGATCAAAGCCTGACATTTCTTCATAGCTCCAGGAAAATACGCCATTGAACTCCTTTTGCAGGCTGACTAGTTCTTTCTTTTCCATGACATATTAGTAAACACTAATTGAGATCATTATTTGTACAGAGGTCTCATCACTTAAGTTTACATCTTCAAGCTTTCTCGCCACTACAGTGGATCCATCGTCCATGCATTTTGGCATAGGCATGATTTTTTACAGGGATCCATCCTCGGCAGCAGATGCAGGCATGTCTTCAGTTTCCTTAGGGGCTTCACTTACTTGGTATGCAGTGTTTCCATACTTGAGGTTTTCCCACACAATATGGTCAGGCACCCCAATCCATCATAAGCGGTAAACGACACGGCCGTTGGGAAACACAACCGTGGAGCATTAAGGTAAAGTGTAGACAAAGACATTGGCATTTGGCTGTATACGTTTTCCTTTTTCCACAGTGGCTTGGAATTCTTGGTCACTGAGATCTTGAACATCTTCCTAAGGGGGTAAAGGTATCATTGAGGCCTGTGATATCCTACTTTCAGCACTTGAGAAATCATTATAGAACTCGGCATTAGAATTGTGAACCTCGTTTAGGTTGAATGGCATCTGGTTTCCCTGAATGTGAATAGGCCTTAGACCAATCTTTTTCTTAACGCACTGATGGTAAATAGAGGCCACGAGTTTGTGCTTGTTTATCCATGGCTTTTGGAGCACAGCGTGATAGGCTGATATTAATCACATAAAACTTAGTAAAGGACCTGACAGGGCCAATCTTGAAGTCGATCTCGATGTATCCAATAGTTTCCTCATTGCTGTTCCTAAACTCACTGATAGAGATTTGAGATCCTACCACATTTGACATTAGGATGTCTGCTGCAGTGAGCACTGCTAATGGCAGAATGTTGACGGATGAGCCATTGTCAACCAAAGCTCACATGATGAAAACGCCATTTATTGCCCTTTCAGGTATAGTAGCCTCTAGTAGTCAGGGAAAGCCACTTCCATGTCTTCGTTAGTGAAGATAACGACGCTGTTGTTATCAAGGAAAGCATTCTGCAGTTGGGCAGTATAGCATTAAGAGCCATATGCCTCATTTGGCATGCCGTATAAGACCATCAAATATTACTAATAATACGAAACCGGTGTTTGGTAAGTTTGGTATTAAATAAGCACCAGATTATTTAATCCGACCCCATCATTTTTATACCCCTCCCACCTACTTCATTATCCCATCTGCCACCTTGGGATTATTCGTTGGACACCTGCCAAAGAAAAATCACGCTCACCTTTCTCAGACCTATCCTGCCATCAGTTATTGAGGGTCACAACCTCCGATTAACACCAAACAGATTCAAATAGACATCTAGAGGTAGCAAATCGAACGATCCACATCAAGCAGATACGAATAGAGAATTGGAGGTAGTATATCGAATCCAGGTGGGAATCGTGACCTCCGTTCCTGGGTGTTGCGACCTCCATTTCTGGGCATCACAATTTGAATATCTGGGTTTATGGCTTAATTGCTAATTGATTTTATTGGGGTGTGGGGATTAAATTCAAAATTGGAAGAGATTTCATATGGGAGTTGGAAGTCTAAAACCGAGCTGCGTTAAGTTGAAGCCCCAAACCCAAACCTCGTATCTGTCACAATTTGTTGTTGCCGTTTGCCAAAACCCAGATCCAAGAACCTTACTCCTAGAAACTTGTCGTCGCATCCTCTGCTTCAACATGTACCACTTAAACTCGTTGTCTGTGCTCCACGCCACTGCTTGACACCATCCACCCATGCTGGTGCAATGGCTGCTGGGTTCTTTCTGCATTTGACAACTTTGTTTTTGTTTTCTATTCTTTCTCTTTTCCATTAATCATCAAAATGGGTTCCTGCATTTGACAAGTTTTTTTATTTTTTATTTTTTTTCTTTTTCATTAATGCTTAATTTTTTTCTCTTAAAAAAAAAAAGTTCTAAGCTCTTTTATCCGATACAGTACAAACACAATATAAATAATACGGCTATTAGTCTAATACTATACCAAACACTTGATTAATTAGTCAGTACTATCCGATGACAAATTATCCTATCCGACTGAAATGGTCAGTATGGTCCGAGCCGCCAAACGAGGTCGTAGTCCTCGGAAACATGCATGAAAGCTTCAGCAATAGCAATCCTTGCTTCCAGGCCATATTCAAGCTGGTTGAATAGGGATTTAAACTTCCGATTTTCTCGGAAGACCTGCGCTACAGTAGGCCTTGCCCTTAGGAAAGGTAACGCTCAGTTGTGTTGGCTTCCATGTCGGCAAGGCTGTACAAAGTCACACCCGTCATTTCCTGGTTGAACAGTTGTTCTTCCGAGGTTCATTCGTCGTATTTTTCTAGCATATTGATGGTGAATGTTTCACTTAAGCTTGGGGCAAAATCTATAAGATTTGTATCTTTATCCCTCCATCCCTCAGCTTGAGGCCATGACGTGTAATAGTTTTGCGGCCTTAAGTATTTGCACCAGTAATCCTTATCCATGTTCCTAGAAGATTCCCAAATAGCTTTCGGTGGCTTGGGGTCATTGATCCACTAGTGGTAGGCATCATCATCTCTGGAGCATATGATGACAGCTATTACCTCTTTCCTTCGGCGTTTCGGCAAAGGATCAATGTCTATGGCTTGCGTCTTGTACGGCAGCTCTAGTGTCCTTTTCGTGGATTTTTGCATGGAGAATTTTTCACAAAGTTTGGCATCCAATATAGGGGTGTTCTATATATTGATGGTAGCGACAGTACCTGGGATCCTTTCTATCTTCCTTGGAAGGGGTTTTGTATGGCTGTGGCAGCTTTAAGGCCTCATCTGTGAACATGGCATGCATGATGGCTTGGAATTCCTTATCGCTCACTCTAATGGACAATAAGTTTCCTTATCACTATCTCTTTCCTTCATTTTTTGTGGATTGTAGTCAAATCTGTCATCCACGATTAGGGCATAATGAACTTTCTTCTTGTCAGTTTTCCAGGATTTCCCCGTGGAAGGCTTGATTGACAAGCTGGTCTTCCAAACTGCTTCCAAGAGCCTCGACAACGAGCTGATATCGATGTTCTCTAAGTACACCCTGTAGTCAGCGACAATGTTGCTGATGCAAATCTACGCAAGAGCTTCCTCGTCTTTCTCATCATAGTAGTTAAAGGCGAGGTCTTATAAACGTTTGACAAAAGCCACTAGATTTTCCCCATGCTTTTGACGCGTATTGTTAAGTTGGGTTGAGTTGAGTTGAGTTGTCGTGACCCTTTCCTCATACTAGAAGTAATTTTTTCAGAACTTACCTGCCACATATTCCAGGTCTAGATGGAACCTGGTGCGAGGGTGGTGTACCAAGTATAGGCATGATCAATTAGACATTTCGAGAACTCCTTGAGACAAAGGTTGTAGTCGTCGGCATAAGGACCCACAACGTTATTGAAACGATAAATATGTTCCTTGGGTTACCCTTTCTTCCGTAAAAGAAAACGAGGTTGAGAGTCTCGTATCCCTTAGAGTATGGCATGTGGAGAATGCTAGTTGGATATTATGGCTTAGAAATATATTTCAATCCTTCGACCTCTTGTGCAGCTCTTTTTATTACATGGCCATGATGTCTTCCTAAGTGACGAAAGGTGGTGTTTACTTAGGACCTTTGCCAGCAACAGCAGATGACTCATCATGGGAAGCTTTTTCCTTGGGCGTGCAATCCTTGTCACTGGCTTTCTCGCTTGGCTTCAAGATTGAGTTTTTCAACTTTTTCATAGTCGCATCAATTTCTTTTTGGGCTTTACCTAAAACATGAATGGATGCGATGATGTCCAACATGTCATATTCGTTTAGGTTTTCCTAGCTCTCCTGGTGCTGGCCTTAGCATTAAGACTTGTCAAGTTGGGAAACAACCTCGCCTACGACTAAGGCATTGCCACTCCTGGTAGTGTTTCTTCTGGATCTTGGAGAAATTGAATCAAGATTGCGACCTGTTCCCAGCATAGTTGCCAATTTATGTTGGGGGACTTTTAGGTCGAGGTGGACTTGGGCTTTGAGAACATTATTTTGTCTCTTTTGGTACTGATTTGTACCAAGTCCCGGAATATCTTGAAAGAGTTAGCTTGTCTTAGGAAATACCCCGGTAACATCAATGGCTCAAAGATAGCATAATTGATCAAGATGATGACTTGCTCAAGTGAAACGTAGTGCGGAAGCTAGAAGATTATTGGTTTAAGATGAAAGAGAAAGGCTTTGCTTAGTTGTATGACATTCTTCACTGGATAATCTGGGCTTTTCTAGGGTGATAGTAAGGTTTCTAATGGCTGGGATCTTTAATGCAAGGCTGTGGAAATTACTAAGTTTGCATGGATGATGATGTTTGAGGCTTGGATAATGTTTATAGGCTAGATGGAACTCTCTAAGCTTATTTCCTGGGTGGTTCTCTCCTCTGTGTTCTTTTTATCTCTCTCTCTATGTTACCTCTCAATCTTTTGTTTGTTGCCTCTAATGGTTTCCCCCTCCTTAGGTAAGTGAAAGGTTTTTCTCTAAGGTTCAAGGGAATCTCTCCTTATGGCTTGGTCTTCCCCTTTTTTTTTTCTAGCCATCATATTATTCCCCTTTTGGTATAAGGTAGCTGCACTGTTGAGACCTGCAGTCTGCTTCTTCCTGAGGCCGGGCTTTCCCAGGGTAGCCTTCCGCAAACACTACTTCTGGTAGCGCGCCTCATGGCTTTCGCGCGTTGGTTGTCTGTGCAAGCTGGGGATGGGAAAGTCAGCATTAAATGCCTAACTTGCTATGCTTAGCATGCATTTAAGGTAGGAATCTAGTTTAGTCCTAACTAAGAGGGTTGGCTTGCTAGGGAAAAGGGTAAACTAGTCTAGTTATCTCTTAATGTTGCATACGTGAAATGCAAAAGGTATGGGCTTGGATCCTTGGGCCCCAAGCAGTCCAAATTCTTCCATAACCCTGATTTCACGTAGGCCCAATAACCTTCTGAAACCATCCACACCACAATCCACTTGAAAAACCCAAAGTATGTGACTTGAGCTTACCATGAATAGTAACTATCATGAGGAAACATGTGATGAATAGGCATGAGCATGGCATGAATATCTAGCTTAATCACCTTGGCATAGCCTGTTTGTAAATATATTTCTCATCGATCATGCGTCTTGGCATGTGTTTGGGCTTGAATGTAGACTTTGCATGACAATTAAGCCTTAGACTTGATTGGATTGGTGTGTGATATTTTTGGGCCCCAACAACAAGGAACTCTCACAAAAAGACATTTGTTGACCACAATTATCTAGTAGGTTTTAATATTCCTTAACCCTCATAAATTACAAACTCATGAACAAGGATAATAGCTAGAGTGATAAACTGAAACTCATCAGACTGCATCAGGTTTCTCATATATAATACGAACTTGCTGAAATGTTAAACATTAATCAAATAAGAAATTCGTCTAGTTCGGTTCAATATACTGAAATTTTTGGTTTAGGTTGGTTCATTTTGGCATTTACTACACATTTGTGAATTTTTTTTTTTTTTTTTTTTATAGGAAAACACACATTTGTGATTTTTGGCCTTGAAGCTATAACATAAAGTGCTTTTTGTTTGGTGAAATTGTACTTGGGCCATGACAATAAACTATTTGCACGATTCATGTTGGATAGATAGGAAGAGAGAACTAATTTAGGATAATCCCAATCACAAAGTGTCCATTAACAAAAGAAAGTCACCAATTAGTGGCTTCTATGTCAATTACCACCAAAATCCCGATTGGTTCCACAACGCAATCACTATCATTTACCTAAGTTTTGAGGTACGCCACTTATTACTATAGTCTAGTGTTATTTCTCTTTATTTGTAAATAGGTGGTTTTAGGTTCGATTCTCAATGAAAGCGAATTTGAATCACATTATTATTAGCTCATTATGAGGTTAGCCCGCTCCCCCACCCCTTAGTGTAGATAATATATTTTGTTCAGAAAGATAAGAAAAGTTTTAACGTACAATTACGACATTTTTTTTGGTGCCACTTATGATATACAAGTTTGGCGCACGTACCATTTATGTCAAACTTTTGATTAGGAATTTGCAAAATAAAACAACAGAGTGTCAAGTGATGTGGCCTTGTTCGATTGGTCAACTGAGTTGTCAAGTGACGTGGCCTTTTTGTTTGGTTGACCTTTGTGTCACTTGGATTCGTATTCCTAATGAGTGGGATTTTTAAAGCACACATACATTTCCAAGCCAGACCACACTCAACATGCTATAGGTGTGTTAAGATTTTGACAAGGATAAATTCAAGAGTTTTCGTATTTAAACAATCAAATTCTACGTTTCTCTTTTATCACGTAATATGATCTTTATTTTTTCATTTTTCATCACGTGACATGGTCTCCTTCTCTTTATTAAGTGAATTTATGCTCACCTAAAAAATGGTAATGAGCATTGCTACAATAGTATTCCTCTTCATTTTTATGTGGGAGGTCTTAAGTTCAACTTTCGTGAATAACGAATTCGATATTAATTTGTATATCTTACTCATTAGTGTAAATACATCATTGAATAAAAAAACATATTAAATTATTCAAATACACAAAAAACGTGCTCGCTATGGTAGGTAAGAAATATTTATTTTTAGGCAATAAGTAGAAAATATTTATCCACTCAAAAAGAAATTGAAAGTAATTTGTATTAACGACTTCCATCTTATAGTGTGACATGATATAGAAAATAAAAAAACTACATTTATGTGTTTTTATAATAAAATGAATGAAAGACAGCTCGATACAAAATATGTGCTACACGATTACTTTTTTATCAGTTATTTCTTTTTTTTTTGTTTTTTTTTAGGAAAAGAAACGACAATATTCATCAATAAAGCTTCAACTGAACATTGAAAACATGTATAAAACATGAATCTCAATATAATTACAAAAATGCAAGTGGTCATCTACTATAGTGGTGGTAAGTTATTAAGCCCTTACATGAGAGCGTGGGTTCAAACCCCGTCGTTAGTTAATATCCTTTTCTGTTTTAAAGTAAGTTAGTATAGGATATTGCTTATTAAGCCTCGTCGTTAGCTAAGATCTCCATCACTTCTGTTTGAAACCAAATCTTCTACGGTCTTTCTGTAGTCTTAATCATTAACTGACACGTATTAAGTTTCTAACCGTATAATTAAGAAAAATTATGTTTATAAATATAGTGTCAGTTAATGATTGGGTCTATAGAAAAATCACATCTATTTTAAGTGTAGAGGGTTTGATCTCCTTTTGTTTTATGATAATTTAATACATAATATCGCTTATTAGAAAAAAAGAAAAAAGAAAAAAGAAAAAAAAAACTGTGAGAGTAGGATGATGCTCATAAGAGCGCGTGGGACAAAACTCCCTTCCCACCATAACCGTTGCTGGATTATAGGGATGATAATTCTAACCGTTAAATCTGATAACTGTGAATAACTGTCCAAATGGATTGGATTCGGGTATGAAAATTTGGGTATATTTTGGGTATGCGAACAAACGGTGAATATTATTCGGTTATAGTTTTGGATATGGTTATAGGGGTTCCCAATCTATATCCGTACCTGAATCCGAACTGAATAATATATATAATATAATTATATGTATATATATGTATCTCATTATTCACTGAATCCATTATCTTGAGAATATAAAAATTGCATTGTGTGAGTTACATTTTGTGACAAAGTTCAAAAGTTTTGATATGAATCAAAATCTATGAAAATTTAATACTATTTATGCGAGATATTAAAGATCAACCAATATTATCAATGTTTAGCTTTAATTTTTATGTTCCACAAAATCCATTAATTAAATCATTTTATACCTCAAATATTTAATGACGAAATTAATATTTACTAAATTATTATGCGTAAATTAGACGAACATATTTTTTGTATTAACGAAAATAGATATACTCATTAAACGATGGAAAATCCGTTATTCATTGGGTATGGTTATGAATAATACGGGATGGGATGGATATAATATTTCCGTTCCAAACTGATCCGTTGCCATTCCTACTGGATTCTGAAGATCTCTCTCCTCTGCAAGTCTAGAGAGAAAGAAGAAGAAAGAGAGAAGGCGAGAAAGAAATGGAACCAGAGCCATTGATTGTCGTCTCAAGAAAACGTATTCAATCGACCAACCACCTCCTCTCGCGCCGCAACCAGTCCACCTCGCTCTCCATGTCTGCCCTCCACGTCTCTCTAATTTTGCAAAACCACTAAAATTAAAATTATATTAAAACCCAAATTTTCCCTAATTGATCCATTGATTGTGATCTCTCGCATTTTCTTGGTAATTGATGAGTTTGGTGAAGTTATTGAAACCGTCGATTTGCGGCCCCCCGCGGGACATTGAATCTGGACCGTTGGTGGCGGTGGCGCCGTCGTTGACGGCGGCGAAGCTGGGGGTTTCGAAGGTGAAAAAGGCCGGCGCTGCGATTGGATCCAGGCTTTTGCGCCCTATTAAGGCAATGGAGGACCCGACAGTTTCTTTGAGGAATGATTACCCCGCCATTTCTGGTACTGCACTCGCTGCTCCCCTTTCATTTCAAGATTTCTCTGCTTGTTTTTAAATTTAATTTGATTTGATGTCATTGGAAATAAAGTTCTCTGCTTTCGTGAATTACAAATCAAAATTTAACATGTTTAGTAATTTTGTTAACCCTTTTCAAATATAAGGTCTTTGGTAATATTGTGAGAATATATACGATTATCTATATATTTTTATGTATGTATGTATACATCTTTGGGTGGAAATGGTAATGGAATGGGGGAGAAAAGTAAACTCTAAAGTTGGATTCCCATGTAATAAAAAATTGACATTTTAATTTTTCTGTTTCCCACGGAAAAAGAAAACTGGTTTTGTATTAGTAGTAAGAGTTGGTTTGGTATTGTTGTTTTTTGAAAAAAAAATTATTTTTGCTGTGATGTAAGAATAAGCTTATTTTTATTGCTTCACGTTTTCAGCTTTTTTTTATTCAAAACTGTGAAAATAAACTGTTTTTAAGAGTTTACCAAACATCTTTTTAAGCACAGCTTTTTTATTATACCAATTTTTTAATAAAAACGCATCAATAAGTACTAAATGATTGGTTCTGGAGTGGACTCATTCTTTTTACTCTCTTCTTCTTTGCCACTTTGCTATGTGGTAAACCGCTCTCCGTATCTTTTTCTCCTGTACACAACATTCATGCTGTTAAACTCTCATCGGTGCTGCCAGCCGCCATTTTCGAGCTCAATTGAAGCATTTCAAGTGATTCATAGGTTGATGATTCAGTAACCATATGAACCTTGCTTCTTTGTTTGCCTGCTTATTTATTTTTCGGTCTAGACGTAATTCAGCTAGCTGATTGTGGAATTCTTGCAGTTTTATTTATCAGTCGGCCTTGAATTGAACACGATACATTGAATTTTGTACTTGTTTTGAGCCTCAAAGGATGTTCATACCTCTTTGAGGTGTTTTTCTCTTTGTTCATTTTTTTCCCAGTTCTGTAAATGACACTTGATAAGGATCCATGGTTTAGATTATGGAAGGCTGTTTGCAGAATTTAGTGATTTTATATATCGTTGAAACTTTAATGAAATTTATTGGCATTAAACTATTGTTCTAGAATGTTGTAAGATTACATACTGTTTTATATGGATGGATTTACGGTTCTAATTTTGAACCAACCATCTAATTAGGTAGAAATTTGCACCAGATGTCAACCATGGATAACTCGGCAAACATTGTGTGGCATAAGTGCTCGGTGGAGAAACTTGATAGGCAACAATTGCTTAAGCAGAAAGGCTGTGTCATATGGATTACTGGTCTAAGTGGTTCAGGTTTGTTTCTATTCACTTTTGCTATACCAAATGCTAATTGGCGTCTCAGAAGCAATTTTTGTTATCTGCATATTCCCACAAAGTTTCAACTCTTTTCTTATGTAGTTATTCTTATAAAAAATTTATTATGTTATTTTCATAGTTCTGAAGTTTGTAAGATTTGGTGGTTTTCTGTTGTGCATATTATGGGAATCTGTGACTTGTAGTTAAACTTGCGTAGAAGTAATCATGCCGATATGGTATATAACCCTTCTGGCATTATGCATAATGATACCTACATGAAAGGTGGTGACATTATTTGACCTCAGCTTTCCCTTTCAAAGAAATATGTCAAAAGAGGATAATGAAAAAGAAATTAACTAGTATGAGTGCATTATGTATCTCGCCCTCTCTCATACACAAACACACGCATGAATGCAAACACACAAACACGCGCAATGGAATGGAAAGAGATGACTTGTTAGCTAACAATCTCTTTCTGTGTGCTTTCCTTTAGTACCAATATGTGCTGGTTCTTAGTTGTAGTATTGCTGATTATACCTTTACTTTTATTTTGATAATATGTAACACATTGGAGTACCCTGTAATTTTAGTTTTAGCTAATAGTTGTTAGCCACACAGAACCGAGCGCAATGGCGTTTTAGGATTCATATAGCCGACCCCACTTAGTGGGAAAAAGCTTTGTTGTTGTTGTAATAGTTATTAGCCATTTCGGAGTGTTTACTGCAGGGGCACAATATAAAGCAAGAACTATTAGAGAAGAAATTTAACACATTAACTTTCTCCACAATTGGAAGACTTTTATGATACATCTTTATTTACTGCGGTAATTCTTTCTGTTCAATTTGTCACTGCATAGTTTACGCAATCTCATAACCAACATTATCATATCTTGGTCTCTGTATTTAGGAAAAAGCACTGTGGCATGTGCTTTGAGTCAAGGCTTGCACATGAGAGGAAAGCTCACCTACATCCTTGATGGTGACAATGTTCGTCACGGTCTAAATCGTGATCTTAGTTTCAAAGCAGAAGATCGTGCAGAAAACATACGAAGAATTGGTGGGTATTTTTGTAGTTAAATTATTGGCTTTTCCCTTTGTTTTCTATTATCTTTTTACTGATTTAATTGTAAAAATGAAAAAGCCGAGGTAGCTAAGCTCTTTGCGGATGCTGGCATCATTTGTATTGCTAGCTTAATATCTCCCTACAGAAAGGACCGAGATGCCTGCCGTGCACTATTTCCCCAAGGAGATTTTATTGAGGTATGTGGTGTCTTTAACATGAGCAATGAATTCAATCCAAAAATTTGACTCATTCAATTTGGTTTTATTACCACCAAATGAAACAAAAGACAAGAGGCTCTATCTTGCCAGTGATGATTGATGAACTGATAAAACTCACAATTCTCAGGTGTACATGGACGTGCCGCTGCATGTGTGTGAGAATAGGGACCCAAAGGGACTGTACAAGCTTGCACGAGCTGGAAAAATTAAAAGTATTTTCTAGGAATTTGCATTTAAAGCCAATCCAGTACCAAATTATACTTTTGCATTATTTCTTTCCCCATCTTATGTCGAATCCTTGGGATGCGATCATACCAGCTCCCATGCACTGGATCCCATCCAAACTCTGAAGTTAAACGAGTTTGGGCGAGAGTAGTACTAGGGTGGGTGATCTCCTGGGAAGTCCTCGTGTTGCATCCCCCCACAGCCGACCCCACCTAGTGGGAAAAGGCTTTGTTGTGTTGTTGTATTTCTTTCCCCACCCCTGCGAAATCAATCTTACCAAATAATGAGCGGTGGATAATTTCTTTGCATTCTGCAGGCTTTACAGGGGTTGATGATCCATATGAGCCACCATTAAAGTGCGAGGTACGTAAAATCATGCTTCTGTGTAGGGTAGCATTCGTTTTGCATTTTTCTGAATGAATTAATTACTCATCAGACAAAGAGAAGAATAAGAATGATTATGCTAGTGTGATTGGCTTTGGTGGTATAGATATATGCGTATGCAGTTCTAAAGATCTGCTTTGCAGTCTGAAAAGAAATTATATCTACGTTCATCTTAGTAGTTGTAACATGTAAGGAATTTTATGTATTGAGCCATCCTGTGGAATCCCAATTTTCTGTGTAGATTCAGAATAGTTGAACGATCCAAATGAAAGTGCGCTGAGGTGTAAAAGTTTGGTCTTGACTGGCACCATTTCACTAGACACCACCTTGCTAAACTTCTATTAATACTGGACCAGGAAACAATGAAATCACCTTGCTAAACTTCTATCATGTCCTGTATTTCCTTTTTTTCAGTTTACTGTTTTCTTAGTTTTTATTGGTCCAATGTTAATCTCTAAAACTGGAGTCCAACTTATTGATTTGCAGATGGTATTGCAGCAGAAGGGTGGGGATTGTGTCTCCCCAGGCGAGATGGCTCAAACCGTGATATCATATTTGGAGGAGAAAGGGTATCTGCAGGCATGATAGAAGAAAAGGGCTGTCGAATTCGTTGGTTGGTACCGCTGCTGCCTTTTCCTGCAACATAACATCCTGCAAAGAACATTAGTTTTACCAATGAATAAGTAAAGCGAAGACAGAAGTTATTTTCTTGTTCCCTGCAGCTAGGAAATTGCTCGTTTCCTGCGTAATCAAGTTCCTTCCATCAAGTTAAATAATCAATCGATTAATTAACTTATTTGTTTGAAAGCTGCCTTGCCCAACGTGGCTTTCGATCATTCAACTAGTAATAAAGGAGTGGAAACAGGGAAGGAGTATCATGTTTTCATTGTGTCATCGTGTAATGAAATTGGACGTGTAGAATGGTTTTCGTGGATGCTTTTTGTGTTTGGAAGAAAAAAAAATTTATGCTGAGGTGTATACCAGCTGAGATATAAACAGAATTATCTTTGCAGTTCAATTCGGCCTCTGAATCGCGTTGTATTTCTGTATTCCTTTAGATTACAAAGAACGGCAACAAATCTATACCAGAAAGAGTGGTAACATTGACAAATTGGATGACATTCTTGACACGTATGACAATCCAGCTTCTTTCCATTATCAAATTTTTGAATTTTAAGACCCTTTGTAGTTCAATTTAGGTCAGATTTTCCGAACTTACACGTGTTTTATTTTGACAGAAACTTTCATTGAGTTGGCTTCAAAGATCAATACTTTCTTAATATTTGTGGGGGATTGTGACTTCGTCTGGTTATGGCTGATTTCTACTTTTTTTACTTTTTTATCTTCTCAAGTTTTTTGGATGTTTGACGACTCTGACAAAAAAATGTAAATTGCTAATGAAATGTAACAAAAATACTGATATAAAAGTGCATACGTGTAACAGAAACCATCTGTCTAATTTAAGTGTCAAATTACAAAAAAATTCAACGAATTACAAATAAAAGTATATAGTTACACTATTGTTTGAGTACTCTCGACGATTTCTGGCCCTGCAGCTCGACTGCTTCTAAACCTCGAAAGGAAAGAGCCTAGTTTTCGTAGCTCTAGGATTGCAGCGATGCATCCCAAAGTACCGATGATGGCAATGTAAGCAAATTTCCACTTGTTTGCCGGCTCCAATATGTCAAATCCTTTGAAAATATTGGTGATGCTTAGGACGATTGTTCCATACCCCACAACCCAATGAAACCAGTTCCAATATTTCCTATTCTCGTCTGTCTTCTTTGGCCTCAAACAAAGAGCTACCGCTACTTGAATCGTGGCAAGGACAAACAGAGTGATGCCGATGCATCTATGCCCTTTGTACTGAATCCCCGGAGATTTAGAGCCAAGAAAAATTCCAGTTCCCCACCCTGCAATCCCTCCAAGAAAAGCCAGCATTTGGCATCCTCTATGAGCATGAAACCATGCCGGATCGGCCCCTTCAACCGTCTTGAGATACCTTGCCACGATTATGCCGATGGGCATAAGTATGCCCCAACTGATGGTATTGATAATTCCATGCGCATATTTTAAGGGGCACGTTGAAGTACTTCCCTTGCTTGTTTCAGTTTTCCCGGAAAGAAAATCTAAGGTTCCAAAAGATTGCACATTGGGTCCGGAAAGCGAGTGCATTCCGGGGGTGTTCCCGAACATGGGTCCTTGCTGCCAGACGTGGTGCACAACGCTGACATTGTTCGGAAGGCCTATGATCGCAAAGATGATGAATTCGTTGTTCTCATAAACCGCGGAGACGTCGTACAAAGGGAAGCTTACATTCCCTTGTTCCAAATGAGTACCGTAACTTTTAATCGGTGAAGAATAAACCGTCATAGTTCCATCGGTTCTTTTGTAAGCGACAATGGCTTGTGAACCGACCATGCCAGTAGACGTAGGGTTTATGGCCCATGCAACCCATCTCGAGTCACTCACCACAGATTGTGTGAATGCAATGTCAACCGTGGCTGTCGACGGATAGTAATTCCAGTGGATCGTCGAGTTCAAAACGGGCAGAGTACTGCATGCGGCGAAGGTTTTCTTGTTGGAGAAGACATGGGTCGTGCATGGCGATTGTGCGGCGGCTGAGGAGGAGACGGTAAACAGTAAGCAAATAACAAAGAGAGACTTGGAAAGTGCCATAATTGTTGTCTTTCTGGTTAGAATTTTGAAGAAAGCAATAGATGATCGTTTGTTGTGGTTCGTTGGCTTCTGCCTATGCCTATATATAAATTGCTAATGCAATGATTTCATAATCCTACACGGAGTAGAACTGCTGGTTGCTTGGGAGCCAAGCCCTTTCTATTTTCTAACTAGGAAAAGGAAACCCAATACCAGGTGGTTTCCTTCAAATTTTTAAATAATATTCATGTTAACTTTTTTCCGCCGCGTGAAAAGATTAGCATAAAATTTAATTTTGTTTTGTATTAAAACAAATTAATTTTGTTTTGTACTTAGCATTAAGTAAATATAGTTTTAAATGTGGTTTTAACTTGTGTAATTATCAAAGTGCAGGTGTTGTTGGTGAGAATGGGTTAAATGGGGGTAGAATGTGGCACACTGCCTCATGAGTTAAAAGGTGAATTTTTTGGCCGTCGCAAGCATTCCGAATCACTGAAACTGAATATATGATTTATTTTAAGAATTGTTAGACAGCTATTTCCGGTGCGATCTTTCCACCACCAAAGGAAGAATGCTGATGGTACCCAAAGATGAAATGAGTTCGAACAAATTGAAGTCGTAGGATACCAATTATTATAGACTAAAAAGTTCTTCAGTCCTCGAACTAGTTGTCTACGATCCAATTTACGGGATTAACAACATCTATTTGGAGACAGAAAGTTCTTCATTCTCAAACTCAATCGACAGACTGATCTGCCTGCTCAACTGCGTTGAGCTACTAACTTGATGCATGATCTCGGCTAAGTGGTTAAACGCAGTTGAGATCATGCATCAATTAGTAGCTAAACAAATAAAGGGTCGGAAAGAGTGCTGCCAGCTCAAACTCGCCAAATCGATCTCATGAATTCTCAGGTAACAACCCATCATGTCTAATTGCCTGCGAATATTTGTCTACATTTGTCTGTCTAGGATTTCTAATATTCGGCAAGTGAAGGACGACAAATCAAAGTGCGTGAAGGCATTTCAACGATTCGATTTCAACTTCATTTCTTTGGCAAAAATTACGAAAGGGCATGCCGGAATTCACCAGTAACTGTGTTATACCACAAACCCAATTGCACTGAAGTCACATCCTACATGTGCCTAAACCCTATTGCCTCATTGGGTGTCTAGGATCGGCTTCGATAGGATAACTCAGTAGATTCAGTAACTGTTGAATCAAGAAATGGATGCCCACTTGTTTATTTTGTCCAAGTGTCCAAGCGAAGGCAGAAGTTTGCAAGGGATAAATTTCTTTCGTGACTAATCCATCATTCTACCCTCAACTGGTAGTTTTATTCAACTCTTCATTCAATCTAATAAGTTATACAATTCAAACAATCCTAGACACGAAATGAAGCCTAAATTCAAACTTTACAAACAAAAAATTTGCTGGGAATTACTTACCTACATGATCAAACACAATCCCAGGGAGAGCATTTTTGAGAAATGTTATTTTCATAAAATTCACTATAAATGTTTGGGCCCAAAATGCTATTTTGGGCCGAACTTAGAGTCATTATTGGCACAATAGTATTTATCTAGAATCTTGTTATGGGCCGTCCAGTCAAGGTCAACTGAATCCTATTACGAAGAGGTTTGGTTTGGATAAGGGTGAGTTAGTCAAATCCCAATGCAATAAGGAGTCTTAAGGCTAAGGATGCTGAGAATTAGGGGATGAATATGGATTCTTAAAGAGTTTGGTTCAAAGTCTTATAGGAATTAGGATTGGCCGAGACCTGATCGAATTAGATTGAAGAGTTCTAATCCTAGTCCATTTCTAGCTTGGTCATGAGGGGATTTGCTGTTATAAATAGAGAAAGGAGTGCATCATTCAAGGCCCCTCCAATTCAACACATAAATTGCCTACACAAAGCTTCTTAACAACCTTTGAGATTTTATCCTCTCCCTCTTTCTTCCCGCCAACACATCTTTAGTTTGGATAAATAGCACTGTGAAGGCAATCGGCGACATGTTCAGTTTGGATAAACAGCACTAGAGCCGTAGAATTAGCCGATCAAGGAGCACCTTTAGTTTGGATAAACAGCACTGCTTCGAGACTGACTAGTTATTTATCCAAGTCTCGATCGACGAGGATTTTTGAGTCCTTGTTGGTAGAGGTCGTCTCATCAGCCTTCTCGGCGAAGTGAGGTGTTACAAGTTACTAGGCTCGGCAAGTTGAACGCCGAGTTGTTTTATGATTAGATATTCATAAGTACACTTTAAAGTTCGGCATTTCGATGGCCAAACCACATTTACCATCAAGACATACATCTCTTTCGAGTATTTGTGTCCATATAGTTTGGTGCCAATTCGGCGTGCTTATACTCTCACGAATATAATCACTGTGACCGAACCTAGAGCCAACAATTTGTGAACTTCACAGATCTAGCAACCTTGTCTTTAGGCTCTAGAGCCCAAAGGCCGAGACGTGTTCCTTCCTCGGTCGCAGTCGCAAGATCAAGAAGTCAGCAGTGCGCTCAACGCAACATCAACATATTTTACTCCCCGACCGAGCTTAGTCGTCGAGTTGGCACGCCTCACACATAACCGAATGACGTAGTTAGCTCATTATTTACTCGGTATGCCCTTCATGTATGCTTGGTAGTTTTTAGGGTTAACATTTTGGCACGCGCGATGGGACCTAGTGCTAAAGCTACGAAGTTTGTGACCATTGAGACACGGTTAGTAAAAAAGAAAACAGTCATGGGAAAATCGAAAATTAATCCTCCAATCTAGAACCCAGGACAAGACGGCTTGTTACAGGCACATAATCCTTCTGCTGTTGTGACACTCAAAGCCACAAGTGTGACACGCCGAGAAAAGGAAATTAGTCTCGACGGTCAGCTCTATGATGTATAAATCCCCACTAAAACAACAAAAAAACATTTTTGTTGAAGGATTAATGGAGGATTATGACAAGGATAGTGGTGAGGCCTTTAACCTACCAACTAGGTCGTTTCTTTGACGACGACTTGAAAAACAATCTTGGCAATTTGAGCAGATGTTCAGCCAAGAGGTGAAAAGCATACTTAAAGACATGCGAGATAATAACGCTATACACAACAAGTTGCTTGAAGTCCTGGTTAATAAAGCTCACGAAGGTGGATCTGCTGATCATTCCAGGCAGCTTCTTTTCAAGAATAACCCATTGCCAACAGTACAGGCTGATACATGATCTGCACGGCTCAAAATGATTGACTTAGAAAAAAGTGGCGGGCCAACCAGCAGATCAAACGGATTTGATCAAAGAGCAGAAACATCATCTGTTGATATGGTCGAAGTTCAGAGTATGATTGATTCGGCCTTGAAAAAGGGGCCGAAGTTTCCAAAATTCATTCACCCATATCCTGCCTTTGAGTACCCCAAGGGGTTCATGATCCCAGATTTCAGCATTTTCGCTAGAAAGTCGTCTATGTCATTGTTAGAACACGTGGCTCGATTCACTGCTCAATGTAGGGACATTAACAGTGATTTCCATAACCTACGATTGTTCATTTTCTCATTAACCAGCTTAGCATTTGCCTGGTATATCAACCTCCCACCCAACTCCATCCAAAGTTGGGAATAACTATTTGAGAAATTTCATGACCAATTCTATTAATCAGGGATGGACGTGTCAGTATCTTCTTTGGCCAGGATGCTCAAGCCTCTAACGAGTTGTCAACGAAATACCTTACGAGGTTTAAGTCGGCCAAAAACTGGTGCCGAGTACCTCTCCCTAAAGTCGAGTTCGTTAAGCTTGCCCTAAACGGCCTAGATGTGGAGTACAAAAAGAAATTCTTAGGGGAAAATTTTCGAGATATGTACAAACTGGCTCAACATGTCAAGCAATATGATTATTTGCTCCGAGAGGAGAAGATCTCGATATACCTATCATGAGGAACAATCTATAAGAACTCTACGGTCAGTTATGCATCGGCCGATGGAGAAGAGTCCCAATATGCCAGTATAGACGCGGCCGAGATAGTAATAAAAAAACCATACATATGCAAACCATTGGCTCATGTTAACTCCAACGATGCCAAAACCTATTCGGCCTCTGTGGAAGCTGCTGTCAAAAAGTCCAAAGTCTACACTTTCGACATCACCAAGGCCGACGCCATCTTCAACTAGTTATTACTTGTGAAAATTGTCAAACTTTGGCCAGGGCATAATATTCCCAAGGCTGAAGATTTGAAAGGAAAAACGTATTGTAAGCACCACAACTCGAACAAACATACGACAAACAATTGTGTCATATTTCGTGACATCATCCAAAGCTGGATCGACAATGGTAAGCTTAAGTTCCCCGAGAAACATATGATCGTTCACGTCGATCCTTTTCCTTCGACGACAGTGAGCATGGTAGATGCTCATCTACCAAAGGATAAAGGAAAAGGGAAGGCCGAGTTCATTCCAATGCAATTCATCTTTAAGCAAAACTCTCGGCTGCGATTGAAGATTGATTTATTTTCAAATGAGCCACCTAAAGATTTTTTAAGACCAGCTATTGTCGAGTCAATGTCAGACTCTAGCACAGAGGAAACTGATAGACCGATATTTTTATGTAGTCGGTGCAAAGCAAACGTCATCTTAACTGAGTCGAAGGAAAAGCCACTTCAGGCTGAAATACCGCAATGGATGCCCACAGTTACGGCAACATCCCAAAAGGTACTTGGTGCAAGCCAACGCTAGAAAGTTTTCGATAGGCTTAGCTTCCAAGTACAAGATAACAAGCCATCTTCGGCCAGACGATGTCTTAACTTTGACGCGCCGTTTTACAACGAGGAGTATTGTGTGTGCAACTCTAGTAGTTCAGGTTCATTAGCCAACCAGCGCACCTTTAAACCATCTGAACCACGTGACCAACATTGGTATACCTACAACTCCTCCACCGATGTATATATCGCGTTGTCCAAATCACAAAAACGTCGGCGCTAAAGAATAGACTGTATGGCTCGTTGACGAGCAGCCCAAACTACCTTGACCACCAAATGGCAACTGAAAGAAACAATGGATACGAAGATGACCGACAACCTCTGGCCCTCATGGCCGAGCTGCTTCAAGGAAAGAAAGTGATCGATCATGACTTTGAAACCACGATTGAGGAATCCGAAAAGCAAATTAAACTACTTCTTTGGCCTAGGGAGATGAAAGCTCACCTCGAGCACTTCCAGAAGTAAACCGAAAGCAAGCTTCCTCCACTACCCCCACAAAAGCCATTAATCAAAGTCCGACGGAATCTCCACCCATTGTTTCTCAGCGAAGCTTTAGAATACATGTGGGAATTCCACAAGAAGCATTCGGCTAACGACTTATACACTACTACAATACAGGCTATCACCAGCAGAGCTAAAACCGACAAGAAATCCAATTTCTGTTGGAAATTTGGCAAAAAATCCGACATAAAACAATGTAATGTCGGATTGGAATAGGGACACTAATGCTAGCGTCACGAAAGGGCTTCAATGTCGCTTTGTATGCTTAATCTGCCACTACTCAGCGTGAGTTAAAAGTGACACTCAAGCTGACGTCAGTTTAAAGCGTCGTATAATTCAACCTAGTGTCGGTTAAAAGCGACGTGAACTAATAAAATAAACTATATATATCCAACCTAATGTCGGTTTTATCCGACATCATGATAAGATAAACTAATAAAATATTCTTTAACCGACGTCAGATAACAATTAAATAAATAAAATATTCAAACTAGTAACACTCTTAACCGACACCACCTTTGTTAATAATAATAAAAAAATTTGAAAATCTGCACTCGTTTCCAATTAATTGTAACTAAAAAAAATTGTTTAACCAAAATAATAAATTTAAGTATAGGCCAAAACAAACATTAATAAAAATAATTAACAAGAAAAATAGTGCCAAAATATACAAATATTTTACATCTAACATTCCACATAATATACAAAAACTAACTGTTGGGTTCTCAGTCTATTTGGTGGTTGCGGCTGAAATCTTTGAAGTAACATCGCAATCAACTGATTCTGCCGCTACTTTGATTGTTCCATCTTAACCTCTAGGTCCGCCATCCATTTATTAGTATTTTCTTGCCTCATCCTCAACTCATTATTTTGAGTCATCAACACTGCCATTGAACTCTTAGATGACCTCCTAGAGGAATTTGATGTAGAAGATGAAGAAGATGCATAGGACACCATATCAGGAGTCACCCCATGACCATATCCTCTGACTCTATTATGAGTCTCAGGACCCATTGTATCAATATAAACTCGATTCCTAAGTTCTTCATTATCCTCTTGTCCCGACTCAATCAAAGTTTGTAGACTGCTCTCCATTGTTGCCTTGCATTACAATTTTTAAAAATAAAAATTCAAACAATCGTAAAACAGATAAATAAGCTATAGATAATAAAAATTAATAACAACAAAACACTAACATGAAAAAATCAATTACCTATACACTCCGAAGTTTCATCAATCTAACTTTTATCTTTTCGTGTATGACATTCATGAAAAAAGGTTACATGATCTGCCTCTTTCCCATGCTTCTTCCGCTTTATCAAAAATAAAATTTCTAACAACTATAGATTATTTAAAACTAATAACATTTCTTCAAAATGTACAATCCATACAAATTCTTGCCACACTCTTGCAAAAGATTTGGTTCCAGTAGTATGGTTCATTGTTTTCATTTGTCTATTAATCTTATTTTTTTCAGCAACCTGAAAAAAAAAAACACAAAGTTTTTAGACAAATTTAAAGTGATAACGAAATAAATCATAACAATTACCCTTGTTTTTTCTCTATTCCAGTAAGCTACCAATGCAACCCACTGTGCAGGATTCACTTCGCGAAGAAGGTGACTGCGCACCTCCGCTGCTTTGTTAGTATAAAACTTTTTTTTTAACTTATTTCTAAACTCTTTGTGCGCATGCTCTGCAACCTTAAGCGTCATATGGCAGATCATAGGCATTTTTACTATTTCTGCATCTTCAAAAAAAAAACATTTCCCTACATCCATAAAAAATAAATAAATAAACAAATAAATAAATAAAAACCAAGCTAATCAATTATTATTACTATCATTGACTTGTTCTTCTATTTTCAAGTAAAAATAAAAATATCTATACCTTTATTCTCTTCCAGAAAACTTCCTTATCTTCTTCCTTAATCTTACGCCAATCACTCACCAACGGGAGATTTCTGTGGTCTCTAACCTCCCCTGCTATATATTTTGCAAAAGCACTAGAATTATCACTAATGCATTTTCTGGAAGAATCAAATGAACAAAGTTGTTTCGTCCATTTGGGAATTGAGGATCCACGCCTCCATTGAGATGTTCCTTATTAATACCACAAAAAAAAAAAAAAAAAAAAAAAAAAAAAAAAAAAAACCAGGAAAGCAATGTAAATTTTCAATTTAAGCATAATATAAGTTTAAACACAAAACAAAAATTGAATTTAATAATAATTCAGAAAAGAACCGACTTCGAACTCCTCCTCTTCCAAATGAAGTTCGTCATAACGTTGATCTTCACTAGAATTATCCATAGCACAAGTTAGTGGAAGGAGCAGGAGTATGGCAGAAATGAGGGAAAGAGTAAGGCTGAAATGGGAGAAGAAAAGGGAGTAAATGAGACAGAAATGAAAGATAGAAATGGAAGCACGGAAGTAATGGGAAAGAAGAGGGTTTGAATATGGATTAAAACTTAGCTTCGAAATATGAACACGTTACGTCGGTCAAAACTGACACTATATCTGAATAATTGAACTTTGCGTTGGAATAATTGGCAGTAGTGTCGGAATAATTGAACTTTGCATCGGAATAATTGAACTTTACATCGGTTCAAACCGACACTATCATTGACACGACCTAGATACACGCAGCTTGACACACTTTTGACTGAAAAGCCGTGGCGTCGAAATAGGGACAGTTTTACGTCGGTTTAAACAGATGTGACCCTGACAGAGTAGCAGGCGTCTCGAAATTAGGCAAGTTTGCGTTGGTAAAAACTGACGTGAGGCTGACATGTCAGATGTGGCGTCGAAATAATCAGAGGTTGCATCGGTTAAAACCGACGCCAACTCTAACACGTACTGAAAAAGCTCTTCTAAACCATTTGCCTGTGCAAAAAAAAGGGGGAAATTCCTGCCCAAAATATTTCAATTAAACCGATGCAGATGACGTATGCCGTCAACTAAAAGCAACAGGAAACAAGCCAATAAAAAAAAAAAGATTTAACCCAAAGTTAAAAAATAAGCAGTTATGTTATCTCATATAGTATTTTAATAAATAAAATTTAACTTATATATAATACTTAATAAAAAACAGAAATATAATTTTATGATAAGATATCATCACACACAAATTGAAACATGGTCTAATCAATACATAAAATAATTAATATATATATTCCCTGTCATCATCTGTTAGCTCGTCGTCGGCATTGGCATGATTAACGAACTTGGTAGGCAACGGTAATGATTCAAGAAAATGAGTCTTTTCCACACCAACCCTTGTATGGAAATTTTCATTATCAAGAATTCGATCATCCAAGTTAGGTATGGCATAATCATTAATTGCACCACTATCCTTTAATACGTCAAACAAATCTCTCAGCTGGGTTCGAACAACTACGTGCCAAACTTTTTCAATTGTGTCCTCCACGTAAAATGCTTGTAATGCTTGTGATGCTAATATGAAAGGATCCTCTTTAAATCCCAATTGATTGAAATTCACCATAATAAATCCATATTGATCGGGTCTTCATTCTTCATGGACTTTCACTATTAACCAATTCGCACTTAAATAACATCACAACTCGACCCCAAACTAATTTAAATCTACTTAAATAAATTTAAATCTACTTAATAAATATATATTTACATATATATATAAATTTAAATATACTTAATAAATATATATATATATATATATATATTTAAATCTACTTAATAAATACACACACACACACACACACACACACACACACACACACACACCATTGAACTTGATGGGATACGAATTCTACGAAACTAATTTCAATGATCCAACCGTCAAACTTGTTTGTATATGCTTCGAAATCGCATTGGCAAAAAATCGCAAAAAAAAAAAAAAAAATTCAGAGATCAAGTAACGAGACAAAACTTTTCGACGGTTATAAAATGAAAAATCATGATTTAAGTGTTAGTGAATATATCGTTTTGATGGGATACGCATCCTTCGAAACTAATTTCAACGATCTAACCGTCAAACTTGTTTATATATGCTTCGAGATCGCATACTCCAAAAGATTACAAAAAACAAACATTCAGAGATCAAGTAACGGGACAAAACTTTTCAATGGTTATAAACAAAAAATCATGATTTAACGGTGATTTTAACTCCGATTTTGATTATTTTTTACACCTACACTCCTTGACCCTATATGAATACAATGAATGAATTTGATCTTCAATTTAAAATATTTACACTAGTGGATACCACAAGATCTTATGTTATACTTAATGAAAGTATAAATAAATTCTAAGTGTTAGTGAATCTATTGTTTTTATGGGATATGCATTCTACGAAACTAATTTCAACGATCCAACCATCAGACTTGTTTATATATGCTTCAAGATCGCATACACCAAAAATGGAAAAAAAAAAACATTCTGAGATCAAGTAACAGGACAAAACTTTTCGACCGTTATTAACGAAAAATCACGATTTAACGGTGATTTTAACTCCGATTTTGATGATTTTTTGCAGGTACGCTCCTTAACCCTATATGAATACAATGAATGAACTCGATCTTCAATTTAAAATATTTACACTAGTGGATACCACAAAATCTTATGTTATACTTAATGAAAGTATAAATAAATTCTAATTATTAATTTAACATAATTATTCTTATATTACTAAATATTATAAGTCCATGTTATATTGAATATTGTTAATTTAACATAAATGCTTATAAATATTATTCATTTCCATTTTCTCATAACAATTCAAGTGACAAAATTAAATAATTTGACTAAATATTTATTAATTTAACAAAAATAGTAGAAATTTATCTAAGTACTTAAATTAGAATTTTTAAATAAATAAACTTGTGTATCATACAATTTAAAAATGAAAGAATTTAGTGATAAAATTCTGAATTATGGAAGAATTCCGTCGTCGATCAATTCTTTATGTACTTAACCAACTCAAAAAAATTCCCTACAAAAAATAAATTGTAAATAAAAATTAAACATAAGAGGAGAAAATAAAAATATTACAAGTAAGGAAAACTTACTGTTGTGAAGAAGGAACAAATGAAGTTGGAAGAACAAATAAGAAAGGTGCAAGAGAGCACACATGGGGAGGGTTTGTAAATGGGAAGAACGAATAAGAAAAACGCAAGAGAGGAAGAAGAATACACGGGGGATAGTGTATCATCAATTTGTCGCTTACAACCAACACTGGGTTTCAAAATATTTAAAAAAACTAAAATCTATGTCCCTAAGAACCGACACAGGCTTTAAAATATTTTAAAAACAATAATTAGCGTCGACTAGAAGCAACACTAATATTTTATGTAGCTTAAAAGCGACACTGTATTATTTAAAGCGACACTAGTATTTAAAAATTATTAAAATGTATGTTGGTTTTAAGCAACATTAAATGTTTATGTCGGTTTAAAAACGACATTAAATGTTTATGACGCTTATAAGCGATGGTAAATCCAACGTCATGTGCAATAAGTGTCGCAACTGTCTAGTCTGACATTATATTATATTAAACCGACGCCACCTACTTACATTAGAAGGCTTTTTTGTAGTAGTGATAGGGTCTACCAAAAGCATGCCAAGAGGCTCTTGATCTGGCATTAACTTGCCCTGATATCGAACAAATCATCCAAAAAACCATGGATCCGAGGATGAAGGCTAGATTCCAGTATATACACGAGGCTCAAGTTCTCTGCTTTGAGGTAAACCTATATACCGATATTCATCATGTCGACCTTTCCTTCTCCCTTGAGAACCTCCAATATTTGCGGTATCATTTTGAAGTTTTCTCGGCCATTGCCCTCTTCGGTCTCAAGACCAATGAGAAGGAACTTATGGCGCAATTAAATGCTTACCTGGACATGAGAAACACCCGCATCGCATATCAGGAGCGGACTCGCAAGGCTTCACAAGAGCAACACAAGGTCCTCATGCTGAATGAGCCCGAAGTCGATGGCCAAAACAAAACGCGTCTAGTGGATGCATCGCATGAACGTATTATCGTGGCGACCAAATAAGATTAGGCGGATAATGCCCATGAGTAAGATACCCTGCCCGGAAATTCTAGAAGATGAAGATCACAATCCAATGGGCCATTCGATATGTCGAATGGTTGGTGAACATCGTCCCTGTTTTAAAGAAAAGTAGTGCTCTACGTATTTGTATCGATTTTCAAAATTTGAATTTGGCAACCCCTAAAGATGAATATACAATGCCAATTTCAGACTTGTTAATCGATGCAGCAGCAAACCATTAGATGTTATCCTCCATGGATGGCTATACTGGTTACAACCAAATTTTCATTGCCGAGGCCGATGTCCACAAAACCGATTTTCGTTGCCCGGGGGCACTCCGGACTTACGAATGGGTCGTTATGTCGTTCGGCCTGAAAAATGCTTGTGCCACATACCAAGGCGCTATGAATACTATTTTTCATGATTTAATTGGCACCATCGTTAAGGTATATATCAATGATGTTGTGGTTAAATCGAAACATCGTCGAACGCATTTAGATGATCTTCGATAGGCCTTCCTTCGTATACGCCAACATAACCTTAAAATGAACCATGCCAAATGTGCCTTTGGTGTATCGGCCAACAACTTCTTAGGTTTCCTTATACATCATCGTGGTATCGAGGTGGATGCGAATAAAGCTTGAGCAATCATTGATGCTCCGCCCCGACAACCAAAAAGCAATCACAATCGTTACTCGATAAAATCAATTTCCTCCGCCATTTCATTTCTAATTCGGCAGGGAAGATGAAAGCTTTCTCCATACTCCTAAAACTTAAGGATTCTGACAAATTCGAATGGCGCGAGGAGCACCAGGACGCCTTCACACAAATTAAGGTTTCCTTCGCTACCCCATATATCTTTGTGCCACCTCGGTGCGACAAACCCCTCAAATTGTATATCTTGGCCACCGAGGAGTCCGTTGGCTGTTTTCTTGCATAAGACAACGACATAGGGCGGAAGCATGCCATTTTTTATCTTAGCCGGAACCTTAACTTGGCTGAGAAAAATTATTCACCCATCGAGAAATTTTGTTTAGCTTTGTTTTTCACTGCGTCTAAGCTCAGGCATTACATGCTCCCTTATATTACCCAAATTATCACCCAAATAGACGTTATTCGATACATGCTTACTTGGCCGATAGTGAAAGGCCGAATTGGAAAATGGACAATGGTACTGTCCGAATTTAGTTTGCAATATGTGCCCCAAAAAGCTGTAAAAGGACGGGCGCTGGCCGATTTCTTAGCTCAACACCCCTCTCCATACAGTTTTAGGAGCAACGATGTCGAAATTGGCATGGTAGAAACACGTGACAATTATTAGACGATGTATTTTGATGGCTCTAGTACCTCGACCTCGGCTGACATTAGAATCGTCATTTAGTCCCCTGACCACCATCGATGGTATTTTTCTCTCAAGTTGGATTTCGATTATATAAATAATCAGGCCGAATACAAAGTTCTTATCATCGACCTTAACGTCATTCATGGCTTGAGGGCAACTCGCGTACTCATCCTTGGTGATTCAAAACTTGTGATTAACAAACTCAACGTGGACATTTCATTGCATGAGTTGTATTATGACACCCTATTATATGGTTGTCAGTTGTTTAGCCGAATCGTTTGCAGGCATTACATTTAAGCACATCTCATGAACTCGAAATACTGAAGCAGACAAACTGGCTCAAATAGCCTCTGGAGAATAACTCCTAAGGGGCGAATTAGGCCGGGTCATACCATATGATCCGCACACAAGTGATGTCCTTACCTTTGTTGTTGGAACGAGAGAAACCTGTAGATATCTGCGCGGTCGAGACATTACTAGACGATTTGATAAGTTTAATTATGTAGGATCTTGATAATCCTAGTAAACACGACTGCAAGACAAGGGTACATGCCACGAATTACATAATGTATCAAAATGAGCTATACCGAAAAGGTGAAGACAGTCTGTTGTTATTGTGCTCAGCCCGGAAAAAGTCGTCTAAGCTATTACGGAGGTACATGAAGCAATATGCGAGGCTCATCAATCCGGACGCAAAACATGATGGTTGCATCGAATACGCTCGAGGTTGTGTACAATGTCAAATCCATGGGCCCGTACAGAGAGTCATGGGCAAACTACTTCACTCAATCACTAAGCTATAGCCGTTTAAAGGATAGGCTATGGATGTGATCAGTAAGATTAAGCCATCTTCTGGATCGGTGAAACATGCATGGATACTTGTAGCAACCAACTACTTCACCAAGTGGGTCAAAGCAAAGTCATACGCCGAATTAACATCTACAGAGGTCTGCAATTTTGTGGAGGAAAATATTGTGACGAGATTCAGTGTATCAAAAACGATTATAACGGACAACGACATGATTTTCACAACCGACAAGTTTAGAGAATACACGGTGAGTTTAAAAATTCATCTTGATTAGTCCACGCCGTATTACCCATAAGCAAATGGATAGGCTGAAACAAGTAATAAAGTTTTGATCGGTATCCTTGAGGAAATGAAAAAAGAAAAGTCTGGTATGTGGCATTTGAAGTTAAACGAGGCATTATGGGCATACATAATTTCACTCCGGTCAGCAATAGGGACAACCCCGTATGTGTTGACTAATGGACATGACGAGATGTTATCGGTCAAGCTAAGCAGAAACTCGTTCCGAGTTATCGAATAAAACAGTTTATTCAGTGCAGAGTATAGTCAGGCCATAAGGCAAGAGTTAGAAGACTTAGATGAAGCTTAGCTCGATGCCTATAACTTACTGGTGGTGCAAAAAAAGATTGCCGAATGAGCTTATAATCGACAAGTTAGGCAAAAGATGATCGGCAAAGGTGAATTAGTATGGCGAACCATGTTGCCAGTAGGGATTAAAGACCCTAGATTTGGTAAATGGTCACCGAATTTGGAAGGACCATTCGTCGTGCACAAAGTTCTTGGCAAGGGGGCATACCACCTCAAGGATCAAACTGGTTTAATTCATAAATTGTCAATCAATGGGAAATTCTTAAAGAAATATTATCTGGTCACTTGGAAAATGCAAGAATAAAACTTTAGGGTTAATATCAGTTTACTACCCTCAAGTTTTGTGATTTTTAACATTTAGTACATGAAGTTTTTTTCGTCCCAGAATCATACCTAAAGTGTTAATTTTGGGACAGTCTCATACATCTGTTAGTCCGGCAGTTAAGTCTTCCATTAACTGATGACATGGTGCCCACGTGGACAATGACTGGGTGCCACGTGTCAATAAGGGTCTCACGTGGATATTAAAAATTAAAAATTAAACATTAAAAAATAAAAAAATTACAAAAGAAAAAGGTCGTCTTCTTCCCCAACAGAACTCGCTCGATCCTCGGCACCCACCCAATTCGCCGCCGCCACCCCATCCCTGGTCAACCCGGCCCACCTCCTTCAGGTCTGCACCATTCTCCACCAGCAATAGAACTCGCCCGAGTCACATCTCCACTCAAACCTCAACTCCTCCGCCTTCCAACTCACCCACGAGTTCTTCCTCTAGGTTTGCAACTCCTTCCCCCTTTCATGGCGGTGCGTCTACCTCTTCTTTTAATACACTCAGTCCCACCACCCCGATTTCACCCACATCGCCGCCTCCTAGCAATATATATTTATGGGTAATCAAAACCTAATAACTTCAACAAGTTTGGAATAAAAAAAAAAATTTCTAAGGAAAAGAGATTAAAAATGGAAAACTTTGAATATTATTAAAAAAAAAACCCAACAATTTTGTTCAAGAAAAATAGGAAAAATAGGAAAAAATCTTTACCTTCCAGAACATTGAAGTGTGTTTTGGATCATATGAGAGAATCAAATTGTTAAATCCAAATTTCTAAGCCGATTTGTGTGAATTTTGTAAGTTATTTACAAGTTGAGGTCGGTGCCGTTTCTTATTGTTGGCAAAGTGAACTTTGTAAGGGGATGAGTCGCAGAAGGTGGGATGGAGACGAAGTAGGGGGACCTGGGTTCTCTGTGGAGAGAGGTGCTGCTGGTTGAGCCGTTGGTCTTCTTGGATTCGGGTTCGTTGGGGAGTTTGGGTGTGGTGTGTTGGTGAAAATGGCGGTTTAGGGAGTTTCGGAGTGGGTTGTCTGGAGGAGAAGTGGATGTGGGATATAGTTGGTCGGAGAAAATAGCAAGGACAAGGTGGGTACTTCGGAGAAGATAGAGGTGGGTGGGACGCGGATAAGAGAAGGGAAGGAGATCAAACTCTTCTTCTCGGAGGAAGACGATTGAGCCCAAATTTTTAAATTTTAATTTTTTTTTTTTAAATATCCACGTGGCCATATTGACACTTGGCTCTATGTCATTGTCCATGTAAGTGCCACGCCACCAATTAACGGTTGATTTAACAGCAACCCTAACAGATGTATGAAAATGTTCCAAAATTATGACTTCATGTACCACTCTGGGATGAAAAAACTTGATGTACCAAAAGTTGAAAACCAATAAACTTCATAGTAGTAAACTGAGATTAACCCAAAATTTTATTTCATTGATTTTAAAAAGGCATACAAGTTAAAAGTAGTTAAGCATCCTACAACTAAAGACAAAATCCTAAGGAGTTGAAGGAAGAAAAGCTTCAAGAACAGCCTTCAGTTCTAGCCACTTTACTTCGTCTATCATAACCTCAGATTGCCGTGTTATCTTGTTAAGCTTCAGTTGCTGAATCTGCTTTGCGCCAACTGCATACTCCGCTAATCGAGGTTTGTTCGACTCAAAATCTTTTTCAAGCTCAGAAGCAACGCCAACCTCTGATGTTGAAGTTTGGTAATTTAACGATCAAGGTCGCCCAGTTTTTCCTTCTTCGCCTTTATTGCCTTGAGTTTTGGATGGAGAGCTTTATGAGCAACCATTGCAACCTTGAGGTTGTCATTTGCCCGAAGAGCCCTCTTGAAAATAGTAAAATATTGTTGAGTTCTTTCTAGGACAGATGACAAATGAATAACAGACTCATTGCTCAGCAGGCTGCCGGATGCAAAGTTGTTCAGGCACTATCCCACATATTCGAGACTTTTGCATTGTAGGATTTGTGAGGTCAAGAAGGACAGAAACTCTTGTAGCTTGGCGAATATATAGATTTGGCCATTGTTGTAAAAGGCTCGGCAGCCTTCCCAGAGGTACTGGAGAGAAGGGCATCGAGCTTGACCTTCTATGAAGGCTACACATAAAGAGTTGTTAGAAAAGAGAAATTAAAAAGACGGTAGATAAGGAAGTTGTGTTAGACCTGCCGAGAAGAGACTTCAGCCATGTCTACTGGTTCGTTGCTTGAACCCAGAAAGCTTAATGGTCGAGCCTAGTGTTTAATGCAGCATTTTCATTCATGCGATCGATGAAGGCTATCTATGTTTGATGGCCACTCGGGTGGCCAGGAAATATAAATAACGCCCTTTGGCGTATAGAATTTTTGGTGAAATAAGCGATTGGGCACTGGCATTTAATATCTTCTTGGTTTAGAATTCCAAGGCAGGAAATTAATAAAAGAAAATGATGAGGGTTCTTACAAAGGTCGAAGTGATCTCCTGAAGAGGAATGCCGAGATTCTGGTCTTGAGGATGAACTGGCATCTCTGTCGTCGCTTTTGGTTCAACAGGAGGTGCCGTTTCATGTCCCATGCTTACTTCGGTTGCAAGAGCATCGACTTGGCCAGCCACCTCGACCTCTGGTTAAGAATTGGTTGAAAGTTTAGCCGGTCGAGGGCGTTTCACCAGTGAGGGTCATTCGCTCTCATCCTCTTAGACATAAAGGATGATTAGTTGTCAGTTGGGAGATATAGTTAAAATAAAAAAACATAGAAGGAGATTTTCATACCTCTTCTTCCAAGACGACCACTGGAGTTACCTTTGGATTAGGGGAGAGTTTATCTCGGCCGTGGTGGCCACCACCTCCACTATAGTAGTTGCTCGGTCGATATTAGCAAGAGCAACGACCAACTCTAGAGGTGTAAGTTAATCGACCACAGGTGCAGCGACCGGTTCGACCACAACAACGGCTTGCATAGCGGGTTGAACAACTGTCATTTGACCCACAATTGGAGCCAAGGGTTTAGCGGCACTTCTGCCGAGACCTGGTTAACGGAAGAATGAGAGAGGCACTAAGAGTGGTTGCTCTTGTGGTTTGACTCGAAATAACATGTATCTCCCGCTCTCCCTTCTTTGCTTTTTTCTTGAGGTGTTTTTGACGCTGGGCAACGTTACCAGTAGTCTCGGCCTCCAGGTGTGGCCGTTTGCTCGGTACGGTCAGTGCAGCAGGGGCCGCTACTGGAATTGGTTTGGTTAAAGGAGCGGTGGTCACAACTTTCTTAAGAGGATGAGCAAGTTTTTATTTTTTGCTGCGACCATCGCAATCATATTGGCTCATTTTATGGCACGATCACCTAGAAAATTGAGTTTGAGTCAAAACGAAGTTTAAATGAAGGAAACTAACAGAAGTAAAATATATATACCTTGAGCCGTTTCTTTGGATTTTGGGGCGAGAATCTTCCTTAGTTAGTCGCCGAAAAGTTTCTTTGAAACTTCCTCGACCGAAATACCGAAGAAATCGTTGACATAGGCATCCCACCAATCGGCGAAGGTACTGGTGCAATGGGTTTCTGGGATATTCAGTTGAAGGCGGAACTTAGTGCACCGTTCTTGGAATTCCCATTCGGCTTCATTGCATTCCCTTTCCGAGGAACTAGAAAAGCGTTCTCGGCTCAAGAGCGAGCGAGAAGTGAGGAGTGGCATAGGACAGGCCTGAAGATAGCCCAGCTGACAAGCCGTGAAGTGAGGGTGGTAAACTTCCCAATTGGCCCGTCGAGCATCGCAGCCGAATAGAAGGTCACGAGTGAAGACAAATGACTTTCAAGCTTGTCGAAAATCGGCATATTCTGCTTCTTCCCACTCCGATGTAGGGAACTTGATGAAAGAAGGGTATTTCTGGAGGTGGCATACCAGAAACTCGTTGTCCGGTGAATCTTCAGGGCCGAAGAAGTACTTAAAGACATCTTCAGTCGCATGAGTGGGGTGCAATGCCAGTTAGAGGCCCATCGCTTCGGAGGAATTAAGGCTAGGAATTTTTCGGCCTCAGTGTGCAGAAGTAAACCTGCAGCCATAGTTAAAAGACCCAGAGCGGGCCGTTTTAGTGCAGATCAATTCTCCTTACTGAAGCCTCAACCAAGCACCGAGAAAGGTTGGCGAGAATGGTTGGGATGAGGGCTAGGATGTGGCCATTAGCCAGAGCTTCGGCCACTGGCATATTCTCGGCTAGACACTTATTCGACTTGGTACAAAAAAATGAATTTATTGTATCAATATAACAAGAAGGCTTTGTGTTCCTTGTTCTTGAGATCTTCCCCCTCTAAGCCAGCGAAGTGGGTGATCAAAGTGTTGTAATTGAAGAAGTTTTTCTGCAGCTTGTGCACATCGTTTTTCGACGGTTCCTGGTCGTTTTTCATTAAGGCTTCAACGGTATGCTCGTCGAAGACTGTGTTCAGATCGAAGTCGAATTAATACCGAGAAATAATGGTATCAACTGGAATACCAGAATGAACTGGAAAACCAGAAGGGGAAATGCCAAGTATGGCTGTGACGTCCAACATAGTCGAGTCAATGAGGTTGAGAAGAAGGACCATAGTGTTGGTGGCCAAACATCAGAAGCTCAGGGCGACCATTAAGAGCTCTCGATCTATGTTGATTTCAATGATTAAGAGTTTAATGGCATAAAAAATGCCGAGAGTTTTCCATTCGCCCCATAGTGAGGCTCCATCCGAGTAACCCAAGTAGCCTAGGCCGCAAGGGTTGAGGGCCAAGCTCCCTAAGGTTTGGTCGATTCCTACTTCGGCCAGTCATACCCTTGAAATAGAGGTTTAAGGCAGTTGGCCTTCAACATCTGGGTGATGATTTATGGGATGTCCTTCTTGAAGAAGGGTCTCAGAGTCTGGTGGAAGGCTCTCGAGTCATCTTCGGATTGGATAGTTTTGATGGCATTCCGATCAATGATGTCTCGGCACTTGTTGCATTCCTCAGTAAGCTAGGTGATGAAGGTATTGGCAGCCATTGATGAAAGCTTGAAGGTTTTCTAGGTTTCAAAGTTTGGTTTCTGGGTTTAAGAGCAAATGGTAAGAAATTCTGAAGTTTTGAAAGCGTAAAATGTCAAGTGAATTTAAGCTGGGTATTTATAGGCACTTGGGAAAAAGATCAACAGTTTGACTTTAAAAGAATGAGGAGTAAATTCGACCAAAGAATTTTGTAATCATGACAGATATTCAAAGATCCAGGTGAAGATGTCGAAAAGCTTGCGAATCAAGGATGCACTATTGCGTGTGATGGCGAGGTTTATGGCGAATGGACGTTTCAGTGCCTGCACACTTTGACGTCATTATTAAGGAAGGACAAGTGGGCTGACAATGGCATAGCCACCCACAAAGCTAAGGTGGGTTGTAGCCCAGGGAAGTTTTCTGTAAAGGTAGTGCTATCCATGCACTCATTTTTACTTCTTGCACATTTCTCTTAATTGTTGGTTGTTCAGATTGAATGAATTCAAGATGATCACTAACAAAATATTAATAAGGTTGTGTTGGAAGTAAAATGGGTTTGTGAATAGATCTATTCTTTTGTAAACTCATGCTTATAGCCTACTCAATTTCAATACGGAATATTATTTAATGTATATTTAGTAGAGGATAGAGGTAGTAAATAATACGTTTTATGCTAAAAATTATAAATTAGTTCTATCTCCATTCCCCCTTTATTCTATTCTTTAAAGAAAAAGACCATTTACCCTATGTAATTTAGCTTCTGTGCTTTTTACTCAAGAAAAGATTAATAAAGTTCTTTAAATACACAATTTAATCCCTATCTCCGCAATTCTTGACTTTCTGTTGCAATTTTCCAATGAAAATTTTACCATTCGACTATATCCGCATTATATATAATTTATTTAGTATTTATAATATTTTATAAATTATATATTTTATATTATATATATAATAAAATAAATTTCCTTACCTGTCCAATTTCTAATGAATCAAGATAACCGTTCGTTCCGAAATTTTGATTTGTTAAATATTACTGATTTTACAATATGAAATATGAAAAAATAACAACCTAAATCTTCAATCTTTCCTTACATCAGTTCCTCACTTCTTTCTCTCATTCAAAACCGTGCATGAGACTTTCATCTCGCACGGCTCCTAAGTGATAAAAGAAAGAAGAACTCATCTTCTTTCTTTTTAGAATTTCTTGTAAAAAGAGAGTAAATAAATAGTGGTATAGATATATCATAAAATGGATTTCTTCCGTATTGGGATTGGGGGATCGGGCATTTCTGGAGAGCAACAAATGGGTTATATTATATCATTTCATGGCGGATCGGCAAAAATTTGTCCCTTTTTAATACATTTACCTCGCCGAACCTGGGGTTTTTGGTGCATACAACTATTTTTGTTGGAACGTCCGAATCATAGAGCTACGACACAATCAAACCCGAACGAACAAAGTGTTGAATTGAATCCCTAAAACGGACTATGTAATGTACTTTATCTGCTGGATTACGGGTGGGCATTTTGACGAAGAGAAATGTCTATCTATTTTATTTAGTTATTCAGTTAAACCAATGAGTCGTTATTGTAGCAGATAGCAACAACCATTTCATCCGACATGCGTAACTTTCTACTATTTTATTACTTTCTACTTTACTCTTTTATTTTCTTTTCACCTTTGGTACGTTCTTAATCTCTTTATTTACTTATTCTTGATTTAAATAGTAGGTTAATTATTTATATGATCCTTGAATTTATCAATTAGGATTATGATTTTGAGAATAGTTTATATTATATTGTTGTTATTTTATATTGATTATTATATAATTTTATATAAGCAAAAAAATAAACATATAATTTTATGGTACTATTTTTAGCTAATCCACCCAAGAAAAAAGTCATGGCTCCGCCCTTGTGGGCTGAGGAACTGCCACGTGGTAGGGAATCTGACAGGTTTAAGAGATCGTGCAATCTTATTTAATAAATGCGCTTGGGTAGAACTTATAGTCATTCTCGGCCCAATAGTATTTATCTAGAATCTTGTTATGGGCCGTCCAATCAAGGTTGGTCGAATCCTATTACGAAGAGGTTTGGTTTAGATAAGGGTGACTTTGTCAAATCTTAATGCAATAATGAGTCTTAAGGCTAAGGATGCTGAGAATTTGGGGATGAATCTGGATTATTAAAGAACTTGGTTCGAAGTCTTCTAGGAATTAGGATTGGCCGAGACCTGATCGGATTGGGTTGAAGAGTTCTAATCCTAGTCCATTTCTAGCTCGGCCATGAGGGGATTCGCTGCTATAAATAGAGAAATGAGTACATCATTCAAGGCCCCTCCAATTCAACACACAAATTGCCCTGTGCAAAGCTTCTTAACAACCTTTGAGATTTTATCTTCTCCCCTTTTTTTCCCGCCAACACATCTTCAGTTTGGATAAACAGCACTGTGAAGGCAACCAGCGACATCTTTAGTTTGGATAAACAACACTAGAGTCATAGAATCAATTGACCAATAAGCACTTTCAGTTTGGATAAACAGCACTGCTTCAAGACCGACTGGTTATTTATCCAAGTCTCAGTCGACAAGGATTTTCGAGTCCTTGTTGGTAGAGGTCATCTCATCATCCTTCTTGGCGAAGTGAGATGTTACAGGTCACTAGGCTAGACACGTTGAACGCCGAGTTGTTTTATGATTGGATATTTACAAGTACACTTTAGATTTCCACATTTCGACAGCCGAACCACATTTACCATCAAGACATACATCTCTTTCGAGTATTTGTGTCTATATAGTTTGTTGTCAGTTTGGCGTGCTTATACTTTCACGAATATAATCACCGTGACTAAACCTGGCGCCAACGATTTGTGAACTTCACAAATCTAGCATCCTTGTCTTCAGGCTCTAGAACCCAAAGGCCGAGACGTGTTCCTTCCTCAGCCGAAGTCACAAGATCAAGAAGTCAGCAGTGCGCTCAACGCGACATCAACATATTTTACTCCTCGGCCGAGCTCGGCCGTCGAGTTGGCATGCCTCGCATATAATCGAATGACGTAGTTAGCTCATTAGTTACTCGGCATGCGCGCCACGTAGGTTTGGTAGTTTTTAGGGTTAACAAATTCATATCACCTGTAAAAAATATTTTGTAAAATACTAGAAACTCGTAATCATTTGAACTTACATCTCATACCATCACAACATTCACTAAAATATTAGAGAAAAAATTATGATAGTTTATATGTTACATAATAATTTAGTGAATCGTTATTACCACTCCAAAAATTTCATTTTGGACTTCTCAAAAGTGTATTTTTATTTCTAAACATAGAAGGTATAGAGTGCAAAATAAAATTTTTGGAGTCCTAATAACAATTTTCAGAATTGAATTAAAAATAAAAAATAAAAAGAGAAGGTTTCATGAAAAGGGTTTGAACTAAGTTTATTTTAATAAAAAAACCGTGGTATAACTTTATTCAATGAAAAAAAAAACATAAATTTTAATGAAAAATCCTTAAATTTTAATAAAGATGACAAAAGGACTTAAATTTTGATAAAAACACACAACTTTAATATAAAAAAAAAATTTTAAAAAAAAAAAAAAAACTTGATCCTCATCCATCAAAGACACTGTTTATGAAACTGAACGGTACTACATTGTTTATGAAACTGAATGATACTACATTATTTTTGAAACTGAATGGTATTACACTATTTATGAAAATGAACAATATTACACTATCTATTGGTCCAGATTCATAAATAATGTATAGTAATTAGTATAGTTTCATAAATAATGTATAATAATTGGTACGGTTTCATAAATAGTGTCTCATTCTTGGTCCAATTTCATAAATAATGTCTAGTTCTTGATTCACTTTCATATATAGTGCCTAATTCTTAGTCATGTTTCATAAATAGTATCTAGTTCTTGGTTCAATTTCATAAATAATGTCTCTTTCTGTCAAGCTTCATAAATAGAATCTCTTTCTTGATCTAATTTTTTAGTTCAGTTCAGTTTGAGAAATAGTGCATTCTCTGCTTAATCAAGAACCGCATGAAAATGGTCAAGTCAGAAAAGCTACAAACTACCTTTTCATGGATGAGGTAAACTAGTGTTCAAACGGTCCGCTGGTTGATGGATTAAGAAGATGTCTGTATGCAAGTTCGATTGTCTGGACGAGGTAAACTGGATCTTAACCATAGAATAAATGTCTGTATTCGATTGTTTTTGAAAGGCAATAAAGGTCTGTATCCTCATCATCAACTTCATCTTCATATTGTACACCTGTAGAACTTGCTCTCCATGACCTCGTGAACTTAAACAGCCAACACTTGTGTATTCCGACGGACTGAATCATGCATGTAAAAAGAAGACCATTAGAATGTAGGGGAGTAGACCATTATGAGCCTAAAAGAGTAGGCTAAATCTCACAATAAGCTAGTAATAAAGTAATTCAAATTTATCTTCGAGAATCAAATATAAAACTTTTACTTTTTAGTGAACATGCCCCAAGTTAAGTTAATCTTGAGACCAAAATGACAGTTTTAAACGTGACCCGAAACATCGGCGCCGAAACGATTTTCTTCTCCCCCTGAAAACAGGCGTAGACTGCGTTTCACCGCCTCAGTTGCAGGATTCAAAACGAATCCCTAGCTTACTGCAGATTCCGATCGATTGCAAATATCCAGAGAAACAGAGAAACTCAATTGCAATTGGGGAAGAAGAACAGCCAAACCCTAAGTATCGATCAATAAATTCAGTATCCGTCCACAATGGGGAAGAAGCAGCACAGCAAAGATCGAATGTTCATAACCAAAACGGAGTGGGCCACAGAATGGGGCGGCGCCAAAGCCCAGCCCACCTCCACCCCCTTCAAGCGCCTCCCCTTCTATTGCTGCGCGTACCCCTCTCTCTCTATATTGCACTTTTTTTTTTGGACTCAATTTCAAGTTTTGTTTGTTAAATTTGGTGCCTTTCTTTAATTTTTGTTGCAGGCTTACGTTTACGCCTTTTGAAGATCCAGTGTGCACCGCAGACGGCAGTGTTTTTGATATACTGTGAGTTTTTCATATTATGAGATTCTTGGACACGTTTAATTTTGAGGGTTTTTCATTAGCTTCATTGTTTTTGCTGAGCGGAAATTTTGTGTGACATGAATTTTGTTTTTGGGTTTTGGGAAATGGGTGCAGGAATATAATTCCATATATCAGAAAGTATGGGAAGCATCCTGTTACTGGAGCTCCGCTGAAGCAGGAGGAGCTCATACCGCTAACGTTCCACAAGAATTCTGATGGTTTGTGCTTGTTAACTTTACTTTTGTATACGTTTATTGAATTATGTTTTCATTGGATAGAGTAGATAGGGGTTCATGTGTGATACGAGAAAATGTGGGATAGTACTACCTGTTTTAGTTAGTTGAAGTTGGAATATAAGCAAAACTGGAATTATGGCAGTCCATCGATGTTTATTTTTTCAGTCTTGTGTTGACGGAAATGAGCGTAGAATTTTTTAGTGAAAAATTCAGGACAGGACAAGTCTATCTGAGTGCATAAAAGAGTTGAAGTTGTAATGGAAATTTCGTTGCATATCTCCAACCAGCGAGTTGGAGAATGTTTATAGATGTATACATAAATTTTTGCATGAATTTAGTGGTTTATCGATAATAATCATAGAAAATGCAAAATAAGAAATTGCTTCCATGAGGTGAAGTGGTAATTGCTTTCCCAGTTTTAGAACCAATATAACTATGTAAGTTTTGCATAAAGGAACATAGCAGAAAGTCGTAAACCGTTAAGTAATTACATGTCCAGTTAGAACTTTGAGGTTAAAAGTGTTTCTGGTACCCCTTTGGTCAAACCAATTTCTACTACTTTGCTGTTGACAGAAATCTTATTGAAACTAGTTTCTAAGCACAGTTTTATATTTTTGGGTAAGCCCATCATCCAGAATCATTATGATGGATATTTTTTAACAATTAGTTGGTCTTGTTGTCAACCTTTGTGGGGGATATTATCAGCATAAATTTTCATAGTTTCTTCCTCTCTATATGAGTATGTCAGCCAGAGGTTTCTTCTTTGCTTCACAATTTTTATACTTCTGATTTGGCAGTTCATAATTTGTTGTTTAGGTATCATCTCTTCGATGATTGAAAACTTTTTTTCACTTGTTGTGTAGGAGAGTTTCAGTGTCCTGTTTTGAACAAAGTTTTCACTGAATTTACACACATAGTGGCTGTGAAGACAACTGGAAATGTCTTCTCCTATGAGGTTCGTTTTCTTGCTATTATATAGTTTCAATAGTGTAAGTTATATTTAGATTGTATGTTATACATACAGTTGTGCTGTATACTTTATTATCTCACTTTGGCTTTCTCTTTTTAGGCAGTTAAAGAACTCAACATCAAGACCAAGAATTGGAAGGAGCTCCTCACAGATGAACCATTTTCCAAGGAAGACCTGATAACCATTCAGGTACAATTTTGAGATAAATCCTGTTTCCTGTTTTATCAATATGTTGCAAGTTCTTGTTTGAATATCACATTGGTATTTATGGATGCTCTTTGCAGAATCCCAATGCACTTGACAGCAAGGTCCTTGTGGAGTTCGATCATGTTAAAAATAGTCTGAAAATTGATGATGAAGGTGAGCTAGAGGCTTCATTACCCTTGTGGGTCAACTAATAGTGTTATTTTTCTTGTAATAGTTTCTATTTATTTTCTTCTTTTTCATTTCATCTCTTTTTTTTTTTTTTTTTTTTTTTTTTTTTTTTTTTTTTTTTTCTCTTCAGATTTTAAGAGAATGAGTGCAGACCCAACCTATAATATAAATGTAAATGGAGATATCAAGCAGATGCTCAAGGAGCTTGGAACTGAAAAAGGAAGGCTAGCTGCACTGCATGGAGGAGGTGGTAGCAAGGCACAAAATGAACGGGCTGCTGCACTTGAAGCCATTTTAGCTGCAAGATCACGTATTAAAGAGGATCAGAAATCAAAACCGAATGGGGAGGTGAAAGCTCAGGCATATAGTATTGTGGATGCTGCTTCTGCTTCTGTGCATGGAAGAAGTGCTGCCGCCGCCAGAGCCACATCAAGTGACAAAACGGCTGCCCGAATAGCTATGCACAAGGCTGGTGAAAGGGCACCAGTGAATGCAAAGATGGTTAGTGAATTTTATTTATAATCTCTTTTACCCAATATTAAATGGTAGGAGCTACAGTATGATTGTGTTTATATTTTAAAAGAGTGGTGTTCTTCCAGCATCAATTATTTTTCCTCGATGTCTGTTTTAACACAATTATTAATTTCAGGTAAAGAGCAGATTCACCACTGGCGCTGCTTCGAGGTCTTTCACTTCTACCGCCTTTACTCCTGTTACTGAAAATGAATATGAATATGTCAAAGTTGAGAAGAATCCAAAAAAGAAAGGATATGTACAGCTACATACAACACATGGTGATCTGAACATTGAGCTACACTGTGATATAGCCCCCAGAGCTTGCGAGAACTTCATCACTCTTTGTGAACGTGGCTATTATAATGGAGTAGGTTTTCATAGAAGCATTAGGTATGGTGATATTCTTTAGTTTAAATTCCATGTTCATGTTAAATTCTTTTTGTGAATGAAAATAGCAATGGTTTACAATCTATCATTCTCTTTTCCGTGTAGGAATTTTATGATTCAAGGTGGTGATCCTACTGGAACCGGGACAGGAGGGGAATCTATATGGGGAAAGCCTTTTAATGATGAAGTGAACTCCAAGTTACTTCACTCTGGAAGGGGTGTTGTCAGCATGGCTAACAGTGGGCCGCACACTAATGGCTCCCAATTTTTCATCCTTTACAAATCTGCAAATCATTTGAACTACAAGCACACGGTTTTTGGTGGAGTTGTTGGTGGGTTGACCACGTTGGCAGCAATGGAAAAGGTTCCCGTTGATGACAATGACCGACCTTTGGTAAGTTCATAGTTTTTCTTTTATCAAAACTAGAGACCTACATTCATGCTTTATAATTTTTGGCTTTTCAAATTAGTTTTCATGTCTATTGATTTGATTGTAAGCATTTTATCAGGTGTCCATCATCCTAGTAAACGTTTAATACTGTTTCAAATTGTCGCTTTCAGTCTAGATCATGCTGGCTAGACTTTATGGAAAGCCCTAACGTAATATTGTTAGTTCTCTTTTATAAAAAAACTAGTTCCCGCTTGTTGCAGAGTTTGTGTATCTGTCATGCACAATCTTATAAGTAGTAGTAGCTGAAATTGTTACGAGTTTTAAACTTTCAATCATGTTAGTCACCACAACATATAACTTACTGAATGTTTTTTTTTCCAACTAAGATTAATCTCCTGGTTTCCGAGGCCTCACTTTCTTTTTTTCTGCTGTCTTATGCAGGAGGAAATTAAGATAACAAGCGTCACAATTTTTGTTAACCCTTACACGGAACCTGATGAAGAAGAAGAAGAAAAGGCCAAAGCTGAGGAGAAAGCTCAGGATGAAGATAATGTTTGTTACTAGACCCTTAAATTTGTGCCGGTGCTTTTTTCAACTTTGTTCCGTTCTTTACAATAATAAAGCACCGCATTTTGTGTTATTTTCAGGACAAGGTCGGGTCTTGGTATAGCAACCCTGGTACGGGAACAGAATCTGGCCCTGGTGGTGGCGGTGGTGGTGGTGGTGTTGGGAAGTATTTGAAAGCAAGGAATGCTCTACCTGAATCCGCAGCTGTTGATGCCGGTCTGACAGAGCTTCCTTCGACAAAGAAAAGAAAATCAGGAGCTTCCGCGTCAAATTTTAATGATTTTTCTTCATGGTAGTCGGTAAATATCCCAAACGTTGTATTGTACCATATGTAGATAATGTTTTGGAGGAGTGAGTAGTCAGAGCAGAGCATTGTAACCTAATTTTTTTGAGGTATACAAAGAGCAGATCGAACGTCCGCGCAATAAAAAAACATTACTTATGGATGTTCTTGAAAGTAACAATACCAAAAGTTTTCAATTAATAATTTGGAATTAGAATCAAATAACAAAAGTTTTCAATATGACTTTCAGTGTATTGGTGAACGCTCTTAACCACTTGAACTCGCTTTACTTTCGGAGTCCTGCTCTCCAAGGGTTGTCATTTGAGGACCTGTGAGTATCAAATGCATATTAGTCATCAGATTACATTAGTTTATATCCAAAGCTTAAAATATTTAGAAAAGTTGATATGTATGGTGATGCTTAACAACCGGGTAAAAAACAAAAAACCCCAAAATCAGAAACCCAATTATTACCTTGAATGATCCAAGGGTTCTCTTCATTGTAGTTCTCTTTTGACAAGAAAAGTAAGTACCACAAGAACCAAGCTTTATTGAGGTTTGCTATAAAGTCTAAACATGAAAAATAAATAAATAAATAGAAAAACAAACCAAGGGCATAAGATTGGATCGCTGCGTACGCTTACACCATGCCAACTAGGCAGGGAGAACTCGACTAGCTGCAACTAATATTTATAAAAAAAAAAAAAAAATCGAGTGCTGGATTGTCTTACCGTATAAGTTTTTTTCTTCAACCTGTTATGCTTTGGATTCAAACTCTCTTAGTTCTTCTTCTCTTTCGTGTAGCTTAAACTCGTATTATTTTTATTTGTTTGGAAAACCTAGTATTATCGTTTGTAATAAAAAAATGTTTACTAAAAATATAGAACAAGCTGCAAACTAAATTGAATTTAGGATATTACAAATATTGAATAGAGAAGGGTGTGTCCAAGCACATGCATACTGCATGCTTTCTCTAGTGATGACAGGGGTGTACGTAGAACATATCTCTGAATCACTACATGGTGTTCAAAGCAATCTCTCTTTTTCAGAACATATCTCGGAAATTTGATGACAAAGTTGCCAAAAAAAAAAAAAAACAAAAAAGAAATTAAAGAACTTGAAGTATCATCGAATGATTTCTGCAATTTGATATCGTATTTCAAACATCTAATTGATTTGCAAATTGTATTTTTCATCTAATTGATTGGAAAATTGTGTTTCCATTTGTTGGAGAGGCTCATTAATCATATTAGTACCAAATGAAGATTCAATTTCTATAAACTCTCAACAGTTAATAAACATGTACATGGTGTGGATGCAAATTTCAAGGCTAAGAGCTTCACGCGTCCACGATGAATGTTTGGGCCCGCCGGGGGGGGGGGTGTGTTGGGGGCTATGGCCGAAGAACCTCCGATGCCAAAGTTAGAATTTTGAGGGAAAAGTGTTTGGAGAATTTAGAGAATTTAGCAAGAGAATTCAACTTGAGTTTTGAAGAGAATAAGGTAGTATTTATAGGGTGTGGCCGGCCCCTTTAGGAGGAGGAGGGCCGGCCACTTGGTTGGTATTTTTGGTGAGGTTCATTATTTGTAGCTAATTAGGAATAATTGAATAATAAATTAATTAATTAGCTAATTAATATAATTAAAAATGAATGATTTGGGGGTTACCTTGTGGAGAGGATTTGATGAGGATGGATGAAATAGGTTTAAAAATAAATACTTATTTGGGCATTTTTTACTTGATTGAGGGATGATTGTCCACTGCTCGTGCGTAGGAATTCCGCCGTGCCTCAAGGATGATTTTGTTATTTTTATCCAAAAATCCACATGCCGGCTCTTGATTATTTTTACTCCACACATGGTATAGTTTACGATGTGGACTTTAGGGTTCTATATCCTTCATTTTTTGTTACAAAGGGGGACCAAAGCTTGAGTAAGACGCAAATAACTAAAAATTAGGTTTTCTATCAACTAGGCGGGACTAGACGAGTTGATACAATTCCCTTGCCTTACTTTGTCTCATTTTAAGTTCTCAGATTCCTTCATTTTTTTCATTTTTGTTAAGTAAACATGTTCAATCAACTGAATTAGAACAACTCCAACAATATCATTTAGTAGTAAGTGAACAATCAATAGAGAAGATCATCAAAACAAAGAATTGCCCAGGTCCATGAACTTCTCTATATATCTTGTTTGGATGGAGCTCTACTTAATCATAGTTAAATTAGTTCAAACATCACTCCACTACAATATTTTATTTTATTTTACTAAAGAAAAGACTCAATTTAGTTAACAACTCTCAATTAACCCCACAGGTAGGGCCTCCTAACATCATCAACACGAAAAGGTTATTAGATTAATTAGTTCCTAAGAATGATTAATTAAGAAAAAAAGACGTGGTCATGACTGCAACTTTGTAACCACGGGCCTACAATTTTCAGTTTCCATAACAAATTAAGAAGATATACTCTTGAAACACATGATTTGATTATAAGTGTGTTGGTCTAAGTACTCCCAATTAATTATTTCTTCAAGTTCAACCATATTCCGACTTTCCTTTAACTATAAAAGATAATAGTTTTCTAACAAATAGCTAAAATTAAACCCACTACATTAAGAACATAAATCATCGCCATCGGTCCTAATCCAAAACAAATTTTCTATTGTTGAGGCAGTGACATTTCATCTACATTATTCATAAGAGGAGGATGATGATGATGATGATGGTGATGGCGATGATAAAATCAAACAATGAGCTATCACAAACAAAACATCCCTTAATTATATCTGCCTTGAAAGTTTATCACCTTTACCTTCTCTCTACTTTATTCTTTTCTTACAAGTTTATCCTATTCTTAATTCGCATTAACAAGGATTTATATAGTAAAGGAAAAATTAGGAAGTTTGTTTGAGGTCATACTATACTTTCAAATCGTAGATTAACCAAATTAAACAACTTTTTTTTTAATTTAATACAAATAATATATATGAAATATTTATATTTTAGTATTTTGTTGAACATTTTGGAGTTATGAGATTGTAAATTTAAGGTTTATTTTTAGCTGAGCCACCTGTAACTCTATTTCAATCTCACTTTGCTCCCTATAACTCAAAAGTCACCATTTTATTTCCTGAAACTCAAAATTCGTTTCACTTTGACTTGTGAACTCTCTCTTCTCCCTGAAACTTATAGGTCATCTCTTAAAACATATGTGGGACCCAACACCTAGTAAAACTATCCATTATGCATCGACATTCAACAATCAGAGAATATTAAGTTTCAAAGAAATTCAAGAGATGAAAAAATAAAAAAGAAATTGATTAGCCTGGCTCACCCATATCAAACACACATGAGAAATTAATAGATCTAAGGCAATGTGGAGCGAATTTTGAGTTTTATACATACGATTTTCCAATTTCAAGGGGTAAATTGGGATCAAAATCAAGTTTCAGGTGGCAAAGTGAAACGAATTTTGAGTTTCAAGGAGTAAAGTGATTACTTTTGAGTTATAGGAAGTAAAGTGAGATTAAAATTGAATTCCATGGGGCATAGTTAAAAATAAGCCTAAATTTAAATTTGAGGTTGACAATTAGTTGATAATTTTTTTTTTTTTTTTTAAATTGGTAGGTGTAAATTTTTTTTTTTTTTTCTGAACAATTATTTCTACATAGCATTTGAAATTTTTATTGGTGAGTGCATGTTAAACTGCAATATTGGTTAACTAATAACATTGATTAAGTTGCCACTTAGTAATACGGTCTGATGGTATTCCTTTTCACTTAGGTCTTAGGTTCAAATCTAGTGGATGACGAATTCGATAACAAATTAGGTTATCTATTGTGTGGCTTAGCAGAACTCTCATTCCCCTTAGTGTAAAAATATAGGTGTACTAAAAAAAAAAATTTGATTAAATCATTGTAATTTGGTTTTTTTTTTTTTTTTCCTCAAACGAAAAATGCAAGAGCTTAACATCTTTTCACCATTGTAAAAAAAGGCCACTTGCTAATTTGGTTGTTTTTAGAATTTAGACAAATTGCAGTGTGCAGTTAAGTTGGTACGCAGTTTGAACCGGATACCGAACTCACCCAAGTCACCTTCAGTCCTTGCTGAAATACAAAGTTAATTATTTAATGAGATGAATTAAATTTTCTGTATACTTTATATACTATATGGTATATTGGAACTCCTCATAGGGAATATTATCTCTTCTGTTAGTTTCTTGGGAATTTCAAGATGGACGGTGCCCCTCTTTGCTATTATATGTATTAAAAAAAAAAGAAAAAAAAAAAAGGTTGCTTCCCAAGAAAAATTCTTCAAACCCACTTTTCAGCAAAAGACAGAGTAGTCCAAGCATGGAATTTTCCTAATAATAATGATTCAGGAAGAAAACCAAGAAGAACAAGAAGAAACCATTAAAATTCCTGTTTTTATTTTCAACACCTTCTACAAAATACAAACTCACCAACTTCACAATTCACATAAGAACAAGCACCATATAATGTTTTCCAAATTATATATATATATATATATTTGAAATTGAGGAAACTAGTAGCCTAGACATCTGGGGGTCAAGGAGACAAAGATTTTCTCTCTAGAAGGAATTATGTTTGAGCTTCAAGACAACAAGGTTAGGACAATGAAAAATCGAGTTGGGGACTTGGGAACTTGTGGTGAATACAATCATATATAAACAATACCGGATAGATATTTGCTACCTAGCTACCTAGCTACTGCATGGAATTCTTAGATTTTTGAGAGAAAAATTGAAACTATGAACAAAAATAATGGTTGGCTAGCTGTATTGCTATAATATGTTATGGAGTGGAGAGATTAGAGAGAGCATGCATGTTTGTGTTTATAAACAATCAAATTATATGTAGTCTGATCATTGAGTGAGCAAAAAGAAAGGCAAAGTGTGGGAAAAGAAGTGAAAGTGCGAAGGGAGGCCCTTGGGTTTTGGTGAAGGGTACATTCTGGTATTGTTTACTACATTAGATATACGACATTGGTGTATGGGTTAATAATGTAACAGCTAAGAAAGGAAAAAGTGATGGGAATTTTGGCAGGGTTTGTAGGGCAAAAGGGCTTTCAAAAGGGGCTTGGGATGCAAGAAATTGTTGTGAGGAGTGGATTTTAATTATATTCTGTGGTGGTGGCTTTGATGATGATGACGATGCACGCCGGCAGCTTTACTGGTGTCTTCATCTCTCCCTCTCTCTCTTCCCTCAAAACCCAAAAGGCACGCCTGCTCCCACTCAAAACTATTCCAAAACTCTAGAGAGAGAGAGAGTGAGAATGAAAAGATATCCACTACCCATTTGGTGATCTAGACCCTGTTAACTTTTTCTTGGTCTTTTTTTCATCTTTCTGTCAGATGGAATTCTATTTCTAAAAACACCACCAAGACAGTCCATTCCACATTCTATGTTTCAACCGGAAAACTCCCTGTATATAATTTTTAGTCAGTCTTGGTCGTCCATCAATACCATTTATCTGTTTATTTAGAAAAGGAAAAACTATCCATTAGATTCCCACTACTCACATGGTCTCATATATTCTCCATGGAATAGGCTTAAGCTAGAAAAGAAGAAACCAAACCCCCCACTCACATATATTCCCCATCGATTACACCAAGAGAAAAGCAAATCTTACCTACTTAACATTCCCAAATTACCCTCCACATCTACCTCTTGCTAAGATAATTCACCCAATTAAAGGTTATATTGTATACGAGTTTTATACTTTAATTAGATTTTAATATAACATGTTAAATTGTCAGATAGTTATGTTAATTAAATTATGAATGTTTTCTTGAAAATTTTCATCTATTATTAATATATAGTTATAGGTAGGAAATTAGTTATATTTTAATAAAGTCATGCATATTTGTTCATGATAGATGATTAGTTTAGTTCTCAATAGCCTTCTTTTTACTTATCCAACGCAACCTCCCCTCTCCTAGTCCTATACCTAGGTTATTGAAATTAACCAAGCTAAAATCCAACTTGATGCTATCCTCCCCACCTTCTAATCATTTTCTATCCCCCATTCTCCCACAGTTAAAAACTCGAAGACCCATCCATCTATCCATCTATCTGCTGTCCAAAACAACCCAAGACTGTGCAGACACACATACACACACACTCTCTCTTTCTCTCTCTCTTTCTCTTTCTCTCTCCCTCTCTGAAAGTTAAGTTTATTGATGTGGGTCTGTGCAGGTTAAATGGATACCTTGTTTAGGCTAGTCAATCTCCAATCTGATCACCATCAATCTTTCACCAACTCAACCACCGCCAGAACCTCAACACCTACAACAACCACCACCACTTCTAGCAGCTCCAGATCCTCCTTCCTCAGTAACCCTCCTTACCCTAATTACCCCCACCAAGACGACGACGTTGGAGAAGAATGCTTCAACTTTTTCATGGATGAAGAAGACTTCTCCTCGTCTTCTTCCAAACACTACTTCCCATCGAACCACCCAACCCCTCCCACCCCAAACCCTCTTCCCAACATCACCACCACTCCCACCCCAGCCGACTTCTCCTTCTCCCCCTCCCTCGTCAACTTCGAGCTCTCCAACGACAAGTGGGCCCCGGAACTCCTCTTGGAGACCGCCAGAGCCATCGCTGACAAGAACAGCTCCCGCGTCCAGCAGCTCATGTGGATGCTCAACGAGCTCGGCAGTCCGTACGGAGACACCGACCAGAAACTCGCCTCCTATTTCCTCCAAGCTTTGTTCAGCCGCATGACCGACTCCGGTGACAGCTGCTACCGAACCCTAATATCCGCCTCGGAGAAAACTTGTTCCTTCGAGTCCACAAGAAAAACGGTGCTCAAGTTTCAGGAGGTCAGCCCTTGGACCACTTTCGGACACGTGGCGTCCAATGGCGCGATCATGGAGGCTTTTGATGGTGAGCCAAAGCTTCACATAATCGACATCAGCAACACTTACTGCACCCAATGGCCGACTCTGCTCGAGGCGCTGGCCACTCGAACTGATGAGACGCCGCACTTGCGTCTCACCACTGTTGTGGCTAACAGAGCCAACGACGGTTCTGGTGGCGCAGCCGCGCAGAAAGTAATGAAGGAAATTGGCGCGAGGATGGAAAAGTTTGCCCGGTTGATGGGCGTGCCTTTCAAATTCAACGCCGTCCATCACTCTGGCGATCTTTCCGAGCTGAATTTATCAGAATTCGATATCAGAGACGATGAGGCCTTGGCAATCAACTGCGTCGGCACTCTACATTCGGTTCAGTCCGTCGGGAACCGCCGCGATTATCTTGTTTCGGCGTTTCGGAGCTTGAGGCCGAGGATCATTACTCTCGTTGAGGAAGAGGCTGATCTCGACGTTGGAGTTGACGGGATTGACTTCGTTCATGGGTTTCAAGAGTGCTTGAGATGGTTTAGGGTTTACTTCGAGGCATTGGACGAGAGCTTTTCCAGGACCAGCAACGAGCGGTTGATACTCGAGCGAGCCGCCGGGCGAGCGGTAGTGGATTTGGTGGCCTGCTCACCTTCGGAGTCTGTGGAGCGGCGCGAGACCGCCAGTCGCTGGTCGAGGCGTATGCATGGGGCGGGGTTTAGTCCTGCGATGTTTAGTGATGAGGTGTGTGATGACGTACGCGCCTTGTTGAGGAGGTATAAGGAAGGTTGGGCAATGACACAGTGCACAGATTCCGTCGCCGGAATATTCTTGTCGTGGAAGGACCAGCCGGTGGTTTGGGCTAGTGCTTGGAGGCCTTGATGATACGGTGGCTATTGATCATATATTTCACGTGTTTTGGTTTTTCTGGCACGTGCATGGAATGGCACTTGTGTTCGGAAAAGGAGGGAGGAAGATAATAGTGCTTTGGTTTGAATAGAATTAAGTAAATTAATTTAAATTTTCGTGGACAACCTTGTTATTGATTATTTGTGATTTTTTTTTCTTGATTTTTATTGGAAATTAAATAGGTTATGGTTTTGAATTTTCACCATCTTGTCTGCAAGTCCCATTTTTAGTTACCAAATCAACTCCCACTAACCCATGAGTGTTTTGCTAGTATAGAATGAGTGGAGTCCCATTCAAATGCTCATACATACATACATACATACATACATACATACATACATATATATATATATATATATATATATATGTGTGTGTGTGTGTGTGTAAGCAAAAAATAAAGGGGTTTTTTTGATATGGGTCCAAAATAACTAAAAATTGGACCTATTTCAAAAGGTGATCTATAAAATTGGACCTATTTCAAATTTTCCCAAAAATAAATAAATAATCTGTAAGCTACTAATTAGGTCTAACTTTGACTAGAGTTGGCCAGCAACATTATCTCTAGCTCTGTGTTTAACCTACAATTAGTCAACTAAGACAGAAGTACTACAAAATTAAGCACCCTTGTGTTTTTTCGTTTTTCTGATTTTAATTTCGTTCAATTTTTCGGGGAGTGGGTCCAAATTTGAAATGGGGTGGTTTGGTTTGGTGTATTAGTTTTAGGGGATGATGTGATCAGCTAAAAATAATTAAGAGCTCCAAAAAAAGGGTGTTTTTGTTAATATAATTGAAGCGTGTTAAATATTTAATTAATTAATTTTTGGGTTAAACTAAACTATAAAAAGGTCGTGATCTATTTTTGGTGCCGTAGAATATTAGGACGGCCATGGAGTTGGTTGGGTTGTGTTTGGGGAATCTCATGAAAAAGGTGGTTTGGTCAATAGTGGCATAAGGGTTTTGGTGGCCAGCACGCTGTCTATGATTTTGATATGGTCTTCTTCTTCTTCCTCAGGTTCCTCCTTTATTATTTTTTTCTCTCTTCCTTTTCCAAAAGCTTCACATCCGAACTCTTTGCATTTGTGGTGGTGGTGGCGAAACTGTACTTTTTGGCCCACGGCAAGGAGGGGGACACACATGAAATGTGAAGATTGAAGATATCTAACAAGATTTTAAAGGGGGAGTTTCTTTTAATGAGAGTTGCGTATGTTAAAATCCTTTTGAGATGAGCCCCTCCACGTTGACATGCCCACTTTTCCTTCACTCACCCTTGGGGCATCGTGATATAAACAAAAAAGAAATCGAACAATATACCCTAGCACCTCATGCTGGAATTCATAGCAACTTGAAATTCATCAGGAATTGAGAAATGTCCCCAACCTTTTTATCGAATATATGGAAAAATAACAACCCTAGCACTCTAGAGGTTGATTGTAAAGTGTCTCTCAACTCTAAACTTTCTAAGAGTGCAAAATAATAAACAAATTAAACAAATGAGAAAATAACTAAAAGGTCTTATAACCCCGTCTTAAACTAGTAAATGAAGAAATTTGGCCAAAACTGCCTTATGTCAAGGCTAAGCGATGTATTTTGTTCCACTTGCCATTTTCTGAAATAGCGTGTCATAAATCCGAATCAAACACTAGAACCTAAATGTGTAACACTTAGCCCTTGGTGTCGTAAATACAAGTACACATTCCAACTATTATCCTTTCAGTCATCTGTTCTACATCGCTCTTCCCACAAAAGGATCAAATTATTCAATATTTTTATGATGGAAACCTAAAATCACGTAAGAAAAGTAAATTTTCGCACTACAATATTATTCTCGATATGTACTCCACCATTACTTTTTTTCTAGTTTGATTTGAATAAATAAGAAAAATATAAAAATAAGAACTGAAAGAGGAATGCAACAGAGTAAATATACTTAATCTGCAGATTAGTTTTGGTCTAATATGTGGTTTAGATTAGCGCTGATGTGAAGAAACGTCTCATATTAGAAGTTTACCAAATCTTACATGTTCTTATATAAGGAGTTAAATTATTCTTCATATTATTTATTAGTTTTATGATGACGTTGAACTTGCTTAACAAAATAGGTTATTAATATTTTTCTCATTAGGGTATTTTTCAAAGAGAGGTGCTTGGGGTGGTTGCTTGCCCATGCCCCTCCTTTTAGACTATGCTATATGGATTCAATCTTCTTCCCTTTTATCGCTTCGGCCATGGCCCAGCTGTTGCCCTTTTTTCTAACTTTAAACGAGATGGCCATGGCCCAGCTGTTGCCCTTTCTTCCCTTTTATCGCTTCGGCCATGGCCCAGCTGGTTCAACTTGCAACGTGTTGAAGATGATCATATCATATATATGACGCAAGCAAAAACCCAGTCAAGCTCTGATGGCCTAGAGTTTTTATTTGGACAATATATATACACAGACAGAGGGAGCCTTAGAGGGTGGATTTCCCATTTTTTTCTAAAATACGGATATTCAAACTGTTTTATTCTTTAAAATGTGTTTCAAAGATCATCCTTGCATAAATATTAGCCAAATTAAAAATATTTGAGACATTTAATTGAATTAAAAAAAATTGACGAACATTATGTTCTAAGAAACATTAAAATTTTATCGTAATAATTAAATAGACAAATAGTTTTAGGTTGAATTAAATTGTCGAACATCTCTCTACAATATAGCGTAGGTCTAGTTGGATGGATGGATGGAGTAGATAATTTCCTTGATTATCAAATTGCAAGGATGATCTTGAATCGAGATTTACAAAATAAACGGTTCGGAACGTTGAAATTCGATGTGAAGTAAATCTCCCAACTAATCTAATATTTTTCATAAAACGTGATCCCTTCCCTCAAAGGATATATATATATATATATATATATATATAGACAAATAGATGGCAAGAATAATGTTTTTGTTATTTTTTTATAAACTGAAATGAAAAAAACACCCCTTATAATTTGCCTTCTTTTTTACCATATAAGAACCAAGCCTCTTTTTTATTGTTATAATTAGTCTTCTGTTTTACCGTATAAAAACTATACCCTCTTTTTTGGTCAATTGGTCTAGTACAAGGTCCGCCTGTACAATGTAGAGCAAGATCTAATTTCGAGTCATGACCTAAAACTTTTCTTCAAATCTAATGTGATAATCATTTATTTATCAAAGCTCATAAACAAGTTTTGTGCTTATGATATAATCATTTCTATACTAAAAATTTAAAGATCCACCACTCGTTTGATTAAAACTTTCCATGCCAATACAAAAAAACAAAATCTTTATTTTTTCTCCCATTAAATAAAATTGAAATGATTTTGCCTAATTTCTTTTTTATGGCTTAAAGACCCCTCCTAGTCTAAATTGTTGGCTCCAACATTGGTCACAATGTGTACGTACAAAGGCAACAAGCTCAGGCAATCAGCAGGACATCGGTACAAACAATAACCATAGCCATTAGCCTATCAACATCGACTAGAGTGAATGTACTCCCTTTTGCACCAAAGTTCGAATATATTGCTCTACAGTTCACATTAGTTTAAAGTAAAATATATTTTTAGTCCGGAACAAAACGAACCCTGAAGTATTAACTGTTATACTTCTACTTGATTATTTTCTCATACAAAACCAAACTTCTTCAAACGGGCCCGACTGACAAAGCCCAAAGACAAAAGTTTGACTACCTCCCCGGCCCACTTTCCTCCACGGCCCTTGTCTGCGTCCGATTTCACCCGCTTCTTTTTTCCCTTATACCACACTTCCAAGTCCCGACCTTCATTATTCATCTTCTTCCTCTAATCCTTGTCTGGTTCTCATTCGCCTGTAATTTCTTCGTTAACTCGCCCCTCTTTCTCTCTTTTGCTTTCAAATCCGATCGCAACCCCACGTTGTACTTCAATCAGCTCCCTTCCCGCAGGTATGCCTAGTTTAGGGTTTAATTTCTGAATTTTCTGTTAAGCATTAATTTATCATATTTAAGTTCTTTCGATTTCTGTTTCTGATTTTTTTGGTGCCTTTGAAATTGAGAATCTGTGGACCGTGAGCATTTTGGTACTAAAAGCCTGGTCCCTTATTTTATTTTCCAGCTATGAATATAATCACCAATTAGGGTTTTCTGATTGGTTTTTTGTTTTTCATTTTGGGTTCTCAATTTATGAATTGTGTGGTCAGAAATAGGGACTGATTAGTTGTTTTTGTTGGATTAATTGCGGTTTAACAATGATGACATGTTGTGTTCCTGTATCAAACTAATCTTGCTGGACTTTGCTAGGTATTAGGGTTGATTTTTTTTCTGAAAAATGTTAGATTGAAAACAAACCGTGCTTTCCGAATTCCCATTTTCTTTGTTAGAACCATTTTTGAGTAGAAATTCTTATGACTGAACCACTGGAATAGTAGTAAAATTTCATCTGGTGCTTAAAATTTCCTTTCACTGTCCTGTTGGCTGTTGCTATCTCCCTGTCCATTATCTTTGTAATTCATTAGAGTTTCCGTATATTTTTGGGAGTCTCTGAAGTGTTGAGTTTTGATTTTCAGATTGATTCGGCACCAACTTGGGCACCAACTGTTGGAAGCTTGGGGATCTTGAACCTGAAAGAATGGTGAGTTGTTTATTTGTTTTGTTGTCATTGCTAATTCTATTTGTGTGCTATAACAAATTTTAAAGCAAGCATGAAATTTTGATGTATTTATGGTGTAATTGCAGGCGACACTTGCTGATTCATTTCTCGCCGACCTTGATGAACTATCTGACAATGAAGATGATATAATTGTGGGTAACATCTGCCCTTCGTATAGGAAAATATGACCATAGAGGCTAGTCAGGGAGATGTTAAAATCATCTCTCTCTCAATATCTGCACTGTAAGTCATTGTATAATTTTTTTTTTCTTTTCAGGTTGAAGATGATGCTGATGCTGGAAATATGGAAGAAGATGTTGATGGGGACTTGGCTGATTTAGAAACACTTAATTACGATGATCTGGACAGTGTTTCAAAATTGCAGAAATCACAAAGATATACAGATATAATACAGGTTTGTAATATATGAATGCCTTATTTTTTTTGTGCAGTATTAGTATTGATATCTTAATGTTATTTTGTGTACAAGCTTCGTTGCTATATTGTTTCACTTTGTCCGTAGCTTCCTATTTCTTATGCTGATATATGACCCGTGCTGATATATGTGCTTCATATATCTCATGACTTAAGTTTCTATGCAATTTTGTCCTTTCTAGTCTTTAGGTTGTCGTTCAGTAGGTTTATCCTGGAATGTGCATATTGGCATGTATCTAATGGTAATATGGTGTTTAAATTGCAGAAAGTGGAAGGTGCATTGGAGAAGGGTTCTGATATGTCAAATCATGCAATAGTTTTGGAAGATGATCCGGAATACCAGCTGATTGTGGACTGTAATGCTTTGTCTGTTGACATTGAGAATGAAATTGTAATCATCCATAATTTTATTCGGGACAAGTATCGTCCAAAATTTCCAGAGCTGGAATCACTTGTGCATCATCCAATTGATTATGCTCGAGTTGTTAAGAAAATTGGAAATGAAATGGACGTAACCCTTGTTGATCTGGAGGGGCTTCTACCTTCAGCAATTATTATGGTTGTGTCAGTTACAGCATCAACTACAAGTGGCAAGCCGCTTCCAGAGGACGTCCTTGCGAAAATAGTTGAGGCATGTGATCGAGCCCTTGCTCTTGATTCAGCAAAGAAGATGGTGCTTGATTTTGTTGAAAGTAGAATGGGCTTTATTGCGCCAAATCTGTCTGCTATTGTTGGTAGTGCTGTTGCGGCAAAACTTATGGGGACGGCTGGGGGTCTCACATCCTTAGCTAAGATGCCAGCTTGTAATGTTCAGCTTCTTGGTGCTAAGAGAAAAAACCTTGCTGGGTTTTCCACTGCAACATCACACTTCCGCGTTGGTTATGTCGAGCAGACAGAAATATTTCAATCTACACCTCCTTCATTGAGGATGCGTGCATGTCGGCTCTTGGCTGCAAAATCAACACTTGCAGCACGGGTGGATTCCACAAGAGGAGATCCATCCGGGAACACTGGAAGGGCATTCCGGGAGGAGATTCGTAAGAAAATTGAGAAATGGCAGGAGCCTCCTCCTGCAAAGCAACCTAAACCACTTCCAGTTCCTGATTCTGAACCTAAAAAGAAGAGAGGTGGTCGCCGACTAAGAAAGATGAAGGAAAGGTAGTGTATTGTTCTGTTGTTTTATACTTCTCGGTAATTGTTGATTCATGTACTGATATTTACTAATACAGGTATGCGATAACAGACATGAGGAAACTGGCAAACAGGATGCAATTTGGTATACCAGAAGAGAGTTCGTTAGGTAATCGTCTCTTATGTTAGTAAATTTGAATTTTAGATTGGTATTATTCATATCTACATGGCCAAATAAAGGGAGGGGAAGGCGATCCTTTCACCTACAATATCATGTACATCCTCTCACCTGCAGTATGGGTAGCTCACTTGTTCATTAAGGTGGTGACAATGTGAGCCCCATTTACGTCAAGGATTGGGATCTGTGCAATTGCATGGAATATGTTACTATTGCTATATCTTAATTCTCATTCTGTTGTCGTCCTTGATAATAGGGGATGGACTGGGTGAAGGTTATGGAATGCTTGGTCAGGCTGGGAGTGGCAAGCTGCGTGTATCAATGGGTCAGAGCAAACTTGCTGCAAAAGTTGCTAAGAAGTAGGCTTTTCCTACCTTTCTTTAGTTATGGTTTTTCTTTTATTTCTAAGTGAACTGTCGTCAATCTTAATGTGGTTTTCATTGATGCGAAAATTTTACAATGCTCCTTTATGGCCGTTATATCCTTGCTTCTTAATGGCCGTTATATGTCAGTCATTGGATCCTTGACCAAGGATATAACGGACAAAAACCCTGGTTTATAGAACATACTCTGGACCATACTAGAAAATTCCATCATTTATCTTTGAGTCGTATTGATTTATACTATTTATTGGTCGTAGTATGAGATAGACCTTCGCTGATATCATGAGCTGCATATTCTTGTCAGGTTCAAGGAAAAGAATTATGGAAGCAGTGGTGCTACGTCTGGACTAACTTCAAGTTTGGCGTTTACACCTGTGCAGGTTGACTTGACTTCTTACCTTGCACTTGAGTTCTCTCTCTTATTTACAAATGCATTGGTTTCCAAAGCTTAAGTGACACAGAAAGTTGTTTGGAAACTCATACTCAATAACAATCGTCATTTTTCCTGCAGGGTATTGAGCTTTCAAATCCACAGGCTCATGCGCAGCAGCTTGGCGGCGGAGCTCAAAGCACCTACTTCTCAGAGACGGGAACATTTTCAAAAATCAAGAGGATCTGATCCAGACGCATACAGAAGAAGTTTTCATGTGTCCTTGAGAATTTGCTGGTTGCCAATTCCATGAACACTCAAGTCGAAATGTGTAAATGACTAGATGAAGTCGTATTTCCTCGTTCTTGTGATATAGTAGTTGTTTACCTTCGGTGGATGGTAATAAGAGTGGATGTGAGTTCAGAGATCAATTTTTTTTTTATCGGATGTACTAATTCGTAGTGCCTTCTTGCCCTTGCCCTTACCCCGTTTTATGTGCATTACAAAGTTCTTGGATTAATTGTTTACTTTTCTCTCAAATATTTATTCATAATATATTGGACTGCAATAACCAATCAAAATTAATTTTCTGTGTATTTTAAAATTTTTTGCAGTAGTAATGGTATAGAGAGAGCCAGTCTTGTACGTGGGGGCAAATTTGGTAATGCATTTGACTAGAAATTGGTATTTTGCTTCACTCATTTGACGAGTTTGATACATATTTATTACCTTGTCTCTTAGTTGTAAATATATTGCTGTATCAAAAAAGTTGGTTTGCCTTACTAATCGATAGCAACTTATTCTCTTTTGTAACTGCTCAATTCAAACTCGAGTTTAACGAAGCGTGTATATTGCCCTGGCCATTAAGCCTAACCCATTATTTGTCAATTCTACGAAACATATAACATGGCATGATGGGTGAATTGCCGCATGGCGTTCTTTACCAAGGAAATGAGGACAAAAACTTACAAGTTTTTATTTAATTGGTACGGGACACCACTGTACCATATAAGCTAGCTTTTGACTCAGGAGCAGATTTGAATTTGAGGCTACCTTTCAACTTTCGGAAAAAAAACACTTAGCACAATACCAACTAGCAAGGCGACAAAATTTATGGGAAATAATTTCGGCACATCCCTTCTTCCCTTGTGCACAATCCTAACTTACAGAAACACGTTAATCTTAGGACCTACAATACGTTGTATTAAAAAGTTGGCATTCCTTTCTTCCAAGGTCAAATCTTAGCATTCTTGAATTTTAAGGGACACACCAAACTTAGTACGATTGCCTGTTAATCTTTCATTTTCTTTCATATTATGGGACATGTTACATTTTCAAAGAAACTGGATAAAAAGGGGTCAAAGGAAAATCTTCACTCGCATAAGAACTTGAACTAACGACGAAATCAAGTGATATTAGAAAAAAAAAAAAATTATGTGATTAGCAATCTGTTTCCGCAAGCACTCTTCCTCAAAGCTAAGAGAGGTTGACCGGCAGTGCTTGAGACTGAAACATTCTATAAACTCGTCTTCGTTTCTTCTGCGTGCAAGTAGACTATATGCTCTTCATTTACGGTAACACCACCACCATGGCAACTTGGCAAGCCAGTGAAAGAATATCCATGGCCTTCATACGTAAGATACACAGATGATATAAGAGAGACCCTATATTCGTTTCCACCCGCTCCACCCCTGAGGAAGTTTCCACTTTCTATGCCAATATATTGACACTCTTGACCATAGCGGGAACCCAAATTTGTAATCGAGGGGCCGGTCAGCTGGCCCCCCCACTATCAAAGGCAACCATACATATCTTGAGTCTCTCAAGTCTGCCGGGTTCCATCTATCTGCCATGAAGATAAATGAACCAGGAAATCCCGGCACAGGAAGCACAAATGTGCTCTGTGCAAAAAATGTAGTAAGTCGAGACACTTTGTTCCCTCCAGCGCAGGGGGTTCCCATGGTCTCCCATGGCCCCATGATTGACTCTGCTGCATGCGCCAGTGCCTCATTAGGAGCCCATCCGGAGCAGCCTGAAGTAATCATGTAATAAGTTCCTTCATGCTTGAATAGAGCCGGGGCTTCCCGACGTTGTCCCACAAAAATTCTTCTCATGACGTTCGTCACGTGAAGGTAATCTTCAGTCAATGGTCCAATATGAAGTTCATTATTGTGGTCGGAGGAGTATATTAGATAAGCAACACCATCATCATCTTTGAAGATTGTCATGTCCCTACTATCAAATCCATGGGGTTGTTGGCTGTAGAGATAGTCAAAAGGACCAGTTGGGTAATCACTAATGGCAATGCCAACAGAAGCTTTGGTATAGTTAACGTCATCAATGTGCATCCACATAACGTACTTCCCTGTATGCTCATTGTAAATCACTTTCGGCCTCTCAAGAACATTGAATTCGTGGAGATCATGTGTTTTATTTTCTTTTTCTGCTGCCAATACAATACCTTCATTTTTCCATTTCCATAAGTCGTTGGAAGAATAGCAACCCACTCCCATGATGTCAACCTAAATAAAAGACAATACAGAAATTCAATGCTTAAATTTTATAAAAAAACTCCGGCTGAAAAAAGAAAAACGGATGAATTAAAAAGGACTCATAAGTGCAGCAATGGTGAACAAAAGTATGCATCTAATTATAATGCTACGTAATGAAGTCTAGAATAGCAACACATGGCTTACTGGAAATCTAGCAACACTTACTGAAAAATGAAAAAACACCATACCCTCACTAAAATAAGCGAACCGTCAATTTCATACACAAATTTTCAACCCCCAAAATCCATATTGAACAACTAAAGCTCTTCTATTTTTTTTTTTTTAAAACAATACAGTATGTCATTTTACCAAAAAGTTCATGCTTTCCAACTTGAAGGGAATGTAGTTTTCGGATCCCACTTTTTGGTCAGATAGTTGTCATTGCACTTTAAAGGCCTTGATCCACAATCACCTACTTTACCAAGCAAATCCGCCAGATCTTTCACTTACACGGTTCTCACCTACGAAGGAGAAGATTGCATCTTTTGTGCAGGTTCCAACATGAATACAGAAAGGCAAATTGAAACCCAGTTGGCATAAATTCTAGCATGGTGTTACAAAATATTCTCAGTCCAGCAAAACGTGCAGGCCTATTGATTTTTAGGTAAATGATTTAGAGTTGGCGAATCCATAAGCCTACATGAAGTTGCTTGCTACATCTTTAATCTATCAATACAGTTTGAATCATAAACCCTGAAACTGAACTTTAGGGCTACTCAAACGCTTTCTCATCAGGATTAGCCAAGTGGATGATTTTACAGTATTCAAATGAAAGGTTCTAATCAACAGGAGATACTCACAGAAGAAATCCTACATCTCAAAACATACCATGTGAACGTGTTACTAGAAACTGTTAAAGCGATAGCACAATATCAGATGCAACCTAAGAGTTAGGTGGATATCAGGTGTGGCCCTAAGGGCCCATTGCGAATTGCTGCAGCTTTTGCATCATCTTAGGTCTATTTTTTAATTCCTTAGTGCGATACGTTTTCTAATTGCTGCTCTGCAACTACTTCATAATATTAGTATATTTTTTTCTTTATGATCATCTGTCATGGTGTCACTGTATTTTGTAAATAGAAGTAACTCATTCAATAGACTTGGATAGAGACATGGAAAGAGACTTTATTAAAAGATATGGAGTACTTGGAGCTAACAGAAGACTTGGCGCAAAACCCAACGTAGTGACGTTTTAGGATTCATACAGCCAACCCCACTTAGTGGGATAAGGCTTGGTTGTTGTTGTTGTTGTTGTTGAAGTTGTTGAGTTGTTGAAGTAACATATTCACTAATCGACTAGGGTAAATTTCTTTCTTACTCCATGTCATTATCTTAGTAATAGAATACAGTCATGACTATAACATGCCAATTATGCTGCCAACCCTAAATGCAATTTTCAGTTCAAGAACCAACAAATATGGGATCACCACTGACTATTGCGTCCCCTGAACCTTGGTTCTTTGGTATTGTGCAATTGTAAATGGCTTTTCACTTCTAATTTTCTACTATCCCACCGCACCTATTTAATTGTTATAAGTCGGCAACGTATGTACAAGGTAGGGGAATAAAGTCAAATACAAAACAGAAGTAGTAACCTGAATAGCAGCTGTAATTCCATAATCCAGAGTTGATATCAACTAATATGAAGGCAACACTCTAAATTAGCTTCATTTAGGTCAGTATAAACCTGGATTTCAAGGTTAATTTATTCACAGAGAAATCACAGATGCAATTAAGATCTATATTTAGCATCAACTACGTAACCCCGATGTTGTAAAGAGACCAAACAATTAACGTGTGGAAAATAGCAATTTCATCCCTAACAAGCCATAAGGACTGACATTTTAAATCAAAACCATAGTTGAGAACTATTCAGAGGAAGGTAAATCACTTACCCGAGCTGCTCCTTTTTTGTGAGCATGGTATGTGGGCCCATCTTTATACTCCCCATACCAATAGTATGTCCTTGATTTTTCATCGAATAGAATACCACCTCCATGGGCTTGAATAGGATTTCCATCAGTATCCATCCAAATCCTTCCAGGGAAGTAGTAGTAGCTGTCATTTCCTGTGTCCTTCATTGGATCAATATCAGGCTTCAGGGGAAAGAATACGTGTCTAATTTGAGAATTCTCATCAAGAAATTCATCAATCAGAGGAGTTGGTCGCCTTAGTTTTCTTTTTGCAGCATGTTGGGGTCGCTTTCTCTTCGGAGGAATTTGGATGTTTTCCTCTTCCACCTGTTCAAGTTCATCGAACTGTGGGTGATGACTCACTTGGACTTGAATTTCTCCTCCCAACCTATCCTTTGGCTGAACAAGAGTGTACAGATGAAACATAAGAAGACATCCCACCAAGCTCCACACCACCGCAGACGTTGAACAGATGTTCCCTGCATTGCAATCGAAATTGGTTAGTTTCCTGTATTTGTTCCTCATCCTCATTATTCTCTCTAAGATAATGCTGAGTTAACAAAATGAAACCTAGGGATATCCCATAAAACCCAACCAAATACAAGTCACAAGCTCACGCCACGCTGACCTATATGGCAGAGCAGTAGTAAATCCGCTTGAACATTTATGAAAACAAAAGAATTTCAACACAAATTGGGACTAAAACAGTCTCAAATGATTTAGATTTACACTTATTTTCATAGTGCTATACATTCATCAACTCTAGAAAAATCCGCCGTCAACGGCCGAATGTGCATAATTCAATACTACTCGCCAACGCTGTGTAGGCAACCCTTAACTAGTTTCTTATTCAGAATGTACTGCAATACACAGTTGAACTTACTATAATAAAATTCATAAAATACTAACAGAGCTACTTGCAAATGAGACAACCAGGAACTGACAACAGAAACCAATGACTTAGACCAATTTCGGAAAACAGAATGAACCAACCAAAACAACTCAAAACATGCATATCAGAGTCCAAAACCCACTTGAAAAATTCACCTAAAAACCACATTAACCACCACAGTTTAAGAATCCAGACATGGGTTTCCTAAATGCAATAAAAATCAAAACTTTCACCACCCAGAAGCAGAAAAAGTGACAAAACTCAAAGAAAGAACTTACCTGAAAACATCTGGAGCATGAATTTGTGCTCAAATTCCTGGGTTTTGCTACTGATATTGTTGCTCGACCACTACTTGAACAAAGTGGGAAACTAACAAGAATCCAGAGAGAGCAGAGAAAAATATCCTGGGTCTTCTTTTTCCTATGAAATTGGATCTCAAGGTTGATGATGTTGACTTGGGACCAAATGAGGTCTTTCTTGTTTGAGAAAGATACATCTGGAAGATTTTGAAAGCAAAACTTTTTTTTATTCCTGGATTCTGAATTAAATATTTACTTACTTATTGAGCAACCGCCTTCCATTTTTTTTTTTTTTCGTTTTTTTTCTTTTTTGGGTCAGAAGAGGAATTCATTGATAAAGTAGGGAGACATAAGCTCCAAAACATAAGACAAAGACTAGGACAGCACCAGCCACGAGGCTGCGGTCAGGATAGAGCAAGACAGAAATTAAAAAGATGTGTGAATAACACATCTCAAAAATAAACAAAACAGTCAAGCCATGGTTTTAGAAGTCTATAAATACAATGCCCTAAGACAAGCATAAAGTCGACAATTTCTACATTGAAGGGCCGAAATTCTCACAAAAAGAGAACCTCTGCCAAATCTTTGAAGACTAATACGCTGCCAAAGCTCTCTTCAAATAATGTACAACCAAAGCCAAAGCTTTCTTTCGACCTAAGCCAGAGTATTCCCTTGAAGAATCAACAAGCACTTGTGCCGATTCTTTCAAGACTTTGTTGCAAGCTCAAAACTTGTAACGACGTTCGATTCAAGATTAAGGTGTAAAGACCCTTGAATCAACGAAATCCTACATCAACACTACCTTTTCCGTAGCCTTAAGGTGAAGACTATCCACACATTGTTTCCAGCTCAAAATTTGAAGCAATCATTCAATTGTTCATCCTAGATCAAGTCATCACGACCTTTGGATCAACAACCTACGCATCTACATCAAATTTGAAGACTACATCAGAGGAAAATTGTAAACAAAGATTGTAACCCTACAAATTCATCAATACAAATCTACTTTGTACACGTGTTCTCGTTTTATTCGTTACAGAATTTTCGTGTTTACAGTATATTATCTCACCTCATTGTGCCTTTATTTATAGTAGTAGGGAAGATAAATTTCTTACCCTAATAAGATTTACACGATCACATTCCTAATCTAATAGGACTGCAACACTCCCCCTTGAATGTGTAAATACTTAACCAAATGGCGTATTAGGTCTTCAATGATGAAGTAAGTATAATTAATGAAGTCGTCGGCACAATGAGCGAATGTGAGTCTCAAATCAATGAAAGAATGCATAAAAGGTAAAACTCACAAAACCTTGCTATGGTAAAACCCAAGGTGGGATAAAAACCCATAGACTAAGGAGAAAAATGAGAAGTTGCATTAAGTCAAAACTATACGTCTTCTGAAAGCAAGTAAAAGAACTCATAAGGGTATGACCAGTCCAGGATGGGTGCCTCGTCAAAACCTAGTTAGATGGTAAAAACCTAGTGGGAAAATACTCATAATCGTAGAGAAAAAAGTACATTAAGATTACATTAAGATCAAGTGAGTATACTTCTGGATACTCCCCTTGAGTTTGACAAAACTTCCAAATGAGAACTACAAGCATTGCATATGAATAGTTAGGCATACCAATTCTTTGTACAAGCTTCTAGAAAGATGACTTCAACAGTGATGTCTGGTAGATGTCGGCAAGTTTGTCTGGGATTGACTTGCATAACTTCAATCTCCTAATGCTTTGCTGATGTAGACGCAATATGTCTTGCCGTTGACTGCGTTGATGTATCGTGTCTTGGTCAGGTTGATACATGCAACATAGTCTTCATGAATAGTCGTTGGAACTCAACGATGGATAAAAACATCAAGTACTTCGAATATGCTCAACAAGAGCTTTCAACCATGACTTACATGTGGCGTAGTGAAGTGAGGTAAGTCTTGTAACAATTCAAAGATTTCACAACTAAGGTCATATCGTGGACCTCCAAGATATTGCGATATCCCTAATAGTAAAGACATAACCATTCGGGGATATGTTTTACGCGGGTTTGATAAGTAATTAGCGTCAGCATAACAAATAAGGCAAACATCATTCCAAGGATCAGGGGGTCAGATCTACTCGAGATGTATTAAGATTAGCTCAAATTTGCAGTACATTTAAGATAGCGGAAAAATGTCTTTAATACCAATTCAGTGGCTACGTGTAGGCGCGATGTTGCATCTTTACCAATAGATCAACAACGAATGAGATGTCCTATCTAACGCAATAAGCTAAGTACAATAAAGCGCAAAGTTGAACTCAGGTATGGAACTTCAGATTCCATAAGCTCTTCAAGGGTCTCATTTGCATATAGTGTATGGAAGATCATAGGTATACTCAAAGGTAACACATTCGAGGTGTAGTTCGACTGGTAGACCAAAGTATTGTCAAAACAACGCTTGAACATCAAGTCAAGGCATAAACGAGTTTTCCCAAGATCCATCATCTTAAATTCCATCTTTAAGTGCAAGACAATTTTCTCAAGCTCTTCCAGAGTCTTAGTGAAATTCATGTCAACGACATAAACTGCAACTCTAGCAATTCGAAATAAGACTTCATAGTTTAACACGCAATGGCATAATTCAGTGATCAAATAATCACTTAGACGGGCATACCACATCCGTCGAATTGCTTCAATCCGTAAGTGAACGCCTCAAACAAATTGAGAGAGTGTTCCATGGTTTGGAACTATTTGAACTAATCCATGTAATTCTTTGAGAACTTAAATGTAAATCTTCGTATCAATATCCCCATGGAACACTAACAACATTCATAATGCTGCAATTAGTCACAGAACATTTAAGAGAAACCTTGTGCCATAAGGCGTGCATCATATCGTACTATTTCATTTATCTCATTACGCTTCCTTTCCCACTAATAACACAACAGGGTTACCTTGGGCAGTGTAGGAACAATAGGTCCAAACACATTTTGGTAAGAAATTTAACCTGGATTGTAATTTCGATTGTCTAGTCAGTTCTACGTTGTCATTAATCAACGAAACACGGTTCGATATCGTCCCTTTTCATTTATGTTAGTAGCTACCATATAAGTGAAAACATCATCGATGATAATCTCATTCCAATTCCATTATCTCATCCAAACTAGGATACTGGAGCAAGAACTTCAAGTCTCAAGAGTAATCCGGACTAATCTCATGAGATGGAAATGAGGCAATGATCTAGTATAGATTCATTTTATGTCATGACCTTCCTCTTCTAGGGAAGTGAATCCTATGAACCGAGTGATTTGTCATGCTTCAGGCCGAGACAGATTGATTGGCTATCCATCAATGTACCGGACCATCCAATAAGGGTGGCCAAACTGTACAACAGAGATGGCACATCCTTCGATGATGCTAACTTGACGTCCATTAAGTACGTCTACCCTTGCAAGCATGTTTGCAGCTGGTATATGATTTCGTCATTTTAGCTAGATCAAAAGAATGTGTCTGGAGCAACATTGTGAAAGCTAAAATACATCGCACTTGCTTATCACACTTGTGCGGTACAGGGATTGAGATGCGATATAGTAGGTAACGTCCACATAAATTTGCGATGTTCTACAAGAACGTTAACGTTCTTGTCTTCCCCTAACGGCAAGAATACTATCTCATTGAAGTGATCATCCACAAATGAACGGTAAAAAGATCGTATGCAAGGGCTCTAAAAAGCTAGTGCAAAGGAGAATCATGATCGAAAAAAGATTCACATCCTTCTTTGAGGACCCATGTTGGTATGTTGTGGTAGCGCAACTTGGCACATAGAATGCACACCCAATAACATAAGTACGAAACGTCAGGTTCGTACCCAATAACCAACTGTAACGTCAAAATGGTTGGGTAACAATGGCCTCAAGGCGGACCAACATAGCTACGTACAAGATTGCATAGCCCTAGGCAGAAATCGAAAGCTTGGTGCATTCACCAAGGTCCAGATGATCAATTAAATTGAGCTTTATGATCGCTTTGCGAGGCTATTTGGGGTGAACATGAGAATTCAATGTCCAATTATAAACCCAAAAGCAATGCAATACTTATCAAAAACCTTCGATATAAACTCTCCGGCATTATCTAGTCTTTTAGACTTTATGGGATAATTAGGGTGGTGAACACTTATAATCGGCCAAGAGGTTTGCAGCAATATGTGTGGACAAACATGTGACCAATTTGTTGATTCATCAACCAAAACCATAAGTATTTATATGGTCCGTATTTTAGTTGGATTAGTCCACATATATTCCTTTGAATTCACTGTGAAAAGAGGGCCATGTCGTATAATTGCTAGAGATGATTTAGAAAATCAATTTCCTTAACGAGCAGGCTTGGCAAAATGTGCTTATAGGCACAAGATCCTTACTTCAGGTAAGGAGATGCGTCGTAAATCGTTGTTCGACCTAAGTGTCCCAAAAAGTTATGCCAAGACAAGTAAACTACTTGAATCACCCAGCTTCAGGCTGACCACACGTGGCGTAACCCAGTCAGGAAGTAGCCTATTGGCCCCAAAATGAAGCTTCAGGCTCATATTTAGAGGTGATGCAAAGATATTACACTCCATTTTCTTCAGTGGTTTCATTCATGATCATGGTCATCTTGAATATTCTTAAAACTCAACGACGTTCTTCCAGAACGGGGAAAATATAAGGTTTCTTAAATGGTAATTTAGTACTATTCGTACAACAAGGAGTGTGCCAATGCTCTTAATCAAGTTGGATAAACCTGAAGTCGTTGCTAGAGATGTGATTTAGGTATAAAGATGGTGTGCGTAGTACCGTATTCATCCAGCCAACTAATTTTCCCACATTCGTACCTGATCATGTATTTAATTGAATTTGGTCACATGTATAGAAGAAATATGATTCAATTAACTCATATTCGAGGACAATATCGATAAGATTATCCATAACTGAAACAAACACCATACTTGAATCCAAGAACATAGAAGAATGTTCACAAAGTAAATGGTTTACTAAGGAGATTTGGCTATTAAGGACATCCATGTCAAAATTCTGCTCTTTCAACAATGTTTGGTGGAGCAAAATTAGTCTCACATATTGATACGAGAATGGTACTCCTCAATGATATTGGTAGGGGCATAAACAGGTGCATAACCAATGATCTATTCCATCGAGACGAAAGTAGATTCTGTAGGGTTGAGGTTTAGAAACAATATCCTTTATTCTTGAAGTTTTAGGTCTTAGGTGCCAAGGATCATGCTTCGGGCATGATGCCACATCTTGGCATACCCTAATTCTATCATATATTTGTACAAACAAACCCGAAATTGGATTGTGAGTGAGACAGACCAAGACGTAGGTTTCATAAGCTCCAACCGAAGCCGAAGAGGTCTGTTCGGTAGGCTTATGCTGAAGCAAAGCAATACCATTTGGTGCACTTCTGCCGAAACAAAGCATGCATGTTGGTGCGTCCCTTGTCGAAGCAGATCACCACTATTCAGTAGACTCCAGCCGAAACTAGGCTAATATCGTTTAGTATACTCCAGCCAAAGCTGGGTCTATATCGTTATCTCATATTTGTGGTAGTAATTAGATTCGAGAATTTGGTAAACATTCACTCTCTATACTACTGCTTCAGGAGCGAGTTAGAAACATAGAAGGACGAGAAAAATATTCTCCAGTCAAATTCAATCGGATTTATAAACTCATTCACGGACGTAATCATGGTGTGCTTTAGGCAATATCTTTCATGATTAGATGGTCCGTAGAAGCGATCCAAAGAGCCATGGAATCCTCGTTCGAGAGATATTTCCATTTATTATTCTTCGGGCATAAGCCTTCGTATGAAGATCATAGCAAAGGCTTATTCAGCTCTTCCATGCCATTGTTGGCTAAAATGGTTTCTCAGCTTCTTGATAGTCAAGTGGAGATTCACGTCTTGTACCCACATAAAATAGTTTCTGTTAAGAAACATCCAAATCAGTGAAATCAAAATTATTACAGTTCGATAATCCACTAAATAGAGAGAACAAGATTGTGATTGGTGCTATGGAAATAAGATATACATAAACATCAAAGTTAGAACATTCAGGTTCTAATACATGGTTTTCATGAAAAATGTCGGGTTTTCATGGGTGTATTGTTTTATGAAAACTTCGGGCTTCAAAGGCACTAAATTTGAAGCTACGGGTTCAATTTAGTTTATGAATGTTTAGTTCATAAAAGAGAGGTTCCCGCAAGAACACAAAATACAATATACAACTAAGTGTAGTAGATCTGGGTTGCTTCAAGAACTCAAGTGTGAATGCTTTAGGACTACGAAAAAGAGTCAGCGGTTCAAAAAAAAAAAAAAAAAATATTGAATCGTTAATGTCCAAAAGTAGGCTTCATGCCAATAATTTTGGATGTCTTGTCATATTAGTGGACTGCTGGTTACTTTAATTAATTCAATAGATCGAGACCATTCGCGATTGATCATAGAAGCAAAAATAACATTTGTCTAGGCCCATTTATTGTTTAATGTTGGTTGCAAGCCACACAAGAAAAATAAAGCCACCCTAAATCCTCGGGTTGGCTACGATGGGCAGCCCAATAACCTGCAAAGCAGGCTACGATGGCACGGGTCGAGGCAAGGGAATAACCCAATAATAATATTTAGGCTGTGAGGGACAGTAGCCCAGCATCAGGCTGGCTGCGGGCTGAAACAAAAGAGAAACCAGCCCCAGATTGGGCTAGGGGTATCGGGATGCTGCGGGCCCATATAGGTTGATCCAAGGCAAGCCCAAAATTGGAGGGCCAATCTGGAAAATAATTTTCAAGCCCAAACAGTGGGTTGGGTTTGCATGTGGGTTAAGCACCGAGACGCCCAAGGCCTCGATGGGTTGATCCAAACACACCCCAGCGATGTTGGGTGTGTGCAAGTCGGAGAAGACGATGGCGCCACCACTGATAGTGGTGGTCATAGACGGCGAGACGAGCCAGGGTTGAACAGGAACCCTAGGATTCACAACGGAAGAGCTTCTCGACATTGATGGTGACGAGGGTGTTCCAAAACCAGTGAAATTTCACAATTTCATCAAGATTCAACTGGACTCTCAAGGTTGGAAGTTGAATACGACATCCAACTGTCGTGCATTCGGTGAAAAAAGACGGCAGGGGTTCGACTTCAAGCAAACCCGAGGGTTGGTGACAAAGACGACGGAAAACGTTGTCATTTCTGGATTTTGGGTGCATGAGCAGTTCGACTCCTTGGCGGCTCGGCTCGTCGACTTCTAGCCGTGGCTCAGCGCATGGCTAGGGTTTAAAAACCCCTTTTTTCTCTATATGTTTTTTCGATTTTTTTTAAGGTTTTCAAAACCCAAAAAATAAAATAAAAAATAATTATGCTTCTATTTTATTTAGATTCTTTGACTCACCAATTCCACGTAGAGATATATAAGTCCATAACACATGAACATATATATATTGACAAACATATGAACATATACAATATATATATATATATATATATCGAAAGGAAAATATAAATGTAGGGGATTCATACATCATGGGGAATGTTGTCATGCTTCACGGTCTTTTCAAATATCCTAATTTATTTTAAAGGAACCTGATTGACAAAAAACAATTGAGCCTTTGAATTTATAGAAAATCCTTCTCAGAAAGCCGGAATTGCATCTCCAATTCGTTGTATCACGTTCAACAAAGAAAAACTAAATTGAATCAATACCATGTAGATCTATTCAATAAAATAATAAATTAATCATAAAAAGAATGATTAAAACGTAATACTCCCTTGATTGAACAGCGTCAAGAGCGTACCGATAACGTGTTCTAAGCCTAATTTATTGAATCATATAAAGGACAGAGAGAGGGGGGTGCGGTAATAGTAGATAGAAAGAGAGAGATGTGTAATTGTGAGGTGTGTATTATCTCAACCCCATTGTGCCTTTATTTATAATAGTAAGGAAGGTAAATTCCTTACCCCTAATAAGATTACAACTCTAATAAGATAATATCTAGTCTAAGAGATATCTCATATATGTATGATAGGATTTACACGATCATATTCCTAATCTAATATGACTACAACATTTTCCAAGTAATGAGGTACACTACTCTTTGAAAAATAGAGGTGTATTTTTTGTTTCTTGATTAACAAAATAATATATGGTTGTCTTTTGATGTGTCAATCTCTCTTTTCTATATTATTTTTATTAACTAATATAAAAAAATAGTAAAAATTAAAGTTTTATCAGGAGAGTCTGCAGTTATTACTATGCCAAATTCCAATCATGTTTAAGCTATACAATTGAGAGAATAAATAAATAAAAGTACAGAACAATAATTCCTAGAACATCAATAGGAAAATGAAACATAACAATAATAAATCAATCTTATGTAAAGGTTTTTCATTCTGGTGTTAATTTAGTGAAGCACTTTAGATACAGTGTTGGAATGTAAGCATTGCAGTTGAATTCATGAAGGATCCCTTGAAACTGCATAAGCTTTAGTTCTGTTCTTGCTTTGTAAATGAAAGGTTCAGAATAGAACTAGCTTATATGCTAGATGTTTGCCATCTGTCATAGCAGATAGGCGTTTTAAGTTGGTCATGTGCACAGCACATGAGTCATGTTTGAAACTTCGAATGGAGCTTGGGATATCCTCCGGCAAGAATTCAAAGGTGATAGCTTAAGTTAGAAGTGTAAAATTGCAAGGGTTGCATAGAGACTTTGAGTACACTAGGATAAGAGATGACGAATCTTTGTTTGCATATCTTACTCGTTTGTTTGATACCATAAATCAAATGAAAAGTTTTGGTGAGGAATTATCTAGCGAGAGAGTAGTTCAAAAATTGCCTAATAAGCTTGCCTTGATCCTATGATTTGATTGTCCGGTGATTGAGCATTCTAAGTATCTTATACTCTTGAGGTACAAGAAGTTGTAGCTTCATCGAAGGTTTTGAACAAAGGTCAGATAAACATTGTGAGAACTCAATTGAGAAGGCATTTGCTAGCCGAAATGTAGGTTCCAAGTATCCTAAATCTCGGTCTTTGGATCTTTGAGTTGTGCTGATTTATACTATTTATTGGTCATAATGTGAGATAGAGCTTCACTGATATCATGAGCAACATATTCTTGTCAGGTTCAGGGAAAAGCATTATGGAAGCAGTGGTGCAGCATCTAGACTAACTTCAAGTTTGGCGTTTACGCCCGTGCAAGTTGACTTCTTACCTTGCACTTGAGTTATTCTCTCTTATTTACAAATGCATTGGTTTCCAAAGCTTAAGTGACATAGAAAGTTGTTTGGAGACTCATACTCATTAACAATGGTCATTTTTCGTGCAGGGTATTGCTTTCGAATCCACAGGCTCATGCACACTAGCTTAGCAGTGGAGCTCAAAGCACCTACTTCTCTAAGACGGGAACATTTTCAAAAAACAAGAGGATCTAATCCAAACGCATACAGAAGAAGTTTTCGTGTATCCTGAGAATTTTCCGGTTGCTAATACCATGAACACTGTAGTCGAAATGTGTAAATGATTAGATGAAGTCGTATTTCCTCATTCTTGTGATATGGTAGTTACTCACCTTCGGTGGATGGTAATAAGAGTGGATTTGACTTCAGAGATCAATTTCAATTTTTCAGAAGATGTACTAATTCAAGCTGATGTTTGTGCTTTCTGATAGACATATATTGTGTAGCTGAGATACTGCCACTTGTATTCATATTAGAGAGTTTGTTAGGATCTCTGAGAAGTGTATAAATACTGTTGTATGAGATTACTTAGCTAAGAAGAAAATCAATATACTGAAAGTTTCTGTTTTCTATTTCTCTGTCTTTAGAATCTCTCGACTATCTTTTTTCTCGCACCACATTTTTTGTAGGTTAACATGGTATCAATCGCCATTAAAGCTTGATCAGCTTCTTCGATCCGAGTCTTCCGCAGCTTCTTCGTCTTCCTCTGAATTCTTGCTTCGTGAACGGGTGTCTTGATCTATTTGACTTCGTCTTCTCTGATTTCTCGGGTTTTCTTGCTCCCTGGTGTTCTGCAACTACGATCTGGTTGCGTCTTCGCCTTCTTCAATTCGTGCACTCCAGGTGTTTGGTGCATTGTCTCAGAGAATTTCTGCAGAGATTTGGTTGTTGTACGAAGTGTCATTCAGCAACAATGGTAACTGCTTCTCAACTTCAACTTCTTCAATCTCCAATAACTGCCCTAGTTTCATCAATTTCTACATCTGTGAATGTTAAGTTGGATGATTCGAACTATCTCAATTGGCACTTTCAAATGAAATTACTGCTTGAGAGTAATGAAATTCTAGGTTTTGTCGACGGCACTCACCTCTGTCCTCCTCGACAATCTGGAGACTCTAGTGTTAATTCTTCCAACTCCACGTTTTCTTCTGATAATGATGAATATTTGGTTTGGATGATGCATGATAAAGCTCTGATGCATTTACTTACTACTTCTTTGAGTCCTATGGCTATGTCTTGTGCCATTGGTAGTACAAGCTCTAGGGATCTCTGGATTCGATTGCAAGAACAGTTCTCCATTGTCTCCAAGACTAGCATATTCCAGATGAAGTCCAATCTGCAAACTACTAAAAAGGGATCTGATTCTGTTGCACAATACTTACAGAAAATCAAAGAGGCCAAAGATTATCTATCTGCTGCTCGGGTGTATTTTGTTGATGAAGATATTGTCATTCTTGCACTAAATGGCTTGTCACCAGAGTATAATACTTTTACAACCGTAATCCGGGGGAGTGAGAATGTTATATCTCTGAAAGAGTTTAGGACACAATTACTTGCTGAAGAAGCTATTCTGGAATCTACTATTAATGTGCCATTTATGACTGTTATGGTTGCAAGTAATTCACCTCAGTGGGCCCCTAATCAATCTAATTTTATATCTGGTGGATTCAAGCAATTTAATTCTTACAAAAACAAGGGCAAAGGCAGGTTTCATCAAAATAACAGGAATTATTCATCCAGGCCATATTTTCCCACTCAAACACATGTTCTTCAAACTCCAAGCCTGGGTGTTCTTGGTTCATTTCCTCATCAGCAGCAATCCAGTCATTCTACTCCCTCATTACTATCATGTCAGCTTTGCAACAGTGATGGCCATTCTGCGCCATTCTGTCCATCAAATTCTCTTGCGAAGTTAAGATGTCAAATTTGTGGCAGGTTGAATCACAGTACATGGTTCTGCTTCTACAATGACAGGGGTCCTAACTATATTGGTGCTGAAAATAGTTCATTTCACTCTCAGATGGCTTCTTATCCACAACACATGAATCAATATTCTCAGATGTCTTCTTATCCACATCAAGGATCCTCGTCACAGTTTCATGCTCAACAACAACTTCAGTCTCAAGCACCAATGCAGGCTTTCCATACTATGGTGATACACCCATCTCCTCCAGTTGCTTCTTCATCTAATTCTCAAGTGTGGATAACTGATTCTGGCGCAAAAATCATATGACTGCTGATCTCTCCAACCTGTCTCTCGCCTCTCCTTATCCCACTAATGAAGTCATTCAAACTGCCAATGGTGAAGGTTTGCCTGTATCCCACATTGGTAGTACTGTTCTAAAACCATCTATACATACTATAAAACTGAATTATGTGTTATATGTCCCCAAATTAACACAGAATCTCCTATCAGTACATCAAATCTGTTTGGATAATAATTGTTGGCTTATTTTTTATGCCTTCTGTTTTTGGATCCAGGACAAGGTCACAGGGAGGGTGCTCTATAAAGGGTTATGCCGTAGTGGACTTACCCAATCTCATCTCTAGCCAATGTGTATCCTGCAACTTCTCAAAGCATTATTCCAAATAAAGCTCTACTTGGTCAGCTTGTTACCTCTACTACCTGGCACAATAGATTAGGCCATCCATCTAATTCTGTTGTGTCTCTCATGTTGCATAAGTCAAAAGTTGCATTTACCAAAGAATCCAATCCTGTTATGTGCCAAAGTTGTCTAGAGGGTAAATTCTGCAAACTTCCTTTTGCATTGAGTGTCAATAAATCTGTAACTCCTTATGAAGTAGTGCATAGTGATCTTTGGGGTCCTGCACCTAGTAAATCTGTGGATGGATATAGGTACTATGTTACCTTCATTGATGAATGTACCAGGTATTCCTGGATATTCCCTTTGATTAATAAATCAGATCTTTGTGCCACCTTTATTGGTTTTCATGCTTATGTTCTCACTCAATTTTCTGCACACATTAAAATATTGCAAAGTAATGGTGGTGGTGAGTACATTAGCAAGTCTCTTCAATCCTTTCTTCTCCAAAAGGGCATTTCCCATCATAAGTCTTGTCCTTATACACCAGAACAAAATGGCATGGCTGAGCGAAAACACCGACATGTTATTGAAACCACAATTACTTTGTTGCAAACAGCTAAACTACCTTCCCAGTTTTGGTCATTTGCATGTCAAACCACCATTTATCTCATTAATAGAATGCCTACTCCCCTCCTACATAACAAGTCTCCTTTTAAAGCTTTATAGGGTGTTGTTTCAGTGATTCATCACTTGAGAACGTTTGGTTGTGCTTGTTATCCTTTCTTACGACCATATACTGCTACCAAACTCCAAGCTAAGACTACAAAGTGTGTATTTTTGGGGTATGCATTAAACTTCAAGGGGTTCATCTGTTATGCAATTTCTCAACATAAATTCTTTGTGTCTAGACATGTGGTGTTTAGTGAACATGAGTTTCCTTATACAGATTATTGACACAAAGCACAACCCACTCTATCAATTAAGTTCCCATTACTGCTATGCCATCTATGCCTGTGGTCTCCTCACAGAATGTAGTCACCATTCCCCCATCTAATACGTTCATTCCACCCACATCCCTTTTGCCTGATACACAGAGCTCTACTCAGTCCATTACTGGTGCAGTTTCACCCACTAATCACATCCATGTGGCACTTGATCATTGTCCTGATACACTACAAGTGGTTCACTCCATACCACCATTAATTATACATCCTATACAGACTAAGAGTAAGAGTGGTATCAGCAAGAAAAAGGTTATTTTGTCTACACTTGCTCCTTCTATGGATCTTGACTTGTCCATGTGTGAACCCAAAACTTACAAATCTGCTATCAAGAGTTCTGTGTGGTTTCAAGCAATGAAAGAGGAGATCAATGCTTTGCATACTCAAGGAACATGGAGTTTAGTTCCTTTACCAGCTAACAAGAATTTAGTAAGGTGTAAATGGATTTTCAAACTCAAGAGACATTCAGATGGTTCAATTGCACGACATAAAGCTCGATTGGTTGCCAAGGGATTTAGTCAAGAACCTGGTCTAGATTACAGTGAGACCTTTAGTCCAGTTGTTAAACCCACCATAGTGAGGATTGTTTTAGCACTTGCTGCTCACTTTAATTGGTCACTCAGGCAACTCGATGTCAAGAATGCATTTCTCCACATAATCTTGCAAGAGGAGGTGTATATGGCTCAGCCACCTGGATTTGAGGATCCCCAGAATCCAACTTTGGTATGTCAATTGCATAAATCCCTTTGTGGATTAAAACAAGCCTCGAGGGCATGGAATGATTAGTTTACTTCTTTTTTGCCTAAGTTGGGATTCTATAACACATATTCTAATTCCTCATTATTTGTGAAAACTACTGGTACCAATATTGTGATCTTGTTGTTATATGTTGATGACATTATCATCACAGGCAGTGCAACCACTGAGATGCAGCAAGTCATCAGTGACTTAACCTCTGAATTTTATCAAGGACTTAGGTCTTCTTCACTACTTTCTGGGAATTCAGATTTCCAAGACTGGCAATGGTTTATTTCTGTCATAACAGAAATATGTGCAGGATTTACTTGTTAAAACAGAAATGCTTGACTCCAAAGCTTGTGAAACACCATGTTTGCCTTATAACAGATTACTCAAGGATAATGGTGAACCTTATTCTAATCCTACCTTATATAGGAGTGTGGTAGGTGCCCTACAATATCTCATGTTTACCAGGCCTGACATAGCTTTCTCTGTGCATCAAGTTTGTCAGTTTATGCAGAATCCCATGGTTTCTCATTTCACTGCAGTCAAAAGGATTTTGCGGTATTTGAAAGGCACTATGACTCTTGCCATTACCTACTCTAAAAGGGATTTGGCAATACATGCTTTTAGTGATGTTGATTGGGCTGGAGATCCCAATGATAAGCAATCTACAACAGGGTCTGTTGTGTTCTTAGGAAATAACCCTATCTCATGGTTCTCTAAGAAGCAGCAGACCGTATCTAGATCTTCCACTGAAGCAGAGTATCATGCCTTATCTTCTACTATAGCAGAACTTGATTGGATCCAACAAATCCTTACATTTCTGCATTTTCCGATATCTGCAACTCCCGTGTTGTTTTGTGACAACCTTTCTGCTATAGCACTGTCTTTCAATCCAGTCCAACATCAACGGACCAAACATATTGAAATTGATGTACATTTTGTTCGTGAGCGAGTTGCCAACAACAAGCTTTTGGTGTAGTTTGTTGATATCTTAACCAAAGGCCTTAGCTCCCCATTGTTTCATATTCATTGTAACAATCTCATGTTAGGATCATCCAAACATGAGATTGAGGAAGGATGATAGACATATATTGTGTGGCTGAGATACTGCCACTTGTATTCATATTAGAAAGTTTGTTAGGATTTGTGAGAAGTGTATAAATACTGTTGTATAAGATTACTTAGCTAAGAAGAAAATCAATATACTGAAAGTTTCTGTTTTCTACTTCTCTCTCTCTAGAATCTCTCGACTATCTTCTTTCTCTCACTACATTTTCTGTAGGTTAACATTTCAGGAGTAGTTTCTGATAACATTCGTAGTACTTCTTGCCCTTGCCCTTGCCCTTACCTTGTTTTATATGCATTACAGATTTCTTGGATTAATTGGTTACGTTTCTCTCAAATGTTTGTTCATATTGGACTGCAATAACCAATCAAAACTAATTTTCTATGGATATCAGGCCACCACTTCGTGAAGGTCTGAATCCTTCAGTTGAGTTATAGAGAGGGTGGGGGCAAATTTGGTAGAACATTTGACTAGAAATTTAGTATTTCTCCTCACTCGTAAATAACGAGTTTGATATCTACTTATTATCCCGCATCTTAGTTGTAAATATATCGTTGTATCCAAAAAGTTAGTGCCTTACTAATCGACAACAACTTATTTTCTTTGGTAACTGCTTGATTCAAACTCGTGTTTCAGGAAGCTTGTACGTTAGGTACACCACCATGTGGTGTTCCTTGCACAAGTCTTTATTTCATTGACACGGAACACCACATAAAAACTTACATGTGTTTATAAACTTACACGTCTTTATTTCATTAGCACAGAACACCACTGTAGCAGTGTACCAATACCATACAAGTCCTGCAATTCTCCAACGCTTGGCGTACCATACATTTTTCATAATGGGATCACAACGACACGTCTAACACAACTAATCATCCCATAGTACTTGTACAAGAAAGCTTTCAACTCACGAGCAGATTTGAATTTGAGGCTACCTTTCAACTTTTAGCACAATACCAACTAGCAGGGTAACAAAATTTTTGGGAAATAATTTTCGCACATCCCTTTTTTCCTTCTACCACAATCCTGACTTGTGGAAACACGGTATTCTTGGGACCTGGTATTTGTTGTATCTAAATTTGGCATTCCTTTCTTCCTAGCCCAAATCTACGTATTCTTGAATTTTAGTTGACACAACAAACTTACTACGATTGCCAATCAATCTTTCATTTTGTTTCATATTTTCGGACATGTTACACTTTCAAAGAACCTGGAAAGAAGGGATCAAAGGAAAATCTTCAGTCACACTCGCAATAGAACTTGAACTAACGACGAAACCAAGTGTTATTCGAAAACTTTTATGTGATTAGCAATCTGTTTCCGCAAGCAAGCATTCTTCCTCAAAGCTAATATTAACACAATCTAAACAAAAGAGGGGTTCACTGGCGATGCTTGAGACGGAAACATTCTACAAACTCGTATTCGTTTCTTCTGCGGGCAAGTGGACTATATGCTCTTCATTTACAGTAACACAACCACCATGGCAAGCCAGTGAAAGAATATCCAAGGCCTTCATACATAAGACATACAGATGACGTAAGAGAGACCTTATTTCATTTCGACCCACTCCACCCCTGAGGAAGTTTCCATTTTCTATGCCAATATATTGACACTCTTGACCATAGCGGGAACCCAAAATTGTAATTGAGGGGCAGGTCAGCTGGCCCCCCTACTATCAAAGGCAACCATACATATCTTGAGTCTCTCAAGTCCGCCGGGTTCCATCTATCTGCCATGAAGATAAATGAACCAGGAAATCCAGGCACAGGAAGCACAAATGTGCTCTGTGCAAAAAATGTAGCAAGTCGAGACACTTTGTTCCCTCCAGCACAGGGGTTTCCCATGGTCTCCCATGGCCCCTTGATTGATTCTGCTGCATGCACCAGTGCCTCATTAGGAGCCCATCCGGTGCAGCCTGAAGTAATCATGTAATAAGTTCCTTCATGCTTGAAGAGAGCTGGGGCTTCCCGATGTTGTCCCACAAGAATTCTTCTCACGGTATTTGTCACGTCAAGGTAATCTTCAGTCAGTGGTCCAATATGAAGTTCACTATTGTCCTCGGAGGAGTATATTAGATAAGCAATACCATCATCATCTTTGAAGATTGTCATGTCCCTACTATCAAATCCATGGGGTTGTTGGCTGTAGAGATAATCAAAGGGACCGGTTGGGTAATCACTAATGGCAACGCCAACAGAAGCTTTAGTATAGTTAGCATCATCAATGTGCATCCACATAACGTACTTCCCTGTATGCTCATTGTAAATCACTTTCGGCCTCTCAAGCACATTGGATTCGTGGAGATCATGTGTTTCATTTGCTTTTTCTGCTGCCAATACAACACCTTCATTTTTCCATTTCCATAAGTCATTGGAAGAATAGCAACCCACTCCTATGATGTCAACCTAAATAATAGATAAGATAGAAATTCAGTGCTTGAATTAAAAATAAATAAATAAATAAAGAAAAAAAAACAGATGAATTAAAATGACTCAATTGCCGTGCAGCAATGGTGGAAAAAGTATGCATCCAATTATAATGCTACGTAATGAAGTCTGGAATAGCAACACATGGCTTATTGGAAAGCTAGTAACACTTGCTCGGAAAAAAACACCATACCCCTCACTAAAATAAGTGAACCGTCTATTTCAAACACAAACTTTCAACACAACTATTTTCAACCCCCAAAGTCCATATCGAACAACTAAAACTCTTCTAGTTTTAAACAAATACAAGATATCATTTTGGGTGGTGCAATCCACACACCCGCACCCACTTTCAATTTGCGGCCGTCGGATCAAATGAATTGAAGAATATCAATGGACAAAAATTAACAAGGGTGTGTGGGAGTAAAAAAGGGTGTGTGAGTAGCACCACCCTATCATTTTTAGTGGACGCAAAATTAATTAATACCCGAAAGTTCCATAATTTCCAACTTGAAGGCGATGGAGTTCAGATCCCACTTTTTGGTAATATAGTTGTCATTGCACTTTAACTGACATGGTTGTTCTCACCTATGAAGGAGAAGATTGCATCTCTTCTGCAGATTCCAACATGAAAAAAGAAAGGCAAATTATCCATGAGGATAATCATGGGTTGTCCTCAAATTCTCACGTACAGAAAAGGCCCATTCAAATGAGCCTTTATTCCACAAGTTAACATTATCTTGGGGATTCTTCATTCCTTCTTTGGTACTACAAATCAAAATCTTCACCAACTGGCTACTGAAACCCTCCTTTTTGCTTTGATTGATTACATAAAAGGTTCAAGAACTGAGAATAATATAGATACAGTTCAATCGTAGAGCACAATCTTTCTTATCTCAGCCATAAGAGTCTACAATTAAAACCCAGGTACATAAATTATAAAATGGCGTTACAAAATATTCTCAGTCCAGCAAAAGGTTTCGGCAGGCCTATTGATTTTTACATAAATGATTTACAGTTGGTTAATCCATATGCCTACATGAAGTTGCTTGCTACATCTTTAATATATCAATACATTTTTGAATCATAAACCTTGAAACTGAACTTTAGTGATACTCAAAACGCTTTCTCATTAGGATTAGCCAAGTGGCTGATTTTATAGTATTCACATGAAAGGCTCTAATGCATAGGAACATGTTACAAGGAACTGTTGAAGTGAGAGCACATTATCAGATGCAGCTAAGAGTTCGGTGGCTATCAGGGATGGCCCTAAGGGCCCATTGCGAATTGAAGCGGCTCTTGCATCATCTTAGGTCTATTTTTTAATTCCTTTGTGAGATATGTTTTCTAATTGCTGCTGTGCAACTACGTCGTAATATTCTGTTTTTTCTTTAAGATCAACTGTCATGGTGTCACTGTACTTTTGTAAATAGAAGTAACTCATTCAATAATCAACTAGGGTAAATTTCTTTCTTACTCCAAGTCATTATCTTAGTAATAGAAATAGGGTCATGACTATAACAAGATGCCAATTATGTTAACAACCCTAAACGCAATTTTCAGGTAAATTTCTTTCTTACTCCATGTCATTATCTTTGTAATAGAAACAGTCATGGCTATAACAAGATGCCAATTATGCTGACAACCCTAAATGCAATTTTCAGTTCAAGAACCAACAACTATGGAATCACCATAGACTATTGTCTCCGGAACTTTGGTTCTTTGTTATTGTGCAATTATAAATGGTATTTTTGTTTTAACTTTCTACCATCCCACCATACCTATTTAATTATTATAAAGTCTACTAAAGTAGGAAAGGTATGTACAAGGTAGGGGAATAAAGTCACATACAAAATACTATAGTAGTAGTAACCTGAATAGCAGCTATAATTCCATAATCTAGAGTTGATATCAACAAATATGAAGGCAACACTCTAAATTAGGTTCATTTAGGTCAGCATAGAAATATACTGGTTTTCAAGGTTAAGTTATTCACAGAGATATCACATATGCAATTATGATCTATATATAGCATCAACTACATAACCCTGATGCTTCTAAAGAAAGCAAACAGTTAGCGTGTGCAAAATAGCAATTTCATCCCTAAAAGCCACAAGGACTGATATTTTAAAGCAAAACCATAGTTGATCTTATGACTATTCAGAGGAAGGTAAGTCAATTACCCGAGCTGCTCCTTTTTTGTGAGCATGGTATGTGGGGCCATCTTTATACTCCCCGTACCAATAGTATGTCCTTGATTTTTCATCGAATAGAATACCACCTCCATGGGCTTGAATAGGATATCCATCAGTATCCAACCAAATCCTCCCAGGGTAATAGTAATAGCTATCATTTCCTGTGTCCTTCATTGGATCAATATCAAGCTTCTGGGGAAAGAATACGTGTCTAATTTGAGAATTCTCATCAAGAAATTCATCAATCAGAGTAGTTGGTCGCCTAGGTTTCCTTTTTTCAGCACGTGGGGATCGCTTTCGCGGCGGAGGAAGTTGGATGTTTTCCTCTTCCACCTGTTCAAGTTCCTGGAACAGTGGGTGATGACTCGCTCGAAATTGAATTGCTCCTCCTAACCTATCCTTTTGCCGAACAAGAGTGTACAGATGAAACATAAGAAGACATCCCACCAAGCTCCACACCACAGCAGACGTTGAACATCTGCTCCCTGCATTGCAACGGAAAGTGGTTGGTTTCCTGTATTTGTTCCTGATCGTCATTTTCTCATCCTTTTTATTCTCTCCAAGATAATGCTGCAATTAACAAAATGAAACCTATGGATATCAAATAAAACCCAAACAAATACAATCACAGGCTCACAACCACGCTAACCTATAATGCACGGAAATAGTAAATCCGCTTGAACATTTATGAAAACAAACTTCAGCACAAATTGGGACTAAAACAGTCTCAAATGATTTAGAATTACACTTGTTTTCAAAGTGCTAACAGTCATCAACTCTAGAAGAATCCGCCGTCAACGGCCGAATGTTCACAATTCAATGTTACTCGCCCACAATCATTAACTAGTTTGTTATTCAGAAAGCACAGCAGTGCACTGTTAAATTTACTGCAATAAAATTTATTAAACACGAACAGAGCTAGTTGCAAATGAAACAACCAGGAATTGACAACAGAAACCAATGACTTAGACCCATTTCGGAAAACAGATTGAATCAACCAACACAACTCAAAACATGCATATCAGAGTCCAAAACCCACTTGAAAAATTCACCTAAAAACCACATTAACCACCACAGTTAAAGAATCCAGACATGGGTCTGCTAACACTGCAATAAAAATCAAAACTTTCACCACCCACAAGCAGATAAAGTGACAAAAATCAAAGAAAGAACTCACCTGAAAACATCTGAGCATGAGTTTGTGCTGAAATTCCTGCGTTTTGCTAATGATATTGTTGCTCGATTACTACTTGAACAAAGTGGGAAACCAAGAAAAATCCAGAGAGAGCTGAGAAAAACAAAATCTGGGCCCTTGTTTTCTGATGAAATTGGATCTGAAGGTTGATGATGTTGACTTGGGACCAAATGAGGTCTGTGCTGTTTGAGAAAGATATATCCGCAAGATTTTCAAAGGAAAACATATTTTCTTCCTGGATTCTGAATTAAATATTTTTACTACTTCAATTTACTTACTTGATGAGCAACCACTTATATTATTAACCAAAAACAAAATTCTTGCCTTTAAATTTTCACTGTAAACACGACAGGGTTCGTGAGTCCCAGTTTACGCGTGGAACTTCAATACTATTCAAGGTTGTGGAATTATTAAATAAATAAATAATGTGTCCACATATCTACTTAAAAGTGATTTTAAATTAGCCTTAAAGACTCACAACCTTGAATTAGCCTTAAATTAGCCTTAAATTGTGACAAACCACGATTATCCATTCTTTTTTAGGCCGGAAAGACTCACAGAAGCATTACAGCTCCCCTGGCTACAAGTCTGGTTTTTCCTCACCAGTAGCAAATTTCAAACCCAAGACTTCCAATTTTTAATTTGAAAGAAGTTTCATAATCTATCATTTATCATTGGGTAACCAGCTCGTGGTTATTACCCAGCATTTTGAAAAGTGAACATCTATGAAGTTCGTTAGCATCAAGTGATAACGTAGATAAATTAAATTGTGTTTTATTTCTCATGTCATTTCTGAAGTTTTAATTATCCAAATTGACGCATTTTAGCCAAATAAATTTACACTTTAACTTTGAAGAGATCGAACTGTTACGATTGAGGTTAATTTGAAATCACTCAAACTGTTAAGAAGTTTTCCCTAAACGATTTTTTTTTTTTTGGTCAAATTGGAAAGAAAAGTAAATAATCTAGGAAAAAAAATCTTAATATTTACGTGGTATTTGAAGAAATTTTCCAATTAATGAGGTGTATTCCATTAAATTTGGAGGTGTATTTAGGACGACATGATCATGGACCTGTAGTTTTTTTCTTTCTGTTTGGTGTCCGTCAAACTATGGACCAATGATTGTGTTTGTTGCTTAACAAAACAATAATATTGTTGTCCTTTGATGTGTCTATCTCTTTCCTATCTTATTTTAATTAACTAACTAACATAAAAAATATTAAAACTAAAATTTTGCCAAGAGATTCTGCAATTATTAACTCTTAACTTTCCCAATCCCAATCCCAAGGATGTATAAGCTATAAAATTGAGAGAAAAATTAAATAAAATACAGAACAATAATTCCTAGAACGTCAATAAGAAAACGAAAAAATAATATATAAAATAATACATCAATATTTTTTTTTTAATAAACGATATTATTTATATTAAAGAGAAGATGTGAACTTAGTCTCACAACAACTTAGCAATAATGTAGTTCTAATTTGCTGTTGGCGAGAATTGAATTAAAAACCTCTCACTTACAAGCGAAGAGGAATATTACTAAATTGTAATACTAAGTAGTAATAATACATCAATCTTATGTAAAGGCTTTTCAATTTAGTGGTAATTAATATAGTGTAGCACTTTAGATATAAAACGTCCTACTAATTTTATTAGGGAACACGGGGCATAACATTATATGTCTGTAGAATTGGAAGAACACTTGAAAAAATAAAAATAAAAATCCAATTGTATAATGACACATGATATTTCTCTTCGTATTCTAGCAACATTGAAAAATCCCTCCTTATCTACCATGTTACATGATCAAATTTATTGTATTCATTTTATTTGTTCCAACTTAAATTTTAGTTTCTATAGTCCCTCAAACTCGACCACACATCGCAACAGTAATCCCATTATTGTTAATATTCTCATACTTACAAGATATTAATCCGTTTGTCCCAAATTCTACTTATTCCAAACGTCTGGTTTAGGTAGCCACCACAAATTTTCCTTTTTGACTTGGGGAGTAACTAATTATTTGCATTTGCAAAGCTTTGATGACAAAAAAAAAAGGATGGTGCTATTCACATATCTCTCTATTTTTGGTAATCGGATTAAATTAATTGAAAAATATCAAAAGACAAAAATTAGCAAATGGTGTTTGGGGAGGTATGGGTGTGTAGATCCCTTCTTTATGGTGTACACTTCAATTGATAAATTTCGATTCTCAAACAACAACAACAAAGCCTTTTTCACTAAGTGGGGTCGGTTGTATGAATTTGCGCTTAGTTTTGTGCATAAATTTCAATTCTCAAAGAGAGAAAAAGATACAGCTAAGAACTTTTTGTATATACATTTTCATTTCCATGGATTAACCAAATGTCTTACGACAACAATGAAGTACATTTTTTTACTTTCCAATTGGAATTTACATAAAAGAAAAAAGGAGAAAGAATGTATATATAATTGACTTTCCTACTTCTTTGTTTCTTGGTTATTTTTTGTTCTTCCCCAATTGGAATTTTAACTTTCCTAGCTATGGAGTCACTGGCAAGCAAGGGATGATGGCAAATTTAGTGAAACATCTTCCCCTATCTTGAAAAACTTTGATGACCAAAAGTAGTACTAAAAACACCATGGAAATGGCTAGGGATAGCATGGAGACCCATAGCATTTTCAGTGAATTCTTAAATGGCTTGCATTGATGCGAAACGACGTCGGAAATTCCATCCTTAACGAAGGTGCAATCTGATAAGCTCTGCAGAGTTGGATATATATCTAGAAAATGTTGAATAGAGTGGCTGAAAGCCCAGGCCATGTTGTAGTTGTCCTGGGAAACAAGTTTTCCACTTCTTTTGCAATTTTCCATGTCGTTTTGGTAACAAGTGATTCCTGAAATGGCCTGCATGAAAATGAATTTTCAATCAAGATAATAAGCTTTTGCACTCGCTAAAAACTATAGCATTCAACAATTTAAGAAACGTTTTTATACTATCAATTCATAATTTATTACTTACTTTTGGCTTTATTAGGTAGCGTGAATCGCCATTTGTCAATCTGAGTTTTACAAAATTTTGAATGTTGAACTTTAAATGACCAAGATGAAGTCGATCTATGAGTCGAGATGTGATTCTAAATCTTATTGTACTCTTGTTTTCCACTCATGTGTAAACTCAATTTTAACCGTGATCTTTAGCCTTAATTAACATAGCTCAATTAGTTTTCTAAGGCCGTTTAGTAACTTTTTCTTTTTTTTGGTTTTTAGTTTGTAGTATTTTATTTTATTTGATGCATAAAATTGAAACAAAAGACTAAAACGCTGCTTTCATTTTCAAGGTTTGTTTCATGCATTCTCCTCCTTAATTCTCACTTTTCTTCCCACTATTGCTTCTTTATTTGTAACAAACATTTAAAGGAAAAGTTTACTAAATTAGTCCTAAATTTTTCAGAAACTGACCCTATATTTTACTTACTTCTGGTAACTTTCCAACTGGAATGCCACTGTTTGAGCAACTTTGTGGTACGTAGGTGTAGTTAGGTGGTCCGGAGAAAGGATTGCATATACGTAGAAATCCAACTGAATCATCATTTTCTTCGTTTACTCCAAGCGTCTTAGCAATTTCTGTCACTTTAGAATTCAACTGCATCATCAAGAGATCATATACTCAGATTTCATTAGAACATAATCTTATTAATCCCTTATTAATATGTTGATTATAAATATCTAAATGTATTGACATATAATACCTTATTTATGAAAGTGTGTATGGTGTAGCCAATTTGACCCATCAACTTCTCTGAGCGTGTAGCATCTAAGCATGGAAGAATGGAGCTTAGACTACTGTTGTGGCTGTTGTGTTCAAAACCCTCAAAAGCTGAACATGTATCTTTTGCAAAACTGCACATTTAGCAACAGATTAAAATTGTAGAAACCCTAAACGCATTAATACGAAACAAATTTCTTCTTAATAGTACCATTTGTAATGGAAAGGGAAAATTAAATTTTACTCACTTTTGAAGAAAGAAATCAAAGCCAGTTAAGACCCAAATTAGAGTTGTTAATATCCAACACAAAAAGATTACACTGAAATGAAAGAAGTTAAAGTGTCACATATATAGTTTAGTTTAATAAAGAAAGCAGAAAAGCAAGACCAAGGCTGAAAAGAAATCTTACATTACAAGTCCTGGGTACCAATGCAGCAACAGCAGAACTGATGACCAAAGCAGCAGTTCATTAGTCTAAGTAAGTTACATTTTAGGTACATGTTTGTTTATATATTGGCTATAAGATATGTTAAGCACCGCACACAAAAATCTTTTATAAAAGTAAAATAACATATGAATGATACTTTAGAATTATTTGATCACTACTATTTCAGTGTTTTTCAAAAATCCTCTCCAATAATTCCACATTCTTATTTGTCCGAATCATAAAAATTGTGAGTCAGCTGCCAAACTGAGTCTAAATCACTGATTAAGTTGATTCTATCATAATATGTTGTTCTTATTCTTTATTTGGCAAACAAATGTGTTATATGTTCTTGTTTAAACGTTTGATATCTGTAAATTAGAAGTAACTTGGTCACATGACTAATCCCAGCATCACTTCACAACAAAGAAAATTTACCAGTTGCAGCGATCAATAAGACCAAGTTGACTGCTACAACCACAATATGAGCAACATACCTACAATACACAGAAGGAAATCAATTATCCTAGCAACAAAATTACTAACATATTTTGTAACGAAAAATAAAATTACTAACATATTTAAGTACTAACAGAAAATATTGCTTACGGGGTTTGAATAATCCGCTCAGTTGTATGCCCATTTTTATCAACAAAACGTTGAATATCTTGCGAGTCTTTTCCAAGCTGACGGGATGTGACATTCAAACTGCTTGCCAAGGCTGGATCATAAGGCAGCAAAAGGTACTGCATATTTCCCATTGCGGTTGTTACTTTTCGGATGGTTCGTCGAGCATTTTGAGCCACCCCCATTAGGGCTCCCTTCACTTTTTCTGTTCTCTTCATTGATCTTTCATTTTCTACCAGCACCAAGCTTGATGCCACTCTTCAATTTGAAAAAACCAAATAGATGTTAGAACTTAGAAGTCATCAATGAATAAGTAGAGGAAAATGATCACCTATCGTACGTACTAGTTTCGCTAAAAAAAAGTTTGAAGTCAATTCTAGAATCACCAATTCGGTATAGTGATTTTTATCTTCCCAATAATTTTGGTAAGTTATGCCTGAGCTAGGCCTATATCCAGCCCAATATATAGCTTAATTATTATTTTCAGGTTAGGCAAAGCCCTCCTCATCAAATATCGAACCCCTAGCTACGCTAACACCTAACATATTTTCTTATTCGAATTAATTTAAACTACTAAGTGAGAGATTCAGACTTGGAGTCTTGAATAAAATAATTAACAAATACTAAGTATATAAATAATTACAAGAAAGCCGATTCCCGCAAAATATACTGAACCAATTAGCCCATTAGGCAGTTGTTAGTTAGAAGCTGTCGAATTATCGACTTGTCCTAATCCTAGCTTTCCAAATATTGACTTGTTCTAATCCTAGCCCATTGGGCAGTTGTTAGTTAGAAGCCATCGAACCTAAGGAAGTTCGTTTTCTTTATCTTTTTCTATTGGAACCCTAAGGACTTAATTACTACCATACTAGAATTCATGCATGAAATGAAATTCACATCGATTGAGATGCACTTACATGGCTAGAATTGTAAAGAGGAGGAGGAGTATGAACATTAAGATGAAGTTACGGTCCAAGAAGTGTTTAATGGGGCAAGTGCTCCTAATGCTCGGCTTCTTCAAGAAGGCTATGCAAATCGTAAATACCAGGCCACACAGCAACCAAACTCCTGCAATCACGTACCCATGGACTCCTGTAAATGCCGTAGACTGGAAAATATGAGAGAAACACAAAATAAGAAATTCCATTTCATTACAAATTTTCTCTCTTAGGTTTTTCTTTAACCTTGATTAGTTTTATTTTTCGTTTTCAAAGTCACCAAATTGTACATGAATGGTCAAATTAAGATCATATGCGTATATAAGGAATTAACTGTAATCTTCTTAAATTTTTTACATATAATTGTGTTACCATATTGTTAATCTACAAATCATATACATGCTAGATTGTGATCTTTCTCTTATCTATATAATACCCATTGGATTGCAATTTTTAATACATGTAGTAAATGAGGGATTGGAACTTACAGCCCAGTAATGTTTATTTGTGACGTCGTAGCCTCCATTGTAGGATTTTAAGTGGCGCAAGGGATCGGGTCTGTTCAAGCCACTCTGCTCCCCAAACACCACCCTAGCCGGGGAAAACACAAACGTTGAAACCAAGAAGACGACGAAGGGTACAAGAACCCCGTTCGAGATAGCCATGACAAAATAAATAACCTGCAGGTACTCTAATAAGATTTGGTGCAAGATGATCAAATTGATTAAAGAAACACAATACCCTTTTGCAGGCCTCTCATGGAATTTAATCTTTTTGCTGGCTTTTAGAAGGTTGAAGGGTTAGATTATGCAGGTGTGACTTAGAGAGTAAGGTAAGAATAGCTTGTGGCTCTGGTTTTTGCGGAAAAGGAACAAATGTATTAGGAAGAGGAGGGGGTAACGAATCAGGGGGCGATATTTAAGCTCCTCTAAAGTTCATAAATTTGACCATTTTTATAGTGCTTATTCTTCAAATTTCCTGTCCAGCTTTCTGCCTAAGCCTCTCTTTACGCAAAGGGAGGGAGTTGCTTTTTCCATATGCATGTCATCAGCGTTATGTGTGTACGTGTTTTCCCATGCAAATTTCTAGGGTCGTAGGACTAGGCGGGGTGGAAGTGAGTGCCAGGTTGTTTGTGAATGGGATGTGGCACAAGTAGTTGGTGAGTTTACTTTTATGGTAATTTATATTTTACCTCTTCAACTGTGGGATATATAACAACTTTACATCTTATTTTTTGAATATTGCAATTATTAACAGAGAAGAATGAAAGTATTGCTGAAGCAGATTTAGAGAGAGAGACTAGAGAGAATACTGTTGATTAAGTTTCTTTAGAGAGAGAAGAATACAATGAAAAATGCCTTACAAGGTTTGTTTATGTAGAGAAACTAACTACTACAAAAGTACAATACTACCCTTTTCATATCCTCATCCTTTCTAAAAAACCCAATCCTACTTAACAAACTCACAACTGCATAACCGACAATTATGATTATTACTCCCCCCTCAAACTAAGCATTGAGCAATCTAGCTTAGTTTGCTACACAACTAATGACAATCCCAAGCCAAGATATCTGCAATGCTTCAAGAAAACAGGACTATGTAATCCCTTGGTGAACACATCAGCAACATGATCTTCTGTTGGAATATAATGAACACTAATGTCACCTTTTTGTACTTTCTCACGAACAAAATGGTAATCTGTATCAAGGTGTTTAATCTTAGAATGAAACACCGGATTAGAACTTAATGCAAGTGCAGATAGGTTGTCATAATGAAGGGAAGAAGGACTAGAGAGAAACTGATGAATATCTTTGAGCACAGACCGAATCCAAGACACATCAACGACACATTGTGCTAAAGCTTTGTATTCAGCTTCAGTAGAGCTTCTGGAGACTGTAGATTGCTTCTTTGATTGCCATGAAACAGGATTAGATCCAATATAGACCACAAAACCCAAAATGGATCTTCGAGTGTTAATATCAGCAGCCCAATCTGAGTCTGAATAAGCAGTGATCTGAAAATTGGAACTTTTTGTATAGTGTAAACCGTAGTTGACAGTGCCTTGAATATACCTGAGTATTCTTTTGACCAGATGAAAATGTGCATCAGTTGATTGTGTCATAAATTGACAAACCATATTCACGGAATATGCAAGATCAGGTCTTGTGAATGTCAAGTACTGAAGAGCACCAACAACACTTCGATATTGACTTGGATCAGACAACAATGTACCTTCACCAACAAGAATCTGTGTGTGTGGCTTGGAAGGAGTAGATGTGGGCTTACAAGACTCCATACCTGCTTTCTTTAACAAGTCTTTTGCATACTTGGATTGGTTAATGAACAGAGAGCCATCATCATTGTAATGGATATGTAAACCCAAGAAATAGTTTAGTCAGCCCATATCTTTGAGATCAAACACTTCTGCCAAATTGTTGATTATATCTTGTACCTTTGTTGGATTTGAACCAGTAAGGATGATATCATCCACATATAGCAGCAACAAAATAATATCTCCATTATCAGACTTGACAAACAAACTTGTATCTGAAAGGGATGGTGTAAAACCCAATGCTGGAAGATAACTTGTAAACTTGGAATTCCAAGCCTAGAAGCATGTTTTAACCCATAGAGAGATTTCACTAATTTGCAAACATGAGTTGGATTCCTATCATCAACAAACCCTTGAGGTTGCTGCATATATACTTTTTCTTCTAACTCAACATGTAAAAATGCGTTTTTGACATCCAATTGTCACAAAGACCAACCAAACTGAGTTGCAAGTGCAAGTATAATCCTGACTGTAGTATGTCTTACAACATGACTAAAAGTTTCAGAGTAATCAAGACCATGTTCTTGTGTAAATCCCTGTGTAACCAATCTAGCTTTGAATCTGGAAATAAACCCATTGGGATTCTTCTTAATCTTATAAAATCACTTACTACTAACAATAGTTCTATTTAATGGATGTGAACTAAAATCCAAGTACCATGAGCTTGGAAGGCATCAAATTCCTCCTGCATTGCATTCTGCCATTCTTTCTTACTTGCAGCACTTTTGAAATTCTTTGGTTCTTCATGATCAGAAACATTAGCAAGGAATGAAAAACCAGCTTGATATGGATGTAAACATTGATTAGCAGAATGATAATCCATTAGTTGTAAAGAAAACAACTCAGGTAGTAATGCCAGATAGCTACTATAGTTGTTCCTTGTAATTGCACCTGTTTGTAGTTGAGTTTGCATCCCATGTGATCTTATAGGAACAGTATCGGATGCACTAGATGAAAGAGAAGTATTAAAAGGTAGGATTACTTGTAATTGTGCAGGATCAAGGACAGGAAGCAAGGGAGTAGTATCATTGTAAGGGGAAAGAGTAAAGCCTGTTGTTAATGCTGATTCATTGTCCTGAGAATCTATTACTGATGCAGTTCCATTGTCTGAAATAGATGGAGAATAATGTCTACTTACATTGACCTCAGCTAAAACAGAAACTTGTGGACTTGGAGATGAGGATGCAGTAAACTGAGATTCATGAATTGGACCATTAACAGGCTTTCTGTGATATAAAGAAATTTGGTATAATAACCGGTGTACATCTCCGTGAATCTGGACTTTGTACCCCACTTGTTTGAAGCACCATAGGTAATTTACCAGGAAAACATGATTCATCAAATATTACATGTCGAGATATAATATATTTCTGAGTTTGCATATTAAAACAGATAACTCCTTTATATCCCATGGAATAACCCAAAAAAACACATATAGCAGATCTGGCTTGTAATTTATTTGCAACATATGGTCTTAACCAAGGAAACACAGCTGAGCCAAAAATCTTCAAGGAATGTACATCATGTATTTTCTTATACAACATTTGATAAGGAGAAGACATTGAAAGAGTCTTACATAGAATTTTGTTAATCAAGAAAATAGAGTGTGCACATGCAAAGTACCAAAACTCAGAAGCTAAACCAGCAGCACTGAGAAGTGTGATTGCAGTTTCAACTATATGTCTATGTTTCTGTTCTGCCACTCCATTCTGTTGTGGAGTGTATGGACAAGAAATGTATTGAATAATACCTTTGCTAGCTAGAAAAGAAGTGAAACTTTTACTAACATATTCTCCTCCACCATCTGTTTGCAAACCTTTAATGTGCACCCCAAACTGAGTAAGTACAAAATTATAAAACCGCACAAAGCTTGGAAACATTTCTGATATATTATTCATTGGAAAAATCCACACATATGTAGTGTATTCATCAATTAGAGTTACATAGTACCTATAACCTTCTAAGGACTTCACAGAAGAAGGACCCCAAATATCTTAATGCACTTTTTCAAATGGATAGGTACAAGTATCTGATCTAATTGGAAATGGAGTTCGAGACATTTTTCCCTTAATACAAGGAACACAAGCACTAGACTTTTTATCTATATCAGCTACAATATTCGACTTCTGTAACATAGAATTCATGATTTCATGAGTGGGGTAACCCAACCTCTGATGCCAAGTATCACACTTGATAGCTTTACCCACATAAGCAACTGGACTACGTGTAATAGACTGCACTCATATTTTCCTTTGCACAACCGGAATCTGGAACAGTTCTTCAGGCTTACTCTTTCCTTGATACAGTATTTCCCTTGTCCTCTTGTCCTACATAAAGAATTCAGATTCATCACATATAAACTAGCTCTTATTGTCAGCACAAAGTTGTTTCATAGATAATAGGCTTCTAGCAATTTATGGAACATGTAATACTTTGTTGAGAATAAGAGAGTGATTGTTAGTGTGTAAAGTAGTTGACCCATACCATTTCCAATGATTATTTTCTCAGAACCCTCAAAAGGTGTAACTTGAGTCAAGGAATTGATGTCAGCTGTCATATGATGAGATGCGCCAAAATCAACAATCCAGGCATCTTGAGGAATGAACTGAGTGGTTTGTTGAGCATTCATTGTAGATAGTGATGGGGGTGGAAGTTGACCTTAATACGAGTAATTGCCTCTTTGATAACAATCAAGAGCTAAATGTCCTATCTTACCACAGATTTGGCATTCAATAACAAAACTTGAATTAGAAACATTGTTGTTCATGTGATAACAAGTGGCTGCAGTATGCCCCTTTTTGTTACAGATTTGACATTCTATCATAGTATTTGTCTTTGTAGTAGTATTCCCTGACCAAGAATTATTGTCATTCTGCCTTGAGTTATTGGAACCATATCCTCATCCCCTGAAACTGTTGTTATTCCTGTAATTATTGCCTCTGTATTGATTGCCATGTGGTGCTCGAGGTCCAAACTGAACTCCCATATTAGATTGTGCACTAAGAGTACTTTGATCACTCAGATGATCAATAAAACCATATCCATAAGATTCACCAAGATACATAGGAGATGATGATGATGGAAAATATGTTGCAGGATGTTGTGAAGGAGCATGATAGAATGGATGCTGGAATGGTGGTAGAGGCAAAGACTGATGTAATGAATTTTGTTGAACTTGAGAAATGGAACCATATGGTACTGCAGTAATTGTCCCTGCAGTACTAGCAGGAATATAATTGTGTGCCTAAGAATTTGAGGATGTGAACTCAAACTAGCACTTGAACTGGAACCTTAAACATATAAAGCAGATAAGTTCTGAGACAAAACATTAATCTCTCCTTCAATCTCCTTTTCTGCCCTCAATAGTTGCGCTCTAAACTCCTTGAAGGTAATAGAGGACTCCCTAGCCAAAATGATTGTACGAATAACCCCATATTCCTTTGGCAAACCAGCAAGACCAGCAATCATTAGATCATTGTCAGATACAAAATCACTTGCAGCAGTGAGTTGATCCCTAATACCTTTCAGCTTCAAGAGATACTTATCAATCATATCAGTTCCTTTTTGAATTATATGTAACTCGGTCTTGAGATGCTTAACCCTAGACTTAGAAACAGATGCATACTATCAACCAAATTGACCCATGCCTCATAAGCATTCTACAACCAAGAACATACTTCATTGCCTTATCAGTTAAAGTGGAAAGAAGCGAACTAAGCAACGCCATATCTGTAGACTCCCAATCCATAAACGACTCATTAATATCCTTTGTAACCCTAGCTTATGTACTGACCATATACTTTGACGGACACACAATTGTGCCATCGAAATGCCCAAACAATTTGTACCCTTGCAAAACAAATTGAAATTGAAACGCCCATTTGGCAAAATTATCATCTCTTAGTTTGATTGTAAGCATACCTAGTATACCATCAATTTTAAAAGTCGAACTACTCATGATTGTCCTTCAAATAATAGCAACTAATCAGCAATTGAGAATATACATAGAGAATGACACTTTGGGAAGAAAGAATGACACTTTCTTGAATATACAACTTCTTGACTGAGAAAGAATAACACTTTCTTGAATCTACAACTTTTTGACTGCGAAAGACTGACACTTTCTTGAGTGCATGAAAGAATAACACTTCCAGCAAAGAATTCACAAATTATCCCCGATCAACATACAGATCAACAGATAACCCAAATCACGAATTATCCCAAATCACTACTTTGCAAACACCAATATGCTTCAAATTTACAAGACTAAGTAATTAGAAAAGAACAAAACCACCTAAAATTCCAGCAGAAATCAGAAGTATGCCCGCAATCTTCCGTCGACTGGAAATCCCCAGCACCTCCTTTATCAATCGCACAACAATTCCTCAGCACGCAAATCGAACCACCAACGAAGCAACGAACAACGGAGCAAGTCAGGATCAAAATCGATGATTAACCAATGCCGGCGATGATACCATATTAACAGAGAAGAATGAAAGTATTGCTAAAGCAGATTTAGAGAAAGAAACTAGAGAGAATATTGTTGATTAAGTTTCTTTAGAGAGAGAAGAATACAATGAAAAATGTCTTACAAGGTTTGTTTATGTAGAGAAACTAACCACTACAAAAGTACAATACTATGCTTTTCATATCCTCATCCTTTCTAACAAACTCAATCCTACTTAACAAACTCACAACTGCATAACCGACTATTATGATTATTAGAAATATCATACAACAAATTCATTGCAATGTTAGACCACTATATCTTTGTCTGTTAACTGCTGATGTGGCAGTCAGGGACCTCATTCCCTCGCCCATTTGGATCTCCACTCCATGTTGTACCACCACTATGGAATTCTTACAAAAAAATGGACATGTCATTTGAAAAAAAAAATATTATAAAATTATAAAAATATATTTATAATTTGGGTATGTTAGGGAGATCAAAATTTTAAACCAAATATGTTAACCAAATGACATGTCACTAATAGGAAATAAACACGTTAATTAACACTAAAGTAATAATCTAGTCATCAACAACCATATCATTTAGTTTACAAATTTGGTTCAAAAAATTTAGTTTCCCCGTAACATTTTAACTATTTTAAGAGAATATTTCAAAAGTTAAAAGCTATGTTTCTTGTTACCGAAAAAAAATAAAATAAAAACCTATGTTTCCTGCCAAAAATTTCAAGCAATTAATTGTCTCTCCCAATGAAAATTTCAACTTGTAAATGGTAGAAAGGAATCAAAATTTCATTATTCACCCTGAATTTGAAAAAATAACATAAAAAACATGATCTAACCACTACATCATGAACTAGCAAAAACATCACACATAAACCACCAAAAACTTTCAAAGGACCAAAATATGAATTGTCCTTGGAAATGCAGAAAACCTGCCAAATTATCCACAAGTGCACCATTTCACTGGTTCAGAAAGCCTACTGGAACCTACAACCACTACAAAAATACAGTTCCTACACCAACAATTCACAACTCCAACATTAGAACTCAATTCCAACTTTACAGAATATAATCATCTATTAAAAAATAAACTAGTTCCAAATGCCCCAAGTCTTTGTTTGCCTCGTCTTTCTCTACTTGGTGCCTCTGGATGATTCAGCTCGTGCATCTGTAAATGATGTGCTTGGTTGTGATGCCTAAATTCAATGTTGATTACATTAATAAGAGGCATTAAAACATTAAGAGTCATTCAAGAGTATTTTTAACCTATTCAAAGGAGAGGATGAGGTTATTACCATTGATTTCCTTGTCCTTTTTCTAGGGGTAGATTCATTGTCTTACTTGTGCAGATGTGGCTGCTTATAAACCAGTTGAAATGATTAAAACAATATGGATAAGTGCAAAATTATAAATAAACAAAAACAATGAAAGTAAAAAGTGTTACATGCTTGTCCCTTAAAGGAAAATGTCTATAGCGGTCCTTGTATTATGCTAAGTACAAAGTGTAACATGCTTGTCCCTTAGAGAAAGATGTCTATAATGATCCTTGCATTATGCTCAAGTGCCTTGCCCTTTCCTTCTTAACTTAAGTGCATTGCCTTTTCGTCCTAACTTAAGTGCCTTAGGAGGATCTTGGTGATTGTTGGTTGAATTTGTACGAGTCTCTTCAACTTCATTCTCTATCTTAGCAGGTTCTTTGTTTCTTCTCCCACAACTACGAAACTATTTATTAGTGTCTTTATGATAACCGACAAGAAACGTATGGATGTAGTGGCGGATATAATAAGCGACAAAATTGCCAGTGTCAGGAAATGAATTTTCCGACAGAAAATACTCTAAAACCGACAGAAATTGTGTCGGATATAACCGATAGAGAATATATTAATAATGAATGAATAAGAGCATTCTCTGTTGGCTAAAACCGACAGAAAATTACTAAACTGACAGAACTTGTGTCGGATATAACCGATAGAAAATATATTAATAATGAATAAATAAAAGCATTTTTGTCGGATAAAACCGACAGAAAACGTATTAATAATAAATAAAAAATATACTGATACATGCTTTTATTAATAAATATATTAAGATTGCAAGTGGAGTTGGTGAACCACTCTCAGAACGCATGCTTTTATTTGATGCATTTTCATGACAGATACGAAATGTATGCTTCTTCGTCTAGTACCTGACTTTACTTCCAGCTGTGATTCCTAGACTTTAATTTGCTTTGATTTTATGAATGCATTATTCTTAGAACAAGAATCGTTGAAGCCATAGTGGCTTTGTATCAGTGTAACCTCAGTATGTTAGTTATGCAAAGCTCGGGGATTGGATGTAGACGGCTCGGGCCACGGAAGAGCAAACACCACCAACGGCCTAGCCACGGTGATGGCGCCACAGAAGTGAAGGAAAATTTATGTCCTAGCTAAGAACATGTAAAGAACATTTGAATACATAGGCAAACTATTAACAAATTAAAGTAGGCATGCATCCAAAAACAATTCATAAAACTCATGACTTTCAAAGCCTAGTATATGGTGAACCATAAGACTCTTTAACAATATTAAAGAGAATAAGAATTTAGAGATTCTTTACCCTTGAAGCTCATCCTTGATTGCACAAGGGATTCACCCAAGTGGAGGGCCTTCAAGTCACCTCCTTGCTCCTTGGATCTTCCTTGTGATTTCCTCCCTTTTAGTGCTTCTTTTCTTCTTTGAGGATTTGAGGATTTGTTCTCCAAAACACCAAAGGTTTGGTGTCTCTAAGTCTCCACACCAAAGATGTAGTGTGAAGATGAAATGGATGACTTAGGGAAGAATAGATTGCTAGATGTTCCTCCCCTAAGTGGCCGGCCTCTATGTAGAAAATGAGAGAATATGTTTCACCCAAATTCAATTAGAAAACCCTTAATGTGAAACAAAGCTATAATGTTGATTTTATACTTCATTTCATGTGAGTGGCAAACTTGTAATTAATATAAGTTTGCTACCCCTCACCCTTTTGGCCGGCCATATGTTGTTATTGGGCTTAATTGCCCATTTTGTTTTAGTTCTCATACAACTTAAACATAATGGGCCTTGTGGACCAAAACGTTTTTGTACCCCGAAGCCCAAAACTAACTTAAACGCCCAATACGAACGTTTCGTATAATTAATTAACTATTTAATTAATCTTGACCATTCTTCAATTAAACCATTTAATTGCTTATCCATTTCATATAATTTCTTCACTTATATCCTTACTCGGTGTACGATCCATTAGGTTCCAATTAGCGAGGTAGTGGACGATGTTACTCTTAATGATCGATTGTGAATTGAAACCACATTTCAATTCTCCCTTAAAATTAGTGTTTGCTAATCTTTAGGGCTTCCACAAACCATGGGTGACGCCTAGCAGCATGTCATGGTTACCCAAGCTAAGTAGAAATGGTTGGAGAACCTATCCAGTTACAACTACAATGCAATACGGTCCTTCTTTAATACAATACTCTTAATCACATTGTTTAAGTGATAGTTTGTTTCATGTCTACTATCCAATGTGATACTTCTCTATATGATTCAATTGAATAAGATTTGGAACAAGCTTCCTTAGTCATATTCATATGCTTTGGCCAAAGACTCTCGAATCATATCTTAGAGTATTCTCCTTCCACCATGGAAGGTTAGAGATCCCTTGTTGTGCATTCATATGCCTACATGACTAGATAGCTTGACCCCAACAATGTCGTGGACACTCCAATGGAATGCCGTTGACATAATCAAAGATCAAGGACCTAACCATTAGACATCAATGATGCCTCAGGTCAAAGGACTACTTTGCATATTGCAACTATCGAGTTCTCACATGACATGTATGTTCGAACTCTCGTTTGATCGTTGTTCAGTGTACTCGATTACTCTTTCGAGCACCTATGTGTTTGCCTTAGTGTCTAACACCAAATGACTTGAGACTAGTTCATACTCACGCTTGAGTCGACATAAGACATACTAACCTTAGCGGATTGTCAATGCCCAATTGGCAATCCTATGGCTAGGAACGTTTTAGGAATGAACATAAGAGAAAGGTCTCGTTAATTTAACTAACTTAAATCACTTGTCTCTTAGATCAAATACATTCCTTGGATTCCCTTATTGCTTAAACACAAGATATTATAAATAGTGATTAACAATAAGCTTTGCCCTCTATTAAACATATAAAAGTTTAACACAATAAGTATTCCAAAAAGCTATTACATCAAATGAGTGGCTTTGTGGGCATACTTCCAACAAGAAGAAGAACGCAGAGCCTGGAAACTGGATGTAGGCGGCTAGGGCTTTGTCCGGCGGGAGTGTTAAGTTGTTTAAGAGATATATGCGGAGCTCACGGACTTAATCGTACGTCTCCCCTGCGTATATTAGAACCATACGTTAGAATGATAAACTGCACCGCCGAAGAAAAAATTGGAAAAAAAAAGGGGAAAATAGGCAAATCTACCTACGAAGGTGTTCATGTCGAGAATCCAATGGAAGGTTTGGATCTAGGAGAAGGAGGAGATGTCCATTGGGAAACTGTGATTCGGGAAGACGACTCCGAACATTTTCTTGACTATGTTGTGATGAAAGAGGAGACTGGATATGCGAACAGTAAATGAGGAGAGAAGAGTAGGAGAAGGAAATGAGGGAAGGAAGGGGGAAGGGAGAAGGCACCGATGCAAGGAAGAGATGGAGGGGTTTTATTTTGGAAAATTTTCATTACTGTTGGTTAAAACTGACAGAAACATTTTTTAAAATAAAAACCGATAGAAAATTTTCATTACTGTCGATTATAACCGACAAAAAAAAAATAGCGGCAAAAATCACCCCAAAATTTTGTTACGATTTTAAAAAATAAAATAATAATTGTTTGGTTTAATAAATAAATAAATAATATGTATTTAAATATAATATGTTTTTAAAAATAAAATAAATAATTGTTTGGTTTAATAGATAATAACTCATGTAAAATATGTGATAAAGAAACAAAAAGATAATTGTACAATTAAAATGTCATCACACAAACTAAATATTGTCCAATCAATACTTGAAAAACATAAATAAAAATTTAGCACAAATTACTTTTTCCACTTCAAAATTTAGGCAAATTTAACAGAGATATGCATTCTACGAAATTAGTTTCCATGATCTAACTATTGTAGATACTACAAGATCACATACACAAAAAATCGCAAAAAAAAAAAAAAAAAAAAAAACATTCAGAGATTAGGTAACGGAACAAAAGTTTTCGACGGTTATAAACGAAAAATCACAATTTAACGGTTATTTTAGCTCCGGTTTTTTATGATTTTTTTACAACTACACTCCTCGACCCTATAAGAATGCAATGAACGAATTCGATCTTCAATTTAAAATATTTACACTAGTGAATACCACAAAATCTTATTTTATACTTAATGGAAGTATAATATTAACTCTAAGTGTTTGTTTAATCTACTGTTTTGATGAGATTCTATGAAACTTTTTTCAATGATCCAACTGTCAAACTTATTTTTACACACTCCGAGATTGCATATATAAAAAATCGTAAAAAACAAACATTCAGAGATTACATAACGGAACAAAAGTTTTTGACGGTTATAAATGAAAAATCACAATTTAACAGTTATTTTAGCTCCGATTTTGATGATTTTTTGCAGCTACACTCCTCAACCCTATAAGAATGTAATGAATAAATTTGATCTTCAATTTAAAATATTTACACTATCTTATTTTATACTTAATGGAGGTATAACATTAACTCTTAAGTGTTTATTTAATCTACTGTTTTGATGCGATACACATTCTACAAAACTTTTTTCAATGATCTAACCGTCAAACTTGTTTGTACACACTCTCAGATCGCATACGTAAAAAATCACAAAAAATAAACGTTCAAAGATTAGGTAACATAACAAAAGCTTTTTACGATTATAAACGAAAAATCACTATTTAAAGATTATTTTAGCTCCAATTTTAATGATTTTTTACAGCTACACTCCTCGACCCTATAAGAATGAATTAAATGAATTCGATCTTCAATTTAAAATATTTACACTAGTGGATACCACAAAATCTTATTTTATATTTGATGGGGAAGTATAACATTAACTCTAAGTGTTTGTTTAATCTACCGTTTTGATGCAATACGCATTCTACGAAACGTTTTTCAATTATCCAATTGTCAAACTTGTTTGTGCAAACTCTGAGATCGCATATGTACAAAATTGCAAAAAACAAACATTCAGATATTAGGTAACGGAACAAAAGTTTTCGATGGTTATAAACGAAAAATCACAACAAAAATGGTTATTTTAGTTCCGATTTTGATGATTTTTTTACAGCTACATTCCTCGACCCTATAAGAATGCAATGAATGAATTCGATCTTCAATTTAAAATATTTACACTAGTGGATAAATGTTATTTTATACTTAATGGAAGTATAACATTAACTCGTAAGTGTTTGTTAAATCTATCAATTTGATAGGATATGCATTTTACAAAACTAGTTTCAACGATCTAATCGTCAAATATGTTTGTATATACTCTTAGATAGCATGTGTAAAAAATCGCAAAAAAAAAAAAAAAAAAAAAAATTCAAAGATTAGGTAACGGGAGCATGAGTGAGAAAAAAAAACATTAAGAGATTATTTTGGTGGCCATCCAAAATTTTGCCTTACTCGTGTCGGTTATATCCGACATGGCCATGAGTGAAAAAAAAAAAAAAAAAAAATTAAACCATGTGTTTATTAGTGTTGCATGCCCCTCATCATTCCAAATTTAAACCAAAGGTGAAAAGCTGCATAATTGAAGTGAAAAAGATCATGATCTATCAATCAACCAAATAGAAAACGATTACCAACTTTAATGCGAAGTCACCCTCCTCCCATCTTAATCATAACAATTCCAGAGGAGGGAGTGCTTGAAAGTAGTTCCACTTTCCCAGTTTATAAATTTCACAATTGAAACATTATGTGCGGTCGGATAGAAAGTATGGATCTTTTACCGCAATAATTCACCAAAAGTGTAATTTTCATTTTCTTACTTTCTTTTCTTCCCCAAACACTGCAATTAATTACAGTACGCTTGAACAAAAAGTGCTGCCAATAAAAAAAGAAAAGAGAGAGAAAAAATATTGTACGTGGCTAGTAAGAGTGTCCAATGGTCATGCATGGCTAGAACATTGAGAAACGAACAATAGGTTGAGAAATGTACAGAAAGCATGAACCATGCCGCATATCTCATCTCATGATCATAAATTAGGAGGGTTGTTTGAGAATCATCTCTCTTTTGATATTAAAATCATGTGTTTATTTATTTATTTTTAATCAATATAACATTTTAAAATAATAAAATAATCAATTTCTGTCAGTTATAACCGCTAGAATACTAAAATAATAACCGTTAAAAACTAAAATAATAAAATAGTCAATTTCTGTCGATTATAACCGCCACCATTAACCTAAAAACGGCTAGAATATGTTAAAAATATTTATTAAAAAAAAAAAGAATTCAAAAATATTGGTAGTTATAATAATTTTATGACGGTTGCATCCGACACTAAATATCCACCAGAAATTAACTGAATAATGTGTCAGATATCTTTTATCCGACATAATGGCTTATTAAACTACTACCATCATCCGACACCTAAAGCTAATATTGTAGTAGTGTCCTCCTCAGTCTTCTAGGTTTCCTTGCATTTACTGGAGACAATATTGGTGGTTATGCTAACGCATATTATTTATCTGACTCGCACAAGGCACATTCTTAAATGAGTTATGTTGCTGTTGAAAACACCGCAATATCTTGAAGGTCAATCAAACAGACTTTAATAGTAACTCTTCGAATCATGATGAGATTCTCGCCTTACAAGTCACGCCCCGGACGCGGAGTTGGCAGAAAAATATAACCCTGCGCCAGGCAGGCGAGTAAAAGTAAAAATAAATACGAAAAATCAAACTTCTCTTATAAAAAATAACTTTAAAATCTTTACAGGTGTACAAGACAAATAAAAGGGTCATTTTGGTTCTGGTCCTTAATCAACCTAATTGTTAGACTAAAACCTTATTTGTTTAAATATTTTGATTGAGGTCCTTAGCATCATTTAAGAGATTTAACTCATGCATTTATGCATTTAATGTTCCACAAATTATGAAATTTAAACAAATTCAAATAATATTTTTAAATTGTCACATCCTCGCCCGGGGCGGATCACTTCCCGGGCCCGCTCCACCACCGTAGCACGATATTGTCCGCTTTGGGCTTACCATTCCCTCACGGTTTTGTTTTTGGGAACTCACGTGCAACTTCCCAGTGGGTCACCCATCATGGGATTGCTCAAGCCCCCTTCTCGCTTAACTTCGGAGTTCCGATGGAACTCGAAGCCAGTGAGCTCCCAAAAGGCCTCGTGCTAGGTAGGGATGTGAATATACATTTAAGGATCACTTCCATGGGCGATGTGGGATGTCACAATCCACCCCCCTTAGGGGCCCGACGTCCTCGTCGGCACATTTCCAGCCAGGGATTGGCTCTAATACCAAATGTCACATCCCGGCCCGGGGCGGATCACTTTCCGGGCCTGCTCCACCACCGTAGCACGTTATTGTCCACTTTGGGCTTACCATTCCCTCACGGTTTTGTTTTTGGGAACTCACGAGCAACTTCCCAGTGGGTCACGGTTTTGTTTTTGGGAATTCACAAGCAACTCCCCAGTGGGTCACCCATCATGGGATTGCTCAAGCCCCCTTCTCGCTTAACTTCGGAGTTCCGATGGAACTCGAAGCCAGTGAGCTCCCAAAAGGCCTCGTGCTAGGTAGGGATGTGAATATACATTTAAGGATCACTTCCCTGGGCGATGTGGGATGTCACAATCCACCCCCCTTAGGGGCCCGACGCCCTCGTCGGCACATTTCCGGCCAGGGATTGGCTCTGATACCAAATTGTCACATCTCGGCCTAGGGCGGATCACTTCCCGGGCCCGCTCCACCACCGTAGCACGATATTGTCCGCTTTGGGCCCCAACCACGCCCTCACGGTTTTGTTTTTGGGAACTCACGAGCAACTTCCCAGTGGGTCACCCATCATGGGATTGCTCTAGCCCCCTTCTCACTTAACTTCGGAATTCCTACGGAACCCGAAGCCAGTGAGCTCCCAAAAGGCCTCGTGCTAGGTAGGGATTGGAATATACATATAAGAATCACTCCCCTGGGCGATGTGGGATGTCACATAAATAAATACTTAAAAAGCAATAATAGAGTAATATTGTTCTTCACAAAATTATATAAAAAAATGTACCTACATAATTATTAACATAATTAAAAAATAACTATTGATATATTTTAAAACATAAAATAAATACATATAATTAGTATGGGTACATTTAGTAAAATTAAAAATGGGTACAAATAAATTAAAAAACATGGGTACAAATACAAATAAAAGTTTAAAAAATATGGGTAGAAAAAAAAATTAATATATGAGTACAAATTAAACTAAATTAAAATTGGTACAAATTAAAAAGAGTTGCAAATTAAAAATGGGTACAAAATAAAAATAAAAATATATGATTAAAAATTTAGCCATAAATATAAATAGATCATATGTAACATTTCTAACAATAAATGAATATATTTAGAAATAAAAAATATTTTGTTATTGAAATAATTAATGACGTCTATTAAAACCTAAGGACCTTGATCAAAAATTGAAAAAGAATAAGGTTTTAATCAATGGAGTAGCAAAAAGAGGGATGAGAACCTAATTTTTCCTAAATAAAAACTCTTAAAATCCCTCGTCTAACATAACCTCAGCTCATCTACCTTTTTTAATCTTGTACCGAACCTGTAAGGTCTAAAATGTACAGGGTGAGGGAAACCACAACTCAATAGGAACATAAATCTTATCAAGGATAATTGTCATGGCTAAACAAAGTGTCATACAACACGTAATCAATTATAACATGTTATCAAATATAAATTATAGTCCATGAATGCAACTTAACTTCAATTACCCAACCCATTAATATATATAATAAAACATGCGGACCTGCATGTCCTATACCATGCATTTTACCAATGCAGTGGTGGTCTGAATGCTCTTTTATATAAACCAACCCCCGTAACTTTATCATCCCAATTTCCCCTTTTTTTAGTCATCTTGTTCTCTTGGTCGCCAGAGTCCCCACTACGCCATACCATTCTTATAATTTCACTTTTGCCACCCTTGCTGGTCCTTATGAGAGTCGAACTCAACCACACAAAAGATAATTCCATTTTCATATCCCAATCTCAAATAAACCAATAAATTCTTCCTCTCCAATATGCAATGACATATGCATATAATCAACATTATCATGACTAGTAACATAAATATCATATTTCAAAATACACAATTATATCAATTATAGAGATAAGATCAAGTATAACACATATTTCACAAAGGTTAAACAAGACAGATACCCCAATGATGATAAGTTCCCCAAGAAACCCCTACCTCGATTCCACAAAGCTGAAACGAAGATCTACGATACTACTGCAATAACTAAGCTCCACGTACTTGAGCAAGCTCCTTAATCACTCACAATACCATGTATTTCTTTTCTAAACTCTCTCCACATAAACACACACACACACACACATATATATACACACACACATATAATATACGTGAATCGCATGCACAAGCATGCAACGATTTGCATAATGTAAAAAAATGGAGTGAGAGCTCCTATTTATAGAGAAATGGGCGGCTACCCAAACGTAGTGGCCAAGAAAACTTAACCATGAACTAAACTATATTAATATAATACCTATATATAGATAGACACAGAGGATGGCTCTTATCTTGGTTATCGAAACAAAGGAAGAAGTGTAAATAAGTGATGGAGGTGGCAGCTGGGAAGGGTGATTACAAGCACCTCAAAATGCAATCCAAAAATTACTATAGATTGCGAGGAACATGGTCATGCCATGTTAGAAGTAATAACTTGACAAGTGTAACTGTGTAAGCTATGAGATGGAAAATGGAGATAAGATAAATGAAGTGAAGATAGGTGAGAAAATGTTGTAGGTTCAAATAAGTAAATAACTATAGATATTACTTGCTCAAATAATATAAAATTGTAATTAAATATAAATAATACAGTTAACAAAAAGGCAAAAGTTTTGAAAATACGGGTCATCACACTACATGAAGCCACTCGTGAATGCTTCTGGCTAAGAGCAATAATAGAACAAATTCGAAGCAAATGCGATCTTTTTCTGTCATTGACATCCTAACAATGATTTATGAAGATAACGCAGTTTGTATTGACCCGATCAAGAAATGATACATCAAATGAGAAAACACCAAGCATATTGCACCAAAATTCTTCTTGTCACATCAGCATCAAGAGCATTAAAAGATTGAAGTCAAGCAAATACATCCCAGGATAACTTAGCCAACTTCTTAACAAAGCCACTAATGAAGTCGACCTTTCAAAAGCTTATTCAAGGAATTGGTATGCATAAATTGTCTGATTTGCAATGCTCGTAGTTTTCATTTGAGAAATTTTGTCAATTCCAGGGGAGTACCTAGAAGTATACTGGCTTGTCCTAAATGTACCATTTTCCCTACGATTAGGAGCATCTTTGCCTTTGGGTTTTTGCTACCTGATGAGTTTTTAATGAGACACCTATCTCTGGGATAGTCATACCCATATGTGCTTTTCTACTTACGTCCTGAAGGCATTTAGTTTTAACTTAGTGCAAATTCTTATTTTTCTCCTTAGACTATGAGTTTTTACCCTACCCTGGATTTTACAATAGCTAGGTTTAGTGAGTTTTACTTTTTATGCATTCCTCATTTGTTTTGAGACTCGCATTCGCTCAATGGGCCGACAAGACGAGAAGACTTCATCAACTGCTTCTACATCATCCATGAAAATCTAATACGAAATCTACTTAAGTATCTACACACTTTAGAGGAGTGTTGTGACATAAATTCTAGCACATGTGTGTAAATCATTAGTAGACTATCTTTAGGATACTAGAAGATATTATCCCTTTATGATCATATTATTTACAAGGTAAGCAATAATTTTCAATTTACTATGAAAGCCACAGACAATGAGAAATACACATAAGAAACTCCTCAACTCTTTCTTATCTCTCTTTGCTGCACTCTCTCTCTTTCATTTCAGAGAAAATAGGCCACAACAATATAAGATTTAAAAGAAAAATATTGATAATAAGTTAATAAGGAATGACTTTAGAGAAAATAGACCACAATAATATAAGATTAAAAGAAATCCTTGGAATCGAGTTAAGATTATCTGGTGAGATTTGTATGAATCTCGGTCAAGATCATGACGGGGACAATTGCTGGTCGTCGGGGATGGCAACCGTGGTGGCTGGGCATGGTTGCATGCCATGCATGCGTCGGTTTTGGCAATGGCGACGCCGTTAATGATATCGGGTTTTTGGGGGTGGACGACGTTGAAATGATGTCGTGGGTTTTGGGTTCGTGGCTCGGCTCAGCCATTCATGTTGCTGACCTGGTGCTGGCGGCTCGGGGTTCAGCAACGCAGCTCGAACCGCTACTCGCAGGGTTTCCAACGTAGCCTTAATTTTTTTTTTTTTTTTTTTTGAAAAGGTCATATAATTCTATACATATTCAATAGAAATTCACATAATCCAACAATAATGAATATAATACATGAACAATTTATGTAGAATCTAAAATTCGTAAGCATAAAGTTAAGTTATGCATTATGATGAATGTTCATGCAATCAGAGCTGAAGAAATATCGAGATAAAAACCATTATTTTGGAAGAACCTGAGTGCGTGATGTTATTGATGAACTAGTTTGTAGCAAAAAATTCCACGTTAGATTTCTTAGCGCAGCGAATGAACGTGCTGGTAACATGTTATGGTCTATTTAATTGACAAGGAATAAAGCGTCGTCAAAGAGCAAGTGGTGTAGGGTCTTTGAAATCATATACCAAAGCTGATGAAGGAAAAGTCTTAGTGAACACAACGAACATGCATTTAAAGCATAAAATATTTAACTTCTACACAACAAAAAAATAGTCATTTACGTGAAGTATGCTAACAACCATACCAAAACCAACACAAATATGAGGATCAATCGTGTAACGGCAAATAATTATTCCTTTTAATTAATTTACATCCAAACATAACATAACAGGCTACAGAAACCTAAAAAGGGCTCATCTTCTAGCACATTAGAAGGGTAAAACAACCAAGGCATCTTAGGCAAAGCATGATAAGCTGAAAGTGATTTCTATAGGTGCGAATAACGATAAGAATTGGGGAGAAAACAGATAAAGATGAACACTCACAAATAAATAAAGTTGGTAGAGATATTTATGAACAAGATTGAGAAGGAGAAGAAAATTAAGCTTTCGGAGTTGAGAAAAATAAAATGCTTTGATTTTGGATTTTTAATTTTTCAAATGGTGTAAAGATAAATTTACAGATTGAATTAGGTTTGTGTGGGTTTTTTTTTCTTTTTCTTTTTATTTTTGTCGAAAATCAAAATATTATTAGATACGAATTGAAATATTTACATTAGAAGCCAGAGAATTAAACAACCATTCTAGTTCAAAGCAATCCCACATATGAAAACCCCACACGTGTGACATAAGATGCTACTTGATGCGCAGCCTCATTGCATATTAAATTGGGTATGTGAGGGTATTTAAGATAATAAAGTTAGATTTAAAGAGGTATTGATAGTTTAGTTAAAAATCAAATGAGTAAAAAAAAAAATTATATTAGGTGTATAAAAAGGTTTCATGAATTTAAATAAAATTTTCTTTACATTAATTATCCATTTAGCTTAACGAGCACAAAAACAAATAATTACCAAAAATAAACACAAAACACAAACAGAAACAAGACAACTCTGCCACTCGAAAGTTCCTCGACATCAGCCTTGCTGTACAAAGGGTTGATTCACTCCACATACACTCTCCATACCCGTAACCGTTCAACCAACGATTTTCTGCCACGTCAAAATGAGCCAGCTTATTATTGGTCCGTATTAGTCGCTCCCAACTACTGGTATTACGTTAGCAACCCTTCCTAAACCGTAGAGATTCATCTGATTGGTCCTAATAAACGGAGCGTGCGGCCAGCGATTGTGTTTGTTGTAAAATGAATCTCAACCGTCCAAATTGCAGGGTCCGACCGTACTCGTGGACGGTCAGGATTTCATTGGACATTAGACAAGCAAATTATTCAGAGATTGCATAGAGATAGAAAACAAACAAAAAAGAAATAATTCGTATTTATGAAGGAGGAGTGGTAATCGGTAGAAGAAGAAGGAAGACGAAGAAGCCGAAGGCTCGATTCGGGGGGAGGCAGAGTGATTGTGTCCGTAGAGATCTCTCTCTCTCATCCTCTTTCTCTCGCTAAGCGCAGAGAAATCAAGATTCGTCAATGGGTTTGTGGGAAGCTTTTCTCAATTGGCTCCGCAGGTTAGCCCCCCCTCTCCCTCTTGTTTCGGTTTTCAATTTGTTGGGGTTGTTGTACGATCCAGTCTTGATACATTTTTTCATGGAATTTAGATTTTTTTGATTGTTTTTTACATGTGCGGATGTACAGGAACTTGGTTCAAAGATTTTACTTTTGTTTTGAGTTTGAAAGTAACAATTTTTTTAGTGGGATTTTGATTTTGATTTGAATTTGTTGGGTTGTAAGGTTTAAATGCATAGGTTGCTTTTGGGTTTCATAAAAAGATGGTGGAAAAGAAAACCCAAAAAAAAGAAGCTCAAAATGGTTTCCTTTTGCTTTTTAAGTTTTAGTTTTTGCCAAACTTCTTTTTTCTTTCGCTATATTTTGCCTTGTGGGTGACTGTAAGTTTATACAGTATATTCTGGATTGATTGTCCCTAGCAATGATTGCGGCCTGTTTATTGATAATATATGTTTTTGTGTGTATTTCTGTTTATTTGGGTTGCTTTTGCCTTGAGTTAAATTGCTGAGCTGAAATAGGCACAATTCTTTCCTAGGAGTAGAACAATCGTTTGATTAAAAGTCTAATCCTTGGCGCAACACAATCACTATAACTTGTTTTGAATAATATCACTCACTATATACCAAATTGTATGTATATGTAATTTTGATCTTTCTTTGTCAAATTTTAACGTATGTCAGTGACTTACGCTTCTTTCAATCGGGAAACTTGTGTATATGATACTGTGTTGTCTTGGCTTGTGTTGAGGCATTGAATGAAATGTAGAACTGCAGATGTAATAACTTTCTTGCTGAGCTAAATTTTTTTCCTCTTTGGGTTGTGGGAATTGCAATTAGAACTTTTTGAGTGGTTATTGCAACATTGGGCGTTCTATATTTGTATTAGTTTATCTGACCTCTATGTCAGTTGTTCACACTGCCTGTGCTTACGCTATTGTCATGTCATTACAGCCTCTTTTTTAAGCAGGAAATGGAACTATCTTTGATAGGACTTCAGAATGCTGGAAAGACTTCTCTTGTAAATGTTGTAGCGGTAAGTAAATCAGCACAGTGACTTTGAATGGGTTTCTCTTTCCTTTCTGTCTACTTGTTTGGCTGATGTGTTGAAAACTGTATTTTCTGTTTTCAGACGGGTGGATACAGCGAGGACATGATCCCTACGGTAAGTTATCTTTATAAAAGGGTTATAATTGCCACTACTTTTTCTTATAAACAATATTCTTAAACCAGATATTTGTACCTCTTATGAAGAGCTTCATCCATCCAATGTCTTTCTAGTGAGTGAATTAGTTAATTAATGACAATGTGGTCATCTGATTCAATTTTCAGGTAGGATTCAATATGAAGAAGGTGACCAAGGGGAATGTTACAATAAAGTTGTGGGATCTTGGAGGTCAACCCAGGTTTCGCAGCATGTGGGAGCGATACTGTCGTGCCGTTTCTGCTATAGTGTATGTAACCACTTTTCTGTCTCAATTGATTTTACTTTTTAAATAAGTAAAAACTTTAGTTGTAAAACGAAATTGCCTTTGCATGTTTGTTAATATTGTATACCTTTTCCCCAACCCTTCGCCTTTCTTTGGTCGAACAAACCCAATTTGTTCAGCAATTGATTTCTTTTATGTGTCAAAGACCATTAGCTGATATTCAGATGTTGTGGTCAGCTGCTCATGTTTGTTGGTAGGCGAGTGTCAATGATTCAGAGTATACATTGACTAATGATTAAGTTGAGTTGATCCTTGTATCCTTTTATCATGAAGACTTGAAGAAAAGTTGTGCAACTTCTTGTTTGCTGCAGTTATGTTGTTGATGCTGCGGATCCAGATAACATGAGTGTATCAAGCAGTGAGCTTCATGATTTGCTCAGCAAAAACTCACTAAGCGGGATCCCACTACTGGTTCTCGGAAACAAGATTGACAAGCCAGGAGCTCTCAGTAAACAGGCATTAACTGATGAAATGTAAGTCCAATTATGCTTTTATTATTGAAACTTACCAAAAAATAGAAAAAGACGTGTTGTTTTGGTACTGATCATACCATTCTGCTGGTGCAGGGGACTGAAATCGATTACCGATAGAGAAGTTGGTTGCTTCATGATCTCATGCAAGAACTCAACCAACATCGACTCAGTTATCGATTGGCTTGTAAAGCATTCGAAATCAAAAAGCTGAGAGATGGTTTTACCTGTCTGCTTTTGATTTTTATAAAAGAATTCTTCGCGTACGGGGTGTTGGTGGCGGGATTCACTTGTTTGATTAACTTGATTGCTGATTATTTTGTTGTTGTACTGTATTCTACTGTATCATTTCTTCTGACTGGGGACGATCTGGGGTTGTTTTGGTCTCCTAGTCTCCCTTTTCTCCCCCAGACATCTGCCTACATTTACATATTGGAATTCATGGAGGTTTTGGAGACTAGCATTTTTCTTCGCGCATGTGAAAAATGAAACGTTAACTGCAGATTTTGCGATCATAATAAGAGCATTATATTTTTCATTTCAAGGTTAATTAAAATGAGAGACGTTTTCCTTCCCAGGACGCAGTTGTCTCATCTCACCATTACGTTTTAAACGACAAATCCAATCTGTTTCAGTTGATGGGAAAGATACATTGTTAATCTTCTTTATGAGATCATGCATCAAGTTAGTAGCGCAAGTGCAGTTGAGCAGACACATCAGTTTATCTGTCAGTTGAGTTTGAGAACGAAACACTCTCCATCTCCGGATGGATATTGTTAATCCCTGAGCTTGGATTGTAGATAGCTGATTCAATGTTAATCAAGGTTCTAAAAGACATTAGGCGCTAGTCGGGCAGTGGGTTAAGGCTAGCGCCTAGGCGGCTAGGAGGAGTTTAGGCGGATTAGACATATTTAAGTAAATCCATTATATTTCATGTAAATAAGTGTCTATTTATACTTAAAATATGTATAATTTCATCATAAACTACAAAATAGAATAACATATGTATTATTAAGTATTGGAATATAATGAAAACATGGGGAACAAGCATATAGTGTGTGCTCCTTTAAGTATTCAACAAGTCTCTTACAATTTATTGAAAAAAATTAAATGCAAATTGAAAGTTATCTATTTTCTGTCTAAGTAAGTCGCAACCTAGGCAGGTGCCTAGGAAGGTTTGAGCGGGCCAGGTGGGCTAGGCGGGTGCCTAGGTGGTCTAGGAGCCATTTTTAAAATTTCAAACGCTTAGACATTAATTGGGGCGGTAACTAACCGCCTAGCGCCTTTTTAGAACAGTGATGTTAATTGTCGACTTCAAGTTTCACCAACTCGCTTTGTCTTCGGCCTACCAGTTTGACGTTCTTCCTTTCGAAATGGAAAGATCACACCGAAACAAAATATATATTCGGCTTGAAGGATTCAGAATGCAGGTGATGACCCTAAAATTCACATTACTGTTATTCACTTTTTAACTCGTATGACATTTTAAGTTGTGGAAAAAAGGAAAGAGATCATTTAGTTGCAGTCCTCGTTCCTAACTGTTATAGACTTAAACCTTATACATTTTAGGTACGTTTGTTGCACCAGATTATTTCGAACTGGACTAGCTTTAGGGATTAAGCTGGATTGGCTTAGACTAGACTAAGCTAGACTAACTTAGTGAAACATTTGGTGCAATGTCGAACTAAAAAACAAGATAATTAAAATACTATAATATTATATTAATTAATGCATATATAGTAAGATTTTATATTATTTAATGTATATATAATAATATTTTATATTATTTAATGCATATTTATTATTTATTCACCTTTTACTTTTTTACTCCTGAAAGACTACCCTCTCAAAGCATCTTTTCTTTTCGCCTCATTTCTTCTTTCCTCCCTCTTTTAATGCAGGTGTAAAGCTCATCGCAAATCCTTCAAAACAAGCTCATCCTCTTGCCGCTGTTAAGCATCTCCACCTTCCTCATCCTTTTTTTTTTTCCCAAAAATTTCGGATCTGTCTCCTCCCTCTGATACATGCGTTGGCTTCTCCGCCTATAAAGCCATCTCAAAATTTTTTGGCAATGGGTGGATTTTGAATTTTGGAGTTGGAATTTTTTGTTGTTTTTTTTTTTTTTTTTTTTAAATTTTGATGGTTGGATTTTGAGGTTTGGGCAGTGGGTGGGACTTTGTTTCAGATCTGGGCGGTGATTAGAGCGTGTTGCAGAGGAACGCTTGCAAACGACGCAGCGTATAAACAATGCAGCGGGCAAATGGAGTAGGTTTGGGGACGAGACTAGCAATCCCATACATATTGGGGGTCCTCGCTAAGAGTGCCTAGCGAAAGACTTAGTCGGTGCGAGTCCGATTTAGTCTCATCAATGGTATTCCTTGTTCGCATCAAACACCTGCCAACAATCCTAGCTAACCCAATTTAATCCAATCCAAGGAAGTTTATTGAGGGCAAACAAATGCCCCCTTAAGCCCCTTTAGATTTTAGATTGAAGTCCCTCTCTTGCCACATAAATGACATAATAACAAAAGAGATGCAATAAAACCAATAAGGACTCAAACTGTTATTTTGCTTTTATTTATAATACCAATTTAATTATTGAAATTTGCTTATGGGTTTCAACCAAAAAAAAAAAAAATTGCTTATGGGTGCATTCTAAATTTATTTTTATTTTTATAAAATATGAGTACATCTATATAAGGGTACATTTTACATATAAAAATTTGATACATTTATATAAAAATGTGGGTCCATTTCACATAAAAAAAATGAGTACATTTTATACAAAAAAAAAAAAAAAAAAAAAAAAACAGCGCCACGTTTTATAAAAATTAGATGGGTACATTTTATATAAAAAACAATGGGTTAAAAAATAAATAGATTTTACATTAAAAAATGGTACATTTTACATAAAAAGAATGATACTTACAAAAAAAAAAAAAATGGTACATTTTGCATATAATAAAGTGGTACATTTTTAAAGAAAAATGGACAAATTATAAACATATTATGAATACAAATAAAAGGTTAAAAAATTATGAGTACAAATAAAAGTTTAAAAAATATGGGCACAAAAAGAAATTAATATATGGGTACAAATTAAAACTGAAAAGAAAGTTGGTACAATTTAAAAAAATATACTGCAAATTACAAATGGGTATAAACTAAAAGTAAAAATATATGATACAAAATTTAGCAATAAATATAAATATACCAAATGTAACGTTTCTAACACTAAATGAATATATTTAGAAATACAATTTAATTGAAAAGATTATCTTCACATGTAAATATTTTATTATTGAAATAATTAATGATGTTTATTAAAACCTAAGGACCTTGATTAAAAATTGAAAATGAATAAGGTTTTAATCAATGAAGTAGAAAAAACATGAATATGAACCTAATTTCCACAAAAGAAAATTACCCTTAATTAATTAGAATTGAAATTGGATTACCTGATATTGAGTTTCCTTTTCCTAGTTAGAAAATAGATAAGGCTTGGCTCCCAAGCAACCGGCAGTTCTACTCCATGTCGGATTATGAAATCATGTCTATGGCAATCTATATATATATATATATATCTTAACATGAATATTAATTAAAAGTGAAATTTGAATAGGAAAACCACCTGACATTGGGTTTCCTTTTCCTGGTTAGAAAATAGAAGGCTTGGCTCCCAAGCAACCAGAGCAGTCCTACTTCATGTAGGATTATGAAATCATTCCATTAGCAATGTGTATATATAGGCGTAGGCAGAAGCCAATGAACCACAACAAACGATCAACTCTTGCTTTCTTCTAAATTGTAACCCGACAGACACACAATTATGGCACTTTCCAAGTTTATCTTTGTTATTTGCTTACTGTTTACCGTCTTCTCCTCAGCCGCCGCACAACTGCCATGCACGAGCCGTACCTTCTCCAACAAGAAAACCTTCGCCGCATGCAGTACTCTGCCCGTTTTGAACTCGACGATCCACTGGAATTACTACCCGTCGACAGCCACGGTTGACATTGCATTCACACAATCTGTGGTGAGTGACTCGAGATGGGTTGCATGGGCCATAAACCCTACGTCCACTGGCATGGTCAGTTCACAAGCCATTGTCGCTTACAAAAGAACCGACGGAACTATTACTGTTTACTCTTCACCAATTAAAAGTTACGGGACACATTTGGAACAAGGGAATGTAAGCTTCCCTTTGTACGACGTCTCTGCAGTTTTTGAGAACAACGAATTCATCATCTTTGCAACCATAGGCCTTCCAAACAATGTCAGCGTTGTGCACCACGTCTGGCAGCAAGGACCCATGTTTGGAAACACTCCCGGAATGCACTCGCTTTCAGGACCCAACGTGCAATCTTTTGGAACCTTGGATTTTCTTTCCGGGAAAATTGAAACAAGCAAGGGAAGTACTTCAACGTCCGCCTTAAAATATGCGCATGGAATTATCAATACCATCAGTTGGGGCATACTTATGCCAATCGGCATAATCGTTGCAAGGTATCTCAAGACAGTCGAAGGGGCCGATCCGGCATGGTTTCATGCTCACAGAGGATGCCAAATGCTGGCTTTTCTTGGAGGGATTGCAGGGTGGGGAACTGGAATTTTTCTTGGCTCTAAATCTCCGGGGATTCAGTACAAGGGGCATAGATGCATCGGCATCACTCTGTTTGCCCTTGCCACGATTCAAGTAGCGGTAGCTCTTTGTTTGAGGCCGAAGAAGACAGACGAGAATAGGAAATATTGGAACTGGTTTCATTGGGTTGTGGGGTATGGAACAATCGTCCTAAGCATCGTCAATATTTTCAAAGGATTTGACATATTGGAGCCGGCCAACAAGTGGAAATTGGCTTACATTGCCATCATCGGTACTTTGGGATGCATCGCTGCAATCCTAGAGCTACGAAAACTAGGCTCTTTCCTTTCGAGGTTTAGAAGCAATCGAGCTGCAGGGCAAGAAATAGTCGGGAGTACCCAAACAATAGTGTAACTATATACTTTTATTTTTATTTCTTGGTTGAATTTTTTTGTAATTGAATACTTACATTAAATAGTTGGTTTCTGTGACATGTATGCACTTTTATATCAGTATTTTTGTTACATTCCATTAGCAATTGACAATTTTTGTCTGACTCGTTATTAAACATCCAAAAAAAAATTAGAAAATAAAAGTAAAAAACGTAGAAATTTTATGTGATCCAAATATATATAGCCCGCTTATGCATAAATCATTCCATAACTAGACGAAGCCATAATCCCCACAAACATTAACAAAAGTACTAATCTTTGACGTCGGTGAAATTTTTTTGTCAAAATAAAACACGTGTCTGTACGTAGTTTTTTAGTATCTTATTGAGCGGCAATATTCTTTTGATTTTCGGGTCAAACAATAAGCCATTTATTTCATGCTCGTTTTCCACTAGACCAATCTCTTGGAGTTTTCCAATATACTTCTTAAAATGAGTTCATGTCTCACGTGCTTATTTAGAACCAAAACTACAGTTCACTATACTATGGTAAAATTGCTCCAGTTTGCGAATTTTTTTAATTAAAAAAAGGATAGTACTATATTATGCTGGCGGGGCATAAGCCAACCCTTACAAAGGGCTACGGTTTACGGATTGGACTACATTATTTACTTACTTCCATGTAAACGGTCAGCTCAGGAATTGAATCCTCACCTCAGCTTGGGTTCAGGAGCTTTCTGATCAACGTATAAAACTCGTTGAATTTTAATCCAACAATTATAAATAAAAATTCTCTAAAAATTATAATAATGGTAGAATCCAATCGTCTTGTGTGTTGGATAGGAGGCACCTGAGGCGAAGCTCAGGAGAGGATCCCTTTTTATCTGAGAGTCCGCGCGTCCCTTTTTATCTTCACAAAAACCTTAGCCCCTTTGGGTTTTTAGCGCCTAAAACCCTCGGATTTCTTCACTTCACACCTTGAGCCATGGAAGCTCTGCAAGCTTCCCTCCCGCAAGTCCCTCACACCCAATTCGAACCCGACACTGATAAAATCAAACGCAACCTCACCAAGAAAGGCGTCCACCCAACTCCCAAGATCGTCCACACCGTCCGCAAAAAAGAAATCCAAAAACACAACCGCAAGCTCAACCGCCTCGCGGGGGCGGATCCATCTCCGCCGTTCTCGCAGACCCAAAAACAGGCCTTGGCCGAAGAAACCCATTTCCGAACTCTCAAGCGCGAGTTCAGGGACTTCACCAAAGCGGTCAAAGCGAAGAGTGGCGGCGAGGAATTCATGGTTGGGAGGCCTTGGGAGGGGATTGAGAGAATTGGGTTCCGAGAGCTCGCCAGTACTAGTGCGGAGTACGGCGGAGAGAAGCTGAAGAAGGAGGAGCTGAATGCGTTGAGGGAAATGTTCGAGGCCCGGAAGCTCGAGGAGTTGAAATGGGTGTTGGATGATGATATTGAGATGAAAGAAGAGTGGTTCAATGGTGAAGACAGGGTCTGGGACCCTTCTAAGCGGCGGAGACGTGGCGAGGGCGAGGTGATTCAGTTCCTTGTTGATAGGTATGTATTGGGGTTTTTGGTTTTGGAATGTATTGATAGTGGTTTTAGAATGCTGTGCTATCTGGGATTTTTTCAATTTTGGGAATTTTGTTTATTTTTTCTTGAGGTGGTTTTGTGGGCAGGCTTAGTTCTACCGAGTTTTCGGCGAGGGACTGGAAGCTTTCGAAGATGATGAAACAGTCAGGGTTGCAGTTCACTGAAGGTCAGATGCTTAAAATTCTTGGAGGACTTGGTGCTAAGGGATGTTGGAAACAGGCATTGTCTGTTGTGGATTGGGCATACAATGATAAGGGGAATAAACATTACAAAAGCAGGTAACTTTATTTGGTGAAAACCTTGGTTACTTTCATATATGTTTCTTCAAGCACAATTTATCTATATCCACTTGTGAGTTTGGAAAATCTGACCTGAATTGAACTACTAAAGGGTCTTAAAATTCAAAATTTGGATAATGGAAAGAAGCTCGATTGTCATACGTGCCAAGGATGTCATCCAATATGTCAAAGTTTTTTGTTGGCTTTCTTTCTGGGATAGATTTGATGCAAAAGCAAGGATTTTTCTTGTGCTGGAGCCATATTTAGGAACATCAACCTGCTCACGCAAACAAATAATGTTTTAGATTCAGAAACAAACTCAACCTTGATTTTGGGAAGGATTAAAGTACCTCAAGTGGGTTGTTCATTGTTTGGTAGAACTTTGATTATTCTGTAGTCATGTACTGAAAACAATGAGATGCCATACTGTAGTGCTTTTGTTATAGGCAACAACTTTTGGCCTGTGAACTACTCTATTGAATCTTCCAAAATCTTTTCTTTCACAGCCTTTGCTATTTTTTGTATAAAGTATTGGTGTGTGACTTCACTGACTTGATATGCTGCTATTGGCTCAGTTATAAATCTACACAGATCCATTAAACTACCCTCTTTTGTGTTGTTGACAAATTGATGCATGTTGTAGGTTCGTATATACAAAACTTTTGGCAGTTCTTGGGAAGGCACGAAGGCCCCATGAAGCTCTTCGCATTTTCAATCAGATGCTTGTGATGCCTTGCTCTTTGCAACTTTTTTCTGAATCCTCTGTCATACTTTAAAGAGATTTATTGAATAAATTCTTACATGCAAGTCATTCAGGGAGATTTCAACATATATCCTGATGTTGCTGCCTACCATAGCATTGTGGTTACACTTGGTCAAACCGGTCTTCTGAAGGAATTGCTGAAGATTATTGAATGCATGAGGCAGAAACCTTTCAAAGGAAATAAGAGTTTGTCTCGCACGAACTGGGACCCTGTTGTTGAACCCGATGTCATTGTGTATAATGCTGTAAGAGAGCAATTTTATGTTTTGCACTGTCATTCCTTGTCATAGATTAATCTCTACATTGATGTGATTCTCTCTCTTCCAAATTGGTTGCCAGTTACTGAATGCTTGTGCTCAAACCCATCAGTGGAAGGGTGTATCTTGGGTCTTTAACCAGTTGAGGAAGAGTGGCCTGAAACCTAATGGAGCAACATATGGACTTGCTATGGAGGTAATAATTGGATAATGTCATGTATTAACACGTAATCCTTCAAGCATAGGTCTTTTTTGTTAAGATCTAAAGAAATGCAGAAATACAATGACTCAGGGGTCGAGAATAAAAACATAAGTCTTGATTTGAAATATTTGTTTACCATCAGATATTTGTATATATCAGTATTATTGCTAGCAATGTACGTCTTACTCTAATAGGAGGTGCTTGTTGTTGTAAGGTAATGCTGCAATCTGGGAAATATGACCTTGTCCACGAACTCTTTAGGAAAATGAAAAAAAGTGGAGAAGCTCCAAAAGCTCTTAACTACAAAGGTAATTCTGTTTGTATCTCATGTGGTATGATTTGGATGCTGTATCATTATTTATGCTCTTACATATGATGTATCATTTCCCAGTTATTGTCAAAGCTTTTTGGTGTGAAGGGAAAATTGATGAAGCAGTGGAAGCAGTTAGGGATATGGAACAAAGAGGAGTGGTTGGAACAGGCAGTGTATATTATGAGTTAGCTTCCTGCCTTTGCAACAGTGGCAGGTGGCAGGATGCCCTGGTAGAAGTAAGTTTCTTTCTCTGTGGATTTTAGGTCTATTGTGACTGGCTTTAATTGTTTACATGTGGTGTAATCAAACTGTGCATGATATGTGGATGAAGAGTCTTCGGCAGCATTGTCATCCTTGCTGCAGTTCCTGCCATGTTTTTTGTCATTCATTTTCTTTCCTTGAATGAGGTGGATGAAGGAATAAGTTTTTACGCTGGGGTCCTCGTACTGTTATGATTGGTTTATTGCAAATATAGGAAGTTTCTTGTGGCACAAGTCATACACGTTTGCATTCAACTATCTACGCATTCCAGATCGTCAAGAATTGAAGCATGGACAATTAATTTATAGTGTAGTTGTCGTGGAATAGATGATGTTCATTTCTATAAATTTTGCTTGGTTACGTTTACTACTTTGTGTTCCTGCGTGGGTGCTTTGAATATTTTTAGGTGGACTTGTTCCTAAAACAATTTTCTTAAGGATGCATTTATATAATGATGATCGTTGTGAGTTTGCAGAGATGTTTGCCACTTGATTAGACATTTTTCTTTCTACATAATAAGCAACGTTTACCTTATTAACGAGTTTCATGTATGTGGGGCGAGGTGAAACTATATTCAGCTAGCTATGGCATGAAAAAGTAGCACTTGATTCTAAGTTGTCTTTAATACCGACTGCAGGTTGAGAAGATGAAAAAGGTACCGAATACTAAACCTTTGGAGGTCACCTTCACAGGCATGATAACGTCTTCCATGGAGGGAAGACGCATTGATGACTGCATATCCATATTTGAACACATGAAAACCCAGTGTTCCCCTAACATAGGGACCATAAATGCAATGCTGAAAGTCTTTGGACGTAGCGATATGTTTTTCAAAGCTAAAGAATTGTTTGAAGAAATCAAGACGGTTAAACCTGATTCTGATCCGTTACCAGATGGAGGTGGTACTTCCCTTGCCCCCGATGAGTACACATATATCTCAATGCTGAAGGCATCTGCCAGTGCTCTACAATGGGAATACTTTGAACATGTGTACAAGGAAATGGCTTTGTCTGGATATCAAATCGATCAAAGTAAACACGCATCGCTACTTGTGGAAGCATCCAGAGCTGGGAAGGTAAAGTATAGAGCTAACGGCCTTTATTTCTTCGTCTTCTTACATCGAACCCTTTTATTTTTTTACTGTGTCCAGTGATAGTGTTCATCTTTCCACTAAATGCACCTTGTTTGGAATGAAATCCAAGAATTTATTGAGGTATTAGGAAACATGTAGATCTCCTTTTGATTCTTCTTGAAAGCTCTCGACTTTTAAATTCTGGTTTTTGATTTGTTTCATCTTTTTCAGTATCCCTATCACTTGTGTGGTTTTGCGGTCTTGTTTTCTGTAACCACTGGATGAGTCGGGAACTTATACTTTGTAATCTGTTTGATGCAGTGCCATCTACTCGAGCACGCATTTGATGCAATTTTGGAAGCTGGAGAAATCCCCCATCCGTTTTTCTTCACTGAAATGGTATATCAAGCTACAGTCCGGCGTGATTATAAGAGAGCCGTAGCCTTGGTCAGCGCCATGGCTCACGCCCCGTTTCAAATCAGCGAAAGGCAGTGGACGGACCTTTCCGAGAAAAATGGAGACGCGATCAGTCAGGATGGTTTAGAGGAACTGCTGGATGCTCTAAACAATTGTGATGTAACATCGGAAGCCACGGTCATAAACTTGAAAAGATCATTGCTTTATCTTTGTCGGTCTTACAGATCAAGAGGCTTATCAAGTCCCGGCTATTTTGGCAGTGGAGCCACAGATGCATCATCCTCGGTCTATAGCAACAAGGGATTTGATGGTAACAAACTGGTTATTCCGAATCATTATTTGGATTCGGTTGATGGTATCCCCAAGCTGGGGAGGGATCATCTTGCTGGTGAGAGTATTGACATTCCCTCAGATGAGTTTTCTGTTGGTAAGACCCGCACCAGAAGAGACATAGACATGGTTAGGTCAATGGATTATGTTTCAGATGAAGATGGTGAACACTCAGAAGTCGATGAGGAAATTGAAACGCTGGTAAATGGAGTTGATTCTCACGGCTCGGATTTGCCCGCGGCAAATGAAATACTGGAAGCTTGGAAGGAAAGAAGGAAAAGGGATGGGATACTCTTCCCCTTTCAACAATAACAGAAGTTTAGACTTTCATTCGAACCAGATCCCTTCAGAAAGATGAACATCTCAGATTTCAATTTAGCATATTTCTGTCAATGTGTATGTAAGAAAAGTATTTTGGCCTACAACTCTGAAACTCAATGTGTTTACAGATGCATATATCAAATTTTATGTTTCATTCTTCGGGAAACTTTCCTAGGTGGGTGTGTGCGTTCGTGAGAGAGAGCAAATGTCCAGTGAAAATCTCTTATTTTCTAAGAATAGTAATTCTCCGATGCACTTACACAACAGCGACAACTGCAAATGCGCATAATTTATCTACCTTGGCATGAAAAACCCGCTCTTTCCTTCGCTTGTGTTTACTCATCATTTTAACTCTGAAACAGAAAACCTATAAGCTTCTTACATGATACCTGTAAAAAGAGAACAAGGAAGGTTCACAGACAAAGCTCCAACGTTCCAAATATACAATCCCAAACTATTTACACTAGACACATGAAGACATCGCTGCACCAGCGTATCATCATCCCACGCATGGTTCTTGCTCAAGAATGAGTTAACCCATATGAGAGTTTCATGTGAAGGTCTGCAAAAAAATTGCAAAGAAATACATAAAGGGCATGGATAGGAGTACTAGATTAGTTTTACCAAAATAAATTTTTATACATGAATCTTTGCATGATAATATATAACTTTGGAGCGAGAAATCATGAATCTTGCAAATTTATTTTAGCATGAAAAAAACTAGTATTTGCATATCACTATACAACATGCTAGTGGATAAAACTGCGATCTTTCAGTAACTTGACAAGAATTCGGGCAGCATTTATCCAAATATTGGCCAAGCTCACAAAATTCAAAAGTTAAAAGGATGCAAAGATAGCATCCTACAAGGGAATACTCACAGTCTACACACATTTTATGTGAAAGGTCAACTTATGATGTGAAATTGCTTAAGAGAACTTTACCAAGTTTTCTACATTTCAATGCTTTCATTGCTGCTTTGGCAAAAACTTGTGCTGCTTCTGCTTCAGCTTCTGCCGCCTCCGCCTCCCTTGCTGCCTCTTCAGCTGCTGCGATGGCAACCTCTGCCTCTGCTACCGCCTGTGCAGCAGCAGCAGCAGCCTCTTGTGCAGTCATGCTTCTCATCTTGGTTAAATCTGCATCTACTTGGGATTTAGTAAGGATGTTGACGTCACTCTTATCTGTTCTTGATGAATCCTTCTGCTTTCCATTGGGAAGCAATGCTGAAGAGCTTCTTCTTTTTTCAGAAGTTGCTGGAATTCTGTATCTATGCTTTACCTGCAACACAGACCGAAAAAAACAAATTCCTTAGATATGATCACGTAATTTTTTGTTTTTTCATTAAGAATGTCTATTCCTATTATAAACTTCGTTTCAGGTGGGAGGTAAGTCCTGATTCATACACATCCACAATTGTGAGTCTTATCAACTTAAACCCGCTGCTCAATCCCATCCTACATCACCTAACATTCCGTATCTTTGTTTACTACGAAATCTTAATCCTACTAGAGCTTACCTAATTAATCCGGAATTAAGACTGCTTAATAAATCCTAACCCTATTGGGACTACATAAAACAATAAAACATAAAGGGAAACATGAGAAATAATAAAATAGCTAACCCAAAATAACGAGAACCCTAGCCTAATTGGATAAAGGACCCAAGTACTCATGGAGAGCCTTGTTCCCTGGTTGAAAAAGACTCGTCCTTGAGTCTAAATCGTCGTCACCAAAGACTCCATGAGAAGCCTGAAACTGGATTCTTCCTTTCCAAACAAAGAGATTTTTCTTCAACACGAGACCATTTTTTGAGTATTTATGTTTGTTCTCATGCATCGCATGCTACATAGAGCTTCAGTATGACCTTAGACTTAAAATTCTAGTATATATTGTCATCAATACATTTTTCAGGCTTACAGGCCAAGGTTTCTTACATCAATCAGATAAATGCAGTCTCAGTCCAAACATACTACAGTAAATGTGCTCTAAGATACCAAAACTTGAGAGGTTAATTACCTTAACCAGCTTTCTGTTGGTTGTCATATGCTTTAATTTTGATGACAGTAGCTTTTTTAGGTTTGGTGGTGCCCAATATTGCTCCTACAAAATGAAAAGTGATAATGTCGAAATTTCTCCAAAAGATCAAGTATTAGTAAATGAGTTATTGAGGAAATTTGATATTGACAGCGGAATGATACATAAAACATAAAATATGAAGAAAGCATGCACTCTCCCCTATTTTCAATCCATTCATTTTCAACTCATTTGCATTCAAAGATGACAGAATTATGTACTTTAGTTTGACTTGTTAAATGTTTGTTATTTAAACACGAAACAGTTCTGAAAGTTTTCTATGAGACGGGTTTCCAAAACTATGAATGAAAGACTCACAATATATATACCTCTATGTACATAACAATTGCAGCTCTGTCAGAACCCCCTGGCTCCTTCAAATTTGTAATAGCTTCTAATATAAGGTGATCCAACCTAAAACCAACCAGATGTCAAGAAAAATACGATAGCATGTCATAAAGTACAATGTTCTTTTCGCCATTTTAAAGGAAGAATAAGATGTGGAGTCGTCTCAAAACATATTTTTGTAAATGTAGAAGGATATCAGAAAACTGCCTCGCAAATTAGCAAATGTAACCATACTCATATGCCAGCACTAAACCAATAGAAGAGTGGAGCAGCCCCTCGTATCAATAGAGGTACGACTAGAAAACCTATCCAGATCGGATGACAAATCCTCGGACACACTCAAGGCTCTCTTTCCATATCAACAGTCTTCAGTTAAAGTGACCTTTACAGCTATGCTTATATAGAGAATTCCTATTCTATTGTTCAGGAAATACAAAGTGAGAGTATAGAGTAGGCATGAAACGAAAAGGGATTGAGAAAAAAAGGTAAAATATATTTCACAGGACAGTCATACCTATCACAGAACTCCTAAAGACAAAATATTATAGATGCAAGTGATAAAATTCATTTGTACAACATTAACATTTTCATGCCATTCGCTTTACGGTGACAATATTCATGAGTACGAGATTTTATGGAAATAAGATAATGAATTGAGGGTCAAAATAACAGGTACCGTTGATCCTTAATGCGGACCAGTTATTTGACCGTTATCCCATTAGATCAAGAATTTTCAGATCCAGTTCTTATCACAGAATGAATGTACATTCAATATCCATAAAATCAGTGGAGATCTAACCTGGAAATTGGATGTTTTGAATCTTTTGATTCAGTAGTCTGCGACTTTCCACCAGAAATGGCAAGAGGCTTAGCGTCAACCACCTCTTTATGACTTTGGATTACAGTGCTCACAGCCAAAGGGTTATTGTTGTTCTCATGTTTAGGAGTTGGTAAGTTCCTTTTAAGTGCAAGCTTAGCCTTCTGTCGAGAACCCCATATTGCAGTCACATTTATATTTCTCCACTTGTCCTATCCAAGGAAACAACTACAAGCGTTATTAAACAAAAACACAAAATCTAATATTTACAACCAAATCAAGCATGAATCTGTACAGTACTCTTTTAGGATATGAAAAGAATAACTTATCCAGCTCAAATAATAGACCTTTAAATCCGAAGAAGATTTTGTACATCCACATTTTTCTATATTAGTTTAACAATACCGACTAAGGCTAAAGTCTCGAAAATGGAGACCTTGAGATCAACATTTGAACGCAGATGTAAGATAGTATTGAATTCTGGATCTGTCAGTATTGTGCGCCACTTTCCTGCCCCATGTTTAAGTACTCCAGCTTTAAGGGCTTCTTCTTCTTCGGAAGTCCACTTCTGCTTAGGAGCACCCATCAACCGAAATCCAGAGCCCTTCCAGAACGAAATCTGCCAAGTCAATTTCTGCACTTTTCAGAACTTCATAGATTATCAAATTTTGAATGGTAAAAAGCTTCAACTACAATATAGTAACTTAAAAGACCAACAATTATAATTTTACCATAATTCCCCCAACCCAATATAAATGAATATATAAGGAGGGTAAAAAAAAAACCCTACAGTGAAACTTAAAACCCCTGTGGAATTGAACTCATCCACTAAATTATATATTCCGTTTTCAAGTCAGTTTTTTTTTCTTTGATTAAAAAACGATTTTGGAAAATGCAATCCAAGGCTGAAGAAGCAGAGGAAGACCTAAGACGATTTAAGAAAAAAATGGAATACTTGGAGCTAACGGGAGACTTGACACAATGTTCTAGCCTGAAATTACAATTAACTGTGCAAAAATTCCAACTGGGTATATCAATTTAATAAAGGTTACAAGCTTAACAATTTATCATTTTTTACGTTAAATTCTGTCTAAATCCACTAAATTTCTGAACTTTTACAAGAACTTGAATTCCATCTCGCTCACCTCAACTAAGAAAATTCACATCAATTGCATCAAATGGCAATGCATGTCGGCAATTCCTGCACACGCAAAAAACCCCAGAATCTAATTCTCATAAAATACGAGCGAGATTTTCAAAAAATTGAAATTCCGGCAAGTAGCCGGTGAAAAACTGAAAAGAAAAAAGAGAGAAGGGAAGCAGAGGATTACCGGATCGCAGAAATCACCGAGGAGCTGACGGAAAATGTGGGCAGCTGAGAGATTGGCTGGATTATCCGAAATTTGAAGAATCTGAGAATTTTGCTAAATTCATACAAATATTTACATGAATTTTATTTTATGGACTCTTGGTGTTCAAGTGTCGAATTTTGTCCGAAAATTAGAAGGAGAAAAATTGTTGTAATTGAAATTCTTCCAGGTTTTGTTTTTGTCTCGCTCGGCCTACCCTTTTGAGAGATGGACAGCCAGGCCTGAGGGATGGGACCCGCCAAATGGTTTATGCTTGCTAATAGGGGTCTTCGGTTTCTCTAAATTATGTTAGACCCCTCATTTCGAAAGCACTATACACTTTCACCCCTATACTTTTTCTGTGTTTTCTTTTATTCTCTCTTTTATTTATTTTATTTTTGTGCTTTTTGAATAAGGAAGTTAACGAAGAACGCATTCTTTTGAAAAACTTTATTTGAGCAAAACCTTTTGTGTTCATACAAAAATTAAGGTCTAATCGGTAATTATATGATTTTTAGTTTTTATTTTTTTTGTAATTGAGATACAAAAACAAATGTGAAAAATGAGAAATAAAAAAAAGTGGAGGAAAAATAGTAGGATAGATACAAACAACATTATATCAAATGACTCCACAAATTAACAACGAATTAACCTAAGTTAGAATTCACTAACAATCAAGAACTCACCAAGAACTGAGAACCTTAAAATTTATTGATTTTCTAATATAAAAGATTATACAATGCCTTTTAGCCCTCATTTTTCTAGGAGTACAAATAAGAAAACAAATTAAAGAAATAGTAATCCCGAAATGCCATTTTGGGCTAGCAAATGGAGTTTGGCAAAAAGAAATATATTCATATTTTAGGAACAACATGACAAGTTTTTTTTTTTTTTTTTTTTTTTCGCGACGTCATTCTCTTCAAAACGCGGGTTGTGTCCTCAAGTTTGCGATGCTTGGGCCTTGCTATAGATTTTACGGCCTTTAGTTTATTTTACATCACAAAACCAAGTTATTAAATTGGAGACTAGGAGTGTATTCAATTGAGATTTTGAGGGGTTTTAATTATTTTAATGAATCCAGAGGTACTCAATTAGGATTTTAAGTGATTCTCTGAAATTCAATGTGTATTCAATCATGATTTTAAAATAGTTTATTAAAATCCTTTGAAATCTAGGTGTATTCAATTAGAATTTTAAGAAAGTTTATAACATTTCAGATGTATTTAATTTGAATTTGAATTTAAAGAATTTAGTAAGGTTAAGGAATTAGAGGGAATTGGAGAGATTTTGTAGTGTATTTTAAGCATCTACAAATCTCACATCTTCTTATGAGATTTCGAGAGAATTGAATCAAAATTTTTTATAGAATATCTACAAATCAGTTAAACTCGATAAAAACCCATAGATTTATAAATCTATTAAAATCTCTCAAATTCCCAATTGAATACATCCCCCTTCATTTCTCAATCCACAAATATTCAAGAGCATTCATTACTACATTTAAGGTTTCGAGTTCGGTACTCCTTTCATGAATATCAATAGTATAAATTTGCAAAGTATGTTGGAGTGTAAAACTATGAAGTAAAATATTTTGGTTTTCAAAGTGCCAAGTGCATATGTGAGTTAAATCAATTTGATAAAGTGTTATATCCTTTCTTTGTACACAAAAGTTAAAATCGTGCTATATACAAATTAGTTCAGAGTAATTTAAATATCATCATATATACAATAACAACAAAGCCTTTTTTTACTAAGTGAGATCGGTTATATGAATCCTAAAACGTTATTGCACTCAGTTATGTGTACAAACTTGTATTTAAAAAATTACCCTTAAAAATCTCTTTGAGATGCTCGTATTAGATTTTGGGGCTTAGATATTACCAATTCAACTTAGTTATGGGTGGTTAGCAAGTAACTCTTTATCATAATGTTGAAGAAGAGTGTTGTAATTTCGAATTCTGTCGATTCTCTAATATAATATTTAATCTAATAAATCTATAGTTTGACAAAAATAAAAATAAACCAAAGTTTTGGGCAGTTTCTGTATACTTAAAATTAAAGTAGTGAAAAAGTAAATTTCATCAAAATAGTTGAAACTTGAAAAACAACATTTCGGTTTCAGCTGCAACTTCTACATTTCACAAGGCGCGCGTGAGTTTTGGTTCTTCCGTTGATTCGTGAACCTGCGATGGCGAGCTCTCTGCAGCGCATATCAAACCACGCTCGTCTTCTCCGAGCCTCTGTTGCCTCAAGGTCCAGTTCGTTCTCGACGGACGCTCTAGTCGAGTACATGCCCGGCGAGATCGGAAAGGTCGCCGGCATTCCCGACGAACATCTTCGCCGGAGGGTATGATCCTTTTCGTTTTCCTTCTGAAATTCAATTCGAAATTTTCTCTAATTTTGACACAGTTTCTGAAATGGATGCACATAACCCAATCCCAATCTGATTTTTTTGGTTTATGGATCGAGAATTAGGGTACTGGGCATGGGTGATGCTAGGAGATCAAATTTCTAAGCTGAATTTTGTATACCAAATGATGTAGATGTTGATGATTTGATTAGTACTTAAATGTTGATTAACGTGCATATTTACTATTAGTACACTTCATTTGGTTTGTAAATTTGATTTAAAATTTTGGTCTCCTCGCATTTTAGCACCGTTTGATAATCACTTCGTTTTTAGTCTCTAGTTTTTGGTTTTTGGTACCTATGCATTGGTAAGAAAATGGTAAATTTTGAGGTTGAAGTTTCTATTTTTTTAGTTTTTGATGAAAGTCACAAGCTGGACATGGTTAATGTCATTTTTTTTTTTAATTTAAAATTCATTGTGATTGGGAAGTTATCCATTTTTGGGGACGCATGACAGGTTATAATATACTCACCTGCAAGAACTGCATCTCAGCAAGGATCAGGGAAAGTTGGGAAGTGGAAAATCAACTTTGTGTCAACACAAAAGTATGTTTTTTGGTTCCCCATTTAATAGTTCCCATTGGAAAAGTATTTGGACTTTTGAGGGATTGCTGATTCGGTTATATATTTTGGATTTGTTTCTGAAGGGTTGTATCTTCTGATGTGGTTCATGGTGGGCAGATAGGTTTTATACCGCTTAGTTTTTACAGAGTTTTGTGTTAACCAATGTGAATGTTGTGTTATCAGTCAATCTCTTCATTTATAACTAAACTTTCTATTTTTGAATATTTTCTGCTCCTCCGGTAGTTTTAACATGACAATAAAACCTTAGAACTGCGCTGCTTTAGCTAGATGGCACCTTTCTTGGATTTTGTTTGGGATATTTTAAGTCAGGTCATAGTCGAGCCTTGAAATAAGCTTCTTTTTGTTCTCTCTTAAATATCAGATGATTATTATGTTAGCATAATTGGATGATTAATGGCTCATCTTTTTGATATGTTTGTAGGTGGGAGAATCCATTGATGGGATGGACTTCCACTGGGGACCCATACGCACACGTTGGTGATTCGACACTGGGTTTTGACAGCGAAGACGCTGCAAAGTCCTTTGCACAGAGACATGGTTGGGATTATGTGGTATGTTTTGTTCATTTTCTTTGTCCTCCATCGGGTTTAGGGCTGCCCTTTGTTGTGTTTCTTAAGGAAAATTTGTGTGTTTTTGACCTAGGGATATGTTCATCCCCCATATGGGGAAAAAGAACTAGGCATATAGTCATTGAATTCCAGATATTACCTTCCAGCTATAAACGATTTTGTGCGATTTTGTGCTTGATATAAGTTATGGTAGTAGACTGGTAGCCCTTTAACTGTTGGTTTACTTTGAAAATATGTTCTTTTATGATGGGTGCAAATTCTTTTATCTATGATTTTTTATTTTAACTTCCCTTTGACCTAATAATGACAGTTCTTGAACTCATCTGCAGGTTAAAAGGCGGCAAACGCCATTGTTGAGGGTATGTGATTCTTTCTTCATACTCTCTGAAGCTATTTCATTCTCATAACAGTTTCTTTTTGTTATTATTTCTTAAATGTATTTATGGTTTTGGGGGTAGCACCCATACAGAAGACTGTTGTCATTTGAGATTAAGATGTTGGTTCTGTTTGGAAATTAGAATATAAAATCATCGTGAAATTTTCATGAATCACAACCCTTTGGTTTCTTTTTCCTGATGAAGCGAGGACCTGCTCTGAAGGACCTGTAGAAGCTACAACTGTTGTCATTTCAGTTTTGGACTCCATTGATTTTAGCTCCCTAAGCCAGCATTTTCTATATTAAGTGTTTTATTGAAGTTGTACAGTACTTTTTCCGTTCTGCCAATTCATGCCAAAACAGTTTAACCGCTTTAAGCTTTGTGTGTAGTATTATGGAGAATAGATTGGCAAAAATGGCAGCAGGATAGTCCATTTCTAGTTAGGTAGTTAATCTTAGCTGCTTCCTATTTTCCTGGAATCGTTAAGAAATTGAGTAATGAGGTGTTGCCCGCCCTCGAGATAGAAATTTCTGATTATTTGTATTAAAATATTGGGTTTGTTTTTTTTGTTTTTATATCTTGAGATGTAAAAATGAATCTTTCTTACTGTATCTCCGGCTTCAGGTGAAAGCATATGCAGACAACTTCAAGTTTAAAGGCCTCCCCAAAACTGAGGAGAATTGATTTTGCTTCAATGGTTTTGTTTCCGTGGTCAATCTCAGGAGGGAGGCTGTTGCAACAATTCTTTGCAGTACCCTTGTCGTATTTCATTGAACGAGTTACTTGGTCCAAATGAAACACAGACTACAGTAATAAACGCGATTCATGCTGTGAAGTATCTTCTCCTATTTCTTTGGTATAAATGACAGTGCCTTTGTATTTCTTGTCTGTTCGATAGTATTTTTACAGTTTTTGTATTCCATGTTTTGTATTTCGTTGTATTCCCCATACGTGCATTTCAATCCCAGTTCGAGAAATGATGGAACGGATAGCTTTGCTTGCAATGCACTGCAGTTTGAATTTTTTACTTCTTCTGCCTCTCCTCTCTGTTTCCCACCTTTGCTATATCTCAATCTCTTTGCTGGCTCACTGGTACCTGCTGCACTTGGTAGCTCGGGAATTTGAAATTACGTGTTGAGTTTTGACCATCTGTTTGGGTGAACACGATGGAACCAAAAACGACATTAAATTAAAAGTTGTGCTACAGTCAGTCGCCCACTTTCTACGGTCATTATGTACTACTAAATTGATTGGTTTATGTGATCAAACAGTTGGATGGTAATGGGTAGATCATATGTCCATATATGAAGGGGAATCCCAGTTGGATCTTTTAGCAATAGCTTTAGATGAACCATTTCCATCGCTAGTTTGATCTTTCCAAATATCGGTTGAATATATAACCAAATTCGCCCATCATTTATTAAGCAAATTTGCTATTCCGTCGGTGTGACGAAGTGATCGTCGATTTAGATACATAACTCATAATTCAAACACGCTGATAGATTTGCACTTAGATAATCCTGAACCAGGTTGAGAACTGTTGAAGCTTTTTCCGCCATGATTTGGCTGCTAAACCCGGTGAACAGAGAATTTGCCGGCAACATTTTTAACCTCAAGTGAAGTCCCTGTTAACAGTAATTCCGCTAGCATCTGGTAATAACTGCTTAGTATAATACTTGGATTTACGCGACAGATTGATCTTTGTCCGCCGCCTCTCTGGTATTGATTCAATCGAACACTCTGAAAAACCGCGTCTCACAAACCTGTGAGAGAAACAACGGGTGTCATTCTTCAAGACTGATCACTGAACGTTTGTTTTTCTTATAAAAAAAATAAAACGAAGCGCCAAGGAATACGTGCAATAACCATATCTAACCCTCACATGTGAACCCTCTACAAGCATATGTAGGCTACTATAGCATGTATTTCAATTAGTAGAAACTAACCAGTCTGCAGTGCGGGTTGTAAGCAAGAAAAGCTTCTCCAATCCGAGCGAAGATGCCTTCTTCTCAATGTAATCTGCAGATATTAGAAATGTAAGAAATTATGGACTATAACAGTAACGATAATACAGTTTGCAGATATACCATAGTATACATGGTCCAAATTGTCCCTTTGTTTTTAATTGGGTGCCAAATTTCAGTTCAAAGCATCTTGGGTCAAATGAATCCAAGATGTTCAGTAGAAAAAGAACAGGAAGAAACAAGATGTAATCCAAATCTACGTGGCTTAGGCCAGAAGTATGTGCGCTGATGTGAGCCGTTACTGATGTTTCTTCCTCTTTCTGACATATACCATCCACTTTTTTAGGAATATATGATATCAGTACAAGAGTGGAAGTTTACAGTAACGGTAAAAGAACTTTTTTTGTAAGAGTGGAATCATTGGAAATGCTGCGAGAAAGAGAGCAAATGCATATTTTCGGCTATAATGTGAATATGATTAGCTACTGTTAATATAATTAGGGTAGTGCTATCTGCACAACCATTTTTACTTCTCACACACCCCTCTCAATTTCTGGCCGTCAGATCGAATGAATTGAAGAAGATCAATGGCCAAAAATTAACAAGGGTGTGTGAGAAGTAAAAATAGGAGTGTGAATAGAACTATCCTGTGATTAAACTTTCAAAAGGGTCAGTAGAAAATATGCTCAGCAACAACTAGTGAAGTATATTAGGAAATGAGGAAAGCAACAAGAGAAAAGCTATATCGATGCTTATTCAAGTTTTTTACAGTATATTACCAAGTAATTTATCACCCTGCCCTTGACCACGGCAATCAGGAGAAACTGCAATAGCAGCAACCTCTGCACATTTCTCCTCTGGGAAAGGAAAAAGAGCAGCACATGCAATGACCTGACCTTCTCTTTCCACCACAATGAAGCAATCCAATTCTTCACGTAGCTATTGGTACAAAGTCCGTTCAAGAAAACAATACAAATTAAGATTAGTTTCAATTAATAATCACGAGTGAAAGGCAGAAGGTTCAGTAAAACAAAATTATAAAAGATCATTAAGACAAACCTGTTTGTCACTTCTTGGAACCAATGTGCCTGATGCTTCTAAAGGTTGTATAATTTGTCTTATTCCAGAGAAGTCAGATGCCCTAGCCATCCGGGTTCCTTCATATAGGTCACTAAGAACGAACATTTAATGCATGTCAGTGGATGGATGGAGGAAAACTTATGCATAGCAGCATATGTTAGGTACAATTGTTTGCTCTCCTTTTTTATAATTCATGTAAAAAAACTCTTGAAGTTAAGACTTCAATGGAAACCAAGAAGCTACCCCTATGTACCCAGTATCCAATCTTAGCATGGTTAACCGATGATGATGAGAATATCTTTGGCACAAAAATATTTGGGAATTGTTATTAGCACTCCAAAAACAGCATCCCGCACTCCTCCCTCCTCCCTCCTTCCTGGTTTTTTATTTTTAAATTTGAATTCTTTTCTAGAGAGGAGTTCTTTTTTGGAGTACCAATAAAAACTCACGATTTTTTTTGAAGTAGTGATTAGAAGATACAAGTTAAATACACATCCAGGAACAATTACAACTTATTTTATACCCAATCCAAGCAAGATGAGACCAAAACAACCTCTAATGAACTCGTGCAACTCTATCAAATGAATATTTAGATGTAACATGGCTTGAAAAATTGATGTTTGGATTTCCACTAAAATACTGACTAGGCTAGTAAGCCACAAACGAGGAAAGAAACATAAACCAGAAAAATGTAAATAGCAGACCATCACATCAACAATAAAAAAATCCTAGCAATTAGGACCATCAGCATAGCTTATCATCACACTAAAGTTGATTAGTATCTGACATCAGAAAGTCACAAAAGTTTACAAAATTCAGATACGTAAATTGAAAAAAAAAAATAGCATACCTAGCCACCATTGTCCCCATTCCATCTCTTTTAAACAATTCCAACAATAAAACTCCCCCTTTAGTTCCATCCAACAGATGTACTCTTTGAACACCTCCCTGGCATTAAATCAGAAACTACCATTGGCTGGGTTCTTGATATTCAACATATAAAGAAGCTGAAACTTTAACCTGTGCAGACACATAATTACTGAAGTTCATAAACCAGGGGGAAAAGGACTGTTATGAGCTTACCCTGCAAACGAAGGCTGCAGCAGCCAATTCGGAAAGGTAACCATTTAATCGACTTTGCCGTTCATGACCTCCAATAGCAAAACCTTGTTCACCAGTCCACAATCCATTCCCATTTTCAAAACCAACACCATTGTGAAACCATGCGGTATAATTTTCCTTAAGAGCCCTCCCATTCCGGTAAGTAGCATTGGGATCACCATATCCAAAGCCAGACAGATTTTCTTCATCAACAGCTTTCACATAGCTAGCAGCTACCTCACTCTGCTGAGCCCGCTTACGAATCAACATGTCTGCTTCTTCAAGAGTTAAGAAGCGAACAAGGCGTCCACTCTCGTCAAGAATTGGACCATCTATTATGCAGATAAGTTTATCTGCTTCGATAGCCAAGGCACAAGCTGTTGCAACTTCGTACGTGCTGAAATATAATGAAGCATAAATCATCAGCAACTAGGTATTATATGTGTAAGAAGAGCTGGCAGTAGAAAATAATCAACCAAATATATAACAAGCACTGTGTAAACTTTTCATTTGAGACACCAAAACGGAAACTATTAGAAGCTATGTCTATAAAGCATACTTGCAATTTAAAGTTTCTCCAGAGCTGGAATAACCCAGGTTGCTCAGTATCACAATACAATCATCATCAAGCCTCTTACGCATGCGAGAAACATCTACTTTCTTGACTTCACCTGTTGCCCCATAATCTACACCAGCAACAACTCCTCGTCTCTGAAAAATGAAATAACAGCAGTACTTTTCAGAATTTGTACCAACGAAAAAATTCAAAAATCAAGAAAACAACTTAATGTTTAATGTCACTTTTGAAAGAGTAAGATTCTTACCTTGGCTGCAAGAAAGTTACCACTCTCGACGCTGACACCAACTTCATGCAAACGACTATTGTCACCATGTCGACGAATATTGCATATGGAAGGTCCTGGAGAAAGCTTTGCCTCTATTGTCTTAGATATCGCCCCAGCTGCTTGCCTTGCAGCATCTAGAGAATCCGAGTCAGTTACCCTGTACTGACCAACAAACTTTGGCTTCTTTCCTGAAAAGTAACAACTAACAGATACCTGCTTAGTTTCAAACTTATAGCACTTCAAATGGCTTAAACAAACCAACAACTTCAAGAACCTAACGAATTAATAATCTAACTAAACTAAGAAATGCATTTTGAAATCAATACCACCAATAAATCATATTTTGTACTCCCCTCCGTGATATCATGCTTAGGGTTCGTTTGGGATTGCTTCTCTAGAAAGCACTTCTAGTAGACGGGCTTTAACCACGTTGAAATGTTTACTAGAATCCAAATCCTACCTGGAAAAACAAGTAAGTACTACTGGAAGAAGCATCTGGCAATTGCTTCTTTCCAAAATGTGCTTCTATGAGTCAGAAGCACTTCTAAGTTTTTCTGCCAAACGCAATCAGATGCACTTTTAGGTGTCAAAAAACGCTTTTAGCGTCCGTGAAGCAATCCCAAACCAGCCCTACTCATTGAGAATGTACAATAACAATCACATACAATAAAACCCTCACCTCTCTGTGCCAAAAGTTCATCAATTTGCACATGGGTTCCTGGAACAAGAACAAACCTGATCCCCAGGTGATGAAGAAATGCTATATCCTGCATAAAAAACAATATATAAATAGACATATACTAACAAACAATCCAATGCAAAGAAAACGAATAAAAAGATTTTCTTTTCCTTCCGTTGATTGGCATTGTTTGTTTCATTTTCTCAGCAACCAAAGAGTTCAAAGAGAAAATTTTCTTAGCAACCAAACAGTTCAAAGAGAAAATTAGAAAAGGCAGAGGACCTGCCTTCAGAATGGGTTCCAAGTGACTACTAGACACAATTTCACCCGATATAATCACAACGAAGGTACCGCCGCGGTGGGCCCACAAATACGGCCAAGCCTCCCGGAACCACCGCACGAACTGCTCGTCCTCCATGCTACTGTAGTTCTCGCAATCGCTCTCGCTATCCTCCATCACAGGGCCATACGCATTGCTGCTGCACTTGAGGGAAATTCCAGCCCTGCCCTTCCGCCTCCCGCTATTCGCCACAGGCAGCCGACAGGGTTTTTCGGTGACGGTAAGAGAAGAGCGGCTAGGCGAGGTTAGCTGGGCGGTTACGGTGGCGAGTCGTCGGTGGGTTCCTAAAGTGTTGTATGTGGCGGCCATAGAAGGGGTTGAACGAAAAATGCACGCACAGAGGATGATCTAATTCAAAAGATGAGTGCTGGGTGAACTCCGGAAGCCGCCACGATTAAAACGGTCCCACACTAAAGTTTCTGGTTGACTACCGCTTCACAATTTTTGGCGGATTATTTGGGCCTAAATTTCGCACTAATAATTTAATAAATTCGCGCCATAATAATAAGAAACTAGCGTATAAAGTTTTTACTTTTGTTTTGTTTTGTTTTTTTTTTTTAATTAAAGAAGAGAGAAAGAGTGTGTGACAGAACGTAGAAGTAGGGAGAGAGTCAGAAGTTTGCTTTTTAATTTCTTAAGTTAGAGGTGATAAAATAATTTGTATGTGAGGTTTAAATAACAAAATTTTATTTTGTGAAATTACGTTATTATTTTTAATTTTGTTGTTGTGATAAAAGATAAAACTGTCTTTTTACCCTTTTTTCGTTAATAAATAAGGTTTTATTAATATGTACTTATTAGATAAGCACTATTTTAAAAGGGAAATGTTTTTCGCATCTTTATCTTCTCTTTTTTCATATACAAAACTTAGAGGCATCGAAGAAGTCAAAAAATCCTTCTATGTAGATAATTATATTTTTAAGATAATGTTAGAGAGATTAAATTTGTAAATAAAATTTTGAAAACTAAAGAACATAGAAATTGATGATTGAGTTATTACTTAAGTGTTGATAAACGTGCTCATTTTTATTGGTGACATATCACTTAGTTTGCAAATTTTGTATCCAAATTTAGTCTTCCTAGCATTACCCTATTTTTTTTTTTTTCACTATTAGTTGGATGCATATTAAATGATAGGGTAATGCGAGGATGACTAAATTTGTAGCCAAAATTTGCAAACTAAATGATGTGTCATCAATAGGAATAAACACGTTTATTAATGCTTAAGTCATAATCCAATCATCAACTTCCATGTCATTTAGTTTACAAAATTTAGTCTCTTTAACATTATCTTAAATGATAAGTCGTGTTAAAACAAAAAGCAAACTTAATTGAATATGCACAACGTGTGTGTTGGTTACTAGTATGACGTGTGTGCTGGTTACTAGTATACACAATGTTGTTTTATTAAACTATTTGCACAACATAAAATATTATACTATCTTTATTTTTTATTCTTCCAATTTTATCAAACGTTCTCGAAGGGAATGATTTTTTAGAGCATTCCTAGTGAGGGGCTGTATATAAGGTTGGAAAAGTGGTGGATATAATAGCCCATTTTAGAGCTCCGAGGAATCTTTGAGACTTTATAAAAGAATTTCTTCTAGTGAGGGGTTATATCTTTCAAGCTCTATATAAGCCTATATATATATATATAATAATTTGATTAAGCGATGATTTTTTTTTTTTTTTGTGTTAACTTTTCTTAAGTTGATTTTGGACATGCTATCTTAATTTTTTTTATGGGCCTTTCAACCTAAAAGGTTCAACATGTGACAAAGTTAGATTTAATTACTTATGAATCGTTGAATTAGATTCTCTTATCAATCTCATCCGTTCAAAGAAACAAACCCCCACCTTACCCTCTGAAATAATTTGATTTTTCACATATAACACAACAATTTACCTAGCACCAATTGGTAAATTAGTATCATACAATTTTGAAAAATATTATTTGAAAATTTCATCCACAATTTCATCCACCAATGCCCATGAACGTTAAATCAATTTGAAATTTTAATTCTTAAGGAATTTAAGACATCATTAATTAGCCACATTGCAAGAAAATAAGTAAGAAAAAAGAATTAAAAAAGAATAATAAAATGAGAGTATAAGTGTATTTGCAAGTAGAGAGAGAATGATAAAATTTTGTTCATATGGGTTGCTACTTTTTTTGTGGGACCTACTGTTTTTTGGGGCTACATATAGCCCGATTTATGCTACTCAAGAAATAAAGTTGATAGCCCAAGTGATGGATCTAGTCTCATTTTCAGACTCATTGAGAATAAAATTTATCGCTAAGGCTTAAAATATAGTAGTCTCGTAGAGGATAGAGTCCTCATTGGGGATACTCTTATAAATGTCATGCAAGTATATATAACATAAATATTTGTTTGAAACATAAATTTACTAATAAACACATCACTAGCTACCATGTATCACTGAGGGGAGTCATGAAGTAATTAACTTCAGTAAATTAGGAAGGAATCGGTCCAATAATAAGTTAGATAAGGTGTACTGTGTCGCAGTGTGACGCACTAAAATGAACGGTAGCTAGAGCTCACAGGCTCACTGTCATGTCAGTGTGTGTGACCATCTCGTATGAGAGGGAAAGGGGGATAGAGAGAGAGAGAGATTGCAAAAGCAGCAAATACCTGAAGTACGGCATCCAAGAAGAAAGGACAAGCAACAATCTCACAGGCTATGACCACAACAAATGTAGTGCTTCTGTGTAAGAAAATGTAAGGCTGAACTTCCCGAAGAACTTCCACAAACCTCTCATCTTCCTCCGCCGGAATATTAACACCCGCTGCAGGGTCACGACCATCGTACCCTTTCGCCACCGTTACCCTAATTCCCTTTCTTTTAATTCCCATTTCCAGCAGCTGCCATTTAGGAGCCAACGCAACACCCCCAACTCTCCGACGACTTTTCGCCTTCATCAAACCGAACGCGTAACTGAAATTTTTGGGTACTTCACAGGGACATGAAGGCCAAGTGTAGTCATGGCCGCGGCAGTTTTGATTCCAGGGCATTGATCTTAAAGTAGCCATCGCACTTTTGGAAAAAATGGTATTATATTTGGGTTTATTGGGACAAGAATGAAATGCGGCAAAACGATTAACCGAGAAAAGATCTTTAGTAGAGCAACTGATGAGAAATGATGTAGAGTTGTAAGACAAATTCAATCAACTTTATACAAGGGAAGGGATGGCCCACACCACATCAAACTGCAATAGTTTATTTTTCAAATTGTACTTTATAGATTATATTTACAAAATATTAGCTAAATAAAAAATATTTGAGGTATCTAATTGATTTCAAAGAAATTGACGAACACTATGTTATAAGAAACATTAAAATTTTATCGTGACAATTAAATGAGAAAATGATTTCGGATTAAATTGAATTTTTGCATAGATTATATATGAATCGAGAAAACAAACAGTTCAAATTGTTAAAATTTGATGTAAAAGGAACACATTATATAGGGTAAGTAAAGTAGATTGTGAAAGGAACGCATTATTCTTGGCTCAATTATTAAGTTGGCGTTTTTCGCCTCTCATCATCATGTCTGTCTATCTTTATATAGTCATGAGAATCTATTTTCTCCCCAACTTGTCTATAGACATAGTCCACCAAGCTATGTGATTCACATGGGATAACTATTTCCAAAATTTACGACTAGTATTTTGCAACTTCATTGTTATCATGTCATATCTCTTTCTTGAAATGGTTTTATTATTTATAGAGCGAGATATTTGACAATATGTTTATTCATATATATATATATATTTTTTTTTTTTGTTAATATATCAAGACACACAAACACATATCAACATTGATATCGGTCACATGCTACGAGAACATATTTGCATAATGTAGACACCAAATTGACATTCATATATCAATATCTCAATGATGTCATATCAACATGAGATCTGAACGTGAGATTCTTTTCCAAAACTAATTGAGAATAAGAGGAGTAACTTCTTATAATGTCTTGCAAGGTTTTTTAACTTTTTTACATGAGACAACACTTCACTTCCTCACAATATCAACATCTCATATGAACGCACTCTAGCTAAAGTGGAGCTAGACACAAACACACACAAACCATTATGGACCATACAAAGAACTACCCCATGGACCAACACATGAACAAGAAGTGATGAGATCTTGTTGCATGTGGTTCTCACTCAATCCCACTCCTCTATGAGTGAAGTGTGTTTTCCATGGGGCAGTCCTAACCAAGACTTACAAGTCAATGCATTTGGTTCACATCATGGGAAAGTTCAAACAATGTAGATTTTTTGAATCAAAAGAAAATTGGTCACGTCGCAGGATATAATTAAAAAAGTTGCACTACAAAAGATGATGCGGTTGTATCCAGGGTCCCGCACATATCACCTCAAATTTGTTGACATTTCAAGTCACCAGGGAAGAAACCAAATGCAAACCCATGATGGTTAACGCTGAATTAGGTTAATTAGCTCATATCGAAAATGGCGAGCGCAACTTTCTGTACAAGTACAGGGTCAAGTATTAAGTTGTGGATAGAGTTTAATTTACAATGGCAAAGGAATATGCTTTTTGGAAGAAAGATAAAGAAGGTACAAAGAATTATACTTAGATTACAAGATTCCAGTGGCATATACACACACGGAAAGGATCCTCGCCTGGAATCCTAGGGATCCAGTGATCTTGTTTGTTCATCGTACATTGTGCGGTTAAAAATTATTTTAAAATTTAAAATTTAAAATCAAGTATAAATCGTATCTAATGATTTTTGGCTGTACAATATACGATAAACAGACAAGATCACTGGATCCTTAGGATCCTCAAGAAAAGGATCCAACGAGGATCATTTTCCCACACGCGCGCGCGCGCACACACACATATATATATATATGTGTGTGTGTCTACATATATATATATATATTAGTAGGAATATGTTTTAGAGAAGTGTTATTAACACTCTAAAAATCTCGTTTTACACTCTTCACATGTGTATTTTTCTTTCTAAATATAGAAAATTTGGAGGGTTGAATGAGAAATTTGGAGTGCCAATAACAATTCTCATGTTTTATTCTTTGTATTAAGCTTTTGGGATTTCTATTTGGCGCATTTTCTTTCACTAGTTATAAACAGTTGAAACTAAATTGATTGAGATTTAATTAAATCTCAACCATTCACACATTAAAAAAAAATATATGGGAGTGACCAGGCTTTTAAGCCTTTGGGTTTTCCCTGTTGTATATTGTTGGGTTTTACGGCTCAAAATTAGGATGATGCAAAGAAGCAGATCTGTGTTACCTATTTGGTTTTGGTGTCCTATTTGGGTTTGGATTTTGAATTCTTAGTTGTTTTCCTTGGTGGAGAGATTTTGTTGATTACCTATTTGATTAGGATTTGTATTTACTTCCTATTAGGATTCTTATTGTAACCTAAGTCCTATGCACTATAAATAGGACCTTAGGGTTAGTGCATTTTGTGTGGCTCTTTTGTGTGGCAATTTGGTGAGAGTCAATTTGTGGGATTTGGGTTGTGAGAGTTTAAACACTCTTTTGTAATCTCCGTTTGTTTAGTGAAATTCCTTGACGTTGATATTGGTACTTTGTTAGAATTCGCTTCCATTTGCGCATAAAAGTACAACAAGTGCTATTAGAGCCTAGTTTTCGGCTTGGGCTTTGCTTGGTAGTCACTATGAAGCCTTTTGTGTCTTCGGTGAAAGTTGATATTGAAAAGTTTGACGGCAATGACTTTGGTATTTGGCAATTGAAGATGCATGCTTTGTTAGTTCAACAACGACTTTTTAAAATGCTAAACGATGTGAAGGCTTTGCTGAATTCGTGGACTGATGAAGAAAAAGAAGATGTTATGGAGCGGGCACTTGGAGCAATCCTGCTGACTTTATCGAATGAAGTCTTGCGTGAAGTTGGTAGCATCAAATCTGCACCAGAATTATGGCTAAAATTGGAGAGCTTGTATATGACCAAATCCCTTGCTAAACGGTTGTATTTGTAGAAAAGTTTGCATACTCTTCGTATGGATGAAGGTACGTCAATTCATAAGCATGTTGATGAATTCAATAAACTTATGATGGATTTGAAAAGTGTGGATGACCAAATTAGTAATGAGGATTATGTGATAACTTTGTGGTGTTCTTTGTCTCCTTCGTATAAACACTTTGTCGATACCATGCTATTTGATAGACAAAGTCTTAGTTTGGAAGATGTTAAAGTCGCTTTGAATTCTAAAGAGCTAAAGAATAAAGTGTCTGACACACAAGATGGAGCTTTGGTAGTTCAAGGAAGAAATAAGGAAAGGAGCAAACTTGGAAAGAACACTTGTAGCTATCGTTATAAGGAAGGTCATTGGAAAGTAGATTGCCCTAAACTCAAGGGCAAAAAGAAGCCGTTTGATAAGTCTTTTGCTAGTGTTGATGCAAACATTGTAGAAGATCGTTGTTCTGAACTCCTCTAAAGGTTATGTGAGGAGGTGGAGGTTGGTACTCAAGCTCTTTGGGCGGAGTGCAATTCGCACTTTTTTGTTCATATGTTCAAGCTTTTGCTTGAATTTTGTTTTGTATTTGTTAGTTTCTGTAGTGGAATTTGTTGGAGAAGGCGTTGGAGGAAATTTCAATTTTGAAGACTTTTGGATTTTTTTTATTCTAGGTGGAGATTAGTTTCGAAAGAATTTGGTGCACATTTGCGTTTGTATTTTGGTATCCCAAATTTGAAGTTTGTATTTGATTTGAAAGTTTGCTAATTTCTCGCCAAGGTGGAGATTGTTGGGTTTTACGGCTCAAAATTAGGATTATGCAAAGAATTAGGCTTGTGTTACCTATTTGGTTTTGGTGTCCTATTTGGGTTTGGATTTTGACTTCTTAGGTGCTTTCCTTGGTGGAGAGATTTTGTTAATTACCTATTTGATTAGGATTTGTATTTACTTCCTATCAGGATTCTTATTGTAACCTAAGTCCTATGCACTATAAATAGGACCTTAGGATCCTATGCACTATAAATAGGACCTTAGAGTTAGTGTATTTTGTGTGGCAATTTGGTGAGAGTCAATTTGTGGGATTTGGGTTTGTGAGAGTTTAAACACTCTTTTGTAATCTCCGTTTGTTTAGTGAAGTTCCTTGATGTTGATATTGGTACTTTGTTAGAATTCGCTTCCGTTTGCGCATAAAAGTACAACATATATAGCCTTTGAAGCCTAGTTGGGCTGTTATGAAATTATTATCAAACTAACTATCCATAAGATTTGAACTTGAAATCTTTCACTTACAAATTAATAAAAATATCATCAGACAGTTGTATTGAGTGATGTCTTTTTAATTTTAATATATATATATGTGTGTGTGTGTGTGTGTGTGTGTGTGTGTGTGTGTGTATAAGATCAATTGGGGTAAGAATATAATACTTTTTTTTTTAGTACAAAGAATATAATACTTATGTTGTCAATTTTTGCTATCCATCGCATTTGTCTGACTATATTTAGACATGATTAGAACCAACTGTAACAATCCAAAGGAAATCAAGCATCACATTTATCTGATGCGGCTGTTCTTGTGTATTTCTTTATGCTAACTAGGTCTAACAACTTCTTACACGACTTGTTAACTCGACACGAATATAACAGATTTCGAAGTAATCTGTTATTGAGTAACCCGTTAAGAACATGTTAACGTGTCAGGTCGTTATTGAGTCACCCGTTAAGAACCTAATAAGATATTGTTTGCCAGATTTAGACATTAGGCATGCAATTTCTTTGATGACCCGTTAACCCGACACGACATGTTAATGAATTGGGTCGTTATTGAATCACTTATTAAGAATCCGTTAAGATAATGAGTTTGACACAACACGACCCGTTAAGATAACTAATATGACATGAAAATGACACAAACACGACAAACACAATCCGTTTGCCAAACCTAGCTAACTTGCAGCTTGTATTTGGAGAGTGTGTTGTCTTAAAGATTAATTGTATAAGCCAATGTGTGCGTGATGCTTCTTGTGTCTAGTATATTAGAACAATCTTATAATAAAACTTTGATAAGTGGGTGTTCGATAAAATTATAATTAAGTTAAACAATAGGGTTAAACTTTGTTTACTACCCTAGAGTTTCGTGGTTTTCAACATTTAGTACATGAAGTTTTTTTCGTCCCAGAGTCATACCTAAAGTCTTAATTTTGGGACAGTCTCATACATCCGTTAAGTTTTCCGTTAGAACTTCTGTTAACTGATGACGTGGCGCCCACGTGGACAATTACTAGGCACTAAGTGTCAATATAGGCCCACTTTAATATTAAAAATAAATAAATAAATAATTAAAAAATTAAAAAATAAAAACCAAACAACCACCGTCTCCTCCTTCATCCACACACACCCAAAACCCTAACGTTTTCCCCCGCCCTCCACCCCCTTCTCAACCTCGTGCTTGTACGGGATCGGGCTTTTTCGACCGTCTGTGGTCGGCGGAGGTGCTTGTAAATGCTTAACAAGCGCCGGAACTGCTCCACAGTCCACCACAATGTCCACAAGCTCTTTTGCATACAAATTACCAAAAAAAAACCCTAAGCCCCAAACAATCTCACAAGATTTCGCTCAGATTAAAGATGAACAAATTGTTAACTCCAAGAACATCGGCCAAAATAAAAGACAACAACGAGCACTCTACCTTCTTTGGCGGTGAGAGCGAGGCCATAGGCGGTCGGGTTGCGCGGATGAGAATATGGACTCCAGAATCTGGACCTGCTCGCGAAGTTGCCGATGAGATCTGGGCGATCGTCTTGCGGTTCAACGACGGTTGGGACTTTCCGGTCCGGTTCGCCCTCAATCATTTCATCTCTGAAGTCTTCTTCGACTTCTGCTTCAACCTTTGTTTTCTGGTAGTGACGATTCACGCCTGAGAGCGTTCCATGGAGGACGAAAGAAATGGTAAATTTAGAGAGGGTGGGGGAAGACGAAGGGAAGGGCGTTAACGAAGTCAAAGACGTTCGTATTAGTGCACTTGACCATGGCTGCATAGAAGGCCGAGGTGGAGGCTATGATGCTGATGTACTTGACAACGATGTAAGTTAGGGTTTCAAAGGGTTGGGTTTTGGATTGGAGGTGCTCGGCTTTTTTCGAGTTTTGCGGTTTTGCATCGTGATTTGGATTTTTGGGACATGGTGGTGGTGGGGTTGGCAGATTAGAAGAAGAATTGATGTTGTAGAGGAGGAATGGGAAGGTGGTTTTTAATTTTGAAATTTTGAAATTTTGAGTTTGTTTTTTTTTTTTAATTTTTATTTTCCACGTGGACCATTTAATGACATGTGGTGCTCATTCATTGTCCACATAGGCGTCACGTCTTAGCTAACGGAAGACTTAATAGTTTGACTAACGGATGTATGAGATTGTCCCAAAATTTACACTTTAGGTATGATTCTGGGACGAAATAAACTTGATGTACTAAATGTTGAAAACCACGAAACATGAAGGTAGTAAACAGTCTTTTGCCCTAAATAATAAAATCTTTCGGTCTCAACTCGACCCAATTTGTTAAGATAATAATCTTGTAAAATGCATAAGATAATTTTTTTTTTTTTTTTTTTTTTAAATCCTTTAAGTCTAGAGATTTTATAAAATAATAGTCAATGAAATACATGAAAGAAATAACATATAAAAATCATAATTATTGTGGAGCAAAAGATAATCAAGAAAATTATGGAGGCGACACACGGGCTTTAGGTGAAAAAAACAAAATTACCCTCGAGGCACACCAGGATCGCATACAACAGACAATAACGGCTCAATCAAGGAATAGTCAAAGGTGCCCAAAATGGTATTTATTCAAAACCATCTCATCACTCCTCATCAAATCCTCACTCAAAATGTAACTCCCAATTATCCTATTTAAATTAGGATTGATTACCAAGTTAACTGCAAGATATTATTTCTTGCAATTAACCTCATAAAACCACCATAAGTGGTCAGTATTCTCCAAATAGGGCCGGCCACACTCTTATATATAGTCTCATTTCTCCACCAAAATTCTAAGTTCATTCTCTCCTTAAAATTCCCTAAACACTTTCTCTCTCAAATTCTAACTTTGGCATCAAAGAATCTTCGGCCAAAGCCCCCCTAATTCATCGTGGGTACGTGAGGCTCTTGGCCTTGATCTTAGATGTTATTGTTTTGCAGGTGCATTTTCGTCAAAGGAGAAGAATGCGGAAATTTGCATCTACAAATTGGTGCTTTCATTGAGAGTCTTGATTCACACGCTTGAAGAAGACTCTCGCATTCAACGGTTCTAATTTTTTTAGATTTTCCCACATGTTCCTACTCCTAGATTTTTTTTTTTTTATAAATTCTTTGAATAACCCTGGGGAAGAAATATGATGAATGAAAAATTATGAAACAACAACAAAAGGCGCTCCCTACAAATTTAGGTTTTAACCCACTCAACTGATCGCAGAGCAACAACGACTGCAGCTAACCATTGCTACTGCCATGCCCCAATCAACAATTTGAGCAATTTTTGCATCCAATCAAAACCCAACCCGTGCTGGTGTAACTTGCAGCCGCTCGCTCAACCTCCAGGATCAGCCATCAGTGGCCCACTTTGCAAAGCTTAGCGCGCCCAATCCAGCAAGCAACAAGGGCCTTTCCACACACAAGCTCGACAACGGCTGCAGTAGCAACCCATGTGGAAGCAGCCCATTTTAGTAGCCTCCCAAGCCCAATTCGCACGTACTCCAGCACCCCAGCGGGTTGACCCGTACTCAGACCAGCATCCGGGTGCCCTGTCCCGGATCCGCGCCTCTTTGCGCCTGGGCCGACCTATTTTTTGCTGATCCGGACCCATTTTTTCAATGTTTTTGACCTATTTTATGTAGATTTGGCCTATTTTAGCTCAAATCTCACACTTGAAGTCCATTACACTTCTATCACTCAAAGAGACTCATACCGTCCAAGCTCTTCCAACCCAAATGACGAACAACACTTGTCTCGACAAATCATAAAGTTAACAAGCACCCTCGAGCAGAAAACGACCTTGGTGAATTAGCTCTTGCAACGTACCGAGATGTAAAGTGCCCCAAACAAGGGCAGACGACGAACCTTTCCAACAACGCCCCGGCAAGCAGTCCATCAACCAACCACAAACTGAGCATTCGAGCTGTGTACACTGTTGACTGACCTCCTGAGATAAAGTATACTCTTGTCTTAACACGCAAATGAGTGTGCACTCTCGGTTAGGCCCACGGACTAGCATACACCTACGGTTGGGGCCACGCTCTAATAATCAACATGAGCAACCTTCCAAACAAAGTGTTCATTCGTAGCTAGGCTCACAAGGAACATCATCCACCTCACATCGAAGTAAGCAACACAACCGACGGAGAGAAATAGTCACACAATTTGGCTTAAGTTCAACTGGCAGCTTATGAGTAATTCGCTCGCCTGTTAAGGATGTACCATATGTATCGCAACCGTGACATAGACGAGCCGAGCACATGGAAGGGTAGCCTAGATCAGCAAGTCATGACCGGGGGCAGCCAAGAGCTCCACTACCCCAACAAAGGTATAGGAAGAATGAGAAGCTCCTAACCCAACGATTGCGCGATTTCCAAATGCAATGATGTCACAAGCAAGGCACCCGAGTAGCCTAAAAAAGAAGAACGACGAGAAACAATACAACAACAAAAGTAGGCAGCAGGCCAAGCGCAGAGACTGATCCCCAATTGAAAGAGGCATGACGCCATCCGCAACATCAAGAGCGAACCATGGTTCTAGCTACCGAAGCAATCAAAATGAGATACCTCTAAGTTGGACCATCTATCGAGGTTCCGGTTACACAATTGATAACTGCTACACTTAGCTTAGAAAGAGTACAGATGTCGACAAAGATCCGCCAATTAAGACAATTCGGATCAATGACATCTTCACCGACTTCGAACACTTGGGGGCAGCCAACAACTCCAAGAAAAGGAAGATCCAGTAGGCTCTATTAGTCTCACAAGTCTAGGCAGTCAACACCCAACCTGAACCCATCGTTGGCTTTACCAAGCAAGATGTCGAAGGCGTCGACTTCCTACACGACGACGCACTTGTGGTATCTGTCCAACTAGCCCATGCTATAGTCGGCAGAATGATAATAGACAACAACATCGTAGTCAACCTACTCCAACTCTTAGTTATTCAGCAGTTGGGCCTGGAAAACACGATCATATACCGAGCAGAGGTACGGATCAGATTCAACGGTCACACCTCGACTGTCATCGACAAAATAACACTCGACGTGAAAACACCCCCAATGGTCTCAAAGCAGACCGCATCTTGGCGATACACTGTGCAAGTACTGAAAGAGTTAAAGAAAAAGTTATTTACCCCCGTATAGGCTACTAAAGTGTAGAAAGATAACTCTACCTTAACAGAAGACGGGTCAATAGATGTCGATCACATATTTCTTGACCCAAAGTAGTGGTCATACCACATCAACAACTTGGCAGAGGTAACGAGGCCTAACCTCACCGATGCATATTTAAGGTAAATCCGAGCAATCTTCAATATGAAGTCCCCTATTACTCTGAAGGAGATTCAAGGTCTGACTAGACGAGCATTCGTACTTAACCGTTTATCTTTGTGATCCACCGATCAACGTGAGCCTTTTTTTTCGACTCAATCGAAAAAGATCAACAAGACGAATAAGACGACGAATGCATGAAAGCATTCAAGGATTTGAAAAAGTACTTGACATCACCTCTTTACTATCCAAACCGGAAGCAGGGGAAGACCTATTCACATGTTTCACGGTATCTGAAGTAGCAATAAGCTCTACCCTCATACGAGAAGAGCTGGGGGCTTGACTACCTATAGTCTACAATTCAAGTTATACCTTCAGACCCATGCAATCATCATTATGACGTACTATTCTGCCTAATCCAAACGCAGGATGATAAAGGTGCAAACACTGGCGATTGCAAATTTTTCTGACGAACACAACAACTTAGCCCAAAAGGTGCGCCAAGGGCAGACGAACACTAAAATGACACACTTGGAAGCAAGTTTTGTCATTGTTACCCCAAAAAATTCTACATATGAGTAACATGTACCAGCAGTTAAGCACTACTTTCCTGTTGTGCGTCACACGGCCCCAACCGACCCTTGCTCCATAATTTAACTTTAGAGTGGCCCAATACTGGCAGTTGAGCATTTCCTGCTGCATGTAACATGGCCCCTACTCTATGGCTCCCTACCGCTCCTTCACTCCTAGCCTAGACGACACAACAGAGCAACCCAACGATGCCTCAAAGGCAACCTAGCATGCCTTAGCCATATCTGCTTCACCCGATAGAGACTTCAGGCATTTGCACGTCAATAACACATCTAACTACAAGGGCCGGGGAGTAAGCATGGTCATTATCACCCCAGACAGTTCGATGCTCGAGCATGCAATCACTCTATGCTTCAAAGCATCGAACAATGAAGTAGAGTACGAAGCCCTACTAGCAGGCCTCTGAATGGCAAAAGACTTGGCGGTGAAAAATCTTGTAATTCATTATGATTCCCAACTAATCACTAGCCAGACTACCGGGGAGTACACGGTAAAACATCTGAAGATGACGCAGTACCTAAAGAAGGTATGAAAACAACTTGAGGTATTTCAGACTTACACCTTCACTCAAGTTCCATAGGCAAACAATGCCCACGTGGACGTACTACCCAGCCTAGGCTCTGCCCTCTATCACCTACTCAAACACTCTATTTCGGTGGAATATCTAAACAAGCTAAGCATAAAGGCGGAGCCAACAGCTGAGGTGTCACAAGTTAGTATAACTCTAAACTGGCAAGATTTCATTATAGACTACTTGCTCAATGACACATTCCCCATGGAAAGATTGGAGTCTGAAAAGCTCCAAACAAAGGAAATGCGTTACTACACATGGAACGGCATTCTCGTCCAAAGATCTTACACTGGACCATATCTTCGCTGCCTAGCGTATCCCGACGACCTAAAAGTTATAAGTTTAATACACGAAGGCTACTACTAGTTTCATATGCATCAAGACGCTAATGAGTTAGTATAAAAGTACGACTGCTGCCAACATTACAAACCGGTATCAACACTGCCTGCTAGTGAACTACACATGCAGACAAGTCCTTGGCCGTTCATGCAATGGGCAATCAAATTGGTAGGGCCAATGACACCCACTATTGGGAGCAGAGGCATGATGATCGTGGCAACTGACTTTTTCACCAAGTGGGTGGAAGCAAAGCCCATGATAACCACAACCCAGACTGACATAGAGCGCTTTATATGGTGGAACATCATTTGCCGATTTGGCCTTCTTCAATCCATCGTCATAGACAACGGCCCGTAATTCATAGGCAAAGATTTGGCGAAGTTCTTCCAAAAATATGGCATTAAGCAGCACATGTCCATGTCAAGGTATCCCCAAGACAATGGGTAGGCGAAGCATCCAACAAGACGATTCTCGACTGCCTCAAGAAATCCCTTTCCGACAAGAAGGGAAAATGGCCATACGAACTCCCTAAATGTCTATGGGCGTACACAACTAAACGACAAGCAATCGGTGAGACTCATTTCTCTTTGGCATTTGATTCAGAAGCAATCATTTCTCCCAATGTCATTGTGCCAAGTATCAGCACTCTACTGACAAGCATCGAGCAGAACAAAAAGAAGATGGCCACAAACTTAGATCTGGAAAATGAGAAAAACGAAAAGGTCATCACCCGCATTATAGCTTACCAGCAGCAGTTCATCTCCAGCTACAACAAAAAGGCTAAGATTCGACGGTTCCAGTTTGGAGATCTAGTCCTAAGAAAAGTCTTCATCCCTCCTTGCAGAAAAGGCTTCAAAAAGATGGATCGCATCTGGGAAGGTCCATATAAGATCAGCAGAGTAGGTGGCAAGGGTAGCTACACCATTGATACCGTGAACGACAAAGAGATCAAAAAATAGTGGAACGCCTACAATATGAGGAAGTACCATGAATAACCTCTTACTACATTAAAGCCTGAAGACTTAAGCAGCTCGACGGGCACCACCTCGTAAGCTAAAAATTATCCAATTGTTATGCAATTATTACCTTATAGCTAAGTTTGTGTTCGTTTCACTTGTTTTTCAAAGAGGAATTCAGAAGTAATCTACAACTTGGCTCGGCTGCGTGCTTACAACAACTGATCACTCTTGCATTTGAAAAGAAAATTGCGTCCTTTTTATGGACTTATCGTAGGAATTGCGCCCCCTGAAGACCAACCATGTTCTCTAGTGCGAGAGTAAACCAATTCCCCGACACCTACATGGGTTTTCTCTTCAATGCGGGATGATACACTTACACTCCGGGATTCCTAGGTGCACGATGGCTTGCATCGAGATTCCTAGAAGTAGCCACAATGGTTTTTTTTTCAAGGCTTAGCTAATTAAAGGATTTTAGGTCTCTTGGCCTAATCCGTAGGGAATCGGGCCTCAGAGATGGAAGAGGTACATTATGCAATATGCCCTATGGACGGCTACCCTAGAACCCTAAAGCTGTTACCAAGTGCACTAAGGTAGCCTACGGTTTCCAAAATACTACTACGGCTTGCCCTTTGAGTAGTAAGCCGCGGTAAACTTATACAACCGCACATTTTTTGTGAAAGGTTAAACAGTTAGCATGCATATACGAAGCTCTATCCACTGCCACCATGCTACACAGTCAATAAGCTTCACCTCTGTCAAGCACAGAATGATCGTTTAGATCTACACTAATTCCTAGAGTGTTGTGATACTTGCTTCATAACCTATGTAATTGGTTACATAAAAAGCAGAGAGTTCTCTCAGACCCTTACTTATGAAATTCCATACAACTGCGTACTTTTGATACGAAATGTTAGCGAATTTCATGACCCAAAAACCTTTAGTATGTTGTGATGCAGGCCACACAATTCAAAGGATTGAAGAAAGCCAAGGTTAATAGCCAAGTGGTCATGCAGACTAGTCTGCTTTTGTAAGTAAAGAATCCGACTGCCGACCTTATGGCTAACAACTTTGCAAAAGTTCTACATTAACACATGTGACTGCATAGGCTACGTGGGCCTATTTGCTTATAGAAAAACAGCATGTCTACCACTGGTCTAAAGGTTAAAGGTTGGGTGTAAACAAAAGAAGCGAAGATGAAGAAAAGTGAAGGAAGCAAGTTTATTAAATTTTATATCAAAATTGATAAAAAAATTGCAAAGGCCGAAGGAGTTCAAGCAAAGGAAAAAGTGATAAGGAAAAGAAAGAAAATCCTAAAGGCTACCTAAAAGACTACTTTTCAACAGCTTGGACATCTCACGACTACTTGGTCGCCACACCTTCAGCAGCGACATCATCCAGCACTTCACCTTCGGCTGGCCCAACCTGGGAACCAACTTCTCCAACTACTTCACCAATGGAAGCCTTAAAAGTAAAGGCAAGCAAGTCTTCCAAATAAATAGAGAAAGTCTCGAAGTCTTTCCCAGCAAACTCAAAATCAAACGGCCTACCAAAGTGATGATCTACATAACCAAGCTTGTAGAAATCGGCATGACTCTGAACAACCGAAGCCTCAAGCCCAGCTTTAAGCCCTTCAGCTACTCGTTCTCCTCAAGCAGACGAACATGGACCCGCTGCAGTTCATCAACTTCATTATTTAAATTTTCGTTGATCTTCAGTGCAAGCCTATCGATGACCTTCTTGAAGTGGATCACTTGATTATAATCATCAATCAATTCATCATCCTTTGCGTAAACAGCAGAACGAAGCTCAGAAACGGCATGCTCAAGATCTTGAATCTAAGGTATGTAACATCCAATCTCTTTCTCTGCACATGTAACATCCAATCTCTTTCTCTGCACTTCCATACTTAACTTAGATCATGTCAAGCCTAGTCTTCAAATCAACGATATCCTGGCAAGTGGTCTTAAGTTGCAAAAAAGTGGGGGGCAAAGATATTATACCTCTTCAAAGCGACGAGCTCAGACTCCAACCTCTTGATCTTCTCGGAAGAGGAATAAGCTTCAGATGCCATAGTTTTTGCCACTTCTTTGGTAGCCTTAGTATCCTCTTAATCAAGAAGCATAGACTTGGTTGACATAATCATCGTTTTTCTGCATCATGACAAGTAGAGCAGTCCTCCTATACTGAGTCGTATGCATCACAAATGAACTTGGGCAAACAACCCCTCTAACGCCATCAACAAGTTTGGCATATGCGTCCATATCTTTAAATAGATCAGGCTTCAAAAGTGCATAAATCTCAGCAGACTCTCCAGAAACAGGCTTGGTGAATTTTTCACAACTACGCATGCAAGTAGTCTTCTCTTTTTCAGCAGGCGAATCAGTCCTAACAGCAAAAAGAGTGGGCTTTGACGCCACTTTAGCATCAAAGTTCACCTTACCCAAAGGTGAACCGAACTTAACTCCTAACAGACGTCTTGTACAACAGCACTGGAGGCATGACAGAACCTTTATACTGAGACATCTTATCATCAATCGTACTAGCCATTTTCGACATAGCAGGCACCACAGGCTCAAATCTAGCAGCCTCATTTTTCTTCCCATTGGAAAAAGTCAAGTCAATCACAAGCCTCTCGACATCAGGCGAACCCTTATGAGCAACAGATGAAGTCTTCGATTTTTTCTCAACTGGCATCTCTTCAGCGGGCTGGAAAGATCTCTTCTTTCCACCTTCATTCATAGTACGTTCCATGACAACAATCGGATGAGCTAATGCATCCACCTTGATCCTCTTTATCTCATCTCTCGAGAGCAGCCCACATTTCTCCCGACAAAGAAGACTAAGCAACTAATGCCATTCACAGTACTCAGCGAATGAGCTTAACCAATTATGGCTTTTCCCTCATTTTTTTTTTCTCTCGATCCAGCAGGCAAGATGCCTGCATGCCCAACATTCCAACAGCCCATAAAGCTCGCAACCTTTTCATTTCTCTCAATCGCTAACCTGGCCTGCATCAGGACCAACAGCCTAAAGGACATGAGCCATGTGGCTCGCCTAGCACTGTGCCCCAACGCTTCAATCTGCGACCCTAGCCGCACAGCTGCCTTTGGCTTTAGCCAAGTCAAGCAGGCCAAGCAGTGGTCCCTGCCACAACATTCCTTGGCCCATGCCGAGATGACTTCTGGCCCTTTCTAGCCGACGTGCCGCACTACCCTAACGATTGCCCTGCGACAACACTATCTAAAAAGAAGATAAGGAAAATTAAATTTTTCTTACCTCAGTGCGGTGCGGAGAAGACGAAGAAAGAAATGAAAAACGGTCATTTGCACAGGCAAGTGCAGAAGACTACTAGGGGATGGGGAACAAATATCCTCTAGCTTTCTCTTTTTTGTAGGGTAGAATAAATTGTTCTCTGAAGTTGATTTAATCATCTACTTAAGGTAGACTTAAATAGACTTTAGAAGTGATTTATTTCCCTTTCCTAGAATGATCTAATTTCCAACTAAGGTGGAAATCTACATCAAAATAGGAAACAATCTTACATTTCCTAAAGCAAGGGAAGATCTTTAGACCTGCTGCCTTTTCCTGTGAGTAACCCAAAAGGTGTGGAGGCATTTGTAGAGCCACAAATAATCAAGAAAATTAGGGAGGCGACACGTGTACTTTTGGGTGAAAAAAGATAAAATTACCCTCGAGGCACACTGAGATTTCCACACTCATGCAGCGGACAATAACGGCTTAATTAAGGAAGAGTCAAAGGTGATCAAAATGATATTTATTCAAAACCCTCTCATCACTCCTCATCAAATCCTCACTCAAAAGGTAACTCTCAATTATTCTATTTAAATTAGGATTGATTATCAGGTTAATTGCAAGATATTATTTCACATAATATCTTGCAATTAACCTCAAAAAACTACCATAAGTGGCCCGTCCCTATTCTCCAAATAGGGCCAGCCACGCCCCTATATAAAGTCTCATTTCTCCACCAAAAAACTAAGTTCATTCTCTCCCTAAAATTTCCTAAACATTTTCTCTCTCAAATTGTAACTTTGGCATCAGAGAATCTTCGGCCAAAGCCTCCCCCCGCCCCCCTCAAAAAAAATCATTGTGAACGAGTGAGGCTTTTGGCCTTGATCTTAGGTATTATTGTTTTACAGGTGCATTTTCATCAAATGAAAAAAAAAAAAAAGGTAGAAATTTGCATCCACAATTACGTTTAGGAATTTTTACTTAAACTTTTATTTTCTCAAAATATGCTTCTAAAGGTTTGCCTCATCTTCACTAATTTTCTAGCCATTCACTCGCTCTAAATTTTGCAAGGGCTTATCGAAGTTTAGCCCTTCCTTGTATTTCCAATTAATTTTATAATAAAATCTCAATTAGCAAATGTCTTCCATAATTGTAATGCCTTTAGTAGTAGGGTCATTTCATCGTCAATTCATGGAGTAGGATAAAACCAAAGATGCTAGTTAGCATCTAGCACTTATCGATAATTTGACCATCTCCACTAATTTGGTAGTAGCTGCTATTCACTAGCTCTATATTATATTTGATTGTGTCCTTAGACAAGACATGGAACGAATAGTAGCAATCCAGAGTGTCACTGCAGTTTAAAAAATCGAAATGAACAAATTTTGTGACATACTTTTGCGTTTTGGCATCTCTAATAATTGTGGTCGTGAAAAACAATCGCCATAAAAATCGAATTTGTTGGCGTTGGATTTTGGAGAGGGAGGAAAAGAAAAACAAGGAAACAAACAAATGTGTTGTCTTTCAAAAGAATCTGTGATAAACAAGTTAGCAGGTTAAACGATACAAAGAGAGAGCAATTAATCAAGTTTTGGAGTGTTTTGGAGAAACTTTACAAGATAAATTATAACTTATATTGAATGATTATACTTCTAATTGTACTGAGATTTTTTGTAATTAAACTAACACTTGTCAAGCTATGCATGTGGTTAAGTGTGATTGGCAATAAGCCGATAGCCCGTCTTTAAAATCTTGACAAAATGAGCATTCATTAGCTGTGAACGTGCAAGAAAGTGGTTTCTTCTAGTGAATTTAAGTTAGTTAATTTATGAACTAACTATTGTTGGATATATGTCAACAATCTATGATAAAATTATATATGCTAATAAATAATAAATGTGAGTAGGAAATTAACAAAGTATGAACAAAACAAAACTATAAAACAGACAACTTGAAGATCAAGGCTTGCGTACCGCAATGTTCTTAAAATAGAAATTTCGTCCCTACTTAGTGCTTGTAGTTCTACGGACGTCTGCTTCACCAGGATTCAACGATCAAGTTAGAATTTCAGCATCGAAAAACTTAACTTCTGGCAAATTTATGTATGATTCTCTCAGTAAGAAGGTTTAGGAACGTAGAAGAAGAATTTGATAATTTATGTGTTCTAAATGTCATGCAAACGGATGTATATATAGTGGGATTATGCCTGTTCGCAACAGGTATGAGAATGGGATGTGACATTCTCAAAGGTCTATTACTCCAATCACTATCTATAAGAGACAAAACCTTATAAAGTGAGGAAACCTTTTAGAAATGGCCAATGTGTGACAATAAAATTTCTACTTAAAATTTCGAACAACTATTAGTTTAATGGTATGTCCCCTACACTTTATGGATCTTTAAGTTTAAATCGCCATTAAAAAAAAAAAAAGTATCTTAATGGATAGCATGAACTATGTAAGATTCTTGGGCTAGATCTGCCTTGGAAATATGTCTGCTTTCTCCTTCTGGGCTCACTGTTTGGTAGATTGGGAGCTCCCGGGTCTTTTCTTACAAGAGTAATTTGCTAAGCGTTTCAGTGCCGTTTGATTGAAATCAAAGGAGTGATACAGTAAAGAAAGGGTATGGCACAAGGGGGTCAAAAGTGATCTGCTACAATACATGAAGCGATTCAAATAACGCGAATGATGATATTAGTATCGCATACCGCCGCCACATTGACAACGTACATAAATGTATTGAAACTAGATATCGGGATCATATCAACAATATCAACATTCAAATTCGAGTGGATATGGACACTTTCGCCACCCACATAGACGGAGAACAAGTAGCAAGCTAACTCCATACAATTCGGCAGATGGTAGAATTTCAACATGAAGTATACCCAATCAGTAGAAGGAGCAAGTCGGTAGTTCTCTTAGGAGCTTGTTCCATCGCCCACTGATTAATCATATGGATCTGTTCATTTGCTAAGAAAACCGAAGGACCATAGCAAAGTTAGCAAGCTTTGACTGAGAAATTCTTCTGTACTATCCTTCATACATGTGCTCACGTGCGTGCTAAAAATATTTTTTTTATTTTTTTATTTCATTATTTTCGTTTTTATCACCGGTGCTACACGTAGGGATGGTTCGGTATAGGACCCCAAACTGAAAATGGGATCCCGAATCCCAAACCAAAAATTTTTGGGATGGAATTTGAAGACAAAACTCGAACCGAAATTTTGGTATTTCCAATTTTCGGGATTACCGAAATGTTTTTGGTATTTCGGGATGGATCGGGATTGTGTTTTGGGTTTTGGGCTTTTGGGCATAAATTTGAGATTTTTGGGTTGTGGCCTAACATTTGGGTCTTTGGGTTAAAATTTTGTTGCCCAATTTCACATCAATTGAAATTTAGGTGTTTTACCAATTGAAATATCAAAACTTTCTTACCAAGTCAAATTGATGTCCCAAAGTTCCAAACTATTTAATTTCATACTTCTATTTCTAATACAGTCTACTCTCAAATTACTTAAATTTAACATTCAACATGCATGCAACCAAAATAAATATACATATATATTTTCGGTTCAGTTCGGGATTCCCGAACCATTGAAAAAGTAATCCTGATTCTCGTACCAAAAAGTTCGGGATCAGTTTGGTATGGATCCCAAAATTTCAGTACTATTGGTTTGAGAATTTTTCGGTACGAGATCGAGATTTTTTTGGGTTGGTTTGGGATTTTCGGAAAAAAAATTACAGCCTGGCTACGTGCCTCTTAAGATGTCTTGAACGTGTTTAAAAATAAAGAAAATAATATTTAATAAACAACTGATTGTATGATGATTCGATACAACACTTGCAACTTTACATAATAAGTCATAGCTCTCATAAATTCAAAGAGTTGTACAATTGGACTAAATAAATAATATTAGAACATGCTAGAAGAAACTCGTGGATATTCCACATAATAGTGAGATACTAATTATAAAAAAGTTAAAAAATAACAACTTAAAAAAATCTTTGTTATGACTAAAATTACCAAATTACCTTTGCATTATTTTATTTATTATTTTTGGTAGCTTTTGAACTTTTTTGTTTGGAGGGCATTTCTATCCTATTATTATTAATTATAAAAAATAAAAACTCAAAAAAAAAAAAAAAAAAAAGCCTTTTTATGACTAAAATTACCTTTGTATTATTTTTTTTGCTATTTTTGAACTTTTTTTTATTTGAAAAGCATTTTTGTCCCATTATTTTTTGGTGAAGCCGCCCGTGACCCCGAATGGGGGCTTTCGGCTTTATGTATAGAAGTTTTGTTTGGTAACTATGCTCTTTTTTAAACGCGTGCAACTTACATGACGAAAAATTCTCATGGAATTGAGGTCAATGATGAATGCCTCTCAATTTGTCAAATTTTGTACCCGTTTTAATGATTTCTTAATTCAACACCAAAGTTATAATTCGTTACTTATAACACAAAACCAATGCTCTCAGAAGAAAAAATAAATTGAAGAGGGTTTACAACAAGGATAATGCTACGGAGATCAAAATTTTTAAATCAAATGATGTAGTTGTAAATGACTTGATAATTAATTAAGTGGTGATTAAGATGCTTATTTCTTAATAGTGGATATCATTTGGTTTAAAAATTTAGTCTCCCTAACATTATTCTTACAACAAAAGACCTCGTTTACTAACTAGAAGCATTTCCTAATGAGATGTCTAAATGTCAAAATCAACAATAACGGTAAAAAAAAAGGTTGCAGCAATGCTTTCCAACTGAGAAACCAAATTTGATGTGGCATGACATGAAATAAAATCTCTCCCCCATGCTGCCAAATTTGATAGCAGCTTCAGAAAAAAAAAATTATTAAATGCTTTTTTATTAAATTTTTTATTGATTTAAAACATTGCGTTTTTATTTCTTTTCATTACCAATGCGATGTTTAAATATTTTTTTTTTTACTTTTTAATTCATTTTCATTCATGACCAATGCAAAGAAGATAAATATAAACTTTTATTATATGTTCAAAATTTAAAAGATGTCAAAATGTCACATAAAGCTATCAAATTCAAACATTTTTAGTGTTGAACTTACAAATTAAACGATCCTTTTTTTATTTGATAAAACGATATATTTGGCGAATGTGCTTGGATCAACAATGATTTAGCATCGAACTTATCGTTCAAAAATTCAACCTAAGGCTCTTACTTAAAACTAAAAAAAAAAAAGGCTTTTTGAACTAAAATGCCCCTCGATCAGGTTGTTGATAACTTCATATCACCCAACCAACGCATCTCTAATTCAATCACATCGCCAAACATTAGAAAAGCACTATACTTGCCTGTACTCCACAATGGCACGAGTGGTAGGCCCATCCACTACCAAAATTCTTCTTCTTTGGGTGGGAAAAGACTGAAAGCACTAGAGAATGCGTCCATTCTACGACAATTCATGGCATCCAACCAAAAAATAAACCAAAACATAAGACTTCCCGGCGAAAACAACAACGTAACTTCAAAATGATCACATTTTGTTCATGAAATTTGTTTTTAAGCAACCCCGAGAGAGTCGATACGCCGCACTCGCTCTGAACCGTTAAATATAGACAATGTGATGGGTTCAATAAGCATAACTCAATCATAGTAAACCGTAATCAGCTGATAAACGATAGCTGATCACGGTTGACTGATTGATCAAAAAATAAGAATGATGATGCCGAAAATTGACATAAGCCTGCTGTTATTCAAATCCAAAACGTATATTTACTCACATAAATCCAACATATAATTCCTCGAGTCTGCATTACATATTCCAAAACTAAACAACACTATTAAACATCAGACACTAATACTTGATCATAAGCTTGAATCATGAATGAGTAAATCGCCAAGATATCCCTCAGAAGCAAGCATCCAGGAGGCAACAACAGCAGAGTGCTGCTAAACTGCACGGTACATAAACAAACCATGTCAAAGATCGTACGCAAATGTTGCTGATCAGGCTTTAACTTCAAGGAAAAGGAAAACGAAACAATACGAAAAGGGACCGGTTATGTTCGAACTCCAATAAGTATCCCATTCAAAACCAACATGTAAATTAAGCATCAATATCTTCAGGCATAAAAGACTGCAATTTCTTAAGACTGTTACACAACAAAAATTACCCGAATATTATTAAAAAGAAATCAAAACAAACAAACAAAAGCGGAGAAATATTTGACCACCAAACAATCGTCAATTTCTTCAGCCATAAAAATAGACCTTCTTAGATTGTTTTAGTCAACAAATCACTAGTAAAATTATATAAAAAAATAAACAAAAAAAAAAGAGCAAAACCTTCATAGATTTTTAGGCAACAATCAATAATAAATAAAATGAGAGGAAACCAAATAAAAAGTGGAGATTAAGAACAGAAAACTCTGCAATCAAACAAAATATAATCTAGAGAAAGAATTTAGAGAGAGAGAGAGAGAGAGAGAGAGGAGTGGGGGGGCTTACCATCCTTGAAGGCAACCGTCACTATCTTTCCTAGGAGGGGGCTGCTGAGCATACTGGGGAGCATAGCCCTGCTGTTGTGGGTACCCCTGTGGAGGGTAACCCTGTTCAGGTGGATACCCCTGCTGAGGGTAACCCTGTGGAGGGTAAGCATCCTTTGGAGGATACCCTGTCCAACGATAAATAATTTGAGTATTAAATTCCAAGAACCAAAACAAAACTGACCCAAAAGGTAAAATCGACATGATTCATACCTTGTGGAGGAGGAACACCAACTGGAGCTTGCTGCTGATTGTAGTAACTCATCTTCTACAACAAAAACAAAAAAGACTGGATATTTTTAGGACTCGGGAGAAATTTGAGAACTGGGTTTGGATCGAATATTGAAAAAGTTGAGAGATTTGGAGGATTTTATAAGAATTGTGAAGGTCGGCTGAAGATTTTGAGGACAGGAACCTGTGTCGAAGTTTCGCTTGGAGTCTAGCAAGCAGAAAGAAAGGAAACCGATTATTTAGAGGAGGTTGTGATGTGTGCCGCGGTTTTCACACGGAGAGCATTAGACACACAAAAAGAGGAGAGAAATATAAAAGTTTGTTGGCCCATAAAATGGGTGGGCATATCTAATGAGGGCAATATCTTTACCTCCAAATCGAATAAAAATCATCTAACGCAATAAAAAAATGTTATTTACTCGATTAAGAAAGAAAATTAGTTTCTTGTTTAGTCTTATTCTTTATTCTTTATTCTTGTTTAGTTGGCTAAGTAAAGGATAATTTTCTTTGCTTAGGAAAAAAGGATGGAAGAAAATAGTCGAATTAAAGAGCATTCAACAAATATTGCATGTACCGTCAAATTTCGCTAGCTCATCTTACATTTAATTTAACAAATTTATTATTTGATCAAAAAAAAAAAAAAAAAACAAACAAACAAACATCACATGTACAGTTAAGGTCAAATTATAAAATTCGTCTTCGATCTTCCTCTTTGAACTTGTTTATCGTAACAATAACAAAAATAGCTGAAACACATAATTACAATTATTTGAGAAAATGCAGTCTTTCCAACACTCCAAAAATGTCTTTGTGAAATATTTTTAAGTATATTTTGTGGAACCCCAACTTTTTTTATGATATCATAGTAGGTTGTCCACGTGTGAAGCCAAACAATCACACGCGGTCCACGTCATTCCGTTGTGTTGTCCACGTGTTAGGCTTGAAAATTTGTCACACGTGAGGGGGCATGTTGAGAATAAGTCCCACATTGAAAGAATGAGGGACTTTGCATAGACTTATAAGAGGTTCGGTTACTTTTTATATTGCCAATTGGTTTTATGGTTGAACGTCAACTTTCTTCATGATATTAGAGCAGGTTGTCCCATGTGTGAATCCAAATGGTCACATGTGTTCCACATCATCCCATTGTGTTGTCCACTTGTTAGGCTCGAAAATTCGCCGCACATGAAGGAGTGTGTTGAGAATGAGTTCCACATTAATGGGAGGAGAGACCTTGCATGGGCTTATAAGAGGTGGAGCTACTCCTCATATTGGTAATTGGTTTTATGGTGGAACCCCAATTTTCTTCAATACTCTTTAACGAAATAATTTTTTTGAAATTGAAGCCTCAATTCCAGAAATGGAAAAAAAATCGGTATTTCTTTTTTGGGGGGAGGAATATCTCTACTAATTAATGAAACCCTCTTCGTCAACCAAAAGAGGGTGAAAAGACAACTTAGTCTTCTATCACACAAAAAAAAAAAAGATGGGCAATAATGTAATTTCACTGTCCAAATTTTACTGTTTTTTATTGAAGCCTCATCTATCGGTGATGTTAAACTACCTCTTACAAAAAAAAAAAAAAAAAAAAAAAAAAAAAAAAAAAAAACCTCCCACTCCCCCCACGTTCTCTCTCTTTCCCTCTCTCCTTCTCATTTTCTAAAAACTATGTTCATACACACAAAGTGTGTAGGCAAATGCTAGTTATTCATTAAGTTGATGCATGACTAATGATGTATTGTCTCTCTTTTGATAAAGAGTGTTACACCAAGTGATGGTGATACGGTTTCAACGAAAAAGTAGACCCATTTTGACAAGAGTGTTAGCATTCACAGGAGATTCTTTTGTAATTCATTTGATTAAGATAACAAGTTTTTGTTTTTTTTGTTTTTTGTTTTGTTTTGGAAAAAGTTTGACCATAGCAAACCTACAGCCAAAATTTCCTCAACTTTTATTAAACAACAAGCCCAAAATTACAAGCAAACCAAGGGCTTTATTCGATTCTTCTTTGTTTTCTCCAATACACCCCACTCGTATTTCCAGCCCAAAAAGTGAAACCTAAAAACGAAATAATTATCAAACATAATCTTTACATTTCAATGTTATACATAGAGAGAGAGAGAGAGAGAGAGAGAGAGATAAAGTGATCCTTTCCACTCAAGTTGCTCAAAAAATCATCTTTCTTTCAAGTTAAAGTAGAGTCAGAAAAGAACAGATCCTTTCCATTCAGGTTGCTAAAAAATAATGAACAGCACAAAACCATGAATTTTACAACATCGTAACCCTTCCTGCTACCCTCTAGAGCCCTTACTAAAATTTTACAGATCCGTTCCCCACATTTTTGTTTTCTTCCAACTCGACTATGAACTCCAGCAGCATTTTCTTGCGTGTACCATGCCCATGTTGACTTCGCAGAGGGCATGTTGTATGCCGGTTGTTTACCACAACCATAGGAGCCACCACTGGAGCGGCTGATCAGAAACTTTTCTATTGGTTCAGGGGGCGACACTGATTCTTTCTACATTTGAGGAGCACCATCTGTGATACTCAGGAGAAGAAGCAAGTTCTTGTAAGGCTTTTGTTGTCTCTCTGGTGAATGCGTCCCACTCTTCCTTGGAGTCTTTTCTATTGGCGTGAGTCAATCTTTAGGAAAATAGGAATGTAAATATTAGAGTCCTTTATTAGGAAGGATATCTCTTTGTGTCCTCCATTGTTTCCTTGGAGAACAAGGACTGACTGTATGTACTTACACAGCAAATTATGCAATGCATGAAAATTAAGCCGTAAATTTCTGTTTTTTTCTCCTTTCGGATGTGGTGTGGAAAGTAGAAGGAAATAACCATGTATCTGACGGTTGAGAAGGTGGAGAAGGTGGAGAATCAGAAATTTCCAATCTGCGGTGGTTCTTTTTGGGTATTTTCAACGATTTCCTGCAGGACGTTCCATATATGTCATGAATGACAACCCAAAAAACATAGCAAAAATCAAAAGCAGGTTAAGAAACATACATGCTATACTGCATATCATCTAATATATATGTTACTAGAACTCCAAAAAAGACCAATTGACCGGCATGCATCAGATGAACAAAGCACAAATTGTCCCTTTGGTTACCAGAATACTGAGAAACTGATTAAACATTTATGTTATTCGCACGCATACACAATTATAGACATTTGGAGATGACCCCTACGTAACACTCTTCAATTAAAGATTGTTTGGTGTTTACTTAGATTGCGACGAAGGTGGTTAACTTACCCGGCAGATACTGACGAAGGAAATGTTGGCACATATTGGAAGGCCATGACTAAGCTCCAGAATTGGAAAGCCAGATATTTGCACACAAGACGAAGGAATCTCCATCTAAAAATTTTCTTTAGTATAGCAGAGACTACGAATCCAACTACAATAGCTTCTGTTGCCAGTAGGAACTCTGAAACAAAGTTGAAATTTTGATAGAGAAAACCTCGAGTGTAGACTTATCTAACGTACCTGAAAAATCACAGTAGAACCCAGAATTTTGATGGACCAATTAACAGTCTGAGATGTCATCATCTTGATAGATCCATCTTCTGCCAGGACCAATTTGCGGACTGCCCGGAAGCCCAACCATGCTCCAGCCAGAAAAACAAAAACCAGAAGAAATATAGCCAGCTGCAAATTATGAGAGAATTTCCTAAATTATTAGAGAATGAAGAATGTGTAGTCTACTTGTAAATTATTTCCACCCAAAAAAAGAGAAGCATTAGTCCCAACACATAAAACGTCAAATCTATATATAATAACTCGCCTACAGAATAATGGTGTGATTTCACGTGTATCTTGAGAATAAATCATAATTGACCGAGGCCAGAACAAGAATAATTATTATCATATGGTTTGCATAAAAAACCGACAGTTTGCATCAATTAGTAGTTAGTACACACCTGAATAAAACTAAAATCCAAGATGGTAACGGAAATGGAGTAGTGCAGAATTATAAGCACATCTTACCTGAAAAAGAATACAGAGTACGTCAAAACCCAAAAGAAAAAGATGAAATGAATTAATACTTTATTGCAAAAATTGTTTACCAGTTCATATTTCATCAAAGCATGCAACTATATGCCCAAGTCAATGCGATGTGAGGAAATTTGTTCCCCCTAATAGAAAGGTGTTTATTGGTTATCACTATATAAGGCTGAGTAAACAAGCTATACTTCAGCAACAATACCAAAATATAAACATTCAAGAAAACGGGAAAACATGAATGATTTGATTTTAAAAAATAAAGGTCTCAAGCCAAACATGACAAACATATGCAATCAAATAATCTGGATGGAAAAAGAGGAAGGCATTTTTCTTTATGGTGAAGATAGTAGGGCAACTAAAAGAATAATTCAAGATAACTTACAGGATTATACATGTCTTCGCTAACTCCAATCTCTGTGAGTAGTGTGCGCAATAACCCAGGTAGGTAGCTGAGGAGAAAAGATCCCAAACCAACCTGATAAATTATGAGAATTACATTGGTCATTGTCATGTAAATGAAAAGTGTAGAAACGTAAATTAACTGAGGTTTGGTACATACCACAGATGAGTACACAAAAATTGCAAGAGAATTCTTCCAACCAGTTGGGAGAAGCTTCATCCCCTGTAAACAACCAGAAAAATTAAACCGTCATACTCAGTTATATTATCTTGGATGGTGTAAGGACTTCATTGGACGTTCAGCAATCTTATCAAGAAAAAGGATCACATCAGTACGACAACTACATTACCTGAAAAAGTACCATCAATATTACAAGGACTACCCCAATTTGCCATTCCACTGCCGTAATAAAATACTAATGACTTGCTCAGGAGGGACGCCAAGCTCATCATGATTATGCCCTATATCACAAATGTTACGTGATATTTAACAAATTCTGCAAAACAAAGAACACGCTCAATGAACTGGTCACCAAATGCAAGGATTACAGTAAGAGGTAAAATCGTGTGCACATTAGACTCCGGAGTGGTACCTTCTTCAATGGACACCTCCAAGCTCTCTAAGGATGAATCCGTACATCTATTAGTTGGTGCTCAAAAGGTGACATGGACCTTGACCAGGAGCCTTTGGGAACCTTCTGCCGAGAGCTGTGAGGACACATCCATATCCCAAGAGATGTACTTCTGCAACGAAAGAAAAAACAGATCATTCCACACAGAAATAACTTTACAGCAATACAAAACATATTTCAGAGACAATGGTATTATCATATCGCACGATAATGAATTTCTTCTCATTCAGTTAAGTAAGTCCTGTATGCACAGTGTCTGACAGGCAAGTAGTATTAAAACTCACATGACCCATAATATTCACGACTCACCTATGGACACAAACCTCGAAGGTCGGTATACGAGTGCTTGAATTTGTTCCTGATACCTTCACCTTCACCGTGTTGGCAAACTTCCCAATATTTTTAAGCCATGAAACTTGAAGGTCCACGGACATGAACACGTTCACACAGCACCCAAATGCCGGGCTTGGAACCAGGAAATTTTTTTACTGGCACCCCATGAGATAATTGTAACCCATCCGACTCGGAAATAACTGCAAATCAAAGGCATAAGAAAGGGATGACTCGTTAAAAGTATAAAACTTCTCAGACCCACCATCAAATAGGTCAATTCTATCTGCCTACAATTCAAAGCCACTAATCTCAGTAGCCTTTTTCAACCTTCACAAGACGTTCCCGAAAAAGCTGTGATCTAGTATGCAGGCACATTTTGGTTCCCAAATGAAAAACCAATTTTAAACACCCAACAACTATAATGTAGCAGTCGTATCAAAAAAAAAATAATTTGACATAATCAGTGAGAAACCAACTCCTAATCAAAATTTGAAATTTTCCACAATCTTAGTTCTTCAGAAAAATTAAGAAACCAAATGAATAATTCTACTCCCATTTACTTCAAAAACCTGTACAATATGGGTTCAAATTTTAAACTTTCTTCTTTTCACTCGGTATTCTCAGAAACCCAATACGCCAACATTATAAACAAAAAATCAGTTTTGGGATTCATATGACTGTTTATCTTAAAAACCCTAGATTTCATTACTTCGTTGAGTTGGATAAGCGCAATAAAACTTGATGGGGAATTGAAAAGAAAGTACCTAAAGAAAGCTCATTGGAGAGCTCCACGGAGGAGGAAAAAGGGAGCGAGAGGAAGAGAAGCCAGAGAATGCAGGCGAAGATCTGACCCACATTTGCAGAAGCCCTTGGGCATTTGCAGAAGCCATTGGAGGTTACAATTATTATACTGGTGTGATACTCACATCTCATTTTACTTCTCACACACGCTTTGATAATTTCTGTCCGTTGATCTTCTTCAATTCAACCGATCCGACAGTCGAAAATTAAAAAATAGTGTGTAAGAAGTAAAATAGGGTGTGTGGATATCACATTCCTTATTATAACTTTTATAACCGTTTGTAGCTGATGGGTAAAATTTTAACAGTTCGATGGGTTTGCTCAAGAGAGGATCCTGATCCGTCAAAAAGAGGGGGATAGGCGCGCGTAGAAAATACGTTACGATATCAAGGGTATTTTTGCTATTTTGAAAAAAAAGTCTCTATGGGCCGAGTTTTCAAGTCATTTCTAAATGGAATCAATTTTCGCCCACCTGAATTGTGCACATGATCTGACGAGGTCGTGTATTGATAATGTTGATAGTATAGTGTATTGACATTATTATATTGTCCAAAAGATGGAATGTGTCTTCAATATGGGAGATGTGCAAACCATGGCACAACCCAACATAGGTGAGCATTTTTTTTTTTCTAGAGTTGCTATTGGCATTCAAAATAAAAAAAATGGATATATGTTTGGGTAAAAACAAACACAGTGGCTCGTTGAGTAATTTGTTTATTAGTATTTGTAAGCTTCATTCTTTGGTGTTTGAAGAGGCTTAAGAAATCCCTAAATTTGTTGTTTGTAAGGTATGACACCGTTGACTTCTGTCAACAGAATGATATGTTGTGTTTAGAATAGATTATATGTATATGCGATACTTGCGTACAAGTAAGTAAAACTTCTTGATCAAATGATTGTTCCACTGTCTTGCTCAAGTTTGATTCTTTTTAATGCTTGCCTGTTAAAGACTTTAATTGTTTCTCGATGTCAAACCATAAACTACTAAGATGGGGGTATATAAACATGTTATATATAAACACATCACTTCAGTCATTTATGACAGGAAAGTAAGCACAGTAAGTAACAAGAGCAGTAAATACAACACTGAAATTGATATTAGTAATATTGAATATCACAAAACAAGTACATACACAAATGAACTTAAAACAATCGACAAAAACTTTTATCGGATTGGTTTCAAGTTTGTTGGATTGGGTTAAAGATGCTTCCTTGTAAAACGTTTCAACCAAGAGACAAACTTATCTAATGGCTGATAAAATGATACTATCCAAAGAGATGGTAATAGAGCAATTCTATTTGGTCTTAGAGTCTAAAGGAAGGAATCTTAGAGTTCTAAGGTTTTGGTTTCAAGTGGTCTTTTGACAAGCCAAAAGGAATGAAGCAAGTAAAGGGAAAGAGATTTCGTTTTAAAGCTTGCATCTTGTTTTGTTGAATGATTTGAGTGTCATTCGCTTTGAGATCTTTGCTTGTATATTACATTTCACTTCCTTCTTCAATGCTTCCTATGTCTTCACTTGAAGCTAACTTGGGATTAATTTCCAAAAAGTAATGCACCAATAGTAAAGTAATCCAAGATATATGGGTAGGGAATCTATCTTAAGCTTAATCGAGAAGGCGGTTTATGTTTGATCACCTTCCTTCCAAAAATACCAAAATACTTTGCATTCAATGTTCCTAGCGAGAGAGAAAACTGAGACTGCCTTTCACAAGTCAAAAGTAATGTGGACCATGAAATGTTTATTTTAGACTAAATTAAAAGCTCAAACTCAAATTTCTTTGTGAATCATCTTATTAGGGCAAAACCAAAGCTCAAAAATATTTTTTGTGTAAACAATCTCATTCTTTTTTTTTTTTTAGGTTAATGTTTCGACTCCATTTCCCTGATTTGTATTGTTCTCCTTGCTCATAAATGAAATTCAATTGCTAAGCTTGAAGCATACTGTTAGAGCCTAGACTGTACCAAGTTTAATGGCTTGCTCTTAGATGATTCTTGGCTAGCATTACACAAGTGCCCCTACACTCCCGAGGTTCAGTAATCTTGTATAGGTTACAATATTTAATTCCAGAAGTTTAGAATTATGCTCCAACAAAACTAATTTTGTTATAAATAGGAAAAAGTTAGAGAGATAATCTTTGTTAAAGACAGGAACAAAATGGGTGCGAAATATCATACTGTTTTGTTTCGTAACTATAATACAAAAGAATTGCAGATAAAAAGAGGAATTAAGGGATACTGATATTATTACTTTCAATAATTTTCTCTTTCAGTTGTTGTGCTGATCACAGAGCGATCTATTTATAGAGCTACATCCGTAGGTTTATAGTGAAAGGAAAGTCACACCCGTGACAAAGCCAACAATATCCATGATTTTTCTCTTTTGAAAAAGTACCACAACAAACTCCCTACTATTCACTACTATTCCCATGTGGGCATTCAATTATTTTTACAATTATTACAACACTCTCCCTTGGATGCCCACATATCAATATTAGTTGCCTTGTTAAAACCTTGCTTGGAAAAACCCAGTAGGAAAAAACCATAGCAAAGGAAAAAGAGTACAACTTTACCCAGATTGTTGATATAATGTTAAGCATGCTTATGTTGCTTCATTAAAACCTTGATAGGAAAAACGTAGTGGGAAAAATCCTAGTCGAAGGAAAAAGAGTATAACAAGCATGAATTTAGTTGATTGATAAGCCGACGTAATCCGATTCCCTACACTAGCTTCTGAGACGTACACTTTGGTAGAGACTTGGTGAATAGGTCTGGTAGATTTTAATTGGAGCGGATTTGTATGACTTCAATAACTTTAGCCTTCTGAAGCTTATGTGCACTGCAAAACTTTGGAGATATGTGTTTAGTCTTATCGCCCTTGATGAATCTTTCCTTCATTTAGGCAACGCAAGCTGCATTATTTTCATGGATAATAGTTGGGGTGTCTGTCTTTGAAGGTAAACCACATGAATTCGGGATATGATGGATCATTGATCTTAACCAAGAACATTCACGACTTGTTTCATGTAAAGCAAGTATTCCGAGTGATTGGAAGGTGTAGCAACTAATGTTAACTTTGTTGAGCGCCATGAAATTGGTGTATCTCCATTAGTGAATACATATCTAGTTTGTAAGCGGGCTTTATGCAGATCAGAGAGAAAACCAGCGTCTACATATCTAACAAGGGTTTGGTCATTTGTGGATTTTTCGAAGTAGAAGAGGCCCACGTCTGTTGTCCCACGAAGGTATCGCAATACATCTTTGACTTCTTTCCAATGACGAATTGTTGGAGCAGAGCTATATCTTGCTAATAAGTTGACTGAAAAAGCTATATCTGGTCTAGTAATTTGTGCTAAATACAATAAAGCACATATTGCACTTAAATATGGTCCTTCTAGACCAAGGACCATTTCATCATCTTATTTTGGAAGGAATGGATCTTTCTTAGTGTCCAAAGACCGAACGACCATTGGTGTGCTGAGTGGATAAACCTTATCCATGCCAAATTGCTTCAGGATTTTTTCCAATGTAAGCTGATTGATGGACCAAAATTCCATTAACACAATGCTTGATCTGAAGGCCGAGACAATATTTTGTTTTTCCAAGGTATTTCATTTCAAATTCGCTTTTCAGATATTCAACAGTTTTATTGAGCTTTTTAGGGGTTCCAACTAGGTTCATATTATCGACATATATTGCCATTATAGCAAATCCAGAATCTGATTTCTTAATGAACACACAAGGGCAAATGACATTGTTGGTATATCATTCTTTGATCAAATACTCATTGAGATGATATTGAGCCCCTCTCTGTTGATTGCTTCAACCTATATAATGATCGCCTTAATTTGATTGAAAGTATACCTCGTGGTTTGTTTGTCGTTTCAGGCAACTTAAGTCCTTCTAAGACACTTTCATATATATGTCAGTGTCTAATTTTCCATATAGATACACAATGATGACATCCATAAGTGACATGTCAAGTTTTTCTGAAACTACCAAACTTATTAAGTAACGGAACGTAATTGCGTCCATTACAGGAGAGTATGTCTCTACATAATCAATTCCAGGTCAATATGAAAAACCTTGTGCAACGAGTAGTGCTTTATATCTTGCAATCTCATTTTTCTCATTGCGTTTTATTGTGAATACCCATTTGTAACCCACAGGGTTTACACCAGGTAGGGTTTTGACTATCGGTCTAAAAACACTTCACCTTTCCAAGGAATTTAATTCTGCCTGGATTGCATCTTTCCACTTAGGCCAATCTTGTCTCTATTTGCATTCATCAACAGAGAGGGGCTCAATATCATCGCTTAATATGATTTCAATGGCTACTGTAAATGCGAACATGTCGTCGATGATTATTTCATTTTAATCCCATAATTCGTTAGTACATGCATAATTTATGGAGATTTCTTTGCTTTCATGTATTTTTATCTCTTCAGGGATATATGTCACATCAAGGACATTTTCTTTTTCTGAAAGTTCAAAATCTTGAATTGTGGATTTATCATTCATTGTCTTTTCCTAAATGATTTCATTTGGGTTCAGTTGTGCCCTCATCTTTCTCTTTCAAGGGGCTGAATCTTATGAACTTGGGGGTCTACCACGCTTCAAGCGTGCACTGAATGAATCATTCGCTGCCACTTTATTTTGTCTCACAGGGACATCAATTCTTGCAGGTGCATTTTGATGTGATATAAACTAGCACTCAAATTAAACTCTCTTGTTGACAATTGTAGTATAAATGCAAGTAGGGATCGTTCTAGGCCGGGGATTAAGAGGGATTGCTAATCTACTCTAAACTGACTTAAAAACACAAAAATAGGTTTGAAAACACTGAACTAGACTCAAAGAACTCAAAACAAACTAGAATGACTCAAAACAGTATAAAACAATCAAATAGACTCAAACTAGACACTAAAGGGTGATTTAGACGAATTATAACTTTAACTTGACTCAAAACACTTAAAAACACAAATTGGACAACTTCTAACTAATTTGACACAACAAAGTAAAGGGGATTGGGTTTTTGACGAATTTAAAATAAAGACAAGTAAATTAAAGACTTAAACAAGTTTGGCACGAAATTGGGTGAATTAATGGGTGATAAGCTAGCTAGAGGGTCCTTCTCCACACATGACACACTTGCATATAAATCGATTTCTAGTTGCTTTTCCAATAAACCATGAACCTCAACGCCCAAATTAACCGTGAACAACACTAATTAACCCTCAGATTTTCCTTAAGTCATTGAATTGGATGGGATACGCATTGGCAACCAAATTATTCTTCAATAGTTCCCTACATGAACAACGTAATAGAGATATAATCAAAGATCATTAAGCTTTGTAAAAATCATAAACATTGACAAGACATTCGTAACTATGAACAACATGATACTCCTGCCAAGAATTTACTTAACACGATTGTGATCAGCAACCTCCACTACTTGTGAATATAAGTTCATAACGATTATGTGAAACTCCCTTACATTCTAGCATCAAATTCATGCATGCAAACTAAGTAGGCCTCCTTAATCAACATACAAGAATAAGTTATCAATCAAGCAGTTCAGTAAATTGCATTCATAATTTATGAAATCACAACTGGAGGTAATCAATTTATATTGCAAATATAATCATGGTTTCAAAGTCTCCTCTAACTAAAACAAGTTTAGCTCCTCATGTTCACAATTAAACAAAGAAAACTTAAATTAAACATTGAAAACAAAAGATTGAATACACATAGAAACGCTCCAACAATCCAATCTTGAATGGCAGGCACAGCTCCAAGGGGTATTTTCTCCTATTTCCTTCCAAAATTGCGGCACAAGGGTGTTTGGGTATGAAATTGGGTTGTGGTGGATGGATGGTGCGAATTTTGGTGGTGAAAGATGGATGAATGAATGGTTGTATGGTCCAATGAATATATGTGCGGCATAATGTGTATATAGTTTAGGAAAAAAGGGCATGACATTAATTAAATGTTTTAGGAAAGATTTGGACTCTAAATCGTCAAGGAAAAAGGGTAATTAAATCAGAATCTAAGAGAGAAAAAGGAAAGGGATATGCGGCAACACCTAGGGAGAGAGGGAAAGTGACTTCCTTGCACGACAAGGAAACGGAAAGGAAGAATTGGTGCGGCATCCCTCTTTGACTAGGATTAGGGTTTCTAGAACTTATATTTAAGTGTCCTAAATTAATTAGGAACCCCCTTTGCAACTGGAACATAAGTAGGAAAATATTAGGATTGACTAAGTCAAAATAAGGAAGTTTGACCCATGTTTCCTTCTTTATAGCTAATTCTTTTTCTTTCAAGTCTTGAATTAATTTCTTCTATCTCTTTAGCAGATTCTTAGCCTTTCTTGAACTTCAATTCGTCCATTCACCTTGCTTCAAGCATGTCCTATCCATTCCAAGCCCAAAACTGCTCCAAAATGCTCCAAATTGCCTTTTCTTGCCACTTTAGTCAATTGGACCTACAAACATACGAAAATAGCTTAAATCACTATAATAAATAGAAACTAACTCACTAAATACAAGGAATTAAACTAACTAAGTCACATAAATATGCTCCTATCATATTTGCAGCTGGTATATGTGATTTTGTCACTTTTGAAGCATCATTAAATGCATCTGGCATTTGATTAGCAATACTTTGAAGATGGACGATCCTTTTCACTTCATTTTCACATTGAGTTCTTTGTGGATCAAAATGAGATAAGGTAGGTACAACCCATGTTAGCTCTTGCCATTCTTTTGGAATGGTATTTTCCCCCTAACGACGGGAAGACTATCTCATCAAAGTGACAATCAGGAAAATGATCTGTAAACATATCACCTGTCAAGGGTTCCAAATATCTAATGATAGATGGTGAATCAAAACCCACATAAATTCCCAATTTGCGTTAAGGTCCCATTTTAGTGCGTTGTGGCGGTGTAATAGGCACATAAACAGCATAACCAAAAACTCGTAAATTTGAAATGTTTGGCTGATGCCCAAACACGAGTTGTATTGGTGAGTATTGGTGGTTGGCTATGGGTCTCAATTGAACCAATGATGCAACATGTAAGATGACATGTCTCCATATAGAGACTGACAATTTTGTTTTCATAAGCAAAATGTGAGCTATTAATTGAAGTTGCTTGATAAAGGCTTTTGCTAAACCATTTTGAGTATGGACATGAGGAACAGGGTGTTCAACATCAATGCCTAGTGTCATGTAATAATCATCAAAGGTTTGAGACATAAATTCACCAGCGTTATCAAGTTGGCTTGACTTAATGGGGTGATCTGGGAACTGTGCCTGCAACTTAATTATCTAAGTAAGAAGTCTCGCAAAAGCTATATTTCGAGTAGATAATAGGCAAACATGTGATCACCAGGTTGATGCATCAACCAAAACCATAAAATATAGAAATGGTTCATAAGGTGGTTGAATAGGCCCACAAATATCCCTTTGAATTCTTTGAAAAAATGAAGAGGATTCAACATCAATCTTTAGTTGTGATTGTCTAGTTACCAACTTCCCTTGAGAATAAGCTTTGCAAGGGTTATCATTTGGGATATCAACGTGTCTGCTTAATAATGGATGTCCATTATAGTTGGTAATGATCTTACACATCATGGTGGATCCTGGATGATCCAGACGGTCATGCTAAAACATATAAATTTTTAAATCAATGAACTTCTGGTTCATGACAGTATGTGCTTCAATTGTCTTTATGTATGCATAATACAATCCACTCGATAAACCACACAACTTCTCCAATATACGCTTCTAGGTATCGTTGGAGGTAATGCATAGATATTCCACATTTTTTTGCACTTTTCAATGTGGTATCCATTTAAATGTATGTCTTTAAAACTCAACAAATTTCGAGTAGATCGAGTAATGTACAAAGCATTTTGTATGGACAATATTGTTCCATTTGGTAACGTGATCTGGGCTTTTCCTGAGCCTTTAATTATATATGATTGGCCTGATGTTGTTGTTACCTTTACTTTTGTAAACATCAAGCTTAAGAAATATTTTCGATCTCGAAGTATTGTATGCATGGTTACCCTGTCTGCAAGACAAATATCTCCGTCATTGCTCTTGTTTTGATAATAACCATAGTTTTTATCCATACTTTCTGAGTAAAGAAATCACAGTTAAAAACAGTTTATTCCTAATAAAAGGAAATTGAAATGCCACTTTTATTGAATTGAAATGCGAGCTTTAAACTACAAGTTCAGAATAATAAGAGTACATCAAACAGAAGTGATTCAATCGGATAGATACACTTCATTCCCTTTTTCCACAATGAAGTCTGAGACATCTAGGTGAGTTGTGTTCAATTGCCCTGGTAAATCGAACACTGGATCATGTATATCCATCGATTTAGCTTGGTCGATAAAATTGGTTTCGACACCTTTCTCCTTGAGGGAGGCTTGATACAGATCCACCAGATGTTTTGGGGTATGACAGGTACGCGCCCAGTGTCCATTACCACCACACCTATGGCAAACTCCTTCAGGATTTCTAGGAGTGTTATTCATATGAGCTTTGCCTTTCTGGAGATTTGCTTTCTTGAAGCTCGGGCCTAAATTATGCCTTGGAACCTGGTTATGAAACTGGACACCATAGTTTTTGCCTTTCCTGTTCCACTAACCTCGTTTGTGGCCACGTCCTCGTTTGTAATTATTGCCACGAGAGGATGTGGTGTTCACTTTGAGGGAAGTAGCATTCACTTCTGGGAATGGTGCTGATCCAGTAGGTTGGGACTGATGATTCTTCATCAGAAGCTCATTGTTTTGTTCAGCTACAAGGAGCATAGATATCAGCTGGTTGTACTCAGTAATGCCTTGCTTTCTATACTGCTGTTGCATATCTTCCTCAGTGATGGTTTCCCCACAGAGCTTCATCTGAGAGTTGATTCTGAACATTGCATTATTGTACTTGGCTACCGTCTTGAAATCCTGGATCCTTAGGTGAGTTTACTCATAACAAGCCCTTGGAAGAATCACCATTTTCTGGTGATTATATCTGTTTCTCAGGGCCTTCCAGAGGGCTAATGGATCTTCAACCATTAGGTACTCACTTTTCAGTCCTTCATCAAGTTGGCGATGGATAAAGATCATGGCCTTCGCCCAATCTCAAGAGGATGCATTATTCTCATCCTTGATGGTTTCTCTAAGATTCCCTACCTCCAGATGGATCTTGGCATCCACTACCCAAGTAAGGTAATTCTTCCCAGTAATATCCAGGGCAACAAAACCAAGCTTTGCCAAGTTCGCATTTTCTTTTTTGAAAGAAAAATGAGATGTGTACGAGCTTGCAATAATATGCATTCTGGAGGAGTATAGTGTTAGAACTTCTGGTTCGTACAAAATTTTCATTTTGATCTTCAGGCCAAAATGATAAGCACTCGAAACTTCAGACTCGAGATTTACATGATTAATGAGGAGGGCGATTGTACCGCACCACTCTTATTGAAACAATATAGCAGGAAAATTTAAATATGCAGAGTAAGGTGGGCGATTATACCGCATCACCTAAAATTGCAGTAAAATTAAATCTGCAGTCAAAGATGGGCAATGATACCGCACCATCTTCGATCGCAGCAAAAATAAATAAACATTAGGTTAGTAATCAGGAGTTACACCAAACAAGAAATCAAAGATATAAGTAATTGTTATATTGACAAGTAGAAGCAAACATCATGCTAGCAGTTCTTCACAAGGGTACATCTAGCAGATGAGGCAAAGGAGGAAAAAGAACAGTAAAATCTTTGGAGGAAACATTTTTTGCCGATGTGAACTGTTTAGGGTTAAAGAGTCGTGCTGATAACGTGTAATAAATAGGCAAAAGTTAGAGAGATAACCTTTGCTAAAGATAGGAACGAAGCGAGTGCGAAATATCACACTGTTTTTTTCCGTAGCTATAACACAAAAGAATTGCAGATAAAATAAGGAGAGGAGGGATACTAATATTATTGCTTTCGGTAATTTTCTCTTTCAGTTGCTGTGTTGATCATCCATTGAGTGATCTATTTATAGAGCCACATTCGTTGGTTTATAGTGAATGGAAAGTCACACCCATGACAAATCCAACAATATCCGTGATTTTTCTCTTTTGAAAAAGTACCACACAATAAACTCCCTACCATTCACTGCTATTCCCATGTGGGCATTCAATTATTCTTTCAATTATTACAACAATTTTGATTTTGATTCCTAACAATTAGTAAATAGTTTCGTTGAACTCAGTTTCATTTTCATTATGATTACATATAGTTTTTTCCTGTCAAATATAGATGGTTAATAACCACTTCAATAACAATATCCAATTTTGCCGTCTCACTGAATCATTCCTACTTCAACTCCTTTTTACCATAATTCATTCTCGTTGTCTCACTGAATCATTCCTACTTCAACTCCTTTTTACTATAATTCATTCTCATTTCAAGTCAGGTACGTAAGGCACGATTGATAAGTTCAATAGGCATATGCTTCCTATACAGTTTGTGTCATAGGCCTAAACTTTCACATTTATCCTTTCATGCGACTCCCACGTGTTATAATCTAAGTTTAAAGAACAAAAATGTAATTTGACATAATTTTATATTGCTTTTTAGTGCTTGCTAGCTTTCTATTGCCTCCTCAACACCCAGACAAAGCAAAGCACCAAGCGAGAATTTTGATTAAAGATGGGTACTTATCAACAACAGGAGATGAGGACAATTATTCAATCAAGAAACATGAACATGCATGTTAATTCAATATTTTTGAAAGAGAAAGTTAGTGGACCGAGCACTAAAAAAACCTTATTGTGCAGTGTAAAGGTAGATTCGACTAATTTAACCACAAACATAGTAAAGAAGTATGTTTTCTTTTATCAAGACTTAAAATATTATCTAATTGCCCCACTTGAATGGCTTTACAGAAATTTAATTTTGGTATACACAGTTCTTTTTCATTGGAACTCTATTTGTATAAAGCCCTCTTTCTTGAGAAAAGAAAGCCTCCCAAGCAGAGGATGGGCTCCCCCCCTGGAACTGCGCGGTCGGTGTACCATACACCGATATTTGAGGCCACAAGACCATTCTTAACTGCTGGACTCTTGGTTGCACATTTAACACTCATTCCATCCATCTCCTATCCTAACATATACCGGAGTGTAGTAGAACTTTCTCCATTAGGGTCTACCCTCAATACCAATGTATTAGGTTTGCCGTGTGTAACTAGTAAGAAAATGAGTGAAATGACTTGATGCATTTGTGGGAAATTCTGGTATGAGACAGTGGCCAGGATTATTGGACCGAATGCCATATTAATGGAGAATTAAAGCTCTACAGCATATGGCCTCAGCCACAATAAGCATGTAAGAAGTAAATGTCAATGCATGTCTTTGAAGCAAGTTTTTAATATACGCACTTTATTAAGAAACTCAAGCAACCTATTAAATCCATCAAATTCATTTAATTATTATCTTTTAAGATCAGGACCACAACTACTGTAAACATTTTAATTCTCGGGCATATATAAACTTTTGTGTTTAATTTACGTTACTAGATAAATGCTTATGTGATTACATTGAGAATTTGGACTACAGGAAAATTACTTTTAAGCAGCATTAATATATAGGGAATTGTTATTGGCACTTTAAAAACCTCATTCTACACTCCAAACTTTCTATATTTGAATATAAAAATATACTTGCGAAGAGTGTAAAATGAGATTTTTGGAATGCCAATAACACTTTCCAATATATATGAGTCTTTTTCATAATCATTTTGTTTTTTATTTTTAGTTTTCATATGTTTGTGTTTGAGACATGCGAAGGTGTTTGAAGAAGAGGAAGTATTAAGAAGGGTGGTGATAGGACAGGAAGAAATACAAAGAAAACATATATAAAGAAAGAATTGCTAGGTAGACTAAATTTGTAGATTTAATATGTAATTAATGATGTGTCACCAATAAGAAATAAGCACGTTTATCAACGCTTAAGTAATAATCCAATCATCAACTTCCATATCATTTAGTTTACAAAATTTATTCCACACATTTAGTCTCCCTAGCTTTTACCCATAAAGAAAATTTTGAAATGAAAACAATAACTTACTAGATTTTGATTTTGAGTTTTTAATTTTATTTTTATTCATCTTTCTTTATAGATTTCTTCTGTATCCTTCTAACTCTTCTACCCTTTTATACCTTATTTCTTTCATGTATTTATCATCTAATCTCTACCGTAAAAATGAAAACTAAAAACTAAAAAAATGAAAAGATTATCAAACAGATTCGTAGCATTGATACTAAGCTACCCATTCATTGCTTGATAAATACAAAGGAAGGTTGATTAGTCTAATAAAATGGAATCAAGTTCAACTTTGGGCAAGATAGTTTGCACCTAATTACAACAAACTAAAGGGTTAACACAAATATGCAAGAGCGGTACACGTGTCCAAGTTGAATGAGTTATACATGACATCTAAACTCTGGAAACCCTATAGGCCATGGATAGCTTGCAAGGACGTGTAATAGTGGAAACTAATAACTATCAGTCTAAAAGAGAAGAGATATATGAAGATATTGGAAAAAGCGAAAGGAGGAGTCCCTGCTTCTGCTTGTTTTTATTGGTGAGAGAGAAATTAAGAGTTGTGCTGCATGCAAAATATTTCAAGTTCCAACCTCTGCAATACTCTGCAAGGCTGGCCTCCACTGCCCCACACCACCTCCATCTCCACCACCACCACCACCATAATTTCTTCCCACGCTTCTGTAGGTTCTGCCGTTGTTAGTGCTTGTGCTGCCACCGTTGCTTCCCACACTCTCCATCTGAAGAGATAAATAAATAAGTATTTTAATAACATGCATGAATATCTTTCTAAATCAAAAGACCCCTAAATTTAATTAAGCAAGTTTGAAGCAAACCTAACTAAAGTTGTTTACCAGATTAAGTGTCATGCATTAACTAAACATGCTCTTCTAAGAAAAACGTAACTTAATCATCATATGGTTAGGAGTTGATAACCAATTCTATCAGTGCTAATATTGGTAAGGGGAAAATGAATTCTCAACCCCCACCAAATATTTGTTGGACAAGAAGTATATCATTTAGCAAATCATAAAGTGATCAGTTGAACCTTTCCTCTGTCATCATAAATCTGCCAGTCCTTCAATAAAGGCATAAATGCATCCCATGAACCATTACAATGGAAGACTTATGGAATGATGACATAAGCCATGCCAATTATTGTACACTTTGAACAAGAAAAATAATTTTTGCATGCTCTTTTCTTTTTCTGCACATCTCTATATATTTATGTTCTTCTAGTTTTCTTTAATTATTCACTACGAATGTGTAAAATAAGTTTAAGTATGCATGTAAAGAAAAGAAATTTATTCACTACGAATGTGAGAAATAACCGTAAGTATGCATATAAAAAAAAAAAGAACGTGCGAATATTATTTTCCTTTGAACATAAACCTTAAGCAAACATGTGCAGAAACCATTTTCATGTAAACATGTGTAGCTTTGATATGTTTTGTAGCCCACACTCTCGCAATGACGTAGCCACCCACAAGGTTAAGGTGTGCTGGAGCCCAGGGAGCTTTATTTTTTATTTTTTATTTTTATTTTATTTTTGTCAAATAGGGAGGTTGTCTGTTAGGATAGTGCTATCCATGCACTCAATTTTACTTCTCACACACCTTTCTCAAATTTTAACTGTTGGATCGAATGAATTGAAGATGATCAATGACAAAAAATTAATAAGGGGGTATATTGGAGGTAAAAATAGATGTATGAATAATATTATTCTTTTGTGTGAATAGCACTATTCAATAGAGGTTATTATTTAATGTATATTTAGTGGACAATAGGTAATAAATAATACATTTTATGCAAAAAATGACAAATTAGTTCTATCCTCTACCCCTTTTATCCTATTCGTAAAACAAAATGATCATTTATCCTATGCGATTTAACCTATGTGCTTCTTTCAAGAAAAGAAAATTAACTTTTTTAAACCACAGTAAAATCTCTTATTTCTGCAATTCCTTAATTACTTTCCGTTGCGATTTTTCAATGAATATCACATTTGATATGTTCTTAATCTCTTTATTTACTTATTCTTGATTTAATTAGTAGGTTAATTATTTACATGGTCCTTGAATTTATCAGTGAAAGTTTTATCTTTTATATATGTTATTTTTGATTGATTTGCATTTTTCTGTAAAGAAAAACGGTAATTATATCTTATATGATTTTTCTTGTAAATTTTTAAAAGAGATTGAATGAAATATTCTTAATTGGCTAACAGAGACAAACATGAAAATTAAATTAGCCAAATCAAAAATACGAAGACTAAATTAACCATATTGCTATAACATAATGAACATTTTGATATTTATGCCTAAATATAAAATGCCACTCCGACATCTTTCTTTTCCTAATGGAAACTTTTGACTGGGGTAAGATTCTTACATATATTTTATCCTGAGTGATGTATCTGACAAAAATAAACGTGTTACCATAAAAACCACATTCTCGAGATCTGTGGATTTAAAAGTAAGATCAGATTCTTCGAATTGCAGACGATAATTTAATTAAGGGTTCTTTAGATATAGACCCTTGAAACTCCTATTTTCCAAATAAAAACCCATCTAAATTTAAACATTCAAATAAAACCCAAATTTCAAATAGCCTACCATGTAGATAAATATATGACCAACTATTACAATACAATTACAACTTATGCCATAGAATCCTAATTTGGTCAATAAATGTTATTACTCATCCTAATTATGATGAGCAATTAAATCCATATGGATATTTTACCTTTCTTGTATCATAAATATTAGCAACATATATAAATTAATTTACCAAATTTAAAAGAGAAAGACAATCTTGTACGAAAAAAAATAATATTGTTTGAATTATGTAATTACTTACATACAAATTAATTTACCTACTTATAAAATATTATACTAATAAACCTGCATTTTGAATCATGTAATTACCTACATATAAATATTATACTAATTTACCAACATTTAAATTAATTTACCTACTTATAAAATATTATACTAATTTACCTACATTTAAATTAATTTACCTACTTATTAATATTATACTAATTTACCTACTTATTAATATTATACTAATTTACCTACATTTAAATTAATTTACCTATTCCAAAAAAAAAAATAGTGATATTAGATAATGTTCGAATGTTGTGGGTTTGTGCTTGTAGGCAATTAAATAAACTTTTAATCTAATGCACATAAATCCTGTAGGTAAATTAGACCATTTTGAAAGTAAACTAGACCCTTTAAATTTTGGTTTGATGTAATAGGTAAATTAGACTATTTTGTAGGTAAGAATTGTGCGGAACATATAGCTTTTGTTTTGTGTATTAGGAATTGGAATATTAGCCGAAGCTATTTTAGGTTTATTGTTGTGTTGGTAGGTATTATGAATTAGTATTATTATTTTTCAATTAGCATGTTATAACAATTTGAAAGTTAATACATTGAATATACAATGAATGGCATGAATTATTTTGTAAAATATATAAAATTAATTAAATGGATATAACAAGTAACTTATCCAAAAACCCCATCCAAGTATTAATAGGGGTAGTTTAGGCATTCGAAAAATACACAATTTGAAAAGTCAAACTTAATTAAAGAATTTGTTTAATTGAATGTTAGTCAATGGGCTTTATTCAAGAAAACAAAAGGAGATGGGTTTTAGTAGAGGAAAATATAGTTTCAAGGGGTAATATCAAATTTTCAGTTTAATTAATTTCAGTAGGACACAGTAAAATCACCATATCTCCTCTGCACAGATTTAACCTTTTCTTTTACTACTATTTTTAAAAATCCGTACAGAAATTTGAAAGTATCCCTTTTTGGATCGCAAAGATGCCCTAATGAGTTGAAGTGAAAAACAAAATGAAGATGCCCACACATTCACATACATATCCCGTACTACCGAAGAACAAAACACAAGGTCTACAAAGTGCTTGATATCCGAACTTCATATCATTATCACATCAATTTTGAATGACCAAATTACCCTGATAATTTCATGTGATTCAACAATGATTGATGCAAAGATGGTTTGATTATGTAGGTCTTTAAAGTTTATATTTACCTTGATGGAATTGTTGTTGACGGCCTTCAAATTCTGACCTGCCAAGTCCTTCATCTTCATTTCCACTCCAAGCTCACCTCTATGCTTCAGCAACTTCCCCAGCTTCACAGATTTTTTAGCAGCAAACTCCTTCAACACATCTGTTTAAATATATAAAGAAATATGAAATATTAAAATTAAAATCTTAACCCAAAATCCACATACAATTTTGGCGGATGGTCATACGGTGATTTTCTTTGCTGGAAAAACATTTATATTGTCAGAGAATCGGATATAAACGTAAACCTAGTTAATCTACCTTCATTTGTTTTGATGTGTCTGAAAACATGAACTTGTACTGCATAATCTAACTGAAACATTCTCTATAAACAAAAGAAAAGCTAATTGATTAAAACTCGTTTCTAAAAACTGAAAAACGAAGCTAGAAACATGACCTTCGAAACTGATGAAGCGATAAACCTGTCCAATGAGCAAAGTGTCGTCAGGCCTGAGAAGCTTGAGCTGCTTGATCACTGGAGCACCAGTCACAGACTTCATGGTCGGAGAGTTGACGACAAGAGCCACGTAGTGGCCGGGGTTGGAAGTCATGACCTCATGAGCGCCCACAGACCAGTAAATCCTCTCAATCTTGTTGTTCCCCGGATGCTGAATCACCACCGTCGCTGCCTCTGCCGCCTGACAATTCCCCATTTCAATGGCGGTGATATCGAACTCGTCAAGACAATATTAACTGGATGGAACCCCTTGTGATGGTGTAGCTCTAAATACGAATAGGTGGTGGGTTTTAGTGACAGAAAGGTAAAGTGGAGTGTGGGGTTTAATTTGGGGTCCTTATTATGAGGGAAGGCCGTCCTTTACTCTGGACACCCAGCTGCAGACCCAGCAGTTGCTAATAATAAATGGAATCTGACTATTTCACGTTCACCCACCAAAGCACGTCAAGAATCAAAACTCAGAAGGGATGTGACAAACTGACAAACACAAAGCACCACGATCGTACGTCCAGTACCAAGGTCCAAGAAACCCTAAAAGAAAAAGAAATGGAAGCCGGGAATGTCAAAACCAATGATTTGGCGGTGCAAAGGAAATTAGAGGGAGAAGGGTGTTGGGTGGGCTTATATAATGTCAGATTTTAGGAAGTGAAGGGCATATTATTATTATTATTATCATGGATTAGGGTTGAACGCCGAACTGCAAGAAAAGGAAAAATTATATTAATAGTATGGGAACTGCAGACGTATTAGATCTGCAAAACCACCTGGGTTGGGATCTTTTACGTTGTGGTTTAATGATCTTAGTGATCTCTCTGATCAAATTTAAAGGCTTCTTTTTCTGCTTTTGGTATGCAGAATAAGTACGATATGATTTATTCCATACACAATACACAAAACCTTTAAGTATTAGTATAGAGATTGACATAGAAAATGTCATTCTTATCCTTCGTTCTTCATGATCCCTCGTGTGCATCGTGACACAAAATGCAAATGTTGAGAGGGACAGAAGAAAGATTTTACATTAAACCCAAACAATAATACCAAGTACTATAAACAAGCCGACCTCAGAGTTGGGAAGCCCTGTTTAAGGCTTTAGACAGATGCTTATAAAATCTAAAATTTTAGTTACTCTATTTTCTTTTATATTTATTTTTTTGGTTGTGTATACATTGATACTACGCAAAAGAAAATAAATAAAAATGATGCATAGTGTGGTGGCTAGGTATCTATCTGCTCTGTCTATGTTTTTGGACTCAAAACTCCTTGCTTTTAAATACAAAAAATAAAAAATAAAATAAAACATAAAAAGATGTATTTGAACCCAGTTGGAGCTATAAAGATAAGAAGCGAGAGAACACATACACTAAGAACTTAATTTGGTTATTCGGCCTTTAAATATATATGCTTTATATACATGTAAAATAAAATCGTAAATCGGGGCCCCATTACTACAAAAGAGTCTTATAATGTCAGTTGTTGCGTCGGTTTAATATAATATAGTGGCGAACAAGAGACTTGCGACATCCACTGAACATGACGTCGTATTTATTGTCACTTATAAGCATTATAAAATGTCTATGTTGCTTTTAAACTAACGTAAAAATTTAATGTCGCTTATAATCGACACACATTTTAATAATTTTTAAATATTGGCATCGCTTTTAAGTGACATAAATTATGGGTGTCGCTTCTAGGCGACACTAAGCGACACTAATTCTTGTTTTTAAATATTTTAAAGCCTGCGTCGATTCTGAGCGACATAGATTTTAGTTTTTTTTTTAAATATTTTGAAAACCGGTGTCGGTTGTAAGCGACAAATTGATGGATACTCTGACACACCCCGACCGGAATTAAGGCGTGTTGGCCGTCACATGAGGATGACGTAGCCATGTGCACAGTGCGTAAGCAAAAGATAATAATAAAAGTACGAATAAATAAAAACCAAACTACTAAGTAAACTAGTTAAGGTAACACATTAATGTGAGACTAAGTGGGATAAAAATAATCAGAGCACAGAAAACCTAAGTGCAGTCCAAAAGAATGAATACTAATTACACAACACCCAAAGGTGATCCTACATTTGTGATGTTCTGTCAGAACCACCGTCAAGTCCTCATGAACCACCAAAGCTGCTTTTAACTAGAACCTGGAGGGGCGCAAAACAGAAAGTGTGAGTGGGCAAAAACAAAGTTTTTCAAAATCATTTATTATCGAAAGTTCTAACCCCTCGCCGTAAAAACCTGTATAGTTTCCCAGAAAATAGTATATACACATATATCAAAAACATGTTCAGAAATATGCCATGTCGAATGCTTCCACATAAACTGTAAGTAACCCAGGTAATGTTAATCAATGTAAGTAACATGTTAGTCGGAGTCACCTAACGTGACTTGTATGGCTGAATCTAGAGCTTCAATCCCCAACTCACTAACTATACCTGCACACGAGTCGGAACCACCTAAAGTGGTCCGGACGACAGGACTGGGTGTAAATAAATACGCTCAAGTGCTACGATCACGTAAAAACTAGGCGAATAATCGTAGGTCACCTACGAGTCGAAACCACCTATAGTGGTTTGTACAATAGGACTGTGCACCTAACTTGGATCCAAGATGAGCGTGTGGTGTGGGAGGTGAACATCATGTGAAGGACTGTGCCTTACTCTGGGCGGGAGCACTAACACTGGGGGTGCAGGTTATGAGCTCTCTATGCATCTCACATAACCATTAATTCATAATCATAAACCATAAACTTACCTGGCACTTACCTATGCGTCCGCAGCACTAAATATACATATATGCAACTACTAATGCATAAATAAATAGGCAAACGCTATGCATGACATTTAAAACATATAAACATTCCATTTCATTTTATGGGAAAAACCACAAGTATATAGGTATATACGAAAAATCAAAAGCCCACTCACTGGTATGTGGAAGGGTTGTAACCCTCTTGCCTCGAGTGACTGCACTCGTCCTTAGGATGGGTCTCACCTATATGCGAAACAACTATAAAAACGTCAATTTAAAGCACATAACCAAAACTAGGTAATAACTTCTCATACAATGGTCAAATGGGATGTTTGGATATACCAATGTGATTTACTCAACCTCACTAACATCCCCATATTTTTTAAATAATTTTCTGAGACCCCACGTGCTAGGCACACTGACGGCGTTAGTTAACGCCGTCAGTAATATTCCGTTAAACCCTAACAGATTCCGTTAAAACTGACTGACGGCGTCAACATATTCCGTCCAAAACTGACGGAATATACCGCCTTCTCCAACGAAACGCTGGTCACCGGAAACCTGGAAAAACTTTAAACCCTTCGTTCTTACTCGTTTCTTCACCAATTTCTATGAAATTTGCACCAATGGAAAGCTGGAGATGAGTAGAACAATGTTATACCTCTTTGAAACCTCAAACGATCACGAGATGTCGTCGGAGAAATTCAAGAAAAATTGGCCAAACTCGCAACTCACGATCCTGACGTCCAATTCCACCCAAAGAACCACCCCGAGCTTCCTAAAGACCTCACTAAGCTTCCTAAAAGCTTCAAATTCCCTGAAAGTCAATAATTCACGTGTGCATGAACAATGACCAAATCGGAGATTCTTGGTTCTACATGAAATTGAAGGATTCCTTACCTAAAATTGGTATGGTTGAACTCATATGATCTTCACGAACAGAAAGGTACCATTTTTCACTTTGATCTGCAACGTTTGCAAGGGTTTTGAACCCCGTCTGTACAAGTGAGAAAAAGAGAGAGTGGGAGAAAGGGAGTTCGAGACATAGAGAAACATGGGAGAAGATGATGTGGATGTGGGTGTGTGTGTGGTCCAGATGCAACCAACAAAACCACAAAGCAATCACCCCAAAATGACAAATACCCACCAAGGGCAAAATCATCATTTCACACCTACGGTACGAATAATTCGGGACGGGTTGTCACAATCTACCCACCTTAAAAAAAAATTTGTCCCGAAATTCATAACAACTCAAACTAACCACTAATAACCAAAGAACAAACGAGGATACAAATCTCTCATCCGGTCTTCCCTCTCCTAAGTAACCTTCTCCGCGGAGTGATTCCTCCACAAAACTTTCACTAAACTCACAGTCTTGTTCCTTAGAACCTTTTCCTTCCAATCCAGAATCATTACTGGTTCCTCGTTATATATCAAATCCGGGTTAATTTCCAATGGTTGAGAAGGTATCACATGTGACGGATCCGCAACGTAATGATGAAGCATAGACACATAAAAAATATTATGCACTTTAGCCAGCTTGGAAGGTAACTCAAGTCTGTAAGCCACTTCACCAACTCGTTCGATGATCATATATGGTCTGATATACCTAGGACTTAACTTACCCTTCCTTCCGAACCGTACAACACTTATCCACGGTGAAAGCTTTAGAAACACCCAATCATCAACTTTATACACCCTGTCAGTGACATGATTGTCTGCTAAGCTCTTTTGTCAATCCTAGGTCGCTTTCAGGTTAGACTTAATTACCTGAACATTCTGAGTAGTCTCATCTACAATTTCTGGACCCACCAAAATTCTTTCTCTGACCTCCGACCAACATAAGAGTGTACGACAAGATTTACCAAACAGTGCCTTAAATGGTGACATGCCGATATTCGAATGAAAGCTATTGTTGTAGGCAAATTCCATTAAATCCAATCGTTTGTGCCAAGCATCACCAAACTGCAATACTGAAGATCTCAACATATCCTCCAACGTCTGAATGGTCATCTCTGATTGTCCGTCTGTTTGAGGATGATATGTCGTACTGTAGAGTAATCTCGTACCCAAAGCTTCCTGAAAAGCCACCCAAAATTTAGAAGTAAATATTGGGTCACGATCCGAAACAATACTCACTGGAACACCATGGTACTTCATAATCTTCGATATGAAGAATTCAGCTAATCGACTTAAAGAATACTTTTCCCTCACTAGAATAAAATACACTGACTTAGAAAGCCGATCAATTATCACCCAAATGCCGTCAAAACCATTATGTGTACGTGGAAGCTTGTACAAAAAATCCATAGTAATATTTTCCCATTTCCACTCTAGAACGGGAAGCAGCTGCAGTAATCTAAACGGCTTCTTCCTTTTATCTTTAACTTGTTGAGAAATGGCATACCTACTCACATACTCAGCTATCTCTCTTTTCATACTCGGCCAATAATAAAATGGTCGAATGGTATGATACATTTTAGTACCTCATGGATGCACCGCATAAGCTGAGATATGCGCTTCATCAAGAATTGCTTTCTTTAATTCCATATTATTCAGCATAAACATTCTACTTTCCTGCATAAGCATGGCATTCGATTCTCGAACTCTGAAGTCTTTCTTTTTCCCCTGATTCCTTGCTTGAATTATTTCCTGGGTCTCTTCATCAACCATCTGGCTTCAAGTACACGATCAATTAAAATCGGCCTCACTTGAAAATTAGTAAGTAAGGCTACCTCCTGATCTTTTACCTCTAACCTTACTCCAGTTGATCTCAAGTCTGATAGAAGAGGAACACGACTAGTGTACAACGCGTTAATACGGCCTTGAGTTTTCTGCTAAGTATCAGCTACCACATTCGCACGACAAGGGTGATAATGAATCATGTAATCATAATCACTAAGCAGTTCTAACCATCTCTGTTGACGAAGATTAAAGTCTCTCTGAGTGAAAAGATATTGAAGATTTTTATGATCCGTAAAGATCTTACATTTTTATCCATAAAGATAATGTCTCCACATCTTCAAAGCAAAGATAATGTCCGCTAACTCCAAATTATGCGTAGGGTAATTCAACTCATGAGGCTTTAATTGTCGTGAAGTATAAGTAATCACCCTACCATGTTACATCAGCACACATCCCAGACCATTTAAGGAAGCATCCCTGTAGACTTTGAAATTACCACTATCATTCAGGAATGCCAAAACAGGTGCATGAGTGAGACAATACTTCAATTGCTGGAAACTCTGCTCACAATTATCATCCCACTCAAATTTAACATCCTTCCTAGTTAGTCTAGTTAGTGGTAAAGCAATCACGTAAAAATCCTGTACAAACCGTCGGTAATATCTTGCTAAGCCAAGAAGACTCCTCACCTCAGTGACAGTTCATGGTTGCTCCCAATTCTCCACTGCTATTACCTTTTGAGGATCCACCAAAATACCTTGAGCAGATATGACGTGTCCCAAAAATGCCACTTGATCTAACCAAAATTGGCACTTGTTAAACTTAGCATATAGTTGGTGTTCCCTCAACCTTTTCAACACCAAAGTAAGATGTCGAACATGCTCAGATTTAGACTTAGAGTATACCAGGATATCGTCAATAAAAACAATGATAAACCTATCCAAATACGGCTGGAATACTCGGTTCATCAAATCCATAAAAGCTGCTGGTGCATTTGTCAATTCAAATGGCATTACCAGAAACTCGTAATGACCATAACGAGTCCTAAAAGCTATCTTAAGGACATCATCACTACTGATCTTCAACTAATAATAACCAGACCTCAAATCAATCTTAGAGAATACACGGGCACCTCGATGCTGATCAAACAGATCATCTATTCGAGGCAATGGATAACGGTTTTTAATTGTTACCCGATTCAATTGCCGGTAATCAATGCATAGCCTCAAAGTCCCGTCTTTCTTCCTCACAAACAACACTGGAGCTCCCCAGGGTGAAGTACTAAGCTGAATAAAACCTTTATCTACTAATTCCTGCAACTGGATTTTCAATTCCCTCAACTCAGCATAAGCCATTCGATAAGGAGTTAAGGATATAGGATGAGTACCTGGAAGCAAATCAATGGTAAACTCCACATCTCGATCTGGTGGCAATTTAGGTAAATCGTCAGGGAAAACATCAGGAAAATGCCTGACTACCTTTACGTCATCCACGCTACTAGGAGCAGCATCGTTTAACACTACATGAGCTAAGTATCCCTGGCACCCTTTTGATAACAACCTTTTTGTTCACACAGAATAAAATAACGCCATGTCTCACCCCACTTTGCTCACCCAGAAAAGTAACCACAGGTAATCCAGGATGATGGAAGGTAACTGTTTTCCCGTAGCAATCAATATTAGCACGATTAAAATGCAACCAATATGTGCCCAAAATCACATCAAAACCAACAATATCTAACGGGATAAAGTTAGCTGGCATAACTACATCCTCCACCATCACTGGACATCATGGATACACACAATCAACATAACATATATCCCCTCTAGGCATAGCAAACTCTAAATCATACCCTAGAGGTGGAGGGTGAGGTTACGTCACTTGAGCAAATGTATGAGAAATAACAGAATGTGTCGCACCATAATCAATCAATACTCTAGCAAAATAACTAAGGATATTGAATGTACCCATAATCAAGTCAGGATTATACTGAGCATTTTGCAGAGAAATATTGTTGATGCGCCCCTCGGTCTGCTGTCGTCCACCATGACCTCTACTAGTCTGACCACCTCAACCCTGCACATTACGCCCCTGACTAGGCTGACACTGCCTTGAAGATCCCGCACTACTAGTAGCAATCTCTCTCTGCTGAGGCTGTCCTCCCTGGTACCACTGAGATCCACCAGTAGAAATGAGAGGATACAACATATAACCTCCAGAGTACTGAGGATACCCACTCTGAGAATAAGGATCTTGGGGATACGGATATTGCCTTAAAGCATAAGGAACGGCATCACCCTAATAATAGTAGGCGCCACCACGACCCATCTAACCATAACTACCAGGCCTTGGAACTTGCTGGATCGGCGCAGGTGGTGGTAAGAAAGACTGTTGGGGCCTCTGCTGATTCTAAGGACAATTTGCAGCTCTATGTCCCATTTGCCCATAAGTAAAACATCCATTGCTGCCTCTCCTGCACTCTCCAAAATGCCGATTGTTACACCTGGAGCACAACGGAGCTCTTATTTTACCAATATCGCCTTGTCTCTGGCCTCTAGGACCCCCAGAAAATCTACCACATCTTCCTTGACCAGTGGCACTAAAACCTCCGCTGGAAGAATTGGAACTGCCTCCACTCCGCTTAAAACTCTGAGTCTTGTGAGGTCCTTAAGATGCTTGACATTTGCCTTTATCGTCTTTCCTCTGATTACCATTTTTTCCTCTTCTTCACTCTCGTTAAGCATATTCTCAGAATCCTCAATCATTAACAAAATCCCATAGAACTCCTGATAAGAGTTGCAAGGAGTAGTGGTCACCATAGAACGCCACTTCTTCTTAGTATCCAATCGAAAACGACGAAACATCTCTACTGGATTAGCAGCAACCTCCAGATAATAACGAGATAAATCAGTGAACCTCCTATAATATTCATTCACCGTTAACTTCCCTTGCCTTAATTCAATAAATTCTTGCTTCTTACGATCAATGTACTCAGGGGGCACAAACATTTTCCTAAACAACTGTTTAAACACTTCCCAATCAGCCATTTCCTCTGGGGTCAAACGATAAACCTTCTGTTCCCACCAGGATGACGATTCCTTACCTAAGAACCATGAAGTCGTCTCTACCCACCTTTCAACAGGAAGATTTCCCTGATTATGCAACACTCGAAAAGTCTTCTCAATATGCTCAATCCACCGCTCAGCGCCCTCAAAACCCTTGTGGTCCTCAAACTTATCCAGCTTTAAATTATACATGGTCTCCAGAGGAGTCCTTTGGGAGGACAGAGCGCCGACTGAATAGCTGTAGCAATAGCTTCCCTCAATTGAGCTATATCGGGGAAACTAGGCTCAGCAAAGCAACGTGGTTCCCTACGAGGTGGCATAGTTCTGACAGAAGACACCAAAACAATTAGACCATTCACAAAATATGCAGGACTGCCAAACCTATGCTTTAATACCAAATTGACACACCTCGACCGAAATCAAGGCGTACTAGCCGTCACGTGAGGGTGACGTAGCCATGTGCACAGTTCGGAAGCAAAAGATAATAATAAAAGTACGAATAAATAAAAACCAAACTACTAAGTAAACTAGTTAAGGTAACACACTAATGTGAGACTAAGTAGGATAAACATAATTAGAGCACAGAAAACCTAAGTGCAGTCCAAAAGAATGAATACTACACAACACCCAAAGGTGATCCTACATTTGTGATGTTCTATCAGAACCACCGTCAAGTCTTCGTGAACCACCAAAGCTGCTTCTAACTAGAACCTGGAGGGGTGTAAAACAAAAAGTGTGAGTGGGCAAAAACAAAGTTTTTCAAAATCATTCATTATCAAAAGTTCTAACCTCTCGTTGTAAAAACCTGTATAGTTTCCTAGAAAATAGTATATACGCATATATCGAAAACATGTTCAGAAATATGCCATGTCGAATGCCCCCACATAAACTATAAGTAACTAGGTAATGTCAATCAATGCAAGTAACATGTCAGCCGGAGTCACCTAACGTGACCCGTATGGCTGAATCTAGAGCTCAAATCCCTAACTTACTAACTATACCTGCACATGAGTTGGAACCACCTAAAGTGGTCTGTACGACAGGACTAGGTGTAAATAAATACGCTCAAGTACTATGATCACGTGAAGACTAAGCGAATAATCGCGGGTCACCTATGAGTCGGAACCATCTGTAGTGGTATGTACAACAGGACTGTGCACCTAACTTGGATCCAAGATGAGCATGTGGTGCGGGAGGTGAACATCACGTGAAGGACTGTGCCTCACTCTGGGCAGGAGCACTGACACTGGGGGTGTAGGTTATGAGCTCTCCATGCTTCTCACAACCACTAATTCACAATCATAAACCATAAACTTACCTGTGCGTTCGCAACACTAAACATACATACATGCAACTACTAATGCATAAATAAATAGGCATACGCTATGCATGACATTTAAAACATATAAACATTCCATTTCATTTTCTAGGAAAAACCACAAGTATATAGGTATATACGGAAAATCAAAAGCCCACTCACTGGTATATGGAAGGGTTGTAAACCCATTGCCTCGAGTGATTGTGCTCGTCCTCAGGATGTGTCTCACCTATATGCAAAACAACTATAAAAACGTCAATTTAAAACACATAACCAAAACTAGGTAATAACTTTTCATACAATGCTCAAATGGGATGTTTGGATATACCAACGTGATCTGCTCAACGTCACGAACATCCCCATATTTTTAAAATAATTTTTCGAGACCCCACGTGCCGGCGAGTGCACGGCCCTACGCGCCCCCATGCGCGACCACGTGCCAGGCACACTGACGACATCAATTAACATTGTCAGGACTATTCTGTTAAACCCTAACAGATTCTATTAAAATTGACTGACGGCGTCAGCATATTTCGTCAAAAACTGACGGTATATACCGCCTTCTTCTCCAGCGAAAAGCCGGTCGCCGGAAACCTGGAAAAACTTTAAAACCTTCGTTCTCACTCGTTTCTTCACCAATATCTATGAAATTTGCACCAATAGAAAGCTGGAGATGAGGAGAACAACATTATACCTGTTTGAAACCTCAAAGATCACGAGATGTCGTCGGAGAAATTCAAGAAAAATCGGCCAAACTCGCAACTCACGATCCCGACGTCCAATTCTACCCAACGAACCACCCCGAGCTTCCTAAGGACCTCACTAAGCTTCCTAAGAGCTTCAAATTCCCTGAAAGTCAATAATTCACGTGTGCATGAACGTGACCAAATCGGAGATTCCTGGTTCGACGTGAAATCGAAGGATTCCTTACCTGAAATTGTTATGGTTGAACTCGTATGATCCTCACGAACACAAAGGTACCATTTTTCACTTCGATTTGCAACGTTTGCAAGGGTTTTGAACCCTGTCCGTACAAGTGAGAAGGAGAGTGAGAAAGAGAGAAGGAGTTTGAGATAGAGAGAGACACGGGAGAAGATGATGTGCATGTAGGTGTGTGTGTGGTCTAGATGCAACCAACAAAACCACAAAACAATCACCCCAAAATGACAAATACCCACCAAGGGCAAAATCATCATTTCACACCTACGGTACGAATAATTCGAGACAGGCTGTCACATATTCTCCCCGGTGTTTTCTTCTTCTTCTCTTGCATTTTTCTTATTCGTTCTTCCAATTTACAAAGCCTCCCCGTGTTCTCTCTCTTTCACCTTTCTTATTTGTTCTTCCAACCTCATTTGTTCCTTCATCACAACAGTAAGTTTTTCTTGCTTGTAATATTTTTATTTTCTCCTCTTATGTTTAATTTTTAGTTACAATTTATTTTTGTAGGGAATTTATTTGAGCTAGTTGAGTACATAAAGAATTGATCGACGGTGGAATTCTTCCACAAATCAGGTTTCTATCACTAAATTCTTTAATTTTTAAATTGTATAATATACAAGTTTATTGATTTAAAAATTTTAATTTAAGTACTTATATAAATTTCTACTATTTTTGTTAAATTAATAAAAATTTAGTCGAATTAATTCATTTTGTCACTTGAATTGTTATGAGAAAATGGAATGAATAATATTTATAAGCATTTATGTTAAATTAGCAATATTAAATCTAACATAAACTTATAATATTGAGTAATATAAGAATATATTATGTTAATTTTTTTTTTTTTTTTTGCACTCTAATTGTTATTTTGATAATTTTTTATTGTTATTTACTAGAATGGATTAGATGAGCATAATTTGAATTGTTATGAGAAAATGGAATGAATAATATTTATACGCATTTATGTTAAATTAACAATATTAAATATAACATAAACTTATAATATTTAATAATATAAGAATATATTATGTTAAATTAATTTTTTTTTGCACTCTAATTGTTATTTTAATTTGTTGTTATTTTGATAACTTTTGGTTGTTATTTACTAGTATGGATTAGATGAGCATAATTTGAATTGTTATGAGAAAATGGAATGAATAATATTTATAAGCATTTATGTTAAATTAACAATATTAAATATAACCTAAACTTATAATATTTAGGAATATAAGAATAATTATGTTAAATTAAATTATTTTTTTTGGCACTCTAATTGTTATTTTAATTTGTTGTTATTTTGATAACTTTGATAACTTTTGGTTGTTATTTACTAGAATGGATTAGATGAGCATAATTTTGATAACTTTTTGTTGTTATTTTAATTTTTTTTTACTATAATAGGTGTTGAAAATTAAAATATTGCAATCGTGATAGAGTTCGAGGGTTGAAAGATAGAAATTCAAAATTCTAATAGTTATGCCTACATGATAGGGATTGAAAGATTGTAGGCATCTTAGTGTCAACGTAATATTTTGCCTTCGTAAAGTGGTAAACATGGACAAGAGTTGGTTGATGATACCCCGAAGTTTTGAAGCATATACAACTGGCATTAATTTGTTTTTGGATCAAGCGAATTGCAAATGGTGTTGGTCCTGATACGTTTAGATGTCATTGCAAAAGATGTTGTAATCGATGTACTTTTGTTAGGAACACTATTGTAGAACATCTCATATTGTATGATATGGATAAAGATTATAAAAATGCTTGCTGGCGACATCATGGCGAGCAAAACATTGGAGAGGAAAATGTGGCAATTGGAGAAGCAGAAACAGGAGATGAGGTGATTGGCATGCATGATTTTCTTAATGATGTATTTGTGCAACCATTAACAGAAGAAGGTGTTGGGCCGTCTACTGAACCCCTTATTGGGGAAGGGCATCCAGAAGAGGTGGAGACTTTTTTTTAGGTTGCTTGAAGAGGCAGATCAAGATTTATGGTTGGGTTGTAAGGAGTTCAAGAAATTGGAAGCAGTTGTAAGACTGTATCAGATCAAGTGTTTAGCGGGAATGCCTGACGAGATCTTCACCACTTTACTGGAGTTAATTAAAAGAATGTTGCCTGAAGGGGATTGTTTGCCTGAATCCTGTTATAAGGCAAAAAAAAACTTATAAATGACTTGGGTCTGACGTATGTGAAAATTGATCTATGTCCCAATGATTGCATGATCTATTGGAAATATACTTTAGATTTGACCGTGTGCTCGATTTGTGGCAGATCAAGATATAAAATTACCAATGCAAAGTATAGCTCGAGGAAAAAGATCGCAGCTAAGGTTATGTGGTATTTTCCTTTAAAACCACGATTGCAACGATTTTTTATGTCGAAGCATATGGCTGAACATATGAGGTGGCACGCAACTGAATGTCCTAAGGATGAGTTTATGAGACATCCTTCAGATTCTCCAGCATGGAAGCATTTAGATAATTTATATCCGGATTTTGCGTCAAAAATTCGAAATGTCAGATTAGGGTTGGCCAGTGATGGATTTAATCCTTTTGGGAAAATGAGGAATGACCATAGCACATGGCTTGTGGTGCTTTTTGTTTATAATTTGCCACCTTGGATGTGCATGAAACAACCAAATTTGTTGTTGTCTTTGTTAATACCAGGACCGCACAATCCTAGTAAAGAGATTGATGTATACATACGTCCATTGATTGACGAGCTGAATGAGTTGTGGGAGGTGGGCACTCCCACTTATGATGCATATTCCATCCAAAGTTTTACGATGAAGGCTACCGTGTTATGGATTATAAGTGATTTTCCAGCTTATGGAATGTTGTCAGGATGGAGTACACATGGCTATAAAGCCTGTCCACATTACATGCATGATAAAGAATCTATTTACTTGTCAGCGAGTCGTAAGATTTGTTATATGGGGCATTGACGCTTTCTTGAAGATAATCATCTGTGAATAGTGATATGCTTATGTTGGTCATGTCTTGTCAAAGCACATCGTCAATAGCCTTGTTGTAATGGAAATTACATAATTGTTCGGTCAGGAGCCTCTCAGCTTCTTCTTGAATTTGCCTATGATGGGGCAATGGAACTTTCGATTGTCTATGATCGTGACCTATTAATGTCGATCGTTTTTCCATATGCTCGACTCGTCAATGCCATAACTGTGGTGCATGTGGCATGTTCTTGGCAAGTGAGCGGGTTGCTCATAAGCTGCCTATTGAACTTGAGCCGGATTGAGTAACTGATTCTCTCCGTCTGTCGTGCTACCTACTTCGATGTAAGGTGGAGAATGCTCCTTACGGGCCTAGCTGTGAATAAACATTTCGCTTAGAAGGTTATCCATGTTGATAATTGGAGTATGGCCTCAACTGTGAACGTATACTCGTCATAGGCTTGATTGGGAGTGCACACTCTTTCGCACTTTAAGATAAGAATATATGTTATCCCGAGGACCCAGGCGGGAGTGTAAACTGCCAGAACGCTCGGTTTGTGGCTGGTTGAGGGACTACTTGTCAGGACACTGCTAGAGATGTTCATTGTTTGCCCTTGTCCTGCTTCGGGACACCTTGTCTAGGGCACACTGCATCTCGGTAGGCTGCCAAAGCTGATTCACCAAAGTCGTTTGCTGCGCGAAGGCGCTTGTTAACTCTATGACTTGTCGGGACAAGTGTTGTTCACTATGCGGGATGAAATGGCTTAGATGGTAGGTTTCTTTATAAATGGTAAGAGTGTAGTGGACTCTGGGTGTAAAATTTGAGTCGAGATAGGTCAAATTCGCAAAAAACTTAGGGTGAAAATTCCTTAGTTCAATCGTTGGTCCAGAAATCTAAAGTCGAGACGGTTGAACCGATCTTGAAATGGTTAGGATCGCCAAGTGGGCCGAGCCAATTGTGAGACGTGGTGTGCCACTTAGAGCATGTTAAATTTGTGTTGTTGGGGCATCGGCTTGGGTCTACAGGATTGCTAGGGTAACGGCTTGGGCCAGCTTGTGACGAGCCTAGCTCAGCTGCCTTGTGGCATGGGTTGCTTGGGTTGCCTCTTAGGCTGCTAGCGCAGTTGCTCCCTGTTTTTTATGGGTTTGCTAACATAGAGCTAACCTACTCCCCACTACCATGGTGGTCTCCGTGGCTGCCATGGTGGGTGTGTTCCGTGGTGGCAAAGTTGCTCATCTTGCCATCGTGTTGAGCCTTGTGGATCATCATGGTAGGGCTACGTCTCTTCCTTCATCATTCGATCTAGATCTTTGAACGTATGAAGTTCCGTTCATCGTGGTTTCTGAATTTCCTGTCATTGTATTTTTTTTCCTTACCTCTATTCAAAGAATTAAAAAATTATAGGAATAAGAAAGTACAAAAAATTTACGAACAAACGAGAAATGCGAAACTTTGAATGCAAGAGTCTTCTTCGAGCGTGTGAATCAAACTCTCAATGAAAGCACCAATTTGTGAATGCAAATTTCCGCCATCTTCTCATTTGACGAAAATGCATCTACAAAATAATAACGCCTAAGATTAAGGCCAAAAGACTCACGCGCCCATGATGAATAGGGGACTTTGGTCGAAAAATCTCTGATGCCAACGTTAGAATTCTGAAGAAAAAAAAATGTGTTTAGGAGTTTGTGAGTAGCAAATGGCTTAAATTTTTAGTAGGATAATATGGTTATTCATAGGGGAATGGCCGGCCATATATGGTGGTAATTGAAGAATAATTGCAAGATATTATGTGAAATAATATCTTGCAATTAACATGGTAATTAATCTCAAATTAAATAGGATTTTGGGAGTTACCTTTTGAATAAGCATTTGATGAGGAGTGATTATAGATATTTGAATAAATATCATTTTGATCACCTTTGACTCTTATTTGATTGAGTCATTATTGTCCGTTGCATGAACATGAGAATCTTAGTGTGTCTCGAGGGTAACTTTGTCCTTCTCACTCAAAAGTTCACGTGTCACCTCCATAATTTTCTTGATTATTTTTGTCCCCACACATCACCTTCCTTGCACCATCAAGGGAAATGTTATCTTGTTAAATAATTTGAGTGTAACATATTATATCACCATTTGTCCTTTGTTACCACGGTCTAGTGATAATTTTTTTCACTTATAAGTGAGAGGTTTTAGGTTCAAGTCTTGTAAATTGAGTTTGTGATACCAAATTATTGTAATTGATCCATTATGTGTTATAACCCAAATCTCCACCCCTTAATGCATATAATATTGTTGTATTCAATATATAACATATTATGTTATCCTATTTCAATATGAACTACCCCTTTTGAAGAGTCTCCCCAATAAAGAAATGTTCAATATATAACAAATTTGAACATTCTCCCCATCCTCTTTTCAAAAAATGTGTTATTAATGATCGGACTTGTTTTGGTCATGTTTTTCAAGCTTTATTTGGTCCATGTTCATTATTGGGCATTATTTGTTATGGCAAATGACTCCATTCTCATTGAGCTTTTCCATTGACAAACGAGTCCACAGTCATTGGGCTCCAACTTGCGAATGCCTAATTTTTTATTTTTACAAATGATAGTGTTATTGGGTTAAATTATTAAATGTTAAAAAGAGAAGATGATCAATCGGGATCAAACCCGCACAAAGTGCATATGCATTGTTAATTTTCATTACTGCAGTAAAACATTATCTGTGAATGCCTTATGCTTGAGAAGCTTGAATTTTTAGCCTAATTTTGTGCTCACTTTTTTCCTTATATGTACAAAAATATGACTACACTAAGAGTAAGAGGAATTTTCTTAATTTCCATCTATCTACGAGATTTGAACTTAAGACACGACACGTTCTTTTATAATAACACAAAACACTTTCGAAGAAAATAATTTCGGAACCAATTCTTAGTAAAAATACAACGAATTCTGAAAAAGCACTTAAAATGTTTATAATATATTTTTACGCCACCCTCACACCTATTTAAGCATAGCAGGTCTTATTTAAAAATAAAAAACAAAATAAAAGTAAACTTGTTCTAGCCTCTCTCAAACACACCCGTATTGGCGTGTACCGTTTAATACTTAACTCTTACTCTTAATAAAATTGACTGAATGCAACAACGCCAGTTACACAACCATTAAAGTTTAAAAGAAAATATATATTCGAATTAATTTAAGGTTCAGTTTAGTGTTATGGTGCAAGTTATGTTACCCTATTGTAATTACGTTTCATGTCATTAATAACACTTGGCCTATAAAAGGACAATCCTGTTATTTGTTCTTTACCATCCTCGGCATCATCATTTGCAACCAAAAAAGAAACATAAAGTTGAAAAAAATATGGCAAGGTTGAACAGTTATCAAACTTGTGCCGCAATCTTGATTTTCGTGGCTGCAGCTATGCTAGTTTTACCTGGACGTGCAAATATATCACCCACCTCGGCAGTTCAAAAATATACAGAAGATTGCGAAAAAAGAATTACAGTCGAGTGTGGAAGAGAAATATATTATGCTATAACTGAGGATTGGCATCTCACCGAGGGTTGTTGCTCTCAACTTGTATCAATCGGTGAACCATGCCACAAAGCATTAGTGCATAAATCTTTTGCGGGACCTCTTGTCATCAGGAGTGCGCAAATTTGGGAGTTTTGTGTTGATATCTCGCCAGCTTCTTCTCCTTCTATAGAAGCATAACTAATGTTTTTTATGTACTCTTTTTAAATCAAAATGTAAGTCCGAAATAAATAAAACCGATGTTTTTGATATGGAGTCTTCAATTTAAATTCATATACTAAAGTTTTTATAAAATATATTGTCTGTAACCTTCTCATTCATCTGGTGACTGGTACAGTGCATACTTGAATGCCCTTGAATTTTCTGTACCCAAATATTCGTACAAAAAACGTACCACCTCCTGAATTGAATGCTGATGTGAGGTGGTTTCTCATAACCAGATTATTTGATGATGAACCAAGGGTTTTGTTTGAGAATAACCATGTTGACAAGGAGACTTTGGGCGATATTGAGGAAGATTCTATGCTTTGTTTTTCTTCAACCGGTTAGTGTTGATGAGGAGGTGGGTTTTGAGGAAGCTGGAGGTGGTGGTGAGGAGGCTCTGGAGACTGGTGTAGAGGGTGAAAATCAGGAGGGTTAGACTGCGGTGATTCCAAAGTGGAAGCAGAAGGTGAATAGAAAAAAGAGTGTATCGGAAGCTAGGAATGGAAGTGTCTATCACGATGTGGTAAGAGGCCACAAGCAATGGGTACCAAAAGCTGATCTTGTGCAAAAGTGAAGGGTGACTTCTGATAAGGACTCTGAGGCCTCTGTGTAAGCGAACCTTTTACTAACTTTTCTATTCCTAATATAAGTACTGCTTGTTGGGGAAACTCGGATTCATTCTTATCTCCTTTGCCTTTCGATGTTGATTGTTATAAGCCTACTCTAGTTGATAATAATGTCCAGGTTTTGGATGCTGCTTTAGAGATTGATTTAAACTATTGGGCACAATCTGATGATTTGTTTAGATTATTGATAAATGATGATTTATTGTTAATGAATCTTTGGGGTCAGGATGTAGTGGTTAGGGATGGGAAAGTAGATGCCACTAACTGCGAGAATCCAAATGAGGGTGTTGAGAAGTTTATGGATGTTAGATAGGAACTGCCGAGTGCAAGTAGACCTGTGATTGGAATGTTGAGTCCGAGAAAGTGTATAAAGGAGGAGTTTGCTGCAGAAGCAAAAAGTAGTCATTGTGGTATCTACTAGTGTAATATTTTAAATTAAGTACAACATAAGATTTTGTGGTATCCACTAGTGTAATATTTTAAATTAAGATTGAATTGATTCATTGTATTCTTACAGGGTCGAGGAGCGTAGCTGTAAAAAATCATCAAAATCGGAGCTAAAATAACTGTTAAATTGTGATTTTTTGTTCCGCTACCTAATCTCTAAATTTTTAATTTTTTTTGCAATTTTTTACGTATGTGATTTTGTAGTATATACAAACAAGTTTGATGGTTGGATCGTTGAAACTAGTTTCATAGGATGCATATCTCTGTTAAATTTGTGCCTAAATTTTGAAGTGGGAAAAATAATTTGTGGTAAATTTTTATTTATGTTTTTGAAGTAGAGATTAGGCAATATTTCGGTTGTGTGATGACATTTCATTGTACAATTATCTTTTTATTTCTTTATCACATATTTACATGGGCTATTATCTATTTAAATACGTATTATCTATTAAACCAAATAATTATTTATTTCTTTGTTAAAAACGTATTCTATTTAATACATACTAGCATTTACCTGCACACTTTGTGTGTATGAACATATTTTTTTTAGAAAATGAGGAGAGAGGGAGAGATAGAGAGAACGTGGGGAGGGGGAGTGGGAGGTTTTTGTTTTTGGTTTTTTTATTTTTTATTTTTTTTATTTTATTTTTTAATTTTAAATATTAGAGATATTTTAACATCATCCGTAGGTGAGGCTTCAATAAAAAACAATAAAATTTGGACCGGTGAAATTACATTATTGCCCATCATTTTTTTGTGTGATAGAAGACTAAGTTGTCTTTTCATCATTTTTTTCGTTGACAAAGATGATTTTATTAATTAATAGAGATTATTTATTAAATCAAACAATTATTTTGTTTTTTAAATCGTGAAGAAATTTTGGGAGGGAATTTTGGGCGGGATATTTCCGTCCATTCTTTACATGAAAAAGCGTGTTGTCGGTTATATCCGATGGCAGTACAAAAGTGTATTGGATAAATTTTTTATATATTTTTACAGAAAAAGATTCTTGTTGGTTTTAACCAATCCTACATAATAAAACCCCTTTCTCTTCCTTGCATCGCTGCCTTCTCCCATCCCTAGTTTCTTCTCCTTCCCGCTACATTCCTTCCCCCTTTCCTTCTCATCTCCTCATTCTTTCCTTCTCCTTCTCTTTTCCCCTTCTTCTTCTCGCTTCAATCACCATGGATGAACAATTTGAGGAGAAACATTCTAAAACTAGTACGTTTTAAATTATTTGTATTACGTTCATTTTGTGTTTTTAATTTGATTATGTTATTAAATCAAATTTGTATTTTGAATCTTCACTTGAGATTCCTTATCAAATATTATGCATAAATTGAAAATTGGTCTTTGTTTAAAGCTTTTATGTAGGTTTTGTTTTTATAACATGCATTGTGGAGCCACAAATAATCTCAAAAAATATGGAGCTGACATGTGGATTATTTCCCAAGAAAGACAAGAATGTCCCTATTAAATGAGCAAGGAGTAGTCTCCTTCACCATGTGTAGCTCAAGTAGAGTACGCAGAGATCAACAACTGCCCAAGGCAGCCCTACCCGTAGGAAAAGTCAAAAGTATTTATGATAGAATAATTCCTTATTCTTATCATAAGTACATTCCTAATCAGAAAATACCTTTTTCAAGTAAATTATCCTAATTCTTTTATTTAGGATGTTTACCTAATTATTCTAAGATATTTATTTACACAAATATCTTAAAATATTCAACCCAAAAATACCACTTAGGGCTGGCCACCCCTAAACCCTAAAGGGCTGGCCCATACTCCTCTTCTCATATAACTACTCCATTTATCTCCAAAATTCAGTAAGCTTTAGCTACCCCTAAAGAGGTTTTTTACTTCCCACAAACACTCAAACACATTCTTCTTAGAATTCTAATTTTGACATCTAAGATTCTTCGACCAAAGCCCCCTATTTATCGTGGGTGCGTGAGGCTTTTGGCCTTAATCTTAGATGTTATTATTTTACAAGTGAAAATTTGTCAATCAAATGAAGGCGGAAATTTGTATCCACAAATTGGTGTTTTCATTAGGAGTTATGATATGAAGACTCGAAGAAGACTCTCGTTTTTTACTTTATTCGTTCGTAGATCCATAACTATGATGGTAGGAAATTTAGAAACTACAACCAATGAAACCTCCTAAGTTGAAAGACATGGACCAACCGATGGAGATCACGATGTGGCTCCATGCCATCGATTATCGAGGCTTACCACGGCAAAGACTGCACCTTTGCTACAACGAGGTACCGTGGCCATGCCAGCAGCAACAATCGCCGATATAGTGGCCCACAAGGCAGCCTCCACTTAACGCAAGGAAACCCTAGGGCATGAGGCCCATGACATAAGCAGCTAGCAAGTGCACACATAAGCAGTTACTCGTCTTCGGCGACAACCTTTAGGGCCTGCCACTTTCACTTGGACGCGAGTTTCCCAGACTGTGGCAGCCCAAGCCACGCCAACTGAGGTAGCCCAGTGCCTATGTGCCCGACCTGCTCCCGCAACCCTTTAGATGTTCCAACATAGTCCCAAACTAGTTAAACCAGGCCAGATCCAGATCCCAAAGCCGAGAACCAAAGGTATTTTCACCCCACCTTACTATAAATCTAACTTATCCTAGCTCAAGCCTTGCTCGGAGTCTATTACACTTCCATAACTCAAGCAAACGTTTACCGTCATAACTCTTCCACTCCAAATAATGAACAAGACATATCCCGATAGGTCGTCGAACTAACAAGCACCCTCACACAATAGACTACCTTGGGGAGTCAGCTCTTGCAGCGCACCAAAATGTAGTGTGCCCAGACGAAGTGTACAAAAGTAGGACAAGGACAGGCGATGACGTTTCTTTCAAATGGTGTCCCAGCAAGAACCCCTCAACCAGCTATGAACCGAGCGTTTTGGTAATGTCCACTCTCGCCTGGGCCTCCGAGATAGCGTAGACTCTCATCTTAGCGCGTGGATAAGCGTGCACTATCAATTAGGATCTCATATAAGCATAAATTTATAGTTAGGGCTATATTTCGATAATCAACATGGACAACCTTCCAAGCAAAGTGTTCATATACGATTAGGCCTGTAAAGAGCATCCTTCACCTTACATCAGAGTAGGTAACACGGTGGACGGAGATAAACAATCACATAATCTGGCTCAAGTTCAACTGGCAGCCTACGAGTAATCCAGGAACCACTACATGCATAGTAGGCACGATATTGACTAGCTGAGCACAGGGAAGAGCAATTGAGACCAACATGTTTCTAGGGCCAGCCGGAAGCCCCGCTGCCACGACAGAGGTAAATTCAAGAAGAAGTAGAGAGTTTCCTAACTGAGCAATTATGCAGATTCCATCGCATTGAGACGACAGATGAAGCCCTTCGTAGGGACGTGGCACAAATGGCCAAATTAGCTTTTATGGACGAGATCAAGTAAACGGAACCTCCGCGTAAGTGTAAGTTCAATACGCCATATTTCACCCTATTCAAGGGAGATGGAGATCCAGAAAGGCACTTGAAGCACTACCGTAGCGATGATCCTCTACGGGGCCAATGATGCCTTAATGTGTAGGATATTCACCACTACTTTGCAGGACGAGCTGCAGGATTGGTTCCATACCCTGCCTCTACAGTTCATCTGGAGTTTTGATGAGCTTTCCGGAGTTTTCACTAAGGAGTACTCATTATACCGCTGGATCAAGAAGTAGTCCGATCATCTCTTCAACATCAAGAAGAATGCAAATGAGTCGCCCTGGAACAATGTCAAGAGGTTTAAGGTGGAGAAGGCGAAGATAGTCGGTTGCAACGACTCGATTGCTAGTACAGCCTTCCAAAAAAGACTCATAACAGATCATCCTCTATTTGGAGAATGGATAAGCATGCGCCTTAGGATGAGGCCTAATGAGCAATCAAGGCACCTGAACAGCCTCAGAAAAAGTTTGAGGTAGCCCATAAGAACGTAGACAAGAAGTAGTCCAACAACCGAAGAAGGCAGGGGCCAAATGCAGAGACTGGTCTCTGGCAAGAGAATGATCCAGCAGTCTATAGCAATCTCCTAGGTTTAAGTAGCCTATGCCAAACCTGGACCCATTGTTAGTTTCATCGAGCAGGATGTTGAGGGAGTTGACTTTCCACATGACGATGCTATGATAATGTTTGCTCAACTGGGACACGTTATAGCCGACATAGTGATGGTGGACAACACATAATAAAGCTACTTCAGCTATCTGTTATTCAGAAGATGGGCCTAGAAAACACGAAGATGGGCTTAGAAAACATGATAACATGCTGAATAGAGGTACTCACCGAATTTAATGGATACATCTCGATTGCTATTGGCAACATAACACTCGATGTAAGAACACTACCAGTAGTCTCAAAGTAGACGTAGTTAGTGACCTATCTCCTTATAACAGGATTCTGGGAAGGCCCTGGTTAGTGAAATTGAACGCCGTAACCTCCATCGAGTACCAGAAAATCTGATTCTGCATCTTAGAATGAGGAGTCGGAGAGATTAAGTCTGACCAGGCCGTATCTCGATGATGCACGGTGCAAATGTTGAATGAGTCAAAGAAAAAATCATTTACCCCCGTAGGAGCTACTGAGGTTGAGAATGACGAGCCTGTTACCAAATAACAAATACAATAGGTGGATCAAGATGATGGTATTCAGGAAGACACATGTTGAGCTAGAGAAGATGTCTAGAATCGGCTCACAACTGAGCTTAAAGGAAAAAGAAAAGTTCACGGCCTTTCATTAGGGAAAACTATGATGTTTTTGCATGGTCACCCTCCGACATGCCTGACATTGATCCCAAGGTAGCCTATCACAAGCTATATGTTGACCTCGCTGCCAAACTGGTAATCCAAAAAAAAAAGACACTTCGCTCAAGAAGGAGTAGTGATCATTGAGGCAAAGATAGACAAGCTATTGGAAGCCAGATTCATCGAGGAAGTGGCGCATTCAACATGGCTAGCCAACGTCATGCTGATAATGAAGAAAGAGAAGGGTAAGTAGAGAGTATACGTAGATTGCACCAACCTTAACAAGGCTTGCCTGAAAGATCTGTTCTATGTCCCTCGAATTAACTTACTGGTGGACTCAACTGCAGGGAATCAGCTGCTCAACTTCTTGGATGCATATTTGAGCTGCAATTAGATTGCTATGTTTGAGCCCAACAAAGAGAAAACTACATTTGTGATCGAACGAAGCACCTACTGCTACAAGGTTATGCCTTTTGGCCTCAAGAATGTAGGAGCTACATATCAAAGGTTAGTAAACATGATGTTCAAGAAGTATATTGAGGTTACCATGGAGGTCTACGTCGACGACATCATGGTAAAAGGAAAGCAGCGGTCAGACCACCTTAGAAACTTGGTAGAGACATTCATTATCTTTAGGGAGTACAATATGAAGCTCAACCATTCCAAATGCACATTTGGAGTCTCATCAGGGCCATTCTTAGGGTACGTCGTAACCTAGCGAGGAATTAAGGGACATCTTAAGTAGATCAAAGCAATGTTAGAGGTGAAATCCCCCACCACTTTGAAGGAGATCCAAAGTCTAACCAGACGAGCAACCGTGCTCAACCGTTTTCTCTCGCGCTCAACCGATCGATGCAAGCCCCTTTTCAAGGCCATCAAGAAAGCGCAAAGAGACAAGTAGGACAACGAGTGCAAGAAGGCATTTCAAAACTTGAAGAAATATTTGGCATCCTCTCCGCTACTATCCAAGCTAGAAGCAATCAAAGAATTATACATTTACTTGGTAGTCTCAAACGTAGCAGCAAACTCTGCCCTCATACGAGAAGAGCTAAGGGCTCAATTGCCAGTATTCTACACTTCTAAAGCTCTCCTCTATGAGGAAACAAGATATCCGAGGATCGAAAAGCTAATTTTGGTGTTAGTTATTGCAGTTGGGAAACTCAAACCATACTTTCAAGCGCATACGATCGTCGTTTTGACTTAGTATCCCCTATGATCTATCTTACATAGTCCAGACACTTCTCAATAAGTGATGAAGTGGATGTTGAAACTCGGCCAATACGACTTGGTTTACCGACCCCTGACAACGATAAAAGCTCAAGCCTTGGCAAACTTCATAGCAAAGTTCACTGCTGTCCTGGAAGACGTAACGACATATCCCAAAGACGCCCTCAAGCATGCCTTGGCCGAACCAACCCTTTATGACAAAAACTTTTGGCGCCTGTATGTCGACGGTTCATCCAACTATAAAGGTATTGGAGCAGGCTTAGTTCTCATCACCCCCGACGGCTCAGTGCTCGAGCAGGCAATCACTCTAAGGTTCAAGGCATCAAACAATAAATTAGAGTATGAGGCCTTATTGGCAGGCTTCCGAATGGCATAAAATCTAGCAGTCAATAAGCTCACAATCTATTCCGATTTTCAGCTTATCAGTAGCTAGACTACCGGGGAATATGCAGCAAAGCATCCAAGGATGGTATTATACCTCGAGAAAGTACGAAAGCAGCTCGAGGCATTTTAGACTTACACCCTTACACAGGTGCCAGAGGTAGACAACACTCATGCAGACGCCTTGGTAGCCTAAGGCTTCGCTTTGGACTGCCAGTTCAGGCGCTTCACCCAATCGAGTATTTAGGAAAACCGAGCATAGAAGAAGAACCAGCAGCAGAGGTGTTCCAAGTTAATACAACCCTAAGCTGGCAAGATCCCATCATCAACTACCTAGTCAATGGAGCTCTCTCTGCAAAAAGATTGGAAGTTAGGAAGCTTCAAATGAAGGCAACACGTTACTACATGTAGAATGACATTCTCGTCCGAATGTCTTTTTCAAGCCTACATCTCTACTGCCTAACACATCCTGACGACTTAAAAGTTATGAGCTCAATCCACGAATGAGTTTGTGGAAACCACTCAGAAGACCAATCCTTAGCACAGAAGGTTTTCAACGCCAGCTACTATTGGCCCACCGTGCATCAAGAAGCTAAGGAATTCATTCAAAAGTGTGCCAGCTGCCAACGCTTCAAGCCTGTACCCACATTGCCTGCCAGTGAGCTCTACTCGTAGACAAGCCCATGACCATCACTACTAGGGGTAGGGGTATGGTGATTGTGGCTACCGGCTACTTCACCAAGTGTGTAGAAGCCGAGCCCATGACCATCACTACTCAATCAGATATAGAGTGCTTCATATGGAGGAACATCATCTACTGGCTCGACACCCCTTAATCTATCGTCACCGACAATGGCCTGCAATTCGTGGGCAAAAGACTTGGCAAAGTTCTTCCAGAAATATGGCATCAGACAACACATGTTTACGCCTAGATATCCCCAAGGCAACGGGTAGGCGGAGGCATCCAACATGACAATCCTAGATAGCCTCAAGAAATCTCTCACAGACAAGCAGGGAAAGTGGCCAGACAAACTTCTCGGTGTCCTATAGGCATATCACACAACCAAACGACGAGCAACTGGTGAAACTCCTTTCTCATTGGCATTCGATTCAGTAGCAATCATCCCTTCCAATGTTATCGATATAAGCGATGCTTGAGCTTCTTCACCATCAATCATATTGGTTATTCCGTATAAAATCTTTGTTAAATCAGGACTAAAAATATCAAAAATACCCTCAATTTAATAAACAATATGTCAAAATAATTTGATGAAATTTAAGAGTATTTTGTTATTTCGGTCTACCTTAATGGAGATTTCTCATGGAATGACCAATATGTTTGACGGTGGACAAATTCAATGGTCACTTCTATCAATTTTAAATCTCAGGAAACAAAGTGAGGAGTTAAGGTTATCACCCACATTGTAGCCTACCAGCAACAACTCCTCTCTAGTTACAACAAAAGGGCAAAGATTAGGCAGTTTCAGCCTGAAGATCTGGTCTTAAGAAAAGCATTCATCACTACTTGAAGAGAAGGCTCCAAAAAGATGAATCATATCTAGGAAGGTCCGTACAAAGTCAGCAGAACAGGTGGTAAGAATAGCTGCACCCTAAGCACCATGAACGACAAAGAGATCGACAAGCGGCGGAATGCCTATAACCTAGGGAAGTACTACGCATAACCTCCCACTTCTCCATTTATCTCCAAAATTCAGTAAGCTTTAGCTACCCCTAAAGAGGCTTTTTGCTTCCCACAAACACTCAAACACATTCTTCTCAGAATTCTAACTTTAGCATTGAAGATTCTTCCGCCAAATCCCCCTATTTATCGTGGACGCGTGAGGCTTTTGGCCTTAATCTTAGGTGTTATTATTTTGCAGGTGCATATTTTGTCAAACAAAGGAAGATAGAAATTTGAATCCACATGCATCACAATTTTTTTTTATTATTATTATTAACAAGGAGCGATGCCTGAACGAAGAGCTCGGAGCTGTGGAATCCCAAAATGGATAGGAAAACAAAACTATTAATTTGATTCCATCGGAAAATGCAGAAGTTTGAATAGTGATCATTTTTTAAAGTTTATTGCTTTTGAGGTTAACAATCCTCAAAATATTCCTTTGATGAAGGATTGACGCTTGATTAAGGAAGTTGAATGTAGGTATATTTTTTTTCCTTACAAATTGTATAATTAGTAAAAGATTATAAACATAATTAACGAACTTATATGTATATATGAATATATATTATGACGGAATATTATTAGTTTTGTTTATTATTATTATTTATTCAATTACTAGTTTTGTTTATGATTATTTAAATTGTCGTTTTTATATTTTTTTTTATTATTAATATTTTTTCTGTCAGTTATGGACCACATAATTGTCTTTGTATCCCCGAATTTCTCAAAATTTAGTGTCGATTGAATCCGACAGAAGGATTAATGTCACTTGTAGCTGATGCATTGTCTCCTATCCGACACCCTTTTGCTTTTCTTGTTTAATGGACTTTCCTTTTTCTTGGCGGATTAAGAGTCCTATCTGACAACAAAAGCCTTTTCGCAACACAAACAATGATGTCGGTTCTTTTATTAGCCATTACATGAATTTTTGTCGAATTTTTTGCTAATTTCCGACATAAATGGGCCTTTTTGTCGTTTTAAAATGACATTACTAGGTACTTTTGTAGTAGTGAAGGACCGTCTTGCATAACCTTTGATTGAAACGCTTTTCCTTGCCACCTAAGCCAAGCATTTCAAGAATTAAAATTCGAGCACAACAACGTATGTGAAAGGACATAGTAAAGGAAGGAGATGTACTTGTTTGTTGAGATGTTGCAGGAGCTGCCTTCTCTTGCCCATTCCCTCGCTTGTCACTCTTTACATCACAGTTATTGAATGACTCTCTTTTCTTGGCACTTTTAGAGAATTCCCCAGAGACCTTGCCCTTTTTTGTCGTTTAGGGTAGGTTAGGCTTCGAGCTGAGGGTTTAAAGGAGACGGGCAAGCAAAGATGTAGATGGCAAACCACCCCTAAACTCGAATTTTTGTATCGGCACAAGCTAAAGTGGCTCCACTTTTCTGCAAAAACAAAAAACAATGGATAAGCTAAACAAGAGACTTAAGAAATAATTTACTATTGTAAAAATAAAAAATAAAAAAAATAAAAAAAAGCAACAATTAACTTTAAAGCTAAACCAACTAAAAGATGTAACAATCCAATTAAGTAAGTAATATAATCAAATTCGATCCCCAGCAACGGTGCCAGAAAGTTGTTAGGAAATTAGCAACTTAAATATTAGGCTACTAATTACATGTTTTAAACTCACAAGTGCACAAGATCAAACACATAGTGTAGAAAACAAGTACGAGATCATTCCCACGAGGATTGCACTAATATGTACTAGAATATGATTCATTTATAAGTGAGAGGTCATCCAATTCTTAAGGAGACGTTGAAGAAGAAAAAACTTTAAAAAGTTAGTTAATATGGTATAGTTAACTTATTTGTGGCCTCATAGTAAAAGATCTAGTGGTATTTTTATTAATTTATAAGTGAAAGGTTTTAAGTTTGATTCTCACTAAAAATGAATTTGAGTAAAATTATTATGGGTTGAATCTTAGGGCTAGTTTGGTGGTGTTGTGCTATTAAAAAAAATTCAATGTTTATGCTGTGTTGTGAGAGTAAATAGTTGTTGAGTGTTTGGTAAACTTATTTTTTGTAAAAGTGCTTTTAACAAAAAAAAAAAAAAAAGTGTACAAGTGTTTGGTAAACTTTTACATAAATTAGTGTGAATATGTTAAATGACTAAAAAAGATATGGTATTTTTTTCAAACGATATTATCTACACTAAGGAGGTGAGGGCGTGGGTTAAACCTCGCAATAGGCTAGCAATAATGTGGTTCAAGTTTGTATTTGGCGAGAATCAAACCTAAGATATCTCACTTACAAGGGAAAAAGAATACCTGTAGACTGTAGTACTAAGTGACAAATAGAAATGGTTTAATGCAATATAATAATGGTCAAAGAGAAATGTAAGACAATGATTGTAATTTTGTAAAATATGTGGCATACTTGCCATTTAAAAATTTCATTAAATGGACACTGATTAGTGATTACTATGTAAGACAATGGTATACTTGCCATTTTTTAAAAGCTTGGTAGACTTTGCTTATGCTTTTTTTTTTTTTTTTTTAATTTTTAATTTTAATTTTTTAATTTATGTTTTTCTATTGTCATTGTCAACAGTTTCTTAAAATTATTATTATTTTTTTTTATTTTATTTTTATTTTTTTAAACACCACAATCCCAAACTAACCCTTAATTCATTTTCCAACCCTTTAGTATAATAACATTGTACTATTAGAAGGAAAAAAAAAAAAAAAAAGGGCTTATTTGTCTGCAAAGAACAAATGGAAGACCTAAAGAGCAAGTAGCTTTGGCCCATCCTACTCCCACCATCGCATTCGGAAATTTCACTGCCGATCAACCTCTTGTCCCAGAACCACCACTATCATCTTTTGCTCTTCACCATCATTAAGAATTAAACAAAGATTTCTCAGTAAAGAATATACTACTACTCCATAAAATTAATTACAAATTATGTCTTGTCTGTACTTTTAAAGTTAATTCAAATTTGTCCATTGTATTCGTTAGGAATAAAATGGATGCATGACAACGTCTTTATTTTATTTTATTTCTAATTTTTCTGTGTGTTTAAGTGTTGAAAAGAAATAAATTTTTTTCTTCTCATGGATACGAACAATTATTGTGGAAAGGAAAATAGTGCAAAGTAAAAACTGAGTCACAAATATTTGCAAATAAAAAAAATAAGTTGTATTTATAATATGCATAATTCTATTAACACCCTACAATCTTATGAAGAAACCCCGTACTTTATTTTTTCACTTAAATGTCTGTTTTTTTTTTTACCCCTATTTGATTTAAGTTAGTAAACAAGGAGAAAACCCCACCACCTAACTATTTCCTTGCGGGGCCTGTGCGGGAGGACAGACTTCCACGACCAAGGTGGTAGAGGTAAAGGAGCATCCAGGTTGGTGAGTTGAAGTGTTGGATTGTAACCAATGAAATGGGAGTTTTCAGCCGATGCCTATGGAGGTAGTTAGATATACTTGGTCGTCGAATTGGGGTTGCCAGGTGTGCTTTTTGTTTTTGGGGGTGGGGACGTGGGGTGGCTTTAGAAGAATAAATGAGGATCTTCTCCGGATTTTCTTTTTGAAGATCCTCCAATCACGTTTGTTCAACATATATCGTGTGACTAATTTTCATCAGGTACTATTTATATTCAATTTTAAATAAAAAAATTTCTGACCGCACGATATACGATGAACGAACACGATTGGAAGATCTGCGGAATCCTCACAAAAAGGATCCTAAACGCAAAAGAATGAGGGACAAAGTTGAAATTGTCTTCATAAAGTTGTGGGTGTGTAAAAAAAAAAAAATCCTATAATATTTACTTATTTACAACAATACTTCTAAAGACTTAACACGAATATCACATAACTCTTTAGAATTCATATATTTTCACTTAATCTTCGAAACTCAACTCATGGCTCTTTTTTTTTTTTACTGCCAAAGTTCATTAACAAATCAGTTAATATTATTTGCTTGACACGAATATGATCCATTATTGCTGATAGGGTGATGCTATCTACATGCATATCTCAGATTTTTATTGTCGAATCGAATGAATTAAAGAATATCAAATAACATAAATAAACAAAAAAAATGTGTAAAACGTAAAAAAAAAAAGGTAAAAGGAAAAAAAATTATTTTGAATTTAAAAATTATGTTTCTATTAATTTGTCAGCCTGATGGCGCTTTATGGGACACATCTCTCAACAAAAGATTGCATTGTTTCACGTAACTTTTACCACTCGAACACCGCCCTGCTTAATCTAAAAGCACTTCGGCAAAATATCTTGACATTCCTACAAGACGTGCCAAATTTCGTCACAACTAACAAGTGTCTGCTGGCCCACCCGATCGACCTCCACCGGCATCTCCGCATCTCCTCAATCGAATCTCTCCTCTCAATTCCCAAATCTGTGTTTTAATTTTTAATCACCCACGTCCAATTTCCCCTTGTGGATTCTTCTTCTCATTGTCCAATTCTTTATTTTTGGCCTTTCTATCAAGGACAATTCTCCTTTTTCTGATTATCACTGCTCCATTATTTATACAAATATATATATAAAAAGGACCGACTCTGAAGACCCCATCTGGGAAAGAAGACGAATCTCCTTCTGGGGCTGCTTTGATTGTTCTCAGCTGGCGGGTCTTCGCTTTTTCGGTACGTTTTCTCACCTGGGGTTTGCTTGGCATGCTTTGATTTCCCACCATTACTTACTATTTGTGATTAGATTGTTAATGCTGGATTTTGGATGCCTTTAATTTGGCTTTGGTTTCCAAGAAAATGCAGCAAAAGAAAATGGACAATTAGATTAAGACTACATTTTTTGTAATGGGTTTGCATTCTCTCTGCAATTGTTCATATTTCAATTCAAAAATAAAAAATTTGATGCAATTTTCGTTCTTTTACGTTGGATTTGATAAGGATCAATGCTTCAGGATCTGGGTTCGTTGCCTGGTACCTTATAATTGTTCTTTGGCAACGAAAGAGATAATTTTTCAATGTGTTAAGTGTGACATTGTATGATTTGGGGTTAAACAGAAAATGGGCAGCGAAATCGAAGAATTTGAAGATCCAAAACTTTCATCTGAAGCATTGGAGAACAATCGTGCATCTTCGTCGAAGGAAGGCAAAGGAAAGCGGCTGTGGGAGAAGGTGAAGTATCAGCTGGTTGAGTACCACACTTTGCCAAATTACTTGAGGGACAATGAGTTCATCTTAGGCCATTACCGGTCAGAATGGCCATTGAAGCAGGTCTTGCTTAGTATGTTTACCATCCACAACGAGACGCTGAACGTTTGGACGTAAGTTTCTATATTTCCCCTCTTGAAGTTTGCAATATTTAATGAGAAAGCAAAAACTGTTCATAATTTTCCTTGTTTCTTCTGAGTTAACTGTAGTGGATTAAACTGTGAATATGACAATTTACTTCGATCACAAGAATTGTATTGACTTCCATATTTCTATGTCAAACCCACGAAATTCTCTGATGTGAAATTATGTATGCTTTTTTTGTTGTAGAGGTGCGCAGTTGGTTTCTTTAACTTGTGTAAAAATACATTTTTGGTAACTGATATGTCAGAACCAGAACGGCATAAACTTCAACGTTGGACAATCTTTTCTAACAAATTATTGCTTTCCAGGCATTTGATCGGATTCTTCCTTTTTCTTTCCTTGACCATATACACTGCAATTAAGGTTCCCGAGGTCGTTGATCTTCATGCTCTGCAGCATTTACCTGATGTGCTGAAAAAGGCTGATCTGCACAAATTACATGAAGAATTCATGACCTGCCTCCCTTCCTTACCCAACATGCCAGATCTTAACAGACTTAGAGAAGAGTTAAAGACATCGTTAACTTCAATCGATCTGCTACCGTCGCTCTCTGGTTGGCATGTTATGGAACTTCTGAAAAACTGTTTGCCGCAACGATTCTCCCATGGCAACCAAACTGATGTCTGTATGCTGGTATGCTCGACCTTTAAAGCCCTAGATCCAATGATATTAACTTATCCACTGATCATTTATATACATTCGTAATACCTTTTAAGCTTTTAGATGCTTCCATTATGTTCAATAGGTTCTTTCTTCCTTAATGAACATTTTGCTATTTGACGTTCTCCTCCAATTCAACATGAACAATAAATAGTTTATGTATTGTTGAAATATGTTTAACTTATTTTGATCCTTTGGCATTTAATTATTTAGTTCCTCACATCTACACACTCATCCCCAGCGTGCCATTTATAAGGCTTTGATTTTCTAGCATAATGTGCTTAGAATTGTGTCATTTATGTGAGATTTTTTTAGTATAAATGTGATTTTTGCAAAATGGTTTCCCTTAGTAGTTTGGCTACTCAAATTATCGCATAGCTATCCATGTAAGATGATATGTAGGAAAGTTGACTGATAGTTGTGTACTATTTCACACACACGGGCGCGTGCACAATCTAATTGTGTGAGCCCTTGGAGCATTAAATAATATAAAAGCATGAGCAGTTAGAATCCCCAATCATATAAATCTACTTTCCATTGTCAATGTTACTGTACTTTGGGATATGCATCCGCTAATATACTTTAATTTGTTGTTTGGATTAATGCAGCGTAGCATGAAGGAGGATGTAGCAAACATAATAGCACCATTGATGATTAGACCAATCACGAGATGGCCATTTTTTGCTTTCTTGGGGGGAGCCATGTTTTGCTTGCTGACCAGCAGCGCATGCCATCTTCTCTCTTGCCACTCCGAGCGCATGTCGTATATAATGCTCAGGATGGACTATGCTGGAATCGCAGCCCTTATATCTACCTCATTCTACCCTCTCGTCTACTACACCTTCATGTGCAACCCTTTCTTCTGCGCCCTCTACATGGGATGCATAACCCTCTTGGGAATTGCCACAGTTTTGGTCTCCCTCATCCCAGTATTTCAAAATCCCGAATACCGAATTGTCCGTGTATCTCTTTTTCTTGGCATGGGCTTGTCCGGGATTCTACCCGTCATGCACAAGCTGATCTTGTTTTCAGATCAACCTGAGGCACTCCACACAACCGGGTATGAGATTCTGATGGGGCTTCTCTACGGGGTGGGAGCCCTGGTTTATGCCACAAGGATTCCAGAACGATGGATGCCTGGGAAGTTCGACATAGCAGGGCACAGTCACCAGCTGTTTCACGTATTGGTGGTGGCGGGGGCATACACCCATTACCGTGCAGGGCTCGTGTACCTCAAGTGGCGCGACTTAGCGGGTTGCTGATTTAGTGAATTAGGAAGATTGCCCATTGACTCTAGTATTAGTGGGTAAGGTCTCTGTTTGTTGTTATTTTATGCGTAGGTGAAGAATGACGTTTCTCTAGTGTAAATAATGTGATTTCCGATTTGTGACTAGAATCGGGCACAGAAAATCGTGTTTGGTTCGCGGGAAAATGAAAAAAAGGAAACATTGTATTGGAGTATTTCTGTTTTCTTGTACGCTTTCTATATGAAAGAATTGCAGTGCAGTACGCGAACAAAAAAGGAATAAAAATATTTTGGTTTTGCTTTCATTGAGAGTTGAACTCAGGACCTCCCGCTTACTAAACGGGTGCTCTAACCAACTGAGCTATGAAAGCTTCTTGTTATATATTCCATCGGGCTTTTTTTTTGACAATAATACGGCCTGTGGGTGTATCTAGACGGTAAATTTTTCACACCGTATTTTCCTCCGATTTTCTTTTCCAATGCATCCCCTTTTCCCGTTCATCCATTTATTAGCGCGGAAATTAATGGGAAGAAAATTTGTATATTTAAGTAGATCCAAGCAATATTTGATAAATGAACCTAGTTTGGTAAATTAACTGATTTTGATATTGTAGTTTGGTTAAAGTTCTATTTTAATTTTACAGATTTTTTCCCAAGGTCAACTAAATTGTTTGAGAAACGCCTCCCATGCGATCCGAACGTACTAAATTAAATAAACATAATTAGTAAATTATTTAAAATCATGAAAAATCCAACTAAATTAAATTAGTATAACTTCGGCCAAACTACAATCGTCACAATCATCAATTTGGTCATTCATTTCTGTTCATAAAATCCCAGATCACAACCATAGTCCAAACTTCATCCAAAAGTAGCAGCCATAGTCCAAACTTCATCTTTCTTCCTCCTTTCTCCATCATTTGGTCATTCATTTCTGTTCATAAAATCCCAGATCACAACCGGCACTGCAATGATTACTTTCCTTTCGGAAACAAATCCCCTTTCTCCCGTAAACGTCTCCCCAAAATTCAATTCCCACTTCCAATTTTAGGCATTTGTCTCACATTAACAAAAATCCCCACAATCCCCAGAATCCCAATCCCCCCCCCCTTCTCTATCTCTCTTCAAATATGCATCCTCATCCTATCCCACTCCTCCCACTTACTCCACCTTCCCACCTCCCAAACACCTGCCAATGGCGAAACCCACCCACCAATCCCGACCCTGCACCGACGGGTTTTCCTTCCTCGCCGGCCTATTCTTCGCCCTTTTCTTCGTCTGGTTCTTCTGGTGCTTCATCGCCCTGTACCATCACAAACCCAATTTCGGATTCCTCCCTTTTCCTATACCCGGCTCGGGATACGCCGCCCACGACCCGAATCCACAACCCGACCCCATCGACACGACTTTCTACGACGACCCGGAACTGAGCTACTTCATAGAAAGCCCGGTCAAGAACTGGGACCAGAAGCGGCGCGTTTGGCTGGACCTACATCCGTCGCTCGCTTCCGGGTCGCGGGACCGGGTCCTCCTCGTCACCGGATCGCAACCGTCCAAGTGTAAGAACCCGATTGGCGATCATCTTCTTCTGAGGCTGTTCAAGAACAAGGTGGACTACTGTCGTTTACACGGACACGACATTTTCTACAACAACGCGTACTTGCATCCCAAGATGGACTCCTATTGGGCCAAGCTTCCGGTTATTCGGGCCACGATGCTGGCCCACCCGGAAGCCGAATGGATCTGGTGGATAGATTCGGATGCGGTTTTTACCGACATGGAATTTAGGGTTCCATTGGGTCGGTACGAAAATCACAACCTTGTAGTCCACGGTTGGCCCAATATGGTTTATGGGGACATATATAATAAAAGTTGGACCGGGCTCAATGCCGGGGTGTTGTTAATTCGAAATTGTCAATGGTCCATGGACTTAATTGATGAATGGGCCTCGATCGGCCCACAGACCCCGGATTTTGAAAACTGGGGACGAATATTGACATCGGTATTCAAGGACAAGCCGTTCCCACTCCCAGACGATCAATCCGCTCTGATTTACTTGCTCTTCACGGATGAGGAGAGGTGGGGGAAAAAGACTTATTTGGAGTGGGAGTACTACTTGGAAGCTTATTGGATAGGGGTAGTGGGGAAGTACGATAACTTCACGGAGAGTTACGCCGAGACGGAGCGAAACGACAGCGGTTTGAGGAGGAGACATGCGGAGAAAGTGAACGAGTGGTACGGTGCGAAAAGAGAGACGTATATTAAGGGGCGCGTGAGGAGACCGTTTGTGACGCATTTTACCGGGTGTCAACCGTGCAGCGGAGAGCACAATCCGCAGTATACCGGGGATTCGTGTTGGGACGAGATGAATAGGGCTTTGAATTTCGCGGATAATCAAGTGCTTCGAAATTATGGTTTTGTGCACCCTGATTTGAGTTCGTCAACTGTTTCTGTTTTGTTGTAACGTTTGATTGATTAAATAAATTGTGAGGTTTTAAATTATAGAAAGATAATAAGCGTGGTTGTGTTTTTGTTGGTTGTACATGTTGTATTTGATGAAATATGTCCTCTACAAGTAATCATATTTTATTGAGAATAAAAAAAAAGGGATAAAACAATGTATTTGATTTCAACTAAATGATCCTTAGATTCCGTGGAGTGTAGAAGCGAAGGTTTGCAATATATTATGAAATGGGAAATGGTGCTAAATTAGAAAACTTTGGTCGATAAAAAAAAACACATGATTACTGGTTTGTAGGTGGTCACTGTTTATAAACAATGTGTCATTCTTGATTGGTGTAACGATCACGCTACGTTTAAAATTTTTTTTTCTGTCCCAAAGGTAAGAATTTCATTATACTTGTCAACAATGTAGTGGTGTAATTTTATAAAATGTAAAGGATTACAAAGGCAAGAAGGGTCCCACTTAAGACAATATTAAACAGGTTAAAAAACCAGTTATGTAAGTGATTAGGATGCGAATCTTCTGACATTGGTATCTGTTAGTGTTAATGTTAATCTCCACTATTTACTTTTGGTTTTGGTTGTTTTTCTGTGTAAGTAATATTAATAAGACCGAGAAGATTATTATTATTAATTTGTAATTTTAAAACATTATCTCCATATGGATTGTAGGACACTTTCTGTGCCAATTTTCATGTAAGATGCTTTTTCCTTGTAGTTATTACGTTTCTGCTTACCATTTGCTTACCAATTTGTAAGTTGAAAAAAATTTGTTGTCAAAAAATTGAGTTGGGGGTGGGTTTTTATTTTTTCATTAAACATTTATTGTTGGTCTGATTGCTTGTCTAGCGATCCATGCTAGCTGTCGCTAAGAGTTTGAATTTGGGATGCTAACTAAGTAGACGTGTAACAGATATGCAAAAGCAGGCGGGCAACAAGTGGAACAAGATACCTATTCGACTTTTCGCCTCACCCTATCCAACTAGACAGCACATCTGTCGTCCTCAACTCTCTTGCATCTGAACTTATGAGTCTAAGAAATCCGCCAATCCACGTGATGTGTGAACAACGAAAGTTGTGTACACTATAAGTGGCCTGGAGGATTCAAGAAATTTTCATATCAGGCCACTTTAAGTAGTAGCCTGTGGTGCCCTACCATACCATGGCTCAACCTCTTTGAGGCATTTTATCAAGCATTTGCCCCAAGGAGAACATCAAAAGAACTTGGACGATATCATGTGTAGCAATAACGGTGGGCAGTCGAGCAATTGGAAGCCTTGGCGGCCCCTAGGTGGATCCGCCAACGGAGATATGAAAGCTAAAGGATCAATTGAGCACAATGCAAAGTAAAAGAGGGTAGGTAAGGTAGCTATGCGACACCAAACCCCTAATAAAACAGTGATGAGAAATTAAGATACGTGTTTGATATAACTTCCAAGTCTTGAATTCCCCATTAAAAAACACAAGTATATTTATCATTATTCCTAACAACGATTAAGCTATCATTAGGGTTTTCCCAAATTGTCATCATCATCAACTCCTCCCCCCTATATACCTTTTGCATGGCCAAACACCTCCCCACTCATAAAACAGATCCAATAATTTAGTCACTTTCCAAGGTGCCATGTATACCATTTAGTCAACAAATCAGTCAAGAGCTTTCATCATCCAATGAATCCAACAGCATAAGTAAGTGACTAATAAATCCAGCTTTTACAAAAGCCGAATAAACAAAAGCCAAAGGGAAAAGCAATCAAACAAAAGCTATATGCCAATCTTAACCTTTTCAAAACTCGGCCGGGTAATCAAACGGCACCGGAGTGGCCGCACTATCCCCCGTGCTCGCGTGCACGTACCCATATTTACGGAGCACCTGGTTATCCGCGAAATTCAACGCCTTCCGCATCCCGTCCCAGCACGACTCCCCGGAATACATCTCGTTGTGCATTCCGCTGCACGGCTGGCATCCCGTAAAGTGCGTGACGAACGGCCGCCTCCAGCTCCCCTTCCCGTACCCCGCCTCACGCAAGTACTCCTCCCTATACGCACCGTACCGCTCGCTCACCTTTTCCGCGTGCCTCCTCCTTAAACGCACCGCATTGTCCTCCTCCCCTCTCTCTATCTCATCGTACCTGGCCTCGATCTTATCCAGCGTCCCCACGATCTCCGCCCAGTACCCTTCGAAATAATACTCGCTCTCCAGATAAATCTTGTCCCCCCATTTCTCCTTCTCCATGTAGATCAAGTAAGCCAGTCCCGTCTGATCGTCCGACTCCGGGAACGCCTTGTCCTTGAACGTTGACCGGAGGGTCTCCCCCCACTTCTCGTACTCCGGGGTCTGCGGGCCCATGCTGGCCCACACCTCGAGGAAATCCATGGCCCACTGGGAGTTCCGGATTAAGAACACACCTGCATTGAGCCCGGTCCAGCTGTGCGTCTCCGTTACCAGGTGGGTCCACCCGTGGACGATGAGGTTGTGGTTTTTGTACCGGTCCAGCGGGAGCTTGAACTCCATATCGGTGAACAACGCGTCCGAGTCGACCCACCAGATCCACTCGGCCTCCGGGTGGGCCACCATGGCGGCCCGGATTACGGGGAGCTTGGCCCAGTAGTTCCCCATCCGCGGGTGCAGCAATGCGTTGTTGTAGAAGATTTCGTGGCCGTGGATTCTACAGTAGTCCACCTTGTTCTTGAAGAATCTCAGGAGGAAATGATCGCCGATAGGATTTTTACACGCGGACGGCTGGGATCCCGTCACCATCAGAATCCTTTCGCCCGCTCCCGCCGCCAACGACGGGTGGTGTAGCAGCCACTGCCGCCGCTTCTCGTCCCAGTCCCGAACCGGCTGCCCGAGCGTGTACCGGACCTCCCGATCATCGTAGAAGGTTCGGTTCCGGGGATCCCGGCGCAGGTCAGAGTCGTCGGCGCATTGATCGGTTTCAGCAGCAGTTGGCGGCGGAGCGACCGTGCGGTTGAAATTGGGGATAGAAGAAGGGGTTACGAAGGTCCAGAGAGTGAGGAGGAGGAGAAGAGCGATAAATGCGCCGCCGAAGAAAAGCAGTCCGTCGGCGACCCAGGAAGAGGGCCTTGTTCTGGCATAGGGTTTCGACATTTGAGGCAACTCAGGGGAAAGCATTGGAAATGGAAAATGCGACAGGGTTGGATTGTTAACGGTGTCGTTTTGCGGCCATGGATGAAGGGTTTCGTACAGCTTCTATTCTGGTCCTCTGGATATGTTTAGCAGAAGGGTTTAAGTGGGGGGAGTGTAGAGTGCATAGTCGGTTTAGTAGCGCTGAAGATGCTAAAGTGCGCCACGATCTACGGCATTCGTTGGGTCCCTTTGTCTAGCCTACACCTTGATCAAGCAGACACGTGTATGTATGTGTTTGTGAACCGACACCTTCGTGGGTAGAAATTAGAATTTTGTCGCTTTTACTTTTATGACCCACACCATGTTACTTTACAGTGTGGGTGCGGCTCACAAGAAAGGAATGAAGGAAGGTATTATGGTCATTTAGGTGTACTTTATTGTGATATTAATAATGAACATGGACTTGCTTGGGATGAAAAGGAAGCCTAAAATTTATATTATTTGGCAAGAAATATTCTCGAGATTTTTTCAAAATTGAGATTTTTTATGAATTCTTAAACATTTTATATTTTTTACATAATATATTAAAATATTAGTATAAAAATAAGCTGACAAAGAGTCAACGCAGAGTTTTACTTTTAAAAAATTCTGCAAAAGGATTTCTTTTATTTGGCAGGAATTGGTTTGGCAAAATAGAGTGGGCATAGTCTGGAATTGAATTCGTTATGATGTTGATTGATAATTACCCAGACAGGTGGCAACATTCAAACAAGTGATAAACATAAGATTTTAAGCTTATAAAATTGCAACCCACCAATGCAAATTATTGTCACATAATCTCTAGTTCTTGTTCAAATTGTCAAAGAGTTTATTCCTCCATTTGATTCTCGCCACCTCCGATACCACGTGTATAAAGAAAACTTCAAGTTCATAATTAGTTTACATATATTCATAAGATAGTGATATAAATGATGGATAAATTTTAATGTGTATTCGGGACACATAGATGATACACTACGTATTATAATATAAGTAAACAACAAGATTGATATGTCTCACTTTAGAGCATATTGTTCAGTATCTCTTCATTTTATAACACATAATGTACCATATTATGCTACGGATACACAGAAAAATCTCTTCAAATAATGGTGCAATAGTGCAATGAGTCTTTTCAATAACCAACATAAAAGGAAGATTTTGTAATGCTTGCTTATTTTCATATATATTCGAGATCTATATAAAAGTTATGAATGCATCTCTCCCCTCCCTTCCTCACATTTCATTTGATGTACTTCTTGTAAATTCACATCTCACTATGCAATAAGTTTTGTTGGCAAACATTGGAAGCTTCCACAACTTACAGTCTAATGATATTTCTCTTTTCAATATTGAAATAAGTTTTAAGTTTGTAATACCAAGACTTCGTTCTATAGCGGTTTGAAACGATAGGCTCAATGGAAGGTTGGGTTGAACAATGTCAACCCAAGGCAACCCAAACGGAACCGGATATTATGAACAATAAAAATGATTGATTTTACTAATTATGGGCATCCCTCTTATTGTAATTTAGAATACTACTAGATTGATTGTATATAAACGTGAAATGGCAAATAGGCTGATCATAAAAAAAACGTTCTGTGCAAGACATACAAACACTATTCATATGACATATCAACACCATTTTGCATAGGGCATTATTTGCCCTTGTTTTAATCTTGCCCTCTTTCTTTAGCTTGCTTCTTTGCCTTCCCCCTTTGCTTCACTTTGTTCTGATTACCGCAAGCAGGTGTCTCATTGCCTGAACAAACGCACTCTCGCGTTAATTTTCGCTCCATTTTTCAAAATTTCAAATGAAATTACCCAAAATAGAAACCATAATTACGAAACAATCCAAAAGATTTCTGCACTCTCGTGTTTATTTAGGTCTTTTTATTCTCCTTTCATTTATTCAATTAAAACTTTATAATTTAAACAAGATTGTGCGAGAAGATCACTTCCCAACGTTTTCTAACCCAGTTTCTCAGTGTCAACAGCGCCAGGTTTCTTAGAGGCATTATGTCGAACACCTTGTGCTTCATTTTCAAATGGATATATTGTTGAAGGTAAAAGAGGCCCAATAATTCCCCTGCAACGAGAAGCTTCCGTGCGGAGTCTTTTTCATTGAGCTCTCATAAGCCTCTGAGGCTCACTTTCGCCTTTGTCGTCGTCTTCACCGCTCGTCGCTGAAGACCCACTTTCCTCTAAGTCATCTGTTCGTACTTTGAAAGTAAATTGTGATGGATCATGGAATTCGAAGACAAGGCTGGGGAGTTATGAGTGGGTGATTCGAGATTTTGCGAGGTGTTTGCGGAGAGCAGGAGGGGCGGGGGAAGAGGCCTTTCATTCGGCAATCTTGGCGGAAGCGGAGGCTATTCGTGCAGCACTTGTGTTTTACAAAAATGAAGGATTTACGAAGTTGGAGATTGAATCGGATGCCCAAGTGCTGCTGCGAATGATTAACAAGGAGGTTGAAGTAGATGCTGATTCAGAATTGTTAGACAAATAAGGAATACGGTTGGAGTCCTTGTGTAATTGTATATAATATTATTATTGGAAGAATAAGCCGTCCTACAGCCGTCAAGCCGTCCTACAGCCGTCCTACCTTGTCCTACCTACACACTAGGACGACTACCTTGTCCTCTACAGCCGTCCTACCTTGTCTTACCTACACACTAGGACGGCTACCTTGTCCTACCTACACATTTGTATCATGTATATATATCCTTGTAATCTTGTAGAGAAAAATTAATGAGAAAAAAACATTCTCTTCCTTATTTTCCACAAAGCATTCTCTTCCATATTTTCTACATGGTATACAGAGCAGGTTTATAACCCTAGCCCTAATTTTTTTTCGGCAGCTTTCTCTGCCGTTCCCATGGCTATTCGTGGCCCGTCCTGTCCCTCCTCTGCTCGTCCTCCCCTCCATTGCACCTACTACAATTTTGATTATCATACCCGATACACCTGCCATAAACTTCATGGCTATCCCGTTGGCCATCCCCTCCATGGCCAACCGTGGCGACCACCGCGCCATGCCACTGCTTCCAGTTCTTCCCGTAGCCATGCACCTTCCAGTCCTCCCCGGCAGCCACGATTTTCTGCTTCCCGGCCCCATAATTTCACCCAGGCCCATCACGTGCAAGGCACCCAGGCCCCCGTCTCCTCTTCTACTCTAGCGACCCACCAAGTGCACGGAGCCCATCCCACTTTGCATGACTTGCAGCTTGCCATGCCTGACCTCTCTGCCGAGCAGCACTCCCGTGTTCTAGCTGCTCTACGTGACACCACCACCCCTCCTCAGGCCAATGCCGTTCTCACTACTGATTTTGCCCAAGGTTTGTTACCTGTCACCTCTCGTCATGGTCAATGGATTCTTGACAGTGGTGCTACGGATCATATTACTTCTTCCGCTTCATGTTTGGTTAATCGTTCTCCTTCACATTTGCCGCCTGTTTCTTTGCCTAGTGGTGCTTCCGCTCCCATTACTTTTACCGGCACTCTTCCTTTAAATTCATCAGTTACTTTGAAGGATGTTTTATGTGTCCCTAATTTCTGAGTGGACCTTTTATCGGTTGGTAAACTTACAGATGGATTATCGTGTTCCATAACCTTCTTTCCTTCTTGGTGTGTTTTGCAGGACTTGGTTTCGAAGGCGATGATTGGTGTGGGTAAGCGACGTGGCGATCTGTATTACCTTGTGGCCTTTACCTCTTCTCTCCCCACCCGTCAACCTCTCTGCAACATCATTACCATCCCCTCCTCCCTCTGGCATAGGCGTCTTGGTCACCCCTCCTCCACTCGTTTGCAAGCTTTAGCATCTAGCTCTCTTAATTGTACTTTTGATTCTAGTCATATTTGTGATGTTTGTCCGTTGGCAAAACAAACTCGTCAACCTTTTCTTTTGAGTTCAATTTCCTCAACTTTCCCTTTTGCTTTAATTCATTGTGATATTTGGGGCCCGAATCGTCAATCTTCTCTTTCTGGTGCTCATTATTTCTTAACCATTGTGGATGATTTTTCTCGCTTTACGTGGGTCTTCCTCATGAAACATAAATCCGACACTCAACAATTAATTAAGGATTTTTTTGCTTATGTCACTACCCAATTCCGCACTACCATCCAATGCATTCGTACTGACAATGGTGGTGAATTTTTATCTCTTCGTAGTTTTTTCTCTGATCATGGGGTGCTTTTACAAACTTCTTGTGTTTATACCCCCCAACAAAATGGCGTTGTTGAAAGAAAACATCGTCATCTTCTTGAAACCGCTCGCGCCCTTCGTTTTCAATCTCATCTTTTGGGGGGAATGTGTTCTTACCGCTACTTATCTCATCAATCGTCTCCCTACCCGTCTTCTCCATCATAAATCCCCATTTGAGGTTCTCTTTTCGAAAACCCCATCTTATGACCACTTCCGCGTCTTTGGTTGTCTGGCATATGCCACCTCTGTCACTCCCACCACCAAATTTTCCCCTCAGGCTCATCGTTGCATTTTTCTCGGTTATCCTCATGGACAAAAGGCCTATACCCTTTACGATCTCGACAATCACCGCATTTTCACTAGTCGAGACGTCATCTTTCACGAAACTACTTTCCCTTATGCCGTTTCTCACCCTCCTATCCCATCCTCTTCGCCTACCCTACCCATCCCACCCCCTCTGGACTTTACATATAACCCACCACCTTCCTCCCCTTCCACACCTCCCACAGATTCCCTTGCTGCCCCATTACCCGTTCCTCCCCATGCCCCTGCCCTCTCGGCATCCCCTCCTTCCCCCCCTCCCCCCGCTACTTCCTTACCTTTCACCCTTTTACCCACGGACATCCCTATCCCCCACTACCTACCAATCCTCCCCTTCCCCGCACCTCTTCCGGTGCCCATAAACCTCCATCCTATTTAAAATACTACGTTTGCTCGCAGGTGATTCTGCCATCCCACCCATCTTCGACTTCGCAACCCGGTTCTACACAAGGTACACGATATCCACTTTGTAATTTTCTCTTTTATCATCGTTACTTTCCCAGGCATTTTTCTTACATTAACTCTGTCAGTCGGACTGTGGAGCCTTCCTCCTTTGCCGAGGCTGCCACTGACCCCAATTGGCAACGTGTTATGACTGAGGAGCTTCAAGCTTTACATGCTAATGGTACTTGGACTTTAACTTCCTTGCCCCCTAGCAAAATTCTCATTGGTTGTAAGTGGGTGTACAAACTCAAGCACAATTCTGACGGCTCTATTGACCGCTACAAAGCTCGTTTGGTTGCTAAAGGCTTCACTCAGGCTGAAGGTATTGATTATCATGACACTTTTTCTCCTACTGCTAAGATGATTACGGTGCGTTGTCTTCTTGCTCTTGCTGCTAGTCAGTCTTGGTCTCTTCATTAGCTTGATGTTAATAATGCTTTCTTACATGGTGACTTACATGAAGAAATCTATATGTCTCCTCCTCCTGGTCTTCGGCGACAAGGGGAGAATCTTGTGTGTCGCCTTCACAAGTCACTTTATGGTCTTAAGCAGGCTTCTCGCCAATGGTTTGCCAAATTCACTAGTGCCATCATTTCTGCCGGTTTTCAACAATCCAAAGCTGACTATTCATTGTTCACTAAAAAGTCTGGTATTTCTTTCACAGCTTTGCTCATTTATGTGGATGATATTGTGATTACAGGCAATGATGCTAGTGCCATTAATTCTCTGAAGTCTTTTCTCCGTGATCATTTTCGGATAAAAGACCTTGGTGATTTAAAATATTTTTTGGGTATTGAGGTTTCTCGTTCCAAACAAGGGATTTATATTTCTCAACGCAAGTATGCATTAGAGATTCTCAAGGACTATGGTTTTTTGGGAGCACGACCCATTGCTTTTCCTATGGATGACACAAAATTATCTGATAAAGGAGAACTTCTCAAGGATCCTGAAAAGTATCGACGATTAGTAGGTCGGTTAATATATCTCACTATCACTCGGTCGGATATTGATAGGAGCATATTTAGGCGACTTACTTAGCTTGTTTTCGTGCATCTATGTTGTTAATTCATAGTTGTTTTAGTAGTTTAAGCCATTTTCGTGTGTTTTTAGGTTCATATGGCTAAGGAAGCAAAAAGATGCATTTTGGAGCATTTTGGAGCAAAATTGGGCTTGGAATGGATAGCATATGCTTGGAGCCAAAGTGTTGGACGAATTTGAAAGCCTTGTATGCACTTTGGACATAAAACAAAGGGCCTAGCCCAATCAAACAATCCTTTGAGCCATGCAAAACCTCTAGCCCAATCAACAACCCTTAGCCACATGCATTCACACACACATGCACTTACTCTTTCATCATTGCACCACCATTCACACACACATGCACTTATTCTTTCATCATTACACCACCATTCACACACACATGCACTTACTCTTTCATCATTGCACCACCAATTCAACACATGCATTCACACACCAACAACCTAGCTCTTTTTCCATCATTATTTCATCCACATGCACTCTCAATCATAACAACCACATTCACTCTTAAACAATCACCCACATATTCTCCCATTCCCCCTATAAATACCCTTGCATTCATTCATTCAAGCATCATCTCATTTCATACACAACACACCACAAACACTTCCATTCCTTCTCTTTGCCGTGAGTCCCCTTAGAATCCAAAACCATCTTTCCATTTCCATCACTCCTCACTCCATTCCACACTTCCATTCCCCCAAACCAACTATCCTTAGACCTTATGCTACAATAAAGAGGAAGAGAAGAGGGCCTAAACGTTCATACAATTCAAGTTTGAGTTGTTGGAATATTTAGGTGTTTCTTTGATTTCAATGTTTAAATTCAATTCTCTTTGTTTGTACGTATGAGGAATGGAAGAGAAGAGTGCCTAAACGTTCATACAATTCAAGTTTGAGTTGTTGGAATGTTTAGGTGTTTCTTTGATTTCAAAGTTATAATAAACTAAACCCCCTTTAGCTAGGGGGGTGATTCGAAATATATGTTTATGCTTGCATTTTGATTTGATTACTTCTAATTGCGTTTCATAAGTTGTGGTTCAATTTGTTTAACCGTTTGATTGATAACTTATTTATGTATGTTTATTGAGAGTGTACACTTAATTTTCATGCATGAATATGACGCTAGAATATAAGTGAGTTTCACCTAATAGTTACGAACTTATATTCACAAGTAGTGGAGGTTGCTTATAAACAATCGCGTTAAATGAATTCTTGGCATAAGTTTCATGCGTATTCCATAGTAACGAATGCCTCGTCAACACTTAAAGTTTTCATGATGCTTAATGATCTTTGATTGTATCTTTATTGTGCTTTTCACGTAAAGGACTTTTGGAGAATGTTGTGAATTGCGTTGCGCTAACCCATCCAATTCATTAACTTAAGGAAAACTTGACGGTTAATTTAAGCGGACCTAATTGACCCGGGGCGTTGAGAATTAATGATTTGTTGAAATGCAATTGGAAATCGTTTTATTATGCAAGTATAACATATGTGGAGATGAACCCCGTAGCTAACTTTCCATCCATTCAATTCCATCCATTTGTTCTTTCTTTTCTTGTTTCTGTTTTCATGTTTAATTTAACTTGTTATTCAATTCTGTTAAACATGTGAAACTAATTTCTTTTTAGTTAGAAGCGAATTTGAAGCCATGGACATATGTTGATTATGATTTGATTTACTCCAGGTATGAATTCATGAACTTTAGATGTGGGTTACTTTCCTGTTTTGATTAAGAACTTGTTTATGTATGTGGGTTGAGGGTCGACACTTAATTTGCATGCCTAAAACTTGATGCTAGGATATAAGGGAATTTCACCTAATCGTTATGAACTTATATTCATGAGTAGTAAAAATCGCTAGTCACGATTGTGTTTAGTAAACCCTAGGCTGGATTAACATGCGTATCCCATAGTTATGAATGCCTAGTCGATGTTTATGATTTCCGTTGAACTTAATGATCTTTGTTGAATGTCTCTATCATGTGTATTCCATGTGAGAGACTTTGATTAGGAATAATTTGGTTGTAATGCATATCCCATTCAATCCAATGAATCTAGGGAAATCTGAAGGTTAATTTAAGCGGACCTAATTAACTTGGAGCATTGTCATTCATCGTTTGTTGAAGTCATAACTGGGAGTCAAATTATATGCTTATGTTCATGTGTGGATAAGGAACCCTCTAACTAGTTTTTCATCATTCTATTTTATCAATTTCGTTTTTATAATCTGTTTTAATTAGAATCTGTGCATTTAGTTTAAATTCATCCAAAACCAATCCCCCATTTATTTTAAAGTGTTAGATTAGTTAGAAATACATTTAGCTTGTGCTTATAAGTATTTTGATTCATTTTGTTTCCCAAATTCGTCCAAAGTACTCAAGGTGCTCAAAACTGCCCAGAAAGTGTTTTTTTTTTAGTTTCGAGTGCTTTGGGTACTGTTTGAGTCTTTTGGTTTGTTTTAGTGTTTTAAAGTTTAGTTTTGCAATGTTTGAGTCTAGTATAGTATTTTATTTTGTGTTTTTACGTTTTTGAGTCAAATCCAAGTGATTAACAATCCCTCCTAATCCCCGGTCCAGAACGATCCCTACTTATACATATACTACAATTTGACGAAAAGAGGGTTTAATTTGTGTGCGTATAAATCTCGCATCAGATATCACCTATTCTGTGTATGTTCTAAGCCGTTTTATGCACGAGCCAAGGATATCTCATATGGATGCTGCGCTTCGTATTGTTCGTTATTTGAAGGCTACTCCAGGTCAAGGTTTATTATTTCGTTCTGACAACCAGACCAAGTTAACTGCGTTTTGTGATTCTGATTGGGCAGGTTGCCCTATCACTCGCCGTTCGACTACTGGGTATTGTGTATTCTTGGGCGGTTCTTTGATTTCTTGGCGGACGAAACGACAGAAAACCTTTTCGCTCTCTTCAGCAGAGGCGGAATATAGGGCCATGGCAGGTGCTTGTTGCGAGATAGTTTGGCTTCGTTTTTTGTTGAAGGATTTGAACATTCCTTTGGATGGTCCTTCCATTTTATTTTGTGATAATCAAGCAGCGTTACATATAGCTGCCAATCCTGTTTTTCATGAACGAACTCGTCACATTGAGATGGATTGTCACTTTATACGAGATAAGATTGTAGATGGCACAATACAGACCAAGCATGTGGGTACGGCACAACAGTTGGCAGACTTGTTTACCAAACCTCTTGGGAAAGAAAAGTTTTCGGGTATGTTACGCAAGTTGGGAGTTCTTGACATCCACTCTCCAACTTGAGGGGGAGTGTTAGACAAATAAGGAATATGGTTGGAGTCCTTGTGTAATTGTATATAATATTATTATTGGAAGAATAAGCCGTCCTACAGCCGTCCTACCTTGTCCTACCTACACACTAGCCGTCCTACAGCCGTCAAGCCGTCCTACATCCGTCTTACCTTGTCCTACCTACACACTAGGACGGCTACCTTGTCCTCTACAGCCGTCCTACCTTGTCCTACCTACACATTTGTATCATGTATATATATCCTTGTAATCTTGTAGAGAAAAATTAATGAGAAAAAAGCATTCTCTTCCATATTTTCCACAAAGCATTCTCTTCCATATTTTCTACAAGAATGTCTTCTGTTTGATATTGATTCTTTGGCGAAGTATATTGGAGATGTCAAAATTGGGTTTGTGCCGCGGGTAGCAACCTGGCTGCTCACACAATTGCCTCGCTTACTGTCAAAAATGGTAATCCATTTATTTGGGATGAAATATGCCCTGAGTTTTCATTTAATATTCTTGCATATAAACGTTTTGATTAAATTATAAATAAAGTCTATCTTTTGATTAAAAAAAAAGAGGTTTTTATCATAAATGGTCTTTAAAATTGACCATCACCATCAAGATGGTCCCTAAAATTAAAAATCAATTAATTTAGTCCCTGAAAATAGGTGTTACAAATCAACGTGGTCATTTCGTCACAATTATGTTTAAAATTCTGATGTAGAAGATTACCTTTCAAACTAATTCCAAATTCATGATGTAGAAAATCAAGCAATGAACTTTTACCCGACATGCAAGACAAGGGGAGTTATGCGAGGGACATTCTAGCCCGAACAACATCCATCGCCACCGTATGCATCTTCTCAATCTTCTTCAGCCCCATCCCACCCAATCCTAAGCCAATTCTCCCTATCGTCTCCTAAAAAAAAAAAAAAATAAAATAAAATAAAATAAGAAAGGTAGTAATAGAGAACCAAAGAAGTTCATGCTCCTCTAATTTTCTTCTTCCTCAAGCTCCCCCAGGCGCCTTTGCCATGGGAAACCACCTCTCCGCCACCCCTTGCCAGTTACCCAGCTGCAGTTTGGTGGGGAAATTCTTTTCGTGACAACAATTTCAGCAAAAAGAACATATCACCAAAAAAATTCACACACAACATACAAAATTAAGTAAGAAGTAGGAGAACATACATCAACAAATATTCAAGTGATGAAGATGCAGAGAGATTTGAAGAAGATTAAAACGAAGAGACCGAGACCAAGAAGACTGCTCCACTCTCCAAAATAATCTGAAAAGAAAAAATCTTTTGGTTTGCTTATATGACAACATAGAACACTAGAAAAAAGTGGTAATGGAAGCTTGTAGACAAAATTTTGTAAACTAAATGACATGAAAGTTGATGATTATTTCTTATTAGTGACGCATCATTTAATTTGGAAATTTAGTCTACAAATTATCTACCTAGCATTACCCTTCTTTCAAATGGAATGACATTTTAGACTTTGCAAATTAAAAAGTTAAGGTTGATTTTGGAATTCAAAATGTTTAATTAAAGGGAGAAAAGTGATTCCCTTATTTTCGGATAGGGATTCTCTTTTTTTTTTTTTTTTTCCTCCCCCTCCTGTTTGAATGCTCAAGATTTCATATTGTTTTTTCATCTTTGTAGAGAGAGAGAGAGAGAGAGAGAGAGAGAGAGAGAGAGGGAAACCTGTGAAAGGAGGGGAGGGGAAAAGGGAAGGGAGAGCATCTTTATCCCTTATTTTCTAGGTATTTCTTGATAAAATGCTTTACAGTGCTTTTGTCCAACTAAAATCACTTTTGAAATATTTGTCAAATGGCCTTTTCTTACACCGAAGTGCTTTTACTCATTAGAAAGTGATTTTGACTCTTTCAAAAGTAAATCCAAACAAGCTCTAAGACATTGCGCGACGAATGGTCTTTCGTTGGGCAAAGTCTTTTTTGATGCATGAATTTGGTGTACCCAACTACCCTTAATGCCAAAATTGTCTAACTCTTGGATCACCAACTTTTGCACAACAAGTGGTATCAAAGCTCATACAACACTTTGAATTCATTGGCGAACCCAAAGAGGTGAGGAGGTGCGGCTGCACCTCTGACCGCCGGAGTTTGTGGTGGAAAAATAGGGTCTAATTGCTATATTAAATCACATAGAATATTAAGAAATAGTTCACCTAATTATATATCAAAATTAATGCATGCACATGAGTAATCAATGTTAAATGAACATGACATAATGGATTAGGAAAACCTGAAAATATGGTCGAGGCAAGTGTTAAGACACTTTGTCCTTAAGGCAAGTTTACGCCCCACTATGATGCTCATGGTTGATCAGTGTTTGTCTCCAAGATACAACAACCATGTCCTTATAATAGTAGTAGTCCAAATTACAAGGCTCCATAAGCCACAATTGTGTTGAAAACTCTCTCATATGAACTCAATGAAACTTTAATATTTAGTTCAATATATGTACAATTATGTAAATGAAAAAAGTTATTTTATGCTGATAAGGGCTTCCTTATTTATAGATTTTGAGATACCTTATTGGAAAGCATGTGACTATTCATAAAGAGGTGAAAAGTTGCAACTCTTCATTTGAGTAGAGGCATCTTTTTACCAAAAGGCTTCACTTCTAATTTCCATTCAATTAATAAATTTAATATAATAATATTATTATTAAATTTTCCAGCAATCCCCCCACATAAATGGAAATTGACTCCACACTATGCAAATGGCAATGTAGACACTAGAGAGAAATTCAATAGGAAAAGTACCTCATCGGAATAGGTAGTTTTTGGCTTTGAACCTTCCGTAGTGAATTACTATCGGATTTACTTAGCTAATCAGTGAACGCGATGTCTTAAACTGCTCAGCTGTTTGTGTAAACCAAGATAATAGTAATCACACAATACCCTTCCAGACACCTTGTGGTTGCTCGGTTGTGTTGATTTTAACCTTGAACAATTCTCAGTTTCTCATGAGTGCTTTTAGAGAATTAAGCTATTCAGAAAATAATCATAGAAACAACCATATTCCTCACTTAAGATAGGTGACTTCCCATTAAGAGTATCCTGCAATACCCCACTTGTTATTTCCAAGTATATGAATCATTAAAAGTAAAGCTTATCCTAAACACGTTGCAGATAACACTATTGCATCATAGGATATGGGTAGGAGATTATCTCCACAGTGCTCCCATTGAATCATCCACAATTCAGTTGTCCCTTTGAACCTAGATCTCTAGTCAGCTAGGTTGGGTTTTATGGCTCTCAAGACGTAGGCTTTTAACTCATTCCCTTCGATGATGCAACTTACTTTCTAGTCAAACCTTTAATTAATTTGGATCCACTAGATTGATGACTATCTCTTATGGTGCACACTTCCAGTTATAAAATTATATTTCATTCGAGAGTAGTTGTTTTCCAACGTAATTCCTCCAAACATGTGTTCGGACTTGATAAGTAATTTGCTAACACTTGAGTAAACTCCCCCACATTTAAGGCATTTGCTAGAAGATCTCCAACCTTTCAATACCTTAAAACGTCAATTACAAGAGATGGTCACCATCTCTTTCTAGAAGCAAATTACTTTTACATTCTTTTTAAGTATATTTCATTTCTAAAAAATAGCTAAGCTACCCCCAAAATTCCCTCACATTGTGGTTGCTTTTTAATGCTATCAATTACTCATTCATCATACTTAAGAAGTAAGTACCAATGAAGGTATTGTCTCTTTATCTATCTTCACTTCTAGCTTTCAAGCCTCACAAGTCCTTTCTATGAGAAGCACTCCTTTTACATTCAACTAGGTATCCAGACCTTTTATTTCTTGAAATTAAACAAGAACCACACTCATAAAATTAACCACATTCATAAAATTAATCACAACATTATTATAGTGGTTAAGGCTACAACTAAAGATGTGTCCACTACGGAAGCTAATTCCAAAATGTCACCACATTACTAGAATTTTGGCTAAAAGCCACCCTTTCATTAGTGTCTATTGTCAAGTGTGGACACTCTCATTGGTGGCAAACCTCAGTGGCCACCAAGTGGCCACTAAACTAGAGAACATGTCCTATGTAGAGGACTTTACTGTAACAATGGCTACCAATATTGCATTGGTGTCATCTACAAACAATGCCCTAATTCACATTGGTGGCAAAGTTGCGAAATAATATTAAGAAAAAAAGGATGCTTCACGGGCACCCAAATATGAATATAATATTTCCTTTTCTTTTTTTTTATTTTTTTATTTTGTTGGTGAGTAAACAAATTGTAATATCTTTGATATAAGAATATACTACAAATTTGCATAACTGATCTTTTATACAATTTTGAACAAATGTTAGGACTCAAACTTTGAAAAGTGTTTGAACACTCTGTTTCCAAAGAGCTTAATCATGTTATGCCAATCTTACACGTGAACTTTGCTATTGTTGAGAGAATTGACCTTTTTAACTGCTGCATCAACGTTATTTTTCCGAGCAAAACCTATGGTGAAGGTTACAAGATACTTTGGCATGACAATAAGTCCTACAAGTTCCACCTTCAAAAGAAAAGGCTAAGATTAGAGAACAGGTCTGAAAAAATAATCCAATTCTCAAACAAAACAGGACATGTCATTCATATTAAAGTTAAGAGTAGCAGGTGCACACCTCACTGGGCAGACCCCATAGTCGGTGAAGATAGAAATCCGACTTAGATGCAATGATACCAGGCGCTAGGCTTTCAGTCGCTCGAGGATTAGTTGGAACCCAAATCTGCTTTGCAATCAAAATGATTACAAGTCAGTGCCAGCACATAAACATCAGAACAGTAGATATCACCAAATTTCCTGGAACAATTACAACATCAAAACATCCAGAAGAAAAGTATAACCTTTCACTGAACCCTATAACTTTGCCTCTAGAACCACTATACGGGCAAGCAAGCAATTTCTGCTCATTATTGTTACGATAATTAGCCTAGGAGAAGGCCTAAAATCCTTTCATGCTGCACAAGTATAATTTAAGAATACACTTTGTTTCCTGAGATACATATTTTTCAATGCGCTGCTTGTTTCCCTTCAAAGAAGACAAGGCACTCAACAATGCTTGGGTTGAAAACCCGAAGTAGTTTTCCTCTATGTACGAAAGATCAATAGAAGGAAAAAGGGTGGACGGAAGATTCATCTACCATATTCAAACACAATCAAGAAGTCCATGTTACTCTTCATACAATCATATGATTTAGAACCAAATTCATCTGAAACACAACCATACAGAAAAAAATACATAATAATAATTTGTGCACCTTAGTCAACGAAATTGTTGAAAACGATACTCCTAAAAAAAACCCGACTACAGCTCCAACAAAGATTGTCACCACAAGCCTCATTGTCTCATTGGGGTTTCTTAAATTTCAGCTGCATCTCAAAAGAAGTTCACATTACACAAATGATGAAAACTTTTGAGTTCCGTTCTAACATCAACGAATGTAAAGATTACAGAATGAACAAAACAAAATGGGACCCTCCAATAAGTCTATTGGAATTGGCTCTGTATCAATGGAATCTCATCATTCATACATAACGAATTGGTGTGGACCGGGAAGGACGCACCTCTGGTGTACCAGTTATCGTGTCCATGGTAAACGCTTGGTAGCCAAGTGCGGAGCGGATAACTGCTGAAAACATCTAAGTAGTAAACCCACCCCAAGATGAGTGCTCTCCAATTCCTACTTCCCCAGAGCCTCCGGTAGCTTATTTTATCATAACCCTTTTTTAGATTTCTTACGTAACATAGTGGTAGTGGACAAATAAATATAGGTCAATTTATTGAGCAATATAGAACTTCTTCAATTTCAACGAACTAATAAAAAAAAAATTTCACCCCATATTACTCAAGTGATTCTGATCCCACAGTCACAAAGATACATGTTTAATTCTAGCAAGCAGAGGGTGTTCCACATGCACGAAAATAGGCTGATTCTACAGCTTCATTAGTCTCAAACAACCCTGCAAGGCTAAAACGACAAATTAATTAACTTAAAACATGCTTTGTGAGTCAAATTAGTCTCAGTTTTCACACAGTAGCTCACTGGCTTTGTTTACACCACTCATCACCTGAGCCGAATTCTAATTACAGCAAAATTCATAGCTAAGCAACCTAGTACAACAATCTGGAAATTTAATTAATTTATTAATCTTGAAGTTAAACTCAGTTAAACGCATCAAATCCGGAAATATTAACACGAAGGAGATTAAGGAAAGTAATTAATAATTAACGAGAAAGTAAAAACGTACAGAGGTGATTTTGCAGTAAAAAAAGTTCAACACGGCGAAGCAAAACCGTACACGGCCCATCTCCGTCGTCCGGCAGGGCTTCAAGTTTCGTTTCCATAATTCTCTGATTGGGTTTTTGAAAATGGCACCAACGAGGAACTGCTGAGATTTAATTTCCAAAGTTCCACTTTAATTTCCAAATAATTAAAATACCTACACATGTATAAATCCATCTGGTGAATAATTTCAACAATTACACAGAATAAAAAAATTTAAAAAAAAAAAAAAAAAGAATTTTACCCAAACAGAGAGTGGATCCACGGATGTGGAAGTGAAGGACGCTTGGGAGGGTCGGCTTAGTTTGGAAACAACTTTAATTCACCTTCCTCGAACCTAATCTTTGACATGCATACTGATAATGTAATTAAAATTTGAAATCTAGAATTGATCCCATAACTAAAACCTTTTATTTTGGAAAAGCACTTACATTGGAGGATATCCGTCGAGGAAAGGATCATTTTTACCTTTTGGGTCAAGGTCCAATTCCGGCAGGTTTTGCCGAAAATGGGCCGGAAACCCCGCGGTCACCGTTTATTAGATCTGAAATTGAGAATTCGGCTATGAATTTGTAGAAACTAACTTGGCATTTCACGAACAGGTATAAGTGATGCACCACCGTTTACATCCTTTGGCATAAATATGATATTGAAACCTCTGTACCTCTGTTTTTACAATTAAGAGAATTTACATGTAACTTTCATATGGTGACTTTTCAAGCATAACAAAACCAACTATTGCCATTCAAACAGCACCATCACTGCAACCGAAGGTTACAGTTTGAGACAGACCAAATTAATGACCCCACGATCGAAGCGATCATGCCCTTTTGTCAAATTCTATAGAATATGATCATACTCATGATATCACTGTAAGTTTTAGTTATGTCTGTTAAGCACAAATATTTATGCAACTGTAATATATGTAGATGCCTCGCGTCAAAACACAGTTAATTAGTGTAACTGCAGTATGTCTGACACTTCAAAGGGAGTCTAAACCAGACGGATGCAACACTATGTGCATCGCGCCTGGGATATATACCAATTGAAACCAACATTTCCTAATTTTGTATAAGAACTTACAGACATCATGCATATCACTTACTGTCAGCCATGGCCCAAATATGAATGCATGAGTTAGTTACATATGCATAAAATTAAATATTTAAAACAACTAGACGAGTTTATACATACTATATAAGTCATCTAGGAATATGTGAGTCAATATAAACATATATGCAAATCACCAAAATAAAACCAACATGAATGATGTCCCAACTTTCATACTAAACAATCGGATATCTCAGACATAGAAATTTGGTTTATATATTGACGTATGGCATCAATTTTATTTTATTTTATTTTTCATAAATATTCATCCGTTCAAAACTACGTTGAAACACCAATCCAAACTACTGTAAGATATACGTATATTCAACACTATGCAGGACCCAACAAATGTAAGCATCAGTGTAACTTTTCAATCAAAGCAAATGGCAGCACGGTATAATAATTATGTCTCATCACAAATATATATACCTACACACACACACATATATATGTATGTATGTCACATTATGCATTATATGCGTTCAGTAGGACGCCATGTTTAAGATTCACAAGATATGAAATATTAGTTATACCACATACACGATATCTCAAACGTTCAGTCTTTTTGTATCAACGCACACCATGCGTAAACTTTCCAAGTGAAAAAAAAAAACATCTTTTCATGAAAAGATATTTCACCTTTTCTTAGATTTTCTTATCACCTCTATAATGCCAAGAGGCAAGAAATATCCATTTAATAAATCAAATCTAACCAACTAATGTTCCTTCATAATACCTCATATACATATCCATCACGGCTGCATCAAATACATTACTAACACTCACAAAGCATTTAATTTTAATCCACTAATATTTCTTCAGGAAATAATGGGCACAACCAAACATTCTGCATTTCTCCATAAATACATTGTTAGAGCAATATTAGAAAATATGAAAAATAACAACATAATTCCAATGATAATAATCATAAGGAAATTCACAACATCAACTATACATAAGATTAATATAAACAACTAAAGAGAAAGTTAGAAAAACTAACAAACTTAGAGATTGAGGCTTGGATAAATGCAATGTCCTAAAGACAGAATTTCGCTCCTACTCGTGTGCTTGTAGTTCGGTAGGCGTCCATCTCCCAGGATTCAACAATCTATAATCTGAAGTTAAAGCACTTAAATCATCGGACTCGGGCAAACTTCATATATTCCATACTCTCAAGACACGACTCGAAATTTGACTAACAAAGACTAAAAGACCTTAGAGAAAAACTCTTCTCTTAAATCTATAGACATGTGGGATGTTTAAGTTTATATAGAACTGAAGCCACCCCCTTTTGAAACATTGTGACTGTTGCCTAAAATTCCAACGAATAGACACAACTCATGAATTTGAATTCAACTATGACACATGACTTTTATTTTTCATTCATATAAAAATTAAATATTATAATATTAATTATAATATATAATTTCCAACAATCCCCCACATAAATGAAAAATTAGGAAGAATTTGAGAGTACAGGTAGACAAGACATGCATCAGGAGAGGTGTCTTTTGGACTTGAACCTACCCTAGTGAATACTTATCGGATTTACTTGGTGACGCAATGAATATAGAATCTTGAACTGTTCACCGCAGTAATAAACCGAGACAATAAGCAACACACATCACTAATCCTAATATATTCCGGTTCATACGGTTGTGTTTATTTTGGTCCTGAACAAATCCCCAATTCGTAAGAGCTTTAGAGAATTTAGCCATCTTAGACTCATAGAAACAACTCGCTTCTACTCTCACATAGGTGACCACTGATTAAGAATAGTCTGTTCTATTCCTCTTATTTATAAGATATCACTGTCATTAAGTATAAATATACAACCTAAAACGTCTGCAGACAACACATTTGTTCCACCATAGGAATGATGTATATAATGTATTAACTTCTTTGAATCATGCCCAACCAGTTTGCCTATTGAACTTAGACCATGGGATCTCCAATCAACTAAGTTAGGTTTCCATCCGGTTGATTCATTAGTTATGTTGGCTTTAGCCTCATTCCCCTCGATGATCAACTCACTCTCTAGTCTAACCTTTAATAATTGGATTCACCACTAGGTTGACTATCATTAATGATGTGCACAATCCATATATGAAATTATATTTCATACAAGAGTAGTTGTTTGACATTGTTTGAAATCTCAAGTCCTCAAAATTGTATTAGGACTTAATTACTAAGCAATTTGCTAACAATAAGCACTTGGGTAAACTCCCCCACATTTAAGGTATTTCTAAGAAGATCTCTGACCTTGCCATACCTTAAACAATTACTCATTACAAGAGATGACATCTTAAATGTCGTTCAATTAGCAAACTAATTTTAACCAACCCCCACAATTCCTTCAAAATTGTAGTTTCTTTTAGTGCTATCATTAAATTGGTCACATTTTTCACTTTAAGAAGTAAGGAACAACTAAGATAAACTCTATCTATCTTTTTAGGCATTCACGCCTCACTAGAATCCCTGCCAAGGAATGTCAACTCCCTTTGAATATAGGCCTTAATTTGCCTATACCATTGCAAGAGAGATACTTTTTTCTCTCTTTCTAGAAGCATTTTTTTTTTTTTTTTAGACTTCTTAAGTTGACATATAATCTCAAGGATAGCCAAGTCACTCCCCCACAATTCGCACGCATTGTGGTTGCTTTTAATGTTATTAATAACTCTTTCATCATACATCATACTTGAGAAGAAAGCCGATGAAAATAGACTTTCTATATCATATCTATCTTCACTTGTAAGGAGGTCTTGACAACTTTCAAAGTTCCCATTGTTAAAGACTCATCTATAGAGTGCTTTAAGTCTTTCAAATAGACCTTGCCCCCTACAGTCCAATCGTCATCTTCTAGAGTTGAATAACTCATGCAAAATGAGTTTGACATGCATTTCTGTTACAGCGTAATAATGGGTTCTGACAACATCAAAGGGTGTGTGTCCAGTTCTCTTAGGGTTATATACCCTTTCATTTGAATACAACTCATTCCAATGGATCAGGTTTGAGAATGTATTCTATTAATTAGAAATGCAAGTTGTTCGTGTGAAGTAAATTTTCTTGCGAACACAAAAATCATACTTCACATGCAATCACACACACACACACATGGCAAAGCCTCTCAATTAGTTGTGACTTATGGTACAATTCATGTAATCCAACATATGTGTTTGGCTGTTTTACCAATTAACATATCTTTCCATTTTAAATGCAAAAGATACACCATTTACGTCTTTAGCAGGAAGACGTGATTGCCAACTGCAAACTGATGCCATTCATAGACACCATTGATCTCTTTCGTTAGACTGAAAAAGATCAAGTCATAACCACATCTTTGTAACTCAATATAGTTACTAACAAAAGACCCATAAGTCATCATACCCTTTCAACATTTTTGGAAAATGGCATCTGCTTAGTTTTTCATGCATTTGTTCGGATTTGAAGAATCATAGCTGTTCCCTTTTAGGCTTAGCCGGAAAAATGTAATTTCCAGCCTACTACATTCTTTCGCCAATCAGTAACCAATCTGAGCAAACATTATGATTTATATTCAAATAATTAAACATATGCTTGATGACATACGGTTTGAATTGTGAAACCGTTGTACCACTTTGTTTTATTCCAGAAACTAATCTACACTCAAAAGGCTTAACATGAAAATTACAATCAATTGTTCTAGATACATTCCTTCAAATCTGTGTGCGCATTCTTTGGTAAATTATATAACATCTGAAATTGGTTTGCCAAACAAAGAGATAACTAAATAATTAATTGTCAGCATGCACCAAGATTAATATCATAATCATGAATCGTGATTCATATGAAAACGGAAATACCAATCAGTACTATGGTAAGAATACGATTCATTAGACAAGCAAATGCACCGCTTTGAATATGACAGATTACTTGTATACTATGTCAATCTTGAGGGAAAAAAAAACATAGTCATGCAATTAAACATGTAATGTCTTTCAGTAGTTAATTAATATATGATAATATATCCAGCACCGTTGTAATCAATATGGATAATGATATTAGACGCAAGTCATACTTCCATAACGATCATCATGTGCAATGATCTAAAGATCATCACCAACTTGTTTGATGATTTTTTTTTCTTCATTGTTTTACGTATAATGCATATACGTCTTACATCCCACAATCTTTCAAAATATATTTTCTAACAATTGCATATAAAAATTCTATCTTTAGATTGTTGGAGCAATATTAGAAAATATGAAAAATAACAATATAATTCCAATGATAATAATCATAAAGAAATTCACAACATCAATTATACATGAGATTAATATAAACAACTAAAGAGAAAGTTAGAAAAACTGACAAACTTGGATATTGAGGCTTGCATAAATGCAATGTCCTAAAGACAGAATTTCGCTCCTACTCTTGTGCTTGTAGTTCGGTAGGCGTCCGTGATTGTTGATTTCCTTCTTCATGCTAGAATATGTTTAGTATAATGGCACAAGTAAGGGTGTCGAATCCACAGGGACTAATTGGACCTATATAATCACTTGTTTTGCAAGAACTCTTTACTAGAGAAATAAAACTAATCAATGTAGGCAGATTTGTTGTTGTAACTAGAAAGCATAAGGAAATGAAGTAAACACAAAATGAATGAATCAACAGCTAATAAAATGAGATAGTACCAATGGAGATGAAGTTAGGGATTCGATTTTACCATTGCTAACCCAAGGCCATGCTTGTTGAATCAGATTATACTCATCCATCTACCTATTTCTTGAGTTTGTTTCACTTAGATATGATCAACCATATGATGTGTGGATTTGATCAAATGTCTCTAATCATGAGCCTAATTGTGATGTGCAACTTTGGTTCCTAATCAAGAATATATAGTGCACAAGAAACTTTCACAAAACCAAAGGGAACACTCGGCAGGATGTTTGCGAAACATTCCCTTCATTCATTCACATATCCACCAAGATTATGCATGATGTGTGCTTTAATCTTGGCTAAACAACCTGTGGTTAATTCAAATGATGATCAAGCATTAAAATCAACACACTAAGTCACAATTAAAACGGAGAATGAAACAAGAAATAGATAGATTAAATGAGAATTCTGAATTAACTACATGGCAATCTTGCAAGGCTACATCGAATCCCTAGAGAGAGATTAGTTACACTTCATGTTTACAAAAGGTTTGACATAAAAATATATAACATGAGTGAACATAGGATTAAGAAGAAAGAACCCTTGAAGCAAAACTGATGTCGAAATCCCTTAAGAGTTGCCTTCGGTGTGGGTGCTCCAAGTGTGTTGTAAATGAAGGTGGAGCGGCTAAGGTTGAATGGTTTCTGCGAATGGGAGAGTGTATGGAATGGAATGAAATAATGATGGAAAAAGAGCTAGGTTGTTGGTGTGTGAATGCATGTGTTGAATTGGTGGTGCAATGATGAAAGAGTAAGTGCATGTGTGTGTGAATGGTGGTGCAATGATGAAAGAGTAAGTGCATGTGTGTGTGAGTAAGTGCATGTGTGTGTGAATGGTGGTGCAATGATGAAAGAGTAAGTGCATGTGTGTGTGAATGGTGGTAGCTAGGGTGAATTATGATGAATGCATGTGGAATAAAGATGGAGAAGGTGGTGTAATGATGAAGGAGTAAGTGCATGTGTGTGTGAATGGTGGTGCAATGATGAAAGAGTAAGTGCATGTGTGTGTGAATGGTGTTTCTTGATGGTTTTGGGGTTGTGATGCATGTGAATGCATGTGGCTAAGGGTTGTTGATTGGGCTAGATGTTTTGCATGGCTCAAAGGATTGTTTGATTGGGCTAGGCCCTTTGTTTTATGTCCAAAGTGCATACAAGGCTTTCAAATTCGTCCAACACTTTGGCTCCAAGCATATGCTATCCATTCCAAGCCCAATTTTGCTCCAAAATGCTCCAAAATGCATCTTTTTGCTTCCTTAGCCATATGAACCTAAAAACACACGAAAATGGCTTAAACTACTAAAACAATTATGAATTAACAACATAAATGCACGAAAACAAGCTAAGTAAGTCGCCTAAATATGCTCCTATCAAATTCCCCCACACTTAGCTTTTGCTAGTCCTCGAGCAAAACAAAATAATAACAAATAAACAAAACGACACTAAACAAGTAAAACACAACCTAAACCTTCCAACAACCGTCTTAGGGATTTCCAATGCACATGACAAGTTAAAAATCATTATTCTCACAGATTTTAGCCATCTTTACACTTAAGTACATTCTTAATCATAGTCACCACATACTAGTTCACAATTAAGCAATTAAAACACATTTCAAATGTAGTAACATGCTTTAGAGAATTTACTCAATTCCTTACTAGAATGCACTCTATTTTCACACAGATTTTCTGACTACACACCCTACACTAGTTATATGTGAGATATTGATGTAAACATGAAAGACTAGTATCTCACATATGTTATAACAAAGAAAGCATTTTCTGGATTTACGATAATGACATGAATATGATCTCATGAATGGAATGCTACTACTTAGAATGAGAACCAGTGATTCCATAAGCTCATATCAAATCCAAACTCCACATTATTGAACACATAACGATCAAGATAGAAGTCAAAGGGGTGTAACGGGGCTAGGGTACTGGTTAACAATGAAAGGTGAAGGATAAACAAACATTCTTAAAGCAATAGTGAGCAAAGTATTGAATTAGGCACTTAGAATTCCCTTTAGAGCGCGGAAAACAACTTTTAGACTAATAGGGGAAATTCAAACAACTTTTATTTTTCTTTTCTTTTTCATTTTTTTTTTCAATTTTTTTTTTCTTCTTTTTTTTTTATTTTTTATTTTTTATTTTTTTTTTTAGCCGTGCCTATGGCACAACAACTCTCATCAATAATCCTTCCCCCACACTTATTTTCTGCAACATATTAATCAAAAAGGAATTCATTTTCCGTCATGCTTACTATGCTTTAAGAACAAAGGCATGGATGGTCCTATTCTAGGCTAGGTAAGGATAACATGGGTTAACAAAGAACATAGGTTAAACAAGGCTCAAAGGGGTTAAAACTTACAACAAATACGAAATATGGGAAGTAAGGCTATTTGGCTATGGTGGTAACTACACAACTTTATCTTGATATATGTTATGCAATTCAATGTCATGCTTTGAATGAAATGGATATAAGTTCTAGCATTTAGTTCTATCATGATACAATTGCATTCTAAGTAGCAACCAAGCAAGGAATAATGAGATCATGCAACAACTTTAGAAAACAAAGAATCACAGAAAATAACTCTCCAAAGAAGGTAATGGCTCGAGTCTCACAGGGTTGTAGCGTTTGTTTGAGTTCCTTCCTTCAAGCATGTCACAAATTTTTTTTTTATTTTTTATGATTGCATGTGAAGTCATACATTATAACCATAACCAAGCATATACCAAGAGTAAATCAAACTTTCATCCATGTTTATAACTCTCTTTAACAGTCATGCAATTACAAACCAAATCCTTATCATTGTGTTGGAAGGTACCCTAAGACACAAACACACAAAAACGACTTAAAACACTCTTTTTAGGCTTTTCAAAACATGTTTTTTTTTTTTTTTTTTTTTTTAAATTTTTATGTGATTTTCGGAGTTTATAAAAACAAAACATTCTAAAACACAACTTAAAAACATTTAAAACAGCAAGGAACAACACTTGAAGTTATGGGTGATAAAATTCAACGAATTTGCATCAACAAACTTAGTTACCCCCCCACACTTAAATCAAACATTGTCCTCAATGTTTTAAGCATAGATTCACACAAAACATAAGTAAACACACAAACAGCACTAAACATACTAAACATGGCAGAATGTAACTAACAAAGAGAAGAGTTTAGGGACGCAAATCTGGTTATAAAGTGTAAATTCCATCTTCTCCTTGGTAATTGCATTGAGGCATTGATCTTTGTGATTCCACAGGCTTACTCTTGAACTGGTTTCCGCCCATCGTTGATTTTCCTTTGTGCTACTCTTGAACTGGGCAGCAGGATTCTTTTGGTATTCCCCGAAGGTCTAAGCTTCCTCCTTTTATCTGTTTCTTTGTTCAATCTTCGCAGAAGTGGTCCCTTCTCTGGAAGTGTATCAACCGTTGAAGATGACTACTCGAGAGCAACGCTAGGTAAGCAATCAGGAATAGATTCCAGGCAGTTGGCTCCAGAACAGAAGACTGACTCCAAGTGCTGGCTGATTGCTTCTTTCACTTTGCCATGCGAGTAAGAACAAGGACAAAGAAAAAGACAGGGAAAGAGCATGATATGAGATACTTTTGCTTTTGACCTTGATGATATGAGATACCTTTGCTTTTGAAGAAGCGGTGAATGAATCAGCACACTTCAATCCGCCGTTTCCTCCTGGGTCATCTGTACTCCAGGCATCTGGTATCATCTTTGGGGAAGAAGAAAGAATTGAGTATTTCGAAAGGCTTTGCTGGGAGTGCGCCCTCAGAGGTGAGGGAGAGTTGGGCATTTTCTTCAGGTTTTCCTTGCCATAAAAGACGAAGGTCGACATATATAGAGATAATATCAAGTGGTGGTACTGTTCTTTTACCATTGTCGACAAACGTTTTGATCCCGCAAATCCGGCTTTTTGAAATAGCAGGCGCCTCTTCAATTTCTGAACGACGCCCCTTCGATTTCTGAGCAGGCGCCCCTTTGCTTTCTGAACGACACGTAGTAGTGCGGATGCGGCTTCTTTTGACAAAGCTGCACGCGTTTTCTGAAAAGCAGAGAAAGCGTCGCCGGACTTTGCGCCTGTCGGCTAAAGATGTGTAGTTGCGATGATGGCCTCCACGTGTTTTCTGAAAAGAAGAAATCTTTTGACAAAGTTGAACACGTCTTCTGAAAAGCCGAGAAAGCATCGCCAAAATTACGCCGGAAATTCCGGCTTTTTGAATCGGTGGACGCGTCGCCTTGGCTTTTTATAGAGGTATCGATCACCGCCAACAAACACACTCTGAAGATTTCCCATTCTTGAAAATCGACTCCGGCCCTTTGAAATTTAACTCCATCCCTTCTCTTTGAACACTTTTGAAAAATGGCAAACCCATCGAACCTTAGCTTGGAATTGAGCCTTAGCAGTGATACGGGCGCGCCGCGTCAAGGTAACGTATGGCGCCCTTCTTTCTTATCTTCTAACGGTCTTCTTACAGGTGAAGACTCCGTGATGCAGGACGCCACAACAGCTACAATAGTAGCTAGGAACCTCCTCACTCCAAAAGATAGTAGGCTGCTGTCAGGACGGTCCGATGAGTTGGCCGTTCAAGAGTCCCTCGCACTTAGTGTTCAGTGTGCGAGTTCTGTGTCCAACATGGGCCAACGCCTGCTTGCCCGCTCCCGTCAGGTGGAATCATTGATGGCAGAGGTGGAAAGTCTTAAGCAAGAGATCCAGCAGCTTAAGTACGAGAATAGAAGTTTGCATGTGCTTGCAAATAACTATTCGTCGGGCATGAAGAGGAAGCTTGATGAGCTGCAAGAATCTGAGGGTCGAATTCACAGTGACCGTCAAAGGCTTGCGGCTTATCTCCAGAGGCACCTTTTTCCTGGGTCATCCAGCTCTTGGCCAAGTATTGAGGCCTGGAATGCTCTAGCTCCGATGCCTTCCGCTCCGACGGCTTCCGCTCCGATGCCTCCCGCTTCTATGCCTCCCGCTTCTATGCCTCGTAGTGGGGCTTCACGTAAACAACCTTTGTGAAGCTCCATCTTTCTCCATGTTTAGTATCTTTTTTTTTTTTTTTTTTTTTAATCAAATCAAATGGCATGGAATTGATCTTTGAATGGAGGGTGGTATTTGAAATGATCCGGTAATGGTTTAAATTCTAGAGTGGATGCCTGAATCATTAACAACATATTAGTATAAAAGAAAATTGAAATTCGGGGAGGCGGCTTACCTTTGTGCTCCGACATGAAATTACAAATAAACACCCCTTCGAAAGTTATGACATGTCTCGTGTCATAAAACCCTTTTTCATAGCAACCCAATAGTTTGTCTACAAACATAGCCCTCATATACATTCGTATTAGTAAGCAAAAACACACTTAACCATAACTAACACAAGGCAAGTAGGCAAAGAATATGGAATGGTGACAACATAAACACAAAATGAGGAAAGAACACAAACCACACTAGGTTACCTCCTAGTAAGCGCTTTATTTAATGTCTAGGCAAGACATGGTAGCGTGTTCACGGTGTTGTAAACTCAAGAAAATCTACAACTTGATAAACTTGCTCTTCCTCCACTTTCTCCAAATATGGTTTCAATCGCTGCCCATTGACTTTAAAAGAGGTGCCATTCTTCATGTTCTCTATCTCCACAGCTCCGTGGGGAAATGTTTGCAGCACCTTAAATGGTCTCACCCACCTAGACTTCAATTTACCTGGAAAAAGTCTCAAACGTGAGTCATACAACAGTACTTTCATACCTTGGTGAAACTCCTTCCGTAGGATGGCCTTGTCATGATAGAGCTTAGTCCGTTCCTTGTAGAATTTGGCATTCTCATATGCTTCATTTCTGAGTTCTTCCAACTCATTAAGTTGGAGCTTTCTTGCTATTCCAGCATCCTTGTAATCAAAGTTGAACTTCTTGATGGCCCAATATGCACGGTGTTCAAGCTCCATTGGCAAATGACAAGCTTTCCCAAACACAAGGCGATAAGGACTCATGCCAATGGGGGTCTTATATGTTGTTCTATATGCCCATAGTGCATCATTCAACCTCAGTGACCAATCCTTCCTTGTAGGGCTTACGGTCTTCATCAAAATGTTCTTGATCTCCCTATTGCTAATCTCCACTTGTCCTGAGGTTTGAGGATGGTACGGGGTTGCCACTTTGTGGTTGATGTTGTACTTCTTCATCAATGATTCAAAGGGTTTGTTGCAGAAATGGCTGCCACCATCACTAATAATAGCTATTGGGGTTCCAAACCTACAAAAAATCACATCTTTAAGAAAATTCAAAACAACCTTATGATCATTAGTTATTGTAGCAATGGCTTCAACCCATTTGGATACATAATCTACTGCCACTAATATGTATAAGTAACCAAAAGAGGATGGAAATGGTCCCATGAAATCGATTCCCCAAACATCAAAGAGCTCCACCACCAAAATGTTGTTCAATGGCATCTCATTTCTTCGGCTAATGTTCCCCATTTTCTGGCACCTATCACACTTAGAACAAAAATCAAAAGCATCTTTGAATAAAGTAGGCCAAAAGAAACCAGATTGTAAAACCTTTAGAGATGTCTTTTTCGCACCAAAATGTCCTCCACATGCCAATGTATGGCTGAACGTTAGAATGTTTTGTTGCTCACTCTCTGGGACACACCTCCAAATGATTTGGTCAGGGCAATATTTAAACAAATATGGTTCGTCCCAAACGTAGTGCTTTACCATGGCAAGGAACTTCTTTATTTCCTGAAAAGAAAGATCATTTCTAATTATACCACAAACAAGATAATTAACAAAATCAGCATACCACGGTTCTTTTTCTTGAATAACAAGGAGTTGTTCATCTGGAAATGATTCATTTAGAGGCAAAGGTTGTCCAACTCCATGGTTTTCATTGAGCCGTGACAAATGGTCAGCCACAACATTATCACTTCCCTTCTTATCTCGAATTTCCAAGTCAAACTCTTGTAGTAAGAGTATCCATCTAATTAAGCGTGGCTTAGCATCCTTTTTTGTCATCAAGTACCTAAGGGCTGCATGATCAGAAAACACAATAACTTTAGATCCAACAAGATATGACCGAAACTTCTCTAAGGCAAAAACAATAGCAAGCAACTCCTTTTCAGTTGTGGAATAGTTAAGTTGAGCATCATTTAGAGTCCGGCTTGCATAGTAGATCACGTGTGGGAGCTTGTTCACCCTTTGCCCTAAAACTGCACCAATAGCATAGTCAGAGGCATCACACATTAATTCAAAAGGTAAAGACCAATCTGGTGCCATAATAATAGGGGTTGAGGTTAATTCATGTTTCAAAGTATTGAATGCATCCATACAAGCTTTATCAAAATGAAATACAACATCTTTAGCTAACAGATTGCATAATGGACGAGTGATCATTGAAAAGTTCTTAATGAAACGACGATAAAAACCCGCATGTCCCAAAAAACTTCTTACTCCTTTCACGGTTGTAGGAGCTGCCATATTGGTGATGATGTCAATTTTGGCTTTGTCCACCTCCATTCCTTGGCTAGAGATTACATGCCCCAACACAATTCCTTGTTTCACCATAAATTGGCACTTTTCCCAATTGAGAACCAAATTTGTTTCCTGACATCTTTGAAGTACTAAAGAGAGATGGTTAAGACATTCATCAAAAGAGGAACCAAACACCGAAAAGTCATCCATAAATACCTCAATGAATCTTTCTACCATGTCAGAAAAGATTGCCAACATGCATCTTTGGAATGTTGCTGGAGCATTGCAAAGTCCAAAAGGCATTCTCCTATATGCAAATGTGCCAAACGGGCAAGTAAAGGTAGTTTTCTCTTGATCCTCCGGAGCAATTGCAATTTGATTGTAACCTGAGTAACCATCAAGAAAACAATAGTGTGAGTAACCTGCCAATCTCTCAAGCATTTGATCTATGAAAGGCATAGGAAAGTAATCTTTTCTAGTGCTAGAATTCAACTTCCTGTAATCGGTGCAAACACGCCAACTAGCCGTGGGCTTTGTGGGCACAAGCTCTTTGTTTTCATTCTTCATCACCGTGATTCCCACCTTCTTAGGTACCACCTGAATAGCACTCACCCATTTGCTATCAGAAATGGGATATATGATCCCCACATCTAACAACTTCAACACTTCATTCCTCACAACTTCCTTCATGTGTGGATTGAGCCTCCTTTGTGGTTCACGGGTTGACTTTGCTCCTTCTTCCAAAAGAATCCTATGCATGCACATGGTAGGGCTTATTCCCTTGATATCTGCAATAGACCAACCAATAACTGATTTGAACTCTTTTAACACCCTAATTAGTTTATCTTCTTCATTTGGGGTGAGGTCAGAAGTTATGATAACTGGAAGAGTTTCAAATTCAGCTAGATATGCATACTTTAGATGTGGTGGAAGTGGTTTAAGTTCAAGTTTTGGTGCCTTAACAGTGGAAGGGATTAAATGTGACCTCGATGGTTCTAAAGGCTCTAAAAGAGGTAAAATATTCAAAGGATACGGTGCCAATGCTTCCAAGGCAGCTACCTCTTCCATGAGTGCATCTTCTTCATCAAACTCATCTTGAGATTGACTCAAAACAGTTTGTAATGGTTCATTAGATTGTGCCTGCAAGAACTTAGAGAAAACAAGCGAATCAAGCACATCAATGGCATAACAATCAAGAGATGAAGAAGGATGTGAAAGAGACTCAAACACTTTGAATTGAACGGTCTCTCCTAGCACTGTCATAGTGAGGAGTCCATTTTGCACATCAATGATGGTCTTGGCCGTGGCCATAAACGGTCTCCCAAGCAAAATAGGCAATTCTCAGTCATGTATAGGAGCTTCTTCCATGTCCAACACTACAAAATCCGCAGGCAAGATTAGTTTATCAATTTGAACTAGAATATCCTCCACTATACCTCTTGGATATTTCACGGATCTGTCCGCAAGTTGTAATGAGATGGTGGTGGCTTTCAATTCCCCCAAACCTAGTTGAAGGTATACGGAATAAGGCATTAAGTTGATGCTAGCACCTAAGTCAAGCATCGCCTTCTCTACCTTCTTGTCTCCTATGGTGATGTTGATAGAAAAACTTCCTGGATCCTTGAGCTTTGGTGGAAGTTTTCTTTGCAACACGGAACTTACATTCTCGGACACCACTACCTTCTCATGTAGTCCATACTTCATTTTGTAGTTGTTTAACTCTTTGAAGAACTTCCCATAAGCTGGCATGTTCCTAATGACATCAAGCAAAGGTAAGTTAACATTTACCTTACTTAGAATATCAAAAATCTCCTTAAATGACTTATCCTGCTTGCTCTTGGCAAGTCTTCCACGGAATGGTATTGGTGGAGTGTAAGGTTTCTCGGCCTTGTGAAGATTTGGTGCTTCAAACGAAGGAGTAGCATGGCTTGGTTCCTCATTTGATTTCTCATTTTCTCCTTGAGTAACCCCTGCATTCACATGATCAGATTCATTAGTAGCTTCATTGCCAACTCTATTATTGATAACCTTACCACTTTTAAGTGTAGTGATTGCTTTGGCTTGCTCTTGGTTCCTTTGGAGTATCACGTGTTGGCTTGGAAACTTTCCAACCTCTCTTTGGCTCAAGGCATCTGCAATCTGCCCCAATTGTGTCTCCATTTTGGTTAGAGCCGCCGAATGTTGTTGGAGAGTGCTATTGGTGGTTTGTTGGAATTGCAAGGTATTTTGGGCTAACAATTTAACCGTATCTTCAAGTGTAGGTTTTGGTTGGAAGTTTTGGAATTGATTGTTGTTCTTCCACGAAAGATTGGGATGATCTCTCTAACTTGGGTTATATGTATTGGAATACACATCATTCCTTGGCCTTTGATTGTAAGAATTCATGAGGTTCACTTGCTCTTGGACATACTCGGGGTAAGCCTCCTTAGATGGACATTGATGAGTAAGGTGGCTTGGTATGTTGCAAATGGCACACACTTCACTTGCTTTTGGCACCATGTTGAGCACGGATTCAAGCTTCTTTTCTAGGTTAGCTACCTGCAAAGAAAGATCATGATTAGAGCTTGTTTCATATACTCCAACTCTCTTACCCCTTACATCTTTGTGTTGAGCATTAGATCCCAACATCTCATAAATGTTATATGACTCTTGAGCATTCTTTTTCTTCAAAGCTCCACCTGCTGCATTATCAACAGTTGATTGACATGTTTGGGTTAGTCCATCATAGAAAATTTGCATTTGTAAGTGAAGAGGTAACCCATGGTGTGGACATTGCAACAAAAGGCCTTTAAAGCGCTCCCAACACTCATTGAAAGGTTCTCCATCATCTTGTTTGAAGTTGAAGATTTGTCCCCTTAATGTGGCTGTCTTTTGAGTGGAAAAGAACTTTTCCAAAAACTTCTTAGCCACGGCATCCCATGTGGTGAGTGAACCAGGTACTAGAGTCATCAACCAACCCTTGGCCCTATCTTTCAAGGTGTAAGGGAACACTCTCATCCTCAGATTTGCTTCGCTTACTCCCTGTAAAGGTAAACCACTCACAACATTGTAAAATTCTTTAATATGAGCTAAAGGATCTTCATTAGGTAAGCCATAAAAAGAAGGAAACATATGGAAATGTGAAGATTTAAGATCATAGTTTCTAGCTTCTGTGGGCAGCAAGATGCATGAAGGTGAATTTGGTATGATTGGTTGAGCAAAATCCTCCAAAGCTCGAAGATCATCTTGGTTGCCCGCCATCTCTTCTTCTCTTTCCCAATTAAAGTGCTCAGATCCTTCACTTGTTGGACTAGACGGTTTCCCTTCCTCTTCTTCACGGACAATGGAGGAACTTGTTGGCACAAAGCTTTCCAAAGTGTTGCCCTTTAACCGTTCAATTCTTTGGCCTAATTCAGCAAGTCTATTTGACATATACTACCTGAAACAAGATAAAACAAGTTTGAATAAAAATCAGAAATCTACTTAAAATGAAAAGAACAAGGTTTAATATCAAAACAAGCAATTATAAGGGACTGAAATCAGTCCCCGGCAACGGCGCCATTTTGATTGTTGATTTCCTTCTTCATGCTAGAATATGTTTAGTATAATGGCACAAGTAAGGGTGTCGAATCCACAGGGACTAATTGGACCTATATAATCACTTGTTTTGCAAGAACTCTTTACTAGAGAAATAAAACTAATCAATGTAGGCAGATTTGTTGTTGTAACTTGAAAGCATAAGGAAATGAAGTAAACACAAAATGAATGAATCAACAGCTAATAAAATGAGATAGTACCAATGGAGATGAAGCTAGGGATTCGATTTTACCATTGCTAACCCAAGGCCATGCTTGTTGAATCAGATTATACTCATCCATCTACCTATTTCTTGAGTTTGTTTCACTTAGATATGATCAACCATATGATGTGTGGATTTGATCAAATGTCTCTAATCATGAGCCTAATTGTGATGTGCAACTTTGGTTCCTAATCAAGAATATATAGTGCACAAGAAACTTTCACAAAACCAAAGGGAACACTCGGCAGGATGTTTGCGAAACATTCCCTTCATTCATTCACATATCCACCAAGATTATGCATGATGTGTGCTTTAATCTTGGCTAAACAACCTGTGGTTAATTCAAATGATGATCAAGCATTAAAATCAACACACTAAGTCACAATTAAAACGGAGAATGAAACAAGAAATAGATAGATTAAATGAGAATTCTGAATTAACTACATGGCAATCTTGCAAGGCTACATCGAATCCCTAGAGAGAGATTAGTTACACTTCATGTTTACAAAAGGTTTGACATAAAAATATATAACATGAGTGAACATAGGATTAAGAAGAAAGAACCCTTGAAGCAAAACTGATGTCGAAATCCCTTAAGAGTTGCCTTCGGTGTGGGTGCTCCAAGTGTGTTGTAAATGAAGGTGGAGCGGCTAAGGTTGAATGGTTTCTGCGAATGGGAGAGTGTATGGAATGGAATGAAATAATGATGGAAAAAGAGCTAGGTTGTTGGTGTGTGAATGCATGTGTTGAATTGGTGGTGCAATGATGAAAAAGTAAGTGCATGTGTGTGTGAATGGTGGTGCAATGATGAAAGAGTAAGTGCATGTGTGTGTGAATGGTGGTGCAATGATGAAAGAATAAGTGCATGTGTGTGTGAATGGTGGTAGCTAGGGTGAATTATGATGAATGCATGTGGAATAAAGATGGAGAAGGTGGTGTAATGATGAAGGAGTAAGTGCATGTGTGTGTGAATGGTGGTGCAATGATGAAAGAGTAAGTGCATGTGTGTGTGAATGGTGTTTCTTGATGGTTTTGGGGTTGTGATGCATGTGAATGCATGTGGCTAAGGGTTGTTGATTGGGCTAGAGGTTTTGCATGGCTCAAAGGATTGTTTGATTGGGCTAGGCCCTTTGTTTTATGTCCAAAGTGCATACAAGGCTTTCAAATTCGTCCAACACTTTGGCTCCAAGCATATGCTATCCATTCCAAGCCCAATTTTGCTCCAAAATGCTCCAAAATGCATCTTTTTGCTTCCTTAGCCATATGAACCTAAAAACACACGAAAATGGCTTAAACTACTAAAACAATTATGAATTAACAACATTGATGCACGAAAACAAGCTAAGTAAGTCGCCTAAATATGCTCCTATCAGTCCGTCTCTCAGGATTTAACAATCTATAATCCGAAGTCAAAGCACTTAAATCATCGGACTTAGGCGAACTTCATATATTTCATACTCTCAAAACACGACTCGAAATTTGACTAACCAAGACTAAAAGACCTTAGAGAAAAACTCTTCTCTTAAATCTCTAGACATGTGGGATGTTTAAGTTTATATAGAATTGAAGCCACCCCCTTTTGAAACATTGTGACTGTTGCCTAAAGTTCTAACGAACAAACACAACTCATGAATTTGAATTCAACTATGACACATGACTTTTATTTTTCATTCATATAAAAATTAAGTATTATAATATTAATTATAATATATAATTTCCAACATACATATGGGAAAAATCGTCGTTCAGGCTATTGTCAGTCTCAATCAATTGGTTGGAACAGAGACCATGTAATAGATTTCTTTTCCAATGCTTAGCAAAGAGGGTAGCCCTTTCCACGTAAAAACACATCAAGCATATAAGACTCATGCATGTGTATATGCAGTAAAGAAATTATCTCATTTTCAGGTCTTTCATGTACTAGTTCCATATACTACCCAAGACCCCAATTGTGTCCTTTGGTCAAACAATGTAACCCTTACTAGGGTTGCATTAGTTTCAAAAGACACTTTCAGACTTCAATTGGTCAACCGTAACCAACCAATCTAATTCTCCAGACTTCTAAATGAAATTAAAGAAAACTGCAAATTTATAAGTCAACAAGTGTAAGAGAAACTTCCAAGTATATATATACATAGATTGTAGACAGATTTTAAATGCAAAGCATATATTCACAAGGGTTCAAGCAGTCGAAGTGTCAAAGTGTCAAATATGATACAACAAGATGTATCCAAAGCATTCAACCGTAAACCAGGATTTGATATACATTGAGTCATGCTTTGTAATAAACATGCAAACCACAACCATATACTGATTTATTACATATTATTCATATTTTCAATGACACACGAATATACTTACCAGAATGACAAAAACATATAATCGAATACTATATTTTTTTTGTCCATGATTTTCTCACTAGTCAATTTTTAATTGATCAACTTCAATAGCAACTAAACCATAAACTTGTATTAAGATTGTTGGAAAAATATGGTCTAATTACTATATTAAATCACTTAGAAAATTAAAAAATAATTTATCCAATTATATATCAAAATTAATGCATGCACATGAGTAACCAATGTTAAATGAACATGACATAATGGATTAGTAAAACCTAAAAATACAGTTGAGGCAAGTGTTAGACACTTTGTCTTTAAGATAAGTTTACGCCCCACTACGGTGCTCATGGTTGATCGGCGCTTGTCTCCCAAGATAGAACGACCACGTCCTTGTAATAGTAGTAGTCCAAATCACAAGGCTCCATTAACCATAATTGTGGATGCAAATTTCTTCTTCCTTGTTCTTGGACAAAATTACACCTACAAAACAATTAACACCTTAGGGTCAAGGCCAAGAGCCTCACGCGCCCAAGATGAATGGGGGCGGCTTTGGCTGAAGAACCTCCGATGCCAAAGTTAGAACTTAGAGAGAAAAGTGTTTGGAGAGTTTTTGGGAGTTTCACAAGAGTGTGGAACTAGCTTTTTATAGAAAAATGGGGTTCAATATATAGAGCATGGCTGATCCCCTTTGGAGAAAAGGTGGCTGGCCCTTTGGGGTCTTTTTGGTGTGTAATGTGTGATAATTTGTGTAATGGGTGATTAATTGGTATAATGGGTGATTAATTAGGTGATTAATGGATTAATTAGGAATTAATCCATTAATTGGCCTAATTAATTTAATTTATATGGAAGGTTTTGAAGGTTATGGAATGTGTTTGTACCATACTTGACCAATCCCGAAACTACTGAGTACTGGTTAACAGTATACCATCAAGAACCCACAAGATGTTTCCTCCAACCAGGAGGCCAATCACAACGCGACACGTGTCGGTATCAGAGGCCAATCACAGCGCAACACGTGTCGATATCAGAGGCCAATCACAACACGACACGGGGCAATGTCAGAACAAAGCTAGAAACTCTCTTCTATAAAAGGGGATCATTCTCCCACAATAATCCCTAATTTCATTTGTACTAAACTATTCACTAGAACTCATTAAAAGAGAGCTTAACCCTATGTATTTGTGTAAATCCTTCATAACTAATGAGAACTCCTCTACTCCGTGGACGTAGTCAATCTGGGTGAACCACGTACATCTTGTGTTGATTGTTTCCCTGTCTCTATTCATTTACATACTTATCCATACTAATGACCAGAGCAATCTAGCGAAGGTCACAAACTTGACACTTTCTGTTGTACCAAAGTCCTCGCCGATTTTGTGCATCAATAAAATGATTTCCTTGTAGAGAATATGGAGTAAAAATGGATGAGATAAATTTGAACTTGTTACCTATTTTGGGCACTCTTGACTTGGTTGATGGATGATTCTCCACTGCTTGCATGTAGGAAACCCAGTGTGTCTTGAGGGTAATTTTGTCCTCTTCACCTAAAATTCCACGTGTCGCATTTTGATTATTTTTGGCTCCACAAATGCCCCCACACCTGTTGGGCTGCTTGCAGGAAAGGGCAACAGGTGTAGAGATCTTCTTGCTTTAGGAAACTTAAGATTGCTTCCTATTTTGATGTAGATTCCCTTTTTAATAGGAAATTAGATCCTTCTAGGAAAGGGAAATAAATTTTTCTCAAAGCCTATTTAAGCCCACCTTAAGTGGGTTATTAAATCAACTTTGAAGAGCAATTTATTTTACCCTACAAGAAAGAGAGAGCTTAGAAGATATTTGTTCCCTCTCCTCTAGCAATCTTCTACATCTTGCCCATGCAGAGGACCATTTTTCGTTGTTTTCTTCCTCTTCTCTGTGCGGTACCGATGTAAGAAAAATTTAATTTTTCTTGTCTTCTTCTTGGATAGTGCTATCACGGGGCAGCCGTCGGGGTGATGCTGCATGTCGGTTGGTAAATGCCAGGAGTCGGCTTGGTATTGGCTGATGAGGTGTTGTGGCAGGGACCACTACTTGGGCTGTTTGGCTTGGATAGAGCCAAGGGCAACTTGTGCGGCTGGGGCCGCGGATTGAGGCACTGAAGCGCAATGCTAGGCGAGTCGCATGGCTCATGTCTTCTGGCTTCTTGGACCTGATGGGGGCCAGGCCGACGATTGAGAGAGATAAAGAGGTCGAGGGCCTTATGGGCTACTGGAATGCTGGGCATGCAGGCCTCCTGCCTGTTGGTCTGAGAGAAAAAATGAGGAAAAGCCAATATGGGTTGAGTTCCCCTATTGAGTACCGTGAATAACATTGGTTGCTTATTTCTCTTCGCTGGGAGAAATATGGGTTGCTTTCGAGAGAAACGGTAAAGAGGATCAAGGTGAATACTTTGGGTTGTCTGATTGCTATCATGGAGCTTATTGTGAATGAAGGTGGAAAGAAGAGATTTTCCCCTTCTGCTCAAGAGATGCTGGTTAAGAAAAAACTGAAGACTTCCTTTGTTGCTCGTGAGGGTCCACCTACTGTCGGAGGCTTGTGATTGACATGACTTCTTCCAACAGGAAGAAAAATGAGGCTGCTAGATCTGAGCCTGTGGCGCCTGCTGGGAAAGAGGAGACTGTTCGCGTGGGCATCTGTGAGAAATCTACTAAGCCTACTTCTAGGGAGGCTGCTGAGATTTGTGTGCTTTTGAAACCAGATCTGCTTGAAGATCTGAACTCTTGTGCCAAGTTTGTTGACGACATTAGAAATGTTGTTTGCCAAAGTTCCTTTGTGAAGCATACGGCCGAGTATAGGAAGACTGCTCTATTTGCAATGATGCAAAAAGATGGCTATTCTGGCAACTGAGTTTATGCTCCTTGAAAAAGAGGATACCAAGGCTGCCAAAGAGGAAGCAAAGGTTGTGGCAGCTGAAGCTTATTCTTCTCATATTCAAGATTTTGATTGTGCCATTTCTGAGCGTCGTTCCTCTGTTTATGCAAAGGATGAAGAGTTGATTGCTGCATATAACCAAGTGATCCACTTCAAGAAGGTTGTTGATAAGCTTGAACCCCAAGTGTTGGAACTCCAAGGTGCACTGAAGATCAATGAAAGTTTGAAGAAAGAAGTGGATGAGCTGCAGCGCGTCCGTGTTAGTCTGTTCGATGAGAATGAGCAACTGAAGAGTGAGAATGATGGGCTCGAGGTTTCGAGACATTCTCTATTTCTCTGGAAGACTTGTTTACCTTTACTTTTGAGACCTTCATTGTTGAAGTAGCCGGAGATGTTGGTGCCTAGGCTGGAGCAGCTGAGGGTGAAGCGCTGGATGATGTCGCTGCTAAAAGCGTCGCAGTTGCTGAAGGTGTGGCGATCGAGTAGTTGTGGGATGTCCAAGCTGCTGAAATGTAGTATTCTAGGTAGCCTTTAGGATTTTCTTTGTTTGTCCTTGTAGTTCTTGTTTTGCTTGAACTCATTCGGCCTTTGCTGGTTGTTTATAAACATGCTTCCTTCGCTTTTCTTTATTTTCACTTTTGTTCATGCCTTAACCTTTAAACTTTATAGACTAGTGGTAGACATGCTACTTTTCTACAAGCAGACAGGCCCGCGTAGCCTATGCAGCCGTAGGTGTTAGTGTAGAGCTTTGTAAAGTTGTTAGCCATAGGGTTGGCAGTTGGATGCCTTACTTACAGAAGCAGACAAGTCCGCGTAACCACTAGACTGTTAACCTTGGCTTTTTCCAATTCCGTAGGTTGCGTAGCAAGTATCACAACACTTTAGGACTTGGTGTAAGTTGTTCCGCGCTTGACAGAGGTGAAGCTTATCGACTACGTAGCATGTCGGCAGTGGATAAAGCTTTGTATATGCATGCTAGCTTGTTTAACCTTTCACAAGAATGTGCAGTTGTATAAGTCTAGTGTGGCTTTACTGCTCGAAGGGCAAGCCGTAGGCTTCCGGAAACCGTAGGCTACCTTAGTGCATTTGGTAGCAGTTTTAGGGTTCTAGGGGCAGCCGTTCACAGGGCGTACTGCGTAATGTGCCCTCTCCGTCTCTAGGGCCTGGTTCCTTGCAGATTGGGCTAAGAGACCCAAAATCCTTCAGTTAGCTAAGCCTTGAAAAAGATCATTGTGGCTACTTTTACGAATCCTAGTGCAAGCCATTGTGCATCTAGTTATACTAAGGCAGCTAAGCTCATCCACGTTTGGATATTCGAAGTGTAGAGTTTATCCTCCCGTCTTGGTTGGTCCCTCAGGGGGCGCAATTCCTGCGATGAGTCCCTAAGAAGGGCGTGGTCTTTTTTTGAAGTGCATGAGTGATCAGTTGTTGTAAACATGCAACTGAGCCAAGTTGTGATTACTTCTGAATTCCTTATTGAAAAACAAGTGAAACAAATGAGAACTAAGCTGTAAGGTAGGAACTGCATAACAACTGGATAGTCCTTAGCTTGTGAGGTGGTCCCCGTCGAGCTGCTTGAGTTTTCAGGCTTTGATGTAGTGGGAGGTCACACATGGTACTTCCTTAGATTGAAGGCGCTCCATTGCTTTTCGATCATTTTGTTGTTTCTTGGTGGCGAGGGTGTAATTACTCTTGCTGTCTACTCTGCTGATCTTGTACAGACTTTCCCAGATAGGATCCATCTTTTTGGAGCCTTTTCTGTGGGCAATGATGAAGGCTTTTCTTAGGACTAGATATTCGGGTTGGAACTGTCGGATCTTGGCTCTTTTGTTATAGCTAGAGAGGAACTGCTGCTGGTAAGCTGCAATGTGGGTGATGGTCTGCTCGCGCTTCTCCTCTGCCAGATCTAAGCTTGTGGCCATCTCCTTACTGTTCTGCTCAATGCTTGGTAGTAGAGTGGTGATACTTGACTTGATGACATTGGGATGAATGATTGCTTCTGAGCCAAATGCCAAAGAAAAATGAGTCTCTCTGGTTGCTCGTCTTCTGATAGCATCGAGGAAAGCTTTTGAATTGTGGAATACAGGTAGTCGGGCCCCCAGCTCTTCTCGTATAATGGTAGAGCTTATTGCTGCTTCAGATACCCTCAAACATATGAATCAGTCCCTCTCTGCTTCCGGTTTGGATAGTAGGAAGGTGATGTCGGGTACTTCTTCAAGTCCTTGAATATGCATTGACGTGCCTCGTCTCAAAGTGCATGCTTCTTTGCCAAAGCGAAAAAGTCTGTTAGAGTTAGATCTTCCTTCATGATCAAATTTTTGAATAGCGGGTGGTCTGCTAGAAGTCATTTTTGGAAGGCTGCTCTAGTTATCGAGTTGTTGCATTTGATTATCCTTGCATTTTCTGCTTTGAACTTCTTCACATAGTCACGAAGCGACTCTTTTGGGTTCTTCTTGACGTTGAACAAATGGTCGGACTTCTTTTTGAGTGAGTGATATGATGAATATTCTTTGGTAAAAACCAAAGAAAGTTCGTCGAAACTTCGGATAGATTGTGGTGGCAGGGTGTAGAACCACTCTTGTGCCTCGCCTTGTAGAGTGGTGGCGAATATCTTGCACATGATGTCGTCATTATTTCGATAGAGGATCATTGCGCTTTGGTAGTGCTTGAAGTGTCTTTTTGGGTCTTCATCCCATTTGAAAGATGTGAAATGTGGCATACTGAACTCGCGTGGAGGCTCTACCTGCTCGATCTCATCCGTGAAAGGTGACCTACTTATGTTGGTCATGTTCTGTCCTAGTGCCTTGTCAGTGACCTCATTGCGTTGGAAATTACATAATCGTTTAGTCAAGAGTCTCTCTACTTCTTCCTGAATTTGCCTTTGTTGGGGTAGCAGAGCTCTCGGCTGCTCCCAATCGCAACTTGTTGTTCTAGGTTGCCGGTTGAACTTGAGCCAGATTGAGTGACTGTTTCTCTCCATCCGTCGTGCTGCCTACTCCGATGTGAGGTGGAAGATGCTCTTTGCGGGCTTAGCCTCGAATGAACACTTCGCTTGGAAGGTTGCTCATGTTGACTATCGAAGTGTGACCCCAACCGTGAATGTATGCTTGTCCGTGGGCCTAGCTGAGAGTGCACGCTCCTCCGTACGCTAAGACGGGAGTATTTGTTATCTCGGGGGCCCAATCGGGAGTGTACACTGCCCAAACGCTTGGTTCGTGGCTGCCCTAACTTTGTCCTACTTCGGGACACCTCGTTTGGGGCACGTTGCATCTCAGTATGCTGTAAGAGCTGGTTCACCAAGGTCGTTTGCTGTGCGAGGGCACTCGTCAACTCTATGACTTGTCGAGACAAGTTTTGTTCTCCATTTGGGTTGGAAGAAATGTTTCTCCTTGAGTAGTGGAAGTGTGGTAGACTCCGGGAGCGAGATTTGAGCTGGGAAATGTCAAATCGGCAGAAAAATATGGTGAAAATGCTTCCAGTTTGATCATTGGTTTGGAAATTTGGAGCCGGGACGGTTGAACTGGTCTTAAACCAATTTAGGCTGCTTGGAAGGCCACGAAAGCAGATTGAGCTGCAGGAGCAGACTGCTCGGTGGGAACAAGATGGGCCACGGAAGCAGGCTGGGCCACCAGAGCAGGTTGCTCGGCAGGATTAGGTTGGGCCACAGAAGTGGGCTGCTCAGCATGTGGTATACGTGGGTGCGAGGCTAAGGCTCTGCTTGGCAACGTGTTGGGCTTGGAGTGACATGGGTTGGGTCATGGCCTTGGTGCCATGAGCCTTGGATGGCACGGCTTGGGCTTGCTTTGGTGGCACGGCTCGGGCCGTGGTAGTGGTGCCATGGACCTCGCCGCGGGTGGCCACCAGGGTGGTTCCCATGGTGGAACCTTGTGGTGGTGGTGCCGCTCCCCCTAGGATCACATTTAGTCTCGTGGATCGCCGTGGTCCCATTTCTTGAATATTGAAATTTTCACTCATGGAGTTTTCTAAATTTCTAGCCATTGTATTTCTCTCTTTCGTTTTATCAAAGAATCTTTGCAAATAAAAAATTCTAATAATAAGAATGTACGAAAAATATAAGTGGACTAGAAAATAGAGAAAAAACCTTTTTATGTGAAGTCTTCTACGAGTGTGAATTTCAACTCTCAATGAAAGCACCAATTTGTGGATGCAAATTTCTTCCTACTTATTCTTGGGCTTTGGCCGAAGAACCTCCGATGCCAAAGCTAGAATTTAGAGAGAAAAGCCTTTGGGGTCTTTTTGGTGTGTAATGGGTGATAATTTGTGTAATGGATGATTAATTGGTATAATGGGTGATTAATTGGGTGATTAATGGATAAATTAGGAATTAATCCATTAATTAGCCTAATTAATTTAATTTATATGGAAGGTTTTGAAGGTTATGGAATGATTTCCTTGTAGAGGATATGGAGTAAAGATGGATGAGATAAGTTTGAACTTGTTACCTATTTTGGGCACTCTTGACTCGGTTGATAGATGATTCTCCACTACTTGCCTGTAGGAAACCCGGTGTGTTTCGAGGGTAATTTTGTCTTCTTCACCTAAAAATCCACGTGTCATCTCTTGATTATTTTTGGCTCCACAATAATCGTGTTGAAAACTCTCTCATATGGACTCAATGAGACTCTAATATTTAGTGCAATCTATGTATGATTATGTAAATGAAAAAGGTTATTTTATGTTTCTAGGAGCTTTCCTATTTATAGATTTTATACATCTTTGGAAAATATGTGATTATTTATAAAGAATAAAAACTTGCAACTTTCATTTGAGTAGACACGTTTTTCTACTAAAAAGCTCAACTTCTAATTTCCATTCAATTAGTAAATTTAATATAATAATATTATTATTAAATTTTCCAACAGCTCCTAAGACCTTAATTTCTGCCCCTCTGCTAGCTAATGCTGCTCTACTTCGCCAGTGCAACATTTTGGTGCTCTTCAGTAGCGGTACTGTGTTTATCTTTTTTATTAAACGCTCAGGACCTGGGCAAATTTTTTATTTTTAATTGAAACGGTGCGTTTTGTTTCTAAGTAAGAAGATGAAGTGGTGACGAGCAAAATTTTTTGATGAATCAGTTCCAGATAAAGAAGATGAAGTGGAAAACAGGGTTGGTGATGGTTAAGCATGATATTTACTTTTTTTTTTGTATCTTTAGCTTGAAATACCTGTTCATTATTTTACTTCCTTATTTCTCCTAAACGTAGCGCAAGAGTAATCTTGCAGTTCTTTAGGTATTTGATTATGGATTTTAATTGAAATTTTGCATTTTTTCAATTCCTTACGTGTAAGTAAATGGAGAAAAATGTTAAGGAGTGAAATGATTTTCTTATCCAAATTTATGAACAAAACACGATAGTGCTACCAAAGAGACCCTTACCCAAATTTACCTTGCACCCTTTTAAATTTTGCCCCCCCCCCTCTCTCTCTCCAGTTCCTAGCTTCGCCACTGTTCGGATTCGATATTTTTCTATGTTAATTTGAAGAAATACCCTAGTTGCATTGATCAATATGAAGATACCTTTTGTTGGGGAAAAAAGTCCTTTAGATTAAAGTATAAAAGCAAGGAATTGGATCCCCTCTTGAGCAAATGGTGGGGATCCTCATGACCACACAACACGGGCCGTTGGATTTTGATCCAACGACCACAATTATTAGGTCATCTCCAACCGAAGGGTCCAGAGGGTCAAAAATAGCCCGAAAACCGTCTAAAATGAAGGGCCAGGCCAGAGGGCTCGTGGACCCCACAGAATTTGAAAGGGTCAAAGGACTAAAGGGTTGGCCATATGCAACCAACCCCGGACTGGTTGGAATTTTTTAATGGTGTCGGTTTTGCTGTCGGTTATAACCAACAACAATGCTTCTAATAGTGTCTGTTCTATGTAATCGACAACAATTCTTCTAATAGTGTATGTTCTATCGGATAGAAATTTAAAAACAAAAATTTGAATCCAACGGCTAGTTGACGTCAACTAGCCGTTGCTAGTTGGGGCCAATTATCATTGGATTCAAATTTTTATTTATTTTTCAATTTTTTGGGCCTTTTTTTTTTTTTTTTAATTCTTAAAAATTTTAAATTTTTTCCTATAAATACCTAAACCATTCATTCACCATTCGTCAAAAATTTTCACCATTTCAATTCTCATATTTTCTTACCTTTTTCAAAAATATTTCCTTCAATTATTTAAATAATTTTCAAATGGCCTCGTCTGCAATAAAAGGTAGGGCTTGGACCCGAAAAGAAGATAAGCTCTTTGCAGGGCTTATAGATGGGTGTCAGAAGATAGTGTGAGGGGGAGTTCTCAAACAAGTAAAGGTGTTTGGACTCGTGTGTCCAAAAAATACTTAGAGTTCTACGAAGGCACCGCTCCACTGAATGTCCGATACCACGAGAGTTGTTCTTCAAGATGGAAGAAACATCTTCACCCAAGTTTGAACAAATGGCATCAATCACTATTAACAGCTGCAAGTAAACATGAAAGTGGCGTTAACTACTATGACGAAGTAAGTGTTTTCACAATTTATTTTAAATATTTAATTATATTACATTTAATTTCATGAATTACTTTCCTTTAATTTTTGTAAATACATTTAATTATATTACATTTAATTTCATAAATTAATTTCCTTTAATTTTTGTAATTATATTTTCTAGGTACGCCAAGTGGAGGAATTGTATATGAAGGGCAGCTCGAAACCCTTTCAATTTCACAGTTGTTGGGAAATTTGTAAAGGATGAGTGTTATTTGAAGATCCACCTCAACATAGAGTAGGTCCTACACTGGTGTTCAGAATTGCATCCTCAACTGTAGATATGGATGAAGATGGATCTCCTACCATTCAACAAACAAGGGTAGAAAATCTGTCTTCAAGTGAAGGTTCCATACCTAGGGCTATGGGACGAAACAAGGCACGAAGGTTGAAGGAAAAGGGTAAGGCAAATGATTATTACACCGCTCAACACGAAGTGGCGGTCTCATTGTGCTTAATAGCGGAGCAAACTGCCTTTGAGGCGAAAGAAAGGGACCGTAGGCATGAATTACGGGCCAAACAAATACAAGAAGAGATGGATGATAAAAATATGGAAATGAATACTTCGAATTGCACTCCAATGAGTAAGGCCTATTTTGATCGGAAAAAAGAAAAAATTATGACCCGACGGCAGTAATTTACCTTTGACTATACTCCTGCAATGGTGGATGATAAAGATGATGTTGATTATGGATATTAAATTTAAGTTGTTAGTTTTCCTTATAATTAAAGATCAAGGAGATTGCTCTGGTTGTTTAAATGGAAAGAAAGTGTCGTGGCCAATCAATGAGTTTAGGCAAACAAGGAAGTTTCAACTCAACAACCACATGAACCACAAGAACAACCACACCAATCACTGCAACCGCAAAGGGTCTTGTCAGGCCTCATATGAGGTTTCACATGCATAAGGCAAGTGATTTAAAACTCTGTATTTTTATATATCCATAATATATATGTATATATAAAGATGAAGGTGCCTGTTCTAGTCCTTTAAAAGCAAAGAAGATTCTTGGACCAACTGTGGGGCTAGCAACATGGAATGTCGTGAATAAATCCGTGTCACTAATTCCAATCCAAATTGATCCAACCCAAAAGTTAGCAAAAACAGTGGAGGCCCAGAGGATGATCAGCACAGAGAGTGGGTTGAAGACTCGTAGTAGAGCTCCGTTGACAGTCAAAAGGGTGGAAAGAATTAACTATGGAGGAGAAACGGAAATTCGAATGGTTTGGCAATAATTGATTTATCTGATTGAAGTTTGATAAAAGGTTGAACGATTGAAGTATTAATTTGAGTGTGGGCAATTGTAATACTCGGTGAAGAAGTAAGTTGTTAGTGTTCCACTTATTGAGGTAATTAGGCTAATCTAGTAGATTGTAGTACAAGTACATAGGCCGACATGCACTTTGTTACCCTAGCCACAGTTCTTGCGGAAGGATATTCAAGCCAAAGTGGTCACACATGCGCAAGTCTCTGCAGTCTTTTTAGTTGGCCACTTAATTACCCTAGGGTTCTTAATTTGTAAAGCACTGTGGTTAAATTTTGGCATTATTTTGCAGTCCTCATCGGTTATATTTGGCGTTTGCTTTTTAATTCTTTTTCCCTTTTGTCTTCTGCATCTCATTGTGATGATGTACGTGCAATTATTTAAAGTAACTCAATTTATTTCTATATTGACATGCTTATGGTTGATTAATATTAGTTTAACTTTGATGAGGTGCAAGGTTTTCCGGGGAAGATGCATCTGCCGAGAATGTTCGTTTCAAGTTTCTTTGTATTAAGAGAGAAAATATGTAACATTACAATATATGTTTGTGAGATTGACAAAGTGGAAGTTGGTTTTAGGCTTTTTTTTTCATTTATGAAAATTTTAACTTTTTGTATTTTCTCAATTTCAAGTTCTTTTTAATATTTAAATCTTGTTGACATGATTACAATATGGTGCCAACATGGCTGGAAAAGGACATCTGACAAGGTTGTCAGAATTAAGGCACAAATAGACTGAACTCTATGACACAAATGTAATATGGTGCCTTATCATCAAAGGGCACGTCCATAGAGGGCACATATAATATTTTAGTAGCCACTCTGTTGCTATTGGTCTATAAGCATATATGTTGGTGTCCTTAGCCTCATAGGGCACAATTAATTTTTTGTGTGCATTGGTCATTTTTCTTGTAGTGTGTTCAAAGCAGTCTATAATGCTCTGGACATAAAAGTCCCTTGTCTTTACCGAAAGCCTTGTGGGAAGCTTGATCAACTTGCTGAGTTTTCTTCGATATTTCTTAGATTTGTTCATGAATTATGATCATGTAATTGCAGTCTTGCAAATTTGCACCCCCTATAACTTTTTTTTTTAGCTCAACTGCATAATCTAGTTTGCATGGTTTCTGCCATGTCTATTATTTGTGTTGTGTATCTGCTAAACGTGGACAAACATGTTGCAAGTGTCAAACATTTTTTGTGTGACCTATCTCATCAGTTTTTTTTGTAGGTTTTGTTTTTAATTCTCAATCCAAAAGATGGAAAGAGCCAAAACGGATGAAATTTTGCTACGGTTTCAAAGATCAAACTCTTCCCGTACAAATCCATTTCTTGTAAGCGATTAAAGTACAATAACTTTGTACTTGTGCTACAAGTTTTCAAATTTCTTCAGGATGTACAACATTTGTGGCAGGTGCGCTTGGAGTCATTCAAATGATGTTTGATGAAGTTAATATGATTTTAAAGTATTAATACAAGCACTTAAGAAAGAGAATCAAATTTCATGACAAATTTCCTTACTCATCAAAGATAATGGTACTGGTTGGACCACATCTCCAATTATATGATTAATTACATTTACATGGAAAGAAATATAACCACTGATATCTTTGCTAATTTAGCGCACAATTATTAGGGGTGCAATTTGGGTGGTTTGGGCGGATTAAATGGTCAACACAATCCAAACCCAAACTTTTACAATTCGAATTTGAGTTTGGGTTTAAATTGTGTTCGGGCTTACTTGGGTGGGTTGGATTTGGGTTTGCCCAAACAACGGCAATGTATAGGAGACTATTAATTAAAATTCCAATTTTACACATTATCATCCACAGAAAAGTTAAACCAGATAGTACGGAGACCACTTCTAATGTTTTAACCAAGCGAAGTTGAAACAAAATTACAAGAGAATACTCAAGTTTCAACCAAAAGAAATGCAAAGACAACATTATCATTTATTGTACAACCATAAATCAACAACAAAGTCATCCCTTAATGCTTCAACAATATGAAGCGGGGTGGGTAATATATGTATAAGGGAATTCGGGCTAGAAATCGAGTTGGGTTTGGGTTGACATGGGCTAGCAAATAATCAACCCAACCCAACTCAAACCAACCCAATTTAATAAACGACTAGGTTGAGGTTGGGTTAGGTTTGGCAGATTTTTACTTCATTTTAACACGTTTGATTAGGTTTGAAACTGGATTGAACATGGGCGAATTCGGGTTGACCCAACCCAAATTGCACCCCCCAATAATTATAGTCAGTCATGCATTTGGTTTGTACATTTTGCTTTCCTAAGGTCCTTTTTTTGAGGACCTATGAGGACCAAATGCATATTAGCACAAAATTATATTAGTTTTGATCCAAAGGCTTAAAATGTTTGACAACTTAATAAGGAAAAACTTGTTGTATGCCTATTTGATTGAACGATCTAGGGTTTAGAGAGAGAGATAGAGTGATTTAATTGTGAAGTATGTTTGATTCACCCCCATTGTGCCTTTATTTATAGTAGTAAAATAGGTAAAAACCTTTCCATTTAGGATTACAACATTTAATAGGTAATCAACTCCTAATAGGAATGTAAGATACATTCCCTACTAGGATTTACACAATCACATTCCTATTTTAAATATGACTGCAACACTCCCCCTTAAGTGTGTAAATACTCAACAAACCATCGAATTAGATATTTAGCAGATAAGGTAGAATAGTTGATGAAGTCATCGACACAACTGGTAATCGTGATTCTCAAATTTATTTGAAGTATGCATTTGTAGTAAAACTCACAAAACCTTGCTATGGTAAAACCCAAGGCATGGGAAAAACCCATAGACTAAGGAGAAAAGTAAGAAGTATGCATAATGTCTTAAAATAAACGTCAAACATGACGAAAGTAGTGAACTCAATGGAGTATGATCATCCTAGGATGGGTGCCTCATTAAAACCTCGTTAGGTAGCAAAAACCCAGTGGGAAAAATGTTCCTAATTATAGGGAAAAGAGTACATTAAGAACATGTGAGTGCTTGAAGATACTCCCCCTAAGTTAGACATAACTTCTAAATAAGAGAACTACAAGCAATTCAACTCAGATAATTTACGCATACCGATTCCTTGGAAGAGCTTCTGAAAAGTAGACTTGGTGAAGAGATCGGCTAGGTTATCCTGGGAACGGATTTGCTTGACTTCAATGTTTTGATGCTGTTGCTACTAATGTGAGCAAAAGAACTTCAGCGCTATGTGCTTGGTGTTGTCTTCCTTGATGTATCATTTCTTCAATTGCTCGATGCATGCTACATTGTCTTCAAAGATCATCGTAGGAAGGTCAACGACTAACGTAAGACCACTAGTGCTTCGAATATGTCCCATAACTTCTCTTAGCCAAAAACACTCATAGGATGCTTCATGCAGGGGGAGAATCTTAGCATGGTTCAACAAAGTCGCAATTAGCGTTTGCTTGGCAGACCTCCAAGATATAGTGTTGTCTCCAACGGTAAAGATATAACCCGTTTGAGAACATGCCATATGTGGGTCAGACAGATATTTAGCATCTGCGTAGCCAATAAAGCGAGAATCAATCATAGGATCATAGGGGGCGGCAACACTCAAAGATTCGTGGGTATAGAACAAGCCTAAATCCGTAGTTCCCTTGAGGTAGTGAAAAATGTCTTTAACATCATTCCAGTGTCTGCGTGTTGGCGCATTGCTGTATCTTGCCAAAAGATTCACAGCGAATGAGATGTTAGGTCTAGTGCACTGAGCCAAGTATAATAAAACCCCAATTTCACTTAGGTAAGGAACTTTAGGTTCTAAAATCTCTTCCTCATCCTCATTTGGACAGAAAGGGTCATGTTTAGCATCTAAAGTCCGAACAACCATGGGTGTACTCGAAGGCTTCGTTTTATCCTCATTAAAACGACACAACACCTTTTGGCTGTAATTCGATTGATGTACTAAGATTCTATTTGAACAATGCTCAATCTCCAGGGTGAGACAATATCGTGTTTTCCCAAGATCCTTCATCTCAAATTCTGATTTCAAGTGTGCAACAATTTCGTCAAACTCTGCGGGAGTCCCGATGAGATTCATGTCATCGACATAAACTACAATGATTGCAAATCCGGAATGTGACTTCTTTATGAACAAGCATGGGCATAATTTGTTGTTCACATAACCCTGACTTGTCAAATATTCACTCAGACAGTTATACCACATCCTCTCGAATTGTTTCAATTCGTAAAGTGACCTCCTGAACCTTATTGAGAGAGTGTTCTGTGGTTTAGAACTATTTGAACCAATTAATGAAAGTCATTTTGGAACTTGCATGTAAATTTTCGTATCTAGATCACCATAGAGATACGCGGTTACCACGTCCATAAGTTGCATATTCAATTTTTCAGAAACTACCAAATTGATTAGGTAGCGGAACATTATAACGTTTATTATGGGGAAATACGTTTCCTCGTAATTAATCCCAGGGCGCTAAGAGAAACCTTGTGCTACGAGGCATGCTTTGTATCGCATTATTTCATTCTTCTCATTATGCTTCCTCACGAAAACCCACTTGTGGCCAACGGGTTTCACGCGTGGTGGTGTAGGAACAATAGGTCCAAACACTTTACGTTTTGCGAGTGAATCGAGTTCGACCTGGATTACTTGGTTCCAGTTTGACCAATCGGTTCTACATCGGCATTCATCGATGGAATGTGGTAAATGTCATCGCTAAGCATAATGTCAGTAGCTACTGAGTACGCGAATGCATCGTCATTCCTATTCTAAACCTCATCCAATACTGCATAGTGGACCGAAATCTCGCGATTCTCAGTAGGCCGGCATGTTTCTTCTTAAGCATCACCGTAATCTGGAATAACCATCTTCCTTTTCCAGGGTTATGAATCCTTTAAACCAAGGAGTCTGCCACGCTTCAAGGTCGGAGCATATGATTGGCTAGCTGCCAATGTACCTTATCACGTGGATTGTGCGGCCTGCCCACCTTCGGGGACAGTCCGGCCTTCCTAGGCAGGTTGTGGATATATGCGGGGTACATCTATCCTTGTAGGCATTTGCAGCGGGTATATGTGATCTTGTCACCTTTGCTAGATCATTAAAAGCATACGGCATGCTTTGAGCAATGCTTTGAAGATCTATAATTCGTCGCACCTCAGTTTCAAACTGGACAGTGCAGAGATCTAAATAAGACATAGTGGGAGCATACCACGACAATTCGTGGCGTTTTATGGAAACGTTAGCATGCTTATCTCTCCCTAACAACGGGAAGACTATCTCATCAAAGTGACAATCAGCAAAACGTGCGGTAAAAAGATCTTCTATCAAGGGTTTTAAGTAGCGAACTATTGATGGCGAATCATAATTGACATTGATTCCCATTTTTCTCTGAGGACCCATTTTGGTACGTAGAAGCGGCTCTATTGGCACATAAATGGCGTGCCCAAACACCTGTAAATACTAGACATCATGCTCATATCCAGTGACCAACTGTAACGGTGAATGTGGTTGAGTAGTTGTGGGCCTTAAGCTGACCAACATAGCTGCATGCAATATTGCATAGCCCCAGGCAGATACCGGCAGTTTGGTTCTCATAACCAAAGTCCAACTATCAAATAAAGACACTTTATGAAAGCTTCTGCCAAGCTATTTTGAGTGTGAATATGGGGTACAGGATGTTCCACATAAATCCTTACTAATATCTAATAATCGTCAAAAGTCTATGACGCAAACTCTCTAGCATTATCCAGTCAAATCGACTTAATCGAATAATTAGGGTGGTGAGCCCTAAGCTTAATGATTTGAGCTAGGAGTTTAGCAAACGCAGTGTTGTGTGTGGACAACAGGCAAACATGTGACCATCTTGTCGATGCAACAACCAACACCATAAAGTATCTAAATGGTCTGCAGGTTTGTTGGATAGGTCCACAAATGTCCTATTGAATCCTCTGAAGAAATTTAAGGGGGTCATGAATAATCTTTGTATATGAGGGTTGAGTATTCAACTTCCTTAAAGAACACGTTTTGCATGGCGGGAGTCCAACATAGGGATGTAACTTATGCCCGTGTGAAGATTTAAGGATACGGCACATCATGTCACATCCAGGATGTCCGAAACAGTCATGCGAAAGCAACAAAGTGTCCTAGAACTCAGGCATAGGGTTGGCCACATTGTGGGCTTTTATGCTGTGATGTGAGATTTACTTGACACTCAAATTAAACCCTCGTTTGACAATTGTAGTAAAATGGATAAGTGAGGGATCGTTCTAGACCGGGGATTAGGAGGGCTTGCTAAAACCTTCTAAATTGACTTAAAAACATAAAAACACAATATAAAACACTATTTAATGCTCGAAGAAAGCAAAACTAAAAATAAGAAAGATTAAGACTAAGATTTCAACGAAATAGGGGGGAATTGGATTTGGACGAATTTAAACTAGAATGAATACTTGGAAACAAAACAAATTGTAAATATGGATTTGACGGAAATGAATGGATGGGAAGCTAGCTAAGGGTTCTTTCTCTACACATGATATTTATGCATATGAATCAATTTCCAGTTATTCCTTCATTGAATTATGAACGACAATGCCCCAAATTAACCGTGACATCACTAGTTAACCCTCAGATTTTCCTTATATTATTGGATTGGATGGCATCATTCGACAACCCAAAACATTCTCAAAAGTTCCCTACATGTCATCATAATAGAGATACAATCGAAGATCATTAAGAATAATGAAAACCATAAGCATTGACAAAGCATTTGCAACTATGACATCATGTTACTCATGCTAAGAATTAAACTTAACGCGATCGTGACAAGCGACCTTCACTACTTTCAAGTATAAGTTAGTAACGATTATGTGAAACCTTCTTAAACTTTAGCCACATATTCATGCATGTTAATTAAGTATCGACCCTCAATCAACAAACACAAATAAGTTAATCATCAAATAGTTAAGCCAATTGCATTCACGAATCAAGAGTTCATAACCGGAATTCATCAATTCATATCACATAAATAATCATGGTATTGAAATCACCCCTAGCCAAAAAGGGTTTAGTTCCTCATAACTTTGAAATCAAAGAAACACCTAAACATTCCAACAACTCAAACTTGAATTGTATGAACGTTTAGGCACTCTTCTCTTCCATTCCTCATATTACAAAACAAAGAGAATTGAATTTAAACATTGAAATCAAAGAAACGCGTAAACATTCCAACAACTCAAACGTGAATTGTATGAACGTTTAGGCCTTCTTCTCTTCGTCTTCGTTGTAGCACAAGGACTAAGGGATGTTGTTGGTGTGTTGAATGGATTGGGGAATTATGGAAATGGAAGAAATGGAGGAGAAAAGGAAGGGAATGGTGTAGAAAATGGAGAGACTCACGGCTAGGGAGAGGATGGAAGTGTTTGTGGTGTGTTGTGTATGAAAATGAGATGTCCATGAATGAATGAATGCAAGGGTATTTATAGGAGTAGTGGAGGGAACATATGGCTATGTCATTTGTAGGTGAAGTAAGTGTGTGAGGTTGGTGAAGTAAGTGGAGGTTGTAGGTGAAGTAGGTGGATGTTGTAGGTGAAGTAGGTGGATGTTGTAGGTGAAGTGGATGTTGTAGGTGAAGTAGGTGGATGTTGTAGGTGAAGTAGGTGGATGTTGTAGGTGAAGTAGGTGGATGATATGTTAAGTGATAAGTGATAAGTGATATGATATGTGGTTATGATATGATAAGTGGTTAAGTGGTGATGATAAGTGATAAGTGATTAAGTGATATGATATGTGGTGATGATAAGTGATAAGTGCATGTGGGTTAACTAATGAAGGAAATGCATGTGCAATGACAATGTGTTAGAATGGATGTGTGTTATGCATGGCATGATTGGGATTAGGAAAGGTTTAAATGTCCTAAAACTAAAGAGAACAAGGTTCCAACACTTTGGCTCCAATTAGGTCTTCAATTTCGTCCAACACTTTGGCTTCAAGCATAAGCTATCCGTCCTTTAGCCCAAAAGTGCTCCAAAAGTCTCCAAAATGCATCTTTTTGCTCCTTTAGCCCTTTGGACCTACAAACACACGAAAATAGCTTAAAGTACTAAAATAACTAAAGAAACATAACGTAAATGTACGAGAACAAGCCATTTAAGTCGCATAAATATGCTCCTATCATGCTGCGAATGGTTATGATGTACAACCCACCTCGGCAGACGTTCCAACTTCTTGTGAATACGCTTCTGGCCATATTCGTATGAAGTGATACAAAGAAATTCAAAACCATTATCTTCAGTGGTTTCAGTATGATATTGATTATCTCGAATATCTCTAAAACTCAGCCATGTTCTTTCGGAATGTGGAGAATAGAGTGGCTCTTTAATGGTCAAGATTGTACCAGTAGACAACATGATACGTGTCTTCTCGTATCCTTCAATCAGGTTGGATGAGCTTGAGAGAGTTCAAATGAGCTTTCTTGGGTATTAAGTTAGTAAAATAATGTCGTTCATGCAAGATGGTGTGCATGGTTGCACTATCTGCTAGACAACTAACTTCCCCACTAGACATACCTAGAAATAAATTGATTGAATTGGTCACATGTATAAATATAATTCCATTCATTCAATTAAGCAATTCGAGAAAATAATATCCATTCAAATAACAATCCATAATTCAAAACAAACCAAAACCAAACAAATTATTCCAAATACTTAGAAAAATTATGCAAAATTAAACCATAAACCTAGAAAAATAGGGGGTTAGGGCCGGCCACTCCTAGTGGGTTCGGCCACTAGGGGTAAACACCATAAAAACATGTCTAATTTATTCATCCATAGGAGATGACGCCTCCTAAAAATCTGATATCTCCATTGATGTAGTTGCATCTTCCGGATGATCCACATATGCAAAGTTAGACCCACGACGGGAATGATACTTAGCAATAGCCTCAGGGGAAGCTCGGCATATGCATGACCAATGATCCCTTGATCCACAGTGATAACACATGTCCAGTTTAGTAGAAGCAGGCTGAACGGGAGCTTTGCTCTTGTTCTTGAAGTTTAGGGCGTTAGGGGCTAGTGGTGGACGCTACCGGGTCACATTGCTTCCCTTAGGTGCGGCACTCTATTGACCTTAGGCCCATGGTGGGGCTTGTCGTCCATTGCCACGGCTATGACGATTATTTCGTCGTTTATGGCTGCTAGAATTAATCGCATGTGCTTCAAGTGCAGCGTTCGAGCTAATTGGTCAAGCTTGAAGATTCTTTATCAAAAGTTGGTTCTTCTTTTAGCGAGAAGTAAAACAGATATCAAATCCAAAAACTTGGTGAATTTATGTGCCCTATATTGTTGTTGCATGACAATATTGATGGCATGGAATGTCGAATAGGTCTTCTGTAGGAAATCTGATTCGGTTACTTCCATTTTGTAGAATTTCAATAGTGAACAGATTCTACAAACTTTAGAGTTGTATTCATTCACAGACTTAAATTCCTGAAAGCGAAGATGTTGCCAGTCGTGTCTTATTTCAGACAAGTATATGTATTCTAGTGATCGAAACAGTCGGCTAGAGCAAGCCAGAGGGTGCGTGGGTCTTCCTCAGCGAGATACTCAGTCTAAAGTGCATTATGGATGTGTCTTCGAATAAAGGTCATTGCAGTAGCCTTCTAAGCTTCGTCAACAGGTTTGTCGGCGATAAGTGTCTCGATGGTGGCACTAATACCCTTTGCAGTCAGATGAAGTTTCACGTCTTGAACCCAGTTCAGATAGTTTCTTCCAGAGACTTCTAGAGCAGAGAAATCGAGCTTGTTCAAGTTCGACATGTCCCTAAAACAGAGGGAAAACGTGATTAGTCATATGGTAAGCCATATACACATATTGTAGAACATGCAGATTCTATAGACATGTATCGGTTTAATTTATGCATGAAAACTACAAGTTTCTTGTGGTATGTTTTGAATGAAAACTTCAGGTTTCAAAGGCACTAAATTTTAAAAACTACAAGTTCAATTTAGTTTTTATGAACATTTAGTTCATAATGAGAGGTTCCCACAAAAAACACAGAATACAATATACTAATTTAAATATAATGTATTTGAGGTTCTTTGGGAACTCAAGTGTGAGAGCTTCGTTACTATGAAAGTATGTCACGATTCAAAATATAAAAATAAATTATTGAATCGTTAATGTCCAAATATGATCTTTAGGTTAATAATTTTGGATTCATTATCAGATTAATGGATTGCATGTCACATTTAATTAATTCAATAATTCGGGCCATACGGGATCAATTGTAGAAGCTAAATAATATTAAAATAATATTATTGGATCAAAAATATAGCCCCAAAAATATTTGGGCTCGGGTTGGGTGCCTTGAGTAAAAGGCAAGGCCCAAAAGGGCCACGAAAGTAGGTTGTAGGCCACAAGTGGGGGCAACGGGAGAAACCCTAGCAGCAGCAACAGTAGCTGGGTTTCAATTTTGGCCTAGGGGAGGGCACGGCACAAGGCCCAACGAAAGCTGGCCAGTGGGTTTGGCGCGAGAAGCCCAACCATATGGGCTGGTTACAGGTGATGCGCGGAGTAGGCTGCAAGGACCAAGCCCAACCTTGTGGGCTGGCGTGGAGGACACGGTCCTGACGCTAGCCAAGGTGTAGGCTGCTGGCCTAGGCAACACAAATCCCAGCAACCATAAATGTTGCTGCGTGCAGGGGGAAAAACCCAGCCAATTTGGGCTGGTTGAATGGCACAGCCATGGTGCAAACGGGCAAAGGGCTTCAGGCCCATCTGTGTGCACAATGATGGTGCGGTGGGTGTGCCGCACCATGTCTAATGTCCCTTTTTTTCGAAATCCCTTAGGGTTGAGGAAGTCCTAAATATGCTTCTAATTTAATTCCATACATTGACTCACATATTCCACATAACAATTTAATTGTACGATGCATGAAACATATATATATTGACAAATATACGAACATATACAATATATATATATATATATATATATATCTCGAAAGGAAAATATAAGCATAGAGGGGTTCATGCATCATAGGGAATGTTTTCATGTTTCGTGGACGTTTCAAATATGATTCACCCCATTATGCCTTTATTTATAGTAGTAGAATAGGTAGAAACCTTTCCCTTTAGGATTACAACATTTAATAGGTAATCAACTCCTAATAGGACTATAAGATACATTCTCATATCTACTAGGATTTACACAATCACATTCATATTCTAAATATAATTGCAACAAAACTAACTTAAAATCCATGAACCATTAGAGAACCAATTTCTTGTTTTTCTTTATTAATTTGTCAAATATTTTAAACCTTTAGATATAAATAACTATAATCTTGTGATCAATATGCATTTGGTCCTTATAGTTTCTCAAAGACATAGAAACAGCAGGACTCAATTGATTTGTAATTTTCATCCGAAAATAGTTCCTTCCCTCAATTGGCATGGCAGGATCTTGTTTTATAAGGTTATTTTATCTTTTAAAAAAGTGTGGCGTCATCCCTGTTTTTATAAGGAAAAATGTTAGATGCTTATCTACTTCATCGGTAATTATGTTTGTATATCACTTCGTTACATGGTGACTAATCATCAGTTTAGGGGTTTTTTGTCTTTTTATTTTATTTTTTTTTTTTTTTTCTGGTTTAGTTTTTCACGGAGGACGTCACCTGGATAAGTTGTGGTTATATTGTGAATGAGTCATATATATATCATCCAAGCTCCGAATCGTTGAACTTAAACTTAACGCACACTTGTATGCTCTCTCGTATAAATTAGCCTTATTAATCAAGTTGAAAGACGACTCAGCACGTAAGAATATATCCAATGCCAGTAAGTTGCCACCCAGTAAGTTGCCACCACCGTCCAAAGTGATGGGATCTTTTTGTTCAGATTACGTTATCTCAAGGAGATAATATGTCCTATTAAATCGGGGATTCTTATGGCCTCTCAAGTCCAATATTGCCGACTAAATGTTAGATGTGAATGTAAAAAAAGTCTCGTATCAGTGAAAGGAGAAACTTTACAAAAGTTTATAAGAAGTCGTACTATTCTCCATAGTCAATTGGTTTTATGGTGAAACCTCAATTTTTTCATGTTATCAAAGCAGATTGGCTCATGTGTGAAGCCCGACAGCCACACGTGCTCCACATCTTCCAATTCGTGTTGTCCATGTGTTTAACTTGAAAATTCACTACACATGAAGGGGCATGTGAAATATGAAGGTAAAAGAGTGAAAGAAGAAACCTTGCAATGATTTATAAAGTTAGACTATTCCCTATAAACAATTGGTTTATGGTGGAACCTCAACTTCTTCACTAAAAAATGTTTACCTTGCTCACAAGAAAAGGGGTTTCTGAATAATGCTTCCATTCTCCTTTTGGAGATGAGCTTGTTCCTCCGTTTCCAAATAACATATCTTGCACGTAAAAATTTCATATCAGAACTGTTGAATTTCTTAATCTTCATTTAAAGATCACTCTTACAAAAATTCATATTGAATTGGATATCGTTTAGCCATCCAAATATATCAAATAAATATTTCATCATTAATAAATTACTTGGTACATACACCTTTGATTTATTGATACGTTTAAATGAATAAACAATCTCCGATTTGAATGATTTTTTGTAAGGATGATCTTTAAATGAAAGTTTAAGCAATTGTGTTGTTTCGATTATGAAATTTCTACGGTGAATATACGTTATTTGCAACTGGAAAAATAAGCTCATCCCAAAAAAAGAAAATGCAACTATTTTCACAATATTATTATTATAAGCTACATAAAATGATAGAAATATAATTTATAAATAAAACGTAATTAGTTGAAAATAAAGGAACTAACCACCTGGCAATTCACCAACCTTCATCCAAACTTTGCTCCACCACATTGGAAGTGCAACGCGTGATTGAATGATGTAGCAATTAGCAATACATTGATTGAGACCATACGTATCGCGCGTGCGTATACTGCATCACCTTCGTTAGTGGCTTCAACACTAGCTGTTATTGTATATTTTCCTTTCTAACTTTATGCTAAAATCCAACAGCAACTAGACTGTATTTAATAAATTTATTTAGAAACCAAATAACTCTGAAGTTAATGGTATTTATTTATTTATTTATTTTGACTTCTCACTGTGGTCACTCACTTTTGAAATTTTTTTTAAAGGAAAAAAAAAAAAAAACAGAAACCACAATAAAATGTTACGGCGCCTAGTGACCTCTACTATATTAACAATTAGGAAGCGTCGACAAGATGAAGGAACTTGCTTAAAAATACTAGAAAATTGCAAGATAAACTCCCCAGCAACAAAACTCTTTTTTTCAGTATATACACATGTCAAATTTCATAAGATCGCCAAAATTTTAAATTTTAATATCTATTTATTCAACATTTGTGCATTCCTTGATCATCAAGTGACCAATAAAACATTAATTTAATCTCTTCATTTGAAGTTAATGGTATTTATTTATTTATTTATTTTGACTTCTCACTGTGGTCACTCACTTTTGAATTTTTTTTTAAAGGAAAAAAAAAAACAGAAACCACAATAAAATGTTACGGCGCCTAGTGACCTCTACTATATTAACAATTAGGAAGCGTCGACAAGATGAAGGAACTTGCTTAAAAATACTAGAAAATTGCAAGATAAACTCCCAGCAACAAAACTCTTTTTTTCAGTATATACACATGTCAAATTTCATAAGATCGCCAAAATTTTAAATTTTAATATCTATTTATTCAACATTTGTGCATTCCTTGATCATCAAGTGACCAATAAAACATTAATTTAATCTCTTCATTTGAACTTTTATTTAAAAAAAAAAAGGATAAATTTTCTTTGGAAATAAGTAAAGACCAACGAAAATAATTGATAACTAAAGAATTGTTAGAACTATCATGCATTTGGTTTTGCAGTCCTCTTCTCATGGATCCAAATGATGAACACATTGACGGTTCCGATACCGATGATGTGACATCCCACATCGCCCAGGGGTGTGATCCTTAAATATATATTCTCATCCCTACCTAGCACGAGACCTTTTGGGAGCTCACTGGCTTTGGGTTCCGTAGGAACTCCGAAGTTAAGCGAAAAGGGGGCTAGAGCAATCCCATGATGGGACAATTTGGTATCAGAGCCTAACCCTGGCCATGGTGTGCCGACGAGGACGTCGGGCCCCTAAGGGGGGTGGATTGTGACATCCCACATCGCCCAGGGGTGTGATCCTTAAATGTATATTCTCATCCCTACCTAGCACGAGGCCTTTTGGGAGCTCACTGGCTTCCGGTTCCGTAGGAACTCCGAAGTTAAGCGAGAAGAGGGCTAGAGCAATCCCATGATGGGTGACCCACTGGGAAGTTGCTTGTGAGTTCTCAAAAACAAAACAGTGAGGGAATGGTAAGCCCAAAGCGGACAATATCGTGCTATGGTGGTGGAGCGGGCCCGGGAAGTGATCCACCCCAAGCCGGGATGTGACAGATGAACACATTACGTACCCAATAATATACATCTCTCATTTCACACAGTGTTTTACATAGAAATACTGGTTCAAATCTGCATAACTAAAATCTTATATAACAACCCCCATTCGACAATCAACTAGCTAAAACACTTGAAATTAAAAAGGATATTAAGATCAATATGATACATTTGACTTTGATATAATTTAATAATGCAAGATAATTATAGAAGCCACCCCTTCTATTTTGTTCTCCTAGAAACAGCATAGCTCCTACTTCTCGGGTACACATCTCTCTTGACCTGGACTTCTTCAAATTCACACGCCTTGTCTTCGTCAATCCTTCCGATTCCAACACTTCGACTGCGAGGCATGGCGTTGGGCACTCCAGCCACCGGAGGCTGCCTAGGAAGCTGCGCTTTTCGAGCAAGATCGAGTTCAATTTTATTCCTTAAGCTCCTAGCAGAAGCGGCCCTCGTAAGCTCTCTGTTATCTTCGTTATCGGCAGTGCTTGAATTGGTAGAGCTTGTGCTGAAGCTTCTAGGCAAAGAAATTGGGACCTGGGCACCGGGGCATCCCATGGCCGTGCCGTAATCGAATTGACCGGAGCACTCGGTCATGCTCATGATGTAGAAATCCCTGACCTTGATTAAAACCCTTAGGGGGGTCTTCATGAACTTTGTTAGTCTGCTTTCCTTGCTAGGTTTCTTCATGTTTGCCATGATCGAGCATGGAACTGTAGCTAGTCTTGGAAATTTGTATACCGAATAGTTTTGGCTTTTGTGATCTCTCCCCTACGCAAGAAACAAGTGCGTACGAATATATCAAGGAAAAGTGGGAAAGTGAGCAATAATATATATAGAATTGTGGAGATTACATATTAGCTGTTATTGGTACAGCAGTGTCTTAAATAACAACCACTTTAAGATGAAAATGTGATTTACAAATTTATCCTTATGCAGAATGACTTTTAAAGACTTGACTATTAATACTACGGTTTAGTGATATTCCTGAAAATCTTTAAGTTCGATTCTCAACATGTTATTATTGCTGGTACAGTGTGAGGCTTAGCCCTATTCCCCACTCCCACCCCACCCCCTCAGCTAGATTCTATCCTTTGTTTAAAAAAAAAGTCTTAAATCCCAACCACTTTAAGATGAAAATGTGATTTACAAATTTATCCTTATGCAGAATGACTTCTAAAGACCTGACCATTAGTACTACGTTTTAGTGATATTCCTAAAAATCCTTAAGTTCGATTATGCAAAATGACTTCTAAAGACCTGACCATTAGTACTACGTTTTAGTGATATTCTTGAAAATCCTTAAGTTCGATTCTCGACACGTTATTATTGCTAGCCCAATGTGAGGCTTAGTCCCCTTCCCTACTCCCACCCCACCCCCTCAGCTAGATTCTATCCTTTGTTTAAAAAAAAAAAAAAAAAGTCTTAAATCCCAACCACTTTAAGATGAAAATGTGATTTACAAATTTATCCTTATGCAGAATGACTTCTTAAGTCTTGACTATTAGTACTATGGTTTAGTGAAATTCCTGAAAATCCTTAAGTTCGATTCTCGACGAGTTTACTGACCCAGTGTGAGGCTTAGCCTCCTTCCCCACTCCCACCCCACCCTCTCAGCTAGATTCTATCCTTTGTTTAAAAAAAAGTCTTAAATCCCAACCACTTTAAGATGAAAATGTGATTTACAAATTTATCCTTATGCAGAATGACTTCTAAAGACCTGACCATTAGTACTACAGTTTAATGATATTCCTGAAAATCCTTAAGTTCGATTCTCGACACGTTATTATTGCTAACCCAATGTGAGGCTTAGCCCCCTTTCCCACTCCCACCCCACCCCTCTAGATTCTATCCCTTGTTTAAAATAAAACCCACTCCCACCCCACCCCACCCCCTCAGCTAGATTCTATCCTTTGTTTATAGATTCTATCCTTTGTTTAAAATAAAACCCACTCCCACCCCACCCCCTCAGCTAGATTCTATCCTTTGTTTAAAATAAAAAAAAATATAAAAAAAAATCATCCAATCAAGTTTCACCACGTAATATTTGTTATGGTTGACCAACAAAAAATAGAACATTTAGAATCGCAACCCAGCCTTGGTGGTAAAGTGCTATATAGTATTGATCCTCAATTCCTCATGACTTTGGGTTCGAAGGCTTGTAAAGAACAATCAGAATGCCCTCCCCCATGTAAACCCCATCAAGTCCACACCCACCGCACGTTCTCGGTCCTCCCCCACAGCGGTGTCGATGTCAGCTCGCTATGGGTTGCCAATCGCCATGTCCGCCAACGTCTACTCTCTTTCTCGTTGTGGTGCATTTTGGGGGACGGTTTTGAGGCTAGGTTTCTACCGTTTGGGGGGATGTTGGTCCCCATGAACAAATAATTTGTTAATTGTTTTTACTTATTTATATATTTTATTTTTATATAGTAAGGGAAAGTAAAAAGAATTAAAAAATGTGGAGGTCATTTTGGGAAAAATAGTTGGTAGAAAAATAGTGTTTTCACTTTTTAAAATTTATCAGTGAGTAAAAAAACAAGATAGGTGGGAAAATAAGAAATGTGAGTTAGTCTAGTAGGCCCGTCTTTATATTCTTGGGGTATTTTTTCATTGGAAGGGGTTTATAATGGATATAGTTGTAGCGCAACATATATCGATAGAGAGGTTGGAAAAATTATTGTATCATCACATTTAATTATACAAGGCATCGTTTGATACGTAGAATTGATTTGACTTGGACTGGATACAGGGATTGGTTTGGCTTGGCTGGGATTGATTCTACTTAGGCCCCTCACTATAAATGGTGTAAACCTAGTAGGAAAGGTATAATCTCAACTTAATTATCCTGTGCCCTGATACCGCATATGATCTTTATTGTTATTGTTCCTTGGTAGCTTTTGCCCTGATACATGCCCAAGGAAAAAGCCTAGAGAAGCTGTTTGTCAAGTTGGTGCGGGAGGGACCAAGAGAGAATGGTACGTGGTCGATGGGGGTGGGGTTGGGTTTGTAAGGTGGGTTTTTTTCCTATCTTTATCCTTTTTAGTTTTTGTGGAGGGTGTTGTGTTAGTAATTAGGGTAAAATTAGAACTTAAGGTGTTAAAAAAAATTTTGGGGTAAACTTGAAAGGGTGTGGAAGTTGAACAAAAAAAAACTCAATTATAAACCTGGACAACTAACATAATAAGGTGGATTGAGATTTTTGATGTCGGGTGTAGTTTCAGCTTGTGCAGTCAAGGATCATTTGAAGTCGCCTTTAGGCTCGTGCAAGCCAGAAGCGTTTGATGTCGTCTGTAGTTTCAGCTTATGCAGGCAAGGAGCACTTGGTGCCTTGTGTAATTTTAGCTCGTGCACGTAGCAAATGTTTGACGTCGCCTTTTAGGCTTGTGCAAGCGAAGAGCATTTGGTGTCGAGAACACTTGGCATGAATCTGCTTTTGAACCACATTATTACTAGCCCTTAAGTCCACCCCATCCTTCTTAGTGAAGATAATATTGTTTAAAAAAAAATAATTAATCAAGCAAATTATCTTTAATATATTTGATTTTACTCAAAGTAATCAAAGAAAAAACTCCTTAATTATGTTTTCAACCATAGTTTAATTTGGTGATTATTTTGCTTCTACCAGATATCGAGACGTGTCGCTCTCAATGACTCGTCAGTGACTCGTCCAACTTTGATGAGCCACATGCTATGCCGTGTGTACAATTTGAAAGACCCACTATGCGCGCCACATAAGCCTTAGCAAGTCATAATTGGTGAACATTTGTTTCACTGAAATTTTGATGTCTATAGGCCGAACTATGTTCATTATAAAGACACTCATCTCCTTTGAGTACCTTTTTCTCTACTGCCTGATACAGATTCATGTACTTATACTCTTACCAATATAGTTGAAGCGGCCCAAAACCTGTGCACAAGATCCTGAACTTTGCAGTGAATTAAGCAACATTGTCTTCAGGTTGTAGAACCCTAAGCTGAGAGGTGTTCCTTCCTCGAACTGTAGTCGTTTAAGTACAAAAGTTAGCAGCTCATTCAACATCACCACCACCCCATCTATTCTACTCGCCCAACATAATTTGATCGTGAGTTGGCACACCTGTATTCACAAGAAGGATATAGGTAGCTTAATTGTTACTCGACCTGCACGTCCATATAAGTTTTTTAATTTTTAGAATCAACAAATTCACACACAAATCATGTAAGAAATATATAAATATAGGGTGATGCTATCCACACATATTAACATTTTTTCAAGAGAGTAAGTGACGGCAGGACGGCAGGGCGGCAGGACTGAACAAATTAGAGGGATCGTGGACTTTCTCAAATTGAAGCCATACACGAAATAGTACTTGATTTGATTAATAGATACCTTAAAATAAAATTAAAAACAGAACATTACGAAAAAATAATAATAACTTGAAGCATACCTGGGGAATAAGGTTCGTTGAGTTTTCTATGCCTACAACGACATACCCGCAACAAACTGCCTTACCAATGTTAAAATTCCATTGGGTATTCATAAATAAAAACCTTTATGATTATACTTGCACAATCTATAAAATAAACAATTTGGTATCTCAATTTTTATTAATTGATTTATCAGTCTGTACAAACACTACAAATTTTGAACGGCATGCCACCCCATTTTCTAATCACAAATCTCAAAATTTAAACTACAAAATTTAAATTTGAGATTTGTACAATGAATAAGCACAAACTTCAAAATTTAAATTTATTCAACGATAATTAAGTATTGTGGTAAGCAATACCACCACTTGAGGGTGGTGAGAAAACATGCACTCATTTTACACTTATACCTTCTGAAACTCAATCTTTGTCTCACTTTGCTTTATGAAATTTTAAATATCTCACTTAACCCCCTAAGTGTTTATAGCATATGTCTCACTTAACCCCTAAACCCGGTACTCCACATGTCATACCACAAGTGCAGGAAATGATATATTTATTGTATCCCTACACTGATTTTATAACACATAGAGTAAATATTTAAATACAAAACACTTTGAAAAATTTCTCTATTACTTGATGTTATTTCTTTTAATATCGATGTTGAATTTTGGACGTTTGATTTATGGCATGAATATATTGTTATGTTAATTAATTCATTCAGTAGTGCTAGGTAGACTAATTTTTTAGATCGCATTTGCAAACAATATAACGTTTCACTAATAGGGAAATAAGCAAGTTAGTCAACACTTAAATAATAATCCAAACATCAACAACTACGCCTTTGTTGTAAATTTCTAGTTTAAGTGAGATTGTGTAAATTCTAGATTAGATTTTATTCTAGTTATTCTTTCCTATATGGACTTGTATTCCTTGGAGAAGAAGGATTTCTTATCACTCTATAAAGGCATTGCGTAGGAGGAATAACACACATTTCTCTACACAACCCTACAAATACATCTCTCTCTATATTCTCTCTGTGTCGCCGATCCCATTCCCCTGTCAGTTAAATATAAGCGACAAGGAATGTTGCATTCTCCAAGGAACGTTGGTTACACATGTGCTTGTTGTCCACAAGGAACATTGCATTTTCCAAATTGTTGGCCCAACTTATCAAGCTTAAGGCTCACCTCCCTGATTATTTGATCAAATCTATTCAATTGGATAATGTTGGAGAATTCACATCTAAAACTTTTGATGACTATTACATATCGGTTGGGGTTGATGTTGAACATCATGTACCTCATGTTCACACCCAGAACGGCCTGGTAAAGGCATTCATTAAGCATTTTCAAATGATTGCTTGATCGTTAGTCATACGTACCAAGTTCTTGATCGCTGCTTAGGGCCATGCAATATTGCACTCAGCCATATTGGTTCGCTTGAGACCTGTTGCGACCCAACCATATAGCGCCCTTCAGTTGATTACCGGATACGAACTCGACATATCACATCTGCGCATTCTTGGTTGTGTGGTCTATGTGCCGATTTCGCCACCCTTACGTTAAAAAGTGAGGCTTCAGCAAAGGATGGGAATCTATGTCGGATTTGATTCTCTTTCAATTATTCGTTACTTAGAACCTTTGACATGTGATTTGTTTGCCACTTGTTTTGCGAATTGTCACTTTTATGAGATAGTCATCCCGTCGTTAGGGGGAGATAAGAACGTCAACGTTCTTGAAGAACGACGCGAATTATAGTGGCATTTAGATCCTCGCACCGCTCAATCTGAAACTGAAGTGTAGCGCATATTAGATCTTCAGAGCATAGCTTAGAGGATGCCATATGCTTTCATCGATCTAGCACGAGTGACAAGATCACATATTCCAGTTGCGAATGTTCGTGCAAAGATGGATGTACCAAATATACGATGGACTTTCCTCCTGGAGGCTGGGATGCCACTTTGGCCAATCAAGGTGCATTAACAGCTAGCCAATCATCTGCCCCTGCACATAAGCATGGCAGACCACTTGGTTCAAAGGATTCACACTCCGAGAAGAGGAAACCCACGGTATAGGCACCTAAAGAGCTTACCGTGAATCCGACTTTCACCTACTCATTTTATCCAACTCATGAGGAAATTCTAAATTACAGAAGCATCCTTAAAGAGACGAATCCACCTCTCGAGAATCGTGAAATTTCATTCTATGATGCTAGCTTAGATAATGTTTGGTGTAGAAATAAGATGATCGTCGACGATGCATTAGTATATGCATTAGCTACTGAGATCATGTTGAGCGATGACATTGACCCTTGTTCCATTGATGAATGTTGACGTAGAACCAATTGGTTAAACTAGAAACAAGCAATCCAAGTTGAATTCAATTCACTTGCAAAACAAAAGGTGTTTGGACCTGTAGCTCATACTTCTCCACGTGTGAAGCCTGTTGGCTATAAGTGGGTTTTCGTTCGGAAGCGGGATGAGAAGAACGAAATTGTGCGTTACAAAGCTCGTCTTGTTACACAAGGCTTCTCACAACGCCCCGGGATTGACTATGATGAAACTTATTCACCCGTTATGGATATGATTACTTTTTGTTACCTTATTAGTTTGGTAGTTTTCGAAAAACTGAGTATAAAGCTGATGGACGTAGTAACTACGTATCTCTGTGGGGATCTTGATATGGAAATTTACATGAAAGTTCTCGAAAACTTACATTGACTGGATCAATAATATCTAAACACCAAAACACTTTCTCAATTCAGCTGAGGTGTTCACTCTACAGTTTAAAGCAATCCAAAAGAATGTGGTATAACCATCTGAGTAAGTATTTGACTAGTCAAGAATATACGAACAACGAACTATGCCCTTATGTGTTCATTAAGAAGTCACATTCTGGTTTTATGATTGTTGCAATATATGCAGATGACATAAACCTCATCAGAACTCTTGAAGAGCTCACGAGAACTATCGCGCACCTGAAGTCGGAATTTGAGATGAAAGATCTAGGAAAGACTCAATATTATCTCAGTCTCGAGATAGAGCACTATTTGGATGGAATCTTAGTACATCAAACAAACTACACCCATAAGGTGTTGCGCCACTTTAACGAGGATAAAGCGAAGCCTTCAAGTACTCCTATGGTCGTTCGATAGCTAGATGCAAAATGAGACCCCTTCCATCCGAATGAGGATGATGGAGAGATTTTGGAGCCCGATGTTCCTTATCTAAGTGCGATAGACGCTTTATTGTACTTAGCTCAATACACTAGACCCGACATTTCCTTTGCTATTAATCTTTTGGCTAGATACAGTAATGCGCCAACACTCAGACACTGGACTGGTGTTAAGGAAATCTTCCGCTACCTTAAGGGTAATACGGATCTAGGCTTGTTCTATCCCTACGGATCCTCAAGTGATGCCGCACCCTCTTAGCTCGAGTCGATTCTCACCTTGTTGGTTATGTCGACGCAACATACTTATCTAACCCGTTAAAGGCACCGCAATCTCTTGGAGTTCAACTAAACAAACCTTAGTTGCCACTTTGTCTAACCATGAAATTCTTGCCTTACTTAAAGCAATTCTGGAATGCTTTTGGTTGAGAGCAATTGTGGGCCATTTTCAAAGCTCATGCAATCTTTACCTAGTCCTTAATGTCCCGATGATGATTTATGAAGACAACGCAACATGCGTTGAACAACTCAAGAAGGGTTACATCAAAGAAAACAACACCAAGCACATTGCGCCAAAGTTCTTTTTCTCACATCAACAACAAGAGAGAAGATTGAAGTCACGCAAATCCATTCACAAAACAATCTGGCCAACCTCTTCACCAAATCACTACCGAAGACAACATTTCAGAAGCTTGTTCAAGGAATTGGTATGCGTAAACTTTCTGAGTTGTAACATTACTAAGTTCTCTTTGGAATTGTGTCAAACTCAAGGGAAGCATCCTGAAGTATACTTGATTGATCTTAATGTACTCTTTTGCCTACGATTAGGAGCATTTTTCCCACTGGGTTTTTCTACCTAACTAGGTTTTGACGAGGCACCCACCTTGTGTTGATCATATCCCTGATGACGTCTCGTAGACGTTTCATTTGACTTTGCATTACTCATGCATTTTTCCTTAGACTATGAGTTTTGTCCCTTCTTGGGTTTTTACGAAAGCCATAGGGGTTTTTTGTGAGACTTACTTTCTTATGCAAGTTCCTACCTTATTGAGAATAGCGTGTTCCTAGAATCAATGCCGACGAGTCGACTTCCTCAATCTCTACATGATGCCGAATCTACTTGAGTATTTACACACTCAAAGGGGAGTGTTGTAAACTTCTAGTTTAAATGTGATTGTGTAAATCTTAGATTATATTTGATTCTCGTTATTCTTTCCTTTATGGAGTTGTATTCCTATAAATAAAGGCATTGCGCAGAGGGAATAACACACATTCCTTTACACAACCCTACAAACATATCTCTCTCTATGTTCTCTCTGTGCCGCCAGACCCCTATCCCCAGTCAGTTAAATATAGGCCACAACAACCTTATCATTTATAAAATATTATTTAAATCATGGTCTCTCTAACGTTAGGGAAATCATCTTAAAGACCTCAACTTAGTTTTGATACAACCCTCAAAATCTCAGTCGACAGTGACACTACTTAAATGGGATATGATATGTGGCATACCTTAGATTTATATTTCTTGGGATGGCTCGGCCGAGGCCGGGAGGATGTGATTCAAAAGAGTAGTGTTTTTTTTAAATCAATTGGTTTGAATAAAAGTCTGCAATTGCAAAGATAGACAATTGTTATAAAATCTTAACCAAAACCCGAAAAAAAAAAAAAAAAAAAAAAAAAAAAAAAAAAAAAAAGAAGCCTGAGTTGCTATGTATCCATCTCAAACAAATGGATCAGCATGGATCAGCAGGTCATGATAGTGCATGCCACGTTTGTTTTCAACTTTAAAAATGGAAAATTGACAAAAAGTGATCAATTCGTTATTTTAATCCATTTAAAATTTGAATCAATTTATGTCGTCTTTAAAATTGACTATCGTACATTAATTTAATCTTCCGTTAGATCTAGATCATTTTAAGCGCCCCTTTTTATACGAGGTGAATTATAACACCTGAATCTAGTATTAGCTCTGCAAAGACGCCCCCATCTTATGTCTTTAACTCACACAACAAACGAACAAAATGGTTTAGGCACTTCTAAGTGCACCCTACACTTTGATCACTGCACTGTTACCCAGTATGTACTGACTAAAAATTTGAAAAACTTAAAAACTAGCCATCGGGGACAACCCCTACTTGTGAAGATCTCATGTAACCAATTCACTACGTTGTAATTGTTTGTTCAGTAGTGGACCTATAGTTAGGCTAAGGTGGGCTGGTCTAGGCCGAAGTTTGAAATGTTAAGAAACTAATACTAATTTCGAGACCTCCCAAACAATTTTACACAAATTAGCTCAGCCTACCAAGAAGAAATTAGTCACCCCACTACTCAAGATTCTCCCCAAATTGAAGTCACTCAGCCACCCCTCCATGACTAACGCATTTGAAGCTTTTAGTTAATAAGGAAATAAGGAAATTTTCTTAGAGCTTTGTAGGTAATAATGAAATAGTAGCCCACCTGTATAAATATTTATAGTTTCGTCCTTGCGTTTATTGCACGAGTACTGTTGCACTTTTCGAACAATTGAAAAACATTTTTTGGACAATAACGTCATTGTTGATGAGGATTTTTTTTTGTTGGAAAAATATGACGATGTGGATGTTACTTCTCCTACAAGAATTTATACATGATAAATATTAGTAAATGGCAATTTCCATTGACATGGTAAATCATATAAAATACTAAAACAACAACAAAATATTTATATTTTGTAGGGTAGAAACAGTTCTTCATTGATTCTTGATTAGAGCGAGGTTTTAGGTTGAGGTATGTAATTAAGTTCATTGACCTCAAGAGTATATTTCACCTCTTGTAGACAATGTCTCAGGATAGTAGATTATGGTACCCTACCTTTCAAGATACCACCTATGATCCTTGTAAGCTCACACTTGCGGTACTTTGATCGGATAAACAACCTCATTCTTTCCCTTGATATGAAATATGTGAACAATATAACATAACTTTCAAGAATGATGATTTTATAGGAGATAGAAAAGAGAAGAAAGCATTGTCATCTTTTCGCTAGAGAGATTACCAAGTTTATAATAGAACTATTACAAAGAGATGTTGGCCAATAAATGAGATTTATTCAAAAAGCATGTATTATTATACAATAAAAGTCTAACATTATTACCTCCAACGTTAGGATATAATGAAAATATCAGTTTTTGCTTTAGAAAGAAAACTGATATCATGACATGTTAAGCTGCACAAGATCAATTAGCTAATTAACAATATGAGTCATTTAGTATTACGGTTTAGTGGTATTCTTCTTCACGTGTAAGTAAGAGGTCTTAAATTCGGTTCTCGCCAAAGGCGAATTTGAGACACATTATTGCTAGTTTATTGTGAGGCTAAACATACCCCTTCCCATTAGTGTAGAATATCAGTGTTATAAACTAGTATTTTATTTTTTTTATTTTTTTAACAAACAATATTATCTACACTAATGAGTGGAAAATAAGTTAAACCTTACAATGAGCTAGCAATAATGTGGTTATAAACTAGTTAATGCATCAGTTTTGATTTCAAAGCAAAATTGAAATTAGGATTAAGGTGACCAATAAAGAGTTGTATTTTGAAATCCCCCACATATTCACATATTTCAAAATACAAGTCAATTCACAAGAAGATAATTTGAGAAATATAAGGATAGTGAGAACAGAGGAACTGCCGAGGGAAAGTGAGAAACCAATGCATTAGAATTGGTGTCTTCCAAAACTATAAACCAGTCATATGAGTTAGCCGTAACTCACAAAAATTTGGTGAAAAATAATTTTTTTTATGAACTAAGATTTTTTTATATGAATCATAAGACTAACCCTTACATTGAATCCTCAAAATCAAAGCATATTCCAGCGGATTGGGATGAATATATAGGCCATGTGCCCACCTAGATATCTATGAATGCTTTAGAGAACTTGCCTAAGCTCTCATTAGAAACAGCCCCACTTCCATACTCATAGGTGAATCCATTAATACACTACAGTCAATCACATCATCCATATATGAGGGCTATGGAATTAATCATTAAAAAAAATAAGTTCAGCCTTGCCTGCTGCAGCAGTAATATCAAGCATAATAGTACTTTGTTTTTATTTGTGAACTATACGACACACCAAAAACGATAGGCGTTGTTACTAAAATAAAAAGATACTCTTACTGTATAATTTCTCTCTTATGTTAGGGCACTTCCGTATTTTACGTATTAAGATTTTTCAGAAGGACAAGAATTAAGATTTTGTATGTGATCTTTCCTATAATCTTCTGGGCTGTAAGATTACTTCCTGTTTGTTTATTGCTGTCCTATTTGCTTCATATGTAGGTCTTTACCAATATATCAATCCACGTTCCTTATTTAGTACGAACATAAACTTAAGCTGAAACAATAAACTTTGACTATCAATAACAAAGATAAATTAACCATGCATGTGTAGTGTAGTGGAGATGGAATGAACCAACCCTATATGAATTCAACCAACCGTCGTAAGTTCTCTCTTGCTTGTATTACGTCAACACGAGTTTCCATCTTTAACCGTTTTCTGCCCCTACTTCTTAAATCGAACCTTCTTTTTTTAGCTTTTCTTCCTAACAAAACACCTCCTTAACTTCTTGTCCTTAGTTATATTAACTTGTAAAGATAGAATGGAAGAAGAAAAAATTAAAATGTGATTTTAGTAATGGAAACTTAATTTCTTTGTATAAAACTCGATATAACTTTTGACTTGAATAAAACTCAGTGACTAGACACCACATAAGTAAATTCATTAATTATGTTTGACTTCACACATTATACATCTTTTGGATGCCTAAAATACCCCTATTTGAATGTTTGATGTACATAATTAGTTTCATGTGGATTGTAGGATTAATGATTTTACAAAATAATAATAAAAAATAATTAATATTATAAATTTAGGGTTGTGATATCCACACACCCTATTTTACTTCTCATACACATTTTTAATTTTCGACCGTCAGATCGAATGAATGGAAGAAGATCAACGGACAGAAAATATTAAGGGTGCTTTAGATTTTGGCCCTTACAATTCATTATTCCTAGATAAAAACTCATCTAGGTATAAAGGTCCGATAAAAGCCCAAATTTAAAATATGCAACCACATAGGAACACTATTGACCTACTAATACAATTTATTTACACCCATGTCACTTTTCCAAATCCCTAAATTTATTCCAAATTAAAAGTTGTAGAAAAAGTGAAATAAAATATGTAAACTGTTCTATTGCCTTAATTGTATCCATATCATACCAAAAATTTACCTTTTTTGTGATATATATATATATATATATATATTGCATTAATTGGGAAGTAAATTAATTTGTTTCAATTATTAAAAAAAATTATACTAAATCCGGATTATATATTTTGAATCAAATAACATTTCTCTAACGTGTAGGTAAATTATTTTTCATGTATTGTTACATATATTAGGCACATTTTATGTTTGTATAAATATAGGTATGACATAATAATTCTCAATGTAATACATGAAATTATATTTCTTCTTGTTATGGGTAAATTATTCTCCATGTACTAGTGAAAAAAAAATTATATTACACACGGGGTATAATTTTTTGTAGGTAAATTATTGGAAATTAATTTGTAGGTAGGTAAATTAATTTGTTCCAATTATATAAATATATATATATACACACACACTACACCTAGATTATATATATATATATATGTTTTTTTTTTTTTGAGAAAACCTAGATTATATATTTTGAATCAAATAACATTTTTGTATACATGGTAGGTAATTTATTTTTCATGTATTATTACATATATTAGCCTATTATGGACGTTTTTTGTTAAAAATATATAAAGTAATATGTATATGATTGTTTGTAGGTAAAAGATAAAATCAAAAGCATGATCCAATTCCTAAGTTTATGCAATATTTTGTTGTTGGTATACAATATTTTGCATAATTGGAAATGAACATTTCAAACAGTAGGTAGGTAAATTAATATGGTCTAATTATATAAACACACACACACACACACACACACACACACATATATATATTTATACACATTTTGAATCAAATAACATTTGTGTACATGGTAGGTAAATTACTTTTTATTTTTTTTTATTTTTTATGTATTATTACTTATATTAGGTTTTATTTTTTTATTTTTTTGTAAATATATATATATATATATATATATGAACTTATAATGCTTAATACATAGAATTAAGCCAACAATTCTCATATTTGATATTAATATGCAATGAATTTTTTAACATTAATGTCCTATTTTTCTTTTTGCAAAGTCATTAACTCTCTCCTTATAATATACATAGAATTAACTGTGCACATCAAATATGCAATAGGGGTATTTTGGGCATCTAAAAATGTAAAATGTGTAAAATAATATGTAATTAATGAATTCACTTTAGTGGATCCTAGTCACTGGGTTTTTTTTTAGTAAAAAATTATGTCGGGTTTTATATGGAAAAAATTGAATTTAAGGGGTTAAAGTCATATTTTCAATAAACTAAATTATGCCTAATATATGTAATAATCCATGCAAAATAAGTTTACCTACAAAATAAACTAATGTTAAAAAAAATGCTTACCCTATAAAATAATACATGCATAGTTAATTTTACAAAAATTATATTTTACATATAAATGTGGGTAAATTATGCTAAATACATACACATATGTTAATAAAAATATAAAAGATGCCTAATATATGTAAAAATTCATGAAAAAATAATTTACCTACAAAATAAAGAAATTTTATTTGATTTAAAATTAATTTACCTATTGCTCGCTCATTGTGAGACTTAGTTTACTACCACCAGTGGCGAAACTAGAAATTGTCTATCTGAGGGAAAACTTAAAGGAGTGCAAGGTTAAAAATAGTAAACCAACAAGTGATAAAACATCGATTGTCTCTAACTTCCTTGGCATGGTGTGGGATTTAGGTTGGCAAGGTTCATTTTGGAGCTAGTGTGTATGAATTGCTTCAGGATAATTGGATGGATAATCAAGCATTCGACGTCTATGCACAGGGTCTTAGACTCTTAATCCTAGAGTAGATATACTAATATTAATAATATATAACTAATCAAACTAACAATTCAATTAATCAATACCAAAAATCATACAAATTATTCAATAAACAAAAATTCAATTCTACTAATCAATATGAATGATCATATACATTATTCAATAATTCAATTAGTCAATCAATAATCAAGAATTCAATTTTCACTCTAAACAACAATTATATTCATCAATCATTATAGAATTCATATCAATTATCAATAATCAGTAACCATATTAGTGTATTATCCTATAACTCTATATCAATTAAATAAAAATAATCAATCACGTTTGGCATAATATAAATTCAAAAGATAAAAAATTTACCTCAAAATTGGAAAGGGATTGCCGGCATGGCTGCTGGAATGGAAGGCCAACGGAATGGGGTTGGGTAGCTACCATGGCCTTTTGGTGCTTCGCTGGGGTTGGGGCACACTTTTGAAACTTTTGAAAAGTGAAAGGGATTTGTCATTTGGGAAGAGAGAGAGGGGATGAATGGAAACTGAATGGGTTGGATACGAATGGCGACCAGTGGTCCCCCCCCATAATCATATATATTTTTTTTCAAAGAACAAATAAATGTTGCCATTTAACTTTACAAATTAATTTCTTTTTACAACCGATGCGCGCAGCGCAGCACAATAGTATGGACGAACAGAAACAACCAGCATGTTTTCCAGTTCCAGCCGAACCAGAGTGGCTTAAGACTATCTTCAACCATTGGGTTTAAATTTAAAGTTTTTAACCTAGAAACTTTAGGTTTTAACTCATAAACAATTTTTCCACTCCAACCCTTCTGGGTTAAATTTTTAGCCTAAAATTATTAAAGAATGAATTCAAGATGATTTTTTTTTCTTAAAGTAACTTTTTTTAAGAAAAAAAAAATTATGTAGACTATCCTAATTTAATTTTATGAACATTTTAACCTAAAAATAATTAGATTCCAATAAAAATTGAAAAATCACTAAACTGACACCATGAAACTCATGGAACACTATAAAAAAAAAGTATGAAACACTCTTTTTTTTAACCGTCGTATTTTATCATATAAGATCTTAACCGTTGGATTCAATGAATTCATAAATATTTGTCCCAGAAATGAGTTTTGGGTTAAAAGTCATATTTGCCCCAAGGGTTGAAGCAAGTTGGGGTAGGTTTAGAACCTAAAATTTGAGTTTTACTCCAAGGATTGGAGAAAGTCTTAGTGGAGATACTATCGTTTGCTCAAAATAAATTTAATTTGCCTATATTTTACATAAAAATATAGCTTAATTATTTGCACATAAAATAATAACACACGCAAAATAATTTACTTACAAAAATAAAGGCTTTTTAGCTAAAATGGTCCTTGAGATTTGCATAACTCCTCACTTTGGTCCCAAAGATTTGAAATTAATAGAAGTGGTCCCTAAAATTGTCCACCATCAATCATTTTGGTCCTTCGGTAAAAAATTATGGTAAATAAGGATCCAAATAACAAAACTACCTTCAATATAATAAACAATAGGCCAAAATGATTTGCGAAAAATTGAGGGTATTTTGTCATTTTACCCTTTTTTTATGGAGATTTTTCACAGAATGACCAAAATGATTGATTGTGAACAAACTCAGGGACCAATTCTATCTATTTCAAATCTCAGGGACCAAAGTAAGGAGTTATGTAAATCTCATGGACCATTTTGGCTAAAAATCCCAAAAATAAATAAAGGTAAAGTACAAAAAACTACCTCAACTATTGGTGTCATGACACTTTCATACCTCATCTTTTAAAATTGACAATGTCATACCTTCCGTTACTTGGCCATGAATTTTTCAGTTAAATGCTGACGTGGCTTGATTTGAGGCCCACTTTCTATTAAAAAATTAATAAAATATTATTAAAAACTAAAATAAAAATTATTTAAATATTAAAAGAAAAGTTAAAAAAAAAAAAACAAAAACAAAAAAAACTCCTAAGTTTGTCCCTTCCCTCTCTCTCTCTTTCTCTTCTCCCCCATCTTCATCTTCTTCCCTTCTTAATCTTCAACCAAAAAAAAATAAAAACCGCAACCCAGAAGAAGAAGTAGAAGAAGAAACAGAAAAGAAAAAAAAAAAAAAAATTGTCCAGTTCGTCCCCACAACCCAGAAGAAGAAGAAGAAGCAGAAAAAATAAATAAATAAAAAAAAAAAAAAAAAAAAAACCAGTCCAGTTCTCGTTCGTCCCCGCAACCCAGAAGAAGAAGAAGAAGAAGAAGAAAAATAAATAAATAAAAATAAAAAACAAACCAATTCTACCCCCCAAAAAATCCATCCCCCAACCCGCATCCCAGAAAAATAAAAAAACCAAACCCAGTTCCTCCCCCCTTGCCAACCCCAAATCCACCACTCCCACCCTATCACAAAGGTTTCCTGATGGGTTTTTTCCTTTTTTTTGTTTTTTTTTTTTTTGGGTTGCAGGCAGTGGGTGTGGGTTTAGGGAAGACCGGAAGGGGGAAGAAAGGAAGCGGGGCTCGAGGAAATCACGACACCATTTTTTAATTTATTTTTTGTTTTTCTGGGTTGCTGGTTGGGCTCAAGTGTGGAAGAAGAGGGAGTAATGGGGGGGGGGGGGGATAAGGGGAAAAGAAGATGAAGATGGGGGAAAAGAGAAAGAAGGGAGAAAAGGGATGAATTGAGGGGTTTTTTTTCAATTATTTTTTTAATTTTTAATTTTCTTTATTATTTTAATATTTAAAAATTATTAAATAATTTTTTTTTAGTTTTTAATAATATTTTATTAATTTTTTAATAGAAAGTGGGTCCCGAATCAAGCCACATAAGCATTTAATTGAAAATTTCACGCCAAGCTAACGGAATGTATAACATTGGCACAAATTTGTAAGATGAGGTATGACATTGTCAATTTTAAAAGATGAGGTATGAAAGTGTCGTGACACCAATAGTTGAGGTAGTTTTTTGTACTTTACCCAATAAATAATGTGCTAATCATAATATATAGGTAACTTAATTGGTACAAAAATATAGATATGTTATTTGATTCAAAACTGATTTACCTAAACTTTACATAAAAATATAGGTAAATTATGCGCATATCATTTTTTATATAAAGCCAACAACCCCTTTTGGGGTCACAAGTTTCACCAAAAAATTTTGAACAAAAATGCCCCCAAAAAAAGAAAAATTCAAAAGCAACCCAAAATAATGCACCAAATAATGTAGGGGTATTTTCATCATTTTAATAGTGTTTTTTAATAATTAATTTTTTGTACAGTTTTTTTTTTTTTTTTAATTAGTACCTCACAATAGGCTATTAATAATGTGATTCAATCAGTTGTTCATTAAATATTATTTTCTATATTTTAAACACGTTCAAAACATTTTAAGATGCATGTAATGTCGGTTATAAAAAGGTCTTTCGCACATGCATAATAATGTGATTAAATTAGTTGTCAAATGATTGTTTTTTTTTTTTTTTTGAACAAATGATATTATCTACACAAAGGAGGAGGGGGTGGGCTTAGCCTCACAATGTGCTAGCAATAATGTGATTCAATCAGTTGTTTATTAAATATTATTCTCTATTCTTAATGTAAATTCAATAGAATGTAGATGGAAATTGAAAGACCGATTTTATTATGTGAATTTAGCTGCTTTGATTGGTTTCTAGCATGATCTAAAATTATTCATTTACTTCAAATATTTAACTTTCTTTTGTCAATTCACACATATAAATGCATTTAAAACGTGTAAGTCGTGTAGTACGTCGTGATTCAAACAATGTGCATGAAGGCTAGTAAGTTTATAATTATCTTAGTCAACTTTTGAATGAAGCTATAGTCTTATTATTATTATTTTTTTTTAACAAACAATATTTTTACACTAAAGGGGTGTGAGTGTGGGTGTAGTTCAAATTCACCTTTGGTAAGAATCGAACTCAAGACCTCTCACTTACAAGTGAAAAATAATCTCACTAAACCATAGTACTAAATGGCACAAAGCCAATCTTTCAGTCTCATAAATAGTGCACCTACTATTTGAATTTCAAAATGTTAGATTGCTTAAACAAAAGCTAGATGGAAATAAGGATTTCACGGGAGAATAAAAAAAAAACCTTGAAATCATGCCTATTAAAACTCAACGAAATTCATCATTATTGTATGTAATAATATGATTCATTAGCATAATAATTAGGGTATTGTAGTTGTAAATAATTTGTAACAATAGTTTACTTCCTTGCCGATATGTCAATAAATTTGAATTTCGGGTTTTGTTTGGATGTTTAAAATAGGGGTGGGCACTTGGAAAGAAAATCAAAATTGAAACACAAACCAAACCAAACCAAACCGCATCAAATGGTTCAATTTTTGCAGTTTTGATATGGTTCGATTTGAAACTGAACCGCAATGTGGAAAAATGGTTTAGTTTCAATTTTGAACATCTAAAACTACACCGAAACCAAACCGCATTGCAAAAGTTAAACAAAAAAAAATTTATGCAATACCAATATATTAGGTAATTTATATTGTAGGCTTTCTTTGTTTTGTTTTTCTATGTGTTTTGTTACTTTTGTAGGCTTTTTAAAGTTTATAACAACTAATGTAATATATATATTGTTCAGTGGCTTCTCATCCATCGATTTCACTTTCACAATAGGTCAAGGTCTTTCCAAGTATCGCCTTCTCAAGTCCGTTCACAAACTCAAGGGCCTCATCAACCTTCGAAGAGTAAGTGTCCAAAAGAAAACGGAAAGAGAAAGGTTGAACAATGCAAAGTAGTGGCTTGAAAGTTAAAACACCAAAACCTTTTTGTTGAATTGCATGAACAAGTTATTTTTTCGGGTTGGGCATTTTGATGTTCAAGTTTGTTTGAACTTTAGTTTTAGTATGGTAAACTTAACTTTTTCGTTTGAATGTACTAAAGTAATGTCATAAGGCATTTTAATGTTGAATTTTAGTGTGGTGACCATGAATTTTTTTTTATTATTTTTTTTCAATTGGGTTGTACTAATGGCATAAAGCATTTATTTTGCAAATGGTTTGAAATCAAAAGCAAAACCGTTTGAAACTGAACCTAACCACAATCAAATGGTTTAGTTCTATTTTAGTTCAAGCTTCGAAACCACACTGAATGGCATTGCAAAAAAAATTCGGTTTTGATTTTGACTTCACCCAAAACCACACCAAATCAAACTGTGCCAACTCCTAATTTAAAGATAGACGGATTTATGTTTAAAAAATAAAAGTTACAAGAGTATTTCTAGAGAACTAAAGCCAAAGTATGGGTTGGATATCCACCATTGCATTTTGCGCGCGCGCGTGTGTGTATATATATATGTGGGAGAAGTTAATTTTATATATAGAAGATGCGATTGCAAATTTGGCATAAGATTTAAGATAATAGAACTTAATTGATAGAACGTACTGTTTTTTGTTCTTTAACAACCATTCTAGATCCCTGTGTCGGATATGGCAGGTTCCAGGTTGTGGCCCGTGAGTTGGCTTACTCGTTTATTCACATATTTTAGTTATAGAATATAAAAACGAGATACATGAGTTTGTAACGTGAGAGAAGCAAGGGGGTCAACTTCTTTCAAAAATATAACATGAATTTTAGTAATGCAATGTAGTTGGACTCTATATCGATTCTAATGAATTATCCTTTTTACGTAAGTAAATATTTGTCTGCTAGGTAAGAGAATAACAAGTTACAAGCTCTGTCTCGATAGAATATGTATTTCTATTACTATGAAATTCATAAATGAAGTAATTAACGGTAAGGTTACCACTATCCTTTTTGTAGTGACAAATCTTGTATATGCTCCTAAGAAAAGGAAGTCGTCCATTTTTTAAGATCGCTAGTACATTATGCTTTGGTTTTGAATGAATCACATGTTTTTTTAGACATTTCATTATTCCAACTGTTGCACAAAATTGACAGAGTCAACTTCATTTCCTTATTCATTGAAGGATATAAAATAATGCTCCCTTCATTTTGGAGCACTCGATACAGCACGATTATGACCAAAGAAAATGCAGAAAAGCAAGAGTATATGACAACAAATTACCAATTAACTAAGATTTAATTATTACAATGTTACTCCTATCGTCAGTGCTTACAGAAACTAAATAACATTATTTTTATAATAAGATCCATAAAAGATTTTCTAAAATCCATAGAAAATTTGGGTGGTTGCAATTGGGTGGATGGGACCTGTTTGATGTATAAATAATGAGTTGGAAGCTTTTTCTAGCTTTGCGTACATGAAAAAGTTAGTAGTGGTGGTGATGTCCACCATTGAGCAGCCTCAAAATAATTGATAATCAAGTAACAATGTTCCATAGTACTATGATGTAGTAATATTCGTACTATTACATCTTAACACCAATACGCAAGATAGATAGATGGGAGTTTGAATTAGAGTTATCGAAAATGTAATTGAGATTGTTTCGCAAGCAAGTTGGAGGCACATAATTATGTCAAAAATAAGAGTACTACCCTTTATTAACGTTTGTTTGACGGAATTGATGAAAATAGAGTGAACTGAGACTTGATGAAACAAAAATGACCGTTTAATTGGGAAAGTGAGACAAAACCAGCTTTAGAGAGTAACATGAGACTAGATGAAACTTTCAGGAGGCAAATCAATTATTGAGCCTGTTTAAAAGGTGATGCATTTCCAAATTCCATTTGCAGTTCTACAGTAAAACTCAAACAGTCTACGTAAAAAAAATCCAACGCAGCCATCTGCTCGATTCATTCCATCTCTTGCATTTCTCTTTGGCCCCGTTCTCGTTGTCTCTAACTAGACTAGATTTAGAGACTGAGATGAACTACCTTCACATGAATTAAGCAGGATAAAATGATAAAGTATTTGGTGCAATGACGGACGTTGACTAAAATATTTTTGGAACCCAAATTATTTTTGCCCTTTTTAAATTCAGTTTTTCCATTTTATAATCTCCTAAACTTCAAATATTTACTTGCCTATTGTAAAAAAACTTTTGAAACCACTATATTTATCGATTTAATTATTGAATTACTTCAATATGGAACATAATCTAACTTTTATTTTTCAAAAAACTTGTTACAACTTGTTGGAAAGTTTGGAATGAACAGAATAAAATATATAAAAAAATAGGTTTTTTTATATGAATCTCCTAATTTGATTCAAGCCATCATTCATATTAAATAGTTTTGAATAATTTTTAGCAAGACTAATTAAATCTTATGGATTGAGTCCTCAAAAAATTATTATGTTAATTTTGATGGATTGGTCTATTCCAATGGTGACACACCTATTGATTTGTAATTAGGCAATCTAATTGTTCGGAATGAAGAGATCTTGCATGGGCTTATAAGTAAATTGGCCTAATCTCTATATTGCTATTTGGTTTTATGGTTAAATCTCAACTTCCTTCATGGTATCAAAGGTTGTCCCACGTGTGAAGTCCAAAGGAGACCATGTCACCTGATTTGTATTCTCCATGTTTTAGGCTTGAAAATTCGCCACATATGAGTAAACATGTTGAGAATGAACCCTACATTATAGGAGGAGGAACCTTGAATGGTCTTATAAGTAAATTGTGCTACTCTGCATATTACCAATTGGTTTTATAATGAAACCTCAACTTTCTTGACTTATTTCCTATAAATTTTCATCATCACTCTCAATCTGACATATCTTTTGGGAAGGAAATATATATGGTTTTTGATGGCTTAGCTTCCCTAGCACTTTTATATGATGTATTTGATTTTGGGTTAATGATTTTCCTTCTGTAATATGGTATAGGTTAAAATTTGACCTTTATGAAAATAGTAACGTAATTAGTTTTTGGGTTAATGATACCTCGAGAATACTCATAATTAGTATCAATGTTAAAAAAATAGTAGCGTATTACATGATTATGTTCTAATATATGACGTACATCAAAATAATGAATAGTTAAATGTTTAATTAATGATCTACTAAATAGAAAGTCAACAGCTAAAAATTCTGATATACAATAAAAAATAAAGTAAAACAAAAACTTACGCATGATATGCATAGAAGCAATATTTCTCCTATTGAAAAAGGACGAGATGATATGTTTTTAGGTAGAACTAATAAAAAGTCCCTAACAGAATATTTTTAATTGAAAAATACTTAAACAACCAAAAAGTAGTCACACTTATGAAAAAAAAAAAAAAAAAAAAAAAAAAAAAAAAAAAGCATGTCCTTAATAATACAGAAAGTGTCCTTAATAAAAAAAAATTGCAATTAATAATATAAAAAAAAAATATGCCCTTAATAATAAAGAATGTTGTCTCAGAGTTTTTTAATAAATAAAAAAATTTGTGAGGGACTTTCCCTTAATTTTCTAATCTTTTTTTTTCAGAGTAATGTTAGGTAGACTAATTTGTTAAATAACATTTGCAAATCATGTAATGTATTACTAATAGGAAATAACTGCATTAATCAACATTTAATTAATAATCCAATCATCAACAATCATGTTATATGATTTACAAAATATGATTTAAATTAATAATCTTCCTGAACTCCCCCCTTGTCACATCCCGGCCCGGGGCGGATCACTTCCCGGGCTCGCTCCACCACCGTAGCACGATATTGTCCGCTTTGGGCTTACCATTCCCTCACGGTTTTGTTTTTGGGAACTCACGAGCAACTTCCCAGTGGATCACCCATCATGGGATTGCTCTAGCCCCCTTCTCACTTAACTTCGGAGTTCCTACGGAACCCGAAGCCAGTGAGCTCCCAAAAGGCCTCGTGCTAGGTAGGAATGAGAATATACATTTAAGGATCACTCCCCTGGGCGATGTGGGATGTCACAATCCACCCCCCTTAGGGGCCCGACGTCCTCGTCGGCACACAAGCGGCCAGGGTTAGGCTCTGATACCAATTGTCACATCCCGGCCCGGGGGGGGGGGGACCACTTCCCGGGCCCGCTCCACCACCGTAGCACGATATTGTCCGCTTTGGGCCCCGACCACGCCCTCACGGTTTTGTTTCTGGGAACTCACACGAGAACTTCCCGATGGGTCACCCATCCTGGGAATGCTCTCGCGCACTACTCGTTTAACTTCGGAGTTCCCAGGGAACCCGAAGCTAGTGAGCTCCCAAAAGGCCTCGTGCTAGGTAGGAATGGGAATATACATTTAAGGATCACTCCCCTGGGCGATATGGGATGTCACACCCCTGCTCCCTTAATAATAGTAATTTTTATTTTAAAAAAAAAGGTTACGTTAGATTGTTTATCTATTATACACAAATGAAAATCATAATAAATGCAATATTAAGACCACTGTTCTAAAAATTCCCGTCTAGCACCGCTGGTCATTACTCTGATTAACTCTTAGGCATCTGAAAATTAAGAAAGACCACCTCGACCTGCTTTGCCCACGTAGCCTATCTAGGAGCCCACCTAGTTCACCTAGGCACCTACTTAGATCGTGACTCTCACTTAGATAGAAAATAGATAACTTTCATTTGCATTTTTTTTAATAAATTGTACTAGACTTGTTAAATATTTGGATGAACACTCATTATATTATGATTTTCCATATTTTCAATATGTTCTAACACGTTCTAATTTGTATGTCATTCTATTTTTCATTTTTTGTATTTTAATACAATTATGTATTTTTTAAGTATAAACATGTACTTATTTATAAAAAAATAATAAGTTTACTTATATCCTTCTAGTCCATCAAAGCCTTATCCAGCTATTTTGCGTTTAACGTCTTTTAGAACCTTAACTAAGACCAAGTCAAATTGGATGTTTTGCGATCACAATCATGGATGCATAATTGTTCATTACTTTTAGGGTTTCCTATTGGTCAAAGGTAGAACAAACTTATATCTGCACGTGTATTAAATAAAGGGCCCATTATGTATAGTATATTGGCGGCTTGGTCCACATATCACCACCGTCACCTGCAGATTACCATCCCAAAAAATTTATTAAAACCCTGAAAGAGATCGAAGAGACAATAATGGAGGAGCACAATTAAAATTGCTTATATATATATATATTGGTCAAACATATTGGTTTGACCACATTTCAATTTTGTACATTATAAATGCATACAATCGTCACCGCCGACGGTTCAAGACAAGCAGCATTGAAATTCTTTGCTTCTTCTTTCTTCATCTTACGTTCCCCAATAGCTGCACTTCCAGGTCGTTGCCTTTCTTTACTTATTTCCAATCTATATATAATGCTTCTAATGTTTTAATCACACACAATAACCAAATCCGAAAAATAATCTCACTCTTTTAAGTCCTCAAGAACCCTAGAAGTTCAAAGTTTCACTCGCAATGGAATCTTACGCCTCTTCCTCTTCAGCCTCCACCACCACCACATACTTGTCCCAAACCAAACAACCAACAAAGGGTTCAATTTCAACCTCAAAGCAGCTTCCCAATCACCAGTCAGCACTCCACTCGGCTCGAAAATCTTCGTCGAAGCCATGGAAGAAACCTGCTGTTGCACCACTTCCACCAACCCCACCAAGAATCTACAAAGTTGACCCCATTAACTTCAGGGAGCTTGTCCAGAGCCTAACCAGCGAGCCAGAGTTTATGGAGACTCGGCCTCTCCAGAGCGTAGCTCCTCCACCGATCGATATCCGTGTGCCTTCTGTACCAAACCATGCCCCTTCTTCTTCACCAAACATTAGCTCACCATTTTCGGTTATGTACAAGGAGTTGTCGGACACATTGGAGCTGAGTCCGATGCCTCGACAACAGAAGGTGCATGATAACACGGTGGACTCGAGTTACCTGAGACTGAATTTGCAGTCCCCGTCTTCCCATCATTGGTTTTCTTTCCCTATGCTCAGCCCAGGGACTTTGTCCAGTATCGAACGACCCGAAGTTCTTTAGGACTACTTCAATCACAAATGCTATATTTATGTGAGCCCAATTTCTTAAAATTGTGGTTTTTTTTTAATAACTTATAAATCCTAATTTTGTTTTAAATTTTAGCATTCTAGTTTATTAAGAACACAGCTATAGGTTGTATGTAATAATGTAAGCAGCAATGCATAGAATCATGTACACAAGTTTGACTGCAATGCTAGCTAGCTAGCTAGTTCAGAAGTCTTTTAATATGCACGTGAAGTTATGAATCAATGGAATAATGGCAGATAAAGTGCTATTTTAATAACTCTGAATATTACAATATTGGCTGATCGGGTCCTCACCGAATTTTACCACTGCAGATTGATAATAACAATAGCCAGAGATTTACCATCAAAATCAGGTGGCTGAAAACGAGATTGACGTCGGTATAAGTAATTATGTACAAAAATTGGGCGTATCATTCTCGACTGGCATTTTTGCGATGAGGATTAGAAAGTTTCAGAGAGGGCGCGGCCTAATAATGGGTCTAAGCACCGATACTATCATAACTTAACCGCATACAAGCTCAACAGATGTGACGTTAAGGTCTGGATGCTTATTTGGAAATTGAATGTGATATTTTGCCTTAACTTTGTCTTACCATGATAAAATGGGGAAGAAAAATTTTAGGTGTGTTCATACCTTGCAAGCTTTTTACCCATGATAGATTTCACTTGTTCTTGTCAAGATTTGTTGTTTTGCAGGATCCATTCCTTCGTTCATCTCTTGAGTGTGGGTAAGTAAAATTTAGTTTTAGGCTTGGGGTATTTTGTTAAGGAAAGCCACAGAGAGAGATTGTGAAGTCTAGACTTTTAGGTTTGGCTTTCCTTGTCAATAATGTAATATGTACCACACATGCTCAAGTTAGTATTAGAACATACTCTGCACTAAGGGCCGCCATTGTTGGAAATATTCATTCAAGGGTTTGACTTCTCATATCAAAGATTTAGTCATGCATATGCATTCCACGCTTATATTTCCAGTTCACTCTATCTAGTAGTTCTGTCTTGTCAAAACTTTTCGCTGTTTTCTAGTTTGCTGAGCACACACTTTAAGATAACCCACATGGGCTGATTGACATCTTTTTCTTGATTGTGGTTTTCTCACCCTTGATCTAAACACAATTTCTTTGGCTTTGACACGTGTCTTCTTGCTCCCTTTATCTAAAATATCCATGCCTCTCTTTAAAAGGGCAGCTAGGGTTCATTTGTTTTTTGGGGGGCTAAGATTGGAAAAGTTTTTTAGAGCTTTATTTTTCATCTCCATCTCAGATCTCCTAGGAGCATCAAGCATATTTTATGGTTAATGTTCTTCATCGAATATTTCTAAATCTATCTTTGAAATTGCTTACTTAAATTTGTTTTATATGCTCATTTGTTTTGGCTAGGAGTTTTACATTTTCAGAAAATAGTTGTTTTAGCTTTGAGTTGCCTCTTTGAGTTCCTCATCAGAAACACGAGCCACAAAATCACACTCATGCACTAAACACCTAAATCGTTGCATATTAGGGTAACATTGTCATTGTGATTTTGTTTTAAGTTTGTGGTCAAGTTTTTCAAATTTTAAACTGGCCTCTTTTTGGATTTGTGTCAGCTACATCTTTCAAGTGTTCGACTGGTGAAACTGACTAGACATTTGAATCTAGATCTGCATAACATTTGAATCCAGATCTGCATAACATTTTCATATCATCATACGCATAATTTTTGTGTTGGTCTCGATGCCACAAGGTGAAAAGTTCAGGAGGAGCTGCCATCTTGTGAAGATTGGAGATGACATCATTTTGGTGCCACAAAGTGAAGAGCTTAGGAGAAGATGTCACTTCATGAAGACCGAAATCTGTCTCGTGTAAGGCAAGGTTGCACAAAGGTAAAGCTACTCCGTAGACTAGATCTAGCAATTGAGCTATGTTGGTACTTTGTAAGAATCTTGTTTACATTAGTGAATTGGACTCAGTGGAGAGTCCCCAGTTTTTAACCCAGATGTGGATTTTTTCGGCCAAAAACTTCTTGCGTTCTTTGTCCCTTAAATTTGTTCACATGTCTTATTTACTTTCATATGTTTCATGCATCCTATGAATTGTTATTTGATATGTGTTAGAGATTAAGTTTACACTGCATAGTATGAGCAATGAACTGAATTGTTGTTGACTAGGATAACTTGTAGTGAACTAAGTTTAATTCGTAAATTTGCATTTGATTAACTAACGAATATGTACTTAGTTGACTGGTGAGCTTGACTAGTTAATCCATCATACTTTAATTCATAATTGCTTTGTCATTGTTGTTTGCATAATGCACTGGTATGTAAATGTGTTCAAGCTTAGGAAGTATTGTTGTGAAACTAATCTGGCAACTCTGATTAGTTGAATGTATTGGTTAGTTAGGTTTTGTTCTTACAACTACACTTTATATCACTGACCAACTTATAATTAGTTGACTAGTTTACCGTGCAAAGTTAATTTTTCTTTACAAGATATTCCGCCTAGTACCCAATTTCACATCTTTTACACTTAAATTAGTATAACTTGAATTAGGACCACGAATGGAAAACCCCAAAGTCAAATCATGAGTTAAGGACAACCGCAACCCCAAAGTTCGAAGTCCTAAGTTGTGTCCCCGAAATATTTAAAGTTTACATGATATGATGTTGCCTTCACATGTGGCTCACTAATTAAAAAGTGATCTCAGGTAAGGGGCACATTGAAGCATATGTTACACGTAGAAAACCTCATGAAGTTAAATCCCCCTTATATTGAATGATTCCCCTATTGAGGGCACTAAGGCCGTTATATAAAACCTCACACTATAGTAAATTTAGGGGTATTATCAATATTGATTAATAATGGTTCATTCAACCATCTTTTAAACTTCAAAGAATTGCTACTTTAATTATTTATGTTTGTAATATGGTGGTTACATGGGGTCATCATGGTCACGAGGTATTAAAAGGTTTTCAATAATACCTTACAACTAAGTTTGATATGAAAGAGTTGGGAAGTATTTTCTTAGAATATAAGGGCTCGTTTGGATGTGCTTTTAAAATGACTGAAAGCGCTTTTAGAGAAAATATTTTTGGGTTTCAAAAGCACTTAAAGTGTTTTCTGCAAGAAGCAGCAGTTATGTGCTTCTTTCAAGAAGCACTTTAAGTGCTTTTACAGGATTTACTTGCATCTTTACTAATGATTGGTTCTAAAAACATTTTCATCAAAAGTGGTTTCAGTCATTTCAAAAGTACATCCAAACGAGCTCTAAGTTGCTAGATTAAAGCATGCCTTCTTTCTATCTCAAAAAGGAAAAAAAAAAATTTGGGTATCATGACTGAATAATATGCTATGTACGTTGGATTGTATTCTATTGAGTATTGACACTCTCATATGGCAAGTTCCACTTGTATCCAAATCGAGTCTCTGCCAATACGGAGAGATCCTAGGCTTTTGGAATGATTGATGTATTTGTCTCATATGCAACACCACAGTTTATGGAGTTAATGCAGCGAGTCGGTTTATGCATGCTTTGAATGTGTTGAGGTAGTTGAAGTCTGGTCCTGGTAAAAGATTGATGTTTTCTAATCATTTATATGGCAACGGATACACGTGATGCAATATCAATTATTGACATAGTTTGTATTGTCATATATCGGATTTGAAGCTTACAAAGCCAGTTTGTATGGTGACAATAAGGTTATAATTGATAGTGCAATGAATCTGATTTAACATGATTGCAAGCTGAATTGGCTTTTCTTTTTTGAAGACTTGAGAGCAAATGGATGATGTCCTAAGACAGCCTCAAGTAGAGTGTTTTATATCTCGCTTGACAAGTTGGATATGCGTGATAATTTTGCACCAAATTGAAGATGATTGTTGGTCGCGCAAGTTTCCTTCATATTTAAAATTGTACTTATATCCTAAAATTTGATTAAGATTAAAGTATATATAATTACCTCTCTCAATGTAAGATTGTATATATACCACTACTTTAGAGACATATCATATTAGATCTATTGAGCATTGCCTTTACCATTTTCTTCAGTTCTTTTCATTGTTATGTTAATCTCTTAATAGTCTTTCCCACCCATTATCATCAATTAAATAGAAACAATAGCAGAAATAGAATTTAGAGAGAGAGAGAGAGAGAGAGAGAGAGAGAGAGAGAGGAGACAAACAAATTTACTCGAACCCAAAGCTATGGAGATCGGTCTCATAAAGCCGGACTAGAAGGGTGCAGTGGTGGTGGGGGGATCGAATCCGAGTTTCAAGAGGGAGAGATCTTCTGGATTTTAGAGGGATATGAAGAGAGTGGGGCAGGAGGAGAAAAAGAGAGATGAATATGTTTCTAAACAAAGTAAAAAAGAAAATTAATAATAAAATGATATTGTTTTTTTTATTTTTTATTCTTTATTCATTTATCTAGAAAAAAATTAATACCAATTCATCGGGCAATTTATTTAACAGGAATTAATCTCTTAATAGTCTTTCCCACCCATTATCATCAATTAAATACACTCGGACAATTACTATTGACTAAGCTAGTAATTGTCTATTGCCCAATTGTTTGGGCAATTATTATCCGAATGAGTAGAACTGCTCTTATGTGCAGTGTTTAAAATTTCTTCGACATGGTCGATATTTTGTATGGAAATATCCAAAAAACCAGATAAAGATATGAAACTAAGGGTGAAGTCTAAACTTAGACTTCACCTCATATCGGAGAAACAAGTTTAGGCTAAAATCGACATAGACACATATGCTAAATATCAAAGAAACTCTTATATTTCATTCAAATCAATGTTGGATAATCCCTAAAACTTCATTTTAAATTTTCATCATTTCCAGAGCCAACCTTGGCCTAGTGTAGGTTGGGCCACCATCTAGGCAAAAAATTGGGTGCATCAAAATTATGAGGGTGATATATTTACATATGTTTTCATAAGAGTATAAATTTATAAAATTTGGCTAAATGATTAAAATGTTTAACTAGAACTAGTGTTTTCATGTATGTTTATTTACTTTTCAATTTTTATGAATTTATTTTCATAAGAGTATAAATTTATAAATTTCTTTAAATGCTAAAAATTTTTAACCATAAGTAGTGCTTTATGTTGTTTAAAATTAATGAGGAAATTCGGGTTCAAAACACTATGTGTGTTTTTTTTACTTTTCAATTTTTACAAATTTCATTTTATAAGAGTTTAATTTATAAAATTTGGTTAAATACTTAAGAAGATTAATCAGAATCAATTATTTTTGCTGCTTAAAATAATGAGATGTCTTGAGTTCGAAATTCTATGTGCATGTTTATTTTTTTCAATTTTTTGAATTTCTGTTTGGCTGTTAATTTCTTTTAATTACTAGTTAATAGTTATGTGGGTTGCAGTTTTTAAACATTCATTCCAATTTAAGTCTAATCTTCAACAAAGGGTAATATGTGGACAAAAAATTTAGACCAAATTTGCAATTTAAGTCTTAATGCAATTAAGACTCAAAAATAAGATTAAAGATTAGTAAATAAGAAAAAACACATCACGATTTATATAAAAACTTTAAATTGTAGATATAATTGAAACAAAACCATCATCTATCTAATTGTAAATTGTCACATCCCGGCCCGGTGCGGATCACATCCCGGGCCCGCTCCACCACCGTAGCACGATATTGTCCGCTTTGGGCTTACCATTCCCTCACGGTTTTGTTTTTGAGAACTCACGAGCAACTTCCCAGTGGGTCACCCATCCTGGGATTGCTCTCGCACGCTACTCGCTTAACTTCGGAGTTCCCATGGAACCCGAAGCCAGTGAGCTCCCAAAAGGCCTCGTGCTAGGTAAGGATTGGAATATACATTTAAGGATCACTCTCCTGGGCGATGTGGGATGTCACAATCCACCCCCCTTAAGGGCCCGACGTCCTCGTCGGCACATCACGGCCATGGTTAGGCTCTGATACCAAACTGACACACCCCGACCGAGATCGGAGCGTGCTGGCCGTCACACGAAGGTGACGTAGCCATGTGCACGTGCGGAAGCTAATAAAGTAGCAATATAAAAGTACGAATAATTAGAAACTAGCATACAAAGTACTAAAACAAGTGCTAGTAAGTGAGATACAATTTCAGAGCAGGTCTATAGCAGCCCAAACGAAAACGACAACAGTAGTACGCCCGAAGGCGACCCTACAATGGGGAGTGTCTGTCAGAAGCGCCGGAAAGCCCTCAGGGGAAACCACCGCAACGGCTAAGCAACTAGAACCTGGAGGGGCGCAAAACAAAAGCGTGAGTGGGCAAAAACAATGCTTTCGAAAACCATTTAGCAAAATACATTCTAACCCCTCGCCGTAAAACCTGTATACTTCCCAGAAAAAAATAAACATATATACGTATGTATAAATATGCCAAACATGCTCAAGATATGCCATGCCAAAGCCTCATAATGAATGTAAGTGCCCAGGTATAAATCATATCAATATCATAACATCTGGCAGCCAGAGTCACCTAACGTGACCTGTACGGCTGCATCTAGAGCTCAAATCTCAACTCAATAACTGAACCTGCCCACGAGTCGGAACCACTCAAGGTGGTCTGTACGACAGGCCTGGGTGTAACATATATATACGCTCTAGTGCTACGATCACGTGAAGGCTGTGTGAATAATCGCGGGTCACCTACGAGTCGGAACCACCTAATGTGGTCTGTACGACAGGCCTATGCACCTAACTTGGATCCAAGCTGAGCGTGTGGTGCGGGAGGTGAACATCACGTGAAGGACTGTGCCCTACTCTGGGCGGGAGCACTAACACCGGGGGTGCAGGTTATGAGCTCTCTAAGCATCTCAAACTACTACTGAATATAAACGTGAATACCACTTACCTGGCACTTACCTGTGCGTCCACAACACCAAATATGCATATGTAAATGTATGCCACTACTAATGCATGTGATGATGCATAAACAATAATAATATGGTGCATGGCATAACATAAATAACCCTTTTTAATCAATTTCTGGGAATATAAATGTATATAGGTATATACGGAAAACAAAAGCCCACTCACTAGTAAGTGGAAGGGTCGTAGCCCCCCTGCCTCGAGTGCGAACGCTCGTCCTCGGGATACGTGTCACCTAAATGCGAAACAACTATAAAAACGTTAACTTTAAAGCACATAACCAACTTCTCGTAAGAACTTCTCATACATTGCTCAAAATGGACAAATGAATATACCAACGTGCTCTACACAACCTCAGGATCACAACCATATTTTTAGAATAATTTTCCTCCGCCGCACGCGCCCCCACGCGCCGGCCAAGGCACGGACCTACGCGCCCCCCACGTGCCATGCACACTGACGGTGTCAACTGACGCAGTCAGGAATATTCCGTTAAACTGACGGAATATTCCGTTAAACCTAACTGACGCCGTCACTGCCGTTAGGAATATTCCGTTAAACTTAACGGAATATTCTCCTTTCTTCTCCGATCTACCCTCGCCGGACTCCGGCCACCGGAAAAACTAGGAAAGTTTAAAACTCACTATTCTCCGTCGTTTTTCATCCATTTTTCACATATTTTATACCAAAATGAAGCCCTAAACCTCATCTACCACGTTGGACTAGTTTTAGAGCCTAAAAACAACGGAACCAAACTTTTCAAAAACATGAAAATTCGGCCAAACTTACAGTTCTTGGTTCCGACGTCCAAATCCGTCCAACGATGCACTCCCAAGCTCCTTGGGACCTCACCAACACATCTACAAGCTTCAAAAGTCCAAAAGCTAACTAGATTAAATTTACATGAACAGTACACAATTCGGACCACTTCGAAACGACGTGAAAATGGTAGTTTTCTTACCTGAAAATGGTACCACTAGACTCCTCTCAGCCTCACGAGCTTGATGGTGTACTTGGTTCCCTCGATCTGCTAAGGTTTGAGGGGTTTTGGGGTTTGTCCGTACAGTTTCAATGGAGAAGGGAGGAAGGGAGCACGGGAGAGACAGAGAGAAGACAGAAGGAGAGAGAGAGAGGGACAGTGTCTGTGTGTGGGAGTGTGTGTGTGGTCCAACACATGCCACACCACACAAAACAACCCATAACGTGACAAAAACGAACTAGGGGCAAAGTCGTAATTTCACACATGTGTTTCGATATTTCCGGGATGGGATGTCACATAAATGGTTCCCTTCTCTCAATAAAAAATAAATTAGTTTTTCCGTGTTTGTAATTATTGAGTTTGAAGTTTTTTTTAAAGTACAATTTTATCGAAGTCTTACATATGAAAACAAATAATTTTTCTTATATGAAGTTAGGGTACTTTTTTTTTTGTCGTCGCCCCACGCATCAAAAATCTCAAAACGGGTTCTGATCATTTCCATTGAAAGCGGTCAATATCAATATTTGATATATTCGTCATTATTTTCACAAATTTATATATCGATATTTTCATTAATTTCGATTTCCTAAACACAGTTCATGGGTAAGCATCCAACCTAATATGTTGGAAAACAAGCCAATAGAAGGCCAAGGCCAATGTTCAGGCGATGACCATCAGCAATGCAGCGCATATGGCTTGGTGATGACCACCAGCAATGCAGCGCATATGGCTTGGTGGTTGGACCACCCAACCATCATATTTTATTTATTAATTCACACCACTCACCATCATACATAAATACAATGAAAATGAATTGTCTACAAATTCATTCTTCCTAATCCATCAAATTAGAGAATTCATATCATTGAAATTTGATCGAACAGCTGAAATTATTATAACTTTTAAGTGACCCCTATTTATAACCATTTGATCAAATTTTAATGGCACAGATTTCCTGATTTGATGAATTAGGAGAAAGGGATCCGCAGCACATATGGCTTGGTGATTGGACCACCCAACCATCATGTTTTATTTATTAATTCACACCACTCACCATCTTACATACATACAATGGAAAGGAATCCTCTACAGATTCCTTCCTCCTAATCCACCATATCAGAGAATCCATGCCATTGAAATTTAATCTAACGGCTGAAATTATTATAACTTTAAAGTGACCCCTATTTATAACCATTTGATTAAATTTTAATAGCACAGATTTCCTGATTTGATGGATTAGGAGAAAGGGATCCGGAGCCCTTTCCACATACAATTACCAAAACATATATAAAAAGAATCACAGAACAGAGACAAACACCAATAATGGAGAATAATAAAATATAGTACACTTACATATCATTTGAATTGGTACTCTAGTTCAAATTGATTCTTAACTTCTTTTTTAGTAAATTAATACTTTGAATTCTTTGAAATTGGTTAATTAACCCATCATTGTAAGATTCAATAAAATTTCATCTATTTGACATCAAATATTGACACGCGATCAGCACATAATTCAATTTTAAGGGTAAACTCGTGTCAGTATTTAATGGTACGTAAAGTGGATGAAATTTCATCAAATCAGACGATGAAAGGTTAACTAGCTGATTTCAAATAGTTCAGGCGAGTTAATTTACTAGAAACATAATTTAGAGGGTCAATTTCAACTGAGTAGTTATTCATGGGGGCAGTTTAATAATTGTAACATAATTTTTTGGACCACGGTAGTTTACTAAAAATATAATTTAAAAAAATATAATTTAAAAAAATATAATTTAAGGGGTCAATTTCATTCGATCGTCACGGCCGACGGCTCAAAGACAAATAATTCTTCTTCTTCTTCTTCTTCTTCTCAAACGGCTTCACTTCTAGGTCGTTTCCCTTTTTTACTCACTTCCCAATCCTAAATATAACCAAACCACCACTTCCATTCCTTTCACTTTCCAAATCCCACATAACAATCCCATTCTCCAGTTCCTCCAAACCCCACACTTCCAATTCCAAGTCCCATGGAATCCTATTCCTCTTCCTCCACAACCTCCTCCACCACCACATACTTGTCCCAAACCACGCAACCCACAAAGGATCCACTCCACTCTGTCCGAAAATCTTCATCGAAGCCATGGAAGAAGCCTGCAGTTGCACCACTTCCACCAACCCTACCAAGTGTCTACAAAGTCGACCCCATTAACTTCAGGGAGCTTGTCCACAGCCTCACCACCGCGCCAGAGTTTTTAGAGCCTCGGTCTCTCCAAAGCGTTGCGCCTCCACCTATCGATACCAACGTGTCCTCTCTACCAAATAACGTCCCTTCTTCGCAGATCGAAAACGTGTCCACTGCACCACACCATATTTCTTCTTCTTCTTGTTCTTCAGCTGCACCTGAAATCAGTTCATCATTTTCCGTGATATACAAGGAACTATCGGATACATTGGAGCTGAGTCCGATGCCTCGTCATGAGAAGGTGCAAGATAGCACGGTGGACTCGAGTTGTCTGAGACTGAATTTGCGGTCGCCGTCTTCCAATCATTGGGTTTCTTGGGAATCGTCCAGCCTGGAAGATAGCACTGTGCTCTAAGACTAGTTTAAAATCCCAAACTGTATTATTATGCGAGCCCAATTTCTTAAAATTGTAGCATTTTTAATTAATTTTTGTTCTGGTTTTTAGCATCCTAGCCTCCTAGTATAATAAGAACATAGCTATGGGCTGTATGTGATAATGTGAGTGGCTTTGCATTATTGCAGACAAGCTTGGCCAAATTCCTGTTATTGTTAATGTAAAATTAATTATGAAATCAAGGAAATTATTAATTGAGCGTACATTTCTGAATTCTTTATGCAGAATTTGATGAACTTCCACGCAAATGCTTAACTCACATTTCACTTAAACAAGATCTGTTCAAGTGTTAAAGTGTGTTAAGAGTGTATCACATGATACCATTTTAGTTGAGAAATTAATATGTGTAAATTCTTATGTTGTCCTAACTTTTATACAATATAAGTTCACTACTGATGAATTACTCAAGCACCGTTTTTTTTTTTTTTTTTTTTTGTAACAAATGTTTAGGAGAGGATTGGTTATTCTTACCACTAGCGCCAGGGCATACCGACAACCTCGAGCTGAAAGGGTTTCACATGTCACCTAAGGTACCGTTTGGAACGCAGACGGAATGTGACAAAATAGAGGTTCTATGTTATGTTTGGTACACGTTTGACAGAACATGACGGTTGTTCCATTCTATGTTTGGTACACGTTGGACGGAATGGAACCAAAAGATATACCCCTGCTCTGTCTGTTGTTTGGTACAATATTTATGCGTGGGACGAGATGGGAGTCTTGTTTTTTTTTAGAACTTGTTCATATTTGAACACGTAACAATACCATGATTAGCTTTTGGAGATTGCAAAAGAAGCAAAACGAAAAACAATGGCAGAAAATTTAGAGAGAAATTGAATGACTAAAGATTGTGTTCCTTGAACAATGAATGAATTACAGAGAGAGAGGTGTTTTGTTATTTATACAAGTATTCTTTGCTTCACTCATAAGCTAGTAAACAACTAACTTATATCCCTACAATCCCAACAGACCTAATGTGCTGCAACAACATACATGGAGACCCAAAAACAAAAAGCAAAGAGCATTGGTAAGTAATAATAAAACAGAAAAACTACACAAATCACAATCAGAAAAGTTTGCTTCCATTTCCCTTTCAAACCAGTTCTCCAATGCTCTTTCATATTGCCTAAAGAACAATGGTAAAGTGGTCTATTAATTCACATAGCCTTCAAAAAAGGAGCCATTATACTCTTGATTGGGAGATATAGCAGCAAAAAATGAATCCTAGAAATACACAGGTACCCATTGAGTGCGAGCATTGTATAATGATTAAAGCCAATCATTTCTCTGCTATTCCACAATGCATCATTCCTTCGACATCAATCACTTCAACATCCATACTAAACCCACTGTTTAATGCTAAAGAATACAATTCCTATCATTTGAGCTAATAAAATAGCAGTGCACCATGTGTTATCTAATGATATAGCAACTCTTAAGTTGTTAAGTTGTTAACACGATTAGAAATCTTCTGCAGGAATTCCAGTACCATGTTAGCCTAATAGTCATTCCTACAAACAGTCAGATAGTTGAAGCATCTAAGCTATCAAAGGTCACGTACAACTTTCACTATATTCTCAATGAATGCAACAAATTTCTCAAACACAAACAAAAACAATAAGCTATTACCTGTAATTGTATATTGTAGCCATCAATGGTTCAAATAACTAGTTAAGGCAAAAAAATGTATAGTCTACGAGTTCAAGATGAAGCATATAAGCTCACTAAACATGCAAACTTCCACAAGATTTCTCAATTCATTCATGCAATTTTTCAAACACAAAGCAAACAACCAAACGGGGAGGCTTAGGATTGTACTACAGTAGATCCGTTAAACGGGTGAGACGAAGTAGCCATAAGCATCGACTTCGAAACCACAGCCAGAGGTGCAGAGACTGTGGGGCTTCCGCCGACATTGTAAGTGTTCATCACGCTTAAAAAATTCTTCGGCGCCTGCAAAAAACAAAAAAACCCAAATCATAAATCAGACAAATAAGAAATCTTTCAAACCGATTTCGAACAAATCGTCGGGAAAAACCAAGTGGGTACCTCTCGAATCGGCAATTTGGCGATGAGGGACCAAGCTTCGGTTCTTAAAAGAGAGTGGGTTACCAAATAGTTGTTGTCGCAGAGGTATCGGTCGACGATGAAGGCGATTTGGACGAGGGTTACCATTCCCTTCCCCAAATTCTCATATTTCTTGCCTTTGATGGCTTCCCCATTTTCTGAATAATGAGAGATGCCATGGAAAACTAGGGCTCAGATGGAAGGGAGGAGGAAGAAGAAGGAGATAGAGAGGTTGAGATCTAAGGAAAGAGACAATGTGAGAGGGGCATTTTTGTCTTAAAATGTTATAATTTTGTGTTCCACGGATGTGAAACGAGTCGTTCTAAGGGGTAAGGCGAAACAAAAATTCATCCAAAACTTGCCCCGTGGAACAGCACGTTCCACCCATTTTAGGCGCACCAAAGGTGGGACGAAACACCTCGTCCCACTTCGTTCTGTCTCATCCCACGTACCAAACGGTAGCTATCACCGATACGAATTTTCATGAGAATTTAAAGATTGCGCACCAACGAAGACCGCTGGCAACAGAAATCAAACCTTGGTGGAGTGACATATAAGACAGAGGCCTTACCAACAGAGCCAACCCTTATTGGTAATTACTCAAGCACTTAAAATCTAGTACTAAAACAATTATAAATGCATAAAACTAATGTCTCATTTGGTGTCTAAAATTGAATTGAAATTAGATAACCCACTATATTTAAGACATACTGAAAGGAGAAATGAAAAAAATTGATCTAACTTGAAGGTAGAAAATGGATTACCCATTAAAGAAAGTTATTATCCAAATCCCTGCCATAGTAGGGTTATAAGGGATAAACTTTGAATTTATAAGTTACTGAATTCATTCAAATCCTATCTAATTTCTTCAAAAAAATAAAAATAAAAATAAAAATAAATCACATCTACTTTCAATAAACCTTAAATTTTATGAGTTACTGAATTCATTCAAATCTTAGATGCCAAATGAGTTCTAAGCAAAGGACTTTCAAATGATAGCTTTTCAATTTGTTTTTTGAAAGTTCTCTAAATGTCTTACTTCTAGTCATTTTCGAGTCTCTATTCAACTTTTTGTAATGCATCCCTAACAAATTAATCCTTCTAAATTCTAACTTAACTACACCCTTAACTTTTATAAAGCTTTAAAGTTTCTCATTCACATGTCTATGTGAACCTTTTGAAATTCTTTTAGGTTTCTACCTAAGGTTGTCATCTTCCTCTTTTAAGACTCATAATTACCAACCACATGTATTTTTTTATTATTAATGAAAGTTTATTTATCATGACCCCACTATTACAAAATCTTGGCAACTCCATCACTCTTTATTAAAATGCGGTATTATGGTCACCATTCACCTTGATATTACCACATTGGCAGGTGGGGTACAGATGTACAATACAGTCGCAGTCTTGCAGATCGGTAACCACGATTGCCACTAACGCAACAATGATTCAAATTTGCCACCATAAAAGTTTTTCAAATGACCGGCCGCTGCAAACAGGTGGATGTGAGTCTGTCCTACATGGTCACTGAAAAGTCTTTTGGTTTTTTTGGTCTGTGTTTTGTGTGTATTTTTGTTATGAAGATGCAAAATGTTCGAACATTTTACACTGGTGGGTCGGAAATTTTTCCAATGAGAAAAATGTAAACAACCTATCTTGGCTGAAAGATGTAAAAAGAAAAAATGTAGATTACATATTTTTTACATCTTTTGAAGGTGGACTGCACCATTCAAAAAGAGAAATAACTAGTATCCCAATTTAGTTCTCTCACTTGAGATGCTGTCAGGGTATTAGATGATGAATTCAAAAACACTTCTGAAAAGAAACTCAAAACTTTCAACAACTCAACCTCATTGGGAAGGACACAAAGCCTGAATTTGATTAGATAAATCGGAATTGAATTTCACACTCATCTTTTATTTCTGATCATCAAATTGAATAAATCAAACAAAACAACTGATAAAATTAAACAGAGGTGTATAAGATGCTTATCAATTCCATATAGATAAGAGCACAATTGAAACTGAATATCTTCTGCATAATCTAAAAACATCATTCATCTATATATACACAAAGAACAGTACATCTTTTCACAGCCAAAATTACAAATCTGAATTACTTTTAGCCGAGGAATTCTTCCCGAAAGTTTACGGTAACGAGTAACAGAAACTGTTAGCACAAAAAAGTGAAACTATCGCAGACGAGTAGAAGTTCCTTGTTCTTCGTGTCCCTCCTGAAGTTGAGGAGAAATCAGCCAGTGTTATGGTCATGCAGAGCTATTGATCCCAATAGTCTCTAAGTTGTGACATATGGAGCAAAAGTTCATCCCTGCCGAAGCCAGTTACACTGCTAGTCATGATCCACGGGAGGTGCATACATGGTAGTTTTCTTTGATAAACTGCTGAAAATCCCTGGGATTCTCATCTGCCTTTTTACCTTTGCCGGCCCTTATTTTGTCACACTTGGTGAAGACAAAAGTCATTGGTATCTAAAAGCAGAAAGAGCACCCAAATTATGAGCAATTTTTTATGATGGCTAACAGAAAGGTATTTCATATCGGAGAGCAGTGTACATTGTTACGTCCAAGCAAATTAGCGCAATCAAGGTCGGTTTTTTGAGGCGGAACACTAGCATCAACAAGAAGCAAGATGATAACAAGAGTACGTCTGTTCCAAAAGAAATATTTGGTGAATGTAGACCAATCCATTCGAGTAGCTTCTGGAGCTTTAGCAAACCTAGAAACAAAGAAAATCACTGGACATAAGAAAATAAAAAAGAAGAGAAGGCAAAGGTATTTTATTCAATTACTGTATATTGTTACTGAAATTACTTGTAAGAGCAGTTCCAGCGTGGGAACCCCCCAGGTAATACACTATGCTATCCACCCAGTGAATAGTAACTGCCCTTAATGAACAGTAATCACCTTTTGCATCTCTACCGTTGCACTTCAGTAGCCCTGACAATAGGCAATAATTTTATTTATAATTTCAGATAAGATTTTTAATTGTTCTTGTTGCACCACGTGTCATTATCCGAAGAGTTATAAAATAATAAAAAAATAATTTTATTTGTAATTTCGGATAAGATTTTTAATCATTCTTGTTGCGCCACTTGTCATAAAATCCGAAAAGACAATTATTGATGATGGATTTCTGATAAGATTTTTAATCGTACTCATTGCACCATGTGTCATTATCCGAAAATACAATTATTGGTGATGGATTTCCGATAAGATTATTAACCAATCACATCGCGCCACGTGTCATAATCTGTTTACAATCTTTGAGAATAGATTTCCATCAGATTTTTAATGAATGATGGCATGCCACGTGGCATTATCTACAACCTAATCATTTTTTAATCTTCCATATAATCCACCATCCATCCTCACAAATCTCACACCAATTTTGTCAAGATCTCTATCATTATTCATAGTTTCTACTTCCTTCTTCACCAAAATCTTTATCATTATTCATAGTTTCTGGTTCATTTTTACAATGTCTTCTTCTTCAAGGATATTGTGGGAATCGATCAGTAAGAGGAAGAATTGTTTAACCAATCAGAAGGAATGTTCAATCTCCAGATGACCCAAAATGAGATGGAAGAGGATGAGGAGTGTAGAAGGAGAGATGAAGAAGCAAGAATGGCAAGAACCTCACATTCCCGTCGAGTCATCCAAGATGTAGGTCAGATCTGCAGGCCTAGCCGTTCCGGAAACCTTGATAGAAGCAGGCAATGATGAGGTACGGAACTTTTGGACGATTATTTTGTCCGTAATAGTGCATTCCCTGATACGTACTTTAGACGTCGTTTTAGAATGGAACAACATTTGTTCAACAAAATCAGGATTGCTATTTGCAACCATGATTCTTACTTTGTGCAAAAGAATGATGTTTTTGGTGTTATGGGTCTTCTTACCCAACAAAAAATTATTGCTGCCTTGCGGATGCTTGCATATGGAGCATTTGCAAACCAAGTGGATAAGATAACGAGGACAGGGAAATCAACCATTCTTGAATCCCTGATAAGGTTTTGCACAGCAATCGAATCTATATACACTGCAGAGTACCTCTGAAAACCTACTAACATGAACGTGCAAAAGCTTCTGAAGAAGGGCGAGATGCAAGGTTTTCCTGGGATGATTGGAAGTATCGATTGTATGCATTGGACGTGGAAAAATTGTCCAAGTGCACAGCAAGGCGCTTATGGGGACATAAAATGAGCAAAAAGTATCATTTTGGAGGCGGTGGCATCTTTTGATACATGGATTTGGCACACCTTTTTCATGGTTCTGGGAGCTCAAAGTGACCTCGACGTCCTTACCCAATCCCCAATGTTCAACGATGTCCTGCAAGGAAAGACACCAAAAGTCACGTACTGCGTCAATGGACATATGTACGACGAGCCATGCTACCTATCAAACAGCGTTTACCCAAGGTGGTCAACATTTGTCAAAACAGTGCCACATCCGCGAAGTGCAAAGGAAAAACACTTTACAAGCTATCAAGAGGGGTGCAAGAAAGATGTGGAGCGTTGTTTTGGTATTTTCCAAGCTCGCTGGGTGATCGTCAAGGGTGCTGCTAAATTGTTTGATGTATAGTCACTTTAATCCATTATGATGACGTGCATTATTCTTCACAACATGATTGTGGAACATGAGTACGATTATGATGCTGTTAATGAATATGAGCCAGACATGATGAACAATTCAAGAACATGTATATATTGTGCTCATGACACCAGTGAAGAACCCGTGCAACATGAGCCATTAGAAAGGGATGGACGTTACAATGAATTGATCATTCAACAATAAACTGCACATCAAAGGCCATATATGCACAATGCCCGACAAATTGATTTGATAGAGCACCAGTGAGAATTGAAACAAGTTCAAGATACTTAAGTTCATTTAGTGTGTTTGTTTGTTTGTTTGTTGTTTTTTTTTTTTTTTTTTTTTTGTGTGTGTGTTTATTTAATTTTATTTGGTGTGTTTCTTTTAGTTCATTTAGTGAGTTTTTTGTTATTTGGTATATTTATGTAATTTTATTTGGTGTGTTTAAATGTCTTTTGAATAAAGATTCTCTTAGTATAAATAAATTACCAAATTAAATAAAGTACTAAAATCAATAAATTGGAAACAACATAAAGTACTCTATTCAATAAATAAGAAATTACAACCCAAAGTGATCGGAAAATTATGGGCTCCGATTACAAAAAGTACTCTATTTATCATCACTTAAACAATTTGTGGTGCTAGGATGATCTTCTCTTGTCGCACTAGGACCATCTCCTCTTGCTCTCGCTTCTCTTGCACGCCTCCTTCGCACCACTTCCACTTTCTCCAACCTCCAAAAATATTTAGAATTTGGAGATTTCCCTTCTAAAGGCGTGTTTATAATGTCATGATCTCATTGACATATTCTTTCTCTCTCATTAGCTTGAAATGCTTTCTCAATGACTGCAATATTTGCCATATCTCTAGCCTTATCAACCTCAAATTTCGCCATTTCCCATGCCAAAGTCAATTCACCTTGGCGAGCAAGTTGTTCCATATACTTTGCATAATCATTCTTTGAAGCACTCCCTTTTCTCTTTGAAGCCTTCTTACCTTGATGCCTAATTGGATAACGGGTCAATCCCGATGCTTGTTCAGGGGGGGCGTTTTGGGCATTTCTTATGCTTCATCTTCATGAACATGCAAGCCATGATCAGGTGTGGAGTGTAGAGGGGTGCTGTTTATGAAAAATTCTGGACCGACATGCACAACTTTGAATTTAGGACAATCTTTGACAATATTCCAACATTATCACCGGTTGAATGATTTATTTTTGGTTTTGGTTTTGGCATTATACCAAGCTTGTGCTTGAAGTTGCTATACAATGTGGGATAAGAAATAATTATAATGAAAGTAGGTAACAAATAAATAATACAAACAATTGACGTTGCTACACAATGTGGGATAAGAAATAATTATAATGAAAGTAGGTAACAAATAAATAATACAAACAAATAATTATAATGTAAATTTGGGTATAGTACAAACAAATAAATAATATATTGTTACCTGATCCGCGTAATTTTCCCCACTTCGAATACTAGTACTGACTTGTGTCAAGGCGTCTCTCCACGTACTAAACAATTGGCTAAGTAATTTTCAACGACTGGATATCGATTCTTTGGTTCTTTTCCCACTCATTTTCTCAACATAATTGGTATAAATAAGACTCCACATTTCTCGCAACTGCATCTCATTACCCGTAAGCGAACTATGAGCAATTTCAACGCAGCTAGTACACAACGCAATATCTTCAAGAAGCGTCCAATTCATACCTACATCAGTAGTAATTTTGTTGAAAAAAAATTGAATTGAAACTTTGAGAGAAAGATAGGAATGTGGTTGAAAGTGGTTGAGAAAATATGAAATTATGGTGGTAGATGATAATGAGAAGGTATTTATAGAAAAGTAAAAACATTTTTTTAAAAAAAATTTCAATTTTTTTTTTTCGGATTTTTATTCATTTTTCACAATTTTTTTAATTTTTTATTCAACTAATTAATCCCTGCCGTTGGATTTAAAAAAATTGAATTTCAACACTCCAGATTGTGCCACGTGGCACAACGGTAACATTTCTGAATTTTAAAACTACTTTTTTTTTTAAATTTATAAAGCAAAATAATATCAACCATTGATCTCAGATCCAACGGTTGATATTAAATAAGATTTTTTTATTTTTTTTTTACCATTGCAAATCGAACGGTCCACATTATATAGCCGTTGAGATCCAACGGACCATGGGAAGCCACGTGGCTTCCCAATGGTAACTTTTTGAAACTGCGCCGCAGGCCCCAGGCGCTGAAACCGTGTTGGGTGACGGGCCCCCAGACATGGGTGAGGTGCACGCACCTGACAAAAAAATAAAAATAAAAAATTGGGCTGACGCCTGGATGACGTCAACCCTGCATTAGATCCACTTCGGGCTCGCGGGCTGATAATTCCTCACAGGCTTGGTGCTCGGGCCTCCACTATCCATTGGGCTCCCCATGCTAGAGCAATCACGCTGGGCTCTCGGGCCCTTTTTCCTAGCCTGTCCCCCAAGCAAACTCCCACGGTGGAGTTGCTTTAAGTGAGAGGTTTTAGGTTCGATTCTCGCAAAAAGCAAATTTGAACCACATTATTGCTAATCTATTATGAGTCTAACCTCACCCCCTCTCTATGTAGATAATATTGTTTGTTCATAAATAAATAAATAAGGTTTTTTTTTGTTTTGTAAGGTTGTAGAAACGGCAATCTGTCTAATAAGGCCATTTTGTTACAAAGGTTGGATATTTGCTGAGTTTGAGCTTAGGGATCTTTAATTATTTTTCTCTTTCAAAGATTGAGCTTAATTATTAGTTTCAATATTACACATATAATTTTGTTTGTTTTTCTATTAGTTTAATATTTTAATAATCGAATGTGATCTACAAAGATGGAGATTGAGATGAATTATTAAGGGAAGTTATGACATTGGTCACAAAATTAGCCTCCCTAAACGCTTGACTTTTGTATGGAAAGAGAGAGAGAAACCGACAAGATAAAGAGGGTCAACTTCTTATGTTCCTAGGAGTTGTAATCAAATTGCTCATGAGCTAGCTGAATTTGCAATGTTGTGCGATGATGTTGTAGTTTGGGATGGTTGAGGATTTGAATTTGAAACGCAATGAGTTAAAAAGGAAAGTCTTAGCCACCACGACAATCCACTACTTGCAAAGATATCCATCACTGAATTTCATCTTTTACAAAGTTTGGTTTTATGCTTGATGAAAATTAATTTTGTAGTTGATGCGTTTGCTTATTTAGAAGATTCTAAAGCTAAAGTTGGTGATCTTGATTCATTTAATTCTTTTTTTGTAGTTGATGCGTTTGCTTATTTAGAATATACTAAAGCTAAAATCGATGATCTTGAATCATTTTATTCCCTTAATAGAATTCATGATTTTTTGTGACAATATAATTGGGCCAGGTTATGTTGAAAGTTTGTTAATGTAATTTTATTTTTCAACACAATAAAATGAATTTAAGACGTTTAACTTATATGTAGAAAAAACTAAATTTAAAATTTAAGAGACGAACTACAATAATTAAAATATACCCTAAAATAAATAAAAACAAAGATTACTTATTAAGATGAATTAAAACGACGACGTAAGAGAGACTTCATATCCCAGTTATAGAAGGTCGACTCTGCAAGTCAGAAGGAACACCATCATTAGCCTTTGGGCTCACACAACTTCCGAATCGCCGATCATCTCTTCCGTCCACAATGTCATGGCTGGCAAAATCCATCGCCAACTCGCTCAAGCTCGACGACGACGACGGCGATTACCACGGCCCAAACCCTAGCTCCAACAATGACACAGACCCAAATTCAACCCGACCCGAATCAGGTTCACCATCAGCTCCCACCGTCAAAGGTGACATCTCCGAGCTCACCAATACCCTAACCCGCCAGTTCTGGGGCGTCGCGTCCTTCCTTGCCCCGCCTCCTGATCCCACCACCCCTCCTGCTCCCAACCCGTCCGACCCGGCCCATCCCTCCGATCTGGAACCCTCCGACGAGGACGTGATCGCCGGAATCCGCAGCGACTTCGCGGAGATCGGCGGGAAGTTCAAGACCGGGATCTCGAAGCTGTCGAGTAACATAGGGGTTTCGGAGTTCACTAAGATCGCGTCGAATTTGCTGCAGTTTGGATCCGAAGAGGAAGCGAAGGCAGCTGGTGCTGCTCTTGGTGTGACCGGGGAAGTTCTTGCGTTCGTCAGGAATATCTCTTTGCATCCGGAGACTTGGCTCGATTTCCCCCTCTCCGATGACGACGAAGATTCAGATGGTATGTTCTGCTTCGATTTTACCTTTTTTTGGGTAATTCAATTCAATGTGCTTTGTTTTCATGAATCATTTAGCTATCTTGTTGTAAATTAGTGTTAATTTGCGGTCAATGGAGTGTTCGTAAATGTTCAATTTGAGGTATTTGTGTTGCCCATGTGGAGTTTCCAATTCGTTTTTGTTTCAATTGCAGCTTTGAATTTAATGCATTGTATAGTGAGGTAAATCTCAGTTCAGGTTATGATTTAAGGGCTTAAAACTATAATTTTTTGGGTGAATATCGAAAATCCGAGTGCGTCTTTTTCTTCATGTGTTTGATCAATAATTGAGAACTTGTATGGAGCCGAAATAAGAACATTGTGGGTTTTGGTTTTCCAGATTTTGAATTGTCTGATGTTCAACAAGAGCATGCGCTGGCTGTTGAACGGCTTGCGCCATCGTTGGCTGCTCTCAGAATTGAACTGTGCCCTGAGCATATGAGTGAGGCTCACTTTTGGATGATTTACTTCGTGCTCTTGCATCCTAGACTCAGTAAACATGATGCTGAGCTTTTGTCTACACCCAAGGTGAGTTGATTCATTGCAGTATTGATCAAACACTCCTGTTTCGTTGTTCTTTTTCATTGCCATTGTTTGCTTAGTTATTTTTTGTTTGAGCACCTATGGTTTGCTTGACTTGATTATATGTCTGCAGATAGTGGAAGCTAGAGGCATGTTGTCTCATCAGCTGAAGAAGGGAACTAGTGATAAGCCAGAGACATACATTTCAGGAAGTGACGCTATTTATGCGAAAGGAGTTTCTGATTCCCCAAAAGAACATCATCTTTCTGTGCCACCTAGTGCTGAATCTGACTTAGCACCTCCCAATACATCTACCACCAGATCAGCTCCTCTCCCACAGGCAGTTGATGTCGAGACAGACAAGCACCCGGTCCAGAGTAGTGAAATCCAAATTATTGACAAGCCTGTTATTGAGGAAGGACCTGTGAAGAAGACCAAATATCAGCTGCCACTCTCTAATTCTTCCTCTAAATTCGTGGATGAGAAATATGAGGATGATGGTGATGATTGGTTGAAAGAGGAAACCTCAGAAATGGATGGTGTTGGTGGAACCTCCATCCCTATAGAGAATGATGAGGATGTATCATTCAGTGATCTTGAGGATGATGATGGAGATGCGCCATCAAGTTACAAGAAGGTTACATCTGGCTCTGATTCTTCGGCAAAAGACTCAAGAGATTGGGTTCAGCTTAGCAGAGCCTCTGCCGATTTGAATAGGGACAGCAACTCTGTTGAGATTAGACATTCTGGGTCTGGCCAGGTAAGTGCTCGTAAATCGGAGACCAAAGAATCTAATGACTGGCTTGACATTGAAGACATTGATGTTATATGATGACTTCATAATAACCCTTTTTAGGTTAATATGGCCTGTTCTTTCCATTCATCCCTAATTATTGTGAATAGATGATGAAATTGTGTTGGCTATGGAAACTGTATTATTGTACATAAAGCCTGATACTGCATTACTGTTCTGGTGAAGAATGTGTCTATGAATGTAGTGAGATACAACAACGTGCAATAATCTTGATTTGTTACATTTGAAATTATATTTTGTTAAGCTCATTCTGGTCAATGCTGGAACCCTTAATTGCCGAGGTTTTACTTCTAATCCTTGATAGTTCCCTCCAGGACGTTAGATTTTTTGAGAATTCGTTGATGGCCAAAGTTGAAGATTTTTATAAGACTAAGATAGTAATGAATGTTTCCTCATTTGTTGAAAGAAACTTAGAGATGCATGTGCCTTTAATTGCTTGATGAAGTTAATTGCTGGATCCTGAGAGATGTTAAGTATATCGACTAAGAGTGATCACATATATTCATATGAAATTAGCTCACTGTTTAATTGTTTAAAGCAGTTCGTTATCATAATAGCTTGTGACCTGACATATGCTAAGCATACCGAGAAAGGACTAATCTCTCATGTTTGGTCGAATGTTATTTTCATTTCCAAGATTTATGTGGTGTGTTCTGATATTGTCTTAGTTTTGCATTAGTTTCGCATGAATAAACCTCCATTAATCAGTCTGATAATATGGTAAAATGTTAATGAGTAGATGTTTTAATCGGGGCATAATGCCACGGCCCTCACTGAGCGAATTTGTATTCCAGAATAACGATTTCCTTGCACCTTATATAGGGTGAGGTTCAAATCCGTTTAATGTACAGTCGTGAGTTTTATTCATTTTTGTTGCTCGAGTTCTCTGAAGCTTTTACTGTGATTTGCTCATGTTTTTCTTCTGTTATGGTGGTTTACTGTTATTGAGCGCATCTCCGTGTTTATAACTTTTCATTCAGAGAGGCGCATAAATTCGTGCGTTTGGCTACAACTCACTTCACAACATGTTGCGATTTGCAGTTAGAGAAATGGCTGTTTTACTGTAAGGGGCTAAACAATGCTCTTTCGTATTTGTTTCATATCTTAGATTATGTCCACAGGGAAAAGAAAACGTTAAGGACAAAGTACGATGGTTCGGCAGGTTTTCGTTATGTCCAGTTGGTACCCGTACTGATGGTGGTGGCTGCGGTGGTAATGATGGTAGCTACCCATACGTGGATGTTAAAAAAACCTGTGGAGAAGATCCGATTACGAAAACTTACCTGTACAATAAATGCCCCATGGGTGGAGATTGGGGTTCATTTTTTCCTAGTAAATACACAAAAAAGAATAAGACAAAGCTTTACAATGAAACATCAACTAAGCTCAAGCTACGAAGAGGAGAGCGGCGATGCAGACCCTGATTACAGACTTATTTACAGGCACAACCACACATACAACACATTAAAGTACCACGAAATTAACAGCAACTTATGACCTTATGGGTCCAAAACTGCTGGAAAGACGCTCCAGATGAGACCAAACCAAGCTTCCAAGTGAAAATCTTGGTCTTTCTTCTTCTTCTTCTTCTCTTCTTTCGGCTGCCTTCTGGCTCGTCCTCGACGAGGAACCCTGAAGAGCCCACTTCTGTGATTTGTGAACTGCGATTACGGATTCTCCAATCTCTTTTGTCACTATCTCCACCGTGCTCTGACTTATATCGTGTCCTGAAGCATCTGTGACATAGATTGATCCTACAGCTTTCTCACCGTGTATTCCAAGTGAGATTCTTGATATTGATAACCCGTACTCTCTCAGAACCCTCGTGATGTCAGATAATAGCCCCACTTGGTTTTTGGCACAGAGGTCCAACCTCAATCCCTGCAAAATGTTTTATTCACAATTTAATTCAGTAACACTAGAAAGATGCAATTTTTTAATCGTAAGCTTCATAAGATCCAACGGTTGGATAAATTGACATACCTGTGAGATCCTCCTCTCAATAGCAGCAATCAAGCATAGGGTAAGCTTGTGTCTTTCACTCTCTGTGTTCAAAGTGTATCCGTCCTTGTGCCGTACAAAATACTCCTGTGACGCGACATTCCAGCATTCGTATTTAAACATCAAACACCATACAACGTGACAGATTTCAGTTGCCATGTACAAGGTCAATGAAAAGTGTGTACCTGATCAGCCATGGTGCCCCTGGAGGAAACCACCGCATGGAACACCATGTACTGCAAGTCGGTTAGGGCGCACACCGTGTCAAACAGTAGCTTAGGACGGTCTCGGCTTCTCACGTTCACAACCCAATACCCTTTCTCCTTACAACTCTCGATGTTCACATGTGTCCGATCGCAACCCCTCTTGTGTGCACTACTACCACCTCCGTCGCAACCACGACAGCTTTCGTAGTCGTCATCAGCATACATCAACTGGTGTAGCCGCCGCTCCGTGTGGGTGTGGCCGCCTGCCGGGGTGGTCAGCTTTACGCTCCTCTTCTCACCCTCCTCATGATGGGCCTCAATCACTTTCTCCAGCTGCTCCTCCACGTGCGCAAGTCTTACTGGGTCCGTAATTGGCCCTCCTTTCAGCCCGTCTTCGATGTATAAAATGACGGCTGCCCGGGCACTGTGGGTCCAAGCCATGGCAGCAGTAATGTGGCAGCCCAACTCCACAAGGATCGCTGATATTTCGGACATGAGTCCCGGTTGGTCCTTGCTGGTCATCTCTATGGCCAAGTCCTTCAGTTCCGGTGTCACTTCTCTTCGTAGGCATACTCTCGCCTGTTTTGAAATCTCACCTCTCCTTGCACACAGTGCCTGAAGAATTTTGTTAATTATAATTAACACCAAGGGAAAGAACAGAACGAAGAGTATGAGGTCGAGATGTGAAATGATAAAATTTGTTAGAACTGTAAATGTTAGGGATTATGGGTTTTGTTTGGCACTTGCTGCCTGGCTTTATATACTATGCATCGTTTCAATTTTGTCGGATGTCTCCCAATGAAACAAACCTGACTCTAGTCTTGTTGGATAAATTTTCAGTATATCAAAAACAAGGTTCGGTAACCAACTGTTTATTCAAGTGGACACTTGAACAAGAAAAATACTGACACTTGTTATGTACCTGACCATGTTTCCAATACACTGAAAAATCTCTCGACTTGTTAGGCTCAATTTAAATAGATAGATTAAGAAACCAAAATGAATCACTACACTCTAAAAATCAGTACATAACAGATATAGTAAAAGTTGTATTGTACTTTACCATGTGATTATCAACATGGTGTTACGAAACTACTACTACCCATTGAGTTTTATGCCTATAATTTAGATGAATATGTATGGCACGCCGCGTTGTGCTAACGTCACATACAGAAATTTCTCTGATTGGGAGAGAGGGAGAGAGAGGGAGGGATGCAACCTGCTGAATATAGAGTATGAGGCTTTCGTCAGTGATTTTGTTTCCGAGTTGGTCCGTCACGTGGAACACTGCAACAACCATGCAATCAAAACAGACCCACATGAAAATCCCGCAGATAGTACTCGTTGATGACACACATATCTCAGAAAGTTATCAGAATTATATACAAAATTCTCCGATCCTCAATAGAAATATTCAGAAACGTAGTTTCTATGTAATAAAATCCGATGATGTTATTAGAATATAACAAAAGGACTGCATATATGATTTTGAAGAATGATAAAGGGGATTAGGGAGTGTAATTACCGTCCATAAACCATCCACCATCGGATGATATGTACGACTTAGAAATAAGAAGATCAAGATCAGTCAAAACTTGGACCATTTCCAGTAAAATCCCGTGCTTGTTTGCACTGTCAACCTGCAAAATATCAGTTAAAAACAACATTATGCATAAAACTCTAATTTCATCTCTTCCTGCATGCGTCTGTCATTTTCTCAGATTTAAAGTTCACTGAACCTGTAAATTTCAAGGGTTTCTAACTTTCTATACATGGTTTTTATACAACTGGATGACGTCATCTGGTTAGGGTTCTACCAGTGCATGCCAGGAACTTAGTTGCATATGGATAGACAAAGTTATAACAAAGATGATAATCGTGCATGGAACTGTTAACTCTGACGTGGAAACTGAAAAGCAAAACGGCAAATGAATGACGACGACAACAAAAGCTTACCACCTTCTTTCTCTAGAAACAAATAATATTTGATACTTACTTTTCTAGTGGCCCTCCACTCGGTGGACATCACAGAATAGTCTCCCGTATATTTTATAGGGAATTTTAACGAAACACTTAAGTTGTTGTTATTTTTTAATGAAAAAAATATTTTTACTAAAAAGTCACTTCTGATACTATTCACTTTCAACATCTTTTTGTCATTTTGATTCAAACTTAAAGTTTTCAAGTATTTTTCATTAGTTTTCCTTACTTTATATTTTGTAGCTCTCCTCTTTCTTTATTATATGCAGGTCAAGTTGGGATTAGAGGAGTGGGATTGTGGGTTGCTAATTACTTAATATTAGATTAGTTGCTAATTACTTTAAATTAGATTAAATTGTTTAATTAGTCTTTAGTTTCTAATGATCATCATTGATCATGACATGTATCTATAAGTATTTATTTGTCGATAACTTCGGCCTATCAAGTATTGCAAATTCGTATTCAATACTAGCAACGACCTTTGTTTTTAAATCTATGGGTGTCACACTTTGCCACTAGAAAATAAAACCCAACAAACAAAATAAATGGATAAAGAAGTTCCATTAACCCATGTCCATCACCCACCAACAAGATAAAAGATAGACTAATTAATTGGCTAAAAAAATGATTGACTTTATTAAATAATATGAACAATGATCTAACCTTCACAAGCGTGCAATCTTTGTATGAGTCATTATCGATACAAACCCTGCGGATTCCAAACCAACCCAATTATATGATTCTCTCCAGCAATTTCCAACACAAAATTAATAAACTTATGTTCATATACGTACCATGGAGGATAGATTCTTTCAATGAGGTATTCGAACTCCGGATCAAAATAGGGCTGGTAAATTATTTCCATATCTTCTTCTTCCTCTTCTGCTCAGAAGATGTATGAACAATTTGCAACAGCTTTGTTACAATAAGGAGATAGCAGCATTTGCTGGAGGTTATTAATTCCTATCTGTACAGATATGCATGTCTATATAAGAAGGTGTTTGAGACCATTCAAAACACATGCTGGAAACAACGCGTAGACACAAAATAACTTGTAGAGGTGATAAAAGAGCGGCGCCGTCTGTAGCCATTAGCTTGTTTGTTAAGTCAACTAATAAACATGTAGAGATGAATTACGGCACCTAATGATTATCTTATACGATTAAAATATTATCCAGTGCTCGAAGTTACATCACAAATCCTTGAGATATATAGCTTTGTTCTAGGGAAAGACTAAGATTTTCCTAAAGGTGGAGGAAATCTACTCGAAAAGGATTGGTTGACCCGGAAAAACTGTGGAAATTAAGAAATCAAGAAAGAACGAAGAATGGAGGAAATCAAGAAAAGAAGAAGAAGGAATAAAACAAAACCAGGCGGATCTTTTATTCAACCAAGAAAGACATAAAAAATTCCTTGCACCGGAGGCCCTGAGTTTGGATCCCCTTCCCAATATCGTATCCAAAAAAAAAAAAAAAAAAGGTAAAAATTACCTAATTTTAAGAAATTGTATGGTAAAGAGAATTAAATTCTGTTGTAAAGAGAGTATTTAATTATGGAGAATCTAGAAAACCAAGAATAAATCCCAGATCAAATCTTTGAATAAACACTAGAAACTCATCAACATTGATCAAAATATAGAGAAAGATAACAGAAAAATTAACAATATAAATCAACAAACAAAAAGATAAACACTCACATATGCAGACACTGCTGCTTGATTGTACAGAAGCGAAATTCATAGAGAGCTGAAGAGAGAGAGAGAGAGAGAGAGAGAGAGAGAGAGAGAGGCAGCTCAGAAGGGTTTGTTCTTGTATATATTCTAAGTTTAGAAAGTTTTTGTTGGTCACAAAACACAGAACCGAACAGATGGGCTATGAAGAACAACAATTGTATAACCCACCCAACTCTCAGCTTTTTTTGTAGAATTTTAACGAAAAACTCTCGCTACTATTTATTTAAACAAAAATCATATTTTTACATTAAAAATTCAATCCTGATATTATTCATTTTACCTTTCATTTTGTGCTTATCCTTAAAACTTAAAGTTTTCAAATATTTTTCATTAGTTTTCTCTTTTTTTTCATTTTTTTTCTTTTTCTGTTTTCAATTTCTCTTTTAATTTTAGTTTTCACATTCGCAATATTACCTTGGTGTATTTGTTGGGGTTTTACTTTAACAAACGTGTTGTTCACAGGCTCATAGGTGTGATTGGGGTTTCCTAGGACGACTCAGAGTTTGGCTGCCAATGAGCCACGTACGAACCGTGCCGCCACGTGGCAGGGCACCGACTCCTCAAATTTACATGATCGATGTTTTCTGCAAGTGCGGCGGCTCGTTGTATCAATGTTTGTGAAAGTCCACATTCAAATTTCCAGACTGTGGCTTAGAATCTGTTTCGGGATTACAGCTATTATTAGAGAGACAAACATATTTTCTGTCGACGACTGGTTTGGTCATCTTAGGGTTTTACTTGGTCAGCCAAGACTCCTCAGCCTTTATGCGTGGCTCTTTCTCTCCAATTAGAGTAACCATCAAGCCATTCAAATGGACACCGGATGATGATGTGGCAAGATCATGGTACAATGGACCTGGTTGAGTCTTTTCGATTCTTGGATCTAATGCCACTTGCAGTGCAGCAGTCGACACGTCCCCCGGTTTATGTGTTTATACTTTGAAAAAAATTTCTTGCGTAGAGATATTTTCAAGTGGAGGCTATTTAAGCTGTACTCTACATGTTATAATATAAGTAGAAAAAATAATATATTTTTGCGTTTTCCTTCACTTGTATTAGTTATAATAAATGAAGTACCCACTTGAATACCAGTACTTTAAAAAATTTCTCGTACTTAAATGATTTATGTTATATTATGTTACGTATAATTATGCAGATGACGATTTAGATTCAAAGATATAACATTAGTAAATGAACACTTACAAATGAACTCACATTATGGTGTTTCAATCACATTAAAAAAATCGATCAATTGATACAAAATACGTGTGGCGAGTTTTGAAGTTAACACGTGAACAACACATATTAGCTAACGCGGGGCACATGTAACTGTTGGATTTTTCACATTAGACAACCTATCTTCATACTATGGAGAAAGTTGAGGTTTCATCATAAAGCTAATTGGCAATAGTAGCCCTGCAACAACTTATAATCGCATCAAAGTTCCTTCCTTGTCCGATGTGAGATTTATACTCACAACATTGAGAAGCTAACATGGAAGCATATGATGTTCCCATCACCGTAAAACAAGTATATAATTTTTGAAAATATTATAATAATAATAGCATGTAATAGGTACCCTGTAACACAAGTGAGTCTAAGGATGTAGGGTACTACAATAAGGTATTTCAACATCAAATGTCAATTCGTTATCACAAGAAATCGATGCTCATTAATTTATGTAGGCACACAAGTCCATTGTAGAGATATTCATACAATGGAACAGGCTATGTGTAGGTTTTACATTCTGGTACTACATCACGTGACCTGGTCCCAAGGCTGGCCTTAAGAATTTGGGGGCCCTAGGCTAACCTTCGAAGTGGGGCTCTAGAGTTCTCTGACTCCCGACCTTTTATACATTGACATGTGTAAAAAAAATCATTAAATACATGAAAAGTCTATTACATCAAATATCATTAAAAATTAATATAAAAAATAAAAAAGATATACAAACATTACTCAAATATTACCTGTCTCGCATTTTTAGATGCAAATGCACTTATTAAGTTTACATAATCTAATTTTTCAACCAATTCAAACCGAAAGAGAAGTCCATACCCAGTATGCCAAATTCCAATCATTTTTCTATTGTTACAATGTTACTTATTACGTTCAATAAATGAATGAATGGTTAGATTACAGAGACAACATCTTACACCTAGGAAAAATACTAGAGTGCAGAGGATAGTTATTTTCGTATACAAACCTAGACGGATGAGGTGGATTTGAATAATTTATTATATATTATATGAACTAATTAATTTGAATATTAAATAATGTCATTTTTCAAAAAGGTGAGAGTTTTAACCTTTTAGGTACATAATAAAGATATATGTGGTGTGATCTTAAAATAGGGTAATAAAACCTCATAAAAGTAAACATAAAGGTGATATTTAAGAGAGAAGAAAAAAAGTAAAACGAAGATGGTGGAGACTATTTAAAAGAGAGAAGACGTGTAGTTATAAAAAAAGATGGTGGGATCATCTTAAGTAAAATTGTGCAATTAAAATGATGTTGGGAATATGGTTGTCTTCTTCCCTTCGCGAGGCCGGCCCTGCAACAAAAGATTTCCAGATTCTAGCGTTTACATATAAGCCCGCATAGCTCCCGCCTATCTCCGTCCAGACCTGCCTAGTTTCGCCTAAAAATTGGGGGCCTTTCCGAAGTGGGGGCCTTAGGCGGTCAGCTACTCCGACTACCCTCAGGGCCAACTCTGGCTAGTCTCATCATATACAAGTCCAAAACATCACAACACAAGAATAGGCTGGCACCCAACTCTAGATCCAAAGCAAATATTTTTTTTCTTCTCATTTTGGGCCAATTGCTACTTTAGGACACAACGTGCATTTGGTTTAATTTTCCTGCAATAATTTTAAATTGAATTTTGATAAATTTAGTAATAGGATACGACAAGATCGTCATTAAGTGAAATTTGAAGCCCTACTCAAACTTTGGTTCAATTAGAGCTTTTACTCCTAAACTAAAATTTCGTTTGTATTAGTCCTAAACTTGTTAACATGTGGATAAATGGTCAATGTAATACCATTTTAGAACTTTTATCCAATATAATGAGCTTAGAGGGGCAAGTATGGGACATAAGTTTTAATGTACTTACTCAAAATGATCATTGTTTAACATTGTGACAAATTCAGAGACCCATAATGACAATTTTATTTTATTTATTTATTTATTTTTTGAATATTAATCCTTTAGTTTCGGGAATAAAGTTCCACTTCAAGTAAGTTTTGTAGTCCCTCATTTTCAAGTGTTTATAATAGTTGGTGGAGCTAGAATGCATTACAAATCAAAAGGAGAATATAAAAAGAATTTAAAAAAAAAAATACATTACTAATAATTAAGCTTGACAAGAAGTAATTAAGTAGCTTTTCACTCACGCAGGTGTTAATAAGGTTTTCTTTTTCCATTATCTATGAACAATTTTTTGTGAACGTAAATTTTGTTTTCTAAGAATTTGTATTTTAATAGATTAAAAGGTGTGTTAGTTTCGAAAAGGAGGGAGTGATGAAAAAAAAAATGAAAGAAAAGTAGGGAGGTTTGATGAGAACTTGTACTCCGTGAGGAAACCACCCAAATCTCGTATCCAATGATGGAGCTAGAAATTCTTGTTAAGAGGGGCACACTTTAAATCAAAATGGACATAATATATATATATATATGTATGTATGTATGTATATGTATGTATGTATGTATGTATAAACTATCTCGTTCTTTTGGTCGCCTTGGTATCAAATTCTAAGGTGAGAGTGACCATGCATTTATTCTTCATTATACATGGTCAACTATATCAAGAGTTGAAAATAAACATTATTAAAAGCACATCCATTTATTCTTCATTCTTGATATCAAATTCAAAGGTAACTAATCATGCATTCATTTTCTCTTAGTGACCAAGAGAACATTTTTCTAAAAACATTAAGGCATGAGACCATTTGAAGGGTTTTTTGAGCTAATTTGGAAAAAGGAAAAAAATTTAGGAAAACTAATGAAATGACTTTAAAACTTTGAGTTTTAACGATAAAAACAAAATAAAGGGTAAAGTGAATAGTACCAGAATTGACTTTTTAATGTAAAAATGTGGTTTTTCGTTAAAGTAAACAGTACCAAGAGCTTTTCGTTAAGTTCCCAAAAATTTTCTCTTCTTGATTTCATAGATAATAGGGTAAATTACATTTTACACCCTCAGGTTTGGTGTCGATATCGATTCCTTACAACATCTTTAAAACATTTCAATTTCATACATTTAGTTATCATTTTATTTCAATTTCATACATCAGTTAAAAAATCTATTAAGTAAACCGTTAAGTGATGACATGGCAAATATGTGATCCACATTTGTGTTGACGCGACTGCCAAATTTGTGTCACGTGGCAATTTTTTTTTTTTTTATGCTTTTTAAATGTTATAATATTTATCCTATTTAAAAAATAAAAAAAAACAATCAAACCTAGAAACCATCCCCCCCCCCCCCCCGACCCACCCCCTCTTCTCCACCCCCCACCCCAACCTCCCCCGCAACCCCCTATCCCAACTTCTCCCTTTCCTCCACTTTCTTCTTCTCCCTCTCCCCCACCCTCAGACTCTCCGGCGAGGTAAGATTTTTGTGAAATCTTCCTTTGCCTTTTCAATTGGACGGTGGGTTCTGAAAAATTAGGCGCGGGGTTTTGAAAAATTATGGTTTTTCGGTTTAGGGCGGTTGATGTAGATGGACAAAGCTGTGAGATCTGTTGGCCCTTCTGGGGTTTTGGTGAAGAAAAATTCTTTAGGTTGCTTAATTGGAGGAATCTTTGGACACCGACATTGACATGGTGGTGTTTTTTGAGGTTTATGGCGGTGGTGGGTGGATGAATGGGAGGAAATGGAAGGGTGTTGTGCCTTGGCTGATTATCTTCACCAACATACAAACCCACAGTTGAATAGTTTAAAATACAAGAAATAAAGACACCGAGGAATTTACGAGGTTCGGCAAAAACCTGCCTATGTCCTCGGAGAGATATTGCTCTTCACTATGAGAAAAACAGTACAAGTTACACATGAGTTAAATCGACATAACCCAATCCCATATCTCTTGTACACCTACTCACAGAATTTTCCCAAGAGCCTCACTCTACCCCAAGAGTTCTTTCACAAGAGACCTTTCACTCTAGCTCTCTTGATTTCTCTCACCCGTGCCCATGGTAGAGCCAAATGCTCTCACCATCTCTTTGGATGCTTTCCTTTTTTCAAACCTTCTCCCTCGGCAAGCATTTAAATAAAAATCAGCCCCTTTTCTTCTCCTCCTTTCTTCCACCCGAAAGCCAAATAATTATGGCTTTGAAAAAGCCACAAAACAAGGAACAAATCAAGCCACAAAATAAGGAACAAATCAAGCCACAAAACAAGGAAACATAATCCTCATCATGATGTTCCCTCATCAATATTGTTTTGTTTCCTAGCCTAATTTGGCCACTATCCAACAAAGGGGAGGTATGGATTTTATGTTGATATGATTTTGGGTCAGTGGTTGGGTTGGGGTGAATTGGCCATGGGAGAGAGGTGGAGATAGAGGAAGAAAGGGTGGGAGTAGCAGAGAGGTCGGGGGAAATGGGTTTCTGGGTTCTGTTTTTTATTTTTTTTAATTAATTATTTTAAACTTTTTTATTAAGTGTTTAGCCACGTGACACAAATGTAGCAGCCATGTGGCATAAATGTGGCAACCATGTCAGCTCTTAACGGACCAATGGTTGGAAGATCTAACGAAAGTATTATTTTGAAATAAAATAGTACATGAGATATGAAAGTGAAATGTTTTGAAAATGTTGTATGAGGTTGCAATAGACCTCAAACCTGAGGTGGTAAACTGTAATTTACCCTAGATAATATAATAGACGGAAATGAGAAATTAACCAAAATAATAGTTTGCAAGCAAATGGAAAAATTGTATATAGGCAAGAAATAAAAAATATGATCAACTAATATTAGTATAGAACTGTAGTTTCAAACCTTTAATGTAAAAAATTTATGGCTTTGTATTTGTTGGATCGAAGTTAATTGCACTAACCAATACAATTACAAATTCAAGTTGATAGTGGTAAAATTAATTAATGATAGTACAGGTTGTTAGGAAAATACAATTTGAGGATAGGCCCGAGCCTACCCTAGTCTTAGGGTGGCTCTACCACTGCTCGTACACATGAAGAAGGCTTGTATGAAGCAGCGGAAGAGATCTAATGCTTACAGCAATGAGGATTCAATCCCAGGACTGCAAAAAGATGAGGAGCTTAGGGCCATTTAATAACCATTTTATTTTCAGTTTTTGTTTTCACTGTTTTGAAAATTGAAAACTACTTTCTTGAGTTTTCAAAATTTGATCTTGAGTTTTTACTTTTTTGATTTTCAGTTTTCATTTAAAAAAAAAAACTGAAGGTAGTTGTAAAAAAATGATTTCAGTTTTTAGTTTTCAAAATAATGAAAAGTAAAAACCAAAAATAGAAAATGAAATGGTTATCAGACTGTCCCTTAATAAGGGACTTGCTAGCATCGTTCGTGATGCATTAGCTTTCCAGCATGAAGCACGACAATCCTACGAGTGTGTGAGCACATTATGGACAGGAGGGGACATTGAAGCTCAGCTTATCCTTAGAGATTGAAACATGCGAAGGGAAAGGCCAAGAAAGGCAACGGTGTTTCTTAAGTACACAAGGAAGGAAAAATACCGATAAGTGCAAATGCATGTTCTACAATAAGGAGGGAGACATGACAAAAGATTGTCTCAACTATAAGAAATGCTTGAAAGAAAGGTACTCCAATTGGATATGTGTGTCATGAATCTTATTGTTTTGAGGCTCCTAGTAATAGATAGTAGATTGGTTCAGCTGCTACTTTCACGTTTTCAATGTCATGTAGGGTTTTCTACTCTCATTCTGAAAAACAACTTATATAGAATTAGCTTATATGAATTTTTTTTTCCTTCTTTTGGTAATTAGTGAAACAACTTATATGGAATCAATGTTTCTACTCCAATTTCAGAAAATTTCAGTAAACAACTCTAATGGAAATTCATATTTTGATTCTCATCAACTCAGTTTCTTCTAAATCAAATTTTTGGTTAAGAATTAATAAACAAGTCAAGAAAGGTTCCTGGATTCCCCCCTTAATTTCGTCTTTGTTTGTTGTGTAATTTCATAAAATTTCAACCCTAACCCTAAAAATGATACCTAGCTAATTGTTCGATAAAAAAAAAAAAAAAAAAAAAAAAAAAAAAAAAAAAAAACAATGGTGTAGCTAGGATTTTTAAATAATGGGGTCATAATATAAACAAAAAAAGCTTCATTAGGTTGAGCAGCTAGTAGGCATGTGCCAGTTCCTATCAACATATGCCGAAAGTTTATGCAACATATGTTAACTACTAATATTATTTGTGGAGATTTGTCGAGGGTAGATGCAGGATACTGTAAAGTAATGTTGAAGCCTGCCAAGGCTTTTCAACTAGAGTATTTTACCGAGCACATGATGCGCAAAATAGAGTCGCAAACAAGAAGAGAGAAAAGAAATACAAATATAATAGAAGAAAATAAAAGAAGTAGAAGGAGGATGTTGTAATTTAATTTGTCTTAACTGTTTATAGGGGTAAATACAATACACTAACAAATATACATGAGATTTTTGAAGTTGTTGGGGTCCAGGACAACCAATGACCCCATGCTGGCTCCACCACTGACAAAAGGTTTAGGGGGAGGGAAGGTTACCCCATCATAAGGCCAGACACAAGCCTCTTTGAGGACTTACAGATGGGGTCTTAGCCCCTTTTTTAGTTTTTACAGATCCCCCACCAAAAGGAATTGCATGCATTAGGACTCTAACCTAGACCTTTAAAAAACATGAGTTGGTTTTATAGTCACAAAGGAGGAAGCCTTTAAGGAAGGGATTCCCATTTATTTAATTTTTTTTTTTTAAAGGAGATTAGTTGTGGCCCACATCACATCAAACTTGAACGATCCGAACCGTTCATTTTTCAAGTTGAACTTCATAGATTATCCTTACAAAATATTAGCGAAATTAGAAATATTTGAGGCATTTAATTGAGTTCAAAGAAATTGACGAACACTTTGTTCTAAAAAAAAACATTAAAATTTCATCGTGATAATTGATTAGGCAAATGGTTGTAGATTGAATGAAATTTTTGTAAGGATGATTCATGAATTGAGACTTAAAAAATAGATGTTTGGATCGTTGAAGTTCGATGTTGAGTGAGTCCCACAACTAATCCATTTTTTTTTTAATAAAATGAGGACCTATTCCCTTAAAAGGCCTGCACAAAGGAACCTATTTTCTTTTTGGTCAAATAGTCACATAAAACTTGCATACACAAAATTCTCGTCATTCCGTTCTAGGTAGCCGTGTTAAGAAATGTGTCGATGTTCCATTCATCATAAAGTGTGCATAGCACCCCTTCTGAGCGAGAGAAATTCTCTTAGATAATCGTAATGACATTAGTCGTCCAATAAATATTTGTTATGTGCTCAAAAAGTACTTCACCTATCCAATAAATGTTTAACACAAAGTATCTCTTCTTACATGAGAGTTTCTCTCCATTTGAAGGAGAAAAACGAATTGATCTTTTTTATTTTTTTATTTTTTTATTAAAAAATGTAATAATCCTTGGCAATAATGTAAAGTTTAGGTGTGAAAATAAAAGGGCCAATAAATAAATTGCTTATGGTGGTGGTTGAAGAAAGAAAATGACGCTGAAGATCGTTTGCGTTCTCACCTCTAACCCTTTCAGAAATCAGAACCAGAGAAACTAGTACACGCATACTCTCTCCCTCTCTCTCTCTCTGCAACGTAGTCTTCAAATTTGGGATAAAAGACCCCCAACTGTTTGTTGAAAAAGCCAATGACCCTTTGTGTTTGGTATCCAGAAAATAACAGAAATTTTCTGAGGTAAGTACTTCGTCTTTATCTCTTTAAATCCAACACCGTGAGTCGCAAGCCTTGCACACTTTTAGCAGGAACCAAATAGCTGGTGAAAGTTTGAAGCAAATATCAAAACTGGGTCCTCGAGATTTTGAATTCTTGATGGACCTGCAATTGGCGATAAAGGGTGTCGATTTTGCCCGGAAAGGGAAGAAGTGGCTCGTTGTAGCGGCCGCTTTAGGTTTCTCCGGTTGTGGTGTGCATAGGATATATCACTTGCCTTCAGTAGCTCAGAAGAGAAAGAGAATTTTAAAGCTTTTAGGGGCATTAGTTTCTGTAGCTGAAGTAGTTTCTGACTCTGCAGAGTCAATTGGAGTTGTGTCTAAGGATTTGAATGACTTTCTGAAGTCTGATTCTGATAAAATTCCAAACAGTTTAAAGCAATTATCGAAAATCGCTAGGTGTGATGAGTTTTCGGAGTCTGTTGTTACGGTCACACAGGCTGTAACTTTGGGGGTATTGCGGGGTTATGGATTAAAAACAACGAGTGATGGCGATGGTGGAGATTCAAGCTTTACAGACCAGGTTATGGATAAGCTTTTTACCAAGGCCGGGTCGGGTTTTGCTTCTGTCGTTGTTGGAAGCTTTGCTAGGAATTTGGTATTAGCTTTCTTTTCAGATGGGAAGTCTGGTGGAGGATCTAACTCAAACAATTCGTCGAGTATGGACGATTATGCGTCGGAAATGAATGATGTTCCGAGATGGGTGGATGTGGTTTCGAGCGAAAAGTTTAGAGATTTGATTGGTGATTGTATCCAGTTATTTGTAAGCACAGCTGTTGCTGTTTATCTTGACAAGACTATGAGTATCAACACCTATGATGACATATTTTCTGGGTTAACCAACCCGAAGCATGAAACAAAAGTGCGAGACATGTTGTCGTCTGTCTGCAATGGCGCGGTGGAAGCTCTTATCAGAACATCTCACCAAGTATTAACAGATTCAACTTCAAATGCGAACCCTTCGAAATCAAATTCGAGTTCCTATTTGGCAATCGATGAAGGCTCAACTCCAGCTAGAGACGAGGTCTTGAGGCAACAGGCATTATCGATGCGTTCAAAGGCAAGAAATATGGACGATGAGAGGAACAATAGCGGTTGGGTTGGTAAAGTGTCCAATACTTTGGCAGTGCCAAGCAACCGGAGGTTTGTTCTTGATGTCACCGGGAGGGTTACATCTGAAACAGTCAGATCATTCTTGGAGTTTTTGTTGGACAGACTAAACAATGGGATGAAAAAATGCGTTGATTCTGTTCGTGAGGAAACCGTGGAAAGGGGTCTTGAGGTAGCGAGATATGCTGCTGCAAAATCCTCTGTTATTGCTACTATATCTCTGTCTTTGTGTTTGCACATACTTGACAGTCCATGGGCATTGGTTCCATCTTAGCTTGTTATGAATGTTCTCATTTGGAAACTGCTTGTACATATTCCGTGTAAGGCCGTAAATTTCATTTGGATTGATTCGATTGAAGAACTGATTAGAGTCTGCTGCTTACGACGGAGGAGAATTTATGTTTGGGTGGATTCAAATTTGATGGCATGCTGCTCTGCACCGGTCAATGTTGGTGAGATCAAAAGTTTCAGAATTTGCAAAAGAAAGAAACTTCATTGTTGTTTAGATGAATTATAAACGGTATACTTACTTATAGAACATAATAATTTTATGTTATATGATTTCTGCTATGTATTACATGTTTGTGCATCTCATTTGTTCCGACTGTTTGCAAATATATTCAACCATTTAATTCTTGTAGATTAGTACTGTTGTTGATTTATTGTACATTTGTTTGGTGCTTGGAATTAAAGTGGATAGGATAACTTGATATATTTTAGGTACGTTGCAGGCAGAAATGAAATTTTTTTGTCTAACTTAAGGTACACGATAGATTACTTTTGAAGGAAACTTACCCCTTTCAATCCCGGAAAATGGGAAGATGAGAAGGGATGAGTTTCCTTCAATGTCTAATCCCTAATCCTCTCAATAGAAAAATCACTCAACTCTAATGAGTCTTGCTCTTGAACTTGGTTCTTAACCTGAATGTCTGATGCAAGGGAACTTGCTTGCCTTGTTGGTAAGAAGAAACAACAGAAAAGAAATCGAATTCGGTTGAGAGGTTAGAATACATGCAGGTCAACAAAACTTATATTATTTCCAAATCCTAATCCATAAATGTTATCTTTTCTCAGAGTGATGTCGTTACATTACGTGTTATGGATAGTTTTGCCTTGGCATTTTGGATCATCATCCCGGATTTAATCGATAGATTTCCAAGAAATTGTCCAACTAAATACATAGTCAAGGTTTGCAAGAGTTGTAGTCGTCGATCACTTGCTTCGTCACAATCCACAACAAGAATTCAACTTTGGCCTCCCTCTGTTTGAATTAAAAGATTTTGAGCACCCTCACTATGACAGTCTCAACATGATGGAAAATGGATAAAAATTTCAGCATATTGGAAACACAACCCGATACTCCAATTGTTACATAAGTGGTTGAATTTTTTTTTTTTTTCAAGTATCCAATCACTTGTATTATGACACTTGATGTACTGACACTGAAAAATCTCGTTGAAAAACGGAATACAAACAGGATCAAAAACCGATGTTGAATTATCGATCATAATGGTGTGTGTGAATGTCTTAAAGAAGGGATGGAATGGTTAAGCGTTAGAATGAATTTTCTCTGACAATGGCATCAGTTTTATATAGACATCTTCATGCCTCTTCAGTACAAGTCTATATAAGACTGATGGCATTGTCAGAGGAAATTCATTCGAACGCTTAATCATTCCATCCCTTCTCTGAGACATATCCACACACACGATTGTGATCGATAGTCCAACAACATCGGTTTCTGGTCATGTTAGTATCCCGTTTTCCATCCCAACAAACGTACGGGATCCCACGCATAACATGTTCAAAAAAACTAGCTGTTTGCCATGATCCTACTGTTTAAGTGCAAACAAATGAATTAACAATTCCCATCCCATCGCTTTACTCTATGAAACGACCAAACATGAGAAGTTTCAGTATACATTGGTTAACTTGAGTTTGCATCAGTCTCCTTTGCCGCTGCATCTTCCTGCTGCTTCTTTTTCCAGTACTCATCAAGTGGGGGTCCAAATATTGCCTTGCCTGAAACAACTCCAATCCTGCAAATTTCATGTACAATCATCGGGTTAGCTTGAATGTCACTCAAAATCAGATCACAAATATGCATTCAAGTTTCTATAGCTGACTGAAAAATGGAGGGGAAAATATTAAGGTACACGAACAGGATACCAAGTACCATGGCTCTCGGGGCGCTATATTAAATGAAAAAGGGTAAATCTTAAAACTTTGTTAGGCCATTCATAGCTGAAATTCAGGCAAGAAAATAAACTAAGCTCAAATTACTATCTGATACGAAATGCAATTCTTTTAATGATTCTCTCATTAACAATCAACTAGATGATTGAAGGTCTCCTAGCCTTAATGTCAGATCATTTTCTCTACACACAAAGGACAGATAACACAGTAACAAGATCAACAAATTACACAAAAAGAACCGATGGGATGTAATGCAAATATTGGGTTGTCAAGGAATGTCAACACAAAATACAGATTCTTCATTCGTATATATCTGCAGTAAAACGAACAATATACACAATCTGGAAATAAGTGTATATAAGATGCAGTTGTTTTTGGTAATTCAATTGCTTCTATGAAAGTCACTGCACTTTTTGTGTACCTGAATGCTTCAAGATCTCCTTATCCCTATCTCAAGGATTCAGTAACCTCACCAATCCAGTGAAGAGATAGGAGAACGAAAACAGGCTACAAGACTATGCTTGCAGTTAAGAACTTAAAAAACCCCAGCACAATCACAATCACAAACACAGAGATTGAAGGACGTCTGTCACGAGAGAGTAGCCTCACTAATCCAGTAAATAGATGCCAGAATGAAAGAAAGGCTACAGACTATCATTACTTCGTTGTGGACCTAGTGGTTCCATAATATCAAATACTTTATATGCCTCATGAATGGAAATAAGACAGTGGAACCTGCAAGAAGTTGCTAATGGCCAGAATTTTTCCATAGGAATAAACAGACAGTTGCACGTTCGAATACATCAATTTCATGCAGGGTTTAAAAATAACTCATCGTGTTACCCTGTTAGGATCTCGGCTATCAATTTCATGCAGGGATTACCGTTACAAAATGTAAAGGAAAGGCAAATGACGAAACAAACTAAAACTTATAAATAAATAAATAAAGCAAAACAATCTACACATGAGAAAAAAATGTTCCTGCAAACAATCATTGTCATTGAAGAAACTACTCATGAACTGCACATAGCTGTCCTACGAGCGCAGCATTGAAAGCCACGTTATGTATTGCCTACGAAGCGCTTCATAGAAGGAACTACTCATGTCTTGGCTCTCTAAATACAAATGTCTCATCTTATACCAATACATAGCCCATGATAAACAATAAGAAACACCACATAAAGATTTGTTTTCCCTTTTTATCGATTTATCTGCAACTACTGCACATTCCAAACTTCCACATTGCCGTTTCCTACCACTTCACATATCGAGTTGGCTATGTCAATCGATCACAAAATTAACAATATCAGAACTTCAGGCAGGTAATATAGAGACCCAAGTAAGTACTTAACTTCCTCACCAAATCACACCCAAACGCTTTTAAACAAAAACAGCACAAACTGCCATGGATCCTTCAGCAATGAATCAACAAAAAAATCATGTATGCATCTGCAAATCAATCTGGGCCAAGACCCAAACACCAAATGGAGCGTTCTGAGAGATAAAGAAAGTGCAGGACCGCCGATGAACACAGTATGACATAAAGGGTATTACTCCATTTTGTTAATCAACAAACTCGACTTGAATTGTAAAGAAAGGGACTTACACGGCTGCTCCAATTACCAAAGGAAACGAGAGGAATCGTCTTCGAAACATTTTCTGTACAAAACACTCTGGTTCTTGTTGCAATTTGTATGCTTGCCAAAATTCAGGGGTTTTCAGCTCCTTGCTTTTGAGGGTTTAATTTAGACCAGTTTGCTGCAACTTTTGGGAAGAAATCGGCTTTCCCCCGGTTTGCCGCATGTTTCATTCAAAGACAACTTTACCCCTTTTAGAGAAAGGAAAGGATTTCTTTGGCTCTCTTCCACTAATCCAGCCATTCACCTAATTCGGATCCTTGAAATTTGAGTCAACGGCTGTAAATAGGGGATCCCTTTAAAAGTTAAGGGGCACCTTTAGGATTGATTAATTGGGTGGATTTGACGAAAGGGATCCGGCCCTTTCCTTGGAGAAAACTAGGGTGCATACGTGAGTTTAGTCAAGTTGATTTTTGTGTTATGTCCTCTGCACTCAATTTTGAATCTTTATTATCGTAACTTGGTGAATTTAAAATACAAAACGAGTAAAATAATGTGTAACTTCATTGGCATGAAACTTCTCACCACTGACATGACAAAAGATGAGTAACCAGTGACATGTAATAGAAAAAAATTCATCTTTGACATAGTCAATGCTAGTAATGTTTGAATTCAAATCTTTAAAGCCGAAAGGATTGGTTTGATATTGCTGTATTTTGAAAAAAAAATTGTTTCTGCTGCAATGTAAGAATAAGTAGCTGTGAAATAAAGCAGCAAAGTATTTGATAAACTTTTTTGTAAAAGTGTTTTTGAAGAAAAAAAAATAATATTATAGTGTTTGGTAAACTTTTATGTAAAACAGTTGCGACTGTGTGAAATGACCAAAAAGGGTATAAAACTAGATGTGACATTAATTCAATTTTCTTAACAAATAAAGGTGAATTACTAAATATACTTTATTTTTAAAAGAAAAATATTTATAAACTTTATCTTAAACATATAATCCAACATTTAACAAGAAATCATAATCCAACATTCAACGTATAATCCAACATTTTTAATATCTATTTATTATACAACTGTTACTCTTTATCGTAAGCATCTCCAACACTAATGGTTATTTTATAAAAAAATTAAACTAGTTTATTATTTAAATCCCTATCCTTTTATGTGTTATTACCATAATTAAAATCAGTCCACATTTTTCTAGAAGCTCCTCTCAAACCCTCTTTCACTCACGTGGCTCTCTTTTCTTTCACGTTCTTGTCCTTTCCGCCGCTCCAACCCATTTCATATTTTCGTTCTTAATCTTCCTCTCTCCGTGCGATATCTTTCTTTCTCAATTGAAATCCTAAAAAAATTTCCTCGGTGCTGGATGGTTCGTTAGCGGGTCAGATCACAGGTTCAAAAACCAAGTCAATAATGAAGGAGGGGCCTGGGATAGCTTTGCTTGGTCCAAAAGCTCAAGGTCCGCCACTCCAAGGTCTTGAAGTACGGCCTCACGATCTTGAACGACCTCAAAAAAATATCTAGTCTCGGCATGGAAGGTGAGTGTTCAAGCTTCGGAGTGTTGGTAATTCCATATGGGATTTTGTTAGTTCAATTGGGTTGTGGGGCTATTACCATCAGAGGTAGACTGGATATCACCATCGTGAGAGGCATCTAGCGCCGCCATGTACAGAGAAGGTTGGTGCAATCTTGCCCGCTGCATCACCGCCTCGACTCTGACGGATTCCGAAACAGCTCATCGAAAATGGAAGATGATAAAAGCATCTTGTGTAATTGTAAATTATTTAATTGCTTAAGGTCATTTTGGGTGCATGAAAGTTTCATTAAAGCGCTGAACACCTCTTAGAAAAGAGGTTTGCGCATAAGTTGAAAAGTCGGTTCTTCAAAGCTGGCTTTTGCTGCTTTTGTTTTTTGTTTTTTGTTTTTTGTTTTTTTTTTTTTTCATCTAAAACTGTGAAAAAAAATTGAAGTTGAAAGTTTACCAAATATAAAAAAAGTTCCCAACTTTTTTTTATACCCACTTATTTTTATAAAATCACCTTAATATAAGGCCCCTTGTACAACGCCAAAGTTCTCCCTTGCAACTAATGTCTGACGAGCTGGGGATAAAAAAACATTATTAAAACATGCTAAACCATCGAAAAAAGCTTTCAATAGAGTCACGAACAACGACTCCTACACACTCAACCTCTTCGTCCTTCTCCCAAGCACCATTTACATTGATATGTCTGACGAGCTGGGGATAAAAAAACATTATTAAAACATGCTAAACCATCGAAAAAAGCTTTCAATAGAGTCACGAACAACGACTCCTACACACTCAACCTCTTCGTCCTTCTCCCAAGCACCATTTACATTGATTTTTTAAGAATCTTCTGAATGCTTGGACCTTATATTCTTGTGTACTTTTATATTCACGACAATGTTACATACTTGATTTTGGGGCGTGACTCTTAGGCTAGACATGTTACCATAGAGAGCCGATCTTTAGTCACGATTAAACACGAACTGGGACCACAAATTGAAAAATCCTACACCCTATTAGTTTGCTCTTCTAAGCTGCCCAACCCAGTCTAAAAGAGGGAAACATGTGGTTAAGTTTATGATATATCATCGTTGATTAGTAGTTGGATTGAATCTCAAACTCTAAACTTAAGATAATATCGATGTTAATTAGTAGTAGGTCATGATATGAAAGGGATATTGAAGATCATAGCTATCGACCCCCACCCATGCATCTAGTTTATGTCCAATTTATCTTATTGCACTTTTCCATTTTTAACTACATCATTTAGATTCTTCCTGGCCTCTATTTCTAACCGACTAAAAATTGGAGGACCATCCATACCTACGTAATGTATAGAGCATGGGATGGTCGTACGCGCATTGGCAAGTTGCAAATCTAGTACGTACTATCTTGAGGCAGTTGAATACAAGGAAGGTCAAAGGTGAATGAGCTTCCACATTCTATTAGTTTTAATATTATATCACCTCAACGCAGCAGGAACAACCTCATATGAGTTTTCTATAATCATATGGACTTTACCACCAAAATCTTGCAAACCATCCAAGTGCGTCCCGCCAACACGAAAAACATGCTTGTCTAGAACAATGTAATAATCTGTCTGAGATCAAAATTCTGTTTACTTCATTGTTTGATCATTGATCAATTTTTATAGACTTTGTACGCGTTTAGACTTGGGAGCCTTGCGACTTGCAGATAAAGTTCAAACAGATGCAACGCAAAGGACCATAAATTCCGAGCGTGCAGTGTGAATAGTCACAGTAAAAAAAGCTATATAGAGTGGTGGTAGTGGAAAGTGGGAGAGGAGGGCCATCATGTTTATGTAGTTACAATCCAACTAACTTCATTCGTCTCTGATTTAATTTTAGTTTAGTGCTGTAAAAAAGCCAAACTCCACTAGCAAAGGTCAGAACTATTTTTTTAGATTTTGGAATATTGAAACCCCAAACAACATGCATGCTTAAAAACTATCTAAAGGCTTCTTATTGGGTATACATGAGCCTACCTACAATACCATCTAAGCATTTTTTGAGAAAAAATTACCAACATGATTATATATATGACTTTTTAATACAAGTATATGTGTACATTGTAACCATTGGTATGGAAACAAATTTAGATTTGTCTAAGCTTTGGAGTTCAACTGGAGAGTTAAAAGAAAAAAAAAATATTTAATTTGGTTAATCTATACCTTGCCTAAATAGTTTGTACTTGTAGTGGTGTGAGTTTGTAAGCACTAAAGTGATTGGTTGTGTGGAAAATAAGTTAGAGGAGAGAGATTTACTATCATTCATATTGAAGTCACATTAAGCATGTCTTAAGCCCCTTAGGTTTGTATGTACATCCAAACCTCAATAGGTAGGTAGTAAATCACAACTTCTCATTTTTCATGTTTAATCAACAAAAACAAAAGAAGAAAGAAATCTAAGGGTTCTCTAATCTTGTTCAAAGATTTATTGTACAACACAAAAATATATCATCCATGAGTTCTAGTATAGATAGCTTATGTTAGAAACCAGAAATTGCGTAGATAAGAACAGATAGAATGATCTATGTAATGTACTATGAATGACATAAATACTTTCACCTAATAACTTATAACTTTTGAGTTGGACGTTGTCCAATTTATCACTGATGAGAACAATTCATGTTTTTTTGTTGACTTTCATCTTTGGAGAAAATTAAATGAACCCCAACTGAAATTACTTTAAGCGGTTGCAGACATTCATGAATTTCTTACTGGTGTAGAGACGAGGAAGGGGAAAGCATTCAATTCACACGCAGTTCAACCACACTCACTTCTATTGGTTACTTCCCAGGGGATTTAGATCCTCTCTAGATTCCCTCATTGGGATACTGGAGATCAATGCATAGTAACTGTTCATCAAAGATCATACGGTCATAATTGAATATTTTTTATATGTTTAAAAGTAAAACAACCTTGTTTTGCGTAAAAATATAAAAGAAGAAAAAATTATGATTGCACGATTTTTTATGAGCGGTTACTGTGCATTGATCCTGGAATCCCAATAAGAGGATCCGGAGAGGATCTCCACCCCTTCCCAGGTAACTCTTAATTAGGCTTCTTTTTTGTTTTTTTTGGTAAAACTCTTAATTAAGCTTTGATAAAAGCAAAAGTAGGAAGTTTGAAAGCAGCAGCTAGCTTCTGAGAAGAATAAACAGATGGTTGGTTTTAAACAGACCATGTACTGTTTCATTTATAAAGAAAATGTTAATTTTATATAGACAATTGTTATTTGCACTCCAAAAATCTCATTCTATACTTCAAACTTTCTATATTTGGAAAGAAAAATACAATTATGAAGAGTGTAGAATGAAATTTTTAGAGTGCCAATAACACTTTCCTTTTATATACGGTGATGCAATTATAACAGTCCGTAAAATGCTGCATGCGGAAAAGTTCAAGATACATTCTGGAAGATAAAGTTTCTACATTGCATGGTCTGGGGCCTCATGCTGACGGAGTATCAAGATCACCAAAAACAACATATAAATCTAGATTACTGAAGGTTAATAGTAAATGGTCGTATAAGCAGGGATTCATGACCTATGGTTGGCTTATTTTTTTTTATATCATTCTTTACTGGGCAATAATAACAGAACATCATTCTTTACTACTTTGGCAATGAATTAAATATATAAGTTTCACATTTATGTGTTCTTTTCCAGGACTAATTTTGTAACATTCTCTTACTAAACATATGTCGCCAGATATATATTTTGTCAAAATATAAATTTTGGATGATTCATTTGAGCCAGAACCAAACCGATCAATAGTTCAAATTTACCGTATGCATTACTAGAGAGTATGATGGAGAAAGAAAAAGCACGGGAAACTTTAATTAGGCTAAACTGCTCTGAATATTTCTTGTTATTCCAAACAAGTATTTCATACATATACAGTACATAATCACAATACATGTAGTTAACAAAGAAACTTCAGGGATTATGCTTCTGTGTATAGATGTAATCGACATGAGCAGCCAGAGTCCTTCTCATCAAGCACTCCTCCTCTGCAACTCCTTCACAGCTCTCACCCATCACCTCATCAACCTGTTCTGTTTCAACACCCTAATTAACACACACACACACACACACACAAAACTATATATCAAGCTCATAATCCCAGTACTAAAACACTATAAAGAAATCACTGTGTAATACTAGAACACAATAAAAACGTTAAAACTTAACAAACCTCGAGTCGAGTTTTCGCATAATTGACTGCTGAAAAAGCTGGTTCTGGTCTTGCTGCATAGACTAATAAAGTAGAGCACAGGACGAGAGCTAAGAAGAAGAGGGCTTTAACTGATCCGGCCATTTCTCTGTGTTATTGTACTACTGCTATATGAAAGGGGTAGGGGTATATATAGAGCTTGGTATACACCGAGTGAGAGATTTAATAAATTTATGGAAATGGGATAACAAGATGACCATTTTAGGCTTTATGATTGTGTGAACTAAGGGCGATAGAAGGACGACTTTATGTAGCAGAATTTTATGGACCCAAATGTCTTGTACGTAATAGACCACATTGTATTGGATATAACATAATAAATTAAAGGCAGACTATTTCTGTTTCTTTCAAATTTTGATTATTATTTTCATGCAATTCTAGCTTATGACCAAATTAATTAATTGGTAGGTTAAAAAAAAAAAAAAAAAAAAAAAAAAAAAAAAAAAAGCGACCGCTGAAAGAAGTATTAATCAAACATAAAAAGGTGTGAAAACTCGTCTTGCTGATACCGCCGGGGATTTGTTTCATTGCATTTTGTTGGTAGATTAATGGCTTAGCCGACCTACACTTGAACAACTTGAAGAGGTCATTAAACAAGAAAGAGGCCAACGAATCCAAAAATGATTCCTTGTCGGTTAGAATAAACTGAAGAAGAAAAAGATATTTAGCTAATGGTGTCATACTTCAAGTAAAATAAAGTATAATTCAGTTTGATATTAGATTTTGAAAATAATTTGCATGCATAAGAAAAATTGCGTGCATCTATTGCACGCTGCATCTGTTTTATAATTACAATACTTAGTGATGAACACATGATTTTGTATGCGAAACACATGTTCCTTGCAATGAGTGTTTGAAAAACGTTTTTTACAATGTGTTATAAGTTAATTAACTTTGGAGAAGCTTATATCAATCCTCACTTGTTATGGCATATACCCTATGGTACTATTGTTTCCCGTATTCTCTATTCTGGAATTAGAATGTTCTTTTGAGTCGGTGTTGAAATTTTCAGATTGACGGGTCCAGAGGGCCACTTTAATTGTTATATGCCTAATCCATCAGTTTTAAGAATTTGACACAAAAAATTTCGGTATTAATTAGAATGAGATAATCATATTTAAAGTCACTATTTTTAAGTTACCCCACTGATGTGGGATAGCCAAAGGTCGGCCCCGTTTTCCTCTCCCGTGGCAATACTTCTATGTTCTATTTTTTCACTAGCTTGAAGGATTTGACTTTTACTTAATACATTACCATTTAACAGTCAAAGAAGAGATCTTTAAGGATTACATCGAAATTGAGTTCAAATCTTCTACACCTAAAATTCTTTGCGGTTTCTCTATGACCTATATACTTAAATGACACATGTTATTGGACTTAATTTATCTTTAGTTTTTATTTTTTATTGAAAAGATAAGTAAAAAAGTTAACAATATATTAAGCGGAGTTCAAATAAATGATAAGGTGTCAACAAACAAAATGAGTTCCAGGAATGTCACAAAAAAATTTTAGATGGATTTAATCTCACCGAAAGTAGTGGTCGACGACACTGGAATGTTCTTCAGCTTTTTACTCTGGTTGATTATTCAAAAGAATCAAAACCATTAGACAGTCATATTCTACAACGTTATTCATTCTTTCGTATTGCAGTCATGTTGTAAGTCACCATGACATGTGCATGCATGGTTTTCCTTTTTTTTTTTTTTTTTTTTTTTTTTTTTTTTTTTTTTTTTTTTTTTTTTTTTTTTTTTTTTTTTTTTTTTTTTTGCAGCACCAAGTATTTATGCCGTTCGACTTCAGTGTCTTGGATCTTGAGATTAATTACGCGTAATGATACCTGTGTTGACTCAATTCATGAAAAAAGGGTTCCTCCTCTAACAGTTTTTCTTACAATACCAGCCTTTTGTCTATTATACATCAAGTATCACTATAATTAAGTAATTAAACAGAGCCGACTTCAAACTAAAGAGTGATATAATATATATTTGATAAATGAGGAAAAACTATTGCATCACGAAACAAAGTAAGAATAATACGATATGTAGTAATATATTTTCTTCCATCCACACACTCGCAGTCTAACAACAATCAATTAACATAATCAATTGCGCCACTTGTGCCGTTCTACTTTGACAGAAGAAATAATTTAGGTTAATGAAAGTACAAGTTGATCTTAATTTACTCAGATTTTTTTTAGAATCAATAATCATGTTTGTGTTAATGAAGCAAGAGAACAGAAAAAAATTTACCTTTCTTTACTGAATTTGACCAAAGACAGTTACAAATTCCAGCAAAATGAAGTAAATAAAGAGAATAATGCAGAGTTTAAGGCATGCGTATATGTTTAGGGTTTTGTGCAGCCGAAAGGCAGTACTTGAATGAGTCAAAAGATTTCGAAGTTGAAATTCCTTTTGTTTTTTTTACTAGCAACGATCAAATAATTTTATTAATACGAACCAAACAAATACACGAATGTGTTATATGAGTACATTTTTCCAATCATCAATTTTTTAATCTAGAGGTTAATTTGCGCAACTGACAAATAAGTTAAACCCCTACATGCTATCACAAAACTACCACAAGAACTATGTGTAAATAGTACAATTTTGTAACAAAGACAATAGACACGACAAATCTAGCACCAAAAGCACACACAACACCACCACTAAAGCCGAGTATTGGACCAAATTCGTGCACCACCGTGTGGAGGAGAGGAACAAACTCGACAACATGTAAAGGAAAAAACACATGTAAGACAACTTTGGCACTAGTGTACCAGCCAAGTCTCTCTAACTATCAAGTTAGTAAGAAATATATGAGACTCAGGCAATGGGCAAGAGAACAGAGTATGTGATTGCGTTACTAGAGAATACTAAAAGTGTATATTTATACTAGTTAAAAGAGAGACCTTTTAGGATATGGAATCCATATTATACTGGGATAATCCAAAAGGATATTGTTAACACATGACCCTTTCCAACTCCTAAAATAGTATAGGCCCTAAGGAAGAAAGACCAAGGCCCAACAAAACTGCAAGACAACTACTTGGTGGTCTTGTTTGCCTAGCAATGAAGCCGACTGCTTCCGCATAAAGTACTTTTTTGGTCATGATGGCAAGTTGACATACTGACAACTTTATAGCACGAAGTCCCAAGAGCAGGCCTACTCGGACACCAATCCCAGGCCACATGGTAGCTATCAACAAGAGTAAGAGCCTATGAAGGGACATAAAGGCTGACTGATGAAGTGCTGGGCATGAGTTCCCACAAACCCTAGAGCCGAGCAAGGCGCTCGGTATGCATTGTCCTAAGATAACAAGCAAGTGGACCTTAACGAAAGTCATTTCGTCACCACGTGTCAACTAAAGAGCGGTGGGGCAGCTAGCAGGTCACGTCTACATACTTGGTGCATTAAATGCAAAGGTATTGGAAGACTTGAGCCCAGAAACTTAGGGCTCATTAAGGACTTATATATGGAGTCCTCCTTACGAATTATCGAACAAAAAGAGAGAGAAAAGAGACCAGATTATTTTGACCGATATTTGTAACCTTTATTCAGTATATTCGAGCACCATAGTGGACATAGTCAAGTTTTCAAGGGTGAACCACTTAAATCTTGTTATTCAGTTCTTATCATTTCAACCCTAAGCCCACCAAGGGCCGACCACACTGGTCATTGTTAACCTCCCAAATTTGAGCCCTAATGGATATCTTGGAATGTAGGAATCTCCAAGAATATAGGATACTTATTTAATCCTCAATCGGATTAGGTTTTTGTGTCATGCGAAACAAAAATGGTCGATCTCAGCAAAGTTGATGAAGGAAAATATTTGATAAACTAAGTTCATTAAGCAACATACTACATGCATTTAACATTTAAATGGCGGAGCATGCTTGTATGCACTTACAAATAATACAAATAATAATAATAATAATAATAATAATAAAATAAAAATAAAAATAAAAACTTAAACCATGAAATTTATAGCCTAGTGGTGGTGGTGAACCAAGACTCAACTCAAAGAATAAAGTGACTTGAGAAACATTATACCTTTAAAGCGCCTAGCAAATGTTTATCATCCATGAAATGGCCTTCTTTCTTTTGCCTCCTTACTCCTTGGCTCCATGGATATGGAAGGATGAACTTTGTTTCTTGGCTCCATGACTTTTTGGATATGGATGGAGGAATGGGTTCTCCAAAAGGCTCCAAAGTTGAAAGCCTCTAAGTTCCTACACTAAGGATGGTTGAGGAAGAAGATGAGTGACCATGGAAGAACAAAATGCTAGCAATGTTCTCCATGGTGGCCGGCCTCTCTAAGGAAGGAGAGAGTTTTTATTTCTCCTTCTTTGCCTCATAGAAAACCCTAATGAAGGATGAAGCTATAAAGTTAACTTTATACCTCATTCTAAGTGAGTGGCAAACTTGTAATAAGTGAACCATCACTCATTCCTCTCTTTGGCCGGTTTTGCTAAGTGTGTTTGGGTTAATTCCCATTTTGTTTTGGTTGTCATACAACTTAAACTCAATGGGTCTTGTGGACCAAAACCTATTTGGTCCTGAAACATGAAACTTACTTAAAGCTCAATATGAACCTTTCGTATGATTAGTTAATAGATTAATTAATCATTGCCATATACAATTAAATTGTCCTTTCATGTCTTCATTATATCCTGCAATCATTACCTTACACAGTGTGTGATCCATTAGGTTCATTTTGGCGAGTTAATGGGTGATTATAACTCTAACTAATCGATTATGAATTGAAACTTACTTTCAATTTTCCTTTTAGTGATTATACACCTTTAGGCTTTCACAAACTATGAGTGGTACTTATCAGCTTGTCATGGCTACCCACGCTAATCAAAAGAGGTTAAAGAACCTATTCAATTTAGGATTACAATGCAGTACAGTCTTTCTTTAATTCAATACTCTTGATCACATTGTTTGGTTTGATAGTTTATTCATATCTACTACCCAATATGATTCTCTAACTTGTATGATTACCTTGAATGTGATTTGGAGCGACTTCTCTGGCCAGCGATTCATAATTATATCATAGAGTATTTTCCCTCAACGGTTTAAAGGTTAGAGATCCTTTTGTTGCACATTCACATATCCCCATGATTAAGTAGCTTAGCCCTAACTATGCCATGGACACTTTCTAATGGAATACCTTTAACGCAGTCAAAGATTAAGGACCTAACCACATGACAACTATGATATCTCAAGTCAAAGGTTTACTCTACATTATCCCAACTATGAGTTCTCATATGACATAAGTATAAGAACTCCTTGTTGTACGTGCTCAATGGACTCATGCTCTATTGAGCACCTACACACTTATCTTGGTGTCATTCACACCAATAAGAGACCAGTCACTCTCCTGGGGAGAAGACATAGCATGTACTGATTTATAGAATCGTCAATGCCCAATTGACAATTCCATGATCATGAACGCTTAGAATATGTGTACAAAAGAGAATGGTCTCATGAATCTAACTTTTGGATAACATTCTCCTAATTACATATTCCTTGGACTTATCGCTTAAGTGTATAACATTTAATGAGAATGCTTTAAACAATATCATTGCCCTTACATTAAACTAGTTTAATTTAACATGTGAAATGTACATAAAGTATCATCTTATGATTGAGTTTAGAGTACATTTTCAACAGTCAGTGGACTTCCCTTATTTTTTCGAAACATAAGATGATGGTGGCATCATTTATCCGTTTGTGCAGCTTGATAAGTCCAGAACTGTTGAGTCTATGACTGGACTTCTGAGATATCGTGTTCTAATCCGTCTTACTCCAGCCTTGAAAAATCATGATACCACAATGATGCCACGTCAACACAGATGTAACAGCAAGGTCACAACAACTCACCAGAGGTAAAACTAAAACTAAAAGCTAAAACTAAAAAAATTGTCTAACCAAGAAAGGACTACCAATCAACTCGTCTCCATCACGAGGATAACACTGTTAAAAGAAAGATTCATAACGTCCACAAAGGGTCCACCACAAGTTTGTCTAGGTAAGGCGGGACAACCACGGGTTGGCTGATGAGCACTTAAACACCATGGAAGATGGATCATTGGAGGTGGATTGTAATACCCTGTTAAAAAAAAATGGTTATATATATATATGTGTGTGTGTGTGTGTGTAACTCTTTTTACCTCAAATTGTAATATTTTTTTTGAATTCTTGATTGCACTATGTTTATACAAGGACTCGTATTTTTGGTATATAAACTAGTCTCAATGTAAGACTATTTTGCTACAAAATTATTTCAACACTAGCTAGTATATATTATTTCATATTTAATTAGAGAGGTCTTTCACTTAAATTGGAGAGCTAAGATTAAGTTAAGATTAGATGAGTTTGGCTTGATCTTTCTCCAAAGGGTGAGGTGGAAGTTGGTAGTTAATAGAAGATAATAATTAGGGGTGTGGTGGTGGGAAGTCTATAGCTTATACGTATGGCTAAGTGTTGAGTTTGAGTGAGTTGGCAAGCTGAGTTAATGTAGTGAGGTTATTCACCCCTAAACATTGGAGAGGTGTGAGTCTATTTAAGGCCATAGACTAGGTACATGTGTTTAAGTGCATGAGTTGGCAATATTATGTGGTTTTAGAGTGTTGATTCACAAGGCTAAGAGGAATCTTAATCATTTGGTTACAATATTCTCTATTCAATGTTGTTCCAAATCTTCCAATGAGGTGAGAACGGGTGGGATTCATATCCCTTAGAGATGAATGTGGCTTTTGAGTATTTGTCCACATGCATGGTAATGATTATAACATGATTGCTTCCAAATTACAAGATGTCCAAGTGTAGCAAAAGGATTTGAGACATGTCATTGAAGGCTTAATTGTGGATTCCATTTCTTCATCCATAAAAGCAAAGGGAGGAGAGAAACGAGGGGAGAACAACACACGGGGAAACAAGAATAAAAACCTCATCTCCTTCCCAAATCACTTTTCTCATTTTTCCATTTACTTTACAGTATGTAAAGGCTTTAAGCCATCTTTCATTGTATTTGTAAGTTTCTCATATATAGTGAAATACAATGAAAGCAAACCCCAGTGGCTCGATTTGGCAAACCACTTAAATCTTTGTGTATTTGCAAGCTTTCATCCTAATCTCAAAGACAATTCTTCACTTCAAATTCCAAACCAAAATTTAGAAAAAGAGGAGGAGGGGGGGTCGATTTGTAGAAAAGAAAAGAGAAAGAAATTGGGAAGAAAAGGATTAAGCAGTGGTTTTTTAGGGAATAAAAATGAGAAGCAAAAAGATGATAAAAAGACATTAAAGGGTAAAGTGTTGTGTGGGAGGAAGAAGAGAGTCGGGTGATCAAGTTTGTGGGTGAGAAAATAGAGGAAATGAGACAAGAAGAAGTAGAAGTTGTGGGTTGAAATAAAAATATAGATGAGGTTGGAAGGGGAAAGCTAGAAGTATAGTTTCATGCCTTGTTGCTTCTGAGATATGTATTTCACTTTCAATTTTCTTCACTAACATGGAAGTCTAATTCTTGTCTAAATAATAACAGGTACTAGCAAGACGAAAGTGAACAAGATGATGGTAATTCTATAGAGTGGTAAATGATCAATATTTTAAATGATGGCATCAAATATTATTACATTGTTTACTAGTTAGTTTAATTTATGCTCATATTTATATATTGTGAGTAAGTGATTATTAATTTGTATGTGCACTATTGCAGTACAGATACATATGCATTGCAAAGTAAGAAAAAGAGTTAAGTTGTGTTTAAGTTGTGAGGATATACAAGGGCTGACGTTTGCCTTGAATATAAAATAATGAACCTTGTATATGTCAGGCGTAGGGTGCAGGGCTTGAGTATACAAATTGGTTGATTATAAAATAATGAAATCTTGTATATGTTAGGTGTCGGGGGAAGGGCTTGAACATACAATTGGGTGTCAGGGGAAGTGCCTATATAATAATGTGGAAACTGAGAGTTTAATTACAAAAATTGGGGTTAAGGGATGAACGGGAGTTAACTCATATTCTAAGGTATTCGGAGCCAAGTGGTATAAGTATGGTATGGGACATGCAGGCTTAGGTGCCTTAGGTATGTGTTGACAAGATTAGAAGGGAGTGAGTACATTCATGCATCTCATTGTATACATTTTATGTATTTGCAAGAGCTACTCATTTCAATTTAGTTGGTACTTTTGTTATGAATTAATTTATGTACTATTCTATTTCCATTGCGTATTCAATAAATTTTAATAATTTAATTTAATTTTTCCACCATATCTTGGTTGTAGAATTTATTTCTATGGCGAAGATATGGCTCACACCCTAACTCGTGAATAGTCTTTATTCGCGGGTCGGGGCTTGACATGGATCCAATCCACCACCACCACAAATCTTACCTACAAAAGCAATCTAATCATAAGGCATAGCTCGTATTTGAGAAAATTACTTCGTTGAATTTCGAAGGGTTGTTTGCAAACTAGTGGGGAAGAGAATGGAAAAGGGGAGACGCAGGTTACGATTAAAGAATGATGAAGCACAACCTTGGAAAAGGGAGGAGGAATAAAGGTAAGGTGCGGATGGGGTAAGTAATGGAAAGGCGCGGTGCATGAGTGGGAAGGGACAGAATCAGGAGGAAGAAGAACTAGGAAATGGGCTACCACTGGCCCCAAGCCAAAGCAAAGGGCCAATGACTGATAAGCTTCAAATTTAGGTTTTTTGGGGAGGGTGAGTAGTTCAGAGAATAAGTTTATCAACCCAAAATGAAGTCGTAATTCTCTCGGTATAAGTAAACTAAGCATTGGGTCGGACTACATATATACATTTTTTTTTTTAAATCTATTGATTGAGAACAAGCTTTAGAAATTCATACATGAACTCATGCTAGTATATTAGAGGAATGAATGGTTAGCTAAAAATGTATATGGTGTGAATGATAAAATAAATCTCACCTTGATGAGAAAAGGGACCTTGTGTGGATGTATAAGTAAATTGGGCTACTGCTCATGTTGCTAATTGGTTTTATGATTGAACCTCAATATTCTTCATGGTATCATAGTAGGCTGTCTGACGGCTAAACGTGCTCCACATCATGTCGTTTGTGTTGTCTACGTGTTTAGCTTGAAAATTCACCACACATGAGGGGACGTGTTGAAAATGAATCCCATATTTATGGAAGAAGAGACATTGCCTAGGCTATAAGTAAGTTGGCTACTTTCCATATTGCCAATTACTTTTATGGTGGAACCTTAGTTGTCTTTATGATATGCTTTAGAAAACTAAGGTTTACAAGAAAATTATGATGCATTGTTGTGTGCGCATTGCTAATGTGTAAACAAAATTGTTAAATTTTAGAAATGAGAGAAATCAAGTACAAGGTAAGTGGATTATTCTGGTAGTTAGAGTAATAATCTTCAACTCATCACGTTTTGTGTTCGAATCATTTCATATCCCTTTTAATGCAGATTAGTGTAGAATATCATTTCTAATAAAAATAAGTAAAAAATCGATTACAAAGCACTTAAATATCAATGTTTCATATGGCCGATGAATCATAGAAAGTCGAAGTTAATTTATATCACATTCTAATACCACTTCTAACTAGACCACTCTTTTGTGCACGATGACGAGCAACAAACTGGCGAATAGTACTTCACCCAATTGTTGCAACCCTACCTAGAGCCCCGCGCCTTTTCTCACCAAAAAAACCCAAAATCCTAAACCTCCTAGCCGCCACCCCTTGCTCTGGCTTGAGGTCGGCAGCAGCCCCTCCCATCGTCTTCTAGTCCTCCCTTTTCTTCCCCTTCCATTTTCACCCTCTGAATCTTTTCTATTCACCCACCTTCCCTATGTTTCCTCCCTCATTTCACCTTATTTCCAGTTACTCCCCTCCCTCATTCTCCCACATCTTTCTCCTTATCCACCACTTCTCTCCCATTTTTCCCTTCACTTTCCCATTTTCTCTTCCTTTTTTTTTTTCATTCTCTCCCCCTTTTATTTTCCCTCTTTGCTTGCTGTATTTCAATACAATTCGGTCAAGATGCTAGCTTGCCTCATCTCCCTAATGATGGTGGCCTGCCCCATCTCCCCAATGATTGCCCCATCTATTCTCAGATGGTGGCGTGCTCCAATCTCTGAGTGTCAGCCTTTGTGGGCTTAAGAAAATTTTCAATTCAAAAACTGTATTTGCCATATTTTGGATATCCATTAATTTCTCCCCATTATGTAATAGATTTTCATTAGCCCCAAATAAACCTCAAATCCTTAATCCATACTACATATCCAACCCTCGAGACTATCTTTTGCTATCAATTTGCCCACTTTCAATTGAGGAGTACGATTGTGCTCCTGTGTCCGATGCCCACCTCAAGAGTGAATCGTCGCTCATGCAGGTGAAGGTGTGCAAAACAGAGACCTTGGTTTCAATGTGGAGCGTTGCCTCGCCTCCTTCTATGGTTATGAATTCATGTCTTAATTTGCCGGCATTGGAACTATGTTCTTGCTGGTCCCCGTACGGTGGATATAATTGTGCAGTTTGGCTACTTCTTTCTGTTTGTATATTAATTGGCGACAAATTTCAATTTTTTTTTTTAAATTTTTTATAGGGTATTTGGGGCTATTGAAGGTCTTTGTCTGGAAGGATGGGAGATCAACAAAATGTTATTTTGTGGTGCAAAATTGGTGGTGTGAGTTGTCGGCCATTTCTGGTTTTCGGGTAGCTGCGGCAGGTCATCTAGCACCTGGGCTTTTAGGGTTTTCCTTACTAGCGACCTTTAGGTCGATGACTAATCTTCTTATGTTAAAACGCATTTATGTTTTTTCATTTATGTACTATTTTGTAATTGTTGCAATGAAGAACCATTACTCCTTCAATGTTTGCATAAGTAGCGTCTTCTTTCTGTATGCCGATTCCTTCTGAACCATGTAAGATGTTCGTTTATACTTCGTTTAATGATTATTACCTACCTTCAACAGAAAAAAAAAACAAAAAAAAAAAAAATTGTTGCAACATTCAATCCATGTGAGTTTGTATCAATCAAACAAAGGTTGATTTCACGACCAAAAAATAAAAAAAAACAAAGGTAATCTGCTAGTTAACTAACGATAATCCACGTTTCATTACTTAAATACACGTGATATTTTGCTTTTATCTTCAATTATTATCAGGTCGCCTTCCAATCACTGTATATCCTAGAGGCCGTGCACAGGAATATAGTAATCTCTAGCACTAACATGTATGTGTGTGTGTACTGGAAATATTAGGGAGATTATATTTTTGTATCACATTAATGTGGTAAGTGATGTTTATATGTCACGTTAATTAATGAATTTATCTCATTCTATATTAGTTGTATGTATTACTTGCCACATTAGATGGTACACCAATGTGATATAAATATATTGTCTTCTTAGCATTACTTGTACATATATGTGTGTGCGTGTGTATCAAGAGCGAGCTAACCAGTTAGCATTTTAATACGAAACTAACCATTCTTTTGGACTCAAGAACAATATTTTCTCATAATCTAAACATATCATTTTTTAGGTTTATTGAAAAATTATCCTAGCAAAAATTCATTGAACCAAAAGCCGTGTAGTTATTTAATTGTGACATGACAAATAGACCAAGTCAGAATTGTTGATAAATAATAATAAAATGTTTACAATAATAGTTAAAAGTTAAATGATTTTCGTTTCAAAAGAAATTTTGCTAAGATTGTGACATCCCGTCCCGGAAATAACGAAACGTACGTGTGAAATGACTAAATTACCCCTAGTTCGTTCTTTGACATTATTGGTTGTTTTGTGTGTTGTGGCATGTGCTGGGCCACACACACACATTCACACTCCCTGTCTCTCTCTGCCCTTTCTCTGTCTCTGTCTCTCATCTCCCTCTCCCTTCCCGTTCACCTTAAAACGTACGGACACACACATAACCATACTAAACCTTGCAGATCGAGGAAACCAAGCATACCATCGAGCTCGTGAGGTCGAGAGGAGCACGACTATACCATTTTCAGGTGAGAAATCCTTTGTTTTCACGTTGATTCGAGGTGGTTCGAATTATGTACTGTTCATGCAAGATTAATCTAGCATGTTTTTGGTATTTTTAAGGTTGTAGTTGTCTTAGTGAGGTCCCAAGGAGCCTTGGAGTGCTTCGTTGGACAAATTTGGACGTCGGGATCGTTGGTTGTGGAGTTGGCCGGATTTTGGAGATTTGGACAGGTAAAATCTAGTGATTTTCAACCCTTAAAAGTAGTATATTTATGTTCTCCTAGTCCTAAGTGTCATTTTGGTGCAAAAATCGTGAAATTTGGACGAGAAATGACCGAGATATCAAGGTTGGAAGTTTTTCCAGTTTTCCGACGGCGCCGGAGCCTCGCTGGAGGTTCGCCGGAGAAGGTGACGGAATATTCTGTCAAGTCTGACGGAATATTCCTGACGCCGTTAACGGAATCTGTCAAAACTGACGGAATATTCCTAACGGCGTCAGTTGACGCCGTCCGTGTACGCCACACGTGCCTGCGCGTGGCCGGCGCGTGTGGCTGTGCCTTGGCCGGTGCGTGGGGGCGTGTGGCTGTGCCTTGGCCGGCGCGTGTGGCTGTGCCTTGGCCGGTGCGGAGGAAAATTTTTCTAAAAATATGGTTGTGATCCTGAGGTTGTGTAGAGCACGTTGGTATATTCATTTGTCCATTTTGAGTAATGTATGAGAAGTTATTACGAGAAGTTGGTTATGTGCTTTAAAGTTAACGTTTTTATAGTTGTTTCACATATAGGTGACACGTACCCCGAGGACGAGCGTGGTCACTCGAGGCAGGGGGGCTACGACCCTTCCACGTACCAGTGAGTGGGCTTTTGTTTTCCGTATATACCTATATACATTTATATTCCCAGAAATTGATTAAAAAGGGTTATTTACGTTATGCCATGCACCTTATTATTATTGCTTATGCATCATTGCATACATTAGTAGTGGTATACATATACATATGCATTTTGGGTGCTGTGGACGCACAGGTAAGTGTCAGGTAAGTGGTATTCATATTTACATTCAGCAGTAGTTTGAGATGCTTAGAGTGCTCATAACCTGCACCCCCGGTGTTAGTGCTCCCGCCCAGAGTAGGGCACAGTCCTTCACGTGATGTTCACCTCCCCACACGCTCAGCTTGGATCCAAGTTAGGTGCACAGTCCTGTCGTACAGACCACTTTAGGTGGTTCCGACTCGTAGGTGACCCGCGATGATTCGCACAGCCTTCACGTGATCGTAGCACTAGAGCGTATATATGTATTACACCCAGGCCTGTCGTACAGACCACTTTAGGTGGTTCCGACTCGTGGGCAGGTTCAGTTATTGAGTTGAAATTTGAGCTCTATATGCAGCCGTACAGGTCACGTTAGGTGACTCCGGCTGCCAGATGTTATGCTATTGATGTGAGATATACCTGAGCATTTGCAAATCATTATGAGGTTCCGACATGGCATATTATTGAGCATGATTGACATACCCTCGTGCATGTTTGGCATAATTATACATACGTATATATGTTTATTTTCTGGGAAGTATACAGGTTTTACGGAGAGGGGTTAGAAAGTATTTTGCTAAATGGTTTTCAAAGAGCTTTGTTTTTGCCCACTCACGCTTTTGTTTTGCGCCCCTCCAGGTTCTAGTTGCTTAGCAGTTGCGGTGGTTTCCCCAGAGGGCTTTTCCGGCGTTTCTGACAGACACTCACCATTGTAGGGTTACCTTCGGGTGTACTATTGTTGAATCTTTGTTTGGACTGCTATAGACCTGCTCTGAATTTGTATTTCACCTACGCTAGCACTTGTTCTAGGACTTTGTATGCTAGTTTTTAATTATTCGTACTTTTATATTACTACCTTATCAGCTTCCGCACGTGCACATGGCTACGTCACCTTTGTGTGACGGCCAGCACGCTCCGATCTAGGTCGGGGTGTGTCAGTTTGGTATCAGAGCCTAGGTTTGGCAGTCCTGTGTCCTTGTGAGTATTCTAATGGTTTTGGTGTCTTCTGTCAGAATTATGCCGCCTTGTCGGGAACCCCGTCGTTCTTCTGAGTCTAGCTTCCCCGATATTGCTCAGTTGGGGGAAGTTTTTGCTACAGCCCTATAGTTAGTGATGCGCCCTCCCCAGAGGACTCCTCTGGAGACTATGTACAATCTGAAGTTGGATAAGTTCAAGGATAGTGAGGGGCATGAAGGCGTAGAGCGCTGGCTAGAACACATAGAGAAGACTTTCCGTGTGCTGCATAATCAGGGGAACTTGCCTATGGAGAGGTGGGTCGAGACGACCTTATGGTTTCTGGATACGGAGTCGGCAGCCTGGTGGGAGCAGGAGCTTCGTAGGTTGACTCCAGATCAGAGGACTGGTTGGAATGTTTTTACGAATTTGTTCAAGAGGAGGTATGTGCCCCCTGAGTATATCGATAGAAAGAAGCAGGAGTTCACTGAACTGAAACAGCGGAAGATGACGGCGAATGAGTACTATCGCAAGTTTACGGACTTGTCTCGTTACCATCCTGATGTCGCTGGTAATCCGGCGGAGATGCTTCGTCGTTTCCGCCTAGGTACTAAGAAGTTGTGGCATTCGATGACGTCTACTACTCATTGTGAGACTTACCAGGACTTCTATGAGATACTGTTGAGGATCGAGGACTCTGAGAATATGTCGAGCGGCACTGATGAAGAGAAGGACGGCAACCAGAAGAAAGATGACAAAGGTAAAGGTCAGGCATCGCTCGGGCCCCGTCAGACTCAGAACTTCAAAAGAGGTGGTGCTAGCTCGAGTTCTTCGAGTGGTGGCTTCAGTGCCACTGGACAGGGTCGTGGAGGTAGATTTTCTGGTGGCGCTAGAGGCCAGAGGCAGGGCGATGGTGGTCGAGGCAGAGCCCCAGTTTGCCGTAGGTGTAACAATCGGCATTTTGGTGAGTGTAGGCGTGGTAGCAGTGGTTGCTTCACGTGTGGACAGGTGGGACATAGAGCTGCGAATTGTCCCCAGGGTCAGCAGCAGCAGAAACCGCAGCAGACCTTTATGCCATCACCTGCACCGCCCCAGCAGATCCAGGGTCCGACTAGCTACGGCCAGACGGGTCGAGGTGGTGCTTACCACTATCAGGGCGATGTTGTCCCTTATACTCCGCAGCAGTATCAGTATCCCCAGGATCCCTATTCCCAGGGTGGCTATCCTCAGTATTCGGGCGGCTATATGCCGTATCCTCCAGCTCCAGTAGGTGGCTCTCAGTGGTATCAGGGAGGACAGTATCAGCAGGGTGAGATTGCCACTAGCAGTGCAGGGTCTTCGAGACAGTCGGGTCAACCCAGTCAGGGGCGTGGTGCTCAAGGACGCGGTGTTCAGGCGAGCAGAGGCCACGGCGGACGTCAGCAAGGCCAGGGGTGTCTTCACAATATTTCTTTGCAGGACGCTCAGAACAACCCAAACTTGATTATGGGTACGTTAAACATTCTTGGTTGTTTTGCTAGAGTCTTAATTGATTGTGGAGCTACACATTCCGTAATTTCTCATACATTTGCTCAAGTGACGCAACCTCGCCCCACACCTCTAGGGTACGATTCAGAGTTCACTATGCCTAGAGGAGAGAGATGTGTTGTAGATTGTGTGTACCCAGGATGTCCAGTGATCATAGAGGGTGTTGCTTTGTCAGCTGATCTTATCCCGTTAGATATTGTTAACTTTGATGTGATTCTGGGCACGGATTGGTTGCATTTTTATCGTGCCAACATTGACTGTTACGGGAAAGTAGTTACATTTCACCGACCTGGACTACCTGTGGTTACTTTTGTGGGCGAGCAGAGTGGGGTAAGACACGGGGTTATTTCGGCGCTGCGAGCGAAAAAGTTGTTGTCGAAAGGTTGTCAGGGATACCTAGCTCATGTGGTGCTAGATGAGACTGTTCCTAGCAGAGTTAAGGATGTGAGAGTGGTCAGACACTTCCCTGATGTTTTCCATTAGGAATTACCTGGTTTACCCCCAGATCGAGATGTGGAGTTCACTATTGAGTTGCTTCCAGGTACTAATCCTATTTCTCTAACTCCTTATCGTATGGCTCCCGCGGAGTTGAGGGAATTGAAGGTTCAGTTGCAGGAGTTAGTGGATAAGGGATTTATCCAGCCTAGTACTTCGCCTTGGGGCGCTCCAGTGTTGTTTGTAAGGAAGAAGGATGAAACTCTGAGGCTGTGCATCGACTACAGGCAATTGAATCGGGTGACGATTAAAAACCGTTATCCATTGCCTCGTATCGATGATTTGTTTGATCAGCTGAGAGGTGCTTGTGTGTTCTCTAAGATAGACTTGAGGTCTGGTTACTATCAGTTGAAGATTAGTAGGGATGACGTCCCTAAGACGGCATTCAGGACTCGTTATGGTCATTACGAGTTTCTGGTTATGCCATTTCGGTTGACGAATGCACCAGCCGCCTTCATGGATTTAATGAACCGGGTATTCCAGCCTTACTTGGATAGATTTGTTATTATCTTCATTGACGATATTCTGGTGTATTCTAAGTCGAAAGCAGAGCATGTTCGACATCTTACCTTGGTGTTGAAGAGGTTGAGGGAACACCAGTTATATGCTAAGTTTAGCAAGTGCCAGTTCTGGTTAGATCAAGTTGCGTTTTTGGGGCACATCATTTCTGCTCAGCGTATTTTGGTGGACCCTCAGAAGGTCGCAGCTGTGGAGAGTTAGGAGCAACCACGAACCTTCACCGAGGTGAGAAGTTTCCTTGGCTTGGCGGGGTATTATCGGAGATTCGTTAAGGATTTCTCGGTGATTGTCTTGCCACTGACGAGATTAACGAGGAAGGATGTTAAATTTGAGTGGGATGATAGGTGTGAGCAGAGTTTCCAGCAGTTGAAGCATTGTCTCACTCATGCACCTGTTTTGGCACTTCCAGACGATAGTGGTGATTTCGAGGTTTATAGCGATGCTTCCTTGAATGGTCTGGGATGTGTATTGATGCAGCATGGTAGGGTGATTACTTATGCTTCGCGGCAGTTGAAACCTCATGAGTTGAATTACCCTACACATGACTTGGAGTTGGCTGCTATCATCTTTGCGTTGAAGTTGTAGAGACACTATCTTTACGGAGAGAAGTGTAGGATCTTTACAGATCACAAAAGTCTCCAATATCTCTTTACTCAGAGGGAACTTAATCTTCGTCAACGGAGGTGGTTGGAGTTGCTCAGCGATTACGATTGCACGATTGATTATCACCCTGGTCGTGCGAACGTAGTGGCTGATGCACTTAGCAGGAAGTCACAGGGCCGCATTAATGCGTTGTACGCTAGTCGTGTTCCTCTTTTGGCGGACTTGCGTGCTACGGGAGTGAGGTTAGAAGCAGATGATCAAGATGTGGCGCTACTTGCTAATTTTCAAGTTAGGCCAATTCTCATTGATCGGGTGCTTGAAGTTCAGGTAGCTGATCAGAAGACTCAAGAATTAATTCAAGCTTGAGATCAAGGAAGGAGGCGAGACCTCAGAGTTCGTGAATCGAACGACATGTTGATGCTAGAGGGTAGAATGTTCGTGCCTAATAATGTGGAGTTGAAGAAAGAGATTCTCGATGAAGCACATATATCGGCTTACGCCATGCATCCAGGAGCTACTAAAATGTATCATACCATTCGACCATTTTATTATTGGCCGGGTATGAAGAGGGAGATAGCCGAGTATGTGAGTAGGTGTGCTGTTTGTCAGCAGGTTAAAGCAGAAAGGAAGAAGCCGTTTGGGTTGTTGCAGCCGCTTCCCGTTCCAGAGTGGAAATGGCAAAAATATCACTATGGATTTTGTGTACAAGTTGCCGCGTACACAAAATGGCTTTGACGGCATTTGGGTGATCGTTGATCGGCTCACTAAATCGGCACATTTTATTCCAGTGAGAGAGAAGTATTCTTTGAGCCGGTTAGCGGAGTTGTTTATCTCAAAGGTTGTGAAGTACCATGGTGTCCCTGTGAGTATTGTCTCGGATCGTGATCCACGATTCACATCGAAGTTTTGGGTGGCTTTTCAGAAAGCTTTGGGCACAAGATTACTTTACAGTACGGCGTATCATCCACAGACAGACGGACAGTCAGAGAGAACTATTCAGACTTTGGAGGATATGCTGCGAGCTTCGGTGTTGCAGTTTGGTGATGTTTGGCACCAGCGGTTAGATTTGATGAAATTTGCTTACAACAACAGTTTTCATTTGAGCATCGGCATGGCACCATTTGAGGCTTTGTACGGCAGAGCTTGTCGCACACCGTTGTGTTGGTCAGAGGTTGGCGAGAGAGTTTTAGTGGGTCCGGAGATTGTCGAGGAGACTACTCAGAATGTTCAGGTGATTAAGTCTAACCTGAAAGCAGCTCAGGACAGGCAAAAGAGTTTAGCGGATCGGCATGCTACGGATAGAGTGTACGAGGTCGGAGACTGGGTATTTCTGAAGCTTTCACCATGGAGAGGTGTTGTGCGGTTTGGGAAGAAGGAGAAGTTGAGCCCCAGGTACATCGGACCATACGTGGTCACAGAACGAGTTGGTGAGGTAGCTTACAGGTTGGAGTTGCCTCTGGAGTTGGCTAGAATGCATAATGTCTTTCACGTGTCTATGCTCCGACACTATGTTGCTGATCCATCTCACGTGATACCTCCTCAACCGCTTGAGATTAACCCAGATTTGACGTATGACGAGGAACCGGTGACGATCATCGATTGGAAAGAGAAGGTTCTGAGGAACAAGACGGTGAACTTAGTGAAAGTTTTGTGGAGGAATCATTCAGTTGAGGAAGCTACTTGGGAGACAGAAGAGCGGATGAGGGATTTGTATCCTCGATTGTTCTTTGACCACTAGGGGTTATACTTGGTTGTTTTGAATTTCGGGACGAAACTCTATTAAGGTGGGAAGGTTGTGACATCCCGTCCCGGAAATAACGAAACGTACGTGTGAAATGACTAAATTACCCCTAGTTCGTTCTTTGACATTATTGGTTGTTTTGTGTGTTGTGGCATATGCTAGGCCACACACACACATTCACACTCCCTGTCTCTCTCTGCCCTTTCTCTGTCTCTATCTCTCATCTCCCTCTCCCTTCCCGTTCACCTTAAAACGTACGGACACACACATAACCATACTAAACCTTGCAGATCGAGGGAACCAAGCATACCATCGAGCTCGTGAGGTCGAGAGGAGCATGACTATACCATTTTTAGGTGAGAAATCCTTTGTTTTCACGTTGATTCGAGGTGGTTCGAATTATGTACTGTTCATGCAAGATTAATCTAGCATGTTTTTGGGATTTTTAAGGTTGTAGTTGTCTTAGTGAGGTCCCAAGGAGCCTTGGAGTGCTTCGTTGGACAAATTTGGTGTCACATCCCAGACTCCAACCTCTCGGATATTGTCCGCTTTGGCATTCTGGGCCTGGACTATGTCACAGCCACCCAGCTACCGCACGGTTTTGTTTTTGCAGGCCGTAGCCCCAAAAGGCCTCCTCAAAGTTAAAGCTCTGGGCATGGATATATAAGGCCCAAAGACCACGCCTTCACGGGCGATGTGGGATACTACAATCCACCCCCCTTAGGGAGCCCGACGTCCTCGTCGGCACACCACGACCGTGAGTCTGGCTCTGATACCAAATTGTCACATCCCAGACTCCAACCTCTCGGATATTGTCCGCTTTGGCATTCTGGGCCTGGACTATGTCACAGCCACCCAGCTACCGCACGGTTTTGTTTTTGCAGGCCGTAGCCCCAAAAGGTCTCCTCAAAGTTAAAGCTCTGGGCATGGATATATAAGGCCCAAAGACCACGCCCTCACGGGCGATGTGGGATACTACATTTGGACGTCGGGATAGTTGGTTGTGGAGTTGGCCGGATTTTGGAGATTTGGACAGGTAAAATCTAGTGATTTTCAACCCTTAATGTTCTCCTAGTCCTAAGTGTCATTTTGGTGCAAAAATCGTGAAATTTGGACGAGAAATGACCGAGATATCAAGGTTGGAAGTTTTTCAAGTTTTCCGGCGCCGTCGCCGGAGGTTCGACGGAGAAGGTGACGGAATATTCCGTCAAGTCTGACGGAATATTCCTGACGCCGTTAACGGAATCTGTCAAAACTGACGGAATATTCCTAACGGCGTCAGTTGACGCCGTCCGTGTGCGCCACACGTGCCTGCGCGTGGCCAGCGCGTGTGGCCGTGCCTTGGCCGGCGCGTGGGGGCGCGTGCGGCGGAGGAAAATTTTTCTAAAAATATGGTTGTGATCCTGAGGTTGTGTAGAGCACGTTGGTATACTCATTTGTCCATTTTGAGCAATGTATGAGAAGTTATTACGAGAAGTTGGTTATGTGCTTTAAAGTTAACATTTTTATAGTTGTTTCGCATATAGGTGACACGTACCCCGAGGACGAGCGTGGTCACTCGAGGCAGGGGAGCTACGACCCTTCCACGTACCAGTGAGTGGGCTTTTGTTTTCCGTATATACCTATATACATTTATATTCCCAGAAATTGATTAAAAAGGGTTATTTACGTTATGCCATGCACCTTATTATTATTTCTTATGCATCATTGCATACATTAGTAGTGGTGTACATATACATATGCATTTTGGGTGCTGTGGACGCACAGGTAAGTGCCAGGTAAGTGGTATTCATATTTACATTCAGCAGTAGTTTGAGATGCTTAGAGAGCTCATAACCTGCACCCCCGGTGTTAGTGCTCCCGCCCAGAGTAGGGCACAGTCCTTCACGTGATGTTCCCCTCCCGCACCACACGCCCAGCTTGGATCCAAGTTAGGTGCACAGTCCTGTCGTACAGACCACTTTAGGTGGTTCCGACTCGTAGGTGACCCGCGATTATTCGCACAGCCTTCACGTGATCGTAGCACTAGAGCGTATATATGTATTACACCCAGGCCTGTCGTACAGACCACTTTAGGTGGTTCCGACTCGTGGGCAGGTTCAGTTATTGAGTTGAGATTTGAGCTCTATATGCAGCCGTACAGGTCACGTTAGGTGACTCCGGCTGCCAGATGTTATGCTATTGATGTGAGATATACCTGAGCACTTGCATATCATTATGAGGTTCCAACATGGCATATTATTGAGCATGATTGACATACCCTCGTGCATGTTTAGCATAATTATACATACGTATATATGTTTATTTTCTGGGAAGTATACAGGTTTTACGGAGAGGGGTTAGAAAGTATTTTGTTAAATGGTTTTCAAAGAGCTTTGTTTTTGCCCACTCACGCTTTTGTTTTGCGCCCCTCCAGGTTCTAGTTACTTAGCAGTTGCGGTGGTTTCCCCAGAGGGCTTTTCCGGCGTTTCTGACAGACACTCACCATTGTAGGGTCACCTTCGGGTGTACTATTGTTGAATCTTTGTTTGGACTGCTATAGACCTGCTCTGAATTTGTATTTCACCTACGCTAGCACTTGTTCTAGGACTTTGTATGCTAGTTTTTAATTATTCGTACTTTTATATTACTACCTTATCAGCTTCCGCACGTGCACATGGCTACGTCACCTTTGTGTGACGGCCAGCACACTCCGATCTAGGTCGGGGTGTGTCAAAGATGACCTGATACTGATATTTGAAAATTTTTAATGGTTTTGATTATAGGATTACATTGTAGAGTAAACTCAAATAAGTAATTAGCGTCGTATTAAGATAATAATTAATTAGCTCTTAGAACTAATATATATATATATATATATATATATATAGTCATGAATTTACAGAGAACACATAAAATATAAGGACTTGGATTGTCTGCCCTCCCCATCCAATACCCTTTCCATCCCCTCCTATTTTTATGGTTACGGTTGAGCCGCATTAACATTTTATATTGATTTTTTTTTATAGAAATAATAAAACAAAAAGCAATGAGAATATAAAATGTTGATATGTCTTAATCGTAACCACAAAATATAAGAGGGGATGAGAAGAGTATGGTATGGGGAGGGTAGACAATCCAAGTCCAAAATATAAAGGGTTTTCCACAATGATGTATAATTGCATTGCATGGGATGGCCGTGGGCTCCATTACAGAAAACACCCAAGGTTCCTTTCCCACCTCTGCTGAATTCTCACATATGAAACCAAAACGGGCTTTGACTACAGCAAAGACGACAACAAATCTTGGCTCGGTGTCTGCATTACATGCTCAGATTTTGTTCAAAAAAAAATATGTGGTTTCATGTCCTTTACCCAGTTGCCCTTTTTCAGTGGTTTGCCTTATTGAGTTTCATCTTTCACATTTGCAGGATTTTGTTATATAAGAGGCAGATTATTTGTCCTTATACTTTTCGTGCTCTTCCGTGTCTTCTTATTTATGTGGTCATGGTTAAGTCACGTCAACATTTTATATTACTATTTCTTTTTGTTTTATTATCTCTATAAATAAAAAATAACTATGATCACACAAAACAGAAAGGTACGGAAGACCACGAAAAATAAGAGGGCAGAGAATCTGCCTCTTGTTATATAATTATATTTCAGCTTCATGGACATGTCTTTCAAACTTTTGCAATTGTCGGTGACAATTAGCAAGACTCAGTGTTGTCCCATCGTCGCATTGTGACACACTGCCGATCCTAAAGTTTGGACTTGGAGAAAAAAAGGTTCCGTCATTTGCATCGAAAAGAGGGGAATCTCTGAAAGTGATGTGAGGAAGTTTTAGTGCAATCAGTATACAATAATTTAGCAGGGGAGGTATTGATCAATGATTGCAAACATTATTGTGGGAAGGTAATACCATATGGTGTTAAGCCCAAACCATAACAAGTACAGTTACTACAAGAGATGAGTTTAAACGTTTAGCTAGGGTTTACTTTTGGATAAAAGAATATTTCTATTTTAAACTACGTAAGAGTAGGGGGAAGTTGAACTTCAAATGAAGTGGGTTGAAATTCAACATTCTAACCACCGAAACAACCCATCATTTGCAAAAAAAGGAAGGATGCAACACGAGGGTTTAACTAATGCTCCTATATTGATAACTTGACATTTATTATAACTGTGAATTTGTAACACCAATACCACCTTAATGATACTGTCGTACAAAAGTCTCTGAAATAATTGGAGAATAGATCGATGAAAGGTTGATCAATGAATGATCTCCATGTATACGTTTAGTGCAAAAGAGAGTCAAAAGAGTGGAAATGGGTTTCTGGTTTTTAGTGTAAACACAAAGTATCAAATCAAACCAGAATTAAAAAAAACAATGATTCTCAACTTATGTTACACATCTTTAATATAAAGTGCGCGCAGAGGACAATGATGGCGAAAGGGATCTAATTTATTAAGACAAAAGAGGGTTCATCAGTTGTGTCCCACACTCTTACTGCACCAATCAACAAAGCTTAAAGGGATGCAATTCAGACGAAGAATTTCAACAAAAAGATAAGTTTAACCAGCAGTAATAAGACTAACGACATGATTTTCAGAACTGATTTACTCCATAATAAGCTTTGAGCTCCATATGACAAATAGTGGATAGGAGAGTTTTGAAGAAATTTGAAATTTTTTTTTTCTTCTTCTTATCCAGTGAACAATCATCGTTATAGATTTGAAGGTTGTTCGACCAAGAAAAAACAGTTACAGTGAGAAGTTTGATTAGCGGGGTTTTATCTATATAATAAGGGATTTAATTCTTTTTCTGTGAGTGGATTTTGAAAAGGGATAGTCATGTCTACTTTTATCCATATAAAACCAAGACCAAGGGTTGAAATAAGAAGACAGTTTACACCAATATATAGAGTGCAAACGATCTCTGTAACTGATAGTTCATGTCTAGTGGGATTACGTCTAGGATGACTCAATGTCAGCAAGCACCTTGGAAATGGAGCTTCATTTGATCGTACGTATAGACCAATTGTGCATACAAGGCCCTGGTGGGGGAAATTGTTTTCTTAAAGACAACGACATTCTTGACATAACCCTGAAGCTTTAGTTTCTTCTTCATTTGCCACCAATAATTTTCACTAACATTAAATGTCTTGAAATTTTTTCTACTCTGATAAACTTGAATATGATTAACTACATTGAAATATTTGAGAAATGTAGAGAAAACAAAAGAGAAAAGGAATAATAGTTGCTGTGTAATTGTATGAATGAATTGACTAATCTACAACACAGAGAGAGCTAGCAATTTATAGGACAACTAATCACCTTGCTTTGCTCTCAAGACACATACTTAACAGACTAACAAACACTAACTACCTCTAAACTGATCAGCTGAGTTGGACCATTAACCTCTGTTTATATCCCAGCCACTCATCTTTCGACACTTATCAATGCTCCCGTCTCTCTCAATTGGAGTTATCCCAGTTTGAGATTGCAGCAAAAGTCTCAATTGAAGTGGACTCATTGCAGTGTTCATTTTCCATCGGATGCTTGTCTTATTGCAACAATTCTCAAACAATTAATAGTAGTAGACTTTATGAAGCTAGAAGACATTGACCAGACCCGTTTCTTCTACTTACAAATATGGTGACTAAGAGCTTGAATCGCAATCTAAGTTTGATGAAAAGACTGAAACTTCCCATGTGAATGGTGCTCGTGACTTTTCAAAATTACAATTGGAATTCCGACACCTGTCATGTTGTGCATGTGGTAAGATAGACATGAAGAGCCAATGCAAAGTTCATCCTCTCATCAATATAAGATTCTCAACACGTCCCCTCACGTGTGGCGAATTTTTAAGCCTAACACGTGGACAACACAATAGGATGACATGGAGCGCGTGTGGCTATTTAGCTTCACGTGGGACAACCTACTCTAATACCATGAAGAAAGTTGATGTTCCACCATAAAACTAATTAACAATATGAAGAGTAACCCAACTTACTTATAAGCTCATTCAAGGTCCCTCATCTCATAAATGTGGGATTCATTCTCAACAAAAAGTTCAGGGAAACCAAGAAAGTATTGGGGTGGATAGTAGTATTGGTTACACATATGGCTCATTATTTAATGGTTATACGTGAAGGGACATGTTAGAGAACATAAGAATCCTACAATGAAGAATTGACAAAATTAAATATGACTTATATTGATCATAGTTCCACTTCCAAATAAATTGAGGTTTTCTTTTCTAATGAAACCCCACAACCGCCACATGTTATGCAGGTGTCAAGAAGCAAGTGGAGCAAGTTAAGACTGATTGGTAAGGTCAACCCAAAATCAATCTAGCATTGTAACATAATTCAAGTTAAGACTTAAGTTCAACTTAAGTGGGTTAAAAAACAAACCGTCAAAGAAAACTTAAAGAGATGATTCTCCACGGATCTACATTATCGAGCCATTTCCTATGTGTTTATTGTGTGTCCATTGATTTGGGCTTGTCGCATAAAAAGGCATAGAGGTAACTGGACCATCTGTAGAGTAGACTCTGAAAATTCAAGTTTATCTCATTGTTGGAGCATAAAACTTTAGGTCACAAATATCTTCAATCTATGTTTGAGAAGCACGTCACTGTTTTCTCTTGCCAATCAATGACGGAGGACTACAGAACGATTCATTAGTGCAACGTTGCGCTTCGATTTGCCAACAAGTGCTGGACAAAGAATGTTTTGCAATTTAGGGTTTGATAACTTCTATGTAGTTTGGCAGACTACGAATTTTTATTAGCATAGCCACCGTAACTATGCTTACTTGATACTGCTGCTTTGATTCTTAAGCTAATTTGTAGGCAAAGTATAGCTTCTAAACTCCCTAGTGGCAAAGTTTCGAATCCAGTGTAAATTCTTTAAGTTACTCCAATATAAAGCCATTCCTTTTCCTGATTCTCGTCTGCTATTTTATACTCAATTTATAGCCACGTTTTAGTGTACCTAGGTCCACTTGCTTGTGCCAGTGCAATTTTATAAGGCATGAATATTCTACCCCAACAACTATTTACGTTTCAATTAAATTATAAATTTTCCCATTATAGCATTTCGCAATCTCATTAATCTGATTTGTTGTAAGGATTTCGCACAATAAAATTTTGAAAATTAAACGAATCATTAACCTTAACGTGAAATAAACTTTGACAAAAGAAAACTTGAAATAAACACCACAATAAAAGTCATAGCTTTCCCTGCCCCTAACATTCCATGTGTTAACTTAAAATTACCACAACCGTAGCTTCTTTTATGGATTCCTCATTTTTATATCGATAAGGTATGTATCAAGAAACTTCTTGATTTAAACACATCACAAAAACCCGTTAAATTGTTTCGCACCCTCAAGTCCCTCTATAGCTATTAGCCTATGGCTTGGTTACCATCCTACTCATTTTCTTCTAAACAATGGATTCAACAACCAATTCCAAGAGCTGCAACTTGTGCTATTTCAAAGCCTGTCAAGACCCCAACGTGGAGGACGACCCCAAAACCCTGACAACATCAACCAACACAAGCTCTTGTTGCATTCCTGTCTACAAAAAGCTCGACGGATTGGCTGGCTGGCTGCTTAACAACATGGCAGCAGCCTTTTTTGCGTCTCTGCAGCACTTTTCATGCATTCATATTGACACCAAGGACGACCCTGCTGATGATTATATTTATCTTCCTCTTAATGGCAATGGATGCCAGGAGGAAGTAAGTGCCATTGAAATCCCAATAGCGTCTGAGATATGTGAGAAATATTAATTCTGATATATTTGTACTGTATAATTAATTTGTAAAAAAATGTAATAATTTACAATAAAAATGGTTAACTAGTATATATAGGGGAAAATATATACTTGTGCATGTAATTATATGGAGCTTTATCGGCAAGCTGGGTCGTCCTTGCAGTGTACAAATTAATATTTGTGGTTCTAAAGTGCAAATAAATATACACGTTATGTTGTAGAAGAGATTGAATTTAGCACCAAACTCTAAAAAAGTTGAATTCGGGAGGATCGAGCAAAGTTTGCGTGACTCATTTCCTCTCGGCCAATTTGTAATTTTCTCCAGGTTGTTTATTTCAATTCTCAAATCGCATGTGCAGTTCAAAACATTCTGACAATGAAGAAAGTTTTGTGCTTAATTTGTCCATCATATTCTTGGGATCCTTATCAAACCATAAATCCGTTGTAGGTTTTACTTGTTTCTTTTGACTTCACATAGTTATAATAGAATAGCGGACTCAGTTGCCTCTTTTGTCTCTAGATATGAAGCATACATCGGCAGAATTTGATTGCACCTCGCTAGTTGTCATTCCAATATCCTTGTGGCATCCATTTTCAAGATCTTGATTGTTGCATATAATTCAGTTCATTTTTTAAAGAATTTCAATCATTTTGGCCTTATTAAAAAGACCTCCATGTTCAATTGGAAGGTTTTTCATGGTCCATGAATTGGGAAATGCACTACGATTGCTTTCTTGTATGGTCTGTGCCCTTTTAAACAAAAATTGCCCGATCCTTGTGCGGGATTCATCACCAAATATGTCAAGTATTAATTGGGCACCTGGTGGAGGATACAAGAGCTTTGGCATTCTAGATTACTGGAGTTTGTTTATATTTGTCGGCGCGTTACGGACTTCGTAGTGGTGTGGTTAGCTCTTGGTTCGGAGAGCCCCTGATTTAATTACTAATGTTATTTCAAAAATTGTAATTGTTGATTTTGTTTGGAAGATGTTGAAAGGAAGGGGTGCATCTCTATATCAGGAGGTTGGTTCTTCCTAATCCTTTTGAGCGGAAAGAAAGTAGCCAACAATAGTAGTTGATAACCAAATTCCGGGGTCTTGATTCTTTTTAAACGCTTTGTGGGGAATAAAAGTAAGGTTGCGGTAGTAGTTCGATGACTAAACCTTATGTGCAGTTACACTCGCATAATCCGTCATCTCTTACCCAATAAAATTTAATTCCAATTTTTCTCTTTTGTACTGGAAAACTCATCAATAATATTATACCGTTTTTTCATTAAAAACAAAACACGATTCAAGATTAATTGCAAATTAAATGGGTTGTAACCATTTCATGGTCACGCAACAATCTTATTATCTAAAAACAACTGGTAGGGCAGAATACCATGTAAAAAGGAAAAGTAAAAATAAAGCAAAAGATGATTAAAAAGATGGTGTGAACACGATGCTCTAAGCCTCTAATATTTTCCACGGACACCTTTTCCTTTGAGGTCCTGAACCAGCCAACTTGAGCGGCTCATGAATTACCACAGCTGATATATATATATATATGGATATGGTGCCCTAGACTACTAGGACACTTTTATTCAAGCCGCAAGACATAGGGTATGTGGTCCTCAATTATCTAGTTGAACTAGCTTGTGATGTGCATGTATGTACGTCTAAAGTCTCATGGAACTAAAGATTCCTTGGACACTGTTCCATGTGATACCAGTCGTGTGCCCGGCCATTAGGGTTCCCTATACACAAAAGAAAAAGCAATCAAATCAAATCTCCTTTTTCTTCACCAACTATGTTTCTTAAGGAGCCCTAATAAAAAAGGTTTCATCCAACTTTTTCTTAATCAAAAGCATTTAACAAGTTTTATTAACGATAAGCTCAAAAATTATACGATAAAGTGAAAAAAAAAGCTCAATGATGCGTGAAAGTGTTGTCCGTTGAAGTTTTGTGTATTACACCTTGCCGTGGCACGCACGCCTCTCTCTCTTGTCACTATTCTCTCACTGGTCATCACCTTTCTCTATTCGCTCTCCTCCCACATCCTTATCCGTGCCCACTGCTCTCTCTCACGTCACTCATTCCTTTTTTCTTTTTTTTTGGGTAAATTACATTTTACTCCTTTAGGTTTGGAATCGATTTCAATTCCTTATAACATCTTTAAAATATTTCAATTTCATACATTTACTTATCATTTTATTTCAATTTCATATATCCGTTAGAAAATATGTTAAGTAAACCGTTAAGTGATGGCATGGCAAATAAGACGTGGCTGCCACATTTATGCAACATGGTTAAACACTTAATAAAAAAAATTAAAATATTAAAATAATTAATTAAAAAAAAACCAAAAAAGAAAAGGCAAAACCCAGTTCGTCTTCCCCACCCGCAACCCCCAAACAACCCTCCATCCCTTCTCTCTCCACGGCCAACACCCCTGCAACCCCCCACACCATCGTGAACCTGGCTGACGAGATATGGGCGATCGTCTTGTAGTTCAACGAGATCTAGGGCTCCTTGTGGACTCGTGGAGTACCCAAGATCTTCTTGGAGAATGTGATCTGTGACGCCTTGACCTACACTAAGCACGCTAGGAGGAAGACCATGACGGCAATGGACCGTGACAGAGATGGACAGGAAAGATGGGTGGGGATATCAGAAGAGGAAGGTGAATGGAGAAAATGGTTTGGACGGAGAAGGAAGAAAGGGTGATGGGTGTGTAGGAGGGGGAGGGGGAGAAGCGCCATAGGAAGGAGGTGGAGATGGAGGAAGAAAGGGAGGAGTTGCAGAGAGGTGAGGGGGAAGGAAGGGGATTTTTTTTTTTTTTAATAGGGTAAATTATTATAATATTTTAAATGCATAAAAAAAATTTTGCCACGTGGCACAAATTTGGGAAGCATGTCAACACAAATGTGGTAGTCACGTCAGCTATTAACGGACCAATTGATGAAAAATATAACATATGTATTATATTGAAATAAAATAGTACTTGATGTATTAAAGTAAAGTGTTTTGAAGATGTTGTATGATGTTGCAAATAGACCTCAAACTTGAGGTGGTAAAGTGTAATTTACTCTTTGGTTGGTTTTTTGTTGTTGTTGTTTTTTTTTTTCTTTTTTTTTTTTTCTCTGTGTGTGTGTGTGTGTAAAACTTAGATATTAGTGCTACCACCCTAAGAGATTTGAACCCAAAGTATTCAAACTTAAAATGAGGTCTCTTATAAATGTCACTCGTCCACTTTTTATTATTAAACTTTTGCATTCTACTAAGCATTTCATTTTGAGTATTATCACGTTTTTTTTTTTTTTTTTTCAAAATATAATGACAGTGATGTTCACCTAAGGACCTAAAAATGAGGACTTGTGATCGGCTCTTTATTATGAGAACCCTCCTATTAATTTATCAGTAGATTAACTTATGAACTTAAAACAATATCACTTATACCTAATCAAAATCCCAACCTTGAAATTAATCAAAGAAAAAAAAACGGAAATTCAAATTCGTCTCGCACCCAATCTATATCCCTTCCAACGGCAGACCCAATCAATCGCGAAATCAAAATTTCGTCTCCCACCTCCGCACTGCCTTCCTCTCTCCATAGCTTAACCATAAAAAGCTCTAATGCATGTATTCGATACTTGATCGGATACGATACTTGCCCGATACTCTCGGATACTCGTCCGACAAGTATCCTGATTGATGGACACGAATTTGACATGATGGATACGCGTATCTTATATTTAAGATACACATATCCCTTTTTAGAATACATTTACACTTTCAAAAAAAAGGGTAATGAGGAGGAGAAAATTAATAGGAGATATCTATAATTGAATTGTGATGAATACAAAGAGTTTCCCTCTAATTAAAACCATGAACACGACTCTCACACTTCTTCTACTATATAAAGAGGATAAGATTTCGAACTTTTATTCTCTAACAACTCAAATGTACTTGAATTTGAATGCTTTAAAATGTATAGTTTTGTTGCTATATACATTTTTATTTGCCTTATCCATAGCATATTGTATCTTAATTTTAAGAGATTTTCCATATCGTCGTATCGTGTCGTGTCGTGTCATATCGACGTATCCGTATCCATATCCATGCTTCATAGATAAAAAGGCTTCTATCCAATCTATTCCCATTTGGATTGGATACCAAAACCCTAGAAATAGAAGTTGAAATGAATAGAATCAATAAATCCACAATGGGACTACCTTAGGAAAGCTTGAAAGGGAAACCATAATTATCTAAACTGACTTATAATCCTCCATGGAAGAAGAAGCTCAGCTGGAAGGGTGACCGTAGAAGGATATTTACGACGCGAACTCTTCCCCCTTTTTTCTTCTTATTTTCTAATTTTTCAGATTAGGATTTTGATTAAGTATAACTGATATGGTTTATGTTCATAAGTTAATATGCCATTAGATTAATCTGATGGTCCTAGTAAAAAAGGACCTCACAGGTCCTTATTTTTATTAGGTTTTTAGGTGAGAAGCTCTCAACATAATTTTATTGATCACATACCAAAATTCAGCAAATTTGTTATCAACAATTTTTTAATGAAAAACACTAAATAAAATTTTGTTAGTAACTATTTCTTAAAAAAAAATTAAATTAGTGACTGTTTATTAAAAAATGAATAAAATTTAGTGATTTTTTCGTAAACAAATAAGAAACAATTAATAAATAGTACTGAATCTCCAAAAATTGGAATGTGTTGCAGTGATATTTATAATATGAATGTGGTTGTGTAAATCCTAAGGAATCTGGGAAAGTATTATATATTCCTATTAGAATTAGATTACCTAATAAATGTTGTAATCCTAAAGGGAAAGGTTTTACCCTTTTTACTACTATAAATAAAGGCACAATGGGGTGAATCAAACACACCTCACAATTAAATCAATCTCTTTTCTCTCTCAATATTGCCGAACCCCTCTCTCTAAACCCTAGATCATTCAATCAAATAGACATACAACACGTTATCAGCACGCTTTTGCCAAAAGCTGAGGAATTGACGCATCGTAGGAGGAGGCTATCATCCACCACATTCAAAGACTTTTTCGCTTTCTGCTAATCAGGCATGCTTAAAATAAAGAAAGATATTTGAAACATCCACAAAGCATGAAAACATTCCCCATGATGAATAAACCCCCTATGTTTACATTTTCCTTCTGATATATATATATATATATATATATATATATATATTGTATATGTTCATATATTTTTCAATATATATATTTCTTTCATGCATCACACAATTAAATTGTTATGTGGAATTTGTGAGTCAAATTATATAAAATAAATTAGAAGCATATTTAGGGTTTCTTAAACCCTAAAGGTTTTTTTTTTTTTTTTTTTTTTTTTTTGAAAAAAACAAAGGGGAAATTGAACATTGGATGGCACCACCCTTGCGGCACAACATTGGTAGCAGCCCTCTAGGCTTTGCTGCACCTACTTTGACACCCAGGCCTTCGGCCTAATTGATTAGAATAAGCCTGCAACCGTACTTCTATCATTGAGGAGGCCTGCAGCCTTTATGGATCCAAACCAAACCCACGGCAAGCCTTGCTTACTGGGTCCTTGTCCCGCACACATCTAGGCCCACAGACCTCTTCTCTCTGGTGCTAGCCAACTCGATTGGGCCTTGTTTCCTTGCGGCTCTCAGCACAGGAAACCAGCTTATGTGGCTGGGCTCCCATTCGAACCCACACGCTAACCCATGGGCTGGGTTTTGTTCCCCCGTGCAAGGCCAGTGATGCGAGATTTATACGCACACAAATTAAACCCTCTTTTTATCAATTGTAGTAAGTATGTAAGTAGGGATCGTTCTGGACCGGGGATTAGGAGGGATTGTTAATCACTTGGAAACTGACTCAAAAACGTAGAAACGCAATATAAAACACTAAACTAGACTCAAAGAATGTAAAACTAAACTTTAAAACTCTAAAACAAACCAAAAGACTCAAACAGTACCCAAAGCACTCGAAACTGCCTTAAAAACACTTTCTAGCAGTTTTGAGCACCTTGAGTATTTTGGACGAATTTGGGAAACAAAATTAATCAAAACACTCATAAACACAAACTAAATGTATTTCTAACTAATCTAACACTTTAAAATAAATGGGGGATTGGTTTTGGATGAAATTAAAAACAAAACAAAAACTTGGAAACAAAACAGATTGTAAAAAAAAGAATGATGAGAAACTAGTTAGAGGGTTCCTTATCCACACATGAACATAAGCATATAATTTGACTCCCAGTTATGACTTCAACAAACGATGAATGACAATGCTCCAAGTTAATTAGGTCCGTTTAAACTAACTTTCGGATTTCCCTAGATTCATTGGATTGAATGGAATACGCATTACAACCAAATTATTCCTAATCAAAGTCCCTAACCATGGAATACGCATGATAGAGACATTCAACAAAGATCATTAAGTTCAACGGAAATCATAAACATCGACTAGGCATTCATAACTATGGAATACACATGTTAATCCAGCCTAGGGTTTACTAAACACAATCGTGACTAGCGATTTTTACTACTCATGAATATAAGTTCATAACGATTAGGTGAAATTCCCTTATATCCTAGCATCAAGTTTAGGCATGCAAATTAAGTGTCGACCCTCAACCCACATACATAAACAAGTTCTTAATCAAAACAGAAAAGTAAACCACATCTAAAGTTCATGAATTCATAACTGGAGTAAATCAAATCATAACCAACATATGTCCATGGCTTCAAATTCGCCTCTAACTAAAAAGAAATTAGTTCCACATGTTTAACATAATTGAACAACAAGTTAAATTAAACATGAAAACAGAAACAAGAAAAGAAAGAACAAATTGATGGAATTGAATGGATGGAAGTTAAATTAAACATGAAAACAGAAACAAGAAAAGAAAGAACAAATTGATGGAATTGAATGGATGGAAAGTTAGCTACGGGGTTCATCTCCACATATGTTATACTTGCATAATAAAACGATTTCCAATTGCGTTTCACTAAACCATGAATTCTCAACACCCCAAGTTAACCGTGATGCACTAATTAACCTTCAAATCTTCCTAACGTTATTGAATTGGATGATTGCATACGACAACCCAAAACATTCCCCACAAGTCCCCTACATGATTGCATAATAGAGATACAAGCAAGAATCATTACGCTCTATGAAAATTATAAGTATTGACGAGGCAATTGTAACTATGAATGCATGATACTCTTGCCAAGAATTCATTTAACGCGATTGTTTATAAGCAACCTCCACTACTTGTGAATATAAGTTCGTAACTATTAGGTGAAACTCACTTATATTCTAGCGTCATATTCATGCATGAAAATTAAGTGTGCACTCTCAATAAACATACATAAATAAGTTATCAATCAAATAGTTAAACAAATTGAATCCACAACTTATGAAACGCAATTAGAAGTAATCAAATCAAAATGCAAGCATAAACATATATTTCGAATCCCCCCCTAGCCAAGGGGGGGTTTAGTTCCTCATGGTACAAAACAAAGAGAATTGAAATTAAACATTGAAATCAAAGAAACACCTAAACATTCCAACAACTCAAACTTGAATTGTATGAACGTTTAGGCCCTATTCTCTTCCTCTTCGTTGTGGCACAAGGTCTAAGGATAGTTTGATGGTGTGAATGTGTATGAATGAATGAGGAGTGATGGAAATGAATGGAAGGGAAGTCACGGCCTTGGGGAGGTTGTGGATGGTGTTTGGATTAATAGGGAGAGTCACGGCCAAAGGGGGAAGTGTTTGTGTTGTGGTATGTACAATGGAATGGAAGTGTGGGATTGAATGCCAATGGTTGTGTGTGGAATGAATGGTTTTATTGGGAGAGAATGGGAGAGAAATGGGAGTGAATGTGGCTTAATGATGAAGGGTGAAAGCTGGAAAGCATATGGCAAGGTGTGTGTATGTGCTGGAATGGTGTGTGTATGTGCTGGAATGGTGTGTGTATGCGCTGGAATGGTGTGTGTATGCACGGGTTTGGGAAGTTTTTGATGATTTTCTGGCTGCATGATGAAGAGTTAATAAATAATGCATGTAGGTGGCTGCAATGATGAAGAGTGAGAACTGGAAAGGGTATGAAATGCACGGCAAAAAGAGGTTAATGGTGCTGAAAATGCATGTGAAAGCATGTGAAAGCTGGAAATGGGATGGGTAGCCACGGCATTGAGTGTGGATGAGCTGGAAATGCATGTGAAGATGCTGGAATTGTAAGGGTTGTGCACGGCATTGGCTTTGTTTGGGAATGATTGAATGCATGTAGCTGATTTATGAAGAGTGAATGCATGTGGCTGATAGGTATGAATGATTATGGATGCATGTGCAATGTTTTAAAGGATGGAATGCATGTGAATATGATTGGAAATCTGATGGGAACTCACGGCAAGGATGATTTCTGGTGGTGAATGGGTGTATGTTTGAATGATTAAAGGGACATGTGGGTTGGAAATGATGAAGGAAATGCATGTGAGTGACAACTAGATATGTTGATGAATGCATGTGGAATGTTTGTGGTGAGTGAATGTGCACGGCAATGAGTGATTTCTGGTGGTGAATGGGTGATGCAATTGCATGTGGATTAGGTTGTGAAAGCATGTGAATGCATGTGTTGATTTATGAAGATGCATGTGCAATGAAGTGGAATGACAGCTAGGTTGAATATGCATGTGGAATGGCTTCATTTCTGAAATGTTGAATGATTACTTGGTGAGGGGATGCACGGCATGGGTAGGAGAAATGATTATGGATGCATGTGTTGAAGTGGTGATGAATGTGGATTAAAGGAATGCATGTGCAATAGATATAGGAAGGGTTTAAATGTCCTAGAACTAAAGAGAACAAGGTTCCAACACTTTGGTCTTCAATTAGGTCTTCAATTTCGTCCAACACTTTGGCTCCAAGCATAAACTATCCATCCTTAGCCCAAAAGTGCTCCAAAAGTCTCCAAAATGCATCTTTTTGCTCCTTTAGCCCTTTGGACCTACAAACACACGAAAATAGCTTAAAGTACTAAAATAACTAAAGAAACATAACGTAAATGCACGAGAACAAGCCATTTAAGTCGCATGAATATGCTCCTATCAGCCAGCACCTACTAGGCTTTGTCTCGTGCACCCACCCTTCAGCCCAAACTGAAACCCAGCTGTGACTGGGGCATCTCCCTCACCTATGTGGCCTACAGCCCACCCCCGAGGTTTTTTAGGCCTTGCCTTATACTTAAGGCACCCAAACCCGTGCCACTTAACCCACGGCACCAAGCCCAATATTATTTTAAGGCTATATTTTCGATCCAATAATATTTTTTTAATATTATTTTGCTTCTACAATCGACCCGGTATGGCCCGATTTATTGAATTAATTAAAAGTGACATGTAGTCCATTAATATGATAATGAATTCAAAATTATTAACCAGAAGATCACTTTTGGACATTAACGATTCAATAATTTATTTTTATACTTTGAACCATCACATACTTTCGTAGTAACGAAACTCTCACACTTGAGTTCCCGAAGAAACTCAAATCCACTATACTTAAATCAACATATTGCATTATGTGTTTCTTGCAAGAACTTCTCATTATGAACTAATTGTTCATAAAAACTAAATTGAACCTGTAGTTTCAAATTTAGTGCCTTTGAAACCTGAAGTTTTCATTCAAAACATACCACATGAAACCCGTAGTTTTCATGCATAAATTAAACCACTACATGTCTATAAAACCTGTATGTTCTACGATATATGTCTATGGCTTACCATATGACTAATCACGTTTTCTCCCTCCGTTTTAAGGACATGTCGAACTTAAACAAGCTCGATTTCTCCACTCTAAAAGTATCTGGAAGAAACTATTTGAAGTGGGTTCAAGACATGAAGCTCAATCTCACTGTAAAGGGCATTAGAGCCACCATCGAGGCACCTATCGCCGACAAACTTGTTGACGAAGCTTAGAAGGCTACTACAATGATCTTCATTCAAAGACACATTCATGATGCACTGCAGACTGAGTATCTCACTGAAGAAGACCCATGCACCCTCTGGTTTGCTCTGGCCGATCGTTTCAATCACCAGAAAGACATATACTTGCCTAAAGCAAGATACAACTGGCAACATCTTCGCTTCCAAGACTTTAAGTTCGTGAATGAATACAAAAGTGGAACTAATCGAATCAGATCTCCTGGAGAAGACCTATTCGACCTTCCATGCCATCAATATTGTCTTGCAGTAACAATATCGGGCACAAAAATTCACCAAGTTCTCAAATTTGATCTCTGTTTTACTTCTCGCTGAAAAGCAGAACCAACTTTTGATGAAGAATCATCAAGCTCGACCTACTGGCTCGAATGCCGCACCTGAAGCTCATGCGATCAATTTTAGCAGCCATAGACGATGAAAGAACCGTCGTGGCCGTGGCAATAGGCGGCAAGCCCAACCACGATCCCAAGGTCAATAGAGTGCCGCATTTAAGGGAAAAAATGTGACCCAAAAGCGTCCACCACTCGCCCCTAAGGCCCTAAACTTTAAGAACAAAGGCAAAGCTCCCGTTCAGGCTGCTTCTACAGAACTAGCCATGTGTTATCGTTGTGGATCCAAGGATCATTGGTCATAGGTATGCCGAGCTTCTCCTGAGGTCATTGCCAAGTATCATTCCTGTCGTGAGTCTATATTTGCACATATGGATCATCTAGAAGATGCAACTACATCCATAGAGATATTGAACTTTCAAGAGGCATCAACGCCTATAGATGAATAAATTAGACATGTTTTTAGGGTGTTTTACCCCTAGTGGCCGAACCCACTAGGAGTGGCCAACCCTACCCCCCTCTTTTGTTAGGTTTATGGTTTAATTTTGAACAACTTTTCATTGTATTTAGAATAATTTGTTTGGTTTTGGTTTGTTTTGAATTATGGATTGTTATTTGAATGGATATTATTCTCTCGAATTGCTTAATTGAATGAATGGACTTATATTTTGCATGTGACCAATTCAATCAATTTATTTCTAGGTATGTCTAGTGGGGAAGTTAGTTATTTGGCAGATAGTGCAACCGTGCACACCATATTGCGTGAACAACACTATTTTACTAATTAATACCTAAGAAAACTCATTTGACAACTTTCTCAGGCCCATCTAACCTGATTGAAGGATATGGAAGGCACGTATCATGTTGTCTAATGGTACAATCTTGACCATTAAGGAGGCAATCTATTCTCCATGTTCCGGCAGAACGTTACTGAGTTTTAAAGATATTCGAGATAATAAATATCATCTTGAAACCACTGAAGATGATGGTTTTGAATTTCTTTGTATCACTTCATACGAATATGGCCAGAAGCATATTCACGAGAATTTGGAACGTCTGCCAAGTGGGTTGTACATCACAACCATTCGCGGCATAGAAACCCACAGTGTGGCTGGCCCTATGCCTGAGTTCCAGGACATTTTGTTGCTTTGGTATGATCGTTTTGGACCACCTGGACGTGACATGATGCGTCGTATCCTCAAATCTTCTCACGGGCATAAGTTACATCCCTATGTTGGATTTCCGTCATGCAAAGCGTGTTCTTTAGGGAAGTTGAATATTCAACCCTCCCATACAAAACTTATTCACGACCCCCCTAAATTTCTTCAGAAGATTCAAGGGGACATTTGTGGACCTATCCAACCAACTTGTGGATCATTTAAATATTTTATGATGTTGGTTGATGCGTCGACAAGATGGTTACATGTTTGCTTGTTGTCCCTGAGCAACGCCACGTTTGCTAAACTCCTAGCTTAGATCATTAAGTTAAGGGTTCATCACCCTGATTATCCGATTAAGTCGATTCGACTGGATAACACTGAAGAGTTTACGCCATAGACTTTTGACAATTATTGCATGTCAGTAGGGATTGATGTGTAACATCTTCTGCCCCATGTTCACACCCAAAAAGCCCTGGCATAAGCTTTCATAAAGCACATTCAATTGACAGCTCGGACTTTGGTTATGCGAACCAAACTGTTAGTATCTGCTTGGGGCTATGCAATATTACACGCAACTATGTTGGTCTGCCTGAGGCCCATCGCTACCCAACCACATTCACCGCTACAGGTCACTGGATACGAACCTGACGTCTCGCATTTACGGGTGTTTGGGTGCGCTATTTATGCCAATAGCACCGCCACTACGTACCAAAATGGGTCCTCAGAGAAAAATGGGAATCTATGTCGGTTATGATTCGCCATCAATTGTTTGATACTTAGAACCCTTGACAGGAGATCTCTTTATCCCACGTTTTGCGGATTGTCACTTTGATAAGACAGTCTTCCTATCGTTAGAGGGAGATAAGCATGCTAACGTTCCCGTAGAACACTGCGAATTGTTGTGGTATGCTCCCATTATGTCTCATTTAGATCCCCGCACTGCCCAGTCCAAAACTGAGGTACGACAAATTATAGATCTTCAAAGTATTGCTCAAAGCATATCGGATGCTTGTAATGATCTAGCAAAGGTGACAAGATCACATATACTCGCTGCAAACACACCTGCAAGGATAGATGTACCCCGTGTACGTCTACTACTTATCTGTGAAGGTCGGACCATCCCCGAAGGTGGGGAGGCGGCACCTTCCACATGGCAAGGTACATTGGCAGCTAGCTAATCATCTGCTCCGACCCTGAAGCGTGGCAAACCCCCTGGTTCAAAGGATTCACAACCTCGGAAAAGGAAAATGGCACCAACTAGTGACCTTAGTTTGAATCCGACCATCGCTCACTTATTCGTTCCAACGTATGAGGTTATTCTAGATTACGGTGATACTTAAGACGAAACATATCGGCTTCCCGAGAATCGCAAGATTTCGGTCCACTACACAGTATTGGATAAGGTTTGGAATAGGAATGAGATGATCATTAACGATGCATTCGCGTACTCAGTAGCTACTGACATCATGCTTAGCGATGACATTGAACCACGTTTCGTCGATGAATACCGACGTAGAACCGATTGGTCAAACTGGAAACAAAGAATCCAGGTCGAACTTAATTCGCTCGCGAAACATAAAGTATTTGGACCTATCGTTCCTACACCACCATGTGTAAAGCTTGTTGGCTACAAGTGGGTTTTCGTGAGGAAGCGTAATAAGAAGAATGAAATAGTGCGATACAAAGCACGCGTAGCGTAAGGTTTCTCTTAGCGCCCTGGGATTGTTTACGAGGAGACGTATTCCTCATAATGGACGTTATAACGTTCCGCAACCTAATCAGTTTGGTAGTTTCCGAAAAACTGAATATGCAGCTTATGGACGTGGTAATCGCGTATCTCTATGGGGATCTAGATACGAAAATCTATATGAAAGTTCCAGAATGACTTCCATTGACTGGTTCAAATAGTTCTAGACCACTGAACACTCTCTCAATTAGGTTGAGGAGGTCACTCTATGGATTGAAACAATTCGGGCGAATATGGTATAACCGTCTGAGTGAATATTTGACAAGTCAGGGTTATGTGAACAAGGAACTATGCCCATGCGTGTTCATAAAGGAGTCATATTCCGAATTTGCAATTGTAGCAGTTTATGTTGTTAACATGAACCTCATTATGACTCCTGTAGAGCTTGAGGAAATTGCTGCACACCTGAAATCGAAATTTGAGAAGAAGGATCTTGGGAAAACTCGATACTGTCTTGGCCTGGAGATCGAGCATTGTTCGGATGGAATCCTAGTACATCAATCAAACTACACCCAAAAGGTGTTGCGTCGTTTTAATGAGGATAAAGCGAAGCCTTCGAGTACACCCATGGCCGTTCGGACTCTAGATGTTAAACGAGATCTCTTCTGTCCAAAGGAAGATGAGGAAGATATTTTGGAACCCGAAGTTCCTTACCTAAGTGCAATTAGGGCTTTATTATACTTGGCTCAGTGCACTAGACCCGACATCTCCTTTTTTGTGAATCTATTGGCTAGATACAGCAATGCACCCACACACAAACACTGAAATGGTGTTAAAGACATTTTTCGCTACCTTAAAGGTATTACGAATTTGGGTTTGTTCTATACCCGTGAATCTCCGAGTATTGATGCCCCCTATAGCTCTAAGATTGATTCTTGCCTTGTTGGTTACGCAGATGATGGATATCTGTCTGACCCACATAGAGCACGTTCTCAAACGAGCTATGTCTTTACCGTTAGAGACACTACTATATCTTGGAGGTCTACCAAGAAAACGCTAGTTGCGACTTCATTTAACCATGCTGAGATTCTCTCTCTGCATGAAGCATTGCGTGAGTGTTTTTGACTGAGAGAAGTTATGGCACATATTCGAAACACTAATGGTCTTACATCAGTTGTTGACCTTCCTACGACGATCTTTGAAGATAGTGTAGCATGTATTGAGCAGCTGAAGAAGGGATACATCAAGGGAGGCAACACCAGGCACATAGCGCCAAAGTTCTTTTACTCACACCAGCAACAACAACATCAGAACATTGAAGTCAAGCAAATCCATTCCCAAGACAACTTGGCTGATCTCTTTACCAAGTCATTGCCCAAGTCTACATTTCAAAAGCTCGTCCAAGGAATCGGTATGCGTAAATTATCTGAGTTGAATCGCTTGTAGTTCTCTTATTTGGAAGTTATGTCTAACTCAGGGGGAGTATCTTGAAGCATACTCACATGATCTTAATGTACTCTTTTCCCTACGATTAGGAGCATTTTTCTCACTGGGTTTTTGCTACCTAACTAGGTTTTAATGAGGCATCCATCCCGGGATGATCATACTCCGTTGAGCACACTACCTTCGTCCAGTTTGATGAGCGTTTTAGACATTATGCATATTTTCTTACTTTCCTCCTTAGTCTATGGGTTTTCCCCATTCCTTGGGTTTTACCATAGCAAGGTTTTTGTGAGTTTTTACAAATGCATACTTCAAAGTAAATTTGAGACTCGCGATCACCCGTTATGCCGATGACTTCATCAACTATTATACCTTATCTGCTGAAGATCTGATGCGATGGTTTGTTGAGTATTTACACACTCAAGGGGGAGTGCTGCAGTCATATTTAGAATAGGAATATGATTGTGTAAATCCTAGGAAATTTGGGAAAGTATTATATATTCCTATTAGGATTAGATTACGTATTAAATATTGTAATCCTAAAGGGAAAGGTTTTACCCTTTCTACTACTATAAATAAAGGCACAATGGGGTGAATCAAACACACCTCACAATTAAATCAATCTCTCTTCTCTCTCAATATTGTCGAACCCCTCTCTCTCTCTAAACCCTAGATCATTCAATCAAATAGGCCTACAACAGAATGTACTTGCAAATTATTTGTTAAGAAAAGTTAAGGAAATAATGACTATTTTTTTAAAAAATGGCACTATTTCTAAAAATACATTCTTAGAAATATATTTTTTTAAATAGTGTTATCTCTTAAAAAAAATTAAGTGTTTCTTATTAATAAAATTTCATTTGGTATATTTCATTAAAAAGTTGATAACAATCTTGTTGAATTAAGTATTTTTCTTTAAATTGGGTTTTTTTTGGTTACGGATCTTTCTTTATTTGACATATGTTGTTGTCACACAAATTGTGAAGATATGTTCATCTTGCTTTTATAAATTTGAACTAACTTATATATTGAAATATAGGAAGCCTTTAAAGGAAGGAATTTTTATTTTTTAATAAAAATGAGGATTAGTTGAGGGGTCCACACCATATCAAACTTTAACGATCCAAACCGTCTATTTTTCAAGTTGCACCTCATAGATCATCCTTACAAAATATTAGCCAAATCGGAAATATTTAAGACATCTAATTGAGTTCAAAGAAATTAACGAATACTTTGTTATATAAGAAACAATGAAATTTTATCTTGATAATTAAATAGGCAAATGATTTCGGATTGAATTGAATTTTTGCAAGAATGATCTATGAATCGAGACTTACAAAATAGACTGTTATGGTACACACCACATCGAATTTTAACGATCCGAACCGTCTATTTTTCAAGTTTCACCTCATAGATCATGCTTACAAAATATTAGCTAAATCGTAAATGTTTAAGACAATTGATTGAGTTCAAAAAAATTAACAAATACTTTGTTATATAAGAAACAATGAAATTTTATCGTGATAATTAAATAGGCAAATGGGTTTGGATTGAATTGAATTTTTGAAAGGATGATCTATGAATCGAGACTTATAAAATGGACGATTCAGATCGTTGAAGCTCGATTTGGTGTAGGCCCCACACCTAATTCCCATTTTTTGAAAAAAAAATTAGGAATCCCTTCGTATAAAGGGCCTGTATATACATATATATATATATAGAGAGAGAGAGAGAGAGAGAGATAGTGTGTGTGTGTGTGTGTGTGTGTGTGTGTGTGTGTGTGTGTGTGTGTGTGTGTGTGTGTGTGTGTGTGTGTGTGTGTGTTGGAACTGGTTAAAGAGAAGAGGAGAAAGAAAGGTAGGCATGGGCGAAAAGGAAAGATGAAAGAGAGACAGAGTGGGGCTTTGTGCATGGAAACGAATGAGGATCCTATCCGGATTCTCTTTGTGAAAATCTTGGGGATCCTCAAATCATGTACATTTATCGTATATCGTGTGGCCAGTTTTTCGTCAAATACTGTTCATGTTTAATTTTAAATAAAAATATTTAAAATAATTTCTGTCCGCACGATATACGATGAACAGACACGATTTGAGGATCCGAAGAAGATCCAGAGAAGATCCTCATTCCATGGAAACATATGATGGGCTCATGGAATTGGATCCCATCCGAATCCAAAATGTGAGGATTCGAGAGATCATCACATCTTAGTCATTTATTGTGTATCCTATGGTTCTAAATTTTTTTACTTTTTTTTATTTAAAATTAATCACAAATAGTACCTGACAAAAACTAACCGCACGATATACGATGAATAGTTAGGATGTGGGGATCCTAGGGATCCCCACAAAGTAGATCTAGAAAGGATCCTCTTCCGACTCATGGGACTTATGTGAAGAGTGATGAGGTCCATTGCCAGAAAATAGTTTTTGTTTTAATAAAGTTGTTTGAATGTTTTTTTTATTAAATTTAAAGTTTTAAAATTTGTTTTTATCTAAACGATATATTTGTTAGATTTGATGTTAGATCAATGATCCGAATGACTCAGATTCAAGTTGTTGTGGTACAAAGACAACACTCAATTCTATTATTGTGTAAGAGGACCACTTAAAAACTATTTATTACTTTCCCATATTTCTTGAGATTTGTTTTGGTACTCTGCTTTTTTTTTATCTCCCCCTGCTTTCACATGGATTGTTCAAACTTTATATTTATCTTCTGCCAAATATGTCGCAGCTATGCAACCCCATGCCACTATTCCATTTTTAATTTCCAAGACCAATAGTTTCTCTTTGACATACTCTACCAAACAAGTAATGTGGGCATCTTTCTTTTGTTTTGTATCATATTCACTGGTAAAATAACCAAGATATGGAACATTTTTCTTTTAAGGGTATCACGATCACATGAGGCATGTTACCGCCAAGCCTGGGATATATAATATACATATGCGATGCAAATGATGAAAGCTCCCTGAATTTTCTTAAGAGTAGCAATGGTTATTCAATTTTAATTCAATTGAAGTAATGGTCGTTCAACTAAAAATTCATTACCATAGGTCTCTTAACTCATCAAAACGTAAAGTTATGGTTCCTCAACTAAAAATTCATTACCATTGGTCCTTCAACTTTAATCTAATAGGATAAATGGTCTCTCAACTTTAACCTAATTGGAGTAATGATCCATTAACTTTAACGCAATTGTAGCAATGGTCATTCCAACATAACTCATTTTGACAAAATTCGAAATTGACAAAAATGACCATAGCTATACGTTTTGATGAGTTGAGGGATCCCAATTGTAGCAATAATCCTTCCGACATAACTTATTTTGACAAAATTTTGATGAAGTTGACGAAAATGATCATAGCTACACATTTTGATGAGTTGAGGGACCAATGGTAATGAATTTTTAGTTAAGGGACCATTGATCCAATTTGATTAGAGTTGAGAGACTGTTGCTACAATTTACTCTTTCCCTAAATTACAACCAATACTTTTCTACAAACAACAAAACTAATGTGGCAGTTGCAGCTTTGCCGTTAAGAAATCAGCTGAAATTGCTATGATATCCCGTCCCGGAAATATCGAAACGTACGTATGAAATTACAATTTTACCCCTAGTGTACTTTCGTCACGTTTTGGTTATTTGGTGTTTTGTGGCATGTGTTTGGAACCTCACACACTCCCACACACACACAGACACTGCCCTTCTCTCTCTCCTTCTGTCTTCTCTCTCCCCCGAGTCCTCTATCCTTCTTCTTCTTCCTAAAACGTACGGACCAACACACACCCACTCAAATGTTCACAGATCGAGGAAACCAAGGACACATTTGAGCTCGTGAGGTCGAGGCAAGCTCAGCCATACCCTTTCCAGGAGCTTGGGAATGGCTCGTTGGTTGAATTTGGACGTCAAGATCGTTGGTTGTGGAGTTGGCCGAGTTTTGAAGTTTTGGACAGGTATAATCTCGTAATTTTAGGCCTTAAAACTTGTTGGGACATGTTCTACTAGCTCTAGGGTTGATTTTGGTGCAAGAAACGTGGAAAAAGGTGGAAAAACGAGTGAGAAATAGTGATTTGCAGGTTTTCCGGCGACGGTGCCGGCGACGGCGACGGCGCCGGCGACGGCGACGGCGCCGGCGTCGGGGACTGATCGGAGAAGAAGCAGGAATATTCCGTTAAGTTTAACGGAATATTCCTAACGGCAGGGGTTAAGTTTAACGGAATATTCCGTCAGTTTAACGGAATATTCCTGACGGCGTCTGTTGACACCGTCAGTGTGCCTGGCACGTGGCCGCGCTTGGGGGCGCGTGGGTCCGTGCCTGTTCTGGCGCGTGGGGGCGCGTGTGAGGTCTAAAAATTATTTTAAAAATATGGTTGTGATCCTAAGGTTGTGTAGAGCACGTGGGTATATTCATTTGTCCATTTTGAGCAACGTATGAGAAGTTTTTACGAGAAGTTGGTTATGTGCTTTAAAGTTAACGTTTTTATAGTTATTTCGCATATAGGTGACACGTACCCCGAGGACGAGCGTGGTCACGCGAGGCAGGGGGGCTACGACCCTTCCACGTATCAGTGAGTGGGCTTTTGTTTTCCGTATATACCTATATACATTTATATTCCCAGAAATTGATTAAAAAAGGTTATTTACATTATGCCATGCACTTTATTATTATTGTTTACGCATCATTGCATGCATTATTAGCGGCATACATATACATATGCATATTGGGTGCTGTGGATGCACAGGTAAGTGCCAGGTAAGTGACATTCACGTTTATGTTTCAATAGTGGTTTGAGATGTCTAGAGAGCTCATAACCTGCACCCCCGGTGTTAGTGCTCCCGCCCAGAGTAGGGCACAGTCCTTCACGTGATGTTCACCTCCCGCACCACACGCTCAGCTTGGATCCAAGTTAGGTGCATAGGCCTGTCGTACAGACCGCATTAGGTGGTTCCGACTCGTAGGTGACCCGCGATTATTCGCACAGCCTTCACGTGATCGTAGCACTAGAGCGTATATATATGTTACACCCAGGCCTGTCGTACAGACCACCTTGAGTGGTTCCGACTCGTGGGCAGGTTTAGTTATAGAGTTGAGATTTGAGCTCTAGATGCAGCCGTACAGGTCACGTTAGGTGACTCCGGCTGCCAGATGTTATGATGTTGATATGATTTATACCTGGGCACTTACATTCATTATGAGGCTTTGGCATGGCATATTCTCAAGCATGAATGGCATATTTTGGAGCATGATTGGCATATCTATACATACGTATATATGTTCATTTTCTGGGAAGTATACGGGTTTTACGGCGAGGGGTTAGAATGTATTTTGCTAAATGGTTTTCAAAGAGCTTTGTTTTTGCCCACTCACGCTTTTGTTTTGCGCCCCTCCAGGTTCTAGTTGCTTAGCCGTTGCGGTGGTTTTCCCTTGAGGGCTTTCCGGCGTTCTGACAGACACTCCACATTGTAGGGTCGCCTTCGGGCGTACTACTGTTGTCGTTTTGTTTGGGCTGCTATAGACCTGCTCTGAATTTGTATCTCACTTCTAGCACTTGTTTTAGTACCTTGTATGCTAGTTTTTAATTACTCGTACTTTTATATTACTACTTTATTAGCTTCCGCACGTGCACATGGCTTCGTCACCTTTGTGTGACGGCCAGCACGCTCCGATCTCGGTCGGGGTGTGTCAATTGCAATGTCTAACTAATTTATTATAAGAAAGGGCGCGCGCACACACACACACACATATATATATGATCAACAACCTTATAAACAAAGATTTATATGCTATACTAGCCTTCATGCATGCGCCCATATGCGTGCAAAATACATTTTTTAAATCAAGGCGTGCTACACACAACTTACACATTTTAAATGTATTTATATGCGTAAATTGACAAAAGGAAAGTCAAATATTTGAAGTAAATTGACAACTAATTTAATCACATTATTATCCGCGTGTAAAAGACCTTTTTTATAATAGGCATTACATGTCTCTTAAGATGTTTTGAATGTGTTTAAAAATAGAGAAATTGAATCACATTATTGCTAGCCTATTCTAAGATACTATTTTTTTTTAAAAGCACAAAAAAAAAAATTAATTATTAAAAACAGCATTGTTAAAATGACAAAAATGCCCTTACCTTATTTGATGCATTATTTTGGAATGCCTTTGAAGTTTTTTGTCCAAATATTTTTGTTGAAGCTTGGTGACACCAAAAAAACTATTCACCTTTTGTATTCTCTTTATATATAGAATATCTACAAGCTTTCTCTAAACCATCAAATTGTTTAATCAACCTGGAAACTAGGCTTAATCTACGAGCACGAGAAGGCTGGATTCTTAATTTTTGGAAAGTGGAAAAAATAATTTTTAAGAAAAACTCAACATTCTAAAAGGCGGCGGGGGGTCTAGCTCTTATGCGGCTATTTTTTTTTTTAAATAAATTTAATGATATATAACATATAAATAAGTGTCTACTTGCACTAGTAGATAGGGTGTTGGATTTTCACTCATGCGTCCCGAGTTCAAAACTCTTCCTTCCCTAAGTTATTGTAATAGTAAAAAAGGTGTCGATTTATACTAAAAGATATATATAATTGTATTGAAATATATAAATTACAAAATAAAATGATATAAAAAATATAAAGTACTAGAACATATTTAAAACATAGGAAACAAGTATATAATGAGTGTTTATCCAAGTATCCAACAAGTTTCTTAATATTTATTTTAAAAACTACAAGATGGAAGTTATCTATTTTCTATCTAAGTCATTTTCTTAAATAAAAATAAATAAAGCACAACAAGTCACAAAACTGCCCAACTGCCTAGACTGCCTAGGTAATTCTAGGTGCATTTTCTTATTTTTAAAGGCCTAGAGATAAATCGTGATAGTGGCCACCCGCGTAGTACCTACGTGGGGCCTAGGTAAGGCCTTTTAGAACATTGTAAAACTTATGGCTCATTTACGTAACCATAATCAAAATAGAGGAATTGGATTGAGGAGGAGTCAGAATCGGATTCCTGTTAAAGTTGTTTACTTAAATATTCTGGAATCGGAGTAAAATGAAACAAAATTCATATAAGTTGTTTACTAGTTCACCTGAATCAGAATGAAAATTAATATGATCACTAAAATACCCTTAATCTAAATAATAGAAAAATTCATAAATTTTTAATACAATTTCACACCCACACACACACATACACACACACACACACATACATACATATATATATATATATATATATATATATGTATGTATATTTTTATTAAAATATTAACCATTCCCATTGGAAAATATTGGTTGGCACACCATCGGAGTACATCATCATTTTGTTTTCTTTTTTTTTTTTTTAGTCCCTTTTCACTTCGTTCTCTCCGTCCGTTCTATCTAGCTCTCTCTCTCTCTCTCTCTCAGTCTCTCTAGCTATTTCTCATTCTCTCCGTCTAAGCAGAAAACCTTCCATAAATGCAGAAGCATACCCAATTTCCTGTAGTTCGAAAGATTTGAGGGGCGGAATTTGGACTTTCAGTGGCGATTTCCGACGAGCCGAGGGGCGGGCGCCCCTCCTTGTTCCTCTATAGCTTCTCTAGTGGGTGATAGGTCTTGGTAGTCTGAGAGGTGATGCGGTGGTCTGCGTTGGTTAAAGGTGGGATGGGTGTGTACTTTGGGTGGTTGAATCGTGGGAGGCAGATGGGAGGGGAAGGCAATTTTGGTAGAGAAGTTTGATTCCAGATGCTGGCTTTCTTTCGGAATTCAATTACCACCTTCAAGTCAGTATTTGGATTCCGGGAATATCAGGAATCCGATTACTGATTTTGGGTGGAGCCCACTAATTTTTTCATTCCCAAAATTTGGTAAACGCCGGAATCACTTGGATAAGAATTCAATTCCCTTTCTTCTACCTCCATTCTAGTTTGGTAAACACACCATTAGTGTAGTTGTTGTTGAAGAACAGATCCCACATCGGTTATATAACAAAGTAATATACAATTAATACATAGGAGTTTTCACCCTTAATTGGGCATGGCAATTTCTTGAATGACATGTTAACCCGACAAGAAACAACATGAAAATAACAAGTAAAAACGACACGAAAATAACAAGTTTCTTGTCAACTCATTAATGAGTCGAGTCGTTATCGGTCACCCGTTAAGAATCTGATAAGATATCATTTGTCATATCTAGATATTAAGGTAAGTTTTGCATGACCCGTTAACCCAACACAAAACGACACAACACAACCCATTAAAATAATAGGTACGACACGCAAACTATATGAACACAACAAACATAACCTGTTTGACAGGCCTACCCCTAACATCACTATGGTCTTTTGTGATAAAAACAAACACTTAATAATAGGTGGTTATGTTGGGATAATATCATTGATGTTGGTGGTGGGCCATGCTAACCTATAAAGTTATCATGGTATCAAAGCAAGTTATTCTTTCGACATATGTTGAGCTCGATTTACTAGGCTCGAATTTGTCTCATTAAGACCAACTCTAATGATTGTGGTTAAAGCCTATATTTTTAGCCTAGAAAATTTAGGTTCTAACCAAGAAACAACTTTTCTCCTCCAATGGTTATTTTTGCTCAAGATTATTAAAGAATGATTTTAGCCTTTTTTTTTCTTTTTTTCTTTTTGGTAATTCAAAAAAAAATGAAATATATGTAGATTATCTTTTTTTTTTTAATGAACATTTTACCTAAAAATATTTAAATTTTGATAAATAATGAAAAATCAATAACCTACCACATTCTTATACATATGCACCACATGGAAAACCATACAAACTACAAACACAAATACAAAGGTAGGTAAAAAGAAAAAAAAAAAGAAAAAAAAAAGGAAGAATTGTATGACCAAAGTGAATTTTTTGTAGATGTTTGAACAACATAGGTATTTATAGAGTTTTTGGATGAATTTTGATTTAAGTAAATTTTTTAATTGGTTTAACCGTTGGATTTAATTTTAATCTGTTAGGTCTTTTTTTAACATTAGATTTACTCATTCTGTCTCAACTATTGGATTTAGTGTATTATAATTTTTTTTTTTTAATTTGAATTAAAAAAAAAATTATTCTTCAACAATCCAACCAAGTGGGTCATCCAATAAAAAAAATAGTCATCATTTTTTCTGCAAATGGCTAACAGTATCAACAGCTAGGTCCAGCCACTATCCTCGACTCCTTTTTTGGGCTAAATTTTTGCCAAAAACAAGTTTTAACCCAAAACCTTTTTTTAGCACAATGATTGGAGAAGCTTTGGGAGTGTTTAAAACTCAAATTTTGAGTTTTAACCCAACCACTTAGTTGGTCTAAGTTGGGCTACCTCTAACTTAAGGATATTGAATAATTGAGTTTTTAAAAAGTTGTGTTGGCTCTAGTCCTTGTGTTTTGACTGGGCTCTCGAAAAGTGTTAGCTCCAGTACAATAACTTGACAAATTTTCATGAGAGTTCCTTGTTAATATCACTAAAGCTTTTTGTGATAAAATCTAACACCTTATAATAAGTGGCTAAGTTGAAGCAATATCCGTAATGTTAGTGGTGGATATGTTGTGCCTTATAAACTTTATGACTTTTGCCTATAAAATAATCCTACGGGAATAATAATAATAATTACTAACTAGTTAATCTCTCATTTCTTCACCTCACCATCCCATATTTTTATCCTAGTTCTCTCATTGATGGGACATGGGATTATTAAAGGTATGTTTATATGCGGATTTTGAAGTTTCTTAAGCTAAATTAGTTACAAATACATCGCAAAACTTATTGGAAGGACTTAGAAATGGATAGATGCTCTACATTTTAGAGGACTTTCAAAATGACCGGTGAACTTTCAAGTACTTTGTTTAGTGTCTTTATAGTGCATTTGCAATATTCCAGAGTAACTTTGTAGTGTGTGAGGATTTCATTGTAGTCTTAATGTCTTTTTACACTCTGTTTGGATGAGGGAAATAAACTTGGAATTTTGGTAAAAGTCTGAATTTATAAATTGACATACACCAATTCCTTTGTTTGGAGTCATAAATATAGAAATTTAGAATTTTCGCATGGAAAAAAACTTGGAATTTGGGACCTCCAATTCCTAAGTTCAAATTCTATGCAAATATGTGTCATTTCCTAATTTCTATAATTGAGAGTTTAAAAATCACAAATTCCGTATTCAATTCCATTGTTCTTTTAGGTTAACCAAACAAGAAAATTTATAAATTATAGAAAATAAAATCTCGTCATTTTAATTTCCGTTATTTTAAAATTACTTAGTAATCTTAAATTTCTTCATCCGAACCTAATAATGTCTTTAAGTTGTTTGAGATTTGAGACTCTGAAAGGCCATTCATTCAAACATAACATAATAGTTTTATATCATTTGAGCTTTCTCAAATAAATCTATAATTTACTCTAATGACAGCATCATTTGTACTTTTTCAAAGGCATGCAGGATGCTGTCGGTTTACTACTTTTTCCCTTTCATTTTAATTCCAATTCACCAGAAGCCTTAAGATCGACTCAAGAATCTGGTCATCTTGTATAATTCTCTCATATAGAATCCCATGACCCCACTATCTTTCCTTTGTTATGGTATGGATTAAGGAGATACCAATAATTACCAGCATCCTGCAGTCAAAGCAAATGAGGAGTCCGGATCCTCTTTGTGAAAATTTCGGAAATTTGTGAATCTTGTCTGTTTATCATACATATCGTGCGGTCAGAAATTATTTTTAATATTTTTAATTAAAGATAAACATAAATAATAATTGATAAAAATTAACTGTACGATATACGATGAACAAATATAATTTATGAATTCTTAAAATCTTCACCAAGAAGATCTAGAGAAAATCTTGTTGGATACAGATGTATATATGTACGTAATATGATTCTCTAGACCTCCACTGTTTTTCGATGGCAACCCTAATCATTCCTCTTCTATTATTGTTGGTGGCCCATAATTCACTCAAAATTAAAACATAACCCTGCCCAGTCACTATCTCCTGACAGTTTACCCCCATAAAAATCTAAAAGAATCGTGTTATTCACATAAGGATTTTTACCATTCACACACTTTCGTAAATTTGTTAACTTTAATCTTTTTCAATTCATTCAATTCGACGATTAAAAATGAAAAAAAATGTGTGTCAAAGTATGTTGATAGAACTATCTAATGTAAAATACGCCTCCCTAAACAATAAAACAATTCCATTATTTTAAGGAAGTTTTAACAAAAAGTTTACGGTATTGTTCACTTTAATAGAAAACTATATTTTTACACTAAAAAATCAATCCTAGTACTATTTACTTTACCCTTTATTCTGTTCTTATCATTAAAACTCAAAATTTTCAGACTCTTTTCATTAGTTTTTTTTTATTTTAAACCCACATAAAAAGCAAATGGGACGTCACTTTGTAGTGTTCGTCGCTGGTTGGTTATACTTTCCATTAATCATTACAATATTTTTCTGATCAAATCAATAATCGGCTTGGTGATCCGGAGCCTGGACACTCTCATACATCACAGCTTTGGCTTGCTCAAGCCCAGCCAAACCCCTAGTTCCCGCGTCATCAAGCCTCCTAACCATTGGCTCCCCACGCGTTTTTCATATGGGCTATTGACACGTATCCCGAGTGGATCCCAGCTAGTCTCTTGTTTCTTCGTGACTAAGCTTAAAAATAAGCTTTTTGGGGACCCACCAAGGGCTACGTCACACCCAGTACCCCTTTAAAACCCTAAGACCCACGCTCTATAGTGCCACCTGACTCAAAAGCTAATCCTGTACACATACGACTTACTTAAGCAATACGGTTTTGGACCCAAATACCCTTGATCGCCCAACTTAATTTCCCCAATTGGTACGCTCCGGTTTTCTTTTAAATATGAAGCACCAACGCTTCGTTCCTTCCCTTTCCTCCTCCCCCCTTCCCTCTCTATCTAAATTAGAAGTTCAGAGAGCTTTTGTTGTAGCCACCATGTTATCTACTCTTCCAGCCAATCTTCCCTCTGATTCCCTCCTCCATTTATCCGCTTTCGACGGGGGCTTTACCCCCGGCGGCTTTACCCCGTGGGATTGCTCGGACCTTTTTCAGGCAACCCCATCCCCTGAACCCGTGATATCAACCCTAAGTTCATCTCCAGTTCAGTCTCCCAAAACAGTGATTTCGAGTTCTGGTTCGGATGACGACCCGAACCGGCCGGACCGGTCCCATGCCAACGCGAAGTCATGCCAAAATGACGACTCGAACCGGACGGTTTCTGTGGTGGACGAGCGGAAGAGGAGGCGGATGATATCGAACCGGGAGTCAGCCAGGCGGTCACGGATGCGAAAACAAAAGCACTTAGAAAACCTACGGAACCAGGTGAACCGGCTTAGGGTTGAGAACCGGGAATTGAACAACCGGTTGAGGATCGTTTTGTACCATTCTCAGTGCGTACGGACAGACAACGATAGGCTCCAATCCGACCACGCTATGCTCCGGCGGAAATTGTCGGACATACGTCGAATTTTGGTTTTCAGTCAACTACAGCACTTTTCTTCTGCATGGCCCTGCAATACCATTATTCCAGAACAAACCCCATAATTAATTACGTAATTGATTAGACTATCAGTATTCTGAGAAGCAAAAAACCTAATGAATTTCTCAGAACAAACCTCATTAATTACGTAATTTACAAAAGCTGCCAAAGTGAATGGTGGGGTTAGGTCTTATGGTGAACGGTGATTTTTGCGAAAAGGAAAAAAGTAGGGTTTGGAAAATGCTGGTTTTCGTGTGGAAAACCTTTGGGGTTATTTATAATATATTTGTAAAAATATATATTAGCCAATTAATGTTTTGTTTATGGAAGCATTTTGCTGTATGTTGTTGTTTTGCAATTACCAAATCTCTTGATCGTTGTTTTGTTTAAGCTCTCCACTATTAGTCCACTTACGTATGTAAAGCTACAAATTAGTGTTGGTCGCACACAAATAATTCCCTTCTCTGCAAAACGCTGAAACTTGTGCCAATGTGCTGCCAATGTTTCCCCATTTTATATCGTTCTAATTGGGTTCCATAAGTTAATTAATTCATTTAAATTATAATGTTGGAGCCTTTTTTGGATAATTGATATGCACGAGAGCACTAACTTGAAATGGACAAATGGGAAAAGATCATAATGCCCTCCGTATTCATTAGATAGAATTATCATGTGTGGCATATACAAAGTTATAAACGAATCTCATCAAAGAACTAAAGAAATTACAAACGAATATTCTAAAGGGTTAATCTTGTCTTTCGGACATATAGATTATTTCAATAATAAATAGAGATGCTAAATCAATAGTCAAGCAATGGACTATAACTTTTTAAGGATTTCATTTTTTGAATAATGATCAATTTCTTTACCCAATTAGGAAAATCTTAGTTAAACATTTAAAATCAAGGAAGAATCATTGATACTTGCAATATTTTTTCTATTGTTTGTGTTATCATACGCTCAATCAACAATATAAATCCTAAGACAAAAGTTACACGTCCTAACAAAGAATTACTTGATTTTAAGGGAGTCATAGTAGTAATCCTCTAATATTAATCACATAATTTCTTACAAATGAGATCCCCTTAGGTTGGTTTAGTCTCACATAATACATGATCAATAATACAAAGTGGTGAATTGTTTTGACTGTTAAGGTCTTCCTTTTTCATCCACCATGTCACATGTTCAAACTTTACCCACTCTGCTTAGAAATAGAAATATCTCTTCTATTAAAAACAAATCAAGGATCTAAAAAACGATAGGTGCAAGTCGGGCAACAGGTTGGGGCGTAGTGCCTAGGCAAACTAGGTAGATTTAAGTATATTTATTATATGTCTTATTAAAAAGGGTTTAGTTATACTTAAAATATACAGAATTTCATTGGGATAAATAAGTTGCAAAATAAAATAACATATAGATTATAAAGTAATAGAATATAATGAAAACATGATGAACAAACATATAATGTGTGTTCATCTAAGTACTCCTCTTACAATTTATTGAAAAAAATAAAATTCAAAATGAAAGTTATTTATTTTACGTCTAAGTGAGAATCACGATCTAGGCGAGTGCCAAGGCAAGGTTGGATGGGCTAGGTGGGCGCCTAAGCAGGTTTAGATGTCATTTCTTAATTTTCAAACAAAGATTAATCAGGGTGGTAACCAACCACCTAGCTGAAGCGCATCTAGACGGAGATTTTTAGAATAGTAAAAAAAAAAAAAAATGATCATTAATTACAACACAAAGGCTTTCATTATTAATTATATGCCTATAGTGACAGCACAACCAGTACTTCGCTAACAATATCTTTGTTCATTCGAGAAGTCGTGGTTAGGATTCAGAATTTGCAAGGAGTAGTGACATCATCATACAATGTAATTTGGTATTTACCATATTAGTCAATGATTACAAAGGAAGCTTCATTTTGCACATCTAAAATTTGTCAGTCCACCCACTAAATAGAAATTTTTATAACCAAACAGCTCACAGATAATTTTTAAAAAGAAACGTCCACCAAAATAAATCCAACAAATTATATGAAATGGCAAGAAAAAGGAAATAAAAGAAAATTCATGGACTGTACTGTAACAAATGTCTCCATATTCTTCTTTTTTCCTATATACAAATTTTAATTTTAAGCAAGTACATATCTTCATCACTCACTTTTCCTCTACTAGAATTGATTGATTTTGGATTAAGTGCAGAGAAAATGAGGGCTTTGGTAGAAAAATAAAGTGATTAGGGAGTTTAATATTGTATTTTGAGGAGAAGGGGGCCACAAGGGATTAAGTGCAGAGAAAATGAGAGCTTTGGTAGAAAAAATAAAGTGATTAGGGACTTTAATACTGTATTTTGAGGAGAAGGGGGCCCCAAGGGTTTTTTTATTCTCTGAATTCTTTTATGAGAAGTTGTGATCAATGATGTAATCCAATCAGTATACAACGAAAAAAAAAGGAGCCATCATCACCCCATATTAAGTACGTTTTATTAAGTAAAACTTTATATTTAATAGCAACATGGAAAAAAGACAAACCTTCTTACCTTTTATTTTTGTATCATTTATATCTGGTTATCCTCTTACCTTTTACTTCTGTATCATTAAATCTGGCGTGCCACAAATTGTGCGATGCTACCGAGATGACAATTCATTATTTTGTAGTCTATGACTAGGGCCGGGCAAATCTAGTGATCTTTCGACAAAACCGATCAAACCGGACAGGTTGTTCCAATTTGATCTGCTTTTCCTACATAATTTTAAAATATTTGGCAGAAAAAAAGGAATAAGACCAGCTGGCCCGGCTCAAACTTAGTGCAATAATTTGTGCACTGTGTTTGACCCGAAATGTATTGGACCTATTGGTATTAATTTTTAAAAAGTAATGATAAGAAAATTAAATTTGTAAATTAAATATGCAAATTAAATGACATAGAAGTTATTACTTAAATATTAATTAATATGCTCATTTTTTATTGATGACACATCATTTAATTTGTAAATTTAATCTACAAATTACGTGAATACATACAATATTACGCGAGAGAATGGTTAAGTCATTGTCTTCAAATTTAATCTCTAGAATTCTCTTCAAGTCGCGGTATTCACACTAGTACAAAAAACACTTTGCGCGACGCAGGTCCTTCGTCGCACAAAGTCAAAAAAATGTCGTGCAAAACTTAGCGCAACAAACCTTCGTCACGCACTAACCGTCGCGTCAAGGTAATGACAGAAGGGTTTGCGCGACAAAGAAGAAACATGCGTCGCTCAAAGCCTCTTTGCGCGGTGTAGTTTGGGTCGCGCAAAGTCACTTTTGCACAACGTAGGCTGCGTCGCGCAAAGAGGTTTTGCGCTACTCAAGGATATGCGTCGCGCAAAGTGACTTTGCGCAACGCATGTTTCTTATTCGTTGCGCAAACCCATGTTTTTTCTTTTTTTTTGGCAAAAATATGTTTAAACAATAATTAATAAACCAAGAAAATGTATTTAATTATAAAACATATGAAAATGTACATACAAGATGTCTGAACAAAAAAGAAAAGACTACAACAAATAGTTTCCAAAGAAGAATGGTGTAAAGTTGGTGAACAAAGGCTCCTTGGTTTCAGGATTCATCTTCTCACGTTGGTGATCCTTGATCCCATGGGACTGAAAAAAAAGTTGCATATACACTACACTTACCTGCAAAGGAAAAAAAAAAAAAAAAAAAACTTTTCAGCACTTGAAAATGATCACAAAAACCAAAAGCTCTCCTGTAACATCCCACATCGGCCAGGGAAGTGATCCTTAAATCTATATTCCCATCCCTACCTAGCACGAGACCTTTTGAGAGCTCACTGATTTCGGGTTCCGTAGGAACTCCGAAGTTAAGCGAGAAGGGGGCTAGAGCAATCCCATGATGGGTGACCCACTGGGAAGTTGCTCGTGAGTTCCCAAAAACAAAACCTTGAGGGTGTGGTCGGGGCCCAAAGCGGACAATATTGTGCTACGGTAGTGGAGCAGGCCTGGGTTGTGATGGGGGCCTGGGCTGAGATGTGACAATTTGGTATCAGAGCCTAACCCTGGTCGCGTGTGTGCCGATGAGGACGTCGGGCCCCTAAGGAGGTTGGATTGTGACATCCCACATCGCCCAGGGAAGTGATCCTTAAATCTATATTCCCATCCCTACCTAGCACGAGGCCTTTTGGGAGCTCACTGGCTTCGGATTCCATAGGAACTCCGAAGTTAAGCGAGAAGGGGGCTAGAGCAATCCCATGATAGGTGACCCACTGGGAAGTTGCTCGTGAGTTCCCAAAAACAAAACCGTGAGGGCGTGGTCGGGGTCCAAAACGGACAATATCGTGCTACGGTAGTGGAGTGGGCCTGAGTTATGATGGGAGCCTGGGCCGGGATGTGACATCTCCAAATTTCAAATCCTTGCAAGAAGAAAGCAACTAAGTAGCAATGCAAAATGTTCAGGAGGAGTTAAGAATTTAAAAAAAAACAAAAAAACGTGCAGAGAATCAATCAGTAGGGATACATTGGCCTTACCAGATTCTATGAATGAGAAAGCTTGACTGTCCGCAATACCCCCGATTTATCAGTTTCCGTGCTGGGAAGAATCTCAACTCTGCCTTTGCTTATGAACATATAAGGATCACTACAATGTTGGATGCAAATATCAATCTAACATTCATTTCTCATCCCAAATAGAAATCAATATTTGCCAAGTTAAAAAGAAGAATATATTGGAAAGAGAAGGGTTGGTTGCTAGGAATAAAACCAAAAATCAATACATAAACATTAATATTTCTAGTTAGGTATATTAGTTGAAGAGAAACATAGATCAATAAAGGAGTACACAAAATCGTAAATGGAAAATCAGGGAGTCTATCAATTCTTGTTAGAAGCCAGTCAGTAACAGTAGAAGGCTAACCTCTGAGGCACAGAGTTCAAATCAGCGAATCTTCAACTTGGAAATTTTCTCAAGTGCATGGATGAGGGTTACAACCTTGTATCAACAAAGAAGCAAATTAAGTCAATTCTGCTCCTTAAACTCAAAACTAACAGAAGGAAGAGTTGCATTTTACACACAGCACCTACAACAATTTTATGTCTGGATTTTTTATGTAAATGGGTATTTGACTGTGGCCGAAAGGGACAACTGTGTCAGCAGTCAGCACTCGAGAATTTAGGATATAAGGTTGTAGAATTTGAAATAGACACAGTACCACACAAATTGTAGGTCGATTGCCATCAGATGAGCCCTCATTTTCCACCATTTCTAATATAACAATAAGTGCAACATTGTCCTGAAAAATTGCATACAAGAAGCTGATATAAGAAACATATGGGAAGCAGAAACAAGAGCCCTACTAGAACAAAATGCACATTAAAAACCGTACAAGAAGCTGATATAACAAACAGATTGGAAGTGTTTCTAACCCTCCAAACTACTTCTCTTACTCTTTTAACATGTTCTATTGCATCTAATATAACCAAGAAGATCACCATTGATTTAAAATCACAGTGTTCTTTTTTAAAGGGAATATAATTGGATGCTCCCTGCCCCTATTAGATTTTACTTGAAAATATATCAGCACAAGTAAACATACATACTAGTCTACAATTAAATGTCACCTATAAATTTAGGCCCAAAAACAAGCCTTATATGGTAGCTTGAAGGATCGTTCTTCAACCAGCCAGCCAGCCAAAACATACACCACTTTGAACCCATTTTCATGCTTTTCAACAAACTCCTGGAGTAACCTATACAAAACAACTTTTAATCACTTGTAAACAAGAAATGTAACCCACAAGCTTTGAGACAGTTCCTATACCTCTTTGCAGCATTCAAAGACACCAAGTAATTTCAACTCAGCCACTTGTAGGAAACCTATAACATAATTCAACACCAAAAGTAACTAAATTTAGACAATCTTATACAAATTTAAACACATCTTAACTCAAATTCCAATCAAGAATTTTTTTTTTTTAGTAAATATACATGAAATTGAATGTATAATCAATCCTAAATGCCCCACCAAAGGAATAAAACCTCCATCCCCTGCACTCAGTCACCAAACTGCTACTCTACTTCAATGATTCAATATGCGCCTTCCCCCAATTAAGGTAAACAAAATTTAGTTTCCTTTTTTGGGACAAAAAGGAGAATATTACACAAAGATGGCATCATAAAGATCCCCAAACACCAAGGTACAAGCACAGAAACTAAAACAAGCTTTGAATCAAATGGAGGATTGGAGTAGGAGGGATTGGGGGCGCCATGAATTATACACATGGAGAATTGGGGAATAGTGCACATGCTTTTGTAATTGGTCGGTTTCAGAACCCAAATTAAGGTACTCAATTTAATTTATCTTCTGAGTATAACATAAAAAAGGTGTGTGTATGTGAATGTGATATGGGTTCTTCCCAATTTCGTCCCAGCAACATAAAAAAATATTTTTATTACAGTCATTCATCAAACAAGGTTGGTTTAATCTCTCCTAATGTGCATGCAGCATTCTATGACCTCTTGCCGCATTCTATAACCCATATTAAGGTACAAATGCTTGATTAAAGTGCACAACAAACGAATTTTTTCTCAAAATTCATAGAGAGCTAGAGATTAAAATTAAATAGCCGAAAAAATATATATGAGAAATTAAGGTGGGTTCTATGATAAGAAATTAATTAACTTTAAAAAACAAAGACCTATGAAATTGGGGGAAAAGGGTAGCAGATTTTTACCTCTGTGATGGCTGTCGAGACGGCGAGGCGGGCAAGTGCTTGACGGCGAGGTTGCGGGGCTGCGAGGATGCAAGGCTGCAACCTGTGAGGGTTTACAAGGCTGCAAGAGAGAGTGGTGTGAATGATGATGACTGACTGAGAGTGAGGGAGAGGAAGGCACGGGGAGGAACACAGGCAGAGAAGACAAAGTGAAGAAACACCTAGGGTTAGTAGCAGAAACCAAAAAAAACGGTGGAATTGGGCTCAGGTAGGCAGGGGTGGAGGCGCTTGGAAATTTCTGAAGAGGAAAAGTAGAGAAGCTGCGATAGAGAAATGAAGAGGAGATTTTGGGCGCCATGCCAAAAATTGGGCAGCCCTCCAAATTTTAATCTCCCGCCTCCTTCAAATGTTTTTAATTATATATGATTACTTTTTTTTTCTTTATCACAATGTATGATTCTATTAAAATCTATCGTTTTGATAGGATATACATTCTACGAAACTAATTTTAATGATCCAACTGTCAAACTTGATTGTATGTACTTCGAGATCTCATACGCCAAAAATCGCAACAAACAAACATTCAGAGATCAAGTAACGGGACAAAACTTTTGACAGTTATAAACGAAAAAACACGATTTAACGGTAGTTTTAATTCCGATTTTGATTATTTTTTACAGCTACACTCCTTGATCCTATATGAATACAATGAACTAATTCGATCGTCAACTTAAAATATTTACACTAGTGGATACCATAAAATCTTATGTTATACTTAATGAAAGTATAGATAAACTCCAAGTGTTAGTGAATCTATTGTTTTGATGTGATACGCATTTTACGAAACTAGTTTCAACGATCCAACTATCAAACTTGTTTGTATATGCTTCGAGATCGCATACGCCAAAAGTCACAAAAAACAAACATTCAGAGATCCAGTAATGAGACAAAAATTTTCGACGGTTATAAATAAAAAAATCACGATTTAACGGTTATTTTAACTTCGATTTTGATGATTTTTACAGCTACGCTCCTTGACCCTATATGAATACAATGAACCAATTCGATCTTCAATTTAATATATTTACACTAGAAGATACCACAAAATCTTATGTTATACTTAATGAAAGTATAAATAAACTCTAAATGTTAGGGAATCTATCGTTTTGATGGGATACGCATTCTACAAAACTAATTTCAACGATCCAACTGTCAAACTTATTTGTATATGTTTCGAGATCGCATACGCTAAAAATTGAAAAAACCAAACATTCAGAGATTAAGTACGAGACAAACCTTTTCAACGACTATAAACGAAAAATCATGATTTAACGGTTATTTTAACTCAAATTTTAATGATTTTTTCACAGCTACACTCTTTTAACCTGTATGAATACAATGAGTTAATTCGATCATCAATTTAAAACATTTACACAAGTGGATATCACAAAAGAAAAAGGCAATGAAAGAACCCCAAAAGAAAAGGAAAAAAAAAAAAAAAAAACTTTGCGCGACATCACCTACGTCACACAAAACAACTTTGCGCGACGCAGCTGTACCTACATCGAGCAAGGTTTTTTTTTTTTTTTTTTTTTTTTTTTTTTGCTTTTTGCCCTTTTGCTTATGAATACAAAATAAATAAATTAAAATCTACTTAGTAAATATATGTATACCATTGAACTTGATGGAAAACACATTGTACGAAATTAGTTTCAACGATCCAACCGTCAAACTTGTTTGTATATACTTCGAGATCGCATACGCCAAAAATTGAAATAAACAAACATTTAGAGATTAAGTATGGGACAAACCTTTTCAATGGCTATAAATGAAAAATCACGATTTAACGGTTATTTTAACTCCGATTTTGATGATTTTTTACAGCTACACTCTTTAAACCTGTATGAATACAATGAACTAATTTGATCGTCAATTTAAAATATTTACACAAGTAGATACCACAAAAGAAAAAGGCAATGAAAGAACCCCAAAAGAAAAGCGAAAAAAAAAAAAAAAACTTTGCACGACGTCAAACTTGTTTGTATATACTTCGAGATCACGATTTAATGGGATACGCACTGTACGCATTGTTTGTATGCCAAAAATAAAAAAAAAACAAACATTCAGAGATTAAGTACGGGAGAAACCTTTTCGACGGCTATAAACGAAAAATCACGATTTAACGATTATTTTAACTCTGATTTTGATGATTTTTTACAGTTACATTCTTTAAACCTGTATGAATACAATGAATTAATTCGATCGTCAATTTAAAACATTTACGTAAGTGGATACCACAAAAGAAAAAGGTAATGAAAGAACCCCAAAAAAAAGAAAAAAAAAAAAAAAAAAAAAAACCTTTGTGCAATGTCGGACTTCGGTTCACAAAGTACTGTTGCGCAAAGGCCATTTGCGCGATGTTTTGTGTTTGATGTCATGCAAACAGACTTTGCGCGACGAAATTTTATGTGTCGCGCAAACATGTTTTTCTACTAGTGTCTAGTCATTGTCTCCGTGATCATGGTCCTTGTATGAATACATACAATATTACATGAAAGAATGGATTGTCTCCATGGTCATGGTCGCTATGTGAATACATACAATATTACGTGAGAGAATGGATTAAATTTCATAATAAACTAACCATAATAATTTTGTTCGCATTCACCTTTAGCGAAAATCATACATCTCACTTACAAGTGAAAAACACCACCTTCATTGTCTTTAGGTCATCGACATTATTGCCTTTAAGCTATCCTCTTTGACTTCGGAGTCAATCTTGAACCTAGATCTTAATATCCAAACGTGGATACCGCAGTATTGAACTTTCACTAATGACATGACTAACACAAACCTAACATCATTTTGACGAACCATTAAGTGGTATGAAGTCTAGATATTTCTTTTGTTTGTTAGAAATTGAGGTAAGTTCGGCGTCGAATTGCCTCAATCATGCCCGACCTAAAGCTATGTTAAGTTTACACTCATTCCAGTCATAGAGCTCGTAATCACTTGCCTCATTTACTCTTTGCTAGCTCATATCCCCAAAATGTTTCCTATTGTAGAGCAATGAAGCTCGCAATGTCACTTTGTGAAGTTGACTTTATTTCCCTACATTCTTTGCTTAAGAATGTTTAAGAATATTTTGAAGCATCTTGCTTCCATGGCATTCATGCTCAAGGAGAACGTCAAGGGAATATGTTTTTTAGGGTGGCAGGCATGCTATCAATTCACTCATCTTATAACGATTGTATCTACATATTACTAATACTTATCCTAAATTCATGAAATATTAAACTATGTTGTTCTCCAATCGTATAACTTGCAGATTAGTAACACTAAGTGACAATGTCACATTAAAAAATTTCTCTACAGAATGAATGTTATACAATTTCTTTTCGTACCACAATAGTACAAATATTGGAACAACCACATACACTAGATTGTATACCAAAAGGCGTATATAGCAAGAGCATGCAGGGCTTTCATTATATGAAATTCGGTTTAGGTTAATAAGTAATTTTATATTTCATCATCATAATCAGTAGTTCCCTTATTTTAAAATATAGGTAAATAGATAGTTTTTTTTTTTTTTTATTCTTTCCAACTGTCACTCTCGAAAGTGAAAAATGTTGATTAACTTGATTCCAGAATCAAAAATATTTTTCACCTCAAGTGAAATATCCCTTTCCATTAGTGGGGGTAGGTATGGATTGAACCCCATATAAAATCATCTTAGAAAGCATGATGAATGCTTATGTTTTATGCTTTAGATGATGAAGGGTGTCCCCCCTGTTGTCCCTTTCTTTCTTCACCGCAAAGTTTTAAAACCCCAAATACTCGTCTTCCCTAGCAAAGAAAATGGACTGGTAGAGCTCCTGCAGTCGTTGATTCCCATATAATTTGAGCCTGTCACTCTCAGTTCACACATAGTTTATACAACATGAATGAGTATGCTTCGATCTTGCTAGATGCTCTTATATATATACATATATGTATATATATAATATATAGATATATGTATATATATGCATACAATTTCACTTCACCTGAATGGGATATAATAATCGTGTCCATTCATCGTACATCGTGTGATCAATTTTTTTTCAAGTACTATTTGTGTTTAATATTAAATAAAAATATTTAAAATAATTTATGATTGAATGATGTACGATAAATGAACACGATTCATAGATTCTCGAGATTCATTTTTGCACTATCTAAATGGGCCCCAAGGACACCATGCAAGTTGGGGCCTGCTCCTATACCTAACAGTTCCTAGTGGAAGTTTTGATTTTGGTTGCTGACGTAATTATTAAATAAATAGGTCCAAAGTTGGGAGCATTCCACTTTGTCGTTGTGTTTAACAATGAATCATTGTTTTATGCACGCTGGAACAAAACATATAAGTAAAAATTTGAATCTTCTATATAAAAGTGAACCGTGGGGCAGAATCTCTCGATGTCTAAGAATATTATTATGTCCTCTTTTCAGGTATGAAAAATGTTGGAAGATGAACGTTTGTGTAACAAGTAACAACTCCACTAATATTCACTTAAGTACCTACCAACGATGTCAATAAAGCCACTAAATCATGCTTCATTAGTCAAAACATCTAATTAGAATTGAAGTAACCTAATCTATATGTATAAATGCATACCTACAGATGTAGACATGATGATTGTCTGGAGAGAAGGACCTTCTCCTCTCTTAGTTTCTGTAGACATCGAAATTTCAGTAAAATAAATGTTAATCAATGTATTAAAATTACAACATTTATTTACTTCACCAACCTCACACACTTACTTCACCCACAACATCCACTTACTTCACCTACAACCTCACACACTTACTTCACCCACAACTTCCACTTACTTCACCTACAACCTCCACTTACTTCACCTACAACCTTCACTTACTTCACCCACAACATCCACTTACTTCACCTACAACCTCCACTTACTTCACCTACAACCTTCACTTACTTCACCCACAACATCCAGTTACTTCACCTACAACCTCCACTTACTTCACCAACCTCACACACTTACTTCATCTACAACCTCCACTCACTTCACCAAAAAAATGAATGGTGGTGATTCATTATCAAAACCTATAAATAGGCTTCTCCATCAAGAGGAATATGACCAAGAAAACCAATTCACAAATTTGGCACGCCCAGTGGGACCATCTCTACCTCTCATCTCTGTCTCCATTCAAAATATTCAAGCACAGTCCATGGCTTCAAACAAAGAACAAGTCATGACTATCGGCACTACCTCCATTGAAAAACAGCTGGTTCAGATGAAGGAAACAATGGCAAGGCTGATAAAGACTGCAGAGAAGAAAAACTTGCAAACCGCCGGACTCATCAACCGTTTGGAGGCACAACATGGCGTCAAAGTGAAACCAAGCTCTCTTCCAACTAAGAAGACCGAAGAAGGCTTTAACCCAAATGCCTACGAACTCATGTCAAAGGCTAGGCATGACTTTGTTTCCTCTTCAAATCTTGGAAAGAAGGTTTCAAACACCGTCAACGACAAAGATCGTGACCTCACCGAGACTCAAAAGAAGTTGAAGGAGCATGATTACGGAGTTGACAACAACAAAGCTGGACTTGGCTTCACACCAAATGTACCCGTGAAGATTTCAAGCAAAGTGAAGAAAGTTAGCGCTCAACACATCAGCGTGAGCATTGAACAAGACCAAAAAGAGCCTAAACCCGCCCCTCGGACGTCGGTCTTCGATAGGATGAGCCATTCAAGCTCCAGAATTTCAGTGCTTAATCGCATTGGTAGTCAAGACCGAACCTCTGTCTTCAAGAGGCTTAACGCGCCAACATCCTAAAGCTCTGTTTTTGAAAGGTTGTTAAAGCTTAAGAAACAAAGCAACACAGCTATCTCTCCTCTGCAACGATCAGCTTCGGAAAGATTTGAAGATAATGAGAAGCCTTTTGGAAAGAGGAAGACGACACCAGAGGAAGACGACACCAAATGAAGAAAAGTTCGATGGGTTAGCAGAAAAAGGCGACGTTCGAAGCTTGATTCCTTCAAGGATGAAGCGCCAAGCAATCATAGAGGTCGACACAAAAGGACCACTGAAGGTAAGGAGGCGCATCATCGTCCACACTGGCAAATCTTCATGCCAACAAACCCAAGAGAACGGCACTGAAGATGAAATCCCTAAGAAAGATGTCACTTCTGGCTCTTTCGACTCAAAGTCTTCACCTCGACTGTTAGGGGCATGCTCCAAGTCAAGTGAAATTGAAGGATGGACTCATGTCACTCCGAAGAAACTGCGCGAGAAACATATGTCTTCTTCATAAGTGCACCAATCAGAAAGGAGGGAAAGCAGCTTTCGCCAACCTCCAAAGCAATGTGAAAATGTTGAAGATAAGAAAATTTCAACACAAAGATCGTTCATGCGGGATCTTTTCTTCCTCGAAGACTTATTCAATTTCTCGATCAAGGCTCCTTGCTATGAAGATTGTGAGGAATGCATTTCGAAGATCGCTTCGAAGAAATTGGACAAGCAGCAACCATCTTGTCCACAAGTTTATCAGTCGAAAAGGGGGCAAAACAGCTCTTGTCAACCTCTAGAACAATGTGAAAGTGTTGGAGATAATGAAATTTCGATACAAAGATCGTCCATCCCTATCATAATGTGCGACCTCTTCCCAGAAGACTTCTTCAATTATTCGGTCAAGGCTCCTTCCTATGAAGATTGCGATGAACGCCTCTCCCAGATCGCTTGACAAATCCACAACAACAACCAAAAGCTCCCCGTTCGCACGAGCCTAAAAGGTGACAACCAATGCTCCTTGCCTGCATGAGCTGAAACTGCAAACGGCACCAAAAGCTCCTTGCCTGCGCGAGCTGAAACTGCAAACGACACCAAAAGCTCCTCATTCGCACGAGCCTAAAAGGTGACAACCAAAGCTCCTTGCCTGCATGAGCTGAAACTGCAAACAGCACCAAAAGCTCATTGTCTGCACGAGCTGAAACTGCAAATGGCACCAAAAGCTCCTCGTTCGCACGAGCCTAAAAGGCAACAACAAATGCTCCTTGCCTGCACGAGCTGAAACTGCAAATGACACCAAAAGCTCCTCGTTCGCACGAGCCTAAAAGGCGACAACAAAAGCTCCTTGCCTGCACGAGCTGAAACTGCAAACGGCACCAAAAGCTCCTTGCCTGCACGAGTTGAAACTGCAAACGGCACCAAAAGCTCCTCGTTCGCACGAGCCTAAAAGGTGACAACCAACGTTCCTGGCCCGCAAGAGCATAAACTGTGTACAGCAAAATCATTATCAAAATCACCCAAAAAAAAAAAAAAAAAAAAAGAAAGAAAGGAAATAACACATCTTGGTGATATATATGTTTTATCTATATTTAGCACAATACACTGAATAAAATAAAGCATGTCCATTGATCTCTGAGAAATTACAAGTGCGTACAAAAAAAAAAAAAAAAAAAAGATGGAGCTTTCACAAAGGTTGTTCACATGAAGCCCCACTACTTGGCAAAACTCCAGGAGCGGGAGGCATCGAAGATAGATCATTCGAGGCCTCAATACTTGGTGGAACACTAGATGACGCAGGAAAAAGGTGCCTCTGGAAGAAAGCCGCAAGCCTTTGACGGTCACTTTGAATTCGACCTTCAGATTCTTGCAGCTCATCAAACTTCCTCTTCATGCTCGTCGAATAATTATTTGCAAGCACGTGCAAACCTCTATTCTCACGCTTAAGCTATTGGATCTCTTGTTTAAGATTTTCCACCTCCGCCATCAATAATTCAACTTGACGGGATCGAGCAAGTAGGCGTTAGCCCATGTTGGACACGGAGCCCGCACACTGAACACTGAGAGCTAGAGACTCTTGAACAGCCAACTCATCGGACCGTCCTGAAAGCAGCCTACTATCTCTAGGAGTGAGGAGGTTCCTAGCTACTATTGTAGTTGTTGTTGCATCCTTCATCATGGAGTCTTCACCTGTAAGAGGACCACTAGAAGATAAGAAAGACGGGCACAATACATTACCCTGACGCGGCGCACCCGTATCACTGCTGAGACTCAAATCTAAGCAAATGTTAGATGGTTTAGCCATTTTCAAAGGTGTTAAAAGAAAAGGGTTGGATGAAGTAAAATCTCAAAGGGCCGTTAAAACAAAATACACCGGAGACGATTTTCACAAATGGGCAATCTTCAAAGTGTGCATGTTGGAGGTGATCGATACCTCTATAAAAGGAGAGGCGACACAACCACCGATTCAAAAAAAATTGAAGAGACACCACTCTTCAAATCTTAAAAGCCGGATTTTCCTGCGTAAAGTTCGGCAACGCTCTTCAGACACAATCTCGGCTTTTCAGATAACACGTACAACTTTGTCAAAGATCTCTGACAAAGTTGAAAACGCGTGGAGGTCATTATCCCAACTACCACACTTTCGCCAACCTCAAAAGCTGGGCCGCTTATTCAAGGATCGAAGAGTCATCACTCTTTGAATTTCAAAAAGCCAGATTTGCTGGATCAAAACTTGTCAGTACCTTTCACATGTAACCTCAACTTTGCAGACATTACAATCAACTTTGTCAAAGATTTCTGACAAAGTTGAGAACGCGTGAATCTTACTGTTTCAATTACCCAACAGTTGTCGACAATGGTAAAGGAACAGCACCACCACTTGCTATTGGGAAATCCCTATATATGTCGACCTTCATCTTTTATGGCAAGGCAGACCTGCAAAAAAAAAAAATGCCCAACTCTTCCTCACCTCTGAGGGCGCACTCCCAGCAAAGCCTCTCGAAATACTCAATTTTCTTCTTCCCCAAAGAAGATACCAGATGCCTGGAGTACAGATGAGGCAGAAGGAAACGGTAGATCGAAGCATGTGGAGACAAGCACAACAAATATATGTGCTAATTCATTCGTTGCTTCTTCAAAAGCAAAAGTATCTCATATCATCAAGGGCGAGAGCAAAGGTATCTCATATCATGTTTTTTCCCTGTCTTTTCCTTTGCCCTTGTTCTTACCTGCAGGACAAGGGGAAAATGAGTAATCAGTCGGAACCTGAAATCAAACTTCTGACCTAGAATTGATTGCCTGGAACCTTTGCCTGGTTGCTTACCTTGCATTGCTCTCAAGTACTCATCGTCACTGAACAGTAATGTTTTGAAGCACCATTTAAATGCAAAGGTTGCATTCAACTCCTGCATCAAGAATAAATACGGCAAAAGATTGAAGCATAAGGATCAATGAGGAGCTGGAACAAACTGCTGGAGCACGACGTCTTCCCCTGCAGCACCATCCAGACAGAAGAGTTTAAGTCAAATCCAAGCTCGACATCATTGTTCTAATCAAAGAGCTTGAGAAGCCTCAACAACCCTCCGCTGGCGCCGTCACCAAAGAGCAAAGCCTCGCCGCGCGACGCCGTTAAATCATCAACACTTCTTCAAAAAGCAAAAGTATCTTATATCATGCTTTCTCCATGTCCTTCTCTTTGTCATTGTTCTTACTCGCAGAGCAAAGAGAAAGAGAGCAATCAGCCGATACTTGGAGTCAGTCTTCCAATCTGGAACCGACTACCTGGAATCTATTCCCTGGTTGCTTACCTAGCGTTGCTCTCGAGTAGTTATCTTCAACGGTTGATACACTTCCAGAGAAGGGACCACATCTGCTTGGAGAACAGCTAAGACGAGTGACAATGAAACATCAATCTTGTGGATCGTCAGCAAACGCAACAACTACATATGTTGAGTCATCCTCTAACCCTCTTCAAATATGAATTGGAAAGATTGAACAAAGAAACAGGTCATCACCTCCACCTCGTGCTTGCCTGCCATGTGTCTGAATCCTGAAACCGCTCATGGTCTTATTTTCACTCAAGATCAAGCCTCGATGGCCCTTGAAGAAATCACAAGTCCAATTCAAAATCAATTGTTCACCACCCTTGAATCAAATTCAACTCCAGATAAAAAGAGTTAAGTTCAGACCTTCGGGGGAGACCAAAAGAATCCTCCAGCCCAGTTCAAGATTAAGCCTGTAGAAAATCAACGATTGGAGGAAACCAGAAAATCTTCCAGTCAAACTCAAGATCAAGCCTCAATGGCCCTTGAAGAAATCACAAGTCCGATTCAAAATCAAGTGTTCACCACCCTTGAATCAAATTCAACTCCAGATAAAAGGAGTAAGTTCAGACCTTCGGAGGAAACCAAAAGAATCCTCCAGCCCAGTTCAAGATTAAGCCTGTGGAAAATCAACGATTGGAGGAAACCAGAAAATCTTCCAGTCGAACTCAAGATCAAGCCTCGATGGCCCTTGAAGAAATTTCCAGCCCAATTCAAGATCAAGCCTCGACGGCCCTTGGGTTGACATCTACATTAAGGGACTTCAAAACGCATCTTCTACACGTGACAAGCACATGTCTACGACGCGCCTTGAAGTGGGGGCATTTGTAGACATCGAAATTTCAGTAAAATAAATGTTAACCAATGTATTAAAATTACAACATTTATTTACTTCACCAACCTTACACACTTACTTCACCCACAACATCCACTTACTTCACCTACAACCTCACACACTTACTTCACCCACAACATCCACTTACTTCACATACAACCTCCACTTACTTCACCTACAACCTCTACTTACTTCACCCACAACATCCACTTACTTCACCTACAACCTCCACTTACTTCACCAACCTCACACACTTACTTCACCTACAACTTCCACTCACTTCACCAAAAAAATGAATGGTGGTGATTCATTCTCAAAACCTATAAATAGGCTTCTCCATCAAGAGGAATATGACCAAGAAAACCAATTCACAGTTTCAACAGACTTCTTGCTCGCAATAGGACGAGCACGTGAACAATTTAAACCAAGAAGAGAGACCAGATCATGTATTAATTGGATTATAACTGCTCCTCCTATCATGGCAACAATTATAACTCCTCTTAGTTTGAAATTTAGTGCATTAGTTTCCGTCCATAATGTTTAATACTAGTTTTAAACAATTTAAGTCCAATAATAATATCAGTACATACACTTACATGTCGACATATATATAGCCATTAAGTACTAGCTTGATCTTACTCACTTTATGAATACTCTTACGTTCCGTTATTGTGATATGACGTCTCAACCAATAATACAATGCTATATGTTGGAAAACTTACACATATTATTATCTTATTGGAATGAGACGTCACGATCATGATAAACTCATTGCATATAAGTCATTCTCATACAAAAGAATGCCAAAATAGTTTTCAACTATTTTATACAACCATTCGGCTCCTCCTCGTTTCTAGAAACTTGCTTTTGTGGCTTCAACGATTAAAAATACTTATTTGCTCCGAGTATCCGACACTATGATTGTTTTAACTATTAGATCTTAATTTTTATATTTTTAAGTAAAGATCTAATGGTTAAGATTTGGAGTACCGGATATTCCGGAGCAGCCAAAAAAGTCCCCTCAACAATACTCTCCCATGAAAGTTTGATTAGAACTTTAGGAATGCAATCGTGGGAAAGAATATTTTTCATAGCCAAGAAAGCTTAGGTTTATCCCAATGTGATCCTGATTCGGTATGAGAAAAATATTTCAATGCCAAGAAACTTTTGGTCAATCTTAATATTGTTGAGAAGGGTTTCTTTTTTCATACAAAAATTAGTATTGGTCATTTGAATGTCCCATCCAAGCTAAACATAGTAGTACTAAACTCACTTACATATGCTTTAGTCTACAAAGAGATTACGTGCCCAATTCCACAATAAAAGATAGGAAAGTGTTATTTATACACCGAAATTTTCCTCTAACACATATGTAGACAAGAAAATTTCGGTAAAAATAAATTGTCACCAAACACATTAAATTTTGACATCCAAAGGCTTACATGGCATGCAAGGGGCTTATGTGGCATATGACTCAGGAAGGCCGGAAATTAATATTTGATTTTAATTTAGATTAAACAAATTAATTGATTTAAAGTAAATAGAAATGCCAAATTGGGCAAGATATATAGATTATTTGATTTTATTTAAATTAAATAAGTGATTTATTGATTGATTGATGGAAATAAATCATGAACCAAGCCACAAATCAAGTTCAAATTCATCCATAGGCAAGGCTTGAAAAGTCTATAAATATAAGGTCCCAAGGCAAAGGAAATGGATCCATAAATCATTCAAGCACCCAGACACTGCCAAAGCTCAAAACATTTTGAAGAATTCAGAAAGCTCTCTGCGTTCTTTACCAAACCTTCGAAGAATCATCAAGCACTACTACCCATGCTGATCCTTCAAATCGCCAAGAGCCAAAACCTCAGGGCCACCGTTCATCCAAGATCAAACCATCATGACCCTTGGACTAACAACCTACATATCTACATATCTTTTGGAGATCGAATCAGAGGAAACTTGTAAACATAGATTGTAACCCTACAAATTTGTTAAATACAATTATTTTGTACACGTGTTCTTGTTTCATTTGCTATAGGATTTTCGTGTTTACAACATCCTTATTGATTTTTTGCCATTAATCTTTTTCAATTCATTTGCTCCGACACCCAAAAATTGATAATATGCTTGAGAAGTAAAAATGTGTGTGAATAGCACTGCCCAAAAAGATATTAGGTAGGTACTGAAAATTCCTAACCCCCCTAAATTTAAGAGTGACCAAATTTCCCTAAATTCGAGATTGATAGAAAGAGCTCACTTCTATCAATCTAGCAATTGAAGGAGCTCACTTCTATCAATCTAGCAATTGAAAGAGCTCACTTCTATCAATCTAGCCATTGAGTTATTAAAATAAAACTCAAAAAGTTTTTTATTCTTATATAAAGAAATCAAAATTACCTAAACCGCTATGGAAACCCTAAGCTAAAAATATTTTGATTCAACAACAATGTGTCCATGTTGACAACTTATTACATACCAACAAGCTCAAAGACATTGCATCAATCTTAAAAAACAATTCATTATCCGATACAATTTTAGAGATTTTTTTTTCATCTTAAATTTTTATTTGCGACGTCGCAGTTTTTGGACATATTGAAAATTATTATTATGTAGAGGCAATTTTTTTAAGACATAACCTAGAAAAAATACAACTTATTACAATATGAATTATATTTCTATATATAATTGGCCCAAGTTGGGGATTGAAATTTTTTTATAACTAGATGGAGGTTATTATTCAATATACTATATAGAGGTTTTACCGTAAGTAAATATTCGATTGCATGTTGACTCGTCTTGCACACAAACATGGAATATCATACACTAGAATAGGGTGTGCTTGAAAAATTGAATAAACAACGAAACTTATAACATAAAATTAATTCATGCGGTAATTTAATTTGGTTTTAAAAAACTCAAGAGAGTAATATTAGACGTAACCAAAAAAATCACAATTTACGGTTTGATGGTTGGTTGAATATTTTTTTGTTTAGTAAACTACGTTGTCCCAATTCTCTAATAGAGGTTGCTCACCAACACAAATAGGTCTCACTTCAATTAGATAACTTGATATAGTATAATGTACCAACCAAGACGGTGCAGAAAATAGGAGAAAACATTCTGCCTTACAACCACTGAAGCCACTATAGAAAACGTTGAGAGAGCATCCATTGTCCAACAGAACAGTAGCGCTGGTAGCAAACAGGAACCCCCACTGAAGCTCAAAGACACCACTCCCTAATCTATAGACAAGTCAACCAAAAAGAGACGTATTTACTAGAATAATTTGGGTCTTTTACGACTTGAAATATACAGCGTTCAGTACTGACATGCCTTAAATGATATTATTCACGACATTCATGAAGCTTTTGTCGTAATATTTGCACATAATCTAGCATTCAAGGCATCACTTTTGTGCAAGTCGTTAAATAAAAATATTTACGGCGTAAGCGTTGTGTGTCGTATTTGACAATTTACACAACGCACTTTTCTTCTCTTTTAAGGCATCACATTATGTCGTAAAGTGATTTTTTTTATATATTTGGATCCCTACCTTTTATGGCACGAATGATATGTCCTAAATAATAGTTTCTAGCTTCGTGTCTAAACTTTCCCACTCCACACCTAACAAAAAATGCATAGCGAGAAATTATAGCGCCAGAATGAAATATCAAACAAGTGAAATTCTAGACCATTCCACTTCACCTTTACCTTTTCTTTCTCTTTGCCCTTCAGATTGTTTGTTTCTTTCACACCACCATGACCCAACAACAAGACCATCTCCTTCCTGGCGTGCATGTCATACCCAGATTTATTTACCCAGACAACAAACCCCTCTCTCCATCGCTTTGTCGCAATCCATGACCTCATCCCCATGTCGCTTGTTGTCCACCACCAAAAATTCAAGAACCTAGGACATCTATTCCACCAAAACTCAAATCGACACCTAAATCTTCCTTTCCCAAACACATGAGACCGCCGTTTTTCTCCCAATGTTTTAAGGTTGCAGTTTTTTTTTTTTTTTTTTTTTTTTCAAAATTTTATTTTATTTTATTTTTATATAAATTTGGTTTTGAATTTACAGGTACTTTCCTCCAGCAACCCCTCCACCTACACATTCACACTCAACAGCCTCCAATTTGGGTTTGATTTTTCTAAATCTATATGTATTTGTGCCTGGCTTTTATTCTGTGATTGGGGATTTTTTAACTTGATTTATTATTACATATGGAGGATTTTTATCAATTTTCTATTTTTATTTTTCAGTATTTTTCTTTTTGCTATGAATCTGTAGGATGAAATTATTTTTCTGGGATGCTTTTGTTTTTCTTGTTGTTTAAAGGTACAATCTTTCTGGCTTGTTGCTTATACAAATTAATAATAAAAAAGAAGGTTTAGTAATTTTGGGCTTTGTAGATGCTTTGAAATTGAACCATACATAATCGTTTAAGCTACCACTTTATACTTTGCAGTCAATTCCAAGAGCTATCATTTATGTTTTATGGAGAAGCGATTTTATTATGTAAGGTTCTCTTTGAATCCAGAGCAGTGAGTGCTCTATACTTGAGTAGTTTTAAAAATTAAAAACATAAGCTACTGTTTATTGGATATTAGGATATTAATGCTCTCTATTGTAGTGTTTATCTTTTAGTTGCTCTGCATTGTAATCCTACACATTCTGGAGGCTTATCTCCTCATGTTGCTTGTGTATACCAATACTTGTACCACTCATACAAAAATCAATGAATCGATCACTTTTTACTAATGATGGAATTGTGCTTATTGGTTATATTTGGTTTTTGGGATCACTATCTAATCCATAGTTTGTAATACACTTCAATATTTTTTTTTCTTTTTTTTGTGTTTTTGGGCTTCAACATTTGGATCTTTCTGAATGTTTGGTTAATTCATTTTTTTATATTAATTTTCAATTATAGGTTGATACTTGGTTGCTTCACTTCTAACCTTTTTATTGGCTCATATGAGGAATTGGGTGCGTGCTGTATTCTCTTTTGTTTTGATGGACTTTTGTTTGAAATTTTCGTTGAAGTTCTTGTTTCACTAAAGTCTACTTGCTTTGTTTTTTAAATGGGATTGAGTATTTTAGGTTTCACTGTTTTTTTTTTTTTTTAGGAATGGTCTCTTCGTGAACGGTTAGGTACACTAATATGGAAATGGTCCAAAGATCTAAATAGCCTGGGCAGCAAACAACTTTTGTCAATCCATTTCTGTCCTTTGCAGGTCGCTCATGCTATTCGTTAGATTACCATCTATATTTCCAAGTGCAGTGACAAATATATACAGGTTAAGTGATTTAATAACTTAAATAAGTGTTAATATGCCCACCTTTAAGTGTATTGTAGGAATTGTATTAGCACTTTTTTTCTTGTTATAATGTCTTTTTTTTTGTAAATTATAAACTTATATATGCATTTGAACAATATTTGAGTTACCCAATCTTTTTTATTGAGTGAAACAGTTTTTGATAGGTATGTTGGAAATGATTCCTTCCCAAATCTAGAGCGGTAAGTAATGGCACCCAATGAATTATCAAATCTGAGGCCCAAGTATTTAAAAAAATTTAGATTAATATTAATCCAGCCTATTCCAATTCAGTTTCCTCTGAAAGAGTTTTAATTATGGTGTTGGGGATTTGTTAATTTTGCTCTCTATCTGTGTGATTCGGTTGGAATTGCAGAGTGACTTGGGTTTCTTTGTATGCATGTGCCAGACCTCCACGTCACATGGGGTACTCAGCAAGGTTCTACTTTTGCAAAAGAGATGGAGATGTTACAGACTTACAGTGATACTACAACCCAAATAATCTATTTTGAAAATCCAAATAATCTGTGATATGTTATAGTAGTAGTAGAATAACACTGGGGCATAGCCTAGTACTTAAATTATTGACTTTGTTGCTTAGCCTAGTACTATGTTTGTCTGTTATAGTAGTAGTGTAGTACTTTGTTTAGTTTGTACTACTGGATAAAAATGCTAATTTGATTGAGTTCCTTTGGTATGGTTTATATTCACTTATTTATTCTATTTCTTTTTACTATTTTTTCAGGTAGCATTCAAGTCTTTGGTGAATTTTTAAACGAAGAGTTTGCAAATGCAGAGGTAATGAGTGGAAAAGTTTATACTTAATTTTAGTAGTATTAAAGTCTTTATCAATTTCTAAGTTAACATTTTGTTTTGACTAGCTCTTAACTTACCAACCGAATCCATCTCATTTGACTAGCTAGAGTATCTTGGTTGGGCACTCTATCCGTTCCCAGGGCCTAGATTCCAAAGACAAAGTTGAGACAGGTTGGGAACTCTCTCTTTCTCTCCTTTTGTTTTAGTTCCCAAGAAAGTTGATTGGATTGAAGAAAATGGAATGAAAAGAAATGAAAAAAAAAAAAATTGAAATTTGTTGGTGCTTCTGTTGATGTTGAATTTGTAATATATTAAGACCCAAAAACTAGATAAATGGCTAACTTTGATGTAAATTGATAACATCAAGCCACAAGGTCAAAACAACAGTGAATCTTACCTTACAGTTTTTGGGGATATCATAATTGATAACCATATCCACTGATCGAATATCAAATCATTCTACTTGCTGCATCAATTCTTCATGCATGAAATGTTAGAGACTCATTAATTTATCTATTCGCAAGTATATGATTTTTATGCAGGTTATAGGAAAAAGTAAAATTGTAAAGGCATAATTTGTGTATATTTTAGTCATTTTATGCATGTATGATTGTAAAACAATAAAACTGTGAAGGCATAGTTTGGGATTTAGGTTTGTATGACAATGATTAGGTTTTCTTTCAGTATCACTTTTCTTACTTGAGATTAAATGTGTATTTCTACATATAGTTGTACAATAGATTTTCTTTTGTTCCATGTGCTTATGTCTATGCAGATAGAGATAGCAATTAGAGTGTTTCATGCATTAGGAGCAGTATTTCACTCTCAAAGGACTTCGTTTGGAGGTCTTCAAGGAAAAGTGAAGTCTTTCAAGTAACAAATTTCTTTGTTATTAGAGGCCTATTTGGTATTTCATGTATAGTTTGATATTGACCTTAGCTTTGTTCCACTTGTAATACATTTTGACAATATGATTATTTATGAAATTATTGTATTATAGTAAATGTGTAATTTTGTCTATTCTTATATATATAAATGTAAATGTAAATGTAAATGTAAATGTATTATCGTACATTTACATATAAATGTAAATGTAAATTACTGTATGCAAAATCAACAATAATTGTTGATGCTAGTCTTTCTTTACAATGTACGATGTATGCCGTAATTGCTTTCACAGTATTACGATACTCAACAAACGCCGTATCAAATATAAATTACGGCACACAGATATGCCGTAATTGTTTTCGTAGTATTACGACACTTTATTAACGCCGTATCTAATACCAATTAAGGCGCACAAGGCATGCCTTAAAGAGCATTTACGACACTTCATTAACGCTGTATCTAATACCAATTAAAGAGCGCAAGGCACACCTTATAGAGCATCTACAACGTATTTGCTTAAATTATTCACAGCTACTAGAGAACTTCGTATTTAACAAAACATGTTTTACGACATGGGCTTTTACTGCTTGGGGGCTCACGTCGTGAATAACTATTTATGGCTCCCTTTGTGCGCCGCAAAAGACCAGTTTTGTTGTAGTGTATCCTAGCCAGATCCACCTAGTGCAGTACACCAAACCCAAAGTAGCTAACAAACCAGCCAAGCAAATCCCTAAACCCCCAGCCACTGCCTCAAGAACAATTCCATGCACTACCACCTCACGGCCACCATTTTAAGCAACAAAATATCATGGCAAAGAGCCAGAAACCCAAAGCAAGTCATAGCCTCCCTCAATTGCTCACACCACTGAGAGATCTAACAATAGACCAGCAGCCACCTTACACCACAATTAAGCCAGACCAAGAACTCAACCAGCATGGAAGCCAAAAAGGGGAAAAGAAATCTTCCAATTCCAACAAATCTCTTCGTTGGTGGGATTGTCTCAAATGCGATGAATTGAGGCATGCCTAAACCCCACATCATCCTTTATAGCTTTAAGAACTTTTTTCTTTCATTTGTATTCAGTCTTATACAAGCGGACATTCTAGAAGCTCTCACTCAAACAAGGACATTACCTACTCAACCAAGATTTCCCTTCTTATAAGAACATATGCTACCACTAATAACAGCTAAGTTGTCCAATCTGCTCATTTCCTTTTAGAAACAACATAAACAAAATGATTAAAAAAGTTGATACAATATAATCTACCAAAATGTTTTCTCCTTAACAATTTTTCTTTGTAAACCACATAAATTGAACGAAAGCTACCCTTAATAGTGGTTGTATTTATGTACACATGATGCTTGCTTACTGAAAATTACTTTGACATCAACCCTAACCATCGATTTGAACTCCATGATGTTTTCCTTTAAAAATTTCTCCATCTTCTTCAATGTAATTTTTCTTTAAATATTGTTAAATTGTATTATAACATTATATATATTACACACACACACACACACACACACACACACACACACACCTATTGTAGGCCTATTTAATTGAAGAATTAATAGAGGGGGAGAGAGGGTGTGGCGGCATGAAAGATGAGAGAATTGGTGAATTCTGAGGTGTATGATATATCACCTCATTGTACCTTTATTTATAGTGGTAATGAAGTGAGGAGAGAATTGGTGAATTCTTATTAAAAGTAATATATCTTAAATAGGACACAATCTAAAAGATACTATATAATCTCATAAGAAATTACACAATCACATTCTTAACTAAATTAGGACTGCAACACCCCCTCTTGAGTGTGTAAATACTCAAATAAAATGTAGCATCAGGTCTTCAACGATGAAGTAAGAACAATTGATGAAGTCATCAGCATAATAAGCGAATGCGAATCTCAAAATAAACGAAGGAATGCATAAGTAGTAGATCTCACAAAACCTCGCTATGGTAAACCTAGTGTAAGATAAAAACCTATAGTCTAAGGAGAAAAATGAGAACTTGCATAAAGTCAAAACTAAACGCGTTCAGGAAGTAAGTAGAACGCATATAAGGGTATGACCAACCTAAGATGAGTGCCTCATTAAAACCTTGTCATGTAGCAAACACCTAAAGGGAAAATGCTCCTAATCGCAGGGAAAAAGAATACATTAAGATTAAGTAAGTATATTTCCAGATAGTCCACCTGAGTTTGACAAAACTCAGGCAACTCCAGAATCTTCTTATCTAACTTTTCCTTGATAAAGAATCTGTCTAATTCCACGTGCTTGGCATGATCATGTTGAACTGGATTATGGGCAATATCATATGCTACCTTATTGTCACAATATAATCGCATTGGTTGTCTAAGCGGATAGCTCAAATCTCTCAATAGACGTCTTAGCCATAATACTTCACAAACTCCAAGTTATCATACCTCTATGTTCAACTTCTGGACTTGAACCCTTAACAACATTCTGCTTCTTGTTCCTCCATATAAAAACATTACCACCTACGAAGGTGAAGTAACCTGAAGTAGATCACATGTCATCTACTGCTCCGGCCTAATCAGCATGGTATATGCATCCATGCTTTGAGGATTTACATTTTTCGTGAATAAAATTCTCTTTCCACAAGCAAACTTCAAATACCTCAAAATTTGCATGACTGTATTCATGTGTTACTCTTCAGGATTATGCATGAACTAGCTAACAATACTCAATGCATAAGTAAGGTCCAGCCTTGTGTGTGCTAAGTACATCAATCTTCCTACAAGTCTCTAATATCTTCTTTTATCAAACAGTACATGCTTAGGCTCACACATAATTTCAATTATTCTTGCACTGGTATATTAGCTGGTTCACATGCTGGCATGCCAGTTTCTTGTAACAAATATAAAGCACACTTTCTTTGAGACAAAAAAATTGTTAGATCCCACATCATCCAGGGGAGATGATCCTCTATGCCTTATATGTACATGCCCACCTCCATATAGCACGAGGCCTTTTGGGAACTTATTGGCTTCGGGTTCCATCAAAACTCCGAAGTTAAGCGAGTTTAGGCGAGAGCATTCCCAAGATGGGTGACCCACTGGGAAGTTCTCGTGTGAGTTCCCAGAAACAAAACCGTGAGGGCGAGGTCGGGGCCTAAAGCGTACAATATCGTGCTATAGCGGAGTCGAGTCCGGGTCGAGATATGACAATTTTGTATCAAAGCCACTCTGCCATTCAGTGCGGGTGTGCTGACGAGGACGTCGGGCCCTTAAGGGGGGGTGGATTGTTAGATCCCACATCACCCAGGGGAAAGGATCCTTTATGCCTTACATGCCCACCTCCATATAGCACGAGGCCTTTTGGGAACTCACTGGCTTAGGGTTCCATCAGAACTCCAAAGTTAAGCGAGTTCGGGCAAGAGCATTTCCAGGATGGGTGACCTACTGGGAAGTTCTCGTGTGAGTTCCTAGAAACAAAACTGTGAGGGCATGGTCGAGGCCCAAAGCCGACAATATCGTGCTACGGTGGAGTCGAGCCCGGGATGTGGTGGAGCCTGGGTCGGGATGTGACAAAAATCCCTTTCTAGATTGAAATACTTCGATCCCAAGAAAATATTTCAAGGGACCTAGGTCTTTTGTTTTGAATTCTTTAGACTAGTAACATTGTAGAGCCTTTCTTTGTTCAGGATCATTTCCTTTAACCACTATATCATCAACATAAACATTAAGTGTAGTGATCTTACACTGCCATTTCTTCAAGAATAAAGAGTGGTTTGATTTACGCTACGAAACTCAAAAATCGCCACTTTACTCCTTGAAACTCAAAATTTGCTCTACATTGTCTTTTTCTGTTTTCTAGAATAAGTTCATCTATTCAAATTTTATAATTGGTATTATGCCAAATTACCCCCTGAAATAAATGAGTAGTAAAAAAGAGCAAAAAGAATCATCTTCTCTCTTCACCAACTACCTCCATTAAGAATTTAAGAACATAAGAAATAACGAAATGAGTGGAACTAATGATAAGGTAGTTTGAGATGGAGGAATAAGAGATGAGTTTATGGACAACGACTAGAGAGAGAGGGGGGTAGGAGAGATGAAAACCAAAAATTGTTTTTTGCTATTTTTCTTACTTTTCTTTTTTATAATATGTTATACGATGTTTGAAAATTAATTTTTTTTGTTTCAATCTATGTGGCACCATTTGATTAGACATGTGACCTTTAAACTTGTGATATGTCAGCCATAAGTGGCACTAAGTATGCCACATAAGTAAACTTAGCAGTTATGTAATGAAATACATAGAAACAAGTTAAAGTGGAGCAAATATTCAATTTCAAAAAGTAAAGTAATATGTTTTGAATTTCAAATGGCAAGAGAATAGGGAATCGTACAGTTCATTCACTTGTTTGACAAGTATAATCATTTTTTGCATATTCTTCTTGTCACTAAATTATGATCATGAAGCACTAAAATTACAAACATTCTTTGGTGCTTTTTTATGATGAAGAACATTATATGCAAAGGATGGGTATGTGCATCCCCTATAGAAAATTCTAATTAGTATTTTTTAGCATATTTCCAAACACCGAAAATTTAAAGTTTTGCATTCTGATGCTTCAGGCATACCCAAAGTTCAAAAATTAGTGTATGATTTTTAGAATTTAGGACTCCTTAAGGGATCTCTTTGTAGGAGTAACATTCACTTCCATATTCAACTTTTGTACTTTGATTTTTATTTATTTTATATTTTTATAGCGACTAAATTGAATAAATTAAACAAGAGATAAAATTAGAGGTGTGATATCCACACATCCCATTTTACTTGTCACACACATTTTTAATTTTTGGCTATCAGATCGGAAGAATTGAAGAAAATCAACAGACAAAAATTATCAAGAAGTATGTGAAAAGTAAAATAAGGTGTGTGGACCCTAAAATTAAGCAAAAGAGTACGAGCATCAAGGGAAGTGAGGAATTAGGAAAAATAAAAAATAAAGGTTCCGTTTTGAGAACCAAATGGCCTGGGGGATATCCTTAAATTTGCTAGGTCCACCTCCATAGATGGGCTTCTTGATTTTGGGCCTCCGTCCCCCCATTGCACCAAAACAATTCTAATTTCTAAGGTGTAAAACATATCATATCCCATTAGTCTTTTCTGAGAGCATGATGCACTGTGTTGAGCGTACACAATATTTTTGTGTACGTAAAAGAATCATTTGACATCTCATTATAAAGTTTTTTTTTTTTCTTTCCTTTTATCACTAGTGGTGAAGAAAAAAAACACGAGGGTGGTGTTGTAAACATCCAAGTCAAAATTCTACGCACCAATCGGGAGAATCGCAAAAAATTGCTTCGAAAATAAACAGCTGCAGATCCGGATTGATATTGTGTCGAGGAATGAAGGAGCCAAGTGGGAAGGTTAGGAAATTTAATGATGAAATTGGAGGAAAATGGATGATCGGGAGGCAAAGGATAATGGAATCTGAATCTTTTGAAATATAGCCTTGTCCATTTTTTTATTATTATTATTTATTTATAAAAAGTTCCTTTTTATTACAAACCAAAAACTCACATACAAACAAACTGAACGCCCAAAGCTAAACACATACAGTCAAAAAGGGGGCCTAACAAACAAACCACAAAAGAGGCCAACCAACTATTGAGGCCCAAAGACAAAAACAAAGCTACTGAAACCAAAAAAATCTAGTGCTATCGCCACTACCATAGTGTTTCTCGATTCGTCCAATCCTCACCCACAGTTGAGCAATGCCTCGTCAATCGCAACATCCAACACCGATTTGCATCCCAAGCAGAACCACAAAATAAGGATAGCTAGCAACTAAAAGAAAGAAGGCAGCTATGAAGACAAAGCAAGTGGAAACCCATAAGTAACAATGCCTATAAAGGCAGACAACGTAGAGAAGGTGGTGTTGTTGGAAACACCAAATTTGGTGGAAGCACCGGAGCTCTACACACTATCTAAACATGATGCATGGCTGAAAATCAGAATACCAGCGGGGTAAAAAGAACATAACAGATCGGAATGAAAAGCAAGGGATCGAGAAAGCAATAGAGGCAAGGAAAAGAGAATATAAGGAAAGAAAAGTGGAATGACAATCGACCCCGATCGAAGCTAGGATCGGTACTATCGGATGTTCTCAAAATTGAAAGCCTCACATAAAAATGTGAGAAATACTCTCAATAAGGGAGAAAGTCTCTCACACGGAGTAAAAAACAACCAAAGAGTTTATTGACGGGTGAAATAACGATTGCACTTGTCTATTTTTGGTTTGGGAAAGGTAGTTGAAAGGGTGTTTGTCCATTGTTTATGTTGATATGGATTTAGCTGTGGTGGTTAAAGCCATAACATAAACTTGCATTGCTTTTCTAAGAAGCCCTTGAAAGTTACATTTATTATCTAAGATTGGAACACACTAGATATTATTTTATGGAGAGTGAAACAGTAAGTTTTCTTTATGACTAATCCATCTAAGTTCTAAAACTTTTATGACTAAGTTCTAAAACTTGGACATGAGTTGGGAGTTCATAGAACTCCATTTTTTATGTAAACATTAGCTTGAATCTTATCGGTTATCTAAGGTAACCTACCACATGAAGAAAAGAATAAGTGAGAGGTTTTTGGAGATTAACCTTCATGACAATGCAAAAATCCTCAAGAAGCTATGATAGTTATTCGAGCAGTCCTGTGATAAGAAAGTATGGCGTGATGATATATATACCGCCAAGTTTAAGCTCGGACCTTGGGGTGGTTGGGGTATGCTATGACGCACCCCAAATCATAAAAACTTTCCTAAGAAACAGCCTAACCCTGCCTCACCATCAAACATCCCTTAGGCCATCTCCAACCGAGGGTTGGCCAGAAGGCTCGTTTTAGCCCTCTGGCCCTCCAAGATTCTCCAAGATATTAATATTTTAATGAACAGTACAGGGCCATACCTGCCTCCGTCTCCAACTGAGGGCTAGAGGGCCAAAAGACTTGTTTTAGCACTACCACAAAAAACCGTCTCCAACCGAGGGCCAAGGGGCCAAACATAATTTATTATTTAAAAACTACAACTTAAATTCAAATCCAACGGCTAAGTGACGTTCTCGTGCCACAAACAAGTACTGGTAGTATCTCTATAAATGAGTACATGAGGCGCTATAGAATGATACGTTCTCATGCCACAAACAAGTACCTACAACATGATCTTGTTGCACATCTTTGAGCCAAAAGAAGCATGAAGTAGGCGTTTAAGTTTTATGTTGTTAAATGTTTTTTTATGTTGTATAATTTGTATGTTGGTTAATGTTATTTAATATTATTTCATATTGTTTAATGTTGTTTCATGTTACTTAATTTAATTTAATGTTGTATAATGGCTTAGGAAGTTATAGGAAAAAAAATATAATTTAAAAAATATATATGAAACAAATTTTGTGAAATAGAAGTTATAGGATAAAAATAGAATTTAAAATAAAATAAAGCAATTTTGTGAAATAGAAGTTATAGGATAAAAATAGAATTTAAAATAAAATAAAGCAATTTTGTGAAATAGAAGTTATAGGAAAAAATGGAATTTAAAAAAAAAATGAAACAAATTTTGTAAAATAAAAGTTATAGGAAAAAAAATAGAATTTAAAAAAAAATATTAAAAATAGAAATTATAGGAAAAATTTTGTAAATAAAAAATAATAATAAAACTATAAAAAAAATAATAATAATAATTCAAATGCAACGGCTAACTGACGTCAGCTAGCCGTTGCATTTGATTCTTTTTCTTAAGCATTCCTATCGGTTATATCCGACAGGAAAACTGAATTTTCTGGCCAGCCCCGGGCTAGTCAGCCCTCCAGCCCTCTCCGATTCCGTGGGGCCTTCTCAGATTCCACAGCCCTCAGGCCTAGCCCTCAGTTGGAGACGGTTTTCAGACTATTTTCGACCTTCTGGCCCTCTGGACCCTTCGGTTGGAGATGACCTCACATACAGATGGCTCTTACCCTAGTGGAAGTTTACACAAGAAACATTAGGGAGACTATTGAGTCTCAACTTTTCAAGTTTCTCAAGTTTGGTAAACATAAGAAATGTTGCCTTTAGACGAAACACCTCTAATTCAACAGTCTCCGATGATTAATTTTGAATGCAAGTCTTTGCATTAGTGATTGCAAGGATTCTTGTTGGAAAAATTTTGAGTGCCTTGGATTTAATTTTGGAAGGGAATGAACTAAGATTTGATTTAAGACTATATACTGTTATTATTTGTTAACAAATTCACATCTGAATAATGATTAACCTAACTTGTCCACAAGCTCCAGTTTCATACCATTTCATATCCTTTCACCACAACCAAAGAGTAAATTTGGCAATTACATTGACTACTGAATGTGGATAGAGATAAATATTTTGCGAGCTTGAAGCAAAACATTTTTTTACACGTTAAAAATAATTTGGGTTGTATTAAGAAATTAATTTTCCTTTTAAAATCTTATGCGGCCTAAGTAGTTATTCTATATTGAGGTATATAAACTGTTTTAATAGTAGACGTCTTTATTTTTTAAGGAAAATTAATGAAAAGTGCTTGAAAACTTTGAGTTTTAACTATAAAGACAAAATAAATGGTAAAATGAATAGTACTATGATTGATTTTTTAGTGTAAAAATATGATTTTTTGTTAAAGTGAACAGTATCAGAAGTTTTTCGTTAAAGTTCCATTTTTTTTTATCCAGTTTAATAATAAATGTTTATGTAGGTATATTTGACAATATAGGGAGTGCCAAAAAAACCTTAAAAATTTGACCAATTGGGAATCAAACGCATGGATATATTTGAAATTTTATTGTTTTACACTAATTCGTCTGTTTCAGATTGAGAAACTAATTAATACATTAAAAAAACCAAGCAAGGCCTGCATACTTGAATAATTTTTATAAGATTTGATCTATCAACACTAACAAAGTCATCTGAATTTTGTAATCTAGCAATCAGAACAAAAAATTGAACAAAGAATCAATTCAATCCATTTCTGCACATGCATTAAACCGAAATTTATACAGCAGATACCAAAAGCGTTTATGAAATCTACATCGCATTAGCATCACTAATTATTAAGCGTATATATTACATCATCTTGAGAGTGTCGGCATACGTATTTATATATATGGTAAGCTAATCTGGAAGTGGAAATAACATAAAAAGTCCTAGTTGAAATTCACCTAAAGGAGCGACTTGTCTCTCTAGGAAGAGGAGGAAGCAGGGGAGGAAGCTGAGACAGCTTTACAAGATTATCATCTCTAACATCACATGAACTCTTGCAAGAAAACATACTGAACCTGCTCTTCTTAACTCTAGGCCTAATTAACCCAAAAACTTTCTTGCTATTCTCACTACCCAACTTACCTGAATCATAATTCAAAGTAGAAGTACTTTTGGTGCACTCTTTGAAAGCCAAAAGAAAAGGGTCCGCCTCCGTATGCCACCTAAGCCCCTTGGTGGAACTGCTTCTACTTGTAGCCCTCAAAATTGGGCATGGAGGTGGAGGAATCTTTATCTCATGATGGTCCAACATTTTTGGTTTTGGGCTATCTCCAGAGTGTTGTCCTTGATCTGAGAAGAAACCAACGGCATGGAACCCTAATTCTGTAGGGCAGTTGTCTTCTTGGTTTGTGATGACCTTGGAGACACCGGGCTTGTCCTCCCATGAAAAGGGTATGCTCCTTTGGGAATGAATCTTTCTGTAACTCATCTTTTTCGATCTGGTGTTTGCTGTTTGGTTTGTTTTACTCCAGAGAATGTGGATTTGTGACGGTTAAAGTGCAGTTTCATGCACTGGGTGCTCTTTAACTGCAGATGCACCTAAAAGGGAAATCAAGAATAACGTGAAGAGGAAGATGATTCGGTTTGAATGATTCAAAAGATTTCAAGATGTGAATTATTATTAAGGGAGACTATGGATGCAGTGGCAGAGGGAAAAACACAAGTTTGTTGTGAGTCAATCGGGAGTTAAGAGTTTGAGCGTGTGGTACAAAAAATAATAGGGCAGTGGCAGTGGGTTTGACGAATTCAATGAGGGAATTACTGAGTTGGTGGAGTGGGATGGGGGGTATTTATTAACAACTTTGCGTAGGAGTGGATCCAAAACCTTGTAGGATATGTTGAGAAATATCGTGTAAGATTAATGCACTCCCAGTATACCACGGAAATTATATAGTGAAAAAAATCATGTTGAAATCAACACATATCCCGGATAATAGGAAAACATACAGAGTGAAAAAAAACATGGAAGATTAACCCAATCTCAATGGATTAGTATGAAGACATGAACTAGTCTTTGGTTTAGCAATAGTTGTCTCTGTTTAAATGGAGAAGTACACATGTTCAACTCACATCATAATTCGGAAGGTCGTTGAGCCTTTTATACAAATTTTTCTTTAAGTTAGTAACGGGATTGACTATAATATTTACATGTATTTAATAAAATCATTATTTGACAATCAAATATAATTAAGTTTGTAAACAGCTTCTCACATTAATATAATCAAGTAACTACGTTCATTTAGAAGCTACGAGAAATATACCATTGTATAAAAAAAGCTCTGAGAAATAAAAGGTTTTTTTTTATTAACGAAAAGAATAGAAACTTGAAATCTATTTCAACAACACATCTTGGCTTATACACTTGATTAGAGCAGTGTTCTTAAAGGGAAATGAGAATATTATTGTTGAAAGTAGAACCTAAGACATTTTACATTTATTAGTTGTCAATTTCCATTTGAACTCAAGTATTTTTTTTTTTAGTTAATATAATCAGTTAAATGATATAAGTAATAAAAAAAAAGTTAATCATTTTAATGAAAGTTAAAAATATTTAAATTACATCGGATTATATCTTCTTCTTTTTTTGTCAAAATATATATTTTGTTAGATTAGATGTTAGATTAGTCACCGATAGGATTTGAACCCACGTTGTTATGCAAAGACTCAATATCTTTCCACTATAGTTTTGACATGAAATGGATATAGCCATATATCTCTGACTTATGTTTATGAGATGATAAAATATGACAAAACCTAAAGATTTTTTTTAAGCAGCTCTAGCCGGAAGTATATGCCCGGTACATAACCACTTTCTAAATCGGATTATATCGGAGAGGGCTAAAATGCAAGGCTCAATCCCTGCCCATTTACAGGCCTAGTTAATTGGTAATAAGCCACCACCCACTGTCAACTTGCATATTTAAAAATAAACATATTCAATCTTTTTACTTTTCGTACTCGGATTGCCTAACAGATTGGTAAGGCACCCACAATGTAGAAAATGATTAAAACTTTTCAGTTTCCACCTAGTCCCAGTCGAAATTCAAATCCAACACCAACATAGTGAAATAGTGACACAGTAACAAGATAATTAAACAAGTATTTTTTTTCTATTTTTAAAAGAGGTACAATCGATAGTAAGTTACGGTTATCCACCTCTTTCAAAGGTCAAGAAGACTCACATAAGCATTTCAGTCTTTTCCTGACCACAAGTCTGACTTCTACATCAGCAAGAGGTTTAAACAAGTTTCAATCTCCTAGTAACTAACACTCATCCTTTTTTCATGGAACCCGACCCTTCATAACAGTATAACAAATTTCCAAATTCTTTCTCACCATCTGCGAATCAGTAGAACCAATACATAAACATACAGAAATGATTTCCTTTTTGTTTTGTCTTTCAGCATACGGTTAATGGAAATCTTTAGAGGAAGGGATTTTCATTTTTTTTATAAAAATGGGAATTAGTTGTGAGGTACATACTACATAGAACTTTAACGATCCAAACATTCTACTTTTCAAGTTGCACCTCATAGATCATATTTGCAGAATATTAGCAAAATCGAAAATGTTTAAGACATCTAATTGAGTTCAAACAAAATTAACGATTACTTTATTATATAATAAACAATGAAATTTTATCTTGATAATTAAATAGGCAAATGGTTTTGGATTGAATTGAATTTTTTCAAGAATGATCTATGAATTGAGATTTACAAAATAAATGATTCAGATCGTTAAAGTTCTAATCCCCATTTTTCGAAAAAAAAAAAAAAGGAATTCATTTGCATAAAGGCTTAATATCCGTATAGAAAGTTCAAAGAATGTACGTGTTGGAACAGCTTTACAAGCTTTTGTTTCTTCTGTCACGTAGACCAGCAGCCAGTAGACCAAGAAAATTATGAACCCTCCAAAGGATCATTCTAAACTTTCCAGTAATAATCTCTATACTAAAATCTTGATTTAGTTTTTATTAGAATTTTCTACGTGCAGAATATTCAGGGTTGGAGGCACGACTACAACCCGTTACCTAATATGAAATTAAAAAAAAAAAAAAATCTGGATTTGATGATTCCAATGACCTTTAGGAGTGAAGTTCAAGGAATGGGACGTTGATAAGAAATTTGCTATTTTACATCATTATTGTATCACATAGGGGTCCTTGTCGAATGAAGACATTTGAAAACAAGTGAATTTTCCGGTTTGGGATTTAGATGTAAGACAAAATAGATGAGCAATCACAACTGACAAGAAAAGAAATTAGCAAATTGATCAATAAAAAAAGGGGCATTTAGATCGAGGTTCAAAAAAATCAGCTACTTTTGGATTGAATCCAGTTAGATGTTTTTATCAGTTTAGGTTTAATTGATCTCATCTTATTCCCGTTTTGCCCTTTATAGTAAAAATAAATATATATTTAAATTTCCTAATTTATGCATTATTTACTCAAATTTGAATATCAAAATTTAAATCTTCGAATTCCCCAGTCTAGCCATTATTTAAGGAAAAAAAAATTTAAGTAAGTTCATGTGTATGGCTATAAACCCACGACTTAAGTTGAAATGAATGATGTATAAAAAACCTATGAACAAAAACCTGTGATATAGGTAGACTATGAACAAAAACCTGTAATATAAGCAATGAACAAAAACCTATGGTATAGGTAGATAAATACTTTTAATTTGAATTACAATATCAAGACTATTAATCCATGGTATAAGGTAGACAGAACAAGATAACCTATGATACAAGTAGATAAACACAATTAACTTGAAATAGATTATCAATAATGTGTGATAGGTAGATAATACAATTTATCCATGATACAGGTAGAATAAAACACACAGAGGTAGATTAGAAAAAACTGTGATATATATATATATATATATACACACCAAGCAGATCCATAGAAAATGATGAATAAAAAGATGATGCTGAGGGAGTAAAACACGAAGAGGAAAGAATGAGTTTTAGAATAAATAAAAAAAAAGAACAGATAAACATGAAAAAAAAAAAAAAAAGAATTAAAGCATACAAGATTGGCTAAATTCTACAAATCAAACCAATAATAGAAATTTGAGGTTGGACATCTTTAATCATCTATGCTTGGGAGCAGGGAGGAGGATAAAAAGAAGATATCGTGAGGGATGAGAAGTAGACATCGTGAGGGAGAAAGAGAAGGAAGAATAGGAAACATTTTGGAGGATGAAAGAATATTAAAGAGATTTAAATTCCTATACTTAATCTGATCATTAAGCATAAGATAATCCTATGAATAAGGATTAAAAATCATCATAAATAAAAATAATAATAATAATATATTAATTACTTAATTAGTCAATTTAAGGATAAATTTGGTAGGAGAACAAAAATAAGCTGATGTGTACAATGAGTCATTGGACCTAAGTCAATAATCAAGCAAAATTGGACTATACCACATAAAGGCTCACAAAATTGGACTCACATCAAATTTTCCCATAAAAAAAGGCCAATTGGATACAGGCCTAAGTTTATGGGTCTCTATTAAATACAGCGTAAGTTTATGGGTCTCTATTAAATACAGTCTAATGTACCAATATATACATCTATACTATATATTAAGAAAACCATCCTTATCAACTTTTTATCACTTTTTTTTTTAATTTTGTCCTCACTTATGATACACACTCTTGACCTAAAAAAAAAAAAAAAAAGAGGGCAAAACAGTAATTTTGTACCTTTTGACAAAATGATAATTATATCCCTATTTTTTCTATTTTACCCTCATTTTTATACACAAAATTTACATAAAGAGGGTAAAATGGTAATTATGTAATATTAAGAAAAATATGTTCTCATTAAGAGATCTCATCATCATTGTCTCATATTCTTTTAAAAAAATTTAAAAACTAATCACTCCTTAATCAAAAACAAAAAAGAAAATGAAATTGTTCACACACAAAGTATGCGCTCATCTTCTAGTATTTACTAATTGAATTCAAACAACTAGACCACACAAGCACGTCAGTTATTTTTGTGTCCGTATAATTCACAAAATTTGCTACACATACCATTATGTGGCTTTTGATTAGGCCTGGCAAACGGGTCGTGTCTGTCATGTTCGTGTCGTTTTCGTATAACACCTGTTATCTTAATGGGTCGTGTCGTGTCACCCCGTTATCTTAACAGGTCGGGTCACTTTACCCAACAGGTAAAGTGACCCGACCCGTTATGACCCGCTATGACCCGTTAAGAAAAATGTTTTTTTTTTCTTAAATTTGCACATACCACATATTGTCACATAAATATTACTTCGAAACATTATTCGAAACATTAAAATACATTTGTCGTTTAAGTACTATATCTACACTTGAAAATAAAAGCCTAATAAACAAACATCCATACACTACTAATCTATTACAAAATATTAAATGTGCAAGGATATGCAAAATGAAAAAGTTTCTGTTTTCAAGGTTGTGAAGTCTTTCTCAAAAGTTTAAACCTTGCCAATGGAACTCAGAGCTTGCATGTTATTCCTTTTACAAAATCCTCAATTTTCATCGATCATCATGACATAAGATTTTGTGGTATCAATAGTGTAAATATTTTAAATTGAAGATCGAATTCATCTCTGAATGTTTGGTTTCTGCGATTTTTGCCGTATGCGATCTTGAAACATATACAAATAAGTTTGACGGTTGGATCATTGAAATTATTTTCGTAAAATGCGTATCCCATCAAAACGATAGATTCACTAACACTTGGAGTTTATTTATACTTTCATTAAGTATAACATAAGATTTTGTGGTATCTACTAAGGTAAATATTTTAAATTGAAGATCGAATTCATTCATTGTATTCATATAGGGTCAAGGACTGTAGCTGTAAAAAATCATCAAAATCAGAGTTAAAATAACTGTTAAATCGTGATTTTTCGTTGATAGCCGTCGAAAAGTTTTATCCCATTACTTGATCTCTGAATGTTGGTTTTTTGAAATTTTTGGCGTATACGATCTCGAAGTATATACAAACATGTTTGACGGTTGGATCGTTGAAATTAGTTTCATAGAATGCGTATCCCATCAAAACAATAGATTCACTAACACTTAAGAATTTATTCATAATTTCATTAAGCATAACATAAGATTTTGTGGTATCCGCTTGTGTAAATATTTTAAATTGAAGATCGAGTTTAGTCATTGTATTTATATAGGGTCAAGGAGTGTAACTGTAAAAAAATCATCAAAATCGGAGTTAAAATAACCGTTAAATCGTGATTTTTCATTGATAACCGTCGAAAGGTTTTGTCCCTTTACTTGATCTTTGAATGTTTCTTTTTTGCGATTTTTGGCGTATACGATCTTGAAGCATATACAAACAACTTTGACGGTTGGATCGTTGAAATTAATTTTGTAGAATGCGTATCCCATCAAAATGATAGATTCACTAATACTTAAGAGTTTATTTATACTTTCATTAAGTATAACATAAGATTTTATAGTATCCACTAGTGTAAATATTTTAAATTGAAGATCGAATTCATTCATTGTATTCACATAGGGTCAAGGAGTGTGGTGGTAAAAAATCATCAAAATCGGAGTTAAAATATCCGTTAAATCATGATTTTTCAATGATAACCGTCGAAAACTCTTGTCCCGTTACTTGATATCTGAATGTTTGTTTTTTGCAATTTTTGTTTTATGTGATCTCGAAATATATACAAACATGTTTGATGGTTGGATCGTTGAAATTAGTTTCGTAGAATGCGTATCCCATTAAAATGATAAATTCACTAACACTTAAAAGTTTATTCATACTTTCATTAAGTATAACATAAGATTTTGTGATATCCACTAGTTTAAATATTTTAAATTGAAGATCGAGTTCATTCATGATATTTATATAGGATCAAGGAGTGTAGATGTAAAAAATCATTAAAATCGGAGTTAAAATAACCGTTAAATCGTGATTTTTCATTGATAACTGTCGAAAAGTTTTGTCTCGTTACTTGATCTCTAAATGTTTGTTTTTTGAAATTTTTGGCGTATGCGATCTCGAAGCATATACAAACATGTTTGACGGTTGGATCGTTGAAACTAGTTTCGTAGAATGCATATCCTATCAAAACAATAGATTCAGTAACACTTAGAGTTTATTTATACTTTCATTAAACATAACATAAGATTTTGTGGTATCCACTTGTGTAAATATTTTAAATTGAAGATCGAATTCATTCATTGTATTCATATAGGGTCAAGGAGTGTAGCTATAAAAAATCATCAAAATCGAAGTTAAAATAACCGTTAAATCGTGATTTTTCGTTTATAACCGTCGAAAAGCTTTGTTCCGTTACTTGATATCTGAATGTTTGTTTTTTGCGATTTTTTGCTGATGTGATCTCAAAGTATATACAAACAAGTTTGACGGTTGGGATAGTTGAAATTAGTTTCGGAGAATTCGTATCCCATCAAGTTCAATGGTGTGTGTGTGTGTATATATATTTATTAAGTAGATTTAAATCTATTTATTTTGTACGTATAATTGATTGGTATACGGAGTAGTACATCACGTGAGTCATTATAAAAATAGTGAGATATGTTATATATGTAATAAAAAGTTAATAACTTAAAAAAAAAAAAAAAAAAATCTCACCACTTCTATTAATTTTCATTTTTTCCTCTCATTTTTGTTTCATTTTCAACTTTTCTTATAATTTTCACTTTTCTTTGTGACAACCTATGGTGTCTACCATCTTTTCCTAATTACCTCTCTTTTTTGTTTCCTTTTCAACTTTTTTTATCACTTTCATTTTCCCTCCCTTTTTCCTCAAAAAGGGCGGCACTGCAGGGAATAGAATGAAATTATCAATTATGGAATCAAATCAATGAATGCATATTAATTAATAATTATTATAGTTTTTAAAAAATTTAATTCAAAATTTAATATATATATATTTATTATAGTTTTTAGGGGTGTAAAATTATTAAATTAATATATATATATATAATTATTACAATATTTTTTTAGGGTTATAAAATTATAAAAATAATATTATGCTTATCGTGTATCGTGTTGCCCACGTGTATATCCGAATCAACCCGTTATCTTAACAGGTGCTTATCGGGTTACCCGATAACGACCCGATTCGTTATCGTGTCGACCCGAACACCTGTTAATTTCGTGTCGTGTCGTGTCGGGTTATCGGGTCGTGTCAGGAATTGCCAGGCCTACTTTTGATCAATAAATAAGGGTAGAAGCCGCGCAAAGGAAATCGGGAACTAAATTTATACATTTCTACAAACCATATCACTTACGCATAGACTTTTTTGCTTTGCAAATTTTTATGCCTCCTAATCAGGTTGATTATTCTATTGAAATTTTATTGATTGTTATGTGCCTTACATACGATTTGTTGCTTTCAATTTTGGGTGGGGTTCTCGCGCACCTGGAGTTGAGAGTTTCTTTTGTTAGTGTACCTGAAATTGAGGTTGTTAAGTTTTCGCTTAATCTCTTTGCTATTTTTTTCTGGTTATCTACCTGGAGTTAAAAGTTTTTTTTGTTGATCTATCTGGAGTTATTTGTTTACAACATCTTTTGTACCTTTTCTATAGGAATTAGGATTGAAATTATTATGCATGAATTTTTACATATATTAGGTTTTTTTAATTATATATATATATATGTGTGTGTGTGTGTGTGTGTGTAAAATAATTTACCTATATTTATATGTAAAATATAATTTTGTGATTTAATTAAGCATGTATTATTACATGTATTATGTCACATCTCGGCCCGGGGCAGATCACTTCCCGGGCCCGCTCCACCACCGTAGCACGATATTGTCCGCTTTGGGCTTACCATTCCCTCACGGTTTTGTTTTTGGGAACTCACAAGCAACTTCCCAGTGGGTCACCCATCATGGGATTGCTCTAGCCTCCTTCTCGCTTAACTTCGGAGTTCCTACGGAACCCGAAGCCAGTGAGCTCCCAAAAGGCCTCGTGCTAGGTAGGGATGAGAATATACATATAAGGATCACTCCCCTGAGCAGTGTGTGATGTCATATATTATGCATGTTTTATTGTTATTATACACTAGGCAATGAATTTATAACATTAGTGTTTTTCTTTTTTTTCTTTTTTGTAAAACCATTAATTCACTCTTACAACTAAAGATGGGCAACGATTATGGTGGGCAGGTAACCGTAATTATTTATCCATAACCGTTTAAGTCCTTACTAGCATAATCGTTTACTCATTGGGTAATTGCATAAACGGACATACCCATACCATAACCGTTTATAACGGTTAACCGTACCCATAACCGTATACATATTTAACCGTAACTGCATATACCCATTTATCCATTTGCCCTTTTTTACCCATTTATCGGTTTTTTAACAAGCTGAAAATTGAAAAAGAATTTTGTCATAATTTTCTATTTCTGACAATTAAGCACTGTTATGGGAACATTTAACATTCATTCCGTATTTCAATCTTTTAAATCCTCATACCATAATAAAAATAATAGTTTATGGACAATATTTTTAACTGTTATCAATGAAAAAATAATATTCTACGAACAAGTCTCATTGATTGGTTGTCACCAAAGGAGGCCTACAAAAGAAATGGGAATTAGTATCTCAATTAATCAACAATAACTCTAAAATAAAAAAAAACAAAAATAAAGAATGCTTCAGCTAATACCAAATGATGCATGGTTGTCATGTTAATAGTTGAGACAACAGCAGCAGCCCACGATACAACATATGGAATGATGACCAAGATATCAGAAGCTGCAACGATTGCAAAACTCGAAATCGACATGTACATTGTGAAGGCAGAAACAACCCATGTTGTGAGTAGAGAATTGAAGGGCAACATTCCAGAACAACAATCCGGTTTTCAAATTAAAGATCGATCACTATGTAGTGGATGCAGGTCTCAGGTGTCCCGTATTCTTATTGAGCTAATGAAGGTCAATGATTTTGGTGAGAACTGCCATCAATCAATGATCATTGTTCTAAAAATCTCCACCTAACACTGGCTAAGCCATGCTTAAGCACTAGGCGGCGGGCCACTGCCCGATTAGTCCCTAGGGGGTTTGAAAATTAAGAAAGTGCGCTTAGACCCGCTTATACACTTGCCTAAACCGGCCTAGGTCGCGACATTCACTTAGAAAATTGATAACTTTCATTTTGCATTTTATTTTGTCAATAAAATATAAGAGACTCGTTGAATAAATCGATGAACATTCATTATATGCTTGTTCCCTAAGTTTTCAATATGTTCTAATTATACTCCATATTCCATTTATTTTGCAAGTTGTGTATCCCAATACAATTATGTGTTTTTTTTTTTTAAGTATAAATATACACTTATTTATACAATATATAATAAATTACTTAAATCTGCCTAATCCACCTAGGCCTCGCCTAGCTACTTAGGCGCTAGGCCCGAACCCGTGCACAACTAGCGCCTAATGTCTTTTAGAACCTTGTGATCGACGACTAAGAGTGGGCAACAAACTGATTGTTTTGGGGGAGATGAGAGAGAAAGCGCGGTGAGGGGAGAGAGATGAGGGGGCGATGGGAGTCTGGGAAAGGTTGAATAGTTTTTAGGGTTTTTATTTTATTTTTTATTTTGCAAATATTAAAATAAATAGTTAAACGGGTACCCATTTGTAACCATGGGTACTACCTATAATCACCCATTATATTTCATGGGTAGCTTGTCACGCTCCGATCCCGACATACTTCCAAGATCGACACGTGACGTCACCAAAAACCCGTATATCTAACATACCCCGCCTCCAGGATATGTACTAAGCACAACTCATGCCTCAATTTGCGTAGCGATTTTTCGTAAACTTTATGGTTGCATCTAACCTTCTCGTTAGATTGCCTTACTGCCTATGTACCCTCAATAAGAATCAAGCCATTTGTAGTTCATTATTCACTACGCTCAAACATTTATCACATAAATGACAATGTCTCAACATAATACCACAATTCGGCATGCAGCATCTCAAGGAACATTCACCAAAGCATAATAATATTCTCTAGTCACAATGGTCAACGAGTCTAATCATAATTACAACAATCATAACCAACATCATTCCACAATCACATCAATCAATAATGCATACAATGCACCGAAATGCAGGGTTAGAGCGACACAGTTTAGCCGAAGCCTACACCTCTGAAAAATAGGATTTCGGACCACTCAACAAAATCCAACAACATCGAGTTTTGGACCACTCAACGGAACCATAACACCAAGCTGGATTCCGGACGACTCAATAGCATTCAAACCAGGATACAATTTCGGACCACTCAATGGAATCACGGAGTACAATGGGTATCAGACCACTCAAAGAAATCCAAGGTAAGATACGATTCCGGATTACTCAACGAAATCCAGACGGAGCAAGGAACCGAACCACTTAACGGAACCCCAGCGGAGACCCAATTCCGATCATTTAACAAAATCGAGTGGAGGGCCAAGGAATATAGCAACGCTCAAAGAACAGGACATGAAACAAGTACTCAAAATACAAAAGCTCAACGAAACAAGAAATGGAACAAGGCACAAGGTACACAATTAGAACGGCTCAACGAAACGAGAAATTAAACAATGATACGATATGTGAAATAAGTCTCGAAGCAACAAACCCCATGGCAATGGGTTAACGGTCCACTATTAGCCCTCACATTTCATAACAACATGTCAATTATGAAAATCAAAGCACATTCCACAAACATTTTCAATGCACAAATCAAAACATACTTGATAAACAAGTATAATATAATACGATGCCACTAGTATGCGAATCGAGTCACACGTCATCATGATGAGCCCATTAAGCTCCTTGAAGTCTCAACTGCTCTCTAAGATAACTGTCATGCTAGAAGAACTCGAGCTAGTTGACTAAAAAGCCAACCGTCGATCAAGGTCGAGAATAGGGTCCATAACCCTAGAAATCTAAACTGGAAGATCCGCACATTAGATTTTGGATCCATAACTTTCTAAAATCCACATTATGCTTCTAGAACAACCTTCTAAAATCTCATGGCGATCCAACGGTCGGATCTCTACCAATCACAAATTCAAGTGCGCGGTCGACGTTTTATTTCACGAACTTACAAATCCAATTCAGGAAGATCCATATATAGATAACCAATCTATCAGTTCCTACTATCCTCAAATATTACGTACTATAACGTATTAAAGTTTGGTGACGATCTAACGGTCGGATCGTCGATTCAAATAATAATCAAGTGATGTACCTTAATCAACTATATTCACAATAATCAAATCACATATTACGGGCATCAAATATGAGATCAAGATATCAGTTTAGAGTAAAATAGCATCGATGGCCCACTAGCCACGTGCCACCGCAGGTGGTGGTCGCCCGCCCGACTCACCAGAAAATTTAACTATTTCCAAAAATTACCAAAATTTACATAATTGTAGATTTCAATGAGTAGAGTAAGTTTCATACCTGTGACCAAGGCCAATTTGGCTGGGAAATGCCCTAATTTCACTTAAACCCGCTAGAACCCTATAATTGAGTGTTCTTGATTCGACTCCAAAACAGCTTTGACGCCTTTACCAATGCATGGGCTTTGTTCCTAAGGTTGAAGGGAGTCTATTGGTGGTGGTGGTTGACAGATTTACCTTCAAATTTGATAGATCGCTACCCCGAATCTCGTCGCACCCACTAGTGCAATTCTCCACAATTTCGAACCCAATCTTCCCAAATTTGGTGCGAAAATTGTAAATGAAGGGTCGAGATGATGATTGGGAGTGGTGGATCAGCCCAATTCGTCAGAAAAATAATGAATTTCAATGGAGAAACCCACCGACTACAACCGGGTCACTCGTCACACGGGTCTGGGTGCGGGGGAGGGGGGGAGGGAGGGTTTGGTTGCCCTTCCCCTTCCCTTATTTCACTCCTTTCTCTTGTTCCTCATTGTTTATCTCATTTTCCTCTCTCTTCCTAATTGCCTGAGCCCCCTCCCCTTCCCTCATTTTCTTTCCTTCTCCTATGTTCATCTTTCTCATTTCCCTTCTCATCCCACCATCCTAGCCACACATGTGGCACCATTTGATGGTTCAACAAAATTTGGTTTCTTCTAGATGAGATCAAAATTACAAAAATATCCTTGACTTTAAACGTTAATAACTTCTTCGTTATAACTCCATTTCACGAATGGTTTGCGCTACAAGTTCGTGAGATCGAGCTCTATTTGAAAATAGCCTACGAATTTTAAATAATTAATTTCCAAACTTCGTAACTAGTTTAATAAAAATCTAAATTCAAATAAACTAATACAAATTCCCGAAAAATAATATAAAATTCAAAAAGTACAAATATTTAGATTATAACAATGAAATCCAAGTACGGGATTTCACATAGCTAGTTATTTCCATAATCGTTTGTATGTTTAAACGGTTACCCATAACTGTAACAGTGGAGTTTAAATGGGCGGGTAACCGCGATTGCTCATACTCGTGGGTATTTTGCCCTTCCCTACTTACAACCGCATGGAATTAATTGTGTACATCAAACATTCAAATAGGGGTACTTTAGGCATCCAAAAATTTTTTAAATGTGTAAAGTCAAACATATTAATAAATTTGCTGATGTAGAATCTAACCAATGAATTTTATTCGAGTAAAATACTTATATTGAGTTTTATGAGAAGAAAATTAAGTTTCAGTATTATAACTCATGGTAATACCAAATCATGGCTGCTTCTATTAAGAGCCCCTTCTTTTTAGCATATGATTCTTTATCCTTCGTTTTGGATTAGGATTTTCTCCCCTCTTTTCTCCCTCCCCTCCTATTTGAACAGTCATGATTCAGTCACGTCAACATCTTACATTAGTTTTTTTATAGATAGAGAAAGACAAAATGGAAAGTGTGAGGGGAGGGAAATAGAAGGGAAAAGAATCCTACTCCATTCTTTTTACTCTTGATGTTAGAAATATTTCAACGTAACAGTAAAGAACACCATCTCAGTCTTTCTTTCTTCTCTCATCCATTTTCCGTTTCCTCCTTTTTCCCACTTCCTGTGAAAATCTGGTCTCATCCTCCATTTGCCCCAAATCGATCAACTACAACATATCTACTTTTATCTCCCTTAAATACATCACATAAGAAAAATAAGAATTTACAGTCTAGTAGTATTCCTCTTCACTGGTAAATGATATATCTTAAGTTCGAATCTCGAAAATAACGAGTTTGCTACCGATTCATTCTCACTCTATTCGTTGTATTTAAAAAATTTGCGTTATATAGAAAGAGCCTCTCTTTACCCAAAAAATGAAAAAGAAAAAGAAAAAAAAAAGCCGCTAAGATAGATTTGGTCTTGGTATAGTTGAACCCATACAAAACTCCCAATAATTTCTGATCCAGTCCAATCCACTCGAAAATTCGGCTTGGTACACATAAGGACTCGAGGCCTGCATGGATAAACCGGGCTCCTTAGCCCAGTTAGATGGTAAAAGCAAGGGATAGTACCGTCATTTTAAACTGTCTATATTAGGGCTTCACTTGTTCACTTCACGCATAAAATCAGGATTCAGAATTCAGAATTCAGAAACACACAGCCCCGCCGCCTCTCGTCTATAGTTTCCCGACGCTCTGCAGCGCGGCGCCGTCACCAATTATTTCGCTTAATTCATAGTTTTTCCACTTAATTTTCAATTCTCTTGATTATGTTTCGTTTTTTTATTTATCTTTTCCAGCCAATTATGTCTTAAAAGAAAAACTTACATGATTATTTTTTATTAAATTAGTTTTGTGATGGGAAGGCGATGAAGAAGAAAACATTTCTCGATTCTGAGTGTATGTTAGCATACATGGACCAACCATTAGCTGAGAGCATACGTATTTTTGTGCGTATGCTTTCGCTGCTTGATGACAGTGTTTGTGCGTGTCTGAGCCTTCCTTTATTTTCATTTTCTTTTTAATTTTATTGCTTATCTTGGTAGTATGAATTAGGGTTTTTAATTTGATCAGTTTAGTGTTTGTGTTTTAATCTATTAATCCTTTTGGTGTTTTCCGTTTTAATCTGGGAAGGGAACAAATCTTAGAATGTAGAATTGGTGGAATTTTTATAGTAACAAGAAATATTCGCATGATAAACTATCAATTTCTTTGTTTCATATTAACGATTAAATGATCTTCAAATTCAATGAATTTTTATATGGATAAAATTTAAATAATTATAGAGACGCTTTTACTTTTGAATGATGTCTCGGTAGTGGAAAACGAAAGAAATGTTACAATTTGACATAATAAAAAAATTTTAATATGTACCACATTACAGTTTATGAACACAAAACGTGGTTTACTCATTTTATGAAGGGGTGTGATATCCGAGCCTTTTTTTACTTTTTTCACAGTTTTTTAATTTTTAACCGTCAGATCGGATAAAAATGTGCGTGGATAGTACACCCTTTATAAAAGCCGTTAATATCTAACAGTCAAAAATCATCCGAGCATAGTAAAATTTTCGGACAAAGAGATTATTGAAACCTAGAATTGATGTAACTTTTAGACGGTGGAAAGAAGTGGCAGCTCTGAAAAACCAGAAGCATAACATGCAGTCTCGTACAGTTTTGGTTGCACCGAAGCCAGTAGAGAGTGGAATTTCATTGCAAGCTGTCACTTTGATAATTGATGATGATGATGCACCAATTGGGCAAGTCCAGCAGTCAAACAAACTAAAGTGCAATTTAACATTTTACATAAGTGAAATAGTGAAAGGGTCTGAACTTTTTATAGGGGAAAAATAAATAAGTAAAACACAATGTTGGAAAATATACTAGCACCAATAGGGAATCAATCATGGAGAAAAAGAGAAATGGTCATGACAGCTAGTAAAGATACTAGGTGAACATCAATTTCGAGATATTACCAACTGCATAAGTTGTAAATCCAATTACGACAAATGGCTGAGTAAAAAAGTGCGAAACCTAACTTTTTAAAGAAAATAACAAGAGGTTTTGGGTTTGATAATTTGTAAGTTGTGAATTCGTTTGATCGTAAGCACGAGTAGGATGCAATTTCTAACCAGCCTCCTTTGAACTCAGAAAGAATGAATAACTTTGATTCACCATTAGTTGTCCTCTTTTCATGAGAAAAAAAAAATATATGTGGCTTCCTTTTGGTGTTACAATCATTCTTTTAACTTTAAGTTATTATGTTTTGCTCACCTTTAAATCAATAGAGTAGCAAGAGCATTAAACCTCTTTTCAATTAAGAGTATTTGCTTGCTGGACTCAAGATTCTGAATTTGATTCTACTTTCCCAACGTTGCGTTAAATAAAAAAGAATTAAAGCTATATCACCACTCTCCTCTTCTTATTATTTTGTTGTCCTCTCACTTTCATAGAATGTGTATTTAGTTTAGTAGAAATTCTAAGAATAATAATTAAAATTAAACTAGAGGGACTTAAATGAACTATATGACTTTGACAAAGACATAAACAATGGGTTCATAAAATGACTATTTTTAATTGCAAATCGCTCATAATCTAATGGATCTACTCATTTCAACTTCATTCATCAAATATTTTGGATCTGGTTTGTTACATAAAATTAGCATAGTTAAGATTATTCACTATATTGAATGCATTTTGAAGGAAGAAATGGATGGCCAATTTTACATTTTGTCCAAGTTAAAGATTACTCATGAAGTAAATATATCCCACCGATAAGAAATAGTCAAACCCAAGTCAATCATCTAACAAATGAGGCATTGTGGTACATTTCTAACAAGTCGGTCGTAATGCATTGTACCTACTCACATTAAGGAGTCTTTTTATGAGATCAAATCTTCTGGACCCAAAACCCTATATGGCATTCCTGTGACATATATTATTCGTTGACATCTTGCCATTCATTTAAAACTTATCTTCATTATAAATAAAAAAAAATAGGTCAAAAATACATATGTTACTCAAGTAAATAAGACATAGACGCCATAAAAATTTTGAGTACAAAAAATTTGAGCTCACTATTTATACTTTCAAGTATCTCGTCCAAACACATCTCTATCAGAGAAACCCACTTGGATTAATCAAGTTTAACCCGTAACAGTCCTCCGCAGTTACCCTGGTCCCATCACAACATTATTTTCATGAAATCCTTGACCGCATCCGGGCTTTTAAGCCTATCCTCCATAACAGGTCGGACTAGGCTAGGGCCAAACATGTGCTAAATCAGGGTCAGACTCAGTGGTGGTAGGTCACCACACTCTGTATTCCCGGGCCCATATCCAAGTAACCAAACATAGGTACTGCATGTTGGGTTGACAGCCCACAAGAGTGCACCTTGTCTCAAAGCTAGGGAGCTCCCAAACCTAATTTTCCCATTTTCTGATTTGATTACATCACTCACTGCAACAGTGCAACTGCAAAATCAACCAAACAAGACGGAGAAGAAAGTTGAAAGCGCAATGCCACCAGAAAGGGGTAAAAAAAAAAAAAAAAAAAAAAAAAAAAAAGGCCCTATTCTTATAGGGTACCCCTTCAATGATCAATCATCAAATGTGTTTTGGAAGGTATCTCTATAATATCATGATGGAAGCTTCACAACCATCACTGACTTGCCGTTGTCCCCACTGTTTTTAGGGTCTCTGGACAGAGATCGTCCTCACTAGAATTGTACAACTCCACAATCCTGCAAAAGATATACCCTCCCCAATCCTAACCAATAATGCAAATCTTAAATGGTTTCAATCATCTGTCTATTGCATTATCGGGCCTGTAGCTAAAGTGGTTAAGAGCATTTATTAAGGTCCCGTGTTCAAATATTTCGTGGTACAGATGGAACCCAAAAAGCAATAAGATGAGGTGAGATACTAACAAAGCATCAATTACTTTAACATTCATATAGGAAGAAATTATGGATACCAAACAAATCCACACTAGCCAAACTGGCTAATACCCATGCGAATTAGGATCAACATGTCTCTAGTTTGTAACCCAATAAAAAAAAAAACAAATAAAAGGATAAGGAACAAGAAAAAGAGAGAAATTAAAAAGATCACGAATGGTTACTCCAAGTTCATGCCTTGTCTCCTCAGTTTGTAGCTTTGACAATTTTACAGGGATGGAACTGAGGAACTTGCAAAGGTTGAACCTAGCACATCATCATAAATGCTCGCCCCGTCGAGACTACTCTTCTTGTTCTCACCTCCTCTCGGGCTGCTCCCTGAGCTGCTGTTTGAAAGCGAACAGAAAGTTGACTTCTGCAACACGCCAGTTGGGGAAGATCCCAACCGAGGGCTGCCATCCCACCCTTCATTTAAGAGGCTAAGCGGGGATTTTGAATTAATGCAGATCTTGCCGCCACCACTGGTGGTTTTGGTTAGGACCTCTCCTAAGGGACCCCCCATTGAATTTCCCCAAGTGATAGGTATCCAATTAGTTTGCTTCTGGCTTGATTCGCTAATGTCCTTGCTTATTCCCAAATTCATTTGGGCAGGCTCAAACTCCCGGGATAGCCTCAGCGGTGAGAGCGCAAGTTTCTCATGCTTTGGCGAGGAAGAGGATGATGAGAACTCTGAGGATGCCATAGGGATTGACATTGATAGCTGAGTCCAGTCTGATTTTACTTCTTCAGGCCAGGTAGAGACTGAGTGACAGGATTGGTCTTTGGGCCAATCATCCATGAACTGGCGAAGCGGATGATGGTCTTGAGTATCTTGATCACCGAAGTGTAGGAAAGAACCACTAAAGTCTTTAGAAATGTAAGAGTTCCTATGTGAAGGGTTGAGAAGTGAATCAGTAGAAACAAGTCCAAACTCTGCTTGGGAGGCTTCTTCCACTAGGAATTCTTGTTTCCCAATGTTATAAGTAGAATTGTTGGATTTCAGCTTAAGGGTAGGGGCAGACATCACGGAAACTCCCTGTTGCCCCTGCATCCTGCAAAACACACCATCTAATTGATTAGAATACGCCCAACACAGTGCATAAAGTAAAGTACAAGAATGAAACAGAAACAACTCTAAGAAATATGCACAGCCATTATATTTACATTACAGTTTCAACGATAAAGGTCCTAATTCAAGCATCCAAACTAGTCGGAGTAGTTACTCTCACCAAAGTAGAGATGGAATGATGGGTTCTACAAATAAAGTAAAGGAAAAAGGTTGTTTTAAATTGAAATCGTATAATAAAGCCCAGAAGGCCTAATGAGAACTAAAACAGTTAAGGAAGCTCTAATTTTTCACCTGTTGACAAAGGCATCTGCAGAAGGATTGGCAGCAACAGCAGGCTGCAAGCTTTTGAATTGCTGCTGCGCGGTTGTGAGGCTGCTGGATGCACCACTGCTTGGCATCACTGACGTTGACATTGACGAATTCATAGGTACCCTCTTTGAATTACTGGTCCCAGAGACGGCCTGGCCAGGCTGGCCTTCCACAGGCTTTCTTGAACGATGGCGTCCCCTGTTGATGTGCCTTTCACAATACTTCTGATCTGCAACAGCATCTCTCGAGCAACGCCATTTCTTCCCATCTGTTCGGCGACACCTCCCAGGTTCAGGATCGTTGTTGCCAGAAAATCCCAGATGGTAAGTGCCCCACGCTACTATATCAAGATCAAAACCCCAAACATACATATGCATAGAACAAAAGACAAATCAGACAAAAGGGTAAAACACGAAGAGCACAATTTCTGAATCAAACCCAGCATTTACATTCTAATTGCAAACACTATCCTGGACTAAACCTTCTAACAACATTACATAAAAACTGGAAATTCCATGCTTCCAACAAACAGCAGTTTAAGAACTTAAAACACACAAATTAAATTTCAAAACGGATGGATTTTGACTAATCAAGATATCGTTTTCAATACAGATACGTTTTGACCAATCAAGATATCGTGATCAACAATAGACAGAGCTTACTTGAGGTGGGATTAGAAGAACCAGACAAGCCATAAGGGTAGAGGGATTTCTTGATAGGTATGAGCAGATTGGAAGGGACAGGCACATTTGAAGTCATGTACTTGTAGATCAAGGCCTGGTGCTCCAGCTCAATCCACTGAGAAGGAGTGAAGGGTCCTCTAGCCCCAGTAAAAGTCCGATGCATGCTCAGATTCAAGCTTCCATAACCTGAAACAAAAATCATTTGCATCAAGTATTTGTCCGATTTACTATAATTAAAAATAAAAAAAAATTAAAGTGAGTACGAACAAGTCTCTTCTGCTAGTCCTATTGTTCTTTCCCCATTTGGTTTCTATCAATCTATGAGCTGTTTCTATGACAAGACCTGAAAACTAAAATTTCTACAAAATGCCATAATGAAAAGACTCCCCTGGCAACAATTATAGCGACAACCCATCTATCAATTGCACAAAAATGTACCTGAAACGAAATCTATGCTTTCACATTCACATTTCCCCAAACCCCATGTCATAAAATCCATGTCCAACATTGACCACCAACCCACCATCCAAAAAATAAAATAAAATAAAATAAATACCTGGTGAGCCTGCGTTCCTTGGGTAAGGAGAGGGAATGGGAGTGGGATTCCTCTGGTAGTAGGCAAAGTCTCCATCTTTGCTGAGAAAGCTTTCTGATTTGTTGCTGGAAAAGCTCAGCATTTGCTCCTGCCTGTGAGACTCAGCTGGAGGAGGAAGCAGTTGAGAATTAGATCTCAGCAGAGGAGTCCCCTGGTACTGCAATGGCATTGTCTTAGGGGAATTCAAGTCTTCGTTTTTCAGCATTTTTGAGTCCCTCCAGTCGTCCTCCGCTGGCCAAGATCTTTGCTGCTTGGCGGAGGCGGAGCCAGATCCGTCGCCAACATTTTCCGCTGCCTCTCCTCCTCCGGCGTCGGGACCCACCAAACCCTCCAAACCCATCACCCCAAAATCCATTCCGGACACCTCCGCCAATCCGCAGGCGTTGAGTTCATGAGCAGGAAGAGGAGGAGGAAGAAGAAGGCGGTTCAGAGAGTTGGATGAGAGAGAAAGAGAGGCGCATCTTGTGTTGGGTTTGTTCTACTGCTTGAGTTGAGAGAGAGAAGGAGCTGGTTTTTAAAAGGAGTGGTCTTGACAAGTAAAATACAAATTATTGGAGAGAGAGAGAGAGAGAGAGAGAGAGATGAAACAGGGGAGGAGGGGAGAACAAACGCATACACACTCCCACTTCTGAGACAGGCTACCCAAGCTTATCCATCACTATTTAAAGGGGAAAATGTTGCCAATTTTTTGTCAACTATTTTTTAACATGAAAATAAAATCAAATACATCATCTGTATCATGTTTTAAACCTCTAGATATTTTGGACTCTCTGACAAATTAAAAAAAAAAAAAAAAAAGATGTTAACGCTTATTTTTCAATACATGTCATACAATGAAGCATGATATAAAAAATTTTTTGTCTCGATGTTAAGATTAGTAGATTTTATATTTACTTCCAAATTCTAAGTGGATACACATAATTAATTTGCTAAAATCTCCCTAATCCTTCTCATTTTAGAATGAACCAGCAGCGTGTTTATCAATCGGGTTTGGGATGAAATGAAAGGAAACCATTCCCAATTGAAGGGATTCCACTATTCCATTGTTAACTCAACATTTTGAAATGAAAACATGGTGGGATCCACAAGAAAATAGGAAATCAATTCCAAAATTTGAAGGAATTTGATTACCGAGATGGAAAGAAAGGATTTGACTACTAACTACAATTTAATTAGGATATGATTTGTCCGTCTTAATACCAGTTATGATATCTAATATCCTTAATTTTCCATTTAAAGAAAATTCTGAATTTATAATCCTCAATTGCTTTTTATCTTTTTGTTAAAATATGAAATATCAACTACATACTCTTTTAGTATTTTGTTGTTTTGACATAAATAGATCAAATATGTCAATGAGATACCTGTACTAGTACTAGCTAAAAATAAAGTCCTCAAGAAAATTAATGAACTGGAATATGTAAATATATATATATATATATATATATATATATATATATGTACGGGCATTTTATCTTAAAGAATTTGTTTTTTTTTTTGGGTAAAAATAGAGATTAGTTGCGGGGACCATTCCATATCGAATTTCAACTCGAACTATTTATTTTTCAAGTTGCACTTTCTAGATCATCTCTACAAGATATTAATCAAATAGAAATGTTTGAGACATATAATTGAGTTCAATGACACTGACGAACATTATATTCTAAAAAATATTGAAATTTCATCATGACAATCAAATGAATTCGGATTGATTTGATTTTTTGGCAAGAGTGATCTATGAATGGATACTTAAAAATTAGACAGTTCAGATTGTTAAGATTCGATGTGAAATGGGCCTTATAACTAGTCATCATTTGTCATATATATATATATATATATATATATATGACAAGAATCCACACTAGTAGTACTTGATGCAAATTCAAATGTTATATGTGTGCAGTTCATTTATGCACGTTCAGAAATGAATAGGCATTCATGCATGCATGGAACTTGTTTTGTAATCAGCTTACATTTACAGTTGTGGAGTACCAATGGGGAACAAATGGTTTCGAAAACAATTCTATATAAATTCGATGAAATAATAACAAAAGATAAGACTTTTCCTTGATTCAGAGAACCTTATCTGCCACCCTTGTGTTTTTGTTAATTAATTAGCCTCACATGAATTTTTCCGTAAAGGTTGAGACTGTTAAGGCGTTACTATACATTTATAAAATAGATATATACCATTCTTAAACAGCTAATTAATCGTATCTCCATAACCAAACAATTAGGTCAAGATTATGAATGTACATAATGAATATTTGATGGTCTCACCTAAATTTTATCGTCAAACTAAAGGTGTTAACATGTTACCTTAGACAACTTGTTGTACCATAAAAGTACTAACCAAACAATCTAGTCAATCACACGATGATGGAGAGGGGGAGGTTGAAATATTTCAATGAGTTTTCTCGGTCTTCATAGGGTTAGACAACAAAGCCACCAGCTGTTCCCCTTTAAAAAATAAAAAATAAAAAACCATTACTAGTATGTTAAAGTTTCCTGTTTACTTTAATTCATTACTCCAAATCTATTTAATTCAAAACATCCACAATCTCATTAAATAAATAAATGAAGCCTCCCTCATTTATTTTCCTATCTTCATCTTCACTCTAAACACTTCAAATTCATTTCACACAAAATCTAATGATTAATTTGTGAGTTAAAAAGTAAAAAGACAAAAATCTGTGAGGGCATTGATGTCACTTCACAAATTTATCAAGCCTCTGTCGTTTTGCGTAACAACATCAGATAGGGGTATTCTTGTCTTTTACCCAAAAATAGTCCGCTAGGGTTTCATGTTCGAGTTTTATCCGTCACCATTGGCAATTGGCACGGACTGTTTCGTATGGTTGCATGTTAAAACATGTTTGGCGACGTGACCCTCCACACCCTCTAACCTAGACCACTCACATCCCTTCTTCACTAACCTCCTTTTTGCCACCCTTCTCTTTTATGATTTGATAGGGTTCCGAGTTTGCTTCATATGCCCCCAAAAACATTCAAGATTATGCAAGCATGGCCTCTAAACATCTTGTTTTATTAGAGGGAGGTTAATCACAATAGTTGTGCGTCAACAACTCTGAACCGTTAATTACATTATCTAACAATCAGTGTATCATAGCAATTATGTGCTTTTGAACCTTCCTTGTTATATATAATATACCTCAAGATTGGCCTCAAAACTATCTCTTTCCTTTAAATAAATACTAATTATGAAGTAACGTCTAAAACACACTTGAACAATTAGTGAGTCGTTGATTAAAGAGCTAGCTAACAATCAACGAATCGTAGTAATTTCGCACTTTTAAACCTACCTAAAAATAACATGACTAAAAGGCTCAACCAACGAGTGACCAATTTTGATCTTATCCAAAACAACTAGCATCCAAATCCTTCGATAAATTTCTGGAAAGCCAAGCGTGTGTTGTGCATCCGCATACTTAAAAGACAAAAGTCGCAATAAAACTGAAACAATTGCATGTCCTGTGGTTTCGACATGTCTTAGCCATGTATTACGTTCGGCTCATCACCAAAGACAAATCTTCTTAACTGCATCCCGAAACCAAAAGCTAGTTTTTCTATTTTGATGGACAGCTGGTGTCCATGCAACCAAATGTTACCAAAACTGTTGTTTACCACCTTAAATGCATTTAAGTTGTTTTTATACGACTAACGAGTCGGAGAATAAATTAATATTTGAACTTATCTTTTACGATATTTAAATTTATAATTTTTTTTATTTATAAATTAAAACCAATACTAGGAGACCATAATGATTTAAGTGAGTGAGATTATGGTTTAAGAGTTTAATTTTTATATTACTGTATCACACTCAATTTTCGACCACCGTGCAAGGTCTTACTTATCAAGAGAAATACAATTAAACAGTACTAAGTAACACTCAGTGTTTAAAGTATCAGTATCAGTGAAAATATCAATATGCGAATTTGTAGAAATACCGACGGATATTTAAATATCGATATCGATATCAGTTACTTTCAATGGAAATAATGAAAATTTAAAATGAAACTTTAGGATGTCAAACATTAGTTTGGACAAAATATAAGATTTTTTTTTTATAGTTAACATTTGTGTCAAAAATATCAACAATATATGTCGATTTCAGCTTAAATTTAAAAAAATTTCTTTTTTTCTTTTTATAATATTTTTATAGGTTGGTGGCATAACGGACGTAATGGGTTTATTTTTTGTATTAAGTGTGATGACATAATGCGGGGGTGAAATGAGCAGTGTGTAACTGTTGATTACCCCATAAATGCCACTGTTAAGACGCACTCCTAATCGGATTTGGATCCTCGGCAGATCCCTTCCCTGAGGATCCTAAGGATCAACGAACACGGACCGTTGGTTAAAAATCGTACGGTCACAATTTTTTTCTTTTTTATATTTTTCACTTAAAACGATAATGCTTTACTTTTAAAAATATAAAAAATATTTAATTAAGACCGCACGATTTTATCAACGATCCATGTTCGTTGATCCCTATGATCCTTAGGAAGGGGATCCGGTTAGGATCCAAATCCCTCCTAATCAATGGGCAGCATGCGTGGGTAGTAATTTTATTAGCTGAGTTGCTAAGCATGGAATAGGTTAGGCTAGGGGTAGGTATGGTTTGATGTAGTTCGGTTTTGAGGTAAAATTAAAATTAAAATTGAAACTTATTACAGTTTGATTCGGTTCAGCTTGACAATGGGAACTGAAGTAAAACCGAATCATTTGATTTGGTTCGGTTTAGTTTCAAAAAGTTTTGGTTTCGATTTGGACCTAACTTATAGGCCAATTAAAAAATAGAAAAACTAACCAAAAATCTAAAAAAACTTTAGTTTTAATAAAAATTGACAAATAAAGGTGTATTGAATAGTACCAGGAAAAGGTAAAAATGTGGTTTTTCATTAAAATGAACAATATCAGGAGTGTTTCATAAAAACTCCCTTAAAAATTAAGATACTTTATAGGCCTGTTTCGATTTGGGATTCTCAATTAAAAATAAAAATAAATAAATTATATAGTTTTTTTTAGTTTGTTTTGGCCCCCAAATGGGAAAGAAAAATAGTTTACAGTAAGTAAAACCAAAGTTGATAACCATTGTACTAAAATTCAAGAAAATATCTTTTAGATTTGTTTCAAAATCCAAAGTAAAAAACAAATCGCAGCAACCAATAATCACTCCAAATTCATGTATGGACTCCACCAAATAACCAGTTACACCCCCAACACCTAATTTGCTAACTAAATTAAATAATATTTTATATTATGCGGTTAGGTTTGGTTTCGATTCAATACCAAATATTAGGAACTGAAACCAAATCGTCATTTTAGCTCTCGGTTCGGTTTCAAACCACAACCCTTTCAAAACCGCAAAAACCCTGTAGAATATTACTCTCGTCATACTTAACCCCAACTAAAATAAGAAGGGTTCGGACAATTTTGACCTCTCCATTTTGGCTTAAGTAAAGGGACCGGGGTAAGTAATAAGGGGTTTGGTATGGGGATTTTGATCTCATTCATGTATCATACGGTGTGTTGATTCCATTTAGGCGAGTGGTAGTGAGGGGAAAGTGGAGTAAGCAAGCTTTAAGAGATAGGGGATGAGACCAAAATATGCATTGGTTGTTTCAAGACAGGTTGAGGACGTATGTGAAAGTACGAACACTTTTGTTTTTTCATACGATTTGTAAGACGCTAGTACTGATACAAAGTACTCCTCATCATTTATTTGTGTCCATCACTATACTGTACATGGTTCAAAAAATTTAATGGGCTTGATCCCGGGCCCCAAGGGACAAAGAAAGCGGGAGAGACTCGTGTAGTGAGAGAGACAAAGAAATAGCTAGTCGGGAGTGTAAAAGACGAACCACCGGTCAATAGCAGGAGGTAAAGCGGTCGCTCAGTGTTACTATTGGTGCGAGTAGTAAGAAGTCTTGGGCTCGAACCTATTCGGTCGGGGTTTACTATCCGATTTCATCTGTGTTTTGGTTTCAATTTACCAAAAGAAGCGGGTGGGGTTGTTAAATAGACTTGCCAAAAAGTCATTGGCAAAGATGAAATAACACGCTATTGTTTTATCCAAGGTCATGATCTTTGTCTTAAAAAGTTGCTATCTGGATATTAGCCTTATTTAGGTGCTGAAGAATCATAATTCAAAGCATGTGGCCTACGTAAATGTTTTCCTACCTTTGGTCCTATAATGCTATTATTCTCCTCTATTAGGTTTGCATTAAATTATGGCTTTTACTAGAATATTGACTCATTTACATTTAATGCTATAATTGATTCGGCCACTCAAACAAACTCTAGCTACGCCCTAATTAGAACATTAACACATAAAACATTTATGGTGTTCCGACGTACCATATATTTTAAGTATTTTAACTTTTAGATCTTAATTTTTATGTTTTTGATCAAAATTCTCATCATTAAAATGCTCTTAGTATTAAATACTCTGAAGCACCATAAAAATATGTAAAAATATGTGAACTGTAGACATGTGTATTCTCTTCAAGAGTCACCAATTACTCATCAACTCTTGTTCAATGATGTGTTAAATAAAAAGCTTGTCAAGACATCATTTTTTTGGGGGTCAAACAAGACCTCACTTATTGATGATAAATAAGGTTGAAACTCGCTACTTAGTGGTATAATTTAGTGTTGTTTATCTCTATTTGTAAATGGTAGATCATAAGATTAATATTTCCAAACTACCTTATTTTCGAATCATTGTATATGAAACTCTCTAATCAGGTAGTATCCACCTAGCCCATTGCTCGTACCGCATTTTTCATTCGAAGATTGCACCATCTGTTTATTCGTTCTACCACGCGACACAATTTAATTAATGTAAGTACACACAGGGATCCTACGATGGGGGTTGATTAAAAAAGTATCAAGCTCGAAAGGTTTGAGAGTAGTGAGGATGCGTCGTATAAGCTCAATCCTTTTGAGATGGGAATAAAGGCATGCTCTGGTGTTGGCATGGCCCATCGTGTGTTTTGCGTCAAACTTGACACAATTTTAACATGCGATATGAACTCGATGTCATGTACAAAAATTTTAGGCCTAGTGATTTGCAAATTAATAAAAGTAGTCCATGAATTTGTACATCATCAATTATTTTGATCATTCTGTGAAAAAATACTATTACGTAAAGCTAAAATGACAAAAATACTCTCAATTGTTGTGGTCTATTTTATTTGACAAGAAGAGAGAGGATCGGCGGCACAAAGAGAGAATAGAGAGAGGTATGTTTGAAGGGTTGTGTAGAGGATGTGTTATTCCTCCTACGCAATGCCTTTATTTATAGTAATAAGGGAGGGAATAAATCCTTCTCCTCCATGTACTACAAGTCCTAATAAGGAAGAATAATTAGAATCAAATATAATCTAGGATTTATACAATCACACTTAAATAACATGTTTATAACACTCCCCATTGAGTGTATAACTACTCAAGTAGATTCGGTGTCATGTAGAGTTGAGGAAGTTGACTCGTCAGCACTGATTTTGAGAACACGCTAGTCTCAAATAAGGTAGGAACTTGCATAAGGAAGCAAGTCTCACAAAAAACCCGAGTAAGGACAAAATTCATAGTCTAAGGAAAAATGCGTGAGAAATGCAAAGTCAAATGAAACGTCTACGAGACGTCATCAGGGATATGATCAACCCAAGGTGGGTGCCTCGTCAAAACCTCGTTAAGTAGCAAAAACCCAGTGGGAAAAATGCTCTTAATCGTAGAGAAAAATAATACATTAAGATCAAGCAAGTATAATTCAGCATACTTCTCCTGAGTTTGACATAAATCCAAAGAGAACTAACAATATTACAACTCAAAAAGTTTACATATACAAATTCCTTGAACAAGTTTCTGAAACGTCGCATTCAGTAGTGATATGGTGAAGAGGTAAGCCAAATTGTCTTGTAAACGGATTTGTGTGACTTCAATCTTCTGATGCTCTTACCGTTAATGTGAGAAGAAAAACTTTGACGCTGTGTGCTTGATGTTGTCTCCTTTGATGTAACCATTCTTGAGTTGTTCAATGCATGCTGCGTTGTCTTTATAGATCGTCATCAGGACATCAACGACAAGGTAAAGATCGCAGAAGCTTCGAATATGACCCATAACTGCTTTCAGCTAGAAGCATTCCCGAGTTGCTTCATGCAAGGTGAGAATTTTAGCATGGTTAGATGAAGTGGCAACTAAGGTCTGTTTAGTTTACCTCCAAGAGATTGCGGTGCCTCCAACGGTAAAGATATCACCCGTTTGAGATTAGATAAGTATCTTGCCTCGGCATAACTAACAAGGTGAGAATCGACTCGAGGTAAGAGGGTCCGGCATCACTCGAGGATTCGTAGAGATAGGACAAGCCCAGATCCCTGGTACCCTTAAGGTAGCTGAAGATGTCTTTGACACTAGTTTAGTGTTTGCGTATTGGTGCATTACTGTATCTTGCCAACAGATTAACAACGAAGGAGATGTCGAGTTTAGTGCATTGAGCTAAGTACAATAAAACGCTTATCGCAATTAGATAAGGAACTTTAGGCTCCAAAATCTCTTCATTATCCTATTTCAGATAGAAGGGATCTCGTATTGCATCTAGCGATCGAACGACCATATGAGTACGCGAACGCTTCGTTTTATCTTCGTTAAAGCAGTGCAACACATTTTGAGTGTAGTTTGATTGAAGTATTAAGACTTTATCCGAATGGTGCTCTATCTTGAAATTGATACAGTATCGAGTCTTTCTTAGATCTTTCATCTTAAATTTCGACTTCAAGTGCACGACAGTTCTCTAAAGCTTTTCAGGAATTCCGATAAGGTTTATGTCATCAATATATACTGCAACAATCGCAAAATCGAAATGTGACTTCTTAATGAACACACAAGGGCATAGTTAGTTGTTCACATATCCCTAATTCGTCAAATACTCATTCAGAATGTTATACCATATTCTTCCGAATTACTTCAAACTGTAGAGTGAACACCTCAGCCAAATTGAGAGTGTGTTCTTAGTCTCGGCTTTGCCATAGCACGATATTGTCCACTTTGAGCCTTGACCATGCCCTCGCGGTTTTATTTCCGGGAACTCACACGAGAACTTTCCAGTGGGTCACCCATCTTAGGAATGCTTTCGCCCGAACTCGCTTAACTTCGAAGTTCCGATGGAACCCGAAGCTAATAAGTCCCTAAAAAGCCTCGTGCTATATGAATGTGGCATGTATATAAAAGGCACATCACCCCCTCTCTGTTGGTCGATGTGGGATGTTACAATCCACCCCTTTAGGGGCCCGACGTCCTCGTCGGCACACTCGTACCACGTGGCAGAGTGGCTCTGATACTATTCTATCATGTCCCAGTCTCAGTTCTGCCGTAGCACGATATTGTCCGCTTTGGGTCCCGACCATGCCTTCACAATTTTGTTTCCAAGAACTTATACAAGAACTTCCTAGTGGGTCACCTATCTTGGGAATGCTTTCACCCGAACTTGCTTAACTTCGAAGTTCCGATGGAACCCAAAGCCAATGAGTCCCCAAAATAACTCTTGCTATATAGAGGTAGGCATGTATATATAAAGCACATCACCTCCTCTCCGTTGGTCAATGTGAGATATTACATTTGATCCAATCAATGTAAGTTCTTTGGGAACTTTCATATAAATTTCCGTATCAAGATCCCCATAGAGATACACAGTTACTACGTCCATCAGTTGCATACTTAGTTTTTCGGAAACTACCAAATTGATAAGGTAGCGAAAAGTAATCACATCCATAACGGGTGAATAAGTTTCATTATAGTTAATACTGGGGCGTTGTGAGAAGCCTTGCGCAACAAGACAAGCTTTGTAACACAGAATTTCGTTATTCTCATTACGATTTCAAACAAAACTCAGTTGTAGCCAACGAGCTTCACATGTGGAGGAGTAAGAGCTACATGTCCAAACACCTTACATTTCGCAAGCAAATCAAGTTCGACTTGGATTACTTGTTTCCAGTTTGACCAAATAGTTATACGTCAACATTCATCAATGGAACGGGGTTCAGTGTTATCGTTCAACATGATCTCAATAGCTATTGCATATGTTAATGCATCATCGACAATCATCTCATTTCTACACCAAACATCATCCAAGCTAGCATAATGGACCAAAATCTCATGATTCTTGGGTAGATTCGTCTCTTGAATGATGCTTTTGTAGTCTAGAATTTCCTCATGAATTGGATAGAACAAATAAGCGACAGTCGGATTCACGGTAGACTCTTCAAGGGGCCTGTGCCATAGGTTTCCTCTTTCGGGGGTATGAATCATTTGAACCAAGTAGTCTGCCATGGTTATGTGTAGGGACAGAGGGTTGGCTAGCCACTAATGTAAGTGGATCGGCCAAAGTAAGGTCCCGAGCCTCCAGGAGGAAGTTTGTCGTACATTTGGTACATTCATCTTTGCAGGCACATTCGTAGCTGGAATATGTGATCTTTTTACTCGCTCTAGATCTGTGAAAGCTTCTGGCATGCTCTGAGCTACGCTCTGAAAATTTAATATACGCTGCACTTCAGTTTCAAACTGAGCGGTGTGGGGATCTAAATAAGACAAAGTAGGAGTCGTCCACGATAATTCGCGTCGTTCTTCAGGAACAGTGATGTTCTTATCTTCCCTTAACAACATGAAGATTGTATTATAGAAGTGACAATTCGTGAAATGAGCAGTAAACAAATCGCCTGTCAAAGGTTCTAAGTAACGAATGATCGAAAGAGAATTAGATCCTACATAGATTCCCATCATTAACTGAGGCCCCATTTTTGTACGTAAGGGCAGCAAAATCGGCACATAGACAACACAACCAAAAACATGCAGATGCGATATGTCGGGTTCATATCTAGTAACCAACTGAAGGGCCCTATATGGTTGGGTCGCAGCAAACCTCAGGTGGACCAACATGGCTTCGTGCAATATTGCATAGCCCTAAGCAGCGATCGGGAGCTTGGTACGTGTGATCAACGATTGAGTAATCATTTGTAAGTGCTTAATGAATGCCTCTTCCAGGCCATTCTGGGTGTGAACATGGGGTACTGGATGTTCAACTTCAACCCCAAACAACATGCAATAGTCATCAAAAGTTTTAGATGTGAATTCTCCAGCATTATCCAATTGAATAGATTTGATCGGATAATCAGGGTGGTGAACCTTGAGCTTGATAACCTGAGCCAACAGTTTGGATAATGTAGCGTTCCTTGTGGATAATAAGCACACGTGTAACCAACGTGAGGAAGCGTCAACCAAAACCATAAAATTTCTAAATGGTCCGCAATGATGGTTAATCGGTCCACAAACGTCCCCCTGAATTCTTTGTAGAAAAATAAGAGGATTCGAGTGAATCTTGTTAAAAGAAGACTTAATAATAAGTTTTCCCATTAAGTAGGTTTGACATGCAATTCCTGGAATCAAACCTAAATTATGGGTTAATGGATGCGCGTGTGATGATTTGAGGATACAACGCATTGTTGTTCGTCTAGGATGTCCCAAACGATCATGCCAAAGTGTAATTTCATGTGCGGTCCCTGAGGTAGGGCCGGCCACATAGTAGCTCTCTATAGGGCGTATAGTCATAGTATATAGACCACTCGGGATATGCTTCATCTTCTCTATAATACGATTTTAACCATATTCGTAGGAAGTGATGCACATGAATTAAACTTCATTTTCTACATAGGTTTCATTGTTGTAATTATTGTCTCTAATGCCCTTGAAACTCAACAACGTTCTTCCGGAATGTGGAGAATAGAGTGTCTTGATGCGAGATTTATACGCACACAAATTAAACCCTCTTTTCGTCAAATTGTAGTATATGTATAAGTAGGGATCGTTCTAGACCGGGGATTAGGAGGGATTGTTAACCACTTGGATTTGACTCAAAAACGTAAAATAACAATATGAAACACTATACTAGACTCAAAGAATGCAAAACTAAACTTTAAAACACTAAAACAAACGAAAAGACTCAAACATCACCCAAAACACTCAAAACTGCCTTAAAATCACTTTCTGGGCAGTTTTGAGCACTTTGGTGAATTTGGACGAATTTATGTAACAAATTTAATCACAACACTTATAAACACAAACTAAATTGATTTCTAACTAATTCGACAAGAAAGTAAAGGGGGATTTTGGTTTTGACGAATTTAAATTAAAAGAACAGATTGTAAGTAAAAACAGATAGTAAAGATGAATGTGATAAAATGGAATGAATGGATGATAGAATAGCTAAGGGGTTCATCTCCACACATGTTACACTTGCATAATAAAATGATTTCCAATTGCATTTCAATAAACCATGAATTCTCAACGCTCCAAGTTAATTAGGTCCGCTTAAATTAACTTTCAAATCTTCCTAACGTTATTGAATTGGATGATTGCATACGACAACCCAAAACATTCCCCACAAGTCCCCTACATGATTGCATAATAGAGATACAAGCAAGAATCATTACGCTCTATAAAAATTATAAGTGTTGACGAGGCATTCGTTACTATGGAATACGCATGAAACTTATGCCAAGAATTCGTTTAACGCGATTGTTTATAAGCAACCTCCACTACTTGTGAATATAAGTTCGTAACTATTAGGTGAAACTCACTTATATTCTAGCGTCATATTCATGCATGAAAATTAAGTGTGCACTCTCAATAAACATACATAAATAAGTTATCAATCAAACAGTTAAACGAATTGAATCCACAACTTATGAAACGCAATTAGAAGTAATCAAATCAAAATGTTAGCATAAACATATATTTCGAATCCCCCCCTAGCCAAGGGGGGTTTAGTTCTTCATAACTTTGAAATCAAAGAAACACCTAAACATTCCAACAACTCAAACTTGAATTGTATGAACGTTTAGGCCCTCTTCTCTTCCATTCCTCATTCGTACAAAACAAAGAGTATTGAAATTAAACATTGAAATCAAAGAAACACCTAAACATTCCAACAACTCAAACTTGAATTGTATGAACGTTTAGGCCCTCTTATCTTCCTCTTCGTTGTAGCACAAGGTCTAAGGATAGTTTGATGGTGTGAGTGGTTTGGGGAGTGGTTGGAGTGGCTGCAATGGAGGAGAAAAGTGTTTTGGTGGCTGCTGCAAGGGTGTGGAGAGGTTTTGACGAATTTCTGGAATGGAAGAATGAATGAATTTCTGAATATGGGAATGAGTTTTGTGGCTGCAATGGGTGCTTATTTATAGGTGAAGAAAGGGGTGAATGTGCATGTGGCTGATTTGTGGTGCAATGATGAAAGGAAATGTGCATGTGGCTGATTTGTGATGCAATGATGAAAGGCAAAATGCATGTGGCTGATTTGTGGTGAGTGGGAATGCAATCTGAAATGGGAGAGCATGTGGATTAAAGGGGGAATGCATGTGGCTGCAATGGATGAATGATTATGAATGCATGTGCAATGTTTTGGGAGAAAATGGGGAGTGCATGTCAATGATGGTGTTTGGTGCTGAAAATGAATGTGTTTGCATGTGAATTAAAGCTAGGGTGAATGATGATGAATGCATGTGGATTAAAGAGTGAATGGTGGCTGCAAAGTGAATGAATAATGAAATGGGAAAGCATGTGCAAGGTTTTGGTGTGAATGATTGAATGTGCATGTGGCTGCAATGGATTAGGAATCCTTCAATTTCGTCCATCCTCTTGGCTCCAAGCATATGATATCCATTCCAATCTCTAATTTGCTCCAAAAGGCTCCAAAAGGCATCCTTTTGCATACTTTGCCCTTAGAACCTGAAAACACACAAAAGAAGCATAAAGGACTAAAATAACTAAAGAAACATAACGTAAATGCACGAGAACAAGCCATTTAAGTCGCATGAATATGCTCCTATCATGTCTCATCAATGATTAAAATTGTACTATTGGACAACATTATACGTGCCGTACCATATCCTTCGATTAGGTTGGATGGTCCTGAGAGGGTTGTCAAAGGTGTATTTTTAGGTATGAAGTTAGCGAAATAAATGTGTTCACGCAAAATGGTGTGCATGGTTGCACTATCTACCAGACAACTAAATTTCCTACTAATCATACCTAGAAATAAAAATTAGTTTGAATTGGTCACATGCATAAAAGTTCTAAAAACAAATATCCATTCAAAATAATTTAAGTATTCAAGGATGTTAATTAAAAAAACTTAATATCCAAAAACAAATCACCCACAAATAATCCAAACATAAAGGAAATTGCTAAAAAATTAAACCAAAAAAACAAGGAGGGGTCAGCCACTAGGTGGAATTCGGCCCCATTGTTCCAAATAACAACTAAAAATAGTTCATGTTTAAGATTCTAATATTCCATAAGGGCAATATCCTCCTGAAAGTTAGAAACCTCAATCTTGGTACTCTTCGGTTCATTCACTTGCACAAAGTTTGATTTAAACTTCTTACGACAAGAATGATATTCAGTTACAACCTTCTAAGGAGCACGGCAAACATGGGACCAATGGTCCATTAACCACAGCAGTAACATATATCCGCAACCATGGTTTCAAGTGCTTCGCCCTTATTCTTGAAGTTTAGGGCCTTAGGAGCGGGGTTAGGGAGCTTTTGGGCTAAGTTTCCCCCCTTAGGTGGGCCTTGGCTCTGTTGACCTTGATGGGGTGGCTTCTGGTCGCCCCTACCATGCGTATGTTGGAATTTTAGGCATTGATTCATGCTATAGTGTGCTTCAGGCACATCAGTCGTCCCAGTAGGTCAAGCTTTATGGTTTTTCATTAACAGTTGATTCTGTTTTTTAGTGAGAAGTAAACTAGAGATCAAATCCAAAAACTTGGTGAACTTCTGAGCCTTATATTATTGCTGCAGGATAATACTAGTGGCAAAGAAGGTTGAATAGGTCTTCTTTAGGAGATCCTCTTAGGCCAAGTTCTCGTTACAAAACTTGAAAAGTGATCGGATTTGACAAACTTCAGAATTATATTTATTCACAGACTTAAAGTCTTGGACGTGCAAATTCTGCCAGTCATGTCTTACTTCAAGCAAGAAGATGTCATTTTGGTGATCAAAACAATCAACCAAAGCGACCCAAAGTGCTCGTGAATATTCCTCAGCAAGGTACTCGGTTTGCAGTGCGTCATGAATATGTCTTCGGATGAAGATCATGGCAATGGTTTTCTCAGCTTCGCTAACCTGGTTGTCTGTCTCATCTTCAATGGCGGGACATAAATTCTTTGCAGTTAGGTGGAGCTTCACATCTTGGACCCACTTGAGGTAGTTCCTTCCAAAGACCTCTAAAGCGGTGAAGTCGAGTTTGTTCGAACTCGACCTGTCCCTATCAAAAAATAAATGGACAAGAATGTGGTTAGTGTAGACATCAAAATTTCAGTGAAATGAATGTTGACCAATAATTAAAATTTCAACGCTCACATGTCACATAAATTTTACATGTAGCGTGTGACTCAACGAAGAATCAAAATAAATTGGAAAAGTCATCAAATAGGACACGTGTCAGTACCTGGCAGAAATGATTTATTTCATCTGATTATTTAAATCCAAAAATCAAGTTTTGGAATTCTATAAATAGGAAGCCAAGGCATTCATTTTGAAAGAAGAAAAAGAAGGGAAGAAAGAAAGAAGGAAATTTACATTACACCAAAACTTTGAAGCTTTGAAACTCTAAAGCTCTCAAGCAAATCTCGAAGGACCAAGAAAGCTATCTTCGTTCTTCGTCAAATCTGAAGAGAAGTGTTCATCATTCATCATCCGTTCATCCTAAGATCAAGCCCCAACGACCCTTTGGATCAACAACCTCAACAAATCCACACATCCAATCGTTCTTCAAGATTAAGCCCAAAAGCCCTTGAAGATCCGCTCATCCATCAGTCTTCAAGATCAAGCCCAACGCCCCTTGAAGATCCGTTCATCAACCGTTCATCCTAAGATCAAGCCCCAACGGCCCTTTGGATCAACAACCTCAACAAATTCACACATCCAATCGTTCTTCAAGATTAAGCCCAAAAGCCTTGAAGATCCGTTCATCATCCGTTCATTCAAGATCAAGCCCAAAAGCCCTTGAAGAAATCCACACAACCATTATTCAAGATCAAGCCCCAACGGCCCTTGAAGAAAGTGTTCATCGTTCATCCTAAGATCAAGCCCCAACGGCCCTTTGGATCAACAACCTCAACAAACTCATACACCCATTCTTCAAGATCAAGCCCAACGCCCCTTGAAGATCCATTCATCAACTGTTCATCCTTAGATCAAGCCCCGACGGCCTTTTGGATCTACAGCTCGTCCACAAACCTACACCCTACGAAGATAGAATCAGAGGATCAAATTACAAAGAGATTGTAACCCCAAAATCATTAATACAAAATATATTTTGTACACGGCATTCTTGTTTCTTGTTGCAGGAATTTTTTGTGTTTACAAACTTGGCACGCCCAGTGGGACAATCTCTACCTCTCATCTTTGTCTCCGTTCAAGATATTCAAGCACAGTCCATGGCTTCAAACAAAGAACAAGTCATGACTATCGGCACTACCTCCATTGAAAAACAGCTGGTTCAGATGAAGGAAACAATTGCAAGGCTGATAAAGACTGCAGAGGAGAAAAACTTGCAAACCGCCGAACTCATCAACCGTCTGGAGGCGCAACATGGTGTCATAGTGAAACCAAGCTCTCTTCCAACTAAGAGAACCGAAGAAGGCTTCAACCCAAATGCCTACGAACTCATGTCAAAGGCTAGGCATGACTTTGCTTCCTCTTCAAATCTTGGAAAGAAGGTTTCGAACACCGTCAACGACAAAGATCGCGACCTCATCGAGACTCAAAAGAAGTTGAAGGAGCATGATTATGGAGTTGACAACAACAAAGCTGGACTTGGCTTCACACCAAATGCACCCGTGAAGATTTCAAGCAAAGCGAAGAAAGCTAGCGCTCAACACATCAGCGTGAGCATTGAACAAGACCAAGAAGAGCCTAAACCCTCCCCTCGGACGTCGGTCTTCAATAGGATGAGCCATTCAAGCTCCAGAACTTCAGTGCTTAATCGCATTGGTGGTCAAGACCGAACCTCTGTCTTCAAGAGGCTTAACGCGCCGACATCCCAAAGCTCTGTTTTTGAAAGGTTGTTAAAGCCTAAGAAACAAAGCAACACAGCTATCTCTCCTCTGCGACGATCAGCTTCAGAAAGATTTGAAGATAATGGTAAGCCTTTTGGAAAGAGGAAGACAACACCAAAGGAAGAAAAGCTCGATGGGTTAGGAGAAAAAGACGACGCTTGAAGCTTGATTCCTTCAAGAATGAAGCGCCAAGCAATCCTAGAGGTCGACACAAAAGGACCACTGAAGGTAAGGAGGCGCATCATCGTCCACACTGGCAAATCTTCATGCCAACAAACTCAAGAGAACGGCACTGAAGAGGAGATCCAAGATGTTTTCTACATCACGGTTCAAGAAGGTAAAGAAGACGAAAGCCCGAGGAAATACTCAGAGTCCCTACTCTCCGACGCTGATTCGAGCGGCAGTACAACCATGCAAGTCATGACCACTGGAGCAACTTCAATCGAGGAGCAGTTAGCTCAGATGAATGAAGCAATCGCAAAGCTCACACGGACTGTGGAAGAGAAGGACTTGCAGATTGCCGCACTTGTCAACCAACTAGATGCGCTGCCCGACGTGAAAGTCGACCCAAATATTGGTCTATTAAAGAAAGAAGGCGACGAAGAAGAGGAGCCACCAGCGGAAAAAGTTGAAGAGAAGCCGAAGCTAGACCAAGCAACGGCATTCATGGGATCTCTCTCTATCCAGCAGCTACAGGAGATGATCGCAAACACTATCAAGACACAGTACGAAGGAAGCTCGCATGACTCCGTATTGTACTCAAAGCCTTACTCCAAGAAGATTGATGCTTTGAAGATGCCAAGGGGTTATCAGCCCCCAAAATTCATGCAGTTCGACCGAAAAGGCAACCCAAAGCAACATGTCGCCCATTTCATTGAAACTTGCAACAATGCTGGGACGGATGGAGACTACCTCGTCAAACAGTTCGTGCGCTCTCTGAAAGGTAACGCCTTTGACTGGTACACCGACCTCGAACCCGAGTCTATGAACAGTTGGGATCAACTAGAAAGGGAATTCCTCAACCGTTTCTACAGCACTCGTCGTACTGTAAGCATGCTAGAGCTGACCAGTACGAAACAGTGGAGAGATGAACCTGTCGTCGACTACATAAATAGATGGCGTTCTTTAAGTCTGGATTGCAAAGATCGGCTTTCTGAAACCTCTGCCATTGAGATGTGCGTTCAAGGCATGCAGTGGGGACTACACTACATCCTTCAAGGCATCAAACCACGAACATTTGAGGAGTTAGCCACCCGCGCCCATGATATGGAGTTAAGCATCACCCGTCATGGGAAGAAAGAACAGATCGCCGACTACAAGAATGACAAAGTTTTGGGGCCAAAGGTGGATAAGGCTACGTGGAAACCCACCAAGGAAACAATGACGGTCAGCACAACTCCAATCAAAATCCATACACGAAGCAAGGCGATTCGAACCGAAGCTTTTCGTGATCAAGAGATACGTAAACGCACTTTGAAGGAGCTTGAGGAGAAGACTTATCCATTCCCCGACTCCGACGTGGTTGCCATGTTGAAAGACTTGCTTGACAAAAAGGTGATCGACCTACCTGAGTGCAAACGGCCAGAAGATATGAACCGTACTGACAGTCCAAGGTACTGTAAATTCCACCGCTTCATTAGTCATCTGACGGAAAAGTGCTTTGTGCTAAAAGATCTCATCATGAAGTTGGCTCAAAAAGGGATCATCGAGCTAGATCTTAATGATGTGGTGAAGTCAAACTATACCACCGTCACTTCTGGCTCTTTGAACTCAAAATCTTCACCTCAACCGTTGGGGGCATGCTCTAAAACCATGTCAGTCAAGTCAAGTGAAGTTGAAGGATGGACTTATGTCACTCCAAAGAAAATGCATAAGAAACATAGGTCTCCTCCACAAGTTCACCAATCGGAAAGGGGGCAAAGCAGCTACCGTCAACCTTCAAAGCTACATGAAAGTGTCGAGGATGATGAAGTTATGACATAAAGATCGTCCGTTGCCATCACGATGCGCGATTTCTTCCCCAAAGACTTCTTCAATCACTCAGTCAAGACTCCTTGCTATGAAGATTGCAAGGAATGCCTCTCTAAGATCGTTTGACAAATTCAAAACGCTCATCGTTCGCACGAGCCTAAAAGGTGACAACCAAAGCTCCTTGTCCTCACGAGCATAAAAGGCGACAACAAACGCTCCTTGCCTGCATGAGCTGAAAATGTAAACGGCACCAAGATGCTCCTTGCTTGCATGAGTTGAAACTGCAAATGGCACCAAAAGCTCACTGTCCGCACGAGCGTAAAAGGTGACAACAAAATGCTCCTAGCCCGCAAGAGCATAAACTGTGTACGGCACCAACAAAAAAAAAAAAAAATATATATGTATTTGAACTACATTATGACTTGATCTTTTCTTTGGAGGGGTACGTAGGCAACTCAAACATTCAATTTTCGAGTCCAGTCATATCAAAATAAAAATTAAAGGTTTCATTAAATGCTTGACTAATAAAAGTCAATTTTATTACAGGGGAAGATATTACTTTTTATAAAATTGTTACAGTTTTAAAAAAAAAAAATAAAAAATAATAATAATAAAAAAAAAAAAAAATGTTAAAGTGGGTTTGCCTACACTTAAGACCCATACCAAAAGCCCTTCAAAAAAATCCCCAAAATTCTCAAGTTTTCGATCGTCTCGATCCACCCAATTCCATGGCCACCACCAATGGCGCCTTTCCGAGAGCTGCGGACGCAGACAGACAACTTTCACCTCGCCATTTCTCTCCACTATTTGTCCACTGTATAAAACTTTAGCCACAGAAAGCAGAGCAACCCTTGTTTTTTTAACTTCTCCGATTTCAATCCGGAAGATGGCGAGGAACGGTGTCGCTTCGTGGCGGAGGAAGTCGGAGAAATTGGATCTCTCGCCGCCGTTGGTTTCGGAGGAAGCTCACGTTCTCGCCGTCGACGACAGCCTCGTCGATCGCAAGGTCATCGAGCGATTGCTCAAAATTTCCTCCTGCAAAGTGACGACTGTTGACAGCGGAAGAAGAGCTCTGCAGTTCCTCGGCCTGGATGAGGAGAAGAGCTCCACCGCCGGATTCGACGGCTTGAAGGTGGACCTGATCATCACGGATTACTGTATGCCTGGGATGACCGGCTACGAATTGCTCAAGAAAATAAAATAATCTTCCACATTCAAAGCAACTCCCGTCGTGATTATGTCATCCGAGAACGTTTTGGCGCGCATAGACCGGTGTTTGGAAGAAGGTGCGGAGGACTTCATAGTTAAACCAGTGAAGTTAGCTGACGTCAAGAGGCTGAAGGATTACATGACGACGGCGAGGGATATCGGAGTGGAAGAGAGCGGTGGAGGAATGAACAAGAGAAAGCTACGCGAGCCGTGTGATCCGACGATGCCTTCATCACCGCCGTCCATTTTTCCGTCGTCGCCGTCGTCGTTCTCATCGTCTCCGTCTAAATCCCCGTCACCTTTCGCTTCTCAAGTCACCTTCTCCTCTCGCACTCCAGCTCGTCTTCCCCCTCCTCCTCTTCTCCGCCATCAACCTCAAGGAGACTGAGCTCAGGCTTGGCCTGCCTGGGTCCCACTCTCCTGACAGAAAAAAACCATCAGGGCTTGGACTTGGGGTCTCATTTTTTGGGAAAGATTCGGAGGAGAATAACAAGCCAACTGCGTTTTCTCCAAACCCTCCAAAGAACCCTGTGTCAGGGGCAAAAAGGGGATTCTCTGACGCCATTGATGGGTGTTCTGAGAAATAGGTTTTTACCATGAGTAATGGATCTGAGGTTGATGTGGGTAAAGCAGGAGTCTTGGGTTCTCCATTAGCCAAGAAGGAGGTTTCTTCCGTTCCTCTGTCGCCAAAGCCAGCAGCTCAGTTGGAGAAGAAGAACACTCTGGCCTCTGAGCATGCTGCTGCTTCTCCTTCTTGCAAGGCACAGGTGGTAGGATGGCCCCCAAGTCGATCATTTCGGAAGAATTCCATGGCCTCTAGTCTGGCGAAAAACAACGATGACGCTGCGGGTAAACAAGGGTCCGGGTGCCTTTATGTGAAGGTTAGCATGGACGGCGCTCCATACCTGCGAAAAGTTGACCTTAAAACTTACAACAACTACACTAAACTTTCCATGGCTCTGGAGAAGATGTTTAGCTGCTTCACCATTGGGCAGTGCAGTTCTAATGGACTTCCCGAGCGAGATGGTCTGAGTGCGAGTCGATTGATGGATCTTCTCAATGGTTCTGAATTTGTTCTGACTTTCGAGGACAAGGATGATGACTGGATGCTTGTTGGCGATGTTCCTTGGCAGATGTTCACTGAGACCTGTAGGAGGTTTCAGACAATTAAGTGTGCCATTGCTGGGAAGAACTTGTACATGAGATTCACCTGCAGCACTGGTGATGTTACGGGAATGAACATGGTCTCCAAAGGTGTGCAAAACGTGTTGGATATCCTCCAGAACGACTTCCCTGACATGGATGTGATTGGAATTTCGAGCAACTACTGCTCAGACAAGAAGCCCGCTGCAGTGAGCTGGATAGAAGGCTGCGGCAAGTCAGTGGTCTGCGAGGCTATGATCAAGGGCGATGTGGTGCAGAAGGTGTTGAAAACCAACGTGGCGTCCCTCTGTGAACTTAACATGCTCAAGAACCTTACTGGGTCCGCAATGACTGGAGCTCTCGGTGGCTTCAATGCACATGCCAGCAACAACATCCACTAACTACCTCAAGCTCTGGCTGCTTCTGCACCTCCGCCATGGCTGCTGCCTTTGAATGTGATCAACAAAATCAAAGTTTGTCAACTCACACCCAAAAATCTCATCCGTCTGCTTGCCTCTGCTGCTGCCTTTGAATGTGATTGACAAAATCAAAGTTTGTCAACTCACATCCAAAGATCTCCTCCGTCTTCTCTCGGACTCGGCCTGGGTTTTCACCCACAAACTTAGCCTTGCAGATCACCATATAAAAGAAAAAAAAAATGATGGAATCTGGGTGGACAGCACCATGCACAAAAAAAAAAAAAAAAAAAAAATATATATATATATATATATATATAATAAAAACAATGATGGTGCTTCTGGAACCATGTGCAAAAAGAAAAAAAATATATATAATAAAGAAAAAAACAATGGTGGTGCTTCTGGCACCATCTGAAATATATATATATATATATATATATATATATATATATAAATGAATGGTGGATCAATGCCACCGAAAGCAAAGAAAACTAAAAAAAAATAAATAAATAAATAATAAAATAAAATAAAAAGGAATGATGATGGACGGTGATGTATATGTTTTATCTGTATTTAGCACAATATACTGAATAAAATAAAGCATGTCCATTAATTTCCAAGAAATTACAAGTGCGTACAAAAAAAAAAAAAAAAAAAGAAAAAAAGATGGAGCTTTCACAAAGGATGTTCACGTGAAGCCCCATTACTTGGCAGAACTCTAGAAGCGGAAGGCATCGGAGCAGAAGGCATCGGAGCGGGAGGCATTGAAGCTAGATCATTCCAGGCCTCAATACTGGGTGGAACGCTAGATGACCCAGGAAAAAGGTGCCTCTGGAGATAAGCCGCAAGCTTTTGACGGTCACTTTGAATTCGACCTTCAGATTCTTGCAGCTCATCAAGCTTCCTCTTCATGCCAGACGAATAGTTATTTGCAAGCACGTGCAAACTTCTATTCTCGTACTTAAGCTGTTTGATCTCCTGCTTAAGATTTTCCACCTCTGCCATCAATGATTCCACTTGACGGGACCGAGCAAGCAGGCGTTGGCCCATGTTGGACACAGAGCTCGCACACTGAACACTAAGAGCGAGGGACTCTTGAACGGCCAACTCATCGGACCGTCCTGACAGCAGCCTACTATATTTTGGAGTGAGGAGGTTCCTAGCTACTATTGTAGCTGTTGTGGCGTCCTGCATCACGGAATCTTCACCTGTAAGAGGACCGTTAGAAGATAAGAAAGAAGGGCGCCATACGTTACCTTGACGCGGCGCGCCCGTATCACTGCTGAGACTCAATTCTAAGCTAAGGTTCGATGAGTTTGCCATTTTTCAAAAGTGTTCAAAGAGAAGGGGTGGATGGAGTTAAATTTCAAAGGGCCAGAAACGATTTTCACAAATGGGCAGTCTTCAAAGTGTGCATGTTGGAGGTGATCGATACCTCTATAAAAAGCCAAGCGACACGACCACCGATTCAAAAATCTGGATTTTCCTGCGTGAAGTTCGGCGACGCGTTCGCGGCTTTTCAGAAAACGCGTTCAACTTTGTCAAAAGATATCTGACAAAGTCGAAAACACGTGGAGGCCATCATCGCAACTACACGTCTTTAGCCGACAGGCGCAAAGTTCGGCGACGCTTTCTATGCTTTTCAGAAAACGCGTGCAACTTTGTCAAAAGTGGCGCTCGTTCAGAAATCGAAGAGGCGTCGTTCAGAAATTAAAGAGGCGTCGTTCAGATATCGAAGAGACGTTTGTCGACAAGGGTAAAAGAACAGTACCATCACTTGATATTAAGAAATCCCTATATACGTCGACCTTCATCTCTTATGGCAAGGCAGACCTGAAGAAAATGCCCAACTTTTCCTCACCTCTGATGGCGTACTCCCAGCAAAGCCTTTCGAAATACTCAATTTTTTCTTCTTCCCCAAAGATGATACTAGATGCCTGGAGTATAGATGACCCAGGAGGAAACGATAGATTGAAGCATGTGCTGATTCATTCACCGCTTCTTCAAAAGCAAAGGTATCTCATATCATCAAGGTCAAAAGCAAAAGTATCTCATATCATGCTCTTTCCCTGTCCTTTTCTTTGTCCTTGTTCTTACTCGCATGGCAAAGTGAAAGAAGCAATCAGCCAGCACTTGGAGTCAGTCTTTCGATCTGGAGCCGACTGCCTGGAAGCTATTCCCTGGTTGCTTACCTAGCGTTGCTCTCGAGTAGTCATCTTCAACGGTTGATACACTTCCAGAGAAGGGACCACTTCTGCAAAGGGGAGCAAGTAAGGCAAGTGAAAATGATACGTTGAAGCATGTGGAGACAAGCAACAACTGCATATGCTGAGCTATCCTCTAACCCTCTTCAATACGAATTGGAGAGATTGAACAAAGAAACAGATAAAATGAGTAAGCTCAGACCTTCGGGGGAGACCAAAAGAATCCTGCTGCCCAGTTCAAGAGTAGCACAAAGGAAAATCAACGATTGGAGGAAACCAAAAGAATCCTCCAGTCCAGTTCAAGAGTAGCACAAAGGAAAATCAACGATTGGAGGAAACTAGAAAATCTTCCAGTCGAACTCAAGATCAAGCCTCAATGGCCCTTGAAGAAATCACAAGTCCGATTCAAAATCAAGTGTTCACCACCCTTGAATCAAATTCAACTCCAGATAAAAGGAGTAAGTTCAGACCTTCGGAGAAGACCAAAAGAATCTTCCAGCCCAGTTCAAGATTAAGCTTGTGGAAAATCAATGATTGGAGGAAACCAGAAAATCTTCCAGTCGAACTCAAGATCAAGCCTCGATGACCCTTGAAGAAATTTCCAGCCCAATTCAAGATCAAGCCTCGACGGTCCTTGGGTTGACATCTACATTAAGGGACTTCAAAACGCATCTTCTACACGTGACAAGCACATGTCTACGACGCGCCTTGAAGTGGGGGCATTTGTAGACATCAAAATTTCGGTGAAATGAATGTTGACCAATAATTAAAATTTCAACGCTCACATGTCACATAAATTTTACATGTAGCGTGTGACTCAACGAAGAATCAAAATAAATTGGAAAAGTCATCAAATAGGACACGTGTCAGTACCTGGCAGAAATGATTTATTTCATCTGATTATTTAAATCCAAAAATCAAGTTTTGGAATTCTATAAATAGGAAGCCAAGGCATTCATTTTGAAAGAAGAAAAAGAAGGGAAGAAAGAAAGAAGGAAATTTACATTACACCAAAACTTTGAAGCTTTGAAACTCTAAAGCTCTCAAGCAAATCTCGAAGGACCAAGAAAGCTATCTTCGTTCTTCGTCAAATCTGAAGAGAAGTGTTCATCATTCATCATCCGTTCATCCTAAGATCAAGCCCCAACGACCCTTTGGATCAACAACCTCAACAAATCCACACATCCAATCGTTCTTCAAGATTAAGCCCAAAAGCCCTTGAAGATCCGCTCATCCATCAGTCTTCAAGATCAAGCCCAACGCCCCTTGAAGATCCGTTCATCAACCGTTCATCCTAAGATCAAGCCCCAACGGCCCTTTGGATCAACAACCTCAACAAATTCACACATCCAATCGTTCTTCAAGATTAAGCCCAAAAGCCTTGAAGATCCGTTCATCATCCGTTCATTCAAGATCAAGCCCAAAAGCCCTTGAAGAAATCCACACAACCATTATTCAAGATCAAGCCCCAACGGCCCTTGAAGAAAGTGTTCATCGTTCATCCTAAGATCAAGCCCCAACGGCCCTTTGGATCAACAACCTCAACAAACTCATACACCCATTCTTCAAGATCAAGCCCAACGCCCCTTGAAGATCCATTCATCAACTGTTCATCCTTAGATCAAGCCCCGACGGCCTTTTGGATCAACAGCTCGTCCACAAACCTACACCCTACGAAGATAGAATCAGAGGATCAAATTACAAAGAGATTGTAACCCCAAAATCATTAATACAAAATATATTTTGTACACGGTATTCTTGTTTCTTGTTGCAGGAATTTTTGGTGTTTACAGTTAGTACAATAAAAAAAAATCAATCCATTCACATAAGAGTAGAACATTCATGTTCCAATAGACATGTATTGGTTTAAATTTACATGAAAAAAACTTAGGGTTTTCATGGATGATGTTTTTAAGGAAAACTTCAAGTTTTCAAATAAGGCATGTTTCTAGAAACTTCAGGTTTCGAAAAATAATTATGAACTTCAGATTCATATGTTCATGCAAACAAACACATATATATACACAGTATTATGCAACAAGAGAATATGCAAATAGAACTTCTGGTCTAGAATTATAATTGAATTAATTATTTGGACTTCGGGGCAAATTCAAAGTGTGGGTGAAAAAAATTATAAAACCCATAAGGCCTAGAAAATAGGCATTTCAACTCAGGGCCAAAAATAATGGACCAAAGCCCATGGGCGGGCTAAAAACATGGGTGCCGTGGTCCTGTTCCAAAAACTAGGTTGGGGTAGACACAGACCTTGCATGAAAGCAAGCCTAAGCGTCACAAATAAGTGGGCTGCGAGTTCAAGCCCAAAACAGGCTGGGATCCTGTGCAATGCGGACATGGGGAAACACCAAAGCCCAATTAGGCTGGTGTTATTCACGGGCCGGGTTTTGAGCAAAAAACCCATATGCACAAAAGTGGGTTACAGTTATAGGCCCAGATGGCATGGCCCATAATGAGGGCGCCAATCTTGTGCAACATATACACGAATTTACCAGCAACAGCAGTAGCTGAGATCCAGTGCGGTGGGAACACCGTGGCCAACAGGTTGGTGTTGGGCCGAGATGAGCGCCATAGCCCAAAGGGCTAGAGCTTTGCCGAGAGACAAGCCAAGCCCAAGTAGGCTTGGGTTTTTGATCTAAACACCCTATCGCGAGCTGGGTGAACTCACCAGAAAAGAAGATCGGTGCCACCGCTTCAAGCGATCGTGTCGTGGTGCAAAAATCAAGGCGAAGGTTGTGGGTTCGACAACAACCCATAAGTTTGAACAGAGAGTGAAAAATTCTCGAAGTTGTATAACTTCAGAAATTTTTTATTTGAATTTCAAAGAAAAACATCGAATTTCAAGCAAGGACTTGTCGGTGATGACTTCAGGTCGTCGAGGAGGTAATTGTGGTGGCTAGGCATGGCTGTAAGCCATGCTACTCGAAGGTTCAAGGGAGAATACGCCATTTAGGGGTCGTGTTTAAGGTTTGGGCCTAGAGCAGTGGCTCCAGGTTCGAGTTTCTCAGCTTGGGAAAAGAAATATGACCTATGTGACATGGTTGGGTTTCAACGAAACCCTAAAAAAATACTTTGTAATTTTTTTCAATTCCAGATTATAAAGTTAATGTGCATATTTAACATTTAATTCAATGCATGAGCAGATATATGATGCAATTCATAGCAATATCAATTCACATAATTCAATAATTATGAATATAATGCATACACAATCTATGTAGAATCTAAAATTCTAAAAAAGGTAAAGTTGGATCATGCATTATAGTGAATGTTCATTCTATTAGGGCTGCAAAAATATCGAGATAAAAACGTTGTTTTGAAAGAACCTAATTACGTGATGATATTGATGAACTGGTTTGATGCAGAAAAACTTCCACGTTAGATTCCTAAGCACAGTGGTAGGAAAGAATTGATAACTTGTTGTGATCTATTTTATCTAACAGGAAGAAAGAGGGCCAACGACACAGAGAGAAAATGAGAGAGATATATTTGTAAGGTTGTGTAGAGAATGTGTTATTCTTCCTACGCAGTGCCTTTATTTATAGTAATAAGGGAGGGAAAAAAAATCTTTTTCCTCCAAGAAATACAAGTCCCAATAGGAAAGAATAATTAGAATCAATTCTAATATAAGATTTACTCAATGACACTTAAATAAGAAGTTTATAACATCAATTTAATAAATGATTTGACAATCAATTGATGGTAATTTTGTCATTTTCTCCTTATTTTAAGGAGTTTTCATGGATATACCAAAATGATTGATGATAGACAAACTCGGGACCACTTCCATCAATTTTAAATTAAGGACCAAAGTGAAGAGTTATGCCAATATTAGGAACCATTTTGGTAAAAAAGCCAAAATTTTATACATTCTGGTTTGGTATTGCTGTGCTTTGAAAAAAAAAAAACTACTTCTACTGTGCTGTGAGAATAAGCTTATTTTTGTTGCTACACGTTTTCAATTTTTTTGGCCCAAAACTATGAAAATAAACTGTTTTTAAGTATTTACCAAACATCTTTTTGAGCTTAGCCTTTTTTAATACCCATTTTTAATAAAAGTACATCAATACCAAACTAGTACTAAACATATCATATACTAGCGTTTACAAGGAAAAACTGAAATTTTGGGCCGGGCTGATCATGAATGGGCTGGACCAAATCATGATTAGGTGGTTCTATCCAATGACATTTCCCGCCACAGAAAAAGAAAAGGAAAAGTCGTTTGCCTCCCATCCTAACCACCACCATTTCTCTCCAAATCCCTACTCAACTGCTTCTCCGCTCAGCTCCCTAGGGTTTCTCAGAGCCAGACATGGCCCTAATCTCCTCCTCGCAAACCCTAACCCTAAGATCCACTTCTCCAACCCTCTCTCATCCTTCTCATCCATCTCACTTCGCTATTTCCCAATCACCACCTAGCAATCCTCACTCTCTCTCCCTCTTCTACTCCCCGAAATCAACGACACAGTTTAGCGCTAGACGACTTGTCGTTCCTAGAGCCTCCTCAAACGAGAGCACCGCCGTGGATTTCAACCCCAGTATCGGTGAGATCCTCGGCGACGTTAGCATTTTCACCGCCGCTGGTGATTCCGTCCAGTTCAAAGACCTCTTGGTTCCGAACGAGGTCACTTTTCTACTTTTACCCTCTCAAATCTCTCTAATTTTTCTTAAATTATTGATTGGATTTGTTTTTGTGATTTTAATTTCTTCTGGAGTATCCTTTTTCTGTTAATTTGATTGGAAAATGTTTTTACATGCGTTTAGCAATGAAATTATAAAGATACTTGCTATAATAATGTGCAGAAATTATGAAAATTTTGGATTTTTTCTTGATTTGATCTGGTTTATTATTTTTGAAATTGTTGCTTATTTATTTTGTTTCAGGGGGTGGCTGTTGTTGCACTATTGAGGCACTTCGGATGCGTTTGCTGGTAATTAGTCTTCTTAACCATATTTGTAATTTGGGGCTTTTTTTTTTTTAAGTTGCTGGATGTTCTCTAGATTTGTTACCTTTATATGTGCTTGTTTTTTTGAAGTTGGGAACTTGCTGCATCTTTGAAAGAAAATAAAGCTAGATTCGACTCAGCTGGTGTGAAACTAATTGCAGTCGGTGTTGGTACTCCCGATAAAGCTCGTATCCTTGCTGAACGGGTATCTTTAATTTCCTCCTTGTGTCACCACAGCGTTTCTTCAGCTGCTTTTTTTAAAGCTGTGTTTGATGCTGTAATTTTTTACGGTTATATCTGCATTTAATGAGTATCACAATCGGATATGGCATGACAAGAATGGGTATGCGTGAAACAGCAATATGGTTTTATTTGATATGTGTCAGGTATGGATCCACATACATCCCATATACATGCTGGATCAAGGAATGAGATGCTAAGTTTTTTAGCAAATGGTTGCGATCCTTATATCTGATACATAACATCTATATGAGTGGTGAACCTAATGTTACGTTAAGCATGTTAGTTTTCTGATCATCAAAAGAAAGCCACTTGACATGAATATCTGTTCGGGGTCTTGTTCATGGGTCACAGATACAGGCACTTATTTTTTAACATTTGTAACCGTCATGTGTATCTAACAGTTTTAAGTGTATTGGACATTACCATTTATCTAACAGTTGAAGGGTACATAATATTTTCTGGGAACAGTATTTACCTGTGCGAGGTTCCTGTAACATCTCTTCGTAGTACTCATCAGAAGAACTAGTTTATCTGTTTATCAAGCAGATGTCTTTGTTGAGCGTTTATTCACCCATTGCAACAGTCCTTTGACACTTATTGCCCTTAAGAAACTCAAACTAGTCCCTTTTGTTATGTGATTTTGAATAAGTGGGTGAAGGGTGAAGAGAGAAGTTAGTGAGATAATGGTTGGAGGGAAATAAGAATAAGGGAGACGGAGTTTTATATGTAGGGTGATGACAGGAAACATTATTTGTACACTGTGCAGTTAATGTTGGTGCGTACACAAACATAATTCGTACAGTGTAGTTAATGTTGGCTTGTGTGTGTACAATGTGTGTGATATGCATCTTCAACTCTTAAATGTGGAAGGATCTAAAGTTCCTCATCTGGAGGTTGAAGGTGTGTTTAAAAGTATGTGGTTTTATGGCTTCTGAATAGGGCCCTTTTATTATATTAACCGGTTCAGAAAAGTAGAAAAAGTAAGAAAGCCTATGAGCCTTCAATGACTCGTAAGCTGTATTAAGATGTGTAGAATTGAGACCCTTCTTGTACCTGTTTCCTTGACTTTCTTGATCAGAAGCATGCAATCACATATGGCTAGCTACTATCATGTCATCTGTCATGTTTATTTAAGAAACAGTTCAGTTGATGAAACATTGACATGATTGATTAATTTGACCACTTGATTTCTTCATATGCTCAAAATGTTCCAAAATTTTAGGAACCTTTTGACAAAATGAAACAAACATCATTCGGTGAAGTCTCATTCAATCATGCTATCATAGAACGGAACCTAGTTTGTTTAAATAAGCATGTCACGTGACATGATAGTGGTTGATCATACTTGTTTATATGCTTTCCATTTGGAGAAAGCTATTTACACCTACTTTGACCTTAATGTCATTACTTAGTTTGCTTAGGTTCGTGTCGAGGATGCCGGACTTTGGCATCAGTAATAGGTCTGCCATAGCAGGATACTGGACTTTGGCATAAGTAGTAGGTCTGACGTTTTCTACATCACATGTTTAGAGAGACTTGGACTCAGATTATAGAGGAACGTGTAATCATCTCTTCTCAAATTATGTTCAAGGCATCATAGCATTTGAATAAGTTTACACAACATAAATCCTGTATTCTCCTTAAATGTTTAAACCAATTATTGCGATTTCTTAATTTAATATGTGCATGCTGATGCCATGGACTTTATATCTTGATCTCTGGGCTGATTCTTTCCCCCATGATGTCCTATCTTCAGTTACCATTTCCAATGGATAGCCTTTATGCTGATCCTGATCGCAAGGTAATAAATTTTGTAATTTTTTTTGTCTTCTCAAGGTAACAAATTCTATATGTACTTTGTCCTGATCGCAAGGTAATTCATTTTATAATGTGATAAATTATGTATGTTTAACTGGTGAATCTCTTATTCTGGTGAATGTCTCTGACTCAACACTTTGGTTATAGGCATACGATGTTTTGGGATTATACTATGGACTTGGACGAACCTTCTTCAATCCAGCTAGTGTATGTTCGTTTCCTGCTTTCTGCTTGTTATCTTCAATCCGGCTAGTAATTTTTATGATATTTGTGTATTTTTGGAAAACTATGATACGGCAGGCAAAGGTATTTTCAAGATTTGAGGCTTTTCAGAAAGCTTTGAAGAATTATACCATTGAAGCCACTCCAGAGGACAGAAGTAGTGTGTTACAACAGGTTTAAGCTTTTGATCAATTCTCTATAATATCTTATTAGGAGTTATATTAAGCAGATAACCTGGTCGACGTGGTCGTTGATTCAACCCACCCTTAATTTTTTTTAACAGATGTTTTACTTTTCTTATTTTCAATATAAATCAGGGAGGGATGTTTGTCTTCAAAGGTAAGCAATTGTTGTATGGTCGGAAAGACGAAGGGACTGGTGATCATGCCCCTTTAGATGATATCTTCGATGTTTGCCGCAAAGTTCCCGTCTCATAGATCCAGTGGAGTCTCCATACGAAATGCAGAGACATTCATATTTCATGTAGCAGAGTAATCAGACCATCGGACACTCCGCCTGTTCGACTGTGTCTGTCTTAACGTTTGTATAGTTAAAATTAAAATGTATGCTGATAGATTGCATTTATCTGGCTGTAGTATATAGATTGCCATACAGAATGGAGTTCGTTGTAGTATGTAAGGCCCGTATTTGCTTAGTTCAATAAAAAGTGGCCATGTGCTACATTGTCTTGCCAAAACATTCGTGTCAAGCAGCACGCTACTTTTCCCCCCTTCACAAAAGCAATTTTTCACCTTGATCTTCGTACATACAAAATTAAAAACGGGTCACATTTTTCTTCTTTTTTATGCATTTTGATATGATTTCTTGTTCATCTATTTATTTGGCTTTGTTAAATTTATATTTATTAGCCAAAAATAAATATATTTTGAGACACTTAATATATACTTTATGGGGAAAAAAAAATTACTATGAATGGGGTAGTGAATTATGAGGTTTAATGGTGTATCACTGTATGTATGTTGGCAATAAGATTGAACATTTAAGGTTTGTATGGAACTGCTTAAATAGAGAATAATTCTCAACACGTAGGAGTTTATTTAAAAATCTTATGAAAAACACACAAGCGCGCACATAGAAAGTGCTTCTAATGTTCGGAAGTGCTTTTATGTGTTTCTACGAAGAAAGTTAAACATGACTAGAAGCCCATTCGAGAAAACATAAAACCACTCCCGGGACACATGTCTAGAAGTGATTTTAAAATTTGTACAACAACTCAAACTTTTGGACTTTGATCAAAGTACCCCATTTATTGGTTTATTTTTTTATTTTTTTACACAATAGTCTATTCAATATTCATAATAATTTAGTTCGAATGGGTATTTGAAGATAATCGAGCTTAAGATTATTTACTTATAAATGTAGAAAATTACCTTTAGACTCTAATACTAACTACCAATAACAAAATAAAATTAATCTTTTTTGCTTATAAACAAAATTAATCTTTAATACGAGAGAAAAAAGATCAAATGGTGAGCGCAAAGATGGAAGAAAAGGGCAGGAAGATTGGTGGAGTCGAGCAGAAAGGGAAACAAAAATAAAAAATTGCCTCATTAGGGATCTGGAGCCGTCCGATATTTTGAACGGTGAATCTTGTGTGTGTACGGACGGGTAAGAAACCTAATCCTATCAAAACTCTGTTTGTTAGTTAATTTATTTACATTATGATTTCTAATACCTGAAGGAGAAGGAGTACTCTCTAGGTACTTAAGGTAAACTCTCCTGTTCCTCGTTCGGATCACTTGTAATATTTTTTGAGAACCTGCAAGTGTGTTTTCTAGGTTTTGGTTGCCATGGAACCTCAGCCCGGAAGGTTGTACGTGGCTAACTTACCGAACGAGTTTACTGAAACTACCATGAAAGAATACTTCAGCAAGTATGGTGAAGTAAAGGACTGTGTGATTATTGTAGACAAAGTTACTCGTAAACCTAGAGGATTCGGCTTTATTTCCTTCACTCACCCATCGGTGGCTGAACAAGTCATGGGAGAAGGGCACATCATCCTCGGTAGAAAGGTATGTTTCTATCTATGTTTTCTAAATTTGTACCAACACAGGTGTTATGATTTACGTTCAACCATGGCGCTGCATCCTCAATCCATGAAGGAAAACCTTCCGTTCAAAGAGCAAACGAAAAACCTTCCGTTCGAAGAGCAAACTATGCTAACTCATGTGCCACTTTGTTACCATCACGCCGCTGCCACACAACAAAAACCAGGGAAGCATCATCAATCAGGCATCCTGTGCCACCTAAACATGCAAGCCTCAGTTGAATTTATAACCTCCACTGCCCCTCTTGCATGTAGTTCAAGCACAATATATAGTTCGAAAGCCCATGTCTAGTGCATCTTGCTGCCATTTATTTTCTAGCATATCTAACTTTTGTTCGAATTTTGTGAATCTGTGTGTTATTTTTACAGTTTAACTTTTGGTGTATTAGATAGTGACCTCTTGTCTTTCTTGTCTTTCCTTTTCCAAATTATATGATGTAGGTAGATGTGAAGACAGCTTTACCAAAGATTACTGTGAAAAACCAAAACCAAGAGGACCAACATGCTCAATCCGAACCATCTTATAACGCCAGAAGGATTTTTGTTGGAGGTTTACCACACAATCTAACGCAAGGGGAATTCAAGAACTACTTTGAGAAGTTCGACACAGTTACGGATGCAGTTATAGTATGTTGCAAGGAAAGTGGCAAGTCCAGGGGCTTTGGCTTCATCACTTTTGAATCAGAGGACGCCGCGGATGATGCCTTGCAGAACAAATATCATGAATTGAATGATAAATTCGTGGAGGTAAAGAGGGCTGTGCCGATGGGTACGAATAAGAATCCGGTCACAACATATGACCGTAACCGAGTAGAATTCGATTATGGAACAAGGCCTCATCGGTTTGGAAATTTTGGAAATTTGTTCTATAGTGGTGCTTACTGCATTAGTTGTTTGAGTCCTTATGAGGTTGGACACCAAGAAGGGTGCCGTCCACTTGGTTATCTTTTCCCTTATATATGTCCGTATGACCATCAAGTCTAATTCTTAGGGTCCGATGGGTTAATTACTTGTAGTTTCAGACCTATTCGGATTTTGATCAATGAATTTGAGATATGGTATTTGTTTACGAAGGCCTCATCGGACATGACATATGAAACTGTTATTCGCACTTCAATTAGCTACGCTAAAGAATCTTTGAAGTGTTGTGACATATATTCTTATCAATATGTAATTGTATAAATCCTAAGTAGAGATAAAATAGGAATGCTTAGGGATCTAGAAGATCTTTCCTAATATACTTTGTATCACTTGGAGAACAAGTTTCTCTCATCCTTATTACTATAAATAAAAGCACAATGACTGGAGAATTAACACACAATTCCTCAAGTCTATTCACCAATCTCTCTCTCTTCCCTTTGCCAGATCTCTCTACTAAATATAGGCCACAACACGTTATCAGCACACTCTTCATGCTATGCTAAGAAGAATTTAAAGAGAATTTAAAGAGCATTTATTCGTCTTCAATCATGGAGTATTACGTTTCAATTATTTTTAATTGATTAAATTTTGGTTTTCTTGAATTCATATACTTTTATTGATTAAATTTTTTTGTTTTATGTTGAACATGATACAAGCTTTGAAGATGGAAAGCCAAAATTGAAGAAATAATTTTCTGCATCAAACCAGTTGATCATTATGATCACACCATAATGCATGATCCAACTTTACGTTTTTCAAATTTTAGATTCTACATGAATTGTATATGCATTATAATCATAATCCCATTGAATTATGTGAATTGATATTGCTATGAATTGTAGTAAATATGCATAAATTTACTAGAATTGAAAAAAATATATGCTAGGGTTTGGGTGGAAATTCACCGACCCGCGGCACCAAGCCGCTGGGCTCCCCTATGCCGAGCCGTGAGCCGTGAGTCAAGAGGGCCTGCAGCCCTCCGTTGAACCCAGAAACGCGACGCCACATGGCGTTGTCCCTGTCCTTCGATTCGGACCCGTGAACCACCGCCTCGGCCACCAATTTGGTGTAGCCCAGACTAACTCCGATGACCTGCAGTCATCGTCGATGGAGTTTGTGGCCGAGATTTTCTTTGAAATCTCACCTAAGTTTGAAATTTCGATTGCAATCCCACGGAGTTCTCCGTTTGGGGATGTTGAGGCTATGCCTCCGCCACCAAACGATGGTTCTTAGGTGAACCACCGTCTCTAGCACCGCTCCCTGACCAAGAACACGGCCACTTGAAGTGGCAGCGCCGGTCCCCAATTCGGGTGACCACACCCAGTGTTGCTGGGATGTTTCTTGGTCCAGACCCGAGCCTACTGGGCTTGTTCTCCTTCGGCCCGCAACAACAACCATCTGGGCTTCTCCCAAGGTCTGCCTGCAGCAGCCCAGCCAACGATTTTTTTTAGCCCGTGACTCCACATAGCCCAACCCTGGGCCTCTGTCCCACTAGGCTTGCATTATGCAGCCCACGCACGTGTAAAACAGGGCATGCAGCCCTTACCACCTCTCGGCCCGCATCTGTCCCAACCCAATATTAGCTTGGGCCTATTTTTGTTTTATTATTATTTTTTATTTATTTTTTTATTTTTTTTTTTTTTTTTGTAGTTTATAGTTTATGAGGGCTTTGGTCCAATGCCTTGGGACACCAATTATATTGCCTATTTTTAGGCTTTATGAGTTTTTGTTATAAATTGGCAAAAGTTAGAGAAATAACCTTTACTAAGAGCGAGGGCTAAGCGGGTGCAAATATTACACTGTTTAGTTTTTTTAATACTACCATAAAATTATTGCAAATGTGAAAATAAGAGATACTGAAAGTAGTATATTTCCTTCCTTTCTCTTTTGGTGTTCGTCAACTTTGAACAATCGAAGTGCTCTATTTATAGAGCCACTTCAATGGAAACTTACAAAAGGGTTACTATTTAGCATATGAGTCTTTACTATACATATGTGGGCAAAAATACACACTATTTACAACACGCCCCCTTGGATGCCCACATATCAACACAGTTGCCTCGTTAAAACCTTGCTTGGAAAACCTAGTGGGAAAAAACCACATCGAAGGAAAAAAAGTACAACTTTACTTGGATTGTTGATATGGTGTTAAGCATGCTTACGTTGTCTCGTTAAAACCTTGATAGGACAAAACCCAGTGGGAAAAAATCCTAATCAAAGGAAAAAGAGTACAACATGCATGTGTCATGAATGCTCCCCCTGAATTGTATCTCCCTCTAATTCCGCATTCTTCAAATTGGTAAGTCGATGTAATCCGATTTCCTGCACTATCTTCTGAAATGTGCACTATGGTAGAGACTTGGTGAATAAGTCTGCCAAATTTTCATTGAAACGGATTTGTATGACTTCAATAACTTTAGCATTCTGAAATTCATGTGCACTGAAAAATCTTGGAGATATATATTTAGTCTTATCACCCTTGATGAATCATTCCTTCATTTGGGCAATACAGGCTGCATTATCTTCATGGATGACAGTTGGAGTGTCTGTTTTTGAAGGTAGACCACATGAATTACGGATATGATGGATCATTGATCTTAACTAAGAACATTCACGACTTGCTTCATTCAAAGCAATTATTTCCGAGTGATTGGAAGATGTTGCAACTAATGTTTGCTTTGTGAGCGCCATGAAATTGCAGTCTCTCCATTATTGAACACATATCTAGTTTGTGAGCGGGCTTTGTGTGGATTAGAGAGGAAACTAGCGTTTGCATGTCCAACAAGGATCTGGTCATTCGTGGACTTGTCTGAGTAGAAGAGACCCATGTCTGTTGTCCCACGAAGGTATCGTATAACATCTTTGACTCCCTTCCAATGACGAATTGTTGGAGCAGAGCTATATCTTGCTAACAAGTTGACTGAAAAAGCTATATCTGGTCTAGTACATTGTGCTAACTACAGTAAAGCACCTATTGCACTCAAATATGGTACTTCTGGACCAAGGACCAGTGCATCATCTTCTTTTGGACGGAATGAATCTTTCTTAATGTCCAAAGAACGAACGACCATTGGGGTGCTAAGTGGATAAACATTGGCATGCCAAATCGTTTCAACATTTTTTCAATGTAAGCTGATCGATGGACCAAAATTCCATTAACATAATGCTCGATCTGCAGGCCGAGATAATATTTTGTTTTCCCAAGGTCTTTCATTTCAAATTCGCTTTTAAGATATTCAGCAGTTTTATTGAGCTATTCAGAGGTTCCAACTAGATTCATATCATCGACATATACTGCCACTATAGCAAATCCAGTATTTGATTTCTTAATGAATACACAAGGGCAGATGACATTGTTGGCGTATCCTTCTTTAATCAAATACCCACTCAGATGATTGTACCACATTCGTCCATATTGTTTCAGCCTATATAATGATCGCCTTAATTTAATTGAGGACATTCCTCGTGGTTTGTTAGTTGTTTCAGGCAACTTAAGTCCTTTTGGGACTTTCATATATATGTCAATATCTAATTCTCCATATAGATACGCGGTGATGACATCAATAAGTCGCATGTTTAGTTTTTCTGAAACCACCAAACTTATTAAGTAACGGAATGTAATTGCATCCATTACAGGAGAGTATGTCTCTTCATAATCAATTCCAGGTCTCGTGAAAAACCTTGTGCAACGAGTCTTGCTTTGTATCTTGCAATCTCATTTTTCTCGTTGCGTTTCCTTGCGAATACCCATTTGTAACCCACGAGGTTTACACCAGGTGGGGTTTGGACTACTGGTCCAAAAACACTTCGCCTTTCCAAGGAATTTAATTCTGCCTAGATTGCATCTTTCCACTTAGGCCAATCATGTCTCTGTTTGCATTCATTAGCAGAACGGGGCTCAATGTCATCACTTAATATAATTTCAGTGGCTATTGCAAATGCAAACATGTCGTCGATGATTATTTCATTTCGATCCCACAATTCATTAGTACATGCATAGTTTATGGATATTTCTTTGCTTTCATGTACTTCTATTTCTTCAGGGACATGTGTCTCATCAAGGACATTTTCTTTTTCTGGAAGTACGAAATCATTAATTCTGGATTTATCATTCATTTTCTTTTCTTGAATGATTTCACTTGGGTTTAACTGTGCCCTCATCTTTCTCTTTCGAGGGGCTAAATCTTTTGAACTTGGGGGTTTACCACGCTTCAGGCATGCACTAGATGAATCATTCGCTACCACTTTATTTTGTCCAATAGGGACATCAATTTTTGCAGGTGCATTTGCAGCTGGTACATGTGACTTTGTCATTTTCGAAGCATCATTAAATGCATCTGGTATTTGGTTAGCAATACTTTGAAGGTGAATGATCATTTTCATTTCATTTTCACATTGCATGCTTCGAGGATCAAAATGAGACAAGGTGGGAACAACCCATGTTAGCTCTTGCCATTCTTCTGGAACGATCTTTTCTCCCCCTAACGAAGGGAAGATTGTTTCATCAAAGTGACAATCAACAAAATGATTTGTAAACATATCACTTGTCAAGGATTCCAAATATCTAGTGATTGATGGTGAATCAAAACGCACATAAATTCTCAGTCTGCACTGAAGTCCCATTTTAGTGCGTTGTGGCGGTGCAACAGGCACATAAACAGCACAACCAAAAACTCATAAATGTGAAATGTTTAGCTAATGCCCAAACACGAGTTGTATTGATGAATAATAGGTCTCAATCTAACCAATGATGCAACATGTAATATGGCATGTCCCCATGCAGATAGTGGCAATTTTGTTTTCATGAGCAGAGTGCGGGCTATTAATTGAAGCCGCTTGATAAATGCCTCTACTAAACCATTTTGAGTATGGACATGAGGAACATGATGTTCAACATCAATGCACAGTGCTATACAATAATCATCAAAGGTTTAAGATGTAAATTCACCAGTGTTATCAAGTCGGATTAACTTAATGGGATGATCTGGGAACTGTGCTTGCAACTTAATTATCTGAGCAAGAAGTCTCGCAAAAGCTACATTTCGAGTAGACAACAGACAAACATGTGACCATCGGGTAGATGCATCAACCAAAACCATAAAATATCGAAATGGTCCACAAGGGGGTTGAATAGGCCCCTTGGATCATTTGCAAAAATGATGGGGATTCAGCATCAACCTTTAGTTGTTATGGTCTAATTACCAACTTCCCTTGGGAACAAGCCTTGCAAAGGTTATCATTTGAGACAGCAATTTGTCTGTTCAATAATGGATGTCCATTAGAATTGGTAATGATCTTACGCATCATGGTGGATTGTAGATGACCCATACGGTCATGCCAAAGCATATAAACTTTTGAGTTCATGAACTTCTGGTTCATGACAGTATATGCCTCAATTGTCTTTATATATGTATAATACGATCCACTTGATAAACTATGCAACTTCTCCAATATACACTTCTGGGTATCATTGGAGGTAATGCATAAATATTCCACATTTTCTACACTTTTTATTTCAATGTGGTATCCATTTAGACGTATATCTTTAAAACTCAACAAATTTCGAGTGGATCGAGTAGCGTACAACGCATTCTGTATGGACAATGTTGTTCCATTTGGTAACACGATCTGGGCTTTTCCTGAGCTTTCAATTATATTTGATGGCCCTGATATTGTTGTTACATTTACTTTTGCAAGTACCAAGTTCGAGAAATACTTTCGATCTCGAAGTATTGAATGCGTGGTTGCGCTGTCTGCAAGACAAATGTCTCCGCCATTGCTATTGTTTTGAAAACAACCATAATTTTTATCCATGCTTTCTGAGTAATGGAAATTACGGTTAAAAGCAGTTTATTCATACTGGAATACTACTTTTATTGAATTGAAAATGCGAGCATTAAACCATAAGTACAAATAATAAGAGTACATTAAATATAAATGATTCAATTGGACCCATAAACTTCATTCCCTCTTTCAATAATAAAGTCCGAAACATCCAGGTGGGTTATGTTCAACTGTCCTGATAAATCAGTCACTGGATCAAGTATATCAATCGGTTTAGCCTAGTTGAGGAAATTGATCGCGACACCCTTCTCCTTGAGGGAGACTTGATACAGATTCACCAGATGTTTTGCAGTACGACAGGTACGCGCCCAGTGCCCATTGCCACCACACCTATGGCAAACTCCTTTAGGATTTCTAAGAGTGTTCATATGAATTTTGCCTTTTTGGCGATTTGCACTCTTAAAACTCGTGCATGTAGTATGCCTTGGAACCTGGACACCATGGTTCTTGCCTTTCCCATTCCACCAGCCTCGCTTGTGGCTATGTCCTCATTTGTAATTATTACCACGAGAGGATATGGTATTCCCTTCAAGGGAAGCAGCATTCACTTCTGGGAATGGTGCAGATCCAGTAGGCCGGGACTGATGATTCTTCATTAGAAGCTCATTGTTTTGTTCAGCCACGAAGAGTACATGTATCAACTGGTTGTACTCAGTAAATTCTCTTTCTCTATACTACTGCAAGAGCACATTGGAGGCATGAAAAGTGCTAAAAGTCTTTTCCAGCATATCATCATCAGTGATCGTTTCTCCACAGAGCTTCAACTAGGAAGTAATTCTGAACATAGCAGAATTGTACTCAGCTACCGTCTTGAAATCCTGGATCCTTAGGTGAGCCCACTCATAACGAGCCATTAGAAAAATCACCGTCTTCTAGTGATTGTATCTATTTTTCAGTGCCTTCCAGAGGGTTACTGGATCTTCTACCGTGAGGTACTCGCTCTTCAGTCCCTTATCAAGGTGGCGACGGATAAAGATCATGGCCTTCGCTCTATCTTGAGAGAATGCACTGTTATCCTCCTTAATGGTTTCCTCAAAATTTCCTGCCTCCAGATGGATCTTGGCATCCATTATCCAGGTAAGGTAGTTCTTTCCAGTAATATCTAGGGCAACAAAATCAAGCTTTGCCAAGTTCGCCATTTTCTTTTCTGAAAGAAAATTGAGGTGTATAAGAACTTGCAATAATATACATTCTGGAGGAATATTTTGTTAGAATTTCTGGTTCGTACAAATTTTTCATTTTGATCTTCAGGCCAAAATGATAAGTACTCGAAACTTCAGGCTCCAGATTCACATGATTAATGAGAATGACGATTGTACCGCACCATTTTCATCGGAACAAGCATAGGATGGGCGATTATTCCGCACCACTTTAAACAACAGGAGAATTTAAATATACAGAGCAGGGTGGACGATTATACTACACCACCTAAAATTGCGATAAAATTTAAATATGCAAAGCAGGGTGGGTGATTATTCCACAACACCTAAAATTGCAATAAAATTAAATATGCAAAGTAGAGTGGGTGATTATTCCATACCACCTAAAATTGCAATAAAATTAAATATGCAGGATAGGATGGGCGATTATACCGCTCCACCTAAAATTTGCAGTAAAATTAAATCTGCAGTCCAAGATAAGCAATGATACTGCACCATCTTTGATTACATAAACAAACACTGGGTTAGTAGTCAATAGCTACACCAAACAAGAAATCAAAGATATAAATAATTGTTATGTTAAGAACTTGAGCAAGCATGGTGCAAACAGTTCTTCGCGAGGGTATATCTAACAGTTGAGGTAGAAGAAGAAGAAGAACAATTTAATTCTTAGAGGAAACATTTTTTTCTTTTCTTTTCTTTCAGCAAAGAGAAATGAGAAATGGTTAGAGACTCGTGCTGATAACGTGTTATAAATAGACAAAAGTTAAAGAAATAACCTTTGCTAACAGCGAGGGCGAAGCAGGTGCAAATATTACACTGTTTAGTTTTTTTAATACTACCACAAAATTATTGCAAGTGTGAAAATAAGAGATACTGAAAGTAGTATATTGCTTTCCTTTCTCTTTTGGTGTTCATCAACTTTGAACAATCGAAGTTCTCTATTTATAGAGCCACTTCAAATGAAACTTACAAAAGGGTTACTATTTACCATATAAGTCTTTACTACACATGTACCCACTATTTGCAGCAGTTTTAACTTTTTTCACCCAACTTTTAATTTTGGCCCGAAGTCCAAATAATTAAAATATAAATTCTATACATATTTGCATATTTTCTTGTTGCTTATTTTTGTATATATTGCATTTGTTTGCAGGTATTATGAACTTGAAGTTCAAACTTCCGAACTCGAAGTTTCGGAAAAGTGCCATAGAAACCTAAAGTTTCGTAGCGTGCAACACTCATGTTGAAACCCGAAGTTCTTCATGCTTAAATCTGTTTAAACCAAACCATGTCTTAGAACTTGAATGTTCTAACTTTAATGTTTATGGAAATTTTACTTCCTAAAACACCAATCACATTCTTGTTTCTACCATTCAGCATATTGTCGAACCATAACAAGTTCGATTTAACTGATTTGGAAGTTTCGAATAAGAAACTACTTTATATGAATACAAGGACATCCCGCTTGACTACGACTAGTTGTGAAATCATTGTAGCCAGTTATGGTGTAAATGAGTAGAATACGCATCCGCCATGATCTTCATTCAAAGACTTACGCTTGAAGCATATTAAATGGAAGTACCTCAGTGCTGAGGATTCCATAGCTCTTTGACTCACTTTGGACCTTTTTCCAATCATGCAAAGATAAATTCTTGCCCAAAGCAAATCATGATTGAAACTTGTACATCCATAAATAGGTACAATTCTGAGGTTTATATTTGATCGAATTTTGACTGGCACAGTTGTGAGAGAATGGTACCCCAGCAATTCGGCTGGGAGTTATCAAATAGTATAGACCCAGTTTCGGCTAGAGTCTACCGAATGGTGGTGTCTTGCTTGGGTAGGGATACACTGCAGTGCATGCTATACTTTGGCAGAGGTGCACAGAACATTAGTTCTCTTCTTCGATAAAGGCTACCGAACAGACCCCTCCAGTTTTGGCTGGAGCCTACCGAACCCAAGTCTAGGTCTGTCTCTCTCTCACAATCCCATTTTGAGTTTGTTTTACAACATATGGTAGAATCAGGCTTGCCAAAAGGTGGTATCATGCCTGAAGCATGATCCCTGACACCTAAAACTTCAAGAATAAGGGATAGTACTCCCGAACCTGAACCTTGCAGAATCTAATTAAGTTTTCATGAAATATATCATTGGTTATGCATTTTTCTGTGCTTTTACCAATGTTGTTGAGGAATACCATTCTTGTGGTCAATCTGTTAGACTAATTTTGCTCTACCTAACACATTTGGAAGAGCAAAATTTGACATGGAAAGCCTATTGGCCGAACCCCCTTATACATTTGGTTTACTTTGTGAATAATTTATTTTGTTCTCGAATTTAAGATTAGTGTTTGGATGTCACTATTATTCTCGAATAAGAGTTAATTAACGAAAATTACCACATGTGACTACAATTAACTCATGCTTAGGTATGTCTTGTGGGGAAGTTAGCAGTCTGGTTTTTTGCTAACTTCATACCTAATCATCCCCTGACAACATTTCAGGCTTATCCAACCTGATTGTGAGGCATGATATTTCCCTATATTGTCCAATGGTACTAATTTTACCATAAAGGGAAGTTTTATACTCACTCGTTCCGGAAGAACGCCTTTTGAGTTTTAAGGATATTCGAGAGTATTATTACCATATTGAAACCAATGTAGAAAAATGGAATAAAATTCCTTAGCATATTAACAAATTGCACTTCCCACAAATATAGCCAACAACGTATTCTAGAGAAGATGGAACACTTAGAGTGGATTATACCCATTCAAGCCCCTATGTGGCCGGCTAGAAGCCCGCAATTCCAAAGGAATTTTCGCTATGGATGTATGTGTGGGATATCTAGGATGATCCATGATGCGTCGTTTTGGGCATCCTAATAAGTAAAGACATCAAACCTAGTCGCGTATCATACCTTAGCACCCTCTATCTATTTATACATGATTAAAAAAGAAGACATTAGTGGACTGATTCGACCACCATACGGACCATTTAGATACTTTATAGTATTGGCTGATGCTTCTACACGTTGGTCACACGTGTGGCTGTTGTCCACAAACTGCATTCTCCACACTGGTATCTCAGATTAACAAGCTCAAGGCTCACCACCTTGATTATCTAATCAAATTTATTTGATTTGATAAGTTGGAGAATTTACATTGAAAACGTTAACCTCCGATAGATATTGCATGTTCGTTGGGTTTTGAAGTTAAACATCCAGTCCCATGTTCATTCCCAGAACGACCCAGCAAAAGCATTCATTAAACGCCTTCAAATGATTGTGCGATCGATTGGCCATACGTACCAAGTTCCCGATCTCTGCTTGGGGCCATGCAATATTACAAGCAACCATGTTGATTTGCCTGAGGCCCATCACGACCTAACCTTATAAAGCCCATGTCAGTTAGTTACCAGATACGAACTCGACATATCGCATCTACGCGTTTTTGGTTTTGCAGTCTATGTGCTATTTGTGTCGTCCTTACATACAAAAGAACAATAGGGTCCACGGGGAAGAATGTAAATCTATGTCGGTTATGATTCTCCTTCTAATATTCGTTACTAAGAACCTTTGTTAGGTGATCTCTTTACCGCTTGTTCTGCGGATTGTCACTAACGTCAACGTTCCTAAAGAACGACGCAAATTATCATGGACGTCCCCACTATGTCTCATCTCGATCCCAATCTAGATCATCAGAGTATAACCAGACACTTCCTCTGATCTAGCAAAAGTAACGAGATCACATATACCAGCTACAAATGCGTCTGCAAAGAAGAATGTACCAAACGTACTACGAACCTTCATCGTGAAAGTAGGAAAGCCACAATTATGGCTGACCTTCGTACATTGGCGGCTGGCCAATCAATTTATCCTACGCCAAAAACGTGGTAGATCACTCGATTGGAGGATTCACCTCCCCAAAAGTAGAGGAATGTTACACGAATGAATCCGACATTCGATCGCTGTCTCGATCCTTTTCATCTCATGAGATTAAATTCGAATTACTCCCGAGACCTGAAGTTCTTGGTCCTGTATACTAGTTTAGATGAGATATGGAATTGGAATAAGATTATCATAGATGATGTTTCATTTATATGGTAACTACCGACATAAATGAAAAACGACGATAACGAACTGCATTCCGTTGATTAATGTCAACATAGAACTGATTGGTCAACTAGAAGAATCAATTAATGATGAATGAGATGAATGAAATAATGCAAATGACGCCTTGTGGCGCAAGGTTTCTCTCATACACCATGTGATTGATTGCAGCACTATAAACGTGGTTATAGTATCTTTGGGATCTTGATACAAACCTACATGGAGTTTCCAAATGACTTACATGTACTGATTCAAATAGTTATAGACCACAAGAACACCCTCTTGGTTTTCAAGAGGCCGTCACTTTACGGAGTAGAACTATCCGGGTGGATGTGGTATATCCGTCTAAGTGAATATTTGACCAGTTAGGGATATATGCCCCTGTGTGTACAAAATCTGAAATGGCTAGAGTTGAGAATACTAACTCGCACCTAAATCAAACTTTAAGATTAATGATCTTGGGAAAACTCGACATTACCTCGACCTGAAGTTTCGAGCTAGTTCTAATGGTATTCTGGTCCACCACTCAAACTAGACCTAGAAAGTGTTAAGTACAAGTATACCCTGATCGTCTGTATGCTACGTGCAAAAGAGACCTTTATAGAGGGTATGAAGCATAAGGTTCCATATTAGAATGTAAGGCAGCCATATTTAAGTACCATTGGCATTTGTTGTACCTAGCTCAAATGCACTAGAATCGGACATCTTATGTGCTGATAATCTTTTGGCATAAAGCAGCATTGCGCCTAACACACCACCACCACCAAATTTGGTGTTAAAGACGTTTTTCTGTTACTACGGATTTGGGCTTATCTATCCCTATGCATCTCAGAATAGATCACACCCCCTTGATTTTCGGAATGATGCCTAGCTTGTGGGATTCGCTGAATCAGACCATCTGTCTGATCGCATAAGGTATGTTCCCGCATGGTTATGTCTTTACCATTAAGGAACACCGTAATATTTTGGAGGTCCAGATAAACCTTTTGTTGCGAAACCTTTGAATCATTCCAAGACTCATTGTATCTCATCACGTGAGAGATGTAGTCAAGAACTCTTATTCAAAATTCCTGCTTTTTTTTATCCATAGTTGAGTCCCAACAACGATCCATGAAGACAACATCGTATGTATCGACTAGATCATAATACATCCAACAAGTCAACACCAGACATATTATGTCTACATTAGCATGAGCATCAGAAGATTAAAGTCAAGCAGTCCAATCCCAGACAACCTTGCCAACATCTACATGGAGTCACTGCCGAATTCTACTTTCCAGAAACTTGTCCAAGGAATTGGTATGCGTAACTTTCTCATTTGCGATGATTGTAGTTTCATTTGGAAATTTTGTCAAACTCAGGGGGAGTATCCAGAAGTATACTCACTTGATCTTAATGTACTATTTTTCCCTATGATTAGGAGCATTTCTCCCATTGGGTTTTTGCTACCTAACTAGATTTTAACGAGGCACCCATCCTGGGCTAATCATACCCTTGTGAGTTCTTCTACTTACGTCCAGAAGACGTATAGTTTTGACTTAATGCAACTTCTCACTTTTCTCCTTAGCCTATGAGCTTTTGTCCCACCTTGGGTTTTGCTATAGCGAGGTTTTGTGAGTTTTACCACCCATGCATTCTTCCGTTTGTTTTGAGACTCGTATTCGCTACTTGTGCTGACTAGACAAAACGACTTCATCAACTGCTTCTACATTTGCCTGAAGAACTGATGCACCATCTACTTTAGTATTTGCACACTCAAGGGGGAGTGTTGTGACATATGTTTTTATCAATATGTGATTGTGTAAATCCTAAGTAGAGATAAAATAGGAATCCTTTGGGATTTAGAAAATCTTTCCTAATGTATTTTGTATTACTTGGAAAGCAAGTTTTTCTCCTCCTTATTATTATAAATAAAGGCACAAGGATTGGGGAATTAACACACAATTCCTCAAGTTTATTCTCCAATCTCTCTCTTCCCTTTGCCACACCTCTCTATTAAATATAAGCCACAACATGAAGTGCAATTTTTGTTATATTTTTATAAAATAAAATGAATGATGAAACTTTATGAGTGTTAACACCAACTCCTTTTATATTTGAGATTATGTTTTTGTTCAGAATTAGTTGTTTTGGAATGTAAAATATGTTGAAACCTTGAACTAGAATTTTTTGGATTTTAGGGTTTATGAACTGTAGACAAAGCAGTTGTGGATTAAAATTTAAAGGTAATATTTTTTTTGTTTTAGCTCCAATTCCACCCACCCGTAACTTTTATGATACTGGGCTTTTGCCCAATTCAATTGATATAGATTACTCTTAAATTTGGCCCATAAAAATAGGTCCATTTTGTGACACATTGGTTCTCAGACAGTTCACACCATGTCAACAAAACAAGAGAGTTCATCACAATACAAAAATATAAAACCAGATGAATTTTTTTTAATTGAAAAACCAGATGATGTTTAGCAAACTTGTATTGGTGTTGGAGAAGTCTCACATGGGAGATAACTAAAATAATATATAGTTTATAGGGTTAAACTCTGTTTACTACTCTCATGTTTCATGGTTTTCAACATTTAGTACATCAAGTTTTTTTCATCCCATAGTCATACCTAAAGTGTTAATTTTGGAACAGTCTCATACATCCGTTAGTCAAACTGTTAATTTTCCCGTTAAGTGATGATGTGGTGCCTATGTGGATAATGACTGGATGCCACGTGTCATTAAAAATATTAAATTAATTAATTAAATAAAAGTTAAAAAAATTAAATAAATAAAAACCCATCCCTTTCCCCCCGAGCCCCCAACCCAGAAGAAGAAGAAGAATCCAGAAGAAGAAGAAGAAGAAGAAGAAGAAGGAAAAAAAAAAAAAAAAAAAAACCCAATCCCGCTCCCAACCTAGAAGAAAAAGAAGGGGAAAAAAAATCCAATTCGTCACTTTCAAATTAATGGAGATCTACCAAAAAACCAGTCCAAAAATCATCTCAAACTCAAACTCCCCATCTCAAAGTATTTTCGAAATTCACCCACACTGAAAATCCCAAAAATATGGAGTTCATGGTCTAGGTTCATGTTCGCGATTGCGGGGCGAAGTGGGGAAAACATGTTGGTACCGGGGGGGGGGGGGGGGGGTGAGGGGGACGAATTGGGTTTGGGCTGCTTTTTTTTTTTTTTTTTTTGCCCTTTTTCTTCTTCTTCCTCCTTCTAGGTTGCAGATTCAGTTTTTTTTTGTTTTTTTTTTCCTCTTTCTTTTTCTTCTTCTTTTGGGTTAAGGGCGCGAGGGGAAGGGGTAGAAGGGATGGTTTTTTTTTTTTTTTTTTTTTTTTTTTTTAATTTTTTTTTTATAATTTTTTTTAACTTTTATTTAATTAATTATTTTAATTTTTTTAATGACATATGGTGCCCAGTCATTGTCCACCTGGGCGCCACATCATCACTTAACGAGAGAATTAACAGTTTGACTAACAGATGTATGAAATTATCCCAAAATTAACAATTTAGGTATGACTCTAGGATGAAAAAAACTTAATGTACTAAATGTTGAAAACCACTAAACATGAGGGTAGTAAACAGAGTTTAACCCTAGTTTATATGTGGGTGGTTGCTGCTAATATTATTGAGAAGTTTTGTGATAAAATCCTAAAACTAGTAAATAGGTGGTAAATTTAAGGACAAATATCAAAGATATTGGTGGTGGCCCATTTATCATGGTATTAGAACAAGTTTCCACAGGAGATAAAACAAATAATATATAGTTTATACGGGAGACATTCACTACTAATGTCATTTAGGCAAGGAAGTCATTTCGCACATTTTTTTTTTCTTCTCGTTTTACATAATCTCTTTATTTCTATTTCTTAGATTCTTACTTTTGATTTATTCAACTTAAATATTAGAATAAGAAAAACTAAGCGCACAAAACAAAACAAAAAGGTGGGAAAATCACTCCCCATATTGAAAATGTTAATTTTTTTTAATAAGTTGTAGAAATTTTTATGAAGATTTTTGTTCTTTGAATTGCCCTTGGCCTAAAGACAAACTGCTCCGATGCGAAAAAATTGGAGGCAATTCCAAGGAAGGTAGGCCATCTCCAATCGAAGGATCCAGATGATCGAAAACCGTCTCCAACCGAGGGCTAGGCCAAAGGGCTCGTGGGCCTCACTGGACAAAAAAGGGCCAAAGGGCCAACCAGCTGGCCCAATCTAGCCCCGGGCCAGGCTAAATTTGTCATTATTCTTGTCGGTTATATTTAACAACATTGTACTTATTCATGTTGGTTATATCCGACAGTAATGGTAGGCCAAAATTTCAAATACAACAGCTAGTTACCGTTGGATTGAATTTTTTTTTGGGGCAAATTTTTTTTTTTTTGATGAATTTAATTTGTAATTTTTAAATTTAAGTTGTTGTGACATCCCACTTCGCCCAGGGGAGTGATCCTTATATGTATATTCTCATCCCTACCTAGCACGAGGCTTTTTGGGAGCTCACTAGCTTCGGGTTTCGTAGGAACTCCGAAGTTAAGCGAGTAGCGCGTGATAGCATTCCCAGGATGGGTGACCCATTGGGAAGTTCTCGTGTGAGTTCTCAGAAACAAAATCGTGAGGGCATGGTCGGGGCAGAAAGTGGACAGTATCGTGTTGCGGTGGTGGAACGGGCCCTGGAAGTGGTCCCCTTGGGTAGGGATGTGACAATTTGGTATCAGAGCCTAACCCTAGTTGTGGTGTGTCGACGAGGACGTCAAGCCCCTAAGGGGGGGTGGATTGTGACATCCCACATCGCCTAGGGGAGTGATCCTTATATGTGTATTCTCATCCTTACCTAGCACGATGCCTTTTGGGAGCTCACTGGCTTCGGGTTCCATAGGAACTCCGAAGTTAAGCAAGTAGCACGCGAGAGCATTCCCAGGATGGGTGACCCATTGGGAAGTTCTCGTGTGAATTTTCAGAAACAAAACCATGAGGGCGTGGTAGGGGCCCAAAGCGGACAATATCATGCTACGGTGGTGGAGCAGGCCCGAGAAGTGGTCCCCCCCCGGGCGGGGATGTGACAGTTGTAGTTTTTAAATTTAAATAATAAATTATGTATGGCCTTATGGCCCTTTGGCCCTCGGTTGGAGACGGTTTTTTGTGACAGGGCTAAAACGAGCCCTATAGCCCTTTAGCCCTCTGTAGGAGATGAAGACAAATATGATCATGTACTATTCATTAAAATATTAATATCTTGGAGGGCCAAAGGGCTAAAACAAGCCCTCTAGCCAGCCTTGGATTGGAGATGGCCGTAGGAGCCCTTGCAGTTGCCTTGCCTCCTGAAGCTAGGGCTTGAGCCCACGTGAAACCGAGCAGACAAGGGGGCCCCACGTGAAGCCCAAAGCCTTCTTTTTTCATGTGGCACCTCATGGTGTCCCAGCTTTTGGAGAGAGATTCTTTTCATATCCCTTTCTCCTAATCCACCAAGTCTAAGGATCCGAGCTATTGAAATTTGATCAAACGGCTACAAACAGGGGCTTACTTTAGAAGTTATAATAACTTTACCGTTGAATCAAATTTTAATGGTCCAGATTCCCAAGTTTGGTAGATTAGGAGGAAGGGATCCGAAAATGATCCCTTTCCACAGTTCTCCTTCATAACCAGGCTCTTGTGGGGCCTGTCTTGCTCACCATTTTCGCACAACAGTTTAAAAAAATTGAAAATTTTGCAACGCTGTTACGTTGAGCTTTGTGGAGCCTCTTATTTCAAAAAATTGAAAAATTCAACGACCAGGATAAATCCAATTCTAAAACTTTAAAGAAAATTATTTGAAAAATAAAAAAAAACTTATAAAGTTCACACTTAAAAAGTCTTATAAAGTTCAACACACTTGCAAATTAAACATTTAAAAGTAAACAAAAATCTACAGTGATAATGACATGTGGGGATAAGACAAAGATAACATTAAAAAAATAAAAAAATATATTTGTGAATAGTAATCATCTTTGTCCTTGTCTTTCTTGCTTACAAATGGGTAGACTTGTACAAAGACAATTACTATTTAGAGTGAATAATAAAGGCAATTTTATTATCTTTGTCCTTGACTAGCAGGTGAAGATGCTCTAAGAAAGAAGTAAAAGTGCAACCAAATTCAGCCTCTTGTGACTTATATAGGGCTTAGGGTTCTGCTGAAAAAAAAAAAAAAAAAAAACTTATTTGAAAGGGATTGTTAAGGTGTTGTTACAAACCAAAATCATATGATGTTATTGTGTTAAAAGATAAAAAAAACATGACAATGTGTGATACGTTTCAAACACCACTATCATAACGTCCTTATTACATTTATGTCCAATGTGAAAGGGTTTGGATTTTCCTTTACAGAAACATCATACTTAGACCATTTCCAACCAAAGGAAGGCCAAATAGCTTGTTTTAGCCCTCTGACATTTCAAAAAATTAATATTTTAATGAAAAGTACAAGATCATATTTCTTACCATCTTCAATCGAGGACCATATGATTAAACATAATTTATTATTTAAATTTAAAATTTACAACAACTTAATCAGATATTGTTATATCATTGCCTATGTTATCCAAAACTAATATTTTTCTTGTTTAATCAATTGTTAATGCATGGCCCACTCAATCCTCATAAATTAATATTAATCACTTCACATTCTTCACAACCAATTACGTATTACTGTGATGGAGAATATTGGAGACCAACTCGATGGATGGTCAAAGTGCACGTGCATGCACAATTGATGTGGTGATGTAAAAAAATGGCACTGGTGGTACGAGTCAATCTCTACTCTTATCATTTGTCCCACATCGGTTTTGAGAGAGATTTTGGCAAGCAAACATGCTTATAAAAGGATCATCCCAACATTGAGCCAATTACCATTCAAGGTCTATAATTAAGTACTTCTTAAATGATTTCGGCCCAAAAAAACAATTATGATGTCATCATGATGTTAGCATGTGGCTTAGCCCCAACCTAGTTGGGTTGGCCCTTTGGTCAATTTTTGTCCAATGGGGCCATGAGCCTTTTGGCTTGGTTTTTGGTTAGAGATGGTTTTCGTATCTTACAATCCCAATAGATGTAAACCTAGTAATAAAAAAAAACACGTTTAAACCCATATATGTAGGATGTCTTTAAGGGAATGAATTCCCATTTTTTGGATAAAAATAGAGATTAGTTGCGGGATTTACACGACATTGAATTTTAACTATTCGAACTATCTATTTTTCAAGTTGCATCTCATAGATCATTCTTGCAAAATATTAGCTAAATTGGAAATATTTAAGACATGTAATTAGGTTTAAAAAAATTAACGAATATTTTGTTATATAAGAAACAATGAAATTTTATTTTGATAATTAAATAGGCAAATGATTTTAGATTGAATTGAATTTTTGCAAAGATGATCTATGAATCGAGACTTACAAATTAAACAGTTCAGATCGTTGAAGTTTAATGTGGAATGTGCCTCACATCTAATTTTCATTTCTTGGAAAAAAATGGAGATCCCGCGTAAAGAGTCTACACACACACACCCCCCTGGGAATGTGAGAATCGTAGTGATCGAATTAGAATGGCTTTTAATAGACGTTAACTCACTTTCTTCCTAGTATGTGTAGGGATTTTCCTCTACTATGAGTGGATTTGAAAATCTAGTTGGGTCAATGGGTCACCTCCTGCTCTCCTAATTAGGAGGGATGCCTAGAAGATCTATGAGTCTTATGCTAGACTCAGCCTTTTTTTTCCCACCCAAATCTAGCAGAAGAATAAATCTTTAGGCATATATAATTCCAAAACCTAATCAATCAATAAAATGTGAAGGAAATTTGTAGCAGCAGCTCTGGCTTCTAGATTTTGCAGTTATACAAGTAGCTGTTGAGAGAGAGAGAGAGAGAGAGAGAGAGAGAATCTTAATCTTTGAATGTGACATGACACAGTTTTCCGTGTGTCTGTGTCTATGTGCGTGTGAGAGAGAGAGAGAGAGAGAGAGAGAGTAATAGGGGTTTGAAGATTTGCAGAGAAATGGGATTGGTTAATGGAGGACTTTAGGAGGGGCACTTAAACGGTGAGAAGGGTATTGTCTTGCTCTCGAAATGGAAAAAAGGGCAAAGAGCTTTTAGTTTTAGTCCCCATGCATAGGTAAATTGCATACACACACACACACCCACCTCTCTCCTCTCCTTTCCTCTCCTCTGGTCGCTTTCAGTTCGGTTGCTGTCCATTTATACTTCTTTTCCTTTTGACCCCTGACCTTTTGGCCATTTCTCTGCAAATCTTATTTAGATTTTGTTTCGACTTCACGTTTTCATATGCCAAATACCACAACGTCCCCTTCCTTGGTGATGTGCATCATTTCTTCACTACTCTAAACTTACCATAAAGGACTAAATAATTATTAGCATTGCTAGTTCACATTAAAGAAGTTTATTCTAATGGACGGATAGCATGTATGCACGACCATTCACAAATAAACTGAACTTTTTTGTTATTTTGTATCAACCAAACTCATTTGTGATTTTATCTACATGATAAATGTGAGATTCGGTTCGACGTACTAAAACATCCTTTAGAAAGAGATCTTTATATGTAAACCTTCTTATTAATCATAAGCAACTACAAACACTAAACTAAAATACTCATTAAATCTCAATAAGTTCTCGATGTCCTTGTCGTGGTGGCTGGAAAGAAGAAGAATAAAATGTGTAGTAACATGTGCATAGACCTTAACTTTACATTTATATATACACACGCACAACTCTAGTGAAACTACCCGTCACCGATACCAATAGGGTTCCCTTAGCCACCAATTCCAACTACCCATCACCAATAATATTTGTGATAAGTCTATCGATTTTTACACTCTTATTTTGTATGTACATATTCTTCATTTATTTTTATATATGTTAATTTTTATTTTCTTGTTAAAATGAAAGTGTGAAAATCTGCCAAAACTTCACTAATATTTAGGTCAAGGAAGAAATCCCACAGCTCTTTGTAAATTGTTTCACTTTCGAATTGGACTGTACAGTTTAACATTGTCGTCTGAGTTGTAATCGAGAAGCTGCCTGCCCCATATTTGCACTTTGTTCCTTCCTTTTTGTTTCACTAGATTTTTTTTTTTTCCAATTTTCTGTACCTTGTCTCTTCTCGGCTCAAATTTTGAATTTCAAGCCCAAACAATAACCTATGTAATTTAAAATTTGGCTATGATAGCCGATTACGATTGTTGATTGGAGCTATATGCGTAACCATATGCAAATCAAGAATTTGACATCCTCATTCACGATAAATACCATTGTAAACAAGTCCATTTAAAGCCGGCCGATTATGATTGAAATAACATATTCCCTCGAGTATATTCTAGTACGCCAATATAATAAAATTAGCAACAAGAATTATACATCTTGGCGCAATAAACACAGTTCATGCATGCCTTCTTATATAAGGTTTATGCAATCCAATCCATTATTCAATGACAAGGGAAATCAAAGAAACATGAGTGCTTCTGACTCTAAAGTTGTTCTAGTCACAGGTTGTGCCAAAGGTGGCATTGGCTATGAGTACTGCAAGGCTTTCGCCGAGCAGAAATGCCGCGTCTTTGCCACCGACATCTCACACCGCATGAACGACATAGACTTAAGTCCTTCAGAATACATTGACACACTTGAGCTTGATGTGTCTTCGGACGAAAGTGTCGCATTGGCCGTAAAGACGATTATTTCCAAGTACGGCCGCATCGACGTTCTTGTTAATAATGCCGGAATAGGAAGCACCGGACCTCTCGCCGAGCTTCCATTAGAGACTATAAGAAGGGCTTGGGAGATTAACACGCTTGGGCAACTGAGACTTGTACAACAAGTGGTGCCATACATGGCATCACAGCGCAGAGGCAGCATCGTAAATATCGGAAGCGTTGTGGGCAAAGTGCCAACACCATGGGCAGGGTCTTATTGTGCAAGCAAGGCAGCAGTGCATGCAATGTCAAATACTTTGAGGGTTGAACTGAAGCCGTTTGGTATTGATGTTGTGCTGGTTATGCCTGGGGCTGTTAGATCAAATTTTGGGAGTGCAAATGTAGAGAGGTTGGGCGGTCAGGATTGGAAACTATATAAGGAGTTCAAGGAGGCCATTGCTGAGAGAGCCAGGGCTTCTCAAGGAAGCAAAGCAACGGATGGTAGTGTGTTTGCTAGGCATGTTGCACAGAAAGTTTTGAGTCCCAGACCACCAAAGGTTATTAGTTTTGGTCACATGACTAGTTTGTTTGCTGTGCTTTCTTGGTCTCCTCTTTGGGTGAGAGATGTCTTCTTCTCAACTCGATTCAAATTACATAAGAAGCTATAATTATTAATACTCCACAATTCATTGGGTTAATGCATCGAGGTTCAAGGACAAATTAATATCTAATTTCGTTTTTTTTTTCTTTCAACTTGTTGTTTTCATTACAATAATTATCTATGTACTTACATGATGTAGCACTCTACGAAAAGATTAACGGTTTTGACCGTTTCTCCGATTAATTTCTGGTAATTAAGTATAAGGGTATTATTTGTCAAGATGGCCAACCAAGATGAGAACTCGAAGTAATTTTCGGATAATCTGAAACATAGTTATGTGGCCTTACTATTTAACTCAATTTATAGCATATAAATTTTTATTAATATATCTAGAAGTGGCGACATGAATATTGTGTCGTTTAATCTTATTATAATATGTGAATTGATATACTGAGTGATCAAAAGTCTTATTATAATACGTGAATTGATACACTGAGTGATCAAACAAACATATATAGAAGAAAAAAAATGGTAAATTGTTGTAGACCTAATTTACTGAACTGTAGTTAGGACTAGAGAGGGAGAGGGTCGGTGGCAAGAGAGAGAGATGAGAGAGATGTAATTCTGAGGTGTATGTTGTATCACCCAATTGTGCCTTTATTTATAGTAGTAGGATAGGTTAAATCCTTACCCTCATAAGATTACAACTCTAATAAGATAATATCTACTAAAGAGAATATTCCAAGAAATCTCTAGATACACTAGGATTTACACAATCACAATCCTAATCTAATAGGACTGCAACACTCCCCCTTGAGTGTGTAAATACTCAAACAAAACTTCGCATCAAGTCTTCAGCAGTTGAGGTAGAACAATTGATGAAGTCATCAACATAACGGGAGAATGCGCGTCTAAAATTTAAAGAAAGTATGCATTGGTAGTAAAACTCACAAAACCTCACTATGCTAAAACCTAAGGCAGGCAAAAACCTAGAGACTAAGGGGAAAAGTGAGAAGAATGCATAATGTCTAAAACAAACGTCAAACGAGACGAAAGTAGTTAACTTAACAGAGTATGATCATCCCAGAATGGGTGCCTCATCAAAACCTCATTAGGTAGCAAAAATCCAATGGGAAAAATGCTCATAATCGTAGGAAAAGAAGTACATTAAGATCTGAAATCATTGAGAAGTCCTTCATAAACCTACGGTAGAAACCTGCATGCCCAAGAAAAGAACGAACCTCCCTGACAGTAGTAGGGAGGGGTAAAGAACTAACAAGTTCTACTTTAGATTTGTCAACTTCAATTCCATTTTCAGATATGATATGGCCTAGAACTAATCCATGCGAAACCATGAAATGACATTTTTCCCAATTTAAGACCAGATTAGTTTCTTGACAACGTTTTAAAACTAGGGACATATTATGTAGACATGTATCAAAAGAATCACCATAAACTAAAAAATCATCCATGAACACTTCAATTATTTTCTCAATCATATCAGAAAAGATACTTACCATACACCTTTGAAATGTGGCGGGGGCGTTGCAAAGTCCAAACGGCATCCTCCGGTATGCAAATGTGCCAAATGGACATGTGAAAGTCGTCTTTTCTTGATCCTCCAGAGCAACTGCAATTTGATTATATCCAGAATAGCCATCAAGAAAGTAATAATGAGAATGACCAGCTAACCTTTCTAACATTTGATCAATGAATGAAACTGGAAAGTGATCCTTGCGTGTGGTGCTGTTTATCTTCCGATAGTCTGTACAGACTCTCCAACTATTTTGCACACGTGTAGGCACTAGCTCACTAGCTTCATTCTTAACAACTGTGACTCCAGATCGCTTTAGAACTACTTGAACAGGGCTCACCCACTTGCTGTCCGAGATAGGATATATGATGCCAACATCAAGAAGCTTGATAACCTCCATCATGAGTGGGTTCAAACGGCGTTGAGCTTCCCTTGTAGGTTTTGCACCTTCATCCAGCATAATCCTATGCATACATGTAGCCGGATTTATACCTTTGACATCTGCAATGCTCCAAGCTATGGTAGTTTTGTGATCCTTCAGTACCCGGATCAGTTTCTCCCCTTCTTCTGCTGTGAGTTGTGATGATATAATGACCGGTAATGTTTCATCCTCTCCCAAAAATGCATACTTCAAATGTTCAGGAATTGGTTTAAGCTCCAATTTAGGTGCCTGAATCACAGAAGGAAGAATTTTTTCATTAGAAGTAGGAAGAGAAATAAAATAGGAAGAAGACTTACCACGAATTAGTGAAAGAGACTCAAGGTCTGCCACTGTCTGGATTAATTCTTCTTCAATGTGCTCAGAATAATTAAGTTTTCCATGTGTAATGCTATGCACTAATGCCTTCTCTAAATTGTCTTGTCCCACACCTTCATTAAAACAATCCTGCACAAAATAGTCAAACGCATCAATAGACAAACAAGATTCAAAATCACTAGGGTACCTCACAGCATCGAAGATTTTGAACTTGACGTTTTCTCCATCAATTTCCATGGTTAAAGTACCATCGTAGACATCAATCTTCGTACGCGCCGTTCTAAGGAATGGTCTTCCCAATATAAGAGGAAGTGCAGTAGGCATAGGGTCATGTTCCAACTCAAGAACAAAAAAATCAGCGGGAAAAATAAGTTCAATCACTTGCACAAGTACATCATCCAGTAGGCCTTTGGGATATATATTTGAACGATCTACCAACTGGATTACTACCTTTGTTTCCTTCAAGTCTCCAAGGTTTAGTGATTCATACACTAAATATGGCATCAAATTGATGGATGCCCCCAAATCACATAATGCTCTCCCAAACTCTTTCCCTCCAATTACACATGGAATGGTAAAGCTACCGGCATCCTTCAACTTCGGTGGTAGCTTTCTCTGCAAAACAGCTAATACTTCCTCGCTTAATGCCACAGTTTCTTGATCATTGAATCTTCTCTTGTTCGTACAAAACTCTTTAAGGAACTTTGCATACTTAGGCACTTGTTTTATGGCATCTAAAAGAGGTAAGTTCACTTGGACTTTTAGGAAAGTATCCAAGATTTCCTTATCAATTTGCTCTTTCTTAGACTTCATAAACCTACGAGGAAAAGGAATAGGGACACATGAGTTAAATGAATTTTGAATTTCTTTACTTACCTTATCAAAATCTTTTTTGTTCAATTCTGTATCTTTATGAGACTTTTTAGTTTCTGTTGAAGCCTCATCTTGCTCAAGATTTTTGGTTTGTTGCTCCCCTTGCTCATTTGTATCTTTTCTAGTCCTCTTTTGCATCCTTGGCTGCTCAAAAACTTCTTTTCCACTCCTTAAAGTCACAACATTCATCTGCTTCGCATTTGGATTCACAACGGTTTGGCTAGGCAACCTTCCTGGTTGGTGTTGTTGCCCCATCAAACTTGCTAACTAACTCATTTGGCGCTCAAGGTTTTCAATTGCTTTGTCTGTTTTCTATTGATGAGATTGAGTAAAGTTAGCTAAAGAAGCAATTAAATCCTCAAGAGACTTACTTGGAGCTTGTTGTTGTTGAGGCTGAAATGATGCCTGCGATCTTGCTTGAAAGAAGCCAGGTGGACGATTATAGTTATTGGGAACAAATTGTTGTCCGTTGTCTTGATTGTTCCACTTTAAGTGTGGATGATTGCGCCACCCTGCATTATAGTTGTTGGAGTATGGATCATACTTTTGTCTTTGTTGCCCCTGAAAACCTACTAACGCATTAGCTTGCTCAAGACCACCTTGATCCATTAACGAAGGGCACATATCCGTGGCATGTCCCATTATTGAACATACACCACACACCTGTTTTGGAGCCACCATAACTTGTTGCACAAGATTAGTGAAGTTAGCTAATTGTAATTCAATACTAGAGTTAGCACTTACCTCGTTAACTTTCTTAAGAGGTAGCTCATCTCTCCCTCCAAATTGTCGTGTGTTGCCAGCAATGTTCTTTAATAATGCTTTATCATTTGTTGGTGTCTTGTCCATGAATGTTCCTCCACTTGCTGCATCAAGCATTACACAATCAGTACCATACAATCCTTCATAAAAATATTGTATTAAAAGATGCTCTGAAATTTGATGATTAGGACAAGATGCAACCAAATGTGTGAATCGCTCATAGTAATCTCCAAATGGCTCTCCATGTTGTTGTCAGATTGCACATATGTCTTTCCTTATGCTCACAGCTTTTGTGGCCGAAAAATATTGCTCCAAGAATGCTTGCTTCACCTGGTTCCATGTGTTCATTGATCCTGGAGGTAAATTATAAAGCCACTCCTTTGCCTTAGCTTCTAATGTAAATGGGAATGCCCTCAACTTGACTTGCTCCTCATCCACATTGGTTGGTCTTATTCCTGAGCATACCACATGAAACTCCATGAGATGCTTGTTGGCATCCTCTATTGAGAAGCTATGGAACTTAGGCAAGTAGTGAATCATGTCGGACTTAAGCTCAAATCCTCCTTCTGCATTTGGATATGTGATGCACAATGGTTGTTGATCCGTATTAGGCGTTGCCAACTCCCTCAGAGTATGGTTATTAGCCATGCCTTCTTGTGGTTCTTCCTCCTCTTCCGAACTCAAATGTGGTGGAGAAGATGGTGGTAAAGACACCGATGCACGCTTCTGCTTGATTGTTCCTCGAAGCTTTCGAAATGTTCGTTCAACCTCAGGATCATAGGAAGCTAGATCAATGCTCTTGGACCTTCGAGTATGCATATACTATGAAGAGTACCTGAAATAAAAACAAAACAAAAAAAACAAAAACAAAAACACTAATTAGATAAGAAAAGAAAACAATAAAAAATAAGTAATTAGAAATAACAATCCCCGACGACACGGCGCCAAAACTTTGATAGGATTAAAAGCACACCACAAAGTAGCACACAAATGTCCTATTAATTTTCCTTATTAACAATAAGATTTATCAATTGTAGCATATGAAAATAAGGGTCTTTCCCGCAGAAGATTGTTTTATCTAAAGCAATTGTCCCTACTGACCAGCCACCAAAAAATAATTATTAGACCGACTTACACTTATCTAAAGTCTATGAAATTTTATATGCATATACTAGATACACAGAGCTATACTCACACAAATTTTTGGGATTTTTAGAGTTGACTTGATATTTAAATTAAATCGAACAAAAATAAGACAGAGACAGATTTTTAAGTAGTTCACAAATTAAGAAAAACGAGTTAGGAGAATTGCTATCCACCACCAAATAATCATGCAAACATGTTATGTTTCATTCAAATTCCTTTCATTTTTAGATGAAGATGCTCAAGTTGGCTCAATGTTAGAACTCAACCTATTACTCTTTCTCATGTAGTATGTTAAGAGAATGACGTTTTCAACTTAACTTAGTCCCTAACATGCAATCTCGAATGGTGTGTTCATAGATTTAATAAGTAGAAATCATTAAGAACGAAAAGAGTTTGAGTCATCATAAGGCATCGTAAGTACTAGCGTTGTCTTACTAATCCTAGAAATTGGTTCACATGTTAATCACAATTAACAAGTACTACTCTAGAACATATGTAGGTCCTCATTCGACAAGGGCAGGCACACACATTCTCATAGCATTAGAATCCTAGATATGCTTACTAAGTATGCGTCCATAGAAAACACATAAAAATTCATCAATGAAACAAGTAGTGAACCAATTTTCATCCATTCGTAAAAGTAATTCAAATGAAATGTCATAACAAACTTGCAATCATATTAGGGGCTTCAAAACAGCCTCTAACTACTAAAAATTAGTTACACATAATTCTCAAATTAAACCAAAAGAAAGACATGAGTTTGAGAAGATAAAACTGAGAGAAAAGAATGCCAAGATTTCCTCCTTCCTTTCCTTCCTTCCCCAACGCAGCAGCCTTGCCTTTTTTCCTTGCTTTCCTTCTTTTTTTTTCTATCTTTTGTTCACACTTTTTTTCCCTCTTTGCTGCTACAACCTGTAGCCCTTTTCTTCTTTTCTGCTACCACAGTTTTTTTCTCCATAACTCACCCCACTAACAGCCATTTAGTGATGACAATAAGTGAGAGGAAATGCTAAAACAATTGTAACTCTTTGGGCAGCCTTTATGCCCATTACTCTCACTTAATTTTTCATTTCCTTTGATATTTGAATAGGTGTTAGCTGGCTTGTTCTTGGCTGCATCAGTTTTGGCTGTTAGTTTTATGGGATTTATTGCTTTCAAAGCTTTCTTGTCAGTTATAAACTGCTCAGCCTCTTGGGAACCTTTCAGTGTTAGAACGGCCATAACTTTTTCTAGAAAAATGATATTAACAATCTTCGAAATGATCCAGAAAATAGACATCTGTAGATTTCCAAGCATATAAGGCTCATTCTCTAATTCATTCTGACTTGTCCGTAACTTGCTTCCAAAGTCAGTTGACCTGCACAGGCAGTTTTGACGAATTTATTACTTAAAATTCCACTTGTGTTATTTTTCTTTTCTTTACTTGACAAATCCTACAAAACACAAAAACAAAGCAAATAACTTAAAAATATAAGGAACTAACTAAGAAAAGACAAGTGAATTTGATATAAAATATATATAAATATAAGCTTATCAAGATCAAGTGAGTATGCTTCAGGATACTCTCCCCGAGTTAGACATAACTTCGAAATAAGAGAACTACAAGCAATTTAACTCAGATAATTTATGCATACCGATTCCTTGGACGAGCTTCTGAAAAGTAGAATTGGGCAATAACTTGGTGAAGAGATCGGCTAGGTTGTCCTAGGAACGAATCTGCTTGACTTCAATGTTTTGATGTTGTTGTTGCTGGTGAAAATAAAAGAACTTCGGCGTTATACGCTTGATGTTGTCTCCCTTGATGTATCCCTTCTTTAACTGTTCAATACAGGCTGCATTGTCTTCAACGATCGTCGTAGGAAGGTCAATGATGGAAGTAAGACCACTAGTGTTTCGAATGTGTTTCATGGTTGCTCTCAACCAAAATCACTCGCGCGAAACTTCATGCAAGGTGAGAATCTCAACATGGTTCGAAGAAGTTGCAACTACCTTTTGCTTGGTAGACCTCCAAGATATTGCAGTGTCTCCAATAAAGACATCCCTATGTAGGTCAGACAGATAACCAGCATTTACATAACCAACAAGGCGAGAATCAACTTGAGGATAGATAGGGGACGACAGCTCCTTTCAAGGATTTATGGGTGTAGAACAAGCCCAAATTTGTAGTACCCTTAAGGTAGCGGAAAATATCTTTAACACCATTCCAGTGTCTGCGTGTAGGCGCACTGCTATATCTAGCCAAAAGATTAACAGTAAAGGAGATGTCAGGTCTAGTGCATTGAGCCAAGTACAATAAAGCACCAATTGCACTTAGGAATGGAACTTCAGGCTCCAAATCTCTTCCTTATCTTCCTTGGGACGGAAAGGATCTTGTTTAGCATCTAGAGTCTGAATGACCATAAGAGTATTCGAAGGCTTCGCTTTATCCTCATTAAAACGTAGTAACACCTTTTTGGTGTAGTTCGATTGATGTACTAGGATTCCATTCAAATAGTGTTTGATCTCCATGTCGAGACAATATCGAGTTTTCCCAATATCCTTCATCTCAAATTCTGATTTCAAGTGAATGGTAGTTTCCTGAAGCTCTGCGGGAGTTTCAATAAGGTTCATGTCGTCGACATAAACTACAACAATCACAAATCTGAAATATGACTTCTTAATGAATACACATAGGCATAGTTCGTTGTTCCCATAACCCTGATTTGTCAAATATTCACTCAAACGGTTATACCACATTCGCCCAGATTGTTTCAATCTATAGAGTGATCTCCTCAATCTAATCGAGAGGGTGTTCCATGGTCTAGAACTATTTGAACCAGTTAATGGAAGTCATTATGCAACTTTCATATAGATTTCCGTATCTAGATCTCCATAAAGATACGCGGTTACCACGTCCATAAGCTGCATATTCAGTTTTTCCGAAACTACCAAATTGATAAGGTAGCAGAACATTATGACGTCCATTACGAGGGAATACGTCTCACTCATAATCAATCCCAGGGCGTTAAGAGTAGCCTTGGCTATGAGGCGTGCTTTGTATTGCACTATTTCATTCTTCTCAATACACTTCCTCATGAAAACCCACTTGTAGCCCACAGGCTTCACATATTGTGGAGTAGGAGCTAAGGGCCCAAACACCTTGATTTTTGCAAGTAAATTGAGTTTGACCTAGATTGCTTGGTTCTAGTTGAACCAATTGGTTCTACGTTGATATTCATCAACGGAACGTGGTTCAATGTCATTGCTAAGCATGATGTCGGTAACAACAGTATGTGCGAATGCATCATCAACAATCATCTCATTTTGATTCCAAACCTCATCCAATACTACGTAATGGACCGAAATATCATGATTCTCGGGAGGCTGGTTTGTTTCGTCTAAGACATCACCGTAATCTAGAATAACTTCATGCATTGGAATAGATGAGTAAGTGGTGGCCGGATTTAGACTAGGTTTACTAGTTTGTGCCGTTTTCTTCTTCCGAAGGGGGTCTGCCATGCTTCAGGGTAGGAGCAGATGATTGGCTTGCCGCTAGTGTACTGGGCCGTGTGGGAGGTGCGGCCACTATACCCTCGGGGACGATCTGGCCTTCCAAGGCGATGTTATAGCGTACGTCAAGTACGTGCATCCTTGTAGGTACGTTTACAGGGGGTATATGTAATCTCGTCACCTTTGCTAGATCAATAAAAACATCCAGCATGCGTTGAGCAATGGTATGAAGATCTAGAATACGTCGCACTTCAATTTCAGATTGGGTAATGCAGGGATCTAAACAACACAAAGTGGGAGTAATCCATGATAATTCACGACATTCTACAGGAACGTTAGTGATCTTATTTCTCTGTAATGACGGGAAGACTATCTCATCAAATTGACAATCTGCAAAACGTACGGTTAAGAGATCTCTTGTCAAGGGCTTTAAGTAGCGAATAATTTATGGGGAATCAGACCATCTCCAACCTTTGGGCGAAAACCTAAAATTTTTAGCCCAGAAACAATTTTTCTGCTCCAACCTTTTTGGCCGAAAATTTTAGCCCCAAATTATTAAAGAATGAACTTAGACTAATTTTTTTCTTAAATTAACTTAAAAAAAAATTATGTAGACCATCGTAAATTAATTTTATGAACATTTTAATCTAATAATATTTAAATTCTGATAAATATTGAAAAATCACTAAATTGATAATAGAAACTCATGCCAAGCAGAAAGCAACATCTTCCTCACAAGTCCAATTACGACCTCTAATATGCTCTCTTGCCATCTTGAAAAATTTAGAAATGGGAAGAAATGGTAGAAAGAAAAATTGGAAGAATTGTAGGAGAAAAGTGAGTTTTGTGTGGATGTTTGAACAAATACATAGGTATTTATAGAGTTTTGGGTGAAATTTGAGTTAAATAATTTTTTTTAATTATTTTAGTCGTCGGATTTAAATTTCAACCATTTGATCTTTTTTTTTTTTTTTTTTTTACTGTTAGATTTGATTATATTCGATTTCAGTCGTTGGATTCAACGTATTTTAAAATTACATTTTTTTTATAAAACAAAATTTGAATCTGGACCGTTGGATCAACCAACGATCCAAATATATCAGACATCCGATGCAAATTAAAGCTGTTGGGCTCATGCAGGTGGCCAACAGCTGCCCTGACAGTGGGCCCCCCCATGTCGGGCGCTGAAAGCTTAATGCCGCATGGGGAAATTGGGGTGAGTGGGCAGGCTGCGACTAGGCTTGTTTCTAGCTAGTTCACTCGCATTTGGGCTAATTTCTTTGGTTGGGGGGGGGGGATTTGGCTTTTGTTTGGTTTTTAACTTTTAGCCCACACATTTAGCATGGGTTGGGTTTGGGGGAGGGGGGGCGATAAAACCTAAAAAATAGCATTTAGCCCAGGCTTGGGTTTGGTCTCATAACTGACATAAATTCTTATTCTTCTTTGAGGACCCATTTTGGTACTTAGTGGCGGCCCTATTGGCATATAGACTGCACAAACACATGTAAATGCGAGATGTCAAACTCGTATCTTGTAACCAACTGTAATGGTGAATGAGGTTAGGTAGCGATATGCCCCAGGTAGATCTACATAGTTGTGTACAATATTGCAAGGCCCCAGGCAGATACTGACAATTCGGTTCGCATAACCAAAGTCCGAGCTTTCGTTTGAATGCGCTTTATGAAAGCTTTTGCCAAGCCGTTTTGGGTGTGAACATAGGGTACAAGATGTTCAACATCAATCCCAACTTACATGCAATAATCATCAAAAGTCTATGACGTAAACTCTCCAACATTATCCAGTCGAATTGACTTAATCGAATAATCAAGGTGGTGAACCCTAAGCTTAATCATTTGAGCTAGGAGTTTCGCAAATGCAGCGTTACGTGTGGATAATAAGCAGACATGTGACCAACGTGTCGATGCATCAACTAACACCATGAAGTATCTAAATGGTCCGCGTGTTGGTTGAATAGGTCCACAAACATCCTCTTGAATACTCTGAAGAAACTTAGAGGGGTCGTGAATAATCTTTGTAGTTAAGGGTTGAATATTCAACTTCCCCAAGGAGCATGTTTTGCATGATAGATGGTTGGGATAAGATTTTAGGTGATGCACGTGTGATACTTCGAGGATACGGCGCATCATATCTCGTCTGGGATGTCCCATTCAATCGTGCCAAAGCAAGAGAGTGCTCTGGAACCTAGGCATAAGGCCAGCCATGTGATAGGTCTCCACGGATCGAATGGTTGTTACGTACAACCTACTCGGGAAACGTTCTAGCTTTTCATTAATACGATTCTGGCTATATTCGTAAGAAGTGATACAAAGAAATTCAGAACCATTCTCTTCAGTGGTTTTCAACATGATATTGATTATCTTTAAGCTCAACAACGTTCTTCTAGAACGTGGAGAATAGATGACCTCTTTAATGGTTAATTCAGTAACATTAGACAACATTGTATGGGCCTTTCCATATCCTTTTATCAGGTTTGATGAGCCTGAAAGGGTTGTTAGAGATGCATTTTTAGGTACGAAGTTAGTAAAATAGTATTGTTCATGCAAGATGGTGTGTGTGGTAGCACTATCAGCTAGACAACTTACTTCCCCACTAGTCATATCTAGGAATAAATTAATTGAATCGGTCACATGCATAAATATAATTCCTTTCATTCAATTAGAGAAATATTATCCATAAAAATAATTCTTCATAATTCAAAACAAACCAAACCAAACAAATAATTCCAAATACTTAGAAAAATTGTCCAAAAAATTAAACCATAAACCTAGAAAAATTGGGGGTTCGGCCACACCTAGTTGGTTCAGCCACTAGGGATGTAAAACACCCTAACATGTCTTAGAGAAATAAAACTTTATTCTTCCATATGGGCGGATGCCTTCTAAAAATATGAAACCTCCATAGTTGTAGTAGCATATTCGTGATGTTCCACATGCACAAAGTTAGTCTCATGATGGGAATGATACTTGGAAATAACCTCGGGGGTAGCTCGGCATGCATGTGACCAATGATCCTTTGACGCGCAGTGGTAGCACATGTCTAGTACATTGGAAGCTAATTGAATGGTAGCTTTTCCATTGTCCTTGAAGTTTAGGGCCTTAGAGGCAAGGGGTTGGCGCTTCTGGGTCAAACTTCCTCCCTCGGGTGAGCTTTTGCTCTATTGACCTTGGGCCCGTGGTGGGGCCTGCGGCCCATTTCCATGGCCACGACGGGGTTTCCGTCTGTTGTAACTGCTATAATTAGTCATATGCACTTCAGGCGGATCGTTCGAGCCAATAGGTTGAGCTTGATGATTCTTCATCAAAAGCTGGTTCTGCTTTTCACTGATTGCTGTATAACAATATTGGTGGCATTGAAGGTTGAATAGATCTTCTCCAAGAGATCATCTTCAGTTAAGTCATCTTCACAGAACTTAAGCAGTGATCGGATTCTACAAACTTCAAAGTTGTATTCATTCACAAACTTAAAGTCTTGGAAGCGTAAATGTTACCAGTCGTGTCATGCTTCAGGCAAGTAAAAAAAATTTTGGTGATCGAAGCGATCAGCCAGAGCAACCCACAAGGTGCATGGGTCCTCCTTAACAAGGTACTCGATTTGCAGTGCATCATGGATGTTTCTTCGGATAAAGATATAATAGTAGCTTTTTGAGCTTCGTCGACTGGGTTGTTTGTAAGTTCCTCAATGGTGGCTCAAAGACTCTTTGCAGTAAAACGGAGCTTCACGTCTTGAACCTACTTTAGGAAGTTTCTTCCAAATACTTCTAAAGCGGTGGAATTGAGCTTGTTCAAGTTCAACATGTCCCTAGAACAGAGGGTACAACAAAAACATGGTTAGTCATATGGTAAGCCATGGACATATATTGTAGAATATTCGGGTTCTATAGACATGTATTGGTTTAATTTAAGTATGAAAGCTATGGGTTTCATATGGTAAGTGTAGTGAATTTGTGGATTGCTAAGTTTAGTGAATTTGTGGATTTGTGGATTGCTAAGTGTATTTGTGGATTGCTAAATGTATTTGTGGATTTGTGGATTGCTAAGTATAGTGAATTTGTGGATTTGGGGATTGTTGGTTCATATATAGGGGTACCTGCAAGAACACAGAAAATAATATACAACTAATTATAGTGAATTTATGGATTGCTTCAAGAACCCAAGTATGAGTGCGTCGGGACTACGAAAGATAGTCAACCGTTCAAAGAAAAGAAATAATTTATTCAATCGTTAATTGCCAAAAAGTGAGCTTCGGGCCAATAATTTTGGATTAATTGTTAGATTAATGGACTGCTAGTCACTTTAATTAATTCAATAGATCGTAACCATTCAGGTTTGATCGTAGAAGAAAAATAATAACATTTAGGTTAATATTACCGGGAATGCCAAAAATAACATTGGATTAAAAAACCGTAGCCCAATCTTGGTGGTCTAGTTGCCGTGTATGGGACAAGACCCTAATGGCCTTTTGGGCCACGGGATAGGCTACAGGCCACGAACCGTGACAAGGAAGAAAGGCCCAACAGCCAAGCTGCTGGTTTGGTCCACAAAAGGCGTGGGAAGCACAGGCCTAGCATGGTGCTGACCTAGAATTAGTGTGCACGAAGCCCAGTGAGGTCTGGCTTCATTGTGGGCCGTTTCTGGGCAAGCCCAACTTTAAGGGTCGGCTTGTTGTGGTATTGGGCCAAAGCTCTAACAAGCCTATCATTCCCTGGCTTGGGTTGAGGCACTACAAAGCCCAGCCAAAATTGCCCCTTTGTGGTTGGGCCGTGAGGGGGGCTAGCCCAGCAACCATGGGAGCTGCTGCAAGCAAGCCAGGGCAAGATGACGAGCCTAGTAAGCATCGGGCTAGTTGGTGATGGGCCTAGGGCATATGAACAATTCCAGCAGAGCTTCAGGCCATACTAGAGTGGGCTAGGATTGCAAACCTGTCTTAAAACCCCAAATCAGGCCTTCGCCCTAGACCTGGCATTCGTGTTGTGTTTCTCGTGTTCATGTCGTTTTTGTGTCATATCCGATAACTTAACAGGTCGTGTCGTGTAACACTTGTTAAAGTAAATGGGTAATATGACCTGAAATCGACCTGTTAATATTATTAGGTAATATGACCCGACTCATTACCCGTTAAGAAAAATATTTTTTAAATCAATAAATTATGAATATGAAAAACATAATTTGACCCAAAAAAATGTAATACATAATACTAAATTAGTATATACATACTAAAATTTTGAAGTTAACCCCTTCACAAAAGTTGTGAAGCTTGTCATTGCGAATTTTATTTATTTTGAACTCCCTTAAAAATATTATTCAAGAGGGTTTGTATGGTTTTAAAAATTCAAACGATAATGTACTCATCCTCAAAGCGTAGAGGATGTGATTACAAGCGTTTGCATATTTTTTTCACATTTTTTGCACCTATAAATAATTATTCTAATATTTTTAATGTGTTTAGTATTTTTAAATTACTTGATAATTTTTTTTAATGTGTTTTGTAATTTTTTTAATCTCAGACTTTGCCTATAGTATACTATAAAAATAAATAAATAAAACAAAATTTTAAAATTTATATAGAATAATAATACAATAATAATTGGGAAATGTTATTGGCACTCCAAAAATCTTATTCTACACTCCTCACAAGTGTATTTTTCTATCCTAATATAGAAAGTGTAGAGTGTAGAATGAGATTTTTGGAGTGCTAATAACAATTCCCTAATAATTAATAAACAATATATACATATCCACTATATATCTATTGTATTTTATAGTAAGTTTTTTTAGTAGTTTAAAAAATTAAAATCATCAAAATAACTTTTTTCTTATCGTGTCGAAATAGGTTACCCGTGTGTCACTCTTGTGTAAACCTGTTAAGGATTCGTTATTAACGGGTTCTTATCGTGTGACCTGGTAACAACCTGATTAGTTATCGTGTTGACCCAAAACCCGTTATTTTCATGTCGTGTAAGAAATTGTCAGGTCTACTTCGGCCTGGTTATCCAATGTATGCAGCAAAGCCTAAAGGGTTGCTACAGAAGTCAGATGTCAGAATGACGTCGTCTTAGGCTCGGCATGGTTACAGGCTAGCTTGTGTTCGTCGGTGCCAGGGGCAGGAAGTCACGGCTTATGTCGCAAAATCCCATAAATTTTTTATTTTTTATTTTCTTCTTTTTTCGAATTCTAGGGTTAAAAACCCTAATTGCTTCTAAATTAATTTCGATGCTTTGACTCACAAATTTCACATAGCATAATTGCGTATTGCATGAACAAAAATATATATTGACAAAATATATGAACACATATGCAATATATATAATTGAAAGGAAAATATAAATATAGGAGGCTACTGCATCATGAGGAATGTTTTCATGCTTCAAGGTCATTTCAAATATCTTAATTTATTTTAAAAGAACTTGATTGGCAGAAGACGATTAAGCCTTTGATTGTGTAGAAAAGCCTTCTTCACGATCCGTCAGTTCCTTAGCTTCTTGGCAAGAGCGTGCTGAAAACGTGTGTATGCCTAATTTACTGAACTGTATTTAGGAGTAGAGAGTGAGAGGGCTGGTGGCAAGAGAGAGATATGAGAGAGATGTACTTCTGAGGGAATATTCCAAGATATCTCTAGATATACTAGGATTTACACAATCACATTCCTAATCTAATAGGACTGTAACATAAATGTTATTATAGCGTGTTAATATATCTTTTTTTTTTTTTTGAACAAACGATATTATCTATACTAAGGGAAGGGGTTTGGCTGAGCCTCACAATGGGTTAGCAATAATGTGGCTCAAACTCGCCTTTGGCAATAATCGAACCTAAAATCTCTCACTTACAAGTGAAGAGGAATACCACTAGTCTTAACCCTTTAGTCTTAATTTGTGATTCCACCAATTTGATAGAAATCCCAAAGGATAATTTGATTAATTGATTGAAAGATTCTTACAAATGAGAAGCCAAATGGCTTAATAAACAAATTACAATCCCCTAAGGCATCTCAAAAGACTTAGCTAAGTAAGACTAATAACAAAGTCCTTGAAACCCCCAAAAGACAAATAAACAGGATCTCCATTATTATTAGACTCCTCTTTGACGGATTTATGCAAAAGATGGCTCAAGCCACTTTAGTGGGAGATTGAACAACTCTACTATGAACACATCAGAAATGAAAGTAGCGTTCATCCAAACAACGTGAAAAGTAAAAAACATCCACTTTCGAGACGTAGCAAATAATCATTTAACATGTGAATTACCAATTCTCCAATCATTTTTCTCTATTGCTCGCCATTCTTTCTTTTACTTTTATTACATGTAAAATTTTACATCAATTTGCCTCAAAACTTGTGTTCAAAATCGAGTTGCAAATTAATTTTGTGAATAAAATAAAGTCGAGCCTAATGCTTTTTGTTTCTCAAAGTTTGCATTTGGATTTTAAGAGGGGGCAGGATTCTCTCCCCTACTCTTTTCATATCCTTCCATCCTCTCCTCTCACACTCTCTACTTTGTCTTTCCTTTTCTATAAAAAAAAAATTAATATAAGATGTTACGTAGCTTAACCGTGACCGTTCAAATAGGAGGAGAGGGAAAAGGAGGAAAAAAAGAAGAAGGAAGAGAATCCTTCTCCTTTTAAGAGAACTTGAAAACAGCCAACTCTAAAGAGACAGTGCAGAGGAAAGAGGCACCAGTAACCCTTCCTTTCCCATCTGCCTCCCACCAAATGGATAGTTAAGAAAAATGGAAAAAAGGAAAACTAATTAATTTGACGAGGCAGCACAAAGCTCTTTTGCTTGGCCATGCACCACTTGTAGTAAAATCTCATTGGCTGCTGGTGCGATGTTGGCTGTGGAATAATGGATTTGCTCATCATTACTTCAATCAAAAGGAGGGTGAGGGTCTCTCTCTTGCTCCATTCTCCTTGTGTCCTTTGGTCATATTTCACTCCCGAGCTCACAGTCTCTTTTGAAACCAAATCATTCCTTCTTGAAAATCTGTCTCCATTACCTTGGCCATGCAAATTTCCATGCAAGAGTATTAAATAAAAAAAAAGGGCAACCTCTGTTTGATTGATTGGCCAATGTTCTTTTTGGTGTTCGATTGGTTCCTGTTTAGTTTTGGCAAATTGAAAATATACAAAGCAGAAGAAAAGATTGATATATACTTATGTGCGGACACAACATTTTTGTTAAGTATATCGATTTTTACACTCTTATTTTATATGTACATGTTCTTCACTCATTTTTATAGATGCCTTAATTTTGTTTTCATGTTAAAATGATAGTGTGAAAATCTTCCAATTTATTTTAATAATAAAACTTCACTAATATCTAGATCAAGAAGCAATCCCACAGTTCTTTGTAAATTGTTTCACTTTCGAATTGACTGTAAAGTTATAAAATATTTAAAATTGGTTTAGCATTGTAGTCTGAGTTATAATGATCAGTGGGATATAAAATGCATTTCCTACAAAAAGAATGTTCTCAAAGGGACCTTGGTTCATCATTCTAGGAATATCAACTTTGAGCAAAGCTCACCCTATAACTATACGTTCTTCTAGAAGTACATGCATCAACTCATATGGATTATCATGCAACTTATAAAACAATTCCACAATTAAAGTTAGTAAGCTAGCTCAATATGGCTCCTAATTAAGATAAGATGACCTCTAATTAGCTCCCACTCAAAGTTAATTAATTTGTTAGTGTCCCACTTCTCACTTTTGATCTAGTTGTGTTGACCATTGACCACAACAAGATAAAGCAAATATAAATGGTTTTGCACTGTGTCTTGCTCACCAATAATTGTAGATTTTATTCTGTTGTCCCCAAATTTTTTATGGCAAGTTATACAGTAAATCTTGTCATATATCTATGTCAAAATGTTACCATGGGCCTTGTATGCTCGCATCAAGATTGCTTTAGTTCATAAGATCGAGAAGCTGCCTGCCCCATATTAGGCACTTTGTTCTTTCCTTTTTGTTTCACTAGTTTTTCTTTTGGGTTTGTTTGCCTAGTAACACAAAAAGATAAATGCGGTGATGAGTTGGTGCTAATCAATTTAAAGAGCAAGTTTTAATGTTTGTCACGTCTTAATGCATTATTTGTGAGATCAATATCCATTAACGGCTAATAGGTACTCCGTTTGTTGTTAGCTAATATATAACTTTTCAAAATATAGGTTAGAATTTTCTGATGAATTATTAGGTTAATTATAAAAAATTATTTTTCATGACAAAAGATTAAAGAATGGTTTGAGTTATCTCAATTTGGGTTTTTGTTCAGAGGTGATACTATCCACATACTTATTTTTATTTCTTACACATCTATGTTAATTTTCGATTGTCTGATAAAATGAATTTAAGATAATTAATATACAAAATTTAAGCTTTACCCTCTGTTCAAATGTCGAATTTGTTCGTTTGTAAGCTTATTACAAAAGCAAAGGTTGAAATGATTAGAATCCAATGTTATTTACTCTCTTCCTTTTATATTGGAATTAAGAAAATTAAGAATTCAGTCCGACCATCCAGGTCGAAGACACATGAAAAAGGCAACCGAAGTCCAATCACCTCCATTAAAATGCCTTAAAATATCCAATCCTAATCAGTGGATGGCTAGTAAAAAAATATTTAGTGAAAAAGACATTTCATGCAACGAGTTACATATTTGCTTTTACAAAAAATCACTAAAGATTTAAGGCATTCAAAATTGGATCCATGATTATTAGCTTCGTTTTTGTCTTGAAATCGGTTTTAATGTGTGTGTATGTGGACTACGGTGATTATATATCTCTTTAGTCTTTCTCTAAAGACTTAGGTACGTTGCGTTGTTTACAATCACCGAAGCAACAAGGAGTCACTAGCCACTACTTCTTCGGCTCATTGATAAATAGTTAAATGCATGAAAAGTATAACTAGATTGGGATACAACCACAAACAACTTTCATGTTGAAACCTTAGCCATTAGCCAGAAGAAAAAATAGGAAAAAAAACCCTCTGCCGGTTGGCAAAAGACTGAGGAAGAAGTTCGGTATTTGTTGGATTAATGTGAGTCAAAGTAGGGTTTCTTTTTTCCGATAAGTACATAATCATCAGATATTGGGCAGTCTCTTTCTTGTGCTGCCTTTGGAGTAATTCTCTGGCTTGTAATGCTTAGTTATGGTGAATTCTTTGGCTAGTGTTGCTTTAGTTCCGGTGAATGTTATATAATTTTTCTTGTTTGTTGCATGTGCAGCCTTTCTTTTCTGCTCCAGGAATTTTCCATTGAAAAAAAATTGGAGTTGTACAATAAAATTAATTGGCAATATAAGAGTGGTACAATTACTTAGAAGCATATGGAAAGTCCTTTTTTTCTCCGATATGAGATCCATACTCTCAACATATCCCCTCATGTGTGACATATTTTCAAGCCTAGCACATGAACAACACAAATTGAGTAATGTGGAGCACGTGTAGCCGTTGGTTTCCACACATGTGTCAATCTACTATGATACAATAAAGAAAATTAGAGTTCCACCATAAGCCAATCGGCAATATTAAGAGTAGCTCAATTACTTATAAGCACATGCAAGGTTTCTTTTTTTCCCAACGTGGAATTCATACTCTCAACACTCATATATAATTTTTCCTAAACAATATTTGCTCTTAAGAATGCGTTTAGTATGCATATCTTGTGTAAATTCTTGATGACTATTAAAGAAATAGACCCTTTATACAAAGGGATCCTCGTTTTTTGAAAAAAAATGGGGATTAGTTGTGGGGCCCACTCCACATCGAATTTCAACGATCTGATTCATATATTTTTTTAATCTCGATTCATAGATCATCCCTGCAAAAATTCAATTCAATCTGAAACCATTTGTCTATTTAATTATCAAGATCAAATTTCATTGTTTCTTATATAACAAAGTATTCATTCATTTCTTTGAATCCAATTAGATGTCGTAAATATTTCCGATTTGGTTCATATTTTGCAAGGATGATTTATGGGGTACAACTTAAAAAATAAACATTTCGAATCGTTAAAGTTCGATGTTGTGTGAATCCCACAACCAATCCTCATTTTTATAAAAAATTGGGAATCCTTTTTTTAAAGGCTTCTATTAAAGAAATAGAGTAAACTGTCGATTGACCCCCTGAACTTTCACCTAACTTTCGATTTTCCCCTGAACTTTTCTATTTGAAAATTAAGGACTCAAACTAATTTTTTTAGCCGATTTGCCCCCTGTCGTTAGGTTTTCATATATTCCATCCATATTTCTATTAAGTGAGACCATGTGCATAACATGTGAGAGTAGTTAAGTCATTTCACTCTTAAAAATGATTAAACAATTCTTATGGATGGTAAAATCTCTTATGTTTTTCAACTTCTTAAGGATCATTTTATGGAATTGTATTAAGATTATTATGACATTATGAAAAGTATGTAATTATCTTGAGCATTTTTTATGAGTATTATGAACATGTTTCTTATATTAATGCACTGGAGACAATAACACCATGAACATTTATCAAATTATTAATTTGTTAGAGAAAATAAAAATGCAATACATGCTTCAAAAAAAAGACTAACTTAGCTACTTATGAAGACAATAACACCATATGTCATTTCTCATGCATAGGAATGAGAGGAAAAATAAAATTGAGAATATGAATTAGCGGCAAAAAATAGAGGGAAAATTTTGTTTTTTTTTTTTTTTTTTATATTCAGTTTTTTAATCATTTTTAAGAGTGAAATGATTTAACTATCCTCACATGTTATGCACATGGTCTCACTTAACAAAAATATGGATAGAATATATGAAAAACTAACGGTAGAAGGCAAATTGGCTAAAAAATTAGTCTGAGTCCTTAATTTTCCAATAGAAAAGTTCAAGGAAAAATCGAAAGTTAAATGAAAGTTCATGGGGGTAAATCGACAGTGTGCTATAAAGAAATATCATTTTATCTCAAACGAAACCTTGGGATGCAAACTACAAGAAGTTTCTCTCATTGTGAACACCAAAACAACCCAGTCAAAATATGACTAGCAAGCAAGAGAGACAGGTCCTCCACGCGAAGCAGCTTCTCAAGATGGCGTCGTTAGGGGCTTGTCTTGTATTGAATCATGATAGGCAATAGAATAATCGTCGAGATGATACACACACACACTAGATACCTATACACTGCCATGGCAAAGTGTAGTAGGTCCAGCCCAGTACAGTACAGATACAGAAGCTGCCTAGCTTGGCTAGCTTTGCTTTGCTTCCCTCTGTTGTGAAGTGACTAGAGGGACAGTTTGTCTGGTGCCCGTGAAATCTGAAGCAGAGCAAAACCCAAGCCAGTTCATTTAATTTCTGCACCCACTAAACCAACTCTAATTAGTCAATAACTTTATAGAGAGAGAGACAGAGAGAGGTACAAGCGACTTGGGTGTGGCATTTGACTACTGGTTTTTAATTGGCTCTGTACTGAATTACCTACATGAGAAAACGAAGTCTCAGTTTTTACAAGACAAGACTTCATGTCAAATAAGTTGAAAAATCAGAGTACGTAAAATAAAAGAACAAACAGACTATAAATTTAAAGAGATTACATTTTGATAGACTTATTATTTCAACATAAATACGAACCTCCTATTTATAAAGACTTGACTTCAAATCTAATAGGCAAGAAATCCTTACACTACAAGCAAAACCTTAAGGCACAAATACTAAGATAACCTTACATTAAACGGTTAACTAATTAACATTTTCAAAAACATGATCTATATATCTTTTTTATGTCATTCATCACATGATAATATTAACACAATATATAATGAGAGAGAGAAAGAGATGAACATTTACAACGTGTTACAGGAAGTTATTTTCGTGTTTGTACATAGTTTTTTGGTGGAATGATCCTTTAATGCGATGAGTATTAAGGGGATCTTAAAGAAAAGCAAATTAAAGAAAGGAGAAAGGAAAAAAAAAAGGTAAAAGAAAAGGTCTTTCTCACATACACAGATGCGTATAGAATGAGGGAAGGATACCCAGCAGGGCCAGCACTGCTCGCTGTATGTCATTCTCTTTGCTTAGTTTAAAGGGCCTTGTTTTGTTCCCTTTTTACAAATCGCACATCTTTCCACACAGAGAGAGAGAGAGAGAGAGAGAGAGAGAGAGAGAAAGCATAGATAGATTCAGTTGCAGAAGTTGGGATTTGTTTTAGATGAGTGTTAGATTTGGTCCTATCAGCTCTGCGGCTACCAAACAAAACACCCAGTTTTGAAAAACCAGAGGCAAAGGGAAGAAGGGAGTGGGGCAAATAAGGAAGAAGAAAACGGAGAGTATGATTAGTTTATATGTTGCCCAATGATTGAGTTGCCTTGGCACAACAGAAACTTACTCAACAATCTCTGATCACAAAAATAGAAGGAAGAAATCTCAAAAACCATGAAATCCATGGGTAATGATGGTAACAACAGTAACAGTAATAATAACTGGTTGGATTTTTCACTGTCTCCAAACATGAAGATGGAGTCCCCTTCTTCTTCCTCTTCTGTTGCTGCTGCTAGCTTTTTTCACTCACCACCTCACTTTAGCTATGGAGTTTACTATGGAGTTGAAGGAGGAGGAGGAGGAGGAGAAGGGGAGGATAACGGTCCAGTCCTGTACTCCCCTCTGTCCATGATGCCACTCAAGTCTGATGGCTCTCTCTGCATTATGGAAGCTCTCAACAGGTCCCAGCACCACCCTCACGGTACTATTTTCTCCTGGGACTATTATTTCTTGTGTTTTCTGGTAAAAAAATTTATACCTTTTAATTTTTTAAATGTTTTTATCTGAAGCTGCAATGGTGACAACAACTAGTCCAACTCCAAAACTAGAGGACTTCTTTGGAGGTGCAGCCATGGGGACCCATCACTATGAAAGCGCCAACGACAAAGAAGCCATGGCTCTCAGCTTAGACAGCATGTTCTACCCCCAAAACCCACACCCAACAACCCACCATCATGTACCCAGCAACCACCAAAACTTGCTTAGCCATAATCTTCAGCACGAGCAGCACACCCAGCAGCACCACCAACAACACTACTCATCATACTACTCGGGCCTCAGAACTCATGAGATGTTCTTGGAAGATGGTCACAAACAAGCCCATGTTTCAGCAGATAATTACGATCTGCACCCAGCAAGAATGGGGCTTGATCTGAGCATTGCTGAGATGAAGAGCTGGGTTTCCAGAAACAATGTCATGGAGCAGAACAACATGGCTGCTGGGTGCATGGGAGAAAATGGGGGAATGCCCTATGGGGATTTGCAGTGTTTGAGCTTGTCAATGAGCCCTGGCTCACAGTCCAGCTGTGTGACCGGCTCACAGCAGATTTCTCCCACTGTGACTGCAGATTGTATGACAATGGTGGTGGATACAAAGAAAAGAGGGCCTATAAAGGTGGATCAAAAGCAGATTGTTCACAGGAAGTCATTGGATACATTTGGTCAGAGAACCTCTCAGTACAGAGGAGTCACAAGGTTAGTCTTTCCTATTTATTCATGATAATTTTATGTTTTTTCAACTTTTTAAACAAATTTTAGGTAAAAAGTTGGAACTTTGCAAATTGGGTTTTGATCCATTTCTTGAGTTTTCTGATTTCTTGATGCATTTGTGTTGGTCAGGCACCGATGGACCGGTCGATACGAAGCGCATCTGTGGGACAATAGTTGCAAGAAAGAAGGCCAGAGCAGGAAGGGAAGGCAAGGTTTGTGAAGAAAACACAATGATGCTTTTAATTAGAAGAAATGTACATTTTTTAAGTCAAATTCTGCATTATTTCTGACTATTTTCCATACTATGCTGATTTTATTTTCTAATTTTTTTGGTTTTTCCTTGATTGGCTGGGGAATTACAATCAAATGATGAATCTTCAGTTTACTTGGGTATGCATTATTTTACATATAATTTGGCTGACCATTTTAACTGTCAAACAATGTTGTTTTTGTTTTTCTAATCATTCCAAGATTTGCATTTTAGGAGGTTATGATATGGAGGAAAAAGCTGCACGAGCTTATGATCTAGCAGCACTCAAGTATTGGGGACCATCCACTCACATTAATTTCCCAGTAATCATTATGTTTTTGCATTGAACTTTTTTTTTTTTTTTTTCAATCCATATATATTTATTTTGGTTATTAAATTTGGAACTTTGGGGATGATTAATATATCAGTTGGAAAATTATAAAAAAGAACTAGAGGACATGAAGAATATGACCAGACAAGAATATGTTGCTCACTTACGAAGGTAGATCTTTGCTTTAGTTCATGCTACTAATCATGCATTCGGTAGATTTATAAATACAGGAGCGTTTAAGTGCTAATCAGTTACTAACATAATGCTATCTTTACAGGAAAAGCAGTGGATTCTCAAGAGGGGCTTCAATGTATAGAGGAGTTACAAGGTCTTATTAGCTATTCATAATTTTATATGATAATTTAGATCAAATATCTATGAGAAAAATTATATATATCAAATAAAAATCTCTGAAATCTGTTTCCTTTCTTTTTTCTCTGTGTAGCAGACATCACCAACATGGAAGATGGCAAGCTAGGATTGGAAGGGTTGCTGGAAATAAGGATCTTTATCTTGGGACATTCAGTGAGCGATTTTTCAAATTTTCACTTTTACAAGACAAAATGTCCATTTTGGTGTATATTCTTCAAGCATGTTATCATTATTTTTAGATTGTGGGAAAAAAAAGTGATTGAATGATATGATTTTATGACTTTAAAAAGCCAATCTTTGAAGCACTCTCAGCTCTTAAAACTATTGTCTTTTTAGCCGGTTATGGATACTACTGTATGGTGCATGGTGGTCAGCTTGACTTGCCCACTAAGCTTTTGCTAAGGCTGTTCCTTCAGAGGCTCCCCATGCTTTTCTAGCTTTAATATTTGATTCTCATGCTTTTCTGAGTTTCCGTAAAACCTTAATTTTTTCGGTCATCTTTAATCTGTAATCTTTCAGGCACTCAAGAGGAAGCTGCTGAGGCTTATGACATAGCTGCAATCAAATTCCGAGGACTGAATGCTGTGACCAACTTTGACATAACACGGTATGATGTGGATCGAATTATGTCGAGCAATACCCTCCTTGCCGGTGAACTTGCTAAACGAAATAAGGAGGTTGTACCCATTAATGAGGCTACTAATGAAACCAATGTTTCCCAAATCGGCAATGGGGAAGCCGTTGTCCCACTGAAGAACATTAGTGAAGGGGAAGATTGGAAAATGGCACTCTATCAGTCCTCCCAGCACCTTGATCAGAAGCAACCAAGCACCGAAACTCAGAATGTGATTCAAGCCGAGGCAGGGGACTCTACCAAAATGGGGAATGCTCATTTTTCCAATGCCTCTTCATTGGTGACAAGCTTAGGCAGCTCAAGAGAAGCCAGCCCTGATAAGTCATGCCAGCCGAGTTTCTTCGGAATGCCTCCATCTGCTTCCAAGTTTTTCACGAGTTCGAGTCATGCAGTGAGTTCTTGGATCCCAACAGTTCAATCCAGGCCAGGACTCACCATTCCTCACACGCCAATTTTCGCTGCCTGGACAGATGCATAGCCATAGCCATAGGCTCTCTGTTTTTTGCTCATCTGTGGAAAGTTTTTTTCACTAAATTACATGCAAACGATAGTTCATGTAGTTTTTATCTTAGTGGCGGTAAATTATGGTTAATGATATGGTCTTGGTAGGGCCTTTTGTGAGCAAAGTAAACGAAAACATCACTGATTTCCCTCATGTTTTAAGCCTATCTTATCAAAATGATGAAAGAAATTGAAGGGAAAAGTATCAAAGATGCTCTACAGAGATTGTAGTTATTTTATGAAATGATATGCTTTCTGGTTTTCATAATTTCTTAACAGCTTTACTGCCCCAATAAGTACAGAGCCAGCTCAGTTTGTGTCCCAATGATGCTGAGACAAATACATAAAATAGTCTTTTCCTTTTGCGCTTTGACCAGGATCTGGTCCTCTTTAGGGCAAAACCTAAGTGTAATTACGTGCTGAAAAAGATGAACAGGGAAAAATATAGTCGGTGTAAACATCCAAGTCACATGATGAAAGAGAGAAAAAAAGGGATTAGTCGGTTTAAGTGTAACCACGGTCACGTACGTGATGGAAGAGAGAAGAAAAAGGGTCGGAGACAGCTGGTTACACGGTAGAATCTCTTGTTTTAGCTCAGTATCTTTTATTAGTTCTGTATGTGCATTACGACACCATCATTGCTGATCTACTTTTTACCTAAGCTTTCTCCAAAGGTAACAGATATTGCTTTCATTCCTTCCCCATAATTCAAAAGAAAAAGGGGGGTTGAGAGGTGGAAATGGATTATTCCCAGATCATGAACTTCATGGGTTTTTGTTAATGATTATAATGGCCCATTAGTACTGGGAATTGTCTGCTATTTTTTTTTTTGAATTGAAAGCTCGATGCATCGTGTTGGAAAAAACCTTAAAGTTGTTTCTTTCTGTCTAACCACACTTAAACTCGATGTAAACTAATCATGTCTGCATAAAAGCAATTCCATGTCCTACTGTTGGCTACTACGATCAATCAAAATCAAATTAACCCTTTGAATTGGCTGTTTTCACACGTGCAGTAACAGGTAAAAACATCATTCTAAATCATTATGCATGCTTGGCAAGAAGAAGTAAACTATTATTGATTGGGATGAAGATTAAATATGACACATAAAAGAAGAAGAAAAATAGAATATTGTTTTCTGCACTCTTTTTATCTTCGGCATTGGGGTCAATTATTTTTCTTTGATTTGTTAAATTTAATAGTTTGATAAAATTAATGATAAAAATTTGTGCACAGAAGTCATTTCTCAACATATACATGTTAACCACATCACTAACTCCATTTTTTTTAGATTTTTCTGCAATGCGAAGCCAGTTTTAGCGTTAATTCGATGAATTCACATATTTGAACGTGTTCGTGTTCAATACTTTTTCACACTGTAGATGAACCCCTAGCCCTAAACGTTAGCACGAGGTACTCGAAGTAACTAAACTTCTGTTAGATTATTGGTTGTATAGAGTGCCCTTATTGATGGGTAAAGGTTCTGGCCTTCAAAAAACAAACGTGACGAGAACAAGTTACGAGATAAGTACTAATCTCCCCTTCTTGTTTCTAAATTTATTTACCAATATCAAATCTCTCTTAGCTCTTCACCAGCTCATCTGATCATGGGATTGGCGATAGATTAATGATTAATCGGGATCTGCTTCAGTTTTGAGTAACAAATGTGGCGGGAAAATGAGATTTGGCAAAGTGCCTAAACCAAAATTATTGCAGTTTGGCAAGGTCAGCTCCTGAATGACATAATAGATTAGATTGTAATTATGATTTATTTTTTTACAACCAAATAGTAATCATTAATTACTACATTATGCATATGATATGAGATTAAACTTCTTTACTTGAAATTAAGGTCAATTACATGAATGCGATGACAGTATATCTTTGTGTACAGTTTCGTACCTTGTTGCGATTAGCTGTAGTCATGTTGTGGTGTTGTAATTTTGTTGTATATGCATTAGTATTCTAAAAGAATATGTTATAAATATCATACTGTCTGCCATTTAAATAACTGCTTTGTGTATTCGTGGTCACATCACAATTGGTGGGTTGGTGCATGTGAATTTTAAGTTGTTGAGTTGCTCTACAGGTTAAGACACTTGGACATAATGAATTTATAGTAATAGGATCTAAAAATTAAAAGCAAGATCTTACTTCTTAACAACCCATATCTACATGGGCACACCTAATTTGACATTGAAATTGAACAATGGTTTGCTGCGTGGAAAAAGGTAAATTAATGATCATTTAGGCTGAGATCGATGCCTTTTGATTGAAGGGGAGCAACAAATCCTTTTTCTTTAATTATTTTTTTGTTTGGTTTAAAAGGGTAAAAGAGAAAGTGCAGGCAGTGGTCAAAATAATTAAAGTGACCAAAAATTGATATTAATAAGACAAAGAAAGAAGGCAGAGGCACGCATGAGGAGAAAATAATAACGTCTCTCTACATAAAACAAATTAATTGAAAAAGAACATAAAGAGAGAATAGCATGCATTGCACTGCATGCATGCTGTGAGGTCCAAAAGGAATATTAACAACTGGACGTGGAAAAGATTGCAAATTAAAGTTGAAAAATAATTGTCCTTACTCGCACAAAGAAAAAAGGTGTACGGTATTCGGTTCTCGGAATTTTTATTGTGTTTTTTACATCAAATAATTTTACAAAATGTTAATTTTTCTCTTGGGATTTATAAAGCTAAATGTTTTTTTGTTCTCTTGCGTTGAAGAGACCGCCCTTGTATCAATTTCACATCAAACAGCATGGGATCACAATGTTTTTTCACCCCAGCTTTTTTGAAACATTTTATCAAACATTTTGCTGCCGTTCGAGGAAAATATTAAGGAAATAAAGATCTGCTAGGCATTTCAAATAGTGGCACAACATTATCTCCGATATATATGGATTCGCATATCTAAATTTACCTGGAAGTAATTGAACTTTTCCTACAGATGCTATTGTATTTATAATTAAATCACCGACTTCGATTGGAAATTAGAAAAATAAGTTTTGGTGAGAGAAAGGCACCCAAAAATGTGACTTGTTCAATCACTTAATATTAACAAACATATCGATATGTTACCAACTGTCTACATATCAACCATATTATTGATATTATCAATGCTTTTGGTAGGTCTTGATGATACTTATATGTCGATTTGAGCAGAATTGTTTGTCGATGTGAGTTTTGGTCATGAAATTGTCGGTGGAACCTTTTCTCGGACGGACGGTTGTAAGACTTCATATTCTGATATTCTGAAAGCTTTCTATGGTCGAGTTACTCTTGCGATATTGAAAGGAAATTTTGTATTTTTGGCTTTCAAGTTGCAATTTTACTCCTGTGGCTTTGTTTGTTTTTGTTCGCAACCAAGTCCAAAGCATAAAATTCGTCAGATCAATGAGACGAAATTAGACGAGGTAACATACAACTACCATATTTGAGGTATTTTTGCCTCTCCGAACTATTTGCAGTCAACTCAAAAGCATTTCGCCTATTCTTTTTAATTTCAAAGATAATGGTAAAACAAAAATAATAATAATTTTTTCATTTTGTGATTTGAGAATGCGTCTGATAGTTTGATCCGAAAATATTTCTTTGAGAAAGAAAACATTGAAAGTGTGTGTAGTACCAGTGTCTACTATCAAAAGATAACACATTTGTGTTGATAGTAATGATCTTGTAATAACTGATAGATAATGTTGGTGGAATATGGGTGGTGGGAATAGTTGGATGGGGAGGGGACAGACAATAGCGGCGGGGTATGGTGGTGACGAAAATGTTGATGGTGACGAAGGATGGTTGGGTTGGTGGTGGCTATGGTTTGTTGGGATGCCACAGGGATGATGGATGTGGAGATGGTGGAGGTGATGATGGTCATGGTAGAGATAGTGTTGGTTGTGGTGGCCATCATTGGCAGAGGCACCAAGGGAGCAGGGTGGTTTTGGGCGTATCCTGACCTTGAAAAAATATATCTATATTTGTATCTATATGCTTATGTGTATTATCCCGATTTCTTTACCTCTAAAGCCCTCCTATTATTAATTAAATTCAGACATTATCTCTTGTTATGGTCCTTTTACAAATCAAACTTTAAAATTAAATTCATCATTCACTTTTGTTTATAAAAATAAAAGATCTTGCCTCACACTCTAATCTAAATTATTTCACGGTGCAACCCAGAAATTTGGAAGCTATTTCTTATCTCATTCTCAAAATTTATTATTTTTTATCATTCCAAATTCCAAATCTATTCAAGTTATAAAAAAATTACAAACCCATTCGATAAGCAACAATAACATTTGTAGATCTCTATTATTGTCTATAATTTTTATTTGTTTGTACTTTATTCTACCTCTTACTTGAGTATTAGGGTTTGTAAATTTTTATTGATTCTAATAATTATTTTAATAGTATAGATGATGAGGTTATCATGTAATGATTTCAAATATGAAAACCCATCGAAGATAAATATGATTATTTTGATTACACATTATGATATTTTGGTTAGTAATTTTATAGATACTTTCCCATTTTTTTCTTTTACAGTATGAGAAGTCCTTCCTCACAAGAAATCCAAGCTCCACGGCTTGCGCCATGGTGGTAGGTGATGATGGCAGCGTCAATATTGGTTGATTTCACGGTTTAAAGTGACATTAGTGCCGTTAGTGTGTATAAAATAGGCCTTTGTTATAGCTTCTTCCGTGGGCTCCAATTTTAGGTCCATACTAGACTAATATAGTTAGGGTTTTTGGGAGCTCTTCTTCAGTTCTTCTTACCTTGATCTAAATACCATCTAGGTTACTTTTAGGCCTTTTCCTTCCCCATTTTTGGGGCCCAACTTCTCCTTTTCCAAACTCAATCCTTTCGCATTTGAGTTGTGTGCATGGGCTGCGTATGAATCGAATTCAAACTACAGAGCGACTCAAGTGACATGAACAAGCCATATTAACAGCATTATATCCACATATTGTTGTTGCTATATATCGACGTTGTATCAATAATTTCGATCAAATATCAACATTATATCAATAATATCTACCAACTTTGAAGTTCATTAACATGTCGTTAACATTCAAGCGCAAAATCATCATTCAAGTCACTCCGTATACTATACGGGTATGTTTGTTTGCCTTCACCATCATTCCTTAGACTGGACTAGACGAAATGATAGTGTAGTCTGGTGTTTGTTATTTACACAGACAAGAGTTAATGAGACTAAAAAGGACTTGCCCCGACTAAACACCTCGCTAGCCATTCTTAGCGAAAGCCCTTGATTTCGAGCTGACTCCTTAAAATATAAACCAAAATTTTTGCCAACGAAAGAAATACATGATTCAAAAGTAGCATCAAATTGTAGGGTCAAGAGCAAGAAGAGATCCACTAGAAGGAATTACACCATCCTCATAGCCCAAAATCAAAAGAAAAATGAAAAGCAAAATAAGAAACTATCAGCTTGCAAAGCAATGCTAAACTACCAGATTGCTTTCAAAATTCAAGTCAAAATTTTCACATTTGCTTATTCTAGTTTTGCTTCAATTTTTACAAATGAACAATATGCCATGAAATTTGTGCAGTTGCCGGCTGGGGAGGCTCACTCAGTCATCATTTTCTTCCTTAATTGCAACTTTTTTTCACTTTGCACTTTGTGCCGTTCTTCGTTTGGCCTAGTTTGGCGTACGCATTCTACTCTTACGACATGGAACATTGGAGCAAACTTACTTGATAAGGTATTATTAAGGCCTGCATTCTTCAAGGCCTTCCTGATATTCTTCTTATTCATTTGGAAGTGAGAAGTACAAAGAGAAGGAACAATAGATCTCAGTATTGGCTTCCCGTAGGTTATTGCCTGAGCACTACATATCAGCAAATCAATTAACAAATCTAGCAGCTGAATGTTCAGTCATTTCCAAACCAATAAACTTTTAGTTGAAGAATCAATCTCTGCTATGAATATACACAAAGTAAAAGAACAAAAAGAAAAGAACCAATCAATGCTTCGTGTATCATAATAAGCATACTAATTTGAGATGAATCATCATGGGACAGCTACAAAGGAGATGCCTTGTATTTCCTAAAACAAAGATATCATAGTACCACCAAATAACCTATATCCTTATACGGACATCTCGACTTAGATGAACTTGATTTAAAAAAAAAAAAAATTCACATCAAAGATGCACAATCAATTAGGATCACTTTGATCTACTCCAGTCCTTTATCAAGTTTGGATCAGAACAAAATTCCCAAGCCAACTGGAGAAGATGAGAGGTATAGCAACAAAGAAGTAGCACTTACTAGTTCTTATATGTAATTAAACATTTACCCACCTACTTGAAAACATTATGATAGTGCTAATATTTCATCAAACACCTTCTGGGCACTTTCCAAATCACCCTTCTGCACATACCCATTGATCAAAAGATTGAAGTCACAATCATAAAGATGACAATATTTCACTCCTTTGGTAATGAATTTCTTTCTCCTTGGTCATGAATTCGCAATTATAGCATAACAAAATCAAATTCAATTTGAAAAATTGAAAATTGTATGCTAAAAAGGAGAAGCTCTCACCAAGTTTCGGCAATGGTGGCGGACTTGACGAGCTTGTACTGCTTCAAACACAACGGTGAAGGAGAATCAAGGTTTAGTGGTAGTCGAGCCGGAATGGCAAAGATTGCTCTGCAGCTCAAGAGTCGTGGGCTGAGATTGCGATAGAGGATTGTGGAGCTGGTGAGTGGTGCTCGAAGTTTCTTCAGGAGCTTCAAAGCCACAACCATGGTGATTTTGTTGAGAGAAAGAGAGAGTGAAATTGAACAAGAAGAAGGGAAGGGAGTCGGTGGACTCTTTGTCAATTTTTGTTCTGGATATGGGTTTAGCTTTTAGGTGGGATGGTGAAGGTGAAGGCCCAAGGGAGAGGGTGCGAAGTAGTGAAGGAGAAGGGAGATGGCGAAGGTGCGAAGGAGAAGAAGACGGATGGATCGGTTGCGAGAGTATCACTCTCATCCAATAATTTTAATTATGATAATATGTTTAATAGAAAAAAATTAAAATAAAACAATAATTTAATCTCAATCCATGCAAACATTAATAAACTAGCGATAGTATTATTTTCATTATCTTGCTTCTTAGTTCGATATTGCACCAAACGCTTCACTAAGTCAGTTCAGCTTAGTCTAGTCTAAGCTAATCTAACTTAGTCCTTGAAGCTAGTCCAGTCCGAGATAGTCCGGCGCAACAAGGGCACCCTATAAGTCATGCACAACTCATCTGCACATTGGCGGATTTATGATTCTAATCTTGAGGGAGTCCAAGTGTAAAACATTCAAGTTTTATTTAGACAGAATATGTGACAATATCACACAAACTTTTTTCAACGAGGAAATTTGTCGAGCACTTACGGGCCTATTCCTAGAAGGTATTTCATCAAATACTTGATGGGCACATAAATGTTCCTTATCTAACGTTTGAAAGATCCCTGAAAGACCCTCACACACATTTTTCCTGGCCTTCGAATGGTCCCGAAACCAGCCGAATCCATGTAAACTCGCCCCCATGTATGCTCACAATCCACATTCGCATAGGAGAATTTTCGAAGAACTATAATAAGCATCAATAATTTGAGCTATAAAACAGAAACATGATATTTGTTATATGGCTGTAAATGGGACCTTTTAAGGTCCAATGACAACCAACTACCAATTGAAGCTTTTGGTTGCTACCTTGCCAAGTTGTTGCACATTCTCTCCTCTTATTCTTTACTCACAAAAGCAAAAGCAAATGTTTGTGTCTCAGCTTCATCTGCAAATCAACATCTAAATAGACTCGAGACAAAGGGCTTGTCGAAACATAAGTCCAACTCAATCATGCACGACCACATTTTCTTAATTGCAATATGTCCATCCCATGCTCTATGATCTACGGTCGATACAAAATGGTAGATATATATTTGTTGACTATAGGGCTATTGATAAGATTTGGTTTCAATCAAAATGCTAACAAGGAAAAGAACAAGCATTTGGCTTTTGGCTTTTGGCTTTGGCAGTGATTAGGACATTCTCTCTTTCCTTCTTTTTTTCTTTTTTGTTTGATATCCTCTCTCATTTTATATGGATTGAAGGCTAACTTTCTTTCAACCACCACGGAAATGGCCCAGTGGCTCTGAAAAGGTAAATTGTCGTGGTGAAGCAACTAGCTTCCTTTTGAAGAAAAAGAAAAGCTAACTTTATTCATGACTAACTCTATCTTATAATTGCAACTTTGACAACATATCTTCATCTCTTCTTTGGACGTACTTTAAATCTTGCGAGTTATCTAGTGCTAAGAATTAAACAAGCCCTACGAACAAAAAGACTCACAAAAATAATAGAATTGGAAGAGATGAGTATCATAGATCAACCAAAAAAAAATGTTTTCTTGTGCAAAAATTTATCTTCCACCTTTAGCTTAAACAATATTTAAAACTTCCCATTGGTTTTTCCTTATAACATATATTGAATATAGTGAGTTATCCATTTCAAACAAATTCTAAAATTGTCCACATGGTCTCTTATAATGCACAATATTATTGTGTCTTCTAGTATCTAACATACCCCACCCAAGCCTCGTGTGGAAGTGACATGAGTTTGGACACCAAGATACTCCCAGCACAAAGATATTTGCTGTTTGGGGGGACCAAATTGGGCTTAATTAGATAAGTTGAGGTGAGAGGGCCATAAGAATAAGGGGCCTGACTTAAAAGTTAAGGTCCAAGGCCCCTATTTGAGCCACACAAAGCTCCTTGGCCCCTTAACTCCATTAGCACCATTCGCTTTCAGTTGGTCTACATGACCCATTCTAAGCAGCACAAACAGTATGTTGGTTTGTAGGCACCCTTGTTGGGGATCGGCACGAACAGATGGGACCATTCCAGTCAAGTTTAAGAAGCCCAACTCCATAAACTGGTGCGATCATATATTAACGACGTAACGATCTAATACCGATAACATAACGAAAGTTGCCCATTTTAACAATTGACAATTAAAAAATGATTATTTTTCAATTTTCTCAAACTTAATTGGTGTGTTTTGATTTCGAGTAATTATACATATTTAATCTATCTTAAACAGTTGAAAATTATGAGAAAATGAAATGAGTAATTTTTAGTTACCTAAAATTATAATTGAGTTGTCAATTAGTATTATGATTTACTGATAATTCTTTTTATTTGTAAGTAAAATGTTTTAGGTTTGATTCTTGCCAAAAAAGAATTTGAACCGCATTATTACTAGTTTATTGTGAAGCTTAATCCACTTCTCCATCTTAATGTGAATAATATCGTTAAATAAAAATATAAAACATATCATCCATCCTTGTGCCTTTAAGGTCAAACAATAGTCGTTTTATATGAACCGTATTATTGTAGTTTATTGTGAAGCTTAATCCACTTCTCTACCTTAGTGTGAAAAATATCGTTAAATAAAAATATAAAACATATCATCCATCCTCGTGTCTTTGAGGTCAAACAGTAGTCGTTTTATATGATTTTAACGTGTGTGGGATAGGTAACTAGGTGTAGGGAGCGTGCACTTATTAATCATTGTATCCAGCGCATGAGGGAAGATAAACCAAAGTTTAAATCATGTTTATCAAATAATGAGGTGCGTTTGGGGGAATCCGGATCCTCTTTGTAAGGATTCCAGATATTCGTTAATCATATCCGTTCATCGTACATCATGCGGTCAGAAATCATTTTAAATATTTTTATTTAAAATTAAATTCAAATAGTACCTGATAAAAACTGACAGCACGATATATGATGAACGGACACGATTTACGGATCTCCAAGATCCTACCAAAAGGATTCGGAGAGGATCCTGTTGGTGTTTGGGGAATAAGGATCATCTTCGGATCCTCTTTGTGAATATTCCAAAACTCCTTTAATCGTGTTCATCATTGTACATTGTGCGATTAGAAATTATTTTGAATTTTGTATTTAAAATTGAATACAAATAGTACTTAACAAAAACTGATTGCACGATTTACGATGAACAAGTACGACTAAAGGATCCAATAATTCATCACAAAGATGATCTAGAAAGGATCCTCATTCATGTTTGGGTGGTTTAGCTCATGTACTTGTTAACATGCCCGTATCCCATCATCATTTATGTATATTAATATTTTATTACATTAAAACAAGAAGACCTTTACAATATTATCCACAGTAAGAGATGGGAGAGTGGGCTAAGCCTCATAATGGGCTAGTAATAATGTGATTCAATTCGTTTTTGACAAAAATCAAATCTAAAATCTCTTATTAATAATTGAAGAGAAGTATCACTAGAATTGGCAAGTGCAATCCATTAGTTTATCCGTTAAATCCTCAATTAAGGATGTATGCGACTCAATCTTAGTCAGTCTCTTCCAATCCCAATTTAGTATATTTTAATGTGAATATCCTACTTATTACATAGGAGGCAGATTCTCTACCTTCCCACTTCTCGTTCCCTCCTGTTTGTGTGATCACGGTTAAGTCATGTTAACATTTTATATTACTATTCCTTTTTGACTTATTATCTCTATGAAAAAAAATATAAAATGTTAATGTGGCATAACCATGATCACACAAAAAAGGAGAGCACGAAAAGTGAAACAGCAGAGAATCTGCCTCCTATTACATAGCTTTTACAATTATATTAAATATTATGTAAGCCTAACAAGAATTGGCAGGTGCGTTGAAAGCAAAAGGAATTGGTAAGTCAATTGAGATTACGTCAATAACTGGATAGTCAATAGTAGAGAGTTATGTAAACTGGAATCCACCGATTAGAAATTAGAATACAGAAGTGTTCAAATATTGTACGCAATAAACCTACTTTTTGTAAACTACTTTGTGAATATTCACATCTTAAGCATAATATTGCCTAAACATGTTAGATTTTGCATTGCTTTTGTGTCAAGCAGAGTCCCTAATTTTGACCACATCTTCAAAAAAGTAAGAAAAGCAGTCAATACTAATTAGGCCAACCCCACTAACATTTCTATTCCAAAGGGATCCACAAGGAGCAGGATCACAACCACCGTGACGTCCTGCTCTAACAAAATAATACCATGCGTAAGTTTTTCAATACATGTCATTGTTTTAATGATTAGGATGTGAAAAAAGTTAAGGTTACATTATAAGATCAATTAACAATATGTGAAGTTGTCCAACTACTTATAAGCACATGCAAGATCTCTCTTATCATAAATGTGGGATTCATTCTTAACACTTCTCTTCACGTGTGGCGAATTTTCAAGTCTAACATATGGACCACACAAACGGGATTATATGGAGCAAGTGTGACTGTTGTGCTTCACACGTGGGACGACCTGCTTTGATACCATTAAAAAGTTGTGGTTCCACTATAAAATGAATTGTCAATATGAGATAACTTGTAAGGCCCCTTCTCTCATCAATGTGAGATTCATTCTCAATAGGACTTCCCATGACGGTAAACTAACTTCATGTAAATAGCTCCAAAACATACACATGTAATCTAGTAATCTCACAGAGAACCTGATGAGAAGTACTAATCCTTATTTTGGGAGACGACGACTTAGACTTTTCGTGGCATAAGAAGTCACATTTTTATTGAGTAGGAGATGTGATGCACATTGATGACTGCACGCCCCCAAAATGGAAGGCTTTGAGTACAAGCAGTGTGTAATGGCCACACAAGTCATGATTATTACATGAAAATTTCCAAGCATGACAAGAAGAGAACTTTCATTTGGTGACAACTTGTGTTACTTGCTAGTGTGCCTTCGTGAGTGTGTCATGCTAATTTTTTGCAGATTAAATAGCACAAAATAAAGGTTCCTAATCATGTAATGCTTCCGATTCAAAGTTGGTAAAAAAATAATCCTGCGCATGATTTCTTATTCTCATCAGACGTCAATCATGATTTTATCTAGTTCATTACATAGTCTGAAAGTATATAGGAATTAAGTTTAATAGATTTATCAATTATCTCACAACATTGTGTAGGAATGAAATTTGTAGACTCACCACACAAACCGAAGTTTTGTAGGACTGAAATTCATTGGCAAACTCATCACACAACATAAAAGTTGTTTAGGAATGAGCCCTAAGTTGTATAGAAATGATATTGCTTATATAGGTACTACTTACTATAGTAATAGCTTATTTGTGACTAGGAACGTAAAAGCTGATGAAGCAGTGTCTTCGATGCTATGCATCAGATGGAGTTATGTTTTAGCTTCGGAAAGGTACGACGTTCTGGGAAACCTTCTATTAACTAGTTTGATTATTGCTTATATATATGTGATTTGAATCTTATTAATCTTATTAATGTTTCTGAATGTTATTTTAGTATGATTGTTCCTTATTATTGTGATTTGGTTTGAGGATTGGTTTCTGAGCATCTGTGTTGGGTGGAAAATGTAATGAAACTTGATAATCATTCATGATCTGAGAATGAAGTTGTTGCTAGAAAGAAACTCGGAAAAACAAGGTAGTGGTTAGGAGATTTTGTATAGTTGAGCCCAGCTCTTGGTGGGTACCTGGTCTAAGGTCAACCCAATGTGCACGTGACCGTTATTGGGTAATTTGAGACTAACGATAAAGACTTATGGGGTTCATTCGTGTACTTGAGCATTCCAGGTCACTACTTTAGTGGTAAAATATGTAGTATGGGACATACATGTCAGGTTGTTTATTTATATGAATTAACGAGTGCATTCGTGCATATAATTTCATTATGTACTTAAATTATGCTATTGATATTTGAGTTTTGTCAATCATATGTTTGTGAAGGAATAAGTCCCTAAGTATAGGACTAGGCAATTCAAAGGGGTAGGCGGGATGATGTCAAATTAGATGGAAGACATGGAATTTTCTTGTATCGTTGTAAGAATAGGAGTATTATTATTTATTTGTAACATTATAAAGACTTCTTGGTTAATTTTATAAGAGGAATTATTTTTCACACCGTTTTAGTTTCTTTATTTATTTTAATTAGCTCGCATTCCAGATTTGGGTTTTCTACGATCCCAGGTCTTGCATGACAAATCCAGTAAAATTGACGGAACTAAAGACGTTGAAACCAAACACAAAATTGGTACATTAGCTTTAAAGAAAAACTAAAGCTGACAAAAGACGCAAAAAACTCAAATTAGCAAACTTAAGCATAGTTTAAGCATAAGTTCAAACCAAGCTCCCAAACTCCAAAACAACTAAAATCTTAAAACAACTCAAACTAAAATCTAATCGACGTTATCAACTAAGAAACGCTACGTTCAAATCGACGTATTTAGCCTTAAAAAAAATTTATCAACATAGTTTTTGTCAGGTACTGTTTATATTCAACTTTAAATAAAAAAATTTATAATGATTTATGACCGCACAATGCACGATTAACGAATATGATTTGACGATTTCCAGGATCCTCACTCATTTTAAACAATCACATGAAGAGTGAAATCACTAACCAAGAGTTTTGAGAAGCTCATTGTGGATTGCAAATCACATTTTGCTTTGTTTTCCTTCTAAATATCAATCAATTGTGCTTCCCATTATTATTGTCCTTTTCAATCGATAGGTAAGAATTGTACTATATTTTACACTTCCATGGTGCTGCAGGTGAACCATATGGAGTGGCAGAGGGGCAGTCCTACCCAGCTCTGTATAATGCATGCAGCAGGGCCATTGCTTTTTACAAAATGGTCACAAAACCATAAAATCTATTTGTGCAAAATTCCTTTTTTTTTTTTTTTTTTTTTGTCAAACCATATGTGCAAGTGACAAACATCTAATTAGTAGGCGAAAATTCTAGAGTACGTTTAGAGATGACATGCAAAATTAAATTTAACGATCAAACATGCGTCAGAAAAATTCGAGGAAATTAGTGGATAAATCAATAAGCCCTTCTCTTCTTTCCTCCCAATCTCACCATCATCAAACCGTCTGTCGTTTTCTTCCCTCGACCGTATCAGCTATCGATCGGTGGCATAGAGAGAAGCCCTGCTGGACCCTGGTTCCTCAGAAACTGACTCTCTAAATGACTAAAATGCCCCTGGCGTATTGTCACTTTCTTGCGCCCTCATACGTGCAGGTCACCACAGCCGAGCCCCACCTCTCCCCCAGCCCTTTGGCCCACCCACCCCCCAGCCCTCCCTCGTGTCAAACACTTAGCTTTCACCACCACCAATCGCCATCACTCCAACTTAGTGCCCTCCCCCACTCTCCCCATCTCTCTCCTCGTCTCTTTCTCTCTCTAACACAAACACACAGAATTGCAAACAGTAGTAGTTCCTCAGCTCCCTCTCTCTCCTCTCTCTCCCTCTCTAAAATTTTTATATACATTTTCTAATCTGCTCTTCCATAACAGAATATAGCAGGATTCAATAACACCAACATCTCCCTCTTTTTCTTTCTAACTTTTGTTCCCAACCTGTACGCTTCTAACATTAGAAAGTTAAAATTTTGACACCAATCTCTCTCTCTCTCTCTCTCTCTCTCTCTCTCTGGAATCCCTGTCTGTTTTCCCCCAAAACCCAAAATCCCAAACCCTCAAATTTACCAAAAGCAACCAACTTTTCCACAATTTGACATTTTGGCCCAGATGGGTTCTGCTCCTGCTAGAACTGCTTCTGCTTCTGCTGTGCTATTGATAACGCTGCTAAGCGTCGCCGTTTTCCGACCCACCACATCAGATCCGAGCGACGAGGCGTGCCTAACCCACCTGAGCGAATCCCTCCAAGACCCAACAAAATCCCTCCAGAACTGGACCAAATCCACCTTCGCCAACCCCTGCAGCGGCTTGAACTCCTACCTCCAGGGCGCCACCTGCAACAATGGCCGCATCTACAAGCTCTCCCTCACCAACCTCTCCCTCCGCGGCTCCATCTCTCCCTTCATCGCCAACTGCACCAACCTCCAGGCCCTTGACCTCTCCTCCAACTTCCTCGCCGGTCCCATCCCCTCCGACCTCCAGTACCTCGTCAACCTCGCCGTCCTCAACCTCTCCTCCAACCAATTATCCGGTCCCATTCCGCCGCAGCTCACATTGTGCGCCTACCTCAACGTCATCGACCTCCACGACAACTCCCTCACTGGCCCCATCCCCCAGCAATTGGGCCTCCTCGTCCGCCTCTCCGCCTTCGACGTCTCCAACAACAAGCTCGCGGGCCCGATTCCGGTCTCGCTGGGAAATCGGAGCGGGAACTTGCCGAGATTCAATGCGACGTCGTTCCAGGGGAACAAGGAGCTTTATGGGTACCCTTTGCCGCCGCTGAAAAGCAAAGGGCTTTCGGTTCTGTCGATCGTCGGGATCGGATTGGGAAGTGGGTTCGCGAGCTTGGTGCTCAGCTTTACCGGCGTCTGCATTTGGTTGAAAATTACAGAGCGGAAGATGGTGCTGGAAGAAGGGAAGATCAGCCACCTCATGCCTGATTACTGAGGCGGAGAAGAAGAGGCTAATTTGGTAATTTAAACCCCCAATCGAAAACCTTGAGCTAAAAAATTTCATGTATTTTTGGTTTTCTTTCACTGGTGATAGAATTTTTGGTTTCTTTTTTGGGTTTTATTTGGTTTTTCCTTTTTCTTTTTGGTGCTTTTGATTCTCTTTATAACGTTCTCACCAATCCAACAATGTACAAAAACCCAATTCAAAACACAGTGCTTCAGTCACATATTGCATTTTTTTCATTTCGCTTTCTGTCTCTTACTTACAATTCAAAACGTTATTTTAACGGCATCTCAAACCAATCACACACTGTAACGTTTTCACGAACTGCTTCATGCAGTTTTAAGTTTTGTCTGGCAGTGAACTAAAATATACTAAAACAACCAAGCTGGTGTTTATAGTGTTTGAGTATTGTGAGCTGGTAGGGAGACCAACAGAACCACATGGTGTGGAAATTGTCGACCTCTGAAGCTCTCAAAGGCGTTAAATCTAGTGATCATTTGTCCAACATTCTGCGCCTTTATATTCTACTTGGAGTTTGATATTATTGTACCAGTTTACAAAACCATAAATTTAATTAAATAAATGAAAGTAAAAGACTGACTTATTACACTGAAATTTTAACAATAATTCACTGTGATGATTATTTAGCATGTTGCATATAGACCGTAGTGGTACCCATTATTGTGGTTTGTGGCTTAATTGAATAAACTTATAAAGTGTGTTGTAGGCTCCAGCCCATTTTGTCCCCACCCAAATAATTGACGTTTTCTTTTTATCTGCAAATTACAGTTTGATATGTCTGTGATATACTTATTTTTGTGTTCTTTGTAAGTTATTTGTGTATATATGTCAGAAGAGGGAGACTTTTTTAAAAGTGGGACTCATCATAAACACTTTGTCACCTTATGTTTTTGGCACAATTTCTGTTCTAATATTATAAAACATAAGAAATGCTAAGGAAACTCTCAAAGTGGAACTCTCCATCTCTGCCACCTCACAGTTTCAAGTTAATTCTCATGTCAATATTATAAAACATTGTAACATGAGGTGTCAGATAATTTATGAAGAGTCTTATTTTTTAGAGAATATTCTTAACATTTCTCATAAACACTGTTAAAAACATCATGAGGTAACAGAAAGTCTATGAAAAATCCCCTTTAAAAGAGTCTCGTAACATTTCTCATATGTCAGACTGTAATTGCAAGTAAAAACTCATTTATCGTTGATAAGATGTCAGTTTTTATGTTTTTGTTTTTGTAAGCGTCGGTCTAAGGCTCGTAGGTGAGGATTTTTAGGATTCAACTTTGTTTTCTTTTGGTTAAACTATGTAATTAGTGACCTTAAGATACTCCTAGATTTGTTTTGAATCGATGCATTGCATGTGTGTGAGACACTTTTTATTACAAACTCTGAATTCTAAATTCTAGTAAAGCTCTAATCTCTTGCTAATTACTCGCGGGGTTGGTGGTAACGTGAACCCTTTTCTTAAGCAACATTCCCATGCTAGATGAAATTTGAAGTATGCTACGGTTCGTTTGTAAGGTGTGCATTGGTGAATACTGACTAAATTGCTCGTACTTAAACGGGTGGATAACTGAACGTAGCAACATTTAGGATTAAAATTATGTTCCAGTAATGTGTGAAGTTAAAACATATAAAACGTGGTTAGCTAAGAGGGGTATATTCAAATGAGATTTTAAAATAATTTTGAGTGATTTGTAAATCCGTGAAGTTTGAAGGAGTTCAATTGAGTTTTATAAACTCAATGTATTTCAAGTGAATTCTAAGTGGATTTAAATAGAGTTTGAGTCTTTTATAATTGAGTCTGATGGATTTCTATAAACTTTGTAAATTTCAATATTGACCTTAAATAACTTTGTGATGTCGTGAAATTACTACGATTCAACATCAAAAGTACATATGATAAACAAATTAGAGGTCGAAATCACCACTAATTATGTGAAAAACCATGGTATTACCATACGATCTATCCTCTTAAAAAACCAATGCTTAGGGACTACCAGATTTCTCTCCGATGAAGTCACTAGCCATCACTGCCTGCAACCAATTACCGGTACATTGAGATACATCGTAGGATACACAGTCGCATAAACATGTGGGCTTGTGTTTTTATGCAAAGACAACTTCCTGTTTAGAGAATGGAGGGATGATCAAACTTCTTGGTTATTCAGTACTCAGTAGTAAGGTAGGGAGACTCGGATCTAATTGTGGTTGAATGAATGGAAGTGATAAACGAGACTTTTGTGATTTGGATGCGGCATGTCGTGTGACGTAGAGGAAGTTGGGGGTAAAGATGGTGAATTGGGAGAGCAATTGATTGTGATGGTGGGAGTGATAAGTCTAAAAAAAATATCATGAGAAATATGGAAAGACAAACTAAAACAAAATCTCAAGGAAAAATGTAAGATTCGTTATGATTTAATTTACACTATAAACTTTCATAAAATCCATCAGTTTTAAAAATCTTACCAAATCGCCACTCAGTATTACGGTCTGGTGGTATTCCTCTTCACTTAAAAGTAAGAAGTTTTAGGTTCAAATCTTGTGGATGGTGAATTCGATATCAAATTAGATTACCCATTGTGTAGCTTAGCCAAATTCTCCCTTTCCTTAGTTTAAAAATATCGATGTACTAAAAAAATTAAAAAAAATAAAAAATCTTACCAAATCAATGATATTTTGAATACATGTCGGGAACTTTTATAAATTCATTTAAAATCTTATGTTTTATTCTTCAAACAAATAATATTATCTACATTAATATGGTTCAAATTCGTTTTTGGCGAGAATTGAACCTAATACCTCTCACTTACAAGTAAAGATGAATACCACTAGACCGTAGTACTAAGTGGCAAAATCTTATTTAAATACATCTAAAATTCTATGAATTTTGGTGAACTCATTTGAATTATTGATTGATACCTCTATTCTATACTTTTAAATGCTATTTTAAAATTCTAATCGAATAACATTACATTTTAAAACCCTTTTGAACTTATTTAGTTAAAATCTCAATTGAATATACTCCTACTACCTCAATCCAACTAAATTGGACAAAGATCCTACGGAGAGGAATTTAGTGACCAAAGGAATCATCGAAGTATGTCAAATTCCTTGAACATCCAAAACACTAGGTAGACCCGCCAGACTTGTCTGTGTCTAATCAAAGAGTAGCTGATCTGATATGATCTGATCCAATGGTTGTGGAGATGCTAAATATTATGTTTTTCAACTCACACCGAAAGCAGAAGATGGTCAAATGAGGTTTCATTCTTCTCATTGAACGGGGGTCCTCCTCCTAGAATGGCATGCATTACATCATGGGGATGGGGCCCTTGCAATGGGTTGATTGTGTTTCTTTCAACTTGTGCAGTTTTCCCATTTAATTTTTCCTTAATTTTGCCACTTGAGATTGGGAGATTTTTCAACGTGTTTTGATCACAATTTGGCACACCCAATGTAATAAAATAATTAATTGAAAACTTGATGAAAGAATTTTAACCAATTATATCATGACACTTGGTATACCAGATTGTATTTCTAACACAGTGATTTTTTTTTACCTTAAGATTACATGGCTTGTCTATTTTGTCACTTGAGTAGAATCTCAAGTGATGTTCCTTTACCTTGCACTCCTCTCCTAATTTTGTCTCTTAAATCTTTTTATTTTATTTGTTGCGTCCAGTGTTGACTAGAAAGAAAAAGATAGATAATAAGTGAAAAGAGAAGCGCAAAAATTACTCTCAAAATATTTGTAGTTGCAACTTTAATCCATGCTTCATGGTCACTTAGTACTACATAGGGTCTAGTGATATTCGTCTTCATTTGTAAGTGAGAGGTCTTAGGTTCGATTATCGTCAAATGCGAATTTGAACTACATTATTACTAGTTCATTGTGAGGCTAAGCCACTTCAACCCTCTTAATATAAATAATATCGTTGGTTCAAAAAATCCATGCTTCGTGGTCGGGAGGACCGGTGGGTTGGAGTTGGACCATACTTGATTTTTCTGCAGTGTCAATAATCACAATTCTCTATATTGTAAACAATAATTAAACATTATTTACGCAAAAAAGAAAATGACCAGTTTAATTATCTATCATATTACATTGCATAAATAGAAAATTTCCAATGTTTTTTTTTTTTGGGTCATGCTACTGATACGTATCATGAAAGAAAAATCACTAATTCTTAGCCCAAATGGAATATGTGGAGCTTCAACATATTTTGTTAATAAACGATAACGTTAGTGAGTTAAGTTATTAATTGTTACGAAGGAGGAAGAATCAATAAGGATCGAGCTTGCACCAGAGTTTGCAGGAGCCAATGTGTATATGGGCAAATTATAGGGTATTAGTTTACCTTTAGGAATAATTTTTGGTGAGTTGGTAAAAGTTAATAATCTTTTAAATGATGGCAAATTGGCAAAGCATGGGTACGATTTACGAAGGGCAATGCGCGGTCACAAACTTTCTTTTCTTTCTGTTTTTTGACAAAATGGGCCGAGCACTTGAAACTTCTGAACGCTTGAATTTGGCCCACATAGCCCATCTCTCAATTTCTACAAAAACGAATTAAAACCAAAGAAAAAAATGCCCTTCTTTTATTTACTATTCTTTTTGCTCGCTCCAAAACCAAAACCCTAAACCCCTGAGAGCTCGAGCTCAAAGACTACAGACTCCCATGGCTGAAACCACAGAAAAGCCGCCCAAGGAAATTGAAAACGAAGAAGAAGAGGACCAGACCTTCGAAACCCTCGGGCTCGATGGTCGCCTTATCCGTGCCCTAAACAAGAAGAAAATTCACAAGCCCACGCCCATTCAGCAAGTCGCTATCCCTCTCATCCTTGTAAGTTTTCTTTCCCCAAATTAATTTGATTTTATTCTCTGTTTGGATTCGGAGAAAATTTGGAAATGGAAATTGAATTCGAGGTTGAAACCGTTGTTAATTTTACTGTTTTTGCTGTATTTGGAAATGTGTTTCAGCAAGGTAAGGATGTGGTTGCTAGGGCAAAGACTGGTTCTGGGAAAACATTTGCGTATCTGCTTCCGTTGCTTCAGAAGCTGTTTGCTTCTGAATCAAAGAAGAAACTTGCTCCGAGTGCAATCGTTCTCGTGCCTACTCGGGAACTCTCTCAGCAGGTTTGTGGATTTTGTTTGATTACCCGGTTCCAACTGATTATGCCCTTTTGTATTTCTCTGTGTGTTTGATTATTGAATGCCAATGTTTGTGGCGCATATGCAGGTTTATACAGAGGTTTCATCATTGATTGAATTCTGTCGAGTTCCATTGAAAGTTGTACAGTTGACAAGCAGCATGCCTGCTCCTGATTGGGTGTGTTCACCTTTTACCAATTATATGAAACGAACACGTATGGGTGATTCTAAAACCATTTTGCTGACTCTTATCTTATCTACAATTGTTCTTGCAGAAGACCGCTTTAGCGGCACTACCTGAGATTCTGGTTACTACACCAGCTTGCATAAAGAAATGCTTGTCAGATGGTGTTCTTCAACCAGCTTCCATTGATGATTCACTAGAAATTCTCGTTCTTGATGAGGTGAGGGAACAGTTATTGGCACAGATGCACAATCATATTTGTCAGTTTTACTTTAGTGATGGAATTCATATTCATTGCTTGCTGCCCCAATAATTTTGTTCTCCTTCAAAGACTATTTGCTCCTACACTGATTCTGTACCTGATAGCTTATGCCTATGCGTTATTGACAAATATTGTATTAGAGTTGTAATTGTTACCTGAAAATTCTGCTACGTTGTTGTTTTACATGGTTTTAGAATTTATAGGTGCATTGACTTTATAATTTTTGCACTAATCTATGGCTGGTAGGTACTATTACGATATTCGCTTTTTCCCATTGCCAAGTTTTGAAGATTGTTTACTTAGTATTATCCCATTGACCGATCACTAAACTGTATTTTGTTTCAGGCAGATCTTCTGTTGTCATATGGTTATGAGGCAGATATAAAAGCATTTACACCTCACATCCCTAAGCGTTGTCAATGTCTTCTTATGTCTGCCACCGCAAGGTTTGTTATTTACAGAATATCTGCACCAATCTTATTTTCGTACCAATCTTATTTTCAGAATTAGAAACGTAGGAGTTGATGTTAAGGATGATGAATTTGGTTCCATTATTATCTCTAGATGGATCAAAGGTGGATTTTATCATTTTTTTCACTTGAGGTTTTTACTTTGCAATCTGCTATTGATGCGATACCTAGCACATTTTGACACTTGGCAGTGATGATGTTGAAAAACTGAAGAAGCTGATTCTGCATAACTCTTACATTTTGACTTTACCTGAAGTTGGAGATATCAAGGATGATGTTATCCCGAAAAATGTTCAGCAGTTCTGGGTAAGACTCGTGATGCCTTTAACAGGAAATCACATAATCCCAACATTCTTTTGTTTCACCATCTTTGCCAAAAGTGCTTTATGATTCATGACTCATTCAACATAGAAGTAATAGTTCAGTTAGCACAGTCAATCTGTATATTTTTTTCATACTATAAATTACTGAAACATGTAAACTCTATTAGCACAGTCAATCTGTATATTTTTTTCATACTATAAATTACTGAAACATGTAAACTCTATAACCATTTAGATTTTTCAGGTATAAATACTATGCTTTGTTTTGCCCAAAACGGTTTATTTTTATTTTTAAGGCATGTCTACTTCAGTTTAGTTTGTCATCTTTCGTTTACGCTATCACCTATGTATAAGTTCCCTCTCTTTAGGTAACAGTGATCTTATGGGTTTTTGTGTGTTTTTCATTGCTTTGTGTATCTTTTATGTGTGCCAATTGAGTTCTTGTTGAAATGAGACTTTCATGTGTCTATTAACTTTCTTTTTTCCTTAGATATCATGCAGTTTTCGTGACAAGTTACTGTACATACTGTCCCTCTTGAAGTTGGAGCTGGTTCAGAAAAAGGTTCTGATATTCACTAATACAATTGACATGGGGTTCAGATTAAAACTATTTCTGGAAAAGGTATTTAAATTTCTTTCAGATGCGTAACGTTTTTTTTCTTTCTAAAACACAATCCTTCAGAGGGAGGGAGGGGTTGATTTATGCCGTTATATAAGTCTAAGTTATATAAGTCTAACTGCCTTTATACTGCATAATCATAACTTATTATCTGTCTGCTTTATGTACTTTGTTACTGTCCATTTTTGCAGTTTGGAATCAGATCAGCTGTTTTAAACTCAGAGTTGCCACAAAATTCTCGTCTGCACATTCTTGAGGTTTGCCAATATCCGAATCTATTTGTATTCCAGTCTGTTCATGTTTTGTGTTTTCCTATGTTATGGGTTAGAGTTATTTCTCAGGTCTACCATCTACCATTTGGAGAATTATGTTTTACGAAATCCTTACAACTGTAGTTTGTCAACAGGAATTCAATGCTGGGCTTTTTGATTATTTGATTGCGACTGATAACAGCAAATCAAAAGAGAGTGAAGACAAGGCGGAGAGTAGTATTGAACTAAAAAAATCTAGAAAGCATGCTAAACATAAAGCTGACTCTGAGTTTGGAGTGGTGCGGGGAATTGACTTCAAAAATGTACACACGGTATGTCATTACTATTCTTGTTGGTGTTTTTTTGCGGGCTATCATTCTTTATATTAAACTCTGACCGGGTTAGTTCTAGGATATCATGTATGCATCCTGGATGATTTATTTGAACTCGATAGCATTGATTTGGTAAAATCAAATTCACATTTTAATTGCTGGTTTTTCATTCCCAAGAATATTTATGAATATCTGTTACTTTGAAAGTGTGTCTTCAAATTACTATCTTGAAAGAGTGTACAATGTCCCAATAACTGTACTACGTATCTATCACTTACCAGTTGCAAAGTTGACCATTTATTATTTGGAGGGAGAATCTGGAGGAAATATTAATCTTATTTTATCAAATAGTTATAGCTGAAAAGTGGTGAAAATTCTGGATCAGTGAGTTTTTCTTCAGTTCATTCATTATTTTTATAGCTAGGAGTCCCATAGGGCTAAAATTTACATTTGTAACTTAATTAAGAATGTCAAAGGTTCAAGCTTCTTTCCACGATCACGTTGGCCACCTAAGCCATTGTCCTAGAATTCATTAAGTCGATAACCAATTTCTTGTGCCTTGTCAATCTGAGGTGGGAAGATATAATTTATTTAACTCATGCACCTAAATGTCACAATATATGTCAGTATATCCCTTTGGGTATTATATAAGAGTTACAGTTTTCTATTTTGTTATGTATTGGCTTGCCATAGTGCTCCTTATTCATGTTGTTTACACTTGTGATTTCTTCATTACATACCCCTATTCAAATGTCTCTTTTTCATGTTGTGATTGGATAGAATGTCTTGGTAATTCAAGTCATGGTGGGCTTCTGCTGTTTCAGGAGCCGATGATTGTTCCTTGAGTTGCTAGTTTAAGTTTTTTTTTTTTTTTCGGTTACGGTGGACCAAGTTCACCTTTAATGAAAATTTGATTCCTTTTATATTAATGAAAGATTTCTTTGTTTTCTGTGTTTTAAAAATTATATTATCAAATACCATGCTCAGTTAGCATTCTGTTTAACCATACCAACATTTCATTCTTTGATGCAGGTTGTAAATTTGGATATGCCTCTAAGTGCTGAAGGATATGTTCATCGAATTGGACGTACAGGAAGGGCATATAGTACTGGTGCTTCTATCTCCCTTGTGAGTTTGTTACTCGATGATCATTACATCTTTAACACACCCCGCCCCACTCCATTTTCCCTTTTTAAGGAAACCAAATAATCTGAATTTCACACCCTGAACCCTGTTATAACCCCATGCATCCTCTGTGGAAGTTTTCAAGCTCCTTGGGACGTGTCAAATATAACCATAGCTGGCTGTTCCAGCGAACCCAAAATGCTTGTACAAACTTTTGTTTGTTGTGCACGCATGTGATGCAACAGTATATGTTCTAAAAAGATTTCTGTATAAATTTAGGTTTGTGTGTTTCATCTTGCCCAAGACGTGTATGTTTAATGCCTCCATAGAAGAGAGAGTTGATAATGATAATTATGATGATCTTATCTTGTGAAACATTCTCATTTTAATATTTGTTTCTTGTAACAGGTGTCTCCAGATGAGATAACAATCTTTGAAGAAATAAAATCCTTTTTGGGGGATGATGAGAAAGATGATTCAAACTTAATTGCTCCATTTCCTTTACTGACCAAGAACGCAGTGGAGTCTTTAAGATATAGATCTGAGGTGATTGTTCTGATTCATTTATCTTTCATGGTTCCCTTTGTCTTTGCATTAAGGTTTCATTGGTCATCTCACTTTTTTCGCTTCCTGAGTGGACCCTTGAGACATTGTCGTCCTATTAACCATAAATTTCCAACTTTCTATCACCTTGTTTTGCATCATTCAAATTCCTAATCTGACACTGACTGGAAGCCTAATGTATGCTCAAAGCCGCAAGATCACTGATGATAAACACCGACTTTTGTAGGATGTTGCAAAGAGTGTGACAAAGATTGCTGTCAGAGAATCGCGAGCTCAAGATTTGAGAAATGAAATTCTCAATTCTGAAAAGTAAGTATATACCATTATTGCTTTCTTTATCTGTGATTCGGTATGAGGCTGTGGCCCTTTAAACATTGGGTGTAACTGCTCGTGTTTTTTTTTTTTAGTTCTCTGTTTTCCAGCCTTCGCTTTCTCTTCACTAACCTCTCTACGATGACTTATGTTTTTGTTTTCTAACGGTCTGCTTCTATATGTTTAGGTTGAAATCGCATTTTGAAGTTAATCCAAGAGACCTAGGTATTGTTAGTTGGATGTATCAAGTGTCATTATACCCATTTCAGTACGATTTCAAGGTACAAGATTAAACCATTACTAATGTTTATTATTTGTGAGCAGATCTGTTGAAACATGACAAGGTTCTCAGCAAGAAGCCCCCCGCTCCTCACCTACGTGATGTTCCTGATTATCTGTTGGACGCAACTACTAAAGAAGCCAGCAAGACCGTTAAGCTTGCTAGAGCTGCAATGGGAAATCCCAACCCCGCTCGCCGCAATGGATATAAGAAAAAAACCAAAAAGAACAAGGACCCCCTCAAGACTTTCACCACTGAGGTACTTTAGCGTTTGTTTATATGTAAATTCTTTCATGATTTTAAGTCTTATCCGTTTCACTTAGACATATACAACAAAGCAACGAAGCCTCGTCCCAACTACTAATGGGCAGATACAGGAATTGGTTGCTAATGTATTTTGTATTAATCTGATGCCAGGGACAAAAGAGAGCTCGTAGGGACGGGTCGAAGGCAGAAGGTAAAGATGGCAATGACTACCGTAGACAAAAGAAGAGAAAGTAGACAAAAGAAGAGAAAGGCGTAAGTTATCTTTTGATTTCATCCTTATGTACTTGTCTAAACAGAGAAGCAAGCAACCAACTCCCTCAATTTTGTATCAAGATATGTTGATAATTTATGGTTGTTTAAACACCTGCTTTATTCAACCACCCATCTGCAGTGTACTTAAAGGTGGGCTCAACTTCTTTGTCCAGTTATACAATCTTACCCACAAATTTTGTATTTGGTTTAAAATTGATTGAACTAATGGTTACAAATCTCAATTTGCTGAATTGATCACAATCAAATAACGACGATGCGTGGATTGTTTTTTCCTCCAATTAGGTAAAATGATTGACGTTTGGTTGCTGAAACTTAATTATTGACGATATATTGATCTGATATCAACGAAAGAAAGATGATATAATGTTGAAAATGGATTATTTCAGCATCAAATGTCAAAGTCGCGATATTAATTCCAACACATATGTGATTGTATAAATTATTAGTATATTGTATTTAGGATATTAGAAGACGCTTTATCTTTACAATTGTTTTACTTACCTTCTTGATTTACTATAAATAAAGGCCTAAATTTTGAAAAATAATATTGAATTCCTCAAACCTATTCTTCATTTCTCTCTTTTTGTCTTTGACGCGCCTTATCTTTCTCTCTCTAATTATTGGCCACAACACAAGTGATATTTTTGCAATTGCATAATTTCAGCAATTTTTATTTTTATTTTTGTTTTGTTTAATATGTGGTTCAACTTTTGTTGTCTACATTTAATTGTTATTTAACAACAAAATTGTTTGGTACAAAGACAAGTCTCAACTCACAAGGTAACCGACTACGGTACGATTCCGATTTACATTTACTCGGAGGACCACACTTGAATGATACTCCAATTCTCTCTCGTGATATATATAGCAATCAATGGCTCTTTTAAGATTGAGTAGTTGTTACTTCTTAATATACTTTATGATCGATTCACAATTTTTTTTTGTTCATAATCGAAACTATTTATATTATAAATTTTTATATAAAGATCAAATTTACACAAAAAAATAATTAAAATTAAGGTTATTTACTCAATCAATTTTAACAAACATGTAGACATAGAGGCGCACCGCCATTGGGGTCATCAGTGGCAATGGCCGCTCCGTGATTTTTGTAAATGCTAATAATGCCAAGATGATCCTCTCCGGATCCTCTTTGTGAGGATTCCAGAGATCCTTTAATCGTGTCTGTTCATCGTACATCGTGCGGTCAGAGAATATTTTAAATTTTTTATTTAAAATTAAACACAAACAGTACATGACGAAAACTGGCTGCACGATGTACGATGAACATACACGATTAAACAATTCCCGAAATCCTTACAAAGAGGATTCGGAGAAAATTCTCATTCCTAATAATGTTCGGAAGGTTGTAATATTTTAGCTATGGAGAGTTTTTTTGTCAAATAAATGTAAAATAATTAAAAAAACACAAATTTTGGGGTCCAATATCAAAATGGAAGATGCATCCTGCCGACATTCGATTTTTTATCTGAAAAAAAAGGCCCAAAGTTTAGAAAAAAAATGTATTATAAATTAAAATAAAATCTTTATGTGTATATTGCCTATACTCTTTTAAAGCTTTTTTTTTAAGAAGATCATTTCTAATTGTTGGATTAAAATCTAAAATTTAGGTTTTAAATCAACCCGATCATTTTTTAATGGTTGGAAATAAAATAAATTTTGCGTTAAAATTTAAAATTGAGGCAAATTTAACCCATAATTTAGGTTAGAGTTAAAAGATTGGCCTACCAAAATTTAGGTTTTAAACTAACCCAATCATTCTCCAACGGTGGCAAATAGCCTTCTACCACAGTGGTGGAGATGAGTGTTACCCTTGCACTACAGGGTGGGTTTGAACTCCGTCGGTTCCTTAATCTAACATCTAATCTAACAATTATATCGTTTGACAAATAAAAAAAAAAAATCATTCTCCCATAGTTGGGTCTAATTAAGTTTGGGTTAAAACATAAGGGTAATTTTAAAATTTTAAATACAGTAAATGCAACAGCTGATCAATGCCCAGCTATAGAGGAAAACACAAATAATTCGAAAAAAAAATAAAAGTCATCTAGTAGGCTTTGATATTTACTTAGGGTCCCTCCATTGGTATTCAAACAACCAAAAGAGCAAATGTGAGACACAATGGACGACAAAAAAATCAACAGCCGCATTTGAACACAAGGTGGAGTCCAAAATTACAAGCTAGCAAGTCAGCCCAATGGACAAATTGATGAACAATTGAAAGAATTATATACAAGTTAGATGAAATTGAAACCGGTTTAGCCTCAGTTACTGCAGCAAATGGTGAAACAACAATTCTTTGCAGGCATTAGGAATGCCAGGAAGACACCGGTGACTGCAATCTTGAATCCCCGACTTTCTTGAATTTCTTCCATATATGGATGGATGACCATCGATTTCGTATTCGGACAAGCCATGTTCAAGAATTTGACAAGAGTTTTTCATCTGCTTTATGACCTCTTCTATAATTCTATTATTTTCGGAGTAAGACGAGCTCAAAGTTTGGAGCGGTTGAGTTACTTCTTTACAATTCCCACCAGAATTCCATTGACCTTCCATGTTCAATGAGTTACAGTTAATCATAAACTGACTTGCACAAGTTTTGACTTTTTTTTTTGTGTAAATGGGTTTTGAATTTTGAGGGGTTTTTGGTCAATTCACATGAGTTTTTACATTTTTGTTATATTTGAATTTTTTTTTATAATAAAAAGTGACATTTATAAAATTGGGTGTTAAATTTTGCTATTAATGATAAATACTCGTCAAATAAGTTGTATACAATCCAATCCAAAAACGAAAAAAGACATGTTATAAAAATTTGTTTACTGCGTGACACTTGCTATTTTAGGAACAATTTGATAATAAATTGACACATTTTTAAGAAGTGATTTTCACACTGTTATTTCTCCTTCCTTACACATTCATCTTGATCTTTAACATTTGTATTCAATGGCGGAACCAGAAATTATTCGGTGGGTGGGCTAAGCTAAAATTATCACCATGAAATTAATAATTTGAAATTAATTTGAAGTAAGAAATTTATAATTTTTTTTTTTCTAGGCTTCTAGCCTTTAAAATTTCAAATGAATAAAGTAAGTATAGAAGTTTTAATTTATTATTATTAAATTTTAGCATGGTTAAAGTGATGAGTTTATTTAACTCTTATTTTTCTGCCATTTAGTACTACGGTCTAGTGATATTTCTTTTCATTTGTAAGTGAGAGGTCTTGTATTCGATTCTTGCCAAAGGCGAATTTAAATCATATTATTGCTAGTTCATTGTAAGGCTAAGCCCACCTCCTCTCCCTTAGCATATAACATCATTTGTTCAAAAAAAAAAAAAAAACTCTTATTTTCCCTAAAAATAGGATTTAGACTTTTCATTTGATAGGTGGGTTGTGACAATTAAAAATCATAAAATAACCTAGATGATTAGTATTTGTAAGTTTAAAGATACTCTCAAAATTTCTTGCCAACTAACTAAAGTCCCTCCTTCCCATGATCATCTCACCAAGCCAAAATGCTTTTGTGGGAGACCGCCAAATACAGGACAACATCGTCATCGCCCACAAGGTATTCCATTTCCTCAAGCTCCAAAAGACCAAGACGAAGTTCGAGCTTGGCATCAAACTAGACATGAACAAGGCTTACGATAGAGTTGAATGGGACTTTCTTGAAGCCACTATGTTGAAAATAGGGTATAGCCGATTGTGGGTAGGGCTTATTATGAGTTGTGTCACGACTGTGGAGTTTTTGGTGTTATCGAATGAAAGTTCGGGTGATTGCTTTAGGCTAACTCGTGGCCTTTGCCAGAGGATCCAATCTCCCCGTATTTATTCTTTATCATCAGCGAAGTCTTGTCCCGGTTATTCATGCATGCTTCTAAGACAGGTTTTATTGAAGGAATCAGGATTAGTGCCCACGGTCCTACATTATTTCACTTATTATTTGTGGATGATACCCTAATTTTCTTGTTGGCATCAAGGTGAAATTGCAAAAATGTGGACAGGTTGTTGAAGACTTATTGTCACGTCTCGGGACAGGAGGTCAGCACCCAAAAATCGGTTGTGTATTTCAGTGCTAATAAACCCCGTCTGTTTAGGAGGAGCTATGTTGGATTTTGAACATGACAAGGGTGGAGGATCCTGGAACCTACCTTGCAATCCCAGTGGGGTAGGGTAAGACTAAGATGGCGACTCTGTCTTATATTAAAGATCGAGTATTGTAAAAAATTCAAGGATGGAAGAACATATTTCTTTCACATGCCAGTCTTGAGGTGTTGATTAAGGCAGTGGTTCAAGTGGTGCCAACTTACCCAATGAACGTTTTTCGCCTCCCGGATAGGCTTTGCAGAGATATTGACGGGGCAATCACGAAATTCTGGTGGGTGAATTCTGATAAGGCCCGGGGCATCCACTAGGTTAATTGGCGGGGCATGGGGATGCCCAAGTGTAATGGCGGTATGGGGTTCAAGAATTTTGGGGACTTCAACCTCACTCTTCTTGCCAAACAGAGTTGGCGTCTTATCCAGGAGCCTAATTCATTATGGGCTCGGGTCTTTAAAGATCGGTATTTCCCAAATTCCTCATTCTTGGAGGCTAAAAGGGCAGGCTAAGCTTCATGGATATGGTATAGTACTCTGGAGGGACGAGATGTAATTATGAAGGGTGCTCATTGGCAGGTTCTCAATGGTAGGCAAGTTTGACTATAGAAAGATGTCTAGGTCCCAAGTATTGTGGTTGGTCATCTTATCCCCATTAGCAATGGTGCGGTGAATTTGGAGCAGACGGTAGAGTCAATCATTAATCATAAGGCTGGTGTATGGGATTTGGATCTTATTTATAATGTCATCTTGATGACGGATAAAATGGCAATTGAGAGTTCTCATTTTGGTGATCCCGAGAGGCCTGACCGTCTGGTTTGGCGGGCATACAAAATTGGGAGATACATGGTTAAATCAGGTTATCGATAGATCATTGGGCAAAGACCATCTTGTGCAGGTCCTATTGAATCAATTAACTCGAATGTTTCGAAGTTGATTTGGGGAATACAGGCGTCTCCCAAGATGAGGAACTTCATGTGGTGGAGATCATGGAGCTATTGCCACTTCTCGAAACCTGTTTTGGAGATGATGTTCCCCTTCCCCTACATGTCCAATCTGCGGTGAACATGACGAGTCAACTGAACACCTCATCCTCTTATGCCCATGGGTGGAAGCGGTTTAGTTTGATGGCCCCCTTGGTTTTTGATTGGACTAGAATTTCATTTCATCATTTGATGCTTGGCTTCTTGGGGTGGGAAATGGGAATTAATGGATCTAAATTGGAGAGGGCGAGGTCTCTCATACTGGTTGCGTTCTCCTGCTGGTTCATTTGGAGATCCAGGTGCATGTCAGTCTTCGAACATTACCAACTGTTGCCCTTAAATACAATTGCTGCCATCAGGAACGCGTTTGATTGCTTCTTTTTGCAACGCGCTGCTTGCCTTCGTCCTCCTTCCAGCGGGCATCTATCTGGTCCCTTCCATGGTCCCTTTCTCCTCTAAATTTGGTTAAGGTCAATGTCGATGCTAGTTGGAGGTCGGGGGATTCTCGAGGTTTTGCGGGTATTGTTATCCGTGATGCTCACTACAGATGCATTGAGGTGGCTCGGGTGGAAGTTGCTGCTTTATGTGCTCTGATGGCGGAAGCCATGGTGATTTAGGAGGGGTGTGCCCTTGCTCGTCGAAGGAACAAGCTCCAGATTGTTGTTGAATCTGATTCCAAGCTGGTGATATCCTATCTTAATGTTGGCTTGGATTGTACTCCTTGGGAAGTTCTCCTCATTCTAAGTTTTATCTTGGCTTTGGGAAGTTCTTTCCAGGCTTGTACCTGGTCTTGGATCTTAAGATCAACAAATGCTATGGCGGACTTTGTTGCGTCGCATTGTGCGGCAGGGATACGCAATTCTGTGTGGGTCAAAATACCTCCATCATCGCTTGTGGGAATCCTCAACAAGGACGGTCTCCCATGCCCCCGTAAGTTGTTTTGGTTAGAAAGCGTTGGATTGGCGTGTTTGTCGGTGCTCGGCTACGTCTTGTAACCCTTACATCCCTCTTGCTTTCTCTCTGTTGGTTTCTGTCAGCCTTCGTGGCTCTCTCCTTGTAATTTGGCTTTTGCCTTGGTTTTATGAAAGTCCAATTTCCTAAAAAAAAAATAGAACTAAAACTTCTTCTATGCTTAGCCCATCGGAGCCTTGTATTTGGCTCTACCAGTATTTGTATTATTATTTTGAGAAGACCAGTGTTTGTATTGAATAAATAAAAAATAATTACAAAACATAAAATAAAATAAAAAGTATCGAAATTGTTTCTCTATTTTTCTTTTGTGTTGAGTTAGGCTCGAATGGTAGCCCTGGACTGCCCAACTAAAAAGCTGCATGCTGTTCTTCAAAAAAAAAAAAAAAAAAAAGCTGCATGCTTTTAATAATTTGTGGTCCATGGTTTTACGATTTGGCCCTTCTTCTTTTAGGAACTTTAATTTTCAGTTAATATGATTTTATGATATTAGAATTATGTATGCTACTTTTCTTTTCAAAAGGATTATTTTTTATTTTTTTATAATTTCATTATTATTAACCGGAGGGGGAGAATTCAAAATTATAATAATTATTTAGAAGAGAGAGAGGAATTTCGAACCTTGAAGGCATGGGTGGAAACTCACACTCATCCACTAGGATATTATATACACTAGTTATTAATCTTTTTGTCAATTGAAATTCTAGGAAATTATAATTTTAACCCTCCCCTCAAAACTGAAGAAAATTAAAAGTATGGACAATTTAATAATTACATAATAAAATGAATTTTACTATTTTTACGCCACTCTCACAATCATGTACACATATTAGGTCTTATTTAAAAATAAAAAACAAGTAAATTTATTTAACCTCTCTGAAGCACACCCGTAAGGGTACAGTTTGCTAGTTTTAGTTAAAATTTTCTTAATTAGTAAGAGGACTAATGAACTTAAACCAACCAAAATTACATACTACTAGTGCCACTATAGTTAGGGGCACCTCTCAAATATTTAATATTTCAGAACTATGTGAATTCATTTTTGTGGTTTGTATGATGCCACTAATTCCTATGTTCTACAAACTTGGACAACTGATATTTTATTTTCGTTAACGGACAAGTCTTTCTTTTCTAATCTTTTCCTAAAAAGTCAATAATACAAGTCTAAAAATTGCTTTTTTTTAAGAGAATAACTTTTGGGTTTCAGCATTGTTGTATAATTTATACATAATGATACGTTATTAGACCGACAAACTTTTCTCTTTAAGTCTTCCTCATTTTGGTAGTCCTTGTGTCCTGGTTTCTAATGACGCTTTATGAAGCTACACGTCGAATTGGAGAGTTCAAATCTTCTACGATCAAACTTCTCTGCGCCCTTTTTATGATTAATCTCAGAGGTTGACACCTATCCTCAACATAATAGGATTTTAACAAGAGATGAAATAAAAAAAATCTGGAAATTTAAAATTTTAAAAGGAAAACAAAACAACAAATCCGGCTATCCATTGCTTGTATGGTTTATGTAATTTTTTTTTATTTTTTTATTTTATTTTTTTTAGTGTATGGTTTATATAATTATATTGTGTTTTAGTAATAAAGTAACCCTTTACCCAAAAAAAAAAATAAAAAACAAGAAACCCAGCCATCTATCCTCTCAACCACCCAACCCCGCCAACTGCCGCAGCCACCGGCGGCAATCCCTATCCTCTCCACAACTGGAAAGCTCCGAAGCGAGGAATTCGAGGGATTAGGAACTCTTGGATCTCTGGCGGCGGGAGGAAGAGAAATAAAGGAAGGGAGAGAGAGCTCCAAATGACAACACGAGCACAGTCCGTAATCACGCACGCAAAATGAGCATTCAATTCCTCACCCAACCACCCCAAAAATGCTCCTACAAAATCCCCCACGTCCACGTCCACGTCCAGGCCCATGCCCATACCCACATCCCTCCTCCTCCATCGTCATCCACAACAATCAATTTCAAATTCACATCCCTCATCATCTACCTCCAATCTCTCTCTCCTCCCATAATTCTAAAACCAGAACCAGAACCAGAAGAAAGCCCAACATTACTAGTTGCACCCACTCCCGCATTTCTTCATCTGGGTCGCCGGCTTCTCCATCTGGGCCTTCTTCTTTCTCATCTGGGTCTTCTTCTTTCTCATCTGCGTCTTCTTCTAAGATGGCGGCAACTGTGGCGGTTGATCCGTACATTCTCTGGACCTTCTTCGCCTCCCTCTTAGGCTTTCTCGCTCTCTCTGTTCTCCGTCGCCGGAATTCGGGCCATGCCAAGAGCAATGCTCAGAAGAACAAGAGTAATACGACGATCGTTCAGGATAAAAGCATCAACAGCTCTGACGACGGAGAATTCCCCCCAATTCACGGCTCCGACACCGATGTAATAGTCGTCGGCGCCGGCGTTGCTGGCGCTGCTCTCGCCCTTACCCTCGCCAAGGTAAAAGAAAACCAAATTAAAGTTTTGATTTTATTTATTATTATTTTTTGGGAAATTGTCAGCTTCTTTGGTTGTTTGTGAATCTGGGTGGCGTAGCGTGTCGGCTTCAGAACGCTTGTTTTTTTAAATTTTTTTGTGTTGTGAATAGTACTGTTAACTAAACGATTGAAAAGTCACGATCTTGGCATGCCATGCACTTAGAAAAGTTAAAGTCGATGACGCAACTCTTGTTTGTAACTTTGTACACAAGTTTTTGTTATTTTACTTTTATCAACTTTGCAAATAAATAAAAAGTTGACGGTTCATCGTCAAGACTGGCATGTCAATGCGCTCTGTAGAAATGTAGAACGTTTTACTTATCTGTTGCTAATCCCAGGAGGGAAGACATGTTCATGTGATTGAAAGAGACTTGACGGAGCCAGATCGAATCGTCGGCGAGCTGCTCCAGCCAGGAGGGTACCTCAAATTGATTGAGTTGGGTCTTGAAGGTAATAAAAGTTGCTAATTCTTGGAGTTTTTTTTTGTTCCTCTTCTTATTTAAGTTGGCTTTTTGAAATTTAAATGTTGAATATGCCGCTTTTCTTAGTATTGGTTTCGGTTGCGAAATCTGACAATAACAGTAACATGTATGAGCGTTGGTTTCAGATTGTGTGGAGGAAATCGATGCTCAGCGAGTGGTCGGTTATGTTCTTTTTAAGGATGGGAAGAACACTCGGCTGACCTATCCTCTGGAACGGTTCCACTCCGATGTGGCGGGGAGAAGTTTCCACAATGGCCGATTCATACAGAGGATGAGGGAAAAAGCTGCAAAGCTTCCCAAGTAAGTTTCTTGCCTCCTCATTTGAATGCTTATGTTGTCGTGCTTGAGTCCATGATGTTTGGTTTCATGTAAATTATCAGCATTTTTTCAGTGAATGTTCCGTTTTCCTAATGCAGCGATGATTGACCCCCTTGCATCCTCTTGTGTCTTGTTTTCTTTCAAGTGTACAACTGGAGCAAGGTACTGTAACGTCCCTGCTTGAAGTAAATGGGACAATTAAGGGGGTTCGATACAAAACCAAGGATCGTCAAGAACTTCAAGCGCACGCTCCTCTTACGATTGTTTGTGATGGTTGCTTCTCAAATCTGCGCCGCACTCTTTGCAAGCCTCAGGTAAAGTTGCTTCTTCAAATCTCTAACACAACGATTACGTGGTTTGATTAGGATGCCGATGCACTTGCAGAAACCTTTAACTGGAACCCTCGTTAATTTTTTCATATCCGAGGATCAGAGATTTCTGTTGGAACCCGCACTTCCTACATTGACAAAGATGGTATCGATCTACTTTTTTTTGCAGGTTGAAGTGCCCTCTTGGTTCGTGGGATTAATCTTGGAAAATTGCAAACTCCCATTTGCAAATCATGGGCATGTTATTCTAGCGGATCCCTCTCCGATCCTGTTTTATCAAATCAGCAGTACAGAGGTCCGCTGTTTGGTCGATGTGCCCGGCCAAAGGGTACCTCCCATTGCCAATGGTGCAATGGCTAACTACTTGAAGACTGTGGTGGCTCCACAGGTACCTTTCGGTTTCAAAATTAGGGGTCTTGAGTTCAAAAATTGAAACATTTTGATTGATCCTATTTTTTCAACAATAGTTTCTGTTCCTTTTTGGGCTGAGCCGGCTTCTTCTATTTTGAATTAACGAAGAAAATGTCTGCTTCAGGTTCCACCGGAACTTCATGATGCCTTCGTTGCTGCAATTGATAAGGGAAATATTAGAACAATGCCAAACAAAAGCATGCCAGCTAATCCACAGCCAACTCCAGGAGCCCTTTTGCTGGGTGATGCTTTCAATATGCGCCATCCTTTAACCGGCGGAGGAATGACTGTGGCACTTTCTGATATTGTTGTACTCAGGGATCTTCTTAAGCCTCTGCGGAACCTACATGATGCAGCTTCGTTGTGCACATACCTAGAATCCTTTTATACCTTGCGCAAGGTAAGCTCTGTTGCTCATGGGTGCCGGTTTCAATGTGCAGAATCCTTTTATACTTTGCTAAATCGAACTGTTTCAATTCCGTTTCTTGTTTGGCTGCAAAACAATTGATTTCAAGGTTGCATGCTTGTATTAGAGATGTTATTATCACATATTCATCCTACTGATATTTAGCGTTGTTTTCACAGCCGGTTGCATCTACGATAAATACCTTGGCAGGTGCCCTATACAAAGTGTTCTCTGCCTCCCCTGATGAAGCAAGGACGGAGATGCGCCAAGCTTGTTTTGACTATCTAAGCCTTGGAGGTGCCTGTTCAACTGGACCAGTGGCTTTGCTCTCTGGTCTAAATCCTCGTCCGTTGAATTTAGTTCTTCATTTTTTTGCTGTGGCGGTATACGGTGTTGGTCGTTTGCTACTACCATTTCCTTCACCGAGACGCGTGTGGATTGGAGCTAGATTGCTTTTGGTGGGTTTTTCTTTTCCCCTTTGCTTTCCTAGATGATTATAGAATGTTGAATCATGTTTTTCTTCCTGGCCTAAAATGACAAATGACTCATTTGATATCGATGACTTCTAATCAAACAACGGAATTTCATTATGTGAACGAAAATTGTACACCATGTGAAGCCAGTTGGTTGGTTCTTACCAGTACCTTGGATCTCAAGGCAAAGCTTTATAAATGAACTTCCGTATAAGCTAGATAGTAGATACCTAATTTTCCAACTGAGCAGATCCTACGGCCGTCATAGTAGTATACATGATTTCAATCAGTTTCTCTGGTTCTTAACAAAGGGCGTTTTCTTTTTGTCAGAGTGCTTCGGGTATAATATTTCCCATCATCAAGGCTGAAGGAGTGAGACAGATGTTCTTTCCAGCTACTATTCCAGCTTATCATAGAGCTCCTCCTGCCGAGTAAGCTACAGAAAATGATGGGGGAGGGCAAGGCAGTGGCATGCTTCAGATTTGTTGCTGTCAAGAGTCGAGATAAACCAGTCGGTACCTGCAAATTCTTTCTTGTTGACGATAGATAAAGAGGAAATCCAATTATATTTTCCCTAATGAATTGTAACATTATTTCCAAATTTGTATATCTTATAGTGGTATGGCTAGAAAAAAGAAATGTAAAAGTATATGTGAGATGTTCGAATTGAAAACAATATGAAGAAATATACGTTACATATTTGTGTTACATTCTGTGCATTATTTATAGATGAACACTGGACTAAGAGACGATGGGAAGAGTTGTCGGTTCAGCTTACCTTTTTACCGCTACGTCTTCATTCGTTGATCACGGAAGCATTAACTTCATCAATGGCAGTGCTGAGTGTCAAATAAAATGAATCTTGTAAGGCTTCCAACTATGATTAGTACTGTAGAATGGCACGACGAGGCTTGGTTTGGTTTCCAGTCGACCCTGCATGTTTTTATGACTTAATCCAACTCAATCCAGGAATCTTCGGAACCCTTGTTCTGTTCATCAATTCTCTCACATTAGCTGCTTCTTCCCATTGACCAGCAGCTGCATAAATACTGGCCAGAAGCACGTAAACTGTCGGATTATTTTGTTCAGTTTCAAGGAGAAACCCAGCAACTGTTTGTCCTAGCCTTAAATTTCCATGTGCTGCACAAGAACTGATTAGTGTCCACCAAATGTTTGGATGTGCTTCAATTTGCTTGCTGTTTATTACAGTTTCCGCCTCATCAAGATACCCAGCACGACCAAGAAGGTCAACTATACATGAAAAGTGATCAACTTCAGGTATAAAGCCATAATTATGAATCATGGAATTGAAAATTCGGGTACCATCAACAACTAGACCAGCATGGCTGCAAGCGGAAAGGACTGCCGTAAAGGTGGCCTTATCTGGTTTGACTGCAGATGCGTCTTGCATTGCCTCAAAACAGCGCACAGCTTCATTTCCTTGCCCATGCTGTGCATAAGCAGCTATCAGGGAATTCCAAGAGACTGTATCCTTTTGAGTCATTGCATTGAAAACTCTTACGGACCAATCTATAACCCCGCATTTAGCATACATGGTGATGAGGGCATTACCTAAGCACATCTGATGCGAAAACCCAAATTTGAGAATGTAGCCATGAACTTGTTTTCCGTCTTTCAATGCTGATGTGCTTGAACAAATGCTCAAAATAATACTCAAGGTACACACATCTGGCCTGTGTTCTGACATTAGTAGATTAGAAAATTGCTCTAGCCCTTCTTTTACCAATCCATTCAACAGGAATCCGGAAACAATAGCATTCCAGGAAATCAAATTTTTGGACTCGATATCTTCGAATACTGGATAGGCCAGATCAATCAGACCCAGCTTAGCATATGCAGATACCAATGCATTTGAAACGTAGATCTTAAGGATAAGCCCATTTTTGTGTGCAAGGGCTTGAACCATTTGCAAGATCTCAATCGACTCCGAGCTTGCTAACAAACTTCCAAAAGTAAACTCATCTGGTTTGACCCCTGCCCTCTGCATTTGCTGGTAGACCAAGATGGCTAATTTACTGTCATTCCCTTGAGCATAAGTCGAGATCATGGTGTTCCATGATATGAGATCCTTCTCCTCCAATGTCTGAAAAACCTGGTAAGCAGCATGCAAATCTCCACAACCAGAATACATGGTTATTGCTGCATTGCTCACAGAAGTAAAAGTTTCGAAACCCGACTTAACAGCTTGGGCAAGTACATGGTTGGCAACTCTTGCAGTTGAACATGAGGTCATGACACTTACAAAAGTCAGCTCGGTAGGCCTAAGACATGCCTCTTGCATCAATTTGAACATTTCCAAAGCTTCTTTATCTCTTCCGGCACTCACCAAACCATCTATCATCACATTAAAAGTAATCTGATCATATATTGCACCTTCCGCTTCTTCAAATAAATAAAATGCCTCTGAAACACTTCTGCAGTTAAAATACATAGTTATCAGAGCGTTAACAACAGAACTTCTACCCAAAAACCCGGTTTTAAGCACTAAAGAATGCACCTGCCTCCCAAAACCTAAGACCCCCAAACCACACAAACTCAAAACAGTAGCAAAACCATAATTATCATGCATAACACCCATCCTATGCATTTCACAAAAAAAATCAATAGCAACCTCATCAAACCCATTCTCTGCACACCCGGTAATCATTGCATTCCAAATCGCTACACTACCCTTTTGGGGCATTTTATCAAACACCTCACAGGCATAATCCACATGCCCCAATTTTGAACAAGCCGATAACAGCGTGGTCCACGAATAAACATCTGGGCTTTCAATCATGTCGAAAACCCATTTCACAGAAGTCAAGTCTTCGGCTTTCGCATAGAGCGAGAGCAGGGTGTTGGCTACGTGAGGGTAGGCTTTAAGGCCAGACTGGATGGCGTGGGCATGGAGTTGGGTTCCGAAAGCAACGTCGCGGCAATTGGCGCAGGCGGTGACGGCCGAAGAGAGCGTGTAGTGGTCCGGTCTTACGGATGGAGAGGAGTGGATTTGGGTGAAAAGCTGGAGGGCCTCTGAGTAACGGTGCGAGCGAGTGAGGTTGGCGAGCGTTTGGTTCAGTTTGAGGATCTGCTTAGTGGCGACTTGGGTAAGGGTTTTTGTGGGTTCTTTGTAGAAGTGGAACTTCATCGATCTCTTGAATTTTGGGTATTTTCAGTGACTGCATTGGTAAAATCTGATGGTTTTTGCAGGTCTTGGTTGAAGAAGAAGCTTCAACCGTTGGTTCCCGCCATTCGGGAGTACGTTTAAACGCCGTTTAAGCTTCCTTTCATTTTAAAATTTTTAAATCCTTTGCCAGTATTTGTGTTTGCTTGAAAGTGATGAAGTTTAAGTTCGATTTTCGTCAATGACGTCATTCAGGTAAATTTTTTTTTTTATATCAAAGCACGTAAAGATTCGTATAAAATATCGTATGTGTAAATACTGTTCCTTTTTCATATCATTTATCCACTCTTTAATGTACAAAATATTCCATGTATTCACAAAAAAAGGAAAATTTTAATTCATTTTTTAATCATAAATTATTCCAAATGTTTGCCGGCCTTCTTACTTTTGTCTCTCACAATTGAAAATTGACCAATATCTTCGTCCACATTTGGCTCAACATATCAATGTCAACCATGTCGTCAATTTGTCAAACTTTCAGTTCTACACCGGAACTAATGTTCTACAAAGCGGGCTTAATCCAATATCGTGTATTAAATCAGGAAGACCATTGAGCGGCGTCAGGCACACATCTGGGCGGGCTAGCGGCCTCGGCGATGTGGAAAAAAAAAAAAAAAAAGCCCTGTTGTGATACTGGCGACTCACAAATAAAGAAACTTCTCTGCGTCTTGTCGGCCTCCCTCTCGGTGTGCTAAAAGAGGAGTTGACGAAAATGGAAGATCTATGCGAAGAGAGAGAGAGAGAGAGGAGTTAGAGATTTGCAATTGTAGAGGTGGATGACGGGACGGCTGCTAGTTAGCAATAGTTCGGGTTTTTTATGCTCATATTTTTAGTCTAAATAGACATTTATTTATATGATAAATAATAAATTTATTTATATCCATCTGCCTAAGCTCTCATCTAGGAGCCTAAGCGCTAGATCCCAACCCATCGTTCAACTAGTGTTTAGCATCTTTTAAAACATTGACTAAGACAATATATTCGTTTTTGTTTAATCAATAATATTCCGAATGTTTGCCGGACTTCTTGCTTTTGTCCCTCATCACATTTGGAAATTCACCAATATCGTCCTCCACATTTGGCTTAACATATCCATGTCGTTAATTTATCAAACTTCCAGTTATATACTGGGACAATTTGCCAAACCATACCAATCAACCACCAATGAACATAAGTCAAATTTTATAGTTAGATAACAACTATTAATAATACCATTGTGATTAACGAAACATTAGGCATTCAATCCTATGTGCGCATCACTTGTAACGGTAAATATTTCCTTTCAGACTTGATTTAAGGGCCAAATTAAAGGACATTTTACTCTTCCACATGCACACACATTGGTGAAATTAGAAATGTTTGGAATGGAAAGTTCGATTTTGATCATAATGGTTAATAAATTTAGGACTCGTTTGAGGTTGCTTCTGTAAAAAGCACTTAGTAGTGCATCCTAAGAGCAGTTCCAACGGGGAACTGATAGGCCGGCACCCAAGCTTTGCACTCTAGCCATAGGCTGGCACCCAGCCCAAGCCAGGCAAGAGACCGGCCCATAATCGACAAACCCATGGACGCCCTACATGACGCAGGCTGACGTCAGTCACTTTTGTTTCTTTCTAATTTTTTGCGCCAGAGAGGGAGTTGTTGTGGAGCTGAGGAACAGAGCTAGTCGAGGCGGGAGAGGGTGTCGAGAGGGAAGGAGCCACGAAGGGAGAAGGCAAATCGCCTGAACGTGATGGCCCGAGTTCGTCTAAAAATCTAAAGAAAAAAAATGCACTGACAACATGTTTGCATCAACGCAAAGGTTTCCAACACGATTTATAAGTTAGAAACCATAAGAATAGGATTAAGAACTTACCCAGGTGAAATGCAAGAGATTTCACCTAGAATTGGACCTTGAACTCATTGGAGTTTGTCCGTTTTCCTTTGTCGAAATCACATGCAGGGAATTAAGCCCTCGAATTAACCACAAAAATTGCAACACAACAGGATTTAAAGCTCAAGAACACAATACAATGATAGAAACATCACCTGGGTTAGAGATTGAGAGCTCAAGCTCTCGGCTTCAATGGTAGGACATCGCACAATGCACCGATGCCGCATGCAAGGCCATGGTTGGGTTCCTTGAGCTGTAGGGATTACAAAAATAATATTTTGTGTTTGATTTGTTGAAGGTTTTGAAGAGGAAGGAGAAGGAGAGCTCATGGGAGTGAGCTGGAAAAGAGAAAGACAGGGAGAGAAAATAGATAGAGAGAGAGAGAGAGAGAGAGAGAGAGAGAGAGAGAGAGAGAGAACTAGTCAAATGAGGGGAAAAAGTTCATTATTTTAAAGGTCCAATTGGAGATGCATTTTATTTAATCATATTTTAATAAAATGGACTAGACTATTTTTTATTAGGGATGGAGATACATTTGGCCTATTACTGTTTATTGGGGTCTATCACTGTTCACTGAGTGGATAAATACGCTAGGTGCTGGCACATTTGTGTTAGGGGTGGAACTGCTCTAAAGAAACACATAGAGGTTATTCTACAACCCAAAAGCACTTCTTAAAATTTTCTTGCAAACTTGGTAAAAAACGATTTTTTTTTTTAATTTTTTTAATTTTAACAAACGATATTATTTACATTAAAGAAGTGAGGGAATATGATAAGATTCATAATGGGCTAGCAATAATGTGATTCAAATTTGCTTTTGGCGAGAATTGAACCACTTACCAGTAAAGAAAAAATGATTTTTTATTGTAAAAAAAAAAAGGACGTGTTATTGGCATTCCAAAAATTTCATTTTACACTCATCACAAGTGTATTTTTCTTTTCAAATATAGAAAATTTGGAGTGTAGAATGAGATTTTTGGAATGCCGATAACAATTCTCCAAAAAAAAAAAAACACTTGTATCCCTAATGGAATAAATCCCAAAGAGGTCTTTAACGACCAAGTCTTATTTTATTTTCGAATACAATAATATTAAAGGAAAACTAATGAAAAGAGCTTGAAAACTTTGAGTTTTAATGATAAGGACAAAATAAAGGATAAAGTGAATAGTACTAGGGTTGACTTTTTAGTGTAAAAATATGATTTTTTGTTAAAGTGAACAGTACCGTGAGTTTTTCATTAAAACTCCCTATTATTAAGGGTGAGGAGTGAGGCAAAACAATATAGACCAACAATAATTTGGTATTCAACTTGCTATTATATAAGTTAAATTTAAGACTTTCTACTTACAAACAGGACAAATATCACTAATCGTCGAACTTATATTTTAAAAAAGGGTGCTATTGACCTTATGCCCTACCTTATTTGTTTTTCTTCTCATTTTGTAATGTTTAAATGAATTTTGATTTGGGTGATATATTACGAAATAAATTTTTAAAAGAAAATGTAGAAGGTAAACAGCTGAAATTATTAACAATCACAAATATTTTTTTTCTGTTTCAATAAAATTTTCACCGTAAGGAAGTTTTTCAAAGAAAAAATTTAGATTATTCACACTGCAGAATAAAAAGAGAAAAACAAAAAAAACAAATACAAGAAATGATCAAATTAGAACATGTAATTGACCTAATGTCAAACGCACAGTTAAAAGGAAAAAAGCTTCACGAAAACGGACATGGTGATACGAGAGAGTTGAGTTGAGTTGAGTTGGGTTGGGTTGGGTTGCGGAACCGGATTAAAATGCAGAGGTTGTATCAGCAAACCAAATCTCTCTGCACCAAACACCATCATCTCTCGCATTCCTTCAAACCAAACGCCCCCTCAAACCTTTTCCACACCAATCACAAACCCACCAAGCAAACCCACAACCCCCATGCCTTCACCGAGAGAAGATCCGGCCTCGGGCTGGCCCGCTTCGACACCGACGCGGATACATCCCCAGACGACCCGACCCACTGCGAGTTCTCCGCCGACGTCGAGAAGATTTACAGAATACTACGGAAATTCCACACCAGGGTCCCGAAATTGGAGCTCGCTCTGCACCAATGCGGCGTCGTTTTGAGGTCGGGGTTAACGGAGCGGGTGCTGAACCGGTGCGGCGACGCCGGGAACCTCGGGTATAGGTTCTTCGTGTGGGCTGCGCAGCAGCCGAATTACAGACCCAGTTACGAGGTGTATAAGGCCATGATTAAAAGCTTGAGCAAAATGCGCCAATTCGGCGCCGTTTGGGCGCTGCTTGAGGAGATGAGGAGGGAGAATCCGCAGCTGATTACCCAGGAAGTTTTTGTGGTTCTGATGCGGCGGTTCGCGGCGGCGAGGATGGTGAAGAAAGCAGTTGAGGTGCTCGACGAAATGCCGAAGTATGGGTGCGAACCCGATGAGTATGTTTTCGGGTGTTTGTTGGATGCCTTGTGTAAAAATGGTAGTGTTAAAGATGCAGCTTCATTGTTTGAGGATATGCGTGTGAGGTTTACTCCGAGTATTAAGCATTTTACGTCGTTGTTGTATGGTTGGTGTCGAGAAGGGAAGCTCATGGAGGCGAAATTCGTGTTGGTGCAGATGAGGGAAGCCGGTTTTGAGCCTGACATTGTGGTGTATAACACATTGCTGAGCGGGTACTCTCAGGTTGGGAAGATGGTTGATGCCAATGAGCTCTTGAAGGAGATGAGGAGGAAGGGTTGTGAGCCCAATGCAGCTTCGTACACGACTGTGATTCAGGCGCTTTGCAGTCGAGAAAAGATGGAGGAGGCAATGAGGGTGTTTGTGGAGATGCAGAGGAGTGGTTGTGAGGCTGATGTTGTGACTTACACTACTTTGATTAGTGGGTTTTGTAAGTGGGGAAAGATTGAAAGGAGTTATGAGATTTTGGATGGTATGATACAGAAAGGGTTTTCCCCGAATCAGATGACTTACATGTATATTATGTTGGCTCATGAGAAGAAGGAAGAGCTGGAGGAGTGTGTGGAATTGATGGAGGAGATGAGAAAGATCGGTTGTAGTCCTGATCTTGGTATTTACAACACGGTGATCCGGTTGGCGTGCAAATTGGGGGAGGTGAAAGAAGGTGTTCGACTTTGGAACGAAATGGAAGCAGCCGGGTTTAGTCCCGGGCTTGACACCTTTGTCATTATGATTCATGGGTTTCTTGGGCAAGGCTGTTTGTTCGATGCTTGTGATTATTTTAAAGAAATGGTCGGCAGAGGTCTTCTGTCTGGCCCACAATATGGTACCTTGAAGGAGCTGATGAATGCTTTGTTGAGAGACGAGAAGCTAGAAATGGCAAAAGATGTTTGGAGTTGCATTGTGACCAAAGGATGTGATCTCAATGTGTTTGCATGGACAATTTGGATTCATGCGCTGTTTTCAAGGGGGCATGTGAAGGAGGCTTGTTCGTACTGTTTGGACATGATGGAGGCGGATGTAATGCCGCAGCCAGATACTTTTGCGAAGCTAATGCGCGGTTTAAGGAAACTATATAACCGACAGATAGCAGCTGAGATCACAGAGAAGGTGAGGAAGATGGCTGCAGATAGACAAATCACTTTCAAGATGTATAAAAGGCGAGGAGAGCGGGACTTGAAGGAAAAGGTAAAGGAGAAAAATGATGGGAGGAAACGGAGGGCCCGAAGAAGAAGTTGGCCTAGTAAATCTAAATCTTTGTAGTTTGAACGGGAAGGTGTGAAATATTTGGATCCAATGATCGCTCCCAAATCACAGAGATCGATCGGCCATCGTTAACATGAGAAATGGCAGCCATTTCTTCACCCATTTCTTTTCGGCTCCAATGTCTATCTCATCACGGAATGGGATACAACCGGTTACATCTAAGATTTTCTCATTGTACGATCTTAATTCTGCCACATTTTGGCGTCTCTCGGAACAAAATATTTGGTTGAGAAGCTGATTTGATTCAGACTTTATACTAAACGAAAGGTACTTTTTATTCCATTAGCAAGGCATGTTACACAAGGTAAGGCGCTTGCTCAAGGGCTTAATTTGGTTGACTTCTCAACCATCCTTCTTGGTCTATGAAAGAAGCTGGATTTGTGAAATATGCCACTTCTTCATCTGATAGCTTCTTCTCCCATGGGACACGACCCGACAAATTGGCTCCAGGTCCTTGACAATTTGCCTCCGAGAACGCAACTGAATCCCTGTTCAATATCGTAAAAGGAGAACACTGAGACAGTTAAATTGTAATCTGACATATCGGTTTTTAGTTGAAGTGATTAAGAGCGTTCATCTCTGCACCCGAGATCCTGTATTGAAACAGAAACGGAGATAGACTTACACAGGAGCAGGCGGCCATGGGGACCAACCCTCAGGGGTGATGATATTTTCCATGAAGGTGGAGGCAAACAATACTCTCGAATAAGGTCTCCACGGTCTTCCTAAAAATGTAGTACCTGTTCCGTTTACATAGCAATCTTTGAACACAAAACCAGTTGTTTCGTTTGCGGCTCTACGGCCTTGTGCTGTAATAAAACCAGTAATCCCTATTCGATCTGTTATCGAAAATATCTGGCATTTCTGCAAACAAATGTGTCATGTAATCGAGTGTAAATACATGAACATTGTGCTAAAGATCAGTAGCGCTAGGCTCAGTCATGTAGAAATGTAAGTCACGATGAACCGTTTCATGTGGGATCGTGTAGACAACCGAGCCGGCCTAGCGCATCTCTGGCTAAAATAATGAGAGACAGAGAGAGACAGAGAGAGGATTTTTAACCTCATAAATTGACTGGCCATTGCCCCAAATGAAGTCTATAGCCCCTTCAATAAAGCAATCGTAAAAATAGTGACGGCCACCATCATCAGTCAATGTATCTTGCAAGCTAATAAAACTGCAGTGGTGAAAACTTGCTTTGTCTCCAGAGATTAATATTGCAGGCGCCCAAGTAGTTTTGCTTCCATTCGGATCCGGCAAGATAAGATGGTCATATGAATTCTGTTAATTAGAACCAGAATTACAAACTTAAAATGCTTAACCCTGAATTTATCTTAGTGTGTGTGTGTGTATATAACATTCAATATATATATATATATATATACACCATTCAATCTTAGATGCTTAACCTTGAATATTATACTTCGCGCCACAAAATTATCTGCGAACAACTTGAATGTAGGACTGCCAATGACACTGCCTGCATCTCCGTATTCAATTGTAGCGGGAAATTTAGGGTCTCCTTCAAGAACGATGTATGGTTTCTCCTTTGGAATCATAACTTTTTCCCTACATATAAGAATTTCATATACATAGTTAGTTTTGATTTTAATGTGCAGCTTGAAAATAAATTAAAAAGAATACTACTTACGTATACACATCAGGGTTAAGGAGGATACGAATCCACAGAGAGTTATTTGGTGGTACAGAATCGATGGCTTGTTGCACTGTGGTAAAATTTCCTCGACCGCTCTTATTGACTATGATGGTTCTTGAAACATCATTTTCCAAAGCGTTTTTCGTTGCTTTGTACCGTCCCCCCAATGTTGAACCGAAGAAAAGGAGGAGGGAAAATATTGTTGGTACAAGAGACTCCATACCAGAACACTGCAAGATAATTAAGTTTAGGAACAATGAGAGCCTAACACAGTTTTCTTGGGATAAGAAGAAGAAACTCTTCTGATATGTAGAAGGATAAAAATGTTCAAGTGCTGTGTGTGTACAACTAAGTGTTTGGCTGACAGATTTGGTTAACTGAGCACAATGAATCTGCAATTCTTAATTTGGAAAAATATTTATCATTGAGAGGGAAAGATGACAACATTTTATTATTAATTTTGCTGTTATATTTTACTGGCCTGAGCCTAGAAATTAAAGGGCGTTTAGCAGCAATAATTCTTTTTTGGGCAATAGTTGCACTGTGTTTCCACTTTTATAAAATAGAAAACTAGATTTTAATCCTTAAATAAGATGAAGTTTAGAAAAATGTCTTATACAAGATTAAAAATTGATTTTAGTCCCTAGATTCTATTTAATACCAGTATATGTATTAATATCTTTTTTTTATTTACAATTTTATGGTGTTCATAAATAAAATTTTAAGATTATATTATAAATTTTAATTCTCATTATAGTAAGTATCTTATAAGAAAATATTTTCATAGAGATTTTTCGGTACACTTATATTTTTGCATATTGTCTTATGCACCATTAATTCTTTGTAATATATTTAGGTACGAATATTTCGATACGCTAGTTCCGTATAATATGTTTAGGTACGAACATTTCAGTACACTAGTTTAGTATAATACATTTAGATACGGACATTCGGTACACTACTTTAGTATAATATATTTAGATAAGGATATTTTGGTACACTGGTTTAGTATCATATATTAAGTACGGACATTTTAGTACACTAGTTTAGTATCATATATTTAGGTACGGAATTTTCAGTACACTTATGTTTTTGCATATTTTCTTATGTGCCACTAATTCATTACAATGTATTTAGGTACAGATATTTTGGTACACTAATTTAGTAAAATATATTATGATATGGACATTTAGGTACACTAATTAGAAGAAGTTAAATAAAATTAATGAATTAAAATGTGTATAATAATAAATTTAAAATTTAATGTAATGACATTAAATAAGATATCTTATAAATATTAAAATAAACATATAATATAAATTTGAATTAAGTACACATTAAGGGACTAAAATTAATATTCAATCTAACACCAGGTTTTTATTAAATTTTAATATTCTTCAAGGATTAAAGTTCAAAAACCCGAGGGCTTGAGCCAACAAATATTTAACCAAAAATCATCCCAAAATGTATTTAACCAAAATAGCTCAAAGTTTAATAAAAAAATCATCCAAAACTATTGTCCACGGGCCAACAAATATTCTACTAAGTCCATGCACCACCATAAGGACCAAAACTATTGGCACTATCTTGGAAATGTCTCCGCCTCCTCATCTTCTTTTTCCCTTTGTCTTTCCTTGAGCCACTTTCCTCATGCCTGCTCTTCTATCGCCTTGAGCCATTTTCTTCATATCTGATCTTCTTCCCCACCTCCTCATCTTCTTCCCCCCCCCCCCCCCCCCCCAAAAAAAAAATCCAACCCCCTACAACCCAGAAAGAAGAAGAAGAAAAGAAAAAAACCCAGGTCCCGTTCTCCAGGGCGTGAAGAGGAGAGAAAAGGGTGGGTGCGGGGGAAGACAATTGGTTTTTTCTTTTCTTTTTTCTGGGTTGCAGCAGATAGGGGGAAGAAGAGGAAAGAAGATGAAGATAGGGGAGAAGAGAGAGGGCGCGGGGTGAAGGGACAAAGTTTTGTGTATATTTTTTTTCTTTCTTTCTTTTTCCTGGGTTGCAGCAAGTAGGAAGACGAGGAAAGGAGATGAAGATGGGGGAGAAAAGAAAGGGCACGCGCCGGGGGGGGGGGGGTAGTTTTGTTTTGTTTTTTTTTTTTTTTTTTTCCTTTTTTCTAGGTTGCAGCAGATAGGGGAAGAAGAGGAAAGAAGATGAAGATGGGGGAGAAGAGAGAGGGCGCGCCGGGGGGTGGGGAGAGGAACAAAGTTTTGTTTTTTTTTTTTTTTTTTTTTTTTTCTTTGTTGCAGCAGGTAGGAAGAAGAGGAATGGAGATGAAGATGAGGGAGAAGAGAGAGGGCGCACAAAGGGGAAGTTTTGTTTTATTTTATTTAACTTTTCTTTATTATTTTAATATTTAAAAAATATTAAATGATTTTGTTTTAGTTTTTAATAATATTTTAATAGAAAGTGGGTCCTGAATCAAGCCATGTCAGCATTTAACTGAGAAATTAACAAAAAAACTGATGGAGGTATGACATTGGCATAAATTCGTAAGATGAGGTATGACATTATCATTTTAAAAAGATGAGGTATGAAAGTATCGTGAGACCAATAGTTGAGGCAGTTTTTTGTACTTTACCCTATATTATATTAACAGTGTACATAGAAACATAATATAGTAAAATCTTAATAATATTTTTGTGACATCCCACATCGCCCAGGGGAATGATCTTTATATGTATATTCCCATCTCTACCTAGCACGAGGCCTTTTGGGAGCTCACTAGTTTCGGGTTCCGTAGGAACTCCAAAGTTAAGCGAGAAGGGGGCTAGAGCAATCCCATGATGGGTGACCCACTGGGAAGTTGCTCGTGAGTTCCCAAAAACAAAATCGTGAAGGCGTGGTCGGGGCCCAAAGCGGACAATATCGTGCTATGGTGGTGGAGCGGGCCCAGGAAGTGATCCGTCCCGGGCTGGGATGTGACAATTTTGGTGGTGGTGGCGGGGGATATGGTGCAATAGCATCTTGATCCTCAACTCCTCAACTTCCACCTTCAAAGTCCCGACGATTCCCTGCGAAAACAAGCATGGACAAATAACCAAGAACCAACATAAAATTATAAAACAAAATTGGCGGAACTTTCCCTAAAAATATAACATTCATCATAAGTTTTGAACATTTATATCAATTTATTTCAAGCAACCTACCAACATTTACAAGAACAACCAAATTATAATCAAAACTTAACTCTACTAAGCAACTATCCTTTGAAACAAAAAACTTACGTAGAACCCAACCCTTCAAGGCCACAGCCGACCCCCGAAGCCAACCCAACCCAACCCGAGAGTCCACCCCCAAACCCCAACCTAAAGCCTACACCCACCCCACTCCCACCCAAAATCCAACCCTAAACTCCACCCATCACCTTATACCCGACCCCAAAGCCTACCTCTAAACTCAAAATCAACTCAAAAAACTCATATTAATGGATAAAAAATTAAAATTTAGGGAGAAAATACTTTTTGGCGAGATTGAGAGTGAGTGAGAGATAGAGATCGGAGAGATTGTGCGAGAGAGAGAAGATAGTGAGGTGTGAAAGAGAGAGGGGAGAGTGAGTTAGTGAGAGTGAGAGATAGATTGAGTGTAAGTGAGAGGAGATAGTGAGTGTGATAGAGAATGATAGAGAGGGATATGGTCAGATTTGGAGAGAGGGAAAGAAAGAGGAAAGGTGAGAGAATAGAGAAATACATTGAGAAAATTGTGGAGGAGTTAATTGGCAAACTACAAATGTTGGTTGCACTATATGTGTAAATGTTAATCATTAATTAATTAAATTACATTTTATCACCTATATGTACTAGAGTTTTGTAAATCAGAATTAGAATTACATCATCCATGATATTAGAATTTCATCGTAGAAAGTGTTTAAAATAATAAAATAATTTTCGTTTGCAATTTAACATGTAAAATTAAATAAGAAAGAAAATAAATAGAGCTTACGGACGAAATATTATGATATTGTCGCTCAAAGTTAAAAAAAAAAAAAAAAATTAAAAAAAAGAATAATTCCTTTCTAAATTTAAAATATAAATTAATAAAAAATAAAAGGTTTTCAAAAAATAAAATAGGAAATGATTTTTTTTTTTTGCAATTTAAAATATAAAATCAAACAAAAAAGAAAATAAATAGGACTTAGGCGAAATAATATTGGGATGTCATAGCGCAAAGGTTTTGGAAAAAAAAAAATTAAAATAGGTAATGATTATCGTTTATAATTTAAAATATAAAATGAAATAAAAAAGAAAATATATACTATTTTCTTATACAATATACAATATAAAATGAAATAAAAAAGAAAATAAATAGGATTTCATGGCACAAAGTTTTTTCAAAAAAAGAAAAAAGAAAAAAGAAAATATATTTTGACAATTTGAGAAACACAAAATAAATAGGGTTTATGTCACATCCCGGCCCGGGCCCCCACCACATCCCTGGCCCGCTCCACCACCGTAGCACGATATTGTCCGCTTTGGGCCCCGACCACGCCCTCACGGTTTTGTTTCTGGGAACTCACACGAGAACTTCCCGATGGGTCACCCATCCTGGGATTGCTCTCGCGCGCTACTCGCTTAACTTCGGAGTTCCCATGGAACCCGAAGCCAGTGAGCTCCCAAAAGGCCTCGTGCTAGGTAGGGATGAGAATATACATTTAAGGATCACCCCCTGGGCGATGTGGGATGTCACAATCCACCCCCCTTAGGGGCCCGACGTCCTCGTCGGCACACCACGGCCAGGGTTAGGCTCTGATACCAAATGTCACATCCCGGCCCGGGCCCCCACCACATCCCGGGCCCGCTCCACCACCGTAGCACGATATTGTCCACTTTGGGCCCCAACCACGCCCTCACGGTTTTGTTTCTGGGAACTCACACGAGAACTTCCCGATGGGTCACCCAACCTGGGATTGCTCTCGTGCGCTACTCGCTTAATTTCGGAGTTCCCATGGAACCCGAAGCCAGTGAGCTCCCAAAAGGCCTCGTGCTAGGTAGGGATGGGAATATACATTTAAGGATCACCCCCTGGGCGATGTGGGATGTCACAGTTTAGGCGATGAAGTATATATCGCCGCACAAAGTACTTTTTCTAAGAAATAAGAAAAGGAAAAAAATATTTTTACTATTAAAATATAAAAAATAAATACAAAGAAAATAAAAGGGTTTATGCGGCGAAATGTTGGTATTTTCTTAATCAATTCAAAGTATAAAATGAAACAAAAAAGAAAATAAAAATAAGGCTTAGGTGACAAAATATTGGGAATTCGTCGAGCAAAATCATGTTATTAAGTGAAAGGCTAAAACTAAGACAACGTTAACCAATGGTTAACATTTTTTGGTTTGGATAATTTGTTGCTCTATATTATGTTAAGTGTCTACCGAACATAGATATGTAAAATAGATTCAATTGTGCTATGTTACGCCAATGCTGATAAGATGATATTATTGGTGCTCAAGCTTGGCCAAGCTCATAAAACATATAACCAAACTCAGCTCCTTGGTAAATCGAACTTGAGCTTCTGCTTGGCATGGTTGAGCTTGTTTTTTAAACTAGCTCAAGATTATGTTTAACTCGACTTAATGAAAATTGAAAGTTAATAAAATAAATAATATTATAAAACATGCATTACAAAAAGATACGAGCATTTCACGAGATTTATGAGCCGAACATACAGAAGCTCAAGTGCGTGGAACGTTCATGTTTTACAACCACGAGAGATGAAACAATCATAAAGAGCCCAACTTCCTCACCAATGTGGTTTCTCTTGGCCCAAATAATAGGCCCAACTACCGTCTTCCTCGCCAGAGCTCACTTCTGCAGATCAAACTCAAAGCACACTGGTTTTTTACCAATCGAAGAAGAAGCAGCAGCTGGAAAATGCACAGGGTTCAAATGCTGAGAACCATCTCTCTCTCGCGGAATCCTCTGAGGTCCTTCTCCCAAACCCTAACCCCTCTCACTTCAACTTCCACGCCAAACCAAACCCCATCACCGCCTTCGATTCCGACTTCCCACTCCTTCGGCTCCTCCTCCTCGTCGTCGAAGCAAGACAAGGAGGAAAAAAGCGAGGCCGTTTCGGTTTTCAACAGAGATCCAACAGTCCCTCCCAAGCTCTTCGTCGTCCAGCCCCGCCTCCGCCCCGATACCTTCTTGCAGGCCAAGCTCAACGAAGCTCTCTGCCTCGCCAATTCTCTTGAAGAACAGCGAGATGGGTATTTCGATATCGATTTTTTCGATAAGGAAATTCCTCCCCATGTTGTTGTTCAAAACCCCATTGTTCGACGCCAAACCCGCGCAGGTCTGTCCTTATTTTTAATTTTATTTTTTCAATGTATTTATTTTTTCAATTTTTGATGTAAATGGTAAACCCCATTTGATTAAATTTTGGATTTTGCAGATACATATTTTGGAAAAGGGACTTTGGATGTTGTGAAATGCCATCTGAATGCTGTGGAGCAAAAGGTAAGAGCTTTCTTTTTGTTTTGTTTTGTTTTTCTGATCAGTTTTGATCACATTTGTATTTGTGGAATGTTGGAGAAGTTATTTATTGCTCCCATAGTTTAGATTAATTTAGTGTAGACTATCGCTCTAAATTTGTGTAATCTTAACAGGGTGAAGTAGATGCTGTATTTATAAATACAATTCTGTCTGGGATTCAGCAGAGGAATTTGGAGGCAAGTGAATTGTGCATATTCAGTTTTTCTTCGTGCCCGGGAAAAAATTGGATCTTATTTGTCCCACACCAAAGTGTATATGATGAAAATTGAAAAAGGGTATTAACTTTACTAATGCTGTTTTGAATGGCAGAAAATTTTGGGAAAGGCGGTGTTGGACCGCGTGGGTCTTATAATAGAGATATTCAATGCTCATGCCTGCACAAAGGAGGGAAAGCTACAGGTATTGGTGCTATCTTTGGTTAAGGAGTTAGTATTTTAGTGAAGTTGAAGAGCTTTGAAGGATCTATGTACTTATTTTATTTTATTTTACAGGCTGAATTAGCGGCTCTAATGTATAAGAAAACAAGACTTGTAAGACTGCGTGGCAAAGCTGGCCGCTCTACTTTTGGAATGGATGGAGAAGCTGAAGTTGTTAGTGCCCGAGGGTAATGTTTTGTCTAAATTTGAAAAATTTAAGTAGACCAAAGAATTTACTTAGTTGTTCAGTCCATACTTAGAGAAGATTTTGACTAGATAGGTCTTGATTGCAGGAGAGGAAGTGGGGGACGTGGTTTCATTAGTGGTGCAGGAGAAACTGAACTTCAGCTTCAACGACGAAGGTTCATTCCTTGACTCGTTTCTTTATTTCTGGATGCTCTAGTTTTACGGAAGTTTCACTGCAAGTGGCTATTTGTTTGAGCTTATGAAGAAAAAGCACTAGCTTTTCATAACTGCATAGGTTTGACAAGTTACTCCTACTAAAATTTGTGTTATGTGATATTTCAGCCAATTCATTATCAAACGGTCTTATGCCTTTATCAACCACTAGATTCCAACTAATACAATTTTCTTTCTTTTTACTTGTTCCTTTTTTTTTCTTTTTGACTTGTTTCATTTTGGTATCTCTTTTCTTTTCTAGATTAAAGCTCAAAGTTTTGTCGCTACTCTTCTTTTCTTATATCTAAATAAGAGTGCTATTGATCTAGGTGTGGAGTCTAGATGACTAATGACTATTATTGCATATGTGCTTCCACTTAACTGGACTATAATCTCAGAATTTCAGAAAGGAGGAATAGTCTGTTATCGCAAATTCAAGATGTTCGTCGTACTCGAGCTGTGCAACGCGCTGGTCGCAAGAATCATGGAGGATCTTTTGGTCAAGGTTTACCTACTGTTGCTGTTGTTGGGTATACAAATGCTGTATGTGGTCTAACCAACTGTATTTGTTTCTTGTTCAATTTGCACCAATTATCTAAACATTTAATTCTCATTTCTTGTGATAGGGAAAATCTACATTAGTTAGTGCCATCTCAAACAGCGATCTGTACAGTGATTCTCGGTAATATATTCCACTCACACAACATGTTATTCATGTATAACCATATGTATTTTAAGCCTTGATGTTGGATTTTTTATATCTTGACAAAGATGTGGTCTGTTTGCAGATTGTTTGCTACAGTTGATCCAAAATTGAGAAGTGTTGTTCTTCCTTCAGGGTAACCGGCAATGATAACTTTACTTCTCGTTCCATGTATTTTGGAATTTTGATAATGTGTTGTTTCTCGGATGATTTTCTAGAACAACTTTTGCGCTTATTCTGAGTATCTAATCTTCAGGAAGAAAGTGCTCGTGAGTGACACAGTCGGATTTATATCAGATTTGCCAGTGCAGGTATACAGAAGCATGTCCAAACTACTTTACTTATTTTTTGTTTTATCACTAATGCTGTTCATTGCTCATAGAAACTACTTTTGTAGCTAGTGGAAGCATTTCATGCAACTTTAGAAGAAGTTGTGGAAGCTGATCTGCTTGTGGTACGATTGATTACTTGTCCTTTCATTTCAGGTTTTTCCACATGTACATTTGAAATAAATTTTATGATACAAATTAATACTATGTGATCAACTTCCTGCTAATGATATGTTTCTGAGCTTCTGTGTGGTATCGTACATCAAATATGATATGAAATAGAGATGAAACACAGTAGCAGAGAGATTAACATTTCCGGTTTGGGCTAATTAATACTGTCACATCTAATAAATGTTTATGTATCCTTTCAGCATGTGTTGGATTGTACGGCACCTAATCTTGATGAGCATCGATCGACTGTATTACTAGTTCTTGAACAAATTGGCGTATCCAAGGAAAAGCTTGAAAACATGATAGAAGTTTGGAATAAGGTATTGTTGGTCTCTCCACTTGTAAACTTACCAAAATGGAACTAAAAGTAAAAAAAAAAAACGCTGATGCATTTATCTGTATCCTTTGGAATTCCTCAGATTGACCATGAGGAGGACGGCGCAGATTTTAATGAGTGTCTTGTTGACGGTGAAGATGGTGAGACTAGCAAATTCTCAGGAGAAGAAGATATGGAATGTGAGTTCTCAGGATCAGAAAACGATCTGTCATCGGAGAATCTTGAAGCTATGGATGACCAAGAAGGTGATTACTCTGATGGTTGGTTGGCATCAGAAGAAGTTGAAGATCCTTGGGGGCAAGGTGGGTCATGTACAGCCTTGAAAACTACGGATGACCAACAAAGTGAATATCCTAAGGACTGGGGAACAGAAAAGCAAGTGCAATCACCAGTTCAGTCCGGTCCACATGTAAGAACATCTGCCTTAATGGGAGTTGGCTTGCAAGAGTTGTTGGAGCTCATTGATGAGAAGCTGAAGAAGCTCCCAAAGGAAAATGTTGTGGAAAGGGGTACATTTGATCGGAAATGGAGGCCCCCTCGTACAGAGGAGGCCGCCACAGCAGTTGAACAGTAATAAATGTTAAGGTACTCTTTCCCTCATTGATGCTATATATAGCTGACAGGTATTCGACAACTATATAGGAATTTCTCATGAAGCAAAAGCAATATTGGACCTGATGGGAGAATAAAATGAGAAGATTCTAAGTTTCAGAAGGTTTTGCGAGCATCTTGATTTAACCAAAATTTCACATGTATATATTTGTTTGATCATGTTTATTTCTTTTTTTTTCTTGGGACAATTAGACTCTAGACATACTACGTCACTTGGGGTGATTTTCTATGGCGCTATAGGATTTTTTAACTGTTAGAATCCTAGTCAAAATATGCAAGGATTAAGATCTTACGGTTAAAAATCTTATACTCCGAAGCACCGTGAACTATTCTGTCTTGTGGTGGATGCCTTCTGTGGAAAAAAGTTCATACCTACTTTTTAACTAATGTGCTTTTCTTACTGAAAAATGGTTGAGATTATTTTAGATAGTGTTTTTTTTCTTCAACTCACTGCAATCCCGGTTCAACTCCTGCCCTCTTCATAGTTTAGATAAATTTAGTATAACAGTTTATGGTCATTTTTTGTGCCAAACATTGACAATGCGTATATGATTTTTTATTTATGGAAATGACTATGTGATTTTTGTTTCAATAAATTACTGGGTGGTGATAAACCATCCAGCCCGCCAAGAGGAAATTCAAATATTTCCTCTGGCCAACAGAAGCCGCAACAACCGCAACAGCAGCCGCAACAAATGCAAGAACATTTAAAAGATGCTGATAAGTCCTAGCTGTGAACTTATCTGATTTTTGTATTTTGGATTAATCCATTTATCACTTGTAATTATCACTTGTATTATCTGTTTATTATACAAGAGTTTGTTCTACATCAAACTCTCTTTTGTAATCTCTATATAAGGATGAATATACAGAAGGGATAGTTATCCGAGCAAAATTATACTCAACCTTTATTTTTTATCTTGGTATCATCCTCTCTCTGTCCAACGACTCAAACCCTTCTCCCATCTCAATGGCTTTACCCGCTGCACATACCATTTCCCACCTTAATGTCACCACTTTTTTGACTATTAAATTAGACCGTACCAATTACCCTCTCTGGAGGGCTCAATTCCTTCCTCTCCTTCGTAGCCGTGGTCTGCTTTCCTTTGTGGACGGCTCTACCGTTTGTCCACCTGCCTTTCTGTCTGACACTGATGGCACAGTGACTGATACGGTTAATCCGCTGTATGAGGCTTGGATACAGCAAGATCAACTGGTCCTTTCTTGGTTGGCGAGTTCCTTAACTCCCAACGTTCTCTCTGTTATTGTGAACAAAGTCTGCGCTGCTGATGCGTGGCGCACTCTTCAAGACCGTTATGCGTCTTCTTCGCATAACCGGGTTGTTCAGCTCCGTGGGGAGCTCATGAATCAGCGCCGTGGTGATCTTTCTATCACGGATTTTTTGGACAAACTTAATTCTTTGGTTGATCAGCTTGCCCTGTCTGGGTCTCCTATCACTGATGAAGACTTAGTTGCGACCATAATGAACAATGTTGGTCCGTTGTATGAGCATACTGTTGCATCCATTCAAGCCCGTGAAACACCAATTTCCTATGCTGCTCTTGAAGCTCTGTTGCTTAGTGCTGAACGTCGTCAGTTGACGTTTACTCTTCCTGGTGATTCTAATGTCACTGCTATGGCTGCGACTCGTGATCATCATCTTTCTACAAACCCACCTCGTAGTGGCTCATTCTCTGGCTCTCGTAGAGGCTCTTTCTCTGGCTCTCGGGGTGGATCTTTCTCTGGTTCTCGGGGTGGATCTTTCTCTGGTTCTCGTGGAGGCTCGTTTTTTGGCTCTTCCTCCAATGCCCATCCTCGTCCTGGTCTTTTGGGTACTGCTCCCGGTGGTCTTCCATCCCACGATCGGTTCAAGGGTGGTAAGATTCAATGTCAGATATGTCGATGGTATGGACACTCAGCTATTGACTGTTTTAATCGCATGAATGCTTCATATGAAGGACGTGTACCTTCTGCTAGTCTCTCCGCCTATGCTGCTCAAAGCTCTTCTCGTGCTCCTCCTGTACCACCTGCCACCACATGGCTTCTCGACTCGGGTGCTAATACCCACATCACTCATGATGCTACCCAGCTTACCAATTCCCACGAATATAATGGTACTGATCAAGTGAATGGAGTCAATGGAGGCACAGGTTTGCAAATTTCTCATATTGGAAATTCATATATTCATACCCCTACCAAATCCTATCTTCTTTCTAATACCCTCCACTGCCCTAATGCCTCTCATAATATTCTTTCCATTAACAAATTTTCTTCTGATCATGATTGTTATTTTGTATTGCATCCTAATTATTTTCGTGTCCAGGATTCATGCACGGGGAAGATCCTTTTATCCGGCCGGAGTAGCACTGGTCTTTATCCCTATTCCAGTTTTCTTGATGCTACAAGTGCTAACAATAAAACACATGGAGCCGTTGCCTATGTTGGAGTCCGAGTGGATGATCGTGTTTGGCACTCGCGTTTGGGTCATCCATCTCCTTTCATTTTAAAACATTTAATTTCATGTCGAAAATTGTCTATTACCAGACATGTCTCTGATTCTTTTTGTCATTCATGCCCATTAGGAAAGAGCAAGAAATTGCCATTTTCTTTGTCTACTTCTATTTCTCACTTTCCATTGCAATTAATTCATTCGGATGTTTGGTCATCACCCACTTTGTCTATTTCTGGTTTCCGTTATTATGTGGTTTTTCTTGATGATTTTTCTCGTTACACTTGGTTGTATCCACTTAAGTTAAAATCTGATGTTTATGCCACTTTTGTCAAATTTAAAAATCAAGTGGAAAATTTGTTCAATACTAAAATTAAAACTTTCCAAACGAATGGTGGTGGTGAATATGTCAACAATGCTTTTAAAACATATTTTGAAACTCATGGGATTCTTCATCGTTATACATGTCCCCATCACCCTGAGCAAAATGGTATGGCTGAACGTAAGCATCGTCATTTGGTTGAAACTGGTTTAACGTTACTAGCTCATGCTAAAATGCCTCCCACATATTGGGCTGAGGCTTTTCATACGGCAAATTATTTAATAAATCGTCTTCCAACTAAAGTTCTCAACCTTGTTTCACCATATACTAAATTATTTCAACGAGATCCCACATATGAATTTTTGAAAGTTTTTGGTTGTGCGTGTTTTCCGTATCTTCGTCCTTACAATAATAATAAACTTCAATTTCGATCTCGCAAATGCATTTTTCTAGGCTACTCGTTAAATCAATTGGGCTATCGTTGTCTTGATCCTCAAAATGGGCGAGTTTTTCTTTCAAAACATGTCATTTTTGATGAATCCTCATTTCCATATGCATCCTTATGTTCTCCTACTGTTTCTGGAAAGACTGTCTCCTCCCCCTATCCATGAAATAGGACCATCCCACCCCCCCATCCCTAGTCAAACCCGTGACCACACATATCCCAATCCTACATCTACCCCACCACTCACCGCCTCACTACCCCCACCTCTTCAACCTGTACCTATTGCCCCTCTCCAACACGTCAACTCTTCTTTACAGCCTGCCATCCCACTCATTCCTTCCCACCCCACTAGGCCTGCACACTCTCAGTCACCGCTTCACCCTTCAGTCCATATACCTCAGTCCATTCCCTTGTCTCAACCACCGACATCTTCCTCTTCCAATATGAGTAATTCAATGCATCCAATGGTTACTCGAGCAAAACTTGGTATTCATAAACCGAATCCCAAGTATGCTCATGTGTCCTCTACTAATATTATTGCAGAACCTACATGTTTTTCACAGGCTCCAAAGTATCCAGAATGGCGTACAGCTATGGCTGACGAGTTTAATGCACTACAACGTGCGGGAACATGGGTTTTAATTCCTCCTCAGTCTCACATGAATGTTCTTCCTAACAAGTGGGTTTTTCGCATCAAGCGACGTTCTGATGGCTCCATTGAGCGCTATAAGGCTCATTTAGTGGCCAATGGTTTTCATCAACAAGAAGGTATTGATTATGGTGAGACTTTCAGTCCAGTTGTTACTCATTCTACCATCCGTATGATCTTGTCCATTGATGTGCATTTTTCTTGGCCTATAAGACAATTGGATGTCCAAAATGCCTTTTTACATGGCACCATTTCTGATGCAGTTTATATGCGACAACCCACTGGTTTTGTTGATCCACAATATCCCACTCATGTTTGTCAACTTCGACGCTCATTATATGGATTGAAACAAGCTCCACGAGCTTGGTTTCAATGTTTTTCCAATCATTTGGAGAACTTAGGATTTGTTGCATCTCTGGCAGATTCTTCTCTATTTATTTATTCTCATGGTTCCGTCACCATCTATTTACTCATTTACATGGATGACATACTTATAACTGGAAATCATACCTCTACCATTTCTTTCTTGATTCAAGAAATGGCTCGGCTATTCTCCATGAAAGACCTGGGTCCTTTAAGTTATTTTTTGGGTATGGAAGTTCATCATTCTGCGAATGGTATGCATATGTCTCAAGTTAAATATGTCATGGACTTACTTACACGCACCAACATGTTGGATTGCAAATCTGTCTCCACTCCTGCCATTAGTGGTCGTCGTCTCAGCTTGTATGATGGTGAACCACTTTCCAATGTAACTGAATTTCGTAGTGTGGTTGGTGCTCTTCAGTATCTCACCTTCACTCGACCAGATATCGCCTTTGCCGTCAATCAGGTATGTCAGTACATGCATCGTCCTACTACTACTCATTGGATCGCGGTTAAACGTATCTTACGATATCTGAAGACTACTCCTGACCATGGTTTAATGTACAAGCCAAGTTCTTTGAATCTTGTGGCTTATGCTGATGCTGACTATGCTGGTGATCCTGATGACCGTAAGTCTACTGGGGGTTACTGTATTTTTTTGGGCAACAATCTTATCTCATGGAGTTCAAAGAAGCAACGCGGGGTTTCTCGTTCGAGCACTGAATCTGAGTATCGGCAACTTGCGTATACTGCTGCCACTATTTCCTGGTTTCGCAAGTTGTTTAATGATCTTCGTATTCCTTTATCACCTCCTAAAATTTGGTGTGACAATATTTCAGCGATCTCTTTGGCATCTAATCCGGTTTTCCATACTCGCACTCGTCACGTGGAGGTGGACTATCACTACATCCGTGAAAAGGTAACTCATCGCGAACTTATTGTGGAGTTTGTTGCCACCCAAGACCAACTTGCCGATTTCCTTACCAAAGGTTTGTCCACAGCACGTTTCAATTTTCTTCTGTCCAAGCTTCCCGTTCGTCGTCGACCGCTCAACTTGCGGGGGCGTGATAAACCATCCAGCCCGCCAAGAGGAAATTCAAATATTTCCTCTGGCCAACAGAAGCCGCAACAACCGCAACAGCAGCCGCAACAAATGCAAGAACATTTAAAAGATGCTGATAAGTCCTAGCTGTGAACTTATCTGATTTTTGTATTTTGGATTAATCTATTTATCACTTGTAATTATCACTTGTATTATCTGTTTATTATACAAGAGTTTGTTCTACATCAAACTCTCTTTTGTAATTTCTATATAAGGATGAATATACAGAAGGGATAGTTATCTGAGCAAAATTATACTCAACCTTTATTTTTTATCTGGTGGTACATGTGGGGGTAATGTATTTTAATTTAAGAACTGGATCCTGGATGTACCATTAGAGGTAACAGTTTGCAGCAATCCGTTCACCAAACCTATTCACCTGCTAAAATCAATAATTTGGTTGTTCTTAACGGTTCGGGTTGATCATGGTTGGACCCGTTAATGATCCGTCACTTAATGGTTGGTTTAGGATCCACCCGCGAAAGTGTTATATAACCGTTAACAAAGGTGATTTTGTAATTTCGTCAAAGTGAAAGGCCCGAGCCCTCCTTCGACTTAGCTTCAACGACTTCGGGAGTAGTAGTAGCATAACCTTGTATTCGAATAGTGTAGATGAATTGAATCTGTTTGACAGAACATAAACGAATTGGATCTAGTTATCTTATTCTATTATGTTTACTAGTTTTTAGAAGACATTTTCTAGGTAGGATTTTATTTCGTAAAATCAATTACTAACATCTTTGCTAGTTGAACGTTTTAAATAAATTGACAAATTGTTTTTAATTGGTGAAATGGTTAACCTATTAATAGAACAGGTCACTTCGCGTACAATTATTATACCCATAAGCTTAACGGATTGAATTTAGATGAACAGTTAAAAGGATCAGTTTGTGGTCAATCCAGTGAAAACCAACTAAACCCAAAATTTACCATTAATCAAATCGTTAACCAATGAGCTAGATGTATTAATTAAAATTTTAACCACTTATTAATCAAACAGAGAAACAATATTTGCACACACTCTCTGATTGTTTTACAAAGAGAATTGCGTAGGCCTCATAATGTTCGGCCATTGGTCATCAATGGCAAGCGACCATTAGAACAAATAATTGAAGAAACAAATAAACTTCTATAATAAGTAACCAATATTATTTCACCAGAAAAAAAAAAAACTTACAGAAAATAAACCCAATAAATATCCAACAAAATTAAACCTCATACTAAACAAAAATTTAAAAATAAATCCTACAATAAAGCCGAGCAAAGGTCTAGACGTGATGCCCTCCCTTGACGGCAATAGCTTCGTCTTCAATAACATACTTTTTCCAAAAGGAGTGCTTTTGCCAAATAGTGTGCATTTCTTCAATCGGAACCCCTTTGGTTTCTGGCAAAAACTTGTAAATGAAAACGTTCATCACCACGACCCAGAACGCAAAGAAGAAGAACAAACCAAACTTCAAGTGGCAAAGCATTGTGGTGAAAACTTGAGCTATGGCGAAGGTGAAGATCATGTTGGTAGCGACATTGACGGATTGAGCAGCTGACCTTACTTCAAGGGGGAAGATTTCACTTGGCACCAACCATCCTAGAGGTCCCCAAGACCAAGCAAATCCAGCAACATATATACAGATGCAGGCCACCAAGCCATCAGCAAACCCCTTAGACAATACACCAGGGTTGCCACTAATCCCAAATTTAAGAGCAATTACAATTCCAATAATCACCTATTAATGCCAGAAAAAGAATAGAACACAGCTAAATTATTTTGTCTGTGGAAAAGAAAAAATATGAAAAAATATGAACAACATAGGGAAAAGGAACTAACCTGAGTGATGAACATTTGAGCACCACCCTCAATGAAAAGGGCCCTCCTTCCAACCTTATCGACAGTGAAAATCGAAACGAGGGTGGCTAGGGCATTAACAGCGTTGGTAATCACGGTGGACATGAGAGAAGCGCTACCTCCAAATCCCATTGTTTTGAACAAGACGGGGGCATAAAATGTGATCACATTCATGCCGGTGAGTTGCTGAAAGGCAGGAATTGCAAGTGCAAAGACAAGCTGAGGTCTGTATTTCTTGGTCAACAAGGTTCTCCAGGGGTTTGTTACCAACTTGGATGCACCACTGGCCGCAACTAGGTCATCAAACTCCTCGTCAACATTGTCAACGCCTCTGATTCGGAGGAGCTGAGTTTTGGCTTCCTCATTCTTACCACGCTCAACCAAAGAGTTTGGAGTTTCCGGTAAAACTAATGCGCCGATCATGATCATAATTGCAGGGACTGCAGCACCGCCCAAACTCAAACGCCATCCCCAACCTCCTTTGATCTCAGAAAAGAAATAGTTAATTACACCCGCAGCAAGTATTCCAATAGTGATTGACAATTGGAACATCATGTTTAAAGCACCACGGTATTTGTGTGGGGCTACCTCAGACACATAGATCGGCACAGACTGCACGCAAAAATTGAAACAATTAAATAAAACTTAAGATAAAATTAAGTAACATTAAAAAAAAACATTGAATTTAGACCACATTTAGGACCTCGATCATACTAAACTTAGAAAGAAAAAAATTAAAGCATAATTCATAATGTACCTGATTGGCACATCCAATGCCAAAACCGAGGAGTATTCGACCAACAACAAGCATCCAAAGGTATTGAGCGCCGGCATTGAGGAGTGCACCAATCAAGAAGAGAACTCCACCCAAAAACATTGTACGTCTCCTACCAAACTTTCTGGTTATAGTTGATGCACAAACACATGAAACCAGAGCAGCTACATACAGTGACGATGTGAAGAGCGTCAGCATCTGGCTGTCAAACTTGCAGTACTGATTGTCGGAAGGCTTGACCGAGGATTCTTTGTTATAAACCGCTGGAAAAAACTTTTTCAGGAATGAATCCATCGATGTCACACCACCTGCATAATAATCAATGTCAGATACTTTAATTAGTTTATACGAACACAAAATCAAAACTTTTTGAGTGTGGATATATAGGTACAGTCGGCTAATTTTCCAATTGAACAATTCAGGGCATGCAGTTCTAAACTTTTTGAAGCTATCTGTGATTTCGGTTGATTGTGTTTAATTTATTTAAAAAGTTTTTCTCGTATAGTGCATTGTTGGTATCTTTTATGATTGAAGCTGAAGAAGAAATATATTCCGATATGATAATTCAAAACGTTGATAACAGGACGCTAAACGTTGCTGCGTAAGCTTAAAAATCAACAGCTCATATTATATAACAATGGCGTGATATATAATCTGGAAGTTAAAGGATTCATAAGCATAAAACATGTTATATATGTACCTGAGACTCCGAGATCGTAGCCAAAAATCAAACCACCGGTAGCTGCCACCATACATGTGAGAAGAACCCTACCAGTGAGTTTTCCGGGGTATTCTTTTCCACCTTTCGTTGTCGTAGCTATACCGTCTCCAGCCATTGTAGCCTGCTTACCTTTTACTATCTATTCAAAACTGACTTAAAAACCAAAAGCTAACTGGAAATAACGAAAACAAGAAGAGAAAACTCAGAGATATACAACAACGTGAAAGGATGGTGGATGAGAGGTACTATTTATAACCCTCCGCAGACTTGCAAAACCCTAAGTCGTTAAATTAGATAAGGAGAATAAAGATAAAAGGATTTGATTAGAGTTTGAGTTTGAGTTTAACCGATCTCTGTATCTGTAGCCAATATAACAACTTCTTTGAAGGTTTTGCTGCTTAAAATCATTTGAAATTGTAACTGGGTAGGACTTTCAGTTTGACTCTTCTTCTTTGTATCTAATTTAACTACTTAAGCTGGTTGAGGTTTTTTTTATTTTTTATTTTTTATTTTTATTTAATTTACAAAGGTCAAAATTTTGGTCTTATCCACATGCTAAATTTATATACATGAGCGGATTAAGCTGTAGTTAAAATAAATTGGACAGAATGATCGGATAAAGGATATTGAATCCAAATAAAATAAATTTAATCCAAAAAGGATAAAACATTTATTAGGTAAATTGTTTTACTAACAAGAAAAACTCAAAGACCAACTATTAGCATTTGGATTAGAAGCTATATAGTTTAAGTGATGATGCAATTAATTGGCACATCTTTATGGGCGTTTTGTTTTTAATAGGCATTCTTTTATTTTAAATAGCATATGGGCGCACACATTTGTTTTTGATGTAGAAGGAGAGAGGAAGAGAGTGCTAGAGAATGTGGGAGTGAGAAGTTTTTTTTTTTTTTTTTTAATTTTTTTAATTAGAGGTATGTTAGGATTACTTGTTGGTGAGACTTTGAAAAAAAAAACAACAAAATTTGATTGTGTGAAATTGCATTTCTACCCTATATTTCTTATTCATGTTCATTTTTAATTAGAGGGTTAAACTGGTAATTTCATAGAATTTTAGTTGTCAATAAGTGTTTTGTTAATTAGTAGAGATTATTGTGTAGCTTGATTTCTCTGGTGTTTTTTAATGGAAAAATATATATAAATATTTTTACCACAGCAAATTAACATGTACGACAATGATGGTAAATTATTAAAGAATTCACGATAAATATTTATCATCCTCATACCTATATTAGTGAAACGTGAGACTTCCCTTAACAAACTCACCACTGAAATTCGAGCAAAACAAACTCATCACTGAAACTAAAATATCAACAATCTTGTACATCTGTATTAAAAAATATAAATATATTTATTATCGACAAACATATAGTGGAGTTATATATATATTAATAATCTTGGAAACAAAGTTGCTAATATTTATTCTAAAGTTCGTAATTTTTAGAATCAGAGTAATCTCAAACATTTCAAAAATGTTGTAGTATTAATTATAGCACATGTGTGATTGTGTAAAATTATTAATAGATTGTGTTTAGGATACATGAAGATGTCATCCATTTATGAGTGTATTACTTGTGGGGCAAGAAATTTTATCTTTGATTTTTTTTTTTTTTTTTTTGGTCAAAGCAAGAAAATTTATCCAATTCATTATAAATAAAGGCATTTTTGGGTACAATGGGCAGGTGCAAAAAGACTAAGTTATATGATTGAACATAATAACAAATTGAAACTAATAAGAAATTGTTGTGATGGACACAAACACAATTTATAAAATAATCACTTAAGAAATATAAGAATATCTAAAACAACACATCTTTGGGGCGCGTAGCGCCCATGATGCAAAAATGCCTCTCGCACGCACGCTAGTGCGTGCAGAGAGGCTAGTTATAAATAAAGGCACGGAAGCAAGTATCACAAAAATTCCTCAACCTTTTTTCTCTTCCCGCCACACCCTCTCTCTCCCTTCAGTAAAATAGGATACAACAGATAATTAATAAAATAGTTTACAACAGAAAATTAATATTTTTACAAGTTTTTAAATATTCTCACACTTTTTCTCACATGCAACTTATTGTTCTTTCTATTTAATGCCTATGCACCTGGTGCTTATGAAAATAGTAACATAAAGTAATAATATTTATGGAGACTCTAGCGTGGGTTCGATCCCCACCATCTATTTTCTCTAATATTCAACAAATTTAACCCTTTAAAACTATCGTTTTTCAAAAAAAAAAAAAAAAAAAAAATCTTTGTTAACATGTTCTTAGTACACTTTAAAGTTTCTCAATTTCATAATCCATAAGCTTGATCTAATATCACAGCAAAAATGATGATTTACATTATAAGTCAAACTCAAACATGATTATTACGGTGGAATTTTTTCTATGTTCCATAAAATCTTGATTGCCAGGGATTAGGGAAAAGAAAGCATTGATCAAATTCGAAATGCCAACAGAAGATCGATCAATTTGACATGATTAAACAAAGTACATATCTCTTTTGTTGATTATTCTATTTGCCTAACGTTGAGAGAATCACTATTTTCGTAAGCAATGAATTAGTTTATGGAAGAGGATTCTCTTCGGATCCACTTTGTGGGGATTCACGTCCTAACTGTTCATCTTACATCGTACGGTTAGTTTTCTTCAAGTACTATTTGTGTTTAATTCTAAATAAAAAAAGTCAAATGATTTATGACTGCATGATGCACGATGAATGGCTAAGATGTGAAGATCCCAAGGATCCCCACAATTTGGATCCGGATGGGATTCAAATCCTTAGTTTATGACCAAATAAATTGAACACCCTCATGTGTTTGATCACTGGAGCTTCTTTGTCCCATGTACGCCACCAAACAAATAAAGTTGCTCATCACATGGCAAGAGTAACTATCGTTAACAATGGTGTTTGTACTTGATTCGAGGAACCTCTTGATACTATTTGAGATTTTAGGGGAGTCTTCTCTCTAATGTATTGGATTAGCCTCTGGATTTTGAATGAAATTTTGTTGTTTTTGATAAAAAAAAAAAAAAAAAAAAAAAAAAACCAAGTACACCGAATAGTAATAATAGCATCTGGTTAGTACTAAAAATGGGAGCATTACAATAGTAGCTATAGACCACTTGTTTGGTAGTGTTTGTATTTGATTCAGTGAAGAGCTTGAAGAAAAATAAGATGATTTTCTTTTTGGACTTTTTGATATAGTAGCTTCTGAGAATAGCCTTTTGCACCAATCTAGCTTGTTCTTCTGTATTGATCCATCCAAGTTAAGCTTTGTCTTGTAGCCCCATTTGACATTAATGATAGGCTTATCAGATGGTCTATCAATTAGCTTCTATGTGTGATTCTTTTCTATAATTTATGTCATATTGCATAGCTTTCTTCCAAGAGTCATCTTGTGTTGCTTCTTCATAGTTCTCAGGTTCCATAATGCACACATTTCATTGAGCTAGCACATCACTTAAACTCCTCCACTTCAATGGAGTGTGATCATGGCTATGAGAGATCCTTGATTTGGCTTGTGAGATAGAACCAGTAACAAATAGAATAGAGCCACTTTGTTGACATGTCTGTGGTGTAGTCAACAATGTGTCTAGAGATTATGTAGTTTCTAACATACTTCAACTTATGTACCTCTTTCTCTTTCAATTTCACCAATCATTGGAACATTGACATTTTTTTCATTCTCATGATTCCAATCCAAGTAAGAATTTATGGTGTATCTCTTGATTGAATAATCTTCTTAGTGACTAGATTATATAATCTGTAGCCTCTCACTTGTGTCATAGCCTACAACTATGCATTTGTAGCTATTGCTTTCAAGTATGTGTCAAGTTTGACGGAACATTAACATATAGCACAAAGAACCAAAGATTTTGAGACGGCTAATTTTTGGTTTTCTTATTTTGAGATGGCTAATTTTTAGTTTGCTTCCACTACAGGCTTCAAAAGAAGTCATCTTGTCTAGTGCCTTAGTGAGACACCTATTGAGAAGATATACTGTTGTGTTTATAGCTTCTGCCCAAAACTGGTATGATAGATTTTTCTAATGCAGCATTGGCTTTGCCATTTCCACATAATTTTGCTTTTCCTTTCAACAACATCATTTTGCTCCGGCGTGTATCTTATTGTCAATTTCCCTTGAATTCCTATTTCATTGTAGAACCTTATAAAATCAGTTGACATGAACTCTCTAGCTCTATCACTTCGGAGACACTTCACTTTGTAGCTACATTGCAATTCTGTCATTGCTTTGAAATTCTTGAAGCACTGAAAGACATTTGACTTGTGTTTCACGAAATAGACACATGTCATTCTTGGGTAGTTGTTGGAGCGAGATTTCCTATGAGAAGAAATACCTCGACAGATATGTTGATCGCAATCCTCACGTTCGCCGAATCCTTCTTTGAGGTGTCCCAAAATAATCTTCCTCTTCCGTGGCTTGCCTAGGCGGGGTACCTGCGAAAGATACTCCGACGCTCAAGTCAGTCGATTGATTTCTCTTCTCTGGATTCTCTCAGGTTATCCTCACGTACCTTATTCTTTGGCTCCTCTCCCTATTTATAGGATTGCATGCTTGAGGATTAAGCACCATGACCAGTCCTCCTTCCTCATTTCCTTAGTGGTCATCTGTCATATGACTGCATGCTTTAGGAACAAGTGCCACGACCTGTCGCCCTCTCCCACTTCTTCTCCGTAGTGGGATAGTTATCTAGGCATGTTCCCTTGCGTCTGTATATTTCTTGTGGGCTTTTTACCTTTCACAACATTTTCTCCTTGGATAATTGGTATTGCCCGTGCGTCAAAATCGGATTTTATCCTCCCAGTGCCCTATTTTTCCCTTTTTTACTCATGTGAAATAGGGGAAAACTGAGTTTTTCAATCTCATGGGGCCTTGAAACTACACTCGTTAAGCCAAGCTAAACTTGAAGCACTTTTTACAAAGGCCAAATTTGTGGAATTTGCTTTTTCTAAGAATAAACTTAATGAAGGTAAATTTATCGAAGTCCTTGCTTTGTTATGAGGGGTGACATCTTCCCATGAGGATTTTCGAACGAGGATTTACGAAAGTGGACTGACAAGTGGATTTAGGGACAAGGTGATTTACGAACGAGGACTGACAAGTGGATTTAGGGCCTTCAAGTGTCATTTGTTGTTGAAAGTGGTAAATGTGTTCGACGAGATCAGTCGCGCCTTCCAATAGCCTAAACTTTGGTTGGGTGAACTTGGCAGGTTTTTTAGCTTTCAGGATGTCTTCTGTGAACGGCGATTTGCGAATCCCTCTGGCAGCTTCTAAGGCAAGCTTCGCGGGGGTCTATGGCTTGTATCCCTTCACAATTTTCTCAATTTGTTCTCACAAATCTACATCCTTTACCTTTTTCGATCTTTTTCCCCTGTGATCCCCTTCGCCCTGATTTTTCGTCACTTCAACACAGTTACTAGATGACGCGCTACAAGAGCTACCTTCCTTATCTTCCTCTTTTGCACGCTGTCTCTTGGTGCCGGTTACATCTTTTACTGCGTTTCTCGCTTCAGCCTTCTTCAATGCCTCCTCTGCTGTCTTTTATGTTTCACGCAATTCCCTTGTTAGCCTTCTAAATTGTTCCATGGCGAGACTGGGTTCACTACCTTGGGATTGAGGCCTCGCATATACCGATCGAGTCCCTGCGTCTTCGGAATGATTAAGAACTTCTTGTGTGGATCCAATTATGTTTGTAGCTCGATTTTGTTTTGTTCCCATAAACGGCGCCAACTGTTGGAGCGAGATTTCCTACGAGAAGAAATACCTCCATAGATATGTTAACCACAATCCTCACGTTCGCCGAATCATTCTTTGAGGTGTCCTAAAATAATCTTCCTCTTTCGTGGCTTGCCCTGGCGGGGTACCTGTGAAAGATACTCCGATGCTCAAGTCAGTAGATATATTTCACTTCTCTGGATTCTCTCGGGTTATCCTCACGTACATTGTTCTTTGGCTCCTCTCCCTATTTATAGGATTGCATGCTTAAGGATTAAGCACCACGACCAGTCCTCCTTCCCCACTTCTTTAATGGTCATCCGTTATATGACTGCATGTTTTGGGAACAAGTGCCACGACCTGTCGCCCTTTCCCACTTTTTCTCCATAGTGGGGTAGTTATCTAGGCACGTTCCCTTGTGTCCGTATATTTCTTGTAGGCTTTTTACCTTTCACAACACTTTCTCCTTGGATGATTGGTATTGCTCGTGAGTCGAAACCAGATTTTATCCTCCCACAATAGTCATCTTCACATCAAGAAATATTTATTTTCATAATTTGATTCAATTTGCATTGGTCCACAGATGTCTGTGTGAACCAATTTTAGAGGGAACTTAGCTCTCCATGTGGATTCAGTTGGGAATGTATTTCTGTGTTGCTTGCCAAGCATGCACCCTTCACATACACCCTTTTCATTTCTCCAATTGTGGTAATCCATGAACTATTTCTTGCTTTTGAAGCAATTTGAGACTCATATCATTTAAGTGACCTTTGTGCCAAGTTTAAAAGCAATGTGTCATACTAGCTATCAATACCGTTTGAATTACAGGCATCATTTTTAGAGGAAAGCATATATTTCCACTCATTTTTACTCTAACCACAATATTATCTAAAAAACACCCATAAAAGCATTCACTACATTTCCTCCAAACAACAAATAGTAGCCATGCTTCATCATTTGACCAACATTGAGTAGATTTTCTTCTAATCTAGGAACAAGCATCATTCTTGAATGTGTTTTTTTAGTGAAGTTTGGTTTCAATCAGTAGAGTGCCTCTTCTAGCAACTTTTACAATATCTCTAATTCCCATTTTCACCTTGGAAGTGAGATTTCTCTTCACATTGATCAACAAACTTCATCTTCTGTCATATGGTTGCTACACCCAATGTCAATGTACCAGTAGATGTTCACTTTTATCTCAGTCACAGCATTGCAGACATAGAAAAGTGTTCCAGTATCCTCAAGTTGATTGGCATAGTTCAACTTCTGTATGCCTTTTTTTCCAATTGCAATCTCTAGGCATATGGCCAAACTTCCCACAATTTATGCATTTGGGTTTTCATTCAAACCAACATTTTCCATAATGCAAACTTGGTTTTGTCTTGAGTAGCAGTTTGCTTGTAAACAAAGTTAGACTTATTATCCCACTTCTTTCCCTTGTTCTACCAGTTCTTCTGAATTGTTTGATTTCTAGAAGGCCTACTGGATTTGAGATGCTTGTAAGTTACATTTAGTCTAGAATGTCTTTTCCATGGAGTTCTTAGCATGCCCATCAAACTTTTGTTCAAACCCTTTCAAAGAAACTACAAACTTGCAATTTTACAGTTCTAACTTGTTTGTCTCCTTTGAATTCTTATTGCAAAATATCCCAAGAGCCCTTCAAGGTGTTTTCATTGGAAATTCTAGGTAAGATCTAGTCTGAAACCACGTGCATAGAGAATTAAGAGAATATGATGATTCATTGATTCTTCACACGAAGTGTATGAGCAAATGATAACTTTAAAAAGTGAGAGCATTCTCTATCTTACATCAACAACAAACAAATCCAACCATCCAAATAAATCACCCTATGAGATTCTTACACATGGCATGAGCTATATAACTCACTAAAACAAAATCTAAGTGATGCTCATGGACTATGATCCAATGACTCACATTGCATCATCTAGAATTTAATTAAAAACAAACTTCAACTCCAAATAATCTACAAGTAGGTTTATATGTCAACATTGTTCTCGCTTTTTGAACGTCATTTTTGTATCCCATATTCTTTTGGGATCCATTAGTTTCATGGTTTTCAAGCATTTGTAAGTTTTGCAACCATAAGATCACAAAAAACTATTCATATTTGTTGACATATATATATATATATATATATATATATATATATATATATATATAATGTGGTTAAGTCAAGCGTGGTTTTGAGATGTTGTCATTTACCTCAAAGTGTACCAGTCTTCTTCCGATCTTGTGGTAATTTTCCTTACCATTGATCCTAAAGGTTTCAAGTTCAAAGGCTAGTATAGTAGAAAATGAATGAATTTTGGTTCATCCAAAATGTTGACCAAGGTGGTTAGAATGATCGGAAAGCCCTCAAAGTGAGATCAGAGCTATATAGGTATTCCATATTGGACTTCTACAGGTCATGGTAGTCCGGCACGACTCCATTAGCTTGAAGCCAATTAAAGAATATTACTTGTCTTCCAAGTAAGGAAGTCTAATTCAAGTCAAATTAGGATTACTTAGGGATTAAGCAATGTAATCATAATCCTAGGAGGATTGAATATCTTATCTTAACTTCCTTCTTATATAGTCTATCGCATGATTTGGGATTGCTCTATCTCAAGATTTCTACAAATACCTTAATTTATCTCTGTGTGTCTTTAATCATCCAAAAAGTCAATTATGATCCAATACTCTTTACCAAGGAATTGTCTCATATTCTCTCATACACGTCGTTCGTATATGCATAGACATAGAGAAGCATTTTCTACACATATCGTCATAGGCTAGTCGTCAAGGATGGTTCATAATGTTGCACACATCACCACTCCTCCTCTAAAACTATACTAGTGATTTGATTCTTTAATCTTAGAGATACGTAGGCAGTTTAATCTGAATTCACAACTAAATCCAAAGTTCCATTTCATAATTATATTAAATTAAAATATCGCTCAAATTAACGTAAACAAATCCATATTGTAAATTTTTTAGAATAAAAGGTCAAAAGTATCCTTAACCATTTGCAGGCACAGAAACAAGATCCCCGCCGACACACGATGCCAATGCCGCGTGCCATATAAAATTTAGATACATTCCCACTCACTTCCTACTCTCTCTCTCTGTCTCTCTCTCTCTCTCTCTCCAGCTAAAAGCTAAACAATTTTGTTTTCCGAAAGAAAAAGAATCCGCAGATCTAAGATCCAAAGCCATTACCGCTGATCAAATCCCCAGTGTGCTGCTCTCGTTCGTCGATCTGAATCTGAGGTAACTCCAAAATCCAATTCAATTTCTCCACCATTATGCAAAATTCGACTTTCTGTTTGTTTCGCGGGAAAATGTGAGAATAACCTAAACGAATTGGAACTCGAGTTTCGATTCACGTTCATAATAGTGGACATGGATCTAATCTACAATGTTTAATTAATGTTGTCTTTGTGCAGTAATTTTCGGATTCGTTTCCTTTTAAAGAAGCAGCATTCATGTCGAGGAGGGCGGTGGGAACCACGCGCCGCAATGGGAGCTTTCCGTTTTCCGGAGCCTTCAATTCTAAATCGAAGTCGTCGCCTTTGTTATCCATTGGCCTTGTAGTCGTGGTAACTTTTTTTATTTTTTCGATTCGATTTTTCTATTTCCTTGTATGCCAATTCATTGTAATTAAGTTTCTGTTCAGTGGGTAGCTCCTACATTGTTCAGAAAATCATGTTTAAATTATGATGAAGAATGCGAATGATTACGATTTCCGCGTTGTAATTGTGTTTTTTTGTTGGGTTTTGGTTGAATTTTCAGGGAGCCATTCTTCTTATCGGCTATGTTTACAAGGGATCAGGTTTGTGTTATATTGAATGTATTAAGTTATTAACTACCCCATTTACATTTAATGATGTGAATTTGTTAATTTTGATCTGCTAGCTATGCAATCGTTATATAGAGGCGTTGATTCTTGGAATTTAATTGCTTTCTATTTTTAAGATTTTGATACTTACACATGAATGCGCTGATTGAAATGTTTGTTCTTAAAATTCAGGTGTCCACGGGGGTGCCAACATAGTTAGTAGGATTGAAGGTGAGTTTGGGGCCTTTTCTGCTGGTCTTTTCACTTTGTGTTGTACATGTTATCACTTCTGACTTTGGAATTTATTCGTTGGCGTGAAGTGCGCTTCTTTTCTTTGATGATTTTTGTATTTTTTACAAGTGTTTAGCAATTACCTCTCACACACTTGTAATAATAGCATTTTGCCATCTGCTTCTATAATCAGGTGACTTCTCATGCACGCTAGAAGTTCAGAGAGCAATACCTTTCCTAAAGAAAGCGTATAGTGGCAGCATGCACAAAGTTTTGCATATTGGCCCGGATACTTGTTCAGTTGTATCTGCATTGTTGAAAGATGAGGAAACAGAAGCATGGGGTGTGGAACCATATGAGATAGAGGATGCTGATAGGACTTGCAGGAGTCTTGTGCACAAAGGCATTGTGCGGGTGGCCGATATAAAGTTCCCTTTACCCTATAAAGCAAAGTCTTTTTCTCTTGTGATTGTGTCAGATGCTTTAGATTACCTTTCTCCGAAATATCTGAACAGGACTCTTCCAGAATTGGCAAGGGTGTCTTCTGATGGTCTTGTTATTTTTGCAGGTACTTACCTTTATAGTTCATTTTGCATGTTCTGTGTTAACGTTATAAAATCTTCATATGGTTTGGTAGTAGGAATTTATGTTCATAACTGATTAGATTTTCATGTAATAAATTTCATTTCAGTCAAAAGATTCACATTCATTTGGTCCCCTCTAGTATTCCCTGTTTGGTTGGTGCTATGACTCACAACGAATTTAGAGATTTTTAGCAGTTGTACTCTTGGAGACACATGAACATCCCCGGTCAACATATTAACTTTTCTACATCCCTTGTCTCTAGATTCTAGTAAAGATACTGGATCAGAAATACATTGACACCAAAGTGTTTCTGACCATAATGATTTACTGTTGACTCAATGTTCTTTAACTTTTTTATTTTTTATATTCCCGTAGATACTAATAAACATTTGTTGATCTTTTACTTTTGGTAATAATAATTTCTAATTTCATTGCCATTTACTTTCATGTTTAGGTTTCCCTGGACAACAGAAAGCAAAGGTTTCTGAGCTATCCAAATTCGGACGTCCAGTAAGTGATCATATGCTGCCTGTATAATGTCACCATGCTTACTTTATAACTGTTGGACTACTACTCTATAGGATGTTGTCACTCATCGTTTGTATTGGATGGTCATTACTCGTTATGCTTATTATTTGCTTGAGTTTAAAATTTTACGCATGATCCTATCCAAGCGCATAGTTATTTTTTGGTAAATGAAGCGGATAGATGAAGCAGTGACCTGATCCTTATTTCTAACTTGAAATAATTAAAGGAGATGTTGGAGAGAGAGCATTCATGATCACTTTGGTTTTTGAGTTATTGCAACGATCTTTAATAATTGTTCCACGTACATAAGTTCTGTTCTGTTTTGGGTTGTTTAGTCGTGACATTCTATTGCCCGATTGACCTTATGACCAATATATCTTTGTTTTTCTTTTAGGCCAAAATGCGGAGCTCCTCTTGGTGGATACGCTATTTTGTCCAGACCAGCTTAGAAGAAAACGAAGCTGCCACCAAGAAGTTCGAGCAGGCCACATCAAAGGAATCGTACCAGCCAAGCTGCCAAGTGTTTCACCTTAACTCATACCACTAATACGTATCAGAGCATCATTTATTCATAAGTTTTGGTATGCAACATTGGCTGATAAAGGGAAATTTTGTTTTAGCTGTCGTATAAAAACAACCCCTCTACTGGGTTAATTTTCGTTTTTTTTATTTTTTATTTTTATAAGACACGTCGTTAAGGACATCAACTTTTGTTGTGAAGGATATAGTTGGCACTATTGATTGACATAGTTGATTGAATGCATAGGGTGATTTGGATTCGGCCTCCAACCAATCTGTATTCCGTTTGATATAAAATGATTGTATCCAGGAATTTGAGTTCCGTACTAGCAATTTTGTTAGTCTGGCTTGAATACTGGTCCGTTGTACAATGTGGTTTTAGCGAAAAATGAAAGTAATTCCAGTATAAGTAGAAGTAACCACAATTGTAGCTACATTTAACCCGAAAAAGGGGATACGGAATCCCTTCCAAAAAGACCTTGACTCTGAATGTAACTTTCTATCTCGTAAAAATCTGGCCCAAGAATCATCCTCTATTGATACGCTAAGTCGCTTTGCACGAAAATTCAATGACATCGTGTTTGGAGAAGCCGGAACTTCCATCTTCTGGAGCAAGAGAACTGGAGTTCACACGCTGTCACCAATAATCCCCACAAGAGCAATGTCCGTCCTTAAAGCAATGAAACCTGTGGGCATCTCTCACAGTGATTTCTCTCCCAGCAATGGCAGAGATAAACTTAATTGCATTGTGGCAGTCCCCACAAATCCTCAGGTTCTTCACCACAAGTAAAGGCTCTCCCTCTCTCGTTGAGAGCAACCCAAATGCAACCGCTAGCTTTTCACTGTGATGCCCCAACCTAATCTCCCTCTCTCCTTGCACCGATTCATCGTCCTTTACCAAGGTCCATCTTAAATCAGGCACATACCCCGCTTGCTTCATCTTCCTCGACATCTCCCCCAAGTATTCATGAATTTCTTTGATCATCGGGTGGGAAATTTCTTCAGCCACAAAAACATGTACCCTCTTATTCACCTCGATCCAACTACAACCTGGTTTCTTCTTCACTCCTCTATCCCGCATATGCTTTCTAATTGTTGATACCTCTTCCCATTTGCCTGCTCTAGCAAACATATTAGACAGCACCACGTATGGAGCAGCATTTAGAGGTTCCAGCTGAAGAAGCTGATTGGATGCCTTTACTGCTAGTTCAATATTTCCATGCGTTCTACAGGCACCGAGTAATGTAGCCCAGCCAATGGAGCCAGGGCAGAATGGCATCGTCTCGATGAATCTCTCAGCTTCACCCAGTTTGCCTGCTCGACCTAAAAGATCAATCATGCATGAATAGTGCTCTGCTTCTGGTTCAATCCCAAACTTCTCCTTCATCATATAGAAATACTTCTGACCCTCCTCTACTTTTCCAGTGTGAGCACAAGCAGAAAGGACAGAGATAAAGGTTACTCGTGTAGGAACAATATCCATCTGAAGCATATGTTCAAAAAGCCGTAGTGATTCTATTCCAATCCCATGCTGTGCATAACCTGCAATCATTGAATTTAAAGAGACAGTGTTATGCTCTGGCATTCTATCAAATAACCTTCTTGCATCATGAAGATTTCCGCATTTCGAGTACATTGCAACAAGAGCATTATTCACCGAAATTTTATTTGAAGGGATGTCAGATTTGATTTCTAAGGCATGAATCTGCTTTCCCTGAGAGGGGGATGACAAATTAGAGCATGCACTAATCACACAGACGAAGCTGCAATCATCAGGGCTGTGACCAACACGTTGGATTTTCTGGAAACAATGAAGAGCGTCTTCAGAGAACTCATCATTTTGAGAATACCCAGAAATTATCGTGTTCCAAAGAACCAAATCTGGAAAAGGGATCTCTTGAAACACTTTCCCACATTCTGCCATGCCACCAGCACACTTTGAATACAAATCAATTAAGCCACTCCCAACATGCGAATTCTGGTGGAAACCAGTTTTGATCAACTTAGCATGAAACTGAAGTCCACCCAACAAGTCTTCCACACACGTAAATGCAGTCAAAACACTTGCCAATGTAAACATGTCGACATTGAACCCCCTCCTTACCATTTCCTGAAACAACCCCAGTGCTTTCAACCCTTGGCGGTGCTGGCCATATGCCACAATCATCGAATTCCAAGACACTTCATCTCTCACCTCTCCCATCACCAAGAACACCTGTTTCGCCTCCTCCAGAAACCCATTTTTACTATAGTAAGTTACAAGCGAATTGTTCACCGAAACATATGAATCAAAGCCACCCGACACCACCACACAATGCAATTGCCTAAGCAAACCGACATCATCACCACAACCCGTGATCACAGCAGAGATGGTAAATCCATCCATGTCGAGACCCATTCTTCTCATCCCAGCGAACAAGCTCAACGCCGGCTCAGTCTCCCCCCTATCGGCATAAGCAGAAATGAGAGTGTTATAAGAGACCAAGTCCGGAAGAGGAATTTTATCAAACAGGTGGTGTGCAATGTGGGTGTGCGACTCTTTCGCGTAAGCATTAATGATAGCGTTGAAGGAGAAGACATTGGGGTCCTGGGTGTGGTCGAAGGCGCTGCGAGCGGCGGAGAGACGGCCACATTTGGAGTAAAGGAGGATGAAGTGGTTGGAAAGGTATGTGGAAGGAGGAAGGAGGGACTTGACGTAGAGTGCGTGGAGGGCTTTGCCTGTAAAGAGGTCTCTGTCGGCAATGCATGTTTTCAGAAGGTGGCGAAAGCTTTGCAAATTACAAGAGAATTGGTTCATCTAACATGTCAATTCCAAAAGCGTAGAGTTAGGACAATTGTATTCAGTTCCATGCAACAACTCATGCTACTTTCAAAATATTCATGAAATGAATCGACTTGCAAGGAAACGACCAAAGCGATTACATTAGCACACCTTGTCTTGGAGACCTTAGGCCATCTCCAACTTGATCGACTATAGGGTCACAAGCTAAATGATAGTCTTTTTTGACACAAAACTCATATTCGATGGAGGTTTAAGCCAAAAAACCTTAGGACTCACCGGGCCAAAATCTAACCATATAGCCAGCAGGTTGGCTATCCTTAGTCAGCCCATTCAGTTGGGTCCAGTTGGATTTTTTATTTATTTTTAAGTTGAAATTTAAAAAAAAATTAAAAATTCTAATTTTTTCCTGTAAATACTAAGACATTCATACACCATTTTTCACATCATTTTCACCATTCCATACAATCTTATCTCATTTTATTCAATTCTTCAAATTCTATTCACCTCAGAAACTCTTTTCATACACACCCCTATCTTACCTCTTACAATAATCTTTCCTTTAATTTTTTCAATAATTTTCAAGTGGCACTCAAAATATGTCTGGAAACCTTATTTTAATATAGTAGTTTAATTCAATTAACCAATAAAACCAAAGAACAAACTTAAAATAATAAATTATTGATGAGACTAAAAAATAGACTCCTTTGGTTGGAGATGGTATATAAATATGGCCTGACACTGTTTTGTTACAAAATAATGTCTTGCAGAGCTATAATCTAGACGAGGGCTAAACATAGCCCATTCAGTTGGATATGGCCTTAAAGATGAGAGAATGAGAAGAGTTCCTTCTTCGGGTTGTAATCATTTGAAAAGAAGTTGTCACATACTAGTGTAAGTTCTTTAATAGTCCAGACTACTTGGTAATGCAGTTTTATATCCATTCGATTGAATAATATTTTGTCAATTTAATCATGACCATTCATTTTTTGTACAATTGAGTAGTCCGGATTATTGAAGAAAAACTGCACATACTAATCCTAACCGTTTGTTATTCAGATATACAAAAATATGTAGTGAGATGGGTAGACATCTAATTAAATCTGTTGGTAGGGTTGCAACTACATTGTAACCCACTCTTTAATTAAATCATGAGAATTGATTGCAGATACACAACCCTTTAAAAGGAGGGATCTCTATTTAGGGATCAGTCGTTGGACTCACTTCACATCGAATTTCAACTATCTAAACCGTCTATTTTGTATGTCTCGATTCATAGATCATGCATGCAAAAATTCAATTCAATCCGAAATCATTTGCCTATTTACCCGTTATGATAAATTTCAATGTTTCTTGAAACATAATATTCTTCAATTTCTTTAAACTCAATTAGATGCCTTAAATATTCCCGATTTGACTAATATTTTGTAAGGATAACCTATGAGGTTCAACTTCAAAAATAGACTGTTACGAGTAGTGAAGTTTGATATAGTGTGAGATCCACAACTAGGGGGCATCCTTTCATGGATTTGGGTGGTCTCAAGACCACCCAAAAGTTCGAAGAAGGGCCTGTGAGGACCTCGGAGGACTACACAACGGTCTGGGCAAGTGGTGGAAGAGAGAAAACCACCATGGTTGTGCATATGTATTGTGCAAAAACTTTGAACCAAGAAAAAATATCTAATTTCAAACAAAGAGGAACACATAGAAGACCACCAATGACTCTGCTGTTCTTGGACCTTGGCTGTAACAAGAAAAAAACTTTCTCTCTTCATTTCACACATGACTAGGGATGGGCAACAGTTATGGCGGGTGGGTAACCGCAGTTATTTACCCATAACTGTTTAAATTCTTACCCGCATAACCGTTTACCCATTGGGTAATTGCCTAAAGGTTATATCTATACCCATAAACGTGTATCCATTTAGCCGTTTTTAACCCCTTTACCCCTTTTCACCCATTTACTCTTTTTTTACTTGTCTACAATTTTTTAACAACTTGAAAATTAAAAAAGAAAAATTTGTCATAATTTTCTTTCTCTAACAATTAAACACCGTTATAGGTACATTTAGCATGCATTTGTGTATTCTAATCTTTACCAATAATTGAAATAATAGTTTGCAGAAGATATTTTGTACTGTTATCAATAAAGGTAATTTATAGTAACACAATTGATTCCAGCAAATTTTTGGCACTGTGGTTAAGCCCTGTGCATCATAAAAAGGAAGATATCATGAATTGACCAAAGCACTACCATCTGTACGTAATTATCATAGAAACTTTAGAATATAAACAAAAAACGAATACACGAGGCTGTATAGAAAATATGGAGCCTTACTTACAAAGACACAAATATATGCCATATTTCACACAACTCCACACCTTTTAAAACATTACAAAGAGGGACAAAAAACCCAGTAACAGAAAACCAAGTCCAACCCAGAAAGAAACGGACCGACTAAAATTACGGTCCATGCCACTCGACTATAACCGTTAATAAACGGTCACGTTAACCACTACATGATAAAAATCATAAAAACTAACCAGTTCCTTCTCCTTTTCCCTTATTCAATACTAGCGTTCCTCTTCTCTAAGCCTATCATTTCAAATTTTCGACACTTTCAAGCTGGATTTTCAGCAAGTGATTCACAAAGTTCAGCCAGATTTTTAGAAAGATCAGTGTTTCAAAGGTTTTTCTACTACCCAAAATCGTCATTTTGCATGATTATAATTCAAACTCTGTCACAAACGAATGCATTATCAAAGTTTTGGATGCATTATCAAGTGTTTTTGCACTTGTTTTAGCAAAGAAAGCTGTAAAAAATGCATGCATTATCGAATTGATTTTACAAAAAATTCAGTGTTCCAGTTCGTGAAAAAAAAATTTCAGTGTTTTAGATGTTTCAGTCTGGCTTTTTTAGTTTATATGTATACTGATTCTTAAACATCTGAAAAAGAAAATGAAAATGCGTCTAAATTTTGTGAGTAAAAACATTAACTGTCTAGCTTCGATGCTGCACTTTGAACTAATGCTGCATTTGGTACTGATGCTGCACTTTGTAAATTAATTTTGGTACTACTTTTTGTTTGTAAATTGATTCTTAAACATCTGAAAAAGAAAATGAATATGAGTAGACTCGGCAGTTTCTGACACGACACGAAAATAACAGGTTTCGGGTCAACACGATAACTTATTGGGTCATTATCGGATGACCCGTTAATAACGGGTATACACGCGAGTAACATATGGGTAACCTATTTCGACCCGTTAAGAAAAAAAATTATTTTGATAATTTTAAAGTTTAATTACTAAAAGATTTATTATCAAATACAATAGTCATATTAATATATACAATATATTCTATATTAAATATATAGTTTTGTATTATTATTCTATATAAGTTTAAAAAAAAAAAGTTTTTGTCATTATTTATTTTTATTATGAGAGTTCCTTCTTATCATTACTAGGATAAGAGAGCTCTCCTTCCTTGAAGGAGGAAATTCCATAGGTTGTCAAGCAAAGGGTTATGACTCTCTCTCTCTCTCTAAGACATGCTGCTTCTTTGTTCTCACACTTGAATATAAAACCATGCGCATGCTGCATGCATATGGATATGGCGATCTCTACCATTTTTGCTACGATTCAAAACCTATTTTCTAATGTCTTCCAAAAAAAAAAAAAACCTATTTTCTAATCTGCCACTTAGTATTAGTAGTACAATCTAATAGTCTTTTTCTTTATTTATAAGTGAAAGGTGTTTAATTCTCGCTAAAGGCGAAGTTGAACCATATTATTATAGTTGGCTTAGTATGACTGTATGAGGCTTAGCCCCACCTCTCTATCCCTTACTATTGTTTGTTAAAAAAAAAAAAAAAAACCTATTTTCTAATTTAATTAAGTGCCAAAGAATATAAAAAGAAAAAAAATTAAAAAAAGACATAGGTATGTTTGAGTCCTGGGTCAAAGGATCTTTCTTTTGTTCATGTAATAACTTGCTGTGCTTTTAAAAAGATGACCACAAGACCAGTAGCAGTCAAGGAGTCAACCAACTCCACCAGCAGCATAGGGCCAGTCTTGACAAACGGGCCTACCAGAAGGAAACCGTGGGCCAGGCCCACCTCAATACCCTTAAGAAGCCTAGAATAATAAATTTTATTTAACATGTTGTTGTTCAAAATTAAAATAAACTAAGAAGACATACATACAAGTATGAAAAATGTGAAAGAATATATAAACACTTGTAATTCATCATTATTCCTTTACGAGTAGATAATGGTTACACTTACATTATCATTTAGATTTTTAAAATCCTCCAAATCCTCATGAATAATGTTTTTTATTTGAGGGAAAAATTAACAAAATTAATAATAATTATTGTAGAAGTGTAAAAAATGTAAAAAAAAAAAACGTACAATCACTCATAATGACAAGCTTTACAACTTTCAAGAAGAGGTTAGCTTTGAAATCCAACACTATAATCCATAAACCTTAAATTTATATTTAACCGTCGATTGTCATTTACGCCTTATTCTTGTTACTGAATTTCATTTTTAAAATTTTCTTTTTTGAAAACATGATCATTTGGTGGATGTAAGAAGATGAACGGTTCAGATCTTTAATATTATGTTTCAAAATTTACGGTTAACTAAAATATGAGTCGATGTCATATAGTCTGCAGAAACTTTATAAACATCAAGCAATATTTTCACTAATCGTAAAACTCTGAACATAATATCAACGATCCAAACCGTTCATCTTCTGTCATCCTCTAATAGATCATGTTTTCAAAAAAGAAAATTTGAAAAAACAAAATTTGATGAGAAAAATGAAGCGTAAATATTTTGATCTATAATTTATATGATTATAGTGGCGAATTTCGAAGTTAAGCTCTTCACGAAAGTGGTAAAGCTTGTTATTACGAGCATTTATATATTTTTCTATATTTTTTATACTTCTACATTAATTAAAAAACTATTAAAGATTTTACTTAAATAACAGCTGTAAGATAAATGAGAGTAAATCTGTACTGTTGGATTCTATTTCACTTATATTATTAGAACTTTTTTAAACAAAAAACCCCTTATATTTTCCATTATTTCCATCTGACTTTGACTGGTCAGTGACTCAATGGTCACTGACTTACTGATCTGATCAAATCAAAACAAAAGCCATTAGTAGTCTTCAAAAAAAACAAAAAAACAAAAAAAAACAAAAGTCACTAACAACACTAAGCCAGCCCACTGAGCCTAGGCTGCCCAGCCCTAAATAGTAAATTCTAATCCCTTTCTCTCTCCCCTCCCGTAACCCTTTCTGTGTCTCCCGAGTCTTGACCCGCCGCGGCGCCGTCTGTTCTTCCTAGCCCCTCTCTCCTGTTGTCTGTTCTTCCAAAAAGCTTTAATTCGACAGCCACGATCTTCTCATCCTCCATTCGTACGACCACTTCCTCTTTATTTCTCTACGTAAGTATTTCTCCCTCTTTATTCCTCCATTCATGGAAATGAAAAAAAATGTAACTGAACTGAAAGCAGTGGCTGCTTTGGAGAGTACTATTTTGGATCATTGTTGTGACCCTAACGAAAATGAGGGATAGAAATTAAATCTTGGAAAATTGTTTTTAAGTGTCCGGGTTAATTATGAATTAATTATAATTTATTAGGAAGAGGAATTCTGGCAAAACTTCAAGCCCCAGTTTTATTGCTTTTTAATTTGTATGCCTACTAAATGCTTAGCCAATTCTAAATATTCCAATTTCTTTCGGATTAATCTCCCTCATCGTAATATATTTTTATTTTATTTTTATACATTTTGTTTGAATTTTTTGTCTCTCATTGCTTCTTTTTAATTTGGATTCAAGAAATAAGGTATGTCATGTGTGTATGACCATTTTGACTCAGAGAAAAGAATAAGCTCAATTTATTGATTTAATAAATTTCGAACATTACCTTTAGGATTGAGGGCACTACACATTCTAAAAGTACATTTATGCTTTTGGTTGAATTATGTGGAGGATTTGAAATGTACAGATGCGAGAGCAATTTTACAGAAAATATGAAATGGATTTCACTTTTGGGCATCCCAAACGACATAGTTTCATATGTAGCAATGGTCATTCAACTAAAAATCCCTGATCATTGGTCTTTTAACTCATCAAAATATGTTATGGTTATTTTTGTCAACTTAGTTATAATTCTGTCAAAATAAGTCATGTCGGAAGGATCATTACTACAATTAGATTAAAGTTGAGGGACCATTACCCCTATTGGGTTAAAGTTGAGAGACTATTTCTTCAATTAGGCTAAAGTTGAGGGACCATTGCTATAATTTTTCTCATCTGGTTTTCCATATTTATCCCTTGATTCAACCTCTTGTGCATAGCACGTGATTCGTTTTGACAAAAGTTTTAATAGAGTTGACGAAAAGAACTATGGCTGCACGTTTTGATGAGTTAAGGAACCAATATTTATGGATTTTTAGTTGAGGGACCATTACTCCAATTGGGTTAAAGTTGAGTGACCATTACTACAATTTCCTCTTTCATTTTGAAGATCTATGTTTCTGTGCTTAGTAGATATGTGTAGCCTTCTTTGGTTTAGCTAAGTCATAACACAGGAACAGAAAATGTTTCTTAAGAGCAAGGTCATGCACTATGAGTTAGCTAAACTCACTGATTGTGTTTTTTGGTCTACTTCCCCAGTTGCTCTTCAAATGCCTTTACATGTGCTTGAGTCTGATGTTTCTGTGAAAGTGGCACCTCCTCATGACCCAACCCCTCAACTGTAGTGTTTATTTCTGGTGGAGAAGGAATACATGCATGATACCATTGTGAGCAAGTCTAAGGATGAAGGTTTTGAAAATGTTGTTGTCAATGACTTCGAAGAAGATCCAAAAGAAGCAGATCCAACTAAGATGGAAACCCTGCAGCATCAACCATCTGTTGGATATTTATCAACAATCAATGACAAATTTTATATATAGAAATAAATTTGAATGTATTAGTAAACAACAAATGCAACTTAATATTTTGGCAGAGTATGAGCAAAACAAAATTAATCTTAAACAGGTAAGAACAATTATCAAGGTTTGCATACCGCAATGTTCTTGAAACAAGATTTCGTTCCTACTTTGTGTTTTTAGTTCGATAGACGTTTGCTTCACTTTCTAAGTTAAGATTCCAGCATCGAAAAACTAGTCTAGCAAATATCTTTGTGGTTCTTTTGGTATGCTTTGAATGGAAAGGTAGATGATTTTTAGTGGCTTGAATGATATGCAGATACATGTATTTATAGTGATCATATGCATGTTCGCAACATGCATGTTTTTGGGAGGCGATTGTTCAATGCAAAGGGTGTAAGGCTTCATTTTTTTCTCAGACTTTTTCATACATTCTCAAACGCTCTCAAATTTCATCTGAAAGGATGAGTCTATTAAAATATAAAAAGATTAATTAATAATTGAGTCTGTTAAAATTAAATCTGAAATTAATTTAAAAATTAATTATTGAATATATTATATATATATATATATATATATATAAATTATAACACCCCAAGGCCCATCTTTTGATAATTAAATATATATTAATCATAATACTCCCCAAAGCCTAAACCCAAGGTTCAAGCCCAAATTTGCTCCAAATAGTCCATCTTTCCAATCACTTTGTATGATGGACAAGATGTTATAAAGTGTGTAAAACTTCTCAACTTGACTAATGTGGGACAAATGAGATGAAAGGAAATTTCCACTAAAAAACTTCCAACACCATCAACCTTGTTTTTTGTGCTTTATGTTTCATTTTACTTTACACCAACATGATTGCGTGCTAAAACTCATCAAATGGGCCTACGTGATCGCATGCTAATGGTTATCAAACGGGCCTTAACATTTTACGATACGAGCACTTGAGGTTTCTAATCTCTTGCAGATACAAGATGATGATATTCATGGCAAGACAATAGCATGGTTTAATTTTGATTTAAATGATAGGGGGCCTTGGATATCTAGTTGCTAAACAAATTTGATGTTTCAATATATCCCCTTAGTTTTACTTTGTACAGAAAATTGAATGGGTGAATATCAAAGAAAATTGAACCTTGTTATCAGTGTTAACATCTTTCAAGTTCCCAACTGGAACAACCGTCCTCAACATACCACCTGAGGAGCAGGAAATGGAAACTTATTATTATGGAGGTCCAGTGTTGTCTATGGGATCTTATCCTGTGAATATATTTCAGGGTTACTAGTCTAGACAACATATACTAGTGTCCCCCCCCCGTCAGCAATCCAGAGTGTATATTAAGGGGACTTCAAGCATATCATCATTAGCCCAAAGGCTTTTTTTTTTTTTTTTTTTTTTTTAATTTTATTTATTTTTAACTCTCTTTTCTAGAAGGAGAAACTTACTAGATAAACTTAGGGCACCAACATCTCCAAAACGATCAAAATTAAACCTGAAAACAGAGGCCACTAGCGCTATGTTCTAGTGGCTATCTGCTCCACTTCCACGTGAAAGATCTTCAGTTCAACGCTAGTTCAATATCACATTCTTGTGATTGACCCATTATTGTGTGTCTTAGTCTAAACTTCTCACTCTTTCCATATAAATTATCGTTGTATCAAAAAGTTGAAACAACCGCAAACAAAAGCCAGTGGCTCCAAAGGTTGATTCGACTCCGTTAAATACCTCAATGAAGCCAAAGCATCTGCGTGAGATTAACTTATTTCAACACATGTCCAATTAGAGAGTAATAGCTCGATATACAATGTCAATTTCTTTTTTGTTATTCAACAATTTTGGTTCACGAATTTTAATTCAGTACTTCATCTACATAAGAGGAGAACGTGCAATAGTCCTGTTTCAAAGTCAGAGAAATTACAAGAGCGGATATACACGTACGATCTAGCTAGCCAGCTATCAAAACATTGAAGTAATGGAAAAAACAAAGTAAGCAACTCTCACTCTCAAAGCTTGGCTGGAAGAGTCCCCATCTGAAAGGCAATAAGGAGAAAACTCATGCATTACTCGGCTGGGCCGCTGGGATTACTGGTTATTTGGATGCTTTGGATTTCTGCTGCTATATAGCAAATAATTACAAAAAACTTGTTCATGAAACTTGACATTTTGATGTAGAATTGAGGCACACTCCATGCTTGACTGCTACCTTCAGTGACCCACTTGGCCAATAATTAACAAGACAAAACTTGACCTGGTCTGAAAGAACCATGAACGACTGAGACTATATAGCATAAATGAAGTGGTCCTGCGTTCATAAATCATACATTGCTTCTTGTTAGATGTAGGCTATTGCTAGTGGGGGTGTCGCTTCGAATAACTTGATTTGAGTGAATTAATAATATAGCAAGGAGGATGAAGGATGATACCAGCTATGCTTACTGATTAATTTGCTTTGTCAACCGTGTATATATAGGTTGCTTTCTGGGTCACAATTAGTTGAAATCCATATATTGACATGTCAGTTATGATAAATAAGTCAACATTGACATAGAGGAATACATATACATCATGATTGATATTAATAAAAATACTATTATCTAGTTTTGTTATTGTTTAGCTAAGATGACCAATATTATGTCAACTAGGGAATCATAATTCTATCCCACACTCATGACAGTCCTAATGTGTGAGCTAAATATCTTAGCATTGAAGTCATATAACTCTAAATGTTTTTGTTAATACCCTAACTCTAATGTTCACACACCTTCAAAGTGGCAAAAGTGTATACTGGATTTAGAAAAACACAACGTCTTGTTTGGCATAGAGGATTGTATTGGAATGAAAAAACCACTAGTTTTAAGGTATGTAAAAGAAATGAAAGAGAACTCGTGGCTATTGGCCTCAGTAGGCACAAGAAAGCGTGCCCAAAAGCAATAGCAATTGTACAGTTACAAATTTTTCTGAAAGAAATGAAAAATTATGGCCAACTTAAAGGTAGGATATTAATTTCAGTCCTGTTTTTCTATATTAAATGAGGCGTAATTGATTCCTTTATTTTTTTAATTCTTTCTTCTTTGCTTTCATGTAATCCTTTTTTGTTTTGTATATCCCTTTAATCCGAGTAAAACGTTAAAATGATTCACACATCTCTAATTGAAAAATAATTTTGGCACGCGCTTTATATTAGTCCATTTGTACACCCTTATATAGTCTTTAAATTGAATAAATAAATTTAAAAAAAAAAAAAAACAAAGAATATGAATAAACAGGGTGCGGAGAAAGAGAAATAGAAAATCAGTGTGCAGGTCATTTTCTATTTTACTTTCAAACCTCCCTATAACTATTAGGGAAAATTGACAACTATTGTCACCCTTTAATTTATTTATACCTGATGACGTGGAAATCTCTGTGGTTATTGTATCTTAGAGCATAGGATCTAATATCAATTAGCAACCCATCGTATATTCTGGAACGTACGTAAGTGAGATATACTCTGAACATGATTCTTCTCAAGATGGTAAAACTCGGTAGTTCAATATGCACTCAGTAATTGTGAACATATGTCAGTGTTGGCATTTTGATACTTGTAGAACTTGATCAACTAGATCACTAGACAAGACTACATTTATATATATTATATCGTTGTCAACATGTAGCATTAATATATAAATACAGGAAGCAAGACTTACTTGGAGGATTAGCCATGAGATTAGGCAACCAACGCAAACTCTTTTGAATGGTTTGCAAAGTTACTGTATCAAAACTTTTGCAGCGATCTTCTCTTCTCTAGGACTCATAATGGTTTCACTCTCGATAGGGCTAGTGCATATAAATCTCATGTTCGAGAAGAGAGACCATACTGCAGTTATATTGTTTACGGGAGATCACAACTACTTCTCCTATCGTGGTAGCAGTTGTGTTTGCAGTTTCAAGAGCATGTAACCAACTCTTATTCCATTATCTTTAATTCTATTAATTTCCCTCTTATGTATTTTATCATGATTAAAATACTTGTAAATCCGTTATTAATACAAGTCCAATTAGTCCTCATAACATATTCGATATCATGGTTTTATTATAACTCACATTCCCTTGAAAACCTTACAGCAAGTTGAGGTTCTACCGTATATAGGTTATATGCAGGTGAAGAGAATGAGAACCATGCATGAAAATGGGTAGCGACACACATACCATATAATTAATTGTCTTGTCGCCATTCTATCTGTATATCACATTGCATGCACATGCAAGGGAAGAGTATGAACACGTACGTACGTCCATTGGCTAACTATTTATGTGTGTTGTTATTGAGATATACACGAAGCTGATTCATGACTGTGAATATGATCTCCTGTAACTGAGATAATTAGCTAACCATATATATACGTTAACGTTGTAACTGAGATATATGAAGAGGACTATTAATTCATGAATGTGTGAAAGTGAATGTGATCTCCTCTCGCAGCCGAAAATATTTTTCCTTGATTCCCTGAATTTCTCAATAAGTTGAATCAACATTTTATGGGGATAAGATCAACATTTAGATTATACCAACAGCAGATGATTAATTTGACTAGCTCGGGTCATGCATACCCAATTAGATAAGTAGCAATCAATGGTCAAAACGGAAATAGTCAGCCTTAATAACTTGAATCTAATTAACTCAAATTTGCCGGCAAAGTCATCCGTACACAATAACACGCACGCACTAATTAACCATTCTAAGTTCTGGGTTGTGCTTATCAGAATTCACATATCGAGAAGTACAACTCAGACTTAGAATCTAATAAATTCTATATTTGACAAGTATGATGGTTGTCATACATGGGACTCTATTGGTTGTGATTTTCTTTTCAATATCTTAGCGGACGATATAAACATTCTAATTAGATTCTAATAAAATCTGTCTTTTGACTAAAAAAAAAAAAATTATGAGTAGTAAAAATTAATATTTCATATATTAACTGAACCCCAATAAACAAGAACTTATATGGAACATGTTTCAATGCCACACCATGACAACTTGAGTCACTAATATTATGTCATACATAACTTTCTTTCTACATGGCATTACGTTGTTAAACTAGCTAGAATGCTATAGTGACAGTGAATATAATCCATATAAATTTTTCTCCTAAAAACAATTCCTTACTTCCCAACTATGAGCGCCAATGAACGGATAAGTTGTGCTTTTGAAGCGGTTACACTCATCGCATCTAACATCAAAACGGGTTGAATTTTGGGAACAGTTCATCTCCTTCAATTGCTGATGACTTTGGCTAAAGTCGATGGTCCCAAGAGCAAGAAAACTTCGATCACTTTTTTTTTTTTTTTTTTTCCTTTTCTGATTTGTGGAGAAGACTTGGGCTATTCAGTTTGGCCATCTCTAGGGTGTTTTTTTTATTTTTTTATTTTTTTATTTTTTTTATTTTTTGGTGTCAAAGTACGCATTACGCATTAGGCCGGGTTGAATTACGTACATTCTGCTTCGTGTAGTCACATGGCAGGTATGCGTTGCTTTCGTTGACCTTCAAATGGTTAATATTATAAAACTATAACATATAATAAAATGGATGATATATACAAGCAAATGTAAAAATGGATTAGAATGTAACAAATCGACACACAGACATATTCTGTTCACCCACCGTTTGCTCTTAATTCAATGGTAGTTAGGTGACCATTTAACTTTTTTGTTGCACTTTCTGCTCTACGATTTGATTAATATCAAACAGTAAATGAACACAATTTTTTGGACCTTAGATTCTAGGAGAAGAAGAGTATACCAAGTTAATATAAGAACTACGAAATTATGAATAATTAAGGGTGTAAGGAGTAACCAATCTAAGGGCTATACTCTTGACAAGTGTCATAAGATTAGACAAGTAGTTAGTAGTTTGTTAAACAGTTAGCTTATATTGTAAGCAACATTAGTTGTATATATATATACTATAAGTATGTATATATAAACAGTTAACGAAAATAATCAAAACAAATAGATTACTTCTTCTCTAAGAATTCTCTCTCTCTCTCTCTCTCTCTCTCTCTCTCTCTCTCTCTAAGTCTGCTATGTTCTTCTTCTTCTGCATATGATCAAGCTTGGTTAACAAAGGGACCTACGTAATTGAAGAAAAGGGGGCAAATGGTCCATGGCAATGTCTCCTGGGAATGGTCTAACGTGAGCATCATGTTAGTTGTCAACATGGACCAGGCCTCTCACTGTCCCCCAACTGTTAATGTATTTTTAGCTTATATATAGCTCGCTGGGTGTTGTGGGGGGCACTTAAACGAGGATTTCACATGCCCTAATAACCCCCTCTCCACTACAAACCACGTGGCTCCTATCATTCTTTAACTAATTCCCTCTTCATCTTATTCTATCTGTGTTCAGCTAGCTATGGCTAATACGAGAATAGCATGAATTGATTTGGTTGTTTAAAACAGTAATAGTTGATTTTGGGAATCGAAGGATCTAATCGTGTCTTACTTGTCGTCCCATAACCATACTTAAATCCAGCAAAGTGGCCCAACCCTAGTTGTCACATATATTTGCATCAATCAGATCATTCTAGCCAAATGAGAGACCGGCCGGACTTCAGGTATGGTTTTAAATGCATGGATAAATATCTTAATTAACCTGGACTATAAGTATATAATGCAAGGATAATTGATTACATTCAATTTCAGAGCATTAATTACATTAGACTCTAATGAAAAAAAATGATAAATCTCACCACATTGATATTAGAATCCGACAAAGTTTGTTAAGAAATGTAAAATTTCAACTTTGTTTAAAAAAAAAAAAAAAAATGGTGCTTTGAGTGAAAGACTGAGGAAGCTTGTCAAATCTTCACATCCTGTTTCCCTGGATATTCATCGTCTGTGAAAGGTGAATGCATGGAGGAGTGTGAATAGCTCTTTCATTAAAAGGACCTGAATTATTTGATGATCTTATAAGGGTTCCTCAGATAAGTTGATCCGGCGGATTCCCTTTATGCCCACGCTGCAATGTACTTTCTAGTTCCCCGACTGTCTTTTAGTAATTTTTTGGTCTCTTAAAGATATTGAAAAAATTTCTCATCAAATTCGAACCTCTCAATTTAACTGTTGTTGGTTTTCTTGATATTCCATGTTAGTTTTTTTTTTTTTTTTTTGCTATAACTAAATGGTTTAAAATATAGTTTCAAATTTAACTTTTTTTTCCACAAGAATGACTAAATGGTTTAATAGTTTAAATTTGACCTTTTTTTATTTTACAAGAATGACCTTCAAATAAAGAATAACAATATATTTACATTTGGGGTTTACTAAAACAAAATCTGAAATGGATCACATAATATATTTTATATATAAGAATCAAAGTCTACAGTTCTTCATGTGATTGAAATGGTTTTTTATGCTTTCTCTACGGTGAAAGGGAGTGAATCCTTATTCTAATCTAATTATAGCATATTTCTCCAACTAGATCTTCCCCAGTTTTGTGAATCTTAGAAAATTTCCAATGAAAATATGCAAAACTTGGGAAGTTAAAAACATATTATTTCATTTATTTTTTCAAGAGACGTAAATATGATTTTTGGTCTAATTGATGAGATGTAAATTTAAATTTATATAAAAAAATGTAAATTGTAAATCGCTTTTTACACCTTTCGATCCAAATGGTTATTTTTCATCCCTTAAACTTGTTTCCCGCAAAAACGAAATTTATATGCTGTACATACGTATATACATCCAAGACTGCAAATGCTTAGGGCTGTGAAACGTTGGTTTCAGATTACCAACTAGATCTTCACACACACACACACACACACACACACACACACACATATATATATAGACGGATCATTTAACAAGAGGGATCCCCATTATTTTTAAAAAAAAATGGGAATACCCTCTTGACCATTGAATTGACTTTAATGAAATTGTGTGGCTGAGATTAAATCATAGGCCGCACAATCTCAACCACACAATTTCATTAAAGCCAAATCTAACGGTTAAGAAGGTGTCCCTATTTTTTTTTTTTTAAAAAAAAATAGGATCCTTTTTATTAAAGAATCTGTATATATAGATACATATATTTTTTTTTGTTCAAACTATATATACATAGTATAGTCAATACTAGGGTTACTTCATAGTTGCTAATTTCTTTGATACTGACAGAGACCCACCTACTCTTCCAATAGCAAGACCTCTAAGCCAGAGAGGATCAATGCAGCTATATACCGCAGTGAGGTGTCAAAACCTAACAAGCAAATAAAATATATGCCAAAAACAGCGAAGGAAATCTGGGAGCTAGCAGTGAGTGAAACGACCCATCACCATCACCATCGCCTTGCCCGGCCTTATAACTAATTAATTGCTCCCATCAAATACAAATTGAAAAACAACGAACAACTGTCTGTTAATCACTTTTTAAACCCATAAATGCATTTGTTAATGGTGACTTCATGTGTGAAGTTTTTTTTAACTCAATTTATATCTTTCCTGAAAAGCGGCAACTATAGGGAGTAGGGACTAATAATCTATGTAAATTACAATGGGAAGGCTTAGAAACCAGGTAGCAGAAACAAAGGGCGGACTATGGGTTAGAAGTTGTTATGAATAATAATTGTTGTTTAGTTTAATAACATCCTAATCAAACCATCACTAGCATATTTTCAGCCTAATTAATTATATTTATTTATATTTGTTTGTTACTTTCTTTTAACAAACAATATTATAATCTACATTAAGAGAGTGAGGAATAAGTTAAACTTCATAATGAGCTAACAATAATATGGTTCAAATTCGTTTATGCGAGAATTGAATCTAAAGATCTCTCACTTACAAGTAAAGAGAAATACAATACTTACAAGTAAAGAGAAATACAACTAGACCGTAATACTAAGTAATATTTGGTACTTTTATGTTATAGCTTCATCAGTGCATTGCAAAGTTTGAATAGCAAACGTCGAGTCACCGCCGTCCAAATGGCAAGGCAAGACATTATCATGAAAATACGAATACCAAAGATTTGCTGCTCAAGTTCGGCAGTCCAATTAGGATGCCCCGACTCATGAATTAAAAAAAATTGATCAATTTTCGGTTGTTCAATCACGATTTGCTGCTCAACTTTTGGAGGTCCAAACCAATGGGCCATGTATTAGGAGAAAAAAAATTAAAATATTCATTGGATGAAAGGATTTGAAAGACGGTTTAGATTTTGGCAATAATATTTAGTTTTTATTTTTTATTTTTTATGCAAACATATACTAAGTTAGTTGGAATAACAGAAAAGAAAACCATTTAAGGTATTTAGTAATAAAATCATTTATAATCAACAGACCATGTTGTTAATATATAATGCTTGCATTCCTACTTTGGGGATAAACTCATTCCTCCATTTACAAATAACGTATCTTTACCGTAAAAAATTTATAATCGGAACCCTTCAATTCTTTAAGATTCATTTAAAGATCATCCTATAAAAAATAATTTGAACCGGTGTTCATTTAGTTATCCAACTTTATCAAATAAATTAATAGTGTAGGTACCAAATAATATATTCATGATGAACCCTCCATTTATTAGTACATTTGGATGATTACACAAACTCCGATTTGAATGATTTTTTGTAGGGATGATCTTCAGACGAAGATTAAAAAATTCAGTGGTTCCGATTATGAAATTTCTGTAATGAAGATACTTTATTCGCATGTGGGGAAATGAGGTCATTCCCCCAAAGAGGAACACAAGTATTATCCTTCATTAAAATATTTGATTTTGAAAAACAAAAAATGGACCCCAAAATAAAGAATTTGGCTTCTAGATATAGTATCTGTTTCTTTTTGTTATTATAATTCTCTATAATTATGAGTTGGGTGATGGAGATTAGTTATTTAATTGGTACATATTTGTTTTTGTTTAATGTATTTTTATTTTTGCAAAAGTTTATCAGTAATCGGTATCTCTGGATTTTTCTGACTAGTTTGTGTGCTTTTTTTATGCTAATTGCTGAAAAATTTATAGTTGCATGCATATTCTAACGATGGGTATAAGTTGGTGACATATATAATTGAGTCCTTCTAAAAGTCTTCTCTTTAATTTATAGGATAATAGTTTGCCATAATAGAAGGCAATTTTAAGTACCCGTTTTGATTATTCTTAAATAATCTTATATTAAATCTTTTGAAACATATATATATATATATACACACACACACACACACATAGTGCATATAATTTCATGGAATCTTAACAAAAATTAACTTAACCTCAAGAGCAATTTTTAGGCTCCCTAATTAATAGTTATTAGTCTCATGGCAAATCCAATTTCTCCTCTAAATGAAGGGAAAACAAAACAAGGTTTATAACAAATGATTCTAGTGTTTTCCCTGTTTGTATACCTAATTATAAAGGAGATTAGAGTGATGATGTTAAATGAAGAAAAAAGAGAGATGCCCTTTATGTTCCTACCGAATTTTTCGAGGTTGACTCAAATCAAAACATTGTTTGGCTATTAGGGTAATGGACTTATCAGACATAAGAACTTGTACGAACGAACTTAAAGGTTAAAATAAAATAAATAAAAAAAAAAAAAAAATAGAGGAGAAAAATGGCCGACAAAATTAGTTGTGGCTACTAGAGTCAAGAAGCATATGGACCAGGGGGCACAGTCGTAGGTCGAAATTTTCAAGGACCTTGTGGGTCACTCTAGCCATTTTCTATGATACTCGCTGTCGGTAAGGCTTTCTAAACAAAATTAGACCCCAGTCTTAATTCTTGTTTCTTTGTTTTTTCAGTTACAATCTGATTAATGCTTCTTTGTACACTCGTAATCCCCACTCAAGTTTGTAGGTGGTGGAACACACTGATGAAATTGAGGTTCCACCATAAAACCAATTGGCAATATGGGGAGTAGCCCAAGACCATATAAGCACATAGCAAACCTTGTCCCTCACCAATGTGGGACAACTCTCAACACGCCCCCGCACGTGTGGCGGATTTTCAAGCCTACACGTGGACAACAACGGGGTGACGTGGAGCGCGTGTGGCCGTTTGGCTTCACACGAGGACAACCCGCTCTGATACCATGATGAAATTGAGGTTCCACCATAAAACCAATTGGCAATATGGGGAGTAGCCCAAGACCATATAAGCACATAGCAAACCTTGTCCCTCACCAATGTGGGACAACTCTCAACACACACTTCCTAGTTCAAGAAAATAGTGACAAAAATTAATTAATTAATCTTGATTAGTAAACACTAAACTTCATTGGTTTTTGGGTTTTGGGAATGTGGAGGTCCTGCTTGATCAATATCTTTGCTTTGGACGGTGGATATAAAAGCGCGTAGAATTATCGTGTTATCTTTGATATTTTACTTGACCAAAATTTATGATTTTACCTGACCAAAATTCATGAATCACAAATATTAAGTAAGGGGTGATGCTAGAGATGTCATTTATTTGAATTATGTTTTGTAGATCACATGATGTGGTTGATGATGATTGAATTCCTTGATTAAATATGGACGTAAAAATTTCCTCGTCAACCTCAAATAGTTACACCAAATAAAGATAAAGAGGGGTATTCTATTAAACACAACTATGCCTTACTCAAGTTCCCAAAGAAGATCAAGCAACATTTCATCGATACATTATTCTTTTTATTTTATTAGATATTTTTGAAATCTTTTATTCAATTTTGATAGAAAATAAATGAAAGTTGATATTCTTGAGTAGTCTACTTCCCTTTGAACGATGAATTTCCCTTTTACAAAATATGATCTAAAAACATGATCTCCCTAACATTTTTCTTAAGAAAAATAATGAACGTTTGTTTTTGCTCACCATTCTAAACTTTGGTGTATGCTCACCATACACCTAATCATCTGACACGTGCCATTTCACATAACCTTGGTTAATATTTTTCAAATTTGAAAATGTAACATTTACCACAAAAGTTAGCTAGAATTAGGTAAAAAGACAGTACATGACAAATAATTAAGTGTATGGTGAACCTACACCATAGTTATAGAGCATAAATGTTCCCTTGTTTGTCTTAATTGTTTGGTTACTCAGTGTGACGTGGCATTCCTTTGTTAGACAAATCCTTTATATATGTTTAAAATATAATGATTATTTTTTCACTATATATAGACCTCTCCACTCCAACACCATCCAATATCCCACTTCAAACTTGTAATCCAAAACCAAAACAAAAACCTCAAGCTCTCTCTCTCTCTTCTTTTGCCATCTCTTCCTATTCACACTTTTGTGTTATAGCTTGTCACCAAAATGCACATGTTATCCAGAAACGCTACGTTCAACTCTCACGGCCAAGACTCCTCCTACTTCTTAGGCTGGCAAGAGTATGAGAAGAACCCCTACCATGAGGTCCACAACACAAACGGGATTATTCAGATGGGTCTTGCAGAAAATCAGGTAAATAATTATTATAATTTAGTAGCTTAATTAATTGAACAAACATGCATAAATGTTGCTATACAATGACGTAGCCATAAATTATTCGGTGGGTGGGCTAAGCTAAAATTATTACTACGAAATCAAGTTTTTAATCCTATATTGCCTACATAAAATTATATAATAGTAAAAACTTGAATGTATTAATTTGAAGCAAGAATTTTATGCTATGTTTTCTAGGTTTCTAGCCTTCAAAACTTTCAAGTGAATAAAATAAGGAACCACTTGTGATATGGAAGTTTTAATTTATTATTATTAAATATAATATTGGTTAAAGTGATGAGTTTATATAACATCTATTACCTCTTATTATTCTTAAAAATAGGCTTACTAATAAAAAAATTTCATTTCTTTTGTGAAATATGACAATTAAAAATCATAAACTAACCTAAAAATTAATATTTTTAAGCTTGAAGAACCAAACTCTCCTTATGCTATAGCCTAGGGGAGCCTTGTACTTGGCTCCGCCCTTGTTGTTATATATAGTAATGTTTAGCATATAAATTTTGTACTCATTATTTCAATTTTTTTCAGCTCTGCTTTGATCTTCTGGAGTCATGGCTCGCTAAGAATCCAGACGCAGCTGCATTTAAGAAAAATGGAGAATCCATATTTGCAGAGCTTGCACTCTTCCAAGATTATCACGGCCTTCCCGCATTCAAAAAGGTAAACTTATGTATATAATATAGTGCTCACTTTTCGTTAATGCAATTCAAAGGTACTACTCTAACAAGTAAGTTCTAGCCAGTTGCATATCTGACTCAGCTTTTGATCATTCTTCTTGCAGGCATTGGTAGATTTCATGGCAGAAATCCGAGGGAACAAAGTGACCTTTGATCCCAATCACTTAGTCCTCACCGCCGGTGCAACTTCAGCCAATGAGACCCTCATCTTCTGCCTCGCTGACCCCGGTGAAGCTGTTCTTATTCCTACACCATACTACCCAGGGTACGTATCTTAATAATCACTTGATTATCCTTTTCAATTTATTTTCTTGTTTTACAAACGATTTGAACTTGAGACCTACCAATTTTTCAGTATTCTGAAGTGACTCGTGAACTTCATTTCATGATAAGAAATAACTAAACATTAATTCATCCCTAAAAATATTTTATTACGTTTCTTACAGATTTGATAGAGACCTCAAATGGCGAACTGGAGTCGAGATTGTACCCATTCACTGCACAAGCTCCAATGGCTTCCAAATTACTGAACCCGCTCTACAAGAAGCCTACCAAGAAGCCGAAAAACGCAATCTCAGAGTCAAAGGCGTATTGGTCACGAACCCATCAAACCCATTGGGGACCACAATGACCAGAAACGAACTCAACCTCCTCCTTTCCTTCGTTGAAGACAAAGGCATCCACCTTATTAGCGACGAAATTTACTCCGGCACAGCTTTTAGCTCCGCATCCTTTATAAGCGTCATGGAAGTTCTCAAAGATAGAAAATGTGATGAGAATACCGAAGTTTGGCAGCGAGTTCACGTTGTCTATAGCCTCTCTAAGGATCTTGGTCTTCCGGGTTTTCGAGTCGGGGCGATTTACTCCAACGACGACATGGTTGTGGCCGCTGCTACAAAAATGTCAAGCTTTGGACTTGTCTCTTCTCAAACTCAGCACCTTCTCTCCGCCATGCTATCCGACAAGAAACTTACTAAGAACTACATAGCCGAGAACCAAAAAAGACTCAAACAACGTCAGAAAAAGCTTGTCTCCGGCCTTCAGAAAGCCGGCATTAGCTGCCTCAAGGGCAATGCTGGCTTGTTCTGTTGGGTGGATATGAGCCACTTGCTTAGGTCCAACACCTTCGAAGCCGAAATGGAGCTTTGGAAAAAGATTGTATACGAAGTTCGCCTCAATATCTCTCCTGGATCGTCATGTCATTGCACGGAACCTGGTTGGTTTCGTGTCTGCTTTGCAAACTTGTCCGAGGAAACACTGGACTTGGCAATGCAGAGACTGAAGGCCTTTGTGGGGGAATATTACAACGTCCCCGACGTCACTGGCCGCAGCCAAAGCAGCCAATTAAGCCACTCGAGAAGACGGTCACTCACCAAGTGGGTTTTCCGGCTATCCTTCGACGACCGCAGCCCTATTCCTGGTCGATGAGAGGTAGCCTGTGTTGAATAATTGGCCAAGTGGCCAAGTGGACAAGTCCAAGAAAACTTTAGATTAAACAAACCAAAGTGGAGACAACACATTCCTTGTTTTGGGGAGGAAAATAAGGGAAAATACCTTTGCTTTTGAAAATGTTTTGTTCTCTTCTTCAACACCCGTGAGTGTTGTTTCATTAAAAAAAAAGATAAGTTGGTTTTGGAAAAGAGAGAGAAAGTGTGAGCTCATTTGTTTTCGGTTGAGAAGAAAGAAGAGAGAAGAAAGAGCTTTTCTTCAGAGAGCAAGGGAGAGTTGCAGAGAGCCTAAAACAGAAGAAGAAAGTTGTTGCTTCAATTGGTTAGTAATCATCCACCAAAGTAGTTGTTGTTGTAATAGCTTTGAGCTATATGTATAGAGAAGAAATTATTCATTATATTTCTTTCTCTATTTGTTTCTTTGGTGTGTGAGAGCTATTGGGTGTATTGGGCTTTTGGGTTGTGAGATTGCCAACACTTTGTAAACTCCCATTTGGTTGATAGTGGATTATTGGGTGAGCTCCTACTGCTCCGAGGACGTACTCCAGTTACACTGACTGTGGAGGAACCTCGTTAAAATCTTGGTGTCTTTTATATTTTGTTCTTGCATTTTATTTGATATATTTCCTGTGGGTTAGCTTGAGTTGGTTCCAAAAGATTTTGGTGCTACCCTAGCACAACAATTGGTATCAGAGCACTGGTTGCTCTTGGGTACTGTCTAGTTACCAAAGATGTCAGACGGGCAAGATGAGAATCCTTTTGGAAGCAGCTCCGGGTTTGCAAGAACTACGGTGCAAAATGCAAAGTTTGAAGTTGAAAAGTTTGATGGCACAAACAACTTTGGGATGTGGCAATGTGAGGTTAAAGATGTGTTGGCTCAACAAGATCTTCTTGCCGCCTTGGGAGAGAAGCCTGAAGCTATGTCAAAAATGGAATGGGAGAAATTAAATTTGTGGGCTTGCTCTTCAATTCGGTTGTGCCTTGCAAAAACTCAGAAGTATTTTGTGATGCGGGAGACTTTGGCAAGTGTGTTGTGGCAAAAATTGGAAGACAAGTATATGACGAAGAGTGCAGAGAACCGGCTACACTTGAAGAAAAAGCTCTACCGCTTCCAATACAAAGAAGGTACAAAAATGATTAGACACATTGATGCTTTTAATAAGTTGATTGCCGACTTGTTAAATTTAGATGAGGATATTAAGGATGAAGATAAGGCCTTAATATTGTTGAATTCCTTGCCGGACTCTTATGAGCATTTTGTTACCACTATTATGCATGGTAAAGAAACTGTGAAATTTGAAGATGTGTCAAATGCCTTGATGAATTATGAAATGAGGCATAGAGATAAAAATCATGATAGTACCTCTGAAGCTTTATTTGTTAGAGGTAGATCATCGGAGAGGAGATCCTCTTCTAGCAGGAAAAAATCACAGTCTCGACCTAGAGGAAACTCTAAAGGTAGAAAACCTTTGGAAATGGATGAATGTGCCTTTTGTCGTAATAAGGGCCATTGGAAGAAAGATTGTCCTAGATTGAAGACCAAAGGCAAAGAAAGTTCTGAAGCTAATGTTGCTGAGGTTGAAACAGATTTTTCTGATTTTGCTTTAACCACTTCCTCATCATTTGATTGTGCTACTAAGTGGGTGTTGGATACGGGTTGTACTCATCATATGACTCCTCACAAGGATTGGTTTTCAAGCTTGAAAGAGTTTGATGGCGGTGTTGTGTTCATGGGAGATGACAATCCTTGCACAACAAAAGGGATTGGTACAGTTCGTTTGAAGTTGCATGATGGCATGGTTAAAGAGTTGACAGGTGTTCGATATGTACCGAATTTGAAGAAAAATCTTATTTCTTTGGGAACTTTGGAAGCCAAGGGCTTCAGGTTTCATTCAGATGGGCAGACATTGAAGGTGACTTATGGTGCACTTGTTGTGATGAAAGCTCCTCGATGTGGCCATTTGTATTTATTGCAAGGAAGCACTGTGACAGGTGAAGCATCTGTAGTCTCAGAAAATATGGGCACATCCGATTCTGATACTACTAGACTGTGGCATATGAGGTTAGGCCATGCCGGTGAGAAAGCTCTACAAGGGCTTGTGAAACAAGGTCTTCTAAAGGTGCCACGACTTGTAAGCTTGATTTCTGTGAGCATTGTGTCTTGGGGAAGCAAACTAGAGTGAAGTTTGGTACTGCTGTACATCAGACGAAGGGCATTCTTGATTATGTGCATTCGGATGTTTGGGGTCCTACAAAGACTCCCTCTTTGAGTGGTAGACATTGGTTCGTGACCTTTGTTGATGATTATTCAAGAAGGTCTTGGGTCTACACTATGAAGCACAAGAGTGAGGTGTTGAGCATTTTCTTGGGTTGGAAGAAAATGGTTGAGAACCAGACTGGGAGAAAGATTAAGATTTTGAGATCGGATAATGGTGGTGAATACACATCCGACCCTTTCTTTAAAGTTTGCAAAGAGGAAGGGATTGTGAGACATTTTAGTGTCCGGGGAACTCCACAACAAAATGGAGTTGCAGAAAGATTGAATCGAACCTTGCTTGAGAAGGTCAGATGCATGTTGTCTCAGTCGGGTTTGAGCAAGTCGTTTTGGGCAGAGGCAGTTACTTATGCATGTCACATCATCAACCGATTACCCTCAGCTGCTGTTCAGGGTAAGACGCCAATGGAGGTATGGTTTGGAAAACCCTCTTCTGATTATGACTATATTCGTATTTTTGGTTCACCTGCTTATTTTCATGTAACTGAAAATAAACTTGATCCTAGAGCCAAAAAGGCTATCTTTCTTGGTTTTAGTAGTGGTGTCAAAGGTTACAGGTTGTGGTGCCCAGAGATGAAAAAACTTGTAATCAGCAGAGATGTGACATTTGATGAAGAAAATATGTTTAGAGACTCTGAGAAGAATGTGAAAGATGTCCAACAGGTGGAGCTTGAGAAAGTTGCCTCTAGTACTTCAAATCCTATTTCCGCTGATGTCGAAGCCACTATAAGTGAAGAAGTGGAAGACCATGAGGATGTTGAAGAAGTTGAACTTGAAGATTCTATTCAAGTTGAAGAGCAAGTTTCACCTCAAGAGTCTATTGCTAAGAACAAAGGAAAAAGACAAATTACCAAGCCAGCTCGGTATAGTGACTATGTTGCTTTTGCTCTTCCTATTATCACTGATGAGATTCCATCCAATTTTGAGGAAGCCATTGAGAGTGAGGAAAATGAGAAGTGGTGCAATGCCATGGGTGACGAGATGAATTCTCTCATGAAAAACAAGACTTGGGAGTTAGCTAAATTGCCTAAGGGTAAGAAAGCTATTGGTTGCAAATGGGTGTATGCCAAGAAGGAAGATGTTGCTGAGAAAAGCAATGTCAGATTCAAAGCAAGATTAGTTGCTAAAGGGTATGCACAAAAGGAGGGCATTGACTACAATGAAATCTTTTCTCCAGTTGTGAAGCACTCCTCAATTCGCATTATGTTAGCTCTTGTTGCACAATATGATCTTGAACTTGTGCAACTTGATGTGAAGACGGCTTTCCTACATGGTGATTTGAATGAAGAGATTTATATGTGTCAACCGGATGGGTATAAAGTGAAAGGGAAAGAAAATTTGTTTTGCAAGTTGAAGAAATCACTTTATGGCTTGAAGCAATCTCTAAGACAATGGTATTTGAGGTTTGATAAATTTATGAGAGGCCAAAATTATTCTAGAAGTCAATATGATCATTGTGTGTACTTCAAGAAGTTGCAAGATGGGTCTTTCATTTATTTATTGATATATGTTGATGATATGTTGATTGCCTCAAAGAATGTCGAAGAGATTGAGAAATTGAAGAAGCAAATGAAGAATGAGTTCGAGATGAAGGATCTTGGTGAAGCAAAGAAGATCCTTGGCATGGAGATCACTAGAGACAGAGAAAAAGGTTTGGTATGCTTGAATCAAAGACAATACCTTGAGAAGTTGATTCGGAAGTTTGGAGTTCATGATTCAACCAAACCGGTTAGTAACCCTTTGGCTCCTCATTTTAAATTAAGTTCTCTACAGTGTCCTAAAACTGATAAAGAGAAGCTGCAAATGAAAGATATACCATATGCAAATTTGGTTGGTAGTTTGATGTATGCAATGGTATGCTCTAGACCGGATATTGCTCATGCAGTTGGCATGGTGAGTCGATATATGCATAATCCAGGTAAAGAGCATTGGCAAGCAGCTAAATGGATATTGAGATATCTCCATGGTACTCGAGACGTTGGTTTATGCTTTGAGAGAGATGACTCTGGTATTGGTCATTTTGCAGTTGGTTATGTTGATTCAGATTATGCAGGTGATCTAGATGGAAGGAAGTCTACTACAGGCTATGTATTTACTATGGCTAAAGGGCCAGTTTGTTGGAGGTCCATTTTGCAGTCGTCTGTTGCTTTGTTTACTACAGAGGCTGAATATATGGCAGTTGCTGAAGCTATAAAGGAGGCCATTTGGATACATGGGCTGATTAGAGATTTGGGGGTTGATCAGAAGCAGGTGGAGGTGCATTGTGATAGTCAGAGTGCCATTTATTTGGCTAAGTATCAGGTTCATCATGCGAGGACCAAGCACATAGATGTGCGTTATCATTTTGTTCGTGAAGTTGTTGGTGAAGGAGAAATCATTCTCCAGAAGATTCCAACTAAAGACAACCCCGCTGATATGTTGACTAAGGTTGTTGGTGTAGCCAAGTTTGTTCATTGCTTGAACTTGGCTCACATTTTGCCTATATAAAGAAGGCGTTGAGCAGTAGGAGTTTTGGAGCATTTGGCTCGGCATGAGTTGTTCTCTTGCTAGTGATTGGGAGTGTTTTTTGTGTTGATTGTGTTGGTTGGCTTATCATGGCGTTTTCGGAACTTGGCCAAGGTGGAGATTGTTGAATAATTGGCCAAGTGGCCAAGTGGACAAGTCCAAGAAAACTTTAGATTAAACAAACCAAAGTGGAGACAACACATTCCTTGTTTTGGGGAGGAAAATAAGGGAAAAGACCTTTGCTTTTGAAAATGTTTTGTTCTCTTCTTCAACACCCGTGAGTGTTGTTTCATTAAAAAAAAAGATAAGTTGGTTTTGGAAAAGAGAGAGAAAGTGTGAGCTCATTTGTTTTCGGTTGAGAAGAAAGAAGAGAGAAGAAAGAGCTTTTCTTCAGAGAGCAAGGGAGAGTTGCAGAGAGCCTAAAACAGAAGAAGAAAGTTGTTGCTTTAATTGGTTAGTAATCATCCACCAAAATAGTTGTTGTTGTAATAGCTTTGAGCTATATGTATAGAGAAGAAATTATTCATTATATTTCTTTCTCTATTTGTTTCTTTGGTGTGTGAGAGCTATTGGGTGTATTGGGCTTTTGGGTTGTGAGATTGCCAACACTTTGTAAACTCCCATTTGGTTGATAGTGGATTATTGGGTGAGCTCCTACTGCTCCGAGGACGTACTCCAGTTACACTGACTGTGGAGGAACCTCGTTAAAATCTTGGTGTCTTTTATATTTTGTTCTTGCATTTTATTTGATATATTTCCTGTGGGTTAGCTTGAGTTGGTTCCAAAAGATTTTGGTGCTACCCTAGCACAACAGCCTGGTCTAAGTACAAGAAACCGCCAAAAATTAAAATTGCATTTTAGACCAAACAAATTTTATTTTATTTTTTGCCAAAAGTTAATTGGTTGAATTTTTATTTTACGTTTTAGTTATTTTTTTTTTCGAATGTAGAGAAGTGCGCACTCGGTCCGTGTTGTGGATGTGAAGTGGCTTTAGCTTCATTTGTAAAACTGGTTTCAGTCATTTGCGTGGGCACCAAATTTCCTTAATGTCTTCGAAAACTATAATTAATCCATTGTGATTATGATGTATTATTAATTCAATACAATGTGATTAGTGTATCTTGTAGATTCTATATCCTAGTGTGAACTCCCATAATCATATGCTCCTTGCCAATTGCCATATAGCATACGTAGTGGCGCCACCGTAGTTTGCGGCTTGAGAAGGTGACTGACTCATATCACATATACGATGCCGACGTTGGTCGGCAGATCTCCACTAATGCTTGAATGCCGTCTACATTCTCAAAGCCGTGTGTGTAGGAAAGTCAAACTTTAATATATTTAAGATTACGATTTGCTTCAATCAAAGTATTTGTGTGCGTTCAGGCCATACTGTGGGAAAAGAAAGCCAAATATTGTGCTAGGGTTTCAAATAACATTCTATCTTTTAAGATAAAATTGTAGCTAGCCTTTTTTCATGAAGAGAAGATTATTTCATGTGTTATAATATGGATATGTGCATGGTTGAATATTCCAATTCTAGGATATATGAGTGAGATAATAACATTATAATAATCCGAATACACCAAAAGTTTCTCCATCAAGAGCAGCCACGAACTGTATCATATATAAAGGGGCTATAATTTTGTTTTTTTTTTTTTCCAGGTTGAAATATCACATGGGGTGGAGTGAAGGTATGAAGGGAACAGTAGGGGCGCGTACCTCTTATTTTACCAAAATTCCCATAACTAATGTCCAAAATTTCACTAGCAAACCATGCTTTCTAGTGGGTTTTGATGAGTTTCTAGGGTTTGACCAAAAAATATAAAAAATTGATTTTCTAGGGTAAGTCTTCAATATTTCGGTTTTATATCTATTAGATTGGCAAGTAAGCAAACATATTATTTTCTCAATTCAATCCTGATCATTCATTTTTTGTAGTACTGAACAATCCTAATTATTAAAGAAAAATTGGATTTTCTGATGCCAAACATATAAGATTTGGTATTCTAATGTAATTTCTCCCTTGTCAACACACGACTATGACTATGGGACATTTTTACCATGCTCACTTTATCTATGTCACTAAGTGTTTGGCTCATGGGATCTCATCAACTCTTGCTCTTTAAAGTCATAATTAATTCATGAATTTTAAATGGTACAAACTTCAGGAGTGCTACTAGACCCACCTCATTGTCCTATTTCTCCACCCCATTATAATCTCACCCACTATAAAAATTAAAAAATTTAAAATTTTACTTTCCCACCCCCTATCAATAACCTTTATCATAGTACCAGCACCACATCATCGTTATCTTGTTTCCACCTCCAGTCTCCTCTGGAACTTCCTTTAGCAGCAAAACGCATTAATTAGCCAGCCCAAAATCCCAGAATCCAATACCAATTTCTCAATCTTGTTTACAAGCTATGTATCTCTAGATTTTGTAATACAGCAACAAGTCACTTGCACTTGTAGCAACTATCAAGCAAGGAAGTTCAGGGTAATAAGCAACCATCAAGCAATGAAGTTCAGGGTGATAAAAAAACAAACTAGAAGGTTAGTTACCATGATGATGCTCTCAATCTCCACAACCATTCAAATTCAATGGAAATTGAAATTTAAGCCCCAAACAAGAAGTGAATTGCCCTAGAGGAGAGGGGCACTCCTCTTTCCCTTCCTTCACCACCACAACTTTGTCGTGCTCCTCCTGATCCTTCGTGCTTTCGGCCGTGGTGGTCGGTGCAAAAGCCGAAAAAAGAGAGATGAAACGTGAAACAGAACAGAGAAATGAGGACGGAGAGACACAATGGGGGAGAAATGGGGTATGGGTTTAAAAGTCTTTTTATAAAATTATAAACATGTTATTAATACTTTTGAGATTTTATTAAAATATGGGTGGGGAAATAGGACAATGGGGTGGATTATTAGCACTCCTTTTTTAAGAGAGAAGATAAAAAAATGGTTAGTAAGTTCATTATTTTTCAAAAGCATATTTATCGATTTGCCCCCTAAACTTGTATGGAGCTATCAATTTTCCCCCTGAACTTTTATAATTAGCCAATTTCCCCCTTGAAATTTAATTTTAGCCGATTACTCCTTAAATTTTTATAAATAGCCAATTTCCCTCCTGACGCTAGATTTTAAAAAAAAATTATCCAATTTTTTATCCATTTTAATCACACGGACAACACATGACAACTGTATGGGGGCAAAAAAAAAATGGAAAATTGGGTGGATGAAAATTGAATGAAAAATTTAAAATATAACGCTTGGGAAAAATTAGCTATTTATAAAATTTTAGGGGGTAATAATCAGCTTAATTTAAAGTTCAGGGGGGGAAATTGGCTAATTATAATGTTCAAGGGGGTAATTGGCTAAAATTAAAGTTCAAGGGGGTAATTGGCTAAAATTAAAGTTCAAGGGGGAAATTGACACCTCTATACAAGTTCAAGGGGTAAATCGAAAAATATCTTTTTTTTTTAAACATATTCTAATAAAAAACAATAATATCCAAAATAGTAAAATTAAAACAAAAAAGTAAAACACTAAAAAAGAGCCAATTGTCACACGCAGATCCATAAGGTGGTTAGTAAGTAGATCCATTGTGCGACTCAGCTCAATCCTCCACCCTTTTCTGTAAATGAATCATCGTATTAGAAAAAGTAAATTTTTTTATATCTTAAGATTGAGTACTACTATTAAATTATTTTAATTTTGGATAGGCAGGGAATATTTAAGATCTTAAACTATATATATTACAGTTTACTATTTGAGTATTAAACTAATTGTTTTTTAATCTGATACAACACCAAAATGTAGGTCATCATCGATTTTACTGTCTAGCTTTTAGTCCGAAGGAGCACTAAACAGGAGAATAATACCAGGCCCAAAAGAATACCACTAATCTGTACAGCTTAAGCTTATGTGGACCAATTTAATTAGGAGATAATTAAAGCCATGGAGACCCACGAACTTCTTTTTGTATGATAATGCATGTTGAACTGAAAAGGAAAGCGAGAATCGAATAATAATTTAACTAAAGTTGGAACTAATGTGGATATTCAAAGTTGATCGTCAGCAACTACGCACGCTGATGGGGAAGAGTTATTTGCAAGAAAGCTAAAAAAGTCTTGAACTTTCTGGGAGTGATGAGTGCTTACAAAGTTCATGTCTCTGTTGATAGCTTACGCGGTTTCGCCCATTAAGGATTCTGCTCTCAAATGTAATTCGCTTTATGCATGGAGACAAATCATAATGCAAAAGAGAATATTTGAGAAAAAGATAAAAACTAAAAAAAAAACATAGATAATTCTTTTTCTCTATTGGGAGAAAAAACTGTTGGTGTTTGCTCTTTCTACTTGGTAAACAAATTGATCCGACCCTAAATTTGGTTAATAGCCATTTTAGGTTCCGCATGCTTGCCCTAACAACCCTAAACTTGTGTTCCTCGCAACCCACACAATTTAAGTGATTATTATAAGCATATCATATGATAGTGGCAAAGCAATTTGACATTATAGTAGAAGTAAATTTAATTATTTAGTTAGTTTCAAACATCGAGAATCAAATATCACTCTTTACGCCACAATTTCTGAAAGGATTAGTTTATATGGTACGCTTAAAAAACAACAATACTTTTTGAATTAATGATAATTTTGTAATGTAATCATGTTACACATAACATCATATTTTGCTAATGTAATCTGATGTCCACCATCAACATTGTAGTGTTATAAACAATATTATTATTATTATTATATAAATTAACTATAAGTATGTATCATTGAACAATAAACTTTGACTATTATAATGTAACTTTTAATAAAACAGTAGGTACCAACACTTTTTTTTTGTTCTTTCTTAAAAATAAGGTGTTGTAGCATTTCTTTTTTTATTTTCTGAAAATATAGAACATACTGATAGGCAACACATCAATCCAAGCCGCGATTCCCTAATTTGTATTGTTTAATATGAATTTCAGATTAATTCATAATTTAGATCAGCTTTCTTCATCTTATTATGCGAACTCCAAGAAACAGCCATTTCGATGCCATGTGACAAGAACAAAATGCTGCCGCCCCTCGTTGACCTGTATCAATTAGAAAGTGAAAGAAATATTTTCTTCCATAAAGAAAAGGGAAATATTAAAAATTTAAAAAAAAATTGGTTGGACATATTTCAATTTAAATAATTCACCTACCATCCATATTATAATTTCAAATTAAATCAGATTTATAATGATTCAGTCTGGTTGTTCGATTATTACAACAAATTTCTGATAAGTAACCTCCCAAACGGCCCATGATCTTTGCATGTGATAGGATTTAATTTGTTAGCTCTCATTAATAATAAGTTATAATTTATATGTATCAATTAAAATATTTTTCCCATAAAATATCAATTAAAATATAGAAGTCGGAATTTTGGTCGATTTCCATGTTCTTTGTTGACTCTGTGCATGTGTTCCTCAATAAAACCTGGTTTTTGATATACAAATATTCTGGGTTTATATAACTCATCAGTGTGTTAGTAAGACTGAGGGGCATTAAAATGGAATTGGATCCTCTCCGAGGCAAACTCTCGGGATCCTCCTGACCCAATAACATGGACTGTTAGATTTTGATCCAACGGTTACCATTATTATAATTTTAAAAGAACTTTCTGTTTGTAGCCGTTGGATCAAAATTTAACGGTTCGTGTTAATGAGTCAGGAGGATCCCAAAGATTTGCTTCGGAGAGGATCCAATTCCCATTAAAATTGAAGATCTCAGGCAGGTCTACCATAAACCATAATTTAATTAGTCGATCTTTCACTGTTTCGTCTGTTTCACACCATGAGCATTTTTAGCATATTTAATTATCTCCATTGCTTGTAGTCAAGGGTCAAACTAGGACAGCCAATGAGATCTCAGGAGGCAGATGTAAAAATATTTCCATTAAAACATTGGAGTCCTAAAATTATATATTACTTAATCAAATCTCTTAATTATAACAAACACTTTAATCGTCTCTCTGTTAGTACTGTAGGTAATTAAGCGGAGATCTCTATGTTCTATTTTCATTTTTTGTCAATCTTTCCTTCATATATGGATTGTTACAATATTACCAAAAAATTCATTTGTGTTATCTCTCTTAGTATCACACATGATCAACTGAGATAGTACAAATAGAAATATTTTATTTTTATATAATAGAAAATGATTTTTCTCTTAGATTAATTTAGTATGATCCACAAAGTTACAGTACTTAATTAACACCTTTATGGTATGATGAGTAGGCTAAATACTTTAGCAAAGCAGTGTCTAAGTGATCAGGAAACAGCTAATTAATTGGCTTTTCATGCAGACACGAAGAGAGAAAAATTCAGACATGAAAACCTTTTGACATATGTTCCTCGACAAAGAAACAGACACCAAACATTTCCCATTACCATTAGACCTAAATTAACCCTACAATGTCTCTACTTTACAACTATCATCATCATATAGTGACATTGACAAGAAAGGTAGAAAAAAATTAAGTAGAAAAAAAAATGAGTACTCTAAAATGTTAATTAGAAGCAAATATATCTAAATTGCCATTATTCGAGGTAGTTTTTTCGTTTGACAGTGGGCATATGAAATTTTTAATTACGTGGGTATGGGTAACATGTGGGTTACACATGAGCAAGCCCTGGGGTATCACATGTGAGGGGAACATAAAACACCTGCATGTATAGATCAAAATAAATGAATTTTGCAGGCGTATGAATATTGAGGGGAGGGTAGGGTTTTAGGGTTTCTCTCGAACCTCAGTGAAAAAAGCAACCTGATATGCCCTCCCGTAGGTCATGAATACATGGAGGGAGACAAAGGAGGGCCACATCACATGAAAATAGCTCATTGCTTGATATCACACCGGTGCCTCCTAACCCACTTCCCATACCAAGAAATTTTGTGTATCCTACATTAGACCCTATAAGGCTCCACAGATGGATTAGTTTCTCTGTAGAAATTTTGGTGAAAATGATTGAGCAAACGAGAGGTTTGTCTTCATTACAGAATATGATAGACATGTTTTGTTATTTCTTGGTCTCTGGTTGTTTAATTTGTGTTCTCTTGTTTAGCATGCAGGTTTTATTTAATATTAATTAGTACAAGGACTTTGAAGGTTACATTATAAATTAAGTATAATTAGATGCTTGAGAATCATATTACAGAAAAGAAAAAAGCTTTCTTTTTACGTGCACACGCAGCTTTTTTTATCCGTGCACAAACTTTTATTACATGTATATAAGAAGTTAGATGAGCTTTTTGTAGTGAAGCTTGAAGGGGCCAACAGGAATGAACGAAACGATCGATATTTTAAGTTTCTACGTGCAGATGCGTTTTCTTCAATAGCCTTCTTTTCAAAAGGATCAGTTTGCAGGATATGTTCTTGAGACCAAGGACTATTTCGTTTGAGAGTTCAGTATAGGTCATTATCATTAATGAATCAACTGGGACAGGATACCACCACTTTTTTGTTTGGTTGTAGGCATAATAGCTAACTAACCCATTTCTTCTTGGAGAGTTAGTGTGGAAATGTCATGTACGACAGTAAAGGGATTTCTTTTAACAAACAATGACATGTTATTATATCAGACTATTCCTTACAACTATTGATTTGATGAATTGTATTTATATGTACGTATGATTCTAATTATAAATGTTGCACAACATAACAAATCAACAATCGGTGTTAAGCATTGATTTTTATTTTTATTATAGTACAAATTAATTGTTCTTCTTTCTTTCTGTTTTACTTTTCTCTAGTTGGGTTCCTAGAAAATTAATCTCTTCTTGTACTTAGAAGGTGTTGTTTGCAAGGGGATTTTAGATCAGTTAATTTAGAAGCATTCACCACCGCAAAGGTCCGAGTTTGATTCCCCCACTCTCTATTGTATCAACAAAGGTGTTGATTGATTCCAAGACAATGTCAAAGGCGGTGTATTCCTTTTGTAACACATACAAATTTTAGCTTTCCATATTGCCTCCCAATGTGGCTGAGATATCCCTGATATCCCGCTCAAGTAGTGGTGTACTGTGATTTGGTCGCCCCCATAAATTTTGTCAGCAGGGCACCTTCCATGAAAGCTCATGCATGTCCAAAGTAAATAAATCTGGCCCTAAAGTCTAAGCTGTTTTGTATGTGGAGATAATTTTGGATAAATTACTATTGCAGGCTCGTTTTTAAAATAGAGCATGAATTGGTGAGGGTCACAGCTGAAGTACGATGGTCTCCAACTGTCCTTACATAAGGTATCAACCGTCAAATTTTGTATTCAAAAGCCAAATGTTGCAAGAGGACTGCCACTTCAGGATGGGGCCTCTTGGAATATGGTGATCCAAAGAAGGTTAAAGTTCAAAGGAAATGCTTACTAGTTGGCTGCATATTAAGGATGAGTCATTCTTATTTACAAACAAATCAGATCTTAGCATGTAATAAGAACAAGTTTTTTCCTATTGTTCCTTCAACAATTTGTATGTTTGTTAGACATATAAGGAGTGATTAATATTTTCATTTTACTCTAACAAATTGTTTTTGTCTTGGCCATCAAGATCGATGCTGAATATGCGGGGCAAAGTATTTGGTGTAGCATTGCAATTTTCAATTTTCCATGAACGTACATGTTTAGTTGCTTTTAATTTGGTGGTACTCAATAGAACCTTTTGCTTCTTCTTTCTTTTCTTTTTGCCAATAACTTTTTGCTTAATTTGAATAATACTTTGTCTTTATGATCAAAGCAATTCATATCATAAATCACTCTGTAAAAATTTTCTGCAAAAAATCAATTGAAATTAAGGTTGTTCAGTCATCAAATTGTATAAAAATAGATGAATGAAAATAGTGAAAACATTACGAAACATATATCTATTCGCTACAAATCATCTATTTTTTTTGCTACAGTTGATTGACAAAGCAACATTAGTTTTAATTCATTTTTTGCATATATGATCTTTACTGAGAATAGTTCCAATTATAATTAAGCACAAAGTTCTATGAATAAAACACAAATAATTTGGATAAAAATTTCTTACTCATCATTGAGTAGCCAAATATTGCTGCTTTGAGCAGATAAAAAGCCGTTGAAAGAGGAAGTCTAAACTGGGTTTTGTGTTCCTAACCGACAAATCCCAAGGGCCCAAGATGGTGCGCTAAGCTCAAATAAAAAGCCGTTGAAAGAGGAAGTCTAAACTGGGTTTTGTGTTCCTAACCGACAAATCCCAAGGGCCCAAGATGGTGCACTAGGCTTAGCTTAACTTTAGACTTTAGCAAAAACCAAGATATTAGTAGTAGACTCCGGTCATTATTCTCAAATTTGTAGTCAAACTTAACGTGCTTGGTGTTCAAATAGGAAGAAAATGTAAATTTTAGGGAGATGGAACAATGGTTAATTTTCAAAGAGACGAGCCACACTTGAAGCAAATTTCACATCGGATCAGTCAAGACAGGCACCTGAATACTACGTATTTGGTATAAGCTTAGTAATGTGGGTCTGGTCAAAGTAAAGATCCAATTCAATTAACTCACTATGATTTCATGCCAAACTTCAAATTGAGGGGCAAATGGTCGAATACTGATATTGTTATCAACTTAATCTTTTGCTTGTCCAACAAGATTGTCTTTTATCTTAAAAGGAGTTGTGTAATTGGGAATGGAACCATGTATTATATATGCAATTTGTTTTGTCAAATTTATGATGTAGAATTTTTCAACATATCCCTTCTAGTGTGACTAGACCCGGCAGCTTTTGACACGATACGAAACTAACTGGTTTCAGGTCAACACGATAACTAATCAGGTCATTATCGGGTGACCCGTTAATAACGGATTCTTAACGGGTATACACGTGGGTAACCCGTTTCGACCCGTTAAGAAAAAAATGATTTTGATAATTTTAAAGTTTAATTACTAAAAGAATTATTATAAAATACAATAGTCATATTAATATATACAATATATTCTATATTAAATATATAGTTTTGTATTATTATTCTATATAAGTTAAAAAAAAAAAAGTTTTAGTCATTATTTATTTTTATTATCAGAGTTCCTTATTATCATTACTAGGATAAATTTTACTTAACATGTTGTTGTCCAAAATTAAAATAAACTAATATAGTATTTGTATTGGCAAGAACTAAGAAGACATACATACAAGTACAAAAAATGTGAAAGAATATATAAACACTCGTAATTCATCATTATTCCTTCACGAGTATATAATGGTTACACTTACATTATCATTTAGACTTTTAAAATCCTCCAAAACCTCATGAATAATGTTTTTTATTTGAGGGAAAAATAAATAAAATAAATAATAATTATTGTAGAAGTGTAAAAAATGTAAAAAAAAAATATAATCACTCATAGTGACAAGCTTTACAACTTTCATGAAAAGGTCAACTTCGAAATCCAACACTATAATCCATAAACATTAAATTTATATTTAACCGTCGATTGTCATTTACGCTTTATTCTTCTTACTGAACTTCATTTTTAAAATTTTCTTTTTTGAAAACATGATCATCTGGCAGATGTAAGAAGATAAATAGTTCAGATCTTTGATATCACTTTTTGATATTTACGGTTAACTAAAATATGAGTCGATGTCATATAGTTTGTAGAAACTTTATAAACATCAAGCAATATTTTTACTAACCGTAAAACTTTGAATATAATATCAATGATCCAAACCGTTCATCTTCCTGCATCCTTTAATAGATCATGTTTTCAAAAAAGAAAATCTGAAAAAACAAAATTTGATGAGAACAATGAAGCGTAAATGTAAACAACAATCAATGGTTAAATTTTGATCTATGATTTATATGATTATACTGGTGAATTTCGAAGTTAAGCTCTTCATGAAAGTTGTAATGCTTGTCATTATGAGTGTTTATATATTTTTTCTATATTTTTTTACACTTCTACATTAATTAAAAAACTATTAAAGACTTTACTTAAATAACAGTCGTAAGATAAATGAGAGTAAATCTATACCATTGGATTCTTTTTCACTTATATTATTAGAACTTTTGTGGACAAAAAAAACCCCTTCTCTATTCCAATATTTTTCAATTATACCATTTGATCAATTTAGGTAAGCAAAAATATACTTAAAAGAAAATTGTGTTTTTATGTTTTGGATGTGACAATATCGTATGCATATACTTATTTAGTATTATGTTTTTCATTTGATTATTGATTGGTTTAAAATATATTTTCCTTAAAGGGTAACAGGTTAAGTCATATTACCTGTTAATATTATCGGGTCTGTGTAGCCAAAAATAATCACAATGTGTGACACGTGGATCTTTGGATGAAAAGGACAAGAATATCCTTGAGGCACATCGGGATTCCTATGCGCGAGTAGCAAGCAATCCTCCCTCAACCAAGTCAAAAATGCCCAAAATAGGTAACAATTCAAAACCTATTTCATCCATCCTCATCAAATTCTTTCCACAAGGTAACTCCCAAATCTTTTCCTTTTTATTATACTAATTAGCTAATCAATTAGGCAATTATTCTATTAATTGGCAATTAATTAGTTAATGATTCAATTATGCCCAATTAACTACAAATCAAGAACCTAGCCCACAAAGAGAGCCAAGTGGCCGGTCCTTTCTCACCGAAGGAGGCCGGCCACACCCCTATAAAAGCCCTTTCCTTCTCTCCAAAACCCACTTCCAATTCTCTTGCTAAATTCTCAAAATTCTAACTTTGGCATCGGAGGTTCTTCAGCCAAAGCGCCCCCCCCCCAAAATTCATCATGGGCGTGTGAGGCTCTTGGTCTTGACCTAAGGTGTTATTTGTTTTGTAGGTGCAATTTTGTCCAAGATCAAGGGGGAAGAAATTTGCATCCATAAATTGGTGCTTTCATTGAGAGAAGAGTCACACATTGTAGAAGACTCTCTTATCAAAGGTTTTTCTTTTTTCTTGTCCATTTGTAGATTTTTCGTATGTTCTTATTATTAGAATTTTTTATTTGTAAAAATCTTTGATAAAACGTAAAAGAGAAGTAGAATGGCTAGAAATTTAGAAAATTCAACAAGTGAAAATTCTAATATTCAAGAGATGGGATCGTGGTGATCCACGAGGCTAAATGTGACAATAAGTGGAGCGGCACCACAACTATGAGGCTCCACCATGGCAACCATCGCGATGGCCACCACGACAACTACCCGCAGCAAGGTCTATGGCACCAGTACCACAGCCCATGCCGTGCCATCCAAACTTGCACGGGCCCAAGCCCAAGCCATGTCACTCCAAGCCCAATGCGAGCCCAACGCGTTGCCAAGCCAAGCCCAAAGCTCGCACTCGCGTGCGCCATACGCCGAGCAACCTACTTTCATGGCCCAACATGCTCCTGTGGCATCCCAAGTAGCCCAAATCGGCCCAAGACTATCTCAACCATGTTGACATACCATCGAGCCAGGGGCATTCTCACCACATTTCTCTGCGAATTTGACATTTCCCAACTCAAATCTCGCGGCTGGAGTCTACCACTCTTCCACCGCTCAAGGAGGCACATTCCTTCCAAAGCTCTTCTAACTCGAATGGTGAACAACACTTGTCCCGACAAGTCATAGAGTTGACGAGCACCCTTGCACAATAAATGATCTTGGTGAATCAACTCTTGCAACGCACCAAGATCCAATGTGCCCCAAACGAAGTGTCCCGAAGTAAAACAAAGGCAGACGAGGAACCTCTCCAGCAGCCTCCTAGGAAGCAGCCACTCGACCAACCACAAATCGAGTATTTGAGCAGCGTACACTCCCAATTGGGCCCTCGAGATAGCGTATACTCCCATCTTAGCACGCGGAGGAGCGCACACTCTTGACTAGGCACACAGATGAGCATACATTCACGGTTGGGGCCATGCTCCGATAATCAACATGGACAGCCTTCCAAAAGAATCGTTCATTCATGATTAGGCCCGCAAGGAGCATCGTCCACATCACATCGGAGTAGGCAGCACGACGGACGAAGAAAAGTAGTCACTCAATCTGGCTCAAGTTCAACCAGCAGCCTGCGAAGAATTCCCTCGCCTGTTAGGAATTGACCACATGCAACGCCACCGCAGCATAGACAAGCTAAGAACATAAAAGAGCAGCCTAGACCAGCAGGTCAAGATTGGGGGCAGCCGAGAGCTCTGCTACCCCAACAAAGGCAAATTTAGGAAGAGGTAAAAAGGTTCCTTAATGAGCAATTGCGTAATTTCTAACACAACGAAGAGGCCGATAAAGCACTACGGCGGGATATGACCAACATGAGCATGTCACCCTTCATAGAGGAAATCGAACAGGAAGAGCCTCTTCGCAAGTTTAGCATGCCACACTTCACATCTTTCAAAGGAGATGGAGATCCGGAGCGGTACTTGAAGCATTACCAAAGCACGATGGTTTTTATCGGAGCAACGATGCCCTTATGTGCAAAATCTTCGCCACTACCTTACAAGCCGAGGTGCAAGATTAGTTTCACACCTTGCCATCACAATCCATCCGGAGTTTTGATGATCTTTCCTTGGTTTTCACCAAAGAATACTCATCCTAACGCTCGATCAAGAAAAAGTCTGACCACTTGTTCAATGTGAAGAAGAACCCAAAGAAGTCACTTCGTGACTACGTGAAGAGGTTCAAAGCAGAGAAGGCGAAGATTGTTGGATGCGACGACTCAATAGCAAGCCTGGTCTTCCAAAAAGAACCCTCAGCAGACCACCCACTGTTTGGAGAAATGATCATGAAAGAAGATCTAACTCTAACAGACTATTTTGCTCTGGCAGAGAAACATGCACTTTGGGATAAGGCTCGACGAGCAAACAAGGCATCTAAGTAGCCTGAAAAGAGTTGGTAGTGGCTCAAAGGAAAGAGGACAGTAAACAGTGTAGAAAAGCAGGTAGGAAGCCAAACATAGTGACTGACCTACTACTAAAGAAGGCTTGACAACCAAGAACTACTCTAAGTTCTTAATTCGGTTCCACCAAATCCTTCGCGACGTTAAGAACGAGTCGTGGTTCAAGCTGCCGAAACAATCAAAGGGAGATACTTCCAAGTTGGATCACACCAAATACTGTGCATTCCACCGAGGTTCTAGTCACACAACCGACGACTGCTACACCTGAAATAACTACCTAAAGAAGTTCATGAAAGAAGGCAAGGTCGACAGATACTTGGACAAGCCAGCTGCACAGCCTAGAAGGAATGCTAACAATGATGAGGAGCCACTAACCAAGATGATTCGAATCAATGGTATCTTCGCCGAATCCGAGCACTTAGGGGCCACTAACAACTCCAAAATGAGGAAGATCCAACATGCTCTACTAGTTTCATAGGTTCAAGCAGTTGACACCCAACCTGGACCTATCATTGGCTTCACCGAGCAAGATGCATAAGGCGTCAATTTCCCACACGACGACGCACTAGTAGTATCTGTCCAACTAGCCCATGCTACAGTCGACAAAATGATGGTTGACAATGGAAATGCAGTCAACCTACTTCAACTTTCAGTCATTCAGAAAATGGGCCTGGAAAGCACAATCATACGCCAAGCAGAGGTACTCACCGAATTCAACGGGCACACTTCGACTGCTATCGGCCATATCACACTTGACGTGAAAACACCACCAGTTGTCTCACAGCAGACGTTCACAATCGTAAGCAACCTATCTTCCTACAATGGGATTCTTGGGAGACCTTGGTTGATCAAGCTGAATGCGTTACTTCTGCCAAGTATAAAAAAATCCAATTCTGCATCCTGGGAGGAGGAGTCGGAGAGATCAAGTCTGACCAGGGCACATCTTGACAATACATTATGCAAATATTGAAGGAGTTAAAGAAGAGAACCTTTACATCCATAGAGGCTACTAAGGTCCAAATGGACGAAGAAGCTACCAAATAGCAATTACAGTAGGCGGATCAAGAGGATGAAGCCCAAGCAGACGAGATAGGATGGAAACCAAAATAGGACGCCGAAGACATTGTTCTTGATCCCCAGTAGCTGGAAAAGATAGCTAGAATCAGCTTATGTCTAAGCCCAATTGAGAATGAAGAACTCACGACTTTCCTTAGGGAAAACCGGGTCACCTTCCGACATGCCTGGCATCCATCCCGAGGTAGCTTGCCACAAGATGCACGTCAACCCCACTGCCAAACTGATGATCCAAAAGAGAAGACATTTTGCACCTAAAAGAGTAATGATCATTGAGGTGAAAATTGACAGTTATTGGAGGCCGGATTCATAGAAGAGGTAACACACTCAGCATGCCTTGCCAACATCGTGGTAGTTGTGAAGAAAGAGAATGGCAAATGAAGGGTTTGCGTAGACTACATCAACCTCAACAAGGCATGCCCAAAAGAACCTCATCCTATTCCTTGGATCGATCTATTGGTAGATTTAACTTCTAGGAACCAGCTGCTCAGCTTCTTGGACGCATACGTCGACTACAACCAAATAGCCATGTACGAGCTCACTAAGGAGAAAACCGCGTTCGTGATGGAGCGAGGCACCTACTGCCATTGGGCCATGCCCTTTGGCCTTAAGAATACAGGAGCCACTTACTAAAGGTTAGTAAACATGATGTTTAAGAAGCAAATTGGGGTAACCATGGAGGTCTATGTCGACGACATCATGGTAAACGGTAGGCAGTGGTCAGACCATATCCACAACTTGGCGAAAACTTTCAATATCCTTAGAAAGTACAAGATGAAGCTCAACCCCACCAAATGCACATTTGGAGTATCTTTAGGCCGATTCCTAGGGTACTTAGTAACCTAACGAGGAATTGAAGCACATCCCAAGCAAGTCCAAGCGATCCTAGAGATAAAGTCTCTAACTACCTTGAAGGAGATCCAAACTTGATCGGAGGAGCAATTGCCCTCAACCACTTTTTCTCGCAGTCCAAAGATCGATGCAATCCCTTTTCCAAGGCTACTAAAAGGGCACAACAAGGCAAATGGGATGAAGAGTGTGAAATAGCCTTCCAAGACTTGAAAAAGTATCTTACATCATCTCCCTTACTATCCAAGCCGGAAGAAATAAAGAACTTATATATCTACCTGGCAGTCTCCGAAGTAGCAGTAAGCTCTGCCCTCATACGAGAAGAGTTGGGGGCCCAACTGTCGGTATTCTACACTTCTAAAACTTTTCTTGATGCGGAAACTAGATACCTGAAGATCAAAAAATTAATTTTGGTACTAGTTCTTGCTGCTCGAAAGCTCATACTATACTTTCAAGCTCATATAGTCGTCATCATGGCTCAGTATCCTCTACCATCAATCCTACATGGTCCAAACACTTCTCAACGAGTGATGAAGTGGGCGTTAGAACTAAGACAATATAGTTTAGTTTTTGACCCTGCAGGGCGATAAAGGCCTAAGCCTTAGCAAACTTCCTAGCAGAATTCATTCCTAGCCTAGGTGACACAACAGAATAGCCCAACGATGCCCCGAAAACAGTCGAACACACCTTAGCCGCACCTGCTGCATCCAATGGAGACTTCTGGCATTTTCATATTGACGGCGCATCTAACTACAAAGGCTCAAGAGAAGGCATGGTCCTTGTCACCCCAGATGGTTCAATGCTCGGGCAAGCGATCACTTTAGGCTTCAAAGAATCCAACAATGAAGTAGAGTATGAGGCTTTATGAGCAGGCCTCCGAATGGCAAAAAACTTAGCGGTGAAGAAGCTTATAATTCATTTTGATTCCCAACTAATCGCCAGCCAGGCTACTAGGAAGTACACGACAAAACATCTGAGGATGACACAATACCTAAAGAAGGTACGCAAATAGCTTAAAGCATTTCAGATTACACTCTCACTTAAGTTCTGTAGGTAGACAACGCCCACACAGATGCGCTAGCCAGCTTAGGCTCCGCCCTCGATCACCAACTCAAACGCTCGATTTCGGTGGAGTATCTAGACAAGTCAAGCATAGAGGCGGAGCTGGCAGCCGAAGTGTCACAGGTTAGTATAACTCCCAACAGGCAAAGTTCTATTATTGACTACCTGGTCAATGACACACTCCCCACGAAAAGGTTGGAGTCTAGAAAGCTCCAAATAAAGGCGGCATGCTACTACATGTGGAATGGCATTCTCAACCGAAGATTCTACATCAGACCACATCTCCGTTGCCTAGCGCCTCCCGATGACTTAAAGGTTCTAAGCTTAATCCACTAAGGTATTTTTGGAAACCACTCCGGATGCCAATCTTTACCACAGAAGGTTCTTAACGCAGGCTACTACTAGCCTACTATGCACCAAGATGCGAAATAGTTAGTACAAAAGTGCGACCGCTGCCAATGCTACAATCCGATACTAGTACTGCCTGCCACTGCCTGCTAATAAGCTACACCCGTAGACGAGTCCTTGGCCATTCATGCACTGGGCAATTGAACTAGTAGGACATATGTCGCCTACTACTGAGGGCAAAAGCATATTGATCGTGGCAACCGACTACTTCACCATATGGGTAGAAGCAGAGCCCATAACGACCATTACTCAGACGAACATAGAACGCTTAATATGGATGAATATCATTTGTTGATTTGGGATCCCTCAATCTATCGTCACCGATAACAGCCCTCAATTAGTGGGCAAAGATTTGGCAAAGGTCTTCCAAAAGTATGGCATCAAGCAGCATATGTCCACGTCGAGATTTCCTTAAGGCAATGGGCAGGCCGAAGCATCCAACAAGACGATCTTCGAATACCTCAAGAAATCCTTTACCGACAAGAAGGGAAAATGGCCAGACGAACTCCCCAGATGCCTATGGGCATATTGCACCACCAAAATACGAGCAACTGGTGAGATTCATTTCTCTTTGGCATTTGGTTCGGAAGCAATCATTCCTCCCAACATCATTGTGCTAACAATTAGCACTATTCTGCCAAGCATTGAGCAGAACAGTAAGGAGATGGCCATAAGTTTAGATCTGGCAGAGGAAAAGCGTGAGCAAACCGTCACTCGCATTGCAGCCTGCCAACAGTAGCTCCTTTCTAGCTACAATAAAAGGGCTAAGAAAAGCTTTCATCACTACACACAAAGAAGGCTCTAAGAAGATAGATCCCATTTGGGAAAGTCTGTACAAGATTAACAAAGTAGGCGGCAAAGGTAATTACACCATTGCCACTATGAACGATAAAGAGATCGAGAAGCAATGGAACGCTTACAACCTAAGGAAGTATTATGTGTAATGTCCCACTATATCAAGACCTGAAGACTTAAGCAGCTCAACAAGCACCACCTCATAAGTCGAGAACTATCCATTTGTTATGTAGTCTTTTACAGCTAAGTTATTTATTCATTTCACTCGTATTTCAATGAGGAATTCAGAAGTAATTTATAACTTGGCATGACTACATGACTACAACAACTTATCTCTCCTGCACTTCAAAAGAAGATCGCACCCTTCTTAGGGACTCACCGCAGGAATTGCACCCCTCGAGGGACCAACCATGCTTTCCAGTGCGAGTGGGTAAACTAATTCTCCGACACCCATATGGGTCTACTCTCCAAAACGGGAGGATAAACTCTACACTCCGAATATCCAGACGTGGATGAGACAGGCTGCCTTAGTATAACTAGATGCACGATGGCTTGTGCCGGGATTCCTAGAAGTAGCCGTAATGGTTTATTTCAAGTCTTAGCTAACTAAAGGATTTTGGGTCTTTTGGCCTAATCCGTCGGGAACTGGGCCCTAAAAACGAAGGGGGCACATTACGCAGTACGCTTACGAACGGCTACCCTAGAAACCTAAAGCTACTACTGAATGCACTAAGGTAGTCTACGGTTTTGGGAAGACTGCCTACGGTTTGCCCTTCAAGCAGTAAAGCCACGCTAGACTTATACAACTGCACATTCTTATGAAAATATAAAGAAGCTAGCGTGCATATACAAAGCCTTATCGACTGCCAACATGCTACGTAGTCGATAAGCTTCACTATTGCCAAGTGCGGAACGACCTACATCAAGTCCTAAAGTGTTGTGATACTTGCTACACAACCTACAGAATTGGAGAAAGCCAAGGTTAACAGCCTATTGGTTACGCGGACTTGTCTGTTTATGTAAGTAAAGCATTCGGCTGTCAACCTTATGGTTAACAACTTTGTGAAAGTTCTACACCAACAGCTACAGCTGCATAGTCTACGCATGCCTGTTTGCTTATAGAAAAGCACCACGCATGCCACTGGTCTATAAAGTCTAAAGGTTAGGGCATGAACAAAAGAAGTGAAGATGGAGAAAAGAGAAGGAAACAAGTTTATTAAATTTTCTAGCAAAATTGATAAACAACTAGCAAAGACCGAAAAAGTTCAAGCAAAGTGAAAGCAACAAGCAAAAACAAAGAAAATCTTAAAGGTTACCTAGAAGATTACTCTTCAGCAGCTTGGACAACTCACAACTACTCGGTCGCCACACCTTCAGCAGCCGTGATGCCCTCAGCAGCGACACCATCTGGCACTTCATCATCAGCTGCCTTAACCTGGGCACCAACCTTTCTGACTGCTTCACCAATAGAAGACTCAAAAGTAAAGGCAATCAAGTCTTCTGGAGAAATAGAGAAAGTCTCAAAGTCTTTACCAGAAAACTCAAAGTCAAATGGCCGCCTAAATAGATGATCTACATAACCCAGCTTGTGGAAATCAGCTTGACTCTGAGTAAGCGAAGCCTCGAACCCAGCCTTATCACCATTCAACTACTCATTCTCCTCGAGCATACTAGCACGAACCCGCTGTAGTTCTTCCACTTCCTTCTTCAGATTGTCGTTGATCTTCAAAGCACCTTGGAGTTCCAACACTTGAGGCTCAAACCTATCAATAATCTTCTTGAAGTGGATTACTTATTTGTAAACAACCATCAGTTCTTCATCATTTGCATAAGCAGCGGAGCGGAATTCAGAGATAACACGTTTAAGATCTTGAATCTGAGGTATGTAACACTCGATCTCTTTCTCTGCACTTTCATACTTCACTTGGATCGGGTCAAGCCTAGCCTTCAAATCCACGATTTTTTGGCGAGCAGTCTCAAGCTGCAGAGAAGTAGGAGCAGAGATATTAGACCCCTTCAAAGCAGCAAGTTTAGATTCCAATTTCTTAACTTTCTCAACCGAGGAGTAAGCTTTGGCTGCCACAGTTCTTGCTATCTCTTTAGTATCCTTGGTATCCTCTTGATCAAGAAGCATAAACTTAACTACTAGAATCACCGTTTTCTGCATCATGGCCAGCAAAGCAGTTCTCCCATACTCGGTTGTATGCTTCGCAAATGAACTTAGGCTAATAACTCCTTTGACGCCATCAACAAACTTGGCACATAGATCCATATCCTCGAGCAGATTTGGTTTTGAGAGCGCACAAATCTCAGCAGCTTCCCCAGAAACAAACTTGGTAGATCTTTAACGACTGCTTACACGAGCAGTCTCCTTCTTCTCATCAAACGAGTCAATCTCAGCAGCAGAGTGAACAATTTTTGGCGCAATTTTAGTAGACAGAGGCACCTTGTCACTTTTCATAGTAGCAAACTTCTCCAAAGGTGAACCAGACTTAACCCCAGATGGACGCTTTAGCACAAATTTCTGCATCGGAGGCACAGAGGAACTTCTACACTGAGCAATCCTATCAGCAATCGAACTAGTAGCCTTCAAAACGGCAGGCGCCATCGGCACAGATCCAGTAGCTTCTTCTTTCTCGCTCTTAGAGAAATTCAAGTCAATCACAAGCTTGAGAGCAGCCGGTGAACCCTCGCAAGCAGCGGAATGAGTCTTCGGCTTCTTCTCAGCAGACGTCTCTTGCGCAGCCGGTGAACCTCCGTAAGCAGCAGAGGAAGTCTTCAGTTTTTTCTCAACAAGCGTTTCTTGAGCAGGAGGGGAAGACCTTTTTTTCCCATCTTCATTTGTAGAAGGCTTTACCACAGTGATAGGATGAGCCAAGACCTCAGCCTTGATTCGTTTTATCTCCTCTATCTGGGGTATCCCATATTTTTCCCTATGAAGAAGATTAAGCAGCCAACACCATTCACGGTACTCGGAAGGGATACCTAGAGCAACATACACTTTCTTCATGTCTAGATAAGTCTTAGGAGTTGAGCCAAACTCTGAATCTACAAAAGCAGTAGGGGACAATCAGAAAATTAAAGAGTAGCTTCGGACAAATGCAAAGCAACCAAAAAAATTAAGCATCTCACTTACTAGATATGAAAATCGTTGGAACACGCAACTCGGAGGAAGAATCACACTCTCATTCTCCACTTATCTCCAAAGTCTCATTAGCCCAGTCATGATCTCCCTTACTCGAGTTATAAAAAAGCTTGTGGCGAGATTGCAGCTGCCCAACTCCCTCAATGTGACCTATGTCAAAGAAGTACCAAAATTCATTGACGGTCAAATCTAAGTCAAAGAATTGGGAGAACATTGAGCGGGGGCACATTTTATGAAGCGGAGCACTTCTTGGAAAAACACAGCATAGGAAAAGTAAAACCCCTACACAAAGCAGTAGGGGTGGAACTTGATAGCTCTCGGAGCCCCGTCACATGGTTCATAACTGCTACCATCCTTAACCCACTTCACACGCACTCCTGACGGAATGGCATGTCAATAAGCTTCGAGGAAATCTCTAAACAATTTGTCAAAACTAATCTTGAAGTGAGCAGTCTTGAAGTAGCCAACCTTGCTCAAAGACCCACCTTGATGGTACAACGACGGTACACCATCATTATTCTTGTGGTTTGAAGAAGACATACTCGAAGGAATTCTACAAAGATGCAAGGAAGATTCATTAAGACAACTGCTTAAAAAAAAAAATAAAGAAAAAAAGGAGGAGAAGGCTCGGCACAAGCAGGCCACATAGCCCAACAAAAAAAAAAAGTTGAAGGCCTAAACCGCAGGAACCTAGCGTCCTCGCTATGCCCCATGGCCTGGCCTGTTCTCCCTTGCTCCTAGGCCTCACGGCCCGACTTCAACTTGGCCCACGCCAAGTCCAAACCACCAAGCCACCCATGGTAGCCCTAGTGCCGTGAATTCTCCAAAGATTTTTTCAAGTCACCTCGATCCCTGTCGAGCCAATTTGAAGCCCCAAGGCTCCCAAGAAAATTGAGAAGACAAGAAAAAATTAATTTTTTCTTACCTTGGAGCAGCGTGAAGACGAAGCAAGCAACGGAAGATGATCCTTTGCATGGGCAAGATGTAGAAGATTGCTAGAGGAGGGGGAAATAATATCATCTAAGTTTTCTCTCTCTCTCTCTCTCTTGTAGGGTAGAATAAATTGCTCTCCAAAGTTGATTTAATAATCCACTTAAGGTAGACTTAAATAGGCTTTGAGAGAAATTTATTTCCCTTTCCTAGAAGGATCTAATTTCTTATTAAAGAGGGAATCTAAATCAAAATAGGAAACAGTCCTAAGTTTCCTAAAGCAAGAAAATCTCTACACTTGTTGCCCTTTTCTGCGAACAGCCCAAAAGGTGTGGGGGCATTTGTGGAGCCAAAAATAATCACAATGTGACACGTGGATCTTTGGATGAAAAGGACAAAAATACCCTTGAGGCACATTGGAATTCCTACGCGCGAGCAGCGAGCAATCATCCCTCAACCAAGTCAAAAGTGCCCAAAATAGGTAACAATTCAAAACATATTTCATCCATCCTTATCAAATCCTTTCCACATGGTAACTCCCAAATCTTTCCCTTTTTATTATACTAATTAGCTAATCAATTAGGCAACTATTCTATTAATTGACTAATTAATTAGTTAATTATTCAATTATGCCCAATTAAATACAAATCAAGAACCTAGCCCACAAAGAGAGCCAAGTGGCCGGTCCTCTCTCACCAAAGGAGGCCGGCCACACCCCTATAAAAGCCCTATCATTCTCTTCAAAACCCACTTTCAATTCTCTTGCTAAATTCTCAAAATTCTCTAAACACTTTTCCCTCAAAATTCTAACTTTGGCATCGGAGGTTCTTCGGCCAAAGCTCCCCCCTCATTTATCGTGGGCGCGTGAGGCTCTTGGCCTTGACCTAAGGTGTCATTTGTTTTGAAGGTGCAATTTTGTCCAAGATCAAGGAGGAAGAAATTTGCATCCACAGGGTTGATTTTAGGTCGGGTCATTATACCCGTTTATTTTAACGGGTGTTACATGACACGACCCGTTAAAATATCATGTATGACATGAAAACGATACGAACACGAAAAATATGACACAAATGCTAGGTCTAAGCGTGACTACGTCTTTAGTGGGCCACACTTAAAAGCGAATTTTAGGTCAGGTCAATCAAGACAAGTACACAAATGCTAGGCACTTAATATAAAGTAATTTGTGTTCCGACAAAATAAAAACTAGCCAGTCAATAAACTCACTATATATCATACCCTAACATTAGACTCTAAAGTAATTAAAAAAAAAAAATGTTGTCCACCTATTTTAGAACACAAATTAATTATAGCACATAATTATGTTTTAGTACCATGCAAGAAGTGTGACTCAGGGATCATAGACTGGGTGACGTACGACAAAAAGGTCCATTCCCAAAATGTATAAATATAAACTACATATTAATAGAAGTTTTTTTGTTAACCAAAAGAGGATGAAAAAACTATTTAGTCTTTTATCAGAACAAAAAAGTAAAGGGGCAAATTTTACAAGGTAAAATTTGGCTGTTTTTGTATAAGTCTCACCTACAAGTAATTTTAACATCTATAATTTATTAATAAAAAAAAAGAAGAATATAAAAATAAACCTCTCTCCCTCTCTCCCAACTCTTATGTTCTCTCTCATTCTCTTCCTCCCTTCTTCAATTTAAAAAAAAAAAAAAAAAATTTATACATAATTTGTGTGTGAACATATACTAATAAATAAATAAATCAAAGAAAAAAAAAGAAAAGAAAAGAAAAGAAAGGAAGGAAAGAAAGAACAAAAAGAAAGAAAAAATCCATCTCAAATTGCTAAATGGATTTAGGGCAAAAAGAATTGAATTTCTGAATGTCTATGAATTTGGAGTTGAGCTCACCAAATTCTAATCCATTCACCAAAAGGGGTTGCTGTAATCCAATATCCAACAAGGGAGGATTGAAGTATCGCCATTTCTATATTCTAGCAATCTCAAGATTGGTCCGGCCCATGCGAAGATGGATAGCCCAATAAAAATTAGGGGTTTTTAGCAGTATACGACAATTCAGTTTTTTCTCTTTGGTGAACGACGATATTACAACTTAATATTGTTGTAGTCTTATTAGATCAGATATATGATTTTGTAAATTCTAGTGTATCTAGGGATATTCTAGAATATTTTTTAGGGTATATATTATCCTATTACGGTAAGGATTTAACCTTCCTAACTATTATAAATAAAGGCACAATGAGGTGAAATAACACACCTCACAATTACACATCTCTCTCTTCTCTTTCTATTTGCCGCACCCCCTCTCTCTGGCTTCCATAATTGTTCAGTAAATTATGCCTACAACACATTACCAACACACTCTTGACATTGCACTAAAGAGAGTTTATTCTTCAATCAGGGGAGTATTACATTTTAATAATTTTTTTTATGATTAATTCTTTTATTAAATTGATCTACATGTTATTGATTCAATTTGACTTTTCTTTGTTGAATGTGATACAACACATTGGAGATGCAATTCCAGCTTTCCAAGAAGGATCTTCTACAAATTCAAAGGTTTTTGTTGTTTTTTGCCAATCAGGTACGCTTAAAATAAAGAAAGATATTTGAAATGATCATGAAGCATGAAAATATTCCCAATAATGAATGAACCCCCTACATTTATATTTACCTTCCGATATATATTGTATATGTTCATATATTTGTCAATATATATACGTTCATGCATTACGCATATATAAAACGATATGCGGAATTTGTGAGTCAAAAAATTGAAAGAAAATAGAAGCAACTAGGGTTTTTATCAAACCCTAGATTAAAAAAAAAAAAAAAAAAAAAAAGAAAAAAATGTGTGGTTTGTGGCTGAGTTGTGGCCTGAAACCGCACCACTGCTAAGCCGAAGCCAAGTCGAGCCAGCAGCTCAGGCAAGATTTACCTGGACCGCAGCAACCCCATGGGCTTTGTTGCAGGTGTGCGAGACCACTAGGCTTTCGCCCTATGAAGATTTTCTGCCAGTTGGGCCTCTAACCCTTAGCCCACACCAAACGCCAGCAAAAGCTTGTTGGGCTTCGTCCCCTCGGCCACTTGCAGCCTATCTGGGCTGCTTTGTAGCCATAACCCAAGCCCAACCTGCAACTTCGCTGGAGGCTCCTCTTTTCCTGGACAGCAGCCATCAATTTTTTGTTGGGCTGCTATGATCTTCATGACCCTAATCATTTTTTTGGCCCCTTCTGCTTTTAGCCCTCACCCAACTAGGTTGTGGTGCCTACGGCCAAGCCTCATTTAGGCTATAGTTTTTAGTTATTTGGGCCGAAGCCATCTAAAGTGAATACGACCTAAAGTCATTATTTTGCTTTCACGATCAATCTCGGATGATCTTGATCTATTGAATTAATTAAAAGTGACCAGAAGTTCATTAATCTGACAAGAAATCCAAAATTATTGGCATGAAACTCACTTTTGGACATTAAAGATTCAATATTGTATTTCTTTTATTTGAATCGTTGACTATCTTTCATAGTCCCGAAACACTCACACTTGAGTTCTTGAAGCAACCCAAATCCACTACACTTAGTTTTTATATTGTATTCTATGTTCTTATACATACCTCATTTTATGAAATGGAAGTTCATAACTAAACTCAAACTTGTAGCTTCGAATTTAGTGCCTTTGAAACCCGTAGTTTTCATAAAACAATACCCCCATGAAAACTCAAAATTTTCATGTAAACCATGTCTTAAAGCCCGAATGTTCTAACTTTGATGCTTATGGATATTTTATTTTTCATAGCACCAATCACAATCTTGTTCCTTCAATTCAGTGGCTTGTCGAACCGTAACAAATTTGATTTCATCGACTTGGACGTTTCTTAACTGAAACCACTTTATGTGGGTACAAGACATGAATATCCACTTGACTATCAAGAAGTTGAGAAACAATTGAAGTGAACAATGGCATGTAAGAGCTAAATAAGCCCCCGCCATGCTCTTCATTGAAAGACTTATGCTCAAAGCATTACAAACGGAAATACCTCTCGAACGAGGATTGCATGGCTTTTTGGCTCGCTCTTACGGACTGTCTAATCATGTGAGACACTGCCTGAAGCACACCATGATTATGTTCATGAATGAGTACGATTCTGAAGTTTATAAATCCAATAAAATTTCGACTTGAGAATACTTTTCTCATCCTTCCTTGTTTCTGACTCGCTGATGAGGCAACAGTGTAGAAAGCGGAAGTTACCAAATGGTATAGACCCAATTTCGCCTAGAGTTTACTGAATGGTATAGACCCAACTCAGCTGAAGTCTATCAAATGGCTTAACCCAGTTCAGTCAAAGCCTACCGAATAGTGATGCCCTACTTTGGAAGGGATGCACCAAAAGGCATAGGCCTACCGAACATACCCTTCCAACTTCGAATGGAGCCTACCGAACCCAAGTCTGGGTCTATCTTTCTCACAATCCAATTTCGAGTTTGTTTTTACAACCATTGGTAGAATCAGGGTCTACCAAGGTGTGGCATCACGCCCAAAGTGTGATCCTTGGCACCTAAGACCAACAACTTGAAGAATAAGGGATAGTATTTCCAAACCTTAACCTTGCAGAATCTACTTCTGTCTCCATGGAATAGATCATTGGTTATGCACCTGTTCGTGCCTCTACCAATGTTGTTAAGGAGTACCATTCTCGTAGTCAATATGTGAAACTAATTTTGCTTCATCGAACATCGTTAAAAGAGCAGAATTTTGACATGGATGACCTTGTTAGCTGAATTCCCTCAGTAAACCATTTACTTTGTGAACATTTTTCCATGTTCTTGGATTCAGATTTGGTGTTTGTTTTTGTTATGGATAATCTTATTGATATTGTTCTCAAATGTGAGTTAATTGAATCATGTTTCTTGTATACATGTGATCGAATTCAATTAAACATGTGATTAGGTATGAATGTGGGAAAGTTAGTTGATTGGATGCATGTGATACTACGCACACTAACTTTATGCCTAAATCACATCTCTAGCAACGACTTCAGGTCCATCCAACCTGATTAAGAGCATTGGCATGCTCCTTATTGTATGAAGGGTACTAAATTACCATGTAAGAAACCTTATATTCTCCCCATTCAGGAAGAACATCGTTAAGTCTTAAAGGATATTCGAGAGAACAATGATCATGAATGAAACCACTGCAGAAAATAGAGTGGAATATCTTTGCACCACCTCTAAAAATGAGCCTGAAACTTTGCTTTGGGGCCAATGGGCTGTCTCCCAACTAGGGAACACGCCACATATGGTTGGCCTAGAGTCTGGCGATTCGAGCAATTTACTTTAGGGCTGGTTTGGTTTCGTTTAATTTTTTTTTCGGTTTGGTTCGGTTTTTTCCATGATTTTTTTTAAAAAAAAAAAAAATATGGATATTGGTAAACTAGCCCAAATGAGGACCTGTCAAACTAGGCCAAAAGATCTAACAAACAGTAAGGCCCAAGCCATAAAGTACAACAAAAGAAAACCTAGGTTCCATTGCAGTGGGTTACTGCCGACCATCCCTAGCACAAACCCTTGCTACCAACCAATCAACGTCTCGCGATTGCAACATCCAGCCATGAGCACCTATCCGAACACAGCCAAACAGATGAGAACCAATGGTTTAATACAGAGTAAAGATCTAAAAACCAAAGATCTTTACCACATAGGGGTCCACAAAGACAAATCCAAGAACAACATCAGCCAATTTTTCTTCAAAAATTCACAAAGCATAGTCAACAAATAAATTCACAATGCATACTCAACAAACTAAAAAGATAAAAACTATTAATCAATAAATAAAAAAACTACCATTTTTAGCACTCAAAGAATTAAACAAGAAAAAGGAAAACAAAAAAAAAAAAAAAAAAAAAAAAAAAAAACGAAAAAAACAAGGAAGAAATTGATTGCTTACTATTAAAGAAATCCGGAGGAACAAAGATGAATGTCTGGTGCGATCTCCATATGAAGAGGCGTAAGATTTGGAGAGGGAAAAAATGGGGATTGTCAAATAAGTTCATCACAAACCCTATGCCTCTTGTGGTAATACTTTGAAAAGGTAAGATCCATGTTACAACCACGGGCTTGGTAGGTTGGAGAGGGGAATGAGAGTTGGAGAGAGGAATGAGAGAGAGAGAGAGACTGAAGAAGTAGAGAGGAAGGAGGCAACGGATGGGAGAGAGAGAGAGTGTGTTTAAGAATGAAAACTGAAATGGATTGGGAGTGACGGCTAGGGTTTTTAAACTTTAGAAATTTTATAAAGCATGATTAGAATACCTATAAATAACTTACTGGTACAATTATACCAACATAAAGCCTATAGTAAAGTTGGGTTAAAGCAATTTATACTTGATTTTCATATTTGGGTCCAGTTCGGTCCAATTCTGTTTTTAAACCTCAAAAACCAAAACCAAACTGGCCAGATTCAATTCAATTTGGTTTAACAGTTTTGGTTCCATTTTTTTTAAGCCTCGGTTTGGTTTGGTTTTCGATTTTTTTCGGTTTTCGGTTTTTTGAACCCACCCCTAGTTTACTTGCCTTAACAAGACCTTTTGGGACACTTAGGTTGAACAATGATGCTACAACGTATCTCCTTACCTAAAGTAAGGATCTTGTGCCTACACGCACAATTTGCCAAGCCTGCTTGTTGGGGAAATTGATTTCCTAAATCATCCATCTCAAAGATACGAAATCAACCTCTTTTCACAGTAGATTCAAAAGAATATATGTGGACTAGTCTAACCAAAATGCGGACCACATAAATACTTATGGTTTTGGTTGATGAATCGACAATCTGGTCACATGTTTGTCCACACTCATTGCAACTAAACCTCCTGGTTGATTTTAAGGGTTCACCATCCTACTTATCCCATAAAGTCTGGGAGACTGGATAATGCCGGAAAGTTTATATCGATGGTTTTTGATAAGTATTGCATGTTTTTTGGGTTTATAATTGAACATCGAATTCCCAAGTTCACCCCAAATAGCCTTGCATAGTGATCATAAATCGTAATTTAAATGATCACCCAGACTTTGGTGAACGTACCAAGTTTTTGTTTTTGCTAGGGCTATGCAATCTTGTACGTAACTATATTGGTCCGCCTTAAAACCTATTGCCATCCAACCATTTCGATGTTATAGTTAGTTACTGGATACGAACCTGACGCTTCGTATTTACATATTTGGGTGTGCATTCCATGTGCCAAGTTGCGCCATCATAACGTACCAATATAGGTCCTCAAAAGAAGAATGTGAATCTTTGTCAATTATGATTCTCCTTCACACTAGCTCTCTTAGAACCCTTGCATGTGATCTCTTTACCACTCCTTTATGGATTATCACTTCAATGAGACAGTCTTCCCACCGCTAGGAGGAAATAAGAAGGTCAGGGTTCCTGTAGAATGGCACAAATTTGTGTGGGCGTTGCTTACTATATCTCATCTCGATCCCTGTACTGTACAAGTGTGATGAATTATAGTTTTCAGAATGGTGCTCCATACGTATTCATCTGATCTAGCTAAAATGACGAGATAATATACCAGTTACAAATATGCCTATAAGGATAGATGTACTTAATGGATGTCGAGTCAACATCCCCGAAGGATGTGCTGCCCCTGTTGGATGATCCAGTACACCGATGGATAGGTAATCAATATGTCTCAGCTTATAGGATTCACTTCCCTAGAAGAGGAAGACATGACACAAAATGAATCTATACTCGATCGCTATCTCAAATCATTTCCATCTCATGAGATTAATCCGGATTATTCCCGAGACTTGAAGTTCTTGGTCTAGTATACTAGTTTGGATAAGCTAATGGAATTGAAATGAGATTGTCATCGATGATGTTTTCACTTATATGGTAGCTACCAACTTAGATGAAAGCGATGATATAGAACCGTGTTCCGTTGATTAATGACAAGGTAGAACTGATTAGACAACCGAAATTACAATCCACGTAACCCTGTGTTTTGGACCTATCGTTCCTACACTGACCTTGTTGTGTTACAAGTGGGAAAGGAAGCGTAATAAGATGAATGAAATAGCGTGATATGATACATGTCTTACGGCACAAGGTTTCTCTCAAATGCCCTGTGATTGATTGCAGCATTATGAAATGTGGTTAATGTTTCTCCATGAGGATAGTAATACAGAGATTTACATGTAAGTTCCCGAAGAATTAAATGGGCTAGTTCAAATAGTTCCAAACCACAGAACACCTTCTTAACTTGTTTGAGGCATTCACTTATGGATTGAAGCAATCAAGCGAATGTGGTATACCCATCCAAGTGACTATTTAATCAGTTAGGGATGAATTATGCCATTGTGTGTTAAACTACGAAGTCTTCTTCCGAATTGCTAGAGTTACAATTTATGTTGTTGATATGAATCTCACTTAGACTCTAGAAGAGCTTGAGAAAACTGCATCGCATCTGAAGACGAAATTTGAGATGAAGGATCTAGGGAAAACTCATTTATGCCTTAACCTGAAGTTGAAGCATTGTTCTAACAGTACTTTGGTCTACCAGTCGAACTACATTTTGAAGGTTTTACCTTTGAGTATACCTATGATCTTCCATACGTTATATGCAAATGAGACCCTTGAAGAGATTATAGAAGCTGAAATTCCATATTTGAGTTCAAATTTGCATTTTGATGTACTTAGCTCATTGTATTATATAAGACATCTCTTTTGTTTTTGATCTATTGGTAAAGATGCGGCACCATACTTACACGCAACCATTGAATTGGTATTAAAGACATTTTTCTGCTACCCTGAGACGTACTACTGATTTGGGCTAATCCCAACGCAACTCGAGCGGATTCGACCCCCCTAATCCTTAGAATGATGCTTGCCTTGTTTGTTATGCTGACGCTGGTTACTTATCAAACCCGTACAAGGTAAATCCCTAAATGGTTATGTCTTTACATTTAAAGGATATCACACTATCTTGGAGGTCCATGATATGACCTTGGTTGTGAAATCTTTGACTTGTTCCAAGACTCACTTCACTTCACTACGCCACATGTGAGATATGGTTAGGAATTCTTGTTGAGCATATTTGAAGTACTTGTTATCTTCATCCATCATTGAGTCCCAATGATGATACATAAAGACTATGCCGCATGTATCAACCCAACCAAGACATGATACATCAACAAAGTCAACACCAAGACATATTGCGTCTACATCATATCAGCAAAGTATCAAGAGATTGAAGTCATGCAAGCCGATCCCAGACAACCTTGCCGACCTTTACACGACATCATTCCAGAAGTTAACCTTCTAGAAGCTTGTTCAAGGAATTGGTATGCCTAATTATTCGTATGCAATGCTTGTAGTTCTCATTTGAAAGTTCTGTCAAACTCAGTATACTTACTTGATCTTAATGTGCTTTTTCTTCCCTACGATTATAAGCATTTTGCCTATTGGGTTTTTGCTACGTAGCTAAGTTTTGATGAGGCACCCATCTTGGGTTGATCATACCTGTGTGAGCTCTTCTACTTCCGTCTAGAAGATGGATAGTTTTGACTTAATGCAACTTCTTACTTTTCTCTTTAGTCTCTGAGTTTTTCTCCCACATTGGGTTTCCATAGCGAGGTTTTGTGAGTTTGACCTTTTTATGCATTCTTTCGTTGATCTGAGACTCGTATTTGCTCATTGTGCCGATGACTTCATCAACTGTACTTACTTCATCGCTGCCATTTTGTTGAGTATTTACATACTCAAGGGGGAATGTTACATTCCTATTAGATTAGGAATGTGATTGTGTAAATCTTAGTATATCTAGGGATATCTTGGAATATTCTCTAGGGTTAGATATTATCCTATTAGAGTTGTAATCCTATTAGGGTAAGGATTTAACCTTCCCTACTACTATAAATAAAGGCACAATGGGGTGAGATAACACACCCAACAATTACACATCTCTTTCTTCTCTTTCTATGTGCTGCACCCCCTCTCTTTAGCCTCCATAATTGTTCAGTAAATTATGCCTACAACAAATATCAATTAATATAAACAACGTACATTTTTAATTGATATTTTATAGGTATTTGATAGATATTGTTGATATAAATCAATATTTAAAACCAGGGTAAATTACATTTTGCACCTTCAAGTTTGGGTGCAATTACAACTTCTTACAACATCTTTAAAACATTTCAATTTCATACCTTTGCTATTATTTCATTTCAATTTCGTACAACCATCTCAATTTCTGTTAATTTTTTCGTTATCTAGTTACGTGGATTTCACAGGTCCATTATACTTGTGCCACATGGATTAAAAATTAATAAAAAAGTAATTTTATTTAGAAATGTTAATATAAAAAGGAAAAGAAATTAAAATATAATTTTCTTTCAAATAATAGTGGGTTCACCCTTTACTTATACACTCATCTTTAACCTTTTCGTCAACCCCTCCCTCTTCAACTCTAGCCACAATCCTTCATCCAACCATACCTCTATCTCCCTCCCCGTTGCCACACGCTTCTCATTCTTTCTAACACAACCCCACCCCATTTTTTCTCTCTCTGTGCTTTCTGTGACTTCTAACAATGGCATTATGGTCATTGACGTTGATTTCGAAGCTCTTTCAGTACTTTAGCAACGGTTGTTCTTCCGCCATCCAGCATCCTTGCAACAGACTCTTCTTCGTCGATTTCGTCGGCTTGTATGGTAAATTGAAGCGGACCTGCAGGAAATTCGGAGCTCCCTTAAAGAGAAATAACAAATCTCGATCAAATCCCTTATCGAAGCCTCTGAGTTAGCCTCTGGCTTCTGTCCTATAGTGGTCGAACACAGTCGAGTTTGTCCCGTCTTCTGGGTTTTTGCATAAGCTGTGGGTTTTCCTTAGGTGGTGTGGATCTGCGTTCTTACAGTTAGGTGGGTCGCGATGGATTTTTGTGATTTGAACCACTTTTCAATCTTTGCTTCAATCTTTGAAATTCATAGATTTTCCAGCATTTTTGGTTGTTTTGGGTTTGCATATGGGTTGGTTGTAATGGAGTTTCTATTTTAGTGCTTAGTGCTAGCAAGGTGGAGACTCTGAGATGATAGCAGCACAAATAGAAGGCGAGGAAGAAGAAAGACAAAGCACCACCATGCCGGCGTAAATCGTAAGAGGTAGAGCTGGTCAAGGGAAGTGAGGGAGTCGAGTGGCTCTTAGAGAAGAAAATAGAGGATAGTAAGGGGTGGGCGGAGGCCAAGAGAATAAGAAAGAGTAAGGAAATGGTGGGTTGGAGAAGGAGAGAGTGGGCACTTTCTATAATTAAAAATTATTTTATTAATTTGTAATCCATGTGGCACAAGTATAATGGGTCCGTAAGATCCACGTAAGCAGATAATGGAAAAATTAATAGAAATTGAGACGGTTGTACATAATTGAAATGAAATAATAGAAAGGTATGAAATTGAAATATTTTAAAGAAATTGTAAGAAGTTGTAATTGCACCCAAACTTAAAGGTGCAAAATGTAATTTACCCTTGAAACTAAAACATTAATATATTGTTTATAATAAGGTGATAATATTCAATTCCAATATCATAGTTCATGTCGTTACTAAATCATTAAGGTGTTAACATTCAATTCCAATATCATAGTTCATGCCGTTACTAAGTCATGTGCAGTCACTGCACATTACCAATATGCGTAGTCAATGCACATGATCCACATGTGCATGAGAGAACGACTCTGCAATAATATATGGACAAATAAAACATTTATGGAGTGGCACTTCAAATGTGTCTAAACCGGACAAGGGTAAGGATCGGAGGACACATGTTTTTAGATCTACATTTTGACATTCATCTTGTAGGGTTTATTCCGTAACTTTTTTTCAAGAATCTGAATCGTCTGTTTCAATTTATCATTCATAGATCATCTTTACAAAAAATTAAACAAATCCAAAACCATTAAGCCATTAAATTGGGGGACATCCATTTTTAGATGCAAATTTGGACACCCATCTTGTAGAGCCCATTTCGTAACTTTTTTCAAGAAAAATGATTTTTAAGTTACTTTTATGTTAAACATGGATTATTAGTTATATGCACTATCCCCAACCCATCACCCCTCTTTTTAAGGAAAATGAATTAAGTTAGTTTTGTTGTAGTATAAATTGAGAGAGGAAGAAAGAAGGGGATCAACCAGAGACAAGATAGAGAAGAGAGGGTTTGAGTAATTTTATGTGTTATAACTTATTCCTCATGCCTTGTACCTTTTTTTTATACCAATAAAGGAGAGATAAACTTGCTCTCCAAGTATACAACAAGTTGTATAAGAAAAGATCTTCTAGATCTCATAGGATTCTTATTCATAATCTACTAGGATTTATACAATCATATTCCTAATTAAATTAGAACCACACACTCATCCTTGAGTGTGTAAATACTCAAGTAAATGGTGCATTAGGCCTTCATGTGCTAATGTTGAAATAGTTGATCAAGACGTCTCGTTTAATCAGCATAATGAATGAATATGAGTCTAAAGAATAACGAAAGAATGCATAAGTAGTATAACTCACAAAATTGGGCTATGTTAAAACCAAAGGTAGGATAATACTTATACTCTAAGGAGAAAAGTAAGATGTTGCATTAAGTCAAAACTAAACACCTTCAGGATGCAAGTAGAACACACACAAAAGGCACATGACTAGTCCATGATAGGTGCTTTATTGAAACCTCATTAGGTAGCAAAAATTCAATGGAAAAAATCCTCATAATCGTAGGGGAAAATAATAAATTAAGGTCAAGTGAGTAAACTATTGGATACTTCCTTTGAGTTTGACAAAACTTTTCAAATGAGAACTACAAGCATTGCAAATAGATAGTTTCACATACTAATTCCTCAGACAAGCTTATGAAAGGTTGGCTTCATCAATGACTTCTTAAAGAGTTTAGCAAGGTTATCTTGGATCACATTTTCTTGACTTCAATCTTCCGATGCTTTGCTGATGTGATGACGGCGCAATGTGCTTAACATAGGTTTGGTTGATGTATCATGGTTTGGTTTAGTCAGTATAGGGGCATTGTCTTCATGGGTTGTCATTGGAACTTAATGGTGGGATGAAAAACCAATGGTACTTTGAATATGCTAAACAAGAGCTTTCAAACATAACTTTAATGTGTGGCATAGTGAAGTGCATTGAGCTTGGAACGATTTTAAGATTTCACAACTAAGGTCAATTTCATGCACTTCCAAGATGTTGCAGTATCTCTAACGATAAAGACATAATTGTCTAGGAACGTGCCTTGTGTGGGCTTGATAAGTAACCATCATCAACATAACAAACAAGGCAAGCATCAATCTAAGGATAAGGGAGGTTGGGTCAGCTCGGGCTGCGTAGGGATAAGCCTAAACCCGTAGTACTTTCATGGTAGCGAAAAAATGCCTTTAATGCCAATTCAATAGAGGTGTAGCCCCAGTGTTGTATCTTTGCCAACAAATCAATAATGGAGGAGATGTCCTATTTAATGTAATGAGCTAAGTGCAACAAAGTGCAAAGTTGAACTCAGATATGAGACTTATGGTTCCATAAGCTCCTCAAAGGTCTCATTTGCATCCAGCGTGTGGATAATAATGGGTACTAAAGAAGTAACACATTTGGGGTATAGTTCAACTAATGGACCAGATTACCATCAGAACAACTTCAAATCAAAGCATAAACGAGTTTTCCTAAGATCCTTCATCTCAAATTTCGTATTCACGTGCAAGGCAATTTTCTCAAGCTCTTCCAGAGTCTTAGTGAGATTTATGTCCTTTACATAAACTGCAAATTTAGCAAGTCAGAATACTTCCTAGTTAATAAGCAAGGGCATAATTTGTTCTCATATCCGTGATTGATCAATAATCACTTATATAGGTATACTACATACGTCGAATTGCTTCAATCCGTAAAGTGAACAACTCATTTGAATTAAAAGTATGTTTTGTGATATGGAACTATTTGAACTAGTCCATGTAATTCTTCGAAAGCTTATATGTAAATCTTCGTATCAATATCCCCACAGAGACATTATAACCACATTCATAATTCTACAATCAATCACATAGTGCTTGAGAGAAACCTTGCACCATAAGGCATGCATTACATCACACTATTTCATTCATCTCCATTACGCTTCCTATTCCACTTGTAACATGACAAGGTTACCTTGGGTAGTGTATGAACAATAGGCCCAAACACTATTTGGTATCTAATTCAACCTAGATTGTAATTTCACCAATCAGTTCTACGTTGCCACTAATCAACGGAATATTGTTTGATATCTTTGCTTTTTGTTTAGGTCGGTTACTACCATATAAGTGAAACATCATCAATGATATCTCATTTCAATTCTATATCTCACCTAAACTAGTATATTGGATCAAGAACTTCAAGTCTCATGATAATTTAGATTGGTGTTATGAGATAGAAATGATTGGGACATCAATCGAGTTTGGATTCATTTTGTACCCTATTTTCACTTTTTTATGGAAGTAAATCCTACACATCGAGTAATCTATCATGCATCTAGTTGAGGAAGAATGATTAATTAGCCGTTGGTGTATTGGGTCATCCAATAGAGGCAGCCAATCATCTTTCAGGTGTGGCACACCTTTCGGGGATGTTAACTCAACCTCTGTTAGGTACATTTATCTTTACAGACATGTTTTCAACTAGTATATGGTGTCGCCCTTTCAGCTAGATCAGAGAAATGGATCTGAAGCATTATTTTGAAAGCTATAATACTTCGCACTTTCTTATTATACTTGTGCTATGTATGGATCAAGATGAGACACAGTGGGCAATGTCCACACTAATTTAAACTGTTCTTCTGGCACGTTGATGTTCTTATCTTTCTTTAACAGCGGGAAGACTATCTCATCAAAGTGGTAATTTGCAAATGAGCTATAAAGAGATCATTTGCAAATGCTTTACGGAGCTTGTGAAAAGCTTCAAGGCATTGGGGTATTCAAACATTGACATTCCCTTTTTCTTGCTCTTTTGTTCCTTTTTTTCTTCTAGAAAAGTTGCTCCGCAACTGGTACAAAGCTTCAAGGCATTGGGGTATTCGAACTTTTTCTTGCTCTTTTGTTCTTTTTTGTTTCTTGAAAAGGCTTTGCATATGGTGCAGAGTTTCAAAGGATTGGAGTTATTATAGAGCTTTAAAGAATTGGAGATATGCAATTCGAGTCAGAGGTTCTGCATCAGAGCTTCCAAACAACGACCTTCCTTCCTTATGGATCTCGCTGGCCAATTTTCAAGTGGTCTCTTCGCTTTGGGTTTTTGTTTTGGGTTTCTCTAAACAGCGAGAAAACGAGATGCCTTGCAACGAGAGGGGCGAAGTGAGGAAGAAGTAGTTTTGGTTTGGATTTCTCCGAGTGGCGAAAAGTTGAGATGCGCGCAGCGGCTAAGCAAAGGGACGAAGTGAGGAAGATGAAATAGATGGGAAGGGCGAAGTTGCATAAAGTTCTTAGCAGTCCACCCAATTTTGGGGGACCCCGCTAGGACCAGTTAGTGAAGCTTTTAGTGTAGGCGAGTACTTTTTAGTCTCATTAAACTTAGGCCACGCTGCTACAAAACACAGGACTGGACTAACCCTTAGTCCAGTCTAGTCTAGTGAACTTTAGTGAGAGAAAACAAACATCCCCTAATTGTTTTAACATTTTAAACAATTAATTTTTTGCCACGTGGCACATTTTTTTATGGCCATGTAAGCAAATATGTGAAATCTATATGTGCCACATCATCATTTAATAGTCAATTTGACGAATTGACTAACGGAGGTTTGACATTGAACGAATTCATAAGATGAGGTATGATATTGCAATGTTTAAAACATGAGGTATGAGATTATAGTTCAACTCATAGTTGAGGTAATTTTGTGTAATTTACTCCTATATATATATATATATTAACTTTCAGTTCAGTTCGGGATCAAATCCTACTATTGTTAATTATAGTACTCCTATATATATATATATATATATAGGAGTGCTATATATATATATATATATAGTATTTCCCACGTAGACTTGCTGGCAGGCAAAGCAGACCACGTAGAGGTCGTCGTGATAATATTTCCCAATTTTGTTGGGCCTTGATCTTGCTTTCTTTGGGCCTGTGTTCCTTCTGAGTCTTTAGAGATTGGAAAAGATCCCGCATTAACACCATAATCCCTCTTTAGCAACTTTCACCGCTAATTCAATATCAAATATTTGTTAACATCTTCTCCTTGGAAATAGAATAATGGAGACTTTGATTGTCAGAAGGAATTATTGATTGTTTAAGCAAGTGCAAACAAGTATTGCTAACTTTAAAGATGAAAACAAATTGAGATTAATTAAAAAAAAATTTATATTCTATGCTAGTGAGTGTCAATTCACTAAATAATTAAACAAAAGAACTGTGGTTTAATAATGTACGTAATTTCAGTCAAATATACTGAGGAAAAGTTTACAAGCAGGTCGTCGGGGGGTTTTTGTCCTGTCTTGGGGGTTACCAGCAACAAGGCTTCAATCAAGGTTCCTTTGGTTGTTATTCAAGTACTTATTGTTGTTAATTATTATTTTAATTATGGTCATGGCGTGTGAGAGAGGGAGAGTGTGAATGCCCTTAAAAGTAGCTCTAAAATTGAAGTGCTTTTGGTTGTATGCTAGGAGGATGTTTCTTTTCTGCTTCTCCTCGTCGAGGATTATTCCTCTTCACTGTACACAAGTTATTCACTTGGGTTGTAAACTTTGCCACTACTGATACCTAAGAAAATTACTGTATTTGGCACTTTTTGCATGTCCCTTCAATTAAGTAATTAAAAGGCTTTACTGCATGTGGTTTGTTCACATACTACTCGGAGGCTGCTGGATCAAATAAATTTCCATTTAAGTTGGTTCCATTACAAAATCATGCCCTTTGACGTGCAGGAAAAATAGGAGATGTTAAGGATATTTAGAATTGGCATGAAGGAGAAACAGAAATGCAGTAAGTGAGAATTCAGATCTGAGCATGACTCGGATCAAATCACCATAACCGAATATTATTAACCAAGAAAGAACCAAATGAAAAGGAAAAGGTAAAAAAAGTGTAGGGGAGAGTTTCCATTGTATACCCAGATCACACTTTCATCAATTTGTTTATTATTCATTTGTTTTTGTTAGGGGAGCGGACCCTTTTGACATTATGCATTGAGGTTGTAGTGTGTGTGTGTGTGTGTGTGTGTGTTTATAGCAGTCCACACTACTCTTTCTCTTTTATTGATGTCACTGCTTACACAAACTTTTTGTTATAAATACCAACCTTTTGATTGAAATACATAAGGAAAGTTCCGTGGTCTCCCCTCTTAAAACTCTATCATCATCATCATGAATTTTTCATTACCATTGTCACTAATCAGGTGGGTTCTTAGATTCGAGTCCAAAACTTCTAGCTCTTCTTAGCTTTAGTCCAAGTTACTCTTAATTTTTTGTACCATTTTTTTATTCAAATATTTATAGTGCCAAAATACATGCATTCACCAATAAAAAGTCTTCAGATAAAAAATACTTAGATAAACTCATCCAAATATTCAACTATGAACATGTAAAATGCCCAAAAGACATCTACATATTATAAATTCATAAATAATATATAAATTCATAGAACGATTTCAAACGTAAGGTGCTGAAATAGAAAATTTTTAAATCTTTTTTGGTGTATAATTTTTTTATCGCATGACAAGTCCAAAATGCCCATATTATGCATCATTCCTCTCACTTTCCCAAGTTTCCTTCCCTTCTCTCTCGATCTCAATCTCTCTTCTACCTCAGTGTGTCGCTCGGCCTACCTCTACACCAGCCAGCCTCCTTTCTATGTGGGAGTCGTCAAGGCAATTTTCCGTCATCTCTAACTTTGACGAAAATGCATCTCCAAAATAATCAACACATTTGATCAAAGGTCTAAGCCTCACACGCCCACGAGGTGGGGGGTTAGGCCAATGGATCTCCGATGCCTAAGTTAGCTTCTCTGAAAAGAGTAAATGTTTAGGGCTTTTAGGGGTAACTAAAGCTTACTGAAATTTGGTAGAGATGGCGGTATTTATAGGAGGAGGGGCCGACCATGGTATTAGGGTTTTACCTTACACATGCCGGCATCCTATTGACCAAGGTTTTATGAAGAAATATTCTCAAGGTATAAAATAGGAAATAATATCTTGAGATAATGGTGTAAATATTCCTAATTGATTTAAATAGGGATTTCTTCTACATAATTTCAAAAAAGAAGAGAGGGAAAACTCTGACAAGAAGATCTTTAATTACGCGACTCTCCCTCACTGAATACAATTGATTCCAACTCGTTATGAGTTCAATTTTCAATCGATCTTTTTCATACTTTCTATGTGGATATTGGCAGTGAGTGACAATATGGTGAATATACTGATGGTATGTCTAACATATGTAACACCACATTGTAAAATATCCATTACAATTATCAACAACATTGTGTACACATAGATGGTTTATACACATTATGACATTGTATCAACCAAATCTATACAATATATCAATATAGATGGGATGAGATTAGTCTGGTCAAGAGAGAGGGGATGATAATCTAGCTATAGCTCTGAAAGAAAGGAAGTTACAGAACGGGACAGTGAAGGCTCGAGAAGTAGACATCAAGCTCTTCTCCCTAAACTTTCTATTATATTATTAAAGTGCTAGCGCGCCCTCTAGAGAAAGGGAATATCTATGATCATATGCCCTTTAAGGAAAAGGATCTCTATTTTTGGAAAAAATGTGGAGTAGTTCTAGGACCCACTCCACATCGAATTCTAATGATCCGAACCGTCTGTTTTGTAAGTCTCGATTCATAGATCATCCTTACAAAAATTCAATTCAATCAGAACATTTACCTATTTAATTGTCACGATAAAATTTCATTAGTTTCTTAGAACATAGTATTCGTCAATTTCTTTGAACTCAATAGTAATTACAGTTGGCATCATGTTGTGTATTGGTTAGTTAAGAGGTTGCTTAAAGTGTAAGCTAGCTAGTTTTTATAAATAGCAAATAACTCAGTGTATTCTTTTAGCTTGTGAAATAAGAGAAATCACTCATCTTTTTGTTCTTTCTTACATTCTTCAATCTCAATTCTCAAATCCCTTGATTTCTTGCTGAACTATTATGATGGTATCGCGAGCGCATTTTTGTTGATTGATACCTCGTCTTACATGATGCTTGCTGCGTTTCTTGCTAGAGTTTGCTCGATGTCTGCTACAATGGCAGTGATTTGCTTTTTTGCTAAACGAGTTGAATCAGGTTCTGAGTTTGAAGTTCTTTTACATATCCTTCTCGATTGGTGTTGAAGTGTGTTCAATTCTGCAATTTATGTTAAGAAAATTTGTGGCACGAAGTTTTTCTTCATAAATCTTGAAAAGAAAGTAAAATCTTGAGGCACAAAGCCATCTGTGAAGTGAATTTTTTTTTGTATAATTCTTGAAATTGAGAATGGGTCGATTGAATTCTTGAAGAAATATTGTTATTGTTGATAAATTTGGAGCTCAAAGCTATTAATGTGTTGCAATTTCTGTGAACATTGAAAGTCTAGGGCACAAAGCTCTATTCTTTACGAAAAGTTTACAGTGAATTTCTGTGTTTGATGAAGTCTAGAGTATGAAGCTCTCAGTGTGATCAAGCTTGAAACGGTACTGTTTGATAGTGAATCTTATGTTGTAAATCTTGGAGTTCTTAAGAAATGGGATCTTCATAGTTAAAGGTTGATGGTCTTTTGGGTATGCTAACAATTCATTTGCAAGATGACAACTATGCGAAGTGGTCTTTTCTATTTAGGTCAATGTTGGAAGGATATGATCTTTTTGAGTACTTTGATGGTACTAATGTGTGTCCTCCTAATTATGTCATTACACTTGAAGGTGGGGTTACAAAAGAACTCACTACAGCTTACAAAGATTGGGTGAAAATTGATAATGCATTGCTAAGTCTATTGATTGCTACACTAGGTGATGAAGCTATTGAATATGTTGTGGGAAGTAAAATAGCTCATGAAGCTTGTACATATTTAACTAATAGATATGCCACTGTTTCAACAGCAAAGCTTAATCATCTCAAAACTAAACTTCATACTATCAGAAAAAGCACATATTCGCTTGAGAAGTATTTTTTGAGGCTCAAACATCTTAAAGATCAACTACTTACTGTAGAGGAAACTATATCTAATAATGATTTTATTATGGAAGATTTGGCTGGTCTTCCACCAGAGTACAACATAATTCGAATTGTATTTGTGACAAGGGAATTTTCTATAACTCTTAAAGAATTTCGAGCTCAGTTGTTGAGTACTAAGAAAAAAGCTGAAGAAACACCTTTATCTGGACAGCTTCCAATGTCAAGCATGTATTGCAGTGGAGAGTCATCAGAAGCTGGTGCAAACAGACAATATTTCTCTAAAGAATCATCATATTCATCAATCTAGAATTCGTAAGCTGGACAATTAAACAACTACTTTGGTTTTGTGGGCCAAAATCAGAGATCAAATGGTACTGGTCCTTGTAGATGGCAGTTCATTCAAGGAAATTTTCCACAACAGTTTCATCCAAACAGAAGCAATGGATGATATAATGACAGAAACAATGGAGGCTATAGTGATAGAAACAATGAAGGATTCAATGGGTTTTGGTACAACTCAAAACCAAGATTCAATTGCAATAATGGTGGTTTCAACAACAGGAGTAATGGAGGATTCAATGGCTCTTCTAGAAATAATATGAGCAATTCATCATGGTGTAATTGGAATAACAACAATGGTCAAAAGTCTATTGTGATCCCTGAATGTCAAATTTGTAGTAAGAGAGGCCATACAACCCCAAATTGCTATTACAGGAATGAGCAACAACTTACATATCTTGGACTTATACCTGAGTGCCAAATATGTGGAAAAAAAATGTCAAATTGCTCTCAACTGTTATCATAGTTGTAACTGTGCTTTTTCCAGGATCCAATCCACATGCTTCCCTCATTGCAATGACAGCTCAATTTGCAAATGAATTCAATCCTAACCAAGCATGGATCATGGATATAGGAGCTACTCATTTTGTGACAGGAGATATGAACAGTCTCAACATGCTAACACCATTTGAAGGCAGTGGAGAATGCCTTCCATTGAAAAATACTGTTTCATCCTCTATTGTCACTACTTCAAAAACATTAAATTTCCTTACTGTGTTACATGTTCCTCAACTTGTGGCAAGTCTGTTATCTGTTTATACCTTGTGTAAAGGCAATAACTATTGTGTAATTCTAGATGAATTTGGTTTTTGGGTGCAGGACAAGACAACAAAGATAATTCTAATGAAATGAAGGAGTATGAGGCTTGTATTACATTCCAAAGTAGTTGTTTTTCAATTACAATCATCTGTTGCAATCATCTCAAAGAGCTTTTCTGGGGACAAGTTGTGAAGGCTTCTCTGTGGCATCATAGGCTAGGACATTCAACCAATGAAGTTTTAAGTAGTATGCTTTCTTATTCTAAGGTTTTGTAGAAACTTGATGTTGTCAAGCATGTTTGTAAGTTCTGTCTTAGTGGCAAGATGTCAAGACAAGTGTTCACTCCTAGTACTCACACCATTGTAAATCCATTTGAAAGAATAAGTAGTGATGTTTGGGGACCATGTTCAGTTGTATCAGTGGAAGGGTATGAATACTATGTTAGTTTTGTTGATGAAAATAGGTTTACATGGATATTTCCTTTGGTGTATAAATCTCAGGTGTTTTTTGTGTTCGAGAAATTTTATGACTTTATTGTGAATCACTTTTAAGCTAAAGTAAATTATTTTCAATATGATGGTGGTGGTGAATATATGAATGGTGCATTTGAGAAGTTCTTGGCTACAAATCTTGTTACCTGTCCTTATACACCTCAACAGAATGGAATGGCCAAGAGAAAACATAGGCATATCTTAGAGATAGCTATTACATTGATTTCTACAGATCAATGCCTCATAATTTCTGGTATCATGCATGTGCTCATGCTGTCTTTTTTATAAATAGAATGCCCTGCAAGTCTTCGTCTATGTAGTCACCATTTTTTAGATTGTTTGGACATTATCCTAAGTTGAAAACTTTGAAAGTATTTGGAACAATAATCTATCCATACTTAAGACCACACTTCTAGCAAGATAGAGGCTAGAATTGATCAGTGTGTGTTTGTTGGTTATTATTTGGGGTATAAAGGGGTATAGTGTTATCATAGATTGAAGAATAAATTGTTCATCTCTAGGGATATAATTCATGATGAGATTATTTTCCCTTTCAAAACAGTGATAGTTGTGGATCAATTTCAAATAGCTTATATAAGGCTTCTTAAAGACACCCTATGATTGTTCCCATTATATTATCACATCATCAGCATAATGATACAGAGAGGGCTTAAAACTCAAGGGAAATATATTCAACACCTGAAATACATACTCATTCATTTCAGTCCTCTCAAATAGTCAGTTCATCATATTCATCTCAACTGGGTTCAAATCCTATGTTGCAGAGTGGTGATATTACTTTAGTACAGTTAAGTTCCGGTTCTTCTCAAAATAATGCTCCAAGTTCTCAAATATAGGCCTTTCCACTCAACACTCATCTCCAATCAACTCATACTTTGTTGCATGTCCATAACCTTGCACAACTAGAGGTACTTCTCTCACTTGATTCTCCTAGTGCAACTAATGATGTTACAACTCAGAATTATCTAGTTTCATCTTCTCTACATTCTATGAATACTAGATTAAGATCAGGTGATGTTCAAAGAAAGGATTATAGTGCATTCTCTGCATGTTCACATGAAAATTCAAGTGATATCAGCTTTAAAGTTATACTGCATTGCTCAACATATGTCAACCTTTTGAGCCTAATTCATTCAAGGTAGCTGATTCATCTGATAAGTGGAGAGAAGTTATGACTGAAGAGTTCTTGGCACTTCAGAGACAAAGAACATGAGAATTGGTTTCTCCACCCTCTCAGAGAAACATTATAGGGAGTAAGTAGGTTTATAAAATAAAAAAGGATCATAATGGAGTTATTTCTAGATACAAAGCTAGACTTGTAGCTCAAGGTTTCAGTCAAGAATAGGGATTGGACTATGATGATACATTTAGCTTAGTAGTTTGACACAGCACTATGAGAATTGTTTTGGCCTTGGCAACTTCACAGAAATGGTTCTTAAGGCAATTTGATGTTAAAAAAAAAAATGCCTTTATTCCACAAATGGAGACTTACAAGATGAGGTTTTTATGAAATAGCCACAAGGATTTCAGTATTCCACACATCTTGACTATGTTTGTGAATTGGTCAAGTCCCTGTATGGTCTTAAACAAGCACCAACGGCTTGGAATTCAAAGTTCTCTTAATTCAATGTCTCAAATTCAAATACGGTCTATTTGTGAAAACACATGGTTCTAATGTGGTCATTCTACTATTATATGTAGATGACATTATTATCACAGGCTCAAATACAGTTTTAGTTCAACAAGTGATTGATGACCTCAGTGAAGTGTTTGAAATGAAGGATATGGGACCACTTATATTCTTTTTGGGACTTCAAATTACTTATAAACCAAATGGAGATCTGTTTGTCTCTCAAGCAAAGTATGTGAAAGAATTATTAAAAAAGGAATGGATGGAAACTTGCAAATCTTCTCCTACACCATGTAAACCCCACACTCAGTTACTCAAAGATGAAGGTGTGCCAATGGATGATCCTATATTCTTCATAAGCTTGGTAGGAGCTTTGCAATATCTAACCTTCACTAGGCCAGATATTGCATATGCTGTTAACTATGCTTTCTAGTTTATGCCATATCCAACAGATGTTCATTTTCATTTGGTGAAACGAATTATGAGATATTTGCAAGGGACTATGGAATGTGGTCTTCATTATACTACTACACCAGTAATGGATCTCCAAGCTTATAATGATGCTGACTGGCATCAGATATCAATACAAGGCGATCAACTACTGGCTATGTAGTTTTTCTGGGGTAAAATCTTGTGTCTTTGCAATCCAAATCACGAAGTTCCACTGAGGCAGAGTATAAGGCTCTAGCCAATGCAGCAGCTGATGTTGCATGGAACAAGTTGATATTAAAAGATTTGCAAGTGTTTCTGCTTTAGCATTATGATAATATCTCTACTTTAGCATTATGTTCAAATCCAATGTTTCATACATGGATTAAGCACTTGGAAACTAACTTTCACTTTGTTTGAGAATGGGTTCAGAAATGAGATATGCAAGTGCAGTATATTCCAATTAGTGATCAATTAGCTAATGTATTTACAAAAAGCCTACATGGACCATCATTCTTTCAACACTGTTCCAATCTCAAGTTGGGGTTTCCCAGATAAGATTGAAATGGAGTAATGACAGATGGCATCATCTTGTGTTGTTAGTTAGTAAGGCCAAATGGCATCATCCTGTGTATTGGTCAGTTAGGAGGTTGCTTAATGTGTAAGCTAGCTAGTTTCTATAAATAGTAGATAACTCAGTGTATTCCTTTAGCTTGTGAAATAACAGAAATCATTCATCTCTTTGTGCTTTCTTACATCCTTCAATCTCAATTCTCAAATCCCTATATTTCTTGCTGAACTGTTATGAAATAGATGCCTCAAATATTTCATATTTGGCCAAGATTGAAATCTTTCTATTTTAGCTAATTTCATATATCATATAGGAAGCAAAATTCTACCTTCTCTATGAGTCGTAAGAGTAAATTCTTATCTCATAAATAATACACCTAAAATATCCCCTTCTCTACTGGCTCAATAGATGGCCATTACTTATGCTAGTTTATTACCTGCTCAAAAAGTACAATTTAGGTTTAAATAACTGTAATAGAGCTGTCTTAATTGGTTAGGTATATAACGGTTTTTGAATTTGTGTTTTACCTGGAATGCAGTGCAGGTGCATCAAATATGTAATTTACCTAGAGCGTAGGAACAAATTTAATAAAAGAATTCATAAACCAGTATTTTGGTAATTTTCATAAACCACTTTGAGAAAAGTAAACGAGTACAAAATGATGGAGTAAAAACATGTGAATGGCTAATCCCATTACCAAAGTAATAATCATCAAATGAAGCTTCATAACAACGAAATCAAAACTAAGGACCATAAAGAAGACAAAAGAAAAATAACAACATAGGGGGTGAGTAATTGTATTATCAAAGAATAGAAAGAAGATAGCTAATTATATTGCACACCCTTAAGGTTTGGATTGATTTTCACAATGGGCTATGAAGATTTAATTTTCTCTTAGTAACCAAATTTCACCCGCTTCAGAGAGAACGTCACATTAACTGAGCGAGTAAGGATGACAAAATAACCCCAACCCTCACACAGGTTAAGAATTAATGCAATGAGAAGATATCTCTCACAAAACCACGTCTGGCCGAGGTGATACCTCTGTTAGGCTAGCGTGTTTTCCACCAGAGATTTTTCAGTGTACTCAGAAAACACAAGATGGTACATCACATGTCATAATACAAGTACAGCCACTAAAAACTTTATCTTCTCTCCAATTTTATTATAACATGTGATTTACCGACTTTTGTTTTGAGTACATAAAAATATCTCTCGTTCTCCACACAACATGTGATGGACTCGCATAAAATGATGCGTTGAGCCACAACCATACAACAAAGTGGATGCGCTCAGTTGGACATGCATTGCCCAAAATGGATCTCATGAGCCTAGTTGAACCCATGTATAGGATTCTCTCCCCTCTTTTTTTCCCTCCCCTTCCCTCCCTTCTTATTTGAGCGGTCACGGTTAAGCCATGTCAACATCTTATATTAATTTTTTATAGAAATAGAAAGACAAAGTCGAGAATATGAGAGGAGGAATTGAAAGGGAATGGAAAGAGGAGGGGAGAGAGAATCCTAATCATAGCCTAGAAGGGTTGAATAAGGAAGCTTCAACATGATCTCCAAACCATCCATATATATGCCACAATCACCGATGTAGTTAAGAGTTAATTTTAAATGGACTCATAATTGGTGCCCTTCATCACATCTCCGCATGGTTAACAATTGTTGGCTAAATAAGTGAAATTACGTGGGGTTCAAACTAACCACTAAGGGAGCACTACGCATGCCGTAGTGATTCATCTTCAATCCTATGTTTGACTTTATATAAAGACATGATCATTTACATGAAAATGTAACTATTTCTTCGCCAAGAAACCTATAGCTTGAGATTCATTCTTCCTACAGTTAAATCTAACTTAGGCATTAGAGAGTCTTTGATTCACACCATACCAGTGTGATAAGGTCTCAGTTGTCTTTTCTTTCTTGGTTGTAGGGATACCATAATAATTCTACACTTGTGTGGAATTCGTTCCCGCCATAGTATCAATTTATGCATTTGGCCAAATTGATTGTTTGATCTTTATTAAATTGATAACATGATGAGTGTCAGACTCTTATATGGGCCTAATGTGTAAACCATATCTGCACCACATTGATTAAAACTAGAAGAAAAAAAACCAGAAAAAAAAAAAAAAAAAAAAACCTCCTCAATTAAATGAAGGATTAGATGTTCAAAGAGACAAAAAATGAAAAGTGTTCAATTTCAAAACTTCAAGGTACAATGTAATAAAAGTAGAACCTCAAGACTCATTTTAAAAATCACTGCAAACCTAAAGGGTGCAAAATATAATTAGTCAATAAAAAATACACAACGAAATCAGGAGATAAAACTAATTGGTTGTATGATAAAAGTTAATGTACAGGGGTGATAGATTCATCACCTCATCTTCTTGAGGTCAACAAAAACACATCCGAAATCTTTACGTGACAAATTTTCAACTTTAATGAATTAAATATGGTCTAACCTGCCTTGCCTACTCCGGTAGAAATTAAAGTCAATTCTCCCCAATCTTCTATTCAATTTTTGTTTTTTTTTCCGTAGCTAATTTTCTTTCAAGAACGTTTTGACGACTTACATGAAGATACAGATCGACCAACTTTGACATATGGAAGTACTTTCGGAAGCTCTAAATCTTAATGAGAATACAACGCCAAAAATGCGTGGACTTTTATTTCTTATGCTTTCATATAGTTGTCATTTTCTTTGAAAATATAGTTGAGCTATGTATAGAAATAGAGTGGTGTTATTGACACACTATTTTTTATTTTTCACATTCATTATGTTAATTTTTGTCATTTAATCTTTTTAATTTATTCGATTTGATAACTGAAAATTAAAAAAATATGTGCAAAATAAAAAATAATATGTAAATAACATCACTCTAGATATATACATCTATATATATATATATATATATGAAACAACCGATACAACTCAAGCCATCAACATGTAATATAGGTGGCCATTTTATATTGATTGCTAATTTCTCAGTGTATTGACAAATCAACTCACAGTTTTCAAACTATGTCAACAACGTCTGATTAGAAAAATGAAAATTACTAATTATCCAACCAAACAAGAAGCAAAAGTCAAGATGAACCATTTTTAAACAACTAAAGGTGATATATAACCCACCTATTATTTGAGTCGGCCCGATCTGACCTTAAAAGAATTTAAAGTTGGCACTTTGTCGAGAAAAAGATTGGACACAAATTATTTGTTAACTTTTCGTTGAAGACTCATGTTTTTCTTGTTATGATCGACAATATTGCATGACAACCATATATATAGCGTGAAAATGACCTGCGTAGAAAGAGGGACCGAATCAACTATCTTATTTCTTACCAGAACAAAATTAATTGGAGAAAATAAAACAAATATTATATATATGATATAACACTCTGTATGCACCAACTCCTTGGTCTACTCGTCATTTGTATTTTGAATAAGAAAAATGCTCAACTACGAATTGCTCCTCAGTCATCTTTGTTTTTTTTTTTATTACAAGCGAGACATTAATTTAGGATTTGGATTCTTGCCGGATCCCCTTCCTGGGGATCCTAATGATCAATGCACGTGGAATGTTGATAAAAAATCGTGCGGTTACAATTTTTTTATTTTTTATATTTTTTACTCAAAATGAGGCTGCTTTACTTTTAAAAATATAAAAAACGTTTAATTGTGACCGCACAATTTTTTATCAACAGTCCACGTGCGTTGATCCTTAAAATCCCCAAGGAGGGGATCCGGCGAGGATCCAAATCCTTTAATTTACCCTTGAGGAAAGAGCAAACAAAATTCACATATATCGATGCATAATCGAAGATCCCATATCCTCATAATAATTAAGAAAGAAAAGCCCAATAATTGAAGAATTCTACTCTTATTGTGGAGTATAGTAATACAGACAATATTATCCCAACTGTTTTTGTGATCTAACGTACGTTAGATAAAAAAAAAAAATTAAAAAAAAAAATTTTAAAAAAAAAGTTAGGTTAGAGCGGCACCATATCAGGGCCATCTCTGAGATTTCGGGGACCTTGTGCGAAAATTATAAAAGACCTCATCCTTAAGATAGTTTTAAAAAAGGTATAACAAAGTATTGATGTTAGAAAACAGTCACTTAAATCAAAATAAACTTTAACACTCATTGATTGCAAGTATACAAATATCATTAATTACAAGTAAAAAGCTACAAACATAACCTTAACTAAATAATCAAAAGTAGTTCGATCTTAAACAACCAAACATGAAAAATAAAAAAATAGAAAAGAAAAAAAAAACTTCAAAACTCTAACTCTAAAGTTTTACTTGAATATATAACATTTTTATATAATAAATTTGAAAAACCATCATTTTTAGGGTGTTATTATTGACAATTAGAATATCTCATTGTACTCCAATTTTTTATATTGAGTAATGCTAAGGAAACTAAATTTGTAGACAAAATTTTGTAAATTAAATGACATGTAAGTTGATGATTATATTATTACTTAAGCGTTGATAAACGTGCTCATTTACTATTGATGGCATCATTTAGTTTAAAATTTTAGTCTACCTAGTATTACCCTTTTATATTTAGAAAGGAAAAAAAAAATTACTTTTATAAAGAATGCACAATGAGATTTTAATGTGCTAACAAAAGAATATTTTTAAAATATAGAACATTATTACATAATATTAGATGGAAAATTTTTTGGGGCCCCTTCAAATTTGAAGTCTTGTGTGACTCATATTTCGCTACCTCTTCCTCCCATGCCCCTCTGCACCATATTATAGTTACAATACAAAAATGCTACAATTTTACTTAAAAGTAACACTTGAAGAGTTCAATTGGAGGGAAAAAAAATCTCTCAATTCATTTGTCATGTCCAAATTGATTCTCAGTTGAAAATTTTCGTTGATTCCTTTGTACCGAATCATCTCTTTGCTGTATTCATTGGCCAGATTTTGCCTTCACTTGCAGCCTTCTCTGAAGAAATCCGGCTCGCAAAGCTAGAGTGTCCATCTAAAGTATTGCGTTTGAAGTTTTTTTTTTTTTTATATTTTTATTTTATGTTTGGTTATTTATCTGAAGCGTAGTCTTATAAAAGACTTGTATACATACAAATACGGCAGCTTTGCTCAGACTCCGAGGAGATCTTTCTCAGTTAGCCGAATCTTCTCGAGCTTGAAGCTCCGATATAGATATGCGGTAAAGAACTAAGGTTTTTAATTGATTTGTGCATTGAAAGTTTTGGTTTTTCGCTTCGGATGAATTGAAAAGTTGCTTCTTTGACTTTGTTTACATGATGTTTTGCTTTCGCGTTAGAATACTAGCGCAGGCCAATGTATTAGTGGCACGTTTTGAAGACTGAAACCATAATATGTCAAAAATGTTTACGGTAAGTTGATGGCAGGGATAAGAGTGTCGGTAATGTACTTCAGTAATAACCCTAATTTCTTTAGCCTTTTACAGCAAGCTAGCCATAAGGAATGCGATACTCGATACTCGATTCTCAATTTTCAGCAAGCAACGCATAATCAGAAGATGTGAAAGGCCTAATTAAAAATTAATCGTATAATATGTTATGGATAATACTTGCATCCCCCAATGTGGTAGATGCCTACATATCTTCCTACTTGAGAATACCTTATCTTGACCGAATAAAATCAACAATCGGAACCATTCAATTTATTAATCTTCATTTGAAGATTATTTCTACAAAAAATCATTCGAATTTAATATCGTATAATCACCCAAACACATCCAATAAATGGACGGTTTATTATGAACATATTACTTAGTACCTACTCCGTCGATTTGTTCTAATCATTTGAATGATTAAATAATCTCCAATTGAAATGATTTTTTGTAGGGGTGATCTTCAAATGAATTGAAGATTAAGAAATTGAATGGTTCCAATTAAGAAATTTATATGGTCAAGATATGTTATTCGTAAACGGGAATGAGCTCATCCCAAAATGGGGAATGAGCACATCCGCAAAGAGGAGAATGCAAGTTTATCCATATATTATTGATTGAATTTCGTATAATGATTTTTGTAAGACCAACACAGCACATATCATTTGAACATGTCACTACCGTAAGGCCTTTAGCTGCTGTAATAATTTTAGAAGAAATTATATGATACATGAAACTAATCAAATATGTTCTTAACAAGAAAAGAATTGTGCATGACATCATGGCTTAGGCAGTACCTGATTTGGGATCAATGATGATGAAATTCGGATCGGGAAATGTCATGGATTTTTTTACATCAACAATGTGAGAAGTGTGATACTTTATTGACTGCGACTGCGTAATTTAATACCCATAATATTTCCCAAAAAAAATCAAGTAATCAAATACTAATACAGTTGTATATTGGCACAACGTGAAAAAGGTTCCAAAACCAATTCAAATCTCAAACATTTGCTCACTCTCCAAGCGTTCTCAAAATCCAGCCCGTTTGTGGCTTACAACTAACTTACGCCGGTGACATTTGCCTGTTGATCCGTTGTCGAAATTGAAGCTAAAGAATCAATTATGAACTTTCTAAGTTTGCACAAAAAAATTAGTTTATAAAATTTAGTTTTCCTAACATTATTAAAAAATCTAATTAATTATTAGGGAATAAGAGATCCTCTCCGGATCCCTTCCACCAAATTCATCAAGTTCGGGAATCCAGGCCGTTGAAATTTGATCTAACGGCTACAAACAGAGGAGTTCCTTTAATGATGCGAGATTTACTTGACACTCAAATTAAACCCTCGTTTGACAATTGTAGTAGAATGGATAAGTGAGGGATCGTTCTAGACCGGGGATTAGGAGGGCTTGCTAAAACCTTCTAAATTGACTTAAAAACATAAAAACTAAATTAAAATACTCTTAACAAGACTACTATGACTCAGAATGGCTTTGAAAAACTCAAATTGTCTAAAACAATCAAATTGACTCAAATAGAAGCTAGAACTTGATTTAGACGAATTTGCAAGTGTTTATGACTCCAAAAGCTTAAAGATACAAAAATAAAACAAATACGAATGATTAAGACTCAACGAAATATGGGGGAAATGTATTTGGACGATATTAAATTAAAAAGACAGAATATAATTAAAGGCAAAATGTAAATATGAATGTGATGAAAATATGGATGATGGAATAGCCAAGGGGTTCTTCTCCACACATGTTACACTTGCATACAAAATTGATTCTCAGTTGGTCTTTCGATAAGTTGTGAAACTCAATGCTCCAAGTTAATTAGATCCGCTTAGATTAACTTTCAGATTTCCCTAAATTCGTTGGATTGAATGGAATACGCATTACAACCAAATTATTCTTAATCAAAGTCCCTAACTATAGAATACGCATGATAGAGACATTCAACAAAGATCATTAAGTTCAACGGAAATCATAAACATCGACGAGGCATTCGTTACTATGGAATACGCATGAAACTTATGCCAAGAATTTGTTTAACGCGATTGTTTATAAGCAACCTCCACTACTTGTGAATATAAGTTCATAACGATTAGGTGAAATTCACTTATATTCTAGCGTCATATTTATGCATGAAAATTAAGCTTGCAATCTCAATGAACATACATAAATAAGTTATCAATCAAACAGTTAAACGAATTGAATCCACAACTTATGAAATTCCAATCAAACGTAATCAATTCAAATTGCAAATATAAACATAGTTTCGAATCACCCCCTAGCTAAAGGGGGTTTAGTTCCTCATAACTTTGAAATCAAAGAAACACCTAAACATTCCAACAACTCAAACTGAATTGTATGAACGTTTAGGCACTCTTCTCTTCCATTACAAAACAAAGAAAATTGAATTTAAACATTGAAATCAAAGAAACACCTAAACATTCCAACAACTCAAACTTGAATTGTATGAACGTTTAGGCACTCTTCTCTTCTTCGTTGTTGTAGCACAAGGTCTAGGGTGAGTTTTTGGGGGATGAGGAGTGGTTGGAGTGGTTGGAATGAAGAGAAAATATGCAGAAAATGAAGGGATATGCACGGCAAGAATGGAGGTATTTGTGGTGTGTTGTGTATGAAAATGAGATGTGAATTTCCTTGGGAGTGAATGAATGACTAGGGTATTTATAGGGGTAGTGGAGGGAACATATGGCTGTTTGTTTAAGCATTTGTGTGGAGGAATGATGGAAAAACATGGTGGAAAGCTGGAATGTGGAATGGTGCCCACGGCAAAGTGTTTTGGGGATGGTTCTTTGTGGTTGTGATGCATGTGATTGCATGTGTTGATTGCTAAGATATGTGGTGATGATAAGATAAGTGTATGATATTATAAGTGGTGAATGAAGGAGTGGAATGTTGGAATGTTATGCACGACTAAGGATATAGGAAAGGTTTAAATATCCTAAAACTAAAGGGAACAAGGTTCCAACACTTTGGTCTTCAATTAGGTTTTCAATTTCGTCCAACACTTTGGCTCCAAGCATAAGCTATCCATCCTTAGCCCAAAAGTGCTCCAAAAGTCTCCAAAATGCATCTTTTTGCTCCTTTAGCCCTTTCGGCCTACAAACACACGAAAATAGCTTAAAGTACTAAAATAACTAAAGAAACATAACGTAAATGCACGAGAACAAGCCATTTAAGTCGCATGAATATGCTCCTATCAAATACCCCCACACTTATCTTTTGCTAGTCCTCGAGCAAAACAAAACAAAAGAAACCAGAAACAAAACAAAACGAACAAGTAAAACACAACCTAAACCTTCCAACAAACGTCTCAGGGATTTCCAAAGCACATGACAAGTTAAAAATCATTATTCCCACAGATTTTAGCCATCTTTACACTTAAGTACATTCTTAATCATAGTCACCACATACTAGTTCACAATTAAGCATTTAAAACACATTTCGAATGTAGTAACATGCCTTAGAGAATTTGCTCAAATCCTTACAAGATATACTCTCGTTTTTCACACAGATTTTCTGACTACACACCCTACACTAGGTATATGTGAGAAGATTGATGTAAACATAAAAATGAACACTCACATAAATGTATTTCAAAGGAAGCAATTTCTGGAGTTAATAATCAAGTTTAGATATGATCTCATGAATGGAATGCTACTACTTAGACGCGAGAACCAGTGACACCATATGCTCATACCAAGTTCAAACTCCACAAATTGAAACACATAACACTCAAGATTGAAGTCACGGGTTGTAATGGGGCTTGGGGCGTGTGGATAACAACGAAGGGATATGGAAAACAAAGGTTCTTAAAGAAATAGTGAGCAAGGCAATTGAATCAACTTAGAATTCACTTTTGAATGAAAACTCAACTTTGGAACAAAAAGGGAGACAATTTAGGGCCAGAATTGGTGCTTTGAGCCCTTTCTTCAATCACTCAATTTTTTTTTTTTTTTTTTTGAAACTCAAAACATACTTAAGAACAAGCATTCCTTCCCCCACACTTATTTTCTTGCATAATGTAACTCAAAAGGAATTTATTTAAGTCATGCTCACTATCTTTTAAGAACAAGGGTAAGGACGGTCATATTCTAGGTTAGGTGAAGATAAAGTGGGTTAACAAAGAACATGGGTTAACATGGCTCAACGGGGGTAAAACTTGCAACATATACGAAATATGGGAAGCGAGGCTATTTGGCTATGGTGGCAACTACACAACTTCATCTTGATATATGTTATGCAAATCAATAACATGCTTTGAATGAAATGGGCATGAGTTCTAGCATTTGGAACTATATGATGAAACGCCTTCTAAGTAGTAACCAAGCAAAGAATAATGAGATCATGCAACGATTTTAGAAAACAAGAAATCACAGATTATACTCTCCAAAGAACGTTATAGGCTCAAGTCTCTCAGGGTTGTAGCATTTGTTTGAGTTCCTTCCTTCAGGCATGTTACAAAAACTAAATTTTCTTTTATGATTGCATGTGAAGTCATACATTATAACCATAACCAAGCATATACCAAGAGTAAATCAAACTTTTCTCTAAGTTTATAACTCTTTTTAACAGTCATGCAATTACAAACCAAATCCTTATCATTGTGTTGGAAGGTATCCTAAGATACAAACACACACACAAAAACAACTTTAAAACAACTCTTTTTGGGTTTTTCAAAACAATTTTTCAAATTTTTATGGGATTTTCGAATTTTTAAGACAAAACACACTAAAACAGTTTTAAAACAGTGAGAAACAACATGTGAAGTGATAGGTGATAAAATCCAACGAATTTGCATCAAATATACTTAGTTACCCCCCCCCCCCCCCCCACACTTAAATCAAACATTGTCCTCAATGTTTTAAGCATAGAATCACACAAAGCATAAGTAAATACACAAAAAGCACTTAAACATACTAAACATGGCAGAATGTAATTAACAAAGAGAAGAGTTTAGAGACGCAAATCTGGTTATAGAGTGTAAATTCCATCTTCTCCTTGGTAATTGCATTGAGGCTTTGATCTTTGTGATTCCACAGGCTTACTCTTGAACTGGTTTCTGCCCATCGTTGATTTTCCTTTGTGCTACTTCTTGAACTGGGCAGCATGATGGTTCATTTGGTCTCCCCCGAAGGTCTGAGCTTACCCCTTTGGTCTGTTTCTTTGTTCAATCTTTCCAATTCGTATTGAAAAGGGTTGGAGGATAACTCAGCCTATGTTTGTCTCCACATACTTCAATGTATCATTTTCACTTGCCTTACTCGCTCCCCTTTGCAGAAGTGGTCCCTTCTCCGGAAGTGTATCAACCGTTGAAGATGACTACTCGAGAGCAACGCTAGGTAAGCAATCAGGAATAGATTCCAGGCAGTTGGCTCCAGATCGGAAGACTGACTCCAAGTGCCGGCTGATTGCTTCTTTTACTTTGTCATGCGAGTAAGAACAAGGACAAAGAAAAAGACAGGGAAAGAGCATGATATGAGATACTTTTGCTTTTGACCTTGATGATATGAGATACCTTTGCTTTTGAAGAAGCGGTGAATGAATCAGCACATGTATTTGTTGTGCTGTTTCCTCCTGGGTCATTTGTACTCCAGGCATCTGGTATCATCTTTGGGGAAGAAGAAAGAATTGAGTATTTCGAAAGGCTTTGCTGGGAGTGCGCCCTCAGAGGTGAGGGAGAGTTGGGCATTTTCTTCAGGTTTGCCCTGCCATAAAAGACGAAGGTCGACATATATAGAGATAATATCAAGTGGTGGTACTTTTTACCTTTGTCGACAAACGTTTTGATCCCGCAAATCCGGCTTTTTGAAATAGTGGCGCCTCTTCGATCTCTGAACATGCCTCTTCGATTTCTGAGCAGGCGCCCCTTCGATTTCTGAACGACACGTGGTAGTGCAGATGCGGCTCCTTTTGACAAAGCTGCACGCGTCTTCTGAAAAGCAGAGAAAGCGTCGCCGAACTTTGCGCTTGTCGGCTAAAGATGTGTAGTTGTGATGATGGCCTCCACGTGTTGTCTGAAAAGAAGAAATCTTTTGACAAAGTTGAACGCGCCTTCTGAAAAGCCGAGAAAGCGTCGCCTAAATTACGCCGGAAATTCCGGCTTTTTTGAATTGGTGGACGCGTCGCCTTGGCTTTTTTATTGAGCTATCGATCACCACAACAAACACACTCTGAAGAAAATCGACTCCGGCCCTTTGAAATTTAACTTCATCCCTTCTCTTTGAACACTTTTGAAAAATGGCAAACTCATCGAACCTTAGCTTGGAATTGAGCCTTAGCAGTGATACGGGCGCGCCGCGTCAAGGTAACGTATGGCGCCCTTCTTTCTTTTCTTCTAACGGTCCTCTCACAGGTGAAGACTCCGTGATGCAGGACGCCACAACAGCTACAATAGTAGCTAGGAACCTCCTCACTCCGAAAGATAGTAGGCTGCTGTCAGGACGGTCCGATGAGTTGGCCGTTCAAGAGTCCCTCGCACTTAGTGTTCAGTGTGCGAGTTCTGTGTCCAACATGGGCCAACGCCTGCTTGCCCGCTCCCGTCAGGTGGAATCATTGATGGCAGAGGTGGAAAGTCTCAAGCAGGAGATCCAGCAGCTGAAGTATGAGAATAGAAGTTTGCACGTGCTTGCAAACAACTATTCGACGGGCATGAAGAGGAAGCTTGATGAGCTGCAAGAGTCTGAAGGTCGGATTCACAGTGACCGTCAAAGGTTCTCGTCTTTCCTCCAGAGGCACCTTTTTCCTGGCTCATCCAGCGCTTGGCCAAGTATTGAGGCCTGGAATGCTTTATCTTCGATGCCTCCTACTCCTACGCCTTCCGCTCCGACGCCTTCTGTTTCTACACCTTCCGCTTCAAGAGTAAAGCCACGTAGTGGGGCCTCAAGCAAACAACCTTTGTGAAGCACCATCTTTCTTTGTTTAGCCGTGCCTATCAATAAATCAAACATTTTCTCAATGTTACAATCATAGACTCACACAATTAATAAACAAACAAACAATAACAACTAAACAACCTAACAAGGCAGAAACGAAATAGCAACAAAGAGAAGAGTTTTTTAGGAATCTGGATTTGGAGTGCTTTCTAAGTCTTCCTTTGTTGAATGCATGGGTTGCCTCCCAAGTAGCGCTTTCTTTTACGTCTTGCAGCCGGACGGTACCTCCGTTTAAGCTTGACTAGGTTCCACGGCATGGAGGGGTACCTCCTCCACGACATGCTCCTCAAACATCTCGTAATAGGGCTTCAATCGATGCCCATTCACTTTGAATTCTTGCTGCGTCCTTGAACTTTTGATTTGCACTGCACCATGAGGGAAAACATTAGTAACAACAAACGGGCCAATCCATTTAGAACGCAACTTACCAGGAAACAAACGTAGGCGAGAGTTGAAAAGTAACACTTTCTGCCCAACTGTGAAGGTCTTGGTTCGAATCATTTTATCATGGAATGCTTTGGTCTTGGCTTTGTACATCCGGGCATTCTCATAGGCTTCATTCCGAATCTCCTCAAGTTCATTCAATTGGAGCTTCCTATGAACTCCCGCTGCATCTATGTCCATGTTGAAAGTCTTCACGGCCCAATGTGCCTTGTGCTCTAACTCTACGGGCAAATGACATGGCTTACCATAGACGAGCCGAAAAGGTGACATCCCAATGGGTGTTTTGTATGCCGTACGATATGCCCACAGTGCATCATCTAAACGTAAGCTCCAATCCCTCCTTGTTGGTCCAACGGTCTTCTCCAAAATTTGTTTGATTTCTCGGTTAGACACCTCGGCTTGGCCATTTGTTTGAGGATGGTAAGGTGTGGAGACCTTATGGTTGACATGGTACTTTCTTAGCAACGCCTCAATGGTCCGATTGCAAAAGTGAGACCCTCCATCACTTATGATTACTCTCGGCATTCCAAACCTAGCAAAAATGTTAGTTTTCACGAAATCTGCAACCACCTTAGAATCGTTAGTACGGGTGGCTTTTGCTTCCACCCATTTAGAAACATAATCAACGGCTAGCAAGATATAAGTGAAACCATAAGATGGAGGGAAAGGGCCCATGAAATCAATGCCCCAAACATCAAAAATTTCAACATTAAAGACAGGGGTTTGCGGCATTTGGTCCTTGGTACCTATGTTACCCATTCGTTGGCAACGATCACAAGACATACAAAAGGTTCTAGCATCCCTAAATATAGTCGGCCAATAAAAACCACACTCTAGAACCTTGAGGGCAGTGCGTTGTGTTCCAAAATGACCACCACATGCATATGTGTGACAAAAGCTTAGAATTGAGTGAAATTCAGAATCATGCACACATCTACGTACAATTTGATCTGAGCAATACTTCCACAAATAAGGGTCATCCCAAACATAGAAACGTGCATCATTTTTAAGCTTATCACGTTGGTGCTTGTTTAGTTCATTTGGAATTTGTTTAGCCACCAAGTAATTCACTAAATCTGCATACCATGGTTCACTTACCTCAATGGATAGCAGCTGCTCATCGGGAAACGTTTCAGGGATAGGTACGGCATGTTCATGCTCCTCGTGGATCATTCGGCTTAAATGGTCAGCCACTACATTCTCGCTTCCTTTTTTATCCCGGATTTCAATATCAAATTCTTGAAGAAGAAGAATCCAACGGATAAGCCTCGGCTTTGCTTCCTTTTTCGTGAGCAAGTACCTCAAAGCTGCATGATCAGAATAAACGATTACTTTAGTACCAATTAAATATGAACGGAATTTATCTAAAGCAAAAACCACAGCTAGAAGTTCTTTTTCCGTCGTGGAGTAGTTCAATTGGGCATCATTGAGAGTCCGAGAGGCATAGTATATGACATGCGGCCGCTTGTCTCTTCTTTGTCCTAGAACAGCTCCTAATGCATAGTCGGATGCATCGCACATGAGCTCGAACGGAAGGCTCCAATCTGGAGGTACAATAATGGGGGCCGAGACTAGCTTCTCCTTGAGTTGGTTAAATGCCGAATTACACTCTTCATCAAACTTGAATGGCACATCTTTTTGAAGCAATCGGCAAAGAGGGTTGGACATCTTGGAGAAGTCCTTGATAAAACGCCTATAGAACCCTGCATGGCCAAGAAACGAACGTACCTCTCTAACCGAAGTAGGAGAGGGTAAGTGACGTACAAGGTCTATTTTCGATTTATCTACTTCAATTCCTTTTTCTGAAACAATATGTCCTAAAACTATACCTTGTTTCACCATAAAGTGACATTTCTCCCAATTCAAGACAAGGTTAGTTTCAACACATCGTTTCAAAATTAAGGTCAGATTATCCAAGCAATTATCAAATGAACTCCCAAATACACTGAAATCATCCATGAAAACCTCAATGATCTTTTCAACAAAATCGGAAAATATACTTACCATACACCTTTGGAAAGTGGCCGGTGCATTGCATAAGCCAAATGGCATGCGACGATAAGCAAATGTTCCAAAGGGACATGTGAATGTGGTCTTCTCTTGATCATCCGGGGTTATCACAATTTGGTTATATCCAGAGTATCCATCAAGAAAACAGTAAAAAGCATGACCGGCTAACCTTTCGAGCATCTGGTCGATGAATGGCAAAGGAAAGTGATCTTTCCTAGTCATGGCATTTAGCTTCCGGTAATCGATACATACTCGCCATCCAGTCTGAATGCGTGTAGGCACGAGCTCATTCTCATCATTCTTGATAACAGTTACTCCGGACTTCTTGGGAACGACTTGAACTGGAGAGACCCAACGGCTATCGGAGATAGGGTAGATCACTCCGCAATCCAAAAGCTTGATTATTTCCTTCTTCACCACTTCCATCATCGGAGGGTTGAGACGGCGTTGAGCCTCTCGAGTTGGTTTAGCCCCCTCCTCAAGAAGTATACGGTGCATGCATGTGGTAGGGCTTATTCCTTTAATGTCGGCCAAAGTCCACCCTATGGCCGTTTTGTGCTCTCGCAGCACCCTCACAAGCTTCTCCTCCTCCATTGCCGTGAGACTTGATGAAATGATGACGGGCAATGTTTCGCCTTTTCCCAAAAACACATACTTCAAATGGTCCGGCAACGGCTTAAGTTCAAGCGATGGTGCCTGAACAACAGAAGGTAGCATCTTAGTGGAAACTGAATTTGAAAGTGAGAGTGGAACCTTACCATATTGTTGTGGCAATGACTCAAGGGCTGCCACAACCTCAATTATTTCTTCACTAGAACCCATTGCAAAGAATTCCTCCTCCTTGTTGTGGCCTTGCATTGGCCCAAATCCTTCATTTTTGCGCTCTATGGCCTTAGTGATGGTTGTTTCCAGGGCGTCCTCGTTCAATTCTTCAAGGTATACCTGCGCCAAAGAATCGATAACATCAATGGAAAAACAAGAATGGTCATCAACGGGATATCTCATAGTTTCAGAAATATTAAAATCAATCACTTCCCCATCGAATTCCATTGTCAAGGTGCCTTTGTATACATCAATCTTCGTTCGGGCTGTCTTCATGAATGGCCTACCAAGGAGAATCGGCAAAGATGTAGAATGGGCTGAATCCTCCATGTCTAGGATGTAGAAATCAGCCGGAAAAATTAAATGGTTCACCTGCACAAGCACATCTTCCAAAACTCCTTTTGGATACGCGTTAGAACGATCGGCCAATTGTATAATTACACCATCTTGTTTTAATTCACCCAAATTCATAGATGCATAAATAGAATAAGGCATGACATTTATGGATGCACCTAAATCAAGCATGGCATGTTCAAAACGATTATGTCCAATCACACAAGGAATCGTGAAACTACCGGGGTCTTTGCACTTGGTAGGCAGTTTACGTTGCAAAACAGCGGACACATTCTCGCTTACCTTCACTACCTCTTTGTTTGCCCTTCTTCTCTTTGTATTGCATAGGTCCTTGAGGAATTTAGCATACTTTGGAACCTGTTTGATTGCATCGAGAAGCGGTATGTTCACTTGCACCTTCCGGAACGTTTCAAGAATGTCCTTCTCGCTTTCTTCCTTTTTTTCTTGCATGAACCTGCGAGGAAAAGGTACATTGGGCAGATTAGGACGTGAAGTACATGAATTTGAACTTAAATTACCTGATTTGGCCGAGTTAGGGTGATCTGCCTCAGGTTGTGTCGTCTCTTCATCTACTTTCTGGGCAGATTTGGGATTGTTTGGCTCGGTCCCAACTTCTTTTCCACCCCTTAGGGTGATGGCCTTGGCGGATTCGAATCATCCCTTTGGATTGACTGTGGTTGAGCTAGGAAGCTTTCCTTGCTCTCTAATCTGTCCAAGGAACTCAGAAATCTGCCCTATTTGTTTCTTCATATCCGTCATCTCCTTCTCGTTATTTGCTATCCGGTTGTTCTGATTTTGCAACCCCTGCGAAATAGAGGTTAGTAATTGCATAGCTTGATCACTTTCCAAGGACGTACCTGAATGAGATGATGCCGACGGTTGTTGGGGTTGTTGAGGTTGTTGGGGTGCATACGGCTTGGAATAAAAACCAGGGGGGTTTGGCCTAAATCCTCCTTGTTGGGCAGCTTGTTGTGGCTCCCTCCATTTGAAGTTTGGATGGTCCCTCCATCCGGCATTGTAAGTGTTCGAGTATGGGTTGTTTTGATTCTGTCCTTGGAAACCAATTGCATTGGCAGATTCCCACCCACCATTCTCGATTAGTTGAGGGCACTTGTCGGATGGATGCCCTTGAATTAAGCACACGCCACAAACTTGGTGTTCTTGTGCTTTTGGACCAATCACAACCTGAGAAACAAGAGAAGTAAGATTAGCAAGTTGTGATTGAATTTCAGAAATAGCACTCACCTCATTTACACTTTGTTGTCGTGGGGCTTCCCTTTGACCCACTCCTTCATATTGTTGAGCGTTGAGCGCTCGGTTGGCTATGAGAATCTTGGCATCCCTTGGTGTTTTGTCCACCAATGCTCCTCCTGCTGATGCATCAAGCATTTGACGTTCGATAGGAAGGAGGCCCTCATAGAAATATTGAAGGAGAAGTTCCTCCTTCATTTGATGTTGAGGACATGAAGCTACAAGGCCCTTGAAGCGCTCATAATAAGCCGGGAATGTCTCGCCATGATTCTGTTGAATACCACTAATTTTCTTCCGTAGGAGAATCACTCTCGAAGTAGGGAAGAATTTCTCCAAGAAAGCACGCTTCATACTCTCCCACGAAGTCACAGTTCCCGGGGCTAGTTCGTAGAGCCAATCTTTGGCCTTGTCCATAAGTGAAAATGGAAAGGCCTTCATCTTCAATATACTCCCATCCACATTGACGGGGGTCATGCTCGAACAAACCACCTCAAACTCCTTCAAGTGTTTGTTGGGGTCTTCCATAGACAAGCCATGGAACTTCGGAATATGGTGTAACAAACTGGATTTGAGTTCAAATTCCTCAGTCTTCCCCTCTGCAGCCGTGGGGTATTGGATACAAAGAGGCAATGCATTATCCAAACCCGAGGCCGAAAGCTCCTTGATGGTTCTATTATCTGCTGCCATGGCTTGTTCTTCTTCAAAAATCTGATCTGTGGGCTTTTCTTCTACACCTACTTCGTCTTCTTCAAGCCCAGGTTGTGGTGGAGGTTATGGTGGCTCTTGTTGACTCCTCGTTCTCCTCAAAGTGCGTTCAAAATCACCGTCAAAGTCGGAGATGTTCTCTATAATAGGCCGAGAGCTACGAGTCATACACAGTACCTAAAAAACAAGGAAACAAACAAACTAAGAATCTGAAATAAGAATGCACGAAAAACAAAAAAATATAAAAATAAAGACAAAGGATTAGCAAAGTTGCTAATCCCCGGCAACGGCGCCAAAATTTGATGCGAGATTTACTTGACACTCAAATTAAACCCTCGTTTGACAATTGTAGTAGAATGGATAAGTGAGGGATCGTTCTAGACCGGGGATTAGGAGGGCTTGCTAAAACCTTCTAAATTGACTTAAAAACATAAAAACTAAATTAAAATACTCTTAACAAGACTACTATGACTCAGAATGGCTTTGAAAAACTCAAATTGTCTAAAACAATCAAATTGACTCAAATAGAAGCTAGAACTTGATTTAGACGAATTTGCAAGTGTTTATGACTCCAAAAGCTTAAAGATACAAAAATAAAACAAATACGAATGATTAAGACTCAACGAAATATGGGGGAAATGTGTTTGGACGATATTAAATTAAAAAGACAGAATATAATTAAAGGCAAAATGTAAATATGAATGTGATGAAAATATGGATGATGGAATAGCCAAGGGGTTCTTCTCCACACATGTTACACTTGCATACAAAATTGATTCTCAGTTGGTCTTTCGATAAGTTGTGAAACTCAATGCTCCAAGTTAATTAGATCCGCTTAGATTAACTTTCAGATTTCCCTAAATTCGTTGGATTGAATGGAATACGCATTACAACCAAATTATTCTTAATCAAAGTCCCTAACTATAGAATACGCATGATAGAGACATTCAACAAAGATCATTAAGTTCAACGGAAATCATAAACATCGACGAGGCATTCGTTACTATGGAATACGCATGAAACTTATGCCAAGAATTCGTTTAACGCGATTGTTTATAAGCAACCTCCACTACTTGTGAATATAAGTTCATAACGATTAGGTGAAATTCACTTATATTCTAGCGTCATATTTATGCATGAAAATTAAGCTTGCAATCTCAATGAACATACATAAATAAGTTATCAATCAAACAGTTAAACGAATTGAATCCACAACTTATGAAATTCCAACCAAACGTAATCAATTCAAATTGCAAATATAAACATAGTTTCGAATCACCCCCTAGCTAAAGGGGGTTTAGTTCCTCATAACTTTGAAATCAAAGAAACACCTAAACATTCCAACAACTCAAACTTGAATTGTATGAACGTTTAGGCACTCTTCTCTTCTTCGTTGTTGTAGCACAAGGTCTAAGGTGAGTTTTTGGGGGATGAGGAGTGGTTGGAGTGGTTGGAATGAAGAGAAAATATGCAGAAAATGAAGGGATATGCACGGCAAGAATGGAGGTATTTGTGGTGTGTTGTGTATGAAAATGAGATGTGAATTTCCTTGGGAGTGAATGAATGACTAGGGTATTTATAGGGGTAGTGGAGGGAACATATGGCTGTTTGTTTAAGCATTTGTGTGGAGGAATGATGGAAATGCAAGGTGGAAAGCTGGAAATGTGAGTGAAGGCCACGACAAGGGTGAATGGTGCTGTTTTGTGTGTGAATGATTGTTGTTTTGCATGTGACATTGTTTGTGGAATGTAAGATGGATAGGGTGAATGATTATGTGTGAATGCATGTGACTTGTGGCTGCAAAGAGAAAGAGAAAAGCTGGAATGTGTTGATGTGTATTGCACGGCAAAGGGGGGTGGGGTGAGAAATGATGGCATGAAAGTGAAGGGATTAGTGGTGCATGTGCATGTGTTTTAGGTTGTTGTTGTGATAAGTGATAAATGAATGATATGTTAAGTGATAAATGAATGATATGTGGTGAGTGATAAGTGAATGGAAGTGATAAGTGAATGGTTTGATAAGTGATAAATGAATGATATGTGGTGATGATAAGATAAGTGTATGATATGATAAGTGGTGAATGAAGGAGTGGAATGTTGGAATGTTATGCACGACTAAGGATATAGGAAAGGTTTAAATATCCTAAAACTAAAGGGAACAAGGTTCCAACACTTTGGTCTTCAATTAGGTTTTCAATTTCGTCCAACACTTTGGCTCCAAGCATAAGCTATCCATCCTTAGCCCAAAAGTGCTCCAAAAGTCTCCAAAATGCATCTTTTTGCTCCTTTAGCCCTTTCGGCCTACAAACACACGAAAATAGCTTAAAGTACTAAAATAACTAAAGAAACATAACGTAAATGCACGAGAACAAGCCATTTAAGTCGCATGAATATGCTCCTATCAAATACCCCCACACTTATCTTTTGCTAGTCCTCGAGCAAAACAAAACAAAAGAAACCAGAAACAAAACAAAACGAACAAGTAAAACACAACCTAAACCTTCCAACAAACGTCTCAGGGATTTCCAAAGCACATGACAAGTTAAAAATCATTATTCCCACAGATTTTAGCCATCTTTACACTTAAGTACATTCTTAATCATAGTCACCACATACTAGTTCACAATTAAGCATTTAAAACACATTTCGAATGTAGTAACATGCCTTAGAGAATTTGCTCAAATCCTTACAAGATATACTCTCGTTTTTCACATAGATTTTCTGACTACACACCCTACACTAGGTATATGTGAGAAGATTGATGTAAACATAAAAATGAACACTCACATAAATGTATTTCAAAGGAAGCAATTTCTGGAGTTAATAATCAAGTTTAGATATGATCTCATGAATGGAATGCTACTACTTAGACGCGAGAACCAGTGACACCATATGCTCATACCAAGTTCAAACTCCACAAATTGAAACACATAACACTCAAGATTGAAGTCACGGGTTGTAATGGGGCTTGGGGCGTGTGGATAACAACGAAGGGATATGGAAAACAAAGGTTCTTAAAGAAATAGTGAGCAAGGCAATTGAATCAACTTAGAATTCACTTTTGAATGAAAACTCAACTTTGGAACAAAAAGGGAGACAATTTAGGGCCAGAATATGCTGGAATGATGAAGGGGATACACGACAAAGGTGTCAATGGTGCTAAAAATGCATGTGAATGCATGCTGGAATTGCATAAGCAAGCTGGAAATGGGAGTGAATGCCACGGGTTAGGGTGTGGGATGAGTGTTTTGTGGTGCAATGATGAAGGATGCATGAGGAATGGATGCAATGATGAAGGAATAATCTGAAAATGCATGTGAATGCATGCTGGAAATGGGAGTGAATGCCACGGGTTAGGGTTGTTTGTTTGATGATAATGCATGTGATGGGTGGGAACAAAGGGGGAAACATGGCACAAGGGTGCTTGAGTGAATGATTGAATGTGCATGTGGAATTAGAGAATGAGTGGTGTGTAATGATGAAGTGAATGCATGTGGAAATGCAAGGTGGAAAGCTGGAAATGTGAGTGAAGGCCACGGCAAGGGTGAATGGTGCTGTTTTGTGTGTGAATGATTGTTGTTTTGCATGTGACATTGTTTATGGAATGTAAGATGGATAGGGTGAATGATTATGTGTGAATGCATGTGACTTGTGGCTGCAAAGAGAAGGAGAAAAACTGGAATGTGTTGATGTGTATTGCACGGCAAAGGGGGGTGGAGTGAGAAATGATGGCATGAAAGTGAAGGGATTAGTGGTGCATGTGCATGTGTTTTAGGTTGTTGTTGTGATAAGTGATAAATGAATGATATGTTAAGTGATAAATGAATGATATGTGGTGAGTGATAAGTGAATGGAAGTGATAAGTGAATGGTTTGATAAGTGATAAATGAATGATATGTGGTGATGATAAGATAAGTGTATGATATGATAAGTGGTGAATGAAGGAGTGGAATGTTGGAATGTTATGCACGACTAAGGATATAGGAAAGGTTTAAATATCCTAAAACTAAAGGGAACAAGGTTCCAACACTTTGGTCTTCAATTAGGTTTTCAATTTCGTCCAACACTTTGGCTCCAAGCATAAGCTATCCATCCTTAGCCCAAAAGTGCTCCAAAAGTCTCCAAAATGCATCTTTTTGCTCATTTAGCCCTTTCGGCCTACAAACACACGAAAATAGCTTAAAGTACTAAAATAACTAAAGAAACATAACGTAAATGCACGAGAACAAGCCATTTAAGTCGCATGAATATGCTCCTATCATTTAACAGGTATAATAACTGTAGCCGTTGAATCAAATTTCAACGGTCCAGATCCCCGGACTTGATGGATTTTGTGGAAGAGATTCGGAGATGATCCCTTTCCAATTATTGGGACCTAGATTTACAGCCTGTATACCACCTAGGATTCATAACTTTTGGCATCAAGGACTATTCATACTTTCACATTATCATACTACAATCTTTATCAGGGTTAATTAAAAGGGTAATATCAGGGGAGACCAAATTTTTAAAACCAAAATTTGTAAACCAAAAAATGTGTTTGTTTATGATTGGATTATTAATTAAGTGTCGATTAACGTGCTTATTTCTTATTGGTGAATCATCATTTAGTTTGCAAATTTGGTTTTAAAATTTGGTCATCCTTGTTAGAATCAGAGCTATACAACTACACAACCAAGACTAACAAGATTTGAGACAAATATTCTGTAAGGTTTTGAAGAAGAAATCAGAGGGAGAAGAAACACACAGAGCATATCTCTGAAACATCTATCATTGTATTTCCTTACTGAGCAGTGAAGCTCGAAGAGTCATTTAACTGTTAGAAGAGAGAGAGAGAGAGACATATCCTCTATTCAATCTCAACCAACCATTACAACCTATCTTAAGATCAAGACACTTGTCAAATGATAAGCCCTATGAGACTTAATCAACACATCACAGTTTTACACAATAGCTCAGCCTATGAGCTGAGACAACACACATAACAAACTTGTAACATTTACTAATCAGCTCAACAACTTATATACTAACACTCCCCTTTTAGTTGTGAACTGATTTCACCCCAAGAAGATTTCTCAAATAAGTGAACTGCTCCTTTGCCAATGCTTTTGTAAAGATATCTGCTAGTTGCTCTTTAGTAGGACAGTAAATTAAATCAATTACTCCTTGCTGCAATGCTTCCTTTATGAAGTGATATCTTCTGTTTATATGCTTGGTTTTCTGATGAAAGATGGGATTCTTGGTGATGGCTATGGCTGATGTATTGTCACAATTTATTGGTGTTGCAACAGTTTGCATTTCACCAAAATCCTCTAGAACAAATCTCAACCAAGTAGCCTGTGCTGTTGCTTCAGAAGCACTGATATACTCTGCTTCAGCTGTTGATAATGCAACACATTGTTGCTTGACTGAAGACCAAGAGAAAATCCCATTTCCAAATGTAAAGGCATACCCGGACGTGCTTTTCATATCATCCTCTGAGCCACTCCAGTCACTGTCACAGTATCCCATTAAGAGTGTTCCTTCACCTTTCTTGTATTCCAACCCGAAGTCGAGAGTTCCTTGAACATATCTCAATACTCTCTTTGCTGTTCCATAGTGCTTGTTAGTGGGGCAATGCATAAACCGAGCTAAGAGACAGGCAGCATACATTATATCAGGTCTAGTTGCTGTGAGATACAGCAGACTACCTACAATCTGTCTATACTGAGCTTCATCTGCATTTCCACTTCCATCTTCTTTTCTCAGTTTATCACTTAGAACCAAAGGAGTATGTACTGATTTGCAATTCTGTAATCCGAATTTCTTCAGAAGAGATAAGGCATAATTTCTCTGATGAATGAAGATGCACTCCTCAGTTTGGATCACTCCCATTCCAAGAAAGTGATGTAACAGACCAAGATCTGTCATCTCATACTTATGCATCATCTCAGCTTTAAAACCATTCATTAACTCTTAACAGTTTCCAGTGTATATAATGTCATCGACATAGATGGATACTATGATCAAATCTGTGTCTCCCTTGTACTTGGTGTACAGAGTTGCCTCACTGATGCTTTTCTTAAATCCACAGAGCATTAGATATGAATCTATTTCACCATACCAGGCCCTAGGTGCCTGTTTTAGACCATACAAGGCTTTATGTAATCTGTAAACCTTTTCTTCCTCTCCTTGCACCACAAACCCATCTGGCTGTTCAACATATACTTCCTCTTCTAATACTCCATTTAGAAAAGCTGACTTCACATCTAGTTGAAATAACTTCCATTTATTCTTTGCTGCCAGTGCAATCAGAGTTCTAACAGTGTCTAACCTTGCAACAGGTGCAAAAGTCTCATTAAAATCAATCCCAGGCTTTTGTGCATAGCCTTTTGCAACAAGTCTAGCCTTGTTCTTCTGCACTGTTCCATCCAAATTCAGCTTTGTTTTATACATCCATTTTACCCCAATCACCGGCTTATTTGAAGGTCTTCTCACCAACTCCCATGTCTGATTTTTCTCAATCATATTCATTTCATCCTACATTGCCTTTTTCCAAGCTGCATCCTGTGCAGCTTCATCAAATGATTCAGGTTCAACAATACATAAGTGACACCTCTCATAGATCTCACTCAAGTTCCTATACCTCAGTGGAGTATTATCATACTGAGGTGAGATCAGTGAATTACTTGACTCACAAATAGTAGTAACTGAAGGACTTCCAGCTTGAATTTGAGACCCATCAGATTCTTCTTGTGCATGAACATCAGTCAACTCATCAATTCTATCAAACTCTGAAGATTCAGCTGCAGATAAAGGAATACAAACTTCCTTGACTTTGTTTTTCTCCCAGTCCCATCTACCATTCTCATCAAAAATTACATCTCGAGATAACAGCACCTTTTGAGTTAAAGGATTCAGTATCCTATACCCCTTTTCACAAGTGCCATATCCAATGAAAACACCCATGACACTTGTTTCTTCTAATTTGTGTCTTAGATTCCCTGGAATAAGTGAATAACAAACTGAACCAAACACTTTCAAGTGTTTAACCCCAGGTTTTCTACCACTAAATTTCTCAAAAGGTGTAGTATCCTTCACTGCTTTTGTAGGACTCCTGTTTAGCAGATACACAGATGTGTTTACTGCTTCACACCAGAGATTGTATGGGAGTTCTTTCTCAAAGATCATGCACTTTGCCATCTCCACAATTGTCCTGTTTTTCCTTTCTACTACTCCATTTTGCTGTGGAGAGTATGCAATTGTGAGCTGTCTTTCTATCCCCAAGTCTTCACAGAATTTTCCAAACTCGTTTGAGTTGAACTCTCCTCCTCTATCTGTTCTTAACTTCTTAACATGGTATCCACTTTGAAGCTCAACCATGGCTTTAAATTTCTTAAACACATAGAAAACCTCAGATTTGTTTCTCAAGAAATATACCCAGCACATTCTTGAATAGTCATCTATAAATGTAATGAAGTATCGATTGCCACTCAAACTTGATGTTTGCATGGGACCACACACATCTGAGTGTATTAGCTCAAGTGGTTTCTTTGCTCTCCACATTGATTCTTTGGGAAATGGTTCCCTGTGATTTTTCCCCAGTGCACAGCTTTGACACACAGATTCACTGTCTTGAATTTCAGGCAGCCCCAAAACCATCTCTTGACTCTGTAACAGTTTGAGACTTCTGAAATTTAGATGCCCAAACCTCTTGTGCCAAATTCTAACACACTCATGCACATTTGTCCTCAATGCAAGCTCCTTGTTTGTGTTGAGAATCAAAGGAAAACATCTATTTCCTTTCTGCTTCACACTAACTACCAGATTTTGTAAGTATCTATCATCAAACACATCCACCTTATAATCTCCAAATAACAGAAAATAACCGTGCTCAGTCATTTGTCCCACACTTAACAAGTTTTCTGCAAGACCAGGTACTAACATAACTTCTTTTATATATCTTCGACCCTTTACAGTTTCAATGATCAGTGTCCCTTTCCCTTCAACTTCAACCAAAACTCCAGTGCCAACTTGGACTTTGGCTTTCACTTTCCTGTCTAAATCAACAAGTAGATCTTCTCTGGATGTCATATGATTACTACATCCACCATCTATATACCATTCATCACTTATCTTCCTCACTTCTCCAGAATGATTTGCATAAAACAAATTTCCAGTTTCTTCAACCTGATTAGCAAAGTTCACATGCTGCACAGCCTTGTTCATATTACAATACCTTGCAATATGCCCAATTTTGTTGCACTTGTGACACTTAACTTTGTTTTTAAGCCAACATTCTCCATAATGAAGTTTATCACAGAACTTACACTTATCCCCAGTGTTGTTTGCCTCATTTTTCACAGTGAATCCACCCTTATTACTCCAATCACCCTTGTTACTCCATTGTTTCTCTTTTGGCTTAAAATTCTTGTGATATTTGTTACTGTTTGGCTGACCAGTGAACCTATTAGACTTCGGAACAAATTTCAAACTAGCAAATGCTTTCTCCATACTACTCTCTCCATGTCTATCCAACCTTTGTTCATACCCCTTCAAAATAGCTACAACATCCTGTGCATCTATGGTGTCTAAATCCTTAGTATTCTCTATCACAGCTGCAATACTATCATAGGACTTAGGTAAACTAATTAACAATTTCTGAACAATTCTTTGATTACTCAGATCCTCACCATAGCTCTTCATTTGATTAATCAGATCAAACAATTTAGCAATATACACAGAAAGAGATTCACTATCATTCATGCGAGTGTATTCAAAATCTCGCCTAAGACCTTGGAGTTTCACGGATCTTACTTGTTTATCACCAACGAACTCTTGTTTCAGAATGTCCCACGCAGCCTTCGCACTTTCCTGAGTTGCGATCCTCGGGAAAATTTGATCCGAAACTGCACCTTGAATAATACCCAGTGCTCTAGCATCCTTAACGACATTCTCACGCAGCAGCTTCCTCTCCGCCTCTGTGAGTTCCTCGTCCTTCATCGGAGCTCTGTACCCACTCTCCACCATATTCCACAGCTCATACGAGCGAAAGATGGTCTTCATTTTGATTTGCCAGAAATCAAAATTCTCGCCATTGAAAACTGGAGCCCGAAGGTCTCCTCCTCCAGATCCAGCCATACTAGACACTCAAATCACTGCAATAAGCTTTTGCTGTGAATCCGAGCTCACCCACTCGTAGAAACAACGCCCAGAAGTTTTAGATCGAACTCGGCTCTGAGGCCATGTTAGAATCAGAGCTATACAACTACACAACCAAGACTAACAAGATTTGAGACAAATATTCTGTAAGGTTTTGAAGAAGAAATCAGAGGGAGAAGAAACACACAGAGCATATCTCTGAAACATCTATCATTGTATTTCCTTACTGAGCAGTGAAGCTCGAAGAGTCATTTAACTTTTAGAAGAGAGAGAGAGAGACATATCCTCTATTCAATCTCAACCAACCATTACAACCTATCTTAAGATCAAGACACTTGTCAAATGATAAGCCCTATGAGACTTAATCAACACATCACAGTTTTACACAATAGCTCAGCCTATGAGCTGAGACAACACACATAACAAACTTGTAACATTTACTAATCAGCTCAACAACTTATATACTAACAATCCTAACATATCCTAAATTAAATAAGATGCATAATCACGATTAGGGAGTGTGAACTGTGAACAGCAGTTGCTCAATATTTATGCTGAATAGATTAGTACTGAGTAAACACTGTGAGCTTGAGTTCTGCTTAGGCTAGCTGTTCATGACTTGGTCAATTTTGTTTAATTTTGCTATTAGTGCGGTCTGCTTTTATGCCCTTTTGACTTGCGGTAGAAAGGACAAACCTGAGTTTCCCTCTATCCGTCTCCACAAATTTAATCTTGTCGTTCATTCTTTTGACATCCTCTCTGCACAAACTAATGTCCTTGCATAAGAGACATTCGCTCAATATGCTTCATGATTCATATCTATATAAAAAAAAAATATTAGAGCTACATTTCTAATTAAAAACTAACTCACAAGAACAAAGTTATAATAAAGATCACTTAGATGCAAATGCTTCTCCAATATTGTAAAGAAATTTGGTTAGATGGGCACACTTGATTCCACTGCATTCTAGTCTCTCAAGAAACAACTGACACTCACAATATAAAGATGTAGTATTGTAGAATCCTAGTGACTTCGAGGTAGGAATGCAGCTGCATCCAACAAATTATATATAGGACATGAAAGTACCATTTCTGTCTCGATAGACTGAAAATCGTCCAATGTATTAGGGTAAAAAAAAAAAAATGAAATTTAGATGTCAAGATTTCTGAAATTATTATGTACGGACTTGGAAAATTTTAATACGTACAAATGGAAGTTCTACGCTATACCTTTAGTGTTAATAAAACTTAAACTTAAGACTTTTCAACAAAAGAATAAGTTATCGTGAGTAATATTCTTCCTCCTATTTGAGGTCTCAAGTTCAAATTTCTTTCTTATAGTGATAAAAAAAAAATTTTAAAAAAACTTACTATGATAGTGTTGAGAGTGAATCCCGTATCGAGAAAAGAGAGGACCTTGCATGTGCTTATAAAAAGTTGCCCTACTGCCTATACTGCAAATATATTTTATGATTAAACATCAACTTTCTTCATGGTATCAAAGCAGGTTGTCCCATAGCTGAAACCTAGTAGTCAAACGTGTTTCACATCACCCCGTTTGTGTTTTTCATTTGTTAGGCTTTAAAATTTCACCACACGTGATGGGGAGAGTTGAGAGTGAATCCCAAATCGGGAAAAGAATGGACTTTGCATGTGCTTATAAGTAGTATTGGCAATTGCTTTTATGATGGAACCTCAACTTTCTTCAGAGAACTCGGAATTAGAAAAACCATAAAATTAACTATATCTACAAGTAATCCCTAATCATGTTCTATTCTATTAAAAGGAAAGTGTATGATTTAACAAATAGGGCTACGACTTATGTATAATACATGTACACATATGATTCACAATAGTTGAGGACAATTAACAAAGGAACAATATTATTCCATTCTCAGCCAAATAAATAATCATTATATATATTTAGTGGATACAGAAATATCTCTTTTATTCCTATTAGGAGTTGATTACCTATTAAGAGTTATAATCCTAAAAGGGTAAGGATTTTAGTATAGATAAAGGCACAATGAAGGTGATACAACACACCTCACAATTAAATCTCTATCTTCTCTCTTGCTACCGCCGGCCCCCTCCTTCTCTTTTCCCTTAGAATAGCCCTGTCAAATACGCCTAGAACAATATATATATATATATATATATATTTAGTCGGAAATACACATAAGATGGACAAGACAATGTGTTTTTACAGCTCTTGTCGCCATTGAAGACATGAAGAAAAGTATAAAGGAAAGCAGCCACATTGTGATTCCCTGCATGCTAGAGCCGAGCCAGTTATGGCCAAAACGTCAAAGCACTAACTTTATTGTCATGGAGGGTTCGGAGGTACTTTCTGCCACATGGAATTCAACCCATGTGATTGGAATGAAGAGAAGTACTAGTAGTCTAGTACTTTTTTACCATGTAAAAATTGTAACTAAGAAATAAATCATAAAGTTGCTCAAACGGCACCTGCAGATCAGAATAGTCAATAGAATGTGTATGGTATCCCAACTGAACTCACTGCATGCAGGTGCGCAAGACCACTTAGTTCTATGTTCAAGACTTCAAGTTCCTACGTTAATTAAACTCAACAATCAACACCGTCCACAAGTAATTCAAATTTGAACTGGGAAAGAAATTGAAGCTTATAATCCATAAATCAAAAAATTGAGAAATAGATTGTCGGTCCCCTTGTAATTTATTGGCTTAGTGGTACAGTTAAAGTTCATGCAGGTATTGGGTTCCACTAGCACCCAGTTGAATTACCAAAAAACAATTACGAAAGACAGAAGTATGACTGAAAAGGAAAGAAATCCTACTGAATTCAGACACCAAATTAATTTACAACCCTCAACCCCAATTACCATGCATGTACATTGGTGTTATTTGAGGCCCAATTAGGTCGACTCTGCAAAAACAGTATGAAGACCTGGTGGTACTGTGACTGCTTGTGGACAGCTGGTTTCATAGCCTGCAACCATTTGAGTACTATAAACCAGGGAATTTATGTCTCCCCAACTAATTTCACTCTCTGCAGAAGCAGTACTAGTCCCTGCAGTGCTACCATTGTTCAACGTCTCCGTGGTGGCTTGATAATAAAAACCACCCAATTGCTGATGTTGGTGAGCAAAATTGTTGTCGTAAACCTCCAGTTCAGTTAGCTGGTGAAGATGATCAAACTGTAGGTTGTTGTTCTGATCGTTGAGCCCGTGAAACATGGTTGGACTACTTGAACCCCCAGTACCGTTACTAGCATCACAGTGTGTGCTTGGAAATTGAGAATAGTTATTGCTGTTGGCTGCTGAAGTACAATTGAGTAGATTAATGGAGCTCTGATAAAATTGTTGATCTGAGGATGAGGTTGACAAAATATCGATAGGGTACTGAAAACATGTATTGCTAGTGTCAGCATCATGGGAAAATCTTCCTCCAAGATTGATGAGCATATTCTTAATTGAAGCCTGACCCTTGATGAGTTGAGGGTTATGTGTTTGATAATTAGCCACTGGGACTACTGGTAGCTCTGGCAAGTCATAAGGGTTTTGGTTGTCAAACCCAGCAGGGATATTAATAAAATTTGCAATATTTTCTGATCTTTTGTTCATCTCTTGCTTAAAGCTGGCGGTGCTGCGACTTTGCTGAACCTGTTGTTGTTTGCGCTGCCTGCCCAAAAGCTTTTTCTTCAGCCTTGTGTTCCAGTAGTTCTTAATATCGTTGTCCGTTCGCCCTGGTAACTGGGCTGCAATGATAGACCACCTATCCAAAAAGAAAACAAAAAGTCCTACTTAAATTCCATAACATGATTAACTACCAATTTAAAAGAGCATGATAAAGAAAATTAAGAGAGAGATATATGATATGTATGGCCTTGAAATTGTTTAATATATATACCTGCTTCCAATACTCATGTAGAGGCTGCAGATGATGTTATCTTCTTCCTCTGAGAACCCGCCGTGCTTGATATTAGGCCGGAGATAATTCAACCATCTAAGTCGACAGCTTTTGCCGCACCTTCTTAAGCCTGTTGATCATGGGAAATAGTACAATAATATTAGATTAAAAAAATATAGGTTAGATCATGATCAATAATTTTGTTAATAACTGGGGTGAGGAGAATTTGAAGTGATTAGCTCCTGACCTATCTTCTGGGGCAGGGCAATCCAGTTGCCGCCGCTGCCGTGCTTCTCCATGTAAGCCTTGAGGGTGGCATCTTCTTCTGGTGACCAAGGGCCTTTCTTGACGTTGGCTTTGTCACAGCAAGGAGCTCTCCCCATGGCTTTTACTTTAACTTGGGTTTTTTTCTGATTGTGTGGGTTATGTTGTGATGAGGCTGGTTTCACTATATATATGTGTGTGTGTATCAGCTAGCTCCCCTTTATGATCACCACTTGATGAAAATTTGATAAAGTTTATGATAATGTTAATAAAATATATCAGAGAGAGAGTATAATGGCTGGAGAGCTGGGGAGAGGGCTGAGAACATGGAAAGGGACACAGAAATTCGGAAAGGTGAATTGAAAAAGAGGATGAGCCTTTATTTATAGAATATTAGAGAAATTGGAAATGCCAGAACAGGAGACCAGGGTTTTATCTCATTGTCTTTCTTACTTCAGAATCTCTCTCTCCCTCTCTCAAGAAATAAATGACGCAACTAGAAGCTTTAAAGAGTTGAAGCAAACAAAGCAAACATCAGCTTGGTTTGAACTCTTCCACTAGTTTATGACCGTGAATGATTCCTCAAGCCTTTAATAAGAACGGTTCATCCATGCAGCCGTTGTCATGATCTTGACATAAGGGACTAGTCATTTCTTGATAATCTAACTTAAAAATAGGATATATCAATTGTGTCACACACTTATTTGATAACATGTGAAATAAGAAAACTACATATATGACGGTTCCAATACATGTTAAAAAAATAATCCCTAGTTAGGATCATTTTTAAGCATGAGTTAAGGTATTTTTTGTATATATAAATTTGTGTTTTAAAGATAAAAAGGGTTTACCCATGTAAGCATGGTTTAAATATATATGGTTAAATGACCATTAATTTCAAGTCTTAATCTTCTTTATATCTTTTTCTTTTCTTTTCATTTCTCTGGTTTTGGAGTCGTCGGGGTTGGTTTTCGACGAAAATACCAAGAGGGTCATGAGGTATTAATTAGGGGCAATTTCTTGTGAAGGAACACACCACAATGTCAGACCTCCATAGTGGATGAAGCAATAACAGTCCCTATATACTTTTCTAAAAGAAAATTTAGTCCTCCATCTAAAATGGGAACCAACAACTAAAATATATTTTATTTACTTGACAAGGGCAAACCCATTATCAATTATTATGTATTCGGTTCACCTGATAACATAGAAGGTAAATAAAAGGGACGAGTATTGTAATATGATCGAGCGGAAGTTTCATGACATTCTCAATTGGAGTACTGGAGTACCAGTGGCGGCATTTTTTTTTTTTTTTTTTAATAAAAAAAAAAAACGATAGAGAGAGATTTTATTAAACATCACAAACAAATATAAGAGTGTTATTGGGTACATTACTCTGATGACCAATAAAATGATCTGGAAAGGATTTTCACAGATAAACAAGAGTAAACCCCTAAATGGCAACAACAAGCACAAACGCACAATTGCCATCAATATTGATCTATCACAGTAAACGATAAACACAACAAAGTTATACTGGCAACCACATCAGTCATCGCGGAATAATAAGGCCACATAAACTCATCACAATAAAGCAAGACGACATCAAATCTTGTTGACAGACAAGACCACATAACTCATCACTCAAAGACGAAGACAAACCTAGCGATCATAACATCATGACCACAATGATCGCTAGGTAATACAAAACATAACTACACTACCCTGAGAAAGGAATCACTGATGAGCTCATCTCAATGGACGACAAGAACACTCATGCCAAGGCCACCTGCAATTGCACTGCTTTAGTGAGATTCCGACTTTCACATGTCAAGCACCCTAAGATCTGACACAATAGTCAAATCTGATGGCAGCAAAGCCGCCAAATCCGATGGCACCATGTGGTGGAGCTGCCAGATCATAAAAATGCACAAGGTAGCAAAGCCACAAAAATGGAACGCACGAAGCACCAGAGCCGCCTGATCTTAGCGCATTAGTCGGTGCATCCACAAAATGAGTTGAGGATAGTGTCACCACTACCGAAAATGAGCTGACGATGGTAGATCCGACCTATCTGCAGCCACAAATCCAACCCAGACCATGAAATGGAGAGCCAACTCAAAGAACCTTGAGAGAGCATGACCTGAATCTAGGTATGAGACTGAAATCCATGAAAAAAACCACCACAAAATGGTGGGAGAGAAATACGTGAGGAAGAGAGAAGGTACGTGCAGGCCGAGAAAAGGTGGGTGGTGTGAAGTCAGAGGGCAGAATCGGGAATGGGAAAGGAGGGGAGAGAAGGTTGGGATGCGGAGAAGGGTACGAGAGAAAGGGAGAAAAGGCTAGGAGGAGAAAGGGAGAAGTTGTCACCGGTCCTTAGCCATAGCTAGAGGCTGACGTCTATGGAGGTAGCAGGCTAGGGTAGAACAAGTGGAGAATTCTTTTCTTGCCTAGAATTATATATGGACACTCATTTCTAACTTTTACATCTTGTATATAATGTTTTCTTGTTATACTTACACGTTATACTTACACGTTACCAACATATATATAAATGCTTATGATTCTAGATCGTAAGTCCGTAAGTATGGACAACGCATGTATGAAAAACAATGTGTGAACGGTAATTTAAATTTACATTCTCAAATTTGACAAGAAGATATTTTTCAAACTATTTAGCTAGTCACATAATGCATATTTGTGACACGTACATATTATTGCATCAATTATTGTAACTACATGTTAAAAAATAGATCAACTGAAACGTGTTAGTGTTGTAAAAAAATGTGATAAATCTTTTCTCATAAACTTTGAAGTATTAAGAGGTTAAGAAATGAATATGTATTATACTCTAATCATTTTCGCATTATGTAATATATATTTTGAAAGATCGAGAAGTCAAGAGGTGCCAACAAGTATTACTATTGTGTGGAATATAATGGGAGGTTTTTCGTTATGGTAGGTGAACGAATCACTAGAAGAACCATGAGATTAAATCAGAAACTGTGATGTGAAGGTGAGATATGACCAAGGGATTATATATCTGTCGTGGGACAACATTGCTTTCAAAGATTTCAAGAACTTCTCGCACACACCACATATAACAAATTTGGCACCAATAATGGGTAGCTTTTTATAGATAACAAAACAAGATATAACAAGGGTTTGATTAATTAATTAATTAAACACCATGGACCATTGTAATTTATAAAGCGACCAATTACGCTAATGACACATGCCATTTCTGAACCCAATTGGCAAAAATATATATCAAAGACTTTAAGAGACAAGTGTACTTGTTTATATTAGCAGCCAGTCACACATACAGGAATCCCACTGTCAATTCCATTATATATCACATCTTAGACCTTCTTGCATGTCGTTTATCGGTCTGATTATAATTTTATTGTGGAGTCTTTTTTTTCATACAACAATTAAAGGGATTTGGACCAAGTCATATGATGAATCAAATATAACGATTTAGTTTTGACTCACCAATCATATGAATCGAACTTAAGATCTCTAACTTTTAAATAGAAATGAATACAACAAGATCGTAATATTAAGTTAGAATTCATCATTCTGTAGGCATTGAAATTGAGTTATTTTATCAAATCTCTGGGTTTTTAGTGTCAAGATTTGTTTTCCAGAAACTTGCACCTAAGCTTCTAGATTATCAGTCTTGTGACCATTCTAGATTATCGTTCATATTTTAATTTTCTTTTTGTATCTAGGGTTTGCTTAGACTATATAAACAACTTTTAAGGTTGTATTGACATTTATTCATATTATCATCCATTAAACTTTACATTTTTCACTATTTTCTGGTGGATTCCGGATTGCTAACGCGTTTCAGCTTATGTTCTAGGATTTAACGATGATTGATCCTACCTATCCCATTTCTTGCTGCATCACATTATAGATTTTTTTTTTTAATTATTATCACACTTGATATTCTGTACTAGTTTACACTAAAAGAAGAGGAAATGGCTTGAACTTAAGACTTAGAAAAACTTTAACCACCAAAGCAGTCAATCACATTCATTATTCTTTAGATTATAAGATTATTCTGTAATTTCTGCATGAGAGGCCCAGCTTAATTATTGAAGGGAAAGAACATAGTAAAAACAGAAAATGGATGCCAAGGAAGAAAATATTGGCTGACTTGACTCAGTATGAAAGGGTAAAAGTCAAAGGTAGGCTTATACAAAATGGTTGTTGATATGCTTAGATTTGCCTTGATTTTCTTTTTTATTGTGCTTTGTTGTCGCATGTACATGTGACGTCAACAAGTACACGAAAGTTTTTGAAAGAAAAATAAAAGTATATAAAGTTTAAATAATGAAAGAAAAGGGTACCTATAGTAGTAAAGTATGGTTGAAGGAAGGTAATATTTTTAATTAAAATGAAGGAAACGGTCTTCTTGGTAGGCCAAGTAAACTGACCCTCTCTCTCCCTCTTTCTCTCTCATGGTTTTTTCTTATTTAATCTTTTGATATCTTCTTTTTTCTGTGTGTGATCGTAGATCTACTTAGTGTGAAAGGGTTATTTTGAGAGGGTTCAAAGCGCAATACAGCTCAAGGCCACTTCTTTCTCGAGGCATTTTTCTAACCAAACCAATGGAATACAGCACAAGTACATTTGACAAATGGAGACAAAACTGTTCTTCATTTGTCATGTGTGAGCTAACTTTTATGAATTGCTGCAATTTAATCAACTTATTAGTGGCAACCGCGAATGAGTAAGTTTATTTGCCACCAACAATCGAATGGAACTAACCTTTCCCAAAAAAAGTAATAAGGTTAGGATATGCACATATTAGCATGTAAAAGCACGGATAATACTTTGCATCTACTTCATGAATGCACTTTCATGCTAGTTGTGATTAAAACTGTCTATTTTTTCTATACATGTGGATAACTAAATAATCTTAAATTAATTGACTTTTTACAAATATATATATGATATTTGAATGACGGTTAAGAAAATATGCTATTCTAATTGTGACATTATTTTGTATGATTAGATTAATCCATTATTCACTTTGGGTTGGAGAACAAGGAGGTGCACTCATGCAACAATACAAGTATTGTTGGAAAAGAAAAGTAGTAAGCCTTTTTTTCTTATTATTATTTTTGGGATATATAGATTTTTACGAAATTTATAAAGTTATTTGTTTTTGGTTAGTTAAGGAATATTCATAATTTTGTAATTTGTTTACTCGTCTGTTCCGCATACGCACTCTAATTTTCAACTAGAATTGTTTTAAAGACGCCTCGTTTTCTCCTTGGACGACTGAAAGGGATTTTGATCTGTGGTTTAATATTGCTTTGAAATTGTTATTTGTGGCATCATTTTGACATTAACCAAACTTTTGCTTCCAATGCAAGTGAATGCATAGAAGGCTCCCACCATTGGGCTTTGCAGTGAGAGCGAGAATTATATATAGGAGAATGTCAGTTTAGTCTGAGAAGAAATTCTATAGTAAACACGGTTTTTTTTCCTCGTCTAATTTGTTTCTAGAAGTACTGTTATTGAAGTCCACAGAAAAGGATCAAGATCCTCTCCTGAGCTTAGGAGGTTGAGCCTCTTGAGCAAACCCATCGGACCGTTGAAATTTGATCTATCGGCTACAAACAGAGGCTCCTTTAAAAGTTATAATAATTGTAGTCGTTAGATCAAATTTCAACGGTCCGATACGTTTGCTTAGGAGGCTCCTCAGGAGAGGATCATGATCCCACTGAAAATAACATAATTATTTTTTTATATAACTAATGTATATTGTAAAATAGGGAGATTAAATTTGTTAAATAAAATTTGCAAACTAAATGATGTGTCATCTTTAAAAGATGAGCACGTTCATCAACGTTTAAATAATAATCCAATTATTAACTTTCATGTCATTTAATCTACAAAATTTTGTTACTCTATTGTAACGCATGAATAGAAATGGAAAAAGGACAAATATGATGCTGAAGTGTCTATGAAGATATACGAATACCTACAAAATTAACCTGATATCCTCAATTCGACAGTAGGATGAAGAATCTAGAACACTTTGGATTCTGAAGACCGACAGTCTGAGACAACATTGATCGCATCTTGACCCTTAGCTATGCATGGAAAGTTAAACCAAAAAATGGATTTCTAGAAGTTGAACTGTCTACGCAAGGATTTTATCACTTCATTAAAAAAAAAAAGAATACTGATCCGTATTGTCAGAAACAGATTTAAATTTATTTCCCCAAGAAAGTTATTGCCCAATCTTATAATCTAGTGCAAGGTTTCCTCTTATATTGATTTAAGGCTCTTTTACTTTTACATCTTTCACATGTTTCTCACGTGTGACGAATTTTAAAGTCAAATACTTAGAAAACTGAATTGGGCGATGTTGAGTACTTGTGGCCATTAGGCTTCACATGTGGACCAACCTACTCTAATAATATTTATACCCTGAAGAAAGTTAAGATTCCACAAAAAATGCACTTTGCAGTATGAAGAGTAGTCCAACTTACTTATACCTAGCAACCCTCCTCCTATCATGTAAGATTCATTCTCAACATGCCCCTTCACGTGTGGCAAACTTTCAAGCCTAACACGTTGACAACGTAAATCAGGTGACACAAATCACGTGTGCCTGTTGGGCTTCACACATAGAACAACAATTGCTTTGATGTCATAAAGAAAGATAAGGTTTCACCATAAAATCAATTGGCAATATAAGAAATAGCTCAAGAACTTATGAGCACATGCAAGGGTCTCTTCTTTCCCTTATATGGAGTTAATGCCCTCAACAAAATTTTCTTAAGCACGAAAAATATTAATTTACCTAATACATGTGTCTTTTGATTTGTGTTATTTATCTGGAAATCGTATATCAGAAAGCTTGCTTAAAATCTCAAAAATAGTACAAGAAACTTACAGCTTAAATAGTTAAGAACATCTATCTCTGCACTTAAAATTTCAGGCTTGATTTCTCCCTCTCCACTATCGTTTGTATACAAAAAAAATTCAAAATAGTTCCCATGTATCTTGTGAGAATATCGACAGTGTGACACCATTTTTTTTTTCTTTTTGTTGCAGTCTACTTTCTAAATACAAACATGGAAAGTAAAATAAAAATTTTCCAAGAAAAAGAAAAAACTCTTCAATCATAATAAAGAAACTATCCAATAATTTCTGTAATGACGACAACGACAGACAGCGACAGATCTCGAATGCTTTGTGACAAACGGAGAAGTGAAGCATTCCCATGGTTGATTGCAACAAAAAAACTTTCCAAGAAGAAAGCCATTGAAGCTTTCTCTTACGAAAATCATTGATCTGCTCAACTTTGCTTTGCTTTCCATTAAAAAAGGAAGTCAGCAACGCGGTTTCTTCTCGTTCTTTCTGGGAGGGGGAAAAGGAGGTGCAGAGGCATGGAAAAAAATGGATAAGACAAAAATGCAGATAAACTTTACGTATATTTTAGCATTTACTTTTAAACGTCAGTGGTATGATTAGGGTTCTAGCTTTTGCATGTTGTGTTAATATATCGCGGAACGGAGATTGTGTTTAGGTCTGGGGAGGCTAAAATCTTCCACACAGTGGAAACCAGAAAGCAATTTGACAAACGACAAATATAGCAGATTGCTGGAGTTGAAAAGGACATCAGTATTTGTCCAAAAACTCTCCCAAAAGGAACAAATTATGCAGAGGCCATGGTTTTGAGTAATTGAGGTGCTCATCCCCTGCAATGTGAATGATTTATGAACATCCTTTTTCATATGTTTTGCATTTCTTTTTTTATTTTTAATCATTGGATTCAACAAATTAAATGAAAGTTAACGGCCATAATTAAAAGGAGGGGAAAAGAAGTGGAAAAATCACTTTCTAGTAAATATTTGATCTCAACATGCTCATTGTTACTTCTTACACGCCCATTTTAATTTTTGGTTGTTTGATCAAATGAATGAAAAAATATCAACGGTAAAAAATTAATAAGGGTGTGTGAATAACACTATCCAAAATAAAATGAATTTTTCCTTGAATGGTCAATGATCACAAAGAACTCATACACTTGATCTCAACATGCCACATGGTGTTACTATCATGTATAGAATAATTTGCCGTAATCTCTTATCTAACCCTAATTTTATAGATTAAGAACCATCTCATAGTGTAACATCAACATAGCTTATGATGTCAATGACTCGAGGTAGAGCACTCAATGGGCTAGGCCCGCTAGGGTGGGGATTGAAAGGGTAAGTTTCTTTCATGACTAATTGAACAAAATTCGGACATTGCATCTGGTTTTCTTTTTCTTTTTCTTTTTTTTTCAAGTTACGTTATCTCTAGTGAGTTATCAAATCTACTTCCAAACATTGAACATGTCCTAAATTAACCAATGCCAACACAAAGAAAAGAACTAAGATCCAATTTGGAATCACGAAGACAATCATCCAAAACAATGATTTAATGGCGGTCCTTGGTCAAAAGTTTAAGATAAAAAGTTGCAAAAAGCTCGTAGCTCAAGTGATTAGAGCATTTAATTTACATCCAAAATCTTGATTTCGATTCCTCATCTCCAACATCACTAGTTAAAAAAATAAAAAATAAATTTTGGTCACTATTTGAGTTGTGGCTTTATGGTCTTGGCAAAATGCTCATCAGTTTATGGTATACCCATATTGTAGGAAGAAAATCCCTACAAATGTAATCAGACCCAAACAGAAACGATTACATACATACAAATAGCAGTTCAAAAGGAATCATCAGGTCTCAATTTTGTCATATTGCACATGAGGTTGAAATTGTATCAATTTACACATTTTGTCTCGTCAAAATTTTAATCATCAACTAAATTGATGAGTTTATTTTGTCAATGTGATGCAAATGTAGCTTATATATTAGCTCACATAATCAAAGGTCTCAAGCGCACGTCATCAGTTTAATATATTATCAAACAATTAATTAGATCGAAGGCACTAATTGATATAATTTCAACACCTGAAATGCAATATGAGAAAATTGAATCTTCGTGGCCTATTTTGAAAATCACCCGAACTTCCTAAAATTTAGACCACAAATCTTTAGCTCACTAATGTCAACTAGTTTAAAACTCTTTTAATCAGAACCATCTAACTTTGTTGTAACCCGATCCTGATTTCCACCACTGAATAAGACTTTGGGGTACAAACTTTTAAAGAAGTTGCTCTCTTGTTTCCTAACCCAACAACCCACCACCCACCACCCACCCCCCAACCCCTCTCCCAACCGATGTGCCGCCAATGCCTCGCGATCGGAGGCACCATCATGGGACACCTCCACTGCGGAGGCGTCGGTGGCTCAGGTGGCAGCCATGACCGGAACTAACAATCTTTTTAATTCTCAAAATTTGAAAATAAACGGATTCATAATAACTAAAGAATTTAATGAAAGATAGTAACTAAAGTCAAGTCATTTCCATCTAGAAATCTAGACTTACCATAATGTGGCAGTTTATTATCTTTCGGGGCTGAATTCGCCAGCACACGACAAAAAACACATGCATAGATATTGAGGTCAGTGATGCACATAAGAAATTCTAACGAAAGTGCCAAATACCAGTTCAAGAACCTACTATCTACAAACTTAGGGAATAAGAAAACAACAAAGCTAAACAAGATTTAAGTCCCATACGATTAACGGTGGTTTGCAGCCACCTTCAGCGGGGTGGCCAAGTAGAGTTTTCACTTTAGTATGCTTTACCCTAGCTCAACAGTCCAATCCATCTTGTCCTCTGAAAGACCCATTTGTAATCTGGTAAGCACAGAGTAGAGCTTTTCCGACACGACTCCAAAACCACCTTCTCCATAAGAAACCCTACACAAGAAAAAGATCACAATTATGTTTCTTTGATTGTGGTATGGATGCTCCCACATAAACCCATTCTATTTTAATAAGCAGGAGTGCTATTGAGACATGTTTGGCATGGAAATTTACTTTCGCCCAATAAGTAATAGCCATATATGTATTTTAGGGCTTTTTACATACAAGCTCACGATAACATTGTACTTTAGAGAAAAGGACTTCAAACCCAATGGTTTATTTTAAAAAGCCCAGCTACATTGTAATGGGAGTGAGGCACCAAAGAAACTTCACAACTAAGAATTGTTCAGATGAAGGATTTTTTCCCTAATAGATATCTTAAAAGTGTTTTTGTATAATATTGTCGGGGTATTATTTTCTAATTTAAAATTGAACGGGCAATTTCCCCCTTACAAGAGGATGACATAATCAAAGATTACGTTAATTTCTTCACCAACAAACAAGGCAAAAGAAGAAATCTCCGCTTCCCATTTTGAGGAAACATTTCAAAATGTCACTCATTTTTACCGTTTTGTTGATGGACAAAGAAAAACTTGCTTTGCAGGCCAATAAAGAAAAAGAAAAGCTGTTTTCTTTCTCTGGAACTTTTGTTAGACATACAAAACTTACTTTTTGCCAAGATACGTTATGCTGCCAACAGGTGATACAACCACAGCTGTTCCGGTGCAAAAGACTTCATCAGCATCAAGTAATTCATCCACTGCCACTTGGCGCTCCTCAACCTGCACATTATAAAATGGCATTCGGCAATTAAGTTACTAAAGAAAACATTTAAGCTATTATTTTAGCTCTATAACTGGTAGAGTATGCCTTGCACCATGTAAAAACCAAAATAAAAGGTCAATAACAAGAGAACATTAAGGAAATGTCTTCCCATCCCCAACTCCCCAATCATATACCATATTCATACCTGGAATCCTTCGCTACGAGCAACATCAATTATACTCTTTCGAGTAACGCCAGGTAAGATTGTCCCTTTTATTGCCGGAGTAGAGATAACATTATCCTAGAAACACAATAAACATGGAAAAATTAGCTTTGACCACCTTTAAACTATAACATTGTGCATATATGCTTCATGAAAGTGCAAATGACATGTCAGATGCAAGGGCTTATTGTTGCAACTGACGTTAAGTTCCATGAAAAGAATGTACTTGCATATGGGGTCGAAGACGACAGACCATCTCAAACTAAGAAAAATTATTACTAATTATATTAGAAGCCAGTAGGCTAATCTTGGAAAGCTCTAGGCTGCATTTATATCTAAGAAACAATGCTGCTGTTCAAGTAATGAGGAAAATTACATTAGAATCTGTTCCAGAACTTAAAGGGAGTAAAATCTCTTCTTCAATTTTATGAGACATGGCAATGCTACAGTATCTATTGTAATGGGTAACAGTATTGAGGAAAGGTTGCAATTATAAAAGTGGATTTCAGTGCTTAAGGTTATCAGACATGCCAGGTGATAACAATTGGTAAATGTTAGATGCAATTTGTGGCAGCACCAGCAATGCATTCGTGTTGTTACTATGGTATGGTCTGGTGTGCAAACCAAAGTGTCTATTTGGTAAGGTTCTTAAAAGAAAAAGTGTTGGCTTGGGTGCTGCTGCATTTGTACGAGTGGTAGCATGAGATTGCAGGAAGTGCAGGTGGATGGTTTTTTTAAGCATGCAATTTTGTGAACTCACAAACACAATGAAATCATAGCACATTGAGAAAGCAAACATCTAGGCAGCCACCAATCAATAATAATATATAGTGTAAATGATAATAAAAATAAAAATAAGACATGCGCACCCACAAAATTCCAGTCATATTACCTTGACAACAAAAATATTGCACAAGGAAACCTCCTCTAGATATTTTTTGTGAACACAGTCGAGGTACAAAACATCAGAATAGCCTTTCGCTTTTGCAGCAGACTGTGCCTTCAAAACCTACAGATAAACCATTTAACATTTTGAAGATTAACAGGTCAGCAGCTAAATACTGCAATTTCAAGTTTAACAAGGTGAAATGATAAATACTAACAAGCACTAACTTAACTACAGGAAAATGGTTGGAATGAGCCTTTGTTTAGTCGGTGACATTACCCAAGTTAATTAATTCATTAAAGAAACAAATATATGATTTTCATTGATGGACACAGACGGAGCCTCGTATTTAAAATTTTAAAGAGAGTACAAAAGTTTAAACACTACGCAATTAATATCTATGAAACTAAATAAAGGGTTGCTGCTTTTAGTTCTTGACGCACTAAAGAAGTTAGAACCATATGCAGAGGGGAAATATTATGGCCACAGTTTTATGATTTTACACCAAAAAAATCAAGACAGAACATAGTCATAGGAAGCAGACAATTAATAATTTAAAAAGACGAATTGGACCAAGATTCAAGTAATTAAGAACTACATAATAAGAGAAGCACTAGCTTACCGCGGCATAATTCCCTATAGTCTTGACCCCTCCAGTACCACCAGGAGTTGCACGATGCAATTCATGTTCGACAATCAAATTTATGGGTGCAACACCTTCCTGCCACCAGGTATGCAGATATAAACCACTCAATGATGGTAGAAATGTAACTAAACAAGCAAAGAATCCGAGAACAAAAAGATAACAATAGGGTAAAACCAAATTCAAACAAGTGATCTATTTACATTAAGACAAGGGAATACCAGACAAGAACATTGAAGCTAAAAGTAATGAGATAATCCACACACCCAATGGAAAAAGGAAAGAAACGTTGCTCTATAATTAACTAAATCACACATTTATGCACCAAACACTTAGATAAAAACTTAAAATGTAACTTGCACTTTTCATGATTATGACTCACTAAAAAGATTTCAAAATGCCCATACCAATCGTGAATCAATCATGTTGAACAATCAATGGGCAATATTGAATTTGGTGATAGCATCCAACAATGCATTAAATCGAAATAAATCATTAGTTAGTGAATTACACAAGACTGCATTAGTATAAAATAAACTGCCAATATTAAACTTGGTATAGCAAAAACAATTGGAAGAAAATTCCTGAAAACCAAGGGCAGTGACATGGTATTTTACACTTTGTAGCAATATGCAAGTACGACAACAAACCTGGAAATAGTTTCCAACGGGTGAAACATAAATAAGAAATGTGTACTCCGGAGCAGGTGCAAGACCAAGAACAGCACCACTACCCATTAGCAATGGCCTGATATATAGGGAACCTTTGCCTGGAGGGGGAACCTGAAACAAGAGATTGACAACTCATTAACAACATTCCACATGCTAACATTGAAAATAAAAAATTCTTACTACATGTGTGTTTTTATTACCCAGCGTTTATTTGCTAAAACAGTAGCCTTTACAGCTTCAACAAACTGTTTGACAGTTGGTGATGGCATACACATCCGCTCTGCACCCAACCTCATCCGCAATGCATTTTCCTCAGGTCGAAACAAGTGTATAGTACCATCTTCTTTCCTGTAGGCTTTCAAACCTTCAAACAATCCCTAAGGAAATGAAGAGAAAGAGTAAAGTATGATTAGTCAATATTCAAGTACTCGGATTACTTAATTAAAATATTTTATTTCCCAAACTTTTCTTTCAGTTTAACCTCATCATGAGGTGATAACACATCTCTCACCCCCTTGACTTATCCTCCATATATGAAATCAATCACTTTAATGCCCTACTTAGTTACAAACCCGCACTACAAGCCTCATCATGTTCATAACTATTCTTTAACATTTAGACATGATACCTTAAGATTCAGACTCGTATATATCTCAAACTCCAAACTAATTAACAGAACAACATCTACTCGGTGCAGAGTATGATACTTATTCGAAGTGTGTTATATATCACACTAGCTATATTTAATTGACTGTAAAAGCTCATCCAACACTACATGCAAAGGGTCAAAAATAACAAACAGGAAAAATCACACCATAAGCCCAATTGAAACGATGATTTTTCCCAACATCGAAACAGAACAGAATAAGCAAATTTATCATACAATAATTATAAGGTTCAATGGTGTCTGGTAAAAGACATGGCACAATTCAAACAGTGAACCAATGATTTTCCTAAAATGCACTTATTCAGGGCTTAGGTTTTAGGGTTTAACTCTCGAACTTCGAGCTAACATCCACATATGAGAGTGAAACTCTACAACACAAATCGTACAAGGAAATTCTACACCCTAGGGTAATAGTCCCTGTCACAGAATAAAAACTTCATGAGGAAACACCGTAGCATCACATCAGTAAACAATTGGACTGAAAATTTTATCAGATATGCTCCAAACCAGAAAACGAAAAAGAAAATGTGTAGACGTCACACAGAGAACTCATATAATAGTAGGCATATCAGTGGACTAGGTATCCAATTAGTATAAACGCCAATACTCCCATAGCTTGTAATTTACTCCAAAAGTAAGAATACAGAAATACAAAACTTTATATTGAATAAAGTAACATTAGGGTGCAAAGTTTTAAATATTGAACCTGCCCATAATTCAAGACTCCGGCTGAGGGGCTCAATTCGATGTTCCCAAAACTTTGTAATTCACCTTTGGGAAAGTTTCCGCCTTGAGCACATTTCATGACGTACATGTAGTCGGTAGAATGAAACAAAAAACCAAGGTTGTCCCAATCGATGTCCGCTAATTCACTTGTTTCACTGCTGAGCCCAGCAATAACATGTAAACATAGAAATCAAATCACATAAACCGGAAAAAACGAATTGGACAACGAAATCAAAATTAAGTAAAACAGAACAAGTTAACTAAATCAAATCCGAAAGCAGGGATTAACCAATGTAAAGTATCATAAAAACAACATAATCAAAGCAAACGATGTGTTAATAATCAATCAAATTCACATTTCCACAACAATACCAATAAATATTTAAAAGCAACCCAAATGGAAAGGAAGAGACTTTACACGAACGTATCGGACGATGCGGTATATCCGCCAATGGGAGAGGCGGCGGCTGCGGCGGCGGCTCCATGAGAAGTCAAAGGAGGCTGCTTTTGAAGCTGCAAAACAAATAGTGAGCAAAACCCCATTCGTAAATCAAATCAAAATAAAATTTAAACAATATGTATACATGTATGTGTGTATATATGATGTATGTATGTGCATATATATTTGTATATATAAGAGATTAATGTGGAGGATGAAGTGTACCTTGAAGGAGAGAGGAGAGGAATGGTAGGTGAGGGAGAAGGGGCGGAGGGGAAGAGAGGAAGAAGGATTGCGGGAGGGGCAAAGAAAATAATTTGGCTGAAGACCTCCAAGGACGGCGCTGCTCTCCATCTCTCTCTCTCTCTCTCTCTCTCTCTCTCTGCTCTCTGCTCTCTGCTCTCTGTCGTTGTGAATATACTAGAGAGAGAGAGAGAGCCAGGGAGGCTGCTTGTGTGCCAAGTCAGATTGTTAGGCAACTAAAATAACCATCTTTCCATTTCCACATTAGACCCATTCAACGGAGAAAGCTATATTTCCTTGACCAAAAAAATAGGAAATAAAAATGATTAATAAATATGCTACAGTGCTACTTGCTCTTATGGATTTTAGAGGTGATTGATTTTCACATTTTTTTTTTATTTCTCGTACGTCGAAATTTATTTCTCATTATTTGATTGAGTAAAGTAAAGAAAAAATGTATTCGAATAAGTAGAGTGTATGTGTTTATCAAATTATTGTTCTTCTTTATTGTAAATGAGATGATTTAAATTCAACTATTACGAATGTTTAGTTCGATATAACGTTATCAGAATAGACACGTGGTGTAGCTTACTTCAAATTACCCAATATAGTTGTACTGAAAAAAATGATTAACCAATTTAAGTAGAATGGAAGTTTTGACAACAACTAAAAAATAGTAAAATTGGAATATGTTGATGTTTGTTATTTTTTTTGGTCGAATGGAATTTGCAGATGTGATTCATAAACATTAGAAAAAGACTCGCCCACTGTAAACTAGACACCCAAAAATAGAAAACAAGAAACCAAAATAGAATATTTTCCAACAAGAGTTTGGAAAATAATGATCAACACACCCTTGTTAAACCTCTCACGTACTCTTATTTAATCATATTTGTTGTTTTCGTTCAATTCATTCAATATGAATGACAGAAATAAAAAAATATGTGTGAAAAGATAAAAAGAATCTGTGAAAATCACATACCTAACTCGTGTAGAAGTGTTTTTCATATGGTTGAAAATACTTTTGGTAAAAATACTTTACTATTGCTTCTTTATGTGATTAGGCAAGGCCAGCCTTGAGGTTAGTCCATGTAGGCGCCCGCCTAGGGCTCCCTTTTAGAGAGTCCCAACAATTTTATATATCTTGTAAATAACATATAAATACATAAAGGGTAAGAAATATCATCATTCATTTGTTGGTGTAGAGGAAATGTTCCACTTCCTTTTTCTTTGAAGTGTTGAGTTCAAAACATGGAGCTACCTTTTTAGTCACTAGTTTTTTCTCATGTTTCAAATTTACTCCCAATCCATATGTCCAAATGCATATAAAGTTATAAAACTCAAGTCCCTTTACAATCTTTTTTTCTTTCAACTTTTTTGCAATCTTTTTTTTCTTTCAACTTCCCAATCTCTCCATTCTCTATTGAATGTTTAAATCAACTATCACATGGTCTTGAAGATTGTACTTTAAAGTAATAAAAACTTTGAATATATATTTTTCTTTTCAACAATTTACCATTCAATGGATTATTTTAATATTCGAATCCGTTAAGGTGATGTTGATTTTAGGGAAAAAAAAAAAAAAAGAGAAAAAATTGGCGGCGTTGAATTTATTATATTCGTCAATTAAGTTTTATTGTTCTTCACTCTCAATTTTAGACTTTTGACCGCAAACATTTAGTACATATGCATCTAAAAACATGAGACGTGTAATATTTAATTAATATTTGTATATTTATCTTCTTTTGATATTAAGCGAATTCTTTTATTTATTTAACGAATTCTTTTTTGTACATATCAATATGCAAAGAACCGGAGGTTAAAGAACTTTAAGACCTTACTTTGAAAGCTCGTCTAGAGCCCCCAAATTTTCATAGTTGGGCCTGTGATCGGGCTAACTAGTAGATAAGGTCACACTTCCTATTAGCAGTTGCGCTAATCTGGAGTGAAGTTCCCCTGAACATAGACAAACCCTACATGAGATGTCTGGACTGCGTATTAATACACGGTTGAATAGTTCAAGAAATGTCACCTCTTTTTAACCTTGAAACTCTACCACTACAAAAGATTCAACCCTTGCCAAGGAGACTTTGAAATCTTGCGTCCAGCCATCTTGTGATCTTAATCAACATTACGATTTCGATCGTACTTGAGATACGGGGTTTTGAATAATTTAATTCCTAAAGCTAGAGTGTTTGATAAACTTTTTTGTAAAAGTGTTTTTGGAAGGAAAAAAAAAAAAAAAAAAAAAAGAGAGCATTATTATAAACGTTTGATAAACTTTTATGTAAAATATATGTGAAAAAAAACTAGTTTTTCAAAGCTGAGTTTTACAGCTTTGTGTGTTTTGACTTTTTTTCATCAAAAACTGTGAAAAAAAATTAAAACTGAGTGTTTACCAAACATAAAAAAACTCTAGCGCTTTTTTTATAGCCACTTTTTTCAAAATCACCTCAGTATCAAACTAGGCTTAGCTTCCCCTTCAACTTTTAACGTATTATTCTGAAGGCCGTCCTTATCCAGACGACAAATATTTAAAGACAATGTCTCTTTCGAAGATAAACTCCCAAACTAATCAAACCTAGTCATTAACTAACTAATTAAATACAGATAATCGGCATAATTTATAAATAAATGACGACAGCGACGACGACAGTGAAACTTTGTCAACTAAGATTATGCTTGGCAATCACACTGTTTACAAATGGTACTGAACAACCAGAAAATCCTTGTTCATTAAACAAAATAAGGTCCTATATCTTACAAATGCCACGCAACACTACACTCTATGTTCGTCCTCAAACACCAACTCCAAAAGGAACGAAAGGAAAAAAAAAAAGGGGAAACGAATATCATACTGGATAAACCGACGATTCATTCCAACATAGATCTCAACAGCAAGCTCGACCGTGCATTACTTACACGAACCTTAATGAAATTCAAAAGGCGATAACCAGTTGGTTGGGGGGGCCGAAAAGTCTGTTTGCATCTATTTAACCATCCAGGAAACAAACTAAAAGTACACTATCAACAACCAGTGTTTTACTACTCTCTTTTCACTATGTCAGCTTTCCGATTTGTCTCTTCATATCTAAGCTTCTGTACACTCTTTTCCAATATCATCTCATTCGGACTGCAAATTCTTTTCGGTTATATCTTCCTCTTGAGTCTGCATGCATTCATTTGTTTCAAAGCCATAAGAAAAATAAAGAGTAGGGAAGCAGTAGCAAAATTTCATACACAGAAGATGCATGGGGGGTTGCACTAGTCGCACAGAACTTATAGTTTCACAGATTTTCATCCAAGACCATTTCAAAATGACTCATAAAATATCGTGAATCTGACCCCAGTAGAACTAGACTATTATTTAGAAGGCTGGGAAACAACCATTCATGGTGGGGCATAATATATCCCCAAATAATTCCGCTCAGATTCCAATAGAATTTGAAAAATCAAGATTTATAGAAAATAGATTTTCCTTCAACCATAACAAAAGGGATTAGGCATCAACAGCAATTATCGACATCAAAAGAAACAGCTAAAATACCGCACTCTAATACAGAAATTATGTGTCTTAACATAATACAGGTAACCTACATACTCTTCCTATTTATTTTGGAAAGGGGTCTGGAAAGACAATCATAGAGAAATCAAAACTAACTATTCTTTCCTGTAAAATAATCCTCTGAGATATATCCTTACACTTCAAAGCATTACACTACGACACTAGAATCAATCTTCATTAAACAACTGACATCACCCCACTGCCAATACAAGCACGCTGAAATACAAACACGAAAATGGATATAATCCAAATAAAAACTCATCCATGTTAAACAATCAAAAGCACAACTTCAAAAATAATAAGAAACACATAATCATGATTTAGTAAAGGCCTTCAAGAACATTCAAATCAGTGGGACAACAAAATTGTGCTTATTTTTAACTGACACAATCAATTACATGTCCCTTCTGTTGATGCTAGCAACATAAACACTAAATTGCAATGGATGCAAACATTCAAAGTTATCAGGCAATCGATACAATCAACCTATCATAAATGTTAACACAAAGCATCATACGCAAGACATTATATGATGAAGAAGCAGAATTTAATGCTTTACTTCCATAAGGAAAAACATCAGAGCAGGCATAATTAAATAATACCTGACCGTGGTCAATTACTTGTCCAGCATCCCCCAAGTTCAATTCTTGCATCTTTTCCTGAGCCTTAGTGTCACAGGGTAAAACACCATTCTTTACATGGTCTGGTTCCACAACAGAATTCTGTGCCTCTGATTCGTCTTCACTGGAAAGAGTGCCAGTTAAAGTCTCCCCAAAAATCACTTTAGTAACCTTTGTGACTTTATCTACTATTGAAACAGTACCCTCTTCAGCATCTTCATGAATTTGATGAGATGGCACTGATGCAACGCTGAAGTCAAAATACATATACGAGTCAGTTTAAATTTTCTCAAACAATTGAAGTAAATGAGATGATAAATTATTAAGATACTATTTCCAGAAATACTGGCAAAAGACAGTAAAGGGTTAAGTGTTGTACCACTGGCTATTGGCATGTTCTAAGGAATTCAGAACGGCATCCTGCTGTTGCCTCCTTTTCTTAACATTCTGCCTAGGCTCAAGTAGTGGATCAAAACAGCCAGCGGACAAAGATTGTTCCACTCTTCTTTTCCTTCCTCCCTTGAAGACTTGTTCTGAGACTATGGGGTCACAACTTTCACCATCAAATTCCTTAATTTCAGATTCAGAATCCTTTGTTCGATTAGAAAGGTCACCAACAAAGGGCACTTCAACAATAACCTTTGGTTCACCAAAAGCACACTGTCTCTTGCTGAAAAATGCAGGTGAATTGCCATTTCCCATGTTCCGATGCCCATCATATTTACTTGATGTTTCTATCTGTTCAGTTACTGTCAAGCTTGTTTTTTCCAGAGAGATCACAGGGCTTTCTTCAAATTCCAATTGGTGCTTCTCAGGAGAATTTTTAAACATCAATTCCCTCCAACGTCTTAACCACGAGAAACGAGCAGAACTGGAAGGAGATAGCCCTATCTTTAGCATGGACGGGTTGCTAATGTTGTCAGCGTTTACTTCATTATGCAAATTAACATTAGCGTCTCGTACAGAAGAAGTTTGCTTCAAAGATCGTCTAGAAGTTTTCCGGCTGCGAGGCACCAAATCAGATTGTTGCATCTCAGCCACAGATGCACTATCTAAAGCAGCCTTCAAATGTTCCAGTTCCTTCAGGTGTTGAATAAGACCAAGAATCTCTTCTCTATCAGCGTGCAATAATTCCCTCTGTTCTTTTAGTTTCTCCCTCTGAACCCTCAGTTCCTCAATCGAATTACATAGCTCTGCCCATTCACGATCCCTTCGTTCACGATCCAAGTTTATTTCTATTCTCTCAGACTCAAGCCTTTTCCTTTCTAGAGCAACCTGGTCCCTCTCTTTTGCAGCTTCTTCCTTGAGGGAGCTGATAATCTCAACTTCATTTTTCTTTTCTTGCTCAAAGGCAATCTCCTTTTCCTTCAATGAACATTCTAACTCTTCATGTTTTTGATCTATACAGTTCTCCAACTCTCCCTTCCGTATCTCAATTTCCAGTAAGAAATCTGCACGCTCCTTCTGCATCTTACTGAACCACTCAGTACGCTCGTGAACCATCTTACTCATGAAGTCCTCCCGCTCACTAACAAGTGATTCCACATCCCGTTTGTGCCGATCTCGCATTTCATCCTTCTCCCGTCTCAAGTTATCATGCTCATCCTTAATAAATTTTGAGAACGCCAACCTCTCCTCTGCTACACATTCCACTTCCTTACGCAGCTCTTCTCTCTTTTCATCAATTAATTCCCACTCAGATTCAAACTTGGCTTTCTCTATAGATAATTTATCTGCCTCTTCCATCAACTCTAGCTTTTGAGCCCTGATTAAATCTATTTCTTCTTTAAGCTTAATCTCAAGATCTGAAAGCTCACTTGTTTCAGATTTCAAAAGCTCAAACCTCTCCCTAGCACAATCAAGTTGTTTCCTCTTTTCTTCAAGTGAATCCAAGGACCTTTGAAGTTCTAGCTTCATTTTGATAATTTCTTCCCTTTCTATTTGCAACATACCACTATTCTGCTCAAACTCCTTCTCAGCCTCTCTCAAATTTTTTTCTTTCTCGCCAACAAGATTTGACATCTCTGCCACTTCTTTCTCCCTATCCATCAATGCCCTTAACTGAACTTCCAAGTCATGCTCCCTTTCACACAGTAGATCTTCGCGTTGATTGAGATCAACCTCCCTCAACTCCCAAGCCCGTCTCTTGGCCTCAAGTTTATCTTCAAACGATTTCCGCTTCACATCCAACTCCGTTTCAAATTCAGACTTCTTTTTCCTCAAATCAGCTTCGTGACTTGCTATAGCTTTCTTAATCACATCCTGGACCATCCATGTAAAGATTGAGGATAAGAAAGAATTAACAAATGGTAAGTCAACATCAGAACAAATTTAACAGGAAATAGACCATTGAATCACTCACAGATTCCTTGCTCATAAGTTTTTCCTGCAAAGCAAGTATCTCTTGCTCTTTTTTGTTCAATAGAACTTCTCTTCTAGTTAAAGCCTGCAAACACTTGAAACAGAACCACACTAGTGAATATTTCAATAAACAAATAACATTCAGATAGGGAAAAGAATTTAACAATAGGGACCTCCTCTCTATTAATAAGGGAAGCCCCAGTCAGCTCCAGATTCAATTTTTCTTCATCTAGGGCTCTACGCTCTTTCTCAATATTTGCTTTTACGTCTTCTAACTCTTTTTCAAGTTGATTCAGTTCCTGAGATCGACCAAATATGAAATCCTCCCTTTGGTTTAGCAGAGCTTGTGCATCAAGTAACCTATCTTGTTCTTGCTGCAAGGATTTCTGCCTTTCATTTAAAGATTGTCTATCAAGGCTTATCTCTTTCTCTTTTGTTTCACAGCTACAAAATAAAGTTAAAAAGAAAATCAACAAAATTAAAAATAAAAAAAAAACTTTCTACTGATTTTATGCATAGAAATACTTAGAAGTCGTTTACTGAGCTAGCCAGCCTTGAACAGCGCTCACCTAAGGGACCTACAACATTGAGGGATAGGTGGGGGACAATGCATTTCATGGCCAGATTTAACACAACTATTGAAATAAATAATTCATTGAAGTGAATCCATCCCTTGATGCATTGTTCCTCACTTGTCCCTCATTTAAGCACCGCAAATGAGAATTTGACTTACATTTATATATCTGACAGGTGATGATAAAGCTGACAGATCCTAAAACTGAGAACAGGGTAATCACTATTTAAACAATAACTGAAACACATACTCCATCTTGAATGACAGAATGTTCCTCCTAAGATCATCTTCACGAGCTTCAACTTCTCGCATCTTTCTTTCAGCAATACGGTGAAAGCGACAAGCTTCCGCTTGCAAAGATTCTGCTGCATGCAGTTTTCCCTCAGCATCTGTGAATTTCTTCTGCGCATCCTCCACCATTTTCCGTGCTTCAGACAATTTACTGTCAGCTGCAACCTTCATTTCAGCAGATTCTGCACGCAGCTCATGCATCGCCTTCTCAATCTACATATCCATGCAAAAACATGTTATCATCACATGCAAAGAAAGGAGATGGTTACTACAAAGATTCTCAGTCGAAAGCTTACACTAGCTATACACTCTTCCTTGAATCCTACTGTCTTTTTTAGGCACTCCTCCCGTTTCCTTGCATCAGCCAAAGCAGATAAATCTGCAGCTTTATCACGGTTATGCAAAAGTTCAGCGGTCTTGGCAGAGGCTTTAATTTGCTCATAATTGGATGCCAACTCCTTTCTTTCCAATATGAGAAGGCCCATGTGGTGTTGGTGGTTGAAAATCTAAATTAAACTAAACTGGTTAGCAAAATAACAAAAGGAAAAATTTTCTACCACACTTCATCGAAAATATACGAACAACATATTCATGTTTCTCACCTTAAAACAACAATCAAGGAATATCACCACCACCAAAAGTAACACCACAAAAAAGACTCAATAGACAGCACAGTTATTAAGGTACCCCAACCAAATCAGTAAGCAGCATGAGACCAACAGGCAATGGGAAGTCGACAAAAAGGCAAAAGAATAGAAGATAGAAAATGGTAGACAAATGGTCGTAGTTATATTGATTGACATTGTTCAGAAGAAACAATGTTGAATACATACAGTCCTAGAATAAAAAATAAATAAAAAGAAAATTCATTCATTATAATGGTATTTTGTAACCCAAGAAGAAAAGGATAGAACTTAATAACGATGGAAGCCACGGACCTATGTCATTTCTTATTCGGGATCAAACCGAGCATATTTCTTATTCAGGACCAATCAAAACACATTGTATACATAACGACCCGTCCAACCACATTCCCTAATGCCAAAACTCAATAGAAAGAAATCAAGTTTCACTATTTCACAACACGGCGACTAAAAAACCTCTGCTTGCCAGAATATTGAATCGAACAACAAAACTATCAAGAACTTAATCTATATAAAAATAAAACTCAACCAACAAAATTGTATACAATTCTTCTGATCCTGCTTGGGCATATTCGATTGCCTTTGAAAATAAAAAATAATAATTGAATTCCACTACTTTCTGAATGCTACATTCAGCCAACAAATTATATAAAATTCCCTATACAAAATACCCACTGCTGAAACAAATAAAGTAAAATTCAGATATTCAAATTTCGAAACGCAAAATTCAAAATTGCAGAGTGAGAAAGGGAACAACCTCTGCTTCAAGCTTCGCAATATATGTAATGAGAGCCGCCTTGTCCCTCCGTTTAATCGATTCCTCGTCAAATCCAGCTTCTTTAAACCTCTTCCAGATCGCCTCATCACTGACGGCGCCAGGGCTTTGCAAAATCCTAGACCCCGGCGTTATGGACAGAGCCCTACCGGAACTCGGCGTCCTCGCAAACAGCTCCGACTGTGGAGACGCCATTACGTCGTCGGATCACCAGTTCAGTAACACAAAGCTAAAACCTAGATACTTTACCAATTTTTGATCTCGCTCTCCTTGCTTTTTCTTCTCACCTCAATCTCTCTTGCTTTTTCGAACTTCTTCTTCCTCTCTTTCTCTCTCCTCTCTGTGCTTTTTGGATGTCTTTGTCCTGTGCGTTGAGAGCTCTCTACTCGTTGGACTGAGTTGGCTGAAGCTTTTGTTTTATATGCTGGTGGGGAGGCGACGTCGTTTAAGGGGGTTTTTGGTAATTAAGCCGTCTTTTAATTCTTGTTTAGCGGCACATATTTTAATTTAAAATTTAATTTAATTTTGGGAATGTGACTTTGCAAGGCGAGATCCCACTCCCGGTCCCCCCACTCTTCCATTGGAAGCTAACTGGAGTCAACCCTCCACGTCATCAATTTGGAAAAACCTTTATTTTTTTTTAATTTATACTAGCATATAGAGACACACAGTGTGTGAGAAATTTTTTTATTTTTGTTTTTGAAATAGAAGGAGAGAAGAAGAGATATATAGAGAATGTGGGAGTGGAATTTTTTTTTTAATTAGAGATATGTTAGGATTACATGTACGTGAGGCTTTGAAGAAAAAAAAAAGCAAAATTTGGTTGTGTGATGTTTTGTTTTAATTAGAGGGTTAAACCAGTAATTTCTTAAAATTTTGGTTGACAATGAGTGTTTTATTAATTAGTAGAGATATATAAAGAAGTTTTAATGAAAATGATTTGAACTAAGACTATTTTAATAAAAAAAAGCCTAGCTTAAAATATTGTTTAACCAAAAGCTCTTCAAATTTAACCATAAGAACAAATGCCGTAAATTATGATTACAAAGCCCGACATGCTCAAATATACTTTTTCATAATTGCCCCTAACTAAAAGAAAGAAAGAATAAAAGTTTCTTTTTCTTGATTCTCACCCACGTGATCTCATCCTTTCTTATTAAATTGTTTCCTAATGAAATTGGGACATCTAATCCCAACCTGAGATTTGCATAACACATCACTTTGGTCCCTAAGATTGAAAATCAATAGAAATAGTTCATGAGATTGTCTATCATCCATTATTTTGGTCATTCCGTAAAAAACTTCATTAAGTGTTCCGAAGCTCTTGGTAGGAAGTTTGGGCAATTTTCAAAGCTTCGTAACTCAATCGTTTCTTAGCCAAATTCGACCCATAATATATCAAAATGAAGATAGGAGAGTGTAGAACAAGATTATATCTATTTTGAAGCCCAATGGTTGCCAAAGATGGCCAAAAAATAGCCTAAAAAGTGATTGGTCTGCGGGAAAACTAGAAAACTCGCCGGAAACTGGGTAAACTTTAAACATTCATAACTTCTTCAATACTCAAAGAAATCGAGTGATTCAAAAACAAAAATCATAATTCTCAATGCGACGAAGAGAATGACACATTTTTTTTATGGCTAACTCGTCGTGGTTTGGCCAAAAAAAGGCTCAAAAGTAGCTAACTTGAGATCAAGACAGCCAATTTCGAGCCGTTTTCCAGCCAAACCACGGCGCGTTATCCATCGAGAAGGGTTCCATTCTCTTTGTCTCGTCGAAAAGTATGATTTTTTTTTTGAATCACTTGATTTCGTTGAGTATTGAAGAAGTTATGAACGTTTAAAGTTTACCCAATTTCCGATGAGTTTTCCAGTTTTCCTGCGTGCCAGTCATCTTTCAGGCTATTTTCTGGCCATCTCCAGCAACCATTGGGCTTCCAAATAGGTATAATCTTGTTCTACACTTTCCTATCTTCATTTTGATATATTATGAGTCGAATTTGGTTAAGAAATTATTGAGTTACGAAGTTTTGAAAATTGCCTAAACTTCCGGCCAAGAGCTCCAGAAGACTTATTGGAATTTTTAACAGAATGACCAAAATAGTGGATGGTAGACAATCTCAGGGACCATTTCTATTGATTTCCAATATCTGGAACCAAAGTGATGTGTTATACAAATCTTAGAGACCATTTTGGCTAAAAAGCCTTTTAAAAAATGGTGTGGTGCCCTACCTCCCTTCTTTTATGTGTCACATCCTAGTGCTTTTTTTTCTCTTTTATTTAATTTTTTTAAGGGAACTTTAATGAAAAACTCCCGGTACTGTTCACTTTAACGAAAAATCACATTTTTACACTAAAAAATCAATCATGGTACTATTCACTTTACTCCTTATTTTGTCCTTATGGTTAAAACTCAAAGTTTTCAAGCTCTTTTCATTAGTTTTCCTTTTTTTTTTTTTATTTGTTGTTCAAATGTTTTTGACATCACATGATGTGACGACCTGTCCCGAATTATTATGCATATTTTCTCCCTGAGTGTGTAAAGTGACGATAATGCCCTTATGGTTTAGTGACATGGATGTACATATGCAGTTTTAAATTAATTTTCTCGCTGACGTAATTAAATTGTATTTGATGTCACGAGCTCGTCGACCCAAATTAGGGTCGAATCGGGTTCGTAACAAAAATGTTACGAACGAATAAGTGAAATTGGGTTGGTTTTATTTCTATTTGGACTCATTTGTTTATGCCCTAAATTCTATAGCCCAATTAGGGCTTGTGACCTTTTGATTCTACCCAATCCCATAGCCCACACACATACACACACACATACACATATACCTTATCTCCCTCATCTTCTCAACCCTTCTCCTCGTCCGTACGATCATAGACTTCTAGCTCACAAACACCATTAAACCTCACGGATCAAGTATCTAGACACCACCATCACTTTTCTCGTGACTCCACTAGTTCATCCATGCCCTTAGGTCGAGAAATAGACGTCGGGAAGTCATGAACTCACGAGCTCCTACGAGGTGTATCTTGCTCCTTCATGATCTTGGTCTTTTTCTAAGGTTTAAAGGCTCGAGGCGGGTCCTAATCAATTTAATCTGGACCCTAGATTAGTTTTGGAGCAGTTTGAACATTGGAATAGGCGAGAACACGGAGTTGCAGGTTTGGCCGGTTGTTCAAAGCCTTATTCAGACCATTTTCCGTCTATTTTAAGACCTCAAATAGGTAAGATTGTGTTCTTCTAGTTGAGAGCTTCAAATCCATATAAAATTTGTGGAATTTGGTTGAAAAATGATGAAGATATTAAAGTTTTAAGATTTCCCAAAAACCGGCGAAACAAACAGCAGCTCCAACAAAGCCTACAGGGGAAGGAAGAGAATATTCCATCAACCTTAACAAAATATACTGATGGCGTCAAGTAACTTTAACGGAATATTCTATTATTTAATGACATATTCCCTAACGCGGTTAGGGATTCTGTCAACGTGCTAGGCACGTGCCTGCACGTGGTTGGCACGTGTGCCCGTGCCTTGGCCTATGCGTGAGAGCACGTGGAACGTCGTAAAATTTTTCTAAAAATATAGGGGTGTTCGTGGTGTTGAGTATGTCACTTTGATATATTCAAACACCTCATTTGAGCAACGTATGAGAAGTTATTCCTAGGGTTTTTGTATGTGCTTTAAAATTAACGTTAAATTAGTTATTTCACATATAGGTGAGACGTACCTTGAGAACAAGCGTGGTCAAGCGAGACTTAGGGGCTACGATCCTGCTGCTTACCAGTGAGTGGGCTTTTGTTTTCTATATATGTATATATGCTTACGATTCCCAGAAACTGTTTTAAATGAACTTATGTTTTAAATGGCATGTCATAAGTGCATTACATTTTAGTATTGCATTACTATAGTTATGCATGGTATTGAATGATGCTGCGGAGGCTCAGGTAAGCTTCAGGTGAGTACATCATGATGGTATTAGTTGCATTATGTGTGGTTATATGGAGTGGCATTTCGAGCTCATTATCCTGCAACCTGGTGTTAGTGCTCCAACCCGTGGCTAGGGCAGTCCTTCACGTGATGTTCACCTCTCATACTGCTTGCTCACCTTGGATCAAGTTTGGTGCACAACTGTGTCGTACAAACCACAATAGGTAGTTCTGACTCGTAGGTGATCAGCGATTATTCGCACAGTCTTCATGCGATCGTAGCACTTGAGCGTACTTATATACACCCAGCCCTGTCGTATAGACCACAATAGGTGGTTCCGACTAATATGCAGGCATACTTGATAAGTTATAGGTTCAACCGTATAGGTCACAGTAGGTGACTCCGGCTGGCATACTATTTTACATTGATTCTTATCACCTGGCTTACCCCACATTTTCTTGCTGAGACACTTTAACGTGGCATACCTTGGTTTTCACTGCTCTTGAGCATGATCTTTTATATACGTATGTATTGTTATTTTCTAGGAAATTATACAGGTTTTACAGTAAAGGGTTAGTACATTTAGAAAGATAAATATATTTTCAAAAGCTTTGTTTTAGCCCACTCACATTTTCTATTTTGCGCCCCTCCAGGTTTTAGCTAGTTGAATATCTATGTGGCTTACGAGGACTTATAGGCGGTTCTGACAGTCTTCCAAATAAATGTAGGAATCTTCTTCCTATCTTGTATAATTAATACTTAGTCTGCTAGACTGCACGTATGTTACCTACGCTTTGAGATACTTGTATCTTGGCTTTAACACCTTCATACTTAATTATATTTATCCCTAGTGTAAATTAGTTAATTTTGGTTTTTATTTACTCATATTTTCATATCATTATCACTTCTATTGTGCACTTGGCTACGTCACCCTCACGTGACGGCCAACACGTCTCGACTCCAGTCGGGTTGTGTCACATAATGAAGATAAAGGGCAGTCATTGCATGGTTATCATAAAACACAGAACTTCAAACAAAGTGGTACTAGATTTGGTTCATCCAGCGGTGGTTCGAGTTCTACTACACCGCAGAGGGGCGGCCGATCTTCAGGAGGTTCCCGATTATAGAGACGGAGAGATTCTAGCAGTCCAAGTGCTTCACTTTGTCATAGGTGCAATATCGTCACTTCGGTGAGTGTAGACGAGGGAGTAGTGGGTGTTTTACTTGTGGTCAAATGGGGCATCGAGCTTACCAGTGCTCACAGAACTAGCAGAAACCCTAGCCTGCATTACCATTAGCAGTTCCTTTTCAGCAGGTTCCAGGGCCTCGTGGATATACCCTGACGGGTTACGGTGGTGCTTACCACTATTAGGGGGATGTAGTTCTGTATTCTAGTGGAGCCTATCAGTATCCAGTTGATTCGTATTATCAGGGTGGTTATCCACCGTATCAAGGAGCTTATGCCCTATATACACCATACCAGGACGATGGATCACAGTGGTATCCTAGAGGGTAATCCTAGAATGTTGAGGTTGCTTTTAGTAGTGCAGGATCGGTGAGGCAGCCTAATCAGCCTAGTTAGGGACGAGGTATGCATGGACGCGGAAATCATAATAATAGAGGTCGTTAAGGTCGACAGTAGACGTCGGGACATGTTCACCACATTACATTGCAGGATGCCTACAGTAATCCTGATCTGATTATGGGTATGTTAAACATTCTTGGTCATTTTGCTAGAGTATTAATTGATTCAGGTGCCACACACTCTGTTATTTCTCATATGTTTGCTCAAAATACTTAACCTCACCCCACACCCCTTGGTTATAAGTTAGAATTTTCAATTCCTAAAGGTGAAACTTGTTATGTTAGCTGGGAGTATTAGGGATGTCTTGTTCTAGTGGAGGATGTCGTGATGCCAGCTAATCTTGTTCCTCTGGACATTGTCGATTTCGATGTCATTGTAGGTATGGATTGGTTACATTATAATCGTGCCAAGTTGGATTGGTATGAGAAAGTTGTCACTTTCCATCGACCGGGCTTGCATGTGGTAACTTTCGTTGGCAAACGTTGTGGATTGAGATAGGGTGTTATCTCAGTCGTGAGAGCGAAGAAATTGTTAAGGAAAGGATGTCAAGGTTATTTAGCACATGTAGTGCTGAACGAGGATACTTCTACTCGTGTGGAGGATGTTCGAGTAGTTAGACATTTTCCTGATGTCTTTCTTGATGATTTACCTAGGCTACCACCAGATCGTGAGGTGGAATTCACTATAGATTTAATTCCAGGTATTGATCATATTTCTTTAACCCCTTATCGAATGACTCCTGCTGAATTAAGGGAATTGAAAACCCAGTTACAAGAACTTGTTGATAAGGATTTTATTCAGCCTAGTACTTCATCATGAGGAGCTTCAATATTGTTCGTGCGGAAGAAAGACGGAACTCTGAGGTTGTGTATTGATTATCGATAGTTGAACTGGGTAACAATTAAAAATCGTTATCCGTTGTCTCGTATTGATGATTTTTTTATCAGCTTCGAGTGCCTGTGTATTTTCAAAGATTGACCTGAGATCTGGGTATTATCAGTTGAAGATCAAGCGTGAGGATGTTCCAAAAATAACATTTCGAACTCGATATGGTTATTACAAGTTCCTTGTAATGCCATTCGGGTTAACGAATGCTCCAGCTGCATGCTCCAGCTGCCTTTATAGATTTAATGAATCGGGTATTTCGCCTGTACCTTGATAGGTTTGTTATTGTTTTCATAGATGATATTTTGGTATATTCTAAATCTAAGGCGGAGCACACTAGACATCTCACTTTGGTTTTGAATAAGTTGAGGGAGCATCAGCTGTATGCTAAATTTAGTAAATGTCAATTTTGGCTGAATCAAGTGTCGTTCTTAGGACATGTGATTTCAGCTCAGGGTATTCTTGTGGACCCTCAAAAGGTAGCTACAATAAAGAATTGGGAACAACCTCGTACTGTCACGAAAGTACGGAGTTTTCTGGGCCTAGTCGGCTATTATCGATATTTTGTGAAAGATTTCTCAGTTATAGCTTTTCTGGGCCTAGCCTCACTCATGCACCTGTTTTGGTACTTCCAGATGATAATGGGAACTTTGAGATTTATAGTGATGCTTCCTTGAATGGCTTGGGTTGTGTGTTAATGCAGCATGGCAAGGTGATTGCTTATGCTTCACGATAATTGAAGTCCCACGAGATGAATTATCCTACTCATGATCTTGAGTTGGTGGCTATTGTTTTTGTTTTGAAGATTTGGAGGCATTATCTTTATGGGGAAAAGTGTCGGATTTTCTCAGATCATAAAAGCCTCAAATACATTTTCACTCAGAAGGATCTTAATCTTCGACAATGGAGGTGAATAGAATTGTTCAGTGATTATGATTGCACGATTGATTATCATTTTGGTCGTGTAAACACTATGGTAGACGCACTTAGCAGGAAATCATGTGGTCAACTTAATGCTTTACATGCTTGCCGTATCCCTCTTCTCATATAATTGAGATCTACTAGAGTTGATTTAGAAGTGGAAGATCGAGAAGAAGCCCTACTTGCTTGTTTCCGAGTCCGACCAATCTTGATAGATCGTGTGCTCGAGGCTTAAATGAATGATGAGGAATCTCATGAATTAATTCAGGCAGTTTCTGATGGGAAAAAGAAAGATTTCAGGATTAGGGATTCCAATGGTATACTGATGTAGGCTAATTGAATATACGTGCCTAATATCGAAGAATTAAAGAAAGATATACTTGATGAGGCGCATATTTCGGCTTATGTGATGCATCTTGGGAGTACCCAGATGTATTACACTATTCGACCTTTCTATTATTTGCCTAGTATGAAAAGAGAAATTGCTGAGTACATGAGTCGTTGTGCAGTTTATCAGCCAGTCAAGGCAGAGAGGAAAAGACCTTTTGGGTTATTATAGCCACTTCCCTTACCTTAGTGGAAATGAGAAGATATTACTATGGATTTTGTGTACAAGTTACCTCGTATGTGAAATGGTTATGATGATATTTGGGTAATAGTGGATCGACTCACCAAGTCAGCACATTTCATACCCGTTCGAGAAAATTACTCGTTGAGTCAATTGGCATAACGGTTTATTTCGCAAATACCATCGTGTTCTGGTTAGTATCATTTCTGATTGGGATCCTAAGTTCACTTCTAAGTTTTGGTTGGCTTTTCAGGAAGCTCTTGGTTCGAGATTGCTTCACAGCACAACTTATCACCCTTAGACGGATGGGCAATTTGAGAGAACTATCCAGATTGCTTCACAGCACAACTTATCAACCCAGTTTGCTTCTTGCCGCAATTGATCAGTGCCCTTGTGGGCCTCTCATATTTGGGCCTATTGCTGCAACCTGTTTGCTACTACTGGGCTTGCAACCCAAATACTAAAAAGGGCATGATCAACCCGTGCCTACCTCATCCTAGTTTTGGGCCTGGACCTCACGACACCAATTTACTCAACCCACCTGTGGGCTTTTGTCCAAGTTTTTTTAGGCCTCGAATTTTTATTGCCTATTTTTTTAGGCACTATGGGTTTTATAATGTTTTCACCACACTTTAAATTTGACCCGAAGTCAAAATAATTAATTCAATTATAATTATAATTATAATTATAGACCTAAAGTGCTATCTGCATATTTTCTTGTTGCATATTTCTGTGTATATATTTGTCTTTGTCTGCAGAAACATATGAACCTAAAGTTCACAATTATTTCGAAACCTGAAGTTTCTAGAAACATGCCTTGTTTGAAAACCTGAAGTTTTCCTTAAAAACATCACCCATGAAAACCTGAAGTTTTTCATGCTAATTTAAACCAATACATGTCTATTAGAACCTGAATGTTCTACTCCTATGTGAATGGATTGATTTTTCTCCATTACATTAACCACATCTTGTCCATTTACTTTGTGATAGGAACATGCCGAATTTGAACAAATTTGACTTCATCGCCGTGGAGGTTTCTAGAAGGAACTACCTCAAATGGGTCTAAGATGTGAAGCTCCGCTTCACTGCAAAGAATTTGTGTCCCGCCACTGAAGATAAGACTGATAACCCAGTTGGTGAAGCTAAGAAAACCACTACCATGATCTTCATTTAAAGACATATTCATAATGTATTGCAAACCGAGTACCTTACTGAGGAGGATCCACGAGCACCATGGGTGGCTTTGGCTAATCATTTTGATCACCAAAATGACATCTTCTTGCCTGAAGCAAGCCATGACTGGTAGCAATTGTGCTTTTAATACTTTAAGTCTGTGAATGAATATAATTATGAAGTTTGTAGAATCTGATCACTTCTCAAGTTTTATGACGAAACTTTGACTGAAGAAGATCTCTTGAGAATACCTATTCGATCTTCTCTACTACTAATATTGTCTTGCAGCAACAATATAGAGCCCATAAGTTCACTAAGTTTTCAAATTTGATCTCTATTTTACTTTTCGCTGAAAAGCAGAATCAGTTGTTGGTGCAAAATCATCAAGCTCGATCTACTGGGGTGACCAGAAACCACCCTGTCAAGGTTAACAGAGTCAAGGCTCATCTAAAGGAGGAAACAAAACCCAGAAGCACCCTAACCTTGCTCTTAAGGCCCCAAACTTCAAGAATAAGGGCAAAGCACCTGAAACCATGGATGAGGTTATGTTTTATCGCTGTGGTTCAAATGACCATTAGTTTTTTGTTTGCCGAGCTCCCCAGAAAGTTATAACTAACTATCATTCTTGTCATAAAAAATTTGAATCAAACTTTATGCAAGTAGAAGAACCGGAGAGTACCAAGATGGAGATTTTTGATTTTCAAGAGGCCGTTACCTCTATGGAAGATTAGACTCTTAGACATAACTATTTTTCTAGTTGAAATTTAGACATTGGGGCTGAATTCCACCTAGTGGCCGAACCCCACCCTTGTTTTTGGTTAAATTTTGAACAATTTTCCTTGATGTTTGGATTATTTGTTGGTGATTTGTTTTTGGATATTAAGTTTTTAATTAATTACTGTCCTTGAATACTTAAAAATTATTTTGAATGGATATTTGTTTTTAGAACTTTTATGAATGTGACTGATTTAAATTAATTTTCATTCTAGGTATGACTAATGGGAAGTTTATTGCCTGGCAGATAATGCAACGATGCACACCGTTTTGCATGAACGCTTCTATTTCATTAACTTTATACTTAAGAATGCACCATTGACAACCCTCTCAAGCCCATCCAACCTTATCGAATGATACGGTAAGGCACGCATAATGTTGCCCAATGGTACAATTTTGACCATTAATGAGGCATTTTATTCTCCGTGTGTCAGAAGAACGTTGTTGAGTTTCAAAGACATTAGAGATAACAATTACCATGTGGCAACCTATGTAGAAAATAGAGTTGAATTTCTTCGCATAACTTCATACGAATATGCCCAGAAGTGTATTCTAGAAAAGATGGAGTGTATCCGGATTGGTCTGTATACTATGATCATACACCTCATAGAAAGCCACTATGTGGTTGGCCCTACCTCTAGGACCATGCACGAAATTACACTTCGGCATAATAGTTTGGGACACCCTGGACAAATAGCGATGCGCTGTATCCTCAAATCATCACACGGGCATCGACTAACTCGAAGTTTAGGTTTGATTCAAGGAATCGCATGTCAAACCTACTTCATGGGAAAGCTTATTATTAAGCCTTCTTATGACAAAATTCGCTCGAATCCTCCTACTTTTCTACAAATGATTTAGGGGGACATTTGTGGATCGATTCACCCTAGCTGCAGACCATTTAGATATTTTATGGTTTTGGTTGACGCTTCCACACGTTGGTTACATGTGTGCTTGTTGTCCACAAGAAACACTGCATTCTCCAAACTGTTGGCTCAGGTTATCAAGCTCAGGGCTCACCACCCTGATTATCTGATCAAAATATTCAATTGGATAATGCTGGAGAATTCACACCTAAAACTTTTGATGATTATTGCATGTCTATTAGGGTTGAAGTTGAACATCCAGTACCCCATGTTCACACCCAGAACGGCCTGATAGAGGCATTCATTAAGTTCTTACAAATGATTGCTCGATCGTTAGTTATATGTACCAAGCTTTCGATTGTTCCTTGGGGCCATGCAATATTGCATGTAGCCATGTTGGTCCACCTGAGGACCGTTGCGACCCAACCATATAGCGCAATTCAGTTGGTTACCATATACGAAGCTGACATACCGCATCTGCACATTTTTGGTTGTGCAGTCTATGTGTTGATTTTACCACCCTTACATACAAAAATAGAGCCTCAGCGAATGATAGGAATCTATGTTGGATATGATTCTCCTTCGATTATTCGTTACCTAGAATCTTTGATAGGTGATCTGTTTACTGCTCATTTCGCAGATTGTCACTTCTATGAGACAATCTTCCTATTGTTAGGGGGAGATAAGAATGTCAATGTTCCTGAAGAACGACGCGAAATATCGTTGACGACTCCCACTTTGTCTCATTTAGATCTCTGCATCGCTCAGTCTGAAACTAAAATGCATTGTACACTAGATCTTCAGAGCATAGCTCAGAGCATGCCAAATGCTTTCACCGATCTAGCGCGAATGACAAGATCACTTATTCCAACTGCGAATATGCCTACAATGATGGATGTACCAAATGTACAATGGACTTCCCTTTTAGAGGCCCGGGACGCCACTTTAGTTGATCCACGTACATTAACGGCTAGCCAATCATCTGCCTCTACATAAGCATGGCAGACTACTTAGTTTAAAGGATTCACACCCCTGGAAGAGGAAACCCACGACATAAGCACCTAAAGAGCTTACCATGAATTCAACTGTCGCCTACTCATTCTATCCAACTCATGAGGAAATTCTAAATTACGAAAGCGTTCTTGAAGAGACAAATCCACCTCCCAAGAATCGTGAGATTTCGGTTTATTATGCTAGCTTAGATAATGTTTAGTGTAGAAATGAGATGATCGTCGACGATGTATTAGCATATGCAATAGCTACAAAGATTATGTTGAATGATGGCATTAAATCCCGTTCCGCTGATGAATGTCGACGTAGAACCGATTGGTCAAGAAACAAGCAATCCAAGTTAAACTCGATTTGCTTGCGAAATCTAAAGTGTTTGGACCTGTAACTCTTACTCCTCCACAAGTGAAGCCCGTTGGCTACAAGTGGGTTTTCATTCGGAAGCGTAATGAGAAGAATGAAATTATGCGTTACAAAGCTCATCTTGTTGCGCAAGGCTTCTCACGACGCCCCAAGATTGACTATGATGAAACTTATTCACCTGTTATGAATGTGATTACTTTTTGCTACCTTATCAGTTTGGTAGTTTCTGAAAAACTGAATATGTAGCTGATGGACATAGTAACTGTGTATTTCTATGGGGATCTTAGTACGAAAATTTACATCAAAGTTCCTGAAAGACTTACATTGATTGGATCAAATATTCCCAAACCCTGGAACACGCTCTCAATTCAACTGAGAAGTTCACTCTACGTCTTGAAGCAATACGGAAGAATGCGGTATAACCGTCTAAGTGAGTATTTGACTAGTCACTGGACTGGTCTTAAAGACATCTTCCGTTATCTTAAGGGTACTACGGATTTAGCCTTGTTTTATCCCTAGCCACACTTCCTTATCTCGAGTTGATTCTCGCCTTGTTGGTTATGCCGACACATGATACTTATCAGATCCGCACAAGGTGCACTTTCAAACGGGTTATGTCTTTACCATTGGAGGCACTGCAATCTCTTGGAGATCAACTAAGCAGACCTTAGTTGCCACTTCGTTTAACCATACTGCATTAGCATATGCAGTAGATACTTAGATTATGTTGAGTGATGCCATTAAACCCCGTTCCGTTGATGAATGTTGACGTATTACCGAATGGTCAAACTAGAAACAAGCAATCCAAGTTGAACTCGATTTGCTTGTTAAACCTAAAGTGTTTAGACCTGTAACTCCTACTCCTCCACATGTGAAACCCGTTGCCTACAAATGGATTTTTATTCAGAAGCGTAATAAGAAGAATGAAATTATGCGTTTCAAAGCTTGTCATGTTGCGCAAGGCTTCTTACAACGTCCCAGGATTGACTATGATGAAACTTATCCACCCGTTATGGATGTGATTACTTTTCGCTACCTTATCTGTTTGGTAGTTTCTGAAAAAACTTAGTATATAGCTGATGGACATAATAACTGTGTATCTCTATGGGGATCTTGGTACGGAAATTTATATCAAAGTTCCCGAAAGACTTACATTGATTGGATCAAATATTTGCAAACCCTGGAACACACTCTCAATATAGCTGAGAAGTTCACTCTACGCTTTGAAGCAATACAGAAGAATGTGGTATAACCGTCTAAGTGAGTATTTGACTAGTCACTAGACTGGTGTTAATGACATCTTCCGTTATCTTAAGGGTACTACGGATTTGGCCTTGTTCTATCCCTAGCCGCATTCCTTTATCTCGAGTTGATTCTCGCCTTGTTGATTATGCCGACACATGATACTTATCGGATCCGCACAAGGTGCGCTTTCGAACTGGTTATGTCTTTACCATTGGAGGCACCGTAATCTCTTAGAGGTCAACTAGCAGACCTTAGTTGCCACTTCGTCTAACCATACTGCATTAGCATATGCAGTAGCTACTGAGATTATGTTGAGTGATGCCATTAAACCCCGTTCCGTTAATGAATGTCGACGTAAAACCGATTGGTCAAGAAACAAGCAATCCAAGTTGAACTCGATTTTCTTGAGAAATGTAAAGTGTTTGTACCTGTCACTCTTACTCCTCCACATGCGAAGCCCGTTGGCTACAAGTGGGTTTTCATTCGGAAGCGTAATGAGAAGAATCAAATTATGCGTTACAAAGCTCGTCTTGTTGCGCAAGGCTTCTCACAACGCCCTAGGATTGACTATGATGAAACTTATTCACCCGTTATGGATGTGATTACTTTTTGCTACCTTATCAGTTTGGTAGTTTCTGAAAAACTGAATATGCAGCTGATGGACATAGTAATTGTGTATCTCTATGGAGATCTTAGTACGAAAATTTACATTAAAGTTCCTGAAAGACTTACATTGATTGGATCAAATATTCCCAAACCTTGGAACACGCTCTCAATTCAACTGAGAAGTTCACTCTACACCTTGAAGCAATACGGAAGAATGCGGTATAACCGTCTAAGTGAGTATTTAACTAGTCATTGGACTGGTCTTAAAGACATCTTCTGTTATCTTAAGGGTACTACGGATTTAGCCTTGTTTTATCCCTAGCCACACTTCCTTATCTCGAGTTGATTCTCGCCTTGTTGGTTATGCCGACACATGATACTTATCGGATCCGCACAAGGTGCACTTTCAAACGGGTTATGTCTTTACCATTGGATGCATCGCAATCTCTTGGAGATCAACTAAGCAGACCTTAGTTGCCACTTCGTTTAACCATACTGCATTAGCATATGCAGTAGATACTAAGATTATGTTGAGTGATGCCATTAAACCCCGTTCTGTTGATGAATGTCGACATAGAACCGATTGGTCAAACTAGAAACAAGCAATCCACGTTGAACTCGATTTGCTTGTTAAACCTAAAGTGTTTGGACCTGTAACTCCTACTCCTCCACATGTGAAACCTGTTGACTACAAATGGGTTTTTTTTCAGAAGCGTAATAAGAAGAATGAAATTATGCGTTTCAAAGCTTGTCATGTTGCACAAGGCTTCTCACAACGCCCTAGGATTGACTATGGCGAAACTTATCCACCCGTTATGGATGTGATTACTTTTCGCTACCTTATCAGTTTGGTAGTTTCTGAAAAACTTAGTATGCAGCTGATGGACATAATAACTGTGTATCTCTATGAGGATCTTAGTACGGAAATTTATATCAAATTTCCCGAAAGACTTACATTGATTGGATCAAATATTTCCAAACCCTGGAACACACTCTCAATATAGCTGAGAAGTTCACTTTACACTTTGAAGCAATACAGAAGAATGTGGTATAACCGTCTAAGTGACTATTTGAATAGTCACTGGACTGGCGTTAAAGACATCTTCCGTTATCTTAAAGGTGCTACGGTTTTTGCCTTGTTTTATCACTAGCCGCATTCCTTTATCTCGAGTTGATTCTCGCCTTCTTGGTTATGCCAAGACATGATACTTATCGGATCTGCACAAGGTGCGCTTTCAAACGGGTTATGTCTTTATCATTGGGGGCACCGTAATCTCTTAGAGGTCAACTAAGCAGACCTTAGTTGCCACTTCGTCTAACCATACTCCATTAGCATATGCAGTAGCTAATGAGATTATGTTGAGTGATGCCATTAAACCCCGTTCCGTTAATGAATGTCGACGTAGAACCGATTGGTCAAGACACAAGCAATCCAAGTTGAACTCGATTTTCTTGCGAAATGTAAAGTGTTTGGAACTGTAACTCTTACTCCTCCACATGTGAAGCCCGTTGGCTACAAGTGGGTTTTCATTCGGAAGCGTAATGAGAAGAATCAAATTATGCGTTACAAAGCTCGTCTTGTTGCGCAAGGCTTCTCACAACGCCCTAAGATTGACTATGATGAAACTTCTTCACCCGTTATAGATGTGATTACTTTTTGCTACCTTATCAGTTTGGTAGTTTCTGAAAAACTGAATATGCAATTGATGGCCATAGTAACTGTGTATCTCTATGGAGATCGTAGTACGAAAATTTACATCAAAGTTCTTGAAAGACTTACATTAATTGGATAAAATATTCCCAAACCCTGGAACACGCTCTCAATTCAACTGAGAAGTTCACTCTACGCCTTGAAGCAATACGGAAGAATGCGGTATAACCGTCTAAGTGAGTATTTGACTAGTCACTGGACTGGTCTTAAAGACATCTTCCGTTATCTTAAGGGTACTACGGATTTAGCCTTGTTTTATCCCTAGCCACACTTCCTTATCTCGAGTTGATTCTTGCCTTGTTGGTTATGCCGACATATGATACTTATCGGATCCGCACAAGGTGCACTTTCAAACGGGTTATGTCTTTACCATTGGAGGCACCGCAATCTCTTGGAGATCAACTAAGCAGACCTTAGTTGCTACTTCGTTTAACCATACTGCATTAGCATATGCAGTAGATATTTAGATTATGTTGAGTGATGCCATTAAACCCCGTTCCGTTGATGAATGTCGACGTAGAACCGATTGGTCAAACTAGAAACAAACAATCCAAGTTGAACTCGATTTGCTTGTTAAACCTAAAGTGTTTGGACCTGTAACTCCTACTCCTCCACATGTGAAACCTGTAGCCTACAAATGGGTTTTTATTCAGAAACGTAATAAGAAGAATTAAATTATGTGTTTCAAAGCTTGTCATGTTGCGCAAGTCTTCTCACAACGCCCCAGGATTGACTATGATGAAACTTATTCACCTGTTATGGATGTGATTACTTTGCGCTACCTTATCTGTTTGGTAGTTTCTGAAAAAATTAGTATGCAGCTGATGGACATAATAACTGTGTATCTCTATGGGGATCTTGGTACGGAAATTTATATCAAAGTTCCCGAATGACTTACATTGATTGGATCAAATATTTCCAAACCCTGGAACACATTCTCAATATAGCTGAGAAGTTCACTCTACGTTTTGAAGCAATACAGAAGAATGTGGTATAACCGTAAAAGTGAGTATTTGACTAGTCACTGGACTGGTGTTAATGACATCTTCCGTTATCTTAAAGGTGTTACGAATTTGGCCTTGTTTTATCCCTAGCCGCATTCCCTTATCTCTAGTTGATTCTCGCCTTGTTGGTTATACCGACACATAATACTTATTAGATCCGCACAAGGTGCGCTTTCAAACGGGTTATGTCTTTACCATTGGAGGCACCGTAATCTCTTGGAGGTCAACTAAGCAGACCGTAGTTGCCACTTCTTCTAACCATACTGCATTAGCATTTGCAGTAGCTACTGAGATTATGTTGAGTGATGCCATTAATCCCTGTTCCGTTAACGAATGTCGACGTAGAACCGATTGGTCAAGAAACAAGCAATCCAAGTTAAGCTCGATTTTCTTGCAAAATGTAAAGTGTTTGGACCTGTAACTCTTACTCCTCCATATGTGAAGCCTGTTGGCTACAAGTGGGTTTTCATTCGGAAGCGTAATGAGAAGAATCAAATTATGCGTTACAAAGCTCGTCTTGTTGCGCAAAGCTTCTCACAACGCCTTAGGATTGACTATGATGAAACTTATTCACACGTTATCGATGTGATTACTTTTTGCTACCTTATCAGTTTGGTAGTTTCTGATAAACTGAATATGCAGCTGATGGACATAGTAACTGTGTATCTCTGTGAAGATCTTAGTACGAAAATTTACATAAAAGTTCCAGAAAGACTTACATTGATTGGATAAAATATTCCCAAATCCTGGAACACGCTTTCAATTCAACTGAGAAGTTCACTCTACGCCTTGAAGCAATACGGAAGAATGCGGTATAACCGTCTAAGTGAGTATTTGACTAGTCACTGGACTGGTCTTAAAGACATCTTCCGTTGTCTTAAGGGTACTACGGATTTAACCTTGTTTTATCCCTAGCAACACTTCCTTATCTCGAGTTGATTCTCGCCTTGTTGGTTATGCCGACACATGATACTTATCGGATCCGCAAAAGGTACACTTTGAAACGGGTTATGTCTTTACCATTGGAGGCACCGCAATCTCTTGGAGATCAACTAAGCAAACCTTAGTTGCCACTTCCTTTAACCATACTGCATTAGCATATGCAGTAGATACTTAGATTATGTTGAGTGATGCCATTAAACCCCTTTCCGTTGATGAATGTCGACGTAGAAACAATTGGTCAAACTAGAAAAAAACAATCCAAGTTGAACTCGATTTGCTTGTTAAACGTAAAGTGTTTGGATCTGTAACTCCTACTCCTCCACATGTGAAACCCGTTGCCTACAAATGAGTTTTTATTCAGAACCGTAATAAAAGGAATGAAATTATGCGTTTCAAAGCTTGTCATGTTGCGCAAGGCTTCTCACAACGCTCCAGGATTGACTATGATGAAACTTATTCACCCATTATGGATGTGATTACTTTTCGTTACCTTATCTGTTTGGTAGTTTCTGAAAAACTTAGTATGCAGCTGATGGACATAATAACTGTGTACCTCTATGGGGATCTTGGTACCGAAATTTATATCAAAGTGCCTGAAAGACTTACATTGAATGGATCAAATATTTCCAAACCCTAGAACACACTCTCAATTTAGCTGAAAGTTCACTCTGCGCTTTGAAGCAATACAGAAGAATGTGGTATAACCGTCTAAGTGAGTATTTGACTAGTCACTGGACTGGTGTTAAAGACATCTTCCGTTATCTTAAGGGACTACGGATTTAGCCTTGTTCTATCCCTAGCTGCATTCCCTTATCTTGAGTTGATTTTCGCCTTGTTGGTTCTGCCGACACATGATACTTATCGTATCCGCACAAGGTGCGCTTTCAACAGGGTTATGTCTTTACCATTGGAGGCACCGCAGTTTTTTGGAGGTTAACTAAGCGGACCTTAGTTGCCACTTCGTCTAACCATACTGCATTAGCATATGCAGTAGCTATTGAGATTATGTTGAGTGATGCCATTAAACCCCGTTCTGTTGATGAATGTCAACGTAGAACCGATTGGTCAAACTAGAAACAATTAATCTAAGTTGAACTCGATTTGCTTGTGAAACGTAAAATGTTTGGACCTGTAACTCCTACTCCTCCACATGTGAAGCCCATTGGCTACAAGTGGGTTTTCATTCGGAAGCGTAATGAGAAGAATGAAATTATGCGTTACAAAGCTCGTCTTGTTGCGCAAGGCTTCTCACAACACCCCAGGATTGACTATGATGAAACTTATTCACCCGTTATGGATGTAATTGCTTTTTGCTACCTTATTAGTTTGGTAGTTTCCGAAAAACTAAGTATGCAATTGATGGACATAGTAACTGTGTATTTTTATGGGGATCTTAGTACGAAAATATATATCAAAGTTCCCGAAAGACTTACATTGACTGGATCAAATATTTCCAAACCTTGGAACACGCTCTCAATTCAGCTGAGAAGTTCACTTTACGCTTGAAGCAATATGGAAGAATGTTGTATAACTGTCTAAGAGAGTATTTGACCAGTCACTAGACTGGTGTTAAAGACATCTTCCGTCATCTTCAGGGTACTACGGATTTGGCCTTGTTTTATTGCTAGCCGCACTCCTTTATCTCGAGTTGATTCTCGCCTTGTTAGTTATGCCGACACATGATACTTATCGGATCCGCACAAGATGCACTTTCAAATGAGTTATGTCTTTACCATTGGAGGCACTGCAATCTCTTGGAGGTCAACTAAGCAAACCTTAGTTGCCACTTCGTCTAACCATACTGCATTAGCATATGCAGTAGCTACTGAGATTATGTTGAGTGATGCCATTAAACCCCGTTCCGTTGATGAATGTCGACGTAGAACCGATTGGTCAAACTAGAAACAAGCAATCCAAGTTGAACTCAATTTGCTTGCGAAACGTAAAGTGTTTGGACCTGTAACTCCTACTCCGCCACATGTGAAGCTCGTTGGCTACAAATGGATTTTCATTTGGAAGCGTAATGAGAAGAATGAAATTATGCATTACAAAGCTCGTCTTGTTACGCAAGGCTTCTCACAACGCCCCAGGATTGACTATGATGAAACTTATTCACCCGTTATGGATGTGATTACTTTTCGCTACCTTATCAGTTTGGTAATTTTCGAAAAACTGAGTATGCTGCTGATGGATATAGTAACTGTGTATCTCTATGGGGATCTTAGTACGGAAATTTATATCAAAGTTCCTGAAAGACTTACATTAACTTGACCAAATATTTCCAAACCCTGGAACACACTCTCAATTCAGCTGAGAAATTCACTCTACGCTTTGAAGTAATACGGAAGAATGCGGTACAACCGTCTAAGTGAGTATTTGACTTGTGACTGGACTGTTGTTAAAGACATCTTCCATTATCTTAAGGGTATTACGGATTTGGCCTTGCTTTATCCCTAGCCGCACTCCCTTATCTCGAGTTGATTCTCGCCTTATTGGTTATGCTGACACATAATACTTATCAGATCCGCACAAGGTGCACTTTCAAACGGGTTATGTCTTTACCATTGGAGGCACCGCAATCTCTTGGAGGTCAACTAAGCAGACCTTAGTTGCCACTTCGTCTAACCATACTGCATTAGCATATGCAGTAACTACTGAGATTATGTGGAGTGATGCCATTAAACCCCGTTCCGTTGATGAATGTCGACGTAGAACCGATTGGTCAAACTAGAAACAAGCAATCCAAGTTGAACTCGATTTGCTTACGAAACGTAAAGTGTTTGGACCTGTAACTCCTACTCTTCCACATGTGAAGCCTGTTGGCTACAAGTGTGTTTTCATTAGGAAGCGTAATGAGAATAATGAAATTATGCGTTACAAAGCTCGTCATGTTGTGCAAGGCTTCTCACAACGCCCTAGGATTGACTATGATGAAACTTATTCACCTGGTATGGATGTGATTACTTTTCGCTACCTTATTTGTTTGGTTGTTTCTGAAAAACTGAGTATGCAGCTGATGGACATAGTAATTGTGTATCTCTATGGGAATCTTGGTACGAAAATTTATATCAAAGTTCCCGAAAGACTTACATTGACTGGATCAAATATTTCCAAACCCTAGAACACACTCTCAATTCAGTTGAAAAGTTCACTCTACGCTTTGAAGCAATACGGAAGAATGCGGTATAACTGTCTAAGTGAGTATTTGACTAGTCACTGGACTGGTGTTAAAGACATATTCCGTTATCTTAACAGTATTACGGATTTGGCCTTGTTCTATCCCTAGCCGTACTCCCTTATCTCGAGTTGATTCTCGCCTTGTTGGTTATGCCGACACATGATACTTATCGAATCCGCACAAGGTGCGCTCTTATGTCTTTACCATTAGAGGCACCGTAATTTCTTGGAGGTTAACTAAGCAAACCTTAGTTGCCACTTCGTCTAACCATACTGAAATTCTCTCCTTATACGAAGTAACTCGGGAATATTTTTGGTTAAGAGCAATTGTGGGCCATATTTGAAGCTCCTGCGATCTTTACCCTGTCATTGATGTCCCAACAACGGTGTATGAGGATAACGCAGCATGCATCGAACAACTCAAGAAAGGTTACATCAACAACAAGAGCATCAGAAGATTGAAGTCACGCAAATCCGTTCACAAGACAATCTGGTCGACCTTTTCACCAAATCACTACCGAAGGCGATGTTTCAGAAGCTTGTTCAAGGAATTGGTATGCGTGAACTTTCTGAGTTCTAACATTGCTAGTTCTCTTTGGAATTGTGTCAAACTCAAGGGGAGTATCCTAAAGACTACTTGCTTGATCTTAATGTACTCTTTTTCCCTACAATTAGGAGCATTTTTTCCACTAGGTATTTGCTATCTAACGAGGATTTGACGAGGCACCCACCTTGGGTTGATCATATCCCTAATGATGTCCTGTAGACATTTCATTTAACTTTGCATTGCTCACTCATTTTTCCTTAGACTATGGATTTTGTCCCTACTCGGGTTGTTACCATAGCCATAGTGTTTTTTGTGAGACTTACTTATTTCTGCAAGTTCCTACCATATTGAGAATAGCTTGTTCCCAGAATCAACGCCGACGAATCGACTTCCTCAACCTCTACATGATGCCAAATCTACTTGAGTATTTACACACGCAAGGGGTAGTGTTATAAACTTCTTATTTAAGTGTAATTTTGTAAATCCTAGATTAGATTTGATTCTAATTATTCTGTCCTATATGGACTTGTATTCCTTGGAGGAGAAGGATTTCTTCTCTCACTTATTACTATAAATAAATGCACTACATAGGGGGAATAACATACACATTCCTCCACACAATCCTACAAACACATCTCTCTCTATTCTCTCTATGTCGCGGGCCCCCTTCTCATGTCATTTAAATATAGGCCGCAACAAAAATCTTTTTATATAAGAAATTAATGGGTACAAACTTATTCTAATAGTTTTTTTTTTTTTTTTTTTTTTTTTTTTTTTTTTTTTTGGAAATGTTTTGAATTGAAAACTAATTAGAAGTTTTATAAGGGTGTGAGTATTAAAACCCAAAATCAAATTTAATTTTAAAAAAAAAATTATGTAACTGACATGTAAATTCATTAATACATTTATGTTAGGAATTTCGATCAAAATTTAAAAACTAATAAGGAGTCAGCAAACATTAGTAACTAAGAACCAGATACTAATTTTTTTTTTAATTTTAAATTGAACAAATCAAATGAGTGAGAATCAAGGAACAAAAATAAAAATGAAAAAAAAATTATGTATAAAAATCATGTGTCTTTTGTAAAGTGGGGTCAACAGGCAACCTCGATTCATAATATTCTTACATGGCACACCATGTCAATACCCCCGTTACAATAATTAATTCTTACATTATCCCTCTAATAAAGTAATTAGACTATTGGTAATGATCAATTAATCATCAAAACAATAATCCAATTTCAAGTGCTAGCTGTAATTCATGCATGCACCTCCTAAATTTCTAATAGGGTTTCTCTCCAACCCAATTCCCAGGTGGATCATAGTTACATATGACGAGCTCCCCTGCTCCATTGCTGCAAACCTCTCGTGCACAACCCAGACGCTTAGTGTCCTTCCGCACCAATTGTGTATAATGCCCACACATCTGCCTCGGTTTGCAACTATTGGTCTTGTAATCATGGAACAACTTCTCATGTGACCACGAATTCACCGCGAACGTCACTCCCCACGGTTGTTTCCCGCCACCCCAGAAGATGTTCTCCCCATAACGCCTCATCGAGTGTACCATCCTGCAGTCTATGGTCGCTCTCGTTTTCGTGTAAACCCTAGTAACCGCTGCTATTTTTTTGTCCCACTGCAAGGGTGGTAGGCAATTTTCCGTCGTGTGTTGTTGTGAACCTTCAAAAATTCCTGAGGATTCGCTGTCGGAGCATGAAGGATAGGATGATGACAAGCTTTTGCAACCTCAAGACATATGCTAATGCATAGGAAAGTAAATAAAATTGTTACTCTGCTTCCCATTGTTGTTATTGTTCTTTCGAATTATAGGTACCCTTTGCCTCAACTTGTAAGTTGTATAAATAAGCTGATCAGAAGCCCCTCAACGTACTTTGAAATAACATAAAACTGTTAAGTTGTTTTTCTGATTGGTTGTTTCATTGGTTTCCTATATTATATTGGAAAGGTTTTATATAAGGGAAGTGTTAGTGGCACTTCAAAAATCACATTCTACACTCTTTCAAGTGTATTTTTCTTTCTAAATATAGAAAGTTTGGAGTGTAGAATGAGAAATTTGGAGTGCCAATAACAATTCCCTTATCTAATTAGTTTATTAACAATATTAGTGCGTTGTAGCTAATTAACATATTAATGCGTTATAACTTATAACTAATTAACATAATTACATGTTGTCAATTTTAGTTAGTGATTGTTTGAACTTTGAATGTCAATTTATTTTTAATTTTCATATTTTTCTTTGCGGGCTACACCTAGAAGAAAAAAAATATAGGATAGTATTTGTATTCTCTCGTGGGAATGCATTATCTCACCCACTTGTGAATAGCGTATCTTCAACGTAGAAAATTACAATCGAAACCCTTTCAATTTCTCTTAATCTTCATCTGAATATCATCTGCAAAAATCCGTTTGAATTAGAGAATTTAGGGTTTAGGGTTCCCAAGTACACAACCAACCAAGTTGTGGATCTTCTATCATTGGGATCCCCTACCTAATTAGCATCACTAAAAGCTTTGATGTCCAAATCAGTACTAGAATACGACAGACCATAAGTCATAGTAACTTTTAGATACCTAAGGATCCTCTTGACTACAGTATAATGTGAAACCACATAACACTGCATAAAGTGGCACACTTGATGGATTGAGAAGGCTATATCTAGCTTGGTAAAAGTGAGATATTGCAGAGCACACAACACTTCTATAAAGTGCAGGATTGTTGTATGGTTCACCATCATCTTTATGAACCCTATTATAAGGCAGGTAAGGTGTATCACAAGGTTTAGAGTCAACCATTTCTGTTTTAACCAACAAATCATGCACATACTTTAACCAGTTGTAGTTCTAGAAATTTGAATACCCAAAAGATAGTGTAAGGGGCCTAAGTCTTTGATATCAAACTCAGAGGTCAGAGACTTGCTAGAAATTGGGTAGTTCACAAGATCGAAAATGGATGTTGCTTAGACTATTGATCACAATATGGTGTGAGGGAATGAACAAAGAGTGAGTATGGAATTGAATGAATTTAACAGAAAGGGACTTAACAAATACATAGAGATGGAAATAACCTTTCTAGAGGAGTTGTATTCTTTAGGAGAAGTTATAACTTTTCATGTTGAAATACAACTGTTCATATCCTTTACAATTAATTAATTAATTATTTTCTTTATTAATTTATTTCACTACAATCATATGTATATTAGTACACCAATGTTATGGTGTACCTTCACATATGATTATACCTATTGTGAAAACCATGTTATCATAATCATATCCCAACATCTCTTATTGGATTATGATGACATAAATAGTTTCCTATTCTGATTTTTTTCTCACGAGTATTACTCATAAACAAATTTGATAGAACATCAAATATGTGGCTTCTTTACATGGTGAACACCATTCCACTTTATCTGATCACATTTTACTCTTTAGTAAAATAACATCATATCCAAGTAACTAGGAAAAACAATACATATTTGTTTCTCACCAGAATGTTATATAAATTATTTCTTGAAGTCTATAACGACTTTTACATTCAAGACGATTTATTATAACCTGGTTACCTCGCTACTGCCCTCTATCTTTAACCAACCAAGTACTAAAAAATCAGATAGAGTCGCATCTACTTGTCCATGTTTCAAGCTTCCCTGAAACCATACAATGATGCCCGCCGCACGTCTCATACTACAACACATCCAGATATTTTCAAAACCCATTGTAGTCACATGCTTTTTGAATTTTTCCAGAGACATTCCTTTGGTAATCGGATTGGCCACCATCTCTTCGGAGGGTATGTAGTCGATCTTTACCTTTCATCTCTCCACTATATCTTGTATATAGTGATATTTAATATAAATGTGCTTTCTTTTGGAACTATTTGGTCCACTCTTTATCAAAAAGATGGCAGACTTATTATCACAAAACACATTGACGGGCTCTTTAAGTATACCTATATTTAAATTATCTATAAAGCATTTCGCCCATACTGCAGTACTTACCACTATGCTATAAGATATATATTCTGCTTCCATGGTAGACTTTGCAACACAGCCCTGTTTCTTACTTAACCAAGAAACAACCATTCCACCGAACAAGACAATTTTAGCACTTGTTAACTTTCTATCATCCAAGTCGCCTGCGAAACAAAGTTTCATACAATGGGTGTTTTTTAGATATCTAATAATTCTTTTTACTGCCATCCAATGTTGCTTTCTGGGTTGGATTGATATCTACTTAACAATCTAACTGCATGACATATGTAGGTCTTATGCTAGTTATAGCATACATCAAACTTCTAACTGCTTAGGCATACAGAACATTTTTCATATCATTGATGTCTTGCTTCTGTATCAGACACATATTTTTTGAAAGTATCATTCCTTTACAAACATGTGTACTAACTGGCTTGCAATCTGGCATATTAAATCTTTTAAATATGTTATCTAGATAAATAGAGTGTTTTGGCATCTCAATCCCTAGTAATTTGAGTTCCTAGAACATAAGATGCTTCACCCATATCTTTCATTTCAAATTTGGATCCTATATTTGACTTAGTCTTTTCAATAATATATATGGAGTTACTTGCAAGTAAGATGTCATCTACATATAGTGACAACATACAAAAATTATCTTGGCACTCCCATGAATAAACACAATGATCTAATGGATTTATTTTAAAGCCCCTTCCATAATGACTTGGTGGAACCTTAAATACCATTGTCTTGATGATTGTTAACGGCCATACAACGACTTTCTTAATTTGTAAACTTTGTTTTCATGTCCTTTGACATGATATCCTTCGGGTTGAAACATATAGATGTCTTCCTTCAAATCTCCATTTAAGAATGCAATTTTGACATCTAACTGATGAAGTTCTAAATCCATTCTAGCAACAATTGCCATGAGAATCCGAATGGATGTAAACTTCGCAACTGGAGAGTAAGTGTCCACAAAATCTATACTAGGTTTATGAGTATAACCCTTAGCTACAAGTCGAGCCTTATACTTATCCAAGGTACCATCTGATTTGTACTTCTTACGAAGTACCCACTTACAACCGATGAGCTTTCTTCCATTAGGTAGATCAACCAATTTCCAAACTTCATTTTTCTTTATGGAATCTAGTTCTTCATTCATGGCTTGTTGCCATTGTTCAGACTCAAAACTATCCATTGCTTCTTTATAGTTCCTTGGGTCTGGATCTCTCATCGAATGATCTACCTCCTCAAGATTGAAAATAAAGTGATCTTTCAATCTTCAAGATGGTTCCCTCTTTCTTTTACTCCCACTTATTTGATCATTTCTCCCACTATTTATATATTCCATGATAATATCATGATCATTATCCTTGTGTGTGTCATGATCGACATTGTTATGATAACCCATGTTTACGTATCCTACTTGATCATTACTAGTGTCATGATCATGAGGCAAGTCTAAATCAAGATGGAAATCTTGATTATCGTAGGAGAATTTTCTTTTTCCAAATATTCCAATTCTTGTATTGGATGAACCAAATCAGTAGTTTCAATAAAAAAAAAGCATCTTTACTTTCGATCAATCATTTCTCAGGATGGTAAAACCTATATCCGACACCATTATCAAGATATCCTATGAATTTACATTCCAAAGTTTTTGCGTGTAATTTATCACTTGATGGTTTTGGAATGCGGATGTGCATCTTACAACCCTAAACTTTTAAGTTTGATAAATTGGGTTTTCGACCGCACCATAATTCATATTGAGTCAGTGGCTTCACCTTTATATGAACTCTATTCAATATATATGCTGCAATAGATAAAGCTTTACCAAAAAATGTAGAGGTAAATCAACATAAGAAATCATAGATCGCGTCATATCTATTAGACTTTGATTACTTCTTTCTGCAATTCCATTTTGTTGCGGTGTTTAAGGCCTAGTATAATTATGCCTTATACCATTCTCTTTACAGAAATAATCAAAGGCTTCAAATTCTTCACCTCTATCACTATTAAGGGTCTTTATGGATCTTCCAAATTGGTTCTCTACTTTTACCTTGAACTCTTTAAATTTGTCTAAGGCATCAATTTATGCTTCAAGAAGTAGACATATCCATAACAAGAATAATCATCGATGAAAGTCACAAAATATTTCATTCCTCTATGAGTTTTACTTCTCAATGGTCCACATAAATTTGTATGCACTATCTCAAGTAAATTGGTAGAAGTCCAATCTTGAGAAAATGATTTTCTAATCATTTTTTCTTTAATACATGATTCACGTGTATCAAAATCATTTGCATTTACTTGAAGCAACATTCCATTTTTACTCATGCGCAAGGTTCACTAGGCGTTAGTCAGGCAACGAGCTAAGGCTTAGCACCTAGGCAGACTAGGTGGATTTATGTAAATATATTCTATTTCTTGTAAATAAGTGTCAGTTTATACTTCAAATATAAATGATTTCATCATAAATTACAAAATGGAATGACATATATATTATGAAGTATTGGAACATAGTGAAAACATAGAGAACAATCATATAATGTGGGTTCGTTTAAGTCTACAACAAGTCTCTTACAATTTATTGAAAAAAAATAAAATGCAAAATGAAAGTTATCTATTTTCTGTCTAAGTGAATCGCAACCTAGGTGGGTTTGGGCGGGCTAGGCGGTCTAGGGGGCCCCTCAACAGGGCTAGACGCCATTTCTTAATTTCAAACACTTAGGAATTAATCGGGACCGTGGCCGGAGCCGCCTAGCGCCTAGGCGGGGATATTTAGAACAGTGCTCATGCACATCATTTTATTTTTATTTATGTGAAAATGCCATAAATATGACAAATTTTGAATAGTAGAGACAAGGGCATACTCGGAAGAAATGCTTTTATTAATACAAACTGAGTATATATCATCGACTCTTATTCCCCTTACATAAATGTAACCCTTTTTACCAAGGGTGTGCTATCCACACACCTCATTTTACTTCTCACACACCCCTTGATAATTTTTGTCCGTTGATCTTTTTCAATTCATCCGATCCAACGCCCGAAATTCAAAAGATGTGTGAGAAGTAAAATGGGGTGTGTGGATATCACACCCCTTTTACCAATCATGAACCTTGTCTCAACATCTTTCTTTTATAGAACAGAGATAGAGACAAGATTCCTCCCAATATTTGGTGCAAACAGAGCATTTTTAAGCACAATGAAAGATTTACTATTGTTGATCTTGCAATCTCCTTCACCCAAAACATCGACATAAGTATTGTTGCCCATGTACAGCCGATGTTCTCCTAGTGCTTTCTCCTTGTAGTTGATGAAGCAAATTTTGTCCTTGCATATATGACGAGTTGCTTCTGAGTTTATTCACCATTGTCTTTGATCTTCAGCAATGAGTGCTTCGGAGACAGTCAAAATCAGTCCATTAGGATTTTTGTTGTTCTTGAAAAGTTTTGGGCACTTGTACCTATAGTGACCAGTCTCTCCACAGTTGTAACATGCACTTTCCTTTTCTTTGAACTTGTTCTGCTTGTGGTGTCCAAAATTTTTTAAGTCCAGGCACTTGTTATTACTATGTGGCTTGGGCATGTGTTGCTTGTTTTTTCTAAGAATCTTCCACTATGAGGAGGTTGGCTCTGCCTTGTCGAATTTCCTTTTTCCTATAATTTTTACGAACTTCTTCAATATCCATTGTTAATTCCACTTGACCATAAGCCATGGAAGTAACTACATTTTCCTAAGAATTTGGGAGGCTACCAAGAAGAACACTAACTTGCATTTTATCGGAAACTGGATGACCAGCATTGGCTAAGTCTTTTGCCATTACCTCTATTTTAGTAATATGATTGACCATAGAATCAATTTCCTCCATTTTTGTCCCATTGTATTTCTCAAGCAATAACTAAATGTATGTTTGAGATTTAGGGCCATACTTCTTTTCAAGTACATCCATGATTTCTTTGGCTGAATCATATTCTTAATAGAGAGGTATTAATTTATCTTCCATGTAATTGAGAATTGTGGCCTTAGCCAACTCATTATCTTCCACCCATTTCAAAGATTTGTCATGGTTTAAAAGATAAGTGAACATTCTCTTCCATATTCAATAATTAACGTACCTCGGATTTGGAATATTTAGTTGCCATTGCTCAGAAAATTACAAAACAAACACAACACTTAATACAAACTTGAATACGAATACTAATACAAATACTACTAGTGTACTTTTAATTATTACTAGCCACAAATACTAAATGTTCTTAATAAATTAAAGACTAAACAATAAAATAAAAGATACAAACTTATTTATTTTTAGTAGTAGCCGCACACACTCATAGAGGCTTTGTCCAATCAGTGAAAGAAGAGTACTTGTTCAGGCGATCACGTCGATAGAAGACTCGCGAATTTCTTGCTTGTCTACTTGGCCAGGCGTGATCAATTCTTTCACTATTTTGGTGCACAAAGTAGTCTTTTCTCGTCTAGTGGATTCTCTTTCAATTCTCAATGGCCTTGGTCCACTTAAATTTTTTGCAGTTGAAATTTCTCTTTGTGCCAAATCGAGATATATGAAACCGTAACGGATATTATATTGATCCAAATGATTGAACACTCTAATTCTTAGATCTCTAAAATCAAACATTTGCTTCCACTTTTGGTCTTTGCGACTCTGTTTGAATTGAATGGAGCAGCCAAGTTTGTAAAAAAAGGCTGAAGGGGGTTTCTCGAATTAGGCCTGCTAAAAGAGGAGCCCACTTTAGAGGATGTAGGGATTGAACTTACTGGGTTTCTTGCAAGATTGACCTTTTTTTTTTCACACTTTGCTCACTTGCAAAGTCCCTAAATCCAAGAATTTCTTCTTCTTTTCATCTGGGAAAAGATGCCCGCTGGAAAACTTCACGAAAATGACTATTTTTATCACTTTCGTCCCTTTAAAAAGAACTTGGTTCGCACCTTGGCGGATATTCACAAATGGCGGAGACAATTCTTCTTGATGGTAATATTCTGGTTGTGAACTTGATGAATTTGAATGTTAAATTTCTAATTGTTGCTATTCTCTGTCAAACGAAACGGGGTGGGTAAGCAAATTGTTGGGTTAACTCAAGCTTAGGTTCAAACGGGTTGTAGGATGGGATTTCAAACAGGCTATAATGTTTGAATGTTTAGGTATTTTCGTTCATTTTGGATTCTGCAAGAAAATTCTCAAATGCCAATTCTGAACTTTCGATCAAATCAGTTCAATATTTTCCTTACACACCAACATCCTCTTCCCTAATTTCTTCTCAAGTTGAAACTTAATAAGAAAATTGTTGGATTCATTACTTGACAAAGAGGAAGTATCAAATGTAGTTTAAGACGTCCTCGGATGAAAACTAGGCAAATTGTTATGATTCATGAAAACTAGGCTCTAAGGCCAATGCTAGAAATTGGGTCACATGTTTGGAAATGGATGTCGCTTAGACTATCAATCACAATATAGTGTGAAAATATAAACAAAGAGTGAGTATGGAATTGAATGAATCTGACAGAAAGAACTTGACAAATATATAGAGATAGAAGTAACCTTTCTGGAGGAGTTGTATTCTTCAGGGGAAGTTACGACTTTTCACGTTGAAATACAACTGTTCATATCTTTTAGAATTAATTTATTATATTATTTTCTTTATTAATTAACTTACTTATTTCACTACAATCATATGTATATTAGTACATGGTGTACATTCACATATGATTACACATATTGTGAAAACCAAGTTATCATAATTATATTCCAACAACACTGAATAACTTGTTCAATAGCCATAGAGTCACTGCGGTGGTGATGATGATACCATTGCCAAATAGCTATATACGGAGTCCAACCAGTCTGCAAGATCATCTTATTTAATTTCCTGAAAATTGGTTTTGATTAGCGGATACTCAGTGGCCAGTTGAGAAGAGTTCAAGTATAAACAAGACCATCTCCACTCTCGACTAAGCTGACAAAAGCTAACGCAACATATGTTTCTTACCAACACAAGCGGAATGTTTTGTCAGCTGTAGTAGGCCATTATCCTTATGGCCCTTGGTTACTGGTGCATCCTATGACGCTTTAATAGTATTAAAGCAGCTACTACTTTCGCACTAGGATAACAGACAGATGTAACATTCTGTCAATATCATAGCACAACACAGAAAACCACAAAGCAAAAACAACATGCAAAATGAAAAATATGGCTTGTTATTATTACATGATTGTGAGGTTCAAGTAAAGAATACTAAAATTTGTGTTCAGTAATTACTAAATTTTCATAGCTTTTATTTCTATTCAATTTTGATTAGAGGATTAGAATGGTAATTTTCTGGAGTTTTAGTTGACAACCAGGTTCTATTAATATGTAGTTTATACTTGCAACATTTAGTAGAATAGAAAAAAAAAATCAAATTGAAAATCAGATTGACCAATTAATAATAATAGAAGGTATTCCACAACACTTTTATAACAAATTAATTTTTCTCTTCTTGTAATCTATTTACCACTTGAGGCTACAACATATTTTCAGCTTTCATGTCAAATAGTACACTAAATAGTGTATATACACCACATATGCGTAGGAGTTGAAATTCGAATTAAAATTCCAAATGTTTGTTCACTTTCCAATAAATTAACCCCTTGAGTTGACGAATTTATCTTGTAATGCTAGCCAACTGGCTCAATGCTTCTTGAGAAATGTTAAGGAGACTCTCTTAAATGTGAGACTTTCCATAGACTCTCTGCCACCTCTTGTTTTCGGTACAATGTATTATAATGTTCGCAAGAGAGTTGACATTAAACTATCAGATGACAAAGAGTACATGAAGAATCCCACTTTAAGATCTCCTTAGAATTTCTCATTTTTCTTTATTTTGACTAGCAAAATAGGAATTGAATGTGTGGAGGTGGGAGTAGAGAAACATAGTAATGAACCACAAATTATCCAACTTTTTCTAATTGGTTATTATTTAGATTGAATGGTTATCATTATTCTACTAACCAAAGTCCTCCACCAAAATCTTTTGGGTTTTTATCATAAATGATCTCTAAAATTGACCCTCACCATCAAGATGGTCCTTGAAATTGAAAATCAATCAATGTAGTTCCTGAAAATAGGTGTCGTAAATCAATGTGGTCCTTCAGCTATAATTCTGTTAAAATTTCTATTAAGTGCTGATGTGGCACATAAATGGGCCCCATAAGTAATTTATTCTTACAAATGGTCCTTGAAATTGACCCGGGACATCAAAATGGTCATTGAAATTGACCTATGAGATCAAAATGGTCCCTGAAATTGAAAATTGATCAATGCAATCCTACAAGCACCTCTTATCCCAATCCACATTTCTCTACCTCATTCACTCTTTATTCTCTAAAAAAAAAAAAAAAAAAATCAATATACTCATCTTTACACACTTCGACACCCTTCATCGAATTGAACCTGGATCTAGATCACCTTTGGTGACAGCTTGGCCGAGTGGCAATGACTTTTAGGACATCACTGTTAATATTTACGCGATCAACATCCTCACAACCTTAATCTTGGAGAGCTTGTTCAGCGCTTCCCAGATGATATGGTGATGCAAAGAACGAGGTCTGCTTTGAGATAATGAGGTTATACCTGAGGTGCGTCTATTGTTGGTTGAAAACTATTTTCGCACCCCCTTTTAGGCCTTGGTTAAGTCTTGTGTCTTTGAGAATTTATGGAAGGGATTTCTCATTGGAGTAGGCCCTACTATAAGAAGAAAAAAAAATTCATTGTGCAAAAAGGTATTTAGACAACTATTTTAATTAATTATTAAACCCACATCAGCATATAACAAATTTTTTTACAGAATTGCGACATCTATTTTCAAGGACTACATTGATCAATTTTCAATTTCAGGGACTATCTTGATAGTGTGGGTCAATTTGAGGGACAATCTTGATGATGTGGGTCAATTTCAGAGACCATTTAGGATAAAAACCTATAAATCTTGTGGGACTTATTTATGTGCCATATCAGCACTTAACATAATTTTTAACAGAATTGTGACGGAAGGACCATATTGATTTGCGACACCTATTTTCAGGGACTACATTGATTGATTTTCAATTTCATGGACCATCTTGATGGTGAGGGTTAATTTCAGGGACCATTTGTGATAAAACCCCAAATCTTTTTGTTATGGTCACATAAATTATATGGTCACAATTTCCTTAGATCATAAGATCTAAAAGACTGGAATTGTTATGCTGAAATACATAAACAATTTAACTTGAATTGTAAATATAGGAGGTTTTTAACTGTGTGTCAAGGTATTAGATACTCAAGGTCTTTTCAATGTTGGTTGTTCGGTTAAAAACAAACAACTAAGATCAGATGGTTAAAACGTCTAAAATATCCTATACTCTGGAGCACTATAAAATTTTTGGTGAATATAATAGAAGTAAATATCAATGGTAGTGTTGTATTTTTGCAACTCTGCCTTTCAACTAAAACCGTTGTAATTTACTCCTTAACCTCTAAAAAAACCCAAAAGTTTTTGGTCATATGCAATCCTTACAGCCACCTATTTGATCAATAGGCTTCCTAGTCATGTTTTAGGTTTCAGATCACCATATGAAACCCTTAAAGATAGACTAATAAACTTGTCACACTTGAAAGTTTTTGGTTGCACTTGTTTTGTACATGTGCAAACTCAACATCATGACAAATTGGATGCTAGGACAGTCAAATGCGTGTTCATGGGATACTCCTCCACTCAACATGGATACAAATGTTTTAATCCTGTCACTAACAAGTGTGTTGTATCCAGAGATGTTTGCTTTGAGGAAGATACTTCATTCTTTAAAAAGGGTCATACTTCATGTGAGGGGGAGCTTTTGCGTAACTTGTTTCCATTGCCTATATACACTAAGCTTTTAAGTCATGATGATTCTTAAAATGGCAATGATAGTCAAGAGTAAGAAGTCATGTTGGAAACCACAACTTCAACAGTTTCTTAACCCAACTCACAAGGAAATGGTGATCTTGAGGCTACACCTCAACCCTTCACTCACCAACCTTCTCAAGATGTTAGGAGGAATCCGCCTCGAGAAAGGAAGGCTCCTGCCAAGTTTGTAGACTACGTTACTTATGCTTCTAGACATCCCATCTATGAAGTAATAAGTGATCATAGTTTTTCAAATTCTCATGTGGCATTTCTTACTTCAGTCTCCAATCTTGTAGAGCCTAACACTTTTCAAGAAGCTAATCCCATCCCTCACTGGAGGAAAGCCATGTCTGAAGAACTTCAAGCCTTGGAGGAAAATTGTACTTGGAGTATCGGTCAATTACCTCCAGGAAAGAAAGCAGTTGGGAGTCGTTGGGTTTACAAAACTAAACTCAAGATTGATGGCTCAATAGAAAGACACAAAGCTCGACTTATTCCCCACGGTTTCACCTAAACCTTTGGGATTGATTACAAAGAAACCTTTGCTTTAGTGGCAAAAATGAACACAGTGTGTGTGCTACTTTCTGTTGTTGTCAATTGTGGTTGGTCCTTATACCAGATGGATGTTAAAAATGTTTTCCTTCATAGAGAGGTTCATGAGGAAGTTTACATACAAATTCCCCCATGTTACTTTCCAGCAAATAATGGCATGGTGTGCAAATTGCACAAGGCTATCTATGGTTTGAAGCAATCACCAAGAGCTTGGTATGCCGAGCTTAGTTCAGTGTTGGAAAGGGAAGGTTTTCTCAGAAGTAATGTTGATTCTTCCTTGTTTGTACTGGAACCCGTGGGAAGTTAATGGTCCTTATTTATGTAGATGATCTTATTATCACAGGTGACAATGCATCTGAAATTGGAGCCTTGAAAGCCTCCCTACATCAAAACTTTGCCATCAGGGATCTTGGGAAGTTGAAGTATTTTCTTGGCATTGAGATGGCAACCTCTCAACTGGGTTTGTTTCTTAACCAACATAATTATGTCACCCCAATTGACAGTAAACTTAAGCTTACTACTGATGGCGAGGCACTCAAGAATGTCACCTATTATCAAAGATTGGCTGGCAAGCTTATCTTACTATCACCTTGTTTGGACCCAAAATTACACCATCGGCTCGAATGATCAAGGCTGTTGAATGTGTAGAGTTCTAGACCTTCATGGAGTTCTTAAGGTAATTTCTTATGATTATTGAGGGATAATATTGTGTTTTTAATCATAATTATTATTTTTAATAGTATATTAAATTATTTTAACTTAATATTAATTAAGATCCCAGTCGGTTTGAATGAAATGGAATAATAGGCATATGCCTTTGTCTTATTCATGTATTGCTTTGGCCACGTGGAGTAATGCATCATTGGGAGATTGATTTGATAGAATCTGGCAATGCCGTGTGGAATGATACGACTGCAATTTACAAGGCACGACATCAGATGATGAAGCATGCAAGATGGGGTAATTATCATCATCGAATATCCATGTTATTTTAATTAAATGGGATAATGCAATTGCATGCATTATCACATCTGCGGGAAATAGGGATTGCATGCAAGACCTGGAGTTGAAGTGGGACTGTATCAGGTTGTTATGAAGGAACACGAAGACTTTTTGGATGATGATGATGATAAGATGACAACAATAAGATAATTAACCTTTGGTTTTTTATGCTAAAAGATTTAGCATATTAGCATATGCTTTTATACTGTGAGTCAGCATGAAGACCTTTATGAAGCCAGATTCACTTAGCAACTCGTTCAGCCATGCATGCCGCAAATTTTGTTGATAGGGATTGCTCAAAATAGTTTATTATCCTTTAGTATCAAGATGTGATTTGTTGTTCACGGAAAAGGCTCTACAAGGTGGCCATCATGCGGTTCGGTATTATAAATACAAAGCTACACATAATGTAAAAGGACCTCCAATTCAACACACAACTGCCATGCGCAAACCTCTCAAACACTTTGAGTTTTTTTTTATTTTCTTTTTCGCCAACACATCTTCAGTTTGGATAAACAGCATTGTGAAGGCAACCTGCGAACATCTTCAGTTTGGATAAACAACATTGTTGCTATAGAATTAGCCGTTCCCGAAGCACCTTCAGTTTGGATAAACAGAACTGCGTCGAGGCCGAATGGTTATCTATCCAAGTCTCGGTCAAGAAGGATTTTCGAATTCTTATTGGTAGAGGTCATCTCATTAGCATCCTTGGTGAAGTAAGGTGTTACCAAGTTACTATATTCCGCACCTTGAGAGCCGAATTTGATATTGAACTTCGCAGAACTAGCAGCCTTGTCTTCAAGCTCTAGAACTCGAAGGCCGAGACGTGTTCATTCCTCGGCCGCAATCGCAAGATTAAGAAGTCAGCAACGCGCTCAACGAGACATCAACAAATTTTACTCCTAGGCCGACGAGTTGGCATGCCCCGCATCAACTGAATGACGTAGTTAGCTCATTAGTTACTCGGCCTGCGCGCCACTTAGGCTTTGTAATTTTTAGGATCAACACACCCGTTCAGACATTACCTTTGTTGTGAGCTTAGTCGGTCAATTCATGCATGCACCCACAGTAGAACATCTCAATATTGTTAAAAAGATCCTACGTTATCTCAAAGGGTCCATTGATAGAGGTATCCTCATGCGTAATAACCATTCCACTAAGATTCATACATACACTGATGCTGACTGAGCAGGCAGTGCAATCGATAGAAAATCCACCACTGGTTATTGCACATTTGTTGGAGGCAACATTGTCACTTTGAAGAGTAAGAAACAACAAGTCATTGCCCACTCTAGTGCTGAAGCTAAATATCGAGCAATGGTTACCACTGCATGTGAATTGATTTGGCTTAAAAGTTTCTTGTTAGGTCTAGGTTCTTGAGTACAACTCCTATGTCTTTAATGTGTGATAATCAAGCAGCCATGCACATTATTGCAAACCCAGTTTTTCATGAAAGAACCAAGCATATTGAAGTTGACTGTCACTTCATCAGGGCTCAAGTTTAGTCACAACTTGTCCAAACAGTTTTCACTCACAGTTATGATCAATTGGCGGACGTGTTCACTAAGGCTCTTTTGTCTGCACATTTTTAATGTCTTCTAGGCAAGCTTGGATCGACTATACTCCTCGGTCCAACTTGAGGGGAAGTATTGAGAGTTACCAACCCTAGACAAATTATGCCCTAGACAGATTATGCAATTCCAGAAATCATGGGTGCAGCATGGCTACACGACGCCTTTTGTGTTTCCTGACAGATTATGTGTAAATCTCTTCTTAGTCTTGTAGTTGGTTTCCTCCAATTAAGGAGTAGGGCTGATATCTAGTGTTTGGTGTAATCTCCTTTAATTAAGGAGTATAGCTGGTCTTTAGGGTTTAGTCTAAGGACCGTTGGATGTAATCGGCCCTTCTTTTCTTTTATATATGTGTGTCCTTGTACATTCACATTTAAGAAATACAAGAAAACTTAAACCAAAACTGCAACAGATGCAGGAAAGAAAAAAAGAATCAATCATGCAATTGAAAAATTGTCATAATACATGGTGTCCATATTAGCTGATCTACGTCTCAACACATGATATGATCCAACATAGAACCTGACAGGACATCCAAAATCAATATTTAGTATTTGCTCCTTTAAGTAATTGATTCACAAGTTGTTGCTACAAACTCATGACAAGAACAAGAAGAATAGAAATATACAAATTAAATACCTCCGGCCAACAATGAACTGCACTAGTGTGCAAAGAATCCATCTTAAAAGCATCCCTACAGTGAGCATGTTGTGAACCTTGTAGTCTAACCAATTTCCATAAGGAGGAAGCGAAGCATCGGAAGCACCATTGAGAATAAAAATATAGGAACCGAAAATAGGAAGCTAAGGAAAAACTGGTTCCTGTACATCTGAATCTCATGTTTCCGCTCTGCTTCTCTTGGTCTTGGAGGAACATATATACAAGCTTGCCTGGTACACCTTGGATTCATGGCCAGCTTCTTCAATACAACGTATAAGAGATCTTGGACCTGTGAGGTCTGAATCATAGGTAATAGTCACCTTCTTCTCTGCCAAGTCGACTTCAACATTACTTACTCCTTCAACTGATTCAACGACGGATTGGACAATAGTCATATCCTCTAGAGAATCAACTCCTTCAAGTTTTAGATGAAGTTTGTTGACATCATTCCCAGAACTAACCAGTTCAGCCCCAAAGCCAGCATCTTCAATTGCTTGAATAATGCAACTAGTATCAGTGAGGTTGGGATCAAAGCGAACCTTTGCTTCTTCCAGGGATAGACCAACAACTGCATTTCTCACTCCATCGACCATTCGAAGAGCGCACTCAACAGACTCGGAGCAGCTGGTGCATGCCATTCCTTTTATCCTCAGTCGGCATACTGCTACATCTTGTTGTGGAAATTCAGAAACAGGGAAACCAGCATCTTCTACAGCTTCCTTAATTTTTCTTACCTAACATAAAAAAACATTATATGCTAAGTGCTCACAAGGCATACTAATACATTACTGAAAAACTTTGGTTTGGTAATCGTGTCTAACAAATGTTTTTGAAATTTTTTTAAAAGATGAGTTTTTTGAAGAAAGGCGGAAAAATAGCATCTTAGAGAAGTCCTTAAACTTCACTCACATTAATGAGCTCTGGTATACAATTGACTGCAGCTTGGCCTTCAATGGGCGACACTGTTGCACTCTTGATCCCATCAAGCTTTCCCAACACAGATTCAATCGTTAATGCAATTATTTATTCATTACGTCTGTTAATTAAACAGCTGAGACCTTTCTTTAAACAGTGGTGATCATTTGAAGTGACCAAACGGGTCAAATCCCCCCAACGAGTTCTCACCCTGCACCCCAGAAGCCGAACCAGCTATTTGCTCCTTGTATCCAAAATAGAAAAGCTCCATTAACGATTGAACATATCATATCCGGAATGAACATCCAGAGGATGAAGTTAACGATTGAACATGTAATACAAGGAATGAACATTCAGGGATGAAGTTATTCATTACATTACTGGAACCAACTTGTCCTTGAACTCAAAGGAAGCAAACTCACTTTGCAACCATGCTAAAACATAGAGACAAACTACAACAACCACAATAACTTATAACTACTAATTAATTGCAAACTATTGCAATTATTTATTCATTACATCTGTTAATTAAACAGCTGAGACCTTTTTTAAACTGTGGTGATCATTTGAAGTGACCAAACGGGTCAAATCCCCCCAACGAGTTCTCACCCTGCGCCCCAGAAGCCGACGACGACCCGCCTCCACCAGCATCAGAGGAGGAACAGTCCCTAAACATTCCCATCGTCGAGGGGTCATACATGGGAGGACCATGCTGGGGCCCGAAATAATATCCCGGCCCATAAGATGGTGGCGGGGGAGGCATCATTGCAACCTGCCCAGCATGCCCGGGAGGGTAATAGTCCATTAGCTGGCGCTCCTCCCTCTTCACAAACTGAGAGCGGTCGGAACTCTCAGACTCCCGGTAGCGTTGGAGGTAAATGGTGAGGGGTTCGACGTAGTTGTCAAACCCAAGCTTTCCCATTGCCCAGAGGACATCCTCAGCAGTGACAGTCTTGCGCTGCTCGCGCTGGCAGCGCTCGTTGGCCTCGCCGGTTATGAAGGCGATGTACTCGGACACACACTCCTGCATGGTCTCCTTGGCGTCGTCAGATATTTTTGCATGCGGGGGTAATATCCTCCGCATTATGCGTATCACGTTGGCTATCGGCATGTACCGATCCTGCTCGCGAACGAGGCACTGCGGGGCCCTCTGTTCAGTGTTGTTGTCGCTACTGCCGGCCAGGGGCGGATTCATTACAGGACCTGGGTTGTCGCAGGACTCTCCGGAAGATTGGAGAATCATCTGTGAAGATCGTTGAGGACCACCCGACTGCCTGGTCCCGTGCTGGTTTTGGAACTCCATGAATTTGCAGCGCGGCACCCAGCAAAATTTAGCGAAGATAAAGAAAGTTTAATATTGTCTTTAATGACCTGGTCTATGTAATGGGAATACAAGTAGTAGACCACGTGTTTTAATAGAAATGTGGAAAGTTTTATTTTTTAAGTTATTAACTTTTTAGTACACATATTCTATAATTTATTTAATGACACATAGTATATCATCCCATGTACCGATTACATTGAAAAATCTCTCCTGACCTAGACGGTGCCGTTTTGAGCCAGGCCATTCAAAAAATTAAAACTCTTTTTCGTCTACAAACCCGAGACCCAACTACTTCTCATGCAATTCCCTCTTTTAATTAGCACAAAGCCCCAAATACACCCATCCAATACAAACCTTACCCCGGAACCCCACCACAATTATTCCACCTCTATCTTTCCATCATCACCTCATTACAATATTGAATTTCAAATAAATTTTATGATTTTGGTCTTATGTGTATTAGATGAAAATATTCATATGATTATTGTGATGTAGTTCATGATTATTTTATAACAATTTGATCATTGTTGGTTAATTTATAGAGAACTTTTATCTATACTTTAAAAATCACATTTTGTACTCTTCGTAAGTGTAAATTTTTTTCCCATTTTAGAAAGTTTGAAATACAAAGTGATATTTTTAGAGTGCAAATAATAATTTCTAATATATATATATGATGTCTTTGTTAGTTCATATGATTTTTTATTTTGATTAGATCAAACAATCTGATCTTGGAATGTTTCTCTCTAGCATCAAATAGTAATTTATTGTAAAAATTTTCAATGTTATTTTCATTTAAGTAATTTTGAAACTTTTAAAATCAGGACCATCCAACGTTGAAATCCTGAATCCGCCACTATTGCCAGCGCAGTTTGGCAGGCTTGCTGGTGTTTGCGATGGCATTGTCGCCGTCGGAACTGTTGGCGTTGGCTGCGTGCAAGGTGGGAAGAAAACAATTAATGTAAGTCAACTAATTATTCACTGTACAGATACGCTCATAAATGAGTAACTTAAATTAGAAAAAAAAGAGAAAAAAGAAAAACTTATTTGTGGAAACGAGGGCCATGCAAAACTTACCCGAGAAACGTTGAAAGTAACAATTTGTGGTCACTTAATTAATGGGTAAGGAAGACATGGTTTATGGTTATATTAATCAGGGTGAGGGTGTATATTAATGGGTTTTGAATCATTAATTGTCTGTGTGTACGTATGTGCAGATATTGTAAATGGCATGGCCAATCAAAGAGGTTTTTGCCACTACTTACCATAAACTGTATACCAATATAATGACAGTTGATGGTAAGAATGCCTCACATATTCTTGTATTAATAACTTGAGATACCATAATAATGTTGAATCTAGTCTATTTTAATTCTTATCTCGTTGACTTACTCCTAATCCTATTTGGTTTGTAAACTTACCACAAGGAACACTTAATACACAGTTATGGACGTGTCCACCCTTGAATCTAAAAATTCATTGAATGCAATGTGTGATAGAAATGTCAAATTCAGTGAATAATTAATTGGAAAGGGATCATTTCAGGATCCCTTCCACGTAATCCACCATGGCCAAAAATTCCGACCATTGAAATTTGATCAAACGGTTAAAGTTATTATAACTTTTAATGGAGCCTCCTACTTTTGGAGGAGGATTCTCTACCCTCCTAATCTCTCTACCCTTCCATCCCCTCCTATTTGAATGGTTACGGTTAAGCCACGTCAACTTCTTATATTGATTTTTTATAGAGATAATGAGACAAAAAATAATGTGTGAGACGAGAGGATGGAAGGAGATGGGAATAGGAGAGTAGAGAATCTTCCTCCCTTATTTTTAACCGTTGGATCAAGTTTTAAGGACCCATATCTATGGATTAGGTGGAAGACATCCGAAGAACATCCCTTTCCTAATTAACTTACTTGAAATTTACTATAAAATTAGCAACAATCAACGAATATCAACCATTTACGTAAATACGAATGATTGACCATCCATAAAATTGCATGGACTGTTAGTCTTTGACGTTTGTTGTCTTTTCCTATATAGACTATTGATAATCTAAATAATCGGGGTGGATAGTGATTGACCAAAGAACGATGTGCAGACCATAAACCCTAACATGCGCGTAAACTTCACGAGCTCACTTGCCCGTGATTATGTTTCCACAGTAAGCTCAAAAATCAAAGAATAAATTGACACCTCACGCGCTTGCATGTCCACGTATCACCGTGACTGTGTAAACGGCTCTTTTAAGAACCGGAAAATTGGGTCCCACACAGGAAACGGCTCTCCTTATGGGTCCTACCTAATCCCTCTACCACTGTTCAAAACTCGTTTCCCAGCCCGAAACCCTATCAGCTCCTCAAAGTTTTTCATGTGATGGTATATTGCCTTATAGCGACTCAAATTCTTCTGTAAAATATCAGATTTGAATATGTATGTGTGTGTGTATATATATATATATATATATGTGTGTGTGTGTGTGTGTGTATATATATATATATCCTCTAATATGTAAAGAAAAATACAGATTTTTGAGTGACTGAAACCCTTCTAATTTCTAATAATCAAAGTAAAGGCAGAGCTAATAATGTTTTTCATATTAAAGAGAAACAATTATAATCAGACAAAAATTAAGCCAGTAGGTATATCTACGTGTGTGTATATTACAGATCATCACAACTCCACTGCAAGCGTAGAACCAGATATCCATGAGTGGTTACATAAAAATACAACCTATATTTGAGCAAACGTTACTTTGAAACGAACTAGCTAGATGAGCTGTAACAAAAATTCGGCCAAAAACTAATAAATAAAAGGGGCATTTAGATCTGGGTAAAAAAAATTGTTAGCAATAGAGCAAAATAATGTAAAAAATAACAGAAAATTTAATTTTATTCTAACAGGGAAGAAATACATTTGACTTCCTCCAAAAATTGAACACACAAATAAATAAATAAACACGAACACACACAAACAGTATCAAGCAGGGAAAATCGTCCATGAAAAAAATTGTGTTAAAATCTTGACAAAACAATGAATTTCCTAAAAAATCAAAGATATGTCTATGATATCAGTAGTTTAGCACACAAGGAGCTGAGACAAACACAAAATTAAATGCAAAAGACCACCAAATGCAGGATCGAATGCAAAAACTTTGAGATCGGCCTTGGAAAAAACTATATTTGGGAAAAATGGGAGAGAGGAAGAGAATAAATTTTTGTCACTAAATTTTGAAGAGAAATAGACATGCATGCAATAAAACTCCATAAACAAATAAGAAAATGAAAAAAAAAAAAAATCAGAAAACCAACTCTTATTTTATATATGTGCACACACACGTATATAAAATCATCAAGAAGAAATTAAAACAAGTAATATGAAAAATATATCAATAAATAAAAGAGCAAAGCAAGATGCTATTTGCTAAGAGAGACATTTACCAAGGTTTGATCATTTTGCATGCCTTGGAGGAAGCCCACCACCTATACGTTCCATTTTTGTCACTGCTTTTGCTATCTCTGTCTTTCTTCTCTCTCTCTCTTTCTCTCTCTCTCTCTCTCTCTACCTCACTACCTCTATCTTTTTCTCTCTAGTTCTCTCTGAAACATGTTTTATATTTTTATCTATGTCTGTTGAAAGGGTAGGAGTCTAGTCAAGTGAATTTATAGCTAGAGCCAGTAGGGGTGGAGTGCAAGTGGCGAACCGGCATTGTAAACGAGAAACCCAGAAATGCCGGTCATAACACACATTTGTGAGTTATGATTGGACAAGGGGGATGATTTTACCGGGAGTAATAGGTTGTCCGGTCAATAGCCCTTGAAAATTTTTTGATTTTATTAGCTAGGGAGCAATGTAGTGAACTTTTAACCACTAAAACCATCTCCAAAGGAGATTTCAAATTTTGAACCCAAAATTTAAATTTGACAGCTTATGTGGCATTTTGACATATTTTCATGATTTGCTCTCCACCCGATATGTCAAATTAAACTATTATTTTATTACATTATTATTTTTTTCTTCTTAATTCTATCTTATACTTTAAATTTTACATATAAATAATTCATAATAAAAGTCATATTAATTAATACTAATACAAATAATCCAACAAAATACAACCCCTTAATTGAAAATAGAAGAAATAAAAATCCAACTCAATAATCATCACCTTTGCAGCAACTCCATAAGCAAGCATCCTTATAGCAGTAATGACCTTTTGTAGAGGTGATAAACCAAGACAACCCGATCGATCCTTTTTTTGAGCAAAGTATGAGTCATAGGCTTATGCCGCACTTACAATTCGAAGGGAAAAAGAGGTCGACGCATCCGAAATATACTTTGAAATTGAGTTGGAGAGTACACTGGATGTTCAACAAAATAATCATTATAAAGTCTTTGGTGCCCATCGAGTCGTCTTCTATTGATATATGCATGATCTTTTATGGAACCACGACGTTTTCTCATTCCTGTCTCCATGTTCTCTTGTTCATTTTGTAAAGCAACCAATTCCAGCCTTTCCAGTTCTTCATTAGACTCAGAATTAACAATACTCCAAAAATGCTCCTCTGCTGAATTAGAAGATGAGTCTGAAGAAATTTGGGGCATGTTCACAAAATAACGAATGATACCTGTTGAAGAATGAATCATTGTATTTTACAAAGCAACAACGTTGCTTAAATTGAAACAAATTTGCTGATTAAAAAAAGAAGAAATAGGTAGTGTTTTAAACAAACGCTACCGTTCAACAATCAATTGCTTAAATTGAAACAAATTTGCTGATTAAAAAAGAAGAAATAGGTAGTATTGTAAACCAACTCTACCGTTCAACAATTAAATAATAAATGACATTTAATAATAAAGGATATTAAAATATTAATAAAAGACATTTAATAGTTAGTAAAAAAAAAATTTGAAGCTGCTGTCAAATTTGACAGCAAGCCTCTTTGCTGCCATTCCATGTCATGCTACATAAAATTTGGCATTTCAATTGGAAAAAATTAGTGGTTGTCTTTTTTTTACTGTTATAGTTTATGTGGACAATTTGGCATCTCCTTTGGAGATGCTCTAAGGGTTTTTTCAACGACACTTGAAAGTCTTATATGTATATTCCCAGGGGTGTGGATCCTATAAGGCTTATATGTATATTCCCTGGCATCGCCCAAGGGTGTGGATCCTGTAAGCCTTATATGTATATTCCCATCTCTACCTAACACGAGGCCTTTTGGGAGCTCATTGGCTTCGTGTTCTGTAGGAATTCTGAAGTTAAGCGAGTTCGCACGAGAGCAATCCCAGGATGGGTGACCCATTGGGAAGTTCTCATGTGAGTTCCCAGAAACAAAATCGTGAGGGCGTGGTTGGGGCACAAAGCTGACAATATCGTGTTACAGTGGAGTCAAGCCCGGAATGTGGTAGGGGCCCGAGCCAGGATGTGACAATTTGGTATCAGAGCCAATCCCTAGCCGGTTGTGTGCCGACGAGGACATCAGACCCCTTAAGAGGGTGGATTCTGAGATCCCACATCGCCCAGGGGTGTGGATCCTGTAAACCTTATATATATATATATTCCCATCTCTACCTAGCATGAGACATTTTGGGAGCTCACTGGCTTCGGGTTCTATAGGAACTCCGAAGTTAAGCGAGTTCGCGCGAGAGCAATCCCAGGATGGGTGACCCACTGGGAAGCTCTTGTGTGAGTTCCCAGAAACAAAACCATGAAGGCGTGGTCGGGGCCCAAAGCGGATAATATCGTGCTACGGTGGAGTCGAGCTTGGGGTGTGGTGGGGGCCCAGGGCAGAATGTGATAGTTTGGAAGACTAAATTTATAAACAAAATTTTATAAATTAAATGATATGAAAGTTGATAAATATGTTCAGTTTTAATTGATTACACATCATTTAATTTGCAAATTGTGTCTACATATTTAGCCTCTATTACTCTGAAAGTGTAGGATATAAGAGTTTGGTTTTTTGTTTTGTTTTGTTTTTTTTTTTTTTTTTTTTTTTTGGGGGATGTAAGGATCCCGGGGATTCACCAATCATGTCCATTCATCGTATATCATGCGGTTAGAAATTATTATAATTTTTTATTTAAAATTAAATATAAACCGTATCAGACGAAAACTGGCCCATGATGTACAATGAATGGACACGATTGGAGGATCCGGAGAGAATCCTCATTTAATAAACTGCTATTTATTTTCGTTTATGCAGTCGTTTGCAATAAGTACAGATCTTCTCCGGGTCCAAAAAACTAAGCCTAAGGATCAAACGATATGGGCCGTTGAAATTTGTAGCCGTTGGATCAAATTTCAACGGCCTGGATCATTTGATCTTTAGGCTCAGTTTTTTTAGATCCTGAGAGGATCTGTACTCGTTTGCAATTGCAAAGTACTCTCTAAAAATGTAATTTTCTTAAGTCAAAGCATCCTATCATTTTATCATTGATGGTCACATAGTCAAGCACTCTTATTTTTTATTTTATTTTTCCTAAACAAAAAATAAAATGTGTAAGTTGATACAATCATTGAATTCATTAACTAGTGCATTGTTGTATGTAAAATTACCGTATCAGGTAAATTATTTACGTCTTTTACAAAATTAGGAGATTCCATATTCATCAATCTCATTATGGAAGGGGTAAATTATTTTCTTTTTGCTCTCGACGGTCCCAAATTTAAGAATACAACACAGAAAATTTAGGCTTGTCTTAGCACGAGCGGTTTTTATTTTCTACATCAGAATAAATTTCTATAAATTATTTATGATAGTTGGATAATGACCAATTATCACCTTCTGTACTCCAGTATGTTGGAGATTTCATATATATATGGCCTTTTATGCAAAGGGATCCACATTTTTTCTTCAAAAAATGAGGATTAGGTGTGGGGCCCACTCCACATAAAATTTCAACGATCTGAATCATCTATTTTGTAAGTCTCGATTCATAGTTCATCCATACAAAAATTCAATTCAATCAGAGACCATTTTCCTATTTAATTATTAAAATAAAATTTTATTGTTTATTATATAACAAAGTATTCGTTAATTTTTTTTGAACCCAATTAGATGTCTTAAATATTTTCGATTTAGCTAATATTTTACAAGGATGATCTATGAGGTGCAACTTAAAAATAGGCAATTTAGATCGTTAAAATTCGATGTGATGTGGACCTCACAACTAATCTCCATTTTTATAAAAAAAAAAAATGAGGATCCTTTCTCTTAAAGGCTTCCTATATATATAATGAAGGGAACTATGGAGATTTCTACGGAATTTCTAATGACTTGCATGCATACACAATTCAGAATTTATATACATAACCAATGGAAGTAAAACAATAAATAGTTATGGAAATCCCGTTTAAGAAGCATAGGTTCATAGTTGAAGCATCAAAGAAACATATTGAAGAACAAAGAGAGGGATTTGTGAGTTGTACCTTTGGACCTAGACTTAATTCCAATGATTGAACACCTCCAAGATCTCTTATGTGGAACCATGTTTTTCCAGGGTCGGATTCACACGGATCGGAATACGCATACTTTAGAAGTCCGGTCATAAACACAAGAGCTTTCGATGCAGAGTAGATTAACGGGGCCACCATCATCCTGTTCCGGAATTGGTGGTCAAAGTACATTGACTTCGCTGAGATAGACCATGCTTGTTTCGCAAGATTCAGGAACCTAATCTAGCAAGAAATCAACAGGTTTCTTATAGTCTTGAAGTCCTTACAATCTAAAGACTAGCGTATGCTGCAAGTAATCATACTCCTAAGAGAATGCCAAATCAACTTCCTAGATATCCTTATGGATTTTCCTGGTTCAATAAGGATTTTACTATCATAAAAGGTCTCCTCCAAGACTAGTATAAATACACACTTCTAGGGTTCATATCTGATAAACCAATCTTTGCATACTTATTCCCTTGCATACTGCTTGAGTCTTAATATTTCTTACTAACTTGATCTTCAGAAAGCCTTTGACCGGCACCCCTCCGGGTCTTTAGCTTACTTATGGTTGTTCGTTCTTTTACAAGTTAATGAGTTTAGGCATCTCCACCACAAGCGGCAGAGAAATTTGGTTCCAACAATCAGTGCTTTCGTTGAGAGTTGGACTCAAGAACCTCTTAACCATATCACTTTACCACAAACATAAGTGTTGAAGATAACTTTGTTAACGCTAGCGTTAATACCTAACGACTCTTTACCTTTAGTCTGATCGGTGCAAAAAAAAAAAAAAAAAAAAAATCTAGGGCAAGAAAGATTCCATAGGCCAAAGACCTGGTATCAGAGTAAAGATTTCCAACTATTGCGATGGAAATATTTATAAACACTAAGTTAGGGAGGTAGCGTTTTCCCGAATCAACGCTACCTAGATATGAGACCATGATTTTCCAGGGTCAGAGTAAGGCTGATCCGAATGTAGTTACCTCATAATTTCGATTGTGGACTCACCTACTTCGAGCTAAATTGGGCCAAACGGAGCATCGGTGCCATCATCACACTGTTCTAGGGCAAGAGGTGGAGTCCTAGCGACTATGCTAGATGACCATGCTTGTTTCGAAAAAGACACGATCTAATCCAGATATAGACATAATCAGATCCTTTATAAGTCTTAGTGTTCCTATAATATAGGAATTGGCGTGCACCGCAAGGAATTACAAGTCCTAAAATGGTGCAATATCTACTTCTAGATATCTTTTAAGATTCTCTTACCCTAGAAAGATCTCTCCCTACGATATAGATACACATATCTATGGTTCATCTCTAGTAACGTATTCTGTATACTTGAATTTTATTACCAATTGCTTGAGTCTAAAACAGTTCACTGACTTGACTGACGGAGAGCCTTTAGCTGGCACACCACTTCGATCCTATCTTGCTCACAATTGTTTATTGTCTTGTAGGTTACTCAAGTTTTTGCACTTCGCATATGGTGTTACGCGAATTTTGTTCCAACAACTAATGTTTTCATTGAGTGAGAATTCATATTCCTTTCTACCAGATCACCATACCAACTGACATGTTTACTGAAGAAAGCTCGGTTGATGCTAGTGACGACCTCATTGCTCCCACGATTGAAGCAAACCAAGAATATGACAGGGTAACTGTCATAGATGAGATGTGGGAAAACGTGGTGAAAGTTTATTCGTCTCTGCAAAGTGTCCGATGAAGTCCCCAGGCTAAAGAACTTGCAAAACTTGCCCACATGAAAACACGAAGATCTAAAAGAAGCCATTTCTTGCTTCAAGGAATTAACAACCCAAAGTACTGAGGTTATTAATCTAACCTTTGAAAAACCTCCTCAGCGTCTTGCCCCCAAGGAACACCGAAGGATATCTAGACGACTTCAAGGTTTCCACCCTGCCCAATACTTAAAGAAAGAGACAATCCATAAAGTGAATTACATATATGGCGAACAAGAATATCTAGAAACACCACGAGAGAAAGAAATGTGGCTTATAAGAAACCGAGAATGGTGGCCTCCATCAACAAACCACTGACCATCGACTTCAATATCTTAATGTTCTCCGATTAGGATTTGGAAGATGTTCATTCACCTTATGATGATGCCCTTGTCATTAAGGTATAGATCTCAAATGCATTAGTATGTCGGGTCTTGGTTGAAAATGAGTTAGGAGTTAACATCCTCTTTAAGGATGCCATCGAAAAGTAAGAGTTCTTGACAACATCAACAAAGGAAAGACTACCCTCTACACCTTCAACGAGGCTCTGGTCTGATTTCTAAGGACGATAAAGCTACCAGTCCAGGCAGAGCCCTAAGTCAAGAGTATGTGTAGCCTTCACATACCTAAATAAGGCTTCTCTTAAGGATCCGTACCTACTCCCTGTTACAACCAGTACCTTAAAATATTGTATTTTATTCTTGAATCATGTGAAATAACTAAAATGCCTCCAGTTGGATGTCTTGAGTAATTATCGAGCCTTGACTTGAATTTCAGTTTCTCATACTTTCTTACAATTTTTAAAATGGTTTATGTATTCATAAATGCATGGACGAAAACAAAGTTGAAATTGGAGTTACGATGGTTACGTTTTGTTATGGAATTAGTGTGGGGGTAAAATTGTAATTTTTATTAAAATTATTTTAAGTGGGGATTATGCCCCACTCTGGTTCCGTCCTCTTCAATTCCTGCAACTTCACTTCTCTCTAACTCTCGAAGCTATCTCCCTTTCTTTTTAGCATTGTGAGTCCCAGTCACCACCATCACCTATTCCTTCACCAATCTAATCTTAAATCTACATATTCTAAACCCATGGGACTCGGGGAACACGAATATGGTCTTGCATGCATTATCGGAGCACCGTGAGGTGCTTTTCCATTGAACCCGAGAGCATCGAGCTCTATTCTTGAACCCCAGGTGAGGCTTCTAGCCTAAATTTAATTCTTGATTGATGTTAAGTTCTAGGGTTGGTTTTATGATAATCTGCGTTAAGGTTGAGTTGGGATTTGAGGGTTTTAATCTCTGTAGTATACTGTGCATGTTTTCCTGTTTTTGACGAGCAATTTCGACCAATAGTCGTAGAGTTCATGACTGGTGGTGCTCGAATTCTATTGAAACCAATTCTAGGTAATTAAATCTTTAATTGCATGTCGATTTTGAGCTGGAAAACTCATGACATTTACATCCTTGCTCAATGTGTTCGTTTCTAGAATCCGACCATGAAATTCGACAAGCCTCTATTGAATCCGAGGTGGATTCAATTCCTATTTGTCCCCAATTTGTTCTGGGGTAAGTTTTAAACCTAGTAGTCAGGTTTTGTTCAAACTCTGGTTCAAAACACGTTGAAATGAGTCTGTCCGAGCTCGTAATCGTGTTGCGGGTTTTCTATAGTTTTCGGCGAGGTTTCGATGACGGCAGACAGCAGTCAACTGCAGCGACCGTTAAAGTTCACGGCAACAGCGACTATGCTTTTAGATTTAACTGCATATACCTCTAAGGCAGGTATATTCTGTTTCCTGGGCTAAACTTTCTAGATGACCGGTGCGTGGCACCAGCGATGGCGAGTGGAATGATTACTTGCCAAACACTGATGGAGAGTACGGTGTCTTGTTCGCCAGCGACGGTGATACGACGGTGTTGCGTCTTTCTACCGCGTGACGGTTCGTGTTGATACATGGCTAGAGCACAGCGGCGCATGAGGAACCTGAGACCTATCTTAGGTTTTTCAATTCGTCATTCTAAATCACATGATGCCCTCCATTTGTGCAAATTCAAAGCCTAAATGGTAGTTTGGATAATTTTCTTAGAATGTCTAGAAATGCTTATTTAAACTAAATATTACATTCATAGGTATACACGAGGTTAAAGGGGATTCAGGCAAGAAGCCTAATGAGGAAGGACACTCTACTTACCTGTGAGTGAATCCCTTCGAAAGCTAAACGTTTTTAAACAAACTATTCTATATGCCAATGCATATTACTATTGGATGGCCTTTGAGGAGACTTGAATATAGTTAGATTTTAAATGATATCTTGAGGCTGTTGGAGATTTATTTTTACCACATGGTCAAAATACATCTCATATAGCTAGTTACTATCATAGGTTTATTGCAGATACCGATATTTCTAGTAAAGGCTAGATACTCTAGTAGATGCTAGTCATCAATCAGGTAGATGCCATTTCACTTGTTTGCTATACAACTTGAATGATGTTATGTGTATGATTGAGTTACTTACTTTGGTATGATGAGAGTTGAGATATGAAATTTATTACTATAATGGTAGTATTATTATTATGTAATTTTTTACTCATATAAGATTTCAAAACGGGGGTTAGTATGTTTAAATGATTTTAACTAGATAAACTTGATCCATTGACACATTGTTTTGTCGACCCCTTAGGACATAGCAAGAACAAGGAAACTTCTAGGAGTGACAAGTGGGCTTGCCTGTGAGGCTTCCACCTACGGACTTGGGTGATGATCTCTTTACTGCCATTTTATCCAGTTTGTAATAATTGGATGTTTATACTTTTGATTATGCATGGCACTGCACTACATTGCTTTGTGTTAATTATTGTATGAACTACTGTTTGGTCTAGATGATGTGATAATAATGGGATGTACCCCTTGACTTCTGTACAGAAATAGCTTTTTTGCTCCAATCCTTTTGGCCTAAATTTTTTAGGCCGAGGTTATTAAAGAATAAATTTAGGCTAATATTTTTTTGTAAGCAAAATTATGTACGCTATTCGAATTTAATTTTATGAACATTTTAACCTAAAAATATTTAAATTCTGATAAATATTGAAAAATCATTCAATTGGGTGAATCCTGAGTTAAATAATTTTTTTTTTTAATTATTTTAGCCCTTGTATTTAAATTTGGGTTGTTGGATCTTCTTTTATACCGTTAGATTTGATCATATTAGACATCAGCTGTTGGATTCAATGAAATTATAAATATAAAACAAAAACATTAACCAAATTAAATGTGGACCGTTGGATAACCAACGACCCGTTTGAATTTTAGCCGTTGATAATTCAAAAGAGGCATTGGCTCACTTTTCTTGGCCGACAATTGCTGGTGTCATGCCATAAGTCCAAGATTGACACGTGACGTCAGCACATTCCTGTTTATTTAACATGTCTCGCCTCTGAGACAAGACCAAAGCAAAATCAATGATTTAACCATGCATTCATTTTCTTTTAATTGATGGCTACATTTAACCTTTGCATTAGACTGCCTACATACCCTAAGAAGAGATCAAGGCATTCGTAGTTCTCCATTCACTACACTCCGACGTTTATCGCAGTATGTTCAAGCGTAAAAGCATAACATTCCTCAATCAATTATTAGAACTTGACATGCACGAAATTACTATATTCAGGGCTACATAACAAACCCACATGACAATCAAGATTTCCATTTCATCCATCTCATAAATCACTATGTTTCAACATAATACCGCAATTTATAGCATGCAACATCTTAATGAACAACCAATGAAGCACAATATTATTCTCTAGCCACATTGGTCAATGAATCTGATCATAGTAATAACAATCATATCCACAATCACTCCAATTAATAAATCCCAAGAATCAAAGATGCACGATTTTAACATTTAACTATGTTAATCAATCAATAAGACCATATATCAATTCACGAAATTTAATAAAGGAGTTCTACATAATTTCCTACCCGGATTCCAAGTAATAACATGATAAATCTAATTTATAAACACATGTCTAGTGTGAGCAATTCCTATTCACTCGAATCTAGGGTCGGACTAACTTTATGAAAATGAGCAAGAGTAGCGATTTCGGACCACTCAACGAAATCCAACTAAAATATGGTCGCCTATTGAAATGTACCAAGTATAATTGATCCTCATCACCCCTAGAATGCGTATGGTCCCCCATTACGGATATAACAAGTAGAACCATAGGCATAATCTAATCGAACAAGCAGTGATCACCCATCGCGGATATACGAAGTACGATTACCCCTGAAATACATATGGTCCCCTGTCACTGATATACCAAGTAGGACCACATCCTATCTCTAGGTAGTGATCATCCATTGCAGATATACCAAGCACGATCACTCTTAGAATGCGTATGGTCCCACATTCCGGATAAACCAAGCAGAACCATATGCATAGTCTAAAAATGTAGGCAGTGATCACCCATCGTAGATATACCAAGCATGATCACCCCTAACAGTCCTCCATCGCGGATACACCAAATAGGACTGTATCCTATAGCTTTAGGTAGTGATCACCCATCGTGGATATACCTAGCATGATCACTCCTAGAATACATATGGTCCCTTATTGTGGATACACCAAGCAGAACCATAAACATAGTCTGATCATCCAGGCGGTGATCACCCATCGTGGATATACCAAGCATGATCACCTCTGTAATACGTATAATCCCCTATCCCGGATATACCAAGCAGGACCATCCATGTACTACTGCTACATGGTGCAGTTAGATCAAAACACAACCTCTCTACCCCTATCTCAACCCCTATGATTTACAACATAAGCACCTGTACCATCAACTTCTCATGGCCACTAACTAACAAGTCACACAAGCATATAAGTTATATAGAATATTTCTGATAGGATTTTAGGCTCACATTATCATAACAGTTATCATACATATCATTCATATTATCAAGTAGATAAATACACACACACACATATATATATCACAATAAGGCGTCACATACATGTCAACTGAGGTATATATTATATGGGAGATCACTAACCAATATAGGCCCACTAAGCCCTAAGTAGTCTTTAGTATTACTAATTGTAATATTTAAGATCAATTTGTAACATATTGGCCAAAAGTCAACTCTTTGTCAGCGATAGGGTCCACAACCCAATATAATTCAATCTGGAACATCCGCCCATGAATTTCTGATTCGTAACTTCCCAAGAGTCTCATTAATCTTCTAGAACAATATCCTAAAAGTTAACGATCCAACGGTCGGATCTCCGCCAATCGCTAAAATTAAGTGGCGATCAACATTTGATTTCACAAACTTAGAAATTCAATTCGGTGAGATCCGTATATTGGATTCCTGATCCGTAAATTCCTAAGGTCCTCAAATATTATGTATGATAACATAGTGAAGTTTGGTAATAATCTAACCGTCGGATCGTCGATTGTTATAATGATCAAGTGACGCCCTCTAAGGAAAATATGTTTAAACAATGGGATTTCGTCAATCGGATGTCAAATATGAATCAGAGTATCAAATTTAACCTTAGAAGACAAAGTCGGCCTACTGGCCATGGGCCGCCACATGTGGCGGTTTCTGGCAAGCAGAAACCAAATTTTTCGACTAACTCCAAAAATTTCCAAATTTTATAGGAACATAGAGTACAACTAGGGGGAATAATTTTCATACATGGGCCGAAGTCCAATTCTGCTGGGAAACACCTGAAAACCACATCGATCAATCGGGAACCCTAAAAATGGGTGTTCTCGATTCATCGCCAAAACGAACTTCGACGCGTCAACTAGTGCATGGGTTTTGTTCCTAGGGTTGAGGGAAGTCGATTGGTGGTGGTGATCGATGATGTTGACTTCAAAAGTGGCGGATCGCCGTTGTGCACCCCTCGGCGCCACCAACGCCATTCTTCGCGAAAAAGGCACCAATCTTTATCGATTTTGGGTGAAATTGGAAGAGGGATCGACTGGGTTTGAAATGAGGATCAATATGGCACCAGTCTCGTCATCAAAGGTGGCCAGAATTGAAAGATAAGGATAGGTCAGATGGGCTGGTCGAAGAGGGGTTCCTGTTTTGCTAGGTCTCTCATTCCCCTCATTTCCTTCCTTCCCCCCTTCTGATTAGTCATTCCCCCTCATTTCTCTCCCGCAACTCTCATTTTCCCCCTCTCTTGCTGCCATCTGGCAGCTTTTAATATTTTTTTTCTTTCTCATTTTCTTATTTTCTAATTGGTCTCTTCCCAAAGGAATAGGAACCCCTAAAAATTTTAAAATCCTATTTTATTTAATAAATTCTAATGTCTGTAACTTCTCCTTTGTCATCCCAATTCACGAACGACCTTCGCCTACGCGCTCGTAGGTCGAGCTCAATTCGAAAATATTAATAGTGACCCTTGAAGGTCTACGAATTTTAAATAATTATTTTCAAAAATTCAAACTTTGTCATTAAGTAATTAAAATATAAAATTAATTTAAAATTTTTGAAAATACTACAAATCCCGCGAATACGAAATACGTAAATTACAATAGTGAAATCCAATAACTGGACTTCACATCTAGACACACCCACGTGGGTAGGGCTGCCCTTTGCAGCAGTGATAAATGCTGAAGCGCATCCTTCATGTGTGGCGCGAGTGGTTTTGGGCACTTGTCATTCCAACTCCCTCTCTTCCACTTGCACAAGTGGGCTCTTCCATTAACCTTGGCCTAAATCTTGGCTAGAATCTGGTTTTTTTTTTTTTTTTTTGAGTTTTAAGACTTAACCTCATTTTAAAACAAGGGTTGGAATGCAATTTTTGAAGGGAAAATTTAGAACTTACTCCAAGGGTTGGAGTTGGCCTAAGGAGGGGGGCTGAAGATGGGCTTAGCCTCACAATGGACTAGCAATAATGTGGTTCAAATTTGCCTTTGGTGAAAATTGAACCTCATGCCTCTCATCTATAAGTGAAGAGGAATACCACTAGACTGTAATACTAAGTAGCAAATTGGCAGTTAGATCCACAACCTAAAGGGTGTCTGTGTACGACTTAAATTGACAAAAAAGTAATATAATTGCTTCAAATATAAAAGGAGATGAAATTGGCAGCTTTTAAAGTGTTTAAGAAAAATAGTCGACCAAATTTTTACTTTGAATAATTTGGGACTGAATCGGCGTTTATTACAGCGTTTACATACAACCAACCTCTAGTTGAACTTTCTTCGGATTCACAAATCATCTAAACTTAGCTAACTAGTTTTTCTGAACAGAAAAAACAAAAGATGATACGCAAAAGTTCAATCGAAGAATCAGGGCCTTATGCTTCTAAATTATTAATCACGATCGCATGTACAAATTCGTTGCTGCAACAACGAAGAAGGGAAGCAACAACCAGAGGTTGAAAACTAGTCAGACGAACGTACACCGTCACGCAAACTTGCAGTTGGAGACGCTCTGAATATGAAAAGGCTTCTTATATGACTGCAACAAGAGAGAATAACATACCACGTTGAGAGATGAAGCAGCCATACATGAACCGGCAAGCCACGGTGGTAGTCCAATTCCAGTGAAAGGGAACAAGACTCCAGCTGCGACTGGCATGTTGAGGATATTGTAGCCCAGGGCTCAGACATAATTCAATCGAATTCGTGACATAGTTTTTCTGGAGAGATCTATGGCTGTAACTACATCTTCCAAGTTGCTATTCATCAGAACTATGTCAGTGGCTTCTATAGCTACGTCGGTGTCAGCACCAATTGCCATGCCAACATCCGCTGCAACCAAAGCTGGATAGTCATTGATTCCATCTCCCACCATTGCCACCGCCATTCCTTTTGTCTGCAGCCAATTTCAGTTAAATGTTAGAAATGGCTAAAAACTACTTAATATGGAAATAATGTTTGAAAATTTCTTAATAACATCGGTTTAATTTAGATAAGTCATTTCAATCTGCATCAAAACCAGAATAAAACAGCATGTGTAGCTGGGTATTGTAATTTATTCACACCACCCTCGTAACTATCTCACAATTGTACCTGTAATTTATCAAAAAAGGAGTTGGGGATAACTCTGCCTCCGTGAGAGCTGTTATCTACAAGAAACGGGGATCTAAAACTTGGCGAGTATGGCTTGCTGACATGGACAAGGTGCATACAGCCACCAATCGTCCAGCACCAATCGTCCAGAACCAAAGATTCATATGAGATAGATTCCAACTATGAAATAATAGTTGCATGTTCAATCCCAATACATATAGAAAGAACATCCTTCATACCCAATGACATAGATTGCATTTAGTTTTATGTTAAGAGCCTAAACGATAACAAAATGGAGGCAAAGCGTTTCACTGGTCAGAAATGAAGTGCATAACTTGTTATATTACGGAACATCAACATAAACTATTTTGGTAGCATAGGTCATAATACAAAATGACCAGACCAATACAAGGAGAGAAACTTCATAACAAAGGAAAAACGAGAAAACGGAGTACACTTGCACCCTCAGGCATATGGATAGGATCTAATCAGTAATTGTCTTTTCCTAATACCAAAACAAAACAGGTTTTCGACGTCCTTGGAAGGAAAAGTAAGTAGGAACAAGTATAATGAAGCTACACCAGACAAAAAAAAACATGAAAATAAAATGCATGAAAAGTTGAAAACCCAGATTCTGAATTGAAAAGCGATTTGTTTCCCAGGATAAGGTGGTTTTACCTTATGAGCCTTTTTGAGTGCATTTCCACCCTTGATAAGAACACCTTACAAAGCACCCCACCTGTTGCAACCATTACTGCCAGGGGGTTGCTAGTCCCAAGCCACAAGGGCAAGCAACCACTAATACTGGGATACCGAATTGTAATGCCAGCTCAAATTTATCCATGCCTTTTGGTATCCAGTTTTCCGGAAAAAGACCAAATTCTCCAGGGATAAACCATCCAAGCCATGTAAAAAATGCAACAATGACAACCTAGCTGATGTAGGAAAGAAAAAAAGAATCAATCGTGCAACTGAAATTTTTTCATAATACATGTGTCCATATTAGCTGATCTACACCTCAACGCATGATATGATCCAACATAGAACCTGACAGGACATCCAAAATCAATATTTAGTGTTTGCTCCTTTAAGTAATTGATTCACAAGTTGTTGCTATAAAACTCATGACAAGAACAAGAAGAATAGAAATATACAAATTAAATACCTCCGGCCAACAATGAACTGCACTGGTGTGCAAAGAATCCATCTTAAAAGCATCCCTACAGTGAGCATGTTGTGAACCTTGTAGTCTAAACAATTTCCATAAGGAGGAAGCGAAGCATCGGAAGCACCATTGAGAATAAAAATATAGGAACCGAAAATAGGAAGCTAATGAAAAACTGGTTCCTGTACATCTGAATCTCATGTTTCCGCTCAGCTTCTCTTGGTCTTGGAGGAACATATATACAAGCTTGCCTGGTACACCTTGGATTCATGGCCAGCTTCTTCAATACAACGTATAAGAGATCTTGGACCTGTGAGGTCTGAATCATAGGTAATAGTCACCTTCTTCATTGCCAAGTCGACTACAACATTACTTACTCCTTCAACTGATTCAACGACGGATTGGACAATAGTCATATCCTCTAGAGAATCAACTCCTTCAAGTTTTAGATGAAGTTTGTTGACATCATTCCCAGAACTAACCAGTTCAGCCCCAAAGCCAGCATCTTCAATTGCTTGAATAATGCAACTAGTATCAGTGAGGTTGGGATCAAAGCGAACCTTTGCTTCTTCCAGGGATAGACCAACAACTGCATTTCTCACTCCATCGACCATTCGAAGAGCGCACTCAACAGACTCGGAGCAGCTGGGGCATGCCATTCCTTTTATCCTCAGTCGGCATACTGCTACATCTTGTTGTGGAAATTCAGAAACAGGGAAACCAGCATCTTCTACAGCTTCCTTAATTTTTCTTACCTAACATAAAAAAACATCATATGCTAAGTGCTCACAAGGCATACTAATACATTACTGAAAAACTTTGGTTTGGTAATCGTGTCTAACAAATGTTTTTGAAAAGTTTTTAAAAGATGAGTTTTTTGAAGAAAGGCGGAGAAATAGCATCTTAGAGAAGTCCTTAAACTTCACTCACATTAATGAGCTCTGTTATATAATTGACTACAGCTTGGCCTTCAATGGGCGACACTGTTGCACTCTTGATCCCATCAAGCTTTCCCAACACAGATTCAATCGTTAATGCAACTATATATTCATTACGTCTGTTAATTAAACAGCTGAGACCTTTCTTTAAACAGTGGTGATCATTTGAAGTGACCAAACGGGTCAAATCCCCCCAACGAGTTCTCACCCTGCACCCCAGAAGCCGAACCAGCTATTTGCTCCTTGTATCCAAAATAGAAAAGCTCCATTAACGATTGAACATATCATACACGGAATGAACATCCAGAGGATGAAGTTAACGATTGAACATGTAATACAAGGAATGAACATTCAGGGATGAAGTTATTCATTACATTACTGGAACCAACTTGTCCTTGAACTCAAAGGAAGCAAACTCACTTGGCAACCATGCTAAAACATAGAGATAAACTACAACAACCACAATAGCTTAAAACTACTAATTAATTGCAAACTAATGCAATTATTTATTCATTACGTTTGTTAATTAAACAGCTGAGACCTTTCTTTAAACTGTGGTGATCATTTGAAGTGACCAAACGGGTCAAATCCCCCCAACGAGTTCTCACCATGCGCCCCAGAAGCCGACGATGACCCGCCTCCACCAGCACCAGAGGAACCGTCCCTAAACATTCCCATCATCGAGGGGTCATACATGGGAGGACCATGCTGGGGCCCGAAATAATATCCCGGCCCATAAGATGGTGGCGAGGGAGGCATCATTGCAACCTGCCCAGCATGCCCGGGAGGGTAATACTCCATTAGCTGTAGCTCCTCCCTCTTCACAAACTGAGAGCGGTCGGAACTCTCAGACTCCCGGTAGCGTTGGAGGTAAATGGTGAGGGGTTCGACGTAGTTGTCAAACCCGAGCTTTCCCATTGCCCAGAGGACATCCTCAGCAGTGACAGTCTTGCGCTGCTCGCGCTGGCAGCGCTCGTTGGCCTCGCCGGTTATGAAGGCGATGTACTCGGACACACACTCTTGCATGGTCTCCTTGGCGTCGTCAGATATTTTTGAATGCGGGGGTAATATCCTCCGCATTATGCGTATCACGTTGGCTATCGGCATGTACCGATCCTGCTCGCGAACGAGGCACTGCGGGGCTCTCTGTTCAGTGTTGTTGTCGCTACTGCCGGCGGAGTTTGGCATGGTTGCTGGTGTTTGCGATGGCATTGCCGCCGTCGGAACTGTTGGCGTTGGCTGCGTGCAAGGTGGGAAGAACACAATCAATGTAAGTCAACTAATTATTCACTGTACAGATACGCTCATAAATGAGTAACTTAAATTCGAAAAAAAAGAGAAAAAAGAATAAAGAAAAACTTATTTGTGGAAACCAGGGCCATGCAAAACTTACCCGAGAAACGTTGAAAGTAACAATTTGTGGTCACTTAATTAATGAGTAAGGAAGACTTGGTTTATGGTTATATTAATCAGGGTGAGGGTGTATATTAATGGGGTTTGAATCATTAATTGTCTGTGTGTATGTGCAGATATTGTAAATGGCATAGCCAATCAAAGAGGTTTTTGCACTACTTACCATAAACTATATACCAATATAAGTGTTTCAAATAATAAAAAAAAAAAAAAAAAAAAAAAACTATATACCAGTATAATGACAGGTGATGTTGAGAATGCCTCACATATTCTTCTATTAGTAACTTGGGATACCACAATAACATTGAATCCAGTCTATTTTAATTCTTATCTAGTAGACTTACTCCTAATCCTATTTCGTTTGTAAACTTACCACTAGGAACACTTAATACATAGTTATGGGCATGTCCACCCTTGAATCTAAAAATTCAATGAATGCAATGTGTGCGAGAAATGTCGAATTCAGTGAATAATTAACTAGAAAGGGATCCTTTTCGGATCCCTTCCACCTAATCCTCCAAGGCCACAAATTTGGACCCTTGAAATTTGATCTAACGGCTACAATTATTATAACTTTTAATGGAACCTTCTGTTTTTAACCATTAGATCAAGTTTCAAAGACCCTGATTTGTGGTTTTGGTGGATTAAGCTTCGGATCCCTTTCCTAATTAACTTACTTGAAATTTACTATAAAATTAGCAACAATGAATGAATATCAACCATTTACGTAAATACGAATGATTGACCATCCATAAAATTGCATGGTGTTAGTCTTTGACATTTGTTGTCTTTTCCTATATAGACTATTGATAATCTAAATAATCGGGGTGAATAGTGATTGACCAAAGAACGATATGTGCAAACCACAAACCCTAACATGCGCGTAAACTTCACGAGCTCACCAGCCCGTGATTATGTTTCCACAGTAAGCTCAAAAATCAAAGAATAAATTGACACATCACGCGCTTTAATGTCCACGTATCACTGTGACTGTGTAAACGGCTCTTTTAAGAACCGGAAAGCTGGGTCCCACACAGGAAACGGCCTCCCTTATGGGTGCTGCCTAATCCGTCTACCACTGTTCAAAACTCGTTTCCCAGCCCGAAACCCTACCAGCTCCTCAAAGTTTTTCATGTGATGGTATATTGCCTTATAGCGACTCGAATTCTTCTGTAAAATACAGATTTTTGAGTGACTGAAACCCTTCTAATTTCTCATAATCAAAGTAAAGGCAGAGCTAATAATGTTTTTCATATTAAAAAGAAACAACTATAATCAGACAAAAATTAAGCCAGTAGGTATATATATGTGTGTGTATATTACAGATCATCACAACGCCACTGCAAGCGTAGAACCAGATATCCATGAGTGGTTACATAAAAATGCAACCTATATTTGAGCAAGCGTTACATTGAAATGAACTAGCTAGACGATCTGTAACAAAAATTCGGCCAAAAACTAATAAATAAAAGGGGCATTTAGATCTAGGTAAAAAAAATTTGTTAGCAATAGAGCAAAATAATGTAAAAAATATAGCAAAAAAATAACAAAAAATTTCATTTTATTCTGACAGGGAAGAAATACTTTTGACTTCCTCCAAAAGTCGAACACACAAATAAATAAAAAAACATGAACACACACAAATTGTATCAAGCAAGGAAAATCGTCCACGAAAAAAATTGTGTTCAAATCTTGACAAAGCAATGAAAATCCTAAAAAGATCAGAGATATGTCTATGATATCAGTAGTTCAGCACATAAGGAGCTGAGACAAACACAAAATTAATGCAAAAGACCACCAAATGCAGGATCGAATGCAAAAACTTTGAGATCGGCCTTGGAAAAAACTATATTTGGGAAAAATGGGAGAGAGGAAGAGAATAAATTTGGGTCACTAAATTTTGAAGAGAAATAGACATGCATGCAATAAAATTCCATAAACAAATAAGAAAATGAAAAAAAAAAAAATCAGAAAACCAACTCTTATTTATATATGCGCACACACACACATATAAAATCTTCAAGAAGAAATTAAAACAAGTAATATGAAAAATATATCAATAAATAAAAGAGCAAATCAAGATGCCATTTGCTAAGAGAGACTTTTACCAGGGTTCGATGATTTTGCATGCCTTGGAGGAAGACCACCACCCATACGTTCCATTTCTGTCACTGCTTTTGCTATCTCTGTCTCTCTTCTCTCTCTCTCTATCTCTCTCTCTCTCTCTACCTCACTACCTCTATCTTTCTCTCTCTAATTCTCTCTGAAACATGTTTTATATTTTTTTATCTGTGTCCGTTGAAAGGGCAGGAGTCTAGTCAAGTGAATTTATATCTAGCTAGAACCAGCAGGGGTGGAGTCCAAGTGGTGAACCGGCGTTGTAAACAAGAAACCCAAAAATGCCGGTCATAACACGCGTTTGTGAGTTGTGATTGGACAAGGGGATGATTTTACCGGAAGTAATAGATTGTCCAGTCAATTGCCCTTGAATTTTTTTTTATTTTATTACCTAAAGAGCAATGTAATGAGCTTTTAACCAGTAAGAGATGTCAAATTTTGAATCTAAAATTTAAATTTGACAGCTTATGTGGCATTTTGACATATTTTCATGTTTTGCTCTCCAACTGATATGTCAAATTAAACTATTATTTTATTATATTGTTTTTTTTCTTAATTTTTGTCTTATACCTTAAATTTTACATATAAATAATTCAAAATAAAAGTCATATTAATTAATACTAATACAAATAATCCAACAAAATACAACCCCTTAATTGAAAATAGAAGAAATAAAAATCCATCTCAATAATCATCACCTCTGCAGCAACTGCATAAGCAAGCATCCTCATAGCAGCAGTGACCTATTGTAAAGGTGATAAACCAAGATGACCCGATCGATCCTTTTTTTGAGCAAAGTTTGAGTCATAGACTTCTACCACACTTACATTTCGAAGGAAAAGAGGTCGACTCATCCAAAATCTCCTTCTAAATTAGTAAAAAAAATTTGAAGCTGCTGTCAAATTTGACAGCAAACCCATTTTCTACCATTCCATGTCATGCCACATAAGATTTGCCATTTCGGTTGGAAACAATTAGTGGCTATCTTTTTTTTACTATTATAGCTTATGTGGACAATTTGGCATTTCCTTTGGAGATGCCATAATGTTTATTTCAATGGCACCTGAAAGTTTGAGTAATGTTTGGAAGACTAAATTTATAAACAAAATTTTATAAATTAAATGATATGAAAGTTGATAAATATGTTTAGTTTTAATTGATGACACATCATTTAGTTTGCAAATTGTGTCAACATATTAGTCTCTATTACTTTGAAAGTTTAGGATAAAAGAGTTTGGCTTTTTTTTGGGATGTAAGAATCCTGAGGATCCACCAATCATGTCCGTTCATCGTACATCGTGCGATTAGAAATTATTATAAAATTTGTTATTTAAAATTAAATATAAATTATACCAGACGAAAACTGGTTGCACGATGTACGATGAACGAACACGATTAGAAAATCCCCGGGATCCTAACAAATAGGATCCTCATTCAATAAACTGCTATTTATTTTTGTTTATGCAATTGTTTGCAATGAGTACAGATCTTCTCCGGATATAAAAAAACTGAGCCTAAGGATCAAATGATCGGGGCCATTGAAATTTGATCTAACAACTATAAACAGGGGGCTCTTTAAAAGTTATAATAATTGTAGCTGTTGTATCAAATTTCAACAGCCTAGATCATTTGATCCTTATGATCAATTTTTTTAAATCTAGAGAGGATCTGTACTCGTTTGCAATTGCAATGTACTCTCTAAAAATGTAATTTTCTTAAGTCAAAGCATCCTATCATTTTATCGTTGATGGTCACGTAGTCTAACACTCTTCTTGTTTTTTGTTTTCCTTAAATAAAAAAAAAATGTGTTAGTTGATACAATCAATGAATTCATTAACTAGTGCATTGTTGCATGTAAAATTACCATATGAGGTAAATTATTTACGTCTTTTACAAAATTAGGAGATTCCAAATTCATCAATCTCATTATGGAAGGGGTAAATTATTTTCCTTTTGCTCTCAAAGGTCCCAAATTTAAGAATACGACACAGAGAATTTAGGTTTGTCTTAGCACGAGCGATTTTTACTTTCTACATCAGAATAAATTTCTATAAATTATTTACGATAGTTGGAGGTTAATGACCAATTATCACCTTCTGCGACCATAGGTTAACCTACATCTTGTATAGCTAGCTACAACCATAGGTTTATTTTCACCATATGGTCAACATACATCTCATATGGCTAACTATGACCATAGGTTTATTTTCACCACATGGTTAACATACATCTCGTATAGCTAGCTACGACCATAGGTTTATTGTTGGTACCAATATAGTAGAGGCTAGATAGTCTAGTAGATGCTAGTCATCAATCAGGTAGTTGCCATTTTACTTGCTTGCTATACAACTTGAATGATGTTATGTGTCTGATTGAGTTACTTACTTTGGTTTGATGAGAGTTGAGATATGAAATTTATTACTATAATGGTAGTATTATTATTATGTAATTTTTTACTCATATGTAATTTCAAAACGGGGGTTAGTATGTTTAAATGATGTTGACTAGATAAACTTGATCCACTGACACATTGTTTTGTCGACCCCTTAGGACATAGCGAGAACAAGGAAACTTCTAGGAGTGACAAGTGGGCTTGCCAGTGAGGCTTCCACTTATGGACTTGGGTGATGATCTCTTTATTGCAATTTTATCCAGTTTGTAATAATTGCATGTTTGTACTTTTGATTATGCATGCCACTGCACTACACTACTTTGTGTTAACTGTTGTATGAACTATTGTCTGTTCCGGATGATGTGATAATAATGGGATGTACCCCTTGACTTCTATCCATAAATCGCTTTTCCGGTCCAATACTTTTGGCCTAAACTTTTTAGCCCGAGGTTATTAAAGAATAAATTTAGGTTAATTTTTTTTAAGTAAAATTATGTACACTATTATAATTTAATTTTATGAACATTTTAACCAAAAATATTTAAATTTCGACAAATATTGAAAAATCATTAAATTTGGGTGAATTTTTAGTTAAATAATAAAAAATTTTAATTATTTTAGTCGTTGGATTTAAATTTGGGTTGTTAGATCTTTTTTTATACCGTTGGATTTGATCATATTAGATATCAGCTCTTGGATTCAATGAAATTATAAATATAAAACAAAAACATTAACTAAATTAAATGTGGACCGTTGGATAACCAACGACCATTTGAATTTCAGCTGTTGATCAATCAGAAGAGTCGTTGGCTTACTTTTCTTAGCCAACAATTGTTGGTGTCACACCCCGATCCCGACATACATCCAAGATCGACACGTGACACCAACACATCCCTGTTTATTTAACATGTCTCGTCTCCAAGACAAGACCAAAGCACAATCAATGATTTAACCACGCATTCATTTTGTTTTATTTCATTGCTGCCTTGAACCTTTGCGTTAGACTGCCTACGTACCCTAAGAAGGGATCAAGCCATTCGTAGTTCACCATTCACTACACTCTGACATTTCTCAAAGTACGTGTAAGCAGAAAAGCATAACATTCCTCAATTAATTATTAGAACTTGACAAGCATGAAATTACTAGATTCAGAGCTACATAACAAACCCACATGACAATCAAGATTTCCATTTCATCCATCTCATAAATCACTATGTTTCAACATAATACTGCAATTTATAGCACCCAACATCTCAATGAACAACCAATGAAGCACAATATTATTCTCTAGCCACATTGGTCAACGAATCTGATCATAGTAATAACAATCATATCCACAATCACTCCAATTAATCAATCGCAAGAATCGAAGATGCACGATATTAACATTTAACTACGTTAATCAATCAATAAGATCACATATCAATTCATGAAATTTAATAAAGGAATTCTACATAATTCCCTACCTGGATTCCTAATAATAACATGATAAATCTAATTTATAAACGCAACGTCTACTATGAGCAATCCCTATTCACTCGAATCTAGGGTCGGACTAACCTTATGAAAATGAGCAAGAGTAGGGATTTTAGACCACTCAACAAAATCTAACTAAAATATGGTCGCCTATCGAAATGTACCAAGTACAACTAATCATCATGACCCTTAGAACACGTATGGTCCCCCATTGCGGATGTACCAAGTAGAACCATAGGCATAATCTAATAGTACAAGTATGGTCCCCCATTGCGGATATACCAAGTAGAACCATAGGCATAATCTAATAGTACAAGCAATGATACCAAGCATGATCACCCTTCAAATACGTATGGTCCCCTATCATGGATATACCAAGTAGGACCACATCCTATCTCTAGGTAATGATCACCCACTACTACAAAAGAGACTATCACTGGCGGTGTGCAAACCTTCAAGAAACCCCAATTACTGTTGGATTTTTGGTATAAATCCGACATCAAATCATGCATTGTTGCATAGAGGAATTGACACCATTGCTAGCGTCACGAAAAGGGCATTGACGTCGGTTAGTCCTCTTAATCCACCACCATGAAGCAAAGTAATATAAAATAAAAAAGAACAACAGTGTCGGTTAAAAGTGACATCGAACTTTACGTCGCTTAGAAGCAACATTATAATATCAAACTACTGTTGGCCCTAACCGACATTACCTTGCATCTGGATAAATAAAATAATTATTATGATGTGGCCCATAAGCGACACCAAATATATTAATAATAAAAAATTGGCTTCAGTTTTTCGTTATTAATAATTAAAAAATTATAAAAGATAATTCCCACCATATTTCATATATAGGCCAAAGCAAACATTAATAAAACTATTAACAATAACAATAGTACCAAACACTAACAATTATCCACCATAACTACAATTAACCACAATTCTTAAAAATGTACAACCCATACATATTCTTCCTAAACTCTTGCAAAAGATTTTGACCCAGTGGTGCGGTTCATTGTTCAACTGCCGATTATAATTATTTTTTTTTCAGCAATCTCCTGAAAAATAAGAGAATTTATTACACAAATTTCAAGGTATAATAAAATAAATCATAAACGGAAGATTTGTGTGATCTCTAACATCTATCGCTACATGTTTTGGAAAAACACTGGAATTATCACTAATGCATTTTCTAGATGAATCAAATGAGCAAGGCAGTTCTTTCGAATTGGGAATTGAGGATTTGTTTCTTTGTTAAGTTGATCCTTATAAATACAGAAAAAAACAATTAAAAACCAAGAAACAAAAATCAATTTTCAATTTAAGCATAATACTAGTTAGAATACAAAGCTGAAACTGAAATTAATAATCATAATAATTTAAAAATGAACCAACTTCGAACTCTTCACCTTCGAAATGGAGTTCCTCAGAATGTTGATCTTCAAAATGTTGATCCATAGCAAAAATTAATGGAAGGAAAAAGAGAAAAACTGAAATGGAGGAAGAAAAGAGAAGAATACGAAATACGTAAATTACAATAGTGAAATCCAAGAACGGGATTTCACATCTGGACACACCCACGTGGGTTGGGCTGCCCTTTGCAGCAATGATAAATGTTGGAGCGCATAGTTCATAGAAGGGAAAATTTAGAACTTACTCCAAGGGTTGGAGTTAGTCTAAGGGGAAGGGGGTAGAGATGGGCTTAGCCTCACAATGGACTAGCAATAATGTGGTTCAAATTTGCCTTTGGCCAGAATTGAACCTCAAGTCTCTCATCTATAAATGAAGAGGAATACCACTAAACCGTAGTACTAAATAGCAAATTAGCAGTTAGATCAACCTAGAGGTAACGTTAAGAGCTTCTTGATGAGAAATGACGATATTTTATCTAAAGGGTGTTTGTGTACGACTTAAATTGACAAAAAATTAATATAATGCTTCAAATATAAAAGTAGAGATGAAATTGGCAGCTTTTAAAGTGTTTAAGAAAAATAGTTTAACGACCTAATTTTTACTCTGAATAATTTGGGGACTAAAGTATCATGCTAGACTGTAGTACTAAGTAGCAAATTGGTAGTTATTAAATCCGCAACTTAGTGGTAACGTTAAGAGCTTATGGATGAGAAAATGACGATACTTCCTCTCAAGGGTGTCATGTGTTTAACTTAAATTGACAAAAAAATAAATAATATAATTGCTTCGAATATAAAAGTAGAGATGAAATTGACAGCTTTTAAAATGTTTAAGAAAAACAGTTGACCTAATTTTGCTTTGAATAATTCTGGACTAAATCGACATTTATTACAGCGTTTACATACAACCAAGCTCTAGTTGAACTTTCTTCGGATTCACAAATCATCTAAACTTAGCTTATTAGTTTTTTGGAACAGAAAAAAACGAAAGATGATACGCTAAAGTTCAATCGAAGAATCAGGGCCTTATGCTTCTAAATTAATTATTAATCACGATCGCATGTACAAATTCATTGCTGCAACAACGAAGGGAAGCAACAACCAGAGGTTGAAAACTAGTCAGACGTACGTACACCATCACGCAAACTTGCCGTTGGAGACGCTCTGAATATGCAAAGGCTTCTTATATGACTGCAACAAGAGAGAAGAACATACCACGCTGAGAGATGAAGCAGCCATACATGCACCGGCAAGCCACGGTGGTAGTCCAATTCCAGTGAAAGGGAACAAGACTCCATGCTGCGACTGGCATGCCAAGGATATTGTAGCCCGGACCCAGACATAATTCAATCGAATTCGTGACATAGTTTTTTTGGAGAGATCTATGGCTGTAACTACATGTTCCAAGTTGCTATTCATCAGAACTATATCAGCGGCTTCTATAGCTACGTCGGTGCTAGCACCAATTGCCATGCCAACATCTGCTGCAACCAAAGCTGGAGAGTTATTAATTCCATCTCTCACCATTGCCACCGCCATTCCTTTCATCTGCAGCCAATTTCAGTTAACTGTTAGAAATGGCTAAACAAACTTAATATAGAAATAATGATTGAAAATTTCTTAAAAACATCGGTTTAATATAGATAAGTCATTTGAATCTGCAAACCAGAATAAAACAGCGTGTGTAGCTGGGTATTGTAATTTATTCACACCACCTTCGTAACTATTCCATAATCGTACCTGCAATTCTTTGATTCTATCAGCTTTACCCAGTGGATCCGTCTCAGCGTACACCTTATCAATGCCAACCTCCTTCGCTATGGCTGCTGCTGTAGCCCAGTTATCACCAGCAACCATGATGCTAGTAATGTTCATCGAGTGAAGATAAGAGATGACCCGCGCAGCCTCTGGCTTCACTGGATCAGTTACAGCAAAAGACCCGGCAATCTTTCCATCAATGGCAACCAACACATATGTTCGAGCCATTTCTCAACCTCAGGACCAACCTGGACATTATTATGCGCATGAGTTTCTTGTTCCCAACCAAAACCATTTTGTCACCAACTCTTCCACCAACGCCGCCAGCTCCTGTGTGCACCTCAAAATCCTCAGCCTCCATCACATGTTCAGTTGATCCAAACGGCTTTTGCAGCCTCTTAGCATGCTCCACCACCAATTACGCTATTGGGTGTTCACTATTTGCCTACATATTTCTCACATAGAGGAATGTTAGCATGATTGACAAATCAATTTTACGATAGCATAAACAGTGATTTATCTCATCCTAACTACTCTACAAACACTAACATTTTTAATGCAACTATGCAAATGAAGCTTTTAATGTACAAATTTGAAAAATATGCACCAATGTCTGTGGCAATAGAGACAGGACGGAACTCCTCCATTGAGTAATTGGAGAAGAGCACTGCATTGACCACCACGGGTTTCCCAATTGTCAGAGTCCCTGTTTTATCAAAGACAACCGTTTTCACCTGCAGGCATCAAACACATGTCAATAAACGTCCAGACATCAATAAAGTGCCAAATGCTAAAAAATGTATCAACCTTCATGACTTAGCTACCATCTGTTCAACTTTTAGAAAGGAAAAAAAATAACAAAAAGAACGAAACAATTATTAGCCTTGTTATCAGAAAACGAGTTGGGAAGAACTCTCCCTCAGTGAGAGCTGTTATCTACAAGAAACAGGGAAACTTGGCGAGTATGGCTTGCTGACATGGACAAGGTGCATACAGCCACCAATCGTTCAAGAACCAAAGAGTCATATGAGACAAATTCCAACCATGAAATGATAGTTGCATCTTCAATCCCAATACATACAGAAAGAACATCCTTCATACCCAATGACACAGATTGCATTTAGTTTTATGTCAAGAGCCTAAACGTTGACAGAATGGTGACAGAGCGTTTCACTAGTTAGAAATGAAGTGCATAACCTATTATATTACGAAACTATGTTGGTAGCATAGGTCATAATACAAAATGACCAGACCAATATGAGGAGAGCAACTTCATAACAAAGGAAAGATGAGAAAATGGACTACACTTGCACCCTCAGACATATGGATAATATCTAATCAGTAATTGTCATTTCCTAATACCAAAACAAACAGGTTTTCGGCGTCCTCAAAAGGAAGAGTAAGTAGGAACAAGTAAAATGAAGCTACACCGAAAAAACATGAAAATAAAATGCATGAAAGTTGAAAACCTAGATTCTGAATTGAAAAGCAATTTGTTTCCCAAGATAAGGTGGTCTTACCTTATGAACCTTATGAGCCTTTTCGAGTGCATTTCCACCCTTGATAAGAGCACCTTGTGAAGCACCCTTCCCTGTTGCAACCATTACTGCCATAGGGGGGTTGCTTGTCCCAAGGCACAAAGGCAAGCAACCACTAATACTGAGATACCGAATTGTAATGCCAGCTCAAATTTATCCATGCCTTTTGAGTTTTTCGGAAAAAGACCAAATTCTCCAGGAATGAACCATCCAAGCCATGTCAAAAATGCAACAATGACAACCTGATGTAGGAAAGAAAAAAAGAATCAATCATGCAATTGAAAAATTGTCATAATACGTGGTGTAATGACAAAATAATGCAGAAAATAAAACAAACAAAAAAACAGAAAAAAAACAGAAAATTTAATTTTATTATGACAAGGAAGAAATGCATTTGACTTCCTCCAAAAATCTAACACACAAATAAATACAAAAAAACACGAACACACACAAACTATATCAAGCAGGGAAAATCGCCCACGAAAAAAATTGTGTTAAAATCTTGACAAAACAATGAAAATCCTAAAAAGATTAGGGATATGTCTGTGATATTTGCAGTTTAGCACATAAGGAGCTGAGACAAACACAAAATTAAATGCAAAAGACCACCAAATGCAAGATTGAATGCAAAAACTTTGAGATCGGCCTTGGACAAAAAACTATATTTGGGAAAAATGGGAGAGAGGAAGAGAATAAATTTGGGTCTCTAAATTTTGAAGAGAAATAGACATGCATGCAATAAAATTCCATAAACAAATAAGAAAATTAAAAACAAATAATCAGAAAACCAAATCTTATTTTATATATGCGCACACACACATATATATAATCATCAAGAATAAATTAAAGCAAGTAATACAAAAAATATATCAATAAATAAAAGATCAAAACAAGATGCCATTTGCTAAGAGAGACTTTTACCAGGGTTTGATGATTTTGCATGCCTTGGAGGAAGCCCACCACCCATACGTTCCATTTCTGTCATTGCTTTTGCTATCTCTCTCTCTCTCTCTCTCTCTCTCTCTCTCTCTCTCTCTCTACTTCACTACCTCTATCTTTCTCTATCTAGTTCTCTCTGAAACTTGTTTTATATTTTTTTATCTGTGTCCGTTGAAAGGGCAGGAATCTAGTCAAGTGAATTTATAGTTAGAACCAGCAGGGGTGGAGTCCAAGTGGCGAACCGGCGTTGTAAACGAGAACCCAAAAACGCCGATCATAATGAGTGATTTTTATTTTCCACATCAGAATAAATTTCTATAAATTATTTACGATAGTTGGAGGTTAATGAGCAATTATCACCTTCTGCAGTCCAGTATGTTGGAGATTATATATGGCATTTTATGCAAAAGGATCCACATTTTTTTTCAAAAAATGAGGATTAGATGTGGGGTCCACTCCTTATCAAATTTTAACGATTTGAATCATTTATTTTGCAAGTCTCAATTCATAGATCATTCATAGATCATCCTTACAAAAATTCAATTCAATCCGGAACCATTTGCCTATTTAATAATCAAGATAAAATTTTATTGTTTATTATATAACAAAGTATACGTTAATTTTTTTGAATCTAATTAGATGTCTTAAATATTTCCAATTTGGCTAATATTTTGCAAGGATGATGTATGAGGTGCAACTTGAAAAATAGATGGTTCAGATCATTAAAGTTCAATATGATGTGGACCTCACAACTAATCTCCATTTTTATAAAAAAAAATGAGGATCATTTCCCTTAAAGGCTTCCTATATATATAATGAAGGGAACTGTGGAGATTTCTATGGAATTTCTAATGACTTGCATGAATATACAATTCAGAATTTATATACATAAGCAACGGAAGTAAAACAATCAATAGTTATGGAAATCCCGTTTAAGTAGCATAGGTTCATAGTTGAAGCATCAAAGAAACATATTGAAGAATAAAGAGAGGGATTTGTGAGTTATACCTTTGGACCTAGACTTAATTCCAATGATTGACCACCTCCAAGATCTCTTATGTCGAACCATGTTTTTCCAGGGCTAGATTAACACGGATCAGAATACACATACTTTAGAAGTTCGGTCATAAACAAAACAGCTTCCAATGCGGAGTAGATCAGCGATGCCATCATCATTCTATTCCAAAATCAGTGGCCAAAGTCCATTGACTTCGATGAGATAGATCATGCTTGTTTTGCAAGATTTAGGAACCTAATCTAGCAAGAAATCAACAGGTTTCCTATAGTCTTCAAGTCCTTACAGTCTAAAGACTGGCATGTGCTACAAGTAACATACTCCTAAGAGAATGGCATATCTACTTCCTAGATATCCTCATGGATTTTCCTGGTTCAATAAGGATTTTACTATCCTAGCAGGTCTCCTCCACGACTAGTATAAATACACACTTCTAGGATTCATATTTGATAACCCAATCTCTACATACTTATTCCCTTGCATACTGCTTGAGTCTTAATATTTCTTACTAACTTGATCTTAAGAAAGCCTTTGACCGGCACACCCCCCTCCCCCTCCGTGGTCTTTAGCTTACTTATGGTTGTTCATTCTTTTAGAAGTTAATGAGTTTCGGCATCACCACCAGAAGCGGTGGAGCAAAATTTGGTTCTGACAATCGGTGCTTTCATTAAGAATTGAACTCAATAACCTCTTGAACAAATCACTTTACCATAAACATAAGTGTTGAAGAGAACCTTGTTAATGCTAGTGTTAATACCTAACGACCTTTTACCTTTAGTCTAATCGGTGCAAAAAAAAAAAAAAAAAAAAAAAAGAGTCTAGGGCAAGAAGGATTTCCATGGGCTAAAGACCTAGTATCGAAGTAAGGTGGTACTCCAACTATTGCAGTGGAAATATTTATAATCACTAAGTTTGGGAGGTAGCATTTTTCCTGAATCAACGCCACCTAGGTGTGAGACCATGATTTTCCAAGGCTAGAGTAAGGTTGATCCAAATACAGTTACCTCATAATTCCGATCGTGGACTCACCAACTTCGAGCAAAGTTGGACCAAACAAAGCAGCAGTGCCATCATCACGTTGTTTTAGGGCAATAGGTGGAATCCTAGTGACTCTGCTAGATAAACATGCTTGTTTCGTAAAACACCCAATTTGATCTGGATATAGACATAATCAAATCCTTTATAAGTCTTAGAGTTCATATAATATAGAAATTGTCTTGCAGTGCAAGGAATCACAAGTCCTAAAATGGTGTAATATCTACTTCTAAATATCCTTTAGGAATCTCCGGGCTTAAAACAACGATTTTACCCTTGAAAGATCTCTCCCTACGATATGGATACACACATCTATGGTTCATCTCTAGTAACGTAATCTTTGTACTTGAATTTTATTGACCACTGCTTGAGTCTAAAACAGTTCACTGACTTGACCGACGAAGAGCCTTTAGCCGGCACTCTTCAAGGATGCCGTCGAAAGGTGGGAGTTCTTGACAACATCAACGAAGGACAGACCACCCTTTACATTTTCAATAAGGGTTAGATCTGATCACTGAGGACGATAAAGCTAGCAGTCCAGGCAGAGCCCTATAGCCACTTGGTAATCTTCCACATCATGGATTGCTCAACTTTTCATAATGCCATCCTCAGCCAGAATTAGTTACACAAGATGAAAGTTGTCCCATCCAGCTACCATGAACTACTCCGCTACCTTGCTCTGAGAGGAGTAAAGATAATAAAAGGAGACTAATCGACGACACGTTACTGTGCTGACGAAAACATAAACATAATCTCGAAGGAAGAGCGAAGCTTCAGTGCCCTCATGGAAGAGTCGGCATAGCAATCACAGTCAGGAGGTCAGTAAACAAGCTATAAAGAATTTGACCTAGATCTTGACCCCAAAAACGACAGCACCCAAAGTCAAAGGCAGGCGAAGATGATGTAGTACTAGTCTCGATCTAATAGAACGTAACAAAATTCTAGGATCAGATCAAATTGACCGGTTGCAGAAAAGGGTTATTCACCAACTCCATGAGGGCAAACAAAGATGTGTTCGCTTGGTCAGCAGAAGAAATGCCCGAAATCGATTATGTTGTGATCTGCCATCATCTCAACCTAGACCTAATTGCCAAACCAGTTATCCAACGCAAAAGAAATCACAAAGCAGAGCAAAGTAATATCATAGAGGTAGAGATCAACAAGTTCAAAGATGCCAAGTTCATTGTCAAAGTGCACCACCCAAAATGGCTAGCGATCATGGTATTAGTGCAAAAAAGAATGCTAAGTGGAGAGTATGTGTAGATTTCACAAACCTAAATATGGCTTCTCTAAAGGATCTGTTCCTACTCCCTGTTACAACCAGTACCTTAAAATATTGTATTTTATTCTCAAATCACGTGAAATGACTAAAATGCCTCTAGTTGGATGTCTTGAGTAATTATCGAGCCTTGACTTGAATTTTAGCTTCTCATACTTTCTTAGATTTTTTTAAAATAGTTTATGTATTCATGAATGCATGGTCGAAAACAAATTTGAAATTGGAGTTACGATGGTTACATTTTGTCACGGAATTAGTGTGGGCGCAAAATTGTAATTTCACTTAAAATTATTTTAAGTGGGATTATGCCCCACTCTGGGGCCTTCCACTTCAATTCTTGCAACTTCACTCTCTCTCTAACTCTCGAAGCTTTTTCCATCTCTCTTTAGCACTGTGAGTCCCAGTCACCACCATCACCTATTCCGTCACCAATCTAACCTTAAATATGCATATTCTAAACCCATGGGACTCGGGGAACACGAATATGGTCTTGCATGCATCATCGGAGCACCGTGAGGTGCTTTGGCATTGAAGCCGAGAGCCTCGAGCTCTATTCTTGAACCCTAGTGAGGTTTCTCACCTAAAATTTAATTCTTGACTAATGTTAAGTTCTAGGGTTGGTTCTATGATGATCTGCGTTGAGGTTGAGTTAGGATTCGAGGGTTTTAATCTTTTTAGTATATTGTGCATGTTTCCCTGTTTTCGACGAGCAATTTCAGCCAAAAGTCATAGAGTTCATGACTGTTGGTGCTTGAACTCAGTTGGAACCAATTCTAGGTAATTAAATCTTCAATTGCATGTGGATTTTGAGCTGGAAAGCTCAGAAAATTTACATGCTTGCTCAATGTGTTCGTTTCTAGAATCCAATGATGAAATTCGATGAGTCTCTATTGAATCCGAAATAGATTCAACCATCGGGTAAGTTTTAAACCTATTAGTGAGGTTTTGTTCAAATTCTGGTTCAAAACAAGTTGAAATGAGCCTTTATATTACTGAGGTTTTGTTCAAATTCTGGTTTAAAACATGTTGAAATGAGTTTATCCGAGCCCGTAATCGTGTTGTGGGTTTTCTGCAGTTTTCGACGAGGTCTCGATAATGGCGGTCAATGGCAGTGGCCATTAAACTTGACGGCAACAACGACTATGCTTTTTAGATTTAAAGGCATATTCCTTTAAGGCAGGTATATTCTGTTTCCTAGGTTAAACTTTCTAGACGACCGGCGCGTGGCACTAGCGACGGCGAGTGTAATAATTACTTGCCAAACGCTGATGGTAAGTACGATGTCTTGTTCACTAGCAACAGTGACATGATGGCGGTGCGTCTTCCTGGTGCGTGACAGCTCGTGTTGACGCATGGCCAGAGCACAACTGCGCATGAGGAACCTGAGACCGATTTTAGGTTTTTAAATTCATCATTCTGAATCACATGATGCCCTTCATTTGTGTAAATTCAAAGGTTAAATGGTAGTGTGGATAATTTTCTTAGAATGTCTAGAAGTGCTTATTTAAGCTAAATATTACGTTCATAGGTATACACGAGGTTAAAAGGGATTCAGGCAAGAAGCTTAACGAGGGAGGACACTCTACTTACCTGTGAGTGGATCCCTTCGAAAGCTAAACGTTTTTAAATAAACTATTATATATGCCGATGCATAGTACTATTGGATGGCCTTTAAGGAGACTTGAATATAGTTAGATTTTAAATGATATCTTGAGGCTATTAGAGATTTATTTTCACCACATGGCTAACATAATATCTCGTATAGCTAGCTACGACCATAGGTTTATTGCAGGTACCGATATTTCTTGTACAGGCTAGATACTCTAGTAGACGCTAGTCATTAATCAGGTAGATGTCATTTCACTTGCTTGCTATACAACTTGAATGATGTTATGTGTATGATTGAATTACTTAGTTTGGTATGATGAGAGTTGAGATATGAAATTTATTACTATAATGTTAGTATTATTATTATGTAATTTTTTACTTATATGTGATTTCAAAACTGGGGTTATATGTTTAAATGATTTTGAGTAGATAAACTTGATCCACTAACATATTGTTTTGTCGACCCCTTAGGACATAGTGAGAACAAGGAAACTTCAGGGGGTGACAAGTGGGCTTGCCAATGAGGCTTCCACCTACAAACTTGGGTGATGATCTCTTTACTGCAATTTTATCCAGTTTGTAATAATTGCATGTTTGAACTTTTGATTATGCATGGCACTGCATTACACTGCTTTGTGTTAACTATTGTATGAACTACTGTCTATTCCAGATGATGTGATAATAATGGGATGTGCCCCTTGATTGATGTCCTTACGTAGGGGGTTCTTTTGGATTTGCTGGCTTGTTGACATTTGAATTTAATAAAGAACATTTTTGTTCAAATCTATTCACATCGTTAATTCCTTACTATGGCTTTTGTCATTAAGTTGGCATTGTGACATCATCTAATGATAAGGGTTATCTTGTGAATTAGTGTCGGCAATCAACATTACAACCTCTTAATTGCTATTAGGTCGGGGTGTGTCACTCCCATAGATCGATTTGTTGGTGGACTCGATTGCGGGGCATGAATTACTAAGCTTCATGGACTCTCACCCTGAATACAACTAGATAAGAATGTATGAGCCAGATATGGAAGTAACGTTCTTTGTTATCCACCAAGGTACGTACTATTAGAAAGTTAGAATGACTATCAATGTCAACATAAATAAAGAAAATTGTCTAGAAGTCACTCGTGTGAACCTAATTCTCTTTGCAGATTGAGAACTTTTCACTTAGGCTAAGTCATAGAGAAATGAGTCATGTCTCTCCCCATCTTGGGAATACAGCTCATAGTTTTAATCTCCATTCCAAAACATTTCTTTTTATGCAAAGAAAAGTTTTCAATTTCGATTGTTAAATGAAAGATTTATTTGTGAAGACCATCTTTTTAGTATGTAACAAAGCGGATGTCACATCCCGGATCCAGAGTCGGTGGAAAAATAACCCCACGCGTGGTGTGCGAGTAAAAGTAAAAATAAAATGAAAAACTAAACTTCTCTTATAAAAATAACTCGAAAATATCAACACTATACTTGTTAGTTTAATTGCCACACTAGGTCATGGATTGAAACACCAAAACATAAATACATTCCAAGTACTTATGTTGACTGTCAACTATCATCATGTTCATACAAACTAATCACCAAATGCCACTGTAGACATCAAAATTTCAGAGAAATAAATGTTGACCAACGTATTAAAATTTCAACATGCCGAGACATACATGTCACATGCCACGTGTTGCACAAATTGTACACATAGCGTATGACTCAACAGAATCAGACGAGTCATCAAGAAGGACACGTGTCAACACTTGGCATAAAGGATTTATTTTATTTGATTATTATATTCAAAACTAAGCCTTGAAAAAATCTATAAATAGGAGGCCAAGGCATTCATTTTGAGGCACCAATTCACATACATTTTCTCTACTCCCAAATTGGAAAAGAATTAATTCCCCAAAATCCTTGAAGCTTTGAAACTCTAAAGTTCTCAAGCATCCAACATCCCAAATTCCCAAGAATTCCAAAAGATCAAGAAAGCTATCTTTGTTCTTTGTCGACACCTTCGAAGAATTAACAAGCACCATTTACATGTGCCGGTTCTTCCCTCGCACAAGCTAAATCCTTGAGGCCCTATTTCATTCAAGATCAAGCCCTAATGGCCCTTGAAGAAACTTCCAATCATTCATCCAAGATCAAGTCACCACGACCCTTGGATTAACAACACCACAAATCAACACCTTATGAAGATTAAATCAGATGATTAAATTGTAAAATAGATTGTAACCTACAAATTCATTAATACAAAATTTACTTTGTACACATGTTCTTGTTTCATTTGTCACAGGAATCTTCATGTTTACAAATTTGGCACGCCCAGTAGGACAATCTCTGCCTCTTACTCTATCTTCAAATCCGTAAAAAGCACAAATGGCGTCAAGAAAGGATTAAACTGTTCCCGCAACCAAAGCGAAGAACAAGAATATCCTCGCGCAAGTGGTGGCACTTCGGGTGTCACAACACGAAGTAAGGCCATAGCTCTCTCAGCCACGTCTTCCACCCCTACATCAACTCTGCAGAAAGAACAAGAGCACTTGAGGTAAGAGCCCGTGATCACCCTCGCCTGGCTAAGAGCGCCAATGAGGTAATTTAAGTCGTTGACTTCTAATGCCGACTCAAGCAGCATCGCGCATCCCGTAACCATGTAAGTCATGACTACTGGTTCGACTTTCGTCAAAAAGCAACTGCTCAAATGAGTGAAGCAATTGCAAGGCTAACAAGGACCGTGGAGGAGAAAGACTAGCAAATTGGCTCACTCGTCAACCGACTGGAGGCACAGCATGACGTGAAAGCTAACCTAAAGGTTGATCCACTAAAGAAAAAATTCGACGAAGAAGATGAGTGATGCGAAAATTAACTTCACACACAAATTAACCCTCTTTTGACAATTGTAGCATATAAATAAGTAGGGATCGTTCTTAAACTGGGGATTATGAGGGATTGCTAAACACTTTAAACTGACTCAAATAGATAAAACTAACCTTTAAAACACTTAACTCAACTTAAAAGACTCAAAACAAGTTCACAAGACTCAAAATAAGCTAAAAACACTCAAAACTGCCTAAAAAAACACAAACTGGCAGATTTGACTCTAAACACCAAATTGGACGAAAATTAGTTCTAGCTTGACTCAAAACTCTTAAAAACACAACCTAAAACATATTTGAACTAATTAGACACTCTAAAACAAATGGGGATTTGGTTTTGGACGAAAATCAAACAAACAAAACAAGAAATTAAACTATGCAGATTTGGACGAAATTGGTTGAATTAAGTGGATGGTGGGATAGCTAGGAGGTTTTTCTCCACACATGGTATACTTGCATACAAAACAATCTCCAGTTGCTTATTCAATGAATTATGAACCTCAACACCCCAAGTTAATTAGGTACGCTTAAATTAACTCTGAGATTTCCCTTAGGTCATTGAATTGAATGGAATTAGCACATTGCAATCAAATTATTGCTCAAAAGTTCTCTATATGAAAGGGCATAATAGAAAAACAATCAAAGATCATTAGGTTCTATGGAAATCATAAGTGTTGATGAGACATTCGTAACTATGAAAGCGCATGATACTTATGCCAAGAATTTACTTAACATGATTGTGACCAACAATCTTAACTACTCATGAATATAAGTTCCCAACGATTAGGTGAAGTTTCCTTATACCCTAGCATCAGATTTATGCCTGCAAATTAAGTGTGCTCTCTTAATTCATATACATAAACAAGTTTTAATTCAAACAGGTAAGTAAATTGAATTCACCACTCATGAAATCACAACTGAAAGTAATAAAATCATAATGCAAATATAGCCATGGTTTCGAAATTCCCCCTAGCCAAAAAGGGGCTTAGTTCCTCATACTCGCAAAACAGCTATTATTGAATTTAAACATTGAAATCATAAGAAAGATTACACCTAAACGTTCCAGCAATTCCAGGATGAATTTGATGCACGGTTATGGCTTCTTTTCCTCCTCCTTGCTGCAGCACAAGGTGTGGGTGGTGGATTTGGGGGTTTTGAATGGTGTGTTCTTGTTTAGAGGGATGAAAGATGGCTGAATATGGTGGTAGGGTGCGGCAGGTGGTGTATGGAGGTGTATGGAGTGGATGGAGGATGAGAATGGAGGCTAGGGTGTTACGGCAACAAGGTTTCTGAATAGCATAAAGGGTGGTGCGAATTTGTGGCTGATTTTATGTTTATATAGTCCTAGGGTTAACTAGATTAGGGTTACACTTAACAGATTTAGTGGATTAAGGCCCTAGGGTTCGGCAATAGGTGATTAAATCCACCTAGGAGGGGGTTTAGCCCACTTAGTTTCGTACAAGGCTTTGTGTAACCCAAATCCAAAAGGATGAGGCCCTAGAAATCAGAATCCAAAAGGGATAGGGCCTAGAAAGGTGCGGCACACATGGAGGAAAGGGTGGAATGGCTTGCAAGGCAAGGCAAGGCCTTCTAGAAGGGATTAGGCGCCACCTTTGCAGGGTTTCTAGAAAGAATGAGCTTTGTGGCTGATTTGGGACATCTAGAAGAGAATGCTTCTAGAAATAGGTTCTAGAAATATCTATTTAAGTCCACTTGCAACTAGGATTAAGACATGATAAGGTTAGGATAAGATAAGATAAGATAAGGTTTGGATAATGTTTTGGATAATGTTGGATAAGGTTTTAGATAAGGTTTTGGATAGGGTTTCCTCTTTTGAGCTACTTCCTTATCCACTTTGTCTTGAGCTTAGTTCCTTCCTATTCTCATCATATTTCTAGCCTCTTGAACTCCAAATTCGTCCATCCATGTTGGCCCATATGCAAGTTATCCACATAGTGTCCAAAATTGCTCCAAAATGCACCAAAATGCACTTTCTTGGTACTTTAACCCTTAGGACCTACAAACACACGAGAATGAGTTGTAATACGACATTAACTAGGAAATAATAGCACAAATGCATAACAATAAGCTAGCTAAGTCGCCGAAATATGCTCCTATCAATGAGCCTTTGGTGGAGAAAGCTGAAGAGAAGCTGGAGGTAGACCAAGCAACGTTGCTTATGGGATATTTCTCTATCAAGCAGCTGCAAGAGATGATTGCAAGCATAATTAAGACGCAGTATGAAGGAAACTCACATGACTCTGTGTTGTACTCAAAGCCTTACTCCAAGAAGATTGAAACTTTGAGGATGTCGAGGGGTTATCAGTTGCCAAAATTCATGCAGTTCAATGGAAAGGGAAACCCAAAGCAATATGTCGCCCATTTTAATGAAACCTGCAACAATGCTGGGATGGAAAGAGACTACCTTGTCAAGCAATTCGTGTGCTCGCTAAAAAGTAATGCCTTTGACTGGTACACCGACCTTAAGCCTGAGTCTATCAACAGTTGGGATCAGCTAAAAAAGGAATTCCTCAACCACTTATATAGCATTTGCTACACTATAAGCATGCTAGTGCTGACAAGTACGAAGCAATGGAATGATGAACCTGTTGTCAACTACATCAATAAATGGCGCTCATTAAGTCTGGATTGCAAGGACCAGTTTTCTTAAACCTTTGCCATTGAGATATGTGTTCAAGGCATGCATTAGGGGCTACATTACATCCTCCAAGGCATAAAGCCGAGAACATTTGAGGAGTTGACAACTTGTTCCCATGACATGGAACTATGTATCACCAATCATAGGAAGAAGGAGCCGATCACAGACTTCAAGAAGAACAAGGTGTTCACTCCAAAGGTGAACAATCATGGGAAGAAGCCCGCTAGGGAAGCTTTTACCATCAACACTAGCCCCATCAAGACATCCCCTACGCCCGTCAAGAACTCCTCCAAGAACAAAGAGATGAAGAGAGGTGAGCTTTATAGCACCCAAGACAAGCACAAAAACACCTTGAGGGAACTAGAGCAAAAAACATACCCTTTTTCCGGACTTTGACATGGCCGCAATGTTAAATGATCGGCTGGAGAAGAAGGTAATTGAGTTACCTGAATCCAAGCGCCCTGAAGAGATAAATCGCGTTAACGATCCCAGGTACTACAAGTACCATTGTATCGTAAGTCATCCTATTGGCAAATGCTTCATCCTCAAAAAACTCATGATGCTAGCACAACAAGGACAGATGAAACTCAACCTAAAAGACAAGGCCGCAACATACACTACTATTATCGTGTTTGGATCATTCGATCTCGTGCCTCTTCAAATGACGCATGACCATTCCTGTTAATGCTCAAGCTGCACGGCACCTTCTGCACAACCATCGGTGGGGGTAAATGACCAAGATGCACTTACCGACGATGAAGCGAGTGAACGTTGGTGACCTATAAAAAGATGAGGAAGCCAAGACCACAAGCCACAAAGCCAAAGGTGGAACATGGGAGAAAGTACCGCCGCCACAACAATAGGAAGCCCAAAAGAAATGTAAGAGTTGCCAAGCCAACATATGCCAGGGAACCTATAGAGCAAGAGCCACGCATTCCCGTCTCCTTACACGAATACTTCCCGAATGACTTCTTCCAATAGTGTACTATCGCTGCCTGTCACATGGTCGAAATAGAGATAGAAGAGCCCTTAAAAGGTAAAGTTATCGCTGTTGAGGAGGAGAATACCCTCATGCCCAAAGAAAGCCTGCCTACACACTCTAGCATTGAGGAAGCACTACGATCGCCCAAGGAGATGGGAAAAGCACTAATAGCGATCTTGGCAAGTCCTGACGGCCACAAGGTGCAAGAAAGCAAGGACCAAGGCTTGAAGCTTCAGCCACATGAATATGCCGCATGTTGTGCCACCCATGACGCAATCAACTTCACTGATGAAGACTTATTGTTGGGATCAAAACCTCATAACCGTCCTCTCTTCGTCTTTGGGTACGTAAGGGAGCACAAAGTCAACTGCATGATTGTGGATAGTGGATCAGCCATAACATCATGCTAAAGTCAACAATGACCATAATTGGCATCAAGGTGGATAAACTGTCCCGAAGTTGCCTCCATTCCAAGGTTTTGACCAATGAGGACAAAGAATGATGTGCATGATCCAAGTGGAGATGATCATTGGCAAACTCAAATCAAGCACGTTATTCCATGTGATTGATGAAATAACTTCCTACAACTTGCTCTTAGGAAAGCCTTGAATCCATGAGAATGGAGTAGTGTCGTCCACCCTTCACCAATGCTTGAAATTCTACCAAGAAGAACTAAAAATGATACAAGGCGACACCAAGCCATTCACTGAAGCCGAATCACACTTCGCGGATGCCAAGTTCTAGATGGATAAAGACATAGTGCCCGAAGCTTTTTCCAAAGAAGATTAAATCCACAGGCAAAGCCGCATCTAAAAAACAGAAGTGGCAAGACATGTCTAAGAAGCAAAAAGGGGAAGTTGTGCTATCTTCAAGCAAAAATGATGATGAGCCTGATAAACCTTCAATAACCAAAAGGAGTATGACATCCTTAAAAGGACTGAACACATCCCTCTTTCAATACATCCTGATGTTGAGAAGAAAGAATGGTCAATCCTCGTTCGAAACTAGAGTAAGCAAAGCCGACATACAGCGGCACAAGGATGATGTAAAGTTGCTCAAGAAAAATGCAGTTTTACCTCTAACACAGTTAGGTGACACTAAGGTTTCAAGACCACCACAAGGCTTCGTGAAATCTCTGCCAAAAGGGGCAAAACCAAGCTCTCTTTCAACCAAGAGGACCGAAGAAGGTTTCGACCCAAACGCCTACAAACTCATGTTAAAGGCTGGGTACGACTTCCCTTCCTCTTCAAATGTTGGAAAAGGACAACGATATTGCTTGCGAAAGGTGTCACAGCGAGGCCGCAAGAGCATGGCTGGAGAACGAGACCACGGTGGTGGAGTCTCTAAGGGATGTGGCTATTTACGATGGTGCAGTTTCTAGATGTTGTTGCCACAAGGTTGCGTGGCCAAAGCGAAAGGCCGAGACCACGGTGAAAGGCGTAACCATGGTGGAAAGCGAGACTACGGCAAAAGCAGGCACAAAAACCCCGGTTTTAATATTGAATTTTGTAGTAGTCAGTGAAGGACTACAAATCAATCGCGGTGGTGCACGTAAGTCTTCTGGGCTTGTTGACCAAATCTCTTCAACACGGGTAAGTTTAATAGGATGTTTTTGTGGGTTTGAATTTTCTTGTGCAGATTCAGCTATTGCAGCCAGAAATACAGACTGCAATAGATTTTCGAAGGTTCTAATAAGAATGAATAAACCCTCTGGATGTAATTTGTTCAAACTATGATAATGGTAATTATATTTCGGTAGTGAACTTGATGATTTGAATGCTGAATTTTCTGATTGTTGTTGTTCTCTGTCAAATGAAATAAGGTGGGTGAGTATAGTTCAAATTGTTAGGTTAACTCGGGCCTGGGTTCAAACAGGTTATAGGATGGGATTTCGAATAGGCAATAATGTTTGAACGTTTCGGTATTTTCGTGAGTTTTGGGTTTTGCAAGAAAATTCTTAGATGCTGATTCCGAATTTTCAATCAAAATCAATTTAATATTTTCCTTATCTCATTATTTGATGAACAGGAAGTCTCAAATGTAGTTCGAGACATCCTCAAATGAAAACTGGGCAAATTGTTATGATTCATGAAAACTAGGCTCTGAGGCCAATGCTAGAAATTGGGTAATTCACAAGATCAAAAATGGATGTCACTTAGACTATCGATCACAATATGGTGTGAAGGTATGAATAGAAAGTGAGTATGGAATTGAATGAATCTAACAGAAATGGACTTGACAAATATATAGAGATAGAAATAACCTTTCTGGAGGAGTTGTATTCTTTAGGGGAAGTTACAACTTTTCACGCTAAAATACAATAGTTTGTATCCTTTAGAATTAATTAATTAATTAATTAATTAATTATATTATTTTCTTTATGAATTAAGTAACTTTCTTCACTACAATCATATGCATATTAGTACACGAATGTTATGGTGTACCTTCACATATGATTACACATATTGTGAAACCATGTTATCATAAGAAAATTCCAACAAGACTGAATAACTTGTTAAATAGCCGTAGAGTCACTACCAGTGGTGATGATCATACCATTGCCAAATAGCTATATGCGGAGCAGTGGCGAAGCTACATAGGGGCGAGGAGTGGCGTCCACCCCTCCTATCGCCGGAAATCAAGCCCAGGAGTGGTGGTTCTGCCCTCTGGTCCCGTCAGAAGTGATGAAGTTCGTCTGTGTTTTCTGGGTTGATTGCTACTGTGTAGCTTTGCTGCATCAAGTTCTTTTTTTTTTGTGTGTGAAAACCACGCCAAAATGACGTTGTTTTGGTACTGGTTAAAAAAATTTAAAAACTTTTCAGTTGGACGACATCGTTTGGGTTATTGAGTTAAAAAAAAAATAATAATAATTAAAGGAGTCCCCGGTGCCTTCACTATCCCAGACCCCAAGCGGAGACTAACAGCTCCCCAAATCCTAGCCGCAACATCTTGTTAGCCTTCCTTGCTTCCAAAGTTCAAGCCATCTCCCTGTTGCCAGCTTCCAGGCGCCATCCTTTGGTTTGGTTGGCCACTTCTCTCCAAATTTTTAGATGAAATCTTTAATTTCAAAATTTATATTATCCCTAACCCTAATTCATTATTTAATACAAAATGTTGTTTAATTTATATAGAATCATAGAGTAATTGATCAACATGGTTAATGACTATTAATTATGGATTATTGATAAGAAATTCTATAATCATTGATGAATGAAATTGTTATTTAGGGTAAAAATTGAATTTTTGATTATAGATTAATTGATTATTGATATTGATTAATTGAATTTTTGTTTGTTGAATAATTTATATGATTATTGGTATTGATTGGTTTAATTAGTTATTACTCATATAGTATATTCTACTTTAAGATTAAGAATCTAAGATTTTTCTTTTCTTCACATCATACAATTAATTAATATAAAGATACTATACTGAGCCTATTATGCGATGTTTTCAAGGTATGGAACATCGTCGGCAACTATTGTAATGTGTTTGTATTGATAAACCATGAAAGACATTACTATAAAAGGATTTGATTGTTGTGATTTTTTTTAATCTTGCACTCTTTAAGTTCACTCATCCTCCCGACAAATCTTGGCTTCGCCACTGGTTGTAGCCCAGTTATCACCAGTAACCACAATGCTAGTAATGTTCATCGAGTGAAGATAAAAGATGATCTGTGCATCCTCTGGCTTTACTGGATCTATTACAGAAAAAGACCCAGCAATCTTTCCCTCAATCGCAACCAACACACATGTTTGAGCCAGATTCTCGTGTTCCGAAACATATTTCTCAACCTCAGGACTAACATGGACATTATTATGCCACATAAGTCTCTTGTTCCCAACCAAAGCCATTAGCCTCCATCACATGTTTAGTTGATCCAAATGTCTTTAGCAGCCTTTTAGCATGCTTTACCACCGATTCGCTATTGGGTGTTCACTATTTGCCTACAAATTTCTCAGATAGAGGAATGTTAGCATGATTGACAAAACAATTTTACGATAGCATAAATAGTAACTTATCTCATCCTAACTACTCTACAAACACTAACATTTTTAATGCAACTACGCAAATGAAGCTTTTAACATACAAATTTGAAATATAAGCACCAACCTCTGTGACAAAAAAGACAGCACAGAACTCTTCCATTGAGTAATTGGAGAAGAGCATTGCATTGACTACCATAGGTTTCCCACTGTCAGAGTCCATGTTTTATCAAAGACAACCGTTTTCACCTACAAGGATCAAACACATGTCAGTAAACATCCAGACATCAATAAAGTGTCAAATGCTAAAAAATGTATCAACCATCATGACTTAGGTACCATTTGTTCAACTTCTAATTTTAGAAAAAGAAAAAAAAAACGAAACAATTATTAGCCTTTTTATCAGAAAAGGAGTTGAGGAGAATACAGCCGCCAATCGTCTAGAACCAAATAGTCATATGAGACAGATTCCAACTATGAAATGATAGCTGCATGTTCCTTCATACCCAATGACATAGATTGCATTTAGTTTTATGTCAAGAGCCTAAACGTTGACAGAACGAAGGCAGAGCGTTTCATTGGTCAGAAATGAAGTGCATAACTTGTTATATTACGGAACATCAACATAAACTATGTTGGTAGCATAGGTCAGAATACAAAATGACCAGACCAATACGAGGAAAGCAACTTCATAATGACCAGACAAAATGACCAGACCAATACGATGACTACATTTGCACCCTCAGACATGTGGATAATATCTAATCAGTAATTGTCTTTTCCTAATACCAAAACAAACAGGTTTTCGACGTCCTCGGAAGAAAAATTAAGTAGGAACAAGTATAATGAAGCTACACTAGAAAACAAAAATATGAAAATAAAATTCATGAAAAGTTAAAAACCCAGATTCTAAATTGAAAAGCCTTATGAGCCTTTTCGAGTGCATTTCCACCCTTGGTAAGAACACATTGCGAAGCACCCTTCCCTTCTGCAACCATTACTGTCGTGGGGGTTACTAGTCCCAAGGCACAAGGGCAAGCAACCACTAATATTGAGATACCGAATTATAATGTCAGCTCAAATTTATCCATGACCTTTGGAATCCAATTTTTTGGAAAAATACCAATTTCTCCAGGGATGCCATCCAAGCCATGTCAAAAATGCAACAATGACAACCTTATTGAGAAATACCAACCCTAGACTGATTATGCAATTCCAGAAATCGTGGGTGCAGCATCGCTGCACGGCACCTTCTATGTTTCTTGATAGATTATGTGTAAATCTTTTCTTAATCTTATAGTTGGTTTCCTCCAATTAAGGAGTATGGCTAATATGTAGTGTTTGGTGTAATCTCCTTTAATTAAGGAGTATAGCTGGTCTCTAGGGTTTAGTCTAAGGATCGTTGAATGTAACCGATCCTTCTTTTCTTTTATATATGTATCCTTGTACATTCACATTTAAGAAATAAAAGAAAACTTAAACCAAAACTGCAACATAGTGTCAGAGCAGTGTCATCCTTGACCTGTCTTTGCCCAATTTTTTTTTTTTTTTTCACTGTTGTTCATCTTCAAGCTCTAGTTTTGGCTGAAGAAAGCTCAGTAAATCTTAGAAGAGAAAACTCACAAAGTTCTCCTTATTTTGTTCCAGATACTGAGATAAATACGAATCAACGTCTATGCTCAGTTTTGTTGAATGAATTTAACTATCTCCTATGGTCTAGAGCAGTGTCTCTTGCTCTCAGTTGAAGAGGAAAGCTAGGGTTCATCAATGGAGGAGTTGAAGCACCCGAGCCTTCTAACTAAGCATACGAAGTATGGTTGTGCAATGACCAACTGGTCATGTCTCTATTACTCAACAACATGGAAAAGCATGCGGCTGAGATCTTTAGCTACTCTAAATCCTCACAAGATCTATGGAAGTCTGTGAAGGACATGTATGGGAACCAGAATAATTATGCTTGTGTGTTCCAATTGAAGAAAAATAATGCAGGTATTCAACAAGAATGAAGGACTTTTGTTCAACAACTTGGTGTCCTTAAAACTGTGAAATGAGCTGGATATATATCTTCTTCATACCACTGATCCATCTATTCTTCTCAAACGTGCTGAAGAAGATTAGATATATTAGTTCCTAGGAAGCTTAAGCTTTGCGTATAAAGATCTCAAAAGTCACATTTTAATGAGCATGGAGCTACCATCTTTTCAGAATGTTTGTGCTAATGTGCAACATGAAGAAGCAAGAAGAAGAGTGATGAACCAAGAGTCAAGCCACAAACTGCGTGAGGCTCGAGGGTATGCTGCAAACTACTGGCAAACTAACAACAAGGTGTACAAGGGGACGAATCCACATTTAAATTGCAAATATTGCAATGCTACAGGAAATGTGGAAGAAATGTCCTATGAACTACATCCAAAGTTGAAATCTAATTTCAATAAGAATATTAGGACAATCATTCCCAGAACATCACAGATAACCTCCTACAAAGCACAACATGTTGCGAATCATGCCTTAAGCTCACTCAACCATGGCTTAGTTGACTTCATTGCCAACCCCTTGCCTCTTATCAACGAGTTTGCAGCATATCTTCAAAGCAAAAGACATGGAGAGGTTATACCAACTCCTAATGTGGACAGTGACAACCACACTGCACTTCTTAGTCAGATTGCTGGGTTCTTTGCTGACCATGACCATGTTCATCTTGATCAAGCTTCAGGTATCTTCAATGCTTTCTCCACTACACTTCAAACTAGTGTTGAACTTGATTGTTGGATAATTGACTCAGGTGCCACTAATCACATGACAAATAAAGTTTCAAACTTGCATGACTTTCGTCCTTTTTTAAAACCTTCTCAAGTATCCATTGCAAATGGAAAAAATGTTTTGGTGACGGGTAGAGGAAAATTAAATTTGATGCCAAAAAACATCGAGTCTAGGGCTCTATATGTTCCATCGTTTCCCTTTAAATTACTCTTCATAGGGCAACTCACTTCTACCTTAAAATGCATTGCCACTTTCTCACCAACTAATGTGGTATTTCAGGATTGTATCACTAAGAAGATAATTAGTGAAGGTTTCTTTCTAAATGGCATGTATTATGTTTGCAAGAAGTTTCATCTTCCTAAAGCTTTTCAAGCAAACTCAAGTAAACCCCAGGATCAACAACTTTGGCATCAAAGACTAGCTCATCCATCCAAAGTTGTTTTGTCAAAACTATTTCCCATGTTTTGTCACCCATCTTTTAAGTGTGATACGTGCCGTTTTTCCAAATTTGCTAGGCTACCTTTTGGTTCTTCAATGTCCAAGTCTAGTACACCATTTAAAATGGTACACATTGATGTATGGGGTCCTACTTTTGAATTAATAGAGAGTTACAAGTATTTTGTCATATTTGTGGATGATTACACTCGAATCACTTTCCTTTATCTCATGAAATCTAAAAGTGAAGTTCCAACTATTTTTAAAGATTTTCATAAGTTGGTTGTAACACAATTTCACTCAACTATTAAAACCTTGAGATCAGACAATGGCATTGAGTTCTTATACAATATCATGACTCAATACTTGAGTTCACAAGGAATTATTCACCAAACAAGTTGTGTGGGAACCCCACAACAAAATGGGATAGCCGAGAGGAAGAATAGACATCTTCTTGAGAAAACTTGGACACTCATGTTGCATATGAATGTACCCAAAAGTTTTTGGTCATATGCAATCCTTACAGCCACCTATTTGATCAATAGGCTTCCTAGTCGTGTTCTAGGTTTCAGATCACCATATGAAACCCTTAAAGACAGACTGATAAACTTGTCACACTTGAAAGTTTTTGGTTGCACTTGTGCAAACTTAACATTGTGACAAATTGGATGCTAGGGCAGTCCAATGCATGTTCATCGGATACTCTTCCACTCAAAAGGGATACAAATGTTTTAATCTTGTCACTTAACAAGTGTATTGTCTCCAAAGATGTTCGCTTTGAGGAAGAGACTCCATTCTTTAAAAAGGGTCATACTTCATGTGAGGGGGATCTCTTATGTGACTTGTTTCCATTGCCTATATACATTGAGCTTTTGGGTCATGATGATTCCTTAAAGGGAAATGACAGTCAAAAGCAAGAAATCATGTTGGAAATGACAACTTCAACAGTTTCTCAACCGAACACATAAGGAAATGGTGATCTTGAGGCTACACCTCAACCCTTCACTTACCAATCTTCTCAAGATGTTAGGAGGAATCCACCTCGAGAAAAGAAGGCTCCAACCAAGTTTGTAGACTATGTTACTTATCTTCTAGACATTCCATCTCTGAAGCAATAAGTAATCACAGTTTTTCAAATTCTCATGTGCTATTTCTTACTGCAGTCTTAAATCTTGTAGAGCCTAACACTTTTCAAGAAGCCAATCTCATCCCTCACTGAAGGAAAGCCATGTCTGAAGAACTTCAAGCTTTGGAGGAAAATTGTACTTGAAATATCGTTCAATTATCTCCAGGAAAGAAGGCAGTAAGGAGTCGTTGGGTTTACAAAACTAAACTCAAGACTGATGACTTAATAGAAAGACACAAAGCTCGACTTGTTGTTCGTGGTTTCACCTCAGCCTTTGGGATTGATTACAAAGAAACCTTATTATTTTTTGTTACTGTCAATTGTGGTTGGTCATTATACTAAATGGATGTCAAAAATGATTTCTTTCATGAAGAGCTTCAGGAGGAAGTTTACATGCAAATTCCCCTAGGTTACTCTCCAGCAAAGGATGACATGGTGTGCAAACTGCACAAGGCTATCTATGGTTTGAAGCAATCACCAAGAGCTTGGTATGCCAAGCTTAGTTCGGTGTTGGAAAGGGAAAGTTTTCTCAGAAGTAATGCTGATTCTTCCTTATTTGTACATAATGGAACCCGTGGGAAGTTGGTAGTCCTTATTTATGTAGATGATCTTATTACCACAGATGATAATGCATCTGAAATTGGAGCGTTGATGCGAGAATTATACGCGCATAAATTAAACCCTCTTTTCGTCAAATTGTAGTATAAGTATAAGTAGGGATCGTTCTGGACCGGGGATTAGGAGGGATTGTTAATCACTTGGATTTGACTCAAAAACATAAAAACAAAGTTAAAAACGTTCACAAAGACTCAAAGGACTCAAAACAACACAAACACACTCAAATCTGCCTAAAAACCACTTTCTGGGCAGATTTGAGCACAAACACAAATTTGGACGAATTTGTGTAACAAAATGACTCAAGAACGTAAAAACACAATATAAAACACTAAACTAACTCAAAGAATGTAAAACTAAATGCTTGAAACACTAAAACAAACCAAAAGACTCAAACATCACCCAAAACACTCAAAACTGCCTTAAAATCACTTTCTGGGCAGTTTTGAGCACTTTGGTGAATTTGGACGAAATTGGGAAATAAAATGAATCAAAACACTCATAAACACAAACTAAGATACTTTCTAACTAAATTGGACAATAAAGTAAAGGGGGATTGAGTTTTATACGAAATTAAATAAAATGTACAGATTCGAATTAAGACAGATAGTATATATGAATGTGATGAAATGGAATGAATGGATGGATGCTAGCCAAGGGGTTCATCTCCATACATGTTATACTTGCATAATAAATGATTTCCAATTGCATTTCAATAAACCATGAATTCTCAACACCCCAAGTTAACCGTGATGCACTAATTAACCTTCAAATCTTCCTAACGTTATTGAATTGGATGATGCATGCGACAATTCAAAACATTCCCCACAAGTCCTCAACATGAATGCATAGAAGAGGTACAAGCAAGAATCATTACGCTCTATGAAAATTATAAGTGTTGACGAGGCATTCGTTACTATGAATGCATGAAACTCTTGCCAAGAATTCGTTTAACGCGATTGTTTATAAGCAACCTCCACTACTTATGAATATAAGTTCGTAACTATTAGGTGAAACTCACTTATATTCTAGCGTCATATTCATGCATGAAAATTAAGCGTGCACTCTCAATAAACATACATAAATAAGTTATCAATAAAACGGTTAAACAAATTGAATCACAACTTATGAAACGCAATTAGAAGTAATCAAATCAAAATGCAAGCATAAACATATATTCGAATCACCCCCTAACCAAGGGGGGTTTAGTTCCTCATGGTACAAAACAAAGAGAATCAAAGAAACACCTAAACATTCCAACAACTCAAACTTGAATTGTATGAACGTTTAAGCCCTCTTATCATCCATTCCTCATTCGTACAAAACAAAGAGCATTGAAATTAAACATTGAAATCAAAGAAACACCTAAACATTCCAACAACTCAAACTTGAATTGTATGAACGTTTAGGCACTCTTCTCTTCCTCTTCGTTGTGGCACAAGGTCTAAGGTGAGTTTGATGGTGTGAATGGTTTGGGGAGTGGTGGAGATATGGAAGAGGAGTGGTGGAAATGGAAGGATGGTGTTTGGATTGTAAGGGAGAGCACGGCACAAGGGAGTTTGATGGTCTACATTTCTGCAATGGATGAGTGTATGGAAGAGTGTTTGGAATGGGTGAATTTCTGGCACAAAGGCCTTATTTCTGTGGTACTCTTGATCTGGGCAGCAGGATTCTTTTGGTCTCCCCCGAAGGTCTGAGCTTACTCCTTTGGTCTGTTTCTTTGTTCAATCTTTCCAATTCGTATTGAAAAGGGTTGGAGGATAACTCAGCCTAAGTTTGTCTCCACATGCTTCAATGTATCATTTTCACTTGCCTTACTCGCTCCCCTTTGCAGAAGTGGTCCCTTCTCTGGAAGTGTATCAACCGTTGAAGATGACTACTCGAGAGCAACGCTAGGTAAGCAATCAGGAATAGATTCCAGGCAGTTGGCTCCAGATCGGAAGACTGACTCCAAGTGCCGGCTGATTGCTTCTTTTACTTTGCCATGCGAGTAAGAACAAGGACAAAGAAAAAGACAGGGAAAGCGCATGATATGAGATACTTTTGCTTTAGACCTTGATGATATGAGATACCTTTGCTTTTAAAGAAACGGCGAATGAAGCAGCACATGTATTTGTTGTGGTTGTCTCCACATGCTTCGACCGACCGTTTCCTTCTGCCTCATTTGTACTCCAGGTTTCTGGTATCTTCTTTGAGGGAGAAAAAATTGAGTATTTCAAGAGGCTTTGCTGGGAGTGCGCCCTCAGAGGTGAGAGAGAGTTGGGCATTTTCTTCAGGTTTGCCTTGCCATAAAAGACGAAGGTCGACATATATAGAGATAATATCAAGTGGTGGTACTGTGTTTTTACCCTTGTCGACAAATGTCTCTTCGATATCTGAACGACGCCTCTTCGATTTCTGAGCAGGCGCCCTTTCGATTTCTGAACGACGCCCCTTTGCTTTCTGAACGACACGTAGTAGTGCGTATGCGGCTCCTTTTGACAAAGCTGCACGCGTTTTCTGAAAAGCAGAGAAAGCATTGCCGAACTTTGCGCTTGTCGGCTAAAGATGTGTAGTTGCGGTGATGGCCTCCACGTGTTGTCTGAAAAGAAGAATTCTTTTGACAAAGTTGAACGCGTCTTCTGAAAAGCCGAGAAAGCGTTGCCTAAATTACGCCGGAAATTCCGGCTTTTTGAATTGGTGGACGCGTCGCCTTGGCTTTTTTATTGAGCTATCGATCACCACAACAAACACACTCTGAAGATTTCCCATTCTTGAAAATCGACTCCGGCCCTTTGAAATTTAACTCCATCCCTTCTCTTTGAACACTTTTGAAAAATGGCAAACTCATCGAACCTTAGCTTGGAATTGAGCCTTAGCAGTGATACGGGCGCGCCGCGTCAAGGTAACGTATGGCGCCCTTCTTTCTTATCTTCTAATGGTCTTCTTACAGGTGAAGACTCCGTGATGCAGGACGCCACAACAGCTACAATAGTAGCTAGGAACCTCCTCACTCCAAAAGATAGTAGGCTGCTGTCAGGACGGTCCGATGAGTTGGCCGTTCAAGAGTCCCTCGCACTTAGTGTTCAGTGTGCGAGTTCTGTGTCCAACATGGGCCAACGCCTGCTTGCCCGCTCCCGTCAGGTGGAATCATTGATGGCAGAAGTGGAAAGTCTTAAGCAAGAGATCCAGCAGCTTAAGTACGAGAATAGAAGTTTGCATGTGCTTGCAAACAACTATTCGACAGGCATGAAGAGGAAGCTTGATGAGCTGCAAGAGTCTGAAGGTCGGATTCACAGTGACCGTCAAAGGTTTTCGTCTTTCCTCCAGAGGCACCTTTTTCCTGGCTCATCCAGCGCTTGGCCAAGTATTGAGGCCTGGAATGCTCTAGCTCCGATGCCTCCCGCTCCGATGCCTTCCGCTCCAATGCCTTCCGCTCCAATGCCTTCCGCTTCGATGCCTTCCGCTATTATGCCTTCCGCTACTATGCCTTCCGTTCCAAAGCCTTCTGCTTCGACGCCTCGTAGTGGGGCTTCACGTAAACAACCTTTGTGAAGCTCCACCTTTCTCCATGTTTAGTATCTTTTTTATTTTTTTATTTTTTTTTTTTTTATTTTTTTTTTTATGAACATGCTTTGTTTTATTCAGCGCATTGGGTTGCCTCCCAAGTAGCGCTTTCTTTTACGTCTTGCAGCCGGACGAAGAACCCAATCACTCCAGGATATGTTCACGAATCGGATGAGAACTCCGAGTCATAAACAAGTACCTAAAACAAGAAACAAAACAAGATTAAGAATCTGGAATAAAATAAAAACAAACGAAAATAAAACAATCCAAGGGATTAGCAAATTTTCTAATCCCCGGCAACGGCGCCAAAATTTGATGCGAGAATTATACACGCATAAATTAAACCCTCTTTTCGTCAAATTGTAGTATAAGTATAAGTAGGGATCGTTCTGGACCGGGGATTAGGAGGGATTGTTAATCACTTGGATTTGACTCAAAAACATAAAAACAAAGTTAAAAACGTTCACAAAGACTCAAAGGACTCAAAACAACACAAACACACTCAAATCTGCCTAAAAACCACTTTCTGGGCAGATTTGAGCACAAACACAAATTTGGACGAATTTGTGTAACAAAATGACTCAAGAACGTAAAAACACAATATAAAACACTAAACTAACTCAAAGAATGTAAAACTAAATGCTTGAAACACTAAAACAAACCAAAAGACTCAAACATCACCCAAAACACTCAAAACTGCCTTAAAATCACTTTCTGGGCAGTTTTGAGCACTTTGGTGAATTTGGACGAAATTGGGAAATAAAATGAATCAAAACACTCATAAACACAAACTAAGATACTTTCTAACTAAATTGGACAATAAAGTAAAGGGGGATTGAGTTTTATACGAAATTAAATAAAATGTACAGATTCGAATTAAGACAGATAGTATATATGAATGTGATGAAATGGAATGAATGGATGGATGCTAGCCAAGGGGTTCATCTCCATACATGTTATACTTGCATAATAAATGATTTCCAATTGCATTTCAATAAACCATGAATTCTCAACACCCCAAGTTAACCGTGATGCACTAATTAACCTTCAAATCTTCCTAACGTTATTGAATTGGATGATGCATGCGACAATTCAAAACATTCCCCACAAGTCCTCAACATGAATGCATAGAAGAGGTACAAGCAAGAATCATTACGCTCTATGAAAATTATAAGTGTTGACGAGGCATTCGTTACTATGAATGCATGAAACTCTTGCCAAGAATTCGTTTAACGCGATTGTTTATAAGCAACCTCCACTACTTATGAATATAAGTTCGTAACTATTAGGTGAAACTCACTTATATTCTAGCGTCATATTCATGCATGAAAATTAAGCGTGCACTCTCAATAAACATACATAAATAAGTTATCAATAAAACGGTTAAACAAATTGAATCACAACTTATGAAACACATTAGAAGTAATCAAATCAAAATGCAAGCATAAACATATATTCGAATCACCCCCTAACCAAGGGGGGTTTAGTTCCTCATGGTACAAAACAAAGAGAATCAAAGAAACACCTAAACATTCCAACAACTCAAACTTGAATTGTATGAACGTTTAAGCCCTCTTATCATCCATTCCTCATTCGTACAAAACAAAGAGCATTGAAATTAAACATTGAAATCAAAGAAACACCTAAACATTCCAACAACTCAAACTTGAATTGTATGAACGTTTAGGCACTCTTCTCTTCCTCTTCGTTGTGGCACAAGGTCTAAGGTGAGTTTGATGGTGTGAATGGTTTGGGGAGTGGTGGAGATATGGAAGAGGAGTGGTGGAAATGGAAGGATGGTGTTTGGATTGTAAGGGAGAGCACGGCACAAGGGAGTTTGATGGTCTACATTTCTGCAATGGATGAGTGTATGGAAGAGTGTTTGGAATGGGTGAATTTCTGGCACAAAGGCCTTATTTCTGTGGTGAATGGATTGTGTATGAATGAGAATGAATGAATGAGTATTTATAGGTGAAATGGGGGGAACATGACAGCTAGGAACTTGGTGGAAATCTGAAATGGTGATGGGAGATGCATGTGGCTGTTTGTGCATGTGATTAAAGGGTGGAAATGCATGTGTTTTGACAGAAATGAAAGGGAATGCACGTTTTTGGTTGATTTCTGGTGGTTGTGAGGTGGAAATCTAGGTGGAAATGCATGTGGATTAAAGCTATGTGAATGATTAAGGTGAATGTGCATGAGTGCATGTGAAATCTGCCAAGATGCATGTGTTATGAAGTGGATTTTCTGCAAAGCAAGGTGAATGTGCATGTGATTAAATTAAAAGATGGAATGCATGTGAATATGATGGAAATCTGATTTCTTTGAAGATGCATGTGCAATGAAGTGGAATGACAGCTAGGTTATGATGATGAATGCATGTGAATATGATGGAAATCTGATTTCTTTGAAGATGCATGTGCAATGAAGTGGAATGACAGCTAGGTTATGATGATGAATGCATGTGGCTGATTTAATTGAATAGGAAAGCATGTGAAATGTTTGTGGTGAGTGAATGTTCATGTGAATTAAAGCTAAAGTGATGATGATAAGTGATAAGTGATAAGTGATATGATATGTGGTTATGATAAGTGATAAGTGATATGATAAAGTGATGATGATAAGTGATAAGTGATAAGTGATATGATATGTGGTTATGATAAGTAATGGGAGCATGTGGGTTAATTAATGAAGGAAATGCATGTGCAATGACAATGTGTTAGAATGGATGTGTGTTATGCATGGCATGATTGGGATTAGGAAAGGTTTAAATGTCCTAAAACTAAAGAGAACAAGGTTCCAACACTTTGGCTCCAATTAGGTCTTCAATTTCGTCCAACACTTTGGCTCCAAGCATAAGCTATCCATCCTTAGCCCAAAAGTGCTCCAAAAATCTCCAAAATGCATCTTTTTGCTCCTTTAGCCCTTTGGACCTACAAACACACGAAAATAGCTTAAAGTACTAAAATAACTAAAGAAACATAACGTAAATGCATGAGAACAAGCCATTTAAGTCGCATGAATATGCTCCTATCAAGCGTTGAAAGCCTCCCTACATCAAACCTTTGCCATCAAGGATCTTCGGAATTTGAAATATTTTCTTGGCATTGAGATGGCAACCTCTCAACGGGGTTTGTTTCTTAACCAACACAAGTATGTCATGGATCTACTCAGAGGAAGCTAAGTTCACTGATTGCAAGCCAGTTGTCACCCCAATTAACAGTAAACTTAAGCTTACCACTGATGGCGAGGCACTCAAGAATGTCACCTATTATAAAAGATTGGTTGGCAAGCTTATTTATCTTAGTATTACTCGTCCAAACATTACCTTTGATGTGAGCTTAGTCAGTTAATTCATGCATGCACCCACAGTAGAACAGCTCAATATTGTTAAAAAAATCCTACATTATCTCAAAAGGTCCATCGATAGGGGTATCCTCATGCGTTATAACCATTCCACTAAGATTCATGCATACACTGACGTTGACTGGGCAGGCAGTGCAATCAACAAAAAATCCACCACTGGTTATTGCACATTTGTTGGAGGCAACATTGTCACTTGGAAGAGTAAGAAACAACAAGTCATTGCCCACTCTAGTGCTGAAGCTGAATATCGAGCAATGGCTGCCATTGCATGTGAATTGATTTGGTTTAAAAGTCTCTTGTTTGATCTAGGGTTCTCGAGTACAACTCCTATGTCTGTCATGTGTGATAATCACACAGCCATGCACATTGATGCAAACCCAGTTTTTCATGAAAGGACGAAGCATATTGAAGTTGACTGTCACTTCATCAGGGCTCAAGTTCAGTCATAACTCATCCAAACGGTCTTCACTCGCAATTATGATCAATTGGCGGACGTGTTCACTAAGGCACTTTCGTCTGCACATTTTCAATGTCTTCTAGGCAAGCTTGGATTGACTATACTCCTCGATCTAGCTTGAAGGGGAGTATTAAGAGTTACCAACCCTAGACAGATTATGCAATTCCAAAAATTATGGGTGCAGCATGGCTGCACGGCACCTTCTGTGTTTCCTGACAGATTATGTGTAAATCTCTTTTTAGTCTTGTAGTTAGTTTCCTCTAATTAAGGAGTATGGCTGATATCTAGTATTTGGTGTAATCTCCTTTAATTAAGGAGTATAGCTGGTTTCTAGGGTTTAGACTAATGAACGTTGGATGTAACCGGTCCTTCTTTTCTTTTATATATGTATCCTTGTACATTCACATTTAAGAAATAAAAGAAAACTTAAACCAAAACTGCAACAGATGTAGGAAAGAAAAAAAAAAAGAATCAATCATGCAATTGAAAATTTGTCATACTACATGGTGTCCATATTAGCTGATCTATGTCTCAACGCATGATATGATCCAACATTGAACCTGACAAGACATCCAAAATCAATATTTAGTATTTGCTCCTTTAAGTAATTGATTCACAACTTATTGCTACAAAACCCATGACAAGAATGAGAAGAATAGAAATGTAGAAATTAAATACCTCCGGTCAGTGGTGAACCCACGTAAGGGTGGGGAGTGGCGGCCGCCACTCCTCTTCCTAGAAAACAGGACTGGAACTCTTGGTCAGCCCCTCCCCTCACCGGAAAACCCACTAATTTAGTGGTTCAGCTCCCTACAGTCCGGTGATGTCTGGGTTCTGCTGCGAGTAGCAGCAGACTGCGTTTCCTTTTTTTTCAAAACATTCAGCCACTCTCCACTCCTCCAGCAGCTGAGCTGCTGGCTTCAGCCTTCAAAGGTAAATTTTTTTAATCCCTAAATTTACAATCCCTGACCCTAATTAATTATTTAATACGAATTTTGTTTGATTAGTATAGAATTTTATGGTGGTTATTGAATATTGACCTGATTCTATGCTTATATGAAATTAAAATTATTTTTTAGGGTGAAAATTAAAATTTGAATTCTTGATTATTGTTTAATTAATTGAATTATTACATAATGTATACAATTATTCATATGATTAGTTGAATTGAATATTTATTTATTGAATAATTTGTATGCTTATTGGTATTGCTTAATTGAATTGTTGGTTGGATTAATTATTATGCATATTAGTATAGTCTACTTCTTTGTATGACATGTTTGAGTCTAGTGAATAATTTTGCATCTTTTGACAAAGAAAAAATTATTCGTTTAGCCCAACTTTATCCCCAAGATTTTGATTGTATGGACCTCATGAATCTTCTAATTCAACTTGACAATTACATTCACAATATGAAGATGCATAGTGAGTTTTCATCATTAAGAGGAATTGGTGATCTTGCAAAGGAGTTGGTGAAGACCGGGAGGTGTGCAAGCTATATGTTAGTGTATAAGCTTCTTACATTGGCTTTAGTGTTACCGGTTGCAACCGCTTTGGTGGAGAGAACTTTTTCTGCTATGGAGATTGTGAAAACGCCATTACGTACCAAAATGGGAGATCAATGGTTGAGTGATAGCATGCTTGTTTATATTGAGAGAGATGTATTTTCTTTTATTGATAATAAGCCTATTATGCGACGTTTTCATGATATGAAACATCGCCGGCAACAATTATAATTTGTTCGTATGGTAAATTATGGAAGACATTATTATATAAAAGGATTTGGTTGTTGCTATTTTTTTGAACCTTGCAGTCTTTTAACTTCGCCTCTCTCCCTGTCAATTTCTGGCTTCGCCACTGATGCGGAGTCCAACCAATCTGCAAGATCATCTATCTTCTTTAATTCCCTGAAAATTGGTTTTAATCAGCGGAAACTCAGTGGCCTGTTAAGAAGAGTTCAAGAGTGAACAAGACCATCTCTCCTCTACACAAGCGAAATGTTTTGTCAGTTGTAGAAGGCCATTAGCCTTATGGCCCTCAGTTACTAGTACACCCCATGACACTTTAATAGTATTAAAGGAGTTACTACTTTCACGCTAGGATAACAGACAAAGGTAACATTCCGTCAATATCATAGCACAACACAGAAAACCACAAAGCAAAAACAACATACAAAATGAATAATATGGCCTGTTATTATTACATGATTGTGAGGTTCAAGTAAAGAATGGTAAAATTTGTGTTCATGTAATTACTAAATTTCTATAATTTTTATTTCTATTCAATTTTGATGAGAGGATTAAAATGGTAATTTTCTGGAGTTTTAGTTGACAACCAGGTTCTATTAATATGTAGTTTATATTTGAACATTTAGTAGAATAGGAAAAAAAATCAAATTGACCAATTAATAATAATAGAAGGTATTCCACGACACTTTTATAACAAATTAATTTTTCTCTTCGTGTAATCTATTTGAGGCTGTAGCATATTTTCAGCTTTCATGTCAAATAGTACACTAAAATAGTGTCGATAAACCAAACAAACATGTGCATAGGAGTTGAAATTCAAATTAAAATTCCAAATGTTTGTTCACTTTCCAATAAATTAACCCCTTGAGTTGATGAATTTAATTTGTAAAGCCGGCCAATTGGCTCATTACTTCTTGAGAAATGTTAAGAAAACTCTCTTAAAAGTGAGACTTTCCATTGACTCTTTGCCACCACTTGTTTTTCACACAATGTATTATTATGTTAGCACGAGAATTAACATTAAACTGTCAGATGACAGAGACTCCATGAAGAGTCCCACTTTAAGCGAATCTCCTTAGAATTTCGTATTTTTCTTTATTTTGACCTAGCAGAATAGAAATTGAATGTGTGGAGGTGGGAGTGGAGAAACATAGTAATACCACAAATTGTCCAACTTTTACTAATTGGCAATTATTCGATTGAATGGTTATCATTATTCTACTAATCAAATTCCTCCACCAAAATCTTTTTATTATGGTTACAAAAATTTTCACATTCCGACCCGAGTCCCCACCACATCCCTGGCCCAACTCCACCGTAGCACGATATTGTCCGCTTTGGGCCCCTACCACACCCTCACGGTTTTCTTTCTGGGAACTCACACAAGAACTTCCCAGTGAGTCACCCATCCTGGAATTGCTCTCGCGCGAACTCGCTTAACTTCGGAGTTTCGATGGAACCTGAAGCCAGTAAGTTCCCAAAAGGCCTCGTGCTAGGTAAAGATGGGAATATATATATAAGGCTTACAGGATCCACTCCCCTGGGCAATGTGGGATGTTACAATCCACCACCCTTAGGGGCCCAACATCCTCGCTGGCACACTTCCGGCCAGGGATTGGCTATGATACCAAATTGTCACATCCCGACCTAAGCCCCCATCACATCCCGGGCTCGACTCCACCGTAGCACGATATTGTCCACTTTGGGCCCCTACCACATCCTCGCGGTTTTGTTTCTGGGAACTCACACAAGAACTTCCCAGTGGGTCACCGATCATGGGATTGCTCTCGCGCGAACTTGCTTAACTTCGGAGTTCCGATGGAACCCGTAGTCAATAAGTTCCCAAAAGGCTTCGTGTTAGGTAGAGATGAGAATATACATATAAGGCTTACAGGATCTACTCCCCTGGACGATGTGGGATGTTACAAAAATTCTATGGTCACAATTTCCGTAGATCATAAGATCTAAAAGAATGGAATTGTTATGCTAAAATACACAAATAGTTTAATTTGAATTGTAAACATAGGAGGTTTCCAACTGTGTTTCAAAGTATTAGATACTCAAGGTCTTTTAATCGTTGGTTGTTCAGTTAAAAACAAACAATTAAGATCTGATGATTAAAAATCTAAAATATCCTATATTCTGGAGCACTATAGAATTTTTGGTAAATATAATACAAGTATATATCAATGGTAGTGTTGTATTTTTGTAACTCTACCCGTCAACTAAAACCCTTCTAATTCACTCCTCAACCTCTAAATTCTACCTTTATTTGAAAATAAAATAAAAAAACGACTTCCCTAAAAATTCCCCAAATTTAAAGCCGTTACTGTAAACATACAACTAAAATTATTATTCTTGAAAGTTACGGGTCGTTTGTTACACTTTATCTGAGGGGCTTCTAATTATTGTAGCAAAAAAAGTATATCTTTGGCCAGATTTGTTTTTTAATGAAAATATGAAAATAAAATTGAAGAAGTGCATTTTGTATCTCGTATAGAGTTGTCCTAAATATTTGGGGTTATCGTTTTATTTTCTTTTATTTTTTGCAAGGAAGAAGTTTCCTCACACTCTTTTTTTCTTATGTTCATTTTAGTTGAACAAGTCGAATAAAAATCAAGGAACGGAACTAAAAACGAAAAAAAATTGTGTAAAAGCCATTTCTTTTTTGTAAAAGTGGGGTCAACAGACAACCTCAATTCATAATTTTATTACATAGCACATCATCTCAATACCCCTGTTGTATAATTAATTCCTACATTATACCTCTTATAAAGTAATTAGACTATTGGTAATTATCAATTAATCATCAAAACAATAATCCAATTTCAAGTGCTAGTAGTAATTCATGCATGCACCTCCTAAATTTCTAATAGGGTTTCTCTCCAGCCCAATTCCCAGGTGGATCATAGTTGCATATGATGAGCTCCCCTGCTCCATTGCTACAAACCTCTCGTGCACAACCCAGACGCTTTGTGTCCTTCCACACCATTTGCGTGTAATGCCCACACATCTGCCCGGGTTTGCAACTATTGGTCTTGTAATCATAGAACAACTTCTCATGTGACCACGAATTCACCGCGAACCTAGCTCCCCATGGTTGTTTCCCGCCGCCCCAGAAGATGTTCTCCCCATAAAGGCCCATCGAGTGTACCATCCTGCAGTCTATGGTCGCTCTCGTTTTTGTGTAAACCCTAGCAACCGCTGCTAGTTTTTCGTCCCACTGCAAGGGCGGTAGGCCAATTTTCCGTCGTACATTGTTGTGAACCTTTAAAAATTCTTGAGGGTTTGCTGTCGGAGCACGGAGTATTGGATGATGACGAGCTTTTGTCGCCTCAAGACATATGCTAATGCATAGGAAAGTAAATAAAATTGTTACTCTGCTTTCCATTGTTGTTACTGTTCTTTCAAATTGTAGGTACTCTTTGCCTCGACTTGTAAGTTGTATAAATAAGCTGATCAAAAGCTTCCCAAGGTCCTTTGAAATAACAAAAAACTGTTAAGTTGTTTTTCTGACTAGTTCTTTCATTGGTTCCCTATATTATATTGGAAAGGTTTTAGCTAATTAGTTTATTAACAATATTAGTGCGTTATAACTTATAACTAATTAACATAATTCCATGTTATCAATTTTAGTCAGTGGACTGTTTGAACTTTGAAGGTCATTTTATTTTGAATTTTCATATTTATCTCACCCACATGTAAATAATGTATCTTCAACGTATAAAATTATAATTGAAACCCTTTCAATTTCTTAATTTCTTTTGAATATCATATGTGCAAAAAAATCATTTGAAATCAGAGAATTTAGGGTTTAGGGTTAAAGTAATTTCGCTGCTGCATATTCATGAAAAATTGTTCATTTATTTAATTAATTTGGGTGACAAAACGATTTCCTACTCGAATGAGTTTTTTTAAGCATGGCCTTCAAAAGAAATTGATTATAAAATCTATATCTTAAAGATACAATATTCACAACGAGTGAAGTATGTTCACGGAAGAATAAGTAAGCACAGAGGAATGTAAGTATTTTATTTTATTTTATGATTGCATGGGATGCAAGTATTATCCGAAAAATATATTGAAGACACAAAGAATGAGAAGAAAATATGGTGGAGCGGGGGTGGGCGGAGCCATGTTTTGGGCTCCTTTGGGATGTAGCCCATGGAGGTATTTGGAGAAGAAAGTAAATAAAATATGTGTTGTTGTTTGAACTGTCTATTTTTAAGATCTTACATGTTGTCAAAAATGCTCTCATTCTAGAAATGGCAATCCGTTTGATTGTTTAGGAAAAAAAAAAAAGGGCCATCCATTTGGGCATTCAATTCCTATGATTACGTTCTTGGTTATTTGTCAGAACGTCTCCATTTGCTACGAAAACATGACGAAATTGTTGCAGTAAGCATGTTTTACTAACCATGTATTTACAACATTGTTATTGCAAGAAATTTTATCTCCCTGGACATGATCAAACGAAACCCGTTCAAGGACATTGAATTGGCGGTGCTACATGTCAAAATCTACTTTTCGTTCTTGGTAGAATTTTTCTATCCAGCCTTCTATCAGCTTAATTTCAGTTTCCCTTTGCTCAATAAACCACTTAGGATCTTCTTTTGTTGGAAAACGCAGATCTAAGTGATGTGCACCTGAGAAACGAAAAGCAAAAGAATTTTACTTTTAAGAGAAGAATACTGCAAGCTGCTCTAAGCCCCTAACGGGGCGCCATATTGCAAGAACAGTTGAGGCTTCAAGCAGTCTCTTGTTTTTATGAGTGCTCAGATGACAACTATTAAAACAGACGTCTGACCACTTGAGAAGGCAAGTGTTCAGCGCATGGTTTGGCTTTGTAAGGCCAACCGTCAAGTAGAGAAGATGCCTTCTTCAGCAACAAGAGCGACGACAGTTTCAGATACATTCTGCAGGACACTGTAATAGATATCATTCACAGCCATTAGAACTCAAATAATTAATGTTCCACAGCTCCAATTGCCAAACCATATTTATAAAAATAAAAAATAAAAGACAATAGTTACCTGCCACCACTCCAAGGATCCAATAAGCCTTTTTAAAAAATGATGGCGATTCCAAACGCTTTCAAGGTGGCCATAATATTCTTCAAATTGAATTACCAAGAGTATTGGTATCAAACTATAAACGTTTTCAAGGAAAAGACAATCGCCTATTTAAGAAGCTACGGAACATGCAATCATTCACATTCTCCAGACAGCAGATAAGCACACATCAGTGGTGTCAACCATATAGATTAAAGAATGGTTTGAAAGATAAAATCCCATAAAAGGAGAAACTTGATATAAGTCCAATTTTTGAGCCAATAGTAGGAATAGTCCAGTTTATTAAAATAAGTCCAATTTGTTATATTTAATTATTTAATTATCAATAGTTATCTGTTCAATAATAAGATTTATTATAAAAATCAGATTTCTTCCCAATTATATCTTTGCTTATTTCTTTTTATTTATCTTTTTGTTATTTCTCGTTCTTCCTCCTGCTTTAAACCCCATTTATAGATTTTATTTTTAATTTTTATAATCAACCTATATCACAGGTTAATTATATTTATCTACCTATATGACATATTCTTTTTTTATAATCAACCTGTCACAGATTAATGTGTCTTACTTGTAGGTATGTTATGTTTTTTCTACCTTTTAATTAGGTTTCATATCTCACGTATAGGTATTATATACATTCATATATTTGTTACTTGAGTTAGGGTATAATGCTTTGCAGATAAATTTATGTTAGTATATTAGTTTTTTTGTTATAAGATATTAAAATTTTTTTTTTTTTGGAGTTGGAAAATGCATAATATTAGAAGATTTTAATTGATTTTTAATATTTTTAGAAAATATAAAATGAGTATAAAAGAAATAAAAATATATAATTAGATAACTGGACTCACTCCTAAAAACACTCTACGTTTTTTGACCTGGATCTAAAAGCCCCATAAAATTATAGGAAGTAGCTGCTTCAAATTTCTAGGGTTTAGAGATTTTCAAAAATCTGGGCAGTTTCCCGAATGGGCTTTTTTCTTATTTGCCCGAATTGGGTTTTTTTTTAATTATTTTTTTTGTTATTTTCCTGAATGGCCTTTCTTCCCAGTTATCCGAATGGGCTTTTTTCTTGTTTGCCGATGGGCTTTTTCCTATTCGACCGACTAGGTTTTTTCCTATTTGCCCTAATGGCCTTTAATTGCCCGATGGGATTGTTTTTGTCGGCCGATGGGATTGTTGTCCTGCCCGATGAGACTATTTAGTCTTAACTGTAATAAAAAAAATTATATGTTTTATTTCTACCTTTCTTTCCTTATATGCATTTTGTCTTTCTTTTCCTTAAAAATTGACATTTTAGCAATTGATATTTGTGTTTTACCATTTAAACCAATTTTCCTAATATCTTTGTATATGGGAGAATTCATTTTGAAATGCTGTTACCCAAAAACATTACCTGGCTCTTCGTTTCCCTCTTTATTTCCACGCCGTCTGTACAATGAAGGTCGAACAAGACAAAAGCTAACATTCCCATAGATCCATTGATTCCTCAAAGAAAACTCAGACCCTAAATCACTCCTTACTCACATAGAGACATCTTCAACATCTGAAGCACATCCGCACAAGCTCTATAATCTCAGGCCTTTCCTACAACCTATTCACCCTCTTTTAAATATTAATAGGGCCAGCCACCTAGTTGAGGATACTAGTCCCTTCTCCTCCTCTAGGCCCATCAGTGTTTTAAAAAATGCACCTTAAGACGCCCCTACGCGACTTCCAAGGCAAGGCGACGATGAAAATGCCTCTGCCCAGCAAGAGTAGTCTTAAACTCGCCTAGATGTGGTCGAGGCACACCTAGGCACCTAAGGCGTTCAACTGTGCGTGTCCTTTTTTTTTCTTTGTAAGTTGCTGAAATTTGATTGAAATCTTTTTAGTTGCAAGGCTAGTTGCATAGCAAAAAAGATGAAGAAGACAATGTCTAAGCGAGTAGTTTTTTTTTTTGGCTAAGTTTTCGTTTTCTTTGTAGTTTTTTTTTTTCCTCTTTAAACTGACCCCACTTTTGTAGACATTTATTCCCCCACCATCTTCCTTTCTAATAACTTTTTGTTTTAATTTTTTTTTTTTTGCTCATATACAAGATAGATCTCAAAAGATAAGTATAACTAGCTAGCAGGAAAAAAAAAGATAAGCATCTTTGTGTTTTTATTATTTTTTTGTAACGTTATATTATTCATTTCTTAAAAAAAAAATGTTCTATATGTTGTAGGCCTATTTGACTAAACTGTATGAAGGACAAAGAGGGAGAGGGGCTCGCGCAACAAAGAGAGAAAAGAGATATGTAATTCTGAGGTGTGTGTGTATCATCCCCTTATGCCTTTATTTATGGTAGTAGGATAGGTAGAATTCTTAACCTAATAGGATTACATCTCTAATAGAAATTAAACTACTAAAAGGAATATACAAGATACTCCTAGATATACTAGGATTTACACAATCACAGTCTTAATCCAATAGAACTGCAACATTCCCCCCCTTAAGTGTGTAAATACTCAAACAAAACGTCGCATCAGATCTTTAGCAAATAAGGTAGAACAGTTGATGAAGTTGTCGGCACAATGGGTGAATGCGATTCTTAGATATAAGAAAGTAAGTATGCATTGGTAGTAAAACTCACAAAACCTCACTATGGTAAACCCAAGGCATAGGGAAAACCCATAGACTAAGGAGAAAAGTGAGAAGTATGCATAATGTCTAAAACAAACGTCAAACAGGACGAAAGTAATGAACTCAATGAAGTATGATCATCCCAGGACAGGTGCCCTATCAAAACCTCATTAGGTAGCAAAAACCCAATAGGAAAAATGCTCATAATCATAGGAAAAAAGGTACATTAAGATCAAGTGAGTATGCTTCAGGATACTCCCCATGACTTAGACATAACTTCCAAATAAGAGGACTACAAGCTATTCAACTCAGATAATTTACGCATACTGATTCCTTGAACGAGCTTTTGAAAAGTAGACTTAGGCAATGACATGGTAAAAAGATCGACCAGGTTGTCCTCAAAATGGATTTGCTTGATTTTAATGTTCTGATGTTGTTGTTACTGGTGAGAATAAAAGAACTTTAGCGCTATGTGCTTGATATTATCTCCCTTGATGTATCCCTTCTTTAACTGCTCGATACATGCTGCATTGTCTTCAAAGATCATTATACGAAGGTCAACGACGGAAGTAAGACCACTAGTGCTTTGAATATGTTCCATGACTGCTCTCAACCAAAAGCACTCTCGCAAGGCTTCATGCAGGGTGAGAATCTCATCATAGTTCGAAGAAGTCGCAACTAGCATTTACTTGGTAGACTCCAAGATATAGTGGTGCCTTCAACGGTAAACACATAACCCGTTTGAAAACGTGCCCTATGTGGGTCAAATAGATAACCAACATCTGTGGAACCAACGAGGTGGGAATCAACCTGAGGACCGAGGGGGCGGCGGCTCTTCTCAAAGATTCGTGGGTGTAGAACAAGCGCAAATCCGTCGTACCCTTGAAGTAATGAAAAATATCTTTAACACCATTCCAATGTCTGCATGTAGGCACATTGATGTATCTAGCCAAAACATTAACAGAGAAGGAGATGTCAGGTCTAGTGCATTGAGCCAAGTACAATAAAGCACCAATTGCACTTAGGTATGGAACTTCAGGCTCCAAAATCTCTTCCTCATTCTCTTTGGGACGGAATGGGACTTGTTTAGCATCTAGAGTCCGAACGACCATAGGAGTACTCGAAGGCTTCGCTTTATCTTCATTAAAACGTCGCAACACCTTCTGGGTATAGTTTGATTGATGTACTAAAATTTCATCTGAACAATGCTCGATCTCCAAGCCGTGACAATATCGAGTTTTCCCAAGATCTTTCATCTCAAATTCTGATTTCAAGTGAATGGCAATTTCCTCAAGCTTTACGAGAGTTCCGATGAGGTTCATGTCGTCGACATAAACTGCAATGATCGCAAATTTAGAATGTGACTTCTTAATGAACACGCATAGGCATAGTTCGTTATTCACATAACCCTGACTTGTCAAATAGTCACTCAGATAGTTATACCACATCCACCCAGATTGTTTCAATCCATAGAGTGATCTCCTCAATCTAATAAAGAGAGTGTTCCGTGGTCTAGAACTATTTGAACCAGTCAATGAAAGTTCTTCTAGAACTTTCATTTACATTTTTGTATCTAGATCCCCATAGAGATACGCAGTTACCAGGTCCATAAGCTTCAATTTTTCAAAAACTGCCAAACTGATAAGGTAACGGAACATTATGACGTCTATTACGGGGGAATACGTCTCCTCATAGTCAATCCCAGGGCATTAAGAAAAGCCTCGTGCTACGAGGCGTTCTTTGTATCGCACTATTTCATTCTTCTCATTAGGCTTCCTCACGAAAATCCACTTGTAGCGCACGATCTTCACATGTGATGGAGTAGGAGCTACAAGCCCAAACACCTTACGTTTTGCAAGCGAATTGAGTTCAACCTTGATTGCTTATTTCCAATTTGACCAATTTGTTTTACGTCGACATTCATCAACGGAATGTGGTTCAATGTCATCGTTAAGCATGATGTTTGAAGCAACAGTATACACAAATGCATCATCAACAATCATTTTCTTCCGATTCTAAACCTCATCTCATACTACGTAATAGACCAAAATCTCACGATTCTTGGGAGACCATATGTCTCATTTAAAACATCACCATAATTTAGAATAACCTCATGCATTAAAACAAATGAGTAAGCAATGGTTGGATTCATACTAGGGGCACTAATTTGTGTCGTTTTCCTCTTTTGGGATTAGAAATCCTTTGAACCAGGAGGCCTGCCACGCTTCAAGGTAGGAGCAAGTGATTGGCTAGCTGCCAGTGTACCTTGCTGTGTGGGAGGTGGGGCCGCCCCACCCTCAGGAACGATCTAACCTTCCAAGACGGTAATACGGCATACGTTAAGTATGTACATCCTTGCAGCTCGTATATGTGATATTGTCACCTTTGCTAGATTAGTAAAAGCATCCGACATGCTTCGAGCGATGCTCTGAAGATCTAAAATAAATTGCACTTCAGTTTCAAACTGAGGGGTACGGAGATCTAAATGAGATATAGTAGGAGTAATCCATGACAAGTCGCGGTGTTCTACAGGAATGTTAGTGATCTTATCTCCTCCTAACGACATGAAGATTGTCTCATCAAAGTGATAATCCACAAAACGTGCAGTAAAAAGATCTCATGTTAAGGGCTCTAAGTAGCGAATAATTGATGGTGAATCATAATCGACATAGATTCCCATTTTTCTCTGAGGACCCATTTTGGTACGTAGTGGTGCTATTGGCATATAGATTGCGCACCCAAACACACGTAAATACGAGATGTTAGGCTCATATCCAGTAACCAACTGTAATGGTGAATAAGGTTGTGTAGCGGTGGGCCTCATTCGGACCAACGTATCTGCATGGAATATTGCATGGCCCCAGGCAGATACCGGCAAATTGGTTCGCATAACTAAAGTATGAGCTATTGTTTGAAAGCGCTTTATGAAAGCTTCTGCTAGACTGTTTTAGGTGTGAACATGGGGTACATGATGTTCAACATCAATCGCAACAAACATACAATAATCGCCAAAAACTTGTGACGTAAACTCTCCAGCATTATCCAGTCGAATCGACTTGACCGGATAATCAAAGTGGTGAACCCTGAGCTTAATAATTTGTGCTAGGAGTTTCACAAATGCAGCATTGCATGTGGACAATAAGCAGACATGTGACCATCGCGTCTGTGCATCAACCAACACCATGAAGTATTTAAATGGTCCGCATGTTGGTTGGATAGGTCCACAAATATCCCCTTGAATCCTCTGAAGAAACTTAGGGGGGTCGTGAATAATCTTTGTAATTAAGGGTTGAATGTTCAACTTCCCTAAGGAGCATGCTTTGCAAAGCAGATGGCCAGGATAAGATTTCAAGTGATGCCCATGAGATACTTCAAGGATACGATGAATCATATCTCTCCCGGGGTGTCCCATTCGGTCATGCCAAAGCAGTAGAGGGTCCTGGAACCCAGCCATAGGGCTAGCCACATAGTGTGTCTTGAGCGCTCAAATGGTCGTTATGTGTAACCCACTCGGGAGACGTTCCAGCTTTTCGTGAATATGCTTCCGACTATATTCGTAAGAAGTGATACAAAGAAATTTAGAACCATTACTTCAGTGGTTTCACCATGATATTGATTATCTCGAATATCTCTAAAACTAAGCAATGTTCTTCCAGAACGTGGAGAATAGAGTGCCTCTTTAATGGTTAATTCAATACCATTGGACAACATAATACGGGCCTTTCTGTATCCTTCTATAAGGTTGAATGAGCCTGAGAGGGTTGTCAGAGATGCATTCTTAGGTACGAAGTTAGTAAAATAGTGTTTCAAACGCAATATGGTGTGCGTGGTTGCACTATCAACCAAATAACTAACTTCCCCACTAGTCATACCTACAAATAAATTAATTGAATCGGTCACATGCATAAATATAATTCCATTCATTCAATTAATCAATTTGAGAAATAATATCCATAAAATAATTACCATAGTTCAAAACAAACCAAAACCAACAAATAATTCTAAAGACTTAGAAAAATTGTCCAAAAATTAAACCATAAACCTAAAATTTAGGGGAGGGTTCGGCCACTAGGGGTATAAAACACCCTAACATGACTTAGAAAAAATAAAAAAAATTATTCTTCCATAGGAGTGGATGCCTACTTAAAATCTGAAACCTCCAGAGTTGTAGTAACATATTCGGGATGTTCCAAATGCACAAAGTTAGTCTCACAACGAGAATGATACTTGGCAATAGCCTTGGGGGTAGCTCAACATATGTGTGACCAATGATCCTTTGATCCAAAACGGTAGCACATGTCCATTTCAATGGAATCTAATTAAACGATGGCTTTTCCCTTATTCTTGAAGTTTGGGGCCTTTGGGGCAAGGGGTTGGCGTTTCTAGGTCAAAATTCCTCCCTTGGATAGGCTTCTGTTTGGCAGACCTTGGGCTTGTGGTGGGCCTTGCCGCCCATTACCACCACCACGACAAGGTTTCCGTCGATTATCACTGCTAGAATTGGTCGCATGCGCTTCAAGCGGAGTGTTCGAGCCAGTAGGTCGAAATTGTTGATTCTTCATCAAAAGCTGGTTCTGCTTTTCAATGAAAAGTAGAATAAATATCAAATCCAAAAATTTGGTGAACTTATGTGCCCTATATTGTTGTTGCAAGGCAATATTGGTAGCATTGAAGGTCGAATATGTATTCTCTAGGAGATCCTATTCGGTTAAGTCTTTTTTACATAACTTAAGCAGTGATCAGATTCTACAAACTTCAGAGTTGTATTCATTCATAGACTTAAAGTCTTGGAAGCTTAAATGTTGACAGTCGTGTCTTGCTTCAGGCAAGTAAATGTCTTTCTAGTGATTGAAACGATCCACTAGAGCAAGCCAGAAGGAACGTGGATCCTTCTCTGGAATGTACTAGGTTGGCAGTGCATCATGGATGTATCTTTGGATGAAGATCATAGCAGTAGCTTTCTGAGCTTCATCGGTAGGTTCATCGTCGATTGGTTGCTCGATAGTAGCTTTAAGGCTCTTTGCAGTAAGATGAAGCTTCACGTCTTGAACCCACTTTAGGTAGTTTCTTCTAGAGACTTCCAATGTGGTGAAATCGAGCTTGTTCAAGTTTGACATGTCCTTAAACAGAGGGTACAACAAAACATGGTTAGTCATATGGAAAACCATAGACATACATTGTAGAACATTCGGGTTCTATAGATATTTATTAGTTTAATTTAATCATGAATGCTACAGGGTTTCATGTGGTAAGTTTTGAATAAAAACTTCAGGTTTCAAAGGCACTAAATTTGAAACGACAGGTTCGATTTAGTTATGAACATTTAGTTCATATAGGGGTACCTGCAAGAAGACCTAATACAATCTACAATAAAGTGTAGTGAATTTGTGGATTGCTTCAGGAACCCAAGTGTAAGTGCATCAGGATTACGAAAGATAGTCAACGATTTCAAAGAAACAAAATAATTTATTAAATCGTTAATGCCAAAAAGTGGGCTTCAGGCAAATAATTTTGGATTAATTGTCATACTAATGGACTGCTGGTCACTTTAATTAATTCAATAGATTGGACCATACAAGGTCGATTGTAGAAGCAAAAATAATTATAACATTCAGGTTTAAATTATAAAGAATGCCAAAAATAGCATTGGAATTGAAAAACCATAGCCCAATAGCATTGGGCTAGGGTGTCGTGAGTAGGGCAAAGCCCTAAAGGGCATATTAGGCTCAGGTGGTCGTAGAAGCAGCCTAATACATGGCTGCAGGCCACGGGCAGGGTCGGCCCAAGCCCAGTGCAAGCAGGGCGACTGTCTGGGACCCAAAATAATTGGGGGCACCAAAATTATTAGGGTGATATATTTATATATGTTTTAATAAGAGTATAAAATTTGGTTCAATGACAAAGAAATTTAACTAGAATTGGTAGTTTTGTTGTTTAAAATTAATGAGGAGGTCTTGGGTTCAAAACACCATGTGTGCTTATTTACTTTTCAACTTTTACAAATTTCATTTCATAAGAGTATAAATATATAAAATTTGGCTAAATGACCAAGAAGTTTAATTAGAATCAATGATTTTTGTTGTTTAAAATTAACGAGAGGTCCTAAGTTTGAAATGCTAAGTGCATGTTTATTCTTTCCAATTTTTACAAATTTTTGTTTGGTTGTTAATTTATTTTTAATTAGTAGCTAGTAGCTATGTGGGTTGTTATTTTTAAACATTTGTTCCAATTCAAGTCTAATCTTCAACAAAGAGTAATGCGTTGACCAAATTTTTAGACCAAATTTACAAATCATATGACATGTCATCAAAAAGTTTAATTTAATAACCATTTATTACTTATACATATCAATTAAAGACTCAAAAACATCATTATTTTTTTAGTCCCATATTGACAAGGTTAGTAAATAAGAAAAAACACCTCACAATTCATACAAAAGCACTTTAAAAGTTCAGATGGAAAACAAAACTCATATCTATCTACTGGAGTCTTTTTGTTTCCTTATTATGATACAAAATAAATTAGCTTTTCCGTATTTCTAAATTATTAAGTTTGAAGTGCTTTTATAAGTATAATTTTATCGATGTCTTACGTGTGAAAACAAATAATTTTCTTATATAAAATGAGGGCACATTTTGTGGCATCGCCCCAAGCCTCAAAAATCTCTAGACCGACCCTGACCACGAGCCAAGAGATGGGAGGCCCAGTAGCAAGGCTGCTAGCAATATAGGCCGACACCAGTGCATAGAACAAGCTCAGCCGAAGGTTGGCTTGCGGGTGATGCAAGGAAGCCCCAACCGAAACTGGGTTTCGAGTCAACGAGTCGCAGAGACAAGCCCAACAAGCCAAAGGCTTGTGGCATGTGGGCTGAGACAAGGCAAAAGGCCAGCAGAAGGCAACAGGCCATGCTGGTGTGGACTTAAGTTGGACCAGGGGCTTCAGGCCCATGTGGTAGTCAACCCAGACCGAAGCCTGGTTTGGTTCGAAAGGCGACAAATAGGGGTGGGTTCGGTTCCGTTCGGTTCGGTTTTTTGCAAAAATAGGAAACCGAACCGAAATTACTGTTCGATTCGGTTCGGTTCGGTTTTCTATCGGTTTGTGTTCGGTTCGGTTTGTATTCGGTTCGGTTTTTTCGGTTCGGTTTCGGCCCGGTTCGGTTTTTTTTTTTTTTGCTTTTTTTTTGCTTTTTTCCCCAAGTAGCTTAAAAAAAGTATATGAAAACAACTTGCATCCATTTTGTAATAAGTCCTATTTCAACATAAGCGTGTATGGAACGAAATTCACAAAAGTATCTTAAACAGCTCCTACTGTGCATCTCTCTATACAGAAATTGATCAATCCAACCTCAAGGAAGACACCCCTAGCTTTCTCACGTTGAGTTGTGTCTTTTAAGCTTCCAACAACCTGCAGATGCAGATGAACAAAGATCATAAAACTTCAACTTTGAACCGTAGCTCAGAAAGGATATTGTACTCGTAATAAATGGCTCATCTCAGATTTCCTCTTCAATAACCAGATACAGTCTGAAAATGAATACAAGGAATAGATATGGTAAAAGCAGAAACCATGAACTACCTATACCCTCTCTTCCCCTAGCTTTAACAGAAAGAAAAAGTAGCATTAAGCGGGAGATCGCTAACATGTTTAACCAACTAACTGATGACCTATGAATCAAACCTCTGAATTCTAACACATAAACAAGCTATTGCATCAATGTTGACAATGAGAAGCCTTTTCTTATTTATCTTGTTCTGATTAAACTTGCTTGTATTTTCAGTTTTTGTCAAACCTAGGATCTGTAGACTTGGTAGGAGAAACAAACTAGAATATCACAATCTTCTCAGTAATTAACATTTACCAATCACTTTCATACCAAACAAAACACTAATTTTCGACCTTGCTTACACTTTCGTCACAAGTTGATAACATATTCGAACTTACTAACTATTTTACTGCGAAAATGCAGAGAAAAAGTTGGGAAAAAGAGGGAGCACGGTTGTGATGGCGGACGGCTCACAGGTCGAAGAGCTAAACGCATTAAGAGACAACGACCGCTTGTTTATCTTTTGAACACAAACACTTTATGTATGAACGAATGAAGACTAATCAATCAGTTTCGGCCATCTTGTAAACGAAATTTTATAATGTAATTCATGGAAAATATGAATATTCAAGAACTTACAGCACCTGTGCATTCTATGGACGGTTGTTGAGCATCTCCAAAACGGCATAAGCGGCCTTCTCGACTTGCTCTCTGGCTTCCTCTAAGCCTTTCTTCTTCTCCAGAGCATATTCCTTGCACTTCTCGATCTCCTCCGAAATCCCGGCAGAGTTCTCATCAATTTCGCTATAAAAAAATAATAATAATTAGATCGTCCTTCAGAACTTCGGAAGATTCAAATCGATCAAACAGTTCGTTGAAATTGAAATCAATTGAAAAGAATTGCAAATGACAGTGAAATTGAATTGCGCGAGAGAGAAGTGAAATGACCGTAGACGATGGATGACATCGGAGACTCGGACTCCGATTGGAGTTGGAGCTGAAGGTCCGACTGAGATGGTGAAGGGTAACAATAGCCTAGGATTGATTCCATCGGAGACAGAGTTTTTGGAAACCAACAAACAGAATTATCACCTTATCGCTATGCAACATCATTAGTAGAAGCCCAGATATGAGAGTACGAGACCAACCTTTTGCAGTCTCAAGACTCGAAGTCGACACGGCAAGAACAAGCTGACGGCGAGATCAAAGACTGGCGCTGGCGGCGAGGGCAAGGTGTGAGTCGTGTGACCGTGTGAGAGATTGAGAGATTGAGAGAGACAGAGCGAGAGAGAGATGAGGCTCACTGGCTCAGGGCCTCAGGCTGCGCGAGACTGAAGAAGAAGAACTGAAGGCAGGGAAGGCCGGAAGGGAAGTAGGGAATGAGAGAGAAGAGGCTTAAGGGTTAGGGTTACAACGGCGGCTTTAGTTACAGGGAGTCAGGGCAGGGTTTTGTTATTTGTTAAGGCTTAAGGGTTTTGTTAAAAATATTAAAAAATTAAAAATAACCTCACAAATTCTGGAGGCATGAGGGTTCGAACCCATGCCTCCAGCTTGTAAAGTTTCATTGAAACCAACTTGGCAATAGGTTCTGTTTTGTTATGATTGTATGGCTTAACAATTTATAAATATTCAAAAAAATTATATATATATATATCGGTTCGGTTCGGTTTCCGAGCCTCAAAAACCGAAACTGAACTGGTCAGATTCGGTTCGGTTCGGTTTGACAATTTCGGTTCGGTTTTTTTCAACCTCGGTCTGGTTCGGTTGTCGGTTTTTTTCGGTTTTCGGTTTTTTGAACCCACCCCTAGCGACAAACCCAAAAAGGCTGCGCACATGGTTCAAGGTGTCAAAATGACACCGTTCCCCATGCAACTGGTCTGCAGGCTAGCACGGTGGTTTGACTATGGTGCGATTGTGGTGCAGTAGCAGTGCTGCAAAAAAAAAATCCCATTTTTTTTTTCGAATTCTAGGGTTAAAAATCCTAATTGCTTCTAAATTAATTTCGATGCTTAGACTCACAAATTCCACATAGCATAATTGTGTATTGGATGAACAAGTATATATATTGACAAAATATATGAACATATATACAATATATATATATATATATATATATATATATATTTGAAAAGAAAATATAAATATAGGGGGTTCATGCATCATGGGGAATGTTTTCATGCTTCCAGGTTTTTTCAAATATCTTAATTTATTTTAGAAGAACCTGATTGGTAAAAAATAATTAAAAGCCTTAGATTGTGTAGAAGAGAGCCCCCTCCTACGATCTTTCAATTCCTTAGCTTCAGGCAAGAGTGTGCTGATAACGTGTTGTAGGCCTACTTGACTGAATTGTATAAAGGACAGAGAGGGAGAGGGGTCGGCGACAACAGAGAAAGAAGATAGACGTGTAATTCTGAGGTGTGTGTTGTATCACCCCCTTATGCCTTTATTTATAGTAGTAGGATAGGAAGAATCCTTACCCTAGTAGGACTACATCTCTAATAGAAATTAAACTACTAAAGGGAATATACAAGATACTCCTAGATACACTAGGATTAACAAAATCACATTCCTATTGGACTGCAACATTATAATCCTTATTTCTCTCTTTAAGACTCTACGTATCCCACCAAAGTATTATGTAAAACTCTCAGATACATACAAATAGGCACTTACGTAAGACTCTAATTGTTTAGTTTCGACTCTATTTGTTTGATTGATGATTAATTTGATTGCTTGGTCAATTGCTTGATTGTTGATTAATTTGATAGTTTCGTTGATTGTTGATTAATTTGAAGTTGAAGAATGCTTGCTTGGTTGAGTAATATGATTGCTTGGTTAAACATGTTTGTGATGCTGGTTAAACTTGTTTGTGACTTGTGTACTTTTGATTGACAGGATATTTATTTTACAAAGTATTATTATACTTAATATATATTAAAAAAATTTAGGTCTATCCATGAAATGCCTTGCCTACGCCTTCGCCTTTTAAAACATTGAAGCTTGTACATCCTTCGTCTCATTCCTAGAGGTGTGGAGAAATTTGAGACCATCCCCTTGGGTGGCAAAGAAGAACCAATTGGAGGCCATCATAAATTGTGTTTGTTACTTTGTCAAATTTGAAATTCCATGCCTAAAATCTCTAATATTTCCCTTCAGCATCGTCATTTACAATTCCATGATCAAAGCACGTTCCTAATCTGAAACCCCATTTGTTGCTTTGTCGATTTATAACATGATGGGGTGCAAGAAAATGCCTTTTGCGACAAGTTTACTTACCCTTTTGTGTTGAAGGCTTGCGCATGTGAATCGGCTATAGACAAAGGGAGGGAGGTTCATGGTGTGGTTGTGAGAGTTGGGTTTATGGTGTAGTTGTGAGAGTTGGGTTTGATTTCAATAGGTTTTTGTGTAGTTCTTCGCTGAACTTGGTTTGTGAAAAAATTGAGAGTGTAAGGCAGGTGTTTGATGGATTCACAGTGAAGGATGTTGTTTTCTGGAATACTATGAAAATGAGTTATGCTTGAAACGGGATGGTTTTTTAAGCTTATGATGGTTTTGGGGAGATGGTGGAAGTGGGAGAGGTTAGACTGAATGAAGGTGCAACTTTGGCATTGATATCGACTTGCATATATAGTATCAGAAAACTTGAAATTTGGAAGAGAGATTCATGAGTTTTTAGGATATATGTGAGTTTTGGGTTGAGTGTGAAAGGGGGAGCTGCATTGGTTTATTTGTATGCAAATTTGGCTGTTTGGACTATTATGCATAGAGAGTGTTTGAGGGAAAGCCTAAGAAGAATGCTGTGGTGTGGAACACTTTGATAAGTGGCATTTCCTTTAACGGGCTTTCAAATGAAGCAATTGATCTTTTCAGGGAAATGTCTTGTTTGCATGCAAAGCCCTATAATTTCATGATTTTAGGTTTGTTGTCTGCTTGTGCTCAAATGGGTGCTGTTAATATGGGAAATTTGGGTTCGAATAGTCTGGGATATGTTTATTGGTACATCTTTGGTAGACCTGTATGCAAAATGTGGTTCTATTGAAGCAACAAGAGAAGTGTTTGATCAAAAGGATAAGAAAACTGTTGCGACATGGAACGCTATTCTTTCTGGATAGGCGTCATATGGGCAGGCTGGATCTGCAATGAAGCTTTCTGATGAGATGAGAAAATCAAGTGCCATCCTAGATACATCACCTTCCTTTCAATTTTACATGCTTGTGCACATGCTGGTTTGGTTGGGAAAGGTAAGCAATACTTTGATTTGATGGTGCAAAATTATAAGATAGCTCCTAAAGTTGAGCACCATGGCTGTATGGTTGATCTTCTTAGGCGCGCTGGATTTCTAAAGAAGCAAAGATGCTTATTGAGAGGATGGATGGTGAACCAAATGTAATTGTATGGGGATCACTGTTTAATGCTTGTAGCATTCATGGTGATATTAGGGTAGGAGAGTGGGCGGCTGACCATATATTTGACTTAGAAGCAATAGGCACGTACAAAAGCTCATCTCCACGTACAAAAGCTCATCACTGTTTACTGTAGTTCTCATTATATGTTTTGGATTAGCGTTTCTAACATTTTTGTACTTGTTCATGTATTGTTGCAACAGTGTTGCTGCCGAGGTCAGCATTGTGATTAATGAAAAACTTGAGAAGGACAGGTAACTAAAAGTCCATATATTTAGGCCAATTTAAGAAACTAATTAGGTGTACTGATTAGTTTCTGAGTTTTCTGTTTGTTTTGTTTATAAGTGTACTAGTTGGGTTTATTTTGCATTCTTCAATGGCCTGATAATATTTTTCCAGATCACTATCCAAAAGCTCAAAAGAGGTATGTGGACTGGAAACGAAAGAGGTTTATTTTGCAACCATTCCAATTGTTGTATCTATCAGGGATCATATGCAACCATTTAAATTGGAATTATGGTTTTGAATTGTGGGAATCAGAAGTCGAGGGACCAGATGTGGCAGGCTGGCAGCTCTGTTATACTGCATGGGTGGTGCAATCTTTCCTCATAATCCCATTACAGTGATTCTACGACTTGCAGTGTTTTACTCTCTTATTCCCATATTTGTTTTAAGGAGGGAGTGGTCGACTCTTCGGAGTCTTCCTTGGGAGTCCTCCGCTTCGACAGATTAACCTGCCAAAGATCGCACCTATCACAAGATATTACGGAGTTTGGTCCGTACCCCGTTAGCACTAATGTCTGCCTAGCATAGATTGCAACCTCGCTTCCCGGCTGCCTGCATGGGTCTCTCTTATAAATAGTCAAGTTAAATAAGAAGATCAGTTATCACTATTTTCTACTGAAACTCCCTCTTATTCGGTTTCTCTCAAACTATTTTTTACTCAGGCATCGAAGGTCCTTTGGCAAACACCCTTCCCTTTTGGCGAAAATTTGCATTCACAAAACCAGTTATGTGTATCTTGTATGAAGCAGTTGTTTTATGATTCACTTGCATTTTTACTAAGAATTGGTTCCAAAAGCACTCTTACCAAAAACGCTTTCAATCATTTTAAAAACGTTTTCTTACAAAATTTATGGAACAGCTGCTGCATATTTTAGCTATGTAACTCCTGTGAAACCTTGGATATGATTCTAACACACAAAAAAACAGAGAGGGGAAGGAAGAGACACGGTTGACGAGTAAGGGATTTTATCTATTTATTCTTTTATGTAAATGATTGAGGCATTGTGTGTCACATTCGTCGGCAAACTGTATCAAGAAAAATATAAAAGAAAATCCGTAGACACTTGTACAAGAATATCGAATCATGCCTGCAAACGTGCTCTTAAATTTATAAGTTAAATAAAAAAACAAAGCAATCTTAAATTTATAAGTTAGATAAAAAATAAAAATAAAATAAAATAAACCAAGGCAACACCTGCTGCTTTTCAATGTTCTGACTTAATTACCCTTTCTTTCATTTTCTTATACCTTGACATGATTAACGTATCTAATCCCTTGGACATTTCAACCAGAATATCAAGGGCATCTGAGAATGCATGATTGTGGTGGTTTGACCATAAAATAATATGCCAAATAATTTAAATGCCTTAAAAGATAATCTATGTCGACATAAAGGCATGAACATTTGACCTAATACGTCTGTCTTTTTCATTATCTGCAAATTCTCTTCGTCATTGTTACAAATTCAGTTGACTTTTCTGTACAATTTACGAGATGAGATGCTTAGATGCCCAAACGACTTCAAAGCATACGTGGGATCTATGGAGACGATGTAGATGCTTATAGTTTTTTTTTTTTTTTTTTTTTTTAAACAAACGATATTATCTATTCTAAATAGTCGGGAGAGTAGGCTAAGCCTCATAATGGGCTAGCAATTATGTGGTTCAAATTCGCATTTGACGAGAATCGAACATAAGACCTCTCACTTACGAGCAAAGTTCTAAAAAATGATAGTCAGGCGGCGGGCTAGAACCTAACGCCTAGGCAGATTTTGATAAATTTCTTGTATATCTTGTAAATAAATGCATATTGACACTTACAAAAAAATTATACTTGTATGAAATCCATGGATAAGATAATAAAAGAACGATAAAATGCAAAAAGAGTATCCAACAAGTCCAAAATTTAAAAACACATTAAGCATATATGTCATATAACCATAGTAAGGAGTATTGTAGGATGACATATGTACAACAAGTTCACAATTTACAACAACATAAAATGGAAAATAGGAGGAAAATAAGGAAATTAGTAATGTAAGATACTTATCTTTAGCATCCCGGAATTTAAGTTGATACACAACACACCTATTCTATAAAATTAACAAAATTTCAAGGTATGATTAGAAATTAGACTTTAAACAAATTTCACAAAAAAAAAAAAAAAAAAAAAAACCACCCAACCACCTAGTACCGTCTGCCCCGCCTAGAGCCACCCCGATTTTTCCAGCCGTTTTACACAAAATCGCATCGGTTCCAAGGCACCTAGCACCTAGGGTGTTTTTTAGAACACTGCTTACAAGTGAAGAGGAATATCAGTACACCGTAGTCTAATTGACGTACTTGTAGTTTATTTGTAATCTTTCAGTCATTTGTTTAGTGGCTTATGCCTAAGAGATCAACAAGTATAATTCATTGCTTCTTTAGAGGGAAATCTTAACGCCCAAGTTATTGCCCCCTTAACCTCCACCACATTACACACTAGTAGAAAAAGGGGCAGAGGCCACACATATTTTTGCCACGGTAGGACTCTTTTAGAAAACTTAAAGCTACTTTTTTTATTTTAGTTTTTAAAATTTGGGTTTTAATATTCACTTTTTTTATTAAAAAATAAAAATAGTTACCATACAATTTTTTATTTTTTATTTTCAAAACATGGAACTTAAAATTAAAAATAAAGTGATTAACAAACGACGTCTTAGTATTTATAATAATTATTTATTAGGACAAATGAGATCAGGATTTTATTATACAAATGAGATCAGTATTTATAATAATTATTTGTTAGGTCTTAAATTAAATTCGATAAGGATCCATTTGATCCAAATCCAATGCTAATCGGATATGGATCAACAAATCAAATTCAATGATCCGAATAAGTACGAAATTCATTAATCCAATTATAAATGAATTTATATATAGATAAAGGCTCGATTAGATTCGGATAAACAATGTTGACTTCGTTTATTTGGCTTTCTTTTCTTCTTTATAATTTTTTTTTTTTGAACAAACAGTATTATCTACGGGAAAGGGATGGGCTTAGCCTCACGATGGCTAACAATAATGTGGTTCAAGTTTCACATTTTGCGAGAATCGAAATTAAATCTCTCACTTACAAATAAATAAAAAATATCACTAAACCGTTGTAGTAAGTGATCTTTTCTTCTTTATGATTAATCAAACCTTAATAATCCAAGATAGGATGGAGCTAACAATTGCCACAATCATTCAAAGCCCGACTGATGGATTCAATTACACACTCTTCATAGGTGTTTATTTGACTCCTAATAACTTTTTCGAGACCTTAGATTTGCTTGATATAAACCTGTCGGTTAATATTTACCTCTCATCCACAGATTTCATACAGAAAGGGATTAGGGATTCCGTTTCAACATGCATTACCACTTAGCCCTATGGCTTATGGGTGGATGATGTTTGATAGGAGTATATTTATGTGACTTTGTTTTCTTATTTCTTTGCATTTACTTAGTTAATTTCCATTTATTATAATAATTTAAGTTATTTTTGTATTATTATAGGTCCAGTTGGTAAAGAGGACAATAAATCGTCAAATCGAGTAATTTGGAGCAGTTTTGGACTTGGATTGGATAGCAGGCGTGGATAGCATATTGGCTAGACGTTTTGGTGTTTAAAAGGTGTTAAATATGTGCTAAAATCTAGAGAAATTAAAGTTGAGGCTTGGAAGACAAAGAATTACAGAAAGATGAATCCAAGTTGGAGAGAAGTTTAGTGACTTGTTTTGAAGTCCAAATAAAGAATCAAAGATGAATTAGGCTTGTTAAAAGACTAGGAACATAATGGGAAAGTAATTGGGATATCTAGCCTAATTTGGAGGTACCAAATAAGGCAAAAATGTGCAAAATAAAGGCTAAGTTGCTGGGATCACTTTGGAATATCTTGCACCCTCTTTTACCCCATAAAAACTTATCTTTTAGCTACTTTTACTTGCCCTTTTTATTATGGACGAATTATACAATTTTGATTCCTATTTTTCCTCTCTTTTCATTCACTCTAAAGACAACCCTAGCCGTGCCCTATATATATATATATATGAAGTGTTCTGCAACGTTGAAAGGGGTGCCATGCCGACCATTCATCCATTGAAGTCGCTGAAATTTTTAGAGTTCTTTCTCTCTTTGTTTTAAATTTCAACGTTTATTTTAGATTGTTTTTTCAGTTATGATGAACATATGTAACTAAGTTTCTTTTTAGCTAAAGACAAATTCGAAGCTATGATTATATGTTTTATATAAATTGATTACATTCAGTTATTGTTTCATAAAACAGAATGTGATTTACTTATCTACTTTATAGAAAACTTATTCTTGTATGTTTATTAAGGATGCATACTTAGTTTTCATGTAGGGATTTGATGCTAGAATATAAGGGAATTTCACCTAATCATTATGAACTTATATTGGTAAGTAGTAAAAGTCACTAGTCATGTTGAATTAAGTAAATCCTTGGCAGGAGTATCATGTTTTTCATAGTTACAAATGTTTTGCCAATGCTTATGATTTTCACAAAACTTAATGATCTTCGAGATGTATCTATATCATGCTTTTCATAGTTAGGGAACTTGAGAAGAATAATTTGGTTGCGTCGCTGAGTCTAATTCAATGAACTTAGGAAAATTTGAGAGTTAATTAATGTTGTACACAGCTAATTAGGGGCATTGTCATTCATGGTTTATAGGAAGAATAACTAGAAATCAATTTGTATGCATATGATTCATTTGTGGAGAAGAATCCTTTAGCTATCCTTTCATCCATATTTCATTCACAACTTAATTTACTTGCTACCATTTACTTTTGTTTTTATTAAATTCGTCCAAAATTCGCCCAGTCATTGTTTTGTTGTTAGTTTAACTTACTTTTTAGTTTTATAAATTTAATTTATGTTGATTAGCATCCCTTCTAATCCCCGGAATAGAATGATCCTTACTTGTACCACGATTGCATAATTTATAGGGTTTGACTTGTGTGTTAGTTTCTACCACTATATAGAAACTCAAGAATATTGAGAGAATTTGTCGTACTGAATATTCCTCTTCATTTCATTGCACACTTTAATTACAATGTTTCTTTGGTATACATAGCTTTGTACCAATCATGACAATTACAGAAATATCCTTAATAAATTAACTAATTACAAGATCAATCTAACAAACTAATTTTAACAGTTACATAATCAAACTAACTTTTGTCTCTTTAGGTTCCTCTAAAACCGCCTACTATACTTAATAGAGAGATACACCAAATCACTATTAAAACAAATTATTCTCCTACCATAATAAGTCTCCTCAAATAGATATTATATAATTGGTTAATCAGAGTTAAGACTTTGTTATTCTATTCACATTGAGTCGCAATATCACTTGAATATTGAGTCACTTAAATAATAAGTTGCTTGATAATCAAGTGGCTTAATTGACAAGTCATCAATACTCACAACAATTCTTACAACATATTCCGTTTGCATTCTAGAATCCCATTGAATCTAAGATATAATTTTTAGTCTACAATGTATTCTATAAAGATTGGACTGTTCGCTTAATAAAACGATACGTGAGCTGAGTTTAGAATGTTGATAGTTAATTTTGAAGTTCGTTATCAGACTGACAACAATCAACCAGCCACATGGCCAACTTAGCAAACCCATTGCTACTGAGTGATAGCATGCATTACAGATAAGACATCTTTAGAGCAGTTCCACCGTGGGCCCGGTGGATTGGTGATAGAACAGGGCCAGATAGCCCGGCCAACTTGCCCTAGCATGTGCCAGCCTAAGGGAAAGGCCTGGTACGAGTTGCCAGCCCGAGAGCCCGAAGGCAAATTGACGCAAGGCTGACATCGCCCAGACGTCAGCCATTTTTTTTATTTTTTTTCTATCAAGCACGTGGGCTTCAAGCGTGCGTTGGCACGCGTCATCCAACAGGATTTCAGAAGTTGGGACCCATAGCGCAGTCTGAAAATGTTACAGTTGGGAAGCCACGTGGCTTCCCCTCGACTGTTGGATTTCAACGGCAACAATTTGTGGATCGTTGGATTTCCAACGGTAACAAAAATTTAAAAACCTTATTTTATTTCAACCGTTGGATCTGAGATCAACGGTCTATGTTATTCGCCTTTATAAATTAAAAAAAAAAAAACAGTTTAAAATTCTAAAATGTTACCATTGTACCATGTGGCACAATCTAAAGTGTTGGAATTCAATTTCTTTTAATCCATCGGTAGAGATTAATTAGATGAATAAAAATTAAAAAAAATGTAAAAAATTAATAAAAATCCGAAAAAAAAAAATTTGAAAAATTAAAAAACAAAATTGATTTTACTTTTCTTTAAATACCTTCTCATTATCTTTTACCTTACACCACAATTTCATATTTTCTCAACTACTTTCAACCACATTCCTATCTTTCTCTCAAAGTTTCAATCCAATTTTTTTCCAACAAAATGACAATTGATGCAGGTATGAATTGGACGCTTTTTGAAGATGTTGCGTTGTGTACTAGCTAGGTTGAAGTTACTTATGATTCTCTTACGGGTAATGAGATGGAGTTGCAAAAATTGTGGAGTCAAGAAAACTGGTGAGAAATGTTCAGTATATCGTTGAATGAGCCTTTCATTATAACGTCCATCCCTTTCTAATGGCTTGTGTTGCACAGGTTCTTCGATGGTGTCATAAGCACAATATATTAGTGTTCTGGAATTGTTCATCATGTTTGGCTCATATTCATCAACGGCATCATAATCGTACTCATCTTCCACAATCATGTTGTGAAGAATGATGCAAGTCATCATGATGGATCAAAACGACTCTACATCAAACATTCTGGCAGCATCCCTAACAATCGCCCATCGAGCTTGGAGGATACCAAAACAACGCTCCACATCCTTCCTGCACCCCTCTTAATAACTTGCAAAGTGTTTTTCCTTTGCACTTCGCAAACGTGGCACTATTTTGACAAACGATGACCACCTTAGGTAAATGTCGTCTGCTAGGTAGTATGGCCCGTCGTACTTATGTCTGTTGACCCAGTCGTGACTTTTGGTGCCTTTCCTTGCAGGACATCGTTGAACACTAGGGATTGGGTAAGGACATTGAGGTTACTTTGAGCTCCCGAAACCCTGAAAAATGCGTGCCAAATTCATGTATCAAAAGATGTCACCGCCTCCAAAATGATACTTTTTGCTCATTTTTTGTCCCCATAAGCTCCTTGCCATTGACACACCCCGACCGAGATCAGGGCATGCTGGCCGTCACTCGAAGGTGACGTAGCCATGTGCGCGTGCGGAAGCTAATAAGAAGGTAATATAAAAGTACTAATAATTAAAAACCTAATAGCATACAAAGTACTAGTGTATGTGAGACACAATTCAGAGCAAGTCTACAGCAGTTGAAAAGGAAAGATACGACATATAATTACACCCGAATGTGACCCTACAATTGTGAGTGTCTGTCAGAAATGCCGGGACGCCCTCTGGGATAAACCACCGAACTTGCTAGACCACTAGAACCTGGAGGGGCGCAAAACAAAAGCGTGAGTGGGCAAAAACAAAGTTTTTTGAAAACTCTTTAGCAAAATACATTCTAACCCCTCGCCGTAAAACCTGTATACTTCCCAGAAAATGAACATATATACGTATGTATAGATATGTCAATCATGCTCCACCATATGCCATTCATGCTCACAATATGCCATTCATGCTTGAGAATATGCCACAACAGAATATCATAATCAAATATAAATGCTCAAGCGTAATTCACATCAATAACATATAATCTGGCAGCCGGGAGTCACCTAACGTGACCTGTACGGCTGCATCTAGAGCTCCACTCTCAACTCAATAACTGAATCTGCACATAAGTCGGAACCACCTAACGTGGTCTGTACGACAGGCTGGGTGTAATATATATATGTATGCTCTAGTGCTATGATCACGTGAAGCTGTGCGATAATCGCGGGTCACCTACAAGTCGGAACCACCTAATGTGGTCTGTACGACAGGCTTGCACCTATCTTGGATCCAAGGCGAGCATGCGGTGCTGGTGAACATACACGTGAAGGCTGTGCCCTGGCCTCGGGCGGGAGCACTAACACCGGGGGTGCAGATTATGAGCTCTCTAAACATCTCAAACTACTATTGCATAACAACATGAATACCGCTTACCTGGCACTTACCTGTGCGTCCACAGCACCAAATACACATATATATATGTATGCCACTACTAATACATGCAATGATGCGTAAACAACATTTATATGATGCATGGCATAAAACAAATAACCTTTTCTATTTAATTTCTGGGAATTAATATGTATATAGGTATATACGGAAAACAAAAGCCCACTCACTGGTAATTAGAAGGGTTGTAGCCCCCCTGCCTCGAGTGTGAACGCTCGTCCTCGGAAAACGAATCACCTAAACGCGACAAAGTTACGGAAACGTTAATTTAAAAGTACCTAAGCAACTTCTCGTAATAACTTCTCATACATTGCTCAAATTGGACAAATGAATATACCAACGTGATCTACACAACCTCAGGATCACACCTATATTTTTAGAAAAAAATTTGGACCACGCACGCGCCCCCACGCGCCTGAACAGGCACGGACCTACGCGCCACCCACGCGCGGCCACGTGCACTGCACACTGACGGTGTCAACAGACGCCGTCAGGAATATTCCGTCAACTAACGGAATATTCCGTTAAATCTAACCAGATTCCATCACTGCCGTTAGGAATATTCCGTTAGACTTAACGGAATATTCCCCTTTCTTCTCCGACGAGCCTCCGGCGCCGGCGACGGCGCCGGAAAACTGGGTAATTTTCAAACTAAGTTTTCTCCTTCGTTTTTCAACCAAATTTCACGTTCTTTATACCAAAATGAAGCTTAGAACTAGTAGAACAACGTTAGACTAGTTTTAAGGCCTAAAAATCACACGATCATACCTGCAACAACGATCCAAGTTCGGCCAACTTCGAACCTAGCCTTCCCGACGTCCAAATTCGTCCAACGAACTACTCCGAGGCTTCTTGGGACCTCACAAACACAACTACAAGCTTAGAAATTCCAAAAACACACTAGTTTAGGTTTGCATGAACAGTACATAATTCGGCCATTGTTGAAACGACGTGAAAACGTTAGATTTCTTACCTGGAATTGGTATGGTTGTGCTCCTCACAACCTCACGAGTTCAATGGTATAATTGGTTTCTTGTTTGGTGAAGATTTGATTAGGTTTGTGTGTAGTCCGTCTGTTTGTATGAAGAAGAAGAGGAAATGGAGCTCGGAGAGAGAGAGAGAGAGAGAGAGAGACTGAGAGACAGAGTGACAGAAAGTGAGGGAAAAAGGGAGGGAATCCCAGGAGAAAAAGAAAGGGTATGAGTGTGGGTGGTCCTACACACCACACCATACAACACAAAATTACCCGTAAGTTTAACGAACTAGGGGGTAAAATCGTAAATTCACACGTACGTTAAAATGAAATTTGGGACGGGATGTTACAGCCATGCACTTGGGTAGTTTTTCCAGTCCAGTGCATACCGTTGATGCTTCCAATCATCGCAGGAAAACCTCGCATCTCACTCTTCTTCCGAAGCCTTTGTAAGTCCATGTCAGTAGATCTCCGAAGGTACTCTGCGGTGTAGATAGATTTGATTGCTCTGCAAAACCTCATCAGGGACTCAAGAATGGTTAATTTCCCCATCCTCGCTATCTCATCCACTTGGTTTGTAGATGCTCCTGTGGACATCGAAATTTCGGTGAAATGAATGTTGACCAATAATTAAAATTTCAACGCTCACGTGTCACATAAATTTTACATGTAGCGTGTGACTCAACGAAAAATCGAAATAAATTGGAAAAGTCATCAAATAGGACACGTGTCATTACCTGGCAGAAATGATTTATTTCATCTGATTATTTAAATCCAAAAATCAAGTTTTGGAATTCTATAAATAGGAAGCCAAGGCATTCATTTTGGGAGAAGGAAGAAGAGAAAGAAAGAAGGGAATTTACATCACACCAAAACCTTGAAGCCTTGAAACTCTAAAGCTCTCAAGCAAAATCCCGAAGGATCAAGAAAACACTCTTCGTTCTTCGTCAAACCCTCCTTCAAGGTCAAGCCCCAACGGCCCTTGAAGAACTTCCGCCGACTCAAGATCAAGCCCCGACGACCCCTTGAAGAAAGTGTTCATCATCCGTTCGTCCTAAGATCAAGCCCCAACGGCCCTTTGGATCAACAACCTCAACAAATCCACACATCCAATCAGTCTTCAAGATTAGGCCCAAAAGCCCTTGAAGATCCGCTCGTCCATCAACCCTCAAGATCAAGCCCCGACGGCCTCTTGAAGAAATCCATACACTCAGTCTTCAAGATTAGGCCCAAAAGCCCTTGAAGATCCGCTCATCCATCAACCCTCAAGATCAAGCCCTGACGGCCCCCTTGAAGAAATCCATACACCCAGTCTTCAAGATCAAGCTCAAAAGCCCTCGAAGATCCGTTCATCAACTGTTCATCCCTAGATCAAGCCCCGACGGCCCTTTGGATCAACAGCTCATCCACAAACCTACACCCTACGAAGATAGAATCAGAGGATCAAATTACAAAGAGATTGTAACCCCAAAATCATTAAACATAAAATATATTTTGTACACGTATTCTTGTTTCTTGTTTCAGGAATTTTTCGTGTTTACAAATTTGGCACGTCCGGTGGGACATCTCTACCTCTCATCTCTATCCTCAAATCATCGAAAAACGCAAATGACATCAAGAAAGGATCAAGCTGTTCCTGCAATCAAAGCAAAGAACAAGAACATCATCGCCGCAAGTGGTGATATTTCGGGCATCATAACCCGAAGTAAGGCAAGAGCTCTTTTTGCCGCGGCTTCTGCCCCTGCATTGACTCTGTCAAAGGAACAAGAGCACCTGAAGTACGAGCCTGTGATCACCCTGGCCTCGCTAAAGGCATCAAGGGGGGAAGCCCGAGGAAATACTCAGAGTCCCTACTCTCCGACGCTGATTCGAGCGGTAGTACAACCATGCAAGTCATGACCACTGGAGCAACTTCAATCGAGGAGCAGCTAGCTCAGATGAATGAAGCAATCGCAAAGCTCACACGGACTGTGGAAGAGAAGGACTTGCAGATTGCCGCACTTGTCAACCAACTAGATGCGCTGCCCGACGTGAAAGTCGACCCAAATATTGGCCTATTAAAGAAAGAAGACGACGAAGAAGAGGAGCCACCAGTGGAGAAAGTTGAAGAGAAGCTGAAGCTAGACCAATCAACGGCATTCATGGGATCTCTCTCTATCCAGCAGCTACAGGAGATGATCGCAAGCACTGTCAAGACACAGTACGAAGGAAGCTCGCATGACTCCGTACTGTACTCAAAGCCTTACTCCAAGAAGATTGATGCTTTGAAGATGCCAAGGGGTTATCAGCCCCCAAAATTCATGCAGTTCGATGGAAAAGGCAACCCGAAGCAACATGTCGCCCATTTCATTGAAACTTGCAACAATGCTGGGACAGAGGGAGACTACCTCGTCAAACAGTTCGTGCGTTCGCTGAAAAGTAACGCTTTTGACTGGTACACTGACCTCGAACCTGAGTCTATCAACAGTTGGGACCAGCTAGAAAGGGAATTCCTCAACCGTTTCTACAGCACTCGTCGTACTGTAAGCATGCTAGAGCTGACCAGTACGAAACAGTGGAGAGATGAACCTGTCGTCAACTACATAAATAGATGGCGCTCCTTAAGTCTGGATTGCAAAGATCGGCTTTCTGAAACCTCTGCCATTGAGATGTGCGTTCAAGGCATGCACTGGGGGTTACATTACATCCTCCAAGGCATAAAACCAAGAACATTCGAAGAGCTAGCAACTCGTTCCCACGACATGGAGCTGAGTATCGCTAATCATGGGAAAAAGGAGCCAATTACTAACTTCAATAAGGAGAAAGTATTCGCCCCAAATGTAGACAAGACCGGGAAGAAGCCCGCTAAGGAAGCTTTCACCGTCAACACTACCCCCATCAAGACCTCTTCAGCGCCCATCAAGACCTCCTCAGCGCCCATCAAGATCTCCTCCAAGAAGAAAGCGAAGGAGATAAAGACAAGTGAGCCTTCTCGCACCCAAGACAGATACAAGAGCACCTTGAGAGAGTTGGAACAGAAAACGTACCCTTTTCCTGACTCTGACATGGCTGCCATGTTAGATGACTTGCTGGAAAAAAAGGTGATTGAGCTACCCGAATGCAAGCATCCTGAAGAAATGAATCGCACAAACGATCCTAGGTACTGCAAGTACCATCGTATTGTGAGCCATCCTGTTGGCAAGTGCTTCGTTCTCAAAGAACTCATCATGAAGCTAGCACAACAAGGGCAAATTGAGCTCGACCTTGAGGACACGGCCGCAACGCATACCACTACAATTGCGTTTGGATCGTTTAATCCTGTGCCTCTCCAAATGACACCTGACCGTTCCCGTGAATGCTTAAGTTGCACGGCACCTCCTACACAACCATCACTGGAGAGAAGCGACCAAGATACACATGCTGATGATGAAGAAGGATGGATATTGGTAACCTACAAAAAGACAAGGAAACCAAGACCACAAGTCATACAGCCAAAGGTGGAACAAAGAAGAAATCACCACGACCGCAACAATGCGAAGCCTAAAAGAAACATAAAGCATAATAAAACAACATATGCTAGGGAACCTATGGAGCAGGAGCCACGCATTCCCGTTTCCTTGCGTGAGTACTTCCCGAATGACTTTTTCCAACAGTGCACTACCGTGGCCTGTCACATGGTTGAAGTAGAAATAAAAGAGCCCTCAAAAGGCAAAGCTATCGCCACTGAGGTAGAAAAGACCCTTACACCTGGAGAAGGTCTGCCAACACACTTTAGCATCGAGGAAGCGCTACCATTGCCAAAAAAGATGCGAAGAGCACTAGCAGCAGTCTTGGCAGGTCCCGACGACCACGAAGTGCAAGAAAGTAACGACGAAGGCTCGAAGCTTCAGCCACATGAATGTGCCACATGTTGTGCCACCCATGACGTAATTAACTTCACTGACGAAGACCTACTGTTGGGATCAAAGCCTCACAACCGTCCTCTCTTCGTCTCCGGGTACATAAAGGAATACAAAGTCAACCGCATGCTTGTGGATGGTGGGTCGGCCATAAAAATCATGCCAAAATCAACAATGACCATAATCGGCATCAAGGTGAATGAACTATCCCTGAGCCGTCTGCTGATCCAGGGTTTTAACCAAGGAGGACAAAGGGCGATAGGCATGATCCGAGTAGAGATGACCATGGGAGAGCTCAAATCAAGCACGATATTCCACGTGATTGATGCAAGAACTTCCTATAGCTTGCTCTTAGGAAGACCTTGGATCCACGCAAATGGGGTAGTGCCGTCCACCCTTCACCAATGCCTAAAATTTTACCGAGAAGGAGTGAAGGTGATCCAAGGTGATACCAAGCCATTCACCGAAGCCGAATCACACTTTGCAGATGCCAAGTTCTACATGGATGAAGAGACGGTACCCGAAGCCCTTCCGGAAGAGATCAAATCCACGGGCAGAGCAGCACCTAAAAAGCAGGAGTGGCAAGCCATGCCTAAAAAACAAAAAGAGCAGGCCGGGCCATCTTCAAGCAAAGATGATGACGAGTTTGCTAAACCTGCAACGACCAAAGGGAGTAGGATGCCGTCAGAAGGACCGAACGCACCCATATTCCGGTATATCCCGATGTCAAGAAGAAAGAATGGTCAATCTCCATTCGAAACTAGAAAAGCCGACACACAGTGGCACACGGATAACGTGAAGTTGCTCAAGACGAATGCAGTTTTGCCTCTGACACAGCTAGGGGGTGCTAAGGCCGCAAGACTACCACAAGGCTTCATAAAAGCTCTACCAAAGAAGGTGGAATCAAGCTTTCTTCCAACCAAGAGGACCGAGGAAGGTTTCGACCCTAACGCCTACAAACTCATGTCAAAGGCCGGGTACGACTTCGCTTCTTCTGCGGTGGCTGGAAAGAAGGTTTCAAACACTGTCAATGATGAAGAACGTAACCTCACCAAAACTCAAAAGAAGTTGAAGGAGCATGGTTACGGAGTTGACAACAACAAAGCCGGACTTGGTTTCACACCAAATGCACCTGTGATGATTTCAAGCCAAGCAAAAAACACTAGCACTCAATATGTCAGCATGAGCATTGAACAACACCAAGAAGAGCCTAAACCCTCCCCTCGGACGTCGGTCTTCGATAGGATGAGCCAGTCAAGCTCCAGAACTTCAGTGCTTAATCGCATTGGTGGTCAAGACTGAACCTCTGTCTTCAAGAGGCTTAACGCGCCGACATCCCAAAGCTCTGTTTTTGAAAGGTTGTTAAAGCCTAAGAAACAAAGCAACACAATTATCTCTCCTCTGCGACGATCAGCTTCAGAAAGGTTTGAAGATAATGGGAAGCCTTTTGGAAAAAGGAAGACAACACCAAAGGAAGAAAAGCTCAATGGGTTAGGAGAAAAGGACGACGTTCGAAGCTTGATTCCTTCAAGGATGAAGCGCCAAGCAATCCTAGAGGTTGACACAAAAGGACCACTAAAGGTAAGGAGGCGCATCATCGTCCACACTGGCAAATCTTCATGCCAACAAACCCAAGAGAACGGCACTGAAGATGAAATCCCTAATAAAGATGTCACTTCTGGCTCTTTCGACTCAAAGTCTTCACCTCAACCGCTGAGGGCATGCTCCAAAACCATGTCAGTCAAGTCAAGTGAAGATGAAGGATGGATTCATGTCACTCCGAATAAGCTGCACGAGAAACATATGTCTTGTCCACAAGTTCACCAATCGGAAAGGGGGCAAAGCAGCTACTGTCAACCTTCAAAGTTACATGAAAATGTTGAGGATGATGAAATTACAACACAAAGATCGTTCATGCGGGATCTTTTCTTCCTCGAAGATGTCTTCAATTTCTCGATCAAGGCTCCTTGTTATGAAGATTGTGAGGAATGCATTTCGAAGTTCGCTTCGAAGAAATTGGACAAGCAGCAACCATCTTGTCCACAAGTTTATCAGTCGAAAAGGGGGCAAAACAGCTCCTGTCAACCACCAGAACAATGTGAAAGTGTTGGAGATAATGAAATTTCGACACAAAGATCGTCCATCCCCATCACAATGTGCGACCTCTTCCCAGAAGACTTCTTCAATTACCCGGTCAAGGCTCCTTCCTATGAAGATTGCGAGGAACGCCTCTCCCAGAACACCAGACAATCCTTATGCCGACAAGCTCGAGAAGACAGCACCGAAGAGGAGATCCAAGATGTTTTCCACGTCACGGTTCAAGAAGGTAAAGAAGACGAAATCCCCGAGGAAGATGTCACTGCTGCACCACCACAGCTCGAAGATGGGGGGCAAGCCACAATCGATGATCTCAAGGAACTCAACTTAGGTACAAGCAAGGAACCAAAGCCTATCTTCGTAAGTGCATTATTAAGTACAGACGAGATAGAGGAGTATTATCAGCTGTTGTTAGAGTACAAAGACGTCTTTGCCTGGACCTACAAAGAAATGCCCGGCCTGGACCCTATCATCGCTGTTCATCATCTTGCGGTCAGGCCTGGAACACGGCCGATAAAGCAAACTCAAAGACGCTATCGATCTGAGCTTATCCCACAAATCGAGGTCGAGATCGACAAGCTAATCGAAGCAGGCTTTATTCGAGAAGTGCAATACCCCAAGTGGATCTCCAACATCGTCATTGTCCTTAAAAAATCAGGACAAATACGTGTTTGCGTAGACTTCCGGGACCTCAACGATGCTTGCCCAAAGGATGACTTCCCCTTGCCAATCATTGAAATCATGGTGGATGCAACCACTGGCCATGAGGCATTATCATTCATGGATGGCTCTTCTGGGTACAATCAAATTCGCATGGCCCTCGAAGACGAGGAACTAACAGCCTTTCGTACTCCAAAAGGTATCTACTGCTACAAGGTAATGCCCTTTGGTCTAAAGAACGCTGGAGCTACGTATCAACGCGCAATGCAGAAAATCTTCAATGACATGCTACACAAAAACGTAGAATGTTACGTAGATGATGTGGTGGTTAAGACGAAGAAAAGATCAGAACACTTGAAGGATCTGCAAATAGTGTTCGAAAGGCTGCGAAAATACAACCTCAAGATGAACCCGTTAAAGTGTGCGTTTGGCGTCACCTCTGGAAAATTCCTCGGCTTCATCGTCAAGCACCGTGGTATTGAAGTAGACCAATCAAAGATCAAGGCCATTCAAAGCATGCTCGAGCCAAGAAACCTGCACGAGCTGAAAAGTCTACAAGGACGGCTAGCCTTCATCAGACGCTTCATCTCCAACCTCGCAGGGCGTTGTCAACCATTTAGTCGCCTTATGAAGAAAGATGTTCCATTCGTATGGGACAAAGCATGCCATAATGCTTTTGAAAGCATAAAGAAATATTTGTCAAGTCCACCTGTCCTGAGGGCACCTGTGCCCGGGAAACCACTCATATTGTATATTGCTGCTCAGGAAAGTTCAATCGGAGCACTCTTGGCGCAAGAGAATGAATCCCAAAGAGAAGGAGCACTTTACTACCTCAGTCGAACTCTCACCGGCGCTGAGTTGAACTATTCCCCAATAGAAAAGATATGCCTCGCTTTGGTGTTTGCCATTCAGAAACTCAGACATTACATGCATGCTTACACCATCCACTTGGTTGCTAAAGCCGACCCTGTCAAATACGTTATGACTAAGCCAGTCTTGACAAGGCGACTCGCTAAATGGGCTTTGCTTCTTAATCAATATGAGATCATCTACGTCCCAGCTAAAGCCGTCAAGGGACAAGCGCTAGCAGAGTTCCTTGCCGATCATCCAATCCCGGCTGATTGGAAAATCTCAGATGACTTGCCTGACGAGGAGGTGTTCTACATCGACATCTTCCCGACATGGACGATGTTCTTCGACGGATCCGCACGAGCAGACGGAGCAGGGGCAGGAGTAGTATTCATGTCACCACAAAGGCACATACTACCTTACTCCTTCCAATTGAATGAGCTATGCTCCAACAATGTTGCTGAGTACCAAGCATTAATCATCGGGCTCCAAATGGCGATCAACATGGAAATCACAGCTCTTGAGGTATATGGCGATTCCAAGCTCATAATCAATCAACTCTTAACTGAATATGAGGTGAGGAAAGATGATCTCGTCCCATACTTCCGGCTAGCGACCCAACTGCTACAAAGGTTCGAAGCTGTGACACTAGAACATGTGCCAAGAAAGGAAAATCAAATGGCAGACGCTCTCGCCAATCTAGCCTCAAGTATGACACTAGGAAAAGATGAAGTTGCAGACGTGCCAGTTTGCCAAAGATGGGTGATTCCTCTCGTTATTGAAATGTCACTAGATGATACAAGTGTCATCTCAGTACTTCCAGTCGATGCTGAAGAGTGGAGACAGCCGCTGATCGACTACTTAGAGCACGGAAAGCTTCCAGATGATCTTAGACACCGTTCCGAAATACGTCGACGAGCACCTCGCTTCCTTTACTACAAAGGAACACTCTACCGACGCTCTTTTGAAGGACTGCTCCTGAGATGCCTAGGTGAGGAAGAAGTTAATCAAGCCATGGAAGAAGCACATTCAGGTATGTGTGGGGCACATCAATCTGGACCAAAGCTACATTTCCAGCTTAAAAGAATGGGTTACTACTGGCCGAGCATGGTGAAGGACTACCTGGAACACGCCAAAAGGTGCCAAGCCTGCCAATTCCACGCCAACTTCATACATCAACCGCCTGAACCATTACACCCTACAGTTGCTTCATGGCCGTTCGACGCATGGGGATTGGACGTTGTAGGACCAATTACGCCAAAGTCATCTGCAGGGGAAGCTTACATCCTAGCTGCAACAGATTACTTCTCCAAGTGGGCTGAAGCCATACCTTTAAGGGAAGTAAAAAAGGAAAATGTTGTTCGTTTCATCAAGGAGCATATCATCCACCGATATGGGGTGCCTCGCTACATTATCACGGACAATGGAAAGCAGTTTTCCAACCGACTCGTGGACGAGCTTTGCGACAAATACAAGTTCAAGCAGCACAAGTCTTCCATGTATCATGCTCCGGCCAACGGCCTCGCAGAAGCATTCAACAAGACGCTGTGCAACCTCTTGAAAAAGGTAATCGGCCGAACAAAGAGAGACTGGCATGAAAGAATAAGTGAAGCACTTTGGGCATATAGGACTACACATAGGACTCCTACCCAAGCTACACCTTATTCTCTCGTATATGGCGCAGAAGCTGTTCTACCGCTTGAAAGTCAAATCCCCTCACTAAGGATGGCTATACAAGAAGGCTTGACTGATGAAGAAAATGCAAAGTTGCGCCTTCAGGAGTTGGAAGCGCTGGATGAGAGAAGGCTCGAAGCTCAACAACACTTGGAATGCTACCAAGCACGGTTAGCCAAGGCATTCAACAAGAAAGTCCGCCCAAGGTCTTTCCAAGCCGGAGATCTCGTGCTGGCATTGCGTAGGCCTATCATTACAACCCATAAGACAAAAAGCAAGTTCACATCAAAATGGGATGGACCCTACGTAATACAAGAGATTTACACCAATGGCGCCTACTTAATCACGGCAGAAGACGGGTTGAAGATCGGCCCCATCAACGGCAGATTTTTGAAGCGCTACTACCCCTAAAGCAAACGCGCCACGCTCCTGGCCCGCAAGAGCATAAACTGTGTACGGCAAAATCATCATCAAAACCATCACTCATTTGAACTACGTTATGACTTGATCTCTTCTTTGGAAGAGTACGTAGGCAACTTGAAACTTCAAAACTTCAAGTACAGTCACATCAAAATAAATAAATAAATGTTTCAATAAAGAAAGTCAATTTTATACATATGTTACTATATATATATTCTCTATTCAAAAAAAAAAAAAAAAAATGCAATTTTCTTTGTATAAAAAAAAAATTAAATTATAGTTTCTTCCCAATTACAAAAAAAAAAAAAAAAAAAAAATGCAAAAAAAAAAATATATATATATATATATATATATATATATATGTATGTGTATATATATATATTCTCGGCCCAAACAACTGGAATGGCCTCTTGGAGGCCTCTTGGACCCTCTAAACCTTAAGGCCCGTGACAAAATATCCACCAAATCAAATGGAGTGCACCACAGCTCAAGGCCTCAAGAATTCAGAAAGAGAGCTTATTCTCACCACTGTCTTCATCAAGCTCCCTCCACGTTGGCGCAATCAATCTCGCCAACACAACATCATCATCAGCCGCATCAGTCTCTCTCTTCGATCCCCATCCGCACACAAGCCCCAGCTAAGGAACACGACCCAATAGCTAGGCCCACATGTTGCACACCAAGTTCCAAATCCCTGCTCGCTGATCCTCTACTTCAACAACTCCATCTTCTTCGTCTCGGCTGTTGACATCGACAAGCTTCTCCAGCACGGCGATTCGTCGAACACTAGCAGCTACCGATTCGATATCTGGCATCAAGCCCATCAGAGCATCGTGCAAGTCGAGAATCTTGAAGAGCTTCTCAGGCGACCTCCGGCTGATGCTGATGGTCTCGGCGAATACTTCCTCCCTCACCAAACGCCACGCCAAGATCTCCGTCATCGGCGCTGGCAACGTCGGCATGGCCATCACCCAGGCCCCACCGCATCCCAGATCGCTCGCCAAACACAATTCCAACCCCAAACCCGAAACCCAGCAGCCGGTCTCATTGGAAAGCGGACGCTCGCGGAGTTCCAAGCCCAGCAGCAGAACCTGTTCCAGTTTCAGCTGCAGAACCCACATCTGTTGCAAAAAGCAGCAACCCGCTATTGCTGCCAAGGTCCCGAAAAGCGCCCCAGTTTCCTCCAAAGCTCTAATGCTGCTGCAATTGCACAGTCTATTCATCTTATTAAGAAACGTTTGCAGATGTTTTTACGGTGGCAGTGGAAGAAGCTGCTGGTTAGGTTGGATATGTTATCAGCGGAGGTGAATAAGCCAGTATCCGACGGAGAGGATTCGGAACTTCTCGATAATCGCGCATGTAGATCACGGCAAGTCTACTCTCGCCGACAGGCTTTTGGAGCTCACCGGGACTATCAAGAAAGGCCATGGCCAGCCCTAGTACCTCGACAAATTGCAGGTGGAGAGAGAAAGGGGAATTACTGTTAAAGCACAGACAGCTACCATGTTCCACAACTACAAGCAGAGTCTTAAAAGTGCGAACGACAACAATGGAGACGGTGCTCAAGGAACAGCTGCTCCCTACCACTCTTCAAATTCTCGAAATCCGTGGAATAAAAAATCTGAAATCTTTGGAGGGAAAGGGACTTCAACACCTCACTTTTCTTCAAGAGCTCCAAATTGGGTGGTGTGATAGTCTCGAATTCCTGCCAAAAGAGGTTTTGCCGGCATCGCTCTCTTTTCTGAGCATCCTAAAGTGTTCTTCCCTGGAGAAGAGGTGTCAGAAGAAGACGAGACCTCCTGCGTGCACAACAACCCGACCCGGATCAACCACCAGCACCTGCTGCTTTTGAGTTGAGACACATGGAGGCTGGCAATGACAACCACAATACGCCTCTCCTGGTTTCCAACCACAGCGGCCAGGAGGACGGCGGAGAGGAGAAGATCGAATTTGTTAAGCAGTTCGGCATCGGGTCCAAGAGGCTGTGGAAAATTGCCGGCCCTGCAATCTTCACCGCCCTCTGTCAGTACTCCTTGGGTGCCCTCACTCAGACATTTGCCGGGTTTGTCGGTGATCTCGAGCTAGCCGCCGTCTCCATCGAGAATTCTGTCATCGCGGGACTCACCTTCGGTGTCATGTTGGGTATGGGAAGTGCATTGGAAACCCTGTGTGGGCAAGCGTACGGTGCGAGTCAGATCCGGATGTTAGGGGTGTACATGCAGAGGTCGTGGATCATTCTGCTGGTGACAGCTTGCGTTTTGGTCCCCGTCTATGTGTGGTCCCCACCCATTCTCGAGCTAGTTGGAGAGACCACCGAGATTTCCGCCGGGAAGTTTGCAGTGTGGATGCTTCCACAGTTGTTCGCCTATGCCCTCAACTTTCCAATTCAAAAAAAAAAAAAAAAAAAAAAAAAAAAAAAAAAAAAAAATTTCTTACAAGCACAGAGGAAAGTTAGCGTGATAGCCTGGATCTCAGCTGCAGTACCTGTAGAACATGCAGTCTTCAGTTGGTTGCTGATGATTAAGCTCGGCTGGGGTCTGACTGGCGCAGCGATCACACTCAACGCCTCCGATGCCTGCAAGGCCGCCTTGGAGAAGAAGATCGCAAAGCTCACTCCGGCCACCGTGGTCAAAATCGGCGAAGAACTTCAGTGACCGCTGTCAAACGACTAGCCGATCGTGAAGCTCGACGCTTTGCACTACTTCAAGCTATGGCTGCTTCTGCACCTCCGCCATGGCTGCTGCCTTTGAATGTGATTGACAAAAGCAAAGTTTGTCAACTCACACCCAAAGATCTCATCCGTCTGCTTGCCTCTGCTGCTGCCTTTGAATGTGATTGACAAAATCAAAGTTTGTCAACTCACACCCAAAGATCTCCTCCGTCTTCTCTCGGACTCGGCCTGGGTTTTCACCCACAAACTCAGCCTTGCAGATCACCATATAAAAAAAAAATTAATAAAAAAAAAATAATAATAAAAAAAAAAAAAAAAATGCAAGAACAAAATATAAAAGAACAAAATATAAAAGACAAAAAGAGTTTTAACGAGGTTCCTCCACAGTCAGTGTAACTGGAGTACGTCCTCGGAGCAATAGGAGCTCACCCAATAATCCACTATCAACCAAATGGGAGTTTACAAAGTGTTGGCAATCTCGCAGCCCAAATAACCCAATACACCCAAAAGCTCTCACACACCAAAGAAACAAATAGAGGAAGAAATATAATGAATAATTTCTTCTCTATACATATAGCTCAAAACTATTACAAACAACAACTACTTTGGTAGATGATTACTAACCAAATGAAGCAGCAGCTTCTCTTCTCTATTTGCAGCTTCTTTCTTTTTCTCAACAGAGTATTGAGCTCTCTCTTCTTCTCTATTTTCTCCAAAACCGAAATAAGCTACCCTCACTTTTCCCTTTGCTTCAAAGGCTATTTAAACCAACGGATGTTGAAGAAAAAAAAAAAAAAAAAAAAAACATTTTCCTGTTTTTCCTCCCCAAAACAAGGAAAATGTTTCTCCTTTTCTTCCTTTATAATTTTTTATAGCCAAAAGCATTTGCAAGTTGTGGTCTAGCTTCCAACGGATGTTGAAGAAAACAAAAAAAAAAAAAAAAAAAAAAAAAAAAAGACATTTTCCTGTTTTTCCTCCCCAAAACAAGGAAAATGTTTCTCCTTTTCTTCCTTTATAATTTTTTATAGCCAAAAGCATTTGCAAGTTGTGGTCTAGCTTCCAACGGATGTTGAAAGAAAAAAAAAAAAAAGACATTTTCCTGTTTTTCCTCCCCAAAACAAGGAAAATGTTTCTCCTTTTCTTCCTTTATAATTTTTTATAGCCAAAAGCATTTGCAAGTTGTGGTCTAGCTTCCAACGGATGTTGAAAAAAAAAAAAAAAAAAAAAAAAGACATTTTCCTGTTTTTCCTCCCCAAAACAAGGAAAATGTTTCTCCTTTTCTTCCTTTATAATTTTTTATAGCCAAAAGCATTTGCAAGTTGTGGTCTAGCTCCCAACGGATGTTGAAGAAAAAAAAAAAAAAAAAAAAATTTCCTGTTTTTCCTCCCCAAAACAAGGAAAATGTTTCTCCTTTTCTTCCTTTATAATTTTTTATAGCCAAAAGCATTTGCAAGTTGTGGTCTAGCTCCCAACGGATGTTGAAGAAAAAAACAAAAAAAAAAAAAAAAAAAAAAAATTTCCTGTTTTTCCTCCCCAAAACAAGGAAAATGTTTCTCCTTTTCTTCCTTTATAATTTTTTATAGCCAAAAGCATTTGCAAGTTGTGGTCTAGCTCCCAACGGATGTTGAAGAAAAAAACAAAAAAAAAAAAAAAAAAAAAAAAATTTCCTGTTTTTCCTCCCCAAAACAAGGAAAATGTTTCTCCTTTTCTTCCTTTATAATTTTTTATAGCCAAAACCATTTGCAAGTTGTGGTCTAGCTGAAAGCATAGCCAAGTTGGCCACTTTTGAAAAAAAAAAAAAAAAAAAAAAATCTTAGTGATGTATATGTTTTATTTGTATTTAGCACAATACACTGAATAAAATAAAACATGTCCATTAATCTCCAAGAAATTACAAGTGTGTACAAAAAAAAAAAAAAAAAAAAAAAAAAAAGATGGAGCTTTCACAAAGGATGTTCACGTGAAGCCCCATTACTTGGCAAAACTCTAGAAGCGGAAGGCATCGGAGCAGAAGGCATCGGAGCGGGAGGCATCGAAGATAGAGCATTCGAGGTCTTAATACTTGGCCAAACGCTGGAAGACCCAGGAAAAATGTGCCTCTGGAGGAAAGACGAAAACCTTTGAAGGTCACTTTAAATCCGACCTTCAGACTCTTGCAGCTCATCAAGCTTCCTCTTCATGCCCGTCGAATAGTTGTTTGCAAGCACGTGCAAACTTCTATTCTCATACTTCAGCTGCTTAATCTCTTGCTTGAGACTTTCCACCTCTGCCATCAACGATTCAACCTGACGGGAGCGAGCAAGTAGGCGTTGGCCCATGTTGGACACAGAGCCTACACACTGAACGCTGAGAGCGAGGGACTCTTGAACGGCCAACTCATCCGACCGTCCTGACAGCAGCCTACTATCTTTTGGAGTGAGGAGGTTCCTAGCTACTATTGTAGCTGTTGTGGCGTCCTGCATCACGGAGTCTTCACCTGTAAGAGGACCGTTAGAAGATAAGAAAGAAGGGCGTCATACGTTACCTTGACGCGGCGCGCCCGTATCACTGCTGAGACTCAATTCTAAGCTAAGGTTCGATGGGTTTGCCATTTTGCAAAAGTGTTCAAAGAGAAGGGGTGGATGGAGTTAAATTTCAAAGGGCCGGAGACGATTTTCACAAATGGGCAGTCTTCAAAGTGTGCATGTCGGAGGTGATCGATACCTCTGTAAAAAGCCAAGCGACACGACCACCGATTCAAAAATCCGGATTTTCCTGCGTGAAGTTCGGCGACGCGTTCGCGGCTTTTCAGAAAATGCGTTCAACTTTGTCAAAAGATATCTGACAAAGTCGAGAACACGTGGAGGCCATCATCGCAACTACACGTCTTTACCCGACAAGCGCAAAGTTCGGCAACGCTTTCTCTGCTTTTCAGAAAACGCGTGCAACTTTGTCAAAAGTGGCGCTCGTTCAGAAATCGAAGAGGCGTCGTTCAGATATCGAAGAGACGTTTGTCGACAAGGGTAAAAGAACGGTACCACCACTTGCTATTAAGAAATCCCTATATGTGTCGACCTTCGTCTCTTATGGCAAGGCAGACCTGAAGAAAATGCCCAACTCTTCCTCACCTCTGAGGGCGCACTCCCAGCAAAGCCTCTCGAAATACACAATTCTTCTTCTTCCTTTGAGAAAACCTATTCAACCTTTGAAGATACCAGATGCTTGGAGTACAGATGACCCAGAAGGAGACGATAGATTGAAGCATGTGCTGATTCATTCACCGCTTCTTCAAAAGCAAAGGTATCTCATATCATCAAGGGCGAAAGCAAAGGTATCTCATATCATGCTTTTTCCCTATCTTTTCCTTTGCCCTTGTTCTCACCTGCCAAGACAAGGACAGAGAAAGCAATATGTCGGAACCTCCACTCAAACCAGTTGCCACCAAGAAGTGAAGCACCATTTAAATGCAAAGGTTGCATTCAACTCCTGCATCGGAGGACAAATACTACAAGAGAAGATGCTAAACCTGCATAAGGAAATACCACTTCTGCAAAGGGGAGCAAGTAAGGCAAGTGAAAATGATACATCGAAGCATGTGGAGACAAGCACAACAAATATATGTGTTGATTCATTCGCTGCTTCTTCGAAAGCAAAGGTATCTCATATCATGCTTTTTCCCTGTCTTTTCCTTTGTCCTTGTTCTTACTCGCATGGCAAAGTGAAAGAAGCAATCAGCCGGCACTTGGAGTCAGTCTTCCAATCTGGAACCGATTACCTGGAATCTATTCCTGATTGCTTACCTAGTATTGCTCTCGAGTAGTCATCTTCAACGGTTGATACACTGCCAGAGAAGGGACAAGGAAACTTCAATCTTTCCGATTCGTATTCAATACGAATTGGAAAGATTGAACAAAGAAACAGGTCAGCACCTCCACCTCGTACTTGCCTGCCATATCCTGAAACCGCTCGTAGACCTTCGGGGGGAGACCAAAAGAATCCTGCTGCCCAGTTCAAGAGTAGCACAAAGGAAAATCAACGAGCGGATGAGACCAGAAGAATCCTCCAGCCCAGTTCAAGATCAAGCCTCAATGGCCCTTGAAGAAATCACAAGTCCGATTCAAAATCAAGTGTTCACCACCCTTGAATCAAATTCAACTCCAAATAAAAGGAGTAAGTTCAGACCTTCGGAGGAGACCAAAAAAATCTTCCAGCCCAGTTCAAGATTAAGCTTGTGGAAAATCAACGATTGGAGGAAACCAGAAAATCTTCCAGTCGAACTCAAGATCAAGCCTCGATGGCCCTTGAAGAAATTTCCAGCTCAATTCAAGATCAAGCCCCGACGGCCCTTGGGTTGACATCTACATTAAGGGACTTCAAAACGCATCTTCTACACGTGACAAGCACATGTCTACGACGCGCCTTGAAGTGGGGGCATTTGTGGACATCGAAATTTCGGTGAAATGAATGTTGACCAATAATTAAAATTTCAACGCTCACGTGTCACATAAATTTTACATGTAGCGTGTGACTCAACGAAAAATGGAAATAAATTGGAAAAGTCATCAAATAGGACACGTGTCATTACCTGGCAGAAATGATTTATTTCATCTGATTATTTAAATCCAAAAATCAAGTTTTGGAATTCTATAAATAGGAAGCCAAGGCATTCATTTTGGGAGAAGGAAGAAGAGAAAGAAAGAAGGGAATTTACATCACACCAAAACCTTGAAGCCTTGAAACTCTAAAGCTCTCAAGCAAAATCCCGAAGGATCAAGAAAACACTCTTCGTTCTTCGTCAAACCCTCCTTCAAGGTCAAGCCCCAACGGCCCTTGAAGAACTTCCGCCGACTCAAGATCAAGCCCCGACGGCCCCTTGAAGAAAGTGTTCATCATCCGTTCGTCCTAAGATCAAGCCCCAACGGCCCTTTGGATCAACAACCTCAACAAATCCACACATCCAATCAGTCTTCAAGATTAGGCCCAAAAGCCCTTGAAGATCCGCTCGTCCATCAACCCTCAAGATCAAGCCCCGACGGCCTCTTGAAGAAATCCATACACTCAGTCTTCAAGATTAGGCCCAAAAGCCCTTGAAGATCCGCTCATCCATCAACCCTCAAGATCAAGCCCCGACGGCCCCCTTGAAGAAATCCATACACCCAGTCTTCAAGATCAAGCTCAAAAGCCCTCGAAGATCCGTTCATCAACTGTTCATCCCTAGATCAAGCCCCGACGGCCCTTTGGATCAACAGCTCATCCACAAACCTACACCCTACGAAGATAGAATCAGAGGATCAAATTACAAAGAGATTGTAACCCCAAAATCATTAAACATAAAATATATTTTGTACACGTATTCTTGTTTCTTGTTTCAGGAATTTTTCGTGTTTACAGCTCCATATGCAAGTATCCACAAGGCAACAATAATGTTTTGCTTAGGAATGAGACCCATAGCACCAAAAGCATCCTTCTTTTGCACAAAGTAAGAATCATGGTTGGAAACAGTAATCATGATTTTGTTGAACAAGTGTCATTCCATTCTTAAACAATGTCTAAAGTACGTATCAGGGAATGCACTATTATGGACAAAATAATCGTCCAAGAGTTCCATACCTCATCGTTGCCTACTTCTATCAAGGTTATCGAAATGGCTGGGCCTGCAAATCTAACCCACAACTTAGATGACTCGACGAGAATGTGAGGCTCTGCCCATTCTTGCTTCGTCATCTCTCTTTCTACACTCCTCATCCTCTTCCTTCTGATTGGTTAAACAGTTCTTCCTCTTGTTGATCGATTTCCCACATCATCCTTAAAGAAGAAGACATTGTAAAAAGGAAGCAGAAACTATGAATAACGATACAGATTTTGATTTTGGTGAAGAAGGAAGCAGAAACTATGAATAATGATAGAGATCTTTAGAAAATTGGTGTAAGATTTCTGAGGATGGATGATGGATTATATGGAGGATTCAGAAAGGATTAAGTTGTGGATAATGCCATATGGCTTGCCATCATTCATTAAAAATATGATCGAAATCTATCATCAAAGATTATAAACAGATTGTGACACATGGCGCGACGTGATTGGTTAAAAATCTTATCGGAAATATATCCTCAACGATTCTGAAAAGGTAATGACACGTGGCACGACAGCATTGGATAAAAATCTTATCGAAATCCATCACCAATAATTGTCTTTTCGGATAATGACATGTGGCGCAATGAGAACGATTAAAAATCTTATCAAAATTACAAATTAAATTATTTTGTATTATTTTATAAATAAAAATAATAATATTTTATAAATAAAAAAATAATAATATTTTATTGTTTATTATCAGGGCTATTCAATATAAGAGTAAAGATATAAAAAATAATTATTGTTCATTAAAGAAAATTACTATTCATTGATGGATTAAATAATAAATAACCTGGATGGCCTTTCCCACGGTGAAACTGCTCTTATAGAAGCATGCAGTCACATAATCAACTAGCATCCATGCAATGTTTCGTATCTTGGATCGATGGTCGTGGCATGCTGATGACCGATTGACCATGCCCATGTGCCTTGCTAGCTTGGATCATGTGTGCTGAGTGCTCACACAAGCAGACAAGGATGCTCCTCCACCAGCATCAACAACTTTATATAACCAATGTGACTACTCCTTCCTATTTGTATAAGAACCCTACAATAGTAGGATCCTGTTGCCTTAATTAACTTTGTGCCCTAAATAGCCGGCATATCAATCCTTCCAACCGTTTTTTGCCCCTTACCCCAACCACCTAGTCAATTTGGCAATGGCTCCCCACGCCCAAGTGTCCCTTGTGGGACCTTTTCACGTGATTACTTTCTAAAGTACTTAGTACTAATAAAAATATTTTTCTGATAGCCAAAATTGCTTCTGATTATATGTGGTTGAAAAACTTATAAGCATTTTAGAGTAGCTCATGCTAAATGCTATCTACCACGTGGCTTTTTGGTTGCACTTGAATTTTTTTATTTTTTATTTTTATTTTTTTATAATTATAGGTTTTATGGATGATAAAAACATTTATAGTATAAGTGTTTATGAGCAAAAGTAATAATGCACAGTTGTACATTATAGCTTTTTAAATAACAATAATGTTGAACTTGAAATGCAACATTTTCATTGCACGCGTGTCTTTCTTTTATATAAGACAAAACTTCTACTAATCAATAATTGCGCTCCATATCTTTTGACAATTTGGTAATTTGAATAGGTATTTTACTTGAGGAAAAATTCAAACATGATAAACCATGTTATCAAACAAGTGATAAACCATGTTAACTGACTCATCTCTATCTCTCCAGTTGATTGAAAGCAAAGGTAGTCACCATTAGTGAGGGATGACAGGGTTGTTTGTTTTCGCAACTTTTCAACTTAAGCATGATGGCTATGTGGGAAACGGCTCACCCAACAAGTCTTGCAAAAGAGAGTTCTAATTGGGAAGCCAAAGCTTTTTGCCTTTTGCTTTATCAAAAGTCGGTGCGTGTGTTGATACGATGTCCTCTAAAATCTCATACCTAATAATACATGTTTACTTCAAAACAATATCATATTATAATATATATATATATATACACGTATAAAATCTCCTTCAATACAATTAGATTCGGATAGTGTTATTTACATATTTCTTTTTACCTCCCACATACTTTTATTAATTTTTTGTCATTAATCTTCTACAATTCACTCTTCCGCATGTCAAAAATTAAGAGATATATTTACGTGAAAAGTAAAAATAAATGTGTGAATTATACTATCCTTAAATTCAAATCCCTTTCTCACGGCAAATTAAACATCATGCTCTATTTTATTAAGCAAATGACCCAATAGACAGTATTCAACTTTTTTTTTTTCGTCAAGGTAATATTCTTATTCATCTCAACTCACTTTTTGTGAGTCATGGCACACCTGCTAGACACAAAGACATCGGTATTCCTTTACCGCCATACTTTATATAGAAGTACTAGTAGATGATACTGACACATGCACACTTGTTATTAGAAAACAAATACATGCATGTATACCATCCACAATTCAAGTTGCCATCAATTTAACTTAATTTAATTTATTTGTCCTTTTATTTTGTAGGGGTGTTAAAGGTGCAGGGAACTTACCACACAAGTTAGTACAAATATAATTTCAATTTCTAAACCACCGATTGACGGAGAATGAGAATATTATCCCATTATAACCCTAAAAAAAGATCCCATTTCAAATTCTCACACTTTCTCTAAGAAGGTCACAGTCGAAGACTAATGTATTGGCAATTCGATGGTCAAAGAAATATTAAATAGTAAACTAGGAGAAAATGAGAGTTGTGAGCTTATGATTGTTGCACAAATTTAGAAATGTCATGTAATGTCATAGAATCCTTGTAGATACAGTTTGCAGATAGTTTGCAACTCATGGATTCAGTGACGAAGCTAGAAAGTAAGTTGATTGGGGTACAATCAAGTAGTGGTGAATGCAAGATTATTTTCGTTACATTCTCATAATAGTGCACGTCACGCCAAATTTTTTTCCTTCAACGTTTTTGAGTAAAATTAATTATGTATAAGGTTGGGAGCTCAAATTAACTTCTTAGACGATTGGAAAGAGGGCGAGTTAATAGGTATTTTATTATTTAAAAAAAAAATGGCTAAACTTTAAACTTTACTAAAATAAAAAGGGTGTTATTTCCCTAAAAACATATACGTTTTTCTTGGTGATCCTAGGTGAGAATTAAATGATAAGTTAGTATTGGAGATCTCGGATTCTCGATGTTATTTAACTTTTGTTAAAACCTTCTGTTTTATGAAAACGAAAGTACATATTTTTCTAAACAAAAAAACTTAGAGGGGGCACGTGTCCCCTGACCCTTCATCATATTCGTCCCTGCATGCATGTTGATTTTCCTGGTAAACATTGCACGGCATGTTCTTTAGTTTACTTGTAGCTAGTGTACGAAACATTTTTGCTTAAAAAATTATTGATACATGCATTGGGTCCATTCAAACATTGCCCCATGCGTACTCTAGGGTTTGCTGGTCAGTGACTGAAAACATTTTGTTATAAAAAATAAAAAAAAATAGTTTACAATATTAGCTATAATTTCTAGAACAACTTTAGTATAATATCATTTTCTTCACTTTTTAATTTTTGCCTCCTTTCTCTTTAATCGGTTCTACATTGCCACACGTATACGGTATTCCAGTCCAACAACCCAATATTTGAAACTTTGTACTTAAATTTATCCAGCGATAGTAGCCTTGATGCAACTAAACATACTTGCTAAATGATAAAAAAAATAAAAAATAAAAAATAAACCATCAAATTCTATATTAAACATATGGGATGCATCGGAGATAACACACCCGATCCGGAATGTCCACTCATACTCCAAATCGAGCTGTGCTAGCCGACACCTGAAAGGTGACGAAGCCATTAAGTTTAGTGATGTGGAAAATGTAAGTAAATTTAAACCTAAAAGTACCTAAGTATAAGAGTGCGCTGTGAGCGGGAATGAACTCATTTCACACGTGATGTCAGAGTATAAGTACAGTACAGTAAGATAGGGTGAGAATTATACCATCAAAGGTAATCGTCTACACCAAGATTTGCCAAGAATCCTCGTCGATATAGAAGCTCAGCTACTAAAACCTGGACAGGTGAAAAACAAGTAAAGTTTCCAAAATATATTTACCACATATAGTATAAAAATACTTACCGTAGCCTGCAAAATCTCAAGAATTCATTACTGCACAATATCTTTTAAATAAAAGCATGACATCCATAATCACAAAATCTCAAATAAGTAACATATCATATCGGGTGCTCATCGACACATGCTAACACACGAGTTCATGCAGAGGTATTCTGACATGAACAAGACAGGGTGTAATAATAATATACGCTAGTGCTACAATCACGTGAAGACTGGCGTTATTCACGGTCACATACGAGTCGGAGTTGCCTATTGCAACATGTACGACAGGACTGGCACCTACTTGGATCCAAGGCGAGCCTGCTGTGCGGATGTGAACATACACATGAAAGACTGGCCCTGGCCCTGGGCGAGCACTAACACCGAGTGTAGCAAATGATGAGCAGATAACATAAATGTAGTCATGCCACAGTGACTCAATAACTCTAGTCAACATAACATTATTTATGAACATAAATATTATTAAGGCATCTCTTTATAGTAAGCTTACCTGAGCATCCCGTAGGATTATTTCATACTTTCACCATAAGGCATTTCTTATAAATGTCATTTTAATCATGGCAATCACGTAGAGAATTTATTTATAAATGTATTTATGGAAACTAACCAATATATATATATATATATATATATATATATCAAAGAAAAGACCTATTCACAGATCATGTTGTTGAGTCAAACCCGTCTCGTAGCATCAAGAGTCCTTGCGATCTGTTTCGCCTAGAAACGAAATCATTTAAGTAAATATAACGTGCTAATGAAATTACGCGTTTTCGTACAAAATACGGCTAATAAAGGAACTATCCTACAATGGTCGAACTTTGGAAAACGAACAACGGATTCGGAATCAGCGCATCGAAATACGCTAAGGAAGGTCCACAACCCTACATAAGTCAATCTGGGACATCCGCTGTGGATTTCTGATCCATAACTTCCCAAAGTCTACACTATGCTTCTAGAACAACATACTAAGACTTCTTTAAAATCCAACGGTTGGATCTCCACCAATCGCAAATTTCAAGTGGCGGTAAAAGTTGGATTTTACAAACTTTAGAAATTCAATCGGGAAGATCCGTATGTCGGATTCCCGATACGTAAGTTCATAATGTCCACAAGTATTACTTACTATCATGTATTAAAGTTTGGTGCCGATCCAACGCTCGAATCGTCCATTCATATAATAACCAAGTGGCGGCCAACTACGAAACTATATTAAAACATCAGGATTTCACTAAATGGATGTCAATTATGGAATCAGGGCACCAAAATATCCTAGGATGGCCAAGTGGGGTCTCGGCCCACACACCGCCGCCACGCACAGAGCCCAAGTTGCGGCCGGGCACCCCGACTCGCTGGAAAATTCAACTATTTCCAAAAATTCTCAAATTGTACAGAAATTAAGATCTCAATGAGTAGCGCAAGTTTTATACGTGAGGCCAAGTCCAATTTGGCCGGGAAAAGCTCTAATTTCCCTTGAACTCGCCTAAAACCCTAGAAATGGATGGCTTCGATTCGTCACCTCCGGCGCTCTGCCGCCCCCTACAACTGATTGGGCTTTGTTTCAGGCCTCAAGATGAGTGTTTTGATAGTTGTGGTGGTAGAGGTAGCTTTCACGATTGACGGATTTCCGCCGTGGCACCCCTAGAACCGACGGTTCCGTTCTTCGCGATACAAGGCCAAAACCCCAACAATCTTGGTTGTAAACTGAAGAGGGGATGATGGTGATTGATTTCCAAGTGGTGGCGAGCCTTGGATCACCGGAAAAATGCCAAAATTGGCATCCAGACTCGCAAATTTCCGTCGGGTTTGCCGGTTTATCTGTGACCCGACCCACTGGGCTTCCTATCCCCCATCTCTCCTTCCCTCATTTCTCTCATTTCCCCTCTTCCCATTGGCCCATCCTCTTCCTCTTTCTTCTCCTGATTCAGCCAACCTCCCTTATTTTCCCTCCTATTCTCCTTCTTCTATTCCGTCCATCTCTCTCATTCTCTCAACTAATAATAAAATAATAATATAATAACAAAATAATGTTAAAATAATAATATAATAATTATGAGAAGTAAGTAAAATAATAAATAGTAATATTTACAAAAGTACTTTTTTCGAATTTGTAGTGCTGTAAAACCCCTATCATAACTTTGGTTTCGATTCAGATTACATTTACGTGATCGTTTCCTCGAAAACTTCGAAAGTACAGTAAGATAGTAACTTGCACATGTCACTAAATGACAGTCAATGAAAATCAACAATCTCGCCAGTAGGAGCATTTTTTTTGTAAATTCACACTTTCAGAATTAATAAAAATGTAAAATTAAGGACGAAGTTGTCATAGAAGAAATAGTAAATTGATAATGAGATAAACTAAGATGCTACTACAACACCTATATAAATAAAAGTTGTCTAAATAGAAACATAAAACCCTAAAACACTCAAAATATTCCAAAAAATTCTTAATTAAAAAAAAAAATCTAATTAAATAAGGTATGATATAAATGTACATAAATAATTCGTTTGAATTTTTTTTTTCAAACAAATAATTCGCTTGATTGTATCTTGTAATTGTTTCATGCCCCCAACACTAGCTTGATGCCATTTCTTGCGCGCTAATGTGTCACTTAATGACACATCAGAAGTCATGGTTTAGGAATCATGAATGGTCACCCTTAGATAGAATTTGGATTATCAGAGATTGCGAGCGAAGCTCTCCTTTTTTTTCCTTCTAAATTTTATTGAATGAAAGATGCCCAATACAAGGCCTAAGAACATATTATAAAGGCTTGCTCACCTAAACGGCACAAGAAAACTAAACTACAAGCAATCAAACCCTTGAACCCTAAAAGACAAACGGTAAAGAACCCTATTTATTAGTAAATTGCAGATGTCTGCGAAAGATGGCCCAAGCCACTTTTGTGGGAAAAAGGAGAGGATTTTCTACAAAAGATGGTTCAAGCAAGTTTTGGCACCTCTCCTACGACCGCGTCAGTCTCCCTTTCTCGAAAACAACTTGTCCCCGACTGATCCAAATACAAAGAAACATTATTAGAATGGAAAACATAAAGCCCCTCACAAAGGGGGTCGCAGTGACCAGGCCCGGGCAACTGTTTACCAAAAACACAAGTCTCCACAAAGTCGTAAGACCATGTATAGGGGCTGACGCTTGCCCAATGCCGTAAGGTCAAGGAAGTTGGTAACTTGATGACAGGGGAGCCGGCGACCAAAGCACGGGTAAATCGACGACATAGGCATTGTCGTTGATCTTGTGCATGATCTTTTATTGACTATATTTTCGGGGTTGCATCTTGTTGTAGGTCCCTCCTGGAAAACATTATTTCCTTAGGAACACCTTAATCGAGTCACCCACGTTAAACACTTCCAAGCGTTTCTTGTCCTCTCTTTGATAGTTTGAACTTGTTAAGCCATATGTTTGGCATCAATATTCACTTCAGGCCCTCTAGGTAGCTTCACAAGGTCAACTACATGCCGAGGAATGGTAGTTGTGGACTCTAAAATAATCCCAAAAATCCTAGAGGCGACATGTGGAATTTTACTCGAGATAGACAAGATTGCCCTTATTAAATGAGCAAGCTTCTCAAATACTCCCACACGCAGCTCAACACCCCTGAAGGTCCAAGCAATTGAATACGACTGCCCACAAGTCACCTGCCCATGACAAGGGAAAGTCAAAGGATTAAAGATATGGACTAATTACCCAAATCCTATCTTTAATACATTCCCAATTGAAGATTGACTTCATTCAAGTAAGTATTCCATATTTAAATCAATTAGGGATATTGGTTAATAGGATGCTGCCATGTGTAGGGTAAAACCTTAACGCCATGGCTGGCCCCTCCTCCTATAAATACTTCCATCTCCACTAAATTTGGTAAGCTTTTGCTACCCTTAAAAGTCCTAAACACTTACTTTTTTCAGAGAAACTAACTTAGGCATCGAAGATCCATTGGCCTAACCCCTCCCTCTCCCCCCTAGCCTCGTGGGTGCGTAAGACTTAGGTCTTTGTTCAAATGTGTTGATTGTTTTGCAAGTGCATTTTTGTCAAGACTAAAGATGGTGGAAATTTGCATCAACAGTAGTAGAGACAATATAAAATGTAGACATGTCAGAGGCACTATGTACATCACTATTATAAGCAAACTCCACATGAGGAAAAACAAATCCCACTATTTTGGCTTGTCTCCATAAACACTTTGAACCATATAACCTAATGTCCTATTTGTGGCCATAGTTTGTCCATCTGTTTAGGGATACGTTGTACGAAGAAGTTCCAAACAACTTTCACAAAATGACCCAAAAGTGGCTGAGAAACTTCGAAGCTCTATCATTAGTTATTGATTGAGGAACACAATGGATGCGCACAATTTCACGAAAAAACAAATGAGTAATGTAAGCTACCTCCAATGTTTTGTAGCAAGGAATGAAATGGGAAATCTTGGAATACCTATCAACCATTACAAACACCAATCCACACCAAGTTGGGTTATAGGGTCCCAACACAAAATCCATGGACAAGTCCAAATAAGTATCACTAGGAACATGAAGAGGCATATAGAGGCCAGTGTTTTGAGGTTGAATTTTGGACATTTGATAAACAAAACATTTATGGACTACGTTGCAGCATCCCGCTTAAGTTGGGGCCAGTAATGCATCTCTTCTAAACCTAGCAATGGTCTTGTCACTGCCAAGATGGTTACCTAATCATCCTCCATTTAAGACGGGTGAGTTGCTTCCGCAAAGAACCTAGAGGAATATACAGTTTGTCGCCGTGAAAGAGGAAACCATTGGTTATATGGTAGTCCATCGTGGGGTGATTTCTTGCACAAGTAACCCAGATTTCCCTGCTAGACCTAGCAACCACATTTTGCCTCTTACTTTTCCAGGTCACTGGCTAGATTGGTCAGCTACAATTTGTACGACGATAGCAGGTTTAGGGTTAGAGAAGAGACAGGTCGAAACCTGCTTTGATGCCAAGATAAAAGTTGATTTAGGATTTTGCATATTTTTCTCTAAATATATACAAGTACAAGGTTGTTTGTACATTGAATCCCTATTATGGGAAAATTGAATCCATATTCTAGGTACATTGACTCAAGTCAACATACATTGGATCCTTATGATGCATTGACTCATGCCAATTTACCTTGAATCTCTATGGTATATTGACTCATGCCAACAAAAGATTTAGCTTTATTCCGAACTTGTCTAGCAACATGGTAGCCAACAAAGAGAGGATTAAGTAGGGTTGTACTCATGGATTTTCTTTGTAATATTTTCTCAAAGAAAAACAACGGTCTCTTAATAACTGAGGTTTGTTAGTTAAACGTCCCACATATTTTGCTTACTCAATACCATGATTTAGAGTTTAAAAACATGACAGTTTTACACAGAGAATCCTCTAGTCTAAAAGACAAAGCAAGCTGTACACATGTGGGCAGTGAGAGCAGTAAGATATACGAAGGAGGATTCTCTCCCTTCCTAATCTCTCTCTTCTTTCATCTCGTCCTACTTGAACGGTTACGATTAAGCCATGTCAATATTTTATATTGATTTTTTTTTTAGACAAAAAACAAAATGTGAGAAGAGGGAAGGGAATGGAAATAAAAGTCGAGTGAAATATGGTCGGCTGGGCTTCAAAGATTAAAGGGAAAGGAAGACGAGACATCTCCCTAAAACCTCATCCCAAATTCTCTCCCTCCATCATTGCCAACTTCTATGATGCACAATCATCATCCACCCCCCCCCCCCCAACACCAATGGAATCAAATGCCCTATCATACCAAATCATTACTAGAGCCTCTGTGTCCCAACCCTTTTACACATCTACGTGTAGCCCTCTGCCCTCCACACGATACAACAAAATATATTATTTTCAATTTAATTGAGTAAGAAACTAAATAGTATTATAATTTAACGATATTTCTTTATACTTATAAGTAAGATGTCTCAAAGATCTTAGATTTAACTCCGGTAAATGATAACAACTTCTTATATTTGTATCTGTGAAGATTTGAAGATAAAAGAGTCACATTTTTTTTTTTTATCAATAGATCGAAAGTCATTTGGTATCTTTTGGTGAAAACTTCTTCTAAAATTATTGTGTGGGCTTGAAAATTTTAATACGTACTAACGGAAGTACTACTCCACACTTTTGGTAGCGGTCATAAAATCAAACTTAAGACTTAAAAAAAGGTTATTGTGAATAATTTTCTTTTCAATTTTGGATGAAGGCTTAAGTTAATTTGAATTTCTTTCTTCTATTGATAATAAAAGAAAGTTATTGTGAGGGTATTGAGAGTGAAACTCACATTGAGAAAAGAATGGACTTTTCATGTATTTATAAGTAGTTGGGTTACTTTTCAAACTGTCAACTAGTATTAATGTTTTTTTTTAGTACATCGATATTTTTACACTAAGGGAAGAGGGTTTGGCTAAACCACACAATGGCTAACTTAATTTGGTATAGAATTCGCCATCCATGAGATTCGAACCTAAGACCTCTCACTTTCAAGTGAAGAGGAATACCACCAGACTGTAGTACTGAGTGGCAACTTGTATTATGGTTGAACATCAACTTTTTTCATGGTATCTATCTCACACATGGGACCCAGCGCCACACATGCTTTATGTCATCTTGTTTTATTGTTCTCGTGTTAGGCTTGAAAATTCGCCACTTTGTGGGATGTGTTGAGAATTCATGGAATAAGAGACCTTGCATGGGTCTATAACTAAGTTAGACTACTTTTTGTATTGCTTAATTAGTTTTCAAAAAAAAAAATTGAAAGATGAAGTGCCGAACAAGTGTAGTGATGGCACATGATCGACATCCATTGCAAGTTTATTTGGTTTTATGTCATCTCTGTATGAATTAATTAACTAATCAAATCAATTCAAAGTTTGTTTTTGTTAAGGGGTTTTATCACAAATGATCCTTGAAATTGACCTTCACCATCAAGATGATGCCTGAAATTAAAAATCAATCAATGTAGTCCTTGAAAATAGGTGTCGCAAATCAATGTGGTCTTTCCGTTACAATTCTGTTAAAAATTCTGTTAAGTGCTGATGTGGCACATAAATGGGTCTAATAAATCCTTTTTTTCTTCTCACAAATGGTTCTTAAAATTGGCCTACGACATCAAAATTGTCACTGAAATTAACCCGTGACATCAAAATGGTCATTGAAATTGAAAATCGATGAATGTAGTTCCGCAAGTAAGTGTCCCAAATCAATGTAGTCATTCCATCACAATTCTGTCAAAAAATCTATTATGTGTACACATAAATGGGTCACATAAGTCTAATTAAATTTTAAAAAAAAATTACAAATATGTTTAATAATTTAATAGTTAATAACAAGATGTCAACCCAAAAATCCAGTCTTGTAATCACCTCCGATCCCATTCCACATTCCTCTAACTCATTCGCTGTCTATTCTCTAAAAAATAAAAATAAAAATAAAATCTCAATACACGCATCTTTATACACTTCGACACCCTTTACCGAATTGAACCTAGATCGAGATCACCTTTGGCGATGACTTGGCTGATTGGCAATGACTTCTAGGACATCATCGTAATCTTGGAGAGTTTGTTCGATGCTTCCCTGATGGTCTGGTGACTCAAAGAACGACGAGGTTTTCCTTGAGATAATGAGGTTATAACCAAGGAACGTTCATTGTTGGTTGAAAACTATTTCCAAACCCCCTCTTAGGCCTTGGTTAAGCCTTGTGCCTTCAAAAATTTATGGAGGGGATCTCTCTTCGGAGTAGGCCCTCCTATAAGAAAAAAAAAAATACCATTGTGCAAAAACGTATTTATACAACTTTTTAAATTAATCATTAAACCCACATCAGCACATAACAATTTTTTTTTTTTAACAAAATTGTGGCGGAATGATCAATTGATTTGCAACACCTATTTTCAAGGATTACATTCATCAATTTTTAATTTTAGAGATCATCTTGATGGTGTGGGTCAATTTCAGTGACTATTTGTGACAAAAATCCATAAATCTTGTGGGGCCTATTTATGTGCCACATCAGCACTTAACGAATTTTTAACAGCATTGTGACGGAAAGACTATATGGATTTGCGACACCTATTTGCAGGAACTACATTGTTTGATTTTCAATTTTAGGGACTATCTTGATGGCGAGGGTGAATTTCAAGGACCATTTGTGATAAAAAAAACCCTTTTTTTGTTAATTTAATTATTTTAAAGAATTTGTGAATGTGTCCTAGTCATGCATTTAAAGCGAAAGTTGCATAATACATACGTTATAATTTATCTATATCATTGGATGCGTATATAAATTAATGGTTTAATCTCAGTTTACTACCTTAAAGTTTCTTGGCTTTCAACATTTGGTACATGAAGTTTTTTTGGTCCTAGTTGGGTACCCAAAGTTATAATTGTAGGACACTTTCATACATCCGTTAAGTTTTCCATCAGAACCTCCATTAATTGATGACGTGGCATCCACGTGGACAATGATTGGACACCGTGTGTCAATATGGGCCTACGTGAATATTAAAAAATTAAAAATTAAAAGAAAATTGTTCTTTTTCCCTGCAAACTCGATCCGTCTCCTACCTTACCCCCATCTCCCTAACCCCTGCCTCCATTCTCCTTCCCTTATCTCCTCCGCACCCACCCATCTGCTCTGTCCCTTCACACCTCCTCTGCACCCACCTATCTGTTCCCCCTCCCTTCTCTCTCCTCCACCCTCTTCACCTTCATCCTTTGCAAAAATCTAACCCCAAAATCTGAGGAACCTGATTCTGAAATTGATTTGGAGCAGCTCCAGTTCATGAGCCACCCAAGGAGAGAGAAGAATCGAAGTGCTGAAGCAGATGAGCCACCAAGTATCGGTCCCGCCGCCAAAACCCAGAAGCAGACCTCGACATTCTCTCTTTCGAGGTTGCCAATGACGTGTCCAAGATTGTCCACCTCCACAAGTTGCTCATCGACTCTGAGATCTCCAAGCTCTAAAATGAGATCTTGAAGTTTAGGAAGAAGATTGCAAGAAATTGAGGGGGCGACGACAACGAGGAGTCTGGAGGAGAGGAACACAAGGTTAGAGAACTTGTGCTGGCGGATTTGGAATTTGATGTGGGTTTTGGTGGGATTTGAGGGTATTAATGTGGGATTAAGCTTCTTCAATTAATATTCTTGGTGGAATTAGTGGTGGATTTTGGTTTGGTCCTTGGAAGAAGACGGATTGAGTTTACTGAGAAAAAGAATTTTTCTTTTTTCTTTTGTTCTTATTTTTTTAATTTTTAATTTTTTAATATTCACATGGGCCTATATTGACATGTGGTGTCCAATAATTGTCCATTTGGATGTCACATCATCAATTAACGGAGGTTTTGACGGAAAACTTAACAGATGTATGAAAGTGTCCCATAATTATAACTTTAGGTACCAAATGAAAAAAACTTCATGTACCAAATGTTGAAAACCAAGAAACTTTAAGGTAGTAAACTGAGATTAACCCTAAATTAATTTGATATTCTCAAATATGACAAAGTCATTGGCTATCAACTTCGAGTCCAAAAATAATGGCTGTAAAACTTTTTGATATTCAGCCACTCGGTAGAGGATGAAAGTTTTTTGGCCTTTGGATAATCTTTTCTTAAATATCCTTCCTTACGTTTCTCAAGCACAACCAAAATAATAATAATAATAATGTTATAAACTTCTTATTTAATTGTGATTGTGTAAATCATAGATTATATTTGATTCTAGTTATTCTTCACTTTTAGGATTGGTATTTCTTGAAGAAGAAGGATTTCCTATCTCCCTTATTACTATAAATAAAGGCACTGCGTAAAGGCAATAACACATCATCTACACAATCCTACGAACACATATCTCTCTATATTTTCTCTATGTCGCTGGCCCCCTGTCAATTAAATATAAGCCACAACAAATAATAATAATTTCTAGCAGAAAATAATAATAGTAGTTTTGACGTTGAGAAAACGACCATGCTACTCAATTATAAATTCTTTTGTAGAAAAAGTTACAATATAAAATAAATAAAATAATGCATTGTATTAAGGGAGAAGTTGAATGACACACCTCGACCCGGAATGTCCACCTGGACTCCGAATCGAGCTGTGCTGGCTGACACCAGGAGGGTGACGAATCCATAAGTGTAGTGATGTGGAAAATGTAAGTAAATTTAAACCTAAAAGTGCCTAAATATAAGAGTGTGCTAGTGAGCGGAAATGAACCCATTTCACACATGATGTTAGAGCACAAGTACAGTATAGTAAGATAGGGCGAGAATTATACCCTCGAAGGAAATCATCTACACCAAGATTTACCAAGAATCCTTATCGATACGAAAGCTCAGCAATAAAACCTGGAGGGGCGAAAACCAAGGGTGAATGGGCCTAAAAACAAAGCTTTATAAAAACCTTTTTGAAAACGTTATAACCCCTCGCCGTAAAGCAAGTATAGTTCTCAAATATACATACTACGTATGGTATAAAAATACTTGCCATAACCAACAATATTTCTAGAATACCATACGCCACAACTTTTGTAACCAAATACAAGACGTCCGTAATCACATATTTTCGCCTAAATAAACATATCACATCGAATGCTCATTGATAGATGCTGACACACGAGTTCATGCAGATGTATTCTGACATGAACATATGCTCTACTACTACAATCACGTGAAGATTGTAGGTGAACATATGCTCTAGTACTACAATCACGTGAACATATGCTCTGGTACTACTAACACTGGTGCAGCAATGATAAGCAAATAACTTAAATATAATCATGCCATAGTAATTTCAACAAATCTATTCATGACCATAGATATAATTAAGGCATCCCCAATAATAATAAGCTTACTTGTGCATCCCGTAGGATTATTTCATCATTTCTCGACAATAAAGCATTTCTTATAAACGTTAATTTAATCATGGCAATCATGTAGAGAATTTATTAATAATTGTATATATGGAAACTAAATAAATATATGTATATATCAAAGAAAAGACCCACTCACAATTCATATCGTCGAGTCGAACCCGCTTTGTAGCATCGAGAGTTCTTGCAAACCATTTATGTAAATACGTAACGTATTAACATATAAACGTGTTTTCATACAAAATATGGCTAATAAAGAAACTATTTTAGAACTGTTGAATTTCGGAAAACGGAGGGTGGATTCGGGTTTGGCATGTCGATAAACCTAAGGAAGGACCTTGGGTTCCTCCACAGGCTGCCGCACGCGCCACCACAAGGTGGCTGCATAGGCAATCACGCGTCGTACGCGCTGACCATCCCACGCGTCCACGTGCCCATACGCCTGCGAGTACATACGTACTTGCCTTTCTGGCAAGTTTCAGCAATTTTGCAGGTTTTTGGTCCAACTTCTAGAGTTTCTATCGAGCTCGATTCTCTACCAAACTCAATGATTCAAATGCCATTTTGAAGTTAGAAATGTAGGAAACAAAACCATACCAAATTAGGTTAAGGTCGGTGTTGGCAGGAAAAATGGCCTGAAAGTGGCCAAATGACCACGGATCGTAGTTTTCCAAAAATTTAGGAAATTTCATCCCAACTTTCAGAGCTAATTTCTAGCTCGCTACCTAACCATTTTCAGTGTTCTACCTATGCATTTGAAGCTTGTAATGAGGGGAACAGGATCATACCATCATAAGGTCAAAACACGGTGAAACCAATCGGAAAAGTGATCTGAAAGTGGCTCGACGGCCACGATTCATTCCTTCCAAAAATCTGGGGAAAAACTCCCCCGATTTGTTTTCTGCACTAAATCACCCCTAATCAACATTTTAAGGTCAATAGCACAATATAAGGCTTTGGAATATGAAGGATGTGAAGGTCTTAAGGCTCACCATGGTCGAAGAAAAAGGATGAATAGTGCCACGACAATTGTACATTGCAGATTCCATGATTGGGTTACCTTCAATATCTGAGCTTGAAAAAAAAAAAAAGAACATACAATGTGTGGTGATGATCTGATGGTCTGATTCTCCTCAGTAGTTGGGTAGTGGTGGTGCGGTGTTACTGTGAACATAGAGTGCAGAGAGAGAGTTTTTAGAGAGTTTAAGGGAGGGATGCAGAGCAAAAGAAAGACAGAGAAGGACATGCCATGGTGGTCTTGTGTGGTAAGGATCGCCAAAGGGTTTTGTTGGCTATTGTACAGACAGGGTAGGACAAGAAAGATAGTGAAAATGAGTGATGAAGGATGATAAATGAGGAGGAAGGAGAGAGTCCTAGAAAAATGGAGGGGACACGGCAGCATGGGAGAAATGGAGTGTGGGCCCCGACGGCTTACAAAACAATAGACACAAAAAAATATCTCCCAGCCTGAAGTTACTAAATTGCCTTTCACGTTTGTAAGTTCGTAAAATCTTCACCATATCTCCAAATCTAATTCCGTTTTGGCCCACATGTTCGTCTCGTTGAGTACTACCCAAATACATTAAAAGAATGGGTCGTACGTCTCATTAAACAATGGTCAACAAAAGTCAACTATCCCCACCTCAAGGGCATTTTCGTCAATTTACTCTTTTAAAATTTATAAAATCATAGAACTAGGGACGGGTTGTCACATTGAAACATACCAAAGACATATCTGTCATGACCAAACTTTATGCACTCATGAGCCATGGTGCAAGGATTTTATTTTATTAGACTATTTCCAAATCAAGAGTGAGAAATCTCAAAATTTAGTCTCGTATATTAAACTATTCACCTTCTCATATGAGGTTAGTTAGATTTTTTTTGGTTGAAAAACAAGGCTAAAAGCAAGAGCCCAAACAAACCTACTCAAATAGAGTTTTTCTCCAAGGTAAGAGACATATAATTCCCACTCCAACTTCATAATTTGTTAAATTTTTGTATTTCTTCAATTGTTTTGTTTGCTAAAAATTTTGAAATTAATTTTTGTAAAAAATATTTTGTTTTATTTTTACGAATGTTTTGATGAAAAAAAAATCAAACTTTGATTTTTTTTCTCTTTGAATTTCTGATTTAATTTGTTATTTTCACTGTTGAATTTAAAGTTGAGCCGTTGAATTTTTTTATTACCGAAAAATTGATTAAATTAGATTTAAGCGGTTGAATTTTAATATAACCCAAGATGCGGGCCTCACTGGATCATAACCAAAGAGGTGCAATCGTGGATGGATGGTAATGTTCAAGAAATAACATCTACACATTTTAGTATTACTATGTGCCACGCCACACTGGATCAGCCCGCGTCAATGCAACTGACGCACAAGCCTTGTTGTCCCTTTTTTTCACATGAGTTTGCTGCCATAATGAGCCCCATTTTCTATCCAAATCTTATCCACCTGGGGTGAACACAAGACCCGAATACACACTGACACACCCCGACTGAAATCAGGGCATGCTGGCTGTCATGTGAGGGTGACGTAGCCATGTGCACCGTGCGGAAGCTATGATAATAATAAAAGTATGAATAAATAAAAACCAAACTATAAAACAGAGTAGTTAACAAACAAGTACAAGTGTAAGGGTGAAAAATAATATTCAGAGCATAGAAAGCCTAGTGCAGTCCAGAGGAACAACACTAACTAAACACACCTAGAAATGGTCCTACACTGGTGATAATCTATCAGATATGCCGTGGATTCCTCGTAAGCCACCAAACGAGCAATCCAAACTAGAACCTGGAGGGGTGCAAAACAGAAAGTGTGAGTAGGCAAAAACAAAGCTTTTCAAAATCATTTCATTATCAAAAGTTCTAACTCCTCGCCGTAAAACCTGTATAGTTTCCCAGAAAATAGAAAATACACATATAACGAAAACATGCTCAGAAATATGCCATATCAAATGCCTCCACATAAAATGTAAGTAACCGAGGTAATGTCAAACAATGCAAATAACATGTCAGCCGGAGTCACCTAACGTGACTTGTATGGTTGAATCTAGAGCTCAAATCCTCAACTCACTAATTATACCTGCACACGAGTCGAAACCACCTAAAGTGGTCTGTACAACAGGACTGGGTGTAAATAAGTACGCTCAAGTGCTACGATCACGTGAAGATTGGGCGAATAATGGTGGGTCACCTACGAGTCGGAACCACCTAAAGTGGTCTGTACGACAGAACTGTGCACCTAACTTGGATCCAAGATGAGCGTGTGGTGCAGGAAGTGAACATCACGTGAAGAACTGTGCCCTACTCTAGGCCGGAGCACTAACACCAGGGGTGCAGGTTATGAGCTCTCTATGCATCTCACATAACTACAAATCACAATCATAAACCATAACTTACCTGGCACTTACCTATGTGTCCGTAGCACCGAACATACATATGTGCAACTACTAATGCATAAATAAATAGGCAAACGCAATGCATGGCATTTAAAACATATAAACATTCCATTTCATTTTCTGGGAAAACCACAAGTATATAGGTATATACGGAAAACCAAAAGCCTACTCACTGGTATGTGGAAGGGTCTAACCCCCTGCCTCGAGTGACTACGCTCGTCCTTGGGATAGGTCTCACCTATATATGAAACAACATAAAAACGTTAATTTAAAGCACATAACCAAAACTAGGTAATAACTTCTTATACAATGCTCAAATGGGGTATGTGAATACACCAACGTGATCTACTCAACTTCACAAGCATCCCCATATTTTTAAAATAATTTTCTGACGTCTCACGCGCCCCCACGCGCGGCCACGTGCCAGGCACACTGATGGCGTCATTTAACGCTGTCAAGAATATTCCGTTAAACTCTAACAGATTCCGTTAAAACTGACCTGACGTTGTTAAGAATATTCCGTTAACTTAACAGAATATTCCCTTGTCTTCTCCGGTGAGTCTCGCTGGCGGCCGCCGTCTGCGTTGCCGGAAACTGAAAATTTTTTCAAAACTTCATATCTTCTTCATTTCTCAACCAAATTCCATGAAATTGGTACAAATTGAAGCTTACAAAGAATAGAACAAGACTTTACCACTTTGAAGCCCTAAAACCAACGAAATCTCGCTGGAAAAATCCACAATATTCCGGCCAAACCTGCAACTCATGATCCCGACGTCCAATTCCTTCCAGCTTTCTTCCTCAAGCTTCGTGAGGACCTCCTAAAGCTCCCTGTGATCTTAAAAACTCCTAAAAACTTCATGATCACATGTGCATGAACAGTGCATGAAAACTGGGGTTAGGGTTCTCGAGGTTTTCGAAGGTTTCAAGTCTCACAAATGGTATGGATGAACTCAGGAGCTTGCAAGGAGTTCGAATCTTACCTTCTAGACGTCGATCCATGCGTGGAAGATTGAAGTTGAAGTTCGTCCGTACAGAGAGAGAGAGAGAGAGAGTCATGGGAGTGGTATGGGTGTGTGCGTGTGTGTGTCCTGTAGAGTCAACCACCAAACACAACAAAACAACACCCCACAACACCAATTACGTCCAAGGGCATTTTAGTCTTTTCGCACCTACGGTACAAATAATTCGGGATGGGCTGTCACACACACTTCCAATCTCAAAATAATCTAATATTCCCACCCTAAAATACACTGCTTGAAGAAGAAATGGACCCAAGATTGTGGATTTCTTTTATTTCTCACCGTTAAGTGACAATCTTACAAACACGTAATGGACTCATTATTTTTATAATAAAAGCCTATTTATATCCTATTTTTGGGTCACACTGGATCACGTTACTAGTAGAAATGATGCCATGTATGTAGGTGTGTTATGAGTTGCGAAGAAATTATTATATAGAACAAATAGTTTTATCGGACTAGAAATGTGATGCAATGTTAGGTTCATTAAATAGGTTAAAGCAGTGTATTTTACCATATGCATCTAGGTCTGAAGCTAATTTCAAAATAAATAAATTGATTGTCAAAAAACAAATCAATGTAATTTCTCTAAGATTACTTTTAATTTTACATTAAATATTTTCTCGATCTCTAATCATTTGATCGATCTTTCTTCAAACTCTAATAGAGTGGCCCTTTTTGTGTGTGTATGTGTGTAAAATTATGTTGTGATTCTTGAATGTTATGGGTCAAGAGGGGAAAAAAGGAGCCTTGTACGTTCTTTGAAAGTTTAGATGGCGGTTCAACATTATTCTTTATACCATTTCTGTTTTCTCAAATGAACCATATGTAGTCAATATTTCTCCACTGTCTAAGATTTTGTTATTCTTTAGCCGAAAAATAAAGAATAAGTTTAATCACGTTTTCAATCCATGTTTGATCTTTTGACCTAGTTGAGTCTATTCTTCAAATATACATAGCATAACAATAATGCATATGTAGATCATATATTGGCATATCGATAATCACTTGTCTCGAGCTTATTCGACAGGTTGAAAAAAAAAAAAATATATATATATATATATATATATCTATATATATGGTTTGAACAATCTTAGGTCTCTAAAAAGCATTTTTATTTAGAAGCGTTTTGCATAAAAGGACTTATATTATTTTTAATAAAATGCAAGTGTTTCTTGAAAAAGTACTTTAAATGTTTTTAAAAAAAAAACATAGTAGATGCTTCTTCTAGAAATTATTTCAAGTATTTTTTTATAACTCAAATGCATTTCTAGTTTTTTCTTGTCAAACATTATCATAAACATCTTGATAACCTAAAGCGCTTTGAAGTTATTTTAAAAAATTATCTTTATTATTTGGGTCTACATTTTGAAAGACTTATTGAATTAGGGGCATATGCACCATTGAACAGAGTTGCATGTACGGCATTTCAAAAATCATGTGATAATGCAAGTGTTTAATAATTAAAAGATGTTAAGGAGACTAAATTTAATTTATACCATTTTTTATAAATGTACGATGTGACGGTTCATGGCTGGTCTCATTTTTTAATGATTTAAAGAAAAAGTCCACCATCAACCTTCACATCATGTAGTTTACAAAAGATAGTCCAAAAATTTGATCTCTTTAACATCACCCATAATTAAAGAAATCCCTTTGAATGCTAGACGATTAAGAAAGTACTACTTTCGGTAATTTTTCAACTTGAACAAGTAAAATCAATTAGAGAAATGCTAAGGGGACTTTCACAAAGTAGGACTTTATGGATTCTCTACAATCTCGTTGTTTAACGTCAATTTTCATCCCAACATTACAAAATATTATGTCAAAAGCATAATGTGACAAAGAATACGTTGTATTTTGGTGGATCAATACTAATGCCCCCGCACTATTCTCATCAATGACTGGTCTGTGGGGCCTTAAATAATTAAATAGTACTCCTCCTCCTCCTCCTCTCAAAGCCTAATTATTTGTCCTTAAAAAGATTATAATTGGAGTTAATAAGCATGCATGCAATAGAAGCTTGAGTTGCTGTTGTCTTGCGTTGCATTATTTTAGGGTTATCATGTCTTATAGGTGACATAACTACTCATCCCGCTCATCAGCATCGATCGTTCGCCGACAAAGCAATATTATTGAGAGAGTCCTTAATTATTATAATTATTATCTTTTTTTTATCTTTTTTTTTTATAGGTTTTGTTAGATTAGATGTTAGATTAGACACTGACAGAATCTGAACTCACGTCACCATACAAAGGCTTAATACATTTTCACCACTGTAATAAAAGACCACTTGCAATTATCATCATCATCATCATCATCAAATGTACATGAAGAGAGAAGAGTAGGTCCACACACTCCACATCAACTTTCTAGTTAAGCAAAGATATCCGGATCCTTGTTGATGAATCATATTTTCGTGGCACCATTATAACTCTTTTGAATTGAATTCTACTACTAGTAGTACTCCTCCAATGGTGCATGTTTTCCACCTACTTTTTTTTTTTTTCCCTTTCTCTTTTCCTTTCTCACAAAACCAAAAGAGAAAACAAAGGAAATTACTGCTAATCCAACACTAATTACATATGCAATTCGAGATATATAGTGGCCATCTCTTCTAATTAATCTATCCCAATTAATTAACCAAGAAAATAAATTAAAAACCACCCCCCATTCTATATATCCACCCATCTCTCTTTAAATAAAAGTTAGAATTGCAATATTTGGTAAGCAAGGAGTTGACACTATGTGATGCACGTCCATCTCTCTTCTCTAGCCACATGAACTAAGCAAACATGGAGTGGGAGACAGTTCATGTGGGCTGATACAACTAAAAAGAACTTCTTACCATCCAATCATGATCTTCTCATTTTTTTTATCTATTTTTATTTCCTTTCCCAATAAGATAAAGCAATCTTTGAATGAGCAAAATCCCACATTAGCTAATTGGGCATAATTAAAAGTCATATTTCCTCGATTATCTAGTGTTTAATAATATATGATCACTCACGGTTGTATTTGATGGATTGAAATGATTATATTAAAAATAATTTTATTTAATATATACTCTTAATATCAAATTTAACAATAAAAATGATCATACATTTCTAGTGACCAAGAGAACATTTCTTTCTAATGATAATTTATATGTCACGGAATACTTCTGCTGAGACACAAGTAAAGATAGCACAGAGCAAAAGTGTGCCCAATAATTGAAATACATGTAAAGTGAGAACCTACTAACGCAAGAAGAAGCATATAAATGAAAAGAAAATTAAAGTAGTAGCTAGCAATAGTTAGAATTGGTACGTTAATGGGTGGCGAAGCACAAGCGAATCATCCTCTTTGATGTGTTTCCCACTGCCATGGGATTCTAGCAGCAAGCATATATGTGAGTTCTATTGTTTTGTTGTTATAATAATGGAATGGAGATTATGCATGTAAGAATATATATTATATGGTAGTGGGACTCAAATGGTCAACCCATGTAGAGCGATAGGGAGGTACCTTCATAATTTCCCAATGCCCCAGATTCGTTTCTCTACTCATTCCTTCGTTTGATTAATAATCATAGCCACCCACCCACCCACCCAGCGCCCCCACAAATGTCTCATTCCTAATTCTCTCTCTAAAACTCATAACACACACCCTTTTGCTCCCATAACTTCAACCATATATATTATCTCTCCCAACCCCCCATTTCACATAACAAACCCCCAATTACATCTCCTCCTCCTCCTCCTCCCTCCTCCTCCTCCTTTTCTTCTGCCAAATGGGTTTCGATGATCATGCTTGCAACACAGGCCTTGTATTAGGGTTAGGTCTGATGTCGTCTGCTCCTCAGGAGAGTTGTAACCTTACAAAGTTTGCAAAGAATAATATTAAGCCTTCCCTAAATTCTGCTCCAACAAGTAGTGCTTTTGAGCCATCTTTAACTTTAGGTCTTTATGGTGAGCCATATCATCAACAAACAGTAGCCTCCAATATTTACAAGGTTGGTAATTCTTCTCAGGAGGAAGCAATTGATTTGTACAGGCAAGCTGCTGCAGCGTCCTCTCCTCACAGTCATAGCGCAGTCTCTAACTCCTTCTCTAGTGGTAGAGTGGTCAAGAGGGAGAGAGACCTCAGCAGTGAAGAGGTTGATGTCGATGAGAAAGTCTCCTCAAGAGTGAGTGATGAAGATGAAGACGGTTGTAATGCTAGAAAGAAGCTCAGGCTCACCAAGGAACAATCTGCTCTCTTAGAGGAAAGCTTCAAACAACATAGCACTCTCAATCCTGTAATTTCTCTCTCTCTAATCATTTTGTTAGGCTATTTGATTAGGGAAAGATTTATGCACATCGTTGTTTATTTTCTGTTATCTTGATTTTCTTTGCAAACGATGTGCACATGAGTCGAAAAAATGTACGAAAATTATTTATCTTTTATTACTATTATTATCTCCATGAAAAATAATATTACGAAAATCATTTATCTTTTATTAATATTATTGTCTCTGTGAAAACTAATATTAATTTCATTGGTTTATTTCCAGAAGCAAAAGCAAGCTTTAGCCAGGCAGTTAAACTTGAGGCCAAGACAAGTGGAAGTATGGTTCCAAAATAGGAGAGCCAGGTAAATATTAAAAATTAATTTCCAGATAAAATTTCTGGGTTATTTTCCAAAAAGGTCCAGATATTAATTAATGCAAAAAAATTGATTATGCTGGCTTTGATTTGTTAATTCGCAGGACAAAGCTTAAGCAAACTGAGGTAGACTGTGAGTTCTTGAAGAAGTGCTGTGAAACACTAACAGATGAGAACAGAAGGCTACAAAAAGAGCTGCAAGAACTGAAGGCACTCAAATTAAACCAACCTTTGTACATGCATATGCCAACAGCCACCCTCACTATGTGTCCATCTTGTGAAAGAATCGGAGGTGCGGGTAGTGAGGGATCATCCAAGAGCCCATTTTCTATGGCTCCAAAGCCTCACTTTTACAATCACTTTACCAATCCCTCAGCAGCTTGTTGATTAGAATATTAATTACTATTTGTGGTAGGATTAGATTTATAAGAAGAAGAAAAAAAAGAAAGAGAAATCAAACCCTCATGATCCCTATATTTTTGGTTAAGGGCTTTGTAGTGGACTCTGAAGGACTAGTGTAATTAATTTGTAGAAAATATAGTTACTACTGATCAATTACTTTTACTTTTTTATTTATATATGTTTGTAAATCGTCAAGAAATATATCTATGAAGGGATTACTATTATTTGTTTGTTTGTTGATTGATCTATGTTTTTTTTTTTAATTTTTGTTTTCTTGTAGTTCATTTTTGTACCAAGCGTGCATAGTTTACATATGAGCATGAATATTTCAGATAATCTATGAAAGTTTAAACAAACGACAACACTAATGCATGACTTAATTAGTTGAAGTGAAAGAGGTTGGCATTGATGTATGAAATATAAGATGATTGAAATCTCGAACCACTGGACCAAACAAAGGTAATGTTTTTGGATGAATCGTAATATCTGAATGAATACAATACAATATCTACCACAAATGCCTTTTCCTTTCCTATCTTTAACACACACACACACACACACACACACAAAACCAAACAGTGTATATGACAGAAGTATCAATTCTTAAGTAAAAGCAATCACTCGTAAACCACGCATATCAAATAAATCCATATATTTAGTATCATTTGCACACTTTTCGAATTAGTAAATCTCATTAATTCAAGTAAACTATTGTATCATTTGTACCGACCACTTGGAACTTGCTCATATACCTACTTATTTTGTTATACATGCTCATATCCCATCATCCCTTCTTAATTCGTGTAAATAAGTGTATTTTTGACACTTTTGTAAGTTATAAAATCAACAATATTATCTGAAAACCCAAGCATTATTACCTATGATAACAATTGATCGATGTTGTTAAATGTTTTCTCTTGAAATTATCACACATTTGACCAGGAAAATAATATTGGAATGAATGATTACATAAGAAGTAAGTGTGGGGTTAAGGGGTGGGACGTTAGCTCACATGTATTTGTCTGTAATTCAGTTGGTTAGAGATAGATAGAGGTCGACCACCACTACTACTAAAATGGGTGGTGAGAAGCGTGACGAGAAAGAAAGGAATGGATGGTTCACTAAAACGAAAAAAAAAAATACAAAAACTAATAATTTTAGTAAAGGATTATGGTCACGTGACATGCTATGGTTTTACTAGGACCAGTAGGGTCACAACCCACGTGAAATGCCAATGGCTCTCTTGCCTTCTTTCTTTCACAAAATCTTATCATGAGATTTTGTATCAAAGTCAGACTCCTCTTCCCATTTGATGCATGGACCCCAACCCTAACAAGGACCCAATCCACCTTCCCTCCGTATGGATTAAAATTCCTAAATCCCATCTAAAAAATATATATTCCTCAGTTCGCTTTTTTGGCCCTTAGTTGAAGGAAAGGATGATTACTTACCATTTGATATAATGTAAAGTGGACAATAAAGTAAACATCAATAGTTAAAAGACCGCATTTGTTGGATTAGATTGAACGGTAGGTGATGATAATTTCTTTAAAATATATGATCGAGGAGAATGAGACTCGGCATACTCTACCTTTACAATATAGGAACACCCAAACGCAATAAATAAGGTATACCAGCTTTAGCTATGTACTCGGATAAATGGACGGTCCAAATTGATTAGGACAAACAAAAACTACTACATGTTTACGTTACAGGCAAGCTATGATGAATGATGAGAAAGGTTGTTCTAAAAACAAGCCACACATCACACATAATGGATGGTGTAGAGTGTGGACCAATTAAATCATGAGGGGAACTTTCCAGGAAAAGAGTACCCTTTCCAGGAAAACCTCTTTGTCTTATGGCCTCATCATCACTTTCATCACCCATTTTTTATGTCACAATCATCACCTTATGGGAACCCTTCAACCCCCTTTGAATTCCAAGCTCGAAATAATTATTATTTTGATTGTTAAAGAGTGTGAAAGCTATCTTATATGGGTTGTTTCGCATTTGTTAGTTTTTTCCAGTTTTGCCTTTTCGGGGGATTTTTTTAGGGTTGTTAAATGCCATTTTAGGAGGATTGCTTGTTGTCTACTATGTGGGGATGGTAAGGGGACAAAAACTTTATATTAAGAAATAATAATCAAATTATTTGAAGGCAAAAGCCAGTAGCGTCATATGCTTTATAACAAGCATTTAATGTGTTAATTAATCTTCCACTAATTATAGATTCCGTGTCTACGTGTGCACATACGTAAGTAAATAAAGAAATAGACCAGAAAACACATGTCTTCCATTGGATGATTTGTCGGTCCGCCGACTCATATATAAGGAATTGTTTTATATTATTTCGGAAATTACCAAATCACACAAAATTCTACATCACTTTTCGCAGGAATTATATATTACACTAGTGTCAAAGTGTGTTTATTCGGTTGGTTCAGTGACCAGCTACCAACTATATCTAGAACTAATGATAGGCTTTGAACAAGTTGAGGAAAAAAAAATAGTGACCCGTTGTACATTGGTTTCCCTAGATGTTCACTGGCGAACTTTTTATCTGATCATAAATTTAGGGATATGTGGATATTTTACTTCTCACACACCTCTTGATAATTTTTGTCTGTTAATCTTTTTTAATTCATCCGATCTGACGGTCAAAAATTAAAAAGGTGTGTGAGAAGTAAAATGGGATGTGTGGATATCACACCCCTAAATTTATGGTGCTAATTTAATTAAAAGTTTAAACACGTCACTTACTTAGTTCGATATTCACCTCGCAAATGACGAGTTCAATATGAATTTATATTGTCTAGGTCAATATTCTTTTAACCCTTATCGATAATCACTTAATAAAAATACACCGTTGCATCGGGAAAAAAAAAATTTTAAACACGCTATTATTCTTTTTCTTTCTGTTTTTCTTGATGCTGATATTTTCCCTTCATCATTTTGCTTGATTGTGATGATAATCAATTATTTTGTTTTACTTTTCTTGTTTGTCTTCTTCAATAACTAAGTGTTATTTTACTTGATTATAATTTTATTTGTATCAGGAAATCAAATCTGGGGGAGAGGGAAGATTGAAATTTAGTTTTAGACGCAAGAAATGTTCACTACTACTTGAGCTAAAAGTAGTCATTTTTCCTTGTGAGATAACGTGATTATGAATATATGTTAGGTTAAAATTCGATTTGCTTCTGCTTTTAATATAAAGAAGAAAGTGTGAAGACAACGTTATGTTTATACACTAAACACTCACATATCTAATAGTTCTATATCACACAAGTCCTTTTCAACTCAAAACAAAGATAAAATTCTTTGTGGAATTGTTTTTTTTTAATGATTCTACAACATTTTAGGGTTGAACTAACTAATTTTAATTAAAAATAATAATGTGGCTATCACGATGAAATGGTGATTCTATAAGTGCGATAGATAAAGTTTATCAATCAAAATTTAGTTGTTGATCATTTTAGCCTATCGCACAAATTCTTTAAACTTATGAAACAATTTTTCTATGATAAATATATATGCATTATCCTCGGACTGTTGCACCAAAACACTAAACTTTCACCGGATGCCTGTTTTAGATTGTAAAATTATAGGGATGATTTTTCCTCTTTAAATGTGATCCGCGCTGGGACTCGCTGAGAAAGGTATGCAAGAAGAAAATAAGGGATGGGGACGAGGATGCAATAGCGGATCTATGATTTGAACCTCGGGGGGTCTCAGTACTGCATACAGTTAATTTATTAACTTGGTGGGTTTGTTGTGCACATGTCAACAGATATTAATATATGCCTAAGTAATATGATGAGTGATATAGAGAGAACTTTTCAAGTGCCGTCAACGCAATATTTCGAGATATGCCTAGATACATTACATCAAACATTTAATAGGCACAAAAGAGACCCGTATGAAACATTCGAAGAGTCCTTGAAAGATCATCACATGTATATTTTCTAGATTCGAGTGGTCTAGGAACCACCTTTGTCCCTATTTCCATCCACTCCTGCAAGGATGTGCAGAGACAAAACACGTTCGTCTAAACACTCGACCCTAGAATGTTGTATTTCTCAAATTGGGTTTATGGATCAAAATGGGGTGGGCAAATCCAACCATCCCCAACCCCATTGCCGTTTCTATCTCTATGTGAAATATGTCAACTTGTAAGTATTATTTCAATATTGTAGCTTTTAGAACGTAAAAGAGGAAGATAACCAGAAAAAACACGAAACTACATATTTTATGGGCATATTTGTCAATTTGTCCGCTGAACTTGTATGGAGCTGCCAATCTCTCCTTCTGAACTTTATTTTTAGCAGATTACTCCCTTGAACTTTTATAATTAGCCAATTTCCTCCTTGAACTTTAATTTTAGCCGATTACCCTCCTAAACTTTTATAAATAGCCAATTTTCCCCCTGACTTTAGATTTTAAAATTTTTAATCCATCTTGATCACGGAAACAACACATGACAATTGTATAAGGGTGGGGATTGGCTATTTATAAAAGTTCAAGGGGTTAATCAGCTAAAATTAAAGTTCAAGGAGGAAATTGACTAATTATAAAAGTTCAAGAAGGTAATTGGCTAAAATTAAAATTCAGGTAGAAAATTGACAGCTACATACAAATTCAGAGGACAAATCAATAAACACCTCTATTTTATATTAGGGTTGTGTATAGATAGTGCATGAAGATGACATGACATAAATACACCTAGACACGATGTTCCCACAACTCTAAAATTGCATAGATCTCTATTTGTGTTCCCCACCCCAACCCCCCAAAAAAAAAACTAATTATCTTAGGAGTTAATACTTCTAATTAGATAATTTAGTTATTCGAAAGCAACTAAGCTGATTTAGATATTAAAAATAAATAAGCATTAATTCAAACCTGAGCGTGGCTGCATCATGGGTATAAAGCAACACGAAATACGTATGCCATGGTGCCCATCATGCATGAGTCAGCAGTAAGAAAAAGAAAAAGAAATTAAACATGGCTATCAATCATGATTCATGGGCAGAGCAGCTTGTGACAAATTTCATTATGTATTATTTATATTTAATTTTAAATTTCAAAAGATTTCTGATCGTATGATATAAGATGAACTTACATAATTGCAGAATCCCTCGAATCCCTAGGAAAGGATCCATTTTCCCCTTTTGACCAGTAAGTAGTAGGTAGTATAAAATAGTTTTTCAATTTGAGAAGTTATTTTGTAGTACCCGAACATTTGTCATTTGATATACTATATATATCTACTAATTAATAAAGTTTCTTTGTCAACCAAAAGATGGTGCAAAGACAAATTAGTCATCTATCACAAAAAAAAAAATGATGGACAATAATGTAATTTTACATGTCCAAATTTTACTATTTTTTATTAAAACTTCACCTATATGTGATGTTAAAATACCTATAATATTAAAAAAAATTAAAAAAAAACTAAAAAAAAACACCAAAAACAAAAACCTCTCACTCCCTCCCTATGTTCTCTCTCTCTCTCCCTCTCTCCTTCTCATTTTTCAAAAAAATGTGTTCATACTACAAAGTGTGTAGTTAAATATTAGTCTACTAATTAATAAAACATTCATTGTCAACCAAATTCCTATTAAATTACCAGTTTAACCCTGTAATTAAAATAAAACATGAATAAGAAATATGGGGCATAAATGTAATTTCATACAATCAAATTTTGCTATTTTTTTTTTCAAAACCTCACCTACATGTAATCCTAACATATCTATAATTAAAAAAAAAAAATCATTCCCGCTCCCACTTTCTTTATCACTCTCTTCCTCTCTTTCTATTTCGAAAACAAAAATAAAAAATTTTCTCACATTTTATGTGTGCCCTTATTCTAGTGTACATATGTATATATGTATTTGTATCGTGCAACATGAATTGATTATTAATATTGTATCCTAAAACATAAACTCGTCCTCTATTTAATTGTGTGAATTTGTTATAAGACAACATAACAATATATTCCAATTTTATATAGTAATTTTTCATTTTGACCATTAAAGATACTGTAGTATACGGCCTTGATATTTTCCCAAGTAGAGACTTTGGATTGGCTCCTCAATCTGCAGACAGAAACATGTAGGTTTGACTAGGACTGCTCGTCTGCTGCGTTTGGCAAATGTTCTAAATGGGGAAGCCGACCTAGTCGTCATTTGATCTTAAATAATTGAAGCTAAATATCACATAGTTTTGGGACATAATTCAACATGGTGATTATAGTTGGTTGCTATACTTGTATCATCTCGTACCTACCCCAATTAACCACTGCACAAAAAGTCAAATTCGACATGAGAGGTGTATTTTTGCTTACATCCTCAAATGGTGATAGTATTCGTTACCTTACTTATTATCATTGAATGAGTTTAAACTATAAGATTTGTGTCTATCCAATGTACATATCTCAAACTTTTTGACTTATCAAATTATGATAAATATGGTGGTGAACATCACCATCACTTGAAAGTGGTGAGCAAAATTATTGCTTATAAATAATATGCTATATTAGATATGAAGTCAAGGAAATAATAAACACTCACTTTTTAGCTTATGAAAACTCCAGTTTAATTATGTCTTGTGTTTTCATTTAATTTATTAGTTCGTCAAAAATAAAGAAGAGTGTAGCTAAAAAGGATTTGACAATCGTCTCCCACTTACTAGTAAGATAAATAGGCATTCGTGTGAGAATGAGAAACCGAACTTATAGCACTCCAAAACATAGCTCACATACTAGGGTAATGTTACAAAGGTCATCTATATAAGCTAAATTTAGTTACCATATAACGTAGTTATTGATGATTAAATTATTATTTAAGTGTTGATTAACGTGTTTATTGTCTATTGCTGACGCATCAAATAGTTGCAAATTTGGTCTAAAAAGTTCATCTACCTAGCATTCCTCTGTAAAATATTACGAAGAGATGAGTTGTCAATTATTAAGTCATATTTTTGTTCATGAGAGGGTGTCCCATGCCCTCTAAAATCACCATTTAAGTTGGTAAGCCACCAATTTGCCACACTTCCCAGTCATCCCTTCCCAAATTTTAGAGGGTTTTTGTTGTGAAATGTCTATAATGGGCCAAACTTTCTTCTTTATTTACTCTTGTACCATTATTCTATTCATCATGGTGGGTCCTAAAATGATATTTACTTTTTTATCTAATACATGAATTATTGTACGTAACTCTTAATGGTGCTATTCTGAAATATTATCCACTTGCTTATTGATTTATTCTTTCAACTTTTGCATATCTGCTACTAGCTCTTCTATGTTTCCTTCATCTTGTCTATGTTGTTCAGTTCTTCTTCTGTCATATTATTCTAATATTGATCATCTCATTCTTCTAGTTCTGTTTCTCTTTCACTATCTTTTTTTATCTTGCTCTAGTTTCTACCTTGAAATTTTGAGACTCTAGTAGAGCTGATGACAAATATTTGTTTTGCTGTAAATATACATTTCTTTGTCTTCTACTACTAATAATATATCATAATTAAAATCTTTAAATTCCTCAAAGGCTAACATTTGAGATCCACAATATCTCAGAACGTGTTGTTATGAAGGAATCTATGGGGTGATACAGAGGATAATCTAAAGATTCCTCATTCACCATAGCTATGTGCCTTACCTCTTCCTTATGCATGTGTTTATACCTATATGGAGGACTATTGATAAAATTATACATATTTTCTTCTATACTTCTAAGTAATCTTTTGTTATTTCTTAAGCTTAACCGAGAACATTTCTAATGGGAACTATGGCTAATAAAAATCTTATCAAGATAATCGAAATTTAATAATAAGGTTGGGATGACTTCTACTTCATTATGCTTTTTTTAATGCTTATAACTAATATGCCATCATTGGAAATCTCTTATGTTAATCCAGGTCAAAGCTATGCTAACTTCTAGTTTATAATTACAATTCTCTGTATTATCACAATGACATGTTGGATATATCTTTGTAATAACATTCATCCTTGATTTTGGGTCAAAGACGGACCGGTACAAAGCAACTTGCAACTGTCATCATAACTTTTGGATTAATTATGATTCTTTGTTCAAGATCTCATAATAAATGTCCACTGAAAATAATCTTAATTTAGTTTTTGATATTTCTTCAAACAAGGTGTTATCAATTATTATATCTACTGGTACAGTACTAATAAATTTTTCAAACTTTTGTTGTTTTTTGCTAATTCTAACATCTTCGGTCTAATGCTGCTCCACATCAGTATCTTCTAAAAGCTCAATAGTAATTTCTTGTTCTTCTAAGGGCTCATTAGCCAGTTGTTCCTAATTAATGGGTTCAAAACCTCTTTTCTTTATTCTTATGTTGGATCATATTCTATGCCAATTTTAAGTTCTTGTCTCAAGGTATTACTTGCCTTTTACTGTATTCTAAGGGATTGGAGTTCTTGATTCATCTTGGCGAATTGGGTAATCAATGATTCATGGTCTTTGGATAATGTCTAGAGGCTATGTTCAAGTGTTTGGCTGCAACACAGGTGAATGGAGCACACAAAGGTTGGGAATAAATCCTTTTAGTTAAAACATGTATAGCCTAACATCGTCTCAATGTATTAATTCATAAGTCATAAAAAGCACATGGTATCTATAAAAGAGAATAATTCTTAGCATTCAATCAAATAAAGATAATGAGATCATTTAAAGTGAAATTGAAAGAAAAAAGGAGTAAAAACACTTTAAACATTCTCAAAGAAGCAAATATGGTCAAAATAGCTCACTAGTCTCAAATAGCTCTCAATGCAAATAGTCATAGTGCATGAAATAAAATAAAACAAAAGTAAAAGACACAAATAAAAGGAAAGAACACAAACCCAACTAGGTTGTCTCCTAACAAGCGCTTTATTTAATGTCTAAGCAAAACGCGGTGGGTGTGATTAGTGAATGTCTAAGGTGGCAAGAACTCAGGATACTTCACGACCTTGGTGGCAATAAGTGGCTTCTTACAAATGACCTTGACATCTGGTGCTTTGAATTTCCTCAGTTATGATGACTTTTATGCCTTTCCTTATGAATCAAATGTGAGGCCATGTCCTTGAAATAAGTTGAAGAGGTGGTAAGATAAAGGTGTTCAATGGACGAGTTGCTGCTGCTAAGAATGAATGCAATATTTCAGGATAATAGTCTCATCCTCTATCTCCAAATCTTCTTCCTTATGGTGAGATGGCAACAAGATCTCTTCATCTAACTTTCATTCTTCTTCCTTATGGTGAGATGGCAATAAATCCTCTCACAAAGACTCCATAAAAAGCACATGTGAAGATATAACACAACAAGGAGAATCCAACATAACTCTTGAAAAACATTCTATTGAATTAGAATATTGGGAAATAGCTTTAAACTTCGTAACTAGCACAATTTCTCCAAGCACGTTCATGAGGGTCTCATCATGCTTGGGTTTGACAAGTCTCCCTAGAAAAGAAATTGGTGGAATATATGGCTTGGGAAAAGTGTAAAGCTCTCCATCTTCGTAAAGCTCATGCACTTCTGTAGGAAAATAGTTATAGCTAGCTTTCAATTGTTGTTTCTCCTTTTCTTCTAAATCATTACCACATGGTTGCTGTTCATTCAAAGTTTGGATAATCTGCCCCACTTGGATTTCCAAATTTGTTATTGTAACAAAGTGGTTTTGAAACATGCTACTCGTTGATTTATGAAATTGTCAAGTGTTTTGAGTGAGCAGTTTCAAAGTGTCCTCTAAAGAAGAGTCAAAAGGGGTCTACTATGGTGGAGGTGCAACTGCTTGACTTAGAGGTTCTATATTGTTCTAAGAGTGTTGATGAGGTTCATTCAATTAGGGCTATACATGTTTGAGAAAGGATGCAGTGACCTTTAATTAAAGAAACTCATGAGGTATGAATGATTTTGGACAAACGTAGGATATTCATCATTCATTTGGCATAATTAAAGAACATGATTGTTCTTGGCACAAAGAACATGATTGTTCTTGGCACATACAACATACATCTTTCTATACCACATGAAATCAAAACAAACTAAAATGTAAATTAAAAATCGAAACTAAAAAAAGTAAGAACATCAGTTATTGCTTTATGCAATGTAGTGATGGAGGAATACCTGAAGATAATATTTCTCAATGATCGAATAATGGAGGTCTTCTACTCAATAAGAACTTGATGATCTCACTCGTAATAGGCCTAGTGATCTTTATGGAACATGTTTTCTTATGAGCATAGACCAAACTATATATAGATATTGAACCAAATTGCCTCCCACCTATTATGGACGTTAGTTGGTAACTATAACACTATCTGAGCCTTTTAGATGTGGTGTTTCCACCACTCTAACATGTTTAACTTAATGTCCTACTTAAAAGGAAAGAAGTTAACCTAAATCACAACTCTAACTGATTAAAATTATGATATGTTAGTGATAGGAGCATATTTATGCGACTTAGTTAGCTTGTTTTCGCATTTACATAGCTAATTTCTACTTGTTATAGTGTTTTAAGCTATTTTCGTATGTTTTCAGGTTCAATTGACAAAGTTGGCAAGAAAGTGCAATTTGGAGCATTTTAGAGTAGTTTTGGGCTTGAAATGGATTGCATATGTATGGAGTAAGGTGGATGGACGAATTTGAAGATCAAGAGAGGCTAGGAGTGTGATTAACATCTGGAAGAATTAAATCAAAGACTTGGAAGATAAGGAATTAGCTACAAAAAAGGAATATTATCCAAATTACCTTATCTTATCCAAACCTTATCCAACCTTATCCAACCTTATCTTATCTTATCCTATCCTAATCTTTTTCTACCTTAATTCCAGCTTCAAAGATGACTCATTTTCACATTAAATCACCTAAATATCATGTTCTAGAGGCCCTATTTTCGTGCCCTATGTTTATGCTACATGTAACCCTTCTAGAAGTTCTAGAATCTACCACAAGGACCATTCCTTGTCCTCCTTGGAATCTGATTGAAAATTTTCTTGTTCTTTGGTGATTTGGAGTCCTAATTCCTCTCCTTTTCAGCCCAAATTCGTGCCTTCCCTTCACCCTATAAATACTTGATGCCACAACACTCTTAAACCACCACCCTCTACCCCAAATTCACACCACACCTCAAGAGCCTAAATTCACACAAATCCCCATTGTGCACAGCGATGAAGGAAGGAGGAGCCACCTGGAGTGTTTCTAGGTGTATTCTATCTTTGTTTTTAATGTTTAAGTTTAATTATCTTTGTTTTGTGAACATGAGGAGTTAAACTTGTTTTAGCTAGAGGAGACTTTGAAACCATGATTATATTTGCAATATGAATTGATTACTTTCAGTTGTGATTTCATAAATCATAAATACAATTTACTTAACTGTTTGATTAAGAACTTATGTTTGTGTGTTGATTAAGAGGGCCCGCTTAGTTTGCATGCATGAATTTGATGCTAAAATATAAGGGAGTTTCACCTAATAATTATGAACTTATATTCATAAGTAGTAGAGGTTGCTAGTCACAATTGTGCTAAGTAAATTCTTGGCAGGAGTATCATGCTATACATAGTTACGAATGTTTTGTCAATGCTTACGATTTACACAAAGCTTAATGATCTTTGATTGTATCTCTATTATGCTGCTTGTGTAGGGAGCTATTGAAGAATAATTTGGTTGCCAATGCGTATTCCATCCAATTCAATGACTTAAGGAAAGTCTGAGGGTTAATTAGTGCTGTTCACGGTTAATCTGGGGTGTTGAGGTTCATGGTTTATTGGAAAAGCAACTGGAAATCAATTTGTATGCAAGTGTGTCATGAGTGGAGAAGGACCTTCTAGCTAGCATATCACCCATATTTTTCCCTAATTTCGTCCAAGTTGTTTAGAGTCTTTAAATATGTTTGTTTTTATTTTAATTTCGTCCAAATCAATCTCCCCTTTAATTAAGTGTGTTAGATTAGTTAGAAAAATGTTCAAATCTGTCCAATTTAGTGTTTTGAGTCTTAATAGTCTAAATTTCGTCCAAATAACTTCTTAGAGTCTGTTTCAAGTCAATTTAACTTAGTTTGTGTGTTTTGAGTCTATTTAGCTTGTTTTGAGTTGTTAGAGTCTAGTTTAGTGTTTTAGAGTTTAATTTGAGTAGATTAGCATCCCTTCTAATCCCCGGCCTAGAACGATCCCTACTTACACATACTACAATCATAGGGTCTTAATTTGAGTGTTAGAATATTTCACATCAGTTAGTTAAATCTTTATCATGATTGGGAGAGTCTAAATCAAATCCCAACAAGAGAAAACTAGGTCTTTTCTGGATGAATCCACTCCGGGTCCTAGAGATCAACCAATCCCAGCCGTTGGAAATAAATCCTACGGTTAATTCACTCTTTTACAAATAAAATCCTTATTGCCTGCCTGGCCAACTAGAAGTTGCCTCACTCAGAAATAAGAAGGGGAAAGAAAAAAACAAGACGGAGAAGGATTTAGGAAAAATTTCAATGGCAAAGAATCCAAATTATTGGAAATCAAAGACGGAGAGGAACCGTTGGGTCTCACACATTGGAAATTCATTGATGTCTCCGACGTCGACTCAGACGAAAACCACCACTACTTTGATTTCGAACAGCTGTATAAAGACGAAGCAATCAGTTCGATATACACCAGAAAGGAAATTAATCGGTTGTGCAGCAAGATCTATCTGCACAACCATTGCTTACTACGCTCAAAAGAAAAATTCAAAATTTTTCAGTTTTCTTAGCTTGAAAGCATTGGATGTGAGAAAGGGAGGAGAGAATTCAAGAATGTGAGAGTGAGAAAGAAGGGTTGGACTCTTGTTTTGCATGAAAAAAAAGGCTGAAATTTTGTCTTTGACCGTAAGATCTATTTCCAATGGTTAGGATTATTTGATCCCAAGGGTCTAGTGTAAACTGATCCGCAGAGGATCCTTACCAATGTGTTTTCTTATGAGCAAACCAAACTATATATAGATATTGAACCAAACTACCTCCCTCCTATTATAGACAATAGGTGGTAATTGTGACACTATCTGAGCCTTATAGACGTGGGGTTTTCTACCACTCCAACATGTTTACCTTTATCATGATTGGTAGAGTCCAAATCAAGTTCCAACAAGAGGTGGTCAGAGAGCTTAGATTGATAAAGGTTGCAGTACCCATGGGTAAGTCGGTTTTAGGCCATCTCCAACCGAAAGGGTTTAATATAGCCTCGTCTGGAATTATAGCCCAGTAAAAAAATTATTTTTAAATGAACAGTGTCGGGCCATACTCATATACCATTTTAAATCGAAAGGGATAAATATAGTCCTCTTAATAATTTATTAGTTTTAAGTTTATACTTTAAATTTATTGGTTAATTTAGTTAAACTATCGTTAGATGTTTTCGAATCTAGAGAATTTGAATCAATTATTATTATTGAGGAGATGGGTCCAAAAAAGGGCTAAGATGGGGTTTATATTTAGGCAGCCTGATGCCTTTTTGGCCAAATAATGGCCTGATGGGCATTATAGAATTATAGCCCAACCATTGGTTAGAGATGAGTTCTTGGGCAAATCAGGCCATCTTTTAGACTCCATAGAATTATAGCCCTGCAAAAATTTATTTTTAAATGAACTGTGCCAGACTATATTTATATACCATCTCCAACTGAAAAAGGCTCCTCAATAATTTATTATTTTTAATTTTGTTATTTAACTTATTAGTTAATTCAATTAAATTACCATATTAAAATAAGATTATCCAGACATATTTTGATTGCCATTTGTCGCTAAATGAATAAGCCTCCAGATTTCTTATTTTTATATAATCTCAATTATCTTTCTGATAGGATTTCGAGTGACACATGTTGCTAAATGAGTAACTCTTCATATTTCTTATCTTTATGTAATCTTAATAATTTGTTGGATATGATTTTCGAGTGACATGTGTCAAAATGTAATTGGTTATGCAAATTTTAGATATGATTTTTATCTATGTGACACTTCTTATCTTCAGCTTCCAATGTTAATAAATTGGCTAAATATTGAGGTGGAATTCCCACACCTTCATCTTTGCCCTCTCCAATATGTCTTGTCATTGTCTAGAATTTGTCATTTCAATTCAAGTTTGCAACAAATTCCAACTTTTGATCCTCTTCGCATTTCAACTAGGGGTCTTCATCTAATTCTGAATTGGAAGATAAATGGGCGGAGCGAAGATGAGAAGAGGAGGAGTCTAATGAAGAAGATGAGGCATGACACAACACAACATTTATGGCGGCAATGGCCGCAGCCATGGCATATGAGGAAACTCAACAACAACCTTAATGGGGTGGCCTATAAACCACGACAAAGAGAGATCGCGCATGAAACTCTGATGAACAACTACTTCAACTCCAACACGGTGTACCCAGAAGAGGATTTCAGAAGTCGCTTCTAGATAAGGCGTCATGTCTTCGAGCGTTTGCTTCATGATGTCTAACATGTGAATCCGTACGTTCGACATAAATATGAAAGACTACAACAACTAATAATAATGATTATCATCCGCCATTGTAGGAGTATTGGATGTTGAAAACAACTCCCATCGGGCCATAGTTTCCCTTTTTTTTCTTGTAAATATGCCTTCCCATTAGAGTCATAATCGTGGTGTCCCTTTCCATGTTCCTTTCATCAATCTCTTCTTATATTTATTTTGCCTGTTCTTCATGTCTCCGCTTCTCTTCTTCCGTGACAATGGCATTTTGCTTTGCAAATTGAAAAAATATTGAAAAATTTAAATTTAGATTATTAGAAGTAAGAGAGGGGTGTGTATAAAAGAGTGTTTGAGGTGAATAGAATGTGAAAAATTGGAATAAAAGGTACAATAGTATGTAAGGGGAAAAAATATGAGAAATTGTGTAGAAATGCTTTAGGTATTTATAAGGGAAAAAAACAAAAAAGATAGAGTTTAATTTTTTTTTTTTTTTTTTTTGAAATTTCGTCTTGAAAAAAAAAAAATCCAATGGCCATATGACGTCAGTTGACGTTAGCTAGCCGTTGCTGCTAATGTCAGCAAGCTGGAGGTAGCAGATTGGTGATAGGAGCATATTCATGCGACTTAAATGGCTTGTTCTCGTGCATTTACGTTATGTTTCTCTCGTTATTTTAGTCCTTTATGCTTCTTTTGTGTGTTTTCAGGTTCTAAGGGCCTAGGGAGCAAGAAAGTGCATTTTGAGGCCATTTGGAGCATTTTTGGGCATGGATTGGATAGCTTATCCATGGAGCCAAGAGGATGGACGAATTTGAAGGCCTTGTATGCACTTGAAGACACAAAACAATGGCTCTAGCCCAATCAAACACATTATGCCATACAAACCAACCTATTTTAGGCCCATTCTATGTACTTAAACCCTAGCCCTTTAAACTAATTCATTTATCACTTATCAAACCATTCACTTATCACTCACCACATATCATTCACTTATCACTTAACATATCATTCATTTATTTCACTTCCATACTCCTCTTAATTCCACATGCATTCTCACACATGCACATCATTCACTCACATTTCCACCATTCATTCTTTATTCCTTTCCAAACATCTCACATGCATTTCCACCTTCCTACTTCATCATTTCACCACATTCTCCCTCTTTAACTCACATGCATTCATCATAATTCACAACACAAAACAACTTCATTGTTGTGGGTTCCCATTTCCTTTCCAAACATCTCACATGCATTTCTTCATTATTTCCTAACCCTACATGCATTATTTATTGCATCTTCACATGCATTCACACACACTTTACATGCATTATTTATTGCATCTTCATTATTTCCTATATGCCATTTTCAGATTTCCACCCACTAACCTAGTCATCAACACATGCACTTCCACCTTTCATCCACAATGATTCATGATTCATTCACTTTGCATCCTTTAAATCACATACTTTTCCATCATTAATTAGCCACTTGCATCTTAAACAAACAACCATATGTTCCCTCCACTACTCCTATAAATACCCTTGCATTCATTCATTCAAGAACATCTCATTCACAACACAACACCCCTCAAACACTTCCATTCTTTCCTTAGCCGTGAGTCCCCCCTCCCTACTAATCCAAACACCAACCATCTTTCCATTTCCATCACTCCTCACTCCATTCCACACTTCCATTCCCCCAAACCAACTATCCTTAGACCTTATGCTACAACAACGAGGAAGAGAAGAGGACCTAAACGTTCATACAATTCAAGTTTGAGTTGTTGGAATGTTTAGGTGATTCTTTGATTTCAATGTTTCATTTTAATTCTCTTTGTTTTGTACGTATAAGGAATGGAAGAGAAGAGTGCCTAAACGTTCATACAATTCAAGTTTGAGTTGTTGGAATGTTTAGGTGTTTCTTTGATTTCAATGTTATGAAGAACTAATCCCCCTTTAGCTAGGGGGTAATTCGAAATAAATGTTTATGCTTGCATTTTGATTTGATTACTTCTAATTGCGTTTCATAAGTTGTGAATTCAATTTGTTTAACCGTTTGATTGATAACTTATTTATGTATGTTTATTGAGAGTGCACGCTTAATTTTCATGCATGAATATGACGCTAGAATATAAGTGAGTTCCACCTAATCGTTATGAACTTATATTCACAAGTAGTGGAGGTTGCTTATAAACAATCGCGTTAAATGAATTCTTGGCACGAGTTTCATGCAATCATAGTAACGAATGCCTCGTCAACACTTATAATCTTCATAGAGCGTAATGATTCTTGCTTGTATCTCTATTATGCAATCATGTAGGGGACTTGTGGGGAATGTTTTGGGTTGTCGTATGCAATCATCCAATTCAATAACGTTAGGAAGATTTGAAGGTTAATTTAAGCGGACCTAATTAACCCGGGGTGATGAGTTTCATAATTTATTGAAATGCAATTGGAAATCTTTTTATTATGCAAGTGTAACATATGTGGAGATGACCCCCTTAGCTAGCATTCATCCATTCTATTTCATCAATTTCATATTTACATTCTGTTTTAATTTGTTCATTTAATTTAATTTCGTATAAACTTAAATCCCCCTTTACTTTAATGTCAATTTAGTTAGAAATCATTTTAGTTTGTGTTTTTTTAAAGCATTTTGAGTTTTTGGTTTGTCTTAGTGTTTTAAACTTTAATTTTGCATTCTTTGAGTCTAGTTTAGTGTTTTAAACTTTATTTTACGTTTTTGAGTCAGTTTCCAAGAGATTTGCATTCCCTCCTAATCCCCGGTCCAGAACGATCCCTACTTATACATAAACTACAATTTGACAAAAAGAGGGTTTAATTTGTGTGCGTATAAATCTCGCATCAAATTTTGGCGCCGTTGCCGGGGATTAGAAAATTTGCTAATCCCTTGGATTGTTTGTTTCTGTATTGTCTTTTAGATTTAGTTTTTTTTTATTATTTTTTTATTTGTGTTTTGTTTGTTAAGAACAAGATGGCACTTGATAATGCTTCTCTTTTGTCACAACTCATGGAAAGGTCCCAAATGCAAAGAGTTGATATATTTAATCTTCAATCAAGGAATAACGTGTTTTCCAATACTTACAATTCGGATTGGAGTGATCATTCAAACTCTATGCGGTGGGAACCTCAAAATGCTCAACAAGGAGGATATTGGCAGCCACCACAACCTCATATTCAATATGCCCAACCAAACTCAAGTTCGTCAATAGATTATAATCAAAAGCTTAATGAATTAATTTGTTTGGTGCAGGGCTCACAAATTCAAGACAATGAGGCTCAACAAGAAGGATATTGGCAGCCATATGAGGAGTTCTATTCTACGCCTATGCAGCCACCACAAAGGTTGGACCACTTGGATAAGCAAATTGGGCAGATCGCGGAGTTCGTAGGACAGTTTCGAGACCAAGGCGAACTCCCTAGTTCAACCATTGCAAATCCGAAGGGAGAATTTGAAACTGCCAAGGAAATCATGTTGAGAAGTGACAAGGAGGTTGGAACGGACCCTCAACCATCAAAATCAAATCACAAGGAAGAGGAATACACCCAACCCACGGCAAGGGTGGAAACACCTTTACCGGAGGCACCTATTGCTCCTATGTCATCTAATACAGGTGTGGTTGTTCCAAATTTCATTATTTTTAACCCTGTTCCAAGATTCATGACTTCCAAGGAAGAAGAAGGTGAAAAAGACATCTTGGAAGCCCTTCCAAAGGTGACAAGTAGGGAATGTCATGAATTCATCAAAGAGGACGTTCTTGAAACCACAAAATCCAAAGAAGTTAAATTTGATGACATTGGACAAGTAATAACCATCACTTGCAATCTGGCCAAGTCCAATATCCCTGAAACTTTCAAAGGAGTGGTATTTGTCATTGAGTTCTTGTCGGACAAAACAAGTAAGTATTTTTTTCCAAATTCCATTAGATTTTATACTAACTTGCTATTTTTTTTGAATCAGGCACCTACACTAGAATTCAAACCAATGCCGGTTCACTTCAAGTATCACCTTCCATTCAAGGACCAATTTCATGCCGTTTGATTTTATTTATGTTAATAAAAAAAAAAATATAAAAAATAAAAAAATAAAAAAAAAAAAAAAAAAAGAAAAAGAAAGAAAGATACTAAACATGGAGAAAGGTGGAGCTTCACAAAGGTTGTTTGCGTGAAGCCCCACTACGAGGCGCAGAAGCGGAAGGCGCAGAAGCGGGAGGCATAGAAGCGGGAGGCATCGGAGCGGAAGCCATCGGAGCGGGAGGCATCGGAGCTAGAGCATTCCAGGCCTCAATACTTGGCCAAGCGCTGGATGACCCAGGAAAAAGGTGCCTCTGGAGATAAGACGCAAGCCTTTGACGATCATTGTGAATTCGACCCTCAGATTCTTGCAGCTCATCAAGCTTCCTCTTCATGCCCGCCGAATAGTTATTTGCAAGCACATGCAAACTTCTATTCTCGTACTTAAGCTGTTTGATTTCCTGCTTAAGACTTTCCACCTCTGCCATCAACGATTCCACTTGGCGGGATCGAGCAAGCAGGCGTAGGCCCATGTTGGACACAGAGCTCGCACACTGAACACTAAGTGCGAGGGACTCTTGAACGGCCAACTCATCAGACCGTCCTGACAGCAGCCTACTATCTTTTGGAGTGAGAAGGTTCCTAGCTACTATTGTAGCTGTTGTAGCGTCCTGCATCACAGAGTCTTCACCTGAAAGAGGACCGTTAGAAGATAAAAAAGAAGGGCGCCATACATTACCTTGACGGGGCGCAACCGGATCGCTGCTGAGACTCAAATCTAAGCTAAGGTTCGATGAGTTTGCCATTTTCTTTCAAAAGTGTTCAAAGAGAAGGAGTGGATGGAGTTAAATTTCGAAGGCCCGGAGACAATTTTCAAGAATGGGAGATCTTCAGAGTGTGTATGTTGGCGGTGATCGATAGCTCTATAAAAAGCCAAGGCGACGCGTCCACCGATTCAAAGAGCCGGATTTTCCGGCGTAATTTAGGCGACGCGTTCTCGGCTTTTCAGAAGACGCGTTCAACTTTGTCAAAAGATTTCTGACAAAGCTGAAAACACGTGGAGGCCATCATCGCAACTACACATCTTTAGCCGACAAGCGCAAAGTCCGGCGACGCTTTCTCTGCTTTTCAGAAAACGCGTGCAGCTTTGTCAAAAGGAGCCGCATCTGCACTACCACGTGTCGTTCAGAAAGCGAAGGGGCGTCGTTCAGAAATCGAAGGGGCGCCTGCTCAGAAATCGAAGAGGCGTATTCAAAGATCGAAGAGGCGCCACTATTTCAAAAAGCCGGAATTGCGGGATCAAAACGTTTGTCGACAAGGGTAAAAAGTACCACCACTTGATATTATCTCTATATATGTCGACCTTCGTCTTTTATGGCAGGGCAAACCTGAAGAAAATGCCCAACTCTCCCTCACCTCTGAGGGCGCACTCCCAGCAAGGCCTTTCAAAATACTCAATTCTTTCTTCTTCCCCAAAGATGATACCAGATGCCTGGAGTACATATGACCCAGGAGGAAACGGCGGATTGAAGCATGTGCTGATTCATCCACCGCTTCTTCAAAGCAAAGGTATCTCATATCATCAAGGTCAAAAGCAAAAGTATCTCATATCATGCTCTTTCCCTGTCTTTTTCTTTGTCCTTGTTCTTACTCGCATGGCAAAGTAAAAGAAGCAATCAGCCGGCACTTGGAGTCAATCTTCCGATCTGGAGCCAACTGCCTGGAATCTATTCCTGATTGCTTACCTAGCGTTGCTCTCGAGTAGTCATCTTCAACGGTTGATACACTTCCGGAGAAGGGACCACTTCTGCAAAGGGGAGCGAGTAAGGCAAGTGAAAATGATACATTGAAGCATGTGGAGACAAACATAGGCTGAGTTATCCTCCAACCCTTTTCAATACGAATTGGAAAGATTGAACAAAGAAACAGACCAAAAGGGTATGCTCAGACCTTCGGGGGAGACCAAAAGAACCATCCTGCTGCCCAGTTCAAGAAGTAGCACAAAGGAAAATCAACGATGGGCAGAAACCAGTTCAAGAGTAAGCCTGTGGAATCACAAAGATCAAAAGCCTCAATGCAATTACCAAGGAGAAGATGGAATTTACACTATATAACCAGATTTGCGTCTCTAAACTCTTCTCTTTGTTAATTACATTCTGCCATGTTTAGTATGTTTAAGTGCTTTTTGTGTATTTACTTATGCCTTGTGTGAATCTATGCTTAAAACATTGAGGACAATGTTTGATTTAAGTGTGGGGGGGTAACTAAGTATGTTGATGCAAATTCGTTGAATTTTATCACCCATAACTTCAAGTGTTGTTCCTTGCTGTTTTAAATGTTTTTAAGGTGTTTTTAAACTGTATTAGCGTGTTTTGTTTTATAACTCCGAAAATCACATAAAAATTTGAAAAACATTTTTTTGAAAAGCCTAAAAAGAGTGTTTTGAGTTGTTTTTTTTTGTGTCTTAGGGAACCTTCCAACGTTATGATGAGGATTTGGTTTGTAATTGCATGACTGTTAAAAAGAGTTATAAACATGGATGAAAGTTTGATTTACTCTTGGTATATGCTTAGTTATGGTTATAATGTATGACTTCACATGCAATCATAAAAGAAAAATTCGTTTTTGTAACATGCTTGAAGGAAGGAACTCATAATAACGCTACATCCCTGTGAGACTCGAGCCATTACCTTCTTTGGAGAGTTATATTCTGTGATTCTTTGTTTTCTAAAGTTGTTGCATGATCTCATTATTCCTTGCTTGGTTGCTACTTAGAATGCAATTGTATCATGATAGAACTAAATGCTAGAACTTATATCCGTTTCATTCAAAGCATGACATTGAATTGCATAACATATATCAAGATGAAGTTGTGTAGTTGCCACCATAGCCAAATAGCCTTACTTCCCATATTTCGTATATGTTGTAAGTTTTAACCCCGTTGAGCCTTGTTTAGCCCATGTTCTTTGTTAACCCATATCATCCTCACCTAGCCTAGATTAGGACCATCCGTACCCTTGTTCTTGAAGCATAGTAAGCATGATGGATAATGAATTCCTTTTGATTAATATGTTGCAGAAAATAAGTGTGGGGGAAGGGATTTTTTTTTTGTGTGTATGTATGTGCCTAAGTCTTAAAGGAGGCACGGGAAAAAGAAAAAAAAAAAAAATGTGAGAAAAAGAAGAAGAAAAGAAAGAAAAAGAGTGAAAATAAGTGAGAATGGACTCACAAGTGTGATTGTTGAAGAAAGGGCCCAAAAAAGTTGAATGTGGCCCTAAGTTTTGTGACTTCCCCTTGGGTGTTCAAAGTTGACTTCTGCGTTCTAAAGGGAATTCTAAGTACCTAATTCAATACTTTGCTCACTATTGCTTTAAGAAATGTTTGTTTATCCTTCACCTTTCATTGTTAGCCAATACCCTAGCCCCGTTACAACCCTTTGACTTCTATCTTGATTGTTATGTGTTTCAATATGTGGAGTTTGAACTTGGTATAAGCTTATGGTGTCACTGGTTCTCGCTTCTAAGTAGTAGCATTCCATTCATGAGATCATACCTAAACATGCTTATTAACTCCAGAAATTGCTCTCTTTATGATACATATATGTGAGTGTTCGTTTTCATGTTTACATCAATCTTCTCACATATGACTAGATTAGGGTGTGTAGTTAGAAAATCTGAGTAAAAATTGAGTGCATATCTTGAAAGGAATTGAGCAAATTCTCTAAGGCATGTTACTACATTCAAAACATGGTTTTAAATGCTTAATTGTGAACTAGTATATGGTGACTATGATTAAGAATGTACTTAAATGTGAAGATGACTAAAATCTGTGAGAATGATGATTTTTAACTTGTCATGTGCATTGGAAATCCCTAAGACGGTTGTTGGAAGGTTTAGGTTGTGTTTTACGTGTTTAGTGTCGTTTTGTTTATTTGTTTTTATTCTGTTTTGCTCGAGGACTAGCAAAAGCTAAGTGTGGGGGTATTTGATAGGAGCATATTCATGCGACTTAAATGGCTTGTTCTCGTGCATTTACGTTATGTTTCTCTCGTTATTTTAGTCCTTTATGCTTCTTTTGTGTGTTTTCAGGTTCTAAGGGCCTAGGGAGCAAGAAAGTGCATTTTGAGGCCATTTGGAGCATTTTTGGGCATGGATTGGATAGCTTATCCATGGAGCCAAGAGGATGGACGAATTTGAAGGCCTTGTATGCACTTGAAGACACAAAACAATGGCTCTAGCCCAATCAAACACATTATGCCATACAAACCAACCTATTTTAGGCCCATTCTATGTACTTAAACCCTAGCCCTTTAAACTAATTCATTTATCACTTATCAAACCATTCACTTATCACTCACCACATATCATTCACTTATCACTTAACATATCATTCATTTATTTCACTTCCATACTCCTCTTAATTCCACATGCATTCTCACACATGCACATCATTCACTCACATTTCCACCATTCATTCTTTATTCCTTTCCAAACATCTCACATGCATTTCCACCTTCCTACTTCATCATTTCACCACATTCTCCCTCTTTAACTCACATGCATTCATCATAATTCACAACACAAAACAACTTCATTGTTGTGGGTTCCCATTTCCTTTCCAAACATCTCACATGCATTTCTTCATTATTTCCTAACCCTACATGCATTATTTATTGCATCTTCACATGCATTCACACACACTTTACATGCATTATTTATTGCATCTTCATTATTTCCTATATGCCATTTTCAGATTTCCACCCACTAACCTAGTCATCAACACATGCACTTCCACCTTTCATCCACAATGATTCATGATTCATTCACTTTGCATCCTTTAAATCACATACTTTTCCATCATTAATTAGCCACTTGCATCTTAAACAAACAACCATATGTTCCCTCCACTACTCCTATAAATACCCTTGCATTCATTCATTCAAGAACATCTCATTCACAACACAACACCCCTCAAACACTTCCATTCTTTCCTTAGCCGTGAGTCCCCCCTCCCTACTAATCCAAACACCAACCATCTTTCCATTTCCATCACTCCTCACTCCATTCCACACTTCCATTCCCCCAAACCAACTATCCTTAGACCTTATGCTACAACAACGAGGAAGAGAAGAGGACCTAAACGTTCATACAATTCAAGTTTGAGTTGTTGGAATGTTTAGGTGATTCTTTGATTTCAATGTTTCATTTTAATTCTCTTTGTTTTGTACGTATAAGGAATGGAAGAGAAGAGTGCCTAAACGTTCATACAATTCAAGTTTGAGTTGTTGGAATGTTTAGGTGTTTCTTTGATTTCAATGTTATGAAGAACTAATCCCCCTTTAGCTAGGGGGTAATTCGAAATAAATGTTTATGCTTGCATTTTGATTTGATTACTTCTAATTGCGTTTCATAAGTTGTGAATTCAATTTGTTTAACCGTTTGATTGATAACTTATTTATGTATGTTTATTGAGAGTGCACGCTTAATTTTCATGCATGAATATGACGCTAGAATATAAGTGAGTTCCACCTAATCGTTATGAACTTATATTCACAAGTAGTGGAGGTTGCTTATAAACAATCGCGTTAAATGAATTCTTGGCACGAGTTTCATGCAATCATAGTAACGAATGCCTCGTCAACACTTATAATCTTCATAGAGCGTAATGATTCTTGCTTGTATCTCTATTATGCAATCATGTAGGGGACTTGTGGGGAATGTTTTGGGTTGTCGTATGCAATCATCCAATTCAATAACGTTAGGAAGATTTGAAGGTTAATTTAAGCGGACCTAATTAACCCGGGGTGATGAGTTTCATAATTTATTGAAATGCAATTGGAAATCTTTTTATTATGCAAGTGTAACATATGTGGAGATGACCCCCTTAGCTAGCATTCATCCATTCTATTTCATCAATTTCATATTTACATTCTGTTTTAATTTGTTCATTTAATTTAATTTCGTATAAACTTAAATCCCCCTTTACTTTAATGTCAATTTAGTTAGAAATCATTTTAGTTTGTGTTTTTTTAAAGCATTTTGAGTTTTTGGTTTGTCTTAGTGTTTTAAACTTTAATTTTGCATTCTTTGAGTCTAGTTTAGTGTTTTAAACTTTATTTTACGTTTTTGAGTCAGTTTCCAAGAGATTTGCATTCCCTCCTAATCCCCGGTCCAGAACGATCCCTACTTATACATAAACTACAATTTGACAAAAAGAGGGTTTAATTTGTGTGCGTATAAATCTCGCATCAATTGGGTCTCAACAAATGGGCTGATACGGGGGCTAGAAGTAGCCAACCTGATAGCCAAAAGGCCATCATTCGGCCCAGTGGGCTCCACTTGTTTTTGACCCAGCCATCTATCGGAGTTGGGTTTTATTAACAAATCAATCTAAAGAATGGCCCTTGGCCTTTTAGTTATCTCCAATTGAGAGGGCTAAAGGTCCAAAAGCTAACAAATGACCTGATTTGCCCAAAACTTATCTCCAATCGATGGCTAGACTATAATTCTATGGAACCCACCAGACCATTATTTGGACAAAGGAGCATCGGGCTAGCCAAATGTAACCCCCTCTTAGCCCTTTTTTGGGAGGCCAACTCCTTATTTGCAATAATTGATTCGCATTCAACGGCTAAATTCGAAAACATCAAACATAGTTTAATTAAATTAACTAATAAATTTATAGATAAACTTAAAATCAATAAATTATTGAGGGGGCTATGTTTAGCCCCTTCAGTTAGAGATGACATATGACTATGGCATAACACTATTAATTTAAAAATAATTTTTTTGTATGGCTATAATTTTGGATGAGGCTATGTTTAGGCTTTTGGGTTGGAGATGGCCTTAAGTTTAGGTTTTTTTTTACCAGGTTGTAGGCTTGTAGCATAAACTATAGAATTCATCCTGTCCGTCCATTTCTATCTAACGGTCACTATGTGTACGCAAAATGTGTATTTAGTGATGTGCATTAAAGAAACTTGTTTATTTCTTAGAGAGAATTGGGCCCATGCTAATTCAGAAGCTCAAAAACAAACAATTTGGTTCATGGGTAAGGCTTGGCCTGTCAAATTTTCAGTAAGAAAATGGAACAAGGATGAATTCACCTGTCAGTCCTTCCACGGAGACTCTTCTGTCCGAACCAGATGGTACTTCTTCTTCTTCTTCTTCATTTCGCTGGTCCTTGTTGGTTATGATTTGTCAGTCAAGTGTTCGGAAACCGAAAAGAAAAATGTAAGAAAAAGATAAGCCCACCAGGTGCTTGCTGAAATTCCCCAGTGAACTTTAGACTTTGGGTGATAATGTTAAGAAGCTCCGAAATTAAGATAAATTATTCATCCGTTGAATCCAATGTCCGGTATAATATGGATGCTGTACTGTATTTGTATACGGGTTAATCTGCGTATATATAAATGGATGTATACCAAATGTTATTGAGCGCAGGAATGTGCTGAGGAGAGAAGCAGAGAGCTAGCCCAAGCGTCTACCTTTTACCGTGCAGTGTACTCAGAGGTGAGATGGACTGTCATATGATCCCTTTATCTTTTGCCACTTATTCAGAAATTTCCTTGAAGAAGTGTTTTATTTTACATCTTTTCTAATTTTTTGAAGTAATTTTGTTTTAAATGTTTGAAAATTCTAAAATAAGTTCTATATAAGGACCAAAAGTAAAATTAAAATGATATTGTTGTTTGTGAGGTGGAAATGATTTTCGCTTGTCATTTTTCTCTCTCTGCACACCCTTGTTTATTACTATCCACTAATTCTACTTTTGGTTTAGTCAATCCAAATGCTAGAAATCACGAGGGGTGTTTAGGGGGAGAAAAAGGGTGTGCAGAAATCACTTTCCAATTCCAACCCCAAATTAAAGGACAAACTTCTCGTCTGGAGTAAATGCCGGATTCAAAGAGGCCAGGCACACACTTTTTAGTTTTTAACTGCTTCAACTTTTGCTTCCTCTTGTAAAAGTTTGATTCAATTTCCCATTGAAACTAGGAAAACACCAGCACTATGCATGAGAACATCTTTGAAGTTCTGAATATTATTTCATGGGACGAACCTGTATTGTGATGTTCTAACACTACACTAGCACCTAATGTGAAAGCCACTCTGGAAGTTGTTAGCTACAAGTGGGTTTGCATTATCTATAACATTTGGTTACGTAAGAACATTCACTGCTTCAATGATATTCATTAGCACAATGGGTTTGTTATTGTACTATTGTTTGGTACGGTCCTTAACTTGATGATCGTGTAAATGTAGATAGAGGAAGTTGGATGGGAGAATTTAGCGAGGTTTAGTGGAGATCTAACATCTCTCAGCTTTCGGATAATGTAAGATATTGCTGTTCACATTCATCATCCATTAACTTGTTTACTTAATTCGTTTTGCTTGTGCCAATGTGGAAAAGAATGGGTTGGGGGTTAATTTAATTTCTGCTTCATTAAAATGTATTATCCGCTTCAGATATGTTGAGAACTTGTTGACAGGGTCATGATAGTTGGTTTCTAGTATTCCAGGTTAAATTATAGTAATTTCAATATAAGAAGGAAGTGGAGATGTCTTGTTGTCAGAAATGATAAGTGTTGCCAATTGCCAAACATGTTTGTCTTACGTCCCAATAAAATGATAATGCTATAAACACATCATGAATCCTATACTTATCAAATTTTCAAGATTATATATATTCCATGACTAGAAATCTGGTTATTGTGAAGAATGGTAAGAATGCATTATCTGAAGTCTTTCCAGGGCCATCGAGTTCAGAACTGTGTTGATCTTCATCCACAAGCTGTGCCTTCTTGATTGTGTCTAAGCCTTCGTCTTTTCAGGATATCAAGGAAATTCTAAAGTGTTTACCTGGGTGCTTGTCCCAAAGTTTATGATAATAAAAGTTCACTTTGCCATGAATCATACTTAAACTTCTAGTAATTTTTAAATATATACCTTTAAGTCTAATGCAGTACTGTTAGCCTAGTTTATATCAATTCCTCAGAAATTGCTTAAATATTATGTTGTTTAGGAAGATATCTTCCTGAGCATTGAGGCTGTATTTGCAATCAGTTGGACATGAATTTTCTCATTCATTTCTATCCATGTGCACATGTTAGTTCTGTCTTAACCATAGTGGACTTAATCTTTTCTAAATCTGATTAGCAGAGATGGCAAGGGCAGAGTGCATGTTATGGAAATTCAATTGGATAAAACACATCCCAAATGTCCTCCTTCAATTTCAGCAGTATGTGTTCTTCGAAATTTTTATGGTTAACAGTTCTCCATTTGAGGGATTTATAAGGTTTAAGTTTCTTCTTCAGGATGTGCCATATTTGTTTAATTTAAAATGGTCATCAAACTCAAGATTGAAAGATGTGGTGCGGCAGTTTAAAAAGGTATTTGTTGCTTTCTTTGAAATTGCATACAAAATTTTGCATCAGATATTTTCTATTGTGGATTTCTTTTCTTGGGTTTGGATGTTTTCTAAAGCTATCGGCGATTGGTTCTTGAACCCAGCATCTGGAGAACCTTCAGGCTTTTTGGTCTACTTTGGATGATATCGACAGGTTGCTTTGGGTTGTTGATCCTAAACAAGCATCTCCTGCTGTGTCATATCGCCAAATTATTATAGGTGAGCCATCTTGTTCATAAGTATTGATAATTCTTCTCCCTTTTTTTTTTGGTGTCAAGTCTTTTGAGGTTTTTGTTTCTCAGGAAATGATTGCTGCATCACGTTGTTCATTAATTCCGTTGATCCTAGATCATTACCAGAGTGAGATTCCACCTTGAATCAGTTACTAGGGCTCCTACTTTCTATCTTTTGCTTATCATTCAGTCGTGAGTATCAAGTTGTGTTAGATGTCGTTTTATTGGTTCAGGTCCATTTGTGAATACGTTGAGAAACAGATGGCGAAGAAATAGCAAAAGATGGTAACCATTGCATCCCTTCCTTGTCCTTGAATCTGTATTCTGACTTTGATACTTGTATTGAGGTAGAATATGAATTTTGTGGTGTTGTTACTTTATAATCATCCTTTTTGACGAATTGTTGTGATTTACAGCTCAAAATTATGATGATGTAGAAATTAGGTTTATGTTACCTATTTCGTTTGGTGTTCTAGTTGAGTTTGGGTTTCATTTCTTGGTTGGATTCCTTGCTTGGTGGAGAAATTTTGCAATTACCTATTTGATTAAGATTTGGATTTACTTCTAATTAGGATTAGGATTCTCAGTGTAACCTAAGTCCTATGCACTATAAATAGGACATTAGGGTTAGTTTATTTTGTGTGCCTCACCATTCGTTTAGATAATTTTCTCTAATTAGGTTTTGGGTGGAGGTCAATGTTTGGAGTCATGAGTGGCAAATTCATGGCTCATTCGTTTGGCAATTTGGTGAGAATCAATTTGCAAGTTAGAGAACAATTTGGGAGAATCTTCTCCGTTTGTTTGAGTTCTCTACTCGTTTGGTTTAGGATTTGTAGTTTGTGGGATTTGGGTTGTGAGAGTTAAACACTCTTTTGTAATCTCCGTTTGTTTAGTGAAGTTCCTCGCCGTGCTTTGCCCATGGACGTCGGCTTTACGCCGAACCATGTTAAATCTCGTGTTCTTATTTTGAGATTGTTTGTTTTAGCTTTCGCCTACGATGTTGATATTTAGTACTTTGTTAGAATCCACTTCTGCTTGCACATAAAAGTACAATGAACTTTTATTTCCCAATGAACTCTACGTCATCCTTAGGTTAAAGGTTGGGAGTTAAATATAACTTTGCTATAATGGGAATAAGTTTGTTATAATACTGTTGTCTTTCGATGTTACAAGAAGAGTACTGCTGGACCTGTGCTTACATATCATTTACTGAATGCTCTTTCAATTAATGTTCAAATTTATCATTTGAGAAGAAAATAACACGGACAGTTAATGTGTTTATTTATCATTTATCTACTGTAATTTTATAGGATAAAAGACGAACCATTTCTGGAGAATCTTGAATGTCTTCTGGAGACTCAATTGCCAATGCCCCCTGATGTCGAGAAGAATGACCAGCAAGTTGAATGTGGAATTTGTTATGCTCAGAGTCTTCCAATTGGTAATTCTATATATACATTCTTAGATTTTTACCAACGTTTTTCAGCCACTGACTCGGCAGTTTTAATGTAGATGACGAGCTCAGAGATAAGAATGGAATCGGGACTGACTGTACATGTGATAATACCAGCTGCAACAAGGCTTTCCACAGCATATGTCTTGTGGACTGGTTGCGTTCTATCACCACAACACGGCAGTATGTTTAAGTTTCTTGCATCATGATTTTCCTTTTCTGTATGCACGAGTGTTGCTTTGCTTGTTATTTTGCAATATTTGATAATAGAACTCTCGGTTGACATGGCATTGCTCCTTCTTTCCCTTACGAAGCAAACTTATTTCATATGCAAACATTTTCACTAGTAGTTGTTAAAAGAAAACACATGCACTTTCAAATTGAAATCCATTAAAACATTTTGTTACGAGGCACAAATTTTATATGGAAGCAGATAATAACTATCAGGACGATAGTAATTGGCTTAATCATCAGAACACTTTGACATTCAGAATTACTTCTGCTGTATCCGTCAGTCATACGAACTCATAACCTAAAGTGGCAAACGCAGGCTTCCTTTTATGGTTTGTTGATTTCTGATATCTGTGTACACTTGCATCACAGGTCATTTGATGTGTTATTTGGAAGCTGTCCATACTGTTCAGAACCAGTTGCGGTGAAAATCAACAGCTTCAAGGGGTAATCTACGCCTTCGAGTCCTCCTAATCAAAGATCTGTTGATGTTCTCATTTCCCTGGAGTGTTCTTCTGCGATGAAGTTCTTACTGGAAGAGCACATACTCTTGGATTTATGTTTATGGTAAATTTTTTAGCAGTGTGGAAATGTGAGTGCTAAAACACGGAATGCTGTATTGTAAGTTTGTAACCAACATCCGAATACGTTTGACTCACATCATTTCTAGTACTACCCTTATCCCACCAGAGCTCAACAATCAAATCATTTGTACTACCTATCAATTGGCATGTTCACTTGATAACTACGAGGTGTCGGTGATTTTTTCGGTTTTAGTTTTTAATTTTCGATTTTTGTTAAAGATAGAGAGGAAGTACATAGAATAAAAGAGAGATGAATGTCGGATGGAGGGAGGATGGTGGGAGGGATAATGGAGAAAAGAAATCTACGAAAGAGAATGAATGTTTTCAGTTTCTAGCTTTTAATTTTCTTCCGCCTTCCTTCCTCCACCCTTGTTCCCCCTCTCTTTATATTTCCTCTCCATCTCTAACAAGTTGAGTTACCGTGTAAGCTCAATACTTATAAAAACTAATTAGGGGGAGGAAGATTTTTATTGAAACCAAAATATGAAAACTAAAAATTAAAAACAAAATGGAAGTACGACTTTATCTACCCTCGTCATAGATATTCACTTATCAATGGACTAGTACTTGTTGCCAATTGATTGGTGTAAATCGTCGGCTGTTTGTATATGGCCTGCGATTTCTAAGCACCTTTACACTTATACCGACAGTCGGCCAATCCAACCACGTCTTTGCTTTTAGGTACTTTGGTTGGCACCATACTTGTGGACCTAAAATGCACAGTAACTCAATTTCAACGGTTCCATTATTTTAATGCCCTCTTATCCATCCGGTCGGGATTAGACCCGCCTGTGTCACTATCAAAACACATCCAACTAACCATTTGATATGGTACCAGTCAGTCTTTACTTGATTGAATTCGTTGAAGAGTTTCCTCTTAATGCTGCCCAACCTAAAATTCGGCGTTTTCGAAATTTTTCCCTAATTAAGCACTTTTAAGTTGTCAGTTTTCTACGTTCATATTGGATTTTAAGATTTGTTTTAGTTTCTTGACAAAAAAAGAGACCCTTCAAATGGCTAGTTGGGAAATCATTTGTGAGTGTAAAGTGATTGAGCTACTTGTATATTCAGAAAGTAGAGAATATTTCTCATTTAGTCTACAAGCCTACATCTACATGGATCATAAATCTGACGTCCCAATGGTACAATGCTCGTAACAGTAACATTTTTCAGGGTCATGCGGACATGCAACAAGTGATTGTGACTCTGCTGATTGTGATTAACCTGGGACCATCTTTGTGGTTGGTACTGATGGCTTATGCTAGCTAGGACCTAGGTGCATTACCGGATTACCCCATAGGCATTTCAGGGGACGTCAGATTAATACACTTACCACGCTAAAAACTTTACCGGACAGTAAGATATATATATATATATATATATATATATATATATATATATATATATATATATATATATATATATATATGAAGTCCGATATTAGGCAACATTGGACGAGAACTGCCTTAGGATGGATGAATAACCTCTTCGAAAGTTTTCGTGTTACATATGGTTCGATTCAGTCGATCATTTGGACGAGTTGAAAACCTGTACACAAAGAAAATCGACCTCATTTTGTTTGTTTCCTATTTTTTTCTTTGTTAGCTCGTGTCAGAATGGACCAATTTCTTCTTTCAACAGTACGAAACAATGCCAGATTTTTGCTTCAAAATTCAGAAACTGATAGAAAGGGTTCAAATCAAACACATATCCTTTTCACTATAAAGCAGGAGTTTTTATTGGTACAATAATGCGAGCTGGATACACACATACAGCCACTAATAGATATCGACATTTGCTCCCTTCAAAAACAGACTTATCCTTCCATCCACAAATACACACTTAGATATACACAATAATTTTACCATAGTTCCCAATATACCCTTAACTATGCATGGCTCTCATTACACGTTAGTGTACAAGGGCACGTACGTTATAACAAGTATGAAATATGGATGTACGTACAAACAGTCATTGTTTATGGCAGATGGAGGCAACTTAGAAGCCCGCAGTGCACTCCGGTGGGGCTACTGGGTACCGGGATCTATCGGTGCAGTAGTCGTAGATCATGTGGTTGATACGAACCCACCTGTATCTTCGATAATCGAGGGCGCTGAGGGCTTGGTAGGAAGCGCCTTCCCACCAGTTATTGGTGCTTGAGGCACAAGAGGCTGGTCCTGGCACACTGCATCCCTCAATGTCAAAATCCTTGTAATATGAATAGAAAGGGGCTTTGCTCCAGTTTATCTTCTCAAGTCCTCCTCTAGTAGCCCAATCATCAGCTTCCCACAACGTCGAAAACACCCCCATAGGTTGGAGCTTTGGGTATGGGACCCCTCTGGCTTCATTGTTCTTGTACACCCTTATAGGCATATCATCCACATAGAAGCTGCACCACCAACAATATTGACATTCACACCGAATTATTATTACTGACAAATTTAAAATTAGTGAGAAAACAAATATTGTATTTTTATTGTAATGAAATATCTTCTTAGATAGTCTATCATGCATGTTGTCAGACTGTGAATTAGAATCAGTCATTTATCTGACCTACTTGTTATAAACAGTGTGACAACACAACATGTCTGATGTGCACATGTTTTTTATTGAACATATTAGCTTACACAATATGGTGATGATTCCAGAGGATTGTGTAAGTGTGGAAATCAGCAGCAGGGTCAAACCAGAGGTTAACCCTTTGCTCCCTATCACCCTTCCCATGAGCATAGATATTGGTTTGGACTGTATAAGGCTGTCCAGTCCGGTTCCCCAAGAATTCAAAATCTAGCTCGTCACGAACTGTATCGGTGTCAGAGTTCATCTGCCAAAACAATCAAAACAAAACAGATTAATTCATATAAATCAAGAAATCCAGAAACTTATTTAGGGTTTTGAAGCCGTGAAGTTACATAAAAAGCAGTGACAGTTCCAGCAGAGTCTCCAGGGATGAGCTTGATCTTCATGCTCACACGCCCAAACAAATACTTCTGTTTGGAGGCAAACCCACATCCTGAAAAAGTAGTGTATCAAAATTTGCCAGCGCTCATTACTTTGTCATATTTTGTGAAGACAAACAATAATCCGATCGATTCGAACTTTTTTCTTTTTCATAAAAAAAAAAAAAAAAAAAAAAAAAAAAACTATATTATTACTAAAATATATAGCAAAGTTGACCCCACGATCGGATACCGGAATTTTGGTCAAGAACGAGTTGGATGGCCCTCCCTCCATCGATTTGCCTGATATGAGAATCAGACCATGTGACTCGGAAGTCCTGAAGAAAAGTGGCTGGTCGTCCAAAAGATGAAAGAGAAAATAAAGAAAGAAAACAAAAGCAGAAAGAAGCAACGACAGCCCTCTTACTCCAACTAGGGTAAAGGGCCATGATTTTGTCACACACACAAATATATATGAGAGATTATATATGGAATTAATATTTTGAATGTGATTTAGATTATGAGAAGATGTGGGCTATTTATACATTTAGTTTGGGTAGGGGGAAGATTATTTGTGATTAAGACTGTGGCTTCCCAATGGAAAGTTCCATCACAACTTTGCTTTCCATCCAGCTAATGGCAAGCTTTCAGCTAGGTCCTACCCAACAGTTTGTATTCTTCTTTCGAGATTCTTCTTCTTAGTTAATCATCTAGGACGAGAGATTTTTCAGTGTAATTGGAACATAAAGTGGTGCACCACACATCACTATATTAATGGTGGAATATATGTGCTAAAAGATTAATAACTCAAAAAATACAATTTCCCACCACTTATATAAAAACATGTGGTGTACCATCTATGTTTCCGTCACAATGAAAAATTTCTCCTCCAGAATGCCATAATCAACTACCATAATTTTCTTCATCTTAATTTTCTACTATGCTAGTCGCACTTGGCCTAAATTTTGCGTGGGGTGAAATACACACACACACACACACACATCATCATCGCAATTGCACCCTATTGTTGTATTTGTTATAAAGAATAATGTCAGAGTAGAGTATTCAACTCAAAATTAATTAGTTATTTTGGTGAGTAGCATGAATCCCAATTCACGATTCACATGTGCCTTAACAAGTCTTAGGGCATGTTTTGTGGTGCTTCAATATGAAGCACTTCTGCACATTAAATTTTTTGCCATAAGCACATTGGAATTCCTAACCATCTAATTGTGAAGATTTTTAGCTCTTGTTGTCAAACATCGTTAAAATCACTTTTTAACATATGAAAGCGCTTTTAGTTCTTCCCAAATTAAACAAGCTGTTATATGTGAATGAATCATCATATATCATGTTAAGGTTAACAACTTCACTTAATTTTATTTTCTCAGTAATAAAATTAGACAAGATAAGGAAAATGTTTTGTTATTGATGTATAAAAAATGTCATTTTGTACTTTTACTTTACAAATTTTCTCTTGTGTTTTTACAGATTTGGAATGCATGGTGACTTTTTCGAAGTGCCAATAACAACTTCATGAAGAAAGTACACATAATAACATCGAAATCACTAGGTGGTTTGTATGGGGGTTTACAAGTGAAACTGCAATTTGATTATGCAAAAAGTGTTATTTATGTGTGTTTCCCAATTGATAATAAAAACAATTGAAGCTTATAAGTATTATCTTTGTGTGGATGCAAATGCTGCCGAACTCATTCAATTGTATCTATCCCATGACATTCTAAAGGGATGGTAAGGTTGGTGATTACGATTTTACAAAAGTGGAATATTGCTATGAATTACTTGCACCTAACTCCATGCCCTAAAGCCATCACTGTTGTGTATAATACCACAGTAGTAGCTTCTATCCCATGACATTCTAAAGGGATGGTAAGGTTGGTGATTACGATTTTACAAAAGCGGAATATTGCTATGAATTACTTGCACCTAACTCCATGCCCTAAAGCCATCACTGTTGTGTAAAATACCACAGTAGTAGCCTCTCTCTCTCTCTCTCTCTCTCTCTCTCTCTCTCTCTCTCTCTCTCTCTCTCTCGGTCAACTATTGCCCTGAAGTTAAAAGACATCCAATCTTAAATTCGTCCTATATCAATGTTACAGCCAATACAAATTGATTGATACGGAATGCTGACTGGCCAGTAGTTCTACTTATGGACCCAATGATGTGGTCTCATTTTACGAGCTGGGATTTTGTTATTAAACACTATTTTAAGGTTATGTTTATTTTCATGGTGTTTTTCCTAATAAGATATTGTAATTATATGATTAGAGGCAATTATTTGTCATGTACATTACAAACCTCAAAAGTTTGTCGTCATATAATTGTGATGATTTTTATCAAGTGATCAATAACTTTTTAACATTCATACCAAGAGTTTGAATCTTTTATCACTTTATCAGTTTATCTTATATAACAAATTGACACTTTCATCCTTAATGTTATTGTCACTGTATACAATCATATCAAAATTTTCATTTCTCTTTTTTGGTATGTACCATTAAGTGATCCAAAAAATCGCGGTTAAATTTTGTAGATAAGAATTTAGTTAATCTTTATAACGTTTAGATCTTGCATAAAACTCATAGCACTAATTGTGACGTATGTAACAATTTAGCCAGAATCCAAAGTTTTAAGTTTTGTTTAGGAAGAATGCTAAACATTCTTTGTAGTACTCTTTATGACAAAGTCACTAAAGCTAGCACCTGCACAAAATTTACAACTGGCTACATAGGCTTAATTATAGCATAAAATGAAGATTGTGGAGATTTTATGCCACGTGGCTAATCCAACGCCATGAAAGCCTTGTTGGTGTTTGGATTATACCTATTGTAAGGGCATGAATTGAGATCCCTCCGGATCGCTGTGAATTATGCGGCCCTAATTAGCTTATTTCATTAGTTTACTTTACACAAATTAAGCTCTTGAATAGATTGAATTTCTCTCTCTTAAACAATTCAAATTTTGAGATCCGTCAACTCTAGACACAGAAAGTCGGTGAGAATCTCAGTCAGGGCATATATACATTGACGAAATTGGATCCCATCCGGATCCACTTTGTGGGAATTCTACAGATCCTCATATCTTAGGCATTAATCGTATATTATGCGATCAGAAATCATTTAACTTTTTTTTTATTTAAAATTAAACACAAATAGTATTTGACGAAAACTGGCGCACAATGTACGATGAATGGATAGAATGTGAGGATTCATAGGATTCCCACGAAGTGGATCCGAAAAGAATCCTCTTCCTACATTGACATGAAGGTTGTGGAAATGTGGGACCTAACAGAAACAGGCCAATTTGAGTGAAGAACTGTGGCTCTACAAGACAAACAATTTCCTTTCCCTCTTGCCACATGGAAAAGTCTCTCTTGGCTTGGCTTTTGGAATTTAATTTGAGAAAATTAAAATTTTGGAGCCAAATACTTTTCTTTTCTCTCACATTAACTCAATTAGAGTCGTCTAAACTAATACAATAGTAAAAAGGTTTGGACAATACTTTCCTATTTTTCAAGGAGTAAAGTCCTCACTTCTCTTTATTACCGGACATTATTTTACTGTAAAAATGTTATAATTATAATTGTGTGTTCCTTATTTTTATAATTATCTCAAGGTTTAAGTGTAGAAAAAATTATCAAATTTGAAGATCATTTATTCATTCATGTGTGTTGAACACATCAACGGTTATATATATATTTTTTTAAATTTATTATTATTAAGGGGAGGGGAGAAGGTTCAAAACTATTACAATAATTCAAGAGAGAATGGAGTTTCGAACTCATGACACAAAGGTGGAAACCCAAGATCCTATTTACTAGGATATTAAACCACATGTATCAACGGTTATAGTATGAACTGTAAATTTCTTGATTCATATGGACAATTCAACAATTTTTAAATGAAATTTCTTTAAATGATGATGATAAAGAAAATATATGTTTTATTTATAACGTTTATGCGGTGAAATGATATCATGCTAAGAAAAGGAAGACCTTCCTTCTTACTATGAATGAGGGAAGTATTAGAAAAATGACTTCTTTGAAGTTTTTATTTATTAAAAAAAGTGGAGTTATCTCCGTTATTAGTTCATCTAAAGCAATGAAATTACTCTAGTTATTTCATGAAAAAATGTAGGATTTGTTGAGAAAATAGTTTCATGAATGTATTGATGGGACAACATAAAATTTGTAGAGTTAATGTATTGTTTATTAGTATATCATAGTATTCTTTAGACCAGGCATTCCCATCATGTTTTCTGTGTTCATGTCGTTTTCGTGTCATACCTGATATCTTAACGGGTCGTGTCGTGTAACACCCGTTAAAATAAACGGGTAAAATGACCTGACCCGATAATATTAACACGTAATATGACCCGACCTGTTACCCGTTAAGGAAAATATATTTTAAATCAATAAATAATAAATGAAAAATATAATATTAAATAAGTATATACATACCATATTGTCACATCCAAAACATAAAAATGCATTTTTCTTTTAAGTATATTTTCGCTTACCTAAGGTCTTTAATAGTTTTTTAATTAATGTAGAAGTGTAAAAAATATAGAAAAAAAATATATATAAATGCTCGTAATGGCAAGCTTTACAACTTTCATGAGAGCTTAACTTCGAAATTCGCCACTATAATCATATAAATCATAGATCAAAATTTAACCATTGATTGTTGTTTACATTTACGTTTCATTATTCTCATCAAATTTTGTCTTTTCAGATTTTCTTTTTCGAAAACGTGATGTATTAGAGGATGCAGGAAGATGAAAGGTTTGGGCCATTGATATTATATTCAGAGTTTTACGGTTAGTGAAAATATTGCTTGATGTATATATAGTTTCTACAAACTATATGACATCGACTCATATTGCAGTTAATCATAAATATCGAAATGTGATATCAAAGATCTGAACCGTTCATCTTCTTACATCCACTAGATGATCATGTTTTCAAAAAAGAAAATTTTAAAAATGAAATTCAGTAAGAAGAATAAATGTAAATGACAATTGATGGTTAAATATATATTTAAGGTTTATGGATTATAGTGTTGGATTTCGAAGCTGACCCCTTCATGAAAATTGTAAAGCTTGTCACTATGAGTGATTGTATATATATATTTTTTTTCACATTTTTTACACTTCTACAATAATTATTATTAATTTTACCCTCAAATAAAAAACATTATTCATGAGGGTTTGGAGGATTTTAAAAATATAAATGATATTGTAAGTGTAACCATTATCTACTCGTGGAGGAATAATGATGAATCACGAGTGTTTATATATTCTTTCACATTTTTCATATTTGTATGTATGTCTTCTTAGTTCTTGCCTATACAAATACTATACTAGTTTATTTTAATTTTGGACAACAACATGTTAAGTAAAATTTATCCTAGTAATGATAATAAGGAACTCTCATAATAAAAATAAATAATGACTAAAACTTTTTTTTTTTTTAACTTATATAGAATAATTATACAAAACTATATATTAATATAGAATATATTGTACATATTAATATGGCTATTGTATTTTATAATAAATCTTTTAGTAATTAAACTTTAAAATTATCACAATAATTTTTTTTAATGGGTGGAAACGGGTTACCCACGTGTATACCCAATATTAACGGGTTCTTAATGGGTCACCCAATAATGACCCGATTAGTTATCGTGTTGACCTGAAATCAGTTATTTTCGTGTCATGTCAGAAACTGTTGGATCTAGTATTCTTCAATGAAAGATTGCTTCTAAAATTTCAATATTTTCGGGTTTTATATGATTTACACAATATTAATATCACTACACCATGATAGTATCTTATTTTAATAATTTTTTTTGTTAATAGACATTATTTCATAGTTTACAATATCAATGGATTGTATATTTGTAGTTAGGGCGACTTTGTTTGAATTGTTACATCTCGTCCTAAAATTAATTGTATTTTAATTATGACAGGGTAAATGGAAATCCTACGTGGACATTTGAATTTTTTTCACTTTTTCTATTTTCTTATCATTTTTAAATAGTACTCATCCTAATGAATGAGTTGCGCATATTTCACAATGATGTGCAAAATGTTAATTTTTCACCCTCGAGACTCCACAACTTGTTTTTCAAGACAACAGTAGGATCTCAATATCACAAGCTGCTGATTGCAATACTGTTGGTTTGCTAGCTGGACTTGTTAAACAAGTTGGCAAATTGGCCCATTTATTTTTATTATTTTCTAATTACGCTTAATGCCTAATCAATTTCTTGTTTAGGCTTGATCGAAATATACATACGCACAGAGTAAAATGACCCATCCTTTTAGCATATTCTTGTTCTCGTCACAAAGGAACGCGTGGGTGTAAATGGAATTGAATTTGGACTTACAATGGAGACAATACAAAACACGGAATGTAAGTGCAAATTGATAAATTTACATATATTGAAATTATCTCGTTGTTATTTTCTAAAGTTAGTGTGTGCGAAGTAGGGCCCATGCCTTTGCCCGTGCTCCCGTGCTCCTTTCTCGCTTCACCTTCTTTCTTCACTTTTCTCTTTTTCTCTCAGACACCCCCAACTCTCTTTCTTTTCTATGTGAAACATAGAGACACCGAGAACACCACCACCTCCACTTGCCACTCCAGCGAGCATATTCACTACCATCATTCTTCCTTCCTCGCAACCAACACAATTACAGTTATGGTTTTCTCGAATTTGCTACCAAATTTGAGGACTCACAACCCAGTTCGGGTTCTTCTTTCTCCAGCAAGATTCTCGGTTTTCCCAGCCACATCTCCTCTCCTTGGACGGGAATGACACCACCAGTCACTTCATCAAAATCCCAAGACCTAGATTTAAGCTTTGTATGCTCGAACCTACCACGGAACCAACGAAATCCAAGCCACCACCTTCGGGCTGTGTTTTTAAGAAATTTTCCAACCACCTCTGGCCATCATTTGGCCTTGATTTAGGTCAAAATTCATTCTTCTTGTCTCTAGCTTCATTTGACATATTTTATGTGATAAATGGTTGTGAAACGACTTAGATATAACTCCTTGAATTTTGACGAAATATTCCTAACGGCGTTAGCATATACCATCAAGCCAAAAGTATATTCCGGTAACTTTATCTCCACCATCACCGTTGGTTTCCTAGTTGGACTTGTTAAACAAGTTGGCAAGTTGACCCATTTATTTTTATTATTTTCTAATTAGGCATAATGCCTAATCAATTTATTGTTTAGGCTTGAGCCAAACACACATACACAGAGTAAAATGGCCCATCCTTTTAGCATATTCTCGTAGTTCTCATCACAAACGAATGTGTGGGTGCAAACAGAACTGAATTTGGACTTACTATGAAGAATATACAAAACACGGAATGCAAGCGCAAATTGGTAAATTTACATATATTGAAATTATCTTGTTGTCATTTTCTGAAGTAGGAGTGTGTGCGAAGTAGGCCTTACTCCTCTGCCTGTGCTCGCTTCTCGGTTCACCTTCTCTCTTCACTTCTCTTTTTCTCTCAGACGCCCTCAACTCTCTTTCATTTCTGTGTAAAACATAGAAACATCGAGAACACCACCACCTCCACTTGCCACTCCAGCGAGCCTATTCATCACCATCATTCTTCCATCCTCGCAACCAACACTATTACGGGTATGGTTTTCTCAAATTTTCTACCAAATCTAAGGACTCGTAAGCCAGTTCGGGTTCTTCTTTCTCCAACGAGATTCTTGGTTTTACCAGCCAAATCTCATCTCCTTGGATGGGATTGACACCACCAGTCACTTCGTCACAATCCCAAGACCCATATTCGAGCTTTGTATGCTTGAATCTACCACAGAATCGATGAAATCCAAACATCCACCTTTGGCCCGTGGTTTTTGAGGCATGTTCCAGCTACCTTTGGCTATCTTTTGGCCATGATTTAGGTTAAAATTCCTTCCTCTTGTTTCTAGCTTCATTTGAAATATTTTATGTGAAAAATGGTTGTGAAACGGTTTAGATATAACTCCTTGAATTTTGACAAAATATTCCTAACGGCGTTAGGATATATCGCTAAGCCAAAGGTATATTCCAGGAACTTTGTCTTTGCCATTACTATTAATTGAAACAAAATATTTGTCTAGTAACAGACGAAATATTCCATCTCCAGCACGTGTCAGCTTAGTGGGCACGTGGCGGCTCTTACTTTATTTGTGAGTATAATTATGGCATGATTACACCTATTATTATATTTGCTCATCATCAATGTCTACACAATGTCTTCCTTTATTTGTATTGTCTAGACCACCTTCACTTGGTTGTAGTACTAGAACGTAACTTACACACCCAATTGTTCATGTAACTACCACCTACATAACTTGCTTACATGTTTATGATGACCTTTGCATATATTATTGCTTATTACTATTTCAGTACCCGTATTTCTTAATTATTACTTTTATTTGGGTTCCTTACTATTATACATATGAATAGTACTAGTCTCAGAAACTATACTTGTTTTACAGCAAGTGGTTGAACAATAATAGTGGTGATCGTGCAATGCCAATTCCATTAATCTTTTTATCCAGCTCATGTAGCGAGGTTTAGGTCAATAACTCCTAAACCACAAGGCTTTAATTAGGGCACTAGGTGAAGAAACACTCCTAAGGACTTATTAACTCGAGCTAAAAAAGCTACGAAACCAACTGACCACCCTGCCCCATGCCAGAACTCAACGATGTGACGTGAAACTCTCTGCTGGTTAAGCAGGAGGCCTAGTTACTAAGTAAAGCCTTAGGTGGAACAATTATTACTTTACTTATAACAAAAATTAAATATTACTTAGAACAAAACTTGAAAATTTAACCAGGCGAATAAATAATTATACAATTCCAATCTCACTCCCCAAAAGCTATGTTGGGGTGAATATGTAAATTTTCAAAGTATAACTCCTAAATTAGTTTCTAAGCAAAAATAAATAAAAAAAACTTTAATATGGAATTAACCTTCACTATGTCAATTTGTTCTAACATATAAAATAGTCTATGGATATTAACTCAGAATTGAAAAAAAAATTACTGACACAAAAATTGAAAACCTAAAAATTTATCCTCCACCCCCAAACTTAAATCACACATTGTCCTCAAATGATGGAAAATAAATAAAAAGAAAAGTGTGACATCCCACATCGCCTAGGGGAGTGATCCTTATATGTATATTCTCATCCTTACCTAGCACGAGGCCTTTTGGGAGCTCACTGGCTTCGGGTTCCGTAGAAACTCTGAAGTTAAGCGAGAAGAGGGCTAGAGCACTCCCATGATGGGTAACCCACTGAGAAGTTGCTCGTGAGTTCCCAAAAACAAAACCGTGAGGGAATGGTAAGCCCAAAGCGGACAATATCGTGCTACGGTGGTGGAGCGGGCCCGGGAAGTGATCCGCCCCGGGCCGGGATGTGACAAATTGGTATCAGAGCCAATCCCTGGCCGGAAATGTGCCGACGAGGACGTCGGGCCCCTAAGGGGGGTGGATTGTGACATCCCACATCGCCTAGGGGAGTGATCCTTATATGTATATTCCCATCCTTACCTAGCACGAGGCCTTTTGGGAGCTCACTGGCTTCGGGTTCCGTAGGAACTCCGAAGTTAAGCGAGAAGAGGGCTAGAACACTCCCATGATGGGTGACCCACTGAGAAGTTGCTCGTGAGTTCCCAAAAACAAAACCGTGAGGGAATGGTAAGCCCAAAGCGGACAATATCGTGCTACGGTGGTGGAGCGGGCCCGGGAAGTGATCCGCCCCGGGCCGAGATGTGACAAAAGACACAAAATAAGATTAAAAAAATAATAATAAATAAAGCTAAAACAATTAACTAAACTAGAAAAGAAAAAAGGAAAAACAACAAACAGAACATAAAAAGAAAACAAAAGCAAAAAATAAAATCACTAAAATTAAAGAAAAACAAAGACAAAGAAAAGAAAACACCTAGAGGAAACCGAACGAGGCACAACATATACGTGCAAACCACACATGCCTGAAGTTATGCACATATGTTAGCCTCTTGCGAAAAAAAATAGGAAAAAAATTAAATAAATTAATAAATAAAAAGTTATATACACAAATAATTAACTAAGAATACGTTAAGACAAGTTACTGGCACAATCCTCGACAGCGGCACCAATTTCTTGATAGGATTTTTACCACTTACAAAGGTAGGAATAAAACCACTTGTAAGAGAATAAGGTAATCATAGTATGAACGACTCAAGTAAGGTTGCTCTCCATAGGAAGCTAATCATAATTAATGATTTGAAACAAATTTTTAAGAAAAAAAATTAAGATTGTGAAATTAAACGATAAAACAAGAAACAAAATAATTAAAGTTGAAAAAACAATTATACTCGACCAAAACAGAAAATAATGAGATAGTTTAGAAAATTCAATTATAAACAGAACTAGGGTTTAGCCGTTGTCATTAACAAATCTATGCCATTTTACCAATTATTTATGAATTACCACATACATGCTTTGAAAGTTAGGTTTTTCTAATGAATATTCTCCATGTCATGTTCAAGCGAAAACGTATATCTAACATGCAATCTTTATGTGATATTCAAATCAAACATAAATATCCAAGACTCATTAAACTTTGTGAAAACCTTTTGAAAAATCATGCAACACTTAAGGGCTTGGCGTTCACCTTAAGTGAAAATAAAATTAGTAATCATAAAAACCCTTCTTAGTTTTTGGGTGACATTCCAACAGAAATTGCACTAAATTACTTGTCTAAACATCATGATGGCAACTAAGCACTAAGACAAATAAATAGTAAAAACGTGGCGATTAATAATTAAAAGCAAACATTTCATAAGCAAATTGATAAAAGCCTACATACTTTTGCCCTCACCCTAGCAAATGGAATTAGTTATGCATATTGGAAAAGTTTGTTCATGCATGTGCATTTCATCTCTATATTCTTGTTACATTTTGACTAGTTTGGTTGTCTCGTTAGTTGTGCACGCTGACTTCCAGCTGTCTGGGCACACAAATTAAAACAACCCACAGGGTCTGACTTACACCTTTTCGCTAATGATTAGTTTTTGGCTCTTAATCTGCTCAGATTGTCTGCTGGGTTGACAAGTGGTTTTTGTTCTTGTTGGATATGCAAAAAATCAGATTTGTCTATATAACCTCAGCTGGGGTTTTCATCCTCTTTGGTTAGGGATTTGACATTTTTCACAAAAATGTTCTTAAAGAAAGGCACATTTCAAACTAAACTTAAACTCTTCTTATAGCACACCAAGCAGCAAGAAGCTAACTACCACACAACCAAAGTACCATCCATCCCTGGGAAGCTGTGCGAGGAGCCATCTATCTTTGCCTCGAGCAGGAATGAACATTATTTTTGTTTAAAAAGCTGTTGTTAAAGTTTTGGTGGTGACATCGTAATTAATGTCCATATGAAATGCAGCAGTATTGTAGTGGTATGCCCCTCGTGCATTCAAGTAACTAGGGCCTACTTATAAACTAGAAAATGAGATGTACAATTAGAAAGAGAATTAGAAGATGTACTCTAGGAGAATAGAATCTCATATTGAAGAGATAACAACATGATATACAATTTATATGGTTTATTTTTAATATTACTGAGATTTTTTATGATAAAATCTAGAACTTAATAATATGTGGTTAAGTAAGAAACAATACCGGTGATGTTAGTTGAGAGCATGGACGATGCTAATATACTATAATTTTAAATCTTTTTCCATGTTTAGAATTATCAAATATTATATCTAAACAAATTAATTAGCAATTCAACTTTTAAACCTACCTTTTATTCAGACTGTCCTCCTCTTTGCTCATTGCTTTTGGCGTCCCCAAAACAGCAAGACTCCCTCTTTTTAATTCTTCTTTGAATCAAATAAATCATGTAATTAAGTAATCACTTAACTCTAACTTTGCAATTTTATTTGAACGATACACCAAGAATTTGCTTGTCACTTTTTTTTTTTTTTGGGTTATATGTTGTTTAATAAGGTGAGATTGTTTTCTGTTAAAAGATTTGTATTTTTATATGAGTTTTTGTTATCATACTCTATCATTGTAGTTATTTAAATTTGATCCTTCTTGAAATAAATTCTAGCTCTACCACTGGTTAAGGGTCATGGGGGGCATAAAAAGTTTATCAAGGTATTAGAGTATGTTATTCCTCTGACACATCTTCATGCAATTTATTGAGCTTGAATTTGCTTCCTTAAGTTGGAATTTTGAAAAATTGTGCTAGCTCACGTTTAAGGATTTCAAATATATAATTGGACATTCGAAAAAGTGTGTTGGCTCTAGTTAATGAATGATGACCGGGCTCTCAAAAGATTATGGTAGCTCCAGCATAATAAATTAACCAACTTTCGATGTGTTAGTTGGCTTCTCGTGTGATTTCTGGGGTCACTGAAGGGTGTGTTGGAGAAGAAAGTCTCACATCATGAAGGATAACAATGCAAGGTGATGCTAGAGAGACCATTTTCCAGATGATGTGGCGGTTAATAGTTGGATTTCTTCTTTAAATCATAAAAGAGAAGTCAACCATCAACCGTGTCACATCATGTGGTTTACAAAATATTGTATAAAAAGATGGTCTTCCTAGCATTTTCTAATATATAGTTTATCTTCTAATATCATCGAAGTTGTTGTGATAAACTCCACATTTAGTAATGAATGATTAAGTTAAAAATAATAGGCCTTTTAGCCAAAATGGTCCCTGAGATTTGCATAACTCCTCACTTTGGTCCTTGAGATTTGAAATCAATACAAGTGGTCCCTGAGATGATCTACCATCAATCATTTTGGTCCTTCTGTGAATAGTTGTAAGATCCTACATCGCCCAGGGGAGTGATCCTTATATTATATTCCCATCTCTACCTAGCACGAGGCCTTTTGGGAACTCACTGGCTTCGGGTTCCATGGGAACTCCAAAGTTAAGCGAGTAGCGCGTGAGAGCACTCCCAGGATGGGTGACCCATAGGGAAGTTCTCATGTGAGTTCCCAGAAACAAAACCATGAGGGTGTGCTGGGGGGCCCAAAGCGGACAATATCATGCTACGATGGAGTCGGGCCTGGGAAGTGATCCTGCCCGGGCCAGGATGTGACAATAGTTATGTTAAATAAATATTAAAATAATAAAACTACCCTCAATTTAATAAACAATAAACCAAAATGATTTGACAAAAATTGAGGGTACTGTTTTCATTTTATCCTTATTTAATAGAGATTTTTCACAGAATGACAAAAATAATTGATGATAGACAAACTCAGGTATTAATTCTATCGATTTCAAATCTTAATGATCAAAATAATTAGTTATACAAATCTTAGGGACCATTTTAGATAAAAAAGCCAAAATAATATTGATGATGTTGGTTGTAGACCACATTGAGTCTTAAAATGTTCATCGTATACGGGTGCTAATTTGTAAATTAATTTACATTTATATTTATTTTTCAAGTTGGGATCAACGATTTTGAGAGGAATAATATCAAAAACCAACAAAATAGTGAAAATCGACAAAGACAGATTAGTGGGAAAAGCCAATACAGCTAACATGGTCCCTTTCAATACAATCGAATAGAACGCTTTGATGTCCACATCTTCTTGGGCTATATATCCAATAATTTGGGCTATCAGATTGTCGACATTTCACCTATGCTTCTGCATGAATTATTATTATTATTGGTCATGCATTAATATCTAGGAAGCAAGTTTTATCATTTTGTTAAAACTTAAAAGAAGGAACAAGGAAAATACAAGGGAGCAAAACTGTACAAATGTATTTCTTTTTCAACCATTTATTTTAGGATGCAAATTTTTCCCACAGAAGAAGAAAAAAAAAAACAATCTGTAAAATATGGTCGAAAGATCGAGAGAGACCTATAGAATTTTCTCGGCTTTATTTTGTTATGAGTCCAATATCCTTAACCAATACATGCATCTGAATTTTATGATGTTCATTTGTTTGATGATTTTTTTTTAAAAGACTAGAGTGGAAACATATGAACCATGAAGATTAGATTTGGTCGGAAATCAGTTTTTGGAGTATTCTACATAAAAGATACATTTGTACGTGCAATTTATTTATTTTTTTCTAATCGTAAAAGATATATTTGTATATGTGCATTTGGCAAGAAAGATTGATATAGTTTGATGCAAGAGCAAGAAATTTTTTAAAGTCTCTCATCTTTGTATTCAGGGTTTAGGGTTATGTGACTCAGTACATGCCATGCATGCACATGGAAGAAATAAACACTCAACAACAAACTACCACATAAAAGTAGGAGGTTCACTATTGATTCCTCTAAGGCCTTTCTCTCCCCTCTGCAGCTATTGCACTGATCTCTTCTCTTTGACTCTCCTTTTTCATTCAGGAAAGTAGTATTGAGTAACCTCAAGTTGAATCAGGCGATTAAGTTGGATACAATATGAGTAGATTTTATTTTATTTTTTTTAATTTTGGTTGATATTATCGAGTCGGATATGTTAAGAATAATGATCCAATGTTTGTTTAAGCTGCCACTTGTCAATCGATTAGTAAGTTTGTTGTAATAGGTAGTTATGAGATTACGTATCAAAAAGGTTTCAAAACTATAGTATATAAGACAATAACAATCATTGTTGTTGAAAAATCATCATTAATCTATCACTCTTTATAAGGCTTACTACTTTCTCTCTCTTCCATGTCTTTCTCTGTTATTCTTGTAGGATGCGTTTGTTGCACCGGACTATCTCGGATTAGACTAGCTTCAGGGACTAAGTTGGACTGGCTTAGACTAGACTAAGCTGGACTGACTTAGTGAAGCGTTTGGTGCAGTGTCAGACTAAAAATGAGGATTATAATATTATATTATTTAATAATATTTTATTTTTAATTTAATATATCAATTAATATTTTATTATTACTTTATCTTTTTCCCTATTTTTCTGGAACCTCTCCTATCTCTTCATTCATTTTTTTTCTCTGCTTCTCCCTCCCCATTCCCCATTTCTCCCATTTTTGTTCCTTCTTTTTTCTTATTGCAAATCCTTTGCCTCTTCACTTCATCTTCTTCGCCTCCTGCCTCTTCACTGCCTTTGCACTTTACCTCATTTTTTCCGATGAGTTGCAGGTTTCCCAATGGGTTTTCCAACTAAACCTCATCGGATTAGATGAGGTTTGCACCACTAACAAACTTTTCCTAATCTCTGGTCCCATATTTGAGCTTTGCATGCTTGATCTGTCATGGATTCGAAAAAAACCCAAACCGACTGAGACTTCCAGGCCATTTTCTGGCCACCTCCGACCACCTTTTGCCCTGGATTCAGTTAGAATCGTAATCCCCTCACTCCCATCTTCAATTTGGTATTTTATATGAAAATTGGTTGTGAAAAGCATCCCATGGTTTTCGAGGGTGAGTGGTCGAGGAGTAAGGCAAGGAGGAGAAAGGGGGAGAGAGGGGACAACCTTAGCTAGTCCCATGGTTTTCAAGGTGTTTCGTTAAGACCAGCTAGTCCCGGATTTAGTCTAGGCGAGTGAGACTTAGTCTCATTAAACCTAGTCCCTATCAAGAGCAAACATGGGACTAGACTAATCCCCAGTCCAGTCCAGTACACTTTAATGAGGGCAAACAAACGCCCATGTAAGGTTTACAGGAGAAACCCCTTTTTTGTTAGAGTTCATAGAATCATTTTCCCGCATGATTTTCACTGTGGACATCATTTTGTGTCAGATTTGTCTCCATCATGCACTAGATTTAATTATCCCTTTAGTATCCCAAATTAATGTAGTTCTTAAGGAGTATAACAAGATTTTTTTTATAGTTTTATTTGTAGCTGTTCATTCTCATTACTACAGAAAACACTTTGCATGTGCGACGAAATAAGTTTGTTGTGCAAAAGTACAATTTCGTTGTGCATGGTTCGTTCGTGCAATGCTCGTGAAGATAGGGTTTGCGCGACGAAAATTAATTTTCGTCGCTCAAAGATTTTTATAATTAAAATAAATTAATTTAATATTTTGTGCGACGAAATATTTTGTCGCGCAAGGTTTTTGACCTTTTGTTTTATTATTTCTTTTATATTAATTTAATTATATTAATTGTTTGCGCAACGTAATATTTGGTAGCGCAAGATTTTTTGAAATTTTTTTTTTTTAATTTAATTTAATTGTATGATTTTATTTTTAATTACTTTAATTTAAATTGGCATATTCAAAATAAAATTACATATGAAAAATAGTGATCAAATTATCCAATATATATAATATATTCTAAATGTACACATAAATTAACAAAGTACAATAATAAAATCCTAATACAAATCTATTGTGGTGGTAGTGGCAGGGGATATGGTTCGATAACATCCTAATCCTCAACTTTAGATGTCAAAGTCTTGACAATTCCCTACAAAAAAAACAAATATGGTCAAATAACAAAAAAAATAAAAAAACATAAAATAATACCAAAAAATTGGCATAATCTCCCCTAAAATTGTTATACCTCAAATACGACCCCAAACTCCACTCCTCACCCTATACTCAACCCCAAACCCCACACCAAACTCAAAACTAACTCCAAAAATATATTAATGAAAAAAAATTAAAATTTGGGGAGAATATACCTTTTGGCAAGATTGAGAGTGAGTGAAAATGAGAGGGAGGAGTGAGTGTGAGAGAATTAGAAGAGATAGTGAGAGAGAGATGAGAGAGTGAGTGAGAGTTAGAGATAGTGAAAAGAGAGAAGAGAGATTAAGTGAGAGGTATGAGTGTGAGAGAGAGGGTTGGATTTGGGAAGAGGGAAAGCGAGAGGAGAGTTAAGAGTAGAGAAAGACATTGAGAAAATTGTGGAGGAGTTATTTTGGTTTTAAAAACCGTATCACTTTGCGCGACAAAATATTGGTCGCGCAAAGTCTTTAAAATTCTTTTTTTTTTTAAATTCCCGTGTCCCATTTTTGGTGCCCGATCAAATTTTTAGAGTTTTGCGCGATGAAAAATTGGTCGTGCAAAGTTAAAATTAAAGAATTTCCCGCGTCCCATTTTTGGCTCCCATCTAAATTTAAGGGTTTCGTGCGATGAAATATAGGTTTGTCCCATTTATAAATAATAAAAAGGAAAATAATTTTATTTTACAATTTAAAATGTAAATAAATTAAAATAAATAAGGTTCAGGCGATCAAATATGTATTCGTCACGCAAATAAAATAATAAAAAATAAAGAAATAATTTAGTTTAACAATATAAAATATAAAAATAAGTACATAAGGGTTAGGCGACGAAATATTGATATTCGTCACGCAAAGTCTTTTACAAATAATAAAAACTTATGAAAACAACTATATTTTAAACTTTATAACATAAAATTTAATAAAAAACAAACATAAATTGGTTTGCACGACGTATGTATACATTATGACGTAGCGCTATTGGTTTTTGCGCAACGACCCCATTGTGGCGTCGCAACAAGTTATATATAATTTTTTTTAAAGAATTATTATAAAATTTACCGAAAATGTGACTTTACTCCCTTCAAATTTAATTTTTTATTTTTTTTACATAAAACCCACGCTAATATATTTTTCTAACAAAAACCCGATCCGAACTACAATAATAAATTTAAAGCTACTTAATAAATATATATAACATTCAATGATCCAACAATCAAACTTGTTTTTATATACTTCGAGATCGTATACGCCAAAAATCGCAAAAAGAAAACATTCAGAGATGAAGAAAACTTTTCGACGGTTATAAAGACCACGCTCTCACTGTTTTGTTTCCTGAGAACTCACACGAGAACTTCCCAGTAGGTCACCCATCCTAGGATTGCTCTCGCGCGAACTCACTTAACTTCGGAGTTTTGATGAACTCTGAAACCAATGAGTTCCCAAAAGGTCTCGTGCTATATGGAGGTGGACATGTACATATAAGGCATACAGGATCCACTCCTCTCGGCGATGTGGGATCTAACACCTTAACCTTATATGAATACAATGAATGAATTTGATATTCAATTTAAAATATTTACACCAGTGGATACCACAAAATCTTATGTTTTACTTAATGAAAGTATAAATAAACTCTTAAGTGTTAGTGAATCTATTGTTTTGATGAGATACGCATTCTACGAAACTAGTTTCAACGATCCAACCGTCAAACTTGTTTGTATATACTTCAAGATTGCATACGCTAAAAATCACAAAAAACAAACATTCAGAGATTAAGTAACTGGAAAAAACTTTTTGACGGTTATAAATGAAAAGTCACGATTTAACGGTTATTTAAACTCTGATTTTGATGATTTTTTACAGCTACACTCCTTGACCCTATATGAATACAATGAATGAATTTGATCTTCAATTTAAAATATTTACACTAGTGGATACAACAAAATCTTATGTTATACTTGGTGAAAGTATAAAAAAACTCTCAAGTGTTGGTGAATCTATTGTTTTGATGGGATACGCATTTTACGAAACTAGTTTCAACGATCCAACCGTCAATTTTGTTTGTATATACTTCGAGATCGCATAGGCCAAAAATCGCAAAAAACAAACATTCAGAGATCAAGTGACGGAACAAAAAATTTCCACGGTTATAAATGAAAAATCACGATTTAACAATTATTTTAACTCCGATTTTGATGATTTTTTACAGCTACACTCCTTGATCCTATATGAATACGACAAACTAATTCGATCGTCAATTTAAAATATATTTTTCTAACAAAAACCCGATCCGAACTACAATAATAAATTTAAAGCTACTTAAGAGATATATATACCGTTCAATTTCTCAAGTGTTATACGTACAAAATAAAAAATGAAAATAAATTGGTTTAGGGATTACGTAGTGCAAAGATTTAAAAAAATAATTTTTTTATTTTATTTATTTTTGTAAAAACATTGACCAACAAAGTTGAGCGACGAAGTTTAGAATTTCGTCGCGCAAAATTTCATCCCTCAAAGTCACTTTGCGCGACGATGTGTGTTTCATCATGCAAAATTTTGTCGCGCAAGACTCTGCGCGATGATGTTTAGAATTTCGTCATGCAAAGTCACGCAAGGGTTTTTTTTTTTTTTTTTACTAGTGAGGTGCCTTGTTTCTTAGATATACTCCTTTTCGTATCCAAGGTCATAAAAATCAATACATTAATATGTAGACTAAATTGACATTCAGATCGCTGCAGTATTACTCTGAAGCACCTGAAATCTATTTACCTCTAACCATTGTCACAATGCTTTTTTTTTCCGTTGAAGTCAATCTAGTTAATGCCAAAACAAGTTCTCTATAATAATTAAGCTTTTTGGAGCTGCGTTACGCTAATAATTCAAAGGATTAAAGTGGTAGTCCTATTTTCTTCAAAGCAAATCACATCAAATATATTTCATGGTCATTCCATTATTTGATCTTTGGCTGTAGGTAGCACAACAGTATTTTGATACATTTTAGTTCTGCCAGTATTTAGGGTGGCCAGATTTGACTAACCAACTACGTTAAGTCTTATCTAATACGCTTCTAACAAAACATTTGAACGAAAACTGAGAACCATATATTTAGATGTTTATATGGATATATACGGTGGAGTGGTTGACATGATGTTCGAATTGAAAGGGTTGGTGCTTGATTGAGGCGCAAAAAATGAATAGCTCTAATTCGGAAATGACCTTGTAGGGTGTGCTATCTAATGAGTGCTTAGTTAGTACCGTATTAACTTGCTAAAAATGTTTTAACGTTTAATTACTCATGTATATAGGTATATGTATGTATACACATACATATGGAGAGTTATCTTTTTTGCGAGACTTATATTATGAGACTTATAGGTTTCTGTTGAAAGAAAATGTTCTCATGCTCAATATCCTGTTTACATAGGAAAGTGATTTTGCGCACTATCTTTTTTTCACCCTACACTCTTTTTCTTTTTTCTAACTCTTAGATTGAATAACTTAAATGGATTTTAAGGACTAAATGAAAATAGTGCAGAAGAAGAAAATAGGAGTGTGAACTCACTACCCTTCACAAAATATATCTTTCTACTTGGCAAGAAAGACACAGGCTTCCTTAATATTGTATTTCTGCACAATATCGATCCAAGTTTCTAGTTGTAGAATTTCTGTACAATAGAAACTCTCTTTTTTCTGCTTATCAACTACGATAACAATTATATAATCATCCTCATGGTTAAAATGGCAAAGTTGAATGGTCAGAGAAAATGCAAGTAAAATAATTTTGGAAACATGCTGCACATTTTAGAATTTCATGCCTATGGTATAAACCTCTCGTGCATGTCTAATGACAGTTAGGAAATCAACTGGCTTTTGATGTAATAGTAATTTCTTAATTCTCACGTTACAAGAGGTATCGAGTTCAAGTACTCCTCCCCAATAAATATTTGCCAAAAATAGAAAAAGCAGTCACTCCCACGCTTGTTATCAATTGGATTATCCTATATATATATAGTAATATCGAACTTGCTTATTATCCATGAGTAAGAAACATAGGCGGTGTTGAAGGGGAGCAAAATGTGCAATCGCACAGGGCCCCCAAATTTGAAGAGGCCCCAAAAAATTTTGGTATCTTATATTTATATGTAATAATGTTATACATTAAAAAAAAAATATTTTTATTAGCACTTTAAAATCTTATAGTGCACTTGCCACTTAGTACTACGATCTAGTCGTATTCCTCTTCATTGGTAAGTGAGAGGTCTTAGGTTCGATTCTTGCCAAAGGCGAATTTGATCCATAATATTGCTAGCCTATTGTAAGGCTTAGCCCACTCCCCCACCCCTTTAGTGTAATAATATCGTTTATTTAAAATAAAAAAAAAATCTTATAGTGCACTTTTATAAGTGTAATTTTTTTTTAAATATAAAAATTTGGAGTACATAATGAAATATTAGGAGTGCCAATAACAACACCTTAAAAAATGATTTTCTTTTCAATTTTATTATATAATATTGCTATAGATTCAAGTGAAACTTTAAAGTTAGAGTTTTTGAAGCTGTTTTTTTTTCTTTATTTGGTTGCTTAAGTTGAATTGTTTTTTATTATTTAGTGAAGGTTATGTTTGTAACTCTTTTTACTTATTTAATGACACTTGTACAATCAGTGAATCCTAAAAGTTGTTTTTATTTAAGTTATTATTTTCTAGTACCAATACATTGTCCTACTTAATAAAATAAAAAAATCTTAAAAAATGCCCTTTTATAAATTTCGCACAGAACTTCAAAAATCTCAAAGACGACCTTGGAAAGAACAATAGTGTATAATCAGGTAATAACTAGAAACAACTGTGCAGTGCGGGGAAATGATTCTAACATCTTGTTGTAGCGTCTGGAATTTAAGCTATGAAATTGCAGATTTAGCAGCCGACCCTATCTCATTATATTTTCCAGATTTTTGAAGAGCATGGACAGCACCACATGCTCATGTCTTTTTTTCTTTTTTTTTCTTTGGACGCAAAAAATATCAGGTCTGAGAGAAAAATACCGGCCATTTGTTTTGTTCTGAGGCTGCAGCTTAATCTGTGTTAATTGTATGTTTTGATATTTTCATGTACGAATGGACAGTGGCGAACCCAACATGGCTGCAACTGACCCTAACAACTTCAAATATCTCCCCTTTGAATTTTTATATGACCCCATAGCTATAATAGCTAAGGCAAACAAAATAGAGGAGATCATTTTATTAAATTATTTTTTTTAACTAAAACATACAAAAACTACAACCTTTCCAAAATAGTGGTTAATAGTGTGAAGAATTCACATCATATGAGAATCAATGACGGAATGATAAATTGGTCATATACAATGAAAAAGGAATAGAAATAGTGGATGAATGATGACTTAGTTATATTAAATGAAAAATATATATAATTCTAGTGATAATGATGTTGTGATATGACGTTTTTAAAATATGAGAATATGTTGTTGTTAATTATAAACGAAAGTATATTTAGGTTTCGGAAGCTTCTTATTTGTGACCCCATTATAGTAAATTTTTTACTCCTCCACTGCGAATGGATAAGAAGTTTAGGCTACCTAGCTGGAGCTGGCTTGACAAGTTCTAATCAATTTGTATCATTGTGATGCTTATGGGACAACCACCTTAATTAGTTATAAGCTTTTATTTGGATGGTTTTGGTTTTAAGCTTTCTCCATTTCTTTATCGGAATTCTCCTAGTCATAAAAGGGTAATATTTAGCTGTACGTGTACCTGCATTGCATGTCATAGTTCATAAGAGAGCTAGCTTAGCCAACCCAATCTTCCTTGCTTTTGAGAGATGAGTAATGCTAGGGAGATTCAATTTGTAAACTAAATGATGTATTACCAATAGGAAATAAGTATGTTTATCAACGTTTAAGTAATAATTCAATCATCAACTTCCATGTCATTTAATTTACAAAATTTAGTCTACAAATTTATTTTTCCTAGCATTACTCTTGAGAGATAGACTAGCTAGAAATCGATAGGCCAAATACACCTCATAGATGAGGATTCATAAATTGTGTGGACTCCATAGAGATTACATTTTCTAACCAACAGTTAGCTCATCGATCACATAATATAATAATTGACGTAGTATCCATACCATTATTGAGAAAACCTTTTTGTCAACCAAAGAGAGTCAAATTATTATTAGTGTTCTAAAAGTCTCTACCTAGCTTCCAAGCCCAACCTAGGTACAGGTCCACGCCAATAAATCCATAGGCGTTTAAAAAAATAAAAAAAGAGTGCCTAGATCGACCGCCTAGGCACCCCGCCTATACCACCTAGGCCGCGACGCCCACTTAGACTATAAAATAGATACTTTCCATTTTACATTTTATTTTTAAATAAATTATAAAAGATTTGTTGGATAGTTGGATGAGCTCTCATTATATGAAAGGTTCTAATACTATATAGTATATATGTCATTCTTTGTGGAATTTATATATCCCAATACAATTATATACTTTTTTGGATTAAATACCTGAAACCCCATAGCTTTTTAGTGTCATTCCGAATTGGTCTCAACATTTTTAAACATTCCGAATAAGTACCCAACCTATAAAAATGTCACATCCGTTAAGCTCTAGTTAATTTTTCAAACATAGATTTTATTCAAAACCCACAAACTGGGTATATCATGGACAATGTTTAATATTAGTTGCCTCAAAATCTAAATTTCAAACATAGATTATATAATATGGAACCCAATGACCAAATATGTGTTGAATTGAATAGAAAATGGACTCAAGTTGAAATTACATCAAGAGGGCAATCTCTTAACAAAGAAGAGGGTTAAGAATTCAGATAAGGTTTCAAGGAGTTTGTTTCTGCTCATGTGATTTTATCATTCCCCGATTCTCGATTTGTAAAGCTTCCAGTTCTTCTTTGTGGGCGATAAAGATGGTGGTGGCCGCATCATGGTAGTCCATACTATTTCAGCAACCTCTGTGACCTTCCTCTCGATGTTGACAGCTTAAGTTATAGGATGGAGTTGGTGGTTTTGCGTTGGGTTTGGAGGTGATGGCCTGATGAGAATGGTGGTAACGTTAGTTGGTGGACGTTAATGCTTACATCACCTTCTATTGACTTTAGAGACAAAGAAAGCCTAGTTAATCTAATATGTTTAACTGGAACTTAACGGATGTGACATTTTCAATAGATTGGGGATTTGTTTGGAATGTTTAAAAATGTTGAGACCAATTTGGAATGACACTAAAAGGTTGGGGGTTTTGGTACTTAATCCTACTTTTTTTTAAAGTATAAGTAGACATTTATTTATATGTTTTATAATAAATTTAAGGGAAATTTTATTTGAACCCCTATAACCTATCTCTACACCCAACTTACTCTCTACACCCATATCATTTTTAATTAAACTATCAATATCTCTTTAAACCCTAATTTACTACCTAAACTACCCTCACAAACCCAATTCAATATGCAAATTTATCTTTACACCCATTATTTTTACATTAGAAGCTACCCGGATCAGTCTCATGAAGATCCGTGTTAATTAAATCTATTAATCTAATTAAACACAGTGCCATGAGACTATGAGAGTCAAACTAAATTAACTAAACCCTAACTAGTTTAACAAATGCACGCATATTTTGCAAGTCGGCTTGTGTACTGGGAATAATATCGAATTATAGGACCAACACGCTTGATTCCCCTTGAGCCACCATTTTGTCAGAGAAACCCTACTCTTACAATAAGTAGGGTTTTGATCCTCATACACAAGAGGTAGCAATACTAGTGAAAGCATATGCCAACTCTCTTCTCCTCCTCCACCTTTTCTTGTTGTTGACTTTGATAAGTTGTTGCTGGTTGTTTTGGCAACAGTAGTAGCAGAAGTAGAAGTAGATTTCCTACAGGTGACGAGTAGTGTTGGAGATATGGTGGTGGTAGTGATGATGACGATAAAAAAGTTGGAGGTTCCAAAACTTCAAAATCACCGTTCATACTTAAAAAAAAAAAAAAAGAAAAAAAAAAGGGTTTTTATTTCTATGAATGCATCTTAGGATTTTTGCCATAATAGAACGTCGAAGAAAGATTAGTGATGGTTAGTGTTTGATTATTTTGAGGGTGGGAGGGGGTTTATTGATAAATTTTACTTTTATAATTAATTTCATCTTGTGCATGATGATAATTATGCAATAGAACAATAAAGACATTTCATATTTAAAAATTAAGTTGGGTGTAGAGAGAGATTAAATGGGTTCAAATAAAATTTCTCTGGCCGCTAAGCCCTGCCAGCCGCCCGACTAGTGGTAGCGCCTTCGAACCTTGATTACTATTATGTCCATTTCAAGTTAAAATAATTTAATAAGAAGTTTAATAATTAAAGGTAATATTGTAAATTAACGAACCTACTTTCTCTCTTCCCCACTATATTTTTCTCTTTTTTTTTATTTATAATTTCTACAATAATTTCCATCCCACACTCATAGGATGTACAAGAGTTACTAGTAAACATAATGTAGTGTGAAATTGTTATCTCTCTAACATTACTGGTACTTTTTTTTAATATTAAGGTCGAAATAAACATTGAAATTTTTTAGGGATACTTTGATTAGAGTCCAAAAGTCTGAGCTGTTATTTTAGTTCAGTTTTTTTATTTTTTAACTTTAATTAAATTTCTTGATTTATGCATCTTTACTCTAAATTTTTTATTTGAATATTTAAGAAATGAAAGTCTAACCACTTTCATCAAAAATAGTTAAAAGAAGATTTGTATGTCATCATATATGATACCTATACTATAGCCATGTTGAAATAACTTTAACCTGTGATAGGGTGTTGGGCTTCCACTTGTGCGTCCTAGTTTGAAACTCTCCGTCCCTAAATTATTGTAATACTTTCAAACCCTCCCTCCTTCCCTTAATAATAATAATTTTAAAAAAAAAATACATGTGATAGAGGTATAAAACTTAATCTACGTACCTATCATCCATGAAAATAGTTCAAAGAATTCCATACATTTATAAATCCATACTAGCATATATGTTGATATATATAGTACCTAGCTACAACATAGATCGGTTCAATCTGTGATGGAGCTAGAAAACAATTGAGATACGAATTAGGAATATAAAAAAGGAAAAATAATATTTAATTCTTATATTTAATCCTAAAATTAAGTAAAATATAATCTTGTATTACAATTTAATGGTAAGAAAATAAAAATAAGTTGATGTCGATAATCAGTGAGAAAACCTAAGGCCATCTCCAATCGACCCAGCCAAAGGGTCATAGAGCTAAAAATAGCTCGAAATGACACAAAAACAGTCTCCAACCGAGGGCTAGGCCAAAGGGCTTGTGGGCCCCATCGGGCCAATACGCCCAAATCAGGTCAGCAAGCTGGCCATTTTCAACCAGCCCTCCAACCCATCCCACTTGCCCTTTAACGGCTAACTAGCGTCAGAATGTCAAGCATGGCTTTGCGGCAGGTGCAAGAATACCACACTTTCTTCGTTATTATGCTTTCTTTATGCCAAAGGGTATTTCAATGGACCATTTTCTAACTCAAGACGAACTGCAATGGAAGATCAAAACAAGAGAGATGAATGAGAAAGAGAAGTAATCTAGAGAGTTACTATTTTAATATGGTAATTTAATTTAATTAACCATATTAATTCAATTAAAATAATAAATTATTGAGGGGGTTATGTTTGGCCTATGGCCCTTAGGGCCCCTTAATTGGAGATGGGTTTTTTTGTCAAAGAGCTACGTTTGGCCTATGACTCTTTGGCCACCTCGGTTGGAGATGGTATAAAATATGGCCTTACATTGTTCATTAAAATATAATTTCTTGCAGGGCTATAGGGCTAAACATGACCCTTTGGCCTTCCTTCAGTTCGAGATGGTCTTGCTTGTTTATGTTGACATTACGTGAGCCCCGGTGTAAGTTCGGTGCATCTACCTTAACTATGGCGAATGCAACTGGTGGTGCTTATGCTAGTACCAGTGCTACGTGTAGTAGCCATTTCGGGGATTAATCTTTATGCCTATTTGTATGAAATATCTCCAAATCAATGAATGATTACTGGAGAATATACCCATGTGACAATCCTTGTAATTGTTCATGATATTAATGAAAATCTCTATTGCTTTTTGTAAAAAAATAAATAAATAAAGGTTTCCTTCTACACCCAGCACAAAAATTACCTAAGATAGGCCTAAAATTGCATAAGATAGGCCACACCCAAGTAACGAGGAGGCCACATAAAAAGTCCCAAAAGTGACTAGAAACACCAAGAAACCTACTAGTATGGTAGCTGTCACCGCCCCCGGAGCGCTAGTGGGGACGGCCGGCCACCAGAAAGACACAAAAAAAAAATTCCACTAGAAGAAGCAGAACTCGAGCCCATTCTTTGTCTCACCTCCGGTCGAATGGAGCCAAACACAGATCCAGAGAAGCCTCCCACATCCTAGTTGCTGCCAATTTCTTGAGGCCTATCGCAGGTGCAGAAACTGAGAAAAGAAGGGAGGGAAGGGATAGGGGGAGGGGGAGGAAAAGGAAAGGAGCAAAGGGGCTTAAAAGTTGACTGCCACCGGCCTCAAGCAATAAAATGATACTATTTCTAACCAATATGTACATTCCTTTCCTTGTACTCTCTTGTAACAGCATATCATCCTCATCCCATATTTCCAATAGTAGTTTTTTTGTTAGATACAATCTCAGTAGATTTTTTATTTAATTTGGTCGATATTATTGAGTCGGATAAACCCCTTTTTTGTTAGAGTTCATATAAGCACTTCCTGCATAATTTTCCCTGTGGACGTCATTTTGTATCAGATTTGTCTCCATCATGCACTAGATTTAATTATCTCCTCAGTATGCCACATGTAATTCTTAATGAGTAACAAGATCTGTTTGTAGTTTATTTGTAGCTGTTCTTTCTGGTGCCTTGTTTCTTATATATACTCCTTTTTCTCTGATGCCATAAAAATCAATACATTTAGTAGACTAAATTGACATTCAGATCAATGCAGTACTGCCAGCTCTGATGCACCGGAAATCTATTTACCTCTAACCGATGTCACAATGTTTTTTTTTCGTTGAAGTCAATCGAGTTAATGCCAAAACAAGCTCTATAATAATTAAGCTTTTTGGAGATGAGTCACGCTAATAATTCAAAGGATTAAAGTGGTAGTCCTACTTTTTTCAAAGCAAATCACATCAAATATATTTCACGGTCGTTCCATTGTTTTGATTTTTGGCTTTAGGTAGCACAGCAGCATTTTGATAGAAAAATTTAGTTTTGCCGGTACTTAGGGTGGCCAGATTTGACTAACCAACAACGTTAAGTCGTATCTAATAGGCTTCTAATAACAAAATTTGAACGAAAGCTGAGAACCATATATGTATATGTTTATATGGATATACGCGGTGTAGTGGTTGACATGACGTTAGATATGAATGGGTTGGTGCTTGATTGAGGCCTAACAAATGAATAGTTCTAATTAGGAAATGACCTTTGTAGGGTTTGCAATCTAGCTTGCTAAAATTGGTTAACATTTAATTACTCATGTATAGTACTGGTATATATATGAACACATACATATGGAGAGTTATATCTTTTACCAGACTACATATATGGAGAGTTATATCTTTTACCAGACTTATATTGTGAGACTTATTAGGTTTCAGTTGTAAGAACATGTTCTCATGCTCAATATCCTATTCACATAGGAAATTGATTTTCTGCGCCTATCTTTTTCTCACCCTACGGTTCTGTCTTTTTTTCTAACTCTTGGATTGAATAACCTTAAACAAGATACAAAGGCTAAACGAAAAAGTTGCAGAAGAAAAAAAAGAGTGAATGTAAAATATCGTAATTTACTTGGCATGAAAGATACAGGCTTCTTTCACAATGTATTTCAGCACAATATCGTTCCAAGTTTCTAATTGTAGAATCTCTGTACACTCTCTCTTGTTCTTTTAGCTCATCAACTAAGATAACAATTACATATATCATGCTTATGGTTCAAATGGCAAAGTTGAATGACCAGAGAAAATGCAAGTAAAATAACTCTCTGAAACATGCTACACATTTTCGAATTTCATGCCTGCGTTATAAACTTCTCATGCATGTCTAATGATAGTTAGGAATCAACTGGCTTTTGATCTAATAGTACTTTCTTCATTCTCACGTTACAACAGGTATTGAGCTCAAATACTCTTCCCAGTATTTGCCACAATAGAAAAAGCAATCACTCACATGAGTGTTCAAAATTGGATTATCCTATATATAGGGTTCGGTTGGAATTATTTTTTAAAATGACTGAAAATGCTTTGATGAGAGTATTTTTAGAACCAATTCTTAGTAAAAGTGTAAGTGAATCCTAAAAAAGCTTGAAGTGCTTCCTACAAGAAGCACTTGAGGTTCTTCCTGCAAGAAGTACATAACTAGTATTTCTTGCATGAAGCACTTTAAGTGCTTTTAGAACTAAAAAACACTTTCAACAAAAGCATCTTTAGTTATTTAAAAGCACTTCTAAATGCGCCCATATAATAATATCGAACTTGTTTATTATCCATGAGTAAGAACAACAGTATGTAAGTAACTAGAAACAACTGTGCAGTGCAGGGCAATGATTCTAACATCTTGTTGTCGGGGTCTGGAATTTGAGCCATAATGCAGATTTAGCCCCCACATGCTCATGTCTTTTTTTATTTTATTTTTTGGCGCAAAAATTTTTATCAGGTCAAAGAAAAATACAAGCCATTTGTTTTGTTATGAGGCTGCAGCTTAATCTGTGTTAATTGCATGTTTTGATATTTTCATGTACGAATGGATAAGAAGGTTAGGCTACCTAGCTGGAGCTGGCTTTACAAGCTCTAATCAATTTGTATCATTGTGATGCTTATGGGATAACCACCTATGAGATGTATTTGGCCTATCAATTTCTAGTCTCTCTCTAGGGGAAGGAAGATTGGGTGGCTAAGCTAGAGATCTCTTATGAGCCATGCAATGCAAGTATATGTACAGCTAAATATTACCCATTTATGACTTGGAGAATTCCGATTAAAAAATGAAGAAAGCTTCAAACCAAAACCACCAAAATAAAAGCTTATTAACTATAGGATTCATAAATTGTGTGGACTCCAAAGAGATTACAATTTCCGATCAACAATTAGTTGATCGATCACATAATACGAGAATTGACATAATATCTATATTATTATTATTATTGCCAAACGATAAATTTTGTTATATTAGATGTTAGATTAGATGTTAAATTACTTTCAGTGTTCTAAACATTCCCCCTAGCTTCATTATGGTCCACCTATATTTTCTCTTTTTATAGTTTCTACAATAATTTCCATCTCACATGCATACCATGTACAAGAGTTACTGGTATACATAATGTGATATGAAACTATTATCCCCCTAACATTACTCGTACTTTATTAAATATTATGACTGAAAATAAACATTGAAATTTTCTAGGGGTACTTTGATTCAGGTCTAAAAATTTGAGCAAATATTGAATTTAGTCCAATTTTTCTATTTTTAAACTTTAATTAAATTTCTTAATTTATGCATTTTTTTTACTCAAATTTTTAATTTGAATATTTAAAATATGATAACCACTTTCATGGAAAATAGTTAAAATAAATTTATATGTCATCATATACGATACCTATACCATAGCTAGGTTGATAAAATACCTTTATGTTGTGATAGGATGTGGGGTTTCCACTCATGCATTATTGCGAAATTCTTCTCCCTTAAATTATTGTAATAGTTTTGAACCCTGCCCCCTTCCCTTAATAATAATAATTTAAAAAAGAACATGTGATAGAGGTATATACCAAAATAAATAAAACTTAATCTGCCTATTGTCCATAAAAATAGTTCAAAGAAGTTTCATCTTCCATACATTTATAAATTCATAGTAGTATATGCGCTGATATATATAGTACCTACAACTTAGATTAGTTAAATATTTGATGGAGCTAGAAGAAAACAATTGAGATACGTATTAGGTCATGAAGAAGGAAAATAATATTTAATTCTTATATTTAATCAAAAATTAAGTAAAAGATAATCCTGTATCACAATTCAATAATAAGATAATAAAAATAAGTTGATCTGGATAATTAGTGAGTGGACGCAACTCAACAAAGTGGACTAAATCCAATAATGACTCACAAAATTGAACTTATATCATGCTTACTCAATTTCAATTATTATTAAGGTAATTCTAATTTTACTACCATGCACTATTGTGGTTTTCGAACTTCCATACATCAAGTTTTTTTAATCTTAGTCTCATACCTGAAGTTATGTTTTTCTCCTAGATTCATACTTCCATTAGGTCGATCGTTAGTAACTCCGTTAAAGTGTGGCGTGGCTGCCACATGGACGATGACTATGCATCCACGTGTCACTATAGCCCCACGAGGATATTAAAAAGCTAAAAAAATACATATGTGGCCCCACCCTTAATTATCTCTCTTTCTTCACTCTCTCTCTATTTTCCTTCCTCCTTTATTCTCTAGGGAAATACCCAAAAATATGACATTTTCTTAATCTTGGGACAGAAATAGGACAAACCAGCTATGCACAAGCCATGCACACCATCGAAATTACTAAAATACCCACATATAAATACTAAAAATCATCAAGTCATTGCATCATTTTTCTCATTTGGAAGAGAGGGATGTGGAGAAAGCTATGTGAGCTCTAGGTTTCAGGGTTGAGCTCAAATTTCGAAGAAAGGGAAGTCCAAAGAGAGGTAAGAATAGTGACTTGGGTTTTAGGTTGACCTAATACCTCTTATTTCAAACAAAGGGATGCGAGAAAGAGGTGATAGGAATGACCTTGGTTTTGTATCATATTTTTTGTTTTGGTTTGGAAGTTCCATTTTTTTCTGGCAACTGAAGCTTCGGCAGGCATAGTAAGGTAGGGTGTTTAGTTCCAAGTTTCTATATCAATGATTTATGGAATAAATGGGTTGTTTGTAAGGTGAATTAATACTTAGAAGTTAAATTAGGGTTTGTGTTTCATGTTGGGGCTTATGGTTTGTGGAATAAACTCTACTTTTTGATGTGTTACAAAACTGGGATGGAACAATTTCTGGCTCAAGTGTCCAATCGCAGAAATTTGTGAAATTTTTTCCGTAATTTGCATGTGGTGTGTATATGGTGTGCATGGCTACAACTTAATATGAGAAGCGAGAATGCTCACTAGTTATAATGCACGTAAGTTGGGCTACGAAATTTAGCGAGTATAACGAAAACCTAGTTGGCCTCGATGAAAAACAAAATTAAGAAAAAGCTTAGAGGACGTTAAAGGTCATGCGTGTCCATGAAATAACGACAATGAGTATCATGTTTTCCACGTGCACTGTTAAGCGGTGATTGCTATACGCAACAAGACTTTTTAAACCGCCATTGTAACCTTATATGCGTAACAACTGTGTTTTAATTGTATCCATTGTACCAATAGATTGCCGTTAAAGTTTCTTATTAATGCAAAAAGTAACTCATTGCTCGATCTTCAATTCTGTGCATATCATGTGCATGTACTGCACATATGATGTGCATGTGGTGTGCATATAGTGTATATGGTGGTGATGTCACAGGTGATGATGTCATTTTTTGAATTTCGAAGAGAGAGCTATGAGCTCTATGTTTTTGGGTTAGGTCAGATCTGTGAGCATATCATGTGCATATCTTATGCATGTCGTGTGCATATCGTGTGCATGTCACTGGAAATAGATGATTTTTAATGGGATTTTCATAATGCAGGTTTAGGTTAAAGATTTGTAAACTACAAATCTCTAAGGGATTTCCGGAATCTAGGCCCCCACATATCCCCCAACGTTGTTAATTGCACGATGAACGTCCACAACAAAACCGACTTTGTTGCACGTATTGATAAAGCTAACAAATTTGGGATTTTCTTCGAACTTAGAGGGAGAAGGCGTCTATCAGTAGAGGAGAGAAGGAGATTGTAGCAGGAAAAAATGGTGTCTTTAGTTTTTCATAATGGATTTTCTTCGATATCTGAAAAATTCTTGGACTGCAGATTGGTTTTAACCCAGATGGGTTTTGAATGTGATTTCGAATTTGGGGAAGAAGATGATGATTTGATATCCCCAATTTGCAACTGCAAGCACATAAATGTGTTCATTTCCCAGAAGGGCCAATCAGTAAACACAAACAATCTTCAAATAAATCAAATCTTCCAACTAGGTTTTCGAATTTGGGGAAGAAGATGATTTGAGGAAGAAATCCCTAATTTGTGACTGGAAGCACATAAATGTGTTCATTTCCCAAAATGGCCAATCAACAAACATAAACAATCTCCAAATAAATCAAATCTTTCAATTGGATTTTTCATTATCTTTCACTAAACCTATTGGTGAGAATAGAAAATGAGAGGCAGCAATGTCAAATAGAGCAAGGGATGAGCCAGCATCTGGTTGTGGTGCAGTAACCGTACAATCTTTATGTGGGTTAAGCGGATCGTGAAGGCCTCTTTCAAAGGATGGGCCTAAAGAGGAATGCGAGTAGCTGTAGAGCCCAAAGGCCGACTAAAAGGACAAGGAGACTGACTGGACCCAATGTACGTGTTAGGAGGGGAGGATGTAGAGGAGATGCTACTGTGACTAGTGGTTCGAATGATGATTAGGTAAGGGATGCAAGCGCTCTGTTGGAGGATAATTTGTTGAAGGTCCCAGTTCAGAAAGAAAACATTTGGCCTCACCTTAAGGACATTATGGATGAAGAGGCAGCAAAGAGGAAACAGAGGTTAGCAAACAAATGTGGTGGCAGTGGCGGCTAACGCGAAACAGCTACAAATCAGTCATGATAGACCTGGTTTGGAACTGTCGTGGTCTTGGGTCGAACACGGTAGTTTGAGCCTTACATGGGCTCATTAGACGATATAGACCCTTTGTGGTTTTTTTATTGTTGCCCTTCTGTGATTAATTCCACAAATATTGCTTTGATCCTTAAGGTCCCCAACACGAAAAGTGTCAGTCAGTTCAGGCCAATTAGTCTTTGTAACTATTCTTATAAGGTCATGTCTAAGATTTTGGCGAATCAATTGAAACCTATGTTGGAAAAAATAATTTCACCAAGTCAAAATGCGTTTATCCATGGTCGGCAAATCCAAGATAATATTATCTTGGCCCATGAAATTTTTCACTTCCTTAAGTTGAGGAAAACCAAACAAAAGTTTGAAATGGAGATCAAACTTGATATGAACAAGGCTTATGATCGGGCTGAGTGGGATTTCCTTGAGGCAGTCATGAGACACCTTGGGTTCCAGCGAAGGTGGATTGATATGGTTATGCGCTGTGTCAAAACGGTGGAGTTTTCCATTCTTATCAATGGGAGGCCAGGGAAAGCTTTTAAATCAACCAGGGGTCTTCGACAGGGAGATCCCCTATTCCCTTATTTGTTCCTCATTATTAGTGATGTTCTCTCCTTGGTGATTAATAAGGCGGTACATCAGGGTTATTTGGAATAAATTAGGATTTCAGCTTCGGGACTAGTGCTCTCACATCTTTTGTTTGCTAATGATACTTTAATATTCCTTATGGCTACCAAGCAGAATTGCAGAAACTTATCCTCCCTTCTGCACGTGTATTGCCGAGCTTCTGGACAATAGGTTAGCCTTCAAAAATCAGTTGTGTATTTTGGAGCAAATATTCCGCCCCAATTGGCGTTGGAGCTTTGTGATATTTTAAATATGCCTAAGGTGGATGATCCAGGTAAGTATTTAGGAATCCCAAAATTTTTAGGGAGATCGAAGCGGGACATATTTCAGTATATCAAGGAACAGGTTTGGCTAAAATTGAAGGTTGGAAGCGGCGAATTTTATCTCAAGTGGGGAAGCAAGTTCTTATCAAAGCAGTTGTATAGGCTATTCCTATGTATCCAATGTGTGTCTTTCGACTGCTGATTACCTTGTGCAATGAATTGACGCGGCTATGGCAAGGTTTTGGTGGGCGAGGACAGACAAGGATCGTGGGTCACTCAAAAAGGGAGGGAGGTATGGGGTTTTGTAATTTCAAAGAACTTAACATTGCTTTGCTCGCGAAGCAATGTTGGCGATTGACACATGATCCCGACTCTCTATAAGCACGTGTTCTAAAGAAGAGGTATTTCCCAAATGTTTCTTTACTAAAAGCAAAGAAATGTGGAAGAGCCTCTTGGGCATGGGAAAGTCTATTAGAAGGAAGGGATCTCATTTTACAGGGTGCTAGATAACAGGTTTTGGGAGGACAGGAGGTTAGGTTTTGGGTGGATAACTGGGTTTCGAGCATCCCAGAGGAGCATTCTACCCATTCCCCTTTCACGGATACAAACAATGAGTGTAAGGCTGCGGAGTTCATTGACCTAGTATCGAGGGAGTGGAATTTTGATCTCCTTTCCACAATTGCATCGAAGGAAGAGTGGGCAGCTATCTCTCACATTCATGTGAGGCCAACTACAAGTCCGAATAACTTGTTTGGTCATTCGAAATGAATGGTACATTCTCAATGAGGATTGGATATAGGTGGTGCTACAACTGCCACCCTACTGTGAAACTCGATCGTCCTTCCTCTTCTCGAAGTATTGATCCCCGGTTGTGGGATTAGGTTTGGAGCCGTAAAGCCCTTCCAAAATTGAGAAACTTTATGTGGAAGGCCCTCCGTGATGCTTGCGCCACCAAACTCAACCTGTATCGACGTTGGTGTGCTATATCCCTACTTTGCCCCATTTGTGCAGAACGTGATGAGACTGTGGAGCATATTCTTCTACTTTGCCCATGGACATCTAGGGTGTGGAAGGAAGGTTATTTGCGCCTTCAGATTGATCGATGCTCTATCACAACTTTGGGTGATTGGTTGTGCTCGGTTGTCAATCAAAATATAGGCTGTATGGTGGACCTCGAACTTACTCTGTCTTATTTGGTTTTTTCATGTTGGTTTATTTGGAGGGCCAGATGTGACGCAATTTTCAACGAGGTACATCCTTTCCTTTAAGAACTATTCGAGCTATGGTCACTGCCATAGAATCCTTTAAGTTGGCCTCTTTATCTCTGAAATTGTCGGCTATTGATCAAATCAGCCTTGCTCGTGGTGTGTATTAACCTTCTCAGTGGTCTCCTCCCCCAGTTAACTGGAGAAAGGTAAATGTTGATGCTTGTTGGAAGAGAAACTCTCTATGTGGAAATGTCGAGATTGTGGTCAGAGACAGCTCCTCGAGTTGTAATGCAGTGTAGATTGTGAGGGTACATGCATTTGTTGTTGAGATGGCGAAGACTCTTGCCATTCTGGAAGGGTGTTTACTGGCAAAAAATTTGCAACTGCAGGAGGTGGTGATTGAATTGGATGCGCAAGTTATTATACGGTCCCTTAATTCTCCTTTTTTGAGTTGTGATTGGGACCTACTCCCAATTCTTAGCCGTGTTCTGGAGATTGGGAGGAGTTTTCAATCATGCCCCTGGTCGTGGGTTCCACGACTAGCAAATAGGGCGGAAAATTTCTTCGCGAGGAATATATCACTAGAGATGTGCGACTTCGGCTAGGTTGTAAGACCTCTATCTTCGCTTGTAGGTATTTTGAACAAAGACAATCTTCCATGTCCTCCATTGTAAGGGTGGGGAGTCTTTTTGCACGGGTAGATGGGACGACGTTGGTGTCTTATGTGATGGCGTCGCATTGTGTCCTGTTTATCTTGGTTTCTGCTCCCTGGGCTTGTGAGGAAGCTTTCTGTCTGTTGTTTGGCCTGGTGCCCTTCTGTTTCTATGAATCGTTTCTTTCATTAAAAAGAGAAAAATAAATAAATAAATAAATATCAATTTTAGAGATAGGGAGGGAGAGAAAAAGAGTACAAAGAGAAAAATCAGAAAATTGGAGGAAATAACCCATTTATGTACGAGGGCAATTTAGTCATTTCAAGATGTAGAAAATTTTTTATTTTTGTTCAATTGTTGTGCATGCCATATGCATATTAAAAATAAAATTAAAAAAAAAATTTTAAAAATCCTATTTCTATGAAAATGTCATATTTTTGGGTATTTCCCTATTCTCTGTCCCTTTCTCCCCTCCACGCTGCAACGCCAGCCAAGACGTAGCACCGTGGTGACAAAGACGCTACTGTACTCCTACCACAAACGAATCTCTACCTTATTTCATCAGCTGCCCAAGCTCTAGCCTCAAACTCCCAGAGAAGTTAGAGTTGCCCAAATCCCTGAACTCCAAAACAAGAAAGTTAATGGAGCCAATTAAGAAAAAACCCAATTTATGAAATCAAAACCTAAACAAACCCAGAAGAAGTAGTTTGAGCTGGAGGATTTGCCACAGGAATGGACGGGGTCTGAACGTCGTCTTCAATTTCAATGTCGTCGACATGAACTTAAATCTCGTCATATTGATCATTATTACTCACACCAACGCCATCACCACCTTGATTTCTGTTGTTCTTCACGCCAGTAGACAAAGACGAGCTCGAGATGTGTGAATCTTTACTAATTTCAGTGCGAGCACATGCCTTTTCATAACAATCCCATCAATGAAATCTAAAAACCTTACCAAAAGTCTCTGCTAATCGACCTCTTACCATCCCTAACTGTCCGCAGTGGAAACAAAATGCACAACCAAAAACCTTTAAGAAAATAACAAAAACCACAAAAATTCCACCCTGAAAAAATAAAAAAAAAACCAATTTTTGTTCGTGGTTCATGGAGTTTGAGGAGAACCCATTTGTTATTGGCCACAATTCTGCAAGGCAAGCCCAAAATATCACAAAAATATTGATTTATCTGAAACAAATTCCTCTTTTTGAATTACAATCCAGAACAAATTAACCCCAAAAAAACCATACTTTAAACTTCTTTATCTTTGAGATTTGCCCTCTACGATTTTCTGAGAAATTGCGCAAAATGGTGGCTTAATTGTGGAGGCTACATGAGTGGGCAATAACCCAACCGGGATTTGAAGCTTTAATGCCAACAGAATCAATGTTCCGCATTGCCGATATCGATATCGTTTGAGAGATTCCGGCGAAATTCCTCTGCCAATTTCGCAAATTCCAGATTAAAAATTTGCAATGCTCTGCAAATTCCAGTCAGGGAGCGGATTCGATAGGGGAAAACGAGGTCGAGAGAGGAGGGGACAGGGTGTGCAGAGCAGGACGAGAGGAAATCCAAGTCGAATTTAAGCCATTAGTTGAGGTCGAAGACGTAGAGGCAGGATGGGAAGGAGAAATGGGCGGGATCAAACTTCTTCCACCCGGGAGGAAGACGAGAGGAAAAAAGTTATTTGTTATTCTTTTTAATTTTCATTCTGCTAAATTTTTTTGTTTTTCAATTGTCAACGTGGAGCCACTGTAACATCCCGTCCCGGGATTATTAAAACGTACATGGGAAATTATGATTTTACCCCTAATTTGTTCGTTTACACATTAGTGTGGTATGGTGTGGTGTTGTAGGACCACACACACTCATACCCTTTCTTTTTCTCCCGGGATTCCCTCCCTCTTTCCCTCACTTTTGTCACTCTCTGTCTCTGTCTCTCTCTCTCTCCCCGAGTTCATTTCTTCTTCTTCTTCTTCATTCTACATACGGACACACACACAAACAAACTCAAATCTTCACGAATCAAGAAACCAAGACCACCCTCGTGCTCGTGAGGCTGAGAGGAGTTCAGAGGTGCCATTTTCAGGTAGGAACTCCAACGTTTTCACGTCGATTTCACGAGCTCAGTTTTGGCTACTGTTCATGCAAATTTAATTTACTTAGTTTTTGGACATTTGAAGCTTGTAGTTGTGTTTGTGAGGTCCCAAGGAGCCTCGGAGTGGTTCGTTGGGTGAATTTGGACGTCACGATCGTTGGATGTAAAGTTGGCCGAACTTGGATCGTTGTTGCAGGTATGATCGTGTGATTTTTAGGCCTTAAAACTAGCCTATCGTGATTCTACTAGTCCTAAGCTTCATTTTGGTATAAAGATCGTGAAAAATAGTTGAAAAACGAAGGAGAAAACTAAGTTTGAAATTTTCCCAGTTTTCCGGCGCCGTCGCCAGCCCCGGAGGCTCGCCGGAGAAGAAAGGGGAATATTCCGTTAAGTTTAACGGAATATTCCTAACGGCAGTTGACGGCGTCAGTTAAGGTTAATGGAATATTCCGTCAGTTTAACGGAATATTCCTGACGGCGTCAGTTGACGCCGTCAGTGTGCATGGCACGTGGCCGCGCGTGGGGGTGCGTAGGTCCGTGCCTAGGACGGCGCGTGGGGGCGCGTGCGGGGTCCAAAAATTATTTTAAAAATATGGTTGTGACCCTGAGGTTGTGTAGAGCACGTTGGTATATTCAATTGTCCATTTTGAGCAATGTATGAGAAGTTATTACGAGAAGTTGGTTATGTGCTTTTAAATTAACGTTTTCGTAGCTATTTCGCGTATAGGTGATTCGTTTTCCGAGGACGAGCGTACACACTCGAGGCAGGGGGGCTACGACCCTTCCACTTATCAGTGAGTGGGCTTTTGTTTTCCGTATATACCTATATACATTTAAATTCCCAGAAATAGATTAAAAAGAGTAATTGATTTATGCCATGCATTTTATTATTATCACTTATGCATCATTACATGCATTAGTAGCGGCATAAATTTATATATGTGTATTGGTGCTGTGGACGCACAGGTAAGTGCCAGGTAAGCGGTATTCATGTTTGTTATGCAGTAATGGTTTGAGATGCTTAGAGAGCTCATAATCTGCACCCCCGGTGTTAGTGCTCCCGCCCAGAGTTGGGGCATAGCCTTCACGTGTATGTTCACCCGCACCGCATGCTCGCCTTGGATCCAAGTTAGGTGCTTAGGCTTGTCGTACAGACCACATTAGGTGGTTCCAACTCGTAGGTGACCCGCGATTTATCGCCCAGCTTCACGTGATCGTAGCACTAGAGCATACATATATATATTACACCAGCCTGTCGTACAGACCACGTTAGGTGGTTCCGACTCGTGTGCAAATTCAGTTATTGAGTTGAGATTGGAGCTCTATATGCAGCCGTACAGGTCACGTTAGGTGACTCCCGGCTGTCAGATTGTATGCTATTGATGTGATTTACGCTTGAGCATTTACATTTGATTATGAGATTCCGTTGTGGCATATTCTCGAGCATGAATGGCATATCATGGAGCATGATTGACATATCTATACATACGTATATATGTTCATTTTCTGGGAAGTATACAGGTTTTACGGCGAGGGGTTAGAATGTATTTTGCTAAAGAGTTTTCAAAGAACTTTGTTTTTGCCCACTCACGCTTTTGTTTTTGCGCCCCTCCAGGTTCTAGTGGTCTAGCAAGTTCGGTGGTTTATCCCAGAGGGCATCCCGGCATTTCTGACAGACACTCACCATTGTAGGGTCACCTTCGGGTGTAATTATGTCGTATCTTTCCTTTTGGACTGCTGTAGATTTGCTCTGAAATTGTGTCTCACATACACTAGTACTTTGTATGCTAGTAGATTTTAATTATTCGTACTTTTATATTACTATCTTCATAGCTTCCGCACGCGCACATGGCTACGTCACCTTCGGGTGACGGCCAGCACGCCCTGATCTCGGTCGGGGTGTGTCAGCCACAGTTACAAGTAGATGCACAATCATTATCCACATGAGAGCCTCGTCACGCTTTAAAGAAGTTACTAACGGTCAATCTAAGGAAAATATAAACCTAGGAGAAAAACATAACTTTAGGTATGAAACTGGGATAAAAATAAAAAATTTGATATATAAAAGTTTGAAAACCACAATACTTCAAGGTAGTAAAGTAAAACATATTATTATATCACAAGTGTAAGAATCACTAAGAAGAGTTGAAAAAATTGTCAACCTACATTCCTTCCAATGCTTACACAACTAATATTAGGTCCTTAATTTTTTTTTTTTTTTTTTTGGTAAATGGAGATTTCATAATAAAAACCAAAGGATATCCGACAGAGATTCTGCATATCTAATTTTATAATTGTCCCATAAAAAGTGAGAGGATACTAATGGGACGCCACACATCATACCTCACATAAGTAAACACTAGATCGGCAACCAAGCCCAGCCATCAACCCCTTGCTTTGGCTTGGGGCTGGTGGTAGCCTCTCCTCATGTCTCCTAATCCTCCACACCTCCTAGCCTCTACACCTCCGCCTTCCTTTCTCTTCCCCTTCTCCCCAACCACTCATTTAGCGTCCCTTCCTTTATTTTCTTTTTCTCTCCCTTTAATGGTGCTACCCAAACCTATCTTTTCGCCCACCATTTGGCGGGAAACCATTTTATCATGTCTTTGATAGAACCTCCTCCTCAATTTTGAGAATTGTCCTTACTACAAGGTTTTTCCCTTGATCTTGTGCTAAATCACTAACTTTAGAGTATTTTTTATTGTAGGTGGGTCTAATCCACCTCATACAGTTTGATTTCCAGGGTGGAACTACTCTTCTTATAACGTCGCCGCCTTACCTGGTTGAATCTGTGGCGGATCCGTCTTGCTTAGCTTGCGGTAATGGCGGATCTCACAAAAGTGGTAAAGTTGTAGGTAGAGAGAAGCCAATTAGTGGACTCTATTCTCGGATTATTGTAGGTCTTGTATTGCGTCTAGCGGGTGATGTCTTGCCTAGTGAGTGATGTGGTTGCTCGTCAGTGATGGTTTAATGTGGCCTCACTTATCGATGATGACATTATTACGCCTTGGAGTATGTTCATTGTGTCTACTTTATTTGTCACGAATCTTTCTTGGTGGTGTTTGTGCTAATACCACTACTACTTAAGGTACCCAATTTAAGGATTCATATTTATGCTTGTTTGTGTGGAATATCACCAAATCAATGAATTGATCCTTAAAGAATATACTCACGTTGCAACCCTTATAATTGTTCATGATAAAAACATTGGCAAGTTTATAACACCTAATTGAATAGCAACCAGCATCATATCCTTCTTGCTATGTGCGTGGATATCTTGTACCAATTCTTGGAATAACCCATTCTTCCAAAGAGTTAAAAGAACCGTAAGCAAGAGACCAAAATAGGGTTATACAAGAGCGGAGCGAGGTGTATTCGAGTAAGAAAGGAAGTGCTAGAACTGCAAAACGCAGGTAAAGGATCTATTTAGCGAAAAAAAAAAAGGCAAAGAAAACAAAACTAAGAGAAGTTTTTCCTTAAAACACGAGGATAGGGTCAGTTATGTGGACCTTGAAGCATACCATTCAACATAGCCCTCGCGGTCGATCAAATGCATCTTGAAGAAGTCTCCTCTAGCATTGAAGTGTCTAATATGATCTCTTAAAGTTTCCAATAAGCTATATCTAGCAGCTTCACTTGTCCGCAATACATGGAAGGATTAGGGTAGTTGATCAGGAACCGGCTGATAAATCCCAAATTGCCATAACACTCTCTCACCCAGGTACCACTCGACATGGTCCAGCTATATGAGCTCCACTCGGGCAAGGAAGTACGGATCAGATATAGCTACAACTAACCCAGTCTTTTCCGTCCCTCTGGACCAACGAGGGGTAATACATAAATATTCACCTGTTGTCCATCCATTATGCCTTTCATCTTGATCTTAGGACTTGACTCGCCCTCTATGGAAGGAACCTTGTGGAGGAACCCTTATGCTTTTGGGGCATTGGATTCTCACTAATGTTTGCGTTACTCAAGCCGACATTCTATCTTCCACTTTATCCATTGCCTCTCACGCGAGTGCTTCTCTCCCCTATGCATTTTTACATCCCACAGCTTCAACAAATTGCTTAGCCCCATCAATATTCGATGCAAGAGTGCTCGATCAATGAGCTATAACGCACTCTTTCAAGGGTGGCTGCTTCTAGGCAAACATTTTGGCTCTTTCTGCAGCCCTACCTCCTTTATCATTGAGCGGTCATTTAGGGGCTTTAGCTAGTAAGCTTATCCCCTATCGTCTCACTGGCCAACCTTGACCCCTATTATTTTGAGGTTATATCTAGTATTCATAGTTTGCCTCAGTGAGGGCTGTGAGACTTGTAAATAAATAAAGGGTAAATTACATTTTGCACCTTCAAGTTTGGGTGCAATTACAACTTCTTACAATATCTTTAAAACATTTCAATTTATACCTTTACTATTATTTCATTTCAATTCCATACAACCGTCTCAATTTCTATTAGATTTTCAGTTATCTGCTTATATGGATCTCACAGGCCCCATATACATGTAACATGTGGAATTAAAATTAATAAAATAATTTTTAATTATAGAAGGGCTCTCTCTTTCTTCTCCAACCCACCATTTCCTTTCTCTCTCTTCTTCTCTTAGTCTTCGCCCATCCCTCACTCTCCTCTTCGCCTAACCCAATTTTTCCTACAGAACGACACACATTGCTACCTCCAGATTTCAGGCTTTCAAGATTTTTTGGGATGTGGCCGATCTGCCTACCCTGCTGAAGTTGCTCAAGCAACCTCGCTGCACCACCGTTTGTCGCCACTAACAACGGCCAAATGGCCATAGACGCTCAAAGAAGACCAGGGGTCTAGGAGCAAGAAATCATGAGCCAAAAAAAAAAAAATCAATAATTCAAAAGAAAGGCATAGTTCTTGTTCTCTGCAAAGGGTTGAGTGTTGCGATTCTGCAAAAAAAAAAAATGAAAGGGGTTGCAATTCAAAATAAGAGGGTCCAATCCCAAATCGAAAACATCTTTGTTGTTGTTAACAAAGAAGTTCCAAGGGCTTGCTGTCCCGATTTTGCCGTCAGGGGTGGGGGAGTGGGTTGTGGTTTTGGTGGTGGAAGGGATGAGGGACGGACAAAGGGGGAAACAGGTGCGGATGAATGTTGGACACCTGCTCGAAACAGCAAGTGGTGGCCGAGGATTTCCTTCTCCCCGACGGCTTAGATCTTAGTGCTACGTCGAATTTAGGGTCTCTAAATTGGTTAGCTCTGCGATTTTGGTTTCCGACGAAGATAAGGGGGCTTTGGCCAGAGTGGTTAGGGAGAAAAGGGGGAGGAGGACACTGTCGACTTTGTCATGGGAAGTCGTGTCCGAGACGGGGCTCTTCAATTCGATAGCTTGGGGTTTGAAAATCACCAAGCAGGGACTTGGGCTTTGTTCCATGAGGAACATTAGGTCATAGTGGTGGTCTGACATCGATGGGGAACAGCGATGGAGCTGCTGTCTGAGTCGTCTGGGTGCGTCGGATCGTTAAAGAAGAAGATGAAAGTGGCTGCAACCACTAGGTTTGGGGCTGGAGATTTTTAGAGAGAGAAATGAGAGAGAGAGAGAGAGAGAGATAAGTGGGGTCATTTTGTTTAATTTATTTATTTTTAATTGATTTGTAATATTTAATTGTTTTTATTTGCCAAGCCATAAAAATATAGGAACTTTTATTTTCCACGTTATCACTTAACGGTCAAATTAATGGTTTGACTAATGGATGTATGAAATTGTAATTAAATGATAAGTTATGTGATTGAAATGTTTTAAAAATATTACATAAAGTTGCAATTACACTCAAACATGAAGAGGTAAAATATAATTTACCCATAAATAAATAAAGGTTTCCTTCTGCATCCAACACAAATATTACATGAAGACAATCCTTACCCAAGTAATAAGGAGGCCCACATAAAAGGTCCCAAAAAAATCCACTAGGAGCGTTAGTGGAGACGGCCGGCCGCCAGAAACGCCAAAAAGTCCACCAGAAGAAGCAGAACTCTAGCCCATTCTTTGTCTCACCTCCTGTCGAATGGAGCCAAACACAGATCCAGAAACCAAACACGGATCCAGAGAAGCCTCCCACACACATATCCAGCTACCAAACACGGATCCAGAGAAAGCCTCCCACATCCTAGTTTCTCAGGTGCAGAAACTGAAAATAGGAGGTAGGGAAGGGGGAGGGGGAGGGGGACGAAAAGGAAAGGAGAAAAGGGGCTTAAAGGTTTATTGCCACCGGCCTCAAGCAATAAAATGATACTACTTCTGACCAATGTTTGTACTCCTTTGCTAATCGTCTCTTGCAGCAGTATATGATGCTCATCGAATATCTCCAACAGTAGGGTCAATAGGTTGCATTACAATCACTTTGGAACTCTTCGAGATCCGACAAGTGAAATTTAAACATGCTTTTATGTGTTATATTGACGTCAACTTTAAATAGTGTATATATGATTACATTCAACAATAAGAGCGAGATACACGAGCTGCGGATAGGCATAAAGCAAAAACAAAGCCTTGTCCAAAAGTGTTAAAAAAGTAGACACGAATAATAATTTCAAAGTGCTACTGCAAAGACTCAATGGAATGACGAGCACAACCGCGTACCCTCCTACAAATTATGAAGAAGAGTCGGTTCGAATGGGCACAAGTAGAAATAAATTAATTCAGGAGAAGAAATGACAAACGAAAAATCAAAAGTTTACTAACTTGTTGTAAGCTTGTATATCATGCTGGTACATGTGAGCAGCATCAGGGTTTGCTGGACTTGCAGCGTTTGGATCAGTGAGAAGTGACTGCAACAATTTGTTCAGTAGTAAATTAACCAACATGATCGCCATGTAATATGAATGTAAGAGAGAAGGAAATGAGTAGTCCGATTTGAAAATTACTTGAACAGACGTCAAAATCGTAGATACATTGTGGCATGGTGACCATGCATCCTGAATTATATCCATGCACAGTGAACCATCACGATAAACTGCACAAACAACATAAGTAACGAGTCAGAATTCTTTTGCTCGGATAAAAATGCAGAAATGTAGAAATGTAGACTTGTCAATCAATAAACCGGAAGCAGGGTAGAACTGAGGGGTCAAGGAACAAATAAACAAAAACGCAATATGTTTATTAATACATGAACCAATATAATGAGAAGAAATATATACTGTAAGCTGTTGAATTTGAGCTAAGATAAAAGCTTTTGGCTTTTGTTCTTGGATTTCTCTTATTCTTTTGCAATCAGACACCGTCCTCTGTAGTAGTGCTCATTTATACTATAATTTTCATAATCCCTCTTTGTTGGTGTATTGAAACCGATATATATTTAAGAACAAAAGATATTAACCACTATTACCGTGCTGCTTGTTACATTGACAAGGAAAATACATATCAAAAATATTACCGGTATGAACATAAAAACAAGGATCGGGCAATTGTCAAATCTCATCATCATCATGCCATACTCTTGAAAGTTAATTAGCAGCGGTGCAAAAAGAATATGCATATAGCGTCTTCAATGGCCTGTAAAACTTCAAACCAGGGACTTGAAATGCTATACAACAGAACAGAGCATTTCTCAGCAGCGCTGTTTGCTCGATATTGTTTGTTGGTTCAGACAATTTCATTGTTGTTTTTAAAGTGAAATTATGGAAGTTCACAACCCTCAGACACTCGATCCATCTATACAGGTAAAGACTAGAATGCATAATCCCAGTAACAAGTAAAGTTGACCTCTAATCACTTGATAAACGCTACCTAAGGTTATCATAACTTATCTGAGATGAAATGTTCATTGCGTGGTCGTTTAACATGGTATCATAACTTGGGTTACAACTTACGAGAGTCCCTGAGTTGAAACCTTCAATTATTTGTTAATTGCAAGATTACAAGCTTAAGCTTTTGAGTTCAGTTGTTGCTAACATTTCCTATATACAGAAAGCAAAGTAGAATAGATATGATTTTGATCAAACTAACCATTTGGATGGAAAATTTCGGAGGTGAAACGAACCCGAGGCGGCTTTTCGGGATAACGTTCACTAAATGTCAACCTCAAGCTATAAACACCTCCTGAGTTTTTCCAAATTTAACATCAAAACAGTCAAATTCCAAAACCAAATCAACAAACAAAGAAAACACAGAACAAAAAAAAAAAACAGAAACAGATCTGCCCACAACCTTCCCATGGGGTCTCATCAGGCCCGAATATGGTGGCGCTCCACACCATCAGATTGTCATCAGACACAGGGCTGGCGCTGCAACCCTGCAAAAACCCAGATGCAGTTCAGCATTTCTGATCGGATTTGATCTGAAGGTAAACTTGATCGGAATTTACCTCGGGGGGCTCGTTGATGATGGTTCTGAGATCGGACATGAGCCGGAGCTGCGCCGACGACGCCATCTCAGATGCAAATCGCGGAGCTTTGCGTCCTTGCGGACCAGAAGCTCGGTAGGTCGCAGAATATATAGTAAAGCAAAAGAGGCACAGATTTTGGATGCTTTTTTTTTTTTTTTTCTTGCTGATATTTTTTCGAAATTAATAAAGAAAGAAAAGGTAGGAATCGAAACTGGCCCTCTGTCTCTGTCTTTGTGCGCAATGTGTTTGTATCTCTCTAATCTCTGGCTGTAAATCCTTCCGTTTTCTTTAAACTAGCTTTCAACGAGACGTACACGACTTATACATTTTAAATATATTTATATATGTAAATTGACAAAAGAAAAATTAAATATTTGAAGTAAATGAATAATTTTTTATCATGCTAGAACAAGCCCCTCATAAACTAATTAAAGTTGCTGAATTAACATAATAAAATCAGTTTGTATAAAATTTACATTAGAAATAGAGAAAATGATATTTAATACACAATTGATTGAATTACATTATTGTTAGCTTATTGTGAGGTTAAGTGCATTCCCTCCCCCTTAGTATAGATAATATTATTTATCAAAAAAAAATATTTTGATAATTAATTTAATCACATTATTATCCGCGTGCGAAAGATTTTTTTATAAAGAAAAAAATGATCATTTAACAACTAATTGAATCACATTATTATACGTATGCGAGAAACTTTTTTATAACATGCACTATACACCTCTTAATTAAAAATTGAGAAATAATATTTAATAAACAATCGCATGTAAAATACATTTTTTGAATCACAGAGCGCTACCCGTGATTTATACATTTTAAATGTTTTTGTAATTTGCTTATTCTTTTCTTTCTTTTCTTTCATTTTTTTTATTCTTTTATCTCTTCCCACTTATATTTATATTATATTTTATGATAGCCAAATTACCAAATTACCCTTACTGCATTCAATTTTGCTGTTGTGATTTTTTGTGGCTGAGGGGCATTTTGGTCCAACCATCGTGACCCCAAAATTTTGGCTGCATGCGCACTGTTGTGCATGTTATGATAAAATTATTTAAAAATAAATTTACCAAATTACCCTTGGATTATTTTATGCATTCATATTTCATGCTTTGAAATTGTTTTGGTCAAGGGGTATTTTCATCCAATTATTTTTGTCGAAGCAAGTGACACCAAAGTCTGTGACCCAAAAACATTGTTTTGCACTATGCACTTTTCCTCCGACTTTCTATATATAAGATAAGATTTGTTTGCTGGCTCTCATGAAATTTGAATAACAAATTTGTCTATGGTGCTTGTAACTTTTTTAATAGGAAAGAAAATCGCACATTGCACACTTTTTCTCTCTTTGGACACTTTTAAATTATCATGGAATTTTTTGCAATTCGATGACTAGAAATAAAGCATCGTATATGAAGAGAATAACATTGTTTGATAATCGTGAGCGGATTTTTACGCACGCCTAACTTTTCATAGCCCTCTTTATTTTTAATCTTTGAATAACAATAGACAAAATTAAGCATGAATTAGTAGTATGCTAAAAAGATGTACGTTTATCATTTTCTTGGATTGTGATTTCTCTTGCAGAAATAATGGATTTAAAGGCCTCTTTCAAGTGAGTGAAAGCAACTCGCATAGAACATGTTCACCTCCACATAAAGTTCTAGTCCAAGAATATCATTTGATTTCATCGTAAAAAAAAACTTACACACAACAATGATGTTACCGAAACGCCACAAAAGTAGTAATTTAGTTTTAGGTATATCATTCTCCTTAATCAAGTTTTTTTTGTTAACAAACGATATTATCACACTAGGGGAATGAAGGAGTTGGCTAAGCCTCATAATGGGCTGGCAATAATATGGTTCAAATTCATTTTTGACGAGAATCAAACTTAATACCTCTCACATACAAATCAAGTTTTTTATTTTGTTTTAGAGAGCACCTGGTTTGGCGGTGGTGATTGGTTGGGATTGGGACTCTTTTGGTGTTTTGGTGGGTAAACAAGAATACAGTTCTGTGCGTGCTTGTTTATAAGTCCCTTGGGCTAACCATTTCCATTTGGGCCTTGGATCTTTTCATTTGGGCTACATCGAGGGTTTATGAGTGCAAACAATCCCCTACATGACTTCAATCAACTCAAGATAAACTAATTGATTGTGAGATTTTGTACTATTCTAAACGACTCTAACGTACAAGGAGATTGATTTGAGTTTTAAGCCCAACGGAGAGAGTGCATTTACATTGCCCATATTCCATGTTGTATTGAGATTTGAGCATACAAGAAACTTCTAAAGATAACAAATTGTTTTGGACTAAAAATATATGACATTTTGTGCGACCAACTTTTATCAATGGAAAAATATGAACTCACAAATTGACCACATTGATTATTTAAGGAAAAAAAAACTTGTATGTAACAAATTCTTATTCACTCTCTTTACATCACTTATTTGTGACAATATGTGCAAAGAAAGAAGAAAATGAACCCATTACAAGTAAATATTTTCTTTACCCAAGGCATTCGTATACTATAGTACCTCTAATCATGCTATCTATTTTATAGCAAAGTTAGCTAAAACTATCAAAAATTATTAAAGGACCTCTCTGACAAAATTGTGCTCCAATCGTACTTCATACTTCAAAGAGTTATAATTACTATGAGTCAATAATTAGCCAATGGGAACTAGTTATGTATTAAAATAATAATTAGCCAATAGGAACTAGTTATTTATTAAAATAATATTAGAAGTAGTTAGCATTAATTGCAAATAGCCACTAGGAGCTCATGTCTCCCTTCCTATATTTAGGAGCTTCCTAGATGTATCCCTATCTTAGGAGGTGGATTAGGGAGCATGATTGGAGTTGATTTTTTTTTTTAAATCGTTTCTAAATTCTAGTTATAAAACTGGTATCAGATGGATTACCCTACAATAAAAACTTTGAAACCAACTGTACTCAGTAGTCAAACGTTTTAGTCAATTGAGTACATATTGTTAGGGGCTTACAAGTATATAAACCAAGCAAACTTATAAAGCTAAAACAAGGCAGTGTGATCGTCAGTTATGTTTTAGCCTTAATTCTTGTGTTATGTTTACTTGGTTAACAAAGTGTTAATGCTAGCAAACCCTAAAATGTTTACCTCTAACAATGGTTATTTGGTCATAAAGGATGCTTTGTAAAGTATTGAACACAAGGAAGTTTTTGGCCAGAAAAACCCACCTCTGGGTTAAAAAAACTAGGGACTCTCCACTGAGTCCAATCCACTAGTGTAAACAAAGTTCATACAAAGACCACACAAGCTTAATTCCCAGATCCCATATACGGAGTAGCTTTACCTTTGTATAACCTTGTCTTACACAAGATGAACTCCTTCGGTCTTCACGAAGTGATAGCTTCTCTTGAGCTCTTCACCTTGTGGCACCGAGATCAACACGATCGATGATATGATGTTATGATATGTTTATGAAATCTGGATTGAAATGACCAGTCAGATTCTCTAGTCAAACAGTTGAAGGAAGAATCTAACTTGAATCCAAACATTTGGTTTATGAAGGATATGAAACTTAAATTTAGACCAATGCTTAATGCAAAACCATTAAAACAATGCAACCCTAATATGTAGTGATTGGGTGTTTGTGCATGAGATGGTTTTGTGGCTAGGGTTTCGGTTTGGAAGCTTAAGAGGTAGCTCTAGACTAAGTGCACTATTTTTCTGAAATGTAAAAATCCTAACCAAGAAACAAATGAAACCTTGAAACCTCTTTTAATGGAAGGGCTGGATGTTTCAGACTAGAGGAACAAGGAGACGCGTGTCACAAGCCAAGAGACCTTTTTAGATCAAGGGTGAGAATTCCACGCACAAGATAAGGTGTCAGATGTCCCACATGGGCTTTCTTAATTTGCATGCCTAGACAGCTGGACAGTAGACGAAATTTTTGACTAAACAACTGCACTAAACTAAAGGAATCTGGAAAAATAAGCTTGAAATGCAAATGCAAATGTATGATTCAAAGCTTTTGTAGTGTAGAAGGCTGGTGCTTTGACAAGTTCAATCCTAGTAGAAAATCCAGATTAGCATTGAACCCTAACTCTAAATTATGAGTATGTGTGATAGCATTTACAAATTTTGACAATGGAAGCCAAACAATAAACCTAGTACTTAACAAGTTAAACTATCTCCAACACAAGAGTGAAAATAACACCCAGATTAGGTCTAAATCATCTCCAAATGATGTACTTTGGGGGTGGGAAAAACAAGAATTGGGATTGGGTATCTGGTATTTGGGTCTCCTTTGGCATCCGGGTGGATAAGAAAGTGGGTGGAATGGGGCTCTAGCAAGTAGGCAGCAGTGTGAAGACCCGTATTTTAAAGTGCATATCTCTAATTAGAAAGGCAGAAGTCAATTTTAGTATCTCAAGGCTTCACCAAAAACAATTGGTTCCAAAAGCCCTTGAAAAAAAAAATCCGCAAGACACAAAGAAATAAGGAACATAATTCCTATGTATATAAAAAAAAAGATTTTCTATTTCTTTTAATAAAATCACATGTCAGTTACCCCCACACACCCCATATTTACGTCCTCCAAAACCTATTACAGAGCAGTTTCTTAATAAAAATCCATGTCATCTCTACTAATTAATAAAACACTCATTGTCAACAAAAACCTATGAAATTACCAGTTTAACACTTTAATTAAAACTGAACATGAATAAGAAATATGGGGCAGAAATGTAATTTCACACAATCAAATTTTGTTTTTTTGTTTTGTTTTCAAAGCCTCACCTACATGTAATCCTAATGTATCTATAAGTTTAAAAAAAAAAATTAAAAAAAAATTCTCATTCCCACATTCTCTATCACTCTCTTCCTCTCTCCTTCTATTTCAAAAACAAAAGTAAAAAAATTTCTCACACACTTTGTGTGTGCCCATATCTCTACTAATTAATAAAATACTCATTGTCAACCAAAACCCTATGAAATTACCAGTTTAACCCTCTAATTAAAACAGAACATGAATAAAAAATATGAGGCATAAATGTAATTTCACACAACCTAATTTTGCTGTAGTTTTTTTTCAAAGTCTCACCTACATGTAATCTTAACATATCTCTAATTAAAAATAAAAAATAAAAAAATAGAAGATTTCCCACTCCCACACTTTCTATCACTCTCTTCCTCTCTCCTTCTATTTCAAAAACAAAAATAAAAAATTTTCTCACACACTTTGTGTGCACCCATATGCTAGTTCTTTCATAAAAGAACGGTATCGTTCATCTCATCTCTCTAATTCCAGTCCACTAAACAATTACGACTGTTAATGTTTCGAATTTTTAATCAATAATTTAGCTTTGTGAAACTTTACAGGGAGTTAATTCCCATTCAAATGGCAGGTTAGTGTTTTTATACGATGACTAAACCAAATTGCAAATTCAATTCCATGACAATTGTCTTCTCCCGACAAGGATATATGATATTTATTGGATCATATCCTGATTATATGATTAATCATAATACAGTTCAATTTTCGGATTCTCCAAAATTTGGTTTTTACAAGTTTCAATTAAGTTTCAGAATTTGTTTGTGTTCAACTTGTATGAATTTCATTCCAATCAGGATATCGTAGTTCCAGTTTAAGACCATTTGAAAATACCCTTGAAAATTTGAGGAACAAGAAGGGATCCATTAAGAGAGTTTGGGGAGTTTCCTGATGCAAAAGAAAGGCTTTGGCTTTGTGAGGAAGGCTTCCAAACGGAGTTTGTCAACCATTCATGTCCTTTTGCAGTTGAAATTTTTTTGAATTCTTTATCTCTCATTCTCTTAACCACATACATAATCTACGGTTGTGTAAGATCATTCTAGAAGCATCCATCTGAATTTCATGTTGATGACTTCTTAGAAAAATAGAAAGAAAAAAATATAACAAGCAAAAAGGGGTCTTACTATTTTGCTTACGCCGGTTTTTGATTTATGAATTATGGTTCTCTAATAAATTTGAGAAAATTCTTCACATTTCGGCTAAATGTATTGTTTTTGAGAATTGTTATTAGCACTCCAAAAATCTCATTCTACACTCTAAACTTTCTATATTAGGAAAGAAAAATACACTTGTGAGAAGTGTAGAATGAGATGTTTAGAGTGCCAATAACATTTCCCTTGTTTTTTCTTCTGATAAATTAATTTTGACTTTTGGTTCAACTGGAGGAATGACAAAAAAGTGTTGTTGATTGCATTAACAACATCAAACCAAATCAGTGTCTTTAAATTCTTCCTTTTGTTGTAGGTCTATTTGATTGAACTAATCTAGAGGATTAGAGAAAGAAGGGGCTGGCGGCAATTAGAGAGAAGAGAGAGTGATTTAATTGTGAGGTGTGTTTTTTATCATCCCATTGTGTCTTTATTTAAAGTAGTAGGATAGACAAAAACTTTTCCCTTTAGGATTACAACTTTTAATAAGTAATCAACTCCTAATAAGAATACAAGATACATTCCCATATCTACTAGGATTTACACAATCACATTTATATTCTAAATATAACTACAACACTCTCCCTTGAGTGTGGAAATACTCGACAAACCATCGCATCAAATCTTCAGTAGATATGGTAGAATAGTTGATGAAGTCATCGGCATAACAAGTGAACGCATGTCTTAAATTTAAGAAAGTATGCATTGGTAGTAAAACTCACAAAACCTCGCTATCGTTAAACCTAAGGCATGGGAAAAACCCATAGACTAAGGAGAAAAGTGAGAAGTATGCATAATGTCTAAAACAAACGTCAAACATGACGAAGGTAGTGAACTCAACAGAGTATGATTATTCCAGGATGGGTGCCTCATCAAAACCTCGTTAGGTAGCAAAAACCTAGTGGGAAAAATGCTCCTAATCGTAGGAAAAATAGTACATTAAGATTGAGTGAGTATGTTTCAGGATACTCCTCCTGAGTTAGACATAACTTCTAAATAAGAGAACTACAAACGATTCAACTCAAATAATTTAACCATACCGATTTCTTGGACGAGCTTCTGAAAAGTAGACTTGGGCAATGACATGGTGAAGAGATCGCTTAGGTTGTCCTAGGAACGGATTTGCTTGACTTCAATGTTTTGATGCTACTGCTGCTGGTGTGAGTAAAAGAACTTCAGCGCTATGTGCTTGGTGTTGTCTCCATTGATGTATCCCTTCTTTAACTACTCGATACATATGACATTGTCTTAAAAGATCATCGTAAGAAGGTCAACGATGGAAGTAAGACCACTAGTGCTTCGAATATGTTCCATAACTGCTCTCAGCCAAAAACACTCACGTGATGCTTCATGCAAGACAAGAATCTCAGCATGGTTCGAAGAAGTCGCAACTAGTGTTTGCTTGGTAGACCTCCAAGATATAGCGATGTCTCTAATGGTAAAGACATAACCTGTTTAAAAATGAGCCCTATGTGGGTTAGACAGATATCCAATATCTGCGTAACTAACAAGGCAAGAATTAATCCCAGAAACATAGGGGGCGGCAACACTCAAAGATTCATGGGTATAGAACAAGCCCAAATTTGTTGTACCCTTGAGGTAACGAAAAATGTCTTTAACACCATTCCAGTGTCTGTATGTAAGAGCATTTTTGTATCTAGCCAAAAGATTAACAGCGAAAAAGATGTCAGGTCTAGTGCACTGAGTCAAGTGCAATAAAGCTCCAATTGCAATTAGGTAAGGAACTTCGGGTTCCAAAATCTCTTCCTCATCATCCTTAAGACAGAAGGGATCTCGTTTAGCATCTAGAGTTCGAACGACCATAGGAGTACTCGAAGGCTTCGTTTTATCTTCATTAAAACATCGCAACACCTTTTGGGTGTAGTTCAGTTGATGTACTAGAATTCCATCTGAACAATGCTTGATCTCCAAGTCGAGGCAGTATCGAGTTTTCCCAATATCTTTCATCTCAAATTCTAATTTCAAGTGTGCAGCAATTTCCTCAAGCTTTGCGGGAGTTTCAATGAGGTTCCTGTCGTCTACATAAACTACAATGATTGCAAATCTAGAATGTGACTTCTTTATGAACATGCATGGGTATAATTCATTGTTCACATAACCCTAACTTGTCAAATATTCACTCAGACGATTATATCACATCCGTTTGGATTGTTTCAATCCGTAGAACGACCTCCTCAACCTAATTGAGAGAGTGTTCCTTGGTTTAGAACTATTTGAACCAGTCAATGGAAGTCATTTTGGAACTTCCATGTATATTTTCGTATCTAGATCCCCATAGAGATACGCGGTTACCATGTCCATAAGCTGCATGTTCAGTTTTTCAAAAACTACCAAACTAATAAGGTAGTAGAACATTATAACGTCCATTACGGGGGAATACGTCTCCTCGTAATCAATCCCAGAGCGTTGAAAGAAGCCTTGCGCCACGAGGCATTCTTTGTATTGCACTATTTCATTCTTTTCATTACGCTTCCTCACGAAAACCCACTTATAGCCAACGGGCTTCACGGGTGGTGGTGTAGGAACAATAGGCCCAAACACTCTACATTTCACAAGTGAATCGAGTTCGACCTAGATTGCTTGTTTCCAATTTGACCAATATGTTCTACGTCGATATTCATATACGGAACGTGGTTTGATGTCATTGCTAAGCATAATGTCAGTAGCTACTGTGTACATAAATGCATCGTTGACGATCATCTCATTCCTATCCAAACCTTATGCAATATTGCATAGTGGATCGAAATCTCACAATTCTCGAGAGGCCGGGTTGTCTTGTCTAAGACATCACCATAATCTAGAATAACCTTATACGTTGGAACAGATGAGTGAGCGACTGTCAGATTCAAACTAGGGTCACTAGTTGGTGCCATTTTTCTATTCCAGGATTGTGAATCCTTTGAACCAAGGGGTCTGCCACACTTCAAGGTTGAAACAGATGATTGGCTAGCCGCCAATGTACCTTGTCACGTAGAACATGCAGCCTCCCCACTTCAGGGATGGTCTGGCCTTCCTAGGCAGGTTGTGGACGTACATAGGGTACATCTATCCTTGCAGATGCATTTGCAGCGAGTATATATGATCTTGTCACCTTTGCTAGATCATTAAAAGCATCCGACATGCTTTGAGCAATGCTTTGAAAATCTATCATTCATTGCACCTCAGTTTTAGACTGGGTAGTGCAGGGATCTAAATGAGACACAGTGGAAGCATACCACGACAATTCGCGACGTTCTACAGGAACATTAGTATGCTTATCTCCCATAACAACAAGAAGACTGTCTCATCAAAATAAAAATCAGCAAAACGTGCGGTAAAGAGATCTCATGTCAAGGGTTCTAAATAGCGAACAATTGATGGCAAATCATAACTGACATAGATTCCCATTTTCTTTGTGGACCTATTTTCCTACGTAGTGGCGGCGCTATTGACATATAAATGGCTCACCTAAACACCCGTAAATGCGAGATGTCAGGCTAGTATCCAGCGACCAACTGTAACGGTGAATGTGGTTAAGTAGCGGTGGACCTCAGGCGGACCAACATAGCTGCATGCAATATTGCATAGCCCTAGACAGATACGGGCAGTTTGGTTAGTCTAAGCTATCAATTGAAGGTGCTTTATGAAAACTTCTGCCAGGCCATTTTGGGTGTGAACATAGGGTATAGGATGTTCCACATCAATCCCTACTGACATGCAATAATCGTCAAAATTATGTGACGTAAACTCTCCAGCGTTATCCAGTCAAATTGACTTAATCAGATAATCAGGGTGGTGAGCCCTTAGCTTAATGATTTGTGCTAGGAGTTTAGCAAACGCAGCGTTGTGTGTAGACAATAGGCAAACATGTGACCATCTTGTCCGCATGTTGGTTGGATAGGTCCACAAATGTCCCCTTGAATTCTCTAAAGAAACTTAGGGGGGTCATGAATAATCTTTGTATGTGAGGGTTGAGTATTTAACTTCCTTATAGAACACACTTTGCATGGCGGGAATCCAGCATAGAAAGGTAAATGATGCCCATGTGATGATTTGAGGATACGGCGCATCATGTCACGTCTAGAATGTCCCAAACGGTCATGTCAAAGCAACAAAGTGTCCTGGAACTCAGGCATAGGGGCGGCCACATTGTGGGCTTCTATGCCGCGAATGGTTGTGATATACAACCCACTAGAGAGACGTTCTAACTTCTCGTGAATACGTTTCTGGCCATATTCGTATGAAGTTATACAAAGAAATTGAGAACCATTGTCTTCAGTGTTTTTAATATGATATGATTATCTCGAATATCTCTAAAACTCAACAACATTATTTCGGAACGTGGAGAATAGAATGCCTTCTTAATGGTTAAGATAGTACCATTGGACAACATGATACGAGCCTTTTTGCATCCTTCAATCAGGTTGGATGGGCCTGAGAGAGTTGTCAAAGGGGCTTTCTTGGGTATTAAGTTAGTAAAATAGTGTTGTTCAAGCAAGATGGTGTGTGTGGTTGCACTATCTGCCAGACAACTAACTTCCTTACTAGACATACCTAGAGATAAATTGATTGAATTGGTCACATGCATAAATATAAGTCCATTCATTCAATCAAACAACTTGAGAACTAATATCCATCAAATAATCAATCCATAATTCAAAACAAACCAAAACCAAACAAATTATTCCAAAAACTTAGAAAAATTGTTCAAAATTAAACCATAAACCTAGAAAAATAGAAAAGAGGGGCCGGCCACTCCTAGTGGGTTTGGCCATTAGGGTAAACACCCTAAAAGCATGTCTATTTTATTCATCCATAAGAGCTGACGCCCCCTGAAAATCCAATACCTCCATTGATGTAGTCGCATCTTCTGGATGATCCACATATGCAAAGTTAGATGCACGACGGGAATGATACTTAGCAATAGCCTCAGGGGATGCTCGGCATACGCATGACCAATAATCAGTTGATCCACAGGGGTAGCACATGTCCATTTCAGTAGAAGTTGACTGAACCGGAGCTTTGCCCTTATTCCTAATGTTCGGGGCCTTAGGGGCAAGTGGTGGACGCTACTGGATCACATTTCCTCACTTAGGTGTGGCATTCTGTTGACCTTGGGCCCGTGGCTTGCCGTCCATTGCCACAGCCATGACGGTTCTTTCGTCATTTGTGGCTGCTAGAATTGCATACGCTTCAGGCGCGGCGTTCGAGCTAGTAGGTCAAACTTGATGATTCTTCATCAAAAGCTAGTTTTGTTTTTCAGTGAGAAGTAAAATAGAGATATAATCCAAAAACTTGGTGAATTTATGTGCCCTATATTGTTGCTGCAAGATAATATTGGTGGCATGGAAAGTCGAATAGATATTTTCCAAGAGATCTGATTCGGTTAGTTCCACTTTACAGAATTTCTGCAGTGAACGGATTCTACAAACTTCATATTTGTATTCATTCACGAACTTAAAGTCTTGGAAACGAAGATGCTACCAGTCGTTTCTTGCTTCAGGCAAGAAGATGTCATTCTGGTGATCGAGATGGTTGGCCAGAGCAAGCCAGAGGGTGCGTGGGTCCTCTTCAGCGAGGTACTTGGTCCGCAGTGCATCATGGATGTGTCTTCGAATGAAGATCATTACAATAGCTTTATGAGCTTCGTCAATAGGTTTGTCATCGGTAGGAGCCTCGATGGCGGCTCTAATACCTTTTGCAATCAGATGGAGCTTCACGCCTTGAACCCATTTCAGATAGTTTCTTCCAGAGACTTATAAAGCGATGAAATCGAGCTTGTTCAAGTTCGACATGTCCCTAAAACAGAGGGTACAAAAAAAACGTGATTAGTCATATGGTGATCCATAGACATATATCGTAGAACATACAGGTTCTATAGACATGTATTGGTTTAATTTATGCATGAAAACTACAGGTTTCATGTGGTATGTTTTGAATGAAAACTGGGTTTCAAAGGCACTAAATTTGAAACTACAGGTTCAATTTAGTTTTTATGAACGACTAGTTCATAAATGAGAGGTTTTTGCAAGAAACACAGAATGCAATGTGCTGACTTAAGTATAGTGGGTTTGAGTTTCTTCGGGAACTCAAGTGTGAGAGTTTCGTTACTACGAAAGTATGTCAACGATTCAAAAAACTACCTCAAGTATGGGTCAAATGACACTTTCATACCTCATCTTTTAAAATTGACAATGTCATACCTCATCTTACGAATTTGTGTCAATGTTATATCTTCCGTTAGTTTGGCCTTTTATTTCTCAGTTAAATGCTGACGTGGCTTGATCCGGGACCCATTTTTATTAAAAAATTAATAAAAAATTTATTAAAAACAAAAAAAATCATTTAATATTATTTAAATATTAAAATAATAATAAAAAAGTACATAAAAAATATAGCCCAAAAATGGTTGATCGGGACCAAACATGGTTGATCGTGGAAGCCAAATAATAGCATTGGGTCGAAAAATATAGCCCAAAAATGGGGCTCGGGATTGGCTGCAATATGCAGCCTATGGGTGGCTTCAGGCCGCGACCGTATGGGTTTTGAAGCCCAGCAACAACTGCTGGCTTAATTGGGGCCGAGACCATGGCGCAGGAAGCAAGCCCAACAAAGCTGGCTTGAGTGTTTGGGTCACGCGAGGCCCGACTGTGGCTAGGGTCGAGATCATTGGGCTGTGGCATAAGCCCAGCAACCAAAAAGGCTACGGCATGCAGGCCGGGGCAAGGGGGACGAAGCCCAGCATGGCTGCGGGCATGCGAGTGTGGGCAGGCGTCTTCGGGCCCGTGGTGCCATCCAATCCAGGCCAAAGCCCAGCAGTGGTGCAGGGACAGCGAGCCCAATAGGCTGCTGCTCCACAGTGGTGGTGCGGCGGTGGTGCCGCATAATGCCTAACGCCATATATTTTTTCAGCATGGTTAGGGTTTTATATACCCTAGATTTGCTTCTAATTTATGAATATGCCTTGACTCACAATTCCACATAGCAATTTAATTGCGTAATGCATGAAACAAATATATATATTGACAAATATATAAACATATACACTATATATATATATATATCGTAAGGAAAATATAAACATAAAGGGGTTCATGCATCATTGTAGGCCTATTTGATTGAACTAATCTAGGGTTTTAGAGAGAGAGAAGGGACCGACCGCAATTAGAGAGAAGAGAGAATGATTTAATTGTGAGGTGTGTTTGTATCACCCCATTGTGCCTTTATTTATAGTAATAGGATAGGCAAAAACCTTTTCCTTTAGGATTACAACTCTTAATAAGTAATCAACTCCTAAGATACATTCCCATATCTACTAGAATTTGCACAATCACATTTCTATTCTAAATATGACTGCAACACCTTCTAACTTTTATTTATTTATTTTTTTTCAATTTTACCTGTTTACTCTTTTATTTTCGTTTTATTCTCTTATCTTTTCTATTAGAGTACAATTGCCTTATACAATTTGTTTTTGACAGGTCGAAGGATATCATTCTCTTCCTCGCACCGATGGTTTATAAAAAGCCAAATTGAAACCAACATGGTTGGAGGAGCTTTGTTGAATTAAGAGGGGCCAAAGCAAAGAATTGTAGTCGGAAGCATATGTCCTCTTTTCTATTAAAAACTCACTACGTATAATATTTGAAATTGTCTATAAAAAAATTTTAGTGTTTCCAAAATTTAATATCAATATATTCATACGGTCCATACTTTTCTCAAGTATCAATGACCCAAAGATTCATAACTAAAAATTTGTAACTCGCCATGATTAAAATCAAAAACAAATTTTCGCATGCGCGAAAGTGCATGCAGAAATGCTAGTTTTTTATTAAGTGTGTGCGTATATATACGTGGATGTAAATACTGGAGCTAAACGAAACTAGCTTTCACGGCATGAAACTATACTTTTGTGTGTGTATTTATATATTTATTGTTTCCACTATTTCAAATAAAGCATGTGTTTGGAGTTGATCAATCAAAACTACTTTTGAATTAGTATTGTGAAATTAGCTTCACAAATCCAATCCTACGAGATTTCTACATTTGCAATACTGCTTTATATATGTGTCAATTGATTTCCCAGAAGGTGAATATATATATATGTATCTGTATACATTTGGACAGGAGCAAGCTGGTTTTCATCTTGTCAAACTATACACATTGTTACATGTTAAAAAGGGATATATGATATTAGTTTCGCTACTAATTGATTAGTTTCAAATAGAAGAAAGGAGTAAGGAACAAACTACTTCACTTTTGATCAACCTGTAGCTTGCATATATGGGTAAACATCCCAAAGTTCTTTATTCTTCTAATGACTAATTATAAGTTGTTATTTACATAATTAATATGGTTTACGGTTAAGAAAAGTAGGAAGTAGAAATTAGAGAGAGACTTGATGGCTCTTTCTATTTTAATCCTCATTGAGAAGTTACTGCCTACTTGATTACTTGATTCCCATAGGTAGTTATGCCTGGTTAATCCGCATTGGGGAACTATCCTATTGGCATCATGTCCATGGTCCCGCTTGATTAAACCGCATTGGGGGACCATGCGCACCCTAGGGATGGTCCCGTCTGGTTAATCTGCATAGGACCGTATGCATTCTAGGGGTGATTTCTGCTTGGTTAATCTGTATTAGGCGATCATTGCCTACTTGGTTAGATTAGATCCATAGGTGATCCTGCCTGGTTAATCCGCGTTAGGGAATCACGCTATCGGATGGATGCTTATAGCTCCGCCTAGTTATTCTGTAATAGGGAACCATATGCATTCTTGAGTTGAATTCCATTGAGTGGTCTAAAATCCTAACCCTTGTTCTGTTCCGCTGAGTTAGTCCGAAACCTTTGATTCTTGTGAATAGAAATTACTCAGAAAAGACACTTGCTTTATCAAATTTTGTGAATCAATACTTGACTGTATTGGTTGATTAGCATAGTTATATTATGCATCTTTGGGTCGTTGATTGATTATTTTTAATGATTGTAGAATTGTGTTGGAAAACTGTGTGATATGGCTGAATGACGAATGAAAATTCTAATTCTCATATGGTTTCGTTATGTAGACTAAAATCTAGTCAGACATGCTCGTTAATGCCTCAAGAATCTCACAGATTAGTACAGGGTGAACTACGAATGGTTTGATCCTGTCTTAACATAGGCAGTCTAACACTGAAATTAAATGCATCCATGAAATAAAAGGAAAGTTATTGCGTGGTGGATCCATCATATTTATATCCACATGTCATGCTTTAATTGATTCTTAATGGTAAAATCCAATTTCTTTAGTGTCACAAAATAAGTTGGGTTTTTCTCTAATGTAATGCTAGGGAGACCAAAATTTCTAAATCTTTACCAAATGATGTGGATGTTGGTGGTTGGTAATTGGTGATTGGTGATTGAATTATTAGCTAAATATTAATTAACGTGCTTATTTTCGGTTGATGACATATCATTTGATTTATAAATTTGGTTTAAAATTTATTCTTCCCAATATTATTATTCTCTCTAAAGTCGGGTTGGATAGCTTGGGGCCTTGGAGTCCAACGCACTTCAATTCTGACCCAAACGGACCACACCCGTCACCCATTTTAGTTTTTCAATCTATTCTATACTTGCTGACGGTTCACATCGTGGCAGTAAAAAAAATAACGAATGTGATTCGAAAGAATGATGAAAACCCAACTTTTCGATTCACATCTTTTGCAGCATGCCATGTGAAACTGTGCATGTGATTACACTATCATTATTCAGGAGGGAGAGAGAGAGAGAGAGAGAGATAGCGTGATTATGTTGTGCTACTGCGGAAGTGCTGATCAGATTCAGACCCACCGCAGCAAGAAATCCCAGAAAACAACTTCCATCGAATATTAAATAACAATTTTTCCCACCAAAAAAATAAAAATTCCACTGAAAGCGAAAACCCCCAAAAATCCATAGCTGTAAAATCCATGTCCTTTAGCGCCAACTGATCTCATATCTTGTGGGGTTAAAATTTCAGTGATTTTTCGCTGTTGGGGTTCCTTGTCCTCTATCCCAAATCTAACCCTGCTGTTATTTTCTAGTTCTCGTCCTTTCTTCCTTCAAATTTTTATAAAACATTTTGATTTTACAGGACTCCCAAGTCGAGGCTTTAAGTTATTCCCTTTTCATACCTCCTTTTTACTGGCTCCTCTCTGCCATTTTTCTCATTTGTCCATCCATCCAAGCATCCATCTACGTCCACGTTCCATCAGACGATCACCTCAAAAACCCCCATTTCTGCTGCTCCTCCAGAAGCACATCAAACTTATATATTAACCTGTCTTTCGCTTACAGGATTTCTGACCCTTTAGTTTGTTTATTCACATCAATTTTCCCACTTAAATTTTCACAAGCCATTTCATTATTTTGTCCCTCCCTCACCTCCAAAATCTTCCTCTCCGCTTCCACTTTAATGGGTTGCTTCCACTTCTACTCAATTTCCCTTATGTTTCTCTTGATTCTGTGCCCAACCCAGTTCAGATTTTGTACCCAATTGGCTGAAAGCAGAGCAATTCACAACAAAGTTGCCATTTCCCAGGTGGGTTTTTATCCAGTGGGCTATAAGTTCAAAACTTTCTCAGAGAACTTTCATCAAACGCCTGTGATTTGAACCCAATGTGATAATTTTTTTGGTTGTTTTTTGTGTTGTTTGATTTGGGTAGGCAGGGAATGAAGAGAGTAAAGTGAATCTGAGAGGTCAGATAGGTTCGAGGCCTCCAAGGTGTGAGAGAAGGTGCAGCTCCTGTGCGCACTGCGAGGCAATTCAAATGCCTGAAAATCCCCAAGTAAATGCAATAACAGGCAGCAAAAACTCCTCCAAAGTTGTATCCAGCATTGCTTATGCCAGAGGCGATGATAACTCCAGCAACTACAAGCCCATGAGTTGGAAGTGCAAGTGTGGCAGCTCCATCTTCAATCCCTAATCATGATTAGTTTGTTAATTATTTAATTAATTATGGTTTATTTTAGGTTGAGAAGGAGTTTACCCATTTTTGGATCCTGTAAATGGAATGTAACTCATATGATAATGATACTAACTCCAGAAAAAAGAAACTAAATATTTGGTTCCTTATGCTCTATGTAATTTCAGCTCCCCTGCTTTTTTTTTTTTTTTTTCCAAGTCTTAACATTTTTGTAATTTTATTGATTAGCACTATAAATATGTACTAATGCAAATATCATCGTTTGGCGGCTTGACCCCTGATTTTCTTGTCCATTTCTTGTTGTTTGTATGGTGGAAAATGACAACTACTTTGCTGCTGTGGACCCTGATTTTTCATTCATTATGTTCGCTTTATATATATTTTTTTTGGGTGAAAGTTATGGTATGGTTTACTTTTCTTAATCACCTTAACTAATCTAAATTGCTCTTAATTACCTTAATTAAGAGCATATCACTCGTAGCCAATGTATGTATATACATGATATTTGATAATAATAAGGTTAACTTGATAGTTTGTCAGATATTTTTGTTAAATTCTACGTCTAGTTAAACTTCATGTTGGTCCATGCAAGTTGTAATATTGGTTAACCTCTAATGCTTATAGTTTTTCCATTTTTATCTCTACTTGTAAGTAAAAAAATCTTAGGTTTGATGACGAGTTTGATATCAATCATTTTTCTTACTCCTTAGTGTAAATATATTATTGTAAAAAACATTTAAAACCATACATCGATTAATGAGCGTAGTATAGTATAATGGAAATATGAGTTGGGTGGAAGTTGTATGCATGGAGGGTTGGCGACCTTGATTTCTCATAGATCGAATCTTTTGCGTCCAAAATGCGTGTGGCTTTTCTATGGCTTCAGTCATTAATTGACACATATTAAGTGTCTGACAAAAAAGTTAAAGAAAGTTAAGTTTATAAATACGTGTCAGTCAATAATTGAGGCTGCAGAAATGCCACATCCATGTTAAACTCAGAACATTTTCTTAGGGCATTTCTTGGTTTGTTGTATGATGGAAAGTGACAATTACATTTGTATTATAATACTGTGGCCTTGCTTTGTGCATGAATGGACTGAAAGGACAATACAATGCATGATTTTGTGAGATTTTACCTCTTCAATAAGCTACTGTTTCATCTTCCCAAGAGTTAGTATGGCATTTTACATAGATATAACATACGTAACGACTCACCCATTCACCACTTTAAACTGGGAGGCAGATTGTTTGCCATCATAATACCGTGCCCTCCCATGCCCTCCTATTTTGTGCGGTCACGGTTAAATCATGTCAACATTTTATATTGATTTTTTTTATAGAGATAATAAGACAAAAAGCAATAAGAATATAAAATGTTGACGTGACTTAACCGTGACCGCACAAATAGGAGGGCATGGGGAGGGCACCATAACAGGACGACAGACAATCTGCCTCCCTTTAAACTGTGTTCTACTCTGTGCTGCTCTCCAACTCCAAGTACACTTCCCATTTCCCAAAAATGCTCGCTCTCTAATTCTTCTTAATTAAACCCCTTTGTTTTTATGCTGACGTAAACTATGTTGTTAGTTTGTAGTTAATTGTTTATTTTTATTTTGGGAATTGTTATTAACACTTCAAAAATCTCATTCTACACTTCAAACTTTTTATATTAGGAAAAAAAATACACTTGTGAGGAGTGTAAAATGAGATTTTTAGAGTGTCAATAACACTTCCCTTTATTTTTATGTTTTTTTTACTATTATTAGAGGAAGAGAGAGAGTCCAAAACTATTATAATAATTTAAAGAGTAATGCTAGGGAGACTAAATTTTGTAAACTAAATGACATGGAAATTGATAATTGAATTATTACTTAAACGTTGATAAACGTGCTCATTTCCTATTGGTGACACATCATTTAGTTTTCAAATTTAGTTTATAAATTTAGTATTCCTAACATTACTCTAATTTAAAGAATGGATAATTTTTTTAACCCTGGACGAATGAGTGGTTTTGTTTGCATTCTCAACTTGCCTATTAGAAAGGCCAAAAATTCTCAAGTGCTTGGTATTTTAATAAAGGATGCTACTCTTATCATATATTTGTACTATCATTTGTACCTACCTCTATTAGTGATATGGTACAAATTGAAGAAGTTGAGGTTCCACCATAAAACTAGTTGTCAATATGGGGAGTAGCCAACTACTTATAAACACATGTAAGGTCCCTCATCTCATCAATGTGGGATTCATTTTCAACACACCTCCTCATGTGTGGCGAATAGTCAAGCTTAACATGTGAACAATATAACTCGGGTGACGTGGAGTATGTGTGGCCGTATGGCTTCACATATGAAACAACCTTGCTTTGGTTGTTAGAATATGAGTATGAACATAACATTGAATCTGGTTATAGTGGTTCGAGTTTTGAGGGCTTAAGATTATACTAGGATGGTGTTTAATCACATGTTAATATAGATTGGATAGTTGAATCCTATGCTGATTCTAATAGGAGAACAGTAAGTATAATATTTAGTATATAAACACTAGCCACTGCTCGTATTGATTCAACGCCCTATTCTTTGAGAGCACTTGATTATTGCTAAAAAGGAGAAGGTTAACTGTTACAAAGAACTTTCATGGCTTCATCATCTTCATCTGGTGTTGCAGGTATGTTCATTATTCGATCTTTGAAGTTATAAAATTGTTCTTGACTTTTGTTGTTCAATGGAATGTTTATGATCTATAACAAGATATGTGTATATGCATCTTACATGTGGTATCAGAGCCATGGGTGATTATTGATGTTGAGTTAAAAAATTTTGTTTAAGAACTTTAGCAAGATCAAATCTGGTGTGTTCATCAAAGAACTGTCGAAACTCGAAAATTAGTAAAACTTGCATTTTAATTAGTTTTGATACAAACAATGTCGTTTAGACTATATAGCCATTAACTCACCTTTTAAGTAAAAGTAAAAATATGACAATTGGAAAATCTTGGTTCTCCCTCTCTTCTTTCATTCACTCTCGCTCCTTCTTCGCTCACTCTCTCTAGAGATTGCACGATTGTACACCATGACTTATATCAATCTATGATAATCGCAGAAAAACTTATCATAATCTTCAGTTCAGAGGTATGTACATAGATTTGAAATATTGTTGCAATCTACATAATATGTTTTCTTTATTTGAACATGTTTGAGAAAGTTAGCAAGATTACAGTAATATGAATTATGAAATTTTTGATCATATACCTGATTCAGTAAATTTTCTTTATTTGAACATGCTTGGGAAAGATAACAAGATTAGAGTAATATGAATTATGAAATTTTCGATCATACCTGGTATTACCGAATCCCACTCAATGTCTTTCAATCTAATCAATTGTTTCCACTGCCAATTAAATACTGCATTAATTTAATCTGTGTAATTGGAAATTTGAATATGCAGATACATGTGATGCAAATTTTGGGTATCTTTTGAACATGAATATATGAATAATGTTCATGGTGAATTGTTTATCTATATGTGTCTTCTTTTATATGATTGCAAGGCTATATATATATGATTAAATTGGTTCATTGTGTATGGTTTGAGTGAAGTGGATAGAAATCAGGAATCTTATAAGATTCAAAGTGCTGATTTCATTGTTGCATTTTGCAGTCTCGCTTAAATCAATCGATTTGGCATCTGTGCCAATACTTACTGGTGAAAGCAACTATTAGAAGTGGAGGAGATAGATAAAATTGTTATTAACACTAAATGAGTATGACATTGCACTTGATACACCACAACTAGTGCCTCTCACATATAAAAGTACTAAAGCCGAGAAGACTGATTTTGAGAGGTGAAGGGAAAATAAGGTTGCACTTTCAATATTGGAAAGTGGAATGATTGACATTGTGTGTGGGGGTATTAAGAAGTGTGATCTTGCATCTGATTATATCAAGGCTATTGAAGGCAAATTTAAAGTATCAAAAAATGCTGAGATTGCTCAGCACGTGACTTTACTCACTAACTACAAGTTTGAAGGAAGAATTTCTATCATAGATCATATTATGAAGCTAACTGATGCTGCTGAGAAACTTAATTCTATGGATGTCAAAATATTTGAAAAACAAATGGTGTTCATGATCTTGGAAGCTTTGCCTCAGAAATCAGCCAACTGAAAGTCTCTTACAATACTCAAGACAAATATGGGATAGTGGGTGAGCTTATAATCCAGTGTGTACAAGAAGAAATTCATCAAAAGCAGGAGAGAAACAAAGGAAGTTGAATCTGTCAACTATGTGCAAGTTGCTAAGGGGAAGAACTTCAATTTTGGTAAATTTTCTAAATCCAAGCCTAATGATAAAATTGTTGTGCTTGCTAAGAATTTCAATTCCTCTAAGTCTAACCATTTTAAAGTGAAGACTAAAAACATAGAAAAGGTTAGATGCCATCATTGTAAGACTAAGGGTCACTACAGAAAAAATTGTGAAATTTTTAAGGACTGGTTAAGGCTTAAAGGAAAGGCTAATGTTTATGTTTGTGAGGAATCAAATTTCATTGAAATCTCTCCTAATTCATGGTGGTTTGATATCATCAGTTCACATTACAAACTCATTTCTTGGTTTTAGAAAACAAAAAGAAACTAGTTGCTTCAATGTTTTTGTTGGAAAAGGAACAAAAGTCAATGTAGAAGCTATTTGGGTGGTTAGACTTAAATTAGTCACTGGTTTCATAATGCAATTGGATGATGTTTTCCTACAATGAGAAGAAACTTAATATCTGCATCAAAATTAGTTAAATAGAAATATGTTTTCATTGGTGATGATATATGTGTTAAGTTTTCCAGTAAAGGTTCATTAATTGGAAAGGCATTCATGCATGATCATTTATGGGGATTACAATGTACAATAGAGGAAAATTGAATGCCCGTCTTTTGAATACCACACCCAAAAGGATGCATGGTTCTGATCACACTTTCATGCTTTGGCATAAAAGATTGGGACATATTTCAAAATATAGGATTTCCCAGTTGTCAAAATTGAATTTAATTCTTTCCATTGATTTTAAAAATGCATCTTTCATTGTGTTGATTGTTTAAGGGGAAAAATGACTAATGAAAAGAAATTGGATGCTAAAAGAAGTCATAGTCTACTTGAAATTATATACACTGATATATGTGGTCCATTTCCTGTTAAAACCATATGTGGAAATTCATATTTTGTGAGCTTATTGATGATTTCTCCAGATATTGTCATATTTTCCTGATCAGTGAAAAGTCCTCAGCTCTTAATTGTTTTAAAATCCTTAAGTTTGAAGTTGAAAAACAATTAAATTTAGTGATTAAAATTGTTAGATCAGATAGAAAAGGGAAACACTTTGGCGTGTACACAGAAGCAGGCCAACAAAAAGGTCATTTTGCTTGTTTTCTTAAGCAACAAAGGATTGTGGCATAATATACCACCCCTGGTACACCTCAACAGAGGTGGCAATGAGAAGAAATAGAACACTAATGGGGATGGTAAGGAGCATGATTACCAAATCCAAATTGTTTGGATTTTTTTGGGGTGAATCTCCGAAAACAACAAATTACATACTGAATAGAGTTCATTCGAAAGCAGTGCCAAAAACACCCTTTGAAATGTGGACACACAGAAGACCTAGTTTGATCACTTATATGTTTGAGGTTGCAAGGCTGAAGCTAGGTTTTATAATCCTAATGAGAAGAAGCTTGATTCTAAGACTACTTCATGTTTTTCATTGGATATTTTGAGAAGTCAAAAGGTTTCAAGTTTTATTATCCTCAAGCACATACTAAAGTGCAGAAAACTCATAATGCAATGTTTCTTGAAGATGGGGATGTATCAAAATTGGTACTAGACATCTTTGTTTTTGAAGAAGTTGAGCAACAAACTGACAGTACATCACAGACGAATTATGAATCTGTTCCTATATTGCCACAGCTGCTTGCATCCAACTTTGATTCAGATCAAGAGATGGATGAAACTACGGTTGCACAAGAGAACTCAAAAAGTGGCAAAACAATCAAACATTGAAGGTATTCAAATTCAAGATCAACATGCTTAAGAATCGGATCAGCTATTTGTTCAATTTTCACCAAGAAAGTCTGAAAGAATTAGAAAACTTACCATTCCACAAGATTATGTGCATCTACAAAAAGCTAAGTTTGATTTAGGAGACATTGATGATCTTATAACCTATAATCAAGCAATGCAGAGTGCTCAAGTAGTTTTATGGCAGAAGGCAATGAAAAAGGAATTGGATTCAATGTCCAAGAATTATATTTGGACTGTAGTGAATAAGACATTACATATTAAGCCTATAGAATGCAAATGAGTTTATAAAACTAAGAGAGATGCTGCTAGAAGAATTGCGAGTTATAAAGCTAGATTAGTTGCAAAAGGGTTTCACTCAAAGAGAAGGAATATACTACAATGACATTTTCTCACTTGTTTCTTCGAAGGATTCCATGCGGATTATTAGGCTATAATAACTCACTTTGATTTGGAATTATATCAAAAGGATGTAAAAACAGCTTTCTTGAATGGATATCTGTTGGCAGATATATACATGGTACAACCTACTGGATTTGTTGAAAGGAAGAAGGAGAGTGGTCTATAAGCATAATAAGTTAATATACGAACTTAAGCAAGGTTCAAGACAATGGTTCCTCAAATTTGACCAAGCGATTATTGCACATGGTTTTATAGAAAATAAGTTGGATGATTGCATTTATCTCAAGTTTAAGGGCTCAAAGTTTATTTTCTTAATTATGTGTGTTGATGATATCCTTCTTGCTAGTTCAGACAAGCAATTACTGTAGGAGACCAAGGCTGTTCTTAGACCAATTTTGACATGAAGGTCCTAGGTGAGGCCCATTATGTTCTGGGAATTAAAATTGTGAGAGATAGAAACATAAAGCTACTTGGTTTATGTCAAAGAGGGTATATTGAAAGAGTACTGAACAGGTTCAACATGGAGAATTGTAACAAAGAAGATATTCCAGTGAACAAATGAGACAAGTTTTGCAAACACCAATGTCCTAACAGTGAATATGAGGTTGAATTAATGAAGATAAAACCTTATGCTTCATTAGTTGGTAGCCTTTGTATTCTACTATATGCACAAGACCAGACTTAACATTCATTGTTGGTTTGCTAAAAAGGTTTCAATCATATCTAAGAGAGGCTCATTGAGTTGCTGCAAAGAAAATTTGAGATATTTGTAGAGAATAAAAGGACACATATTGATGTATGGCTGAGAAAATTCATTGGAACTAATTGGTTTCATAGGTTCAGATTTTGTAGGTGATAGGGATGAAAGAAAATCTACCAGTGGTTATATTTTCATGATGAGTGGAGTTGCTATTTCATGGAAGAGTGCTAAGAAAACCATTGTGCCAACTTCTACAATGGAAGCTAAGTTTGTAGCATGCTTTGAAGGTATAAAGCACGCAGTTTGGCTCAAGAATTTTATCACTGAGATTAAGATAGTTGAATCTGTAAAAAGACCTGTGAAGATGTTCTGTGATAATAATGCAATTGTATTTTTCCTCAAAGAACAACAAGAGGACTTCAACCTCGAGATTGATGGATGTTAAATTTCTTAAGGTGAAGAAAGTGGTCAAAAAAATGAAAAAATTAGGTAATATATGTGTCAATAGATTTGATGGTTGCAGATTCACTTACAAAAGCACTGCCAAATAATGTGTTTAGGCCATGTTATGAAGATGGGAGTTTTAGAGTCTTTTGACAAGTGGGAGTGAGCAAGAAATCAAATCCTTAAGGATTGCATTTGATGCTTCTTTGATTATTCTTGGTTGTTGAAGCTGCAGACCTTGAAATAAAAGTCAGTTTGTTAGTTGATATGCTGGTATGATTAGTTCAGATAGTATTCCAGCTTATTTCTCTTTTGTTATTCTTTTGGTTTTCAATAAGGGTTCAATTTTTCCTTTTGGGTGATTGATTGTACCAGAAGACAATTTTTATAAATGGTAGTTTGATTTGCTAGAAAATTGATTTGTGATTTTATTGATGCATTTCTAGAACTATTGTTTTGTTGTGATTAGTTAACTTTTATGGTTAATAATTAGATTCTTGACTTTGGTGTGTTGAGATCATTTTGATAAGTGGGAGTCATGTAATATGATAAGTGCATATGTTTACAAAATGCACATTAGAGTCTTGTGATTCTTGAATTAATTTTGTAAGTGTGCAGATGAAGTTCTAGAGTTCTGTGCTTTTAAATGTATAGGTAAATTTGAATGTGGGGATAAGTTTTTGGTTTATTTCAGACTTAGTGATCACTTCCATAATTCGATATACTGGATGTTATGTTTTATGCTCAAGTGTTAGAAGGTTAGAATATGAGTATGAAAATAACATCGGATCTGGTTATAGTGTGAGAATTAAATGTAGAAAAGTCTTGTTAATAAGTTTTTTAGTAATCCCAATTCTTATGGGATTGATAGTACTGATAGTGGTTCGAGTTTTGAGGACTTGAGATTGTACTAGGATTGTGTTATCATATGTTAATATGGATTAATGGCTAAAGAGGAGAAGGTTAACTGCTACAAAGAACTTTCATAGCATCATCATCTTCATCTGATGCTATAGGTATGCTCATTATTCAATCTTTGCAGTTACAAAGTTGTTCTTGACTTTTGTGGTTCAATGGCATGTCTATGATCTATAACATGATATGTGTATATGCATTTTAAGCAGATAACATGAAGAAAGTTGGGGTTCGACCATAAAACCAATTGGCAATATGGAGACTAGCCCAACCTTTTATAAGCACATGCAAGGTCCTTCCTCTCATCAATGTGGAATTTATTCTTAATATGCGCCCTCATGTGTGGCAAATTTTCAAGCCAAACACATGGAAAAAATGAATTAGATGACATGGAGCACTTATGACCGTTGGGCTTCACACGTGGACCAACCTGCTCTGATACCATGAAGAAGTTAAGGTTCCACCGTAAAACCATGGGAGTAGCCCAACTACTTATAAACACATGTAAGGTCCATTCTCTTATCAATGTGAGATTTATTCTCAACACAGATATGTGGTAAGTGTAACATTACTTTGCTTTATCTGTTAGATTTTTGTATGAAAGTCTAGGGGTATATTTGAAGTCCTTAAAAAGTTATCCAAAAATACGTTAACATAGAGACATCAACAATGGTAAAGCTTCCCTTTATTGACACCTTCTTTTATTCACATATTTTTTGGAACATTGCCAGAAATGATCAATTTTCTTAATTATGGAAGTAAAATAGGACAAAATGCACATGCTCCATGCACACTATGCACAAAAGCGAAATGAGAAAATACCCAATATAAATTGTAAACACTCACAACTCATTGTGTCATTTTTCTGATTTCGAAGAGAGAGTTGTGAGCTATGGATTTTTGGGTTAAGTTCATATCTGTGAGCATATCATATGCATTGTCATGTGCATGTAGTGTATGTACAATGTATCTAGGTTTCTGGAAAATTAAAGAATTTGGATCTCTTCCAAAAAACACCAAACCAATTACTTTAACTTGAAAAATCCATCAATGGGTTTTCAATTAACATTAAATTAACGAAAACCCACTTTCCAAAACCTTCTAATTTATCGTGATAGCTGACAACCCCAAGTAGATGGCCAAACATCCGTGACAAATTACCCACATAGTTATCAGGACATCTAGCTAGAATTGGCCAGAAAGTTAAACCAAGGGCTGATGATTATGTGTGTGATTGTGTGTGTGTGGGAGAGAAAGAGACGACATAAAAATTTCCATGTTTTTAACAGAGAAAAAAAAACCCACAATTCACAATTTAGGTCAAGCTAATATACACACAATAGAGAGAGATTGGCGTGGTTGGCCCCATGGATGCCATGGCGGTTCTAGAAATGAGGACAATGAGAGAGAGAGAGAGAGAGAGAGAGAGAGAGAAAGAGAAAGGTGCTTAACTCGTCGAGTTGGGTTTGGATCCGGTCTTGCAAATGGTGTTTCAAGAGGAACTCGAAGAACACACTGTAGATCTTTACAGCTATGTTTGGCATTTCTCTCCCTCTCTTCTCCGTTTCTCTACAAATGAGAAATGAGGATTGCATTTCAAGATAATCTATTTATAAACGAGTGCAATTAGGTCACTTTCAGTTTTAGGAATATCCTAGGGAAATACTTCAAAATGTGATAATTTCTTTATCTTGGAATAAAAATAGGACAAACCAAAATTACTAAAACACACACATATACATAGTAAAAATTTACAGATGATGATGTCATTTTTCTGGTTGGAAGAGAGGGATGTCTGAGAGAGAGAGCTTTGGGTTACTTCTGACCAAGCAATTTAAGAGCACCAAAAGGATCCTGAGAAGCCTGTTAAAGCCTTACCGGAGAAATCGCGGCATGTGAATGAAGGTGATAATAGGTGCGCGTACACCACCGATAGGCTGTCGTTGGGAAAATGAGCATGATAGTCGAACTTAGTTGGATTCCAGCCTCCTTGAGATGAGTTTTGTAGCAGCGATCTTGAAGTTTGTGAGGTTTGATTTTCTCGAATTAACATTTTGGAATTGTGCAATGTTTGGATGTCTGTGCTCTATTGTTGAACTTTTTTACTTCCCTCGAACAATGTCTTAATCGTGCGCTTAATAACCAGCTGATAATTCAAGTTGCAATTAGGCAGTTTGAGGAAGAAATACGGGCAGAGGCAAATGTAAGAGAACCTTAAAAGAATTGAGGGCATTTAACGCAGCTGGGGATCATTTCATGGATAAGTTCTTTGTACTGTTTTAGACTGTTAATAAGAACCGGGTATCGATGTTTAAGAAACTGCAGAGAAACCAATATAGAGATAAATGTGCCAACAAATATAACATTTGGCACCCTCCTTCAAGCATTCACTGATTTCAACTTCTTATCAAGTTTTCTTTTATGAAGTTGCAGTTTCTCAAACATTCGTCTCTATATTGGTTTCTCTGTAGTGTCAACTGCCATTGCTGCACCACTACTTGTAAAGGCCTTAGCAGGAGCATTCGCTGTTCCAATAGGTTTAGTTGGAAAATGGTGTAATATACTTTGGAATAACTACGAAAGGGGACTGAAAGTGCAGAGGGAGATAATCAGCTAAATGCAGATTGGAACATTCGTCACAATGAAAGACTTGGACAACATCTGGGTGCTTGCTGACAAATTTAAAAATGGTATTAAATCACTGTTGCACAATGCTGATTTTGCTATTAAAGAAAAGAGCGTAGCTATGAAGCTAGTGATAGATGAAATCAAGATGAAGCTTGATGTGTTTGTGGAAACCATTGATAATGTGAGCCAGAATATAAGGGCAGTGATTTTGAGAGAATAATTAGGCATCTCGACCAATGAAATACAATTTTTGGTATGTGTTTTTGATCACTGCTATCTTCTTGGTGGTCTATTAGTGAAACGTATACACCATGCTAAAGCTAACTCTTAACCTTGGGCCAAAATATATATATATATACTAAAAGCCTAACTTTCAAGATAATTCTCGTTGTGTCGTTTAAGACTCAATTCACTATTACTTCTACAATGAATATCCAATTTTTCCCTCGCCCATTTTTCTTTTCTTTCAACTTTGCCCTTATTGCTTTGCTATCAAACGGAAAAAAAAATGGGACGCGTGGGTTTTCGCTGCTTCTTCCCTCTCTCTTTTCGACTCATTGTTTATCCTTTCCACCGCTTCAATCTTGCTTTCACGGTTTCATTCCCTTTTAATTTTCTTCTCTCACGGTTTCATTGCTTCCTTTCCACCGCTTCAGGGCTGGTTTGGTATTGTTGTGCTTTGAAAAAAAACTACTTCTGCTGTGCTGCGAGAATAAGCAGCTGTGAAATAAAGCAGCAGAGTGTTTGAAAAACTTTTTTGTAAAAGTGCTTTTGGAAAAAAAAAAGCAGTATTATAGTGTTTGGTAAACTTTTATGTAAAACAGCTGTGACTGTGTGAAATGACTAAAAAGGGTATAATACTAGATGTGTCATTAATTTAATTTTCTTAACAAATAAAGGTGAATTACTAAATATACTTTATTTCTAAAAGAAAATATTTATAAACTTTATTTTAAATATTAATTAGTATGACAAACTACTTCAATTGAAATATTTTAAATTGAATAGTTAGGATTCATTAGTACAATATTGTTAGGCATTAATGTACTTGAAAGTAGTCTAATTAGATGCATTCATCAAACTTGCCGCTATTCTATTTCTTAATGCTTCTATCTCATGTAATCCTTCAGCTTGATAATTTTGGTATTCTTCATCATCATCGTCACTACTATCGTTCTCTTCACAATAATCCATGGGGTCATCAAAATGGCGATCACGTTTAGAATACCTCCTCATGTAGTTATGAAGAGCCATTGTAGCAATGACAATCTTTACTTGCTTATTGAACGGGTAATTAGGCATATCCCTTAAAAATTGCCCATCTTTTCTTCCATACCCCAAAAGTTCGTTCAATGATGCTCCTAAGAGAAGAATGCACATAGTTGAATACCTCTTTATGACCCGTTGGTTCGGTACCCCTACGAAAATATGGAAGATGATATCTTTCTCCTTTATATGGTCCCAAGTAACCTCTCATTTGTGGGTACCCTGCATCTAACAAGTAATATTTTCCTGAAAATTGAAAATTTTGTTTTGTATTGTAATAATTATAGAAAGCAAGTATGTACAATGTTATAATAAGTAATAAGATTACCATTTGGAGGCTTAGAAAAGTGTAAATTTGGATTTCGTAGCACGGATAGAAAACCCTTGTATCATGTGCAGTGCCTTCCCATCCGGCACAAGCAAATGTGAATTGCTTGTCATAATTACATGCAGCCATAACATTTTGAGTCGGCATTCCTTTTCTACCAATGTATGGAACTTGATCCGAATGTGGTATTGAAGCCTCAACATGTACTCCATTTATAGCACCAATACAATCCTAAAAATAATAACATAGAAGAAAACCGTCAACCTACACTTATAGTTTGCAAATAAGTTAGAAGATGAGTCAAACTTTACCTTAAAATGAGGCATGCATCTTGTATCTCTCCTTATTTCTTAGGGAATGCCATGAAACTCCGAATCCATTGGTTTGATAATATCTATAGCCATCTTACATACGATATCCAACATAGCACCAAAATATCTACTAACAGTCTCACCAGAATGTTGAAATCTCTCTTGCGCTAATATATTTTTCACACCATGTCCCAATATATGCAAGAACATTCCTAATATATTCTCCTTGAACCTTTCAATCCATAATTAGTTTGCAGGTCATTGGATAATCTATAAAAAAACATCTTTGTTCATCCTAAACATTCTATAGCATCGCACATCATTTCCTTGTAGTACTTCCATCAACCAAATATTACCTGTTTGGGAAGAATTCATACACGGAGTTTTGTGGACATATTTTAAATAATATGTTTCAACAGCTCTCGTTACAGCGCATATAATTAGACCATCCTTCAAATCCTCAACATCATCATCAAAGGTGTTCATATTGAATATACACCTGTAACCTAACACATAATTCAACATTCCACAAGTCATAATCCAACAATCACTAAGAAGTCATAATCCGACATTCAAGAACAAGTCATAATCCAACATTCAACATATAATCCAACATTCAATAAACACAAAATATAAGCAACATTCAACACATAATCTTAATGCAAAGTACAAACCACACATAGTAATTATTCATAGTTATAGCTTCTATTGTTGTTTATTGAACATATATTTCAACCAAGTCAACTGGACTTCAGGATCTTGCATCGTGCCAAACACCTCTCGCTTCTCTGCATTACAAAATAAATATGTAGCAAACAACCGTAACTCGCTAGGTGGTTCACAACCAGGCAATTGTACAACAACCACTAACACTTCCGGAGTACTAGTACCTATATGCGGCGACCTCATCAATGAGTTTGCAGAACTCCTAGTTTCATAAGCTTCAACAAGACAGTCAATTTGACCACAAAGTTTTGCAACACCTCCACTTTTTTTCCCTTTCTTATCAACCTTCTTCTTTTGCAATTCTCATTGATAAGCCACTCTTTTTTTTCCCTTCGTACTAGCTTGCCTTAGATCCTGCATAGTCTCAATTTCTTCCTCATCATCTGAATCAATTTGTCCTATAGATTCCTTTCTTGTCTCTAGTGGTAGTACTCCAAATGAAGGTGCCCAGGCATGTTCACCGGTAGCAACTGTACTCGAGAACATCCTATCCAACTTGTCCTCCATCTCAGGACTAATGCCCTTTTTTTTGCAATTTTCTATATTCTTTGTTTATCTACAAGTAAGAAAGAATATGGTTAATACATATTGCATGATATCATAATACATATTAAAAGATAAATACACAAACCTGAATTTTATTATTTCACCACTCATCAGAGGCATCAACGGTACCCTTGCTCGAATTCCACCCTAGGCCAGTTTCTTTACCAACTAGCTCTTTCCACAACTTCCATTGATTTTTAAGTGCATCCCACTTATTTTTTTAGTTGCACTCTTTTATAATCATGCCCTGTCTTTGCCTTGAAGTTAGCTCTAATATTTGCATATCCTTCTTCGTTAAAGTGTTTACCCGGCCTCAACCTCCTTAATGCAAACATCACAAAATATAGATATAATGTGGGCATTCCATCTGAAGGATTTGACGAAGATGCCCCCTTCTTTGCCATCGATACCAACTACTGATTTGTATACATACATACATACATACATACATACATACATACATACATATATATATATATATATTAAAACAATAACAAATGATATTGTAATATAACCAAGAACAACAACAGCAAAAACAACAATAGAATCCAACAACAATTCACAAAACAATAGCAAGAATTGCAGCAACAATTCACAAAACAATAGCAATAACAACAACAGCAAGAACAGCAACAGAAGACTGGTAGGAGGTAAACCAACTGAATCATTGAGAGAGAGGTAAACCAACTGAATCATTGAGAGAATAATTGCCAACAAATAAAGGATGGATGTCCAGATTATCATTGAACTCCAGAGTTAACCCTTCTACACAAGACTTATGTTTGGTACTGAGCATGAAGAAATATTTGACCAGATAATTTAATACCACATGAACATTAGTATTTTAAATAAACAACCTACTACATGGAACTCATCCAGCCGAGTGACACAAGTGTGGACTGCACATTCGATATAGAAAACATGAAGCACTAACAACAACGCTCCAACAAAAACCACTGGTTCCTCCTATAAGAACCATTGTCTAGGTAACATTTTTCAAGTTTTGAATTGGCCCATGCTGAAACTTAGTATAAAATGTTATATTATCACTTATATCCTTAAGGAATGTAGACCTTCTACCATGACAGATCTTAACACTTGCATTCCAATTAAATTCAAAATATGTATATTTAAAGTTTATCATGTCGTAACAGGAAAACGAAATGTAACCCAAGAACCTCCACCAACTAGAGACTACACCACATCTAAGTTACACCACAATCTCATAGATAGTACTCTGCATCATTTTTGGATGACTATCATGATAAAAATATATATAAATCGATAAAGGAACCAAATATAACCATATTTTTCTACAAATAAACAAAAATTAGACAAATAAAATTAGCAGAAATCATGAAAAGAATGAAAAAAGGATATTAATCAGCCTAAACCAAAAACTGTGAACCAAAAACTCAAACCTAGTACTAATTAAAAAGAATAACATAAATGAAGAATTCAGAAGAAAAAAATAATAATATAAAACACGATAGCAGACTGAGAGAGAGATAAGATACGAGCATTGACCTGGAGGTTGGAGTTTCAGAAGAGACTGCGAGAGCTTGAAGAAGACGATGAAACAGTGTCGTAGAGGGGTGTGCTGAATCACAAGAGACGAGGGAACGGCTCATGACAAATTAGAAGCAGAGTTCACAGATTAGAAGCAGAGTAGAGCTTTATAGGAAATTACCCTTTCATAGATACCTAAACCCTAAGATAAATCAGAAGTAGACCTTCTAAAAAAAATGAATAGAGATGTAATCAAACTTCTCTCTCAATTTTTCTTGTTTGCTCCACAAACCCTAATTTTTTCCCCAATTAATTTTTTTTCCCAATTAAACTTTTCCACAAACCATATCACCTTCCCCAATTAATTTTTTTCCCGACCCTCCATTCCCAATTTTTTTTCCCGACACCCATACACTCATCCTTTTGCTCTTCCCACCCCTCTTTCCCTCTCACTCTCCTGTCCCCAAATTTAAAAATCCAAACAAATAATAATGAAATTTTAGAGAAGAGAAGCTTACCAAAGGAAGGACGCCGAGTCGGAGAAACCTAAAGAACGAGAGAGATCGTTGGTTTTTGGAATGAGAGAGATCGCTGGTTTTCTGGTTCGGGTATTGCGAGAGCGTGTTGAAGGCGAGAGCTGAAAGTGTGAGGAAAGAAGGGCAATTTTGGGTTATTGAAAAATTCATTAAAACTTACGGTTCACCCATGTTTTTGAAAATAAACTGGTTTTTGGAAGCTGCTATTTGCAGTTTTAGATTTTTAACTTATTTTCATCCAAAACTTTGAAATAAAGCTGATTTTAAAAGTTTACTAAACATGCAAAACCTTTCCAACTTTTTTTCATGCCCACTTTTTTAAAAATCACTTCAATCCCAAAACCTGCCTCAGTTTTCCTTCAACTGGCTGCAGGCTCCATCAAACCCTAGAAATCGTTTAGCTTTTTTTGGGCACCCTCCTTTTTCTCCTTGCTCCTTGCTTTCCCCAACCTAGAATCCTCCTCCTTTCCCCGAAAGAGAAATCTTAAATCCACAACCCATAACTCAGTCATAGTTGCCCAACAAAGGTAGATTAATTGAAGAAAGATTGCTCCATCAGAGTGGGCAAGATGGCTGGATGAGTATAATCCATTTAACTTGGTAGAGGTAAATTGTAGTACGGTAGGTTACCCCTCTTCGCCTCTGCAAATAAATTTGATTATCTATCAATTTCCCTGAAATTATTTTTGGTTTCATGTGTGTTTTTTGTTTTATTATATATATATATATATATATATATAAAATTTACAGGGTGATCAGTACGATCACGCGAGCTTGATGAAGTCAAAGGTAATCCGCAATATTCCTTACCATTTTTACTATTTTAGATTCTGGGTTCTGTTTGGGAATCAAATGTATTGTTTATGTTGGTTTGGAAGATTTTTATGTTTTGAATCAATTAGTTTCTTTATTGAAGTTGTTCTTAGTTCATCTCGGTTTTGCCCACGTGTTGGTCTGGTCAGGATTTCTATTTGCTTCCAGTTGCTTCCGGTTGCTTCCATCTGCTTTCATCTGCCTCATCGCTCATGAAATGAAAAAAAAAAAAAAAAAAAAAAAAAAAAAAAAAAAAAACCTGCGTTCGTCCACTCCTAGAATCCCGAAACCAAAATTCATCCAGATCGTTCCAATCAACGGCAAATCGAAATATCCAGTCGCTTGAATTCGAACTCGAATCTGAATTATGGATTCAGAAAAAACAAATTGATGAATTTTTTTATTTGCGTGTATGTCGGTCCTGTCACCGCATGATTTGATAATCCGACCGCGAAGCTAATCGTTTCTGTATGTTTTTGGGGTTGCAGACCTGGACTGTCGAATGGAGAGGATGAAAAGCAACTGCAGGAAAGCAGCAATGGAGACACGGCAGCAACATATTCAAGTCGATCTGGGTAATCTCATGGCCTTTGACCCTCATGACAGCTTCCCCTCCATCCCCTTCTCTAAAGTTATTCTTCTTTACTTATTCAATATATCTCTATTTTTCGGTAATATTTTTGTATACTTATGGGCTTTTTGAAATGATTGCTTTTGAGAAATTAATTGAAAATTTACTTTTGGAAATTGGGATTTTATTTGGAGTAAAGTGGCAGTCTTTAAGTGAAATAGTGATTTTTTCACACTATGCTGATGGGTTTTTGTGCAGTGGGTGAAATTCTGATTTGTTTTTTTTCTTTTCATGGTATTTAGGGAGGAATTAGTGAAGGAATGTATAACGAAAGGGACCGAGTTGGTTTAAGCTATTGCGAATAGTCTTTTAAAAAAACATCACAGGTACTTCCAGATTTAGAGAACAACTAAACCTCTATTTGTTTCCTATAATTGTAAACTCAATTTGCAATGTGAAATCCTGATACTCATAGGTGGTCTGATGTCCCCAAGTTGATTGTAAGTCTTTTAAAATGTATCGTTTTTGGAATAAAAAGTAAATAAATTCCGTCTGCCGGTCATAACAATGTCTACTAAGTTCATGAAGAATATTGTTTACAATTTATTAAAAAAATGTTATATGCTCTTACAATACAAGAAAGGCTATTCTCACAAAATGTGTCAATTAATGTGCTATTTTAAACTATGCAGCTTTTCCAAATTCACAGAGCCTTTAAAAATACTGCCACCCTCTTCAAAACAAGCCAGTAAAGCTCAAATCTTGCAGACAGCAAAGAAGGTAACAATTGAAGAGTTGGCTTTTTTATATCCAGATTTGTACTGGGTATTTAATCTTATTTAATCTGTTTATCTTTTGTTAAAAATGTTGAGTGCATGTTGACACATTTGGTTAAAAATATCAATATTATTAATCCTTCTTATACAAGTCTTTGTTAAATTGTTTTACAGTACAAAACCTTTCTCTGCAAAGCATCTGTCAAGCAGTTTGACACACACTACGATTGGTGGTACAGTGCTTGCCTAAAATGTGCCAAACAAATGCACAAAGATCAAACAACTGGGCAATTGATTTGCCAAAAACATGCAAACCAGCTGCCAACTCCTTGGTATTTTTTAACATGTTATGATTATATCACCAATTGCACAAAATATTTCTTCCATTTCTTCTTTTTTGCCTGTGCCTCATGTTACAATTTACTGCCTAAAATTATTGGTGTTCTAATAATTTTTTTTTAAAATATCAATGTTATGCAATTAGAAATCCATTCCATCTTATTGGTTAAAATTATTGCTGTCATAATGCATAACAGTATCTTTCATAGGAACAGTTTATTATAGTTATATACAAATGAAAAATCTATGCTTCCCACTTTAAGTGGTATTGGAAAATAATAAATTGATATTACTCAATCGAAGTATTCATCATATGATGGGTTTAAAAATCTAGATTCTGCATTTGTTTTTCATTGCATTGGTTAATTAATCAATCTGTTAAAACGATAGTGCTAAAAAAACTAATATTCACTAAAAATATTTGACATTCATTATTTACTCAAATGGTTATCCACTATGTCAAATAATTTGTTCAAATTCTTTTCTTCCGTAAGTTTTCATTCTTCTTTTTCACTTACTTCATATCAATTGATCTTCAAAATGTCTTGATCAGAAAGAGTAAACACTAAACAGTTTTTCTCAACGTGTTTTCTTTGGTTTTGTATAAGAAATATATCACTGATGTTCAATCTTATCTAATTTAAACTTTTACATGCAGGTACAAACTAAACTTGGTCCTTGAGGACGAAACCATTGAAATGATTGCTTTAATTATTGGCAAATCTGGTGAGAAGCTTTTTGGCACAACCTGCTGAGATTTAGTGCTCAATCCAAGACTGGTGGATCAACATCAATTGCCAAATGAATTTCGTAGACTGATAGGGCAGAAGAAGATTTTTCATTTACGGTTTGGAACTAGGAAAAACATGTTAAACATGAACGATGTCTTGATTTACAACGTTTCAGAAGATTTAACCATGGAACTAGCAACTCCACAGAGCTTGCTAAAATACATCACAGTGTCATCAACTACAGTTTCATCTTCTGCTTCGCCGCCTGACAGAAGTGCTCAGTCATACAAAAGAAAAAGGGAATCGGTCAGAAGACGTCTTTTTGCCAGTTCTGACCAATGGTCATTCCTAATTGTATAATTTGTTTTACCAATGTCCAAATCTTAAACTATCGCATGCTCATGTTTGCCGATCTTTGTCACCAATTTCAAACAGTGATGTAGAAGATATCTCAGAAGAAAATGTGTAGGACTTTGACCAAGTTCCTATCAAGCTATTGAAAAAACAGTTGTCTCCAACTACTGCAAAAACAGATTCCGGTTCTTCCAAAAAAGATAGGTAACTACTCTTTATACTTGCTTTTTGTACAAGTTTTAATTTATCTAACTGTTCGAGAATATCGCGTTTAAGAATGGGAAAAATAGAACAAACTCCGGAAATCGAAAACAAATAACCAAGATAAATAACACCAAGAATTTACGTGGTTCAGCAATATGTGCCTACGTCCACGGGACAACAACAACAATCTTTCATTATATCAATAATGAGTACAAGCAATAATCTTGCCAAATCTCTAGAACTAGGACTTGACGAAAAACCTGAAAGAATGAGAACAAGAAGTACAATCTCTTTTCTTTTCTCTTGCACATTTTACAATATTCTCACTCTAATCCCTTGAGTGGTATACAATTTATTGTTTTGCTCCCTCCCCAAAACTAGTACAATAGTCCCTTTATATAGACATAATAAAGGTCTTCTTCAATAAGGATTATTAATCCTAATTGGAAACTAGTTATAAAACCCTCTCCAATTGAGAAACTAACTCCAATTGGGTAAACAACTCCAATTGGGAAAACAATTTAATCCTCTAAGACTATAATTCCTTATAGACGTATGACAACTTATCATGGGCTAGAAAAAACCCAACATATACAAATTCAACAAATCTATTCTCATTTTTCAATTTTTTAAGAAGCTGTCTGTCAAACTTACTACAGTCGAAATTTAAGATTCTTATTACATGCTTTTTTTTGAATTGGTATCCTATTGTTCATTTAATTTTCCTCCAAAGCATTTTATCTGTTTTTGCCTTAACTGAAAAATAGTTGCCAAATGTTGTCATCTCATTGTCTTTTTCTAGCTTCTTACTTGAAACAACTCTTGGTTATATTGTTTATTTCAGATCATTATCAACTTTCTCCTGTCCATTCTGCTGCCCAAAGAACGTTGAATCTTCCTTTTGAATAGAAGTTACCTTCGCACCTCTAATCTATATGCATCGAACAATGTTTCTCTTATTTTTTGGTATGTAAATAACTCTTTCTAACCTAGGTTCCAGCATTTTCCAATGCTCTCTGTCTAAATGCGGGTAAAAATGTGTAGTCCTGGTTGACCAATATTTTATGCGTGTACATAGTCCAGCATTTTCTTATCTTTTGTGTACAAATGCTTGTCCTAGTTGAAAATTGGGTGAAAGCAATGAACCGCAGTGAATGATTATAGTGTTTTGTATATCTAAATTTATCTTATTGTTTTCTTCGACTATCTCTGCGTTTTTCAAGCATAGTAATCAACATAGTTTTTAATCCCACATCAACGTGCGGGCAGCATTGCCTAGTGAATTCTATATGACAATTCTTAAATGCTAAAGGTAGAATTCATATTTTTATTTATTTTTCTCTTTCGGGTTGAAGGAGTAACATTGCTAAGTGGGTCATACTTCATGTGTACCATATTTCGGAGAAAGCTTAGGCCCTCTTTGACACACCGTATAAGGTACCAGATAGTATTAATAATATGGAATACGGTGTTTGGTGTCCGTTTGGATTAAATAGTCACCGGATTAAATAATCCGGCTCCACCTCCTTTATCCGGCTAATATCCGCTTAGTTATTCCGTCCAAAACCACGGTATTATTTAGTCGGCTACACGCCTCTCTTTGTTCCGCCCTCCTGGAACTTCTCCTCCTCCTCCTCTCTGATCATCGCGAACGGCGTAAGCAGTGGAAAGAGGAGAGTTGCGATGGACTGACGAAACTCGAATGGTTTTACCCGTCTTGCAGCAATGGCGGCAGTGACCGAGATTATCTTTTCTGCGTTTCCCTTCGCCGCGGCTGCTGCATGTTGTTGTTCCGATACTTCGATGGTTGCAGCATTCCTGTTTTGGCTTCCGTTTGACATCAACGGTGATGCTTCAAATCGACCAAGGATCACCTTTAGTTTGGATAAACAACATTGCGTCGAGGTCGACTGGTTACTTATCCAAGTCTCGGCCGAGAAGGGTTTCCAAATCCTTATTGGCATAGGTCATCTTATTAGCCTTATCGGCGAAGTAAGGTGTTACGAGTTACGACATTCGGCACATTGAACGCTGAGTGATTTTACGATTGGATACTTACAAGTGAGTTTCAGAGTTCGGCATTCTGACAGCCGAACCACGTTTACCATCAAGACATACATCACCTTTGAGTACTTGTGTCCATATAGTATGGTGTCGATTCGACGTGTTTATACTCTCACGAATATAATCACTGTGACCGAATCTGGCGTCGACAATTCGTGAACTTTGCAGAATTAGCAGCCTTGTCTTCAAGCTCGAGAATCCAAAGGCCGAGACTTGTTCCTTCCTCGGCCGCAATCGCAAGATCAAGAAGTCAGCAGCGCACTCAGCGCAGCATCAACAAATTTTACTCCTCGACCGAGCTCGGTCAACAAGTTGGCACGTCCCGCATTCAACCGAAGGACGTAGTTAGCTTATTAGTTACTCAACCTGCACGCCACGTAGGTTTTGTAATTTTTAGAGTCAACATTTTGGCACTCCTACTGGGACATTGTGCTAGATCTTCAGAGTTCATGACCATTAAGACACGGTCTATAAAGAAGAAAACAATCATGGGAAAGTCAACAATCGACTTACCAGTACAAGGCCCTGGACAAGATTTGTCTCAGGTGCAAAATCCCTTCATTGTTGTGCCACCTGAGGTTACAAGTGTGACACACCAAGAGAAGGAGATTTATCTCGGTGGACAACCTCGCAACCTAGAAATTCTTAACCAAACGGCAGGCATTTTCTTCGAATGAATAGTGGAAGATTGCGACAAAAATGGTGGAGAAGGTTCTGATCTGCAAACTAGGTCGTTTTTTCTAAAACGACTGGATGAACAATCTCGGCAGGTCGAACAGTCGATTGGCCAGAAAATGAATAATCTGCTTGAAGCAATACAAAGCAATAGTGATTCACAGACCATGTTGCTTAAACTATTGGTCAGTAAAGCCTTTGAAGATGGCCATGTGGGCCAACCTTGACAGTTTCCCCTTAAGGATGTTACAAGCTGAGAAGGGATCTGCTCGGCTACAACCAATTAACTTGGAAAAAAGAGGCGGATCAAGTAGTAGATCTGATGGGCCTGACCAGGGAGTAGAAGCAGCATCCGTCAATATGACCAAGGTCCAAATAATGATCAACTCGGCCTTAAAAAAAGGGCCGAAGTTCCCAAAGTTCATCCATCTGTACCCGATTTATGTGGAAAAGTTTGAATACCCTAAAGGCTTCAAGATCCCTGACTTCAGTCTTTTCACCGGAGAATCGTCTTTATCTTCATTAGAACATGTAGCTCGGTTCACTGCGCAATATGGAGACGTTAATAACGACTTTCATAAACTGCGGCTATTCAACATTTCACTAACAGGTTCAGTCTTTGCTTGGTACATCAATCTCCCGCCGAACTCCGTCCAGAGTTGGGAGGAATTGGTCGAGAAATTCTATGAACAATTATATCGACCAGGGATGGAAATGTCCGTTTCATCGTTGGCTAGGATGGCTCAAGCTTTAGACGAATCGCCAATGGAATACTTAACAAGGTTCAAGTCAGCCAGGAATTAGTGCAGAACATTTCTCCCTAAAGTTGAATTCGTCATAATTGCCCTAAACGGCCTGGACGTGGAATACAAAAAGAAATTCCTAGGGGCAAATATCCGAGATATGTACAAACTTGCTCAGCACGCTGAGCAGTATAATTATTTGCTCCGAAAGGAAAAAATATCAAAGTCCCCATCCCGGGGAACGATATACAAGAATCCCACGGTTAGCTACGCATTGGCCGAAAGCGAGGATCCTTAATACGCTAGTGTGGATGTGGCTGAAATAGTGATAGATAAACCATACGTTTGCAAGGCATTAGCTCAAATCAGTCCCCAAGATGCCAAAACCCGCTCGGCCTCTAAAAAGATGATTAAAATATCAAAAGTTTACACTTTCGATATCACCAAGGCCGATGTAATTTTCGACTAGTTGTTGGTAGCAAAGATCATAAAACTTCGGCCAAGACACAACATTCTTAAGGCCGAAGAATTGAAAAGCAAAACATATTGCAAGTACCATAATTCAAACAAGCATGCTACCAATAATTGCTTCGTGTTCCGTGATGCGATTCAAAGTTGGATTAAAAAGGGTAAGTTAAAATTCCCTGAGAAACAGATGGCAATTGACGTCAATCCCTTCCCCTCGATGACAATTGGTATGGTGGATGCTCATCTCCCTAAGAACAAAGGAAAAGAGAAGGTCGAATTCGTCCCGGTACAGCATGTCCGTAAGAAAGGTTACCAACCGAGACTCAAGATTAATTTATTTTCAAATGCATCACCCATGAAGTCTTCAGGGCTGGCCATCGTCGAACCTATATCAGGTTCTAGTTCTGAAGAAACTGATGAATCAATGGTTTTGTGTGGCCACTGTAAAACACAAATTGAACCTAAAAAGAGAACATCTCCGGCTCCAACTTCATGTCCGCCGTCCACGGTCGCAGCAAAACTACTGAAGGAACTCGGTGCCGACCAACGACGGCAAGTGTTTAAGAAACTCGGCCCACAGGTACAAGCAAAAGACCCAACCCCAGTCAAACGACATTTTAACTTTGACGCGTTATTCTATAATGAGGATTATTACTCACGTAACTCCAGCAGCTCAAGTTCATCGGTAGGTCGAAAAACCTTCAAGCCACCTAAGCCACGTGACCAACATTGGTATAGTTACAATTCTCCAACTGGCTTGTATACGGCGTTATCTAAGTCTCAAAAACGTCGTCATCAGCAGATAGATTGCATGGCTCGACGACAAGAAGCACAAGCTAATTCGACTACCCGGTGGCAACCAAAAGAGGCAGTAGGAAGTGGTGACGACCGACCTACCCTGACCATTATGGCCGAATTACTTCAAAAGAAAAAGGCAGTTGATCGCGACTTTGAAACCACCATTGAAGAGTTCAAGAAACGCATCAAGCTCTTTCTTCGACCCGGAGAGATGAAGGCTCGTCTTGAGCATTTCAGATAAGAAGCAATCTACACTCTTCATTTCTCGATGAATCCTTGGAGTACATCCGGGAATTTCATAAGAAATATTCCGCCAATGACTTGTACGGACTGCCCAAGGCATGTTAGGAAGCCCTCGACCTAGCACTAACTTGCCTTGATGCTGAACAAATTATTCAGAAAACCACCGATCCAGCAATAAAAGCTAGGTTCCAGCATATATATGAGGCTCGAGCCGGCTTTGAGGTCGACCCATACACAGATATAGCCATCGTCGAGCTACCTTTTTCACTCGAAGACCTTCAACACCTACGATATCATTTCGAAGTCTTCTCGACCGTGTCTCTTTTTGGCCTTACGGCCGATGAAGAAAATCGTGTGGCGTGCTTAGATGCATACCTGGACACAAGGAATGCCTAAATCGCCTACGAAAAACGAGCTCGTAAAGCATTACAAAAACAAAATCACTTTTCGGCAATAAACAGGCTCTAGGACGATAATCAGAATGAAATAGGTTCAGTCAACGCGCCTCAAGAGCAGGTACATACCGAGGTGATAAATAATCCGGTTGAAGACACTCCAAAGACTGATACCACATCTACTAATCTGGAAGTCGACGACCAAGACCTGATGGGTCCTTTGATCCTCGAGCACATGGAAATCAACATGGTCCATGTCATACCGGCTGAATTTCAACCGAGAACCCACCAGTCCAATTTTTTGGATGGGGACGTGGTTGCCGAAAAAGTAACACAAGTGGATTTTATCGCTCATGAGGAAGATGAGGAAATTAGTAAAGTCGATAAACTTAATGCAGCCCTGGCCTAATTGTTTCCCAACTCTCCTTCTGTTAATCTCCAACATCTAAAGCCGTTATACGTCACGACTCATATTGAAGGATACCCCATTTCCAAAGTGTTTGTTAACTGTGGAGCCACAATCAACATCATGCCGATTTCCATCATAAAGGCATTACGCCGCTCCAATGACGAGCTCATACCATTAGGGATTATGATGAGTAGCTTCATCAGCGACAAGTTTCAAACCAAATGAGTGCTTCTATTAGAAGTTAGCGTTGCAAGTCGCAACCACATGACTGCATTCTTTATAATTGACTCAAAGACCAACTATAATGCGTTGCTCGACCGCAATTGGATCCATCAAATAAGTTGCATTCCTTCATCGCTATACCAAGTTCTCATCTTTTGGGATGGCAAATCGATCGTAGTCCATCCAGTCGACAATCAGCCATTTGAAACCAACATGATTTAGGCTCGCTATTATGACGATCACGTTGGCTACATCACCTTACAGGGTTTCAACTAGGACGAACGGCTGACTCAAATTTCAGTTCAGAAAGCCATCGAGGTAGGGGCCAAAACTGTACAGCAAGATTCGGCGAGACTCGGCTTGGCAGATCTAATTACCAACGCCGATGACTGACGCTGCCAAACAAGAAAGGCGTTAGGTCGCGGTTTCATCCACCATGGAATGTCTACTGGCTCATTGGTATGCCATTGCTAAGCAACCACACTCGGGCATAAACTTCATCAAATTTTTGGTCGAAGCGGATAACGGCCCAATTTTATCGCTAGACAAAGTTCAGGCCGCATTGGCCGAACTCGAAGATAATTGTCCTCAAGTCAAAGACCCATTAGAAGAAATAAATGTTGGCACAGCCGATGAGCCTCGGCTGTTGTTTATTAGTGCGTTGTTACCTTCTTCCATGAAGATCGAGCTTAGTAAATTACTCAACGAGTTTAAAGATTGTTTTACGTGGAATTATCATGCGATGCCAGGCCTCGACCGAAACCTCGTTGAACATGAGTTACGCATCAAAATTGGTTGTAAGCCTTTCTAACAACCTCCCATGCTGATTCTCAACCGAAGTACAACTCGGCATAAAGGACGAATTAGTTCGACTTCTGCAAACCGGGTTTATTCTGACCATTCTGTACATCAAGTGGTTAGCCAATATTGTCCCGGTGCTAAGGAAAAGTAGAGCCCTGCGCATCTGCATCGATTTTTATAATTTGAATTGGCAATTCCCAAGGATGAATATATGATGCTGATCTTAGATTTATTAATTGATGCCGCAACCAATCATGAAACGTTGTCCTTCATGGACGACCATGCTGGCTATAACCAGATCTTTATTCGTTACATGCTTATGCGACCTATCGTCAAATGCCGAATTGGGAAATGGACAATGGCATTATCAGAGTTCAGTTTGCAGTACGTAACCCAAAAGGCCGTCAGAGGTCAAGCCCTAGCCGATTTTTTGGCCCAACACCTATCTTCTTATGGTTTTGAGGGCAGCGAAGTCGACATCGGTTTAGTCCAAACATGAGACAACTACTGGACAATGCATTTTGATGGTTCTAGCACCTCAACCTCGGCTGGTGTTGGTATCTTCATTCAATCTCCCGACCACTACCGATGGTATTTCTCTCTCAAGTTAGATTTCAGTTGTACGAATAATCAGGCCGAGTATAAAGCTCTCATTATCGGCATTCACGTCCTCCACGACTTAAAAGCAGCTCGTGTCTTCATCCTCGGTGATTAACCAACTAAACGGCGTTTTTCGTTGCATAAGTTGTACTCTAGCGCCCTATCACATGGTTGCCACCTATTTGGCCGAGTCGTTTGAAAGAATTACATTTAAGCACCTTTCACGTGTTCGAAACATTAACGCAGACGAACTCGCCCAAATAGCCTCCGGAGCACAACTCCCAGAGGGCAAGTTAGGCCAAGCAACACCCACAGAATGGCTGTCTTACCCAGCCTTGGTTAATCAGCAAGATTTCCAGCGCAGTCAAGTGATACGCACACGAGTGATGTTTTTACCGTCATTGCTAGAACGAGGATACCCTGTAAATGTATGCACCGTTAAGACAATGCCAGACGATTGGAGAACGTCAATTATACTATATCTCGACAATCCTAGCGACAAACATGACCGCAAAACGAGAGTACATTCTACAAACTACGTGTCATACCAGAATAAGTTGTATCGAAAGGGTGAGGATGGTTTATTGTTATTATGCCTCGGCCCACAAGAGGAGGCTCAAGCAATCGCTGAAGTACACGAAGGGATTTGTGGGGCGCACCAATCTGGGCGTAAAATGCATTGGTTGCTTTGTCGACATGGTTACTTCTAGCCTAGTATATTTAAGGATTGCATTGAATATGCACGGGGATGCATACAATGTCAGATTCACGACCCTATACAGAGAGCCCCAGCCGAATTACTCCACTCAGTTACCAAACCATGGTCGTTCAGAGGATGGGCAATGGACGTAATCGGTAAAATCACGCCATCTTCTGGAGTGGCAAAACACGCATGGATATTAGTGGCAACCGACTACTTCACCAAGTGGGTCAAGGCAAAGCCATACGCCGAATTAACGACCAAAGAAGTTTGCAATTTTGTAGAGGAACATATTGTGACCAGATTTGCAATTTTGTATGGCACAATCTTCACAGCCGACAGGTTTAAGGAATACACGGCGAACCTGAGTATTCGACTTGAGTAGTCTACGCCGTATTACCCACAGGCGAATGGGTAGGCCGAAGCAAGCAATAAAGTATTGATCGGTATTCTTGAAAAAACGGTAAGAGAAAGGCCTGGGATGTGGCATTTAAAGCTAAATGAAGCATTATAGGCCTACCAAACTTCACCCCGATCAACCACCGGAACGACTCCTTATGCGTTAACTTACAGACATGACGCTATGTTACCAGTCGAGCTAAGTATAAACTCGTTACGAGTGATCGAGCAAAGTATAAACTCGTTACGAGTGATCGAGCAAAGTAGCTTGTTTAGTGTCGAATACAATCAAGCCATGAGACAAGAGTTAGAAGACTTGGAAGAAATTCGGCTTGACGTGTGTAATTTATTAGTAGCACAGAAGAAAATTGCCGAGTGATCTTATAATCAACGCGTTAAACAAAAAACGTTCGGCGAGGGAGAGTTGGTTTGGCAAACTATGTTGCCCGTGGGGATTAAAGACCCTAGGTTTGGCAAATGGTCACCGAATTAGGAAAGACCGTTCATCGTCCACAAAGTTCTCGGCAAGGGGGCGTATACCTTAAAGACCGAACTAGTTTTGTTCATAAATTACCAATCAATGGAAAATTTTTAAAGAAATACTATCCAGTCACGTGGGAGATGCGAGAATGAATATCATTGTATTGAATTTATAAAAAGACGTACAGATACATTTATAAAAGGCTCCTAAAAATTCTAAGGGGTCGAGGGGAGAAAGGTTTCGAGAACGGCCTTTAACTCCAACCACCTTACTTCGCTCAGTATGATCTTGGCCTGCCTTGTCTTCTTATTAAGTTGAAGCTGCTGGATCTGCTTTATGCCAATTGCGAAAGTCGTCAATCGAGCCTTATTCGCCTCGAATTCCCTCTCGTGCTCTGAAGCAACAACCAACCTTTGTTATTGAAACTCGGCGGAAGCTGAAGCTCAGAAATTTGGCGATCAAAACTGGTCAGCTATGTTTTCTTCGTTTTTATTGCCTTGACCTCTGACCGATTGGCTTCATGTACAGTCTTTAAGTTGTCCTAGGCATGGAGAACTTGTTCAAAAGTGGTAAAATGTTACCGAGTCCGCTCCAGAAGATCGGACAAATAAGCGACATTCTTCATACTTAAGAAACTGTCATTTGTAAGGTCGTTCACTCATTTACAGAGTCGAGGCCCTTGCATTGAAGGACTTGGGGCGGCCGCCTCAACCACGGAAGGGGGATTTACAATAGGGGCTTTGGCTGGTCGAGGGCGACTTATCAACTAGATCTCATCATTGGCGTCATCCTAAGATAAAGAGCTGTCAATACTTGCAAATTCGATGAGATAAAGGGAGTTACCAACAATAGAATCATACGTCTTCCAGAATGATCGTCGGTTGTTTGTTGGGAGTTGTCTTGACGGGTGTGGCCATCTTCTCCACAACAGGTGCAACGGCCGACTTCGAAGCTGCAGATAGAGCGACAGTTGGTCTAGCCACAACCTTAGGGATTGATTCGGCTTGTTGATGGGATGACGTTGACCTTTTTTCCGTTAAGGCCTGGACAACCGGAAAGGGAAGAGAGACAGTAGGATCAATTGCTCTCGTGGTCTGGCTGGAAATGACGTGAATCTTCCGTTCCCCCTTTTTCGCCAATTTCTTGACGTGTTTTGGAGGTGGAGAAGCTTCAGCTCCCGTCTCGGCGTCCTAGCGGGGTTGTTTGCTCGACAGGGCGTGTGCGATGGTTTTGGTTTTCTTGGAAAAAGGCATTGACTTCTTCTTAACAGCGGCCGCAACAATCACTTCCGTCATTTTCAGCGCTTGACCGCCTAAGGAAACCAAAGCAAGTTAGCAGAGTTGAGTTAGGTATAAAAATATACAAATACCTTGATCTTTTTCTATGGGGGCGGAAGTCTTCTTCGAGCGGTCGTCGAATATTTTCTCGATAACGTCTTTGACATGCACGTCGAATAAGTCTTGAGTATAAGCGATCCACCAGTCGACGAAGGTCGCGATATTGAGAATCTCAGGAACTTTTAGCCGAAGGCGGAATTTTTCACATCTTTCTTGAAATTCTTGCTCGACTTCCCTGCATTCTCTTTCCGAAGAACTAGAAAGACGTCATCGACTCAGGAAAGAATGGGATGATAATAGGGGCAACGGGCAACCTTGAAGATATCCAAGTTGCTGTGCGGTGAAGTGGGGTCGGTAGACTTCTCAACTTGTATGTTTGGCGTCACAGCCAAAAGGAAGGTCGCGAGTCAGAATAAACGACCCCAGGCTCTTTCGGAGGTCGGCATCTTTGGCTTCATCCCATGTCGAGGAAGGGAGCTTGATGGAAGAGGGGTATTCTTGATGATGGCAGATCAAGAATTCATCATCAGAGAGTTCTTTTAGGCCGAAGAAGTATTTGAAAACTTCTTCGACCGAATGAGGAGGGGGGGTCTAGAGCCCAATTGAAGACCCAAGATTTTTGTGGGTACGAAGTTTGGGGTTTCTGGCCTATGGGTGGTGAAATAGACCTGCAGCCAGAGTTGAAGAACCTAGAGTGGGCCAGTCTGGTGTGGATCAATCTTGTTTACCGTTGCCTCGGCCAGACAACGGGTAAGTTGGGCAAGAACAGCCGAGTTGAGGGCCAGAACGTGACCACTGGCTAATGCCTCAGCAACCGACATGTTCTCGATCAAACACTTACTTGACTTGGTACAACAAATGAATTTGTTGTACCAATAAAAAAGGAAGGTTTCATGCTCTCATTTCTTAAAGTTTTCTTTGCCTCAGCCAGCGAAGTGCTGGATAAGAGTGTTGTAGTTGAAGAAGTTCTTGTGCAGTTTATGAACTTCTTCTTTTAGGGGCTCTTGGTGTTTCTTCTTTAGCGATTCGACGGCACGTTCGTCGAAGAACATCTTGAGGTCGAGACTAGATGGACACCCAGAGAGAGAGACGTCGACTGGAAGACCGAATGAGAGGTCCCAAGAATGGCCGAGATATTAAGAACAGTAGGACTAATGAGGTCGAGCGGAAGGACCATGGTATTAGTGGCCAAGCACCAAAAGCTCAAAGCTGTCATAAGAAGCTCATTGTCCATGATAGTCTCGATGGTCGAGAGCCTAATGGCATCGTAGATGCCAAGAACCCTTCATTCTTTGCTAAAGAACTTCTCCATCATTTCGACCCATGCTACCTAAGTCTTGGTGGTTGAAGGCCAAGCTCCTTGGGGTTTAGTTGATTCCTACTTCGACCAGTAGAAACCTTGACCCAAGGGTGCCAGACAATGATCCTTGAGGAGGTTGGTAATGGACACCAGAACGTTGTCCTTGAAAAGTTGCCCCAAGATTTGATAAGGGGCATCGTAGGTTTTTTATGGTACTCCAGTCGGTGAAGTCCCGGCATTTGGCACATTCGTCAAAGAGTTTGGAAATAAAGGTATTGGAAGCCATTTCAGAGAGCTTGAAAGGATTTCTGGGAGAGCTTGGGAAGTTTTCTGGGATTTTGAAAGCAGAATGACAAGAAGATTTAAGGGGTTTGGAAGCGTAATAAACGAATGGAAAGGTTTCAGGTATTTATAGGTGTATTGAGAGGAAGGTTAAACATTTGATCTTTAAAAGCATTTGATTTTCAAAATTTAGGGCAAAATCGACTGGGAAATTCTTAATCATTATGGATATCTAGGGGATCTCGAGGAAGGGATCGAGGTTTTTCGTGGTTCGAGGACGCACGATTACGTGTTACGGCGGATTTAATGCGGAGAGGACATTTCGACTGGCTCACATTTTCTAAGGTCATGATTAAAAGCTGCTAGGTTAGCCTAGGGGTTGACACATGGCAAGACGTGTGGAAAATTCGGGTCGTGCAATCATGTAACATAAATGCGCCTGACGGTTAGGATGTGTTAGGCTTTTCATTATCCCGTAGTTATCTCCTGGGGTTTGCTTCCTCAAGGTCAAAAATCGGCCAAGGGATTCTAGGCCGAAGACCTCAGAAGCGAGGGGGCAATGTTTGGGCCCAAAATGTTATTGGGCCAAGCGTAGGTTCCGCCCAAAGCTTTCCGAGTGTATTATGTGGGCTGCTTGGTAGTTTCGGGCCGTTCAGCAGGGATGGTCGAGTCCTATTGCAAGAAGGAGTAGTTCAGATAAGAAAAGAGGGTCGAATAAGTCCTGATACCATAAGGGGTCCTAATGCAATTTGGATTCTCGACTAGCAATGAATATGGCCTCAAAAAGGGGTGAGTTCAAAGTCCTAATAGGAGTAGGATTGGTCGAGTGGAGTTGGAACAGAACATGAAGTCCCTATCCAGATATGATTTTGACTCGATCTCGAAGAGAATTTGGTGCTATAAATACAAGACATCATGCAACAATCGAGGTCTCCAATTCAACACACTACTGCCCTGCGCAAACCTCTCAAACAACGTGAGATTTTTCATTTTTCTTTCTCCGCCAACACACCTTCGGTTTGGATAAACAGTAATTTGGAGGCAACGGGCGAACATCTTCAGTTTGGATAAACAACACTGTCGTCGTAGAATCAATCGACCAAGGATCACCTTCAGTTTGGATAAACAGCACTGCATTGAGGCCGACTGGTTACCTATCCAAGTCTCGGTCGAGAAGGGTTTCCGAATCCTTATTGGCAGAGGTTATCTTATTAGCCTTCTCGGCGAAGTAAGGTATTACGAGTTATGAGATTCGATACATTAAACGCTGAGTGATTTTAGGATTGGATACTCACAAGTGAGTTTCAAAGTTCGGCATTCTGACGGCCGAACCACATTTACCATCAAGATATACATCACCTTTGAGTACTTGTGTCTATATAGTCTGGTGTCGATTCGACGTGCTTATATTCTCACGAATATAATCACAGTGACCGAATCCGGGGCCGACAATTCGTGAACTTTGCAGAATTAGCAGCCTTGTCTTCAGGCTCGAGAATCCAAAGGCCGATACTTGTTCCTTCCTCGGCCGCAGTCGCAAGATCAAGAAGTCAGCAACACACTCAGCACAGCATCAACAAATTTTACTCCTCGACCGACGAGTTGGCACGCCCCGCATTCAACCAAATGACGTAGTTAGCTTATTAGTTACTCGGCCTGCACGCCACGTAGGTTTTGTAATTTTTAGAGGCAACAGGTTGTGAGACAAAAAAGAAAGACGTGTAGACTTAGCAAGCGTACATTGGTTACATTTATTGGAAAATAAAGAAAGATGAAACCCTAACAAAATTGAGAGACTAGTTTTCTAAGAACATAATCAAATGGATGTCCGAGATGACAATGCCAGGGAGAGGATGGAATGATAATGGTGGCGAGAGCTCGTTGAAATTAGGAGACTGAACGAGGATGGCAGAATGGGATGGAGATTATCTTTACATCGAGTTTATTAGAATATAAGTCATGAATACCATAGCCCCAAAGATAATAGGTAACATTAACAAGAAGATCATGAGTGAGTTGAGCAATAGACATAAGATTTTTACGAAGGGAAGGAACATGAAGAAATTTTGAAAAACGAATAAAAGACTCATAAAAAAAGATGACATTACCAGAGTGAGCGATGGGAAGAAAGGCACCATTATCGATAACAACTTGATAAGAGGAATGTGACGTGGTAGAAGACTGAATGAAAGGTGTGACATAGTCATATGATTAGTTTCTTCAGAGCCCAGGTACCAACGGGAATCTGTTGGATTGGTAACATGTATTCCAACAAAGGCACGTTAGAAATTCGTGTTTCGTGGACATTGGGTTGTAATATGACCAAATTGCTGGCAGTTCCAGCATTGATGAGGCCCACGGTTGACATTGAACTGGTTTAGGCCAGCAAAATGGGGACCACGCTGACTGTGAGACCTGAGGAAAAGATGACGATAATGTGTAGAGCCTGAAATCCTAGGTGCAGACCGATTGACATTGAACTGATTTGGGCCAGCAAAATTCGTCCTACGCTGATTGTGAGAGCATAACTATCTGAACATGTAACGACTTTCCATGTGATGGACAACCCGTCTACATACAACATTATCCTAGGAAGGTGCTAGGATTAAAAGCACATCACTAAGTAGCACACAAATATTTTATTGATTTTTTTTTTATTAACACTAAGATTTGTTAATTGTAGCATATGAAAATAAAGATCTTTCCCGCAGAAAATTGTTTTATCTAACTACTTAAAATGTCACAAAAACTGGGCTACTGTCCCTATTGACCAGTCACCGAAAAATAATTATTAGATCGACTACACTTATCTAAAGTTTACGAAATTTTATATGCAGACACTAAAGACACAGAACTACATTTGCACAAATTTTTGGGATTTTTAGAGTTGATTTTCTATTTATATTAAATCAAACAAAAACATGATAGAAACAGATGTTAAGTAGTTCACTAATTAAGAAAAACGAGTTACAGGAATTGCTATCCACCACTAAATAATCATGCAAACATGTTCTGTTTCATTCAAATTCCTTTCATTTCTGGATGAAGATGCTCAAGTTGGCTCAATGTTAGAACTCAACCTATTACTCTTTCTTATGTAGTATATTAAGAGAATGACATTTTCAACTTAACTTAGTCCCTAGCATGCAATCTAGAATGGCGTGTTCATAGATTTAACAAGTAGAAATCATTACGAATGAAAAGAGTTTGACTCATCACAAGGCATCGTAAGTACTAGCGTTGTCTTACTTATCCTAGAAATTGAATCACATGTTAATCGCAAGTAACAAGTACTACTCTTGAACATATGTAGGTCCTTATTTGACAAGGGTAGACACACACATATTCATTGTATTAAAATCCTAAATATGCTTACTAAGTATGCATCCGTAGAAAACACATAAAGAATTCATCAATGAGACAAGTAGTGAAGCAATTTTCATCCTTTCATAAAAGAAATTGAAACGAAATGTCAAAACACATTTGCAATCATATTCGGGGCTTCAAAACAGCCCCTAACTACTAAAAATTTAGTTACACATTATTCTCAAATTAAACCAAAAGAAAGACATGGGTTTGAGAATATAAAACTGAAAGAAGCAAGTCTCCTCTTCTCTCCTTCCTTCCTCAATGTTGTTGTCTTCTTCCTCGTCTAACTTCTTGCTGTCTTGCTTTCTTCCCTCCCATTTTTGTCAGTTGCACCTTTTTTATTTTATTTTCTTTCTTCTCTTTTTTTTTCTCTCACTGCAACCTGCAGCCTTTTTGTTCCTGCTTGCTGCCCTAGTTTCTTCTCCATAACTCACCCCACTAACAGCCATTTAGTGATGACAATAACTTTGCTGCTTGGCGTGCGCACTCTTGAGTTCTTCAGTTTGGGCTAGCAACTATTGTTCTGCCCTTCGCCGTTATTTCGAGGTCCATAACATCACTCAAGCTCTTGGATTCGCCTTGCTTGATGAAATAAGGCAATCTCTATCCAAACGTTGGCTTATCACAAAGAATATATCAAAGGGCATTCATGAATATCAATGAAGTAAAACAAGGAAGATCAAGTTAGATACCTCATAGCGACTCTCATAAAACCGCATCATAAAATCATCAATAGAGGTACAAGTTTTTTTGAAGTCGGTAGGGGCAATAGCAACTCTGAGCAATGCATGGACGTAATTCACATTTTGAATACCACTAACATTCAAAGGTAGTGCAATTTGGCCAATTGAAGGCCAAATCACGAGAGGAGGATGAGATATCCTTTCGAATCTTAATAGGATTGTTGGAAGAAGATCATCATAAGTGAATGGCTCATCTGCGAATAATTGCAGCGGAGGGATAGAAGTTGGCACTAAGGTAATAGAGGGCACAACAACTTCACTCGACACAGATGGAATACTTAGTTAAAGAAACCAAAGAAGAAAAATAGGACTCCGACTCCGAGGAATAGGGCAGCACCATCGGAGGAAACAAGGGGATTTAAGAAGGCTTTTTATCTACCACGGATGTAAGGGTAGAGACACTGGGAGTTTACGACGCAAGAGCACCCTTGCAGAGAGGGATTTCATCTTCCTCTCCAAGACCCACAAAGGGCATGTCTTTAATCATCAATTAAGGCTAAGGAGTTGCAATAATTGGAAGACAAGAAAAGTTCCTAGGATATTTCCACTTCTTTGGGACAAGTGATAAAGTATCCACTAGTTTAAATGAGTGTGGCCTTCTATAGGCATTGCAACATCAACCCAATCCAAATCTTTAGAGGGAATCTAGAATAGTGAAAAGCGTCAATGTCTTTCCCCCAATCATTGAAGCCCTTAGTAGAAAATAACCACTTCTAGTTACGGTAGATAGCCATAATTTGCAGCGCTCGACGAATCAAGTCCGGACGACTCACTCTAATATCAAGCAACTCGTCTTTAAAGCTAGGAACAGTTAGAGGGCTAAATAGAAACTAAACTCTACTAATGTCTCATTCCTATGCTCAATCAGCAACTAGTATGTATTTGAACCAATCTTTGTCATGCCAAGGGATGTCCTGAATATAGGTTTCCTAAGCAAGACTAACTTTGGCCGCAAAATAATACTGGCCATCCGAACTGGACTTAATGCTATGTAGCATCCTAAACTCGGGGATGTCTAACTACAAATCAAATCAAGAATGACCAAGTGGTAACATTCAGGTCCTTAATCAAGAGACTGCTGGAGTATGCAAGGGAGATGAGAGAGATCAAGTAGGATTCAGCCAGAGAAATAGCCGAATAGGGAAGTAAGGAACTTCTAGAACCAAGGATGAATACGGAAGAGAAATTTTGGGAGAATAAGAGGTAGACATAGCCATCTAAATGGTAAAGGGTACCTACGATCTTGATTGGCCTGATGATGAGCCCAAATGCCTAAAGATGATAGGGTTTTCGCTTACAGAGCCCGACAAGTTGGCACCTGAAGTCCAGGATCCTTTAGAACCCATTAATTTAAGGACATTCCAGGCCAATACATATCAGTGGCTTATTGGAGACAGACGATCAGGGAAAATAATTGACCTTTTACATGAGTTCAAGGATTATTTTGCATGCCATTACACTGAAATGCCAGGACTGGATCCAAGCTTGGTGGAGCATAGGATGCCAATAAAGGAGGTTGCAAGCCAATAAAGTAAGCACCAATGAGAATGTCCAAGGAGATCAAAAAGAATATCAAAGAAAAGATTGAGAGATTAGTGAAGGCAGGTTTTATAAGACTTACCAAATATGTAAAATGGTTGGCTAATATTGTACATGCTTTGAAAGTATCGACAAATACAGTATGATGTTGTATGGACTAGTGTTCTAAAAATCACCCTAGACGGCCACTTAGGAGCTGGGCGGCGAAGCCTCACTGCGATTCTAGCCAGAACGGTTACAAAAAACGGAGAATATTAGGCGGCCGCCTTAGCGCTTGCTAGGCGCTCTAGGCGGCAGTCTAGGTAGGTTCTTCAATCTCACCACTACATGCATCTGCTTCATTGATTCCCCGTCTGCAACTCAAACCTACAACTTGCATCTGCAATTTCCAAAAGCATCAAACTTGCTATTCCCTAGTCGTTCATGCAACTCAAACCTGCAACTCGCATCTGCTATTCCTTATTTGTAACCATACTTCACTGAGAATATGATGGATGGGAAGAAGGTGGGTTCTGTAGAGGTAAAGAATGAGAAAAAAGGAAGATGGGAGTAAATTGCAGAGTAGGATAGAGGATAGAAAGAGAAAAAAAAATTATTAAATAAGCTATTAAATAGATAGGGATAAATGAGCAGGTGGTTGAATCCCAGTCTCTCATGATAAAAGCAAAAGTATTTAAAAAAATAAAATAAATAAGGAGCCCAATAATGATTTAAAACTTATAGTCTTAAGAAAATTTCTAAAATTATAGAATATTCCTATAAATACTTATATATTCTTTTATTTTTCATTTTATCTTTTCCAAATACTCTATACAAGTACGTTTTATTGGTAAACATGCACTTATTTATACATTACATAATAAATTTACTTAGAAAAGTACAAATCCACCTAGCCCGCCTAGCTCACCGCCCGATTAGTGCCTAGCGTTGTTTATAACCTTGGTGTGGACTATAAAAAACATAAATGAAGCCACTCCTAATGATGATTACCATATGCCAATAGCTGACATGTCCATTAACATAGTGGAAAAACACAAAGTTTTGTCCTTCATGGATGGAAATGTTGGTTATAATCAAATAACAAATGCACATGAGGATGTACACAAAACAACAATTAGGCGCCCAGGCCATGTAAGGGCTTATGGATATGTGGTGATGCCCTTCGGGCTAAAGAATGATGGTGCCACATATCAAAGGGCAATGAATGTCATCTTTTATGATCTAATTGGGTATAGTATAGAAGTGTTCATCGATGACCTTAGACAAGCTTTGCAGAGGATGAGATTGCAAAAGTTGAAAATGAACCCCAGAAAGTGTGCCTTTGGAGTAAGATTGGGCAACTTTTTGGATTCATGGTAGACCAAAGAGGTGTGGAGGTGGATAAGAACAAAGCCAGAGCCGTCATTGAGACTTCTGACTCACCAAAAAAGTACAATTGCATAGGTTGCTAGGAATGATCAACTTTTTAAGAAGATTTACTGCCAATTTGGTAGGAAGATTCAACCTTTAATTCCTTCATTGAGATTGAAAAGGCAAAAAAAGTTTGAATGGAGAAAGGAGCACCAAGAAACCTTTGACAACATCAAAAGATACTTAGCTTCTACTTATGTGTTAACGTGATGCGAAAATTAACTTAACACACAAATTAACCCTCTTTTGACAATTGTAGCATATAAATAAGTAGGGATCATTCTAAACCGGGGATTAGGAGGGATTGCTAAATCACTTGGAAACTGACTCAAAAACGTAAAACAAAGGTTAAAACACTAAACTAGACTCAAAGAATGCAAAGCTAAACAATAAAAACACTAAAACAAACCCAAAGACTCAAAACAGCCCCAAAACACTCAAAACTGCCTTAAAAACACTTTCTGGGCAGTTTTGAGCACTTTCACTAATTTGGACGAATTTGGGTAACAACTTGAATCAAAACACTCAAAAACACAATCTAAAACATATTCTAACTAATTAGACACTCTAAGATACTTGGGGATTTGGTTTTTGACGAAAATCAAACAAACAAAACAAATATGTAAAATAGGCAGATTCTGACGAAATTGGTGAAATTAAGTGGATGGTGAGATGGCTAGGAGGTTTTTTTCTCCACACATGGCATACTTGCATACAAAATAATCTCCAGTTGCTTATTCGATGAATTTATGAACCTCAACACCCCAAGTTAATTAGGTACGCTTAAATTAACTCTCAGATTTCCCTTAGGTCATTGAATTGAATGGAATTAGCGCATTGCAATCAAATTATTCCTTAAAAGTTTTCTATATGAAAGCGCATGATAGAAAGACAATCAAAGATCATTAGGTTCTATGGAAATCATAGGTGTTGACGAGGCATTCGTAACTATGAAAGCGCATGATACTTATACCAAGAATTTACTTAACATAATTGCGACCAACAATCTTAACTACTCATGGATGTGAGTTCCCAACGATTAGGTGAAGTTCCCTCATACCCTAGCATCATGTTTATGCATGCAAATCAAGCGTGCACTCTCAATTCATATACATAAGCAAGTTTTAATTAAAATAGATAAGTAAATTGAATTCATCATTCATGAAATCACAACTGAAAGTAATCAAATCATCATGCAAATATAACCATGGTTTTGAAATTCCCCCCTAGCCAAAGGGGGGATTAGTTCCTCATGCTTGCACAACAAAAAGTATTGAATTTAAACATGGAAATCATAAGAAAGAATACACCTAAATGCTCAGCAATTCCAAGATGGATTCGATGCACAGATTGGCTCCTCTTCCTCCTCCTTGCTGCGGCACAAAGTTAGGGTGATGGAATTGGTGGTTTTGGATGGTGTTTTCTTGTTTGGAGGGATGGAGAATGGTTGATTATGGTGGGGAAGGGTGCGGCAGAGGTGTATGGATGTGGAGGAAGGTCTATGGAGGTCAAGAATGGAGAATGGAGGTGCGGCACAAGGGTTTCTGAATAGCATAAGGGGGTGGTACGAATTTGTGGCTGAAAATATGTTTATATAGTCCTAGGGTTTATTAGATAAGGGTTTACTTAGCTGATTTGGTGGATTAGGGCCCTAGAATTCGGCCATGGTGATTCAAATCCACTTAGGAGAAGGTTTTGGCCCACATAGTTCTATAAACTGATTTGTATACCCAAATCCACAAGGATTAGGCCTTGGAATTCAGAATCCCAAAGGGATTGGGCCTAGGAAGGTGCGGCTGATTTAGGGGAGAGGGTAGCTTGCCTTGCAAGGCAAGGTAAAGCCTTCTAGAAAGGTTTGGGCGCCACTTTTCTAGGGTTTCTAGAAAGAATAGGTTTTGTGGCAGATTTGGGCCTTCTAGACTAGGATGCTTCTAGAAATAGGTTCTAGAATGATCCATTTAGGTCCCCATGCAATTAGGAGTAAGACATGATAAGGTTTGGATAGGATAAGATGAGATAAGGTTTGGATAATGTTTTGGATAATTGGATAATGTTGGATAAGGTTGGATAAGGTTTTGGATAATGTTTCCTATTTTCTTGCACTTTCCTTATCCACTTTGTCCTTAGCTTAGTTCCTTCCTCTTCTTATCACATTTCCAACTTCTTGAAGTCCAAATTCGTCCATCCATGTTAGCCCACATACAAGCTCACCACCTAGTGCCCAAAATAGCTCCAAAATGCACCAAAATGCACTTTCTTGATACTTTAACCCATAGGACCTACAAACACACGAAATTGAGTTGTAATACGACATTAACTAAGAAATAATAGCACAAATGCACTAGAATAAGGTAGTTAAGTCGCCTAAATATGCTCCTATCAAATTCCCCCACACTTATCTTTTGCTAGTCCTCGAGCAAAACAAATAAACAAAAGAAACAAAACATAACTCTAAACCTTCCAACGTTGCCTCAGGGATTTCCAATGAAACATAACATGTTAAAGATCACTACTCACATAGATTTAAGCAATCCTTACCCTCGAGCATACGTAATCATAGTCATCATTCACTAGCTCGCATTTAATCAATTAAAACAACATTTTGAATGTAGTAACATGCCTTAGAGAATTCCCTCAATTCCTTACTAGGTGTACTCTCAATTTTCACACAGATTTTCTAACTACACTCCCTACACTAGGTATACGTGAGAAGATTGATGTAAACATGTAGACGAACACTCACATATGTTAGAACAAGAAAAGCATTTTCTGGAATTATTAACATGTATGTATATGATCTCATGAATGGAATGCTACTACCTAGATACGAGAACCAGGGATACCATATGCTCCAAACCCACTTTAAACTCCACATATTGAAACACATAACAATCAAGATAGAAGTCAAAGGGTTGTAACGAGGCTAGGGTATTGGCTAACAACGAAAGGTAAAGGATAACAAACATTCTTAAAGCAATAGTGAGCAAAGTATTGAATTAGGCACTTAGAATTCCCTTTAGAACGCGGAAGTCAACTTTGATCACCCAAAGGGGGAAGTCACACAAAAATTAGGGCCATATTCAACTTTTTGGACCCTTTCTTCAACAATCTCACTTGTGAGTTCATTCTCACTTATTTTCATTCCTTTTCTTTCTTTTCTTCTTCTTTTTCTTCTTTTTCACAAATTTTTTTTTTCTTTTTCTTGTGCCCCTTTTAAGACTTTGGCACACCCACACTCACAAAATCCCTTCCCCCACACTTGTTTTCTGCACAAATGTCACTCAATAGGAATTCCTTCTAAGTTATGCTCCACTATACTTTAAGAACAAAGGTATGGAAAGTCCTATTCTAGGCTAGGTAAGGATGATGTGGTTAACAAGAAAATAGGCTAAATAAGGCTCAAAGGGGTTTAAACCTACAATACAAGTGACAAGGGTGGATTCGGCTGTTTGGCTATGGTGGTGACTACTACACAACTTCATCTTGTTATTTGTTATGCTAATCAATTTCATGCTTTGAATGAAACGGGTATGAGTTCTAGTATTTGGAACTATAGTGATGAAACGCATTCTAAGTAGCAACCAAGGAAAGAATAATGAGATCATGCAACGACTTTAGAAAACAAGAATGCACAGATTAATAACTCTCCAAATAAACGTTTAGGCTCAAGTCTCTCAGGGATGTAGCGTTTGTTTGAGTTCCTTCCTTCAAGCATGTTACAAAAACTGATTTTATCCTTTGTGATTACATGTGAATTCGTAAACTATAACTACAACCAAGCATAAACCAAAGAGCAAATCACACGTCCATCATTGTTTGTAACTCTCTTTAACAGTCATGCATTAAAAACCAAATCCTCATCATTGTGTTGGAAGGTACCCTAAGACACAAACAAACACACAAAAACAACTCTTTTTGGCTTTTTCAAAACACTTTTTTCAAATTTTCGGATTTTTACTTCAACACACACCAAAACAGCTTAAAATGCACTAAAAACACTTAAAAACAGTGAGAAACAACATTAGAAGTGATAGGTGATAGAATCCCACGAATTTTGCATAAAAACACTTGTTTACCCCCCCACACTTAAATCAAACATTGTCCTCAATGTTTCACACAAAGACTCACATAAAAGCAAACAAATAACAAGCAACTACGCACGATAAAATAAATAGCAAGGAGAAGGGTTTAGAAACGCAAATCTGGGTTTGGAGTGGAAGTTCCATCTTCTCCTTGTCAAATACATGGGTTGCCTCCCAAGAAGCGCTTGCTTTAACGTCTTCCAGCCGGACGAATACGCCGAGTTAAGCTTCACTAGTAGTACCCACGGCATGGAGGGATCTGTCCTCCACGGCATGCTTCCCAAAGTGTTCGTAGCATGGCTCAATGAATGGGAGGGGATAGTGATCCTCCCGGATTGTGGTGTTTTGGTTCCTAAAGTCCATGTAAATGCTCCCACCACCTTGAAATCGATTAGGTATCTGCACCAAAGAAGGTAACACCGTATTAGTTGACATGGGAATTGGAATTGGGGTTGGAGACTTACACACATATTGTGATGGAGGCTCAAAAGTGGCAGCCATATCAACAAAGTCACTATGGCTACTCTCGGCCAGATTGGATGGTTTTAGGGCAACCACTCCAATTCCCTCTTCAATGGTGGTTCTTGATGCATCCTTCTTGATAGGTGTGGATTGTTCCTGCCCTATATCCTTATGCACATCAATGGAAAAACAAGAACGAACATCATTAGGCTTCTTAATAGAGTCATAAACATTGAATTTAATTATATCACCACCAAACTCCATTGTTAATACTCCTTTGGCCACATCAATCTTCGTTTGAGCTGTTTTCATGAATGGTCTTCCAAGTAGGAGTGGCAAGGGTGGAGAATGAACCGAGTCTTCCATTTCAAGTACATAAAAATCAGCCGGAAAGATTAAATCATTAACCTGCACTAAAACATCTTCCAAAACACCCTTTGGATAGGCATTAGATCTATCGGCCAATTGAATAACCACACCATCATTTTTTAACTCACCTAGGTTCATAGATGCATAAATTGAGTAAGGCATAACATTAATAGATGCACCTAAGTCTAGCATGGCATGTTCAAAACGATTATTGCCAATAACACAAGGAATTGTAAAACTACCCGGATCTTTGCATTTAGGGGGCAATTTACGTTGCAAGATGGCTGAGACATTTTCACTTACCTTTACAACCTCTTTGTTCGAAATTTTCTTCCTAGTAGTGCAAAGTTCTTTTAAAAACTTAGCATACCTTGGAACTTGCTTAATTGCATCCAAAAGTGGTATATTGACTTGTACTTTCCTAAATGTCTCCAAGATGTCCTTTTCCGCTTCCTCCTTCTTTGTTTGCATGAATCTACGAGGAAAGGGTGCATTTGGAGGAATAACATTAGAAATAACCGAATTTGGAACATCCTTACCCTTCGAAGCCGAGTGGTGTACTTTGGGTGGCTGCGGCATGGTGTCTCCCATCCTTGCCGTGGCTTGCTCATGCTCCCCCTCTTCAAATTGCAACTTTTCGTCCTCCATTGGGGCTGAATTAGAGGGTTGTGAAGCCGTTCCAACTTGTTTTCCACTTCGCAACATGATTGCTTTCGCAGATTCGAATCCTCCTTTCGGGTTGACCACTGTTGAGCTAGGCAACCTTCCTTGCTCACGAAATTGCCCCATGAATTCGGCAATCTGTCCCACTTGCTTCTCCAAGTTGTCCACCCTCTTGTCTTGGATTTGCCTCTCTTTGTTTTGAGTTTGGACTTCCTGCGTCAAAGTAGTAAGTAATTGAAAAATCTTATCATTTTCACTTGAATTACCTACATTGCTTTGGCCAGGTTGTGCTTGGGCTTGTGGTGGTGCCAACGGCTTTTGATAGAAACCCGGGGGTTGTTGCCTAAATCCGCTTTGTTGTTGACCTTGTTGGGGGTCTCGCCATTTGAAATTCGGATGATCACGCCAACCGGGATTGTAAGTATTAGAGAACGGATCACCACGTGATTGGTATTGGTTGCCATATCCCACGGCATTGAGTGTCTCCCACCCTCCATTCTCGATTAATTGTGGGCACTTGTCTGTAGGGTGTTCTTGCATGGAGCATACGCCACAAGAAGCTACGGTTTTGACTTTTGGACCTTCCACCACCTGAGAAAGCAACGTAGTAAGGTTAGCCATTTGATTTTGAAGTTCGGTTATGGCACTTACCTCATTGACTTGGTGTTGCCGTGGGGTACTCCTCTGTCCAACGCCTTCGTATTGTTGAGCGTTCAATGCTCGATTAGCAATCAAGGACTTTGCAGCCGTGGGGGTCTTGTCCACCAATGCTCCTCCCGCTGAGGCATCTAGCATTTGACGTTCAATAGGTAGAAGTCCCTCGTAAAAGTATTGTAGAAGTAGTTCCTCCTTCATTTGATGCTGTGGACATGAAGCAACAAGAGATTTAAAACGTTCATAATAAGTAGGAAAGGATTTACCTTCATCTTGTTGAATTCCACTTATCCTTTTTCTTAGGAGGATGACTCGAGAAGTTGGGAAAAACTTCTCCAAGTAAGCTCGTTTCATGCTCTCCCATGATGTGACCGTTCCGGGAGCCAACTCGTACAACCAATCTTTCGCTTTCTCTTGGAGAGAAAAGGGAAAGGCCTTCATCTTCAAGATGCTCTCATCCACGTTCACCGGAGTCATGCTTGAGCAAACGACTTCAAACTCCTTCAAGTGCTTGTTCGGATCTTCCATGGACAGCCCATGGTACTTCGGAATGTGATGTAACAGGCTTGACTTCAATTCGAACTCGGCAGTCTTGTCTTGAGCCGCCCTTGGGTATTGGATGCACAAGGGTGCGGCATTGGCCAATCCCGAAGCGGAAAGCTCCTTGATTGTTCGGTTGTCCGCTGCCATGTCTTCCACTTCCTCTTCAAATTCAGAAACGGACTCGGAACTTGCACTTGATTCACTAGGTTCCGGGTTCTTCCTCTTACGTCTCAACTCACGCTCAAAATCGTCGTCAAAGTTTAAAATATGTTCGTGAACCGGATTAGTACTCCGAGTCATAAACAAGTACCTAAAACAAGAAACAAAATAACATAAGAATCTGATCTAATAAGAAAAACGAAAATAACAATCCAAGGGATTAGCAAAGTTGCTAATCCCCGGCAACGGCGCCAAAATTTGATGCGAAAATTAACTTAACACACAAATTAACCCTCTTTTGACAATTGTAGCATATAAATAAGTAGGGATCGTTCTAAACCGGGGATTAGGAGGGATTGCTAAATCACTTGGAAACTGACTCAAAAACGTAAAACAAAGGTTAAAACACTAAACTAGACTCAAAGAATGCAAAGCTAAACAATAAAAACACTAAAACAAACCCAAAGACTCAAAACTGCCCCAAAACACTCAAAACTGCCTTAAAAACACTTTCTGGGCAGTTTTGAGCACTTTCACTAATTTGGACGAATTTGGGTAACAACTTGAATCAAAACACTCAAAAACACAATCTAAAACATATTCTAACTAATTAGACACTCTAAGACACTTGGGGATTTGGTTTTTGACGAAAATCAAACAAACAAAACAAATATGTAAAATAGGCAGATTCTGACGAAATTGGTGAAATTAAGTGGATGGTGAGATGGCTAGGAGGTTTTTTTCTCCACACATGGCATACTTGCATACAAAATAATCTCCAGTTGCTTATTCGATGAATTTATGAACCTCAACACCCCAAGTTAATTAGGTACGCTTAAATTAACTCTCAGATTTCCCTTAGGTCATTGAATTGAATGGAATTAGCGCATTGCAATCAAATTATTCCTTAAAAGTTTTCTATATGAAAGCGCATGATAGAAAGACAATCAAAGATCATTAGGTTCTATGGAAATCATAGGTGTTGACGAGGCATTCGTAACTATGAAAGCGCATGATACTTATACCAAGAATTTACTTAACATAATTGCGACCAACAATCTTAACTACTCATAGATGTGAGTTCCCAACGATTAGGTGAAGTTCCCTCATACCCTAGCATCATGTTTATGCATGCAAATCAAGCGTGCACTCTCAATTCATATACATAAGCAAGTTTTAATTAAAATAGATAAGTAAATTGAATTCATCATTCATGAAATCACAACTGAAAGTAATCAAATCATCATGCAAATATAACCATGGTTTCGAAATTCCCCCCTAGCCAAAGGGGGGATTAGTTCCTCATGCTTGCACAACAAAAAGTATTGAATTTAAACATGGAAATCATAAGAAAGAATACACCTAAATGCTCAGCAATTCCAAGATGGATTCGATGCACAGATTGGCTCCTCTTCCTCCTCCTTGCTGCGGCACAAAGTTAGGGTGATGGAATTGGTGGTTTTGGATGGTGTTTTCTTGTTTGGAGGGATGGAGAATGGTTGATTATGGTGGGGAAGGGTGCGGCAGAGGTGTATGGATGTGGAGGAAGGTCTATGGAGGTCAAGAATGGAGAATGGAGGTGCGGCACAAGGGTTTCTGAATAGCATAAGGGGGTGGTACGAATTTGTGGCTGAAAATATGTTTATATAGTCCTAGGGTTTATTAGATAAGGGTTTACTTAGCTGATTTGGTGGATTAGGGCCCTAGAATTCGGCCATGGTGATTCAAATCCACTTAGGAGAAGGTTTTGGCCCACATAGTTCTATAAACTGATTTGTATACCCAAATCCACAAGGATTAGGCCTTGGAATTCAGAATCCCAAAGGGATTGGGCCTAGGAAGGTGCGGCTGATTTAGGGGAGAGGGTAGCTTGCCTTGCAAGGCAAGGTAAAGCCTTCTAGAAAGGTTTGGGCGCCACTTTTCTAGGGTTTCTAGAAAGAATAGGTTTTGTGGCAGATTTGGGCCTTCTAGACTAGGATGCTTCTAGAAATAGGTTCTAGAATGATCCATTTAGGTCCCCATGCAATTAGGAGTAAGACATGATAAGGTTTGGATAGGATAAGATGAGATAAGGTTTGGATAATGTTTTGGATAATTGGATAATGTTGGATAAGGTTGGATAAGGTTTTGGATAATGTTTCCTATTTTCTTGCACTTTCCTTATCCACTTTGTCCTTAGCTTAGTTCCTTCCTCTTCTTATCACATTTCCAACTTCTTGAAGTCCAAATTCGTCCATCCATGTTAGCCCACATACAAGCTCACCACCTAGTGTCCAAAATAGCTCCAAAATGCACCAAAATGCACTTTCTTGATACTTTAACCCATAGGACCTACAAACACACGAAATTGAGTTGTAATACGACATTAACTAAGAAATAATAGCACAAATGCACTAGAATAAGGTAGTTAAGTCGCCTAAATATGCTCCTATCATAACGCCCCTTAAGAGAGGTAAACGAAGTTGTACATTTCTGTTGTTGAGAGATTTATAGGGAGCTTGTTGGCTCAAGACAATGAAAATAGGAAAGAGTATCTACTATCTTAATTAGATATTGACCGATGTGAAGACAAGGTACACTCTGATTGAGAAGTTGTGCTTAACTTTATTCTTCATTATAACAAAGTTGAGGCACTACATGCTTCCATCCATTATCCATATTATCACCAAAACAGATGTAATCAAATACATGCTCTCGAAGCCTGCTATCAGGAAGTACTCCGAATCGACACCAGCCTATAGAAGCACGCCAAATCGACGCCAGACTATATAGCACAAGTACTCAAAGAAGATGTATGTCTTAATCATAAATGTAGTTCGGCCGTTGAAATGCCGAACTCTAAATCCCACTTGTGAGTATCCAATTATAAAACAACTCGATGTTCAATGTGCCGAATATAGTAACCTGTAACACCTCACTTCGCTGAGAAGGTTAATGAGGTGACCTCTACCAATAAGGATTCGAAAATCCTCTTCGACCAAGACTTGGATGGATAACTAGTCAGCCTCGACGCAATGCTATTTATCCAAACTGAAAGTGCTCCACGGTCGATTGATTCTACGGCAACAGTGCTCTTTATCCAAACTGAAGGTGTGTTGGTGGAAAAAGAAAATTAAAAATCTCAAGATGTTTGAGAGGTTTACGCAGGGTAATTTGTGTGTTGAATTGGAGGGGCTTTCAATGATGCACACCTCTTCTATTTATAGTATCAAACCTTCCCACAGCTGAGCTAGAAGCATATTCAAATTAGGATTCCTTAACCTAACCTGACCAGGACTTAGCCTATCCTATTGCAAATAGGACTTTGAACCCGCATTCCTGATGGACTAGATTCATTCCGAGTCCTGGCATGTTTTCAACTCCTTATCACACTAGGTCTCGATTACTCCCTTATATGCGTCAATCTGTCCTACCATAAGACTCGACCAACCCTGACTAGGAGGCCTACAACCACTGGACTTCCCATAGTATTTTTGGAAGAGTTTCGAACTAAACATAAACCTAAGCTCGGCCCAATAACATTATTTTGGACCCAAACAGAAAGATAATAAAATCTCATATTTCCATCAACTGGTTTAGAAATGGCTTTGAGGAAACCATCGGATATGTCGAGATCGACTTGAAAATTGGGCCTATCAGGTCTTTCACTAAGTTATATATGATCGACATCAACATAGCCTACCATGCTCTGCTCGAAATACTATGGATAAATAAGCACAGACTCATGGTGTCCATCTATCACCAATTTGTTAAGGCAAAGACTAGCATGAGGTCTATTCGCATCCTGGGAAATCAAATGTCGTTCAACCAGAATGGGGTTCTTTGCTCGATGCCGAGTTCCATAATGATTTCTCAAGCGCTAGAAGTGGGATATAACAAGCTTCAGGGATACCTCTACCTCTATGGGAAGAGGTATGGGATCTCAGTGACCCATAATTGATAGCCGCTATGTAAAAAGGAAAGAAGATGCAGCTATAAATCAACGTCATTGCCTACACTCAATACTCCAAGGTCGTGTTGTTTAATAGGCAAGTAGCTTACCGTTTATGGCGGGTTGAGGGCCCAACCACATCATCTGGGAAAGTCCCGAGTGTGGAGGTACTGCACGCCAAGTAAGCAAAGCCCTTAGGAAAATTGAAGACATTCATACGCCTGCTGCCGAGGATGGATCCCTACAAAAGATTATGCATGTGTCAAAATGCACTTATGATGGGTTTATTGCAGTGGCAAAAAAGATGGAAGATTTAAACCTAAGTGATGATCATTAGTGTTTACTTGACTGTCAAGGAAAGGAATAAGTTAGTCAGCTACTGAAGAAGTTCAAATATGTCTTCCCTGGAGCTATGAAGAGATGCTAGGCCTTGATCCAAATTTTGTATGCCACACGTTAAACATTCAGCCAAGGATCATGCCTATGGTGCAGCAAATGAGGAATCTTTGCCCGAAAAATTGAAGCAAAAATTAACATCGAGGTAAAGAAGCTCTTGGATGTAGGTTTCATCAAGCTTATGAAGCATCCTCTTTGGCTAGCCGACATTGTCCCTGTGAAGAAAAAGAACACCATCCAAATACGGATATGCATTAAATATCAAGATCTAAATGCAGCATACCTAAATTATGAGTTCCCACTGCCTAACATGGACATTATGATCAATTCAACCTCAAGGCAAATCCTGATATCATTTATGGATGGCTTCAGTGGGTATAACCATATCAAGATGTCTACCAAAGATGCTGAGAAGATAGTTTTTGGCACGATATTCGGAAACTTCTATTACACGATCATGCCTTTCGGACTCAAGAACACCGGTGCCACCTACCAACGAGCAATGACGGCAATATTTCATGACATGATAGGTAAGGAAGTAGAAGATTATGTGGATGATCTTGTTGTGAAATCCAAGACTAGGGAGGGGCACTATGAAGTACTAAGGAAAGTATTGAAGATATATCGATCATACGGGTTGAAGATTGATAGGAGCATATTCATGCGACTTAAATGGCTTGTTCTCGTGCATTTACGTTATGTTTCTCTAGTTATTTTAGTCCTTTATGCTTCTTTTGTGTGTTTTCAGGTTCTAAGGGCAAGGTATGCAAAAGGATGCCTTTTGGAGCCTTTTGGAGCAAATTAGAGATTAGAATGGATATCATATGCTTGGAGCCAAGAGGATGGACGAAATTAAAGACTTGAAGTAGGAAAGTTAAATCCTAAAAGACCTCATGTTTAAGCATCATTGAAGACTCCTACGCATTTTAGAACACAAAAACAACATTCCTTGCAACCTTAGGACATTGTCGTGTGTTTCCTTGTGTCTCCCTTCCTTGCCATGCAAGGAAGGGCTTTGTTCCCTATTTTAAACACTTAAAGCATTCACTTATCATATCATTCACTTATCATATCATTCACTTATCATATCATTCACTTATCAAACCATTCACTTATCACTTCCATTCACTTATCACTTATCACTTCCATTCACTTATCACTCACCACATATCATTCATTTATCACTTAACATATCATTCATTTATCACTTAATACATCATTCACTTATCACTTATCATACTCATAATCATCTACACATTTCAACCATTTAAACATATGCATTTCAACTCACATGCATCATCATCATGCAACCAACCTTGCCACATGCTTTCCAAGTTTTCCCCCTTCATCATTAAGCCACATTCACTCCCATTTCTCTCCCCTTAACAGCCCTAAACCGTGCATAATTAAAGGACACCATTCAACACACACATGCACCAAAAGACAACATTGGCATGCATCACATGCATTTCCAACACTTCCCCCTTTGTGCCGTGCCTTCCCTTCCACTTTCCAACCACATTCTTTCAATTCCCACTTCATCATTACACCACCTAAGCCACATGCACTCCCATTCTTTAATTCAGCCACTTAATCATTCAACCACAAAACAATCACACAACACACCAACACACATGCATCCTGAAATTCTTTGCCGTGCAATCACATGCATTTCCCTTGACATTTTCAGCCATCACACTTCATCATTACACCACCATTCACTCTTTAACCCACACACACTTCACACAAACAACATTCACATGCATTCACATGCATTTCCAACACAAAACACACTCAAAACCGTGGCCACCTTTGCATTTCAGCATTCCCATTTGCATTTTCAGATTTCCAGCTTTCCAACCTAGCCACATTCACATGCATTCACTCATAATCATTCACCAAACTTGCAGCCACATTTCCACCCACCTCCTAGCTGTCATGTTCCCTCCATTACTCCTATAAATACCCTTGCATTCATTCATTCAAGATCATCTCATTTCATACACAACACACCACCAAACTTCCTTTGCCGTGGCTTCCCATCTCTCCCTTATAATCCAAACACCATTCCTCATCCATTTCCATAATCCCCCAAACCTCACCTTAGACCTTGTGCTACAACAACGAGGAAGATAAGAGGGCCTAAACGTTCATACAATTCAAGTTTGAGTTGTTGGAATGTTTAGGTGTTTCTTTGATTTCAAAGTTTAAATTCAATTCTCTTTGTTTTGTACGTATGAGGAATGGAAGAGAAGAGTGCCTAAACGTTCATACAATTCAAGTTTGAGTTGTTGGAATGTTTAGGTGTTTCTTTGATTTCAAAGTTATGAGGATCTAATCCCCCTTTAGCTAGGGGGTGATTCGAAACTATGTTTATGTTTGCAATATGAATTGATTAACTTTCGTTGGAATTTCATAAGTTGTGGATTCAATTTGTTTAACCGTTTGATTGATAACTTATTTATGAATGTTTATTAAGAATGCGCGCTTAATTTTCATGCATGAATATGACGCTAGAATATAAGTGAGTTTCACCTAATCGTTATGAACTTATATTCACAAGTGGTGGAGGTTGCTTATAAACAATCGCGTTAAATGAATTCTTGGCAAGAGTTTCATGCTCATCATAGTAACGAATGCCTCGTCAACACTTATAGTTTTCATAATGCTTAATGATCTTTGATTGTATCTTTATTGTGCTGTTCACGTAAAGGACTTTTGGAGAATGTTGTGAATTGCATTGCGCAAACCCATCCAATTCATTAACTTAAGGAAAACTTGACGGTTAATTTAAGCGGACCTAATTAACCCGGGGCGTTGAGTTTCATAATTTATCGAAAGACCAACTGAGAATCAATCTTGTATGCAAGTGTAACATGTGTGGAGAAGAACCCCTTGGCTATTCCATCATCCATATTTTCATCACGTTCATATTTACGTTTTGCCTTTAATTACAATTTGTGCATTTTAGTTAATTTTCGTCAAATCAAACCCCCCCCCCCTTTACTTTCTTGTTCTTTAATGCTTAGAATTTGTTTAGTTTATGTTTTAAAGTATTTTTGAATTCTTTGAGTCTAGTACAGTGTTTTAGATTGTGTTTTTACGTTTTTGAGTCAAATCTAAAACACTATACTAGACTCAAAGAATTCAAAAATACTTTAAAACATAAACTAAACAAATTCTAAGCATTAAAGAACAAGAAAGTAAAGGGGGGGTTTGATTTGACGAAAATTAACTAAAATGCACAAATTGTAATTAAAGGCAAAACGTAAATATGAACGTGATGAAAATATGGATGATGGAATAGCCAAGGGGTTCTTCTCCACACATGTTACACTTGCATACAAGATTGATTCTCAGTTGGTCTTTCGATAAATTATGAAACTCAACGCCCCGGGTTAATTAGGTCCGCTTAAATTAACCGTCAAGTTTTCCTTAAGTTAATGAATTGGATGGGTTTGCGCAACGCAATTCACAACATTCTCCAAAAGTCCTTTACGTGAATAGCACAATAAAGATACAATCAAAGATCATTAAGCATTATGAAAACTATAAGTGTTGACGAGGCATTCGTTACTATGATGAGCATGAAACTCTTGCCAAGAATTCATTTAACGCGATTGTTTATAAGCAACCTCCACCACTTGTGAATATAAGTTCATAACGATTAGGTGAAACTCACTTATATTCTAGCGTCATATTCATGCATGAAAATTAAGCGCGCATTCTTAATAAACATTCATAAATAAGTTATCAATCAAACGGTTAAACAAATTGAATCCACAACTTATGAAATTCCAACGAAAGTTAATCAATTCATATTGCAAACATAAACATAGTTTCGAATCACCCCCTAGCTAAAGGGGGATTAGTTCCTCATAACTTTGAAATCAAAGAAACAACTAAACATTCCAACAACTCAAACTTGAATTGTATGAACGTTTAGGCACTCTTCTCTTCCATTCCTCATACGTACAAAACAAAGAGAATTGAATTTAAACTTTGAAATCAAAGAAACACCTAAACATTCCAACAACTCAAACTTGAATTGTATGAACGTTTAGGCACTCTTCTCTTCCATTCCTCATACGTACAAAACAAAGAGAATTGAATTTAAACTTTGAAATCAAAGAAACACCTAAACATTCCAACAACTCAAACTTGAATTGTATCACCGTTTAGGCCCTCTTATCTTCCTCGTTGTTGTAGCACAAGGTCTAAGGTGAGGTTTGGGGGATTATGGAAATGGATGAGGAATGGTGTTTGGATTATAAGGGAGAGATGGGAAGCCACGGCAAAGGAAGTTTGGTGGTGTGTTGTGTATGAAATGAGATGATCTTGAATGAATGAATGCAAGGGTATTTATAGGAGTAATGGAGGGAACATGACAGCTAGGAGGTGGGTGGAAATGTGGCTGCAAGTTTGGTGAATGATTATGAGTGAATGCATGTGAATGTGGCTAGGTTGGAAAGCTGGAAATCTGAAAATGCAAATGGGAATGCTGAAATGCAAAGGTGGCCACGGTTTTGAGTGTGTTTTGTGTTGGAAATGCATGTGAATGCATGTGAATGTTGTTTGTGTGAAGTGTGTGTGGGTTAAAGAGTGAATGGTGGTGTAATGATGAAGTGTGATGGCTGAAAATGTCAAGGGAAATGCATGTGATTGCACGGCAAAGAATTTCAGGATGCATGTGTGTTGGTGTGTTGTGTGATTGTTTTGTGGTTGAATGATTAAGTGGCTGAATTAAAGAATGGGAGTGCATGTGGCTTAGGTGGTGTAATGATGAAGTGGGAATTGAAAGAATGTGGTTGGAAAGTGGAAGGGAAGGCACGACACAAAGGGGGAAGTGTTGGAAATGCATGTGATGCATGCCAATGTTGTCTTTTGGTGCATGTGTGTGTTGAATGGTGTCCTTTAATTATGCACGGTTTAGGGCTGTTAAGGGGAGAGAAATGGGAGTGAATGTGGCTTAATGATGAAGGGGGAAAGCTTGGAAAGCATGTGGCAAGGTTGGTTGCATGATGATGATGCATGTGAGTTGAAATGCATATGTTTAAATGGTTGAAATGTGTAGATGATTATGAGTATGATAAGTGATAAGTGAATGATGTATTAAGTGATAAATGAATGATATGTTAAGTGATAAATGAATGATATGTGGTGAGTGATAAGTGAATGGAAGTGATAAGTGATAAGTGAATGGAAGTGATAAGTGAATGGTTTGATAAGTGAATGATATGATAAGTGAATGCTTATAATAAGTGAATGATATGATAAGTGAATGATATGATAAGTGAATGCTTTAAGTGTTTAAAATAGGGAACAAAGCCCTTCCTTGCATGGCAAGGAAGGAAGACACAAGGAAACACACGACAATGTCCTAAGGTTGCAAGGAATGTTGTTTTTGTGTTCTAAAATGCGTAGGAGTCTTCAATGATGCTTAAACATGAGGTCTTTTAGGATTTAACTTTCCTACTTCAAGTCTTTAATTTCGTCCATCCTCTTGGCTCCAAGCATATGATATCCATTCCAATCTCTAATTTGCTCCAAAAGGCTCCAAAAGGCATCCTTTTGCATACCTTGCCCTTAGAACCTGAAAACACACAAAAGAAGCATAAAGGACTAAAATAACTAGAGAAACATAACGTAAATGCACGAGAACAAGCCATTTAAGTCGCATGAATATGCTCCTATCAAAGATGAACCCCAACAAGTGTGCCTTCGACGTTTCCTCCGATAAGTTCCTAGACTTCTTAATGCATCAGCGCTGCATGGATGTAGATCTAACCAAGGTGCACACCATTAGAGCCCTCATGCCACCAATAAATGCAAAAGAACTGAAAAGCTTCATGGGGAATCTATCATTCATTTGCCATTTCATCCTAGGATTGGCAGCAACAATAGAAGCCTTCGCCCTACTGCTTAGGAAAGAGAAAAAGTTTGTGTGGACCAAGGAAGACACTAAAGACTATCAGCAAGTTCAGCAACTAGTCACCAATGTCCCCACCATGAAGGCACCAATCTTGAAATTCCCACTCAAGCTCTACCTAGTTACAACAAGTACTACCGTGAGAGCCTTGCTTGTGCAGGACAATCTGGATAGGGATGAAACACCAATATACTACGTTAGCAGACAATTGAAAATGGCAGAAACTCGTTATTAGAAGACAGAATGCCTCTGCCTAGCACTTGTCTATGCATCACAACAATTACGCCACTATTTCCTAGCCCACAAATTGCATCTAATGGTAAAGTATTATCTCGTAAGGTACTTGCTTACTAGACTTGTATTATTTGGTTGTTTGATTCGTTGATTACCCCAATTTTTCGAGTTCGATATTATATGTATAAAGCCAAAGGTTATCAAAGGTTAAGTTATGATAGACATGTTAGCATTGTTCCTTGAGGAAAAAAAGACCACCATTTCCAAGGAAGTTATTGGTGCACTACCAGAGATGGTTGTCATCATAGTGGAAGATGAGTCATAGGTCATGCATTTCAAAGGTTCTTCCACGACCACCAAAGAAGAAGCTGGAATTGTACTTGTCAATCTAAAAGCTCAAGCTACTGCCCTATCCTTCAAGCTAAATTTGCCCTATCCTTCAAGCCACGACCACCAAAGAAGAAGCTGAATATGAGGCTTTCGTCATGGGCCTTTCCACGACCAAGGAAATGGGTGCAAGAAGGATGTGAGTCATGGAAGACTCAATCTTTGTCCTGAGCCAGGTCTAGGGAAGCTTCACGGTAAAGAATATAACCTTGACACCATACCGCATTATGGTAGGGAAACTCATGGCAAGCTTTGAGCAAATTCTGTTAGAACACATTCCTGGCACAACCAATAGATATACAGATGCCTTAGCTATACTAGGCTCCAAATTCATCTTCGTCAAGGAACATCCCAATATTGCTATATTCAGAAGAAAGGCCCTAGTCATCGACGTAGCCTTCCCAGAGAAAACGTCAAAGGACGATGACTGGAAGAAAGCCATCAAGAAGGAACTTTCCAAGCCAAGCGGAGAGCTCAGCATCAAGCACCTAAAGGAATACAACAATGTTACTTGGACACTTTAGAAATGCTTATCTGAAGAGTTCTAACTCGATGTCTTGGGCCAACGAAAGTGCAGAGACAATTGCAGGAGATTCACAAAGCCACATGCGGAGTCAATCAAATTTTGGCTACAAAATAAATTATTGGCCAGAGATGAAAGAATAAACCATATGCACCCGAGCCGAATGTCTAAGATGCAACAAAACATTTTCTCCAGGGAAACATTTACAATTTCCACCACAGATGATTAGAGATCCCCATACCTCACATTTTTCATTGACAGAGGCTTGCTAAGTAATGTTCAAGACGCATGCAAACTCAAAAGAATAGCCAAGAGATATTTGATGGATGGGGCAACACTATACCATAATGGATTCAGTGGGTAACCCATTGAGATGCCAAAGGTCATTTGAGTTATCACAAGTTATGCAGGAAGTGCACGTTGGAGAATATGGAGAACATCAAGGAAGGAAAAAGCTACACAGAAGCAGATGTTAAACCTAATATACTACTAGTCCATCATGAAGGAAGACACGCACAATATGGTCAAGAAATACCATGCATGTTAAGTTCATGGAAAATTTAATCACAAACCTCTAACATTATTGCAAGACATGAACACTCCATGAACTTAACATGTATGGTATTTCTTGACTTAATTAGAATAATTAACTCAGCTTCTGGAGGCTATATATGGATCTTAGTAGCCACTGAGTGCTTCACGAAATAGGTAGAGGCCATCCCACTCCAAAAAGCAACACGAGCTCCAGTATCCAATTTCATCAGGAAATGCATTGTTTGCCAGTACGGGATCAAGCATTGCCGCTCCACGCCGTACTACCCTAGAGAAACAGTCAACCCAAAGCCACTAACAAGATACTGCTAAGGATTATAAGCAAAATGGCACACAACTATGCTGGGGGCTGGAGTACACATGTCCTAGATGTTCTGTGGACCTATCGCACATCTCCAAGGAATGTCATGGGTTTCTCTCCCTACTCTTTGGTGTACGGATCTAAAGCTATTACCTTTGTGGAAATGATGATACCAATGGCAAGAGTCTCAGTGGTCAACGATGTAGAGTGGGGATTCGATAGCTTCCGCAGACTAGAGGTCAAAGGAACTCGAGTCACTTGAGGAAAAAAGAACAGAAATGGCTAAGAAAGCAACCCTATACCACCAACAAGTTATCAAAGCCTACAACCACACAGTCAAGCCGCGAAACTTCAAGGAATGCGACCTTATCCTCAGAATAGTCAACCATATATAAAGGGAGGTTTCCGAATCTTCAAAGTTTGTCCCACACTGAGAATGACCTTTTGTAACTGAGAGGTCTTAAGTTCGATTCTAGCCAAAGGCGAATTTGAACCATATTATTATGGCTAGCCCAGTGTAAGGCTAAGCCCAATCCCCCCTCCCCCACCCATTTAGTATAGATAATATTGTTTGCTTAAAAAAAATAAAAATAAAAAATAAAAAATAAAAAACCTTTGATGGATATGTTGTGCAAGAAAAAGCAGTTGCAGGGTGTGTTGTAAGAAATATCACAGTAATATGATTAGAGTTGTAGCTGTTAACTTTAATGGTGCTACAATTAATGAAGTTGAGGCAAAGGGCTATAACAAGAGGGCTGATGTATGCTAGGAGGAAAGGTTTCAAGAAGATCATGATGGAGGGTGATTCTCGTCTCATCATCTAAGCGGCCCACGGCCATTGTGAGATTCTTTGGAATCTCATTTCTTTAATTGAAGATATCCGTCAATTGGCCTCGAACTTCACTGATGTCCGGTGGAAACACATTTTCAGAGAGACAACTTTTGTGGTGGATGCTTTCACATGACAGGGTCTTCTCGTTCAACATAATTATTTTGGGAGTTTTGTATCCCTTTATTTGCTAAATGATTTGGACTTTATTGACTCTGGTTGTAGTGGGTTTTCTATTTAATAAAGTTTTCTTCTGCAAAAAAATAAATAAATAAATAAAACAAAAAATAAAATAAAATAAATAAACCTGGTGGGATCTCTCTTTAACAATGTTTTTCTTCTATAAAAACAATAAGCCACCCAGACCTTCTAGTTAATTAATATGATAACACATAAACTTAGCAATTTCTTACATAACACGTAAACGACACAAAAATAATACGTTTCGAATCAACATGATAATTAACCAAATTGTTATCAAGTCACACGATAAGAACCCGTTAATAACAGATCCTTAACAGGGTTACACGAGGGTCACACATGGGTAACCCGTTTTGACACGTGGATCCTTATTGGTTTTTATAGCATACTATAGGCAAAGAGTGAGATTAAAAAAAAATTATAAAACACATTAAAAATAAAAATATCAAGTAATTTAAAAATACCAAACAAATTAAAAATATTATAATAATTAATTTACAAGTGCGAAAAATGTGAAAAAATATGCAAACACTCATGATCGCATCCTCTACATTTTGAGGATGGGTACATCATCCTTTTAATTTTTCAAAACCATACAAACCCTCATAAATAGCATTTTAAAGGGAGCTCAAAATAAATAAAATTAATAATCATTAATGTATAACTCTGAAAAATGTGAAAACATATATAAAAACTCATGATTACATCCTTTACGCATAGACAATGGTTACATGGTTATTTAGAATTTTAAAACCCCCCAAATCTCATGAATAGTGTTTTTTATTTGAGTGTAAAATTAATAATAATTATTGTAGAAGTGTGAAAAATGTAAATACTACACACACACACACACACAATCACTCGTAATGACAAGCTTTACAACTCTTGTGAAAGGGTCAACTCCAAAATCCGACACCATAATCCATAAAACTTAGATTTATGTTTAACCGTCGATTGTCGTTTACGCTTTATTCTACTCACCGAATTTTATTTTTTAGATTTTCTTTTTTGAAAAGTAATCTTTAACGGATGTAGAAAGATGAACGGGTCAGATCGTGAATATCACTTTCCAATATTTATGGTTAATTGAAATATGAGTTGATGTTATATAGTTTCTAGAGACTTTATAAACTTCGAGCAATATTTTCACTAATGTTAAAAATCTTAATGTAAATCAACAATGTGGTATGCATATACTAATTTAGTATTATGCTTTCCATTTTTTTTGGGTCTTTTTCATTTCCATTGTTTATTAATTTAAAATATATTTTCTTTAACGTGTAATAGATTGTGTCATATTAAGTTATAATATTAACGGGTTGATTTCGAGTCGCTCATATTACCCATTTACTTTAATGGGTGTTACATGACACAACTCGTTAGGATATTAAGTTTTTCACGAAAACGACACAAACACGAAAAGCATGACACGAATCCTAAGTCTAATAAAACATAGATTATGACCCAATTTAAAAAGAAAGAGAAAAGATAATATAATAAATTATAAATTGTTGGATAGTTGTTTTCTATGAATCTTCTATGAACTTTCATTTAGATGTATCTTTCTTGACTCTATGGTTCTGGGCTCCTTCTCTCAAATAAGGCACCACAGAAAAGAGAATGTAATAAATTATAAACTGTAGTATGGTTGTTTTCTATCAATCTTCTATGAACTTTCATTTAGATGTATCTTTCTTGACTCTATGCAACTGGCTCCTCCTCTCAAATAAGGCACCACAAAAAAGAGAATGTAATACATTATAAAGTGTTGGATAGTTGTTTTCTATGAATCTTCTATGAACTTTCATTTAGATGTATCTTTCTTGACTCTATGGTTCTGGGCTCCTAATAAGCTTATATTTATATATATTTTATATCAAATTCACTTGTCTTTTCTTAGTTAGTTCCTTATATTTTTGAGTTATTTACTTTGTTTTTGTGTTTTGTAGGATTTGTCAAGCAAAGAAAAGAAAAATAACACAAGTGGAATTTTAAGTAATAAATTCGTCAAAACTGCCTGTGCAGGTCAGCTGACTTTGGAAGCAAGTTGCGGACAGCTCAGAATGAATTAGAGAATGAGCCTTATATGCTTGGAAAGCTACGGATGTCTATTTTCTGGAGCATTTCACGGATTGTTAATATCATTTTTCTAAAAAAAGTTATGGTCGTTCTAACACTGAAATGTTCCCAGGAGGCTGAGCAGTTTGTAACTGACAAGAAAGCATTGAAAGCAATAAATCCCATAAAACTAACAGCCAAAACTGATGCAGCCAAGAACAAGTCAGCTAACACCTATTCAAATATCAGAGGAAATGAAAAATTAAGTGAGAGTAATGGGCATAAAGGCTGCCCAAAGAGTTACAATTGTTTTAGCATTTCCTCCCACTTATTGTCATCACTAAATGGCTGTTAGTGGGGGGAGTTATGGAGAAAAAACTGTGGCAGCAGAAAAGAAGAAAAAGACCTACAGGTTGCAGCAGCAAAGGGGGAGAAAAAGTGTGAAAAAAAATATAGAAAAACAAGGAAGGAAGCAAGGAAAAAAGGAAAGGCTGCTGCGTTGGGGAAGGAAGGAAAAGAAGGAGGAAATCTTGGCATTCTCTTCTCTCGGTTTTATCTTCTCAAACTCATGTCTTTCTTTTGGTTTAATTTGAGAATTATGTGTAACTAATTTTTAGTAGTTAGGGGCTGTTTTGAAGCCCCGAATATGATTGCAAGTTTGTTATGACATTTCGTTTGAATTACTTTTACGAATGGATGAAAATTGGTTCACTACTTGTCTCATTGATGAATTCTTTTTGTGTTTTGTACGGATGCATACTTAGTAAGCATATCTAGGATTCTAATGCTATGAATATGTGTGTGCCTGCCCTTGTTGAATGAGGACCTACATATGTTCTAGAGTAGTACTTGTTAATTGCGATTAACATGAAAATCAATTTCTAGGATAAGTAAGACAACGCTAGTACTTATGATGCCTTGTGATGACTCAAACACTTTTCGTTCTTAATGATTTCTACTTGTTAAATCTATGAACACACCATTCTAGATTGCATGTTAGGGACTAAGTTAAGTTGAAAACGCCATTCTCTTAACATACTACATAAGAAAGAGTAATAGGTTGGGTTCTAACATTGAACCAACTTGAGCATCTTCATCCGAAAATGAAAGGAATTTGAATTAAACATAACATGTTTGCATGATTATTTGGTGGTGGATAGCAATTCCCCTAACTCGTTTTTCTTAATTTGCGAACTACTCAAAAAATCTGTCTCTGTTCTGTTTTTGTTCGATTTAATTTAAATATCAAATCAACTCCAAAAATCCCAAAAATTTGTGTGAGTGTAGCTCTGTGTGTCTAGTATCTGCATATAAAATTTCGTAGACTTTAGATAAGTGTAAGTCGCTCTAATAATTATGTTTTGGTGGCTGGTCAGTAGTGACAGCAGCCCAGTTTTTGTGACATTTTAAGTAGTTAGATAAAACAATCTTCTGCGGGAAAGACCCTTATTTTCATATGCTACAATTGACAAATATTATTGTTAATAAGGAAAATTAATAGGACATTTGTGTGCTACTTTGTGGTGTGCTTTTAATCCTATCAGCTCCTCCTCTCAAATAAGGCATCACAGAAAAGAGAATGTAATAAATTATAAACTGTTGGATGGTTGTTTTCTATGAATCTTCTATGAACTTTCATTTAGATGTATCTTTCTTGACCCTATGGTTCTGGCTCCTCCTCTCAAATAAGACACCACAGAAAAGAGAATGTAATAAATTATAAACTATTGGATAGTTGTTTTCTATGAATCTTCTATGAACTTTCATTTAAATGTATCTTTCTTGACCCTATGGTTCTGGTCTCCTCCTCTCAAATAAGGCACCACAGAAAAGAGAATATAACAAATTATAAATTGTTGGATAGTTGTTTTCTACGAATCTTCTATGAAATTTCATTGAGATGTATCTTTCTTGACTTTATGGTTCTGGTCTCCTTCTCTCAAATAAGGCACTACATTGAATTCTTTGTGCAAATTAAGCAAGCTGCTTTCTGAAATAAAAAAAATTAATGAAAAAAATGCTAGTAAATCACATAATTATACCACATTGGTATATTATCTCATGTGACAAATGATGTATGTTGATGCACAAAATCGACGAGGACTTTGGATAGTTGTTTTCTATGAATCTTCTATGAACTTTCATTTAAATGTATCTTTCTTGACCCTATAGTTCTGGTCTCCTCCTCTCAAATAAGGCACCACAGAAAAGAGAATATAACAAATTATAAATTGTTGGATAGTTGTTTTCTACGAATCTTCTATGAAATTTCATTGAGATGTATCTTTCTTGACTTTATGGTTCTGGTCTCCTCTCAAATAAGGCACTACATTGAATTCTTTGTGCAAATTAAGCATGTAGTATCCCACATCGCCCGTGAGGGCGTGGTCTTTGGGCCTTATATATCCATGCCCAGAGCTTTAACTTCAGAGAGGCCTTTTGTGGACTACGGTCCACAAGAACAAAATCGTGCGGTAGCTGGGTGGCTGCGACATAGTCCAGGCCCAGAATGCCAAAGCGGACAATATCCGAGAGGTTGGAGTCTGGGATGTGACAATTTGGTATCAGAGCCAGACTCACGGTCGTGGTGTGCCGACGAGGACGTCGGGCTCCCTAAGGGGGGTGGATTGTAGTATCCCACATCGCCCGTGAGGGCGTGGTCTTTGGGCCTTATATATCCATGCCCAGAGCTTTAACTTCAGAGAGGCCTTTTGTGGACTACGGTCCACAAGAACAAAACCGTGCGGTAGCTGGGTGGCTGCGACATAGTCCAGGCCCAGAATGCCAAAGCGGACAATATCCGAGAGGTTGGAGTCTGGGATGTGACAAAGCAAGCTGCTTTCTGAAATAAAAAAAATTAATGAAAAAAATGCTGGTAAATCACATAATTATACCACATTGGTATATTATCTCATGTGACAAATGATGTATGTTGATGCACAAAATCGACGAGGACTTTGGTACAACAGAAAGTGTCAAGTTTGTGACCTTCGCTAGATTGCTCTAATCATTAGTGTGGATAAGTATGTAAATGAATAGAGACAGGGAAGGAAACAACACAAGATGTACGTGGTTCACCCAAATTGGCTACGTCTACGGAGTAGAGGAGTTCTCATTAGTTGTGAAGGGTTTACACAAATACATAGGTTCAAGCTCTCTTTTAATGAGTTCTAGTGAATAGTTTAGTACAAATGACATTAGGGATTATTGTGGGAGAATGATCCCCTTTTATAGAAGAGAGTTTCTAGCTTTGTTCTGACATTGACACTTGTCGTGTTGTGATTGGCCTCTGATATCGACACATGTTGCGTTGTGATTGGCCTCTGATACCGACATGTGTCACGTTGTGATTGGCCTCCTGGTTGGAGGAAAAGTCATGTGGGTCCTTGACGGTATACTGTTGACCGATGCTCAGTAATTTCGGGATTGGTCAAGTATGGTACAAACAATGTACACAATCATCATTCAATTGGATAAAGTCATTAATTAACGTAATATGTACATATCACTTATCACATTAAATGATGCATAAATGTGATACCAAAAAGGATTATTTAGATATCGACCATTACAATTCTTATTTCTTAGACAAAAACCCACCTAGTTATAAACATCCAAATAAAACTCAAATTTAAAAATAACTGCAAAGTAAAAAAGTAATTGACGTATTATTACAAAATATTTACAACTTTTATCACAATATTCAAAACAAATCAATAAATTCAAGGCCATTAACGGGCAATTTGCAAAAAACTATTCCACCAAAACAAACTTGCAATAAACTAATTTCGTGAGATTGCAAAATACTAATCTTGGGCCCATTGACAGGCAATTTGCAAAAGACTACTCCACCAAAACAAACTTGTACAACGCCTCTGCCCTGTTCGCACTAGTGTCTTTTCTACTACATATGTCGATATAAAGTTGATGAATGGAGTTATCAAACAAAATTTTAGTTTTTAAGGTTATAAAAATTAAAAATAAAATATTTATAAAAAATAGTAATGGATCCAAAATTTAAATTCATTGCAATCGTGATCAAGGAGATATTGTAACAACATTTTTACTTGCACATAATTCATGATTGGTTCTTATATTTCTAACTCATCGTTGTATGATATCATTATTATTATTGTTACTATATATCTCGATGTATACAATTAAATTATAACTATATATATTCACCGTATAATTAGTTAGAATCTTTCGAGTCAAGCAGTCACAACTGTCAATTTGATTGTCATAAGCAAATACACCAACTTTTATGAAAGACTATTAATTAATTTTGTCTGAAAAATAATGGAAATAAAAAAAAATAAAAATAAAATAAAATAAAAGCGTGGAGACATAAAACTTAATTTGAACCTAATTGTTAGATGAATAATTCTAGGGAGACTTAATTTGGAAATTAAATTTTGAAAACTAAAGGACACAGAAGTTGATGCTTGATTTATTATTTAAGCGTTGATAGAAGTGCTCATTTCTATTGGTGACACATCATTTAGCTTATAATTTTAGTCTTCAAATTTAGTCTCTCTAACATTACTATGGTTGAATGGGATCAAAAGCAAAATTGTATGGAGTAAGAGTTGTTGGGTCGCGTCGACCCATTGACCCCCCTTCCTCCGCTACTAACCGAATGGCACCTTAAAATTTAAAAGGCATATTTGATAAAACTGCCAATTTTTTTCCTGAACTTTAAATTTAGCCGATTACCCCCCTTGAACTTTTATAATTAGCCAATTTTTCCGTTGAACTTTAATTTTAGCCGATTACCCCCTGAACTTTTATAAATAGCCAATTTTTCCCTTGCGTTAGTTTTTAAAAGTTTACATCCAATTTTCCATCCATCTTGATCATGGAAACAACACATGACAACTATATGAGGACAAAAATGATGAAAAATTGAATGAAAGTTTTTAAAATCTAATGTCAAGGGAGGAATTGGTTATTTATAAAAGTTGAGAGGGGTACTCAGCTAAAATAAAAATTTAAGGTGGAAATTGGCTAATTTAAAAAATTTAAAAGATAATCACCCAATAATTAAAGTTTAGGAAAAAAATTAACAGTGGCATACAAATTCAAGGGCAAATCAATAAATACCTTGGCGTAATAAAATAAGCGCCATTCATACGTAATACACTTTCTCAATTTGATTCCGCAAGTATGCATTGCACTGACATGACTCATTATTTACCTAAAAAACAAAAAACACAAATCATGTGCCCGTTGACGGGCAATTTGCAATAAACTAATTTTGTCATGCAGATTTGTACATTGCCTTTCTAATGTTCACACTAGTGCCTTTTCTACTATATATTTCCATAAAGTTGAAAGATGCAGTTTGAAGTCATGGATCCTTCTGTATACGAGGCAGCAAGATTGGGTGATCTTGCTTTCCTGAAAAAAATTCGAGACGGTGATCTTTCAATTAATCTTCTTTTGCAGAAAACACCTAGAAATAACAATATTCTTCACCTTGCAGCTGAGTTCAAACAAATCGATTTCTTCAAAAGCATCCCGATTGATAATCAATCTCCACTGTATTGGGATACCAACAACAAAGGCGACACTCCCATGCACGTAGCTGCCAAAGCAGGCTGTGATGAAGTAGTAGGGTTGCTCATTAATCATGCAAGGATGCTATACAATGAAGGAGCAGATGAAGAAAGTGTGCTGGCCGATGGCAGAGCGTATAAAGATTTGCTCCGAATCAAAAATTTGATTGAAGATACAGGATTACATGTTGCCATCAAGTACGGTCACCTCAAAGTGGTCATTCTTTTGGTCGAAGCCGATCCTGAGTTGTGTTGTTGTACTAACAGCGCCAACGAATCCCCGTTGTTTTTAGCTACTACCAAGGGCTTTCCGAAGATTGCTCGCTATATGTTAAAAAAGTTCCCAACGTCTTCTTTACAGGGAATTAATGGTGTCACAGCTTTGCATGCAGCAATAACTCGCAATATCAGCTGCAAAGGTAAATGATTTTCTCTTTTTTTTTTCCCCTAAATTTTCATTTTATATATATTAAAGGAGCATTAAGATAAATGTCCAAAAAATTCATGTACCATCCGCCTCAGTCGAATGTTTTGAAATTTTTGATTTAGGTCCACTTAACTTCTTTTTTTTAAAACCTACTTTACCCTTTATTTTCAAAATATGAGGTCATCGTCAACCGACCCCGCCAAGGGGTTGTAGGGCTAAAAATAGCTCAAAATGACACGAAAACCGTCTCCAACAGAGGGCTAGGCTAGAGGGCTTGTGGGCCCCATTGGACTAAAACCCCCAAATCAGGCCAACGGGCTGGCCATTTCCAGCCAGCCTGTCACATCCCAGCCCAGGGCGTATCACTTCCCTGGCCCGCTTCACCACCGTAGCACGATATTGTCCGCTTTGGGCTTACCATTCCCTCACGGTTTTGTTTTTGGAAACTCACGAGCAACTTCCCAGTGGGTTACCCATCATGAGATTGCTCTAGCCCCCTTCTCGCTTAACTTCGGAGTTCCTACGGAACCCGAAGCCAGTGAGCTCCCAAAAGGCCTCGTGCTAGGTAGGGATAGGAATATACATATAAGGATCACTCCCCTGGGTGATGTGGGATGTCACAATCCACCCCCCTTAGGGGCCCGACGTCCTCGTCGGCACACATGCGACTAGGGTTAGGCTCTGATACCAAACTGACACACCCCGATCGAGATCAGGGCATGCTGGCCGTCACGTGGAAGTGACGTAACCATGTGCATAGTGCGGAAGCTAATAAAATAATAATAAAAGTACGAATAAATAAAAACTAGCTTTACACAAAGTAAGAACATACATGTGCAAGTGTAAGTGTGAAAAACAAAGTTCAGAGCTCGAAGACCTAATGCAGTCCGGGAGAAATAACACTACATAAACACACCCAAAGGTGGTCCTACACTAGTGATAATCTGTCAGATATGCCAGGGAAATCCTCTGGGGAGGCACCAAAAGTGCTAGCCAACTAGAACCTGGAGGGGCGCAAAACAAAAAAGTGTGAGTGGGCAAAAACAAAGCTTTTGAAAAACCATTTCATAAACAAGATTCTAACCCCTTGCCGTAAAACCTATATACTTCCCAGAAAAATAGAGTATACATATATATAAGTCATACTCAGAAATATGCCATGCCATGCCAAAAGCCTCGAAATAAAATGCAAGTGCTTAGGTAATGTCAAATCAATGTCATGTAATCTGTCAGCCGGAGTCACCTAATGTGACCTGTACGGCTGAATCTAGAGCTCAAATCTCCATCTCACTAACTATACCTGCACACGAGTCGGAACCACCTAGAGTGGTCTGTACGACAGGACTAGGTGTATAATAAGTACGCTCAAGTGCTACGATCACGTGAAGGCTGGGCGACTAATCGCAGGTCACCTACGAGTCGGAACCACCTAAAGTGGTCTGTATGACAGGATTGTGCACCTAACTTGGATCCAAGATAAGCGTGTGGTGCGGGAGGTGAACATCATGTGAAGGACTGTGCCCAACTCTGGGCGGGAGCACTAACACCGGGGGTGCAGGTTATGAGCTCTCTATGCATCTCAAATCACTATTGAACATAAACATAAATCATAACTCACCTGGCACTTACCTGTGCGTCCGCAGCACCAAACATATATATACATATGCAACTAATAATGCGTAAATAAATGGCAAACAATAAGCATGGCATATAAACGTATGAACGTTTCATTTCACTTTCTAGGAAAAGCATAAGTATATAGGTATATACGGAAAACCAAAAACCCACTCACTGGTATGTAGAAGGGTCGTAACCCCCTTGCCTCGAGTGATCGCGCTCGTCCTCGGGATAGGTCTCACCTATATGCGAAACAACTATAAAAACGTTAATCTTAAAGCACATAGCCAACATCACAAAATAACTTCTCATACAATGCTCAAATGGGGTGTATGAATACACCAACGTGATCTACTCAACCTCAGGAACATCCCCATATTTTTAGAAAAAATTTTTGACGCCGCACGCGCCCCCACGGGCCGGCCAAGGCACGGCCACACGCGCCGCCCATGCGCAAGCACGTGCCTGACACACTGACAGCGTCACTTAACGCCGTCAGGAATATTCCGTTAAATCTGACGGATTCCGTTAACGCCGTTAGGAATATTCTGTCCAAACTAACGGAATATTCCGTCGTCTTCTCCGACCAAACTCCGGTGCCGTCGCCGGCGCCAGAAAACCGGGAAAACTTCAAAACCTTATATCTTCTTCGTTTTTCAACCAAATTTCACAAAATTGGTACCAAAATGAAGCTTACCACTTTCAAGCACTAAAACCCACGGAATCTCGCCGAGAAAACACCACCAACTCTGGTCAAGCTTGAAACTCACGATCCCGATGTCCAAAACCTTCAAACGAACCACCCCGAGCCTCCTAAGGACCTCACCAAGCTTACTACAAGCTTGAAATTCCCAAAAACACAAGACTTAACGTGTGCATGAACAGTGACCAAATCGGGGTATCCAAGTTCGACGTGAAAACGAAGGTATCCTTACCTGAAATGGGTATGGTTGAACTCCCAAGGACCTCACGAGCACGAATATGTAATTTGTTTCCTCGATCTGTGAAGGTTTCAATGGTTTTGGTTGTCGTTCGTACAAGAAGAATAGGAATGGGAGAGAGAGAGGGCTCGGGACAGGGTAGGGAGAGAGGGTGAGTGAGTGTGGTGTGTGTGTGGTCCAAAACCAGCCAAGCAACACCCAAAAACAACCACACAACGAAACAACCGTAATAAGGGCAAAATCGTCATTTCACCCCTACGGTTCGAAAATTCGGAACGGGCTGTCACACAGCACACCTAGCGTCAAAATGTCAAGCATGACTTTGTGGCAGGTGCAAGAATACCACGCTTTCTTTGTTATTGTGCTTTGTTTATGCTAAAGGGTAGGAGAAGAAGAAAACTGAAAAATGATACCGTAAGGCACAAAAAGGAAGAATATTAGCAAGGTAAATATTAAATCCCAACTAAGAAAGGGTTTTGTATAACAATAAGAAAAGGGTTTTATATAACAAGAAGAAAAGGAAAGAACACAAAGAACTAAATCCAACAATTTTATGAGAATTAAATTCTTTAAACCTCAAGTCAAAACTCATCAGAAACCCTAATCCTAATCTAAAAATCAAGCGATAATATTGATTAGTTACAAGTGGGGTAAATTGGTTATGTGAATGAAAGGAAATTGACATAGAATATAATTAGAATCATCTTAGAAGCGGCTCACAAAATTCGATTCATATCAAGTTTTTTTCTAAATTTTCAAAGGCTAGGAAATAAAAAATAAAAAAATAAAAAAATAAATAAAAGAACAATGTACAAAAATCACTTCTCTTAAAAACAAAATTTAACTAACTGAAACTTCTCTCTTCCTGCCGGCCTTTATGTTTCCATACATTTAGCCATCGTGAAGATGATGGTTTCCAGGAACCCTGAAATAATCAAAGAAGTTGATGCCAACGGATGGACTCCATTACACTATGCAGCATTGACAGGAAACGTTAGAGCAACTCGATTATTGATGCAGCAAGATAGTTGTATTTCTTACATCTTGGACAAATCTGGAATGTCAGCTCTTCATGTTGCGGCATATGCAGGCCGCCGGAGAGTGATGAAAGTGCTGACTCAATTCCGGCCTGATACTTGTGAATTGGTCAATCACAAAGGCCAAACGGTTCTGCATGCAGCAGTTTTAGGTAATCAACGTTTTACTGTCAGATACATTTTGAGGACGACTAAGTTTGCAAGACTTATAAATGAAGCAGACAACGACGGAAACACGCCCTTGCATCTAGCTGCTATTCAACGTGATCTTGCGGTCATACGAGTCATGGCAAGAGACCCTAGAGTGGATAATACTGCTATCAATAATCAACTCTTGAAGGCTGCTGACATTTTTCTTGGGGACAATATTGAACTGGTAAGAAATATGCGACAGCTATTTCATTTTGAGTTTTTAGCTCTCGTCTTTTGTTTAGATTTATAGTTTGGCAACATAAAAACTTGTTTGGCAAGAGAACATTACTCTTTCTATATTAATTTTTAGACCCGGTTAGCCTAACAAAGCATTATACACTCTAGGACACCTTCGGTAGATATACGGTTTTGAAGCTTCTGGGCCGCTCTGTTGGTGTGCCAGTCTTCCAACAACAAATCCGCCTTGACTTTATGAAACTGGAATCACCGGAGAAAAGCGATACGCCAAACAGCATGTTGGACATTGCAGAGAAGAGAGCATTGCGAACTGATTGGGATGAATCGAGCAAGTTTGACACCCATCTAGTGGTAGCGATGCTTATTGCAACCGTCACGTTTGCAGCAGCTTTCACCCTGCCTGGAGGATTCAAAAGCAACGGAATGCCCGTCCTGTACAAAAGGGCAATTTTCCAAGTGTTTGTGGTATTCGACGCCATCTCCTTCTTTCTATCAATTTTAGTGGTGTTTAACCATTTTATGTTGGCAACTATCTCACGAACTGCTCTAGCGACACCTTCAGTTCTCATTCAGTACTCCATTGGAGGAATGGTGGTGGCATTTTCTTCAGGTATGTTCGTAGTGCTACCCAAAAACAGTCCAGTTGGCATTCTGATCATTCTAGTATGCTGCAGACTCTGTTATGCTGTCATCAGGAGGTACAGGTTTGCTAAACCGACCCAGCGCCAAATAAAGCGCCGGCAATGGCTCCGAACCCGCAAACTCTGATGCTGCTTACTTGAAAAACAGTCTTTACTCGTTTCATCTTTCATTTGTACAAGTTTGATGGTGTATTTGCTTATCATATCATGAAACTCTAAGTTACCGAAACTACCTGCTAATCAAGCTGTGGTTTCGGGTCCGTTACCATTTGCAATAACTTCCAAGTACAAATTGGAGGTATAAAATTTACACCACAAAACCAATAAGAAATGCTTGAGCGAGGGTGGACGAAAGTTAATTGTAACAGAGCTTGATATATCTCCTACTTGTCAAAGTACCAAGGAACTTTAGACATCATTGTTAAAAATGCACTACCAATGAACTACTGGAACACTTCATAAAGTTACAATCAAACCCCTATAAATGAACTACTCGAATTTTGTATCGCATGATCATAATATACACCACAAAACACTATGTAAGCCTACACTTAACACAAAATACAGCACGGTTATGAAAAGTAACGTTAACTGCACTGCACTTCAGTTAATGAAGAAAGACGAGTACGAGACAGAATACATGGCTTCCAACTGGAAGCAATGGTCTCAGTTAGAAAGATATGAAAATTCAGCAGGGTGGCCAATTTCAGGAAATTCAGACTCAAACCCTTGCGCCGTGTAGGGTGAGATTGCTAACATTAGAATTTATTAGTTAAGCCCCCACTTATTTCTAATCCCAACAGCTTCACAGAGTTCTCCTAGGTTCATAGACTCTAAGCATGTTTAACATTTCAAGAACATTGCCAATATAACATTACCAAAAAACACAAGGGAAAGCACCGTTGCCAACATTTAAAGAACATTGCCAATATATCATTAATTAACAGAAGCATATCCTAAACTTGGGTGTTACCCTAACGTATCCGAATTCCCTGGCTAACAGTTTAAAGCAAAGCACCGTTACCAACAGCGTTCACTTCTAAATATGCATTACACACCATCAAGAAACCTCTCACTGCGAGAAAGTCAAAGCGCCTCGCATCATATCATTTCTAAGTGTATTTCAAGCAACAAGGTTCATCTTGACTACATGTATTGCACAACTTCCTCTTGAATCAAGTAATTAACTATTTACGTGCACAAATAACACATAAACTTCACTTTAACAAACAATTCAATACAAAAGCCGAAAAATCAAATGACCTAGAATTTTAACCACAACTGTTCCATGAGATACTCCTCCATTGAGATTTGCACAGATGCTCCACGTCCTTAAAACCTAATATGCTACAACATAATTTAAATTATTAATGACGTGTCTAATGCTGCGAAAATAAAGAGCTCGAGAAGAGATACTAAAATGCGAGGCAACTGTTTCCTATGTTATTGTGTTCTTGTATTGTATGATCAGTTCATTAATGGGGCATTCTTGTGCGTTATCCATTCTCACACACATGTGAATATTATGTAAGAAAAAGAAGTAAAATTTCCAACCATTATTCAAATATTCACCACAATCGTCATATATCATATAGAAACATCTCTGTGGAGAAACATTAATTATTCAACAAGATACAAAACCCTAGCAAAGAAAACAAAATATCAGACCAACAAACGTATCATCCTCCCGTATTTTTGCCCATATCAAATGCCAAGAATGCACAACAGCACGGGGCAAGTATCGAAAACAACTATGTGTTTGCAAAACTTAGTTATGGAGCAATTAGGGAGAGTTGTCGAAAGCATTTACAACAAGGATAGCAAAATGAACCTCAAATTCTCCATCTACTCGATCAGCTCTGACTTGTGCATCTTTATACTTGCTGCTTCACCCAGTCCCTCTAACAAACTCCTCAATGCTGTGACCACTGAATACTCTTGATATCGATCCCTTCTTTCACCATCTCATACAGCGGGCTCAACTCCCTCAACTTCTTCACCTGCTGCACTGTCAGCTGAACCGCCCTGTCAATCTCCTCCTCCGTGGTGAACCGCCCAATCCCAAACCGAATTGAAGTATGAGCCATGTCCTCATCCACCCCCAATGCCCTCAACACATACGATGGCTCCAAACTCGCACTGGTGCACGCACTCCCACTCGACACCGCCACCTCCTTCAACCCCATCAACAAGCTCTCCCCTTCCACATAACCAAACGACAGATTCAAATTCCCAGGATAACGTCTCTCCTCGCTACCATTCACCACAACCATATCAAGCTTCTCCCTAATCCCCTTCAACATCCGATCCTGCAACTCTCTTACCCTCTTCTCATCGTACTCCATTTCTTTCTTCGCAATTTCGCAGGCCGCACCAAATCCTACCACCAACGGCGTAGGAACTGTTCCGCTTCGAATTCCTCTCTCCTGCCCACCTCCATTCATTTGGGGCTCCACCCGAATTCTCGGCCTCCTCCTCATGTACAAAGCCCCGACCCCCTTCGGCCCGTAAACCTTGTGCCCCGAAAGCGACATCAAGCTCACATTCCATTTGTCCACATCAATTGGGATCTTCCCAAGCGCCTGAGCGGCGTCGGTATGGAATGGAATTTTGAACTCCTTGCAAATTTCCCCAATTTCCTCCATGGGCTGAATAACCCCAATCTCGTTGTTCACCGCCATGACCGATACGAGCCCTGTATCGGGCCGAATGGCGGCCCGTAGCCCATCGAGGTCGATAAGCCCGTCGGACTTCACCGGAAGGTAGGTCACATCGTAGCCCTCTTGCTGCAGATGACGGCACGAATCCAGAACGCACTTGTGCTCCGTCTGGGTGGTGATGACATGGCGCTTCTTGTCCTTGTAGAAGTGCATGACGCCCTTGACGGAGATGTTGTTGCACTCGGTGGCGCCGGAGGTGAAGACGATTTCTTTGGGGGAGGCGCCGATTAAGTCGGCGACCTGGGCGCGGGCCGTCTCAACGGCGGAGTCGGACTCCCAGCCGTACATGTGGGTGCGGGAGTGGGGATTTCCGTACCGGGTGAGGTAGTAAGGAAGCATGGCGTCGACGACCCTGGGGTCCACCGGCGACGTGGCCTGCATGTCCAGGTACAGAGGCCGGCCGTAAATTTTCACCCCTTTCATTGAAACTCCATCTGCGTCGTCGAAGGGTTCGGCGACGGCAGCCGCGGTGGAGACGGTGCGGACGAGATGGGAGGCAGCGGAGGCAGGTTTTGGGGTTAGGGTTTGGCGGCGGAGAGCGGAAGCGAGAAGCTTCGCTGCCATTTTTTTTTTATTTTTTGCGGGTCGTCGTTTGCGTCGTTTTGGCGGTGTTGTGATGAAGTCGCAAAGGGCAAAGTACCATTTTGAGTTGGAACCAAGCTATCCGACTTCCTCGATCTCGATATGGACACGTGGCGGGTCGTGAACCCCGAATCTGGTACGTGCCAAATGCAACGCCGTCGTATTTGGAGGAAATAAGGCAACCGATAATGTAAAGCAAAGGGTTTGGATTTGGGCCACGTCCCCCACTTGCCTTAAATTTATGACAGCAAGCCCGGTGATTTTATGAAACCCCCCCCTCTCTCTCTCTCTCCTCTCTCCTTCTCTCACTAGAATTTGATGGTTAAATTGTCGTTTTATCGAGGTTGCAACTCCCAAATTTGCACTACTACCAGATTCCAGATCGAAATCCAAGGTGGGTGGGAATAAGAAGAAGAAAAGGCAGCATTTTAGTGCGTGTAGAGTTCCAAGTGTCTGCATTTCTAAAAGGAGTATACCTACTACTAGTCCTAAAAGGAAAAGTTTTCAACTTTTCATCCTTTGGCAAAATCCAACCGCCTGCAACTCCCTCTGGTATTTATCTCTCTCTCTCTCTTGATTGGCATTCTGACTCCATTTTCTGATTTAGAAACTAGGAACATGATTAGATCTGATGGTAATTTTGTTATGTCTTGGATTGGAATGTGAAAAAGATTACTGATTTGGTTAGATGGTGATCAAACCCAAGTGGGATTTCTCTGGAATTTGAAAATTCTCGTTAGTGATTGCAAAAATGACCAATGTTGATAGCTTTTCATGTGGAAATGGATTTCTCTGGTTCTTGTCCAGTTGAATTCAGGATTGCTGATTTCGGTTCCATCTGTAAGAGTTTGATTCATCATTCACATAATTACTGCTACGCAAATACATTTTTGCAGTTATAAGTAGATCGGTTTAAGTGAACATGTACTTTTTGTACTAAATTTTGGTTTTATGACTCTGGGAAGATTTCAATTTTTGTTTACCCGTGTTTGGATGCGAATCGAAGAATTAAGAAAAGTTTAACTGTTACTCAGGTTTTGTTTAAAGGACGTATTGGTTGGAGCCTGAAAGAGATTGAGGATGTTCAAGCTATCTCCTCGCAGGAGCTCGAGATCTAGGGGGCTGAAGGTCAAGCATGCACTGCAGCTGTTTCTTTTGCTGGGTGTGTGCGTCTGGCTGGCTTACCAAGTCAAGCAGTCTCATGGCAAAAAAGCGGAGTTCAGGGATAAAATAAAGGATGGTGGGGATCAGATCCTCAAGTTAGGAAGAAAGGATCTCAAGCCTGTCGTGGAGGAAATTGTCGATAGGAATGCAGGGCAGAAGGAGGAGGAAGAAGAAGAACAAAACAAGCCTGAAGAGATTGATAATGTTGGAAGAGGCACTGGAGATGATGAGGTGAATGAAAATGGTGAGAACAAAATTGATGAGAGGACAAAAGATCAAGGTGATTCGGTAGAAGGTGAGAGAGAAAGTGAAACGAACAAGGTGGTTACTAGTGAAGAGAGCAATGTGAATGAAAATGAACAGAGTAAAGAGAACGAAAATGGAAACAGGAAGGATGAAGACGACAAAGCCAAGCAGAGTGAGGAAAGCAATGAGAGGGAGACCGAAGGGGCCAAAGAGAAAGAAAGTGAAGAAAAGGAGATTGTAGAGACTGTAGAGAAAGAGAACAGAGAGACCAAGGAGACGGAAAGTGAACAGGAGAATGTAGAGACTACAGAGAAAGAAAGTGAACAGAAGGAGAACGGAGAGTCCAAAGAGACAGAAAGTGAACCAAAGGAGAATGTAGAGAACAAAGAGCAAGAAAGTGAGCAGAAGGAGAACGGAGATACCAAGGAGATGGAAGGTGAACAGAAGGAGAATGTAGAGACTACAGAGAAAGAAAGTGAACAGAAGGAGAATGGAGAGTCCAAAGAGACAGAAAGTGAACCGAAGGAGAATGTAGAGAACAAAGAGCAAGAAAGTGAGCAGAAGGAGAACTACGAGACCAAAGAGAAAGAAAGCGAGCAGAAGGAGAACTACGAAACCAAAGAGAAAGAAACTGAACAGAAGGAGAATGAAGAGATCAAAGAGGACAAAACTGAAGAGAAAGGAACATCAGAGGAGACTCAAAGGGTGGATAATAAAGAGGGAGAGGAACGCAATGATACGGATGATAAAGAAAAGGAGGCCGAGGAGAAGGAAGGTGATAAGATTGAGAAGCTGCTTTTAACTGATGATCGGGTTCGAGATGGAGGTGAAACTGATGAGGGGGCAAGAGAAGAGCCTTACAAGGCTGATGATGCTTCCAGTGCTATGGCCCACAAAACTCAGAATGCGACACAAGATAATGAACACGGCAGTTCAGAAAATTCTAATGAAGAAAAGCAGTTTGGAGACAAAGAGATTAATACAAATAGCACTGAAGTGGTTGATGTTAATCAAAACAAGTCTGTCTCAAATGTGGAAGTGACTGAAAAGATTGAACTGAATGGTAATGAAAAGGCCAAGGAAACTGAAGTGGGCAGTGGTGAGAGTAATCACTTGGAACCAGACAATGGTTCCACGCCTAATCCAACGGAACAGAAACAAGTGGACACCAAGACAGATGACTCTACACCGAAAAATTCAGCCGATCAGCTGCAAATGGACACAAAGATGGATGACTCTACACCGCAAAGTTCTACAGATCAGCAGCAAGTGGAGACTAAGTCCGATGACTCTACACAGCAAAACGTTGTATTAGAGCAAACCGAGAGATCTGATGTAGCTGCCAACAGTGAGCAACAAGACTCTAGCACAACAGCTTCCACTATAACTGAGAATGGTGATGCTACAAATGGAGTAACCCCAGATACTTCTAGTAATTCTGAATCTGGTGTCTCGGATAGTCAGACTGTCAACTCCAGTACACCTACGGAAACAGATAAAAGTTCTGCACCTTCAACCATGAGCATTGTTCAGACTCAAAAGCTCAGCAGTAACACCGAGGTAGAAGGAACACAGGAAAATATACTCTCTCAAAAAACAAACGAGAATGAAGATGCTGGCCAAAAGCAAGGTGGTGATTCTTCTTCCTTTCAACAAGAGAAAGATGCCCCCTCAAACCCAGATAACAAATTGGATGCGAGCCAGAACGAAAATGGCAGTGGTGTTCCAAACAACACAAACGAAAACGCTGATACAGGTGCAGGCCATAAGGAAGAATCAGTTGACTCGTCAAATTCTTCAGCATCCCAGGACAAAGAAGAATCGTCAAACGCCAATACCAATCTTGAGGACAAAACTGCATCCCAGGACAAAGAAGAATCGTTAAATTCTTCAGCATCCCAGGACAAAACTGCAACTAGTAACAGTGATCATACGGCCGCTGAGTAAAACATTTCAATAAGTTCACCATTCATTTCCGCAACCATTTATGTCATTTTGATTTTATTTTTTTTCTTGTGAGGTGATTCGGCATAACTGTAACCTTCATTGATGGCTGTACCTTGTTGTGATTATAGTGCGAAAGTTATCATATCAGTCTTGACTCTTGAGGGCAATATTTTGACAGGAATATTTTTGAAATTGCATAGTTTATAACTTCATATCATCCAGTCTGATGATGTATTTCCTCTTACTCTTCTAGAGAAATTCTTTAGGTTCGGACATCCAGACCATAGGACTCTCTCCGGAAACACAATCCTTAACCCTTGTATTTTGTTCCAACCTGCCCCTTATGTATAGTACCCTATACAAGCATAGGGAAACACGAATCATTTTTGTTTTACCTGTCTTTTGCCAGGAGTAGGATTCTCTTTCCTCCTAAACCCCTCCTCTTTTCTCCTCTCCCCTCACATTTCCTTTTTTGGCACTCTTTATAAAAAAAAAAATTAATATAAAATGTTGACGTGACTTAATCGTAACTGTTTAAATAAGAGGGGAGAAAATCTTACTTATTTTTGCCAAAGGAAACAAGAATCTGTCTTTCTTGTTTTACCTGTCTTTCGACAAATGTTAAGTCAAGGAAAGGAGAGGTTCTTGGGCACGGCACCCGGATTGAAGGCGGTGTGGGAGTGTGGAACCTCAATTGGCCAAGGTTAGCATGAGCATGACAATTCAAGCGGTGTGGGGGTAGTTGGACGTGGGATAGGGGAAGGTATTTTGTGTCTAGGCCCTTACGAATTAGGCGGTCCAGTAGTTTGACCTTAAAATTTCTCCGGAGAAAGGACTTGAGATTATTGTTTCGGTAGGACATAATATCTTTACTTCGAGTGCTATTGCCGAATGACATGTACCAAGTCTATACTCCGTATTTGTTATCAGGCACTTGTTCACCACAAACCTCATTAGTGGTTTTGAGTTTTCATTTGCATCCCGAATTTCCATTCTAATCAATCAGTCAATAAATTTCTCCGAAAAAGTTGTGTCGGACATAATGAGGAGACCGAAAAATCTCCATATTCGGAAGAAGATAGGCATAAATTGAAGAACAGGAAGCTGGAAAGGGAAACAAACCAACATGTCATCATCTTATTTATCTGTGTCAATGGTTACAGACAAACATAACAAAAAATTGAACAACTTGCCACAAGGTCTTGATCCCGAATTCATGTTGAAAAATAAGTGCAAGTTTTCATATCGAAAGAAATTCAAAGACAAATGAATCCATCTGACATGAACGTGAAACAGAGTTATTCCAAATGGTGCCTCCTTGAAATGTCCCAAATGACAGTCTAGTGCTCATGCTTTGCTTCAAAAAGGCCATCTGGACCTGAACAACAAAAATATAAACGCTCCGATATTTGAGCAATGTTTATTACGAAAGAGAATAAAAAGGTGAAACCTAACGAACACATATCCAGAAAACAATAACGCTTCAACATCTCAAATTTCTGTTCTTGTAAGTTAATTAAGAAAGTCAAAAACAGGTTATTGAAAGTACCATTTTACCAATAAGCATACAACATGTCTACCCAATATCTTTAAAGGACAACTATCTAGAATATCTGAAAAGGACAAAGGCTCGTACTATATCCGCAAACAACAACAATGTACCAGCTTTAACAATGACTTCAAAGTTTTGCATATCCTCAAGTTAAGAATATTCAGGCATCAAATATGGCAGTCTGAACTCGATACACTGTAAGACACTACAGAAATAGGTGCCTACATTAGTAAAACATGCCAGCACTACTGCAGTAAATAGTGAGCCATACTATTAACGATCATTTAGCTTATTAGCCCCCACTCAAGACAGGGCCAAACCATTATTATCAACAGTTTGAGGTTAAATACAAAAATCTTACTTATTCGTTTGACCAATCTGTGGGAGAAGAAATTTCAAGACAGGAAGATCATATCTTTCCTTGCTACCAAAAAACTTCATCTATTTCTAAAAGCCAGTGGTAGAATAACTATCAACTTGGGGCCACATCACACATACATGGGACAACATTGGTCTCCCTCTATCCTTTTTAGGGTTATAAAAATGCATCTAAGGTCATTAAAACAATTCAAACATGCTCCTTCCACTAACTGAACAACCAATGACGTTCTTCACTAGACACACTGATCAACTATAACAAAACCCACAACGATAAGTAATAGGTACGGTGAATACAATCAAATAGAATGCGCTGCACGATGTAGAACTTTGCAGAAATATTAAAGTAAAGAAAGAACAAAAAATATTCGAGTCATAGAAGATTATTATAAATTCAGGCCATAATGATGTTCAGAATCATACCCCATGGGAATTCCTTATTGCGGATGTGCAGGTATGGGTAAGCCTGCAAACATAGACAGCAGATAACGAGGAATCACTATCAAATGCATAAGGTAAAGCTATATATAATATCAAGGAAAACAAAGTGAAAAAAATCACAATGCTTAAGAAGAAAGCTCACGGGAGGAGCATCGTAGTGAGGATGCGGCTTTGACAGGTTAACAAAAGCTAAAATAGTGCAGGAAGCGATGCCCAGGTAAGTTATCTTCTCCCACTTGGCCGTCTCACCTGAATAAATGAAAGAGAAAAACAGATCAAATACAATGTAAAACCACTAAAATAATCGGCGATGCCAACGTATTAAAACAATGAATTTTCTGCTCCAAACCCAGATGGATCTGAATCCTTAAGCTGTCACCATGGCATTCAAAATTATTCAAACTAACCGGAAAAGGTTTCCACTCCACCGAAATCCGAAATCAAATTCATCTATTATGGCACATTTTGCTAATTTCCACTACAATATACACATATCTATAGAATCATTGAACAAAAAGGGAAAATCATCCCAAACCTAAGAAACTAAGGTCAAAACCTAACATGTACCCGCAAATGCTAATTGAATTTTCTCAGATTAATAAATCTCGAATTAAAACTAAGAAATAATAATTATCTATCAAAGATCAACAATTAAATAATCGAGTCGCATATATTCGCGTGGGTGTGTGCGCACGCGACGGCGACAGATAGAGAGACAAGAAATTACGAGCATCGTCGTGTCCAGCAGAGGAGGAGAATGAGCGCCTTGGGGGAGCAGCGGATCGAGAGCCGCCACGCAGGGCGGTTCGAAGCCCAGCAGATCGGAACATCGCCGTCGCCATTTCTTAGCAAGACTTATCTTTCACCTTTTGATGTTGTTTTGTGCAGAGAATTTATGGCGAGTGAAAATGCGAAACCCTTTTTTGACAATTTCGTTACGGAAAATGCGTAGTAGAGGAAGTCAGGAATTAAAAAGAGAAAAAAGCCCATTTATCTAACTCTAGTTTCTGTTTACACCCAACAAGTTACAGGCCCAAGGTTACCTATTGCAAATGCATGTTTGTCAGCAAGGATAATACTAGCGAGACTAAATATGACATATACTAAATTTTGTAAGCTAAATAATATGAAAGTTGATGATTGAATTATTAATTACGTATTGATTAACGTGCTTATTTCTTATTGATGATGTATCATTTAATTTATAAATTTCATCTACAAATTTTGTCCACCTAACATTTTTTTTTATGAAGAAGAAATTTATTAAAGCTTAAAACCTCTAATACAATTGTTTCCCATACAATCAAAATTAAAAGCCTCCATAGCCGAAATCGGAAGACAAAAATCCCAAAATTGTGGGTTGGCAAGTGAGGCCCATATGAGATAATGCGTCCGCCACGAAATTAGCCTCCCTATGAATATGCTTCCAACTGATATGCTGGAATTCAGAAGCCAGCCATCTAATGTCCTTTGTGATAGGTTTAAGATGCCAAGGGGGCGTCCAAACATCTTTCTCCACCTGGATGATAAGCTTAGAATCCCCTTCCACCATCAGCTTTTTCACACCTTTGCGCCTAGCGAACAAAATTCCTTCCTTTAAAGCAACAGCCTCTGCAACCGAAATGTTGGCGCCATCAAAGTTCAATGCCCCAACACCAACAGGTTGCCCCTCCGCATTTCTTAAAACAAAAGCAATTGCAGAACGATCCAAAACTAACCGACCTATCAAAGTTTAATTTCACATAGCCATGGGGAGGAGGACGCCAGCAAATGGGTCGTTGGTGGCAAGGATCACCCCCTAGAGATCTTCTTACAATTATCCTTAAAAAAAGATAAGCTTACACTTACGGCAATGGAGATACTCCTAGTCGGATTAGGAATCATACTTCTAAAAAATTTATTATTTCTATCATTCCATATTTGCCAACAATTCAAAATAGCTTTACTACGATCACTCAAATCATTGCATTCAACATTGTCAATTAGTTTCATCCAATCTAACACATTATTAAACTAAGTCAAATTATTCTTCCAAGGACTTACCAGAGAGATGTTCCACATTTCTTTAGCATGCTTGCAATTAAGAAAAAAGTGATTTTGAGTCTCATCCTCATTGCCACACATAGGGCACAATTTGTCAATATTTTGAATAAATTTACTCAATTTCATCCTAGTATGAAGTTTTTCATGAGTAAAAAGCCATGCAAAAATTTTTACCTTTGGAGGTATCAGTAACTTACATAATCTTCTTAAGGAGCTTCTACCTTTTAACTTCTTGATTATTATTACTATGAATCCAAGTTGCTGACTTGATTGAGAACTCACCAATAGAGGAGTGTTCCCACACAAAATTGTCGCTTTTATTTTGAAGGGAAATAGGCACCATACAAATTTTCCTCACAACATTCAGGTCCAACACTTGGGAGAGACGAACTCTATCCCAACCTTTATTATCAATAAACTCACTCACTTTAGTGTCCCAATTTATGTTCTGCCGTTGATTTTCAGGAATTAGCTAGAACAATGGATAAGGAAAAACCCAACGATGGGTTTAAAAAAAAGGACATCTTCACCATTACCCACAACCCATCTAATTCCCATATGAATAACATGTCTACTATTCAAAATCTCTTTCCAGGCCAAAGAGTGGTTTTGCTTGACTTTGCAACTAAAAAAATCATCTTTCTTTAAGTGCTTTCTTTTAACAATTTGCACCCACCAATTGTTTTCATCCTTTAAACTTTCCATACTAACTTAGTCAAACATACTAACTTAGTCAAACATGCATTATTGAAATGACCCACTCTTCTTACGCCCAACCCCCCCCCCTATCCTTAGAAGTACACACTTTTTTCCAAGCCATAGGTTTTAACTTCCTATCTCTCCCCCAAAAGAAGTCCCTACACTTGTTTAAGTTCTTAGTTACTGAAGTAAGACATTTAAAGCAAGACATAATATGGTTCAGCATACCAAATAAGTTGGACTTAATGAGGGTTAGTTTTCTTGCCTTAGGGAGAGTATTAGTCTTCCACCCAACAAGCTTTTGCTTAATTCTTTTGATTAATTCACATTCATTCACTGGATATTTCCAAAAAAAACAATATTATAAATGCCCAGATATTTGCCGATAGTAGTTTTATGTTGAATATGTAAAATATTAACAATAGCATTTCTAATTTGAGCATTAGTATTTTTTGAAAAATAAAGTGAGGATTTGTGGAAATTTACCTTTTGACCCCAAGCTTTGGCAAACATATTAAGAACATGAAGTACATTCCTAGCACCTTTTGTAGTTGCCCTAGCAAATAACAAACAATCGTCTGCAAAAACTAGATTCGATATTCTAAATCCACCATGAGATGACAGAATACCAACATGCAATTTAGGGGTAGTGGCCATTTTGTTAAAGTGTTTAATCAACGGGTCCATGCAAAGAATGAAAGGTGATAAGGGATCCTTTTGCCTTATTCCCTTCTTAGGGTAAAACTAACCATGAGTAGAACCATTAATCAAAACCGAGAAGGAAGTTGAAGTAATGCATTCCATAATTAAGCTCGCCCATCTTTCCGCAAAACCAAATCTAAGAAGCACATATCTAATATACTCCCAATTAAGATAATTATGCTTTTTCTAAATCCAACTTTATTCCTATTGGTCTAGTCCTTCATTTCTTACCTTTAAAACTAGAAAACATTTCATGCGCAATCAAAATATTATCATAAATAGAACATCCCAGAGCAAAGGCCCTTTGGTTTCCAAAAATGAAATGGTCGAGAAGTGGCTTTAACCTTTTAATGATGATTTTCGTGATTATTTTATAGCTAGCTCACATTACAAAGACTAATTGGTCTATAATTACTTACCACCTCAGGATTTTCCACTTTTGGGATGAGGGCAATATTGGTATGATTAATAAGCCTCAAGATAGTACTATTTTCAAAGAAATCCTTAACCATAGCACTCACCGAATCTTTGATTGTATCCCAGCATTCACGATAAAAACTTGCACCAATTCCATCCGGACCTGGTGCTTTCAACGCACCAATTCTTTTAACTGAAAATATGACTTTAACCCCTAAAACTTAATTTTTTCCACATAAAGCCCAACATAAGTTTTTTACTCGAATAAAACTCATTAATAAGATTCCACATCAGTAAATTCATTAATTATGTTTGACTTTACACATTTAAAAAATTTTGAGGCCTAAAATACCCCTATTTGAATGTTTGATGTCACATCCCCGCCCATACCCCCACCACATCCCGGGCTCGACTCCACCGTAGCACGATATTGTCCGCTTTGGGCCTCTACCACACCCTCACTGTTTTGTTTCTGGGAACTCACACGAAAACTTCCCAGTGGGTCACCCATCCTGGGATTGCTCTTGCGCGAACTCACTTAACTTCGGAGTTCCTATGGGCGATGTGGATGTTATATTTGATGTACACAATTAATTCCATACGGATTGTAAAGGAGAGTGAATGATTTTACAAAAATAAAAAATAATAATAACTTCATTGCCTAATATATAATAACAACAAAACTTGCCTAATATATGTAATAACACATGCTTAGTTTAGTCAATTATATTATATTTTACATATAAATGTAGGTAAATTATTTCACACACACACACATATATAACCAAAAAAAAAAAAAAAAATATGCATTCTATATGTAAAAATTCAAGCAAAATAATTTACCTATAAAAAAATGTTATTTGATTCAGTGCACCTACCATTCAACTTTTAAAATGTTTTTTTTTTTTAGTCGAAAAAGATGTTAGATTTCAAAATTTTAAATGTTAGATTGCTTTAAAAAGCAAAATAATTTACCCAATAAATGTAAAGTACATGCAAAATAATTTACCTACAAAATAAAGTAAATCCCAAAATACATGGAAAATAATGTACCTACATACAAAATAATATTATTTTATTGAATATGAGTTTACCTATTATTTGTACATATAATAATAAAATGTTTCCAATATATATGATGATACATACAAAATAAAATACCTACATAATGAAAAAATGTTATTTGATTCAAAATTAATTTACTTACAAATAAAGCAATTTTATTTTGATTCAAAATTAGTTTACCTATTATTTGTACATATATCTTATAATAATAAAAATGTGCCAAATATATGTAATAATACATGGAAAATATATTACCTACAAAATAAAAGAATGTTATTTGTTTCAATATTAATTTACCTACAAAATATGCATTATTGCTCATCATAAATTTACATATAGGTAGATTAATTAGTTAATATGTTTGAACATATAGTAGTACTATATATATATATATATATGTTAGGGGTAATAATATGTGCAATAACTATTTGTTCATTGTAATTAAGGTGAGTAATTACATTTATTGATTTATTTTGAATATTGTGGTACAAGTTGTAAATATTTTGTAATAATAGGTTAATTACTTCTCTACTTGGCAATCATTTTCAAATTTGGGTTTTATTTTGATGTTTGTAACTAGGTGGGTTTTTATTTAGGAAATAATAGTGGTAAGGGTCTATATCTAAAGAACCCTTCTTTTAATTGCATCCCATATTTCTATATTTTCAACAGGCTTGAGTAAAAGTTCATTGTGATGGTGGTCAATACAAGGATCAATAATATTTGCAATATAAGAGATATCCACGAGAGCACGGGGACTATCACAAGAAAATTGCAATTTAAAGTCCTGCACAAAAACCTGTTCTAGACCCTCACCCTCATTCCACCAAAACCCACAACTATCCTTTATCTTTCTAATTTCATTTCTCTTATTTCGAACAGTTGCCACCGTTTGGAAATACCTTGTGTTCTTATCACCTAATTGCAGCCAATTGAATTTAGCTTTCTGTGCCCACATGACTTCTTCTTGTCTTAGTATTGAATTAAGTTCCTCACTAAGCTTTATGTCTAAATCAATCTCTGAATCAACATTTTGGTTTTTCACGATGGTTTCTTGCACCTTAGCAAGGTCCCCAATGATTTTTTTCTTACGCTCCTTTAAATTACCAAAAGTTGTTTTATTCCAACCTTTAACCATATATTTGAAAGTCCCAGCACGCATCTTAAAAGTGTCCATAGAATTTGGTCCACTTTGTTGAATTAGGTCAATTCACTGATTATCCACCTCAGATTTTTTCATTATATTTTTGTTAAATTGTGATAAATATAATCTCTTACGTATATGTTTATCTTTTACTTAATTTTAGGATTAAATATAAGAATTAAATATTGTTTCTCCTTTTTTCCTTTCCCAATTCGTATCTCAAATTTTTACTCTATCTCCATCACACTTTAATTGTGTTAACTAATTTATGTTGTAGGTACTATATATATCATTTTCATTAATGATAGGTAGATTAATTTTCATTTATTTTCATACATACTTGTATAACTGGTTAAATATATTTTATCAATCTATGGTATAGGTATCATATACGATGACATATAAATTTTAGTTTAATTATTTTCTATATATATATATAAAATAAAATAAAAATAAAATAAAAGTGGTGATTTTCATATTCAAATTAAAAAATTAAAAAATTATGAAGATGTATAAATTAAGAAATCTAATTAAAATTGAAAAATAAGAAAATTTGAGTAAATCCAACTAGAGGTCAAATTTTTAGACCTAAATCAAAGTACCCTTGATTAAATTAAATAAAAATAACGGATATAATTAAACAGGAGTGTGCAAGAAAGTAGAAAAACAATCTTTATTCTCAAATTCTTGCCTCTTGAGAAGATCATAACACTCTTTGTTAAGATCCTCTTGTTTGCTCTGTTCTATCAAATATTTACTGGAGGTCCTTCCCTATGCTGTTCTCGAGATCATAGTAATCTTTGTTAATCTCTTGATTATTTATCCTCACTTTGTTTAGTGCCGACATCTGGATTCTACTAATGGTCAAGCTTCTTAAAAGTAGAGTACGTTGTTTGGGGTAGGGGCAGTACAGTCCCTTGTCCTTCATTTGACTACATAATTTAAACACAACTAGGATTTAAAGAATGAAGCTACAGAGATCATCTACTGGAATTATCGTTTGTAGACTGCATAAATATGAACCACAAGTTGTGGCGATTGATAGTTGAATTTTTTTTTTTAAATCACTAAATAAGAAATCCAATCATCAACCGCCACGTCATATAGTTTACAAAATATAATATCACTAGCATTTTCTAGATTTAAATTCTAAAAAAAAAAAAAAAAACCAAAAAATGTGAAATACGGGAGTTATTGGGTAGCCAAAGATGAAATTTAGTAAACATGTGGTTCATAAATGAAATTTCAATATAGATTTAACCTAGTTGATATTCAGTGTGGAGACATTCTCGAGTAGACTACCGACATACGATTTGAAAACTAACGTATTCATGCGTTATTGGACAAAAGATTTGACGTTTTTAGATACAAATTAAATTTATTTGGCAAATCGTGAGAGTTCAAACTCGAGTTAGTTTAGTGAAAAGTAAGCAAATGTTATGAATCCCAACTCGAATTTTAAATCTATCAAATGCATTTTAGGGCTACCGACTTTGGTTTGACATACTATTTAACCCGAGGGCCAAAAGTGTTGGAAGATATTAGTGTTTTAGATTTATTTTATTCTTTGAGTATTTTAGGTATGTCAAGTATTAGGTCTTCTAAGGTTTCATTTCTTAAAAATATAGCTTCAAAATTGGGTCTATCAAAATGTAATCCTTAGTTTTTAGTCATTTTGGCAATATATGCTTGTCCAAAAAAAAAAAAAAAAAAAAAAAAAAGAAGAAAACTCTAGCAAAATGCAAATCGTACCACATTTGTATTATCTCTCTAGTAAATAGAACACACACATGTTTGTGCGCTATACCTCTACTAGAGAGATAGTAAAATGTTATATAAAAAATTTGATAACGTAGCATTAATCAATAAAAATATAATTCATTTAGCAACTAGTTTTTAACGGCTAAATGTGGTTATCTTGTTCTAGTAATCTGCAGCTTTCCACTCCAACAACCAAACAATTAGACTCGCAGACTCAGATTTGTTTTGTCATAAAACAGATAGGCAAAAAAAAAAAAAAAGAAAAAAAAAGAACAAGGAACAAGAACAACGACAAGATTCAAGAGCCACTGTCATATTTGAGCCAATTAACAAGGAAAGTTGATGTTTCATATACTTAACTACGATGGTAAATAACAATGATACGAAACAAAACACGCAAAAAGTTGTGGCTTCAAATTAAAGACGCAACTGAACAATTATCTTTCATTTGCCGACTAAGAAATTACTTTCGCTGCATTACAGGCTGATGTTACTTCATTCTATATTCTAGTCCAACGAAATCCTTGTTAATGCATAAGCTGGACTTTGATTGGAGAAATGAATATGTAACTATGTAAGCTCTAGGTTTTATGGCTCTAATGAACAATTACCTTTCCATGGATGTTTGCATGCAATGATATAGCGGCAAGTATGCACTTGAAGTTGATTCATAATAAGGCACGTGTGACGCTTTTTATGTGATTGTTTGTACATCAAGTTATGCCGTTCATTTAGCTAACAATGTTTAACTAATATATAGAGGCATGACGAGGGACATCAATTAAGAGTCCTGTTTAAAGAAGACTCTTAACAAGCAAGAAAAAAAAAAAAAAACTAAAAGCTAAAATCTGAAAAGAAATCATTATCGAACAACTTAATTTATCATGTATAGCTTTCCAAATAATATCAAAATATTTCCATCCTAACTAATTAAATGCAATCACATCTGGTGAGATACCTTCTATATTAGAATATAAATAAAATCTAATCTAATATCAACTGAATCTAAATGGGATGATCCAATTATGATTTGAATAATTGATAACATAACTCGGATTATAGATCTAATTATAAACCCGAATCCAATATTTTCCTCTAGAAGAAGCGCATAGCATGGTACTCATCCCGTTCCCTCGAGACCAAGGGAGTCCATCGCATCCTCTTTGGTCCAACCCCCACGCAACAAAACCATAGACAGTACCTTCACGCGCCACCCCACGCCCACCTCGTCATAACCATCTCCCGTCATGTGGGGCCCACTTCTCACCTTCTCACCACAGCCGTCCATCATCATCATCTCCTTAACCTCCTCCTCCTTCCACCCGCCCTCCCTCAACCTCCAAAACACCTCCTCCAAACATTCCGCCAAGTCCTCCCCACTCCACCACCCGCGCGTCTCCTCACGCCCCACCACCTCGCTCCAAAACTCGATCCTCCGCGCTGTCTTTGGGGCCCATGCGGGCACGTGCACGAACCCAAACTCTTGGCAAAAAAACCGGGTGATGTCACAGCTCAGAACCTTGACCCTCTCCGCGTCAATGTAGAAAACTGGATTCCCCGCCACGTTCGGCCTCGAAGGCACGTAACAGTTCCGGTAAATCGGAACGAGAACCGGCGCTTTCATCACCAGCTGGTTTGCCACGTCAGCATCACAACGCTTCGGACCCCACGACTTGCACCAGAGGGTTCCGTTGGAGACTTGCCTGAGGAGGCTTCGGGATGGGAGGCTGAGGAGGATCCGGAGTTGTTGGTGGGAGGAAGAGCGCCAGTTGGGGAACGCGGGGCCCACGGGGAGGCCTTCCTGGAGGATGGTGCGGAGGTCAGGTGGGAAGGTGAAGTCAAAGGCGGCTTCGAGGGAGGCGAGCTCTTGATCGGTGAGGCCTTGCTCGATTGGGATGTTGTGGGGTGAGGAGTGGAGGTGTTTTACGACGGATTTGGCGTAGGCTGCGACGGAGAAGCAGACTAGCGGCTGTTTGGCTGCGGCAGTCGTGGATTTAGAGTTGGGTTTTGGTGGCAGCTTGTTGATGATCGTGTGGTGGTTGGTTGGTGCTGACGGTGCCATTCGGTGGAGATGATGAAGATGTGAAATGGAGTTTTTTTTTTTTATCAATTAATTTTATTTAGTTTTGAATCTTTTGACCGGATGATTTGGTGGAGGAGCAGGACGAGAAGAGGGGAAGATGATGCTTTTTTCCCTTTTTTTTTTTTTTTTTTTTTTTTGATGAACTGTTTGGGCGAAAGAGTCGTCGAAGGAAGCGTACGTTTTAACGTCGACTTCTAGATTTAGGTGGCAGAAGCAGTGTATATCAAAATATATGCGTGAGTTGGATTTTGCTTAATCGGAAAACTCCCGCGTTGGATTTGCTTAATCGGGAAGACTCCCGCGTCCTGGTTTCGTTTTAGAAGGGGGGAGTTTGAGTGCATGCTTGTGTGTATATATCATGGAACATGAGGCCTCACCTCCTGGTTTCGTTGGCATCTTATTATATATACGTATGTATGCGTTGCATTTCATGCCTCTTTTGTCTCGTAGACATTTAAAACTGTATATTAATCGCAATAGGGATTAATTTGGCTTGAAAGGAAATAGTTTGGATTAGTTTGGCAATAGGGATATTTTAGTCAAGGAAAAATAAACCATAAAAGCAATGGGAATACATTGTGTTTAAAATTAATTTTAGGTAACTAGATACAGTGATATCTAAGATTCTGTAACAAGTAAATACTTTCGTAGAAGCATAATTTATTTTCTGGTTAAATACATTACGAGATGTTTTTCCATTGAAATGACTAAATACAAAGAGTCTTTTGAAATCCACTTGCTTGCATCTCTAACTTGCATATGTAAGAAAATCAATTTGTGTAGAGTTGGCCTTCCGCCAAATTGTTTGTTACCCACCCTAGCTAGAACAAGATTATCGAGTTTTTTTTTTCTTTTTTTTTTTTTGTAAAATAAATAATACGCCTTTATATGTCAAAAAACATAACTAAACACAATCTTTTGAATTTTAGTTAAGTCAGTTAGAGCATTGTACTCTCCTCTACACCCAAATTTGTATCACCCCATTTCCGTAATCTAAATGAATTAAGTGTAATTATCCGATCATTTGTCAATATTTTTATCTACGCACCCTAGAAATTGATTTTAATCTCACTTTGTTCTCTATAACTCAAAAGCTCTCACTTTACTCCCTGAAACTCAAAGTTCACTTCACTTTGCCCCATGAAACTCAAGTTTGATCCCATTTTACCCCTGGAAACTTGAAAGTCGTCTTTATAAAACTCAAAATTCACTCCACATTGCCTCAGATCTGTTAATTTCTTGTGTGAGTTTGATTTTGGGGCGCCATACTAATTAATCTTTTTTATTTTTGTCATCTCTTCAATTTCTTTTAAACTTAATATTCTCCGATTGTTAATTGTTTACGCATAATGGAGATTTATAATCGAATTTATTCTAAGGTCCACATATATTTTAGGAGGTGACCTATAAATTTCATGGAGAAAAGAGAGTCCACAAGTCAAAGTAGAACAAATTTTGAGCTTTAGAGAGTAAAGTGATCACTTTTAAGTTACAGAGGGCAAAATGAGATTAAAATGGACTTCCAAGAGGAAGGATAGCTAAAAATAAAACATTTTTCCTTTAATTCTAATACAACTATAAATGTTAGCATGTTGTTCATATATAATCAAGCTTAAGTAGTGGTAACTATCACCCAAGAAACAAAAATACACCATATTGTTATCCAAAGCATATAAAATGTACAACAAGCTTATAACTGAAGCAACTAAGAAATATTACCTCTACTAGATGCCATGATCCTTCTGGATGTATTATAAGAAAGAAATGTATAAAAATCCAAGTGATTAATTAATCTAATTAGTCAATTTACAAATCACATCCTTTCACAAAAGCTAGATCGCACATGGTTTCGTGATAACGTGACACACATTCTACCTTGGCATAAAGTGTTGAAAATGATATGAAGGCATTAAGTTTGTAAAAACGAACTTATATCCAAATAATTGCATGCATATTCGTACACCTTCTAGACTGTTGACAATTTGCGTTTGTCGTGCACGGATATATTGAATCCCGGCTGTCTTCATACGATCTCTGTGACAAAAAAACAATACACACACAAAATGGCATACACGCGTTTGTTTGGCACACAATGTTTTATGAAATTGGGGGTCCATATTGCGTATGGAACAGTAATAAATATAATTTTTATTCAACCAAATTAAGAAAGCAACTTACAAGATGGGACCAATGCTACTGAATTTGTGGCCTCACTTATAAGCATAGTCTAACTTGTTAGCGATGATACAGCGTGTGTCCTTGTATATAGGTTGGTTGCGTCTAGACCTGGCAATTCTTGAAACGATCCAATAACCGGACACGACACGATACGAAATTAACAGGTGTTCGGGTCGACACGATAACGAATCGGGTAACCCAATAAGCACCTGTTAAGATAACGGGTTAGTTCGGGTATATACATAGGTAACCCGATACATGATAAGCAAAATATTAATTTTATAATTTTATAACCCTAAAAAGAATATTATAATAATTATATATATTAATTTAACAATTTTATACCCCTAAAAACTATAATAATTACATATATATATTAAATTAAATATTAAAAATTGGTGACCACTGGATCAACTTAAATATACATACCATTCAATTTCTTAAGTGTTATACGTACAAAATAAATAAATTTAAATCTACTTCATAAATAAATAAATATATATATATATATAGACACACAACATTGAACTTGATGGGATACAAATTCTACAAAACTAATTTGAACAATCCAACCGTCAAACTTGTTTGTATATGCATCTAGATTGCATCAGCAAAAATTCGCAAAAAAAAAAAAACATTCAAAGATCAAGTAACGGGACAAAACTTTTCGACAGTTATCAATGAAAAATCAAGATTTAACGATTATTTTAACTCCGATTTTGATGATTTTTTACAGCTACAATTCTTGACCCTATACGAATACAATGAATGAACTCGATCTTCCATTTAAAATATTTACATTAGTGAATACCACAAAATCTTATGTTATACTTAATGAAAGTATAAATAACTCTTAAGTGTTAGTAAATCTATTATTTTGATGGGATACGCATTCTACGAAGCTGGTTTCAACGATCCAACCGTCAAACTTGTTTGTATATACTTCGAGATCGTATACGCCAAAAATTGCCAAAAATAAAACATCCAGAGATCAAGTAATGGGACAAAACTTTTCGACAGTTATCAACGAAAAATCACGATTTAACGGTTATTTTAACTCCGATTTTGATGTTTTTTTACAGCTACACTCCTTGACCCTATATAAATACAATGAATGAATTCGATCTTCAATTTAAAATATTTAACCTAGTGGATACCACAAAATCTTATATTATACTTAATGAAAGTATAAATAAAGTCCAAGTGTTAGTGAATCTATCGTTTTGATGGGATACGCATTCTATGAAAATAATTTCAACGATCCAACCGTCAAACTTGTTTGTATATGCTTCAAAATCGGATACACCAAAAATCACAAAAAAACAAACATTCAGAGATCAAGTAACGGGACAAAACTTTTCAACGGTTATCAACGAAAAATCACGATTTAACGGTTATTTTAACTTTGATTTTGATGATTTTTTACTGCTACACTCCTTGACCCTATATGAATACAATGAATGAATTCGATTTTCACTTTAAATTATTTATACTAGTGGATACCACAAAATCTTATGTCATGATGATCGATGAAAATTGAGGATTTTGTATAAGGAATAACATGCAAGCTTTGAGTTCCATTGGCAAGGTTTAAACTTTTGAGGAAGGCTTCACAACCTTGAAAACAAAAACTCTTTCATTTTGCATATCCTTGCACATTTAATATTTTGTAATAGACTAGTAATGTATGGATGTTTGTTTATTAGGCTCTTATTTTCAAGTGTAGATGTAGTACTTAAACGACAAATATGCTTTAATATTTTGAAGTAATATTTATGTGGCAATGTGTGGTATGTGCAAATTTAAGAAAAAAAAAATACATTTTTCTTAACGGGTCATAGTGGGTCATAACAGGTTGGGTCACTTGACCCATTGGGTAAAGTGACCCGACTTGTTAAGGACCCGTTAAGATAACGGGTGTGACACGACACGACCCGTTAAATCAACATGTGTTACACGAACACGACAGACACGACCCGTTTGCCAGACCTAGTTTCGTCTATGTTTTTTTAATAAATCTGTATCGGTGCTATTTGTGGTAACCATTTGTGATAGCCATTTTCGTGATTATTCTTTATGCTTATTTGCTTAAATTATCTCCAGATCAATGAATTGGTTACTGAAGAAATGTACTTATGTGACCAGTGTACATCATATCCAGGATTCAAACCTTGGGGGTCTCATGTGGGGCTAGATTGTAATTTTATTTTTAATTTTTAATTTTTTAATATTCATGTAGGGCTAGATTGACACATGGCACCCTATCATTGGTCACGTAAGAGCCACGTCACAAGTTAACGGCCATTTTAACAGAAAACTTAACAGATGTATGAAAGTGTCCCAGAATTATGAATTTTGGTACCAAACTTGGAAAAAAAAAGCTTGATATATGAAATGTTGAAAACCAAGAAACTTCATGGTTGTAAATTCAGATTAACCCTTATATTTTTATAAGTTGGTTAAAGGAATCTTTACAACATGATTTGGGTGGGAAACTTTGGAAATTGCCCCTAAAACGAGCATAAAGACTTTTGCCTCTTTTGAAAAAGAGTAAATTGTAGCAATGATCCCTCAACTTTAATCAAATTAGAGCAATGGTCCTCAACTAAAAATCCATTACCATTGGTCTCTCAACTCATCAAAATGTGTAGATGTGGTCTTTTCGTCAACTTCGTCAGAATTTTGTCAAAATAAGTTATGTTGGAATGACCATTACTACAATTAAGATCCCTTAACTTATCAAAATGTGTAGCTATGGTCATTTTCGTCAACTTCGTCAGAATTTTGTCAAAATGAGTAATGTTGGAAGGACCATTGCTACAATTGGGTTAAAGTTGAGGGACCATTGCTCCAATTGGGTTAAAGGTGAGTTTCCATTGCTCCAATTGGGTTAAAGTTGAGGGATCATTTCTCCAGTTGGATTAAAGTTGAGGGACTAATAGTAATGGATTTTTAGTTGAGGGACTATAGCTACATGTTTTGGATGAGTTGAGTGACCAACAGTAATGGATTTTTAGTTGATGGAGCATTGCTACAATTTACTCTTTGAAAAACTTATAAGTTTTTGCTCTTTCTCTCCACACATTTTTATTCTTTGTATGAAACCGTTGAAAAGACACTTGAACTAGTTATCCGCTACTTCAAGTAATCAAGTTGTTCGCTCGATGTATCCATGTAACTCCGAGTACAGTGAAGATCTTCGCTCAATGTCGTGGACTTTCTTCGGGTGCCTCACCATCACCTTTCTATTTACCAAAAATTTCAACAAATACTTAAACGTTGAGGTTAGTACTTGGTAGGCCAATCAAGCAAATCCTGTTAGGAACAATAATCTATGTTCCATTAAAGTTGTCTCAATCTTGTGAAGCTATTCTAATTCATTCATACCACACACATTGATAATTTGTCTTTGTATTCTAATTTCTCTAACAATGAATGGAGCCTTTCTCGATTTTTCCTGGTGGTGTGTGATGTATGCTTGGAAAGATAAGACATAAAGCTATGTTTCTCATATTTTACAGAATTTTTCAGAAGATAAATCGACCTCAAAACTGGCGTGCAAGACATATGACATGTTTCCCAAGCCAAGAAGGGTTCTTTCCTAGTTTGTGTCATTAATTGTTTAGGAGTTTGTTTTGTTTAAGAGAGTTTTTTTCCAGACTTTGTAAGGTTTTTCTAGTACAAATAAGGCATCCTAAGCTCTCTCTACATAATCCCTCCCCCCCCCCCCCCCCACCCCCCCAGCCCACATCACTGCCACACCATACTAGCATTCACCATCTACGCAATTTGCGAATAAGAGCTTAGGGGCGTGCCTTGCCATGGATTGTATTTTTCTTTTATTTTTATTTTTATGTGTAACTAAGTTATTTTCTAAGGTTGATCATGAAGTCATGACATGAATATTTGCGAAGTACTTTGTTAATTATTATTCAATTATGTCTCATGTTATATTCTTAATCTTTGTGCTTGTTTTATTCCAGGTTCGGATTTCTAATGTTTGATTACCCTTAGGCATTTTGCATCTAGATATTTACATAAATCTAAGAGGATGACCAGTCAATTACATTTATTGGAACTAAGATTAAGATGAGTAAATAAACTAGTGAGCATGACCAATATCAAGCTAGCCCTGTTTGGTTGACATGATTCTTCTACGCTTAATGGGTCTTTATGTATTTAATTGTATGCCTAACCAGTTGGATAATTATCATGTAGAGATACAAGAGTTGATGCATGACCACGGATTAATTTATACATTAGAAAGAACAACTTTTAACATTGACATGATAATTTGATAGTAGTTGGCTCTGGAAAAAGTAAATATGATTGTTGTTGGTGGCTTCATAATCTTAGGCTTCCATCGTTTCTTAAATTCTTTTTGTTAAGAGTTTATTTTATTTATTTCTTATTTCTTTTTTATTGTTAATTTTAATCGTAATAAATTATTCAATTCAATCTATCTTTTGTTTAATTAAGAAAGACAAGAGGAGCTTTACGAGCAGAAAAATACACATCATCGTATGCGAAAAATAAGAAATGAGAACAAGGAAGACGGCTTCTTTGCTTACTAGGATATCATTTGTGTCTAGATGTTGAGTGTTGCCGGAAGTAGCCTTCTGGTTTGTCTTCTCCATGGCATTCAAAGAACAGTCCTTATTTATTTAATGTTAGCATTTAGAGGACGCTTACTATTATATCAAGCGGGCAGCAGAACTGCAGGGCAGCACGAGAGGAAGGTTGATACAATAGATATAATGCTATATAATAATAATAATAACAACATAATGCAAGAAAGACAAGGAGGATTTTTAGGAGCAGAAAAAAAAAAGTGCTGAATGTCTTTCAACCCCAAACAGAATATGGTGGATGGAGGAATTTTTCACAGGCTTTTTTGCTTCCTGTTCTGCATGCGTACTTGTCCTGTTGTTATTACCGTCTTGTTTGGACCTTCTCGTTCTATTTTATCAACTCTTTCTTGTTATATGATAACTTGGATTATCTGTTTATAAGGTACCATATAGAGATCAACTCTGCCAAAAATTAACTAACTTTTAAATCGTGTAGTCCTCTGACAAATACTCAATATAAGGCCTATATGAATGATATCCACTACCTTCGTATAAACACCTTTTCCAAAAATAATCTAAACATACTTTTCCAAGAATTCTAACTCCTTTATATAATAAATTCCTAAGGTCTCACATAAATAGTTAGGATCAGGGGCCACATTTTGACACACTTGCTTAGTGTCCACTCGATAATCTAAAAGGAAAATTAACGAAAAGTTCAAATTTTTTTGGTTTTAATGAAAATGACATATAAATGTGTAGTTAATAGTATCAGGAAAAGGTAAAAAATGTGGTTTTTCATTAAAAGTAAACAGTACCGGGAGTGTTTCATTAAAACTCCCTAATCTAAATTGGTTATATTTCACTTCTTTATTCATAGATCATTCTTGCAAAAAAAAAAAAAAAAAAAAAAAACAAATTCAAAACCATTAAGACAAGCAGAGAAGATAACAGACGTAAACACTAAAATAACTATCATTTAATCCAATTATCAAACGGTTTTGGATTTGGGTGATTTTCAGAAGAGATAATCTTTGAGGAAAAACCTAAAAAATAGATGGTTGAGCTCAATTTGTCTCGGAATCAAGTTAGAAAGACTTGGTATGTGATGATTGATAGACCATGTTTGATCACCGATCAATTATGCTCAGAAAATAAAAACATCAAGTTTCTGTCTTAAGTGATCGATTGATCGTGTTTGGTGATCAGTCAGGTGTAGCCATAGAATCACAAACTCTACATGGTATTAATAGATTCATACGAATTAGTGTCTCTTTGCGAAGATTTGAATAGTCACGATACCAATTCAAGGAAAGGCACATCTATCTCTCGAAAAATTAGAGAGTGATTTTCTACAAGGTTCATCAAGTGTCTTCCCTGCAGATTCTCAATGGTTTTCGCCCGTATCCAAATTCTTGACAAAGCTTTCTTTCTATATGTTGTCAACAAAAAACTTCAATCTCACGACGAGTGAGGCAACCATTTATTCATCTTCACCCATGATAATTCTCTTCACCACCCTCTGGGTGTATGAGCTAAGAGCTTGTACTGGTGATTCAAGGGCATTCACTCTTGTGAAAAGACTACATCCTTTGCAGGTCCTCAATACAATTTCCATTCATCAGCACTGCGAACCCCTACATGTATAGAAAACAAACAATATTTAATTAAATTCAATACATAGTGGGAGAAACAATTAACTTACACAACTAAATTCATAACCGGCTACAAACCTTGTCGAGGATGGCAGATATATGGCAATACAGAAGCTGCTTTTCTGCAATTGCAACTAATGGCTTTCTTGTACTCGCATTCAGGTAAAATGTACACCTTTCCTGTTCTTCATTCAAACTTGTCTAAATATGTGTTATCCAGGATGATATAATTACGGCCTAATTGAGTCGGTACACCACATGTCATAATACAAGTGGAGGAAGAAATATAATTTACAGTTTCCCTTCACTTGTTTTATGACTTGGGGTACATAGAAAAATTTCTCCAAAACTATGTCCCCTCTCTTAAAGAGAGAGTCCATCTCATCTCAGATTTTGCAAAAGGCCAGAATTCCCTCTTTTCTCTGCAGTTCGCTCTAATTCAAGAAAATTTTTGGTAAACCATAAGAGCCGTTTAAATAATCAAATCCTCTGCCATCCGATGGTGCTAAGGAGTTGGAACAAAGAATTTGAAAGGTTAAAGCCGTAATAAATAAAACTCAATGAAAGGTTAAAAGACTAAATACATAAAAGTCAATGCAATGCGATCATCTGTAACACAAAAATTGTTTTTCTTTGGTCAAAAAGTCAAAAGTCTAAATATTTGGGAAGGTTATATCCCAATTTGTTGATTGAAGGGTCGTCTAACTGGACCACTCTATTGTGCCGCTCGTCCTCTGAAACACCCAATGGCGACAAAATCTTACCCATCTTCTAGTAGCTAAGATCAAGTAACGATTTAATAGGTTGCCGTCTACGAAGTTTTTGGCATCCAAACTCCTCTTGCCATATTACAATGAACACCACCCTTCATGGTTAACCCTCTCTCAATCACCCTTCTCAAGTTTGATTGCAGCTTCTCAAAATATGTATCTAAAAGAGAAGTAATGATTCCCATGGAACCATTTTCAGTGATAAAGATATGAGCGTCGGAACTTGTTACTCAACCGAGTCTAGTTTGACAAGAGAACCATGCCGAACACGACTAATTATTTCATCAAGGTAAATGGATGCACAGACTTCAGTTGCAAAGCTAACATTTCTCTGAACAGTAAAGACAGCATAACAACCTTCAGAATCAAGGTATATGCCCTGCCAATGGACATGGAATCTGATAAGCATTTTGCCTTAGTGATGAAATCTCCATTAGTCTGTAGATCACGGGGAAGTACGGTGTCACGGCGTTCCCATTTAGACTCCAACCTTACAGCGACATCATCCCCAAGTTTCGAAAATTAGATAACAACGTGGAGGTACTCTAGTTGGCACTGCTCACGGTTGCTATCAGTTGGCCATTGCGTGCATTCACTAAATAAGCTGCACATTTGGTTTCCTCATTACAAATCATGTCTTCTCTTTTCTCAGAACAAGAGAAGACCTGAGCTAGATTGGGTATCAGATTCTGTGTTCATTGGCAAGGGAATTTACCTCGGGCCTTCTCTCATTCTGAGAAGAGAGATCTGATTTGTAATAAGCAAACCAAAGGTGCGGTTTGTTCTTTGAATGCCTACAAGGGTCAACTGCTAGCAACCGTAAGCAGTGCTGACTAGAGTACCTCCATGTTACTATACAATTGGAAACTTGGGGATGATGGCCCTGTAAAGTAGTACGAATGAGAACACCCTAACATCATACTTCCCCTAAATCTACAGACTGATGGAGATTTCATCGAAAAATGGTTATTAGATTTCACGACCATTGGCAGAGGCATTTGCCTTTATGCTGAAGGTTGCTATGCTGTCTTCACTATTTGGAAAAAATGGTAGTTCTGCAACTGATTTTGAAGTCAATGGACCCATTTCTTTTGACGAATAATTAGTCATTTTTGGCATGGTGCTCTTGTGCAAACTAGACTTGGTTGAAGAACAAGTCCTGACGCTCATCCTTATCACTGAAAATGGTTGCATCGGAATCATTACTTCTCTTCCTGAAGAAAAATACATATTTTTTTAGAAACTGCAGTCGAACTTGGAAGGGTGATTGGGAAAGGGTTTAACCATGAAGAGTGGCGTTCATTATACCATGGCAAGAGGAGTTTGGATTCCAAGTGTTAACTAAATTGCAATATATGGGAATTGAAGGGAAAATTAAGAAGAAAGGATGAATAGAAGGATGAACATAGAGATATGAGAGAGAGAGAGAGTGAGTTTAGAGAGAGAAATAGGATTTGTATTGACCGACTAAATGAAGATTACACACACTATTTTTATAAGAGAAATCCTAACTACTCTCACCAAATACTAACAAACTTACTAACTATATTGCTAACCATATTACTAACTTGTACCCTTAATACTCTCCCTCAATCTCAACTGCAGAAACCCAGTTTGAGATTGGAAGAACATCTGCAATCACTACTATGAAACCCAGAAAAACATAATAGACTTGAAACAACTGCAATCTTGGAATCCTTCTAGATGATTGAATTCATCCACCTCTCATTGCATGTCACGATAGCTTCATCAATATCAACATTAATCAAATTTTGCATATGACTAATATAACTATTGGGTGTTTATATAAAACTCATTCAGCTTCAAGTTCGGCGCCAAACTGCCCTGATCGTGCAACATCCTTATCCAGATTCCGGATAGAAGCATGGTTAATTAAACCATCATCCTCACTTGTATGTATTTGCTACCGCCAAACCATCTCCCATTCATCATTTATATGCACTTTTGAGCATCATTCCTTGAATCATAGTAAGAATGTGGCACATTAACTGCCTTCCAGACTTCTCCACTAGCACATAATTGTTCTGCCTCGTTTACTGGAGTACCTGCAGTATTCAGATTCTTTGTGTAAATGATATGCTTTTCTGAATCATTATCCGACTCTGCATTGAAATGTTCATCTAAATTTATATATGTGGGGTTGCACTCATGACCTCCAGTAAGCTTTTGAAGAGACTTGTCATCTTCTTCCATGTCTGTGGGACTCGTCACCTTGTAGGAAGAATAACAGTAGCTGTAATTGACACCTGTCCTCTACATCTAATAGGAGTTTCTCAAGGGACAACCTTCTATAAGGTAGTCGTAGCACACCCTCATTCCGTATAACAACTTCTTACGGGTTTACCCTTCATGGGATTCACCGTCAACAATCTCATTCAACTTGGCTTCGGCCTTTAATATTTACATAAAACAGAAAATTAACAAACTACAGTGTGGCATCAGCCTTAACTATAGCACCACGGGATCGCCCTTCATGCATTTTACAAAAAACAACTTCTTTGAACAATGGCATCGGCCTTCAAAATTTCAACAATTGAAAATCAACATCTATGTAGGATTACCCTTCGTGGGATATACCTACTCAAAACATGGGATTACCTTTCATAGGATTTACCGTTAACAACTTCTTCTACCATTTGTGGGATTTACCTATTCACATCACGGAATTACCCTTCGTGGGATTTACCGTTTACAACTTCTTCAAACTTCATCATATAACCAGACTTACTGTAGATTCATGCTAACAAATGAGTTGGTTAGACTCTAAAATTATAGGCTGAGATAAGAAAACATATTGCACAAGCTCCTTAATAAGCACCTGAACAATCTTCTCAGACATTACACTTCTCATTTTGGCACAAACCATAATCTGAATAACCATTTCGTAGAAAAAAAAAGAAAAAGAAAAAAAGAAACAAACCCATTAAAGAGAAAGGGATTCATTTCTGCAAGTCAATCTTCAACCCAACAATGCAATGTATCCATTTCATAATGTGACCAACGCTCTCTATAAATCTTCAAATGCAGACTGCTTCAAGGCAAAAGAAAGATGGCTCCAAGCCAAATGAAAGTATGTTTGCCGCTTTGTGTACAACTCTAAGCCAGGCAGAGCTACTGAATAAGAAAATTGCAGCCAGACTCCAAGTTAAAAAAAAAAAAAAAAAAAAAAAATTGTATTGCTTCCATAAGTAGTTTGATAATGGTGTAACGTCCTTCTTGAACCAGAACAACTTTGTGCCCAATACTCTAATTGACATAAGCAAGAAATATGACACCATTTTGCTGAGAAAAATGCATGTTAATGAAATCTCAAAACATGAACCAAGAGAGAAAACGAGTAGCAAAACATCAAAGATGCAGAACCTAGAGAGAATAAAGAACTATCTTGTTTGGAGCAATTAGTCGAAACCTTTAACAACCACCAAAAACCCAAAAAAGATTCATTCTAATTGTTCAAGAATTGGGCATTTCAACATACACCTGAACTGCACCCATGTCTGATATTTCTTCCATACTAGAGAATAAGGTAGAGATCAAAGAATTCACTGACCCATTCCTTCAAACAGTTGGAGTGCACATAATCATAACTTGAAGAGCTCCCAAGATTTGCAATCTTGAACAAACAAACACTAACTCCTGGTTTCTTCCTCCTCTGTTTTTCTTTCTGGATTCGATTTTGTCTGAGTTTTTCCCAATTTCAGGCAATGGTGGTCTGCGAATGGCCTCGCTATCCATACGTCGACCCAAGTCCAAAGCTCACAGGTGATGTGATGAAAAACTTGATTCCAAATCCTCCGAATGGGCAAGAACTTCCTCTAATTTCCATTTCTCCAAACATTCCAAGAGTCATAGAAAATCAAGCCCAAAAAGAGAGAGAGATTCATATCTTTAAGTAAATCTTCAGCAATAGTGATAACCGTGGTGATTGCCATCCCTAGTGAAGAGAGCTCAACCTCATTGTACTGCTTTATGTACCTTTGTTTACCCTAAAAACTACCAAGCCTACGTGGCACGTAGGTCGAATAATTAATAAGCTAACTACATCCTTTGGTTGTGTGCGGGGCGTGCCAACTTGTTGGCCAAGTTCGGCAGGGGAGTAAAATGTGCTGATGTCGCATTGGGCGCGCTACTGACTTCATGACCTTACGACTGTGGCCAAGGAAAGAACACGTATTAGCCTTCGGGTTCTAGAGCCTAAAACAAGGCTTCTAGTCTTGCTAAGTTCACGAATCGCCAACGCCGGGTTTGGTCACAGTGATTATATTCCGAAAAGTATAAGCACGATGAACTGGTGCGAGACTATACGAACAAAAGTACTCAAAAAAGATGTATGTCTTGATGGTGAATATGGTTCGGCCGTCAGAATACCGAACTCTAAAACTTATTTGTGAATATCCAATCATAAAACAACTCGGCGTTCAATATGCAGAGCCTAATAATCTGTAACACCTCACTTCACCGAGAGGCTAATGAGATGACCTCTGTCAATAAGGACTCGAAAATCCTTCTTGGATAGGTAATCAGTCGGCCTCGAGACTTGGATAGGTAATCAGTCGGCCTCGACGCAGTGCTGTTTATCCAAACTAAAGATGCTTCGCGATCGGTTGATTTTACGGCAACAGTGTTATTTATCCAAACTGAAGATGGTCACCGATTGCCTTCACCACCTGTTTATCCAAACTGAAGATGTGTTGGCGAAAAAAAGAAAATAAAAATCTCAAGGTTGTTGAGAGGTTTCACGTAGAGCGAGAGTTTGCAAAGGGCAGTTTGTGTGTTGAATTAGAGAGGCCTTAACTATTGCTTGCGACTCTTTATTTATAGCAGCGAACCTACGCCTAACCGAACCAAAGATGTATCCGGACAAAAACTCCCCAATCTAATCTGATTAGGATTCGGCCAATCCTAATCTCAATAGGTTTCTGAACCAATCTTTATAATGAATCAGATTCATTTTCGTGTTCTCAACGCCTCCAACACCGAAACCCCTTGTTGTACCATGATTCAATTTCTTCGCCCTTATCCAAATCAATCATTCTCACAATAGGACTCAACCGACCTGATTGGACGGCTAATGAGAGCTAGATGGCCCATAATACTTCTCGAAAAGCACTGGGCCAAGCATAAACCTAAGCTCGGCCCAATAATATTATTTTGGGCCTAAACAACCTCTTAGCAAGATTGACGTAGAAGAGCGGTTTCTTGGTGTTGGAGATCTGAATTCTGTTCTTCTTCGGCACCTCAACCGATTGCAGTGGTGGAGATGCGACTCTCTGCATTTGCTCTGCCGCCATTTTGTTTTGAAATTTTCTCCAACTTTCGATCTCTTGCTTTTGATCGGGAACGGGGAGACTTATGAATTTGATCGAAAAGAAATCAACCCAGAACGATCGCGGAAGCACCCATAAACTTATCCTAGCATCTAATGAAAATTTGGAAAGAAACTAAGCTAAAAACAGATGTAAAATAATGGAAAGTGGAACCACCAGAATCCATGGCGTGAGCCTGGTGGCTCTGAACCATGTTAACTACATTGCAATATTTGGGAATTGAAGGGAAAATTAAGAAGAAATGATGAACAAAAGGATGAACACAGAGATATTAGAGAGAGAGAGAGTTTAGAGAGAGAAATAGGATTTGTATTGGCTGACTAAATGAACATTACACACACTGTTTTTATAAAAGAAATCCTAACTACTCTCACCAAATACTAACAAACTTACTAACTGTATTTCTAACTGTATTACTGACTTGTACCCTTAATACCAAGAACTTCGTAGACGACAATCTACTTAAATAGTTCCTTGATCTCAGCTACTACGAGAATATGAGTGAGATTTCGTCCATAATGGGTATTTCAAAGCATTATGGCCAAGGAAATCTCTTCAGAACCCAAGCTCTTATCTTATATTCTTCTAAGTTACCTTGAGAATCTATTTCAAAAACTTGTGTCTGTCCTATGCAGCAGCTTACAACGTGGACTGTGTCATACCGTATGACTCATACAGATCGATTGTGACATAAGACCACATCCCTACAATGTCTCCCAACCCACGATACAAAGCCTAGCCAGAGGCATATGACAAGAACAAGTAATTTGTATCAGTGTGGGAACAAAATGCAGATGTCCAAAAGAAATTAAATGCTAAAATAAGACAAACCAGTTCTTTTACTTCAATCTGATCTCGAACTAGGCGTAGAGAACTATCCTTCTGGGCTCCTAGCAAGTTACAACCCGACATCGACCTTCCATCCCAACATAACGACACGGATTGGCATAGGTTTTTACAATTGTTATATATACAGCAATTGCATCCGTCCCTTGATGTAGCTCTACAAGCTGTGCTTGCATAACAATGGGACGTTAACATCTAGTACCGCAAATTAACTTTTAATACCAAAAAAAAAAAAAAAAAATTAGAATCAATGTGCTTAATTCAGTTAAAACCTCATAAATAATGGAAATAATAACATACAACAAGTATGAACGTAATACCTGTGAGTCCCCAGAACTTGATCCCACATAGACAAGTCCACTGTCTAGGCATGAAATTGAAGATGGAGCAGATATCTCCCCCAAAGGCTCGGTATGGAGTCCACTACATCATACGAAAGTGAATCTTTGAGATGATCAAAGCATCAAACAAGATCCACGACACAACAATTTTTTTTTTTTTCTACTCACGTTTCATTTTCATGCTCTAATCTTAGGCGTATAAGTTGGCCACATGTGGTACCAATCATGTACGCATATCCATATCCATTCAGTTTTGCAAACGCCGTCCCAGAATACTATAATGAAATGAAATACATATTTAACTAATTCTAATATGAATTTCTAATTCAAACCAATATTTGTAACTTACAGGTATTTGGTTTTCCGTATTATCTCTAGTTTGACGACAGTAAAGGATTTTGCTTTGTCCCTAAACAATAACTCCATAAAGTGGCCCAGAAACCGATATGTTCTGAACTTGATACCATCGCGCATCATTGTTGCTATTACCAATACAGTCCTACATTAATCAATTAGAAGGCTATGAAAATCAAGGACTTTATCCAGAAATAACTCAAACACCAAAGGGAACAAATAATTAATTATTTCCCTAATCAATTATTTTAAGGTATGTAAAAGCATAGTATTACAACAAACATAATTATGTTTGAAAAAGACGAAAAACTCTCTTAATCATATACCCAACTATGAAATCGAAACAGTCTTATTCTTAATAGCATTCAACCTAGAACAAAAATATTAAAAAGATTACAATTTTTTATAATTTTTTTCTATTTTCCTGATTTTTTTTCTTCTATTTTTTATAATTTTTTAATGTTGGATTAATTATAGCCGTTGATTATCAAATTGATTTGGAATCAGACGCACCATATTGGGCCACGTGGCACAATGTTAATAATTTTAAATTTTTGCCGTTAAAAAACCAATGGTTTACAATTCGCCATTCCAGTGAGCCATTGGAGGGTTCTATTTTATCTGCTACAACGTGGCCCACCGCTGCACTGTTTGTCTCCCACTCTCCTTTCTGGATGTGTGTGCTACACACCTGACTGAAAAAAATATATATATAAATAAAAATTAAAAAGTGCATTGATGTCAACTTGCCCAAAGGCAATAGGCTAGGCTTAAGAAGGCTGGGCACTTGGGCTAGCAGTGGTTGGCCCACCACTTACCTTTGGTTTATTGGACTACTAGAAAGGGTTTTTTGGGTTAGACGGCAACATTGTTGCCCTTGCCCTTGCCTGCCACCAACTAGTGGAGATGCTCTAAAATTGGTTTGCAGCAGCACCTCAAAGAGACACCTATTTACCTAAATTATGTATTTCAACAACTTGATGAAGTTTTACACGAATCTAAACCCTTACACTATATTTAGATGAGAGAAATAAATTTGAAATTTTGACAAAAGTCAGAATTTATAAATTAACATGCACCAATTTCCTTATTTGGATTCATAGAAATAGAACTTTACAATTTCCTCATAAAATAAAACTTGGAATATGGGACCACCAATTTTCAAGTTTAAATTATATGGAAATAAGTGTCATTTCCAAATTTTTATGGGTGAGAGTTCAAAAATATCAAATTTCGTATTCAAATTCCATTGCTTTTCAAGTTAACCAAATAAGAAAATTCACAAATTTTAGAAATTAAAATTCTGTCATTTTACAATTCCTTAAGGGGGCGTTTGTTTGCCCTCACTAAGTTGGACTGGACTGGACTAGACTAGCTATTAGTCCAATACTGTGTTTGTTCCATGCTGGGACTAACATTAATGAGACTAAAGGGGACTAGCATGGACAAAACCCTTCACTAAGAGGTCTTAGCGAGACCCCCCAATAACCATGGGACTAGCTAAGACTATCCTTTCTTTCTCGTCCTCGTCATGCTCAACGACCACTCCCGACAGACTCCTCGTCATCTCCGGTCACCTAGATCAATCATTAACTTTCCGACTCTCTTTCAGATCCATTTCACAACCAACTTTCATATAAAATATACCAAATTGAAGCTGGGAGTGACAAGATTACGATTTTACCTGAATCAAGGCCAAAATGTGGTCGAATGTGGCCAGAAAATGGCCTGGAAGTCTCGGCCTGTTTGGGCTTCTTCAAATCCATGACAGATTCGAGCATTCAAAGCTAAGATCTCGGTCTAGGGATGGTGATGAATTTTTTGGCGGTGCTAACTTCATCCAATTTAACGAGGGTTGGCCGGAAAACACATCGAGAAACCTGCAACTCGTTGGGAAAATTGGAGCTGTGAGGTTCCATTCGAACAACACATAGCTAGAGAGGGAGGGAGGACAGAGAAATAGAGACTGGAATCAATAAGGAGTTTGACCAGGAATGAGAAAGAGACATGAATTGAGAGGTCTAAGAGGAAAAAAAGAGGGAGAGGGTGGGACGATGAGAGAAGAGGAAAAGAGTGGGATGGAAATGGTAGGAAAAGATGAAGAAAAAGATAAGATCATAATAAAATATTAATAATTTATATATTAAATAATATAATATTAGAATTTGTTATTATCCAGCTTCTTAGTCCAATACTGCACCAAACGCTTCACTAAGTTAGTCAAGTTTAGTCTAGTCTAAGCCAGTCCAGCTTAGTCTTTGAAGCTAATCCAGTCCGAGATAGTCCGGCGCAACAAACGCCCCCTAATAATCTTAAATATTTTCATCCAAATAGAGGGTTAAAGAACCTGAAAATTTTGGTGAATTTCAAATCTCAAAATTCAAACTTTCAATATTTCAAAAGTATAGTGATATAGTGTAGTGTGATCCACAAAAACTTACACTATCAAGTTGACTACTACTTTTGTGAATCAAATCCAAACACTTTCTCTAACTCATAAAGAACATGATGAACATGAAGAACACTCATAAGAAAACCCATAAGAGTCTCATGACATTTTAACTCATATTTTGACCATTTTAACACGTTTAACAAAACTACCAACTAAGTAGCTACCTTAGGGGTTCTTATATAAACTTAATTCTCAATTAACAAGACAATAGGAGCCCAAATTTAAGCAGAAGAAGTGTAGAACTTTATATAGTTTGGGATTGCAATGCAATAGGGTTCTTTTGTATATCATTACTCTTGTTTAAGCAGAAGAAGTGGAGAACCTTATATAGTTTGGGACAGTAATGCAATAGGGTTTTTTTGTATATCATTACTCTTGATCACATTGTTTAGTTGATAGTTTATTCATATTTGTAATCCAATGTGATTCTCTTGTCGATATGATTACTTTGAATGTGATTTGGAACGTATTTCCTAAATCATATTCATATATTTTGGCGAGAGATTCTTACTTATATCATAGAGTATTCTCCATCAACTATTTGATTGTTAAAGATCCCTTATTGTACACTCATATGCCTCCATGATTAGGTAGCTTAACCCAACGATATCGTGGACACCCTAGTAATGAATGAATATAGCAATATATATATATATATATATATATATATATATATATATGTCACATCCCCGCCCAGGGGGAACCACTTCCTAGGCCCGCTCCACCACCGTAGCATGATATTGTCCGCTTTGGGCCCCGACCACGCCCTCACGGTTTTGTTTTTGGGAACTCAGACGAGAACTTCCCAATGGGTCACCCATCTTGGGAGTGCTCTCGTGCGCTACTCGCTTAACTTTGGAGTTCCTACGGAACCTGAAGCCAGTGAGCTCCCAAAAGGCCTCATGCTAGGTAGGGATGGGAATATACATATAAGGATCACTCCCTTGGGCGATGTGGGATGTCACAATATATATATAATCAGATAATGTAAAAACAATGAACAAAATGTATCTAAAACTAACAATAAAATACAAAAGCTAATTATAAAATACAGTATATTTAGCAAATAACTTTAAAAAATAAATTTTTTTATCGAAATAAGTTCATAAAATTTTGAATCAGAAATTCAAAAATTTAGGAATTCTAAATTCTAATTTTCATTCCACCTTTTTAGAAAAATTCCGATTCATAAATTTTCAGGTTAACATTAAGAAAGTTTAATGTCGGAATCAGAAACACCATTATGACTTGCACACTTAAATATACAGACAATGAGATTTTGAATACAAATTCTTTAGAGCACTTCAGTGTGTAAGATCCCTTTGGTAATAGGCAATTCAATTCCTTCAAATAAATAATAACCTTCTTTAATAACTCCCCTCTCAGACTCTCAAGCCTTAGACTTCCGCTTGACCTCTCCCACGGGCTCCCTTCAGCCCAATTACCCGACTGGGCTGGCGTGACTTTAGGGGGGCATTCGGCTTGCAATCCCCAGGCCTATTGCCAACAGTGGACTTGCTAACAGATGTGATGGAAAGAAAGTGGGACAACCAACCACGTCCAAAATCACTATTAAAAGAAAAATACACGGACACAAAGTTTGTTGGAAGTTGGAAGTTGGAAAATGTAACTTTGAAAAGAGTTGGAAAAAATTCTCGAAAATCTCGACCCAAACAAAAAAAATTCCGATTTCAAACCAAAAAAGTTTCAAATCAAAATTCTTGAAATTTTTGGGATGAAATACCAAACGAATCCTGAAATTTCGGTACAGGATTCAGTATTGTCTACTCAATCTTTCGGTGATCCCATATCGAACCGAAAATAAATAATTATATATATATTATACATTTGAATTGTTGCTAAGTACTAGTAGCAATATAATTGGTGTGGTGTACAAATAGTAATCATAGCCCTTTATCGTCACTTCTGCTGGTATGAACCTCTCACAAATGTGTCTATTTCTTCAACACGAAATCAAAAAATTATATTGTTAATTGTCAAACATATTAGGTTTGTTACATATTTGATTTTGGTTGCATGTTAATTTAACTTGGTATGAATAATTACTATTTCAATTTGTATGAAATTTGGGAATGCCAAACCATCCCAAAATATCGAAAATATTTCGAGAATACTGAAAATTGGGAATACTAAAATTTTAGTTTGGCATTGGTCTTCAAATTTCCGTCCCGAAAATTTTCAATTTGAGATTCGAGATCCCATTTTCGATTTCGGATCTCATACCAAACCACCCTTACCTTTCAATATGAGCATATGGAGGACTAAACTCAAACCTTACAAACTTCACTGAGAAAAATTCCATCTGATTGTATTTGTGAAGCCTACTTAAGCTTCTTTGAGTGTTCTTTAATTTTCTCCCACATCTAAAAGGAGAAAGAAAAGAAACATACATAACACAAAAGAGTAGGTTTTATAGCCAACTCGACTAAACTCGTATTTATTGTTACTAAAGTAATGGCATTGTTATATCTAATTTGATTAAGCTCATGTTTGTCTAAAATGGCGAGCAAGACTAATTCTTTTTTAAAAACATCCGCGGTACAAGAGGCAAAAACTTGATAAAAATAAATATGTGATTTTTCTTTTTTCTAGTTCATACATTATAACTGCTGAAAACGACCCATAATCTAAACCAGGGTGAATAATTTTTGATCCACCAATCCGGTACTACACTTATCACAATGATTGCTGAAAATTTCCACATAGACTGAGTTACTGAGCTATGCAACAACGAATCAAAGGCTTATCATTTTGAACGGTCGAGATGGTTTCTGATCTCTAAGCAATTCAACCACCCTTCTCATGGAGGGCCTGTTGATTGGGAATGCAGAGGTACAAAGAAGAGCCACCTTCAAAACCTTCTCAATCTCTTCGTAATTGCATGTCGACGGATCAATCCTTGGATCGATTATCTGGCAGAGATTGGCGCCGCAGAAGCCGCCGTCATTGCTGCCTTCTTCTTCTCCTTCAGGAGTAGACATGGCAGCGTCTCTAACCCACTTGACAATGTCTGTGTTCTCACCAAAGGACGCGTCATTCGGACTCTTGCCGGTTATCAGTTCCAACAGCACCACACCGAAGCTGTAGACATCACTCTTCTCAGTGACTTTAAGAGTGTATGCGTACTCTGCAAACCAAACACAATGTGATTTAGTATACATGTTCATATAATGTTCCTTTAAACCAAAACAATCTAATTACAATTAGTCCCAACATATGTGATCGTGAACTAAATGGAACAAACTAAAATACATCAACAGTTAACAATTATCCACGTCAACAATTCATATGAAAGCATATAGTAAGAATAAATGCAAAGTAAAAACATTTTTTTTGTCGAAAAAACAAAAACCATGTCATGATCATGCTAGTTGAGAAGCAATTAACCGTAACTCAGCGGATTAAAAGCATTCAACCGTACTCCCGAGATCCCAAATCAAGTGCCATAACACATAGCGCGAAAACTACCACAGTGATTTAGAAATATATTATAGTTGACTATAAGTCAGCAAAGGGCAGTCACCAACCAAAGCTGTATATCCACGTTGGAAGATAGTGTTTGTTGGCTCCCCCTAGCAATTTAGCCACTCGTATATATGCACAAGTAAGACTATACACTAACGAAGATGACGGCCACAGGAACTTGGAGTGTGACATTCAAATTCAGCCAATCTAACCATACTTTTTCTAAGTTCAATTTTAACCTAAAAATCTATTTGGGTCGCCATCTCGGATAGTGAGACACCCGGAGAATCTATCAAGACACCCAAAAAACAAAATTTAGAAGCCAACCATTTTTTTTTTTTTTTTTGAAAAAACTCACCCGGAGCGATATAACCGTAGGACCCAGCAATCTGTGACATGGTACCACATCCGGCCGCCATGTCACGCTGCAAAGTCTTGGCGAGTCCGAAATCCGCCACCCGTGGGGTCCAGTCCTCGTCCAACAGTATGTTATTACTCTTCACGTCCCGGTGAACGATGGCCGGAGCACAGTCGTGGTGGAGGTAGGCCAAGCCGTAGGCCGACCCGACGGCGATGTTGAATCTTTTGGCCCAATCCTCCAAAGGCCCAACCTTTTCTCCATGCAAACAATCACCCAAGCTTCCATTCTCCATGTACTCATAACCCAAAATTCTACTTTCCTCACCACTACAACAAAACACCAATTTTACAATATTGCCATGTCGGATCCGACCCAACGTCTCTACCTCGGAGCTAAAAACGGATTCAGTTTCGGGTTTTCTTGCCCCGCCCCATAGCTTCTTAACCGCCACGGTCTGCCCCGTCTTCAGTTGCACTTTGTACACATGACCCGACCCACCCGTTGCAATCAGATTCTGCTCCGTTAATGATTGCATCACCTCCTCTTCGTTAAACCCGACCCGTTGGAATGTGGTGAGCCTGTAGAGCCGCTTCGTTTTACCGCCAAGTGCTTTGGATCGATATTTCAAAAACGAAAGAACCGACCCGACGACCAGCACAGCGCACACGGATAAAATGACTATCAAAATTGGGGTAGGAGATTTGGGTTTGGAGCAGGTTGGGAAGTGATCCAGATCCGGACTGCACAAGTTCGGGTTACCCAGTAGACCCGAGCTGAAGGGACTGTAATCGAAACCGGTAGGTATTTTTCCATACAGTTTATTATTCGAGACGTTGAACTGATTGAGCCTGAGCTTGGTCAACTCGGCCGGAAGCTCACCGGTGAGTAAATTTGCCGAGAGATCCAAGTAATTCAATACCGGCAAGTAGCCGAGTTGCGGTGGGATCCGACCCGATAAGTGATTGTGAGATAGGTTCAGCTCCGTCAACTGGGTCCACGAACTCACTGAACTCGGAATCTGACCGGAGAACATGTTCACCTCCATTTTTAGCTTCTGCAAAATATTCAGCTCCGTCATGCACGACGGCAAGTCACCGGAGAATTGGTTGTCGCTCACGTCGAGGGTCGAGAGGTTCGTAAGCTTACAAATCGCCGACGGAAGCGCGCCGGAAAATTCATTGCTGGAGATCGTAAGTGTCGAGAATCTCGTAGCCGCCGAAATGGACGGAGAGACGCTGCCGTTGAATCTGTTGTTATTCATTGTCAGGAAATATAGCCCGGGCAGACCCCAAAACTTGCCCGAAACGACGCCGTCGAGCTCATTGAATTCGATTCGAACGTATTCCAGAGAATGACACTCGTTTAACGTATCAGGTAAATTTCCGGAGAACTGGTTCTCCATAACTATCAAATTCCAGAGCTTTTTCCGGTAACAGAGGAACTTCGGCAGCTCGCCGGAAAACTTGTTCGTCGAGACGTCGAGGTCTGCCAAATCGGAATATCGGCCGAGATTTTCCGGGAGGGAGCCGGAGAAGCTGTTGTTGAAGATTTTGAACTGGTGCAAGTTGGGATTGGAAGCCAAGATCGGAGGAAGCTCGCCGGAAAAGAAATTGTCGTTGAGATTCAGAGACTCCAAATGCAATCGTGCAATTTTTTCTGGGAATTTTCCGGTGAAGCCGTTCATAGAGAGATCTAAGTTCTGGAGAAAAGTCAGGTTTCCGATGCTCTCGGGCAGTTCGCCGAACATCTGGTTTGCGAATAGCTCGATCTGCGTCACGCTTGCCAATCCGCCGATGCTCGCCGGAATAGGACCGGATAGCGAATTCGTGGACAAATCGAGGTTCGTAAGGGACGCCAGGTTTCCGATGGAGTCCGGTATACGGCCTCTGAGGTTGCATTGGGGGGCGAAGAGGTTCTGGAGCTTCTTCAAGTTTCCGATTTCGGAAGGTAGCTCGCCGGACATCAATGGATTGATAGCGAGTTCCAAGTGAGTCAACTCACTGAGATTGCCCAAGAACTTGGGGATTGTGCCGGTGAGAAAGTTCCCGGAGAGCATCAGGACTTGCAAAGCGGGAAACCGGCCGAAACTCGCCGGAATGTCGCCGGTGAAGTTGTTGTCCATAAAGTTCAGGATTCGCAAGTCGGTGAACTCCGGCTGAAACTCCGGCAATGATCCGACGAAGAGGTTGTTGTCGAGCTCGAGAACATGGAGGTGGGAGCAGAGAGAGAGGGTGTGGGTTTGGAGAGAGCCGCTGATGGAGTTGACGGACAGAGAGAGGTTCTGGAGGGTCCGAATGCTACAAAACCCGAACGGAAACCCACCGGAAACGTTAAACCCGGATAAGTTTACAGCAAGAACAGAGTGGTTCTTCGGGTCGCATGTAATTCCCGTCCAGTTGCATGGATTGGGATCCGTGCTCGGGACCCAGTCGTCGAGATTTCCGTCCGGGTCGGACAGTTGGGCCTTGACCTGAATCAAGTGCTGAGTATCGCCGGCCAAAGAGGCAGCGACTGTTAAAACGCATAACAGTGAGGAAAATAATACTAAAACCGGCTTTACAGCTGCTAATTGCGTCATCCTAATAAATTTTTGGATACAGAAATTAAGGATTGAAGAGTGTGGAAATGAAATTTATGTTGTAAGCACGGGTAACGGTTTGAGAGATTGAGAGGGAGATTTAATTTTCAAAGGGCTTCATTTCATCATCTTTTGGGATATTGTGAGAGAGAAGGTTTTTGATTGGTGAATCGAAACTGTGAGCATGAGATTTTTCAATGTATCGAAGATAATATTTGGGAGGATATTATCGCTAAGTGGAGCAAATGAAACGTGATTCGATTTGACTTTTTTAGGAGAGAGTGACAACATTTAGTATTAAGTTGGAACTTGGCAAATTGTATTTAAAAGTGGAAGACCAAGAATGATAGGCGATTGATGGGGCCATTGTATTTTTTCTAGAAGATGGAGAGATTTATTGGCTAGTTTGGTTTTATTTATGTGATTTCTTAATTTTGTATTGGGAGGGACATTGGATTTGGAACAGAGGAGGAACGGAAATTAGGAATGGGAATCGAATAGGGAGAATTTTCCACATTTTCCTGGCTCGGAAAACAGTGTGATGTTTGTGGAGGATGGGAATTGATGCTTTTTGGTAAAGCCAATTAAGCATCAAGGACTACTGTTTGGAATTCGTTAAGCATCATGGATTACTAATTGGAATTTGAGACGAACAATGTGTGATGTTTGTGAAGGATAAAGCCAGCTTCAGCAGCAAGCATGGCAAAAAGTTTTGGTTGAAGTCACTAATAGAATCCACACTACTTGTGGGTGCTACTTAGTATTACGGTAAATAAAATGTTCATTTGTCGAAGTCAAAGGTATTTCACACCCTAGAAGGTCGGACTAATCTTTAGTAGGGTCCGGAAAGGCTAAAGGTATTGCAATCCATTTTTGATAACAGTCAAATAGCATACGTCCTCTCAAATCTTTCAACCAAAGAATCACCAGTGTTTTTGTTAATTTCGTGCTTCAAACTCAAGAACAAAGAGCAAACCTGACTTAGAATTCGAATGCAATTCCACTGGACCACTAAGAGGTCGCCAACCTTATTGACGTATCAAAAGAAAAAGAAAAAAAAAAGTAAAAGTGGGTGTAGTCACATTAACTAGAGCAAATGTGCTTCCCGTATGAATTAATCTGATGATTAGGTAGTGCTTAATCTGTCAATGTGAACACTAATATTGATGGAGGAGGAATAATGGAGGATCTTCTTGGAAGAATAACCTATAGTTGGATGACAGTAGTGAGCTTCTTTGACTGAATTCCAAAAACAAGTGGTTGTGTCCAAAGGTAGCACACTGGAATTATGGTAGTGGTTGCAGTAATTAATTGCTACTAAGAAAAACACGACAACAAATAGTTACAACATCAAAGAATGAAAGCTGGTATATACGAGACTATGAGTAGTATGTTAATAATTATAATTAAAAACGTTTTTAGAGAATATTTTTTTAGTTTCAAAATTACTTAAAGTACTTCATGCAAGAGATGTCTGCTATGTGTTTCTTATATGAAACAGTTCAAGTGTTTTTTCAGGTTCACTTGTATTTTTACTAAATATTAGTTCTAATAATGTTTTCACAAAAAACATTTTCCTTCATTTTAAAAACAATTCCAAACGAGCCTATAACAATTATAAATGTTTATATGGTTCACTTGCATTTTTATTAAAAATTGGTTCCAAAAACGTTTTTACAAAAAACACTTTCATTCATTTTAAAAGTAATTCCTAACGAGTTCTATAACAATTACAAATGTTCTTATGGTCACTAGCTGACTAAGGAACTCATTATCACTTATCATTAAATTCAATATCAAGAATAGATAATAATTGGATGTGTTTTTAATGCTTTAATCTCAACATTTGATATCAAGTTCAAAGATGAGTGACAAAAATCCATCAGTTACTAGGTGACAAAGATAACGAAACTCCTCTATTAGTGTGGTAAAATATACAATTAAACCGAAAAATTATTTATGATATTTGTATTGTAGGAGTTATTAAAAATGGTTGTTTCTAAAATATTTAACGCGCGAGTTAAATTTGTTGTCAAATTATCATTTAGAAATGTATTATCAAAATGTGTTACACATATACATCTCTTGTTAACTAGAAAACTCTCTTAGGCAATTTTATTAAGAAATGCAAATTTAAAATGTAAAAATTATATTTACATCCATTTCCTTTAAAGCATATCCAATGAAAACATGCAATTTTGAAATGTTAAAATTATATTTACATTCATTTACATAACATTTACATTTTCTAGAAGTTCCAAGGATTGGAATTTCCTAGACATACCTCGACTCAAGTTGTGTCTCAACTCAATGGGTGGAGAGATTCTTTTCTGTACCCGAGGCACAAGTCTGTAGCCAACATATCATGATATAATCGGAGAAAGAATATATTTTTCAACATCCTTTCACTTGTATTATAACACATACGCAGTGTACCGATCGATTCATATTTTGAATACCTTGAAAAATCTCTCCAACAAGTGAAGCCTAAACAATTAGGAATTTCCTGGACATGCCTCGACTCAAGTTGTGTCTCAACTCAATGGGTGGAGAGATTCTTTTCTGTACCTAAAGCACAAGTTGGTAGCCAACATATCATGATATAATCGAAGAAATAATATATTTTTCAACGTCCTTTCACTTGTATTATAATACATACACAATATACCGATCCACTCATGTTTTGAATACCTTGAAATATCTCTCCAACAAGTGAAGCCTAAACAACTAGGAACCTGTGTCCCAAGTCCTTCGTGACTTTAATGTTTGCTCAATTCTCAAAACCTAATGGATGGGGATCCCATAAAGCATGCACATTGTGCATGGACCTAATTATAATTAACAAAATTTTGTGGTTCCAACTATTTACATTTCAGGGAGCACATATAGCATTTTTTGGTCAAAGGGCGTATATATATATAGCGGAATGAGGTTATATTTGGATGAAAAATGTTAGAGAAATTATCTTTTTAGACTATATTTTGTAAATAAAATAATGCGACGGATGATGGTTGATTTAGGTATATATTTTGTCAACCGTTGCATGATATGACCTACAAATATGGTCTAAGATGATCTCTCTAACACCACTCTGTCTGAATGTACGTACATATTTGTTGAATAAATTAGAGATGGTTGATGCATGGGAAGTTGCAGATACTAGCAGCCATGCAGTGAAACAGGATCTATACTGTCGCCGTGAAGACTGAGTTGTTTGGGTTCGAAGCTGTCGAAACTTTATGTTTCCCAAAGTCACCCCCACGTTGAATTATTTTATGTAAGAAATCAAAACCTAGAATTTGCCTGGAGTTGTGCAAATTATGCGTCCCTTCAAAGTGACCTGAGTGAATCTGAAGGCTCATCTGCAGCATTCCTCAAATTTACACACACGAATTAGGGTTGATGCAGCTCATCTGAAGGCTCATATTACCTGTATAATATTTTAATGAAAACAACTTCAAATGATTGATGTGACTAGAAACCAAACTGAGGACCCAATTGTATTGAAATTGGAAGCTTATATAAGCCGCTAATTAGATTGTCATTTGTACTACAATACATTTATCTTCTTCAGTAAGTGAGATGTTTTATAGTCAATGTTGATAAATGATGAATTCGTTACTAATCTATTATGTTGATTCATTGTGTGACTTAGGTCAAATTTCTTTCTCTTTTAGTATAGAATATCGTTATATATAATAAAAAAACTGCTAATTAAATTATATCGATCGGTTGGTTATTATGTAGAATTCAATAAAAAAGACTTTCTTTATTCTGGTATGTTACTAAATATAATTTAGTTGAACATGCATGAATGTAGAGTAATCTTTTTTTGTCAAATTAATTATATTCTTAGGATGTGAATTTAATTACTAGTTGCATATATAACCGTTAAACAATGAGTAAATTAAATAAATGTATGTATTCTAGCTAGGTTCATGAATATATACAGGTTAAAAATGTCTTCCCAAATATATTGTTTCCTAACGAACATATATATAGGCGGACCAATTTTGTTTGTGATCTATATAATTATGGTTATACATGAGCCATCACTTTCTAGTGCCTAGCAGTGGGGACCGATTCCTGTTGACAAAGCCAGGGTAGTTGAGCCAACCACCCATTTGGGTCTTATCCAGTTCACTGTTACGGTCCAAGTTTCCAAATCACATTATAGCTTCAGCTAATCATATTTTAATAGAAGATTTAATAAAACATTTCCAGTACTGTTCATTTTACAAAAAAAATCACATTTATATCTTTTCTTAGTATTATTCACTGTACCTTTAAAAATAATTTTTTATTAAAAATTTTTTTTGAATTTTTCGTTAATTTCCTTTATTTTAATTACATCTATCATAATGTAAATTATTATATTACTATTGCTGCTACAAACAAATATTACGTGGACAATGACGGGAGCAGATAAGGCCCACCTGGAGCAGTTGTCCCCATTGAAGTTTTGTGTAGAGAAAAAAAATCGCGATGCTTATAGAACTTAAATTTATGATATTTAAGTACTTTAACCGGTTAATTGAAATTTTTAAATAATATGCATAATAAGTTTGAAAAGATCTTTACAAGTTGGCTGAACGAAATTTGAGAAGAAAAAGAAAAACAATAAAATTATAGTAGAAATTCTACTATTATGAATTATGAATTTTGTTCTCTCAAATATAACTGAAGGTTAAAGTCGCTTCCACTATAAGAAGTTTTTAGCTCTGTCCTTGAAAGTGTACTCTTTTTATTGTAACATTTTTTTTCCTAGGTTTTGCCTATATGTCCTCCTTGTTTGTAGGACATGAATTCTCTTCAGATCCATGCATCCTAATTCTAAGGATTCACCAATTCAGGCCATTAAAATTTAATTCAACGATTACAAACAGGGGTTCACTTTAAAAAGTTATAATAACTTTAACCGTTAGATTAAATTTCAATGATCCAAATTGATAAATTCTTAAGATTAGAATGCATGGATCCGGAGAGGATCCATGTCCTTGTTTGTACTCCTCTTTTTTCCTTTTTAATAAATTTTGGTAAGTTTGTTGTTTAGGTCTTACCTCTAGCTCATGCCTGTGCCGGATTTAAAAAAATAAAAAAAAAAAAAAAAAAAAAAAAAAGAGGTGAAAAAAAAAAAAAAGGATTACTTGGACTCTCTAGTCAAGCAGTCCTACTGTAAGCGTAGGGTGGTGACCCATTTGACTTGTATGCAGAAAATGATCAATCGTGTCTACTTTATGGACTGCTTTAGCATATTTGACTGATGAATTGGGCGGGCAGCAGACAAGAGATGTGTGGTGTCATGCAATAAGGTAAATAATTAATAGGGAATTTTACGTTTTGATACTGTTTATTTTAACGAAAAATTATATTTTTATATTAAAAAATTAATTCTGATACTATTTACTTTCCTATTTATTTTATCTTTATAAAACTTAAAATTTTCAAATATTTTTTCATTAGTTTACCTTAATTAATATCAATTTTTGTATTTTGTGGTCCTCCTCATAGGGTGTAATTTTTGACACCTCTGGACTGAGAATTGTATGGCTGAAATGGTGGTATCTGGGCCTTTGGCTAGCCATGATGAGGTCAATGCTGCCGAACTGACGACGTATTTACCGGCACATCTGCATTCATCCATATAATTGTTGTTATTATTGTTAAAGTAAACTGCCGATTTTTTTTGAATTTTTATTTAACTTTCAATTTATCTTTAAACATTTTAATTGGAAAATTAAGTACTTGAATTAAATTTTTTTTGGCCGATTTTCCCATCTATTAGCTTTTCATTCATTTCATCCAAATTTCTGTTAAATAGAAAGTAGGTTTATAACATAGGAGGGTAGTTCGGTCGCTTTATTCTTTAAAATAATTAAACAACCTAGATTTCTAAGATCAGCACTTGTGCAAATCTGTATGATTATATAGCTTTTGTATCTGAAGGTCTAACAAAATGATGCTTTTGTCCTTAAAGGAGTGTCATGTGGTGTACATGTGATAAGAGTGAACGTTAATTTAGATAAAATCTATGAAAACCTAACGATAGAGGGAATGGGCCAAAAAACTAGTTTAAGTCCTTAGTTTTCGAATCCAAAAGTTTAGGAGGGAAATTGAAAGCTAAGTGAAGGTTCAGGAGAAAATTAGTAGTTTACTCTTATTATTATTAGAGTTTTTATTACAAATGATCTTTAAAATTGATCTCCTTCATCATTTCTTTTAGTACATTGATATTTTTATACTAAAGGGAGGAGAAGTTCGGCTAAGCCACACAATGGGCAGCCTAATTTGGTATCGAATTCCCCATCCGCAAGATTCAAACCTAAGACCTCTCACATCTAAGCGAAGAGGAAAACCACTAAACCGTAATACAGAGTGACTATCTAATTCATCATTTTGGTCTCTTAATTTGAAAATCGATAATTTTCGTCTCTAAAATTGACTTAACACGTCAATTTGGTCTCTGCTGTCTAATTTCGTTAAATTTTTTGTTAGTTTGTTAATGTGGCATGATGTGAGAACCACAATAAAACTCATACCGCCACATGGATTAAACTAAGAAATTCATTTTTTTTATCCAATTTTAAATACCATAGTTTACTAAATAAAAAAAGAAGAAAGGTAAGACAAACAAAATCCAACAACAATGTCAAAAGGAGGAGAAAAACTATTGTAGGACTTGATTTGCCACTAGATTATGTTGAGTGACACTACTGCCTATTCAAAATTTGCCATCTGTTAAACCAAACTGATGGAGGACTCTCTCCTTATTAAATTTAGTTTTAAAATTAAAAAAAAAAAATTAAAAATTACAACATAATTGATTAGTTAATTAAAATCGAAAAACAAAAGTAAAAAGCCTTTCTCAAGGGCACCGCATCCCTATCCTTCTCGTCCTCACCAACCTACCCCCTTGATTTACATCAATCAATACCCACATACCCAGAAATATATATCTTCGATTCATTAAACCTATAAAAACCTGTTAAAAAACCTTAGAAATCATACCCCAAATTAAACATATTAAATCCCTAATCTTGATGCACGTAATTCTCTGTATATTTGATGAAATTTTTTTCCAGTTAATCGTACCCAGTAACAAATATTATATCAAACAAATCTAACAATCAAACAATCTTTTCATATTTTTCTTTTTCAATCACATCTCACAAAACCTTAAAATTAGTCAAAGCAGCAAACGATGCCGAGGTAGTGGTTCCAATGGAAAGGGAGAGGTCTGGTAGTGGGATTGCGATGGAGGCGGGGTTTGTGTTTCATTTTTTCTATTTTTATTTTTAGTTTTAGTTTTAAATAATCTTTGTAGATTTTTATGTTAATATTCTAAAACTTTTAATCTAACAAATGGTAAGTTTTGTATGAATGGTAATAACACTCAGCATGATTTAATGGCAAGTTGAGCTCTATACAATTTTTTTTTTTTTTTTTTTTTGTTTCAGAAGGACGCAACACTAAGCCATTGAAGCCTGTTTACATATAAGCTGGCTACAGATCAATCCGAGCTAAATCAAGTGTTGTTCTTTCTTCCTCAAATTTTGTTTTGAAATATATTTGTTCTCAGTTGTAACCTATGGCTAGGATTAGAACATTTGGATGGTCAGATGTGTGCCAGCTGTCATAGCAGCTGATTCACTTAGGTGATCCATGTGTTGTGCACGTGATCTAGTCATGCTAGTTGTCTGAGGTTGCGACGACCGTATCTCTCTAAATTTCAGCATTATGTAATGGAATTCAATCCAATAGAAGCAACGTCTTCGTCCTTTTTTCTCCGTCTTCTTCTTCTTCTTGTTTGCATTTGAATCAATCTTCTCTTCGATTTCATTTTGCATTCAAATCATAAAATCAAAAACAAAATTAATCAAAACAATAACAGGTCCTGAAAGCTTGGTTCGATTTGAATCAAGGCGCAAACTGGAAATTTGGTTTACGGGTTTTCAACGAAGAACTCAAGCGATTCAAAGTTGCGAGATGGCTGGATCTCGAGCTGATCTTTGAGCTCTTGTGTGCACTGGAGTGAACTACAATTTTTGGTGTAGTGGTATAACACAATGGGAAATTCAAAAAGCTTGTAAGTATTGTGACAAGTTGCATTATGGTACTTGTTGGTTCAACCGCAAGTCTAAGTGTCGTAGGTGTGACAAGTTTGGTCACCTAGCTAATAACAAGATGAATCAATTTGAGAATCATGCTAAAAATATAGAGGAGGAAGCTTCAATGTTCTATGCATGCAATTCCGCAAAAGTGGTGAAAAACAAGCATGGTGTCTAGTATATTGAAAGTGGGCGTATTAGTTAGACGACAGCTCAAAAGTCTCTTTAGATCAATGTTGATAAGTCTATAACATTCAAGGTGAAACTGAGAAATGGTGAACTAGTGCAAGCTACTAGTAAAGGTACCTTGGTGATTGACACCAAGAATGAGACTAGATACTTCAAGGAAGTATGGCTAGTACTAGGTTTAGAAGAAAATTTGTTGAGTATATATAGTGTATGACATATGATTCAACATGGATATTTTCTTTTGTTTGGTGATTGTGGAGCCAAAAATAATCTCAAAAATTATGGAGCTGACATGTGGATTATTTTCCAAGAAAGATAAGATTGCCCCTATTAAATGAGCAAGGAGCAGCCTCATTCACCATATGCAGATGAGGCAGAGCAGACAGAAATTGACGAATGCTCAAGGCACCCTTGCCCATAGGAAAAGTCAAAGGTATTTATGATAAAATAATCCCTTATTCTTATCATAAATATATTCCTAATCAGAGAAGACCTCTTTCAAGTAAGTTATCATAATTCCATTTATTTAAGATATTTACCTATTTATTCTAAGATATTTATTTACACAAATATCTTAGAATATTCTCACCCAAATGCCACCTTAGGGCTGGCCACCTCTAAACCCTAGAGAGCCGGCTCATCTCCTCATTTTCTCTTACAAATACTCTATTTATATCCAAAATTCAGTAAGCTTTAGCTACCCCTAAAGAGACTTTTTTCTTCCCACAAACACTAAAACACATTCTTTACAGAATTCTAACTTTGGCACCGGAGATTCTTCGACCAAAGCCCCACCCCCCTCCTCGGCCTTAATTCATCGTGAGTGAGTGAGGTTTTTAGCCTTAATCTTAGGTGTTATTATTTTGCAGGTGCAGATTCATTAGTCAAGGAAAGGCTCGAAGACTATCACTTTCAACTTCCTTCGTTCGTAGATACACGACTACGATGTCAGGAAATTCAAAAACTACAACCAATGGGACCCCCTACGTTGAAGGATATGGACCAACCGATGGAGATTACGAGGTGGCTCAACGTCGTCACTCTTTGAGGTTTACCACGGCAAAAACTGCACCTTTGCCACCACGACGTACTATGGCCATGCTAGCAGCGACAACCGCAATTATAGTGGCCTACCGGGTAGCCTCCACTTGACGTAAGGAAACCCGAAGGCAGGAAGCCTGTGGCGCAAGCAGCTAGTAGGTGCAAACCCACGCAAATGTTCGCCCTTAACAGTAGCCCTTAGCACGTGCCACCTTCACTTGGATGCAAGCTGCCCAGATCGAGGCAGCTTAAGCCATGCCAACTAAGGTAGGCCAACGTTTATGCGCCCGACCTGCTCCTGCAACTCTCCAAACAGTCCAACATGGTCCTAGACCAGTTCAACCAGCCCAGATTCAGATTCCAAGGCCGGCAGTTGAACCAAAAGTATTTTCACCCCACCTTACAGCAGATCTGACCCATCCTGGCTTAAGCTTTGCACCCGGAGTCCATTACACTTCCACAACTTAACTAGATGTTTACCATCCCAACTCTTCCACTCCAAATGATGAACAACATATATCCCGACAGGTTGCCGAACTGACAAGCGCCCTTGCATAGTAGACTACCTTGGCGAATCAGTTCTTGCAGCGTACCAAGATGTAGCATGTCCCAGACAAGGTGTCCCGAAGTAGGACAAAGGCAGGTGATAACATTTCTCTCTAACGCATCTCGGCAAGCAGCCCCTCGACCAGTGACGAATCAAGCATTCTGGCAGTGTACATTCCCGTTTGGGCCCTCGAGATAATATAGACTCTTGTCTTAGCGCGCGAAGGAGCGTACACTCTCAGTTATGCCCCCGGACAAGCATTCATTCATGGTTGGGGCCCCACTCTAATAATCAACATGGACAACCTTCCAGGCAAAGTGTTCATACGTTGCTAGGCCTACTAGAAGCATCATTCACCTTACATCGGAGTAGGCAGCACAGCGGACGGGGAAAAACTGTCACACAATTCAGCTCAAGTTCAATTGGTAACCTATGAGTAATCCACTCACCTGCTAAGAACATACTACATGCACAGCAATCATAATATAGATGAGCCGAGCATATAGAAGAATAACCAAGACCAACAGGTCATGATCGGAGGCAGCCGGAAGCCCAACTGCCTTGACAGAAGCAAATTCAGGAAGAAGTAAAGAGGCTTCTAATTGAGCGATTGCGTGAATTTCCGCGCATCGAGACCACAGAAGAAGCCCTTCGCAGTGACGTGATTCATATGGGAAAATTACCTTTCACCGACGGGATCGAGTAGACAGAGCCCCCGCGTAAGTTTAATACGCCATACTTCACCCTATTCAAGGGAAATGGAGACTTGAAAATGTATTGAAGCACTAACACAACGCGATGATCCTCTATAGGGCCAACGACGCCTTAATGTGAAAGATATTCACCACTACTTTGTAGGACGAGCTGCATGATTGGTTCCATACCCTACCTCTATAGTCAAGAAGAAGTCTAATCATTTTTTCAACATCAAGAAGAATCCAAAAGAGACACCTCCAAGTTGGATCACACCAAGTATTGTGCATTCCACCGATGTCCTAGTCACACGACCGACACTTGCTATACCTAGAGGGACTACCTAGAGAAGATGGTGAAAGAGGGTAAATGCGACATATACCTAGACAAGCCAGCTGCACAGCCTAGGAGGAACGCAAGCGCAGATGATGAGCTGTTTTCCAAGACCATCAGAATCAACGGCATCATCGCTGGGTTCGAATACTTAGGGGCCACAAATAACTCCAAGAAGAAGAAGATCTAGCAGGCTAGCGATTTTCTAGGTTCAGGCATCTGACGCCAAACCTAGACCCATCGTTGGTTTCACTAAGTAGGATGCTGAGGGAGTTGACTTCCCACACGATGATGCTCTGGTAGTGTCCGTTCAACTAGCACACGCTATAGTCAACAGAGTGATGGTAGACAACAGCAGCACAGTAAATCTACTTTAGCTATCCGTCATTCAGAAGATGGGCCTGGAAAACACGATAATACACAGAGTAGATGTACTCATCGGATTCAACGGATATACCTCAACTGCTATTGGTAACATAACACTCGATGTGAGAACACCACCAGTAGTCTCAAAGTAGATGTTTATTATACTCAGCGACCTGTCTCCCTATAACAGGATTCTGGGAAGGCCCTGGCTAGTGAAACTGGGCGCCGTAACATCCGTTGAGTACCAAAAAATCTAATTTCATATCCCGAGCGGAGGAGTTAGAGAGATCAAGTCTGACCAGGACGCATCCTGACGATGCATGGTGCAAATGCTGAATGAGTCAAAGAAGAAGTTCTTCACCCCCGTAGAAACTACTAAACGAGTGTGAGAAAGCATTTCAAGACTATAAGAGATATTTGACATCCCTTTCGCTACAATCTAAGCTAGAAGCAGCCGAGGAATTATATATCTACTTGGCAGTCTCAAACGTAGCAGTAAGTTTTGCCCTCATACGAGAAGAGCTGGGGGCTCAACTATCATTATTCTAACTTCTAAAGCTCTTATTGATGTGGAAATAAGATACTCAAGGATTGAAAAAGCTAATTTGGCGCTAATTGTTGCAACTCAGAAGCTCAGAGAATACTTTCAGTTGCATATGGTTGTTGTTATGACTCAGTTTCCCCTACGATCTATCCTACATGGTCCAGAAGCTTCTCAACGAATGAGGAAGTGGACATTGGAACTCGGCCAATACGGCTTGGTTTAATGACCTTGCAAGATGATAAAAGCTCAAGCCTTGGTAGACTTTATGCTAGAGTTCACTCCCGGCCTAGAAAACACAAAAAATAGCCCAAAGGCACCCCCGAAGCAGCCGAGCACGCCCTAGCTGCACCAACCCTTTCTGACAAAGACTTTTGGCGTCTGCACGTCGATGGTTCATCCAATTACAAGGATTCTAGAGCAGGCTTGGTTCTCGTCACCCAAGACGGCTCGATGCTTGAGCAAGTAATCACTATAGGATTCAAGGCATCAAACAACGAAGCAGAGTACAAGGCCTTATTGGTAGGCCTCCGAATGGCACTAAATCTGGCAGTCAAGAATCTCGCAATATATTTTGATTCTCAGCTTATCACTAGCCAGACTACCGAGAAGTATGCAGTAAAGCATCCCAGGATATCACTATACCTCGAGAAGGTATGAAAACAGCTTGAGGCGTTTTAGACTTACACTCTCACACATGTGCCATGGGCAGACAACGCTCATGCAAACGCCTTAGCAGTCTTAGGCTCCACTTTGGACTACCAATTTAGACGCTCCATCCCGATCGAAAGCCAAGTACAGAAGAAGAACCGATAGTCAAGGTGTTACAAGTCAATACAACCCTAAGCTGGCAAGATCTCATCAACAACCTAGTCAATGGGACACTCATTGCAGAAAGATTTGAAGCTCCAAATAAAGGCAGCACGATACTACATGTGGAACAACATTCTCGTCCGAAGGTCATTTTTAGGCCCATATCTCCATTACTAAGCGCCTCTTGTTGACTTAAAAGTTCTGAGCTCTATCCATGAAATAGTTTATGGAAACCACTCAGGACCCCGATCCTTAGCACAGAAGGTCTTTAACATCGGCTGTTACTGGCCCACCATACATTAAGACGTTAAGGAATTTGTTCAAAAGTGCGACAGCTGCCAACACTTCAAGCATGTACCCACACTACCTGTCAACAAGCTTCACTCGCAGACAAGCCCATGGCCATTCATGCAGTGGGCAATCGACCTGTAAATAAAAGTTTATTTGCCGAAGGTATAAGGCATTTTAGCCCACTTTTGATCACAGTCAAATGACATACGTCAATTGAAATCTTTCGACCAGAGAATCACTTATGTTTTTGTCAGTTTCGTGCCTGAAACTCAAGAATGGAGAGCAAACTTGACTTGGAAATCGAACGCAACACTAAGAGGTCACCAACCTTATTGATGTATCAAAAGAAAAAGAAAAGGAAAAAGTAAAAGTAGGAGCAGCCACATTAACTAGAGCAAATGTGCTTCCCGTATGAATTAATCTGATGATAAAGTAGTGCATAATCTATCAATGTAAACACTTATATAGATGGAGGAGGAATAACGGATGATCTTTTGAGAAGACACTACTACAAAAAACACTTTGCGTGATGAAATAAGATTTGTTGCATAAAGTAAGATTTCGTTGCTCAAAACCTTATGCGATGAAATTTTTGTCGGCATGGTTTGTCGCACAAAGCTCGTGAAGATAGGGTTTGCGCGACGAAAATTAATCTTCGTCGCGCGAAGGTACTTTGCACAACAAAATATTTCATTGTGCAAAGTTTTTTATTTTATTATTTAATTAAATTAATTTAATATTTTGCGCGACGAAATATTTGGTAAAAGTTTTTGGTTTTTATTTTATATTTAATTAAATTGACTTTCTATTTTATTATTTCTATTATTTAATTCAATTATAATAATTGTTTGCATGACGAAATATTTGGTTGCGAAAGATTTTTTGAAAATTTTTACTTTTTGAATTTAATTTAATTGTATGGCTTTATTTGTTTCATTACTTTAATTTAAATTGACATATTCAAAATTAAATTACATATGAAAAATAGTGATCAAATTATCCATAATATACATTTTATTAAAAATGTACATATAAATTAACAAATTACAATAATAAAATCCTACAAGTCTACTGTGGTGGTGGTGGCGAGGGATATGGTTTGATAGCATCATAATCCTTAACTCCTCAGCTTTCACCGTCAAAGTCCCAACGATTCCCTACAAAAACAAAAAACAAACATGGTCAAATAACAAAAAAAAAAAAAAAAAAAAACATAAAATAATACCAAAAAATGGGCATAACCTCCCCTAAAATAGGCATACCCCAAATCCGACCCCAAACTCTACCCCTCACCCTATACCTGACCTTAAACCCCACCCAACCCAAAATTAACTGCAAAAACACATATTAATGAAAAATAAATTAAAATTTAGAGACAAAATACCTTTTGGCAAGATTGAGAGCGAGTGAGAGATAGGGAAATAGGAGTAAGTGAGAGATAGGGAAAGAGGAGAGAGTGTGAGAGAGTGAGAAGAGATAGTGAAAGAGTGAGTGAGAGAGAGATTGAGAGAGAGAGAGAAGAGAGATTGAGCGTAAGAGATGGGGTTGGACTTGGGGAGAGGGAAAGAGAGGAGAGGTAAAAGAACTAGAGATACATTGAGAAAATTGTGGAGGAGTTATTTTGGTTTTAAAAATCGTATCACTTTACACAACGAAGGATCCAATTTTGCGCGACGAAAGATTGGTCATGCAAAGTCTTAAAAAAAATTTTAAAAAAAAATTCTCGCTCGGGCGTCCTCCCAAATTTTTAGGGTATTGCATGATGGAACATTTGTTTGTCGGGCAAAACTTTGCGGAACGAAATATTGGTCGTTCAAAGTTTTAAAATAATTTAAAACTTAAATTTCCAGCATCCCATTTTCGGCACCCGCCCAAATTTAACGATTTTGCACAACGAAATATTGGTTTGTCACACAAAATATACATAAATAAATTTTATTAGACAATTTAAAATATAAAATAAAATAAACAGGGTTTATATGACGAAATATAAGTATTCGTCGTGCAAAGTTTTTAAAAAATAATAAAAATAATAATTTTATTTTATAATTTAAAATATAAATAAAATAAAATAAATAGGGTTTAGGTGATGAAATGTTTACACGCAAATAAAATAATAAAAATAAAGAAAATCATTTCGGTTAAAATATAAAATAAAAAATAAAATAAAAATAAAATAAATAGGTTTTAGGCGACGAAATATTAAAATTCGTCGTAGAAAGTTTTTTTTAAAAAATAATAAAAACTAAGAAAATAATTTATTTTACAATTTAAAATATAAAATTAAATAAAAATAAATAAATTGGGTTTAGGCAACGAAATCTTTTAATTTCATCGCGCAAAATCACAATATGTGTTTCGTCACGCAAAATTTCGTTGCGCAAGGCGTTATTTCGTTGGATGACAGTAGTGAGCTTCTTTGACTGAATTCGAAAAACAAGTGGTTGTGTCTAAAGGTAGCACACTTGAATTATGGTGGTAGTTGCAGTAATTAATTCCTACTAAGAAAAACACAACAAATAGTTACAACATCAAAGTATGAAGCTCGTTTATATGAGACTATGAGTAGTATGTTAATAACTAAAAGTGCTTTTAGAGAAATTCTTTTGAGTTCCAAACTCACTTAAAGTACTTCGTGCAAGAGGCGCTTGCTATGTGCTTCTTGTAGGAAACACTTCAAGTGCCTTTCAGGTTTACTTGTATTTTTATTAAAAATTGATTCCAAAAACGTTTTCACAAAAAACACTTTCATTCATTTTAAAAGAAGTTCCAAACGAGCCATATTACAATTAGAAATGTTCTTATGGTCACTAGTTGACTAAGGAGCTCATGATCACTTATCATTAAATTTAATATCGAGAATAGAGAATAATTGGATGTGTTTTTAGTGTTTTAATCTCAATTCTTGTTATCAAATTCAAAGTTGTAAGTGACAAAAAATCTTCAATCACTAGGTGACAAAGAGAACGAAACTCCTCTAATAGTGGAGAAAAACTTGTGTGGAACTTGGCATGCCACTGGACTTTGCTAAGTGGTACTACAATCCACTCAAAAATCACCACGTGACAAGTCTTAAATATAATTTTTTTTCTCATTCTTTTATACTTAAAATTCTCATAATTATTTTTTTCACTAATGAATATGCATCAATTTAATGGCTTATATTTTGTTCGTCCCCCCCCCCCCCCCTCTCTTTTCCCAAATATTCCCTCCAGTTTATGTTGCAGGGCATGCTTGCCTTCTTTAACTTCCCAAACAATCTCATTGTGTAATATTATTTGATTTATCTCTTCAAATATGCTCTTTACGAAGATTGAACCCTTTCCTCATAGCATAAGCATTGCGTACTTGAAAGGCTTCAATGTCAAAATTCACCACCATTCTAATTTTTACATCTTAAAACTTCATTGTCTCAGCAGCAACCTACCAATTAAAAAAAAAAGAAAAAGGACTACCACATTAATAAAATACTCATAGTAAAGAATGGAAAAAACTATTGTATAAATATGTGGGTAATTCGTATCAACATATTAACCATAACATTGATTAACATTTGAGCCCAAATATTAGATTAACATGTTAACGAAAACAAATAAAAAATTAGGCTAACCCTAATACACCTATATATATGGGTTATTCATGTCAAGTTCACATGATCAAATCAAGTATTGTATAAATAACGAAAAAACTTAAAGATTATTGATTGATTTCCATGACAAAAGTTGGAGAAAGTGATTTTGTTTAGGGTACATAATTTTTTTTGAAGAACAGTGAGAGAAAAAAGTCGGAGAGACAAAGAAGTGGGAGAGAGAAGAAAGTGAAAGAGTCCTGCAACATAAATTGGAGGGAATATTTGGGATGGATAATCGTATCTTGCCATCAATTGTCCCTTTTTTTAAAAAAAAAAAGAAAGAAAACAAAAAAAATATCCATTAGATTGATGTGTATTAATTAGTGAGAAATATAATTATGAGAATCCTAAATATAAAAGAATGGGAAAAAAAAAATTACATTTAAGACTTGTTACGTGGCGATTTTTTAGTGACTTGTAGTGCCACTTAGCAAAGTCCAGTGGTAAGCCAAGCCCCACACAAGTTTTTCTCCTAATAGTGTGGTAAAATATAAAATTAAACCGACAAATCATTTATGATATTTGTATTGTAGGAGTTATTAAAAATGGTTGTTTCTAAAATATTTAATGCCCGAGTTATTTTTGTTGTCACATTATCATTTAGAAATGTATTATCAAAATGTGTTACACATATACATCTCTTGTTAACTAGAAAAACTCTCTTTAGGCTATTTTATTGAGAAATGCAAACTTAAAATTTGCAAATTACATTTACATCCATTTCCCCTAAAGCATATCCAATAAAAAGATGCAAATTCGAGGTGTTAAAATTACATTTACATCCATTTACATAACATTTACATTTTCTAGAAGTTCCAAGGATTGGAATTTCATTGACATGCCTTGACTCAAGTTGTGTCTCAACTCAACGGGTGGAGAGATTTTTTTCCTGTACCCGAGTCGGTAGCCAACATATCATGATATACTTAAGAGAGAGAATATATTTTTTTTAACGTCCCTTCACTTGTATTATACCACATACGCAGTGTACCGACTTGTGTTTTGAATACCTTAAAAAATCTCTCCAACAAGTGAAGCCTAACCTGTTTCCTGAGTCCTTTGTGACTTTAATGTCTGCCCAATTCTCTTCAGGGAGCACATATAATTAGTACTACAATACATTTATCTTCTTCGGTAAGTGAGTTGTTTTATAGTCGATTTTGATGAATGACGAATTTGTTACTAATATATTATGTTGATTCACTGTGTAACTTAAGTCAAATCTTCTTCTTTAGTATAGAATATCGTTATATATAAAAAAAAATAAAAAAAAACTGCTAACTAAATTATATCGATTGGTTGGTTATTTTGTAGAATTCAATAAAAAAGACTTTCATTATTCTGGTATGTTACTAAATAGAATTTAGTTGAACATACATGAATGTAGAATAATATTTTTTTGTCAAACTATTTATATTCTTAGACCATCTCCAATGGTTGGGCTAAAAGCCAAATATTTTAGCCCGGAAAATTTAGCTTTTAGCCCAGAAACAACTTTTCTGCTCCAACCGTTCTAGCCTAAAATTTTAGCCTGAGATTATTAAAGAATGAACTTAGGCTTTTTTTTTTTGTTAAATTAAATTTAAAAAATAAATAAATATGTAGACTATCGTAAATTAATTTTATAAACATTTTAATCTAAAAAAATTTAAATTCCGATAAATATTGGGTGGAGTCCACTCTGATTTCTGGGCTAAATTTTGGGAGGAATTTGGCCTTGGTTTAGCATTTAGCATTTAGCCCCAATTTTCCCCTTGGGTTGGAGTGAGTTTGGGGGAAAATTTTGAAGGGTAATTTGGCTTTTAGCCCACCATTGAAGTTGATCTTAAGATGTGAATTTAATTAATAATTACATATAACCGTTAACAACGAATATATTAAATAAATGCATGTATTCTAGCTAAGTTCGTGCATATATACAGGCTAAAAATGTCTTCCCAGATATATTATTTCCTAACGAACATATATATAGGTGGACCAATTTTGTTGGTGATCTATATAATTATATTGTATTTATGGTTATACATGAGCCATCACTTTCTAGCGCCTAGCGGTGGGGGAACTGATTCCCGTTGACAAAGGCAAGGTAGTTGAGCTAACACACCCATTTGGGTCTTATCCATTTCACTGTTAGGGTCCAAATTTCCAAATCACGTTATAGCTTCAGCTAATCATATTTTAATTCCATCCATCATAATGTAAATTATCATATTATTATTGCTGCTACAAACAAATATTACGTGGACCCTTACGAAGGCAGCTAAGGCCCCGCCTGGTTTTGCCTATATGTCCTCCTTGTTTGTACTCCTATCTTTTCCTTTTTAATAAATTTTGGTAAGTTTGTTGTTTAGGTCTTAACTCTAGCTCATGCCTGTGCCGGATTAAAAAAAAAAAAAATGTAAAAAAAAAAAACAAAAAGATTACTTGGACTCTCTAGTCAAGCAGTCCAACTGTAAGCGCAGGGTGGTGACCCATTTGACTTGTATGCAGACAATGATGGATCGTGTGTACTTTATGGACTGCTTTAGCATGTTTGACTGATGAATTGGGCCGGCAGGCAAGAGGTGTGTGGTGTCAGATGCAATAAGGCAGATAGCTAAGATCAATTTTTGAATTTTGTGGTCGTCCTCATAGTGTAATTTTTGACACCTCTGGACTGAGAATTGCATGGCTGAAATGGTGGTATCCGGGCCTTCGGCTTGCTATGATTAGGTCAATGTCTGCCGAACTGACGACGTGTATTTGCCGGCATATCTGCATTCATCCATATGCTATTATCGTTGCTGTTGGTATTATCAGAGTATAATTTTCTTCCTGAATTTTTACTTAATTTTTTATTTCCTCCTTAAACATTTTAATTGAAAAATTAAGTACTCAACTATTTTTTTTGGCTAATTTTCCCTCTGTTGTCAGTTTTCATTCATTTCATCCAAATTTTTGTTAAAAAGAAGCATATGCACAACATGTAAAGGTAGTTCGGCAGCTTCATTCTTTAAAATAATTGAAAATCCAAGATTTTATAAAATGTCGACATGTACAAATCTATGTGATTCACGGAAATTTGAAGACCAATTCCAAACCAAAATTTCAGTATTCCCAAATTTCAAGAATTTCGAAATGTTTTCGGTATTTTAGGACAAATCGGGACTAAATTTTGATTCTGGCAAGAAACGCAAACCGGCTAGAAATGCTGATATTGTGCTTACAGTTGCATCAAGTCCTCCTTCCTTCCATGCGTCCCCACTCATGTAAAATGCATGTAGACAAATGTATATGAATGATCAAGAATTCAGAAACAAAACCTTTTATAAAATCTCTAGATAGATAAACATTAAAAATTATCGCATATGGATGTTGTTATCACTTCAAGACCGTCAAACAGTAACAAAACAATATTAAGTCGATGAAGAACATAAAGATCCCTATGGCATTCACACACTGTTAAATATGCAATCATAGTTTCTCTCCAACATCACAAGTGACTGAAATGTAAAAAAAGAGCATCATAATTCATAAAAAGAGTTAGAAGACATAATTTCGAGACAAGTCAAATCTATAAAACTTAGAACGTAAAGAATCAGAATTTTTAAGAAATTAACAGGTTATAAGAGAGAGAATCCTAAGTGAGAGGAAATAGCGAGAGATAGAGAGCGGTGGCTTTGTGTGGTGAAGGAAGGCTCGACAGTCAGTGATAGTAGTAATAGTATGGTGTGGTGGTGGACCGATGATTGGCTGGAGTTGGGCTTCGAATTCGAGACAAAAAGGAGAGGGCTCGATGGCTGAGGGAGGGAGGTTGGCTTCGATTGAAAAGAAAGTTATGAACGAACGATGGAGGGAGAGTAGGCTGGAGAACCCTAACAATGAAGACATCACAGATCAATTTGAAACAATCCAATGGCTGAAATTAACTCTAACTACAATAAAAAAAATAATTTATATAATAAATTAATAATATACATTTTCGGTTCGGTATGGGATTCCTGAAATATTGAGGAGACAATCCCGAATCCTGTATCAAGAATTCCTGTATCAAAGGAATGTCACGTGGTGTGCAAGTGATAAAAGTTAACATTAATTTAGATGGAATCTATGAGAAACTAATAGTATGGGGAAATCGGCTAAAAAACTATTTTAAGCCCTTAATTTTCCAATTAAAAAATTTAGGAGGAAATCAAAAGCTAAATGAAAGTTCAAAAAGAAGTTGACAGTTTACTCTTATTAATATTAGTGTTTTCATTACAAATGGTCTTTAAAATTGATCTAATTCATCATTTTGGTCTCTTAATTTGAAAATTGACCATTTTGCTCTTTAAAATTGACTTAACACGTCAATTTGGTCTTTGCCATATAATTTTGTTAAATTTTCTTTTAGTTTGTTGATGTGGCATGATGTGGAAACCACAACAATACTCATATATCGCCACATCCAATTTTAAATACCATAGTTTACTAAATAAAAAAGAAGAAATGTAGGACAAAAAAAATCAACAATAACGTCATAAGGACGAGAAAAACTGGTGTAGGGCTTGATTTGCCACTGGATCATGTTGAGTGGCACTACCACCCGTTCAAAACTTGCCATCTATTAAGCCAAACCAATGGAAGACTCTCCTTATTTATTTTTTATTTTTTTGAACAAACGATATTATCTACAATTAGGAGGTATGAGAGTTGGCTAAGTCTCACATATGGGTTAGCAATAATGTGATTCAAATTCGCCTTTGGCAAAAATCGAACTTAAGACTCTCACTTACAAGTGAAGAGAAATACCACTAGACTGTTGTAGTAAGTGACAAAAGCCACCAATTATAGTTAAATTTCTTTCTCTCCATACTAAATTTAGTTTTAAAATTAAAAATAAAAAATAAAAAAATTACAGCATAATTAATTAGTTACTTAAAATCGAAAAACAAAAGCAAAATGACTTTCTCAGGTGGACCTCATCCCTCTCCTTTTAGTCCTCACCAACCGATCCCCATGATTTTCATAAATCAAAACCCACATACCCAGAAATATATATCTTCGACTCATTAAAACTTATAAAAACCTGTTAAAAAACCTTAGAAATCATACCAATATCAAACGTACGAAATCGGTAATCTTGATGCACGTAATTCTCTGTATATTTGATAAAAAAAAAAAAAAAATTCCTGTTAAATATACACAGTAACAAAGATTCTTTCAAACAAATCTAGCAATTTTTTCATATTTTTCTTTTTCAATCACATCTCACAAAACCTTAAAATTAGTCAAAGTAGCAAACCCTTGCCAAGTATAGAGACAGAGTGTATAGGCCAATAGAAGCCTTATACGAATGAAAGGAAGACCATAAATGAATGGGGAGGGAGCAAACGAGGCCGAGGTAATAAGAGTAAGAAAAATCTACAGGTGTGATTCCGATGGAAAGGGAGAGATTTGGTAGTGGGATTGCCATGGAGGTGGACTGGAGGTAGGGTTTGTGTTTCATTTTTTTTATTTTTAGTTTAGTTTTAAATAATCATTTTAGGTTTTTATGTTAATATTCTAGAACTTGTAATCTAACAAATGGTGGGTGTCTTTTATTTATTATTTATATTTTTAATGCAACATCAGCTATTTCATCGAAAAGGGAGCAAAGCCAAAATGCCTTCAACCTAATAAGCTAACAAGATGAGACAGTCCAATGAAAAACCGAATTTCGTACAAAAGATCGTTGAGAAGGAGGGCAGCAACGAAAAGCGGAGGACTGTCAAACCAGTCACACTGATTTGCAACACTCAAACTAAAACGGGCAAGGCGATGAGCTACGGTGTTTGCTTGGCGATGAATATGGGTACAAACTTCTTCAGTGATTGTAGGAAGCCAATGCTTTACATCATCCATAATTTGTCCAATGGTAGACAAATTTGGAGAAGCATCGGTGAGAGCCCCAACAATCTGAAGAGAATCACCTTCAACAACAATCTTATGAAAACCCCTTGTCGCTGCCCAAACAACACCGTCTCTGAGAGCTAACGTCTCCACCTGAATGGGTGAAAAAATGTCCCTGAAATTTTTGCAAAAACCCGCAACAAAGTTCCCTGTATCAGCTCTGATAACAACACCAGCACCACTAATCTTTTCAGCCTCATTCCATGTCCCATCAAAGTTCATATTTAGACATCCAGTAGGAGGCAGGGACCATTTGGTGGAGCCGAAAGCGGACATCGAGGACACCCAGCTGTGGAGTTAATTCTGGTGTACTCCTGTCACCAAGTGATAGTCTTTGCAACACACAAGCTTGGAGAGTCGCAGGTATCATTCCAAAGCTTGGAATTTCTGCAATTCCAAATAGCCCAAGCAATCATGAGAACCATCCCAAAATTAATTGTTGAAAGATTATCAGCAAGCTTTGAGAGCCAATCAATCATGGATGAAGGCTCAAGAAAACGTGGTAAAGCTCCCAATAAGGAGGAGATCCAAGAGCATCCTGCAAAATAACAGTCTCGAAAGAGGTGGAGGCTAGATTCCATGTTTGAGTTACACAAAACACCCGATGTATCCAGCGGATCCTTTTTTTTTTTTGGGAGAGATTTAGACTTGTAGGGATGAGCTCCCTGCACAACCGCCAAGCAAACAAACGTACTTTGGGGGTATTTTTGTTGGAAATTCAAATAAAAACAGGCTGTAAAAGGTTGCTTCTAGCTGTTAGTTTCTTTACAGGTTGTATCCACACATGCTGCAACTACAAAGACTAAAGTTTCCTCCATGTGCTAGCTGAAATGGTGATGAAAGACAGCAAGTGTGCTGCCATGTGATGTGCTAGCAGGAAGACAGCAGTGTGCTGCTGTGTATTAGCCGAAAGAGTGTTGATTGCAAGCTGGAAAGATAGCTGCATATGTGTGCTAGACTGTCCAAAGTTCTTGCATGTGTTTTAAAGGGTGTAAAGATGTTAAACACCCCATTCATTGCATGTGTTGTTGCATTGTTTATCAATTTCTGTTTTGTATAAAAAGGCCATCTTGCTAAGCTTTATAGCATCCCATCCAAATCCCATTTCCATTCTCATTTTTCAGCTTGTAAGCTTTAAGAGTTGTAAACTCTTCTAATATTTCAAAGTGTTTGTTATCACCAAGCTTGCTACTTCTTTCATATATCAAAGTCCAAGTGTTTTACCAAAGCTTGTTGCTTCCCTCCTTTCTCTATTTCTTTGTCCAATTTTATTGAGAGTGAAAGTGAGAGGTGTGATAGAGTTTGTAAACTTATCACCCACATATTTTGGTATTGAGTTAGTAAACTCTTGTGAATACCAACAATTGGTATCAGAGCCAGAATACCATTCTGGCAAGTGCAGTAGCTATGGCGTCCAATTTAGTGCAACTCCAAGTTCCCACATTGAAGAAAGAAAATTATGAAAGATGGTGCATCCAATTCAAAGCATTGTTTGGATCACAGGAGCTATGGGAAGTTGTCAGTAGTGGGTATGTTGTACCCACTGCCGAGCAAGAAGCCGTATATACTGTGGATCAAAGGAACATTCTCAAGGACTTACGAAAGAAGGACCAAAAGGCGCTGTATCTTCTATACCAGGGTTTGGAAGATTCAACGTTCGAGAAGGTTGCAGAAGCAACAACGAGCAAGCAAGTATGGGATACACTCAGTACAATCTACAAAGGAGTAGATCGAGTCAAGAAAGTGAGGTTACAGTCACTTCGAGCAGATTTTGAAACTGCTCACATGAATGACGGGGAGAGCATCTCCGACTATCACTCAAGGCTCATTGTGATAGTAAATTAGATGAGGAGAAATGGCGAGAGACTCGATGAAGTACGAGTTGTGGAGAAGATACTCCGGTCACTCACATCTAAGTTTGAGCATGTGGTGACTGCCATTGAGGAATCCAAGGATTTGGAGGTGATGAGCGCAGAGGAGCTACTAGGATCCCTCCTAGTTCACGAGCAACGCATTAAGAAGAATGCAAACCCCACAACGCTAGAGCAAGCTTTGGAGTTCATCTAACCAAATGGAGGTCGTGGGCAGTGGAACTCACGTCGTGGGAGTTCATCTAACCGTAGCCGAGGACGAGCTCGAGGAAGAGGTCGAGGCTATGCACAAAATCGAGGTCAGTCTCAAGAGTGGAGATCTACTTGAGGAAAGGCGCATATCCAATGTCACAATTGCAAGCAATATGGACATTATGCCAATGAATGTTCACATAAAAATGGTGAGCATGTCAACATGGCAGAATCAAGTGGAAATACTGATGAAGAACTTACAGTCTTGCTAGCACACCATGATTCCAGTAGCCAACAAGATGTTTGGTATTTGGACTCTGGTGCAAGCAATCACATGTGTGGAAAGAAGGAGTTTTTTGCCGAACTAAAAGATGGGGCCTATGGATCTGTAAGTCTTGGTGATTCCTCAAAGTTGCCAGTTGAAGGCAAAGGGAAGATCAAGATCATCCAGAAGGATGGTAAAGAATAATACATCTCCGATACCTACTACATACCAGGTATGAAGAGCAACATTCTAAGCATTGGTCAACTGCTCCAGAAAGGGTACATTATACATATGGAGAATATGTTTTTCACTCTCAGAAATGCAAGGAGAAAACTTATTGCACGTGTTCAAATGTCAAAGAACCGAATGTTCCCGTTGAAGTTGAACACAAAGATTGGGAGTTGCAACATCGGTGTGATGGAAGATGAGTCATGGAAATGGCATCTTCGATTTGGCCATCTTCATTTCAATGGCCTAAAGTTGTTGTCAAGTGGAGGAATGGTTCGTGGTTTACCCCAGATTGAAGCCACATGCCAAGTATGTGAAGGTTGTGTGCTTGGCAAGCAAGCACGACTATCGTTCCTTGTTGGTGATACATGGAGAGCAAAGGCACCACTGCAGTTGGTGCACACAGATATATGTGGTCCATTGGATCTTATGTCTTATGGAGGTAATAGGTATTTTATTACCTTCATTGATGATTTCAGTAGAAAGACTTGGGTCTATTTTCTCAAGGAGAAGTCAGCTGCCCTAAAAATTTTCAAGGAGTTCAAGGCACTCACAGAGGCTGAAAGTAACCACAAGCTTGTGGCTGTGAGATCAGATAGAGGTGGAGAGTACACCTACAATGCTTTCCAAGCATACTGCAAGGAGCAAGGAATTAGGCATCAACTTACTGCTGCCTATACCCCACAGCAAAATGGGATAGCCGAAAGAAAGAATCGAACCATCCTTGACATGACAAGGTCCATGCTTAAGGAGAAGAATTTGCCAAAAGAGTTATGGGCAGAAGCTGTAGCTTGTTCGATTTATTTGTTGAATCGATGTCCAACAAAGAGTGTCAAGAGGATGACACCACAAGAGGCTTGGAGTGGATACAAGCCGAATGTTACACACCTAAGAATTTTTGGGTGTGTTGCATATGCTCAAGTTCCAGAAGCCAAGAGGAGGAAACTTGATGATAGAGGTGAGAAATGTGTGTTTCTGGGCTATAGTGAAGAGTCCAAGGCATACAAGCTCTACAACCCACTAACTGGCAAACTAGTGGTTAGTAGAGATGTCATCTTCAGTGAGGAAGAGACATGGAAGTGGAACAACAAAGAAGTCAGTAAAGAGAAGATCGTCTCCACTGATTTTGAAGAACCAGAAGTTGTACCACCTATTGAGCAACAGCCTGCTCAAACAATCACAACAACTCCAGTGCACAGAATTGCAAGGAGTGGTCCTACATCTAGTGAGGAAAGCAGCTCCTCAACTCCAGTGAGGTTAAGGAGTCTCACAGAGATTTATGGACAAGAAGAAGAAGAAACCAATTTTTTCTGCTTCTATGCAGACCATGAGCCTCTCTCATTCAATGAAGCTGTGGAAGAAAATTGTTGGAAGAAAGCCATGGAAGAAGAGATCCATGCCATCGAGAAGAATGACACTTGGGAGTTGACAAAGCTTCCACCAAATCAGAAGACTATTGGTGTTAAGTGGGTGTACAAGATCAAACGCACTGCAGATGGGAGTGTAGATCGGTACAAATCAAGGCTTGTAGCAAAGGGCTACAAACAGAAGTATGGAGTGGACTATGATAAAGTCTATGCTCCAGTTGCAAGACTTGACACGGTAAGATTACTAATCTCTCTTGCCGCTCAGCATAAATGGAAAATTTATCAATTAGATGTCAAGTCAGCCTTCCTTAATGGAGTTCTTGAGGAAGAAGTGTACGTGGAACAACCGGAAGGCTTCCAAGTACAAGGAGAAGAAGAAAAGGTGTATCGTTTGAAGAAGGCTTTGTATGGCCTTAAGCAAGCACCACGAGCTTGGAACTCAAGGATTGATAACTACCTTCACCAAAATGGATTTCAAAAATGTCCATACGAGCATTCAGTTTACATGAAGAATGGTGCAAAAGGGGAGTTCTTAATTATTTGTCTCTATGTAGATGACTTGTTGTTTACAGGAAATAATGAAGCAATGTTCCATGTTCAGTGAATTCGAGATGACTGACAATGGATTAATGTCATACTTTCTTGGCATAGAAGTGAAGCAAGGAAGTGACGGTATCTACATCTCTCAACAAAAGTACATGAGAGATATATTGGAGAAATTCAATATGAACAAGTGCAATATTGTCAACACTCCAGTTGCAACTGGATTGAAGCTGTCCAAGGAAGGAGAATGTGAGTTTGTAAACTCAACCGTGTACAAAAGCTTGGTTGGAAGCCTAAGGTACCTTACAATCACAAGACCTGATATAGTTTATGGTGTTGGACTCGTGAGTCGATACATGGAAACACCAAGGGAGTCTCATTGGCTGGCTGCCAAGAGAATTTTGAGGTACATAAGAGGTACTCTAAACTATGGTCTATTTTATAATTTTGGTGAAGATGCAAAATTATTTGGTTATTCAGATAGTGATTGGGGAGGTGACCAAGATGAAAGGAAAAGCACAACTGGCTATGTGTTTTTTCTAGGATCAACAGCTTTCTCATGGACTTCAAAGAAGCAATCAATTATTGCTTTGTCATCATGTGAAGCCGAGTATGTTGCTGTAGCCTCAACCGTGTGTGAGGCAATTTGGTTAAGAAATCTGTTGAAGTCAGTGTGTCATCCACAAGTGGAATCGACTGTGATTCATGTGGATAACGTGTCTGCAATCAAACTTGCAAAGAATCCTGTTCAACATGGAAGGAGCAAGCACATTGATACCAGGTTCCATTTTCTAAGGGACCATGTGAAGCAAAAGACAATTGAGTTTGTCTATTGTCACACAAAGGAACAAGTGGCTGACATCTTCACTAAGCCACTACCAGTTGAATCATTCCGGTTATTGCGTGAAATGCTAGGCATGAAGGCGTTTTGATTTGAGGGGGCGTGTTGGAAATTCAAATAAAAACAGGCTGTAAAAGGTTGCTTCTAGCTGTTAGTTTCTTTACAGGTTGTATCCACACATGCTGCAACTACAAAGACTAAAGTTTCCTCCATGTGCTAGCTGAAATGGTGATGAAAGACAGCAAGTGTGCTGCCATGTGATGTGCTAGCAGGAAGACAACAGTGTGCTGCTGTGTATTAGCCGAAAGAGTGTTGATTGCAAGCTGGAAAGATAGCTGCATATGTGTGCTAGACTGTCCAAAGTTCTTGCATGTGTTTTAAAGGGTGTAAAGATGTTAAACACCCCATTCATTGCATGTGTTGTTGCATTGTTTATCAATTTCTGTTTTGTATAAAAAGGCCATCTTGCTAAGCTTTATAGCATCCCATCCAAATCCCATTTCCATTCTCATTTTTCAGCTTGTAAGCTTTAAGAGTTGTAAACTCTTCTAATATTTCAAAGTGTTTGTTATCACCAAGCTTGCTACTTCTTTCATATATCAAAGTCCAAGTGTTTTACCAAAGCTTGTTGCTTCCCTCCTTTCTCTATTTCTTTGTCCAATTTTATTGAGAGTGAAAGTGAGAGGTGTGATAGAGTTTGTAAACTTATCACCCACATATTTTGGTATTGAGTTAGTAAACTCTTGTGAATACCAACAATTTTTGCATTCCAAATCCTGAATCACAGTGCCGAAGAGGAATTCACGATAGTTGAAGTGGAAGCACCTTTCATGGGTGGAAAAAGACAGCCCTTAGCAATATGGTATGCCGTCTTAATGGAAAAAACACCCCTTGGCTCAAAATGCCAAATAAACCGATCATCCACATCCCGAAAACTAAGGGGAATAGACCGAATCAAGTCAATCTCAGTGTGAGAGAAGAGAGAGACTCGAGTTTGCAGATTCCACGATTTGCAATCAGGATCCATGAGCTCATAGACATACTCCGCATGGCACCCCGAAGGCTTAGGAGAGAAGATCCTAAACGAGTTAGGCAAAGATATCCAGGGGTCTCCCCAAATTTTGATTGAGCTACCATTTCTTTTCCTCCATCTGGCACCACGCTTGATAACATCCCTTGCAACACATATACTTCGCCACCAGTTAGAACAATTGGGTTTTACTAGAGTTTCTGTGAATGAAGAGGAGGGGAAATATTTGGCCTTTAGTACCCGGGCTACTAATAAGTCTGGTTCATTAATAATTCGCCACGCCTGCTTAGACAGCAATGCTAAGTTGAAGGCATACAAATTCCTTAAACCAAGTCCTCAATCAGACTTAGGAGCGCAAAGTTTATCCCACGCCAGCCAATGGATTTTGCGTTCTCCCTCAGATCCGTTCCACCAGAAATTAGCCACCAATCGGTTCAAATCGTCACAAAAGTGTTTCGGAAGGAGAATACAACTCCTAAGGCACATGGGAATAGACTGAGCCACAACCTTCACAAAAAGGTCCAAGGTAGCACACGGGCTGGATGACACCAATTCTGGAGAAAAACTGTATTATACATTCATCCTAGAGATAGCTCACAAGCTAATAGCTCTAAGAAGAAGAAAACTTGGAAGAACAAAGATAAGAAAGGTAGTTTTAAATCTGGTGATAAATTTGATGTAGTGGTGTAACACAATGTGAACAAGGAAAATTCAAAAGAAGCTTGTAAGTATTGTGACAAGTTGTATTATGGTACTTGTTGGTTCAATGGCAAATCTAAGTGTCGTAGGTATGACAAGTTTGGTCCCCTAGCTAATAACTAGATGAATCAACTTGAAAATCATGCTAAAAATATAAAGGAGGAAGCTTCAATGTTCTATGCATGCAATTTTGCAAAAGTGGTGAAAAACAAGCCTAGTGTCTAGTATATTGAAAGTGGGCGTACTAACCACATGACAACTCAAAAGACACTTTTGATCAATGTTGATGAGTCTGTAACATTCAAGGTGAAAAATGAGAAATGGTGAACTAGTGCAAGCTAGTAGTAAAGGAAACTTGGTGATTGAAACCAACATTAGGACTACATACTTCAAGGAAGTATGGCTAGTACCAGGTTTAGAAGAAAATTTGTTGAGTACAGCATAGGACATATGATCAACATGTATATTTTCTTTTTTTTGGTGATGATATGGTTGGCACTTTTGAACAAACAACTGGTGTACTTAGCGGCAATAGTTCCAATAAGTGGTAGTAGGTGTTTTCCATTACTCATGTAAACCCACCTGCAAGGAAGGCTAGAATTCAAGATGATGCTTGGAATTGGCATAGAAGGCTGGGGCATTTGAACTCCAATATGCAATTATTAAAACAGAAGGAAATGGTATATGGACTTCCAGAATTGATAGAAGAAGTTGGAGTGTGTGCAGAATGTGCAATTGGAAAGCAGGATAGAGAAGCATTCAATAGAGAATCAACATGGAGAGCAAATATTGAGATATATGAATGTGCAAACAAGGTATCATCTTTGTGGTAATTGTTCAATAAAAAGAGATATTTCTAGAAGCCACTTGAAAATTCATCTCGAAAATATTTAGCCAAAGTAATTATTGCTATCGTTTTTCAAAACCACTTCAACATGAAATGCATCATGGCGATAAAAAATATTCACATGTGATTTGGCATTTTTTTCAAATCACTTGATCGATATAGGGTTGATAAAAGAACCAAATGGCATTGTAATACAATCAAGGTCTAAAAGAGTATCATGATTATATTGTGTATACCTCTATCTAATCTAGGTAGCCATGACATGTTTCCAAGTGTCACTCATGACTTGTGAAATAAATTAATTTCATTACCTGCTAAGGAATCTTGTAAGTAAATCTTCTTTGACTTCATTCTTTGTTGCATTATTAATTTACAGCCAATCGGATATGTAATTGAATAGTAACATGTATGTTGGCGATTTTCTTGGACATGTCTGCATGTAGAGGGATATTGATTACCTTTGGCCAGTCGACCTTGGGTTAGAATTCTTAGGCTTATCAAGAATATGTAAACTTATTTCACCTCTATAACCGTTATTTGGATTTAAAAGAGAACATATTATAGAGAAAGGGTATGACTGGATTTCGTTTGAGTTTGAGAGATGAAATGCAAAAAGGCAACGATGCTAAATTACCACAAATGGTGAACCTTCTCCTCAGTCTCCCTAAAGATCTCAAGAAATAGAGGGTGGAACAATTGTTCCAATTGATCATGTTTAAAACTTTAAATGGTTTTATTTTAAATTAATGTTCATTTTGGTTTTAGAATGATATTTTCTTTGAACTTGAAATAAGTTTTAGATCATGATGTTTTCACATTACCAAATTAACAATATTATTATGTGCAAATAAAATTTTTTCTAGTGCTTTTGACAAATGGTTCTATTTCTAACGTTGTATATGTTGCGAGTTATATATTAGTTAAAATGTAAATAGTAGTTTGTTGTCACACATTGACGAAGTGCATAGGTAATACCAATTGTAACTCTAATATATACTCCACTTTGGAGATTAATGAATATACAAGAAATTCTTAAATATTGTCATATATAATTTTTGTATTTACCATATTTAATTTTACTTGTTGCTGCAGTGTGTGAACAGTGATCTACTATAGTGCCATGAACAGTGACTCTGCTACATTGTTCTGGTAAATTGTCTTAATTCTGCTGTGTATCTTTTGTGCCTTTATTGTTCGTGGTTTAGCTAAATGGCTCAATATAATCATAGCGTTGTTATGCATCTTGGTGGCACAATATATGGATAATTGATACTAGGGCCACTGATCATGTAACTGGTGATCCCAGAGTGTTTGATGAGTTACATGATTATGTTTGTGATCTGTATATTACTAGTGCAAATGGAGCACCTTCCTTTGTGAAGGGTGAAGGCATTTTTCTTTTACTCCGACCTTATCACCGGTCCATGTTTTACTTAGTCCTGATGTTAAGTGCAATCTTTTGTTGATAAGAAAACTACCATGTATTGTTATTTCAAGACATTCAAACTCGAAAGATAATTGGGTGATTCTGAATCTACTTTGCCATTTGATTTGAAACATTATGATGTGTGGGGTCTGATGAAGGTTTCTTCTAATGGATTTTGTTGGTTTGTTACTTTTATTGATGATTGTACTCGATTAACTTGAGTCTTCTTGATGAAGAATAAGAGTGGTGTCCTTTTGCTTCTTCAAGAATTTTGTGCAATGGTGTCTACTCAGTTTCTGACCAAAGTTAAGTTTTTCAAGTCTAATAATGGAGGAGAATATGTGAGTCACACTTTGGCATGCTTTTTTCGTGATCACGGTATTATTCACCAAATGACTACTCTGTTTACATCCCAACAAAATGATGTGTCCGAACAGAAGAATCATTAAATAATGGAGGTTGATCGCTTCTTGATGTTGGATAAATGTGTTCCTAATCATTTGTGGGGTTATGTAGTCATGGCTGCTATATATTTGATAAATCGTGTTTCAAGTAGGGTTTTTGATTTTCAGACACCGCTTGATGTGCTACAAAAACATGTTTCTCCTGTTTCTGTATCTAAACTTCCTCCAAAGGTGTTTGGGTTTATGGCATATGTGCATGTTTACTCTCATCAGCGGAGTAAACTTGATGCATATACTCTCTGATGTGTATTTATTGGGTATGCTAACAATCAGAAAGGCTATAAGTGTTATCATCCTCCAAGTCAAAAAACTTATATTACCATGGATGTCACCTTCCATGAGGAAGTTTCGTATTTTGTGAAGCCCTCTTTTGACTCTCCATTTCAGGGAAAGAGGATGAGTAAAGTACAGATTCGAAGAAATAGTATGAATGATGAGCTACAGGAAGAGTTGGGGACAAAACCTGTTATGTTGCGTAAAACTGACCAGTCAACTATAGGTAGTGATCGTTAAACTGTCATTCCCGAGACTATTTCTACCGACGACTGGTCGGATGTGCCCAACGAGTTGCCTGTTGTTAGTGTGTCTGATGAATTGCCTTCTGATGACCAGTTGCCTATTGTTGATATGTCTAACGAGTTGCTTGATGATTGTTTGTCAAGTGATGATTCATCTAACGGTTTGGTACAAGATGGTGACACACTTGAGGTAAATTTTGATAATTCTTCTACTTATCAATTGCCTCCACAAGCTAATCGTGGAAAACCTAAAGTACAATATGAGCCTGATATGCATGCTAAAGCCAAGTATCCTATCAACAATTATATGTCCACTCATTGTTTGTTCAAACCATATGCATCTTACATATGTCAGCTATCTAGTGTGTTAGTTCCAACAAAACTGCAGGATGCTTTGTCTAATCCTAAGTGGGTTAATGCCATGAATGTTGAGATGGAAACTTTAGAAATGAATTCCCGTTGGATGTAGATGGGTGTTCACTATTAAGCATAAAGCAGATGGTTTTACTGACCGGTACAAAGCCAGATTAGTTGCTAAGGGCTATACTCAAACCTATAGGTGTCCTATCAGGAGACTTTTGCTCATATTGCCAAACTTAATACTATGTGTGTTCTTTATCCGTAGCAGCAAACTAGGATTGGCCCTTATTGCAGTTTGATGTTAAGAATGTTTTCCTTCATGATGATCTTAAGGAGGAAGTTTATATGGATTTCCTACCCGGTATCAGAATATCTCTTGAAAAATTTGTTGTGTGCAAATTACGAAAGGCTTTGTATGGTTTAAAACAATCTCCTAAAGCGTGGTTTGGGAGGTTTACAAGTTCAATGAAGAAATTTAGATATTTCTAAAGTCATTCAGATCATACTTTGTTTCTAAAGCAACAAAATGGTAAACTAACTGCATTGATTATTTATGTTGATGACATGATAGTGACTGGTGATGATAAGAAGGAAATATGTACAACACCTTCAAAATACCTAGCTAATGAATTTGAGATGAAAGAATTAGGTGAATTAAGTATTTTCTTGGAATCAAGGTTGCACGATCCAAGTATGGTATTTTTTTGTCTCAATAGAAGTATGTTCTTAATTTGTTAGCTGAAACAAGTATGTTAGATTGCAAACCTGTTGATACTCCGATTGAGCATAATCATTGTGTCACATCCTGGCCCAGGCCCCCACCACATCCCGGGCTTGACTTCACCGTAGCACGATATTGTCCACTTTGAGCCTCGACCACACCTTCACAGTTTTGTTTCTGGGAACTCACACTAGAATTTCCTAGTAGGTCACCCATCCTGGGATTGCTCTTGTGCGAACTCGCTTAACTTCAGAGTTCCGATGAACTTCGAAGCTAGTGAGCTGCCAAAAAGCCTCGTGCTAGGTAGAGATGGGAATATAAATATAAAGCTTACAGGATCTACTCCCTTGGGCGATGTGGGATGTTACAATGCTCACTGGCTTCGGAGTTCATCGGAACTCTGAAGTTAAGTGAGTTCGCACGAGAGCAATCCCAAGATGGGTGACCTACTGGGAAGTTCTCATGTGAGTTCCCAGAAAGCCTCGTGCTAGGTAGAGATGAGAATATACATATAAGGCTTACATGATCCACTCCCCTGGGCGATGTGGGATGTTACACATCGCCTAGGCTTATTTCCGAATCAAGTTCCTACTCATAAAGTACGGTATCAGAGGCTTTTGGGGTGATTAATTTATTTGTCTCACACTCGCCCTGACGTTGCTTATGCAGTAATCCGTATTTTGAGGTACTTGAAGATGTCCTGGCAAAGGCTTGGTTTTCTCCAAGACTGGTCATTTGAATGTCAAAAGGTGTACAAATGCAAATTGGGCAGGTTCTATCACTGACCGGCGATCTACATCTGGATACTTTACGTTAGTGGGTGGTAATCTAGTTACTTGGAGAAGCAAGAAACAAAAAGTGGTGGCTAGGTCAAATGTTGAAGTTGAGTTTCGTGGTATGTCTCATAGTGTATGTGAGTTGTTGTGGTTGAAAAAATTGTTGAGAGAACTTGGATTTAAACCCGAGGGTGTTATGAAATTTCATTGTGATAACAAGGCTGCTATTGAGATTGCTCATAATCTACTGCAACATGATCGAACAAAACATATGGAGATTGATCGACATTTCATCAAGGAAAAATTTGATGTTGGAATTATTATGTTTCCATTTGTAGGATCTGAAGATCAACACGCTGATGTGCTTACTACGGCTATGTATAATAGTGTGTTTTCCAACTCACTTAACAAGTTGGGCATGCGTGACATCTTTACTCCAACTTAAGGATGAGTGTTGCAAGTTATATAATAGTTAAAGTGTAAATAGTAGTCTGTTGTTCCACATTGACGAACTGCATATGTAGTACTAATTGTAACTCCTATATATACTCCACTTTGGAGATTAATGAATATATAAGAAATTACCAAATATTGTCATATATAGTTTTGGTATTTACCGTATTTAATTTGAATGTATACACATTGGCAAGTAACAATTTTTTTATTTAAACACTAAAAGTATGCAATTTTACAATGTAAAGGGTACTATTGAAATTTTATTTTACATTCCTATTCATTTTAGGGATGTATAATACACTAGGAAAAGAGTTTTAGGTAACAAATTCGATACAAGCATAGAATTACTCTGGTGCCTTAGGCCATCTCCAATTGAATGGTCCAGAAGGCTACAAGGTCGAAAATAGTCCAAAAATCGTCTCCAACCGAGGGCTAGGCCAAAGGACTCATAGGCCCCACTGGACAAAAAAGGGCCAAAGGTAACTAGCTCACGCCAACTAGCCGTTATTTTTGAATTTTTTTTTTTTTTACAAAATATTTTTTTCTTGTAACTTCCTAAGCCATTAAACAACATTAAATAACATGAAACAACATTAAACTGTGACGACCCGTCCCAAATTAATATATATTTTATCCTCGAATGTGTGGAAATGTCTATTTTGCCCTTGTGGGCCTTGTGAGGTGGTGGTACATAGAAAATTTTAAATTATTTTTCCCGTTGATATAATTAAATTATTCCCAACATCACGAGAATGTCGACATAATTCAGGGTTGAGTCGGGTTTATAGTGGAAGAATTACAAAGGAAGAAAGGAAATTAGGTTGAACCCAAATTGCATGAGTTTAGTCATGTAGCCCAATTACGATTTAGGACAATTTAAGATGCTCAATCCCGTAGGACACACACACGTGCAACCTTCTTTCCATTTCTCTCTTCCTTTCTCGAATCCTCTTTGAGTCCGTACAACCAAAACCTCTAACCTTCGAATCTTGTCACACACTAACACGATAATACTAACCTTACACTCGATTTGTGAGTGTAAGGTTAGTATTTCGTCGAGTGCAATGGTGACCAGCACCGGAATCCGGCAGACCACCGAAGAAGAAAGGGGAATATTCCATCAAAGTTGACGGAATATACTAACGGCTTCAGGTAAAGTTAACAGTATATGCTGTTACTTAACAAAATATTCCCTAACGCTATTAGGAAATCCGTCAGTGTGCCAAGCACGTGCTGGTGCGTGTGGCCGTGCCTTGGCCGACGCTTAAGGGCACGTGGGATGTTGAAATTTTTTTCTAAAAATATAGGGATGCTCGTGGTGTTGAGCAAGCCACGATGGTATATTCAAACACTCGAATTGAGCAACGTATGAGAAGTTATTACAAAGTGTTGGTTATGTGCTTAAAAGTAACGTTAAAATAGTTGTTTCACATATAGGTGAAACGTTTCCAGAGGACGAGCGCAGCCAGGCGAGACTTAGGGGTTACGACCCGACTACATATCAGTGAGTGGGCTTTTGGTTATATATATATGTGCCTTATGTTTCATAGAAACTGTTTAAATGATTTTTACATTTTAAATGCCATGTCGTATGCATTACATACTAGAATATGCATTCGTATAGTTGTGTATATTACTGCTTGACGTTGCGGACGCTCAGGAAAGCCTCAGGTGAGTATATTTTAATGGTAGTGATGATGTTGTGTATGATTATGTTAGATTGCATTTAGTGATTTATATCCTGCACCCCGGTGTTAGTGCTCTGCCCCAGGTCAGGGCCTAGCTTTCATGTAATTGTTCACCTCCCGCAACATGTGCTCACCTTGGATCCAAGGCAGGTGCTAACCTGTCGTACAGACCACATTAGGTGGTTCCGACTCGTAGGTAACTTGCCATACTTCACATAGTCTTCACGTGATCGTAGCACTTGAGCGTATTTATTTACACCTAGCCTGTCGTACAGACCACGTTGGTGGTTCCGACTCGTGTGCAGGATTTGATTTGATTGTTGAGTTATAGATCTAGCCGCACAGGTCACGTTAGGTGACTCCGGCTGATATGTCACTTTATATTAGTACAATTCACCTGGCTCACTTATTCATGGTTGAGATGATTGACATGGCATACACATGGTTTGTTATTCTTGATCATAGTTTTTATATATGTATACAACATTATTTCCTGGGAAACTTATACGGGTTTTACGGTGAGGGGTCATTACTTTTGGGAAGATAAATGGTTTTGAAAAGCTTTGTTTTTGCCCACTCACATTTTCTATTTTGCGCCCCTCCAGGTTCTAGGTAAATTTCGGCGTTGGTGGCTTACGAGGAATCTTTGGCGGTTCTGCCAGATATCCATCAATGTAGGGTTTCTTTATGTTGTGTATAATTATTACTTAGTCTTCTGGAATGCACTTCGATACCTCTGCTCTGATTGTGTGTATCTTTACTCTAATCACTTTCACTCGTACTTATAGGTTAGTCTAAGGTAAGATAACTAGTGGTTTTTATTTATTCGCATTTTCATATCATTACCACTTCCGCACAGCGCACATAGTTACGTCACCCTCACGTGACAACCAGCATGTCTCGATTGAGGTCAGGGTGTGTCATAAACAATATTAAATAACATTAAACAACATAAAAATTATACAAAAAAAAAAACATTTAACAACATAAAAATTAAACGCCTCCTCCATGCTTCTTTTGGCCCAAAGATGTGCAACAAAATCTTGTTGTAGGTATTTGTTTGTGGCACGGGAACATATTATCCTATAGCGCCTCATGTAAATATTAAAAAAATCTCATTTTTTATTATAAATTCAAGTTGTAGTTTTTAAATTTAAATAATAAATTATGTTTGGCCTTATGACCCTTTGGCCATCAGTTGGAGATGGTTTTTTGTGATAGAGTTATGTTTGGCCATATGGCTCTTTGGCTTTCGGTTGGAGATGGTAATTAAGAAATATGTCCCTGCACTGTTCATTAAAATATTAATTTCTTGGAGGACCAGATGTCTAAAACGAGCCATCTAACTCTCATTTGGTTGGAGATGACCTTACAACCCACACCAACGTGGTGTGACCCAAGAGCTCATGCTATCCCTAAGTTAGACTTATTAGATGGAATGAATATGAAAGCTCTAGGTTTCTTGGTAGAGGAACCTGGGTCAATTACGAAATCTTCCAAGACGAACAATTAGTTTGGGCTTGGATTTATGCGAATGCTAGAGGGGTATTTCCGTAAAACTGGGCTCTTTGTGTTCACGTATCAAGTCCTCAATATCCAATGATTTTTGGTTCACGTGAATGATTCTTTTCTCGAGTCCAATGTTTTTTCAAACGCTGGAATGAATCCACAAAACCATACCATTAAAAATTATTATGAAAAGGAGTACAATCTATATTTCCAGGGTAATGCGGAGATTAAATTTGTAAATTTAATATTGTAAACTAAATAACATAAAAGTTAATGATTGAATTATTACCTGATCGTTAATAAACGTGCTCATTTTTATTGGTGACACATCATTTAGTTTGAAATTTTATTTTACTAATTTAGTCTCCCTAGCATTACCCATATTCCCATCCAGCATTTGGACCAACCAAACATAAAAAAAGGCAGTAGACCTATGAACGTGGGTCCGCATTACACTTTTTTTTTCTTTCTAAAACAAACGATATTATCTACACTAAGAGAAGGGAGTGAACTTAACCTCACAATGAGCTAGCAATAATATGGTTTAAATGTAACCATAAAAAAATTATTTCGTTTTTTAATATAGCAATCCAGCCACTTCAAACACTTTCGTTAAGAATTTGCGTTTTAACATATTACATTACATTAGTTTATATAATTAAATTTGTAATACAATGATATATTTATATTAAGGCGCGATAAATTGTTTTAAGTTACAGAACGAGTCAACCATAATAATTACTTTATATATATATATATATATATATATATATATATATATATATACACATACATTTCACGTTGTAGATATCTTTGGTAGTTTGTTTTGGAATTTAAGGCCCAATTATGTCAAAATTACGTATTTTGGTATGCTCACAAAGAATTACGATATTTGATAATTTCATTTTATGTGGTCAAAAACGATAAAGATTATGTCATTATTGTCATATGACTAAGGCAACATGCATGTATTTATAAATTGGTTGAAGAGAATGTCCTTATAAATTAACATGTTTCTCCTGAAAGTTTTTTCATTCCCATTCAATACGAACAAGATTTTTCTTGCCTCCTTTTCATTTGCTTGTAGAGAAAGAATGAGGGGCCGCAAAAAGATTCAAATGGAGTTGATTGAGAGTCAACATGCACGGCAAGTCTCTTTCTCCAAACGCAGATCCAGCCTCTTCAAAAAGGCTAGTGAGCTTTGCACCATGTGTGCTGTTCAGGTTTTACTGGTTATCTTCTCACTTGGAAGGAAGCCCTTTTCTTTTGGCTACCCTTCCGTTCATTCGGTACTTAACAGGTTTCATCAGTTTCAAAACCCTGATGCCAGTAGCAGTCAAAGCGAGGCTACAAAAGAACCAGTTATGCAAGGTCTTAACGACAGCTTCTCTCATTTACTTGAACAAGTGAAATTTGAGCAGAAAAGGGGAAAGCAATTGAACAGGAAAATAATGGAGCATTCGGGGCCTGATTGGTTAAAAGCACCAATGGATAGCCTCAACCTCGAGGAGTTACGCAAGGTCAAGGAAACCCTTGTCGATGTAAAAAAGAAGATAAAAAAGCAAAGGGATGAGCTTCTAGCCGAACCTCTTGCATCCTCAAACAATAATTCTATCGAGTTGGCTCATTGTCCTGAATCTAACCTAGTTGGAGACATTTCTTCTGTTCATCCTCAAGGCTCATTAACTTTTAGGGAGGAAGAGTGATTTTGTGTATTGTGCCATCATAGTATTGGTTTTAAGATTTCATGCATTTTGCTCCCTGTTTTCATAAGAGCTGGCCTTGAGATTCCAGGGGCCCGAGGCGAGCTAATAAAAGGATTCAATGCATTGCATATTTCACATAATTTTTTATCTTTCAAAAATTAACCGGCATTTAAGAAATTCAATAACCAACTAGTCCTCTTGTGCTTTCTCAATATCAACATTTCACATTAAAATCGAAACTAAAACTGTTAATATCAAATAGCCGTAGATAAAAAACAGTGGAGCAGAGGGTTGATTAAAAAGAAAAAAAGTGGGAGACAAAAATACACACTCTACTCTCTGTGTTAAGTTCTCTCCCGTTTCATGAGAGACTCTCTCTTCTTGAGGGTTTTCTCATCGGTGTGTGAGTGTATATCAGCTTCCGTCCTCCTCCTTGCAGCCACTGATACTAGCTATGGCTAGTGTTGGTGCCAGTCCCTTACTCCTCCTCTCTCTCTCTCTTTTCCTTACCTTAAATTCCTTTCATTCTCTTACATCTTGCTTTTTCCTCTGCCCATTTGCCCGATCGAGCCTATCCACCATTCTCTATACTAGCTATGGCTATGGCTAGTGTTGGTGCCAGGCCCCCATTCTGACCTACCATTGCCTCCACCTCCATGATTTCCAACACTCTGTTCCCTATCCCTTCCAATTGGCTCAATCTTTCACGTAACCCACAATCTGAATCTGCACCTACTAATCAACACCGCCGTTTTTTGCTCCTAGGAAGGTGCGTAGAGCTTCGAGTTTTCTCATGGTGTTAACATCACCTCCTTCCTCTGTTTGCCCTTATTGGCACTGTTGGTCGCAGCTTGTTTCATGCGAGCTTCTTTTGAATTGTGGTGCCGATTTATGTGGTGCTCTTTGGAGGGTGTCAGAGTCTTTTTCTTTTGGGAGTTTTAACGAAAAATCCACGATACTGGTCACTTTAACGAAAAACCACATTTTTACACTAAAAAATCAATCCTGGTACTATTCACTTTACCTTTTATTTTGTCCTCATCATTAAAACTCAAGATTTTCAAGCCCTTTTCATTAGTTTTCCTTTTTCTTTTATCTACTTTGGGGGCTCTGTTTGGCTTGATTTCAAGTGATTGTTGGTGGTGCTAGTTCAGGCTAGTTGGTAGGTATCCTTCCAAGGCGGCGGTGGTCACAAGTTGTTAGGGTTTTTCATTTTTCAGTTTTTATTTTGTTCTTGGCTCATAACTTTCTTTTGGGCCTTTTTTTGTTATATTTTGAAAGTTCATATCTATGTTGTGTGCTTAATGTAATTGGGCCTCTTGTAAAATTGTTTTGTTGGTAATAAAGTTACATTTGATGAAAAAAAAAAAATTAAAAAGAGTGATCTTTTCTCTTTTGATATTCTCCACGCCGTCTAGTTCATCAAAGAAAATAAAAAGAGTGAGGTAGAGCCTCGCAGCTCACCTTGTTAACGAATAACAAAGGAGAAAAAAGGAGTGCTCTTATGGCTGGATTTTGCTTAGAGTTTGAGAGATGAGATGGGAAAAAGCGACGGCCCTAATTACCAATGCACGAACGTATTTCCTGGTATTTTGGAATTTTTTTTTTATAAATATTTTTTAGTGCTAAAACAGAGCTAGTTCTCAATCAACTCATAGGATATGTACCAAAATCATAGAAAGATGACACCAAGGAGACATAGGAAAGGAGACAATTGATCTACTGTTGGATCTTCACTTTAGATTAGATTTGGCAAATGGATCGTGATCATTTCATACCCGTTATTTTAATAGATCGTGTCGTGTCAAACCCGTTATCTTAATTGGTTCTTAACAGACGACCCAATAACGACTCGACTCATTAATAGGTCATGTCGGATTAACATACAAGAAATTATCATGTCTAATGTCTAGACCTAGCAAATGGGTTGGTCCTTATCGTTTACATGTCATTCCCGTTAACCCATTATCTTAACGGGTGACTCAATAACAACCGGATTCGTTAACACGTTCTTCACAGGTGACCTGATACCAAATCATTAACGGTTAACTATAAAACCAATTATTTTCTTGTTGAGTTAACAAATCGTAAAAAAAATTGTCAATTGTGTAAAATAAAAACATGAAAAGCCCTTCTATAATATGTATAAGTTTATCAAGCCTTTTAAACAAAGTATCCCAGAAGAAATTACCCTCCCTGACTCACCCCTACCTGAATTGTTTGATCTAGTCGATGCCCTAACTCCCTTGTCCATAAGCATTGATCTCATCGTTCTTAAGGTTAACACATGAAGTTAATAGTAGATTTTGACAGGGCTTTCCGGAATATTACTGGAATTGGAGCATTTTTGTTGGTTATAAAAGAGAATGTAATAATGTTACTTTCTTGCTACTGCAGTGCACAAGTCATGTCGCAAGTGTTTCATCCGTCATTCAAGCAGAAGCTATGGCTTTCTGGAGAGGATTAAGTTTAGGTCGTTTCACTAGGTTACTATTCGGTGCATTTTCGAGGGCGATGACTTGTAGGTTGTGAATGCAATACAAAAAAGCGAAAGCATAAACCTCAGCGATAAGTAGGCCGATGATCAAGTTTTACGGGGATGTAGTCAAACTAGGATTTGAGAGGATTTTAAAATACTTTAAAATCCTAGTGTAATCAATTAAAAGATTTTAAAAGATTTTAAAGGATTTTGAAATCCATTCAAATCTAGGTGTAAACAATTAAAGGATTTTAGTATCCTTTAAAATCTAGGTGTAGTCAATTAAAAGATTTTAAAGGATTTTAAAATCCATCCAAATCCAAGTGTATTCAAAAAATTAAGATTTTGGAGGATTTCAATAAGTTGTGGATTTTGTGGGATTTGAGAGCCAAAAGTATATATAACCAAGACTAAAAAGAATCCAACCTCACCTCCTAAGATTTCAAATCCTTCCACCACAATTCATTCAAATTCTTTAAAAATTCATATGAATTTTGTAAGAGTCCTTAATCCTCTTAAATCCTATCAAATCTATCACTTTTAAAATCCTTTAAAATCTTAGTTTGACTACACCGCCTTTAATGTATAGTCAGACCGTGTGTAATCCTTGAGGGCCCAAATCATTACCCGTTTGGTAGCTCATCATGATTGCATACCTCTTTCGGTACTCTTTCGGTAATAGTGAAAAAAAACTTCGAGTATTTGCCTTCCAACCCGTCAACTTTTGTTTAACCTTTTTAATTAATTCATTTGCATTAACAGGATCTTTCCCAAGGACAATAATATGAATACCTAAATATTTACCAATTGTGGTTTTATGTTGAATTTGAAGAATTCGAACTGTATCATTCCTTATTTGCGTTGAAGTATTATTCGAAAAACAAAGTGAAGATTTATGAAAATTTACATGTTGTCCTGCAACTTTGGCAAAGTTAGTTAAGCATTTGAGAATAGCCTTTAGCACCCTTAGTCGTAGCCTTAACAAATAGCAAACAATCATCAACAAACACCAAATTAGAAATTTTGAGCCCCCTCCGGGAAGAGAGAATCCCCACATGAGATTTACGGTCCTTGGCAAGTAAATTTAGTTGTCTGATAAGCGGTTCCATGCAAATGATGAAATATAAGGTGAAAAGGGGTCACCTTGTCTAATTCCCCTCTTGGGATAGAAGTAACCATGTGCGTTTCCATTTAGGAGGGTAGAAAAAGACTGTCGATGTGATACACTCCATAACTAAAAATTTAGAAGGACATAAGATGAGTCCACCCTATTCTTTGTTATAGTTTATTGGTTATTTTGGTAGAATTTTGATATTTTGTTATATATTTTTAATGTAGGACATTCGACTTCCTCTAGAGCAAAACGTGATCAAACGGATGAATTTTGGAGTGATTCCAATTGAAAGATGTTCGTAAGTCTTTCAAGATGATTATGTCAAAATTCCAAATTTTTCTACCAAGCCATTTGACCGTGGCGATAAAATAGAGGTCCAGTGAGCAGCTTTCTCATATTGACGTTTTTGGACATTTTGGGTATTTTGAAGGTCAAGATGGCATATTTTGAGGAATATCCCTTCTAAGGATTTATTGGGGACGACTTAAGCTTTCAAAAGAGACCTTTTGGAACCAAATCGGAGTTGATTTGGTAGGTCAAACGTCTGATTTTCTGATAAGTCCGAATTTCAGTTTAAATAGGAAACCTTTTATTTCCTAGTTACTTATTCTATTATGTTTCCTAGTTTTTAGAAGACCTTTTCTAGGTAGGATTTTATATTGTAGTAGTATAAATAAAGCTATTTAGTCATTAGGGTAAAGGTATAACGCACTATTTTGCGAATTTCAGACGTGTTTTCTATCCATGTTCTTAATAATATTTTGTTTTATGATTGTTTGTAACTAATTTCCGTTTGCTAGGGCGATGCCTTGAGCCTTAACATGAATATGTAGTTTTTATTTAATTGTTTATGATATTATGCATGCATACTTTGAATTATTAATCACTGTGTTTAAACTGTCTATATATCTTAATGCTTAGCTACCATTAAAATGTTTAAATAAGTAATCGGATGCAATTCGGTCGGAACGCCACCAGAGGAGTGAGTATTGCTTCTTGTGATTGATAGTTGTAATTTCACTTAGGTCGAATGTCACGTCTTAGGGGTTGCATGGTTTTTCAAAGGGTTTTTACAAAGCGTAATGAGTCATGCATGTTTATATTTGATCTTAATGCCACAGACGGGTTGCATGTTTGATATACATTCTAGCTTGAATGCCACAAGTAGAATATGCATCAGGAAAACCTCACCTTCAAAGTTGCATGTGTAATTCATAAGTAATTGGTAAAACTATATAAAATTGTTAAGGTGATGGCGGAACCCTAGTGTCCTTTTATCATTATTTTCTAAGATTGTTCCCCTTCAAATTGGTTTCTTTAATTGTTTTAATTTAAAATTCGTTTTTAATATTCTAAGTCATAAAATCAACCTTTTTTGAAACTTTGTTTTAAATAGTTAATTAAGAATTAGTTTAAATACAAATTATTCAATCAACCCACGTGGAAACGACCTTACTTGAGCTGCTATCAACATACATGATATAAGTGTTTTTATCCCTACTTTTACATGTGGTAGAAATTCCATCAACATACCTGATATAACTCCAATTCAGAAAATCATATTCCTTCCCAGATCCAATCTAATTCTCATTACTCCATCCTTACATTTCTTCCTTTTAAAACCTGAGAACATCTCAAGTGCGACCAAAACATTATCTGTCCAGAAGCAAAAGCTCCTTGGTTCTTGTAAATAATTTTATCCAAGAGAGGATTTAGTCTATGAATAATGATTTTAGTAATTATCTTGAAACTCACACTACATAAACTTATAGGTCTGTAGTTACTTACCACCTCAGGATTATCTACCTTAGAGATAAGAGTAATATTAGTATGGTTAATTAATCTCAAACTCATTCCATTGTAAATAAAAAATAAAAAATAAAAAGTCCCTAACTAGAGAGCCCACTGACCCTTTGATGGTATCCCAGCATTCATGAAACAAACCAACACTGTAACCATAGGGCCATAGGCATTCAGTGCTCCTATACTTTTAACAGCATAGGAAAAACGCCTTTTAAAATCTTGCACAAAAACTTGCTCCAACCCTCCCCCAGTAAACCACCGGAGATCATGATCCTTTTTAATTTTGAAAATTTCATTCCCTTTTTTCCTTACTGTAGCTTTTGTTTGGAAGTACCTTGTGTTTTGATCTCTAAACTTAAGCCAATTCACTTTCGCCTTCTGAGCCACATAATCTCTTCTTGCTTTAGCACTTGCTGCAACTCATTTTTGAGGTGTAATTTCAAATCTAAATAATGCATTCGAATTATTCATATTCTTTTCCTGAATGTCAGTAATTTTCAAAAGAAGATCTTTTTTGTCATTAACATTTCCATAAGTGTTTTTATTCCAATTACCAAGTACTTGAAAGTTCCCGCACAGGATCTAAACTAATCTCTAGGTAATATCCCATCGTCACCACTTCCAAGAATCATTAACAAACGTTTTAAAATCAGGGTGATGAAGCCACACTGCTTCAAATTGAAATTATCCATATCTTTTGTTCTTGAAAACTTCATTACTTGAAAGGAAAATGAGACTATGATCTGAACCAAAAATAGGGTAACCAGGAAGCTTTGCATCCTTAAAAAGTATTTATCCAGCTAGGATTAACTAAGGCTCTATATATCCAACCTTTCAAATACTACATAAATGTCTCCATGACCATTAGACCAAGTAAATGGCACTCCCGAAGCATGGAGAGAAATTAGATTCTAATCATTCATGAAGTTGATAAAATTAGTCATATCAACGGTGGTATTTCTAACACCTCCAAGCTTTTCATCTAATGATAAGCATAAACAAACGTAAGAAAATGGATATGATCATACTCAAATCTTGAACCTGGCAATGAATAAATCTAGAACAATGATTCATTATATTAATAGTAACTGCAGAGGAATTCCGGAACAAACACAGGCCACCGCACTACCATCAGGATTAAAATTGCTACAAAACTCTGGTCTTTCCCACCCTCTGCAGTTCCACTACCGATACACTCGTTCAAATAACTAGGTCCCTCCTGATTCACAAACTCCTTACGGATCCCCTTCCTCGGACTCATCACTCCAACTCTAGGCCTAGGTGGTGGTGGCGGCAGCAAATTTCTTTCTTCAGCCACGACAGCATCCACAACATCCCTAACAGTTGGACCTTTATCATCAGCTATCCTACTTACCTCACATAAACAATGTCTTGAACAAGCAAATTACCACAGCATATATACCAACCCATAACAATGGTGTCACTATTAATTAAAAAAAAGGTTCAATTGCAAACATAAGCACCAACAACAATAATAATTTGGAACCTAATTATTTTCCTATTCTAGCAACTATAGTTATCACACCACAAACAAATCACACACATATAATTTATTTTTAAAATAGCAAACTTAGCATGTAAGACACAAATCCACTTAACCTTTACCTCATTCATTGCATCCTCATGCCTCGGAGACCTTCTCCAGTCTTGCACTAGGTCAACCCTAAGTGTCCACTTGTACTTTGCAACTTTCCCCTCTTTGCCCAAATCCCTCTGAGACCTGCCCTCCCCCATCTCCTCACTCAGTTGACGCTTCTCTACTTTCTTCTTCCACTTTGGGGCTGCCGTAGTCCACCCATCTTCCTGATGATGATCCCACCCAAATTTCTGTCAAATCTCTTCACTGTCCACCGCTTCATCATCATGCGGGACCGTAAAAGGAAAAGACTACATCACATCATTTTGCAAGGCCCCCTTCACATCTTCATCTTCCCTAGTATCCCCAGGATAGATGAGACGCTCATCTCAAACACCATCTCAGTAAGAAAACAACTATTATCCACTTCACTTTCTGCACATTCATGTCCATCAAACCTTCTTCTACCACAATAAAAACACACCTCGAAAAGCTTTTTATAACTTACTAGAATCGGGTGATCATCATCGTTATGGATAATGAGGACCTTTTCAGAGGAAAATGCAAACCCACTTCAACCAACACCCTTAACAAAAACACCGTTCAGAACCAGCGGGATCTCATCAACCTTAATGATACCACTCAAGGGTTGAGCGATCACCTTGATAATATTTTCCTCCTTATACCTAACAGGAAGCCTAGGCAGCCTCGCCCATACAACAAGCTTATCGATTGTGTCCAAATAACTGAAGTTAGGCGTCCACCTCTCCAAGTAAAAAATTTGTCCACGGACATACCATGGGCGGTTGTTAGAACACACTCCAGTGAATTCTAAAGCTAACCACTTCCTACCATAATGGTCAAGGTAGAAAGTGTGCTAACATCATTTTTCCAAAGTAGCCCTAGCTTCCACTTGATTAACCTTGCCTCCAAAGGTTGCCCAAACATATTTCCCATCAGAACTCTAGCTTGCATGTGCTCAACATTAAGAGTAGAACACAGATTGGTACTAACCCTTGTAACCCCTTGCTCCTTCTGAAGGTACCAAATGCCTTATCCACCACTACACGATCCTCCCCGGGTTGAGGAACCGGAAAAGGGTTAGCCCAACGAGGAATATATTGGTTAGAACAGATTTTGGTTTTCCTGGTTAGGTTTGAACTGAAAGCTGCAAATTGAGAGTTGGCCATTGGAAAAGAAATAGAAGGACAAAAGGATAAAAGGCTAGAAGACAGAAGTGAGTGAACCAACAGACGGCACCACCAACTTGAATAGCTGAGATTTGAAGGTATCCAACGGTCAAAAAAGGAGGCGCCTCCGCATGCAAGCTTCCTTGAAAACACTTGAAACCCCTAGATGGGATTATCATGAAGGAAAAGTGCCAACTATTGATTCTAGGACTCAACAAACTAGAACTAATGATGACATTACTCCAAAACCAACGCCGCACACTCAAGTACAACACACAAAAATAAGCACAAGAAACGAACATATACCTATCTCTTATAATTATTGAAATTAACCACCAAACAGAAATGTGCAGGCAAATTAAAATATCACATAAAAAACCGAAAATAAAATTGTAACAAAATAAAATGTTAATCAAGGCAGGCAACCCAAGTGTCACACCACTAAACTTGGTTAATCCCACGCACCGGAAACAACTTAACCTATAAAACCCTAAATAGCCTTAATATTTAGATCTCAAACACCTAAACCCAAACAACACTGGTTTCAGGGTAAGCATGCCAAACCATGACAACAGACGAATCATCTTCTAAGGATCACAAACCCTCCCCAATTGCTGAACAAATCAAACGGAAACCCGAGCCCAATAATCAAGACAAACTAGCCCAATTAGCTCTATCTCCACTAGTTAATCTAAACTTAACACCATGGCCAACTCTACGCCACCACCACCAATAATCTTCCTTAATCACTCATCCTAATTAAACAAGGATGAAAATCATTCGATTTACCCCATAAAGGACGCCGCTGCCCCAAGACGGGGGAGACTCTCCTAGAAACCCTAGAGCCATTATTTGATGCATTCATTTGTTTAATCTAAAAACACATTTGTGTGTAACCATTTATGGTCTAGTGGTATTCCTCTTCACTTATAAGTAAGAGGTCTTAGATTTGATTCTTGCCAAAGGTGAATTTAAACCACATTATTGCTAGTTCATTGTGAGGCTAAGTCCATCCTCTCCTCCTTAGTGTAGATAATATTGTTTGTTCAAAAAAAAAAAAACACATTTGTGTTTCAAGTATTGAGAGGCTTCAAGTTATTCTAGGAATAAACAATTTTAATTATGAAACGAATAAAATTTGACATAAAATAGAATTATTCATTCATTAAAGAGTAATGAAAGGTAGATCAAAATTTTATACCAAATTTGCAAACCAAATGATATGTCATTAATACGAAATAAGCATGTTAATCAACACTTAAGTAATAATCCAATTATCAATAGCCACATCATTTGATTTACAGAATTTGGTCTAAAAATTTCGTCTCCTTAATATTATCCTTCTAAATTACATGGCAATGACATGTCAGCTGCACATAAAATGTTTAGGAATATGGTTCAAATAATATGGCTATATCCTTGTTGATGTTCATACAGACCTATGTAGATTGATTATTCATGAGAAATAGAAAAAACACAAAAGGATAGGATGACTTTTATGCTCATACATGCAAATAGTTCATTCCTATCACCGTACGCAAATTATGATTGGAAATTGCCGCATTTCTTGACCCTGGATTTCCTGGAATAGACAGACTTATGTATACAACATGACAGAAAGACGCCAGACAAGAAAACATACACGCACTGCCCTATAACACACGGATATAATAGAACAAGCATGTGAATATTTTATATATATACATATATATACACACACACACACACACACACACCTCAAAATAAATAATAAAGTCTCTATAATTGAAGGCCGATTTCCATTCTAAAAAATTCAAAATACTTGCAAGATTCAAGAACCCTAAAATAAAGACTAACAGATATGTATACAGCAGAAATATCTGAACAAACGAAGGAGCTGGGAAGCAACCTATACGTATATAAAAAGCTGAAGTATATATGTATATCATCAAATGAAATTCTCCCATGAAAAATATATAATCTATTATCAAGCACATGAGAAGCCAGTAATTAAAAGAAACATGAATTCTGTATTTTTCACCTGCACAATATCCATTCCACAGAAATTCCAATCCAAAAGTGTCGGTGCGGTTAACTTCAGTTTCAAAAAGCTAAACCTATCCTGCGCAGACATGTTGCAGATTTGCAGTGCCAAGGCTCATGAGTCTAAATGTAAATTTGTACCTAACATTCCAGATGTTTGTTCGTCAATACATTTGGACTGTGATTCGCTCACTGGTACATTAGTACCAATCTACAGCATCGAGTATGTATAATTTTCTTGACATTTGATTCATCTTAAACTTACATAAATATTGACAATAACAATGACGAACGATCTATACGTACGTACTAGACGCTGAAATAAGTTGGTGCCCTTAAAAATCTTTTCTCTAAACAATATTGCATTCAAGTCGGAACTATATAGTATAGCTGGAGGAGGGAGGTAGAGGGATTCAAGAAAACTTTCTGGAAATTTTGTAGTCTGGAATATTGATCCTTGCAATCAGATAGATCATAAATACGTACTAAATACGAACACAATGTCATCTAACAATTAACAAACAGATCACGCAATCATCTAATTACAATTAATCAACGGACAATAATGACTTGGATGATAAGAAAATCGTGACTTAGTTTGTTAGGTAGCCAATAGGAGCCTCGAGTTCATTGCATAAATCCAGTAGAATTACACATATTTAAACAGATGAAATTCAAGGGAATATCTGAAAGAAAATGCAACAAAGAATCAGCAGCAGCCTCATCGATCATCATTACGAGATAAAGTGAAAATTAAAAACTCAGATTAGATACAGAACTAAATCAGATCCCTTAATTATAAATTGTTTATACTTCCCATGAACTTTTCACCCATGAAGACGATGACCGACCAACGAACCCATTAGGCTTTAAACATCTTATTCCTTCTTCACCTCCCTTGGATTAAAAGAAGTTAGAAGAATCACACACAGAAAGAATTGAAGGGTAGTTGGTATATGTTTATATAAATCTTGAACAATAATAATGGAGAATTACTTTGGAATTTACCAAATAAAAATACATGAGAAAACTGTAAGTAGAATTGCCTGGCTCCATCCTGTCTGCCTCTAAAATTTCTACCAAGGAATGGTGTTGGTTGAGTTGGTACTCTCTCTACACAAAACCTATAAGAGATCAGTTACATTCATTGATTACCACTTAATCATCCTTGGGATTTGTTTGAAAGTGACCTCTGGTCATGCCCCATTGGATCAATGGAACGACTTCATATATAGGGTACCTACCCTTAGTTTTGAAGGGCATTTTGGTCAATGCACCTGAAATATTGGGCAATGGGTGGTGGAGAAACAAGTAGTGCTTCTTGTCTTCTATGTCCTGCGCCATTACTGATGACTTTGCTTGCCCAAAGCTGGACCCCGCCACTTATTCCTTCTTTTTTCTTCCCTTATTTTCTTCTTGCTTCTTCCCTGTAGCTTCTTTCTCCTTTACAGAGAGAGAGAGAGAGAGAGAGAGAGAGAGAGAGAGAGAGAGAGAGAGAGACTGACTATGGGAGAAGAGAGAGGGAGATCTGGGGTTATATAGATTGGAGCCAGAAGAACCAGATGGGAAGACGAAGAAGCATTTGTTTTGGGCCATGCGGCTAAATTTGGCCGGTGAAACGCCCTTTTCAACTTACTCCTTGGTCCGTTTTCTGGTAAGACAGAAAGTGTGCTTTTCTTGTTCCATTCACTCATTTAATTATGTTATTCCCATAATTAGTCACACTATATTGCCCCAACGATTCATGCATTTTTCATGCAACTTTTTTTTTTTTTTTTTTTTTAACAAACGATATTATCCACACTAAAAGGAAGGAGGAGGGACTTAGTATCACAATGAGTTAGCAATAATGTGGTTCAAATTTTCCTTTAGCGAGAATCAAACCTAAAACCTCTCACTTACAAATGAAAAAGAATATCACTAGACTATAGTACTAACTGACATTTTCCATGCAACTTTAAACTATCAAGTTTGTGTGTCAAGTGTAAACCCTAAAAAATACAAGTTTTTTACTCTTGAGGAGGTGGGAGGGGGGGGGGAGATTATCATCGAAATTTCATTCTCAATTGTAAAAAATTATTTATTTTTCTTAATTGTTTTCAGGGAACTTTTATTAACATTCTAAAAATCTTTTTTTGCACTCCTCAAAGGTGTAATTTTTTTCTAAATATAGAAAGTTTGTGTGGAGCATAAAATAATCCCACATATCCAAGAGGCGACATGTGGACTTTATCCCGAAGAAGACAAGATTGACGTCATTAAATAGATAGGGCACACAACGACTGACTAAAGCTCCACTGCTTGTCGCATGTAAAAGTCAAAAGACATGAAAGATAGGACTAATTACTAAATCTTATTTTTAATACATTCCAAATTGAAGATCAACTCAATCAAGTAAGGAATCCTCATCATAATCAATCAAGGATACCTCCATCATCATGAGATTAAAACATTGAGACATTGCAAGCATATCTAACCCTTGTATCAAATCCAAGGGTGAGTGATAATGCATTCCTTGTTCACCAGAGGAGGTGACCCAGAGAACATTTCTATATAGGGTGAACTACCGTTTTAGTCGCTGAATTATTCTCCGAGTGAAAATTCAGTCCATAAACTATTTTTTCGAGAAAATTAGTCTTTAAACTAATTAAAATTTGCTAATTACATGCCTAATATTATATTTGAAGCTATTTTATTTAATTTTTCCTCAATTTAAGTCATGTGACTTACATGTGATACACTTTGGAGGACAGATGATAGCTTTAGAGAGTAAGTTAGAAATTATATTTGTAACCAATATGCAACATTAAGAACTTAGAGGCGAAAAAATGACAGTATCAACTACTAAAATGTGCCTTGTGATTGAAGTTGACGAAAGATTCAATAGAATAGCTATGAATATAATGGTAGGGATGAAATTAACAATTTTAAATGTATTTAGGGACTGATTTTATAGAAAAAATAGTTTAGAGACCTAATTTTCATTCAAATGATAATTTAGGGACTAAATCGATAGTTCACCCTTTCAAGATAAAACTCTGTGTCTTTCGAATTCTTAATCCCAAGATATTATCTCTCCATTAATATCTTGGGAACATTATTTGCTCATTCATCCTTCGGATGACATAACCTTGTCCAATGGGAAGTCGCCACGTCTAGAAAAAACCCTACACCTAGGTCAGCCGCCTCCCTATAAATACCAATTCTCCACCAAACTTTAGTAAGCTTTTTAATATGCATACAAACCCTAAACACTCACTCTTTTTAGAGAAACTAACTTAGGCATCGAAGATCCATTGGCCGACCCCCCTCCACCCATCCACCCCCCCCCCCCGGCACCTCGTGGGTGTGTGAGGCTTTGGTCTTTATCACAGGTGTTGATTGTTTTGTCGGTACAAATTTGTCAAGACTGAAGACAGTGGATTTTTTGCTACCACAATTTGGAGTGCAAAATGAGAATTTTGGAGTGTCAATAACAATTCTTTTGTTTTTATTTTGGCAATATTTACTTTGAACTAGTTAATCTTGAAAAAAGGAATATGATTTTCAACCACTACGGGGTGGCACAGTGGTTGAGGATGAATTCCAGGCTCGTATTTCACATGACACGAGTTGGTTTCAATTCTTGGCACTAGTGAATCACACGATGGTGGTCATAGGTGGGTGAAATGCACATGTGCGTCTTCCCAGCCCCTGAAATGATAGATTGTGGCTCAAAAAAAAGAAAGGATAGATTGTCGTGGCAAAGCCCAGCTGGTCCCCTTTTGGGGAAAAAAAAACAATATAATTTTCAAACACAACGTTTCTCATTTGTATACGATGCCATAATACTACCATGTCACTAATAACGTAATAAAAGGTATGACCACATCCAGTGTAAAATCTTTCAATTGGAATTATAATCTTACACCATGGTTAAAAATGATTCGTGAAATATTCTTATGATCGTCGCTTATACAACATACAGTATCTTCTTTTTTCTTTTTTTAAATCAAAATGACTAGTATTGAATTTTTACTGAGTTTGCTAGAAGATAAATGTTAGTAGGAAGAAGAAAAGACCTAATGAAATATGAGGGATCAACAAAAATAGGAGTATTTTTTTTTCAAAAGAAATAATGGGACTATTATGAATTATTCAACTTGGTATAAGTAAATAAAACAATAAGGCATAGACTGGAGGAGGAGACATAAATCCATTACCGACCCCGTGGACAATGAAAGTGTGGTGGTGGTGTTGTGCCTTAAACGTCAATGATTCTCTACCAACATTTTCAAAGAAACCCATCAAAACGTTCTCCACAATATAAGACACCAAAAGCGACGTGCTGTAATCTAGAAGCTCATTATTTTAGTGCTTTTCGAGTGCCCTCCACCAATGGAAACAAAAAGGCCGACGAAACAGTTTACAGCGCGCTCGATCGGCAGAGTTGAATTGTGCTTCCGGTTTGATTTACCATTCGTCTTACTCTTACCACTTAGGCTATAGTTATTTCAATTTTTCTTTACTAGGGCACTTAACAGTTAATTATGTTGTGTTTGGATGAGGGATATCAGGTACCAAACAATATAAGCTACATTAATAAGAAATGCATTACAAAACATATTTAGTAATTTAGCCGACATTAGCAAAGTTCGAATTTTAAAAATGACGAGTTCACTACCAATTTATTCTCTTACTCCTTTAGCGTATCAAAAAACAAAAAAAAACAAAAAAATTGGCAACATTAGTAAGGTAAAAAAGGATGGGTTATGCAAACAAAAAAGGTTCCTATCAAAAAGCACAGGGAGAGAGAGTCACAAGATGTGTAATATGTTCTTTCAGGATTTCCTTCATAAATGGTGTCTTGACTCTTGAGTTCAATTTCAACGATGCATGTGTTAAAGAGCCGAAGGATTGCCAATAGGCGGAAGAAGAAGAAGAAGAAAACTCTCACGTCCAATTAGTTCAAGGTCATTTACAACACAGCCCATGTATGAAAAATAATTTCAAAGAAAGATTTTTATCCTTCGGTTAGCAATCAAGGGGAAAGGCATGCCACCAAAGACAGGACTCAAGTTTTTCCCCAAACCTTGATGTGAAGTGTGTTCCATCCATCCAAAACTTTGAATCTTATCCTATTTAATTCTCAGAATAAATAAACTATCGATTTTCCTTCTTAACTTTCCCTTAACTTTTTATTTTCCCCTAAAATTTTCAATTGGAAAATTAAGGACTTAACTAATTTTTTTGGCCAATTTCCTCTTGATGTTAGTTTTTTATTCATTCCATCCAAATTTCTGTTAAATGGAAGCATGTGCACAATATGTGAGGATAGTTCGGTCGCTTTGTTCTTTAAAATAATTGAAAACCCTAAATTTCTAGAATGTCAACCTATGCAAATCTGTGTGATTCTATAGCTTTTGTATATGAAGATCTAGTGAAGTGACATTTTTGTCCTCAAATGAGAGTTATGTGGTGTGCACGTGATAAGACTTAACGTTAATTTGGATGGAATCTATGAAAAACTAACGGTAGGGGAAATTGGCCGAAAAAATTAGTTTAAGTCCTCAATTTTCCAAAAAATTTAGAAGGAAAATTAAAAATTAAGCGAAAATTCAGAGAATAAATCGACAGTTAGCCTTAATTCTTACTGGTCTTTTATTTTTTGGGTTTAGAAAATTCGGGCACAATAAATGAAAGCGTTGTCATTCTCTAGCCAATGAAATACAAGAACTAAGAATGAGGACTTTCTTGGAGGCCCAAAATGGGTGTGAGCTTTTGAGTATTATCAATGATAATGTGACAGACAAGGACACAGAAAACTTAATAACATACAAGGACACAACTTTTTGACAGAGATAATAAGCAATAACTTTGCCCGTTATACTTATAGATTAGATTCAGATCTATTTGGATAATCGGCTTGGATGTCTCGATTAATATCCTATTGAATACATCATATTCAGATCATATATGGATTTGTGAAGACTCTAATATAATTTTATTGTTAAATAATATGATTAGTTGTTTTTAACTAATGTTTTTATTTTTATTTTTTTGTCGAATTTTTTATTTTATTTTTTGTGTGTAACTTGTGTGCTATTTTATTTTATTGGATTCATCATCTATACTAGGATTTATTCGTGTAGTATAAATAGAATTAGAAAAAAAAAAAAAAAAAAAAAGGAAGGCAGTAGCACTTGTTATTTTTTCCCCTTCCCTTTTTCTTTATACATTTTCTCTCTCTTTACGCTCTCTCGACTCTTCTCTCGGCAAAGAGGTGCCTTCCTTCTATAGCATCATTTCTTCTTCTTCCCCTTAGATATGGAATTGGTTATCCCTGACGGCAGATGGATAGAGTAGGAGAATTACAGAGCTAGGTGTCCGCAAATTAGAGATTTAGGGTGCCGTTCATTTAACGATGTGTTCAGAATATGTCAAGTTCCTTGTTAGGAGAATGTGTATTGATTATTTCAGATGATTAGAGATGTATATCCCTTATAAAAAAATAAAAAGCTAGAGAGGCCCACACTAGGGTATTTACATAGCTCTTTGAGAGAGCAATCCCTATTAAATTGGGACATTATTTATGTGAGAATCTAGGATAAAATATCCAATCCTCTTAGGATTATGATTACTTTGCCTAATCTCCAAGATATCCTAATTTGACATAAAATAGAGTTTCCTTACCGTGGAGACAAGTAATACTCTTTGATAAGTTTAAAGCTAATGGAATCATGCCAGGCTACCATGAATTGTGGTAGTCCGATCCAAAATACCTATGAAATCACTCTAATGGTCTTCCGGTCGTTCTAACCTACCTAAGTGCCATGTATCATGGGCCAAAATATTATGGTCCCACAACTAACCCTAACTATACTTCTGAAAATACGTTCCCTTCAAGGATAGATAGTTACCAACAGACCGTAAGCAAATCATTCTAGAATGACCTTTCCTAAATGCGTACCGATATGACTTTTGAATTGCTTGTTTGATTCGGAGCTAGCCAAGTCCAACTAGTCCTACTTGCATGTTTATCAAAAATCTGATCTTTCATATTTCTAAACCAAATTGTAAGCCCCTGGTCAGAATTCCAAATGCATAGCTAACAAGATGGATGTAGGGTGACATGTGCCTATTTTGATTCATCCCTAAAAGAATATAGATACCTTAGGAGATCAAATGAGACAAATATTCTTGTAAAAGAATAGTTACACAAGGCACGACTTTAATGAGTGTTTAGGGTTACAGTTTATGTGTACCTATTCTTTTACAAGAATATTCTTGTGATTCGATCTTCTAAGTAGAATTCAATTCAAGAGTTGTGAACACTTGATCCTAAATCAGATGTGATTTCTTTAAGGGTCGTTGTTGAACACAATTCTGCGCAACAATGGATGATCAAACCTGCAAGAACAAAAACTAAGAAAGATCATGAAACCAAGCGCCGGGGATGGTAGTTTTTGGCATATGCACTCCAACGATTAAGTCAGGAAATGAGAGAAACAGGTATAAAGATTGTTAAGTGTATAGAGAGAAAGCTCAGAATATCTAACCAGTTGTGAGGTGTCAGGATACCTATTTATAGGCGTTTATGGAGTCATCTTTGGTGCTCTGCTAACTCTCTGAGTCGTTATAGTGGTTGGAGTTAAAGGTAAAACCATGTTCACTCAGATGTCCCTGTTGCATAAGTCAGAACAATCTGATTATTGTGCAAAAAGTGTCACCTCCTAAGTGGAAGGCCTTCAAGTCACCTCCTAATTCCTTGAATCTTCCTTGTGATTTTTCTTCCTTTTGAATCTCATTTGCTCCTCGAAGATGTGAGGAAAGGAACTCCAAAAAGTGTCAAAGGTTTGGTACCTCTAAGTCTCCACACCAAAGATGTAGTGTGAAGAGAAGATGGATGACTTAGAAAGATTTTAGATGCTAGTAAAATTCTCCCTAAGTGGCCAGCCTCTATAGAGAAAAAAAGAGGAAAGTTTATCTTCTTTGCCTTAAGAAAACCCTAGTGAGAAAAAGCTATAAAGATGACTTTATACTACCTCACATGTGAGTGGCAAACTTGCAATTAACCCAAGTTTGCTACCACTCACCCTTGGCCGGTTTTGACTTTGTTTTTGGGTTAATTTCCATTTAGTTTTAGTTGTCACACAACTTAAACTCAATGGGTCTTGTGGACCCAAAACCAACTTAAAAGCCCATTACGAACCTTTCGTAAGATTAATTAACTAACTAATTAATTTTGACCATTCTCAATTAAACTATTTAATTGATTATCCATCTCATTTATATTTATTCACTTTCATCCTTACTCGGTGTACGATCCACTAGGTTCCAATTAGCTAGGCAGTGGGCGATTGTTACTCTTAACGATCGATTGTGAATTAAAACTACATTTCAATTCTTCATTTGATGAAGATTAGTGTTTGCTAATCTTCAGAGCTTCCACAAACCATGAGTGACACCTAGCAGTATGCCATGGCTACCTAAGCTAAGTAGATGTGGTTAGAGAACCTATCCAGTTACAATTATAACGCAATACGGTCATTCTCTAATACAATACTCTTAATCACATTGTTTGAGTGATAGTTTGTTTCATGTCTACCATTCAATATGATACTTCTCTTATATGATTCAATTGAATATGATTTGGAACAAGCTTCCTAAGTCATATTCGTATGCTTTGGCCAAAGACTCCCAAATCATATCTCAAAGTCTTCTCCCTCCACCATGGAATGTTAGAGATCCACATTCATATGCCTACATGACTAGATAGCTTGACCCCAACAATGTCGTGGACACTCTCGAATGAATGCCTTTGATATGATCAAAGATCAAGGGCCTAACCATTAGACATCTATGATGCTTCAAGTCAAAGGGCTACTTTGCATATTGCAACTTATGAGCTCTTACATGACATGTATGTTCGAACTCTCTTTTGATCGTGGTTCAGTGTACTCAATTACCTTTTGAGCACCTATGTGTTTGTCTCAGTGTCCGACATCAAATGACTTGAGACTAGTCATACTCACGCTTGAGTTAACATAACACATATTAACCTTAGCAGATTGTCAATGTCCAACTGGCAATCCTATGACTAAGAACGTTTTAGGAATGAACATAAGAGAAATGTCTCATTAATCTAACTTACTTAGATCACTTCTCTCTTAGGTTAAATACATTCCTTGGATTCCCTTATTGCTTACACATATAATACAATAAATAATAATTAACAATAAGCTTTGCCCTTCATTAAACATATAAAAGTTTAACACAATAAGTATTCCAAAAGCTATTTCATTAAATGAGTGGCTTTGAGGGCATACTTCCAACAGAATCTAGAAAACTCGAGCGGACCAAATCCTGAAACCCAAATTCCTGTTTTTGGTTATGGAAACATAATCACCATAACCCTTAAATGAGAACCCATAGTGTCACCTACTTTCCCAATCTCCACAAATGTCCCTAGTCCAAGCAGGGGTCTCATATGCGGCGGACAGGTCATCAATGTAGCCTGTGAAGACATACTCTAGGAACCACATAATGCTCCTTCCAAAATACAATGGGAACACTGAGAGTGGAGCCTCGTTACCTAAGATTTGACGAACCTGAATTTTCTGAAGACCAAGAGCGGCAACGTCCTTCAGATAGAGAGAACCCCAGAAGTTTGGTCAGGAACAACTATCCTCGAATCCCCAGTAGGTAGATGGTCCTAGTCAAAAGTCTGATTTCGATGGCGATCGAAATCAGCCCCCCCACCAAAGAGTTTTCCCAACCTCAATTTAAACTATTCTGTGGTGATTCTGACTTCAAACTACCATGTTATGCACTACTGGAATCTCATGGTCCTAAATAACAACAATAATGCCTAGATGGGAAAATCTTTCCCATCCATCTTGGAGAGGTTAGCCATGAGATGGTACTTGGAACTGCCAACCAGGTCCATTGATTGTTTTGAAAGTTTGGCTGACATCTTCACGAACACCTATTCAATGCACCATAATGTTCGCAAGCTTCATAAAGCCCTATTCAGAATGACCCCTCAATCTACAAATGAAAATCTCATGACCTAACTGAAGCGCTTCTGGTAGAGCTGATAGAAATGTAAAAATCTAATGATAAGTTGGCCACTATAGCGTTCAAACAAGGCATGTATGTCTATGCACTCATTTCCCAGAAACTGAACAAAAGGAAGCATGATTATGCCACTTTGGTCGAATACTTTGATATCTTGGACAATCTGACTATTTGGAATGAAAAGACTAGAAGAACCACAAACCACCCAGATTACCCCAAAAAAACTAACAAAAGAAAAGCTAACAAAAACACCCCTCATCCTGCTTTGTGACAAGTTCTTAAAGGAGGACGTCCAAATAAACAGGCCCCACCAAAGCCAAAACAGTATACTACTCAAAGCACCACCATCAACAACATCCTTAATAGCATAAAGGACAAGTTATTCTTCAGACGCCCAAAACCGCTCCTGAAACACCTGCCGAAAAAAAAAAACCTAAACGAGCACAGCTCTTTCCACAAGAACATTGGCCATGCCAGTAGGGGTTGTGAATGTTAAGGAATCACATTGAATAACTGTTGGATCAGGGCATTGCTGGGAATTCATCAGAGACAAAGTAAGGAAAAAAGGCTGAGTTGAACCCAATGATAGGAACCAATCAGATAAGTACACAAACGATGAAGATCGACGACCAGCGAAGAAGCCCACTTTTAACATAAACTGCATCCATGGAGGACGAAAAATTCTGAAAATAAGAGAAATGATGGAAAGGGTTATAAGAAATCTGACTCTTATTACCCTAAGATAGACTTCCTGTTAATGTCTTCAAATTAAGTAAAAAAAAAGGTAATCGGGACTACACCTAGTTCGATTCCCTACCCAGTATGTAAGCAGTCCACTCCGGACTCAATAGCAAAGCCATCGTCTACGCAAAGACAAGTTCGTAGAGAACTCATCTCCTAACACCTCACCATAAGCTTATCGTCAAAAGTTATCCCTGATGTAATTATTTACATTAAGTGATTTGATTTTCCTCCCCAGAGATATATAGGCAATCCTTCTCGGATTCAATCACATCACTTTAAAAAATTAATCCTACTTTTACCATGAATAAGGAAATTTTAGTTGTCTTGATGTTTGTTTTTTTTTTTTTTTCTTTTTTGTGATGCATGGAGTACCTCACTTGTCCCAAACAAAGCACATACTTTGAAAACTTCACACAAATGCAAGTCTAAAATTCAAAATAGCATTATCAGATAAGTCTCTCTTAGCTCATTCCATGTTAAACAGATGTTAGCTTGGGAGACTTAAACGGTAAACAGCGCGGTTACGATTGGCGAGCTACGGGGATGAGCACATGGCGCCCTGACTCGAAAGTCTAACTCACCATCTAGCCTCCGGAAAGTTTATACAACTAGTAAAGTTGTGGATTATAACATTCAAACCTAGGCTCTATGCTATTAAAGGGAATAGTCGAAAGGGCGACCCAGGAATTATCCAAATGTGGTTCTGAACTCTAACCCCAAGCACGACTACTTCTATCCCCGACCAACATACTAAGTCAAGTATGTTCTGCGACGTTATATGTTTCCAAGTCCAAAAGGGGCATCCATACTAGAAATCCCTAAGAGGAATTTTATTCCAATGAAGCTCCGATATGTGGAAATGCTTTGACATAGCTACTTAAGGTAGTCTGATCGAAAACGTTGAGGTTTGATGCTGACAAAAGGATTCAAAAAGTGTTTTCGATCCACATGTCGACGACCAACTTTCCAAAAAACTTTTGTTTAAGCTTCACTGGAGACGGACACGTGATCTAATCTAAGAAAGAAATCATTTCCTAGTACTACATTACAAGTATTAAAATTTTTTATCCAAGAACTAAGGTATGGTAAAAAGTTGTTATTGATTTGTTTCTTGCAGGTTGTTTGAAATTTTTAAGTCCGATAAATGAATTGAAAAGCACGGAGCGAAAGATTCTTCATGGGTTTAAGGTTTAATTCCTGGTACCGAAGTATGGTGGTGTTCTGGATATCGCAATGAGAATACTTTATGGATTCTAAGTTTGAGAGGTAATGTTACTCCGCATCAACATTACCGATGGGGCTTTTGAGCTATGTCCCAAGCCCACAAACTTACTTGTATCCTGCTTCATTGCTTATTTTATTTCTACAAGTTCATTTACTTTGGAAGGATTTATTAGATTAAGGAAAAAAGGCACAAGACAAAGTAAAAAGATCGCGTATGCACATGTTTATTATCAAAGTCTCAATAAAAGGGTTCAAATAGGTACAATAGTTTGGGGGAGACAAGCTCTCACCCCTGACAAAAGAAAAATTTTGAAGGCTCCTTGGCAAGAGTCCTTGGTGCTAATAAAGATATTGCTACATAATAAATTACGTGTTATACCCATCTTGCTATGTTTCGAGCAAGATACTACATTGAGGGTGAGTATTATGATGGAGATCCGTCGTTGCCATCGTCTATAAGCGGAGGATGAGGAAGAAAGCGATGACGAAGAACCCTCTGAAGAATCTCAACACTTTGCAGAGATTCCACCCATACACAAGAATTGCATGGAAGGTGCTACGAGGGGATGAATTTTATGAAAGCAAGAAGCGAAGGATACTAGCATGGAATAATGGCTAAATTGGGAATTACTTAGCTCCGTGATAGAGATTATTAAGGAAAAAGAAGATTTTTGGTTTAAGGATTTTGAACATCGAAATATCAGAGAGGAAACTGGATGAGGAAATAGTAGCAGTGCCACCATTATCCTATTCTGGGGCGATAGGTGGAGCCCTAGCGACTCCACTAGATAACCATGCTTGTTTTGCAAACACGCGATCTAATCTGGATATGGACACAATCAGATCCTTTAAGTCTTGGAGTTCCTGCAATCTAAGAATTGGTGTGAATCGCAAGTAATTATAACTTATGTGCAATATCTACCTTTAGATATCCTCTAGGATTCTCCTGACTTAGAATAGGATTCTATCCTAAAAATGCCTATCTCCTTAAAGTATAAATACAGTCATCTAGGGTTCATCTCTGGTAGCGCAGTCTAAACACTTGAATTCTCTTGCCCACTGCTTGAGTTTAAAACTATTCACTAACTTGACCGTCAGAGAGTCTTTGGTCGACACACCCTCCCCCCTTCCCCCGGTCTAGGCTTGTTCATAGTTGTTTATTATTTTGCAAGTAGTCGAGTTCGAACACTTCCTCTACACATGATCGGTGCGCAAATTTGGTTTTAACAATGGTTAATTTGCTCTTGTTTGAAGGAGATTTCAATGTCGACATGTGTCGTTTGATCACTCGTCTGTCCTTGATGAGTCACATGCAATGTGCACAATTTGGCAAGACCCATAATGTGAGCCACATAAGCCCTAACGAGTCAAAATTTAACTTGTTAGTGAACATTATTTCACCAAAGTTCTGATGTTTGCAGGTATATTGGGGGGTTCCTATACCTCAAAAAAGATGATGCAAGAAAGTATAAACAAAGTCATGCGAGGCTCAAAACATATACATTCTTGAAAGGAAGAATGAGAGTTTGCTGTGAGGGTGGCAAGGTGGCACATTCCTTGGGCCATCCATGGAAACGATCTGAAAGATCATTCCCAGCTCTAAATATGCAATTCCAAATGTTGACCCATTATAGGTGTCTGAGTCATTGCATAGGACATTATTTCTTTGACCAAGCTGACTTGCTTGTGGTCGATTAAGGGAATTTAGACTTGAATCAGTTAGAGGCTTATCATATAAAAGTTACACATGATTAAGGCTAACTCAAGTCAGAGTGTAGCTCGTGTGTATGACTCGTAAGCATGTAAAATCTACATTCCATCATGTATACAATAAATAACCAAAGGTACTTACCTCTTGGAGCGTTATCATGTGCATGACTCATAAATCTAAGTAATATTATTGCAGAAATCAAACATGCATGCTAAAAATTTCAAATTATTCAAATTTAAGAAATCCAAATCCAAATCCAGAAACTATCAAAAGCCCTATATCGTAAAATCCCATTTTGTAAATCCTCATTCGAACCTTAATTCAAAAGCCCTAAAGCATAAATCCCTAATTCGTTTTGTAAATATGAAATTGCTTACCTTAATAGCTTGAACGCCGAAGATAAAACAGAGATGATTGTGGTCGACGATGAGTTGATAAAGGAATGAGTGGTTGGGAGTGACGCATGAGATGATAAAAAGAAACATAAAGGGTTGAGAGGGACAGATTCAAAGATGCATGCCTCTATAGTCGTGACGACGCTGGAGAGGTTCAAGAGGGAGAAGTGTGGTGGTGGGTGGTGATGTTGGAGACTCAGAAAGGATAGAGAGGAAGATAGGTCAAGACTCAGAGAGAGCTTCAAAGGTTGAGAGAGAGTCAAGAGTTTGTGATCTGTGAGGAATTAAGGTGAGAGAGAGTTAAGTTTTTAACGAATGGTTAAGATTTAATCTCAACCAAATCCAAAAGCTATTATTAATTCTATATATAAAATTATATTAAAATAGTTATCGGTTCAGAACCTTCTGTTTGGTTTCGGGACTTTTTTTGTTCGATTCGGTTTGAGAAATTCCAATTTTTTTTCCACCCCTATCCAAAGTTATGGGTGAGAAAAATGCACCCATTTCATATTATGGCTTTTTCCATGGATAAGGATCCTCTTTATGAAGATTCTAAGGATCCTCACATCCTAATCGTTCATCGTATATCGTGCGGTCAGTTTTTGTTAGTTACTATATGTGTTTAATTTTAAATAATAATAATCAAATGATTTCTAACCGTACAATGTACGATGAATAGTTAAGATGTGGGGATAGATGAATAGTTAAGATGTGAGGTTACGGATCCCCACAATTTGGATCCGGATGAGATCCAAATCCTTATCATTTTCCCATAGGAGGTGGATTGTCTACCCTCCCATTTTCATACTCTCCCCATGCCCTCCTATGATATGTGGTCACGGTTAAGCCACGTCAACATTTTATATTAATTTTTTATAAAAATAATAAAACAAAAAGTAATAGAAATATAAAAGATTGACGTGGTTTAACTGTGACTACAGAAACAAGAGGGCATGGGGAGAGTATGGAAATGGGAGGGCAGATAATCCACCTCCTTTCCCATAACCCAATCGACAAGAATTGTCTGCCCTCCTGTGCTCTCTTGTTTTATGTGGTCACGATTAAGCCACATCAATATTTTATATTATTTTTTTTTATAGAGATAATAAGAGAAAAATGAATAGTAATATAAAATATTAACATGATTTAACCGCGCACAAAAAAGCATCGAAAATGAGAGAGCAGACAATCCTTGTCCTAACCCAATTGCTGTGAAGCGCCAGAAGTCAGAAAGTTCGGATCAGTCATATTATTGGGTTTTGGGAACTTCAACTAGGGATAAGATCAGTTTCCATATTCCACACCGCCCAATTTCCCAGCAGAGCTTTCCCGTCTTCACTCATCCTCTCCACCCCCTCTCTCTGCTCATTTATTTATCGACGATCAGATCAATTTTCGTCACAAAAAATCACACGATGCAGCAGCAGACGAGCTCAGAAGTAAACGCGAACCAACGGATTGCTAGAATTTCCGCCCATTTGGACCCACCAAATCTCCAGATGGAGAACGCTGCCACTGTTAGCCGCTTGGATTGCCGCGCCAAGGGCGGCGCTGCTGGTTTCAAAGTAGCCATACTTGGAGCAGCCGGCGGCATAGGCCAGCCTCTCGCCATGTTAATGAAGATGAACCCCTTGGTCTCCGTTCTCCACCTATACGACGTCGTCAACACCCCCGGCGTCACCTCCGATATCAGCCACATGGACACCGGCGCCGTAGTAAGCTCCAAAACCCCAAACCCCAAATCCCAAATTCGTTGATTCATTCATTTCAATTTTCAAATTTCTAAATTTGCAAAATTGGGTTATTGGGTTTTGTAGGTGCGCGGGTTTTTGGGGCAGCAGCAGCTGGAGGAAGCGCTGACCGGAATGGAGCTGGTGATCATTCCGGCCGGTGTGCCCCGAAAACCCGGAATGACAAGGGACGATTTGTTCAACATCAATGCCGGAATCGTCAAGACGATCAGTGAAGCAATCGCCAGGTGCTGTCCGTATGCCATTGTTAACGTGATTAGCAACCCTGTGAACTCCACAGTTCCCATTGCTGCTGAAGTTTTCAAAAAAGCTGGTACCTTCGATCCTAAGAAACTATTGGGAGTCACCATGCTTGATGTTGTTAGAGCCAATACTTTTGTGGTATGCATTTAGTAATTTGATTATTATGTTTTATTGCTACCCAATTGCACATTTTCGTTATAGATTATGAAATTGTTATATGATTGCAGGGAGAGATTCTGGGTCTTGATCCTAGGGACATCGACGTTCCCGTTGTTGGGGGTCATGCAGGGGTTACAATTTTGCCTCTTCTGTCTCAGGTTAGGACACCTTGTTTTCAGATGTTTCAGCTCTGTGTGTGATTGTGCAGAGAGTTTGTTTAAAGTCATTGTCGTTATTGCTTTATGCAGGTTAAACCTCCATGCTCTTTCACCCCAAAAGAAGTTGATTACCTAACAGATCGCATTCAGAAAGGTGGCACTGAGGTGGTTGAGGTGAGTAACAAAATGCTTATTTTCTTGATTGGCTGCTAATTACATATGGAGACTACATGCTTTACTTTAAGTGAATGCAAATCCTACAATTTATTTTAATTTAATGCAGAAAGTTAGATAATTTTTTGACAGAACAAATGTGGGAAAGTACCGTAGACAGTAGATTGGAAGAATTATAAGTTCTGAATAGTATGTTAAGGCTGATACCCTGACAAAGTACCGTAGAAGGTGTTAAGAGGGTACAACAATCGAATTAAGTGGTGGCTGAAGGTTTTGTACAATTGACAGAGTATCTGAGCAATAGTTGTGGGCTCCCTTTCTATTTGCAGCAACTTTCTTTGTGGTCATCGTGAATAGTTGCAGATTTTGGGCATGCAAAAGACATGAAAACAATTAACAGGGTGGGATAAAGGTACTTTAGTATCACGGACTAGCTCATGTCAAAGATTTGCTTATTAGGATTCAAAAATTGCTCTTGTAAATGAAAGCAGATGGTATTGAGGGCTTTTCCCATTCCCTCAGTGTTTGCAGGCAGAGACTCCTTAAGTGGTTATCAGGTCTTATGCAAGAGGTTTAGTAGTCATAGCTTTTCCTGTCTATAGGCTACCACTCTCTGGCTCAGTGCTGTCATGTTCTTAACACCATGCTTAGTCTCGTCTCATCTTTTAGAAGAGTGAAGTCTCCTCTATTTTGTGATTGGAAATTAAAAAACGGTGCCTTGCTTCAAAACCTTTTGCATTTTCGTGCTACCATAATTTTATTGATACTCAAGAGTGCTAGTTTACCAGTCAATCTTTACATGTTTTTCAGGCAAAAGCTGGAGCTGGTTCTGCAACATTATCAATGGTTAGTAGTTTCAGAAGTTTTTACTTTTTCTTAATTTATTTTTACAGTAACTGACAAAAAAATGCAGGCATATGCTGCTGTTAAATTTGCAGATGCATGCCTTCGTGGCTTGCGAGGAGATGCTGGGATTGTCGAATGTGCATTTTTGGCTTCTCAGGCATGTTGCTAGCATTTTATTTGCTTCTGTATGAACTGAATTTATGGCATAAACTGGTCCTTCTTGTCTTCGACCTAACAAGGAATGCATGCCTACTGTAGGTGACTGAACTTCCCTTCTTTGCATCCAAGGTGCGGCTTGGCCGTACTGGAGCTGAGGAAATATATCCTCTTGGCCCCCTGAATGAGTATGAGAGGTTTGTAATCTTACCTGGTTTGAAGCCGTGCAATTGACTTACTCTATACGAAAAGTTTTACATTTTTCCGTGTTTGCAAAACAGGGCTGGCTTGGAGAAGGCAAAGAAAGAACTAGCAGCAAGCATTCAGAAGGGGGTTTCTTTCGTCAGAAAATGAACAGGTTGTGTTTACTACTTTACGTTGGAGATGAAGCCGTTTTAGAATTTAGATGGTCCCTTGATACCCTTTCTCAACGTCACATTGATAGAAAATAAACGGTAGGTAATCGATCTATCAAATGCAAACTAAGACGCTTTCTACAACTCCTTGATTTAGAGCATCACATATAGGTTTCTAAGTTGTGTCATAGAGCTTGTATGGTACTCGAACATGTTCCTCAAAAATAAAACGTGTGTTGATTGATTTTCTTTTAATTCATTTATATCCACCCAAGATCAAAGTGAAATGAAATGTTTGTTGCAACGAAGCGAAAAGGAAAATGAAACGTGTTTTTCGTTCTTGCCTTGGGTTGAGATTCGTTTAGATTTTGACTTTGTAAAGAAGCTTGGGCTTCAATGGGTGGTTCGCGACCATAACAACTTGGAGCTTGGGTAAGATAATGCTAATGAATTTTAGCTAAGTAGTATTAATGAAGTGTATATTGCGTTCGCGAATTCGCTCTTTGCAGGGATTCGTAGTTCAAGTGGTTTACAACAACCAGAATCCAAGGGTAGCCCAACTTTGAACATACATGGGCTAATGGGCTTGTTCTTTTCAAACAGCTCCTCTAATACCATAAAGAGAATACGTACAATTATTCCAAGAGTTAGGGGTGTCAATTCGTGTTCACGGGTCAAGTTCTGGTCGACATGAATTCGACACAAACAAATTAGGGTTAGCTCATACATGACACACTTGTTGCTCTGGTCCCTTTTATGTTTTCAGACCCGAACACGACGATCATTAAACATGTTTATCGACAGTGACACGATTAACCGGTTTAGCATTTAACGTTACAAATATATTCATAGACTTGAATGTTTACATCAACTGAACGGGTTTAAACTTGCTACTTCACCTTCAGTTAAGATGTTCTATCTCGTGTTGTATGGTTTACATGAATCGTACATTACGTAAACGTGTTAAAGCGTATTACTTTCCAAGTGGATTGACCCAAAAACACACACTGCATCAACTGCGTTAAATGAGTCAACACGATCATGACACAAGCTTGCTTATGGCCAATTTGAACTCGTTAATTTCGTGTCGTTTTCTTGTTGGGTTGTCTTGTGTCTAATAAACATGGAGTTCAAAACATGATATGAACTCAACAAAAAATTAAGAAGTGGGATCATAAGACTAAACCAGACTGTTGATTAGGGCCTTGTCCCATTTAGTGTTGGTCGATGCACAGGTCCAGTTAACAGTCTACATTGGTGATCATCTGATTCAGATGAGGAACCAAATTTTGGACATCCTCGACCAAAAGTCTAAAACAATCTTATAGCGTTTTCCAATTTTTTGATACAAACCATATACGATATTGAGCAAGGATTCAAATTCGAGTCCTTCGATGTCGAATAATTATTATATTTTTGTTAAGTTTGTGATAAAATTGAAATTTTAAAGAATTGTAATATCCTAAATCTTAAAATTTGTTCAATCATATTGCATTCAGTCCTTTTACTTATTTGATATATCTATATCATAGATTTTGTTTGTCGATAATTGTCTATATCACAACTAAATCGTTTTTAGCTATCTATATTACAGATATTTTTCGCTTATAATCTAACTCTTCAAAATTAGTTGTACTCAATTTTATTTTAAATATGTTTTGTTTGAAATTTTTTGTAGTCCTTATTATAATAAGTATGTTACAATTAGACTCAATTTAAAAAACAGCTTGGATTTTTGGACGATATAACTTTACCCCTAACCACACAAATTTAACCATAAGTAACCGGTCTTTCTCAAATGAGGACAAATATGTGTTTATTTTACTCAAAATTTGTGCCTTAAGTAGTTGAATGGTACGATGCGTCATGGTTAAAATGTCTTTATCAAAATTATACTTCCTTTTAGATATTTTGCGACAAAATTAGGATGCTTCCTTCACTTTGAATAATTATTTTAAGAAGGAAAAAACAAATCAAAACCGCTAAAATAATATCAAACCAGAAAATGATATCACATCGTTTTCTCTTTTTACACATCTGTTTTATTTTTTACCATAAGTTTAAATAAATTAAACGAAAACAACAGATATAAGTGAACGTGAATTTATAAGAGAATAACAAATACGTGTGATAATCATTTACCTATCGAAACTGACAAATGCTTAAAAGTTTAGTAACATACAAAACCATGCCCATTTAACCAAATAGAAAACAAGACAAAGAAAATTACCAGTGGGAAAGCGGGTTGTTCTGGTGTGTGTTGGTTGGTGGATGCATAAAAAACATAGTAAGATAGGATAACAATATACCACCATTTCAGCAATCAGCATGCATGCATGCATAAATGTACTTGAATCTTTGAACATTTTTGACCCCCCGGACGGACTGATAGGGCAAAAATATGGTAGTGGTAGTGGTAGATCCAAAGATTGGTTCAACAATTAATTATTAAAGTAGGAACTGCCCTTTTCTCAATTCTCAGTTTCGTTAACCTACCAAACCCCCTCCCTGTCTGTATGTGTCGGCATCCGTGGAAAACATCCATCAAATTGTTGTCATTTTAGGACAGTGACCACTTTCAATTCACTAGCAAATATCACAACATTTTAACATGCATGCACTATGGATCAATCAAGTTGCGTGTCAAGGTGAATTGATGTATACTCATCCTATTGATGGTGGGATTGCCCTATTAATACTAGGGTTTATGGCGTTTTAATTCACCTTGTACGAGGATAATGAATTATTCACCTATTAATAACTTGAATATTCTGGTTAGCCAATTTCGCATTCTTATTTTTACAATTTTAGAGTTATGAGATTGAAAGTTTGAGATTTTGAGTTATGAGATTGTAGTTTGATGATGGATTTTTTATAAATTGATAGTATATACTTTTTTCTTATATTTATTTCGATATAACTCAAACAAATTTATTTGGTAATATGTGCATGTTAAACCATAAATCGAACCAAACTATACCACAACATTGGTGAACCAATTACATTAATTTTAAGTCATATGGTTCGGTTGTGGTTTGAAATACAGGCAAGCCGCAATGTGTGGTTTGGATTGTGATTTGAACCTAAACTTGAACCTATCCAAATCGTGGCCAGCCCTAGGCCAAACCAATTCATGTTATTAATGACCCTAAAATATTCAAAGCATCAAATTTTTCTTCCATGTTTTAAGACAAGACACATGACGAGTTCAATGGATAAATGAAGCACCATCCTACACTAAATTTAAAAAAAAAATAAAAAATAAAAAAACCTCTCCAGCTACATCATATTTACCTTTTAGGGTTGTGTTATTAGGAAAAAGTTTAAGCTCATTTTTACATGGAAATAGTTTGATGCATAGCTTGAGATAGATGTTGATCGAAACACAAATAGTTTGATGCATACCTTTTAGGGTTGTGATATTAGCAAAATTTTTACATTTTTATAGTTTTTGACACGGATAATATTTATAAAAATAATAAATAAATAAAATATATATATATATATATATATATATATATATAAGGAATAAACGCGTTAGATCATAGTGGATTACATCGAGGATGGAATATTCAAACCTAAAAAGCTTCCTGCTAAGCTAAATATTCATAAAACTTTTAACGTTGAATCTTCTTCAATCAAGTGAAGAGAGTCCCCACCGATCCATTTGTACCTGCAATTTTTAATTTTTTATGCTTTGCAAATCCACGATCTGCTAGAATTATCCTGCGACTTTATGGTTTATTTAACCTAAACGCCAAAAATAATTCAATCTCCTTTACAGCTTTTGTGTTCTTCTGCGTGGCCTAGCACTTTCGTACATTGAATTTTCAAATGTTATGCAGATGTCGATGGAAGGCGGAGTCACATATCTGCCTTTTTCTTTTTACGAAATCATCTCAATGTCCTCTCGCTTCGTGTCTCCATCATTTGCATTCATGGGTTAATAGTAACTGGGTTCTGGTATGTTATAATTTGATTCACGTGATTTCAGTGCAATCCAGTTTAGGTTTGACATATGATTAACTATTTTTAATTAGAAAATGGAATTAACTCAGATCTCCAATGGATGAGAGGAGTTCCTTGTCAAAATATTCTGTAATTGGTTGGCAAAATTTTATGTTTATGATTAAAATCGTTCATATTATAAATTATTCTACAAAAATCTGCAAAAATCAATAAGATATGATATCATTAAGCTTAGCATATCTCTGAAAAAATTAGGTTTTCATTCTAATACAAGGATATCTTTATACTAAGGTAATGAAGTCATACTAGTAAAATAATAGATGTGATATTAGTATTATGGGAAAATCTCTAGAAAATAATTTTTAATAAAGAAACAACCTCCCAAAGTTATAAAAAAATTCTTGTGCCATTCAACATTGTCTAATAGCACTACGACTTCTCTCACCCTCTTAATATAGATAATATCGTTTGATAAAAAATAAAAAAAACACTACGACTCAAACAAAATTTGAAACATGGTAAAATTTAACTATGATTTCTTAGTTAATAATTTATCTTTTAAAGCTTTCATAATTACACAAAACAAATTGAAAATGTATTATAAAGATAAATAAAGGTAGAAAATAGACTCCAATCATCCAACTGGAGCCCTCCTCCATCTGAGAATTCATCCCTTCCTCGTGGGCGGTATCGTTTGACTAATTTTGAAGGAATAAGCTTTATATTTATCATTTTCATAGATTTTTTGTCTCTGCAAAAGATGGTTCATCGCCCAAAAAAAATAAGAGAAAACAAATCTAGGTTCAATCATATGTAGTCGTTTTCAAGACCAAAGTCTATACAATTCCAACTAAATCCATTGAAAAAAAAAATATGAAGTGATGGGATTTCAATTCTTTGAAGATAAGAGAGATTTAATACACAAACTGGAGGAATGAAACGAAAGCAACCCATATTAGAGTTCTTTTCCCACCTTTACACTTGCGATTGAGGCAGTCTGGGAAGGGGTGTTATTGTTTTATTTTAATTTTAATGATGGAGATAATATTTTTTTAGTTTTTTATGTAAATAGGAAATTGTTGTTTACTCTTAAAATGTGTCAAATTTTGATTGAGTCCATTAGCCATTGTCCTGTAACACGTTCGGCCTCACACAAGTTTTTCTTCAACTTGAGATCATTTATGTATAGGAAAAAACTCTACTTTGTAATAAATTATCATTTTTCTTGATCTCATCTTAAGGAAACACACCTCTATATAGTCATAATTTTGGTGGTACTATCTACACATTTCTTTTTACCTTCTATACTCCCTATTAATTTTGACCTTTAATTTTTTTCAATTTATTCGATCCCATGATCAAAAAATTGAATTGTGTGTGTAGAAGATACAAATTGATGTACATATAGCACCATCCTATTGTAATAATTCGAACAAAGTTTTATATTTTACTATAGGGATGATGTAATCATTTCAATTAATTCACACGCACTATCCACATTTCCACTTTCTTCTAACATCTTACTCATTCCTCAACCACCTTTTTGAGCTCAATTTTTTTTTATATCTACTTTTTATAAAAGTATTTCAATACCAAAATGTCTTACAAACCACGGAAAATTAGGTACTGATTTGGTACTGAAATACTTTTATAAAAAGTAGATATAAAAAAATTAAGCTCAAAAAGGTGTTTGGTAAACACTTAAAAACAACTTATTTTTACAGTTTTGGGTGAAAAAAAAAAAGCTGAAAACGTGAAGCAGCAAAAATGAGCTTTGAAAAAAAGATGAAAATATGAAGCAGCATAAATGTTGGATTATATGTTTAAGATAAAGTTTATAAATATTTTTCTTTTAAAAATAAAGTATATTTAGTAATTCACCTTTATTTGTTAAGAAAATTAAATTAATGGCACATCTAGTATTATACTCTTTTTGGTCATTTCACACAGTCACAACTGTTTTACATAAAAGTTTACTAAACACTATAATACTGTTTTTTTTTTTTATTCCAAAAGCACTTTTACAAAAAAAAAAAAAAAAAAGTTTACTAAGCACTCTACTGCTTTATTTCACAGCTGTTTATTCTCCCAACACAACATAGGCCTTTTTTTTTCAAAACATAGCTATACCAAACCAACCCTTGGTCGACCCTTTGTAAGCAAAATGAGTTCAGAGCACTACATACACGTAGTAGTAAAAAAGATCAAGTGGTGAGGAAGGTTACGGAAATGAATTCGAATTTTGATAGGTCTAGGGTTTGATTATTTTAATATTGTAACTGAGATGTTTTAAAAAAATAATAAGAAAAAACGACACGAAATGAATATTACTAGAATAATGAGTTATTTATAACATACCTATGTTTGTATTCCTACTTTGTTCATGATAAGGAATTTTGGTGAAAGTTTTAAAATTTACAAGGTCGTGGTAATATTAAGTTTATTTTTTGAAAGGGTGTCTGAAACTTTCAAATTGGCCTTATTAACTACCAGTGATTTCACAGTTGAGGACCATAGATATCGATAAAATTGAATGAAGTCAAAGAAGCAGATTGAGAAGGCAACATATTAAATTAGTGTTGTGACTTGCCATTCATGAATTGAACTATCCTACCTACATCGTGGACTTGCAGTTACAGTTCCCTCCTCCTCAATTCAATTCAATTGCCACTTTTATTACACATATCAAATCTTCAGGCCTGATGAGTCCTTGAAAACTGAAACTGTATTTCCTATACCATCCACTCATGCCTCTCCCAAAATCAACACACACAAGCAAACTTTTTGTCAACTAATTATGAAGCTTATTTAATTTAAAAATCTCACTAATGCGATTGTGGCAATTGTAGGGGGAGACAGATTGCTTGTCTTCCTGTTTGGGTACCCTTCTCTTTCCCTTTTATTTGTGCGGTCACGGTTAAGTCACGTCAACATTTTATATTCCTATTACTTTTTGTCTTATTATCTCTATAAAAAAAATTAATATAAAATATTAACATGACTTAACCGTGACTGTACAAATAGGAGGGGATGGGAAAGGCATCCAAACAAGATGGCAAACAATCTGCCTCCATTGTAGGGAGCACAAATGATAGAAGATTTCAGTGGCATGCACACTCAACTACTCAAGTGCTTGAAAATAAATCACCATGACAATCTGATGAAGAAAATTATCATTAGCACTTCAAATAAACATAATGTAATACTAATAAACATAATGTAACATTAGCTAATGGCCATTGCTTCTTCTTTTTCTCTCTTTTAGGAAAAAGCAGGTACTGTGACTTAATATGTGGGATGTTTGCAATGGCCAATAAGTTTCTTGGTTGTTGGACTAAGGGATATAAGGGGGCATATCAAGGAAAAGTAGAACGTACGGGGGATATCGAATTTTTTTTACTAATTCTATGTGTTTTTAAAGAGTAAGGCTAGATAGACCAATTTTTTAGATCAAATTTGAAAATCATAATGTGTTACCAATATAAAATAAGCACATTAATCATCATTTAAGTAATAATTTATCCATCAATAACCACGTCATACATTTTACAAAATTTATTTTAAAATTTTGATCTTCCTTACATTACATTTTTAAAATCATTTACTTACTACTCTTTTGTCTTTGCATTGCAAAATGCTAGCACATGACAAATATACATATAGTGGAAGAAAGAAGATTCCCATATGAGAATCTAAGACTAAATGTATACGGATATTTGGTTGTCATTGTTTATATATAAGGAGTGTTTGATTTTCTTACAAATTAAAGAAGGTAGGGTTTGGTGGTGGAGTGCCATGCTTGATAGATTTCGCAAAGTTGTTTGTCATGTTGGGCCAAACTTTCTCTCCCAACTTTATGTGTGTATATGATATATCTTCCTTTGTCTTCTCTCTCTCTGTCTCTCTCTATATACGTATGTGTATTTTCTTAGGGTTTTCGAACAACCAGTCCATTATATATATGTGCTCGACAGTTGATACCAAACACCTTCAATCCAACTTTTGTTCAATTATTGGGGCACTGAGATTCTGAGAATAAATAATACTTTCGACCAGATCATATTATATGAAGCGATTGTGGGCAGGTGGAGTGGAAGTGGGTTAGGTTTGTTCACGTATTTAGGTCTTTCGCCTTTTAACCTATACCAATAAATTACAAATTTAACAAAGTAACTACGATCAAAGGGCTAAAAAGGCTTTTTATATTAGCATTCACCGTTGAATGCACCTCACATTAAGTTTAATATTAAATGACTTAAGTATTCTATTATGCAATGACAATTTCAACCTTATTAGGTTTGGAAAAAATAAAAAATTTCTTAATATACCCCATGTCACTTTTAATGTATTATTTATTTTCTTCAACTACTAAAACCCCTTTTACAGACTCACTCCCATCCTTCATTGTTGAATAAAACTCTAACGAATGAAACTACGTACCTTTAAAAACCTTCACTGCACTTTCGTACATGCCTATCCCTCCTTACCCAAACCCTTTCTCTTATATGGGTTATAAAACTTTATAAAAGTATCATAATTATCTTCTCGAACATATGTTGCCGGGCATCAAACTGTGAATCAAGATCAAATTTTTTTTGTCCATTTTTTTTGTCCATTTTTTTTTTATAGGAGGCCTTTCTTTCTTCCCATATACATGCTTGTGATTCCCCAGGAAACCATACTACCCAATATTTATTTAAGGATGCGAATTGGAGTGCTACGAGTACTCACAAAAACAATGGCTAGAACAACCAAATGGAGTTTAAAGATTTTGGAATGAGCAATGGAGGACATGGTTTCCCAGTTCTCTGCGGAACTGGCCCTCACAAGTGAGGAGCAACAGGTGATTGTGGTTTATAAAAGAAGGGTTTACTGCTATGAACTTCCAAAGTTTTCTTAATGGGAAGGGTACTAACGCGGAAAACTTTGAACAATGAGAGATTCAAGAAACAAATGAGTATTATAAGATTGAAGAATGTTGGATGTATAGAAAATATGGGGTGTATGTAGAATATGTAATCTGTATGTTGAGAATGTGGGGTGTGAGGGTATTATGAGGAAGTATGTGAGGTGTATTAAGATAATTTTCAATTGAAAAAGCAAATATGAGGTGCATTAAGAATATAGGCTTTATTTAACAATATATGGGATGTTAATATAATGTGCCGGTTAAAAACCCTAAACCCTATATTTGAGATCCCTAAACAGATCTGTGGAAAAGCCTAAAAAATACATGTTTCTATCTGCTTGTCCATTACGATGGATTTGAGCTCGAGTAATGTTCATTGAAAACTTAGACAACACAGTGCACATCAGTGATTCATGCATTAAGTTATGGATCCCTAAATAATTATTATATATAGTATTCTAAACTGAAAACTAGATCAAAGGTCAAAAAAACCAAGATTAATATATCAACTTATTATCTTTTGTTTTCATTTTTTCTTTCTTTCCATGCATCCCATTTTCCCTATGAGAATGAATTATTTAATCTTCCACCCAATTAGCAAGATGATTTTCATTGATATCGATTGTTAGATTCTTTTTGAATAAATAAAAAGAGAAAAAAGGATGGGAATGAAATAGGAGAAATCAACCTCATTGAAACTATATTTAGCATGGAAAATGACTTGTATGCATCTCTATACACACAAACTGTACATACATGAGGTGAAATATCTTCTTATAAAGTACCTCATGACTTTCGTTATTTTGTTAGAATGTTAATATTAGCCGGATGTTTAAACAAAGATTTCACTTTATTAACGAGGTTAATAGTCTTGCAACATATTTTTCACTTGACTGTATTTGTACGGATTTCCCAAGGAGCTTTTTGCACTTTAATTTAAATTTCCTTTCCTTAAAAAACACCCTTTACATAAAGCTCTAGTAAATAAATAAATTGATTCACGAATAAAAGGACAAATAAAAGGGGTACTACTACTAGATAAATGTTTTCTCCTTTTACATGCGAAGGTGAAAGCTTAAAGACACATGGAATATATAAAAAGCCTCTTGTCTCCGTGGTACATTCATTTTCTGGGGTAAACATATATCATTTTGTACGTCCTTTCTAAAAGATGAATGGTCAATGTCAAGTTCTATTACAAAAATAGTCTCAGAAATCCAACATGCATGCTGAAAACTAATCAAATTGGTTTGAAAATTTTGAGTTTTAATAATAATGGTAAAATGAATAGTAATATGATTGACTTTTTAGTGTAAAAATGTGGTTTTTCGTTAAAATGAACAGTACAATGAGTTTTTTGTTAAAGCTCTTATTTTTTTACTTATACATAAAGAAATAAATTCCTAGCTAATGTTTGTACGTAGATCTTTTCTTTCAACACAAGGATTAACACATGTAATGTATTCAGAACTCTTATTAGCAAATTATTCACAATGCCTACGTATTCAAGATTAGTCAATATATATTCGTATAAATCTACTGTACTTTGTTAGTAAGAAACAAATTAAAGTTTAAAATGTTCCTAAAATAAAAACAAGGCTAAAGCAAACTCAATAATCTGATAACCTAATCGACTGTAATCACACTTTCATCCGATCAATCATATTTGCATTCACATAGCAATCGGATCAGAATCCCATCTATCCAATTCATTAGCAAACTAGTTACTGCACTTTACAATCGGAAAGAATAACTACACTGTCTACCCACGTAAAGTTACCATTTTTAAACTTATTTTTACCATTTCAAAGCCCCAAAAAGAATAATCATATTTCAATGCAGGTCCAAATTCTTATAAATAAAGATGGGACATGCCCTGGCAGTGAAAGAAGGACAATGATTGTTTGCCCTCCTTTTTTCGATGTTTTTTCGTGTTTTTTTGTTTTGTATGGTCACGGTTAAGTTACGTTAATATTTTATATTTTTTTATAAAGATAATAAGACAAAAATGAATAATAATATAAAATATTGACATAGTTTAACTGTAATTACATAAACAGTAAAACATCGCAAATGGAATGGCAGACAATCCTTATCTACCAAAGAAAGCCGCATGCAAAATTAAATCAATCAAATCTCACCTGAGTTGGGGTTCGTCAGTATTTAAAAACCAAAATTAATAATAAAATACAGGAGTCTGAGTTGCATTGTCAAATCAAGAACAATACCGAGGTGGCATCTTAGTTTGGTTTGTACGTTACAACTTATAGGACAGAGAGGAACTGACAGCGAATAAAAGAACGGAGCAGATACAGCCAGCCAGCCAGCAGCAAAATCCACCAATTAAATCGTGGGATTTTTGTCTATACTCAGACGCATCACCAAAATTCGGAAAAATCATGATCGCCAAATCTTTTTCACGGGGATTTTTAGAATTCCGTAATTGTAATCTTTAAATTTTAAAATAGTTTTTAATCGTAAACTATCATAATTAATAAATTTCTAGAATTTTCAAAAAAATATCCGACGAGAATTCTTTTACCCAAAATTCCTCAACATTTCCAGGCTTTAGTGACTTTTGAATATAATTAATTTACAGCTCCTAATTGGCTCCTATACTCGATATTGAGGAGTTTCTAAATATGCCAACAGGATCCTCTTTGGATCTTTTTTTGTGAGAATTCTGAAAATTCGTGAATTGTATCCGTTTATCGTATCAGTTTTTGTCAAGTAATGTTTGTGTTTAATTTTAAATATTTTTTATTTGAAATAATTTTTGATCGCATGATTACGATGAACGGACAAGATTGATGGATTCTCGGGATCCTCACAAAGAGGATTCGACGAGAATCCGGATTCCAAAATATACTCACTTAGTGGTCGATTTACGAAATTCTGTATTTATGATCATAATTATTATTATAAATAACCACATAAAGATCATTTTTACAAAAGAATCAATTAAGGCTAAGTTTATTTATTAAATCAATTATAGTAAATAGATTGATAGTTCGTAATTCTTTTACTAAATTCATCAATCTATTTTTATACAGTTCGATGACTAAATTATCTCATATTTGATTAGTTTTTTACAAAAATGATCTTTACAAAGTTATTTATAATATGAACGATTTCAATTAAAAATATGACGCCGTAAATCAACCACGTAAAATTTTGAGGAGATCTTCTTCTCCTCCGTTAAAGAGCCAAGTTAAATTCCAAAACCAGGTAAATTGTTAGAAAACGTTGGGCCACCTCATCCCCATGCTTATGTGGATAAATGACCTATCTTACGTGGATTATATTTACTAGTGTAAAAGGGGGGTTTTATTCATATATCGTGTCATTGACTGGGTGTAAACTAAAAGCTCCCATTTTTTTATTGAATTACAGGACAAATTGTCGTCCAGAAATTTAATCAAAGTGTGACGAGTCCATTGGATTTGTACATATTACATAAATTATCACTAACAACTGCTAATTAACACATACAAAGTATGTACTTAACCATTATAACGAACTAATAATTATATACCAGTAGTCATATTTTGTCTTATTTTCGTTTTTAAGCTTGTGGGAATGGAAAGTCGAAACTTTAACTTTTTCTAATATTACGAGAAGAAAAAAAATAACAAGACCTTTAATAATTTTGAAAAACAAAAAATATATAATTTTAATGCATTAAATGTCTTGTCTTTTGTATTTAAAAAAATCACACATTAAAGTGCAAAAGTCTAAATTATTGTGACACAAATTCTAGCACATGTCTCCCTTCGCAGGCTACAATTGCTCTTTTGTTTGATTGTATCGGTATTATTGGTTTTTCGCAAGGTTTTTTGCTTTAATTGATTTCTTTCTCAAGCAAAAAAAATATATAAATAAATAAAAAATAATCTAGCAAATGTGTGATTGTGTAAATCATTAGTAAATTGTATTTAGGATACTAAAATATCTTATTGCTATAGGTTGTATTACTTCTAAGACAAGGAATTCTCTTTGATTTACTATAAAAAAAGGCATAGGTGATGGAAAATATACATCACAAAAATTCCTCAACTCTATCTTTTCTCTCATTATCACATCCTTTCTCTTTCTTCAGTAAAATAGGTCACAACACGTTATCAAGCATGCTCTGGGCTAAGAAACTGAAGAATATTTTGCTATAACATGTTCACAAGATTGATCATCGCAATCTAGATTCTTCTAAAACACGGTCTAAATTATCGACATTTTTTCGGCCTAATTGCATGGGATATTCACCATCGAGCATGAACCTTAATATACAGTCACAAATTGCAAGCTAATAAAACGGGGATCAACCAGGTAAATTATTAGAAAATGTTGGGCTACAACATGCTTATTTGGATAAATACCTATCCTACGTGGATTATATTTCCTAGTGTCAAAAGGTGGGTTTCAAATACATAATTAGGGGCAACTGTGAACTATGATTTTCTTGGTCAGAGTAAGAGCGTCAAAATATACTTATCTTAGAAGTTTGATTATGGACTCAACATCTCCGATTAGACTGAGCTGCTTAAACAAATCAATGATACCACCACATCCTGCTGTCTTCGCGTAACATGGGCAAACCCACTTCGCCAAGATCAACCATTCTTGTTCCGTAAGAATTAACCAGGCCTGCACTCTTGGAGATACCTACAACATAGGGATTAACGTGCCTCACAAGTAATTACACTCCTAAAAAGAAGTAATATCTATCTTGAGATATCCTTTAAGTATTCTCCCGATTTATACGGATTCCATATCCTAAAAGGTCAATCTCTCGACTAGTATAAATACACCCTACTAGGGTTAATCTCTGTTAACAAACACTTATCGCACATAACACTCTTTGCTTTATTTTTTTGCTCGCTGCTTGCGTCTTAAGATTTGTTACTAACTTCATCGTCGAAGAGCCTTTGGTTAGAGACGCCACCAGTACCAAGGTGATCTTACTATCTTTTGTTCTTTTACAAGTAGTCAAGTTTGTACTTCTCCTCCACACTTGATTCTGACAACTGGTTAATCTTGATTGTTGACTTCGTTTGATTTATTCAATCTAATGGTTGAAAATAAAGAGATGTGCATGAGAAATTGAAAATGGTGTGTGAAAATCATTTCCCTTTATGAACCCTTGCAATCTAAGGTGGTTTGTTCATATGAAAGAATACCTACAAATATTCCGGTTAGAAAATGTGATTAGAAAACAAAAACTAAGGGTAAAAAAGATAGAGGAAAACCTAAGAAGAATCGAAAATAGATTTAAAGAAAAGATATGGAGATGTGGAACTAACGAAAACTTAACGCAAAATCCTATGCAGTAGTGTTTTAAGTTTTATATAGCCTACACCACATAAAAGGATAAAGTATTGTTGTTGTTGATGTAATTTGATCTGTGACTCCCCTCCTTTTTTTTTTTGGCCAATAATTTGATCTGTAACTCCCCTCCTATTTTTCTTTTGGTCAATATTTTGATCTGTAACTCCCCTCCTATTTTTTTTTTTTCCGGTCAATAATTTGATCTGTAACTCCCCTCCTATTAGGCAACCTTTGAAAAAACTTTTTATAAAATTCTTTAGTTTTTTTAATTTAAAAAGTATAGCACAAAAAAGACAGGGCTCATGAATCCCCCCGTCCAGATTCCTTGCACTGCTTTAAAGGTCTAATGGTATTTAAAATCCCAACAGGATCCTCTCCCGATCCTTTTGGTGATGATCTTATAGATTTGTGAAATGTATCCATTTATCATATATCGTATGGTTAATTTTTTTTTAAATATTGTTTGAGTTTAATTTTAAATAAAAATATTTAAAATAATTTCTAATCATATGATATACAATGAACGAACAAGATTAACGAATTATTAGAATTCTTCCAAAGAAAATCTAGGGAGAATCCGAATTCTTTGAAATAGATAGTTGCGGTCCAATATGCTAAATGTCATCCCCCCCCCACACCAACACCAAAAACACATCGTCACATACTATATTTATTTAATAGAATTCGGTGTCACTCTTTTCAAACGGCAAAGCCTATATGCTAAATGTCACCCACCCACACCACACCCCCCCCCCCCCCCACAAAAACACATCGTCACATACTATATTTATTTAATAGAATTCGGTGTCACTCTTTTCAAACGGCAAAGCCTCCTTCCTATCATCAATTAATTAGAAGTAGATTGTCTGTCCTTCTGTTACTGTATCCTTTTTATTTTTTTTTATTTGTACGGTCACAGTTAAGTCACATTAATATTTTATATTCTTATTATTTTTTGTTTTATTATCTTTATTAAAAAATTAATATAAAATATTGACATGATTTAACCGTAACCGCACAAATAAAAGATGATAGAAAAGGCACGAAAATAAGAGGGCAGACAATCTACCTCCCAATTAATGCAAGCCAGCAACGCCAAGAGCACCAACTTATTTCCATCACATCAACCAGCAACTTGTAAGTAATGTTGGCGATCCTCAATTTTGTGAGGAGCCTAAGCTAATCAACCTGTTATGTATATTTGTATTTTTTCCGTAGCCTGATACGTTAGAAATCAGCAAATTTGGTTCATTAACACAATAAACCACAAGGTCTATTGCAATATTACACTACATATTAGGCTACGGAAAATAATACAAATGTACATAATAGTGAACCCATATAGTAAAAAACCATTCAATTAGGGGTGTGCTAGGCACACATCTCTTTTTACTTCTCATGTACCTCTTGTTAATTTCTGTTATTTGATCTTCTTCAATTCAACCAATCTTACGACTGAAAATTAAAAGGATGTGCGAAAAGTAAAAAATAGTGTGTGAATAGCACGCCTCTTCAATTATCTCCAAAAAGAAACACGTAACTCACAAGTAATCAAAACACTTCCTCTTCACTAGATCTTAGGTTCGAGTTAAAAGATAATTTGAATCACATTATTGCTAGTTTATTATAAAACTAAGCCTTCGTGAGTGCAAAGGATATCGTTTTTTCAAAAAAAATAAAATATAAAAATGCTTTCTTTCTTTCTTATGCTCAAAAGAAAAAACAGTTTCTTCCTTCCCCTTGATCTTTACACCTGTGAATTTGCTTTTGCAATTTGAAGGCTTAAAACAGGAAGCAGCTAATGCCATACAGTGAGCAGCAGAAGATGAAGTGGAAATCAGCATTCAGTACTACTACCATTACTACTACATGATGAAGACAAACTTATAAGAAAATAGCCTCCCCCCTCCCCCAAACGTCCAACTGTACACCGAAAAACTTCAAACTTAAAAGTTAGACCAAACCAACCCCTCCCAAATAAAACTAAACAACACATACAGTAAAAACGCTAGTACGATTCGTGCAATTTTAGAACGAACACTTACATTCCCAGAAAAAAAAAAAACTATGACTTCATATGCTAAGAAGATCAGGCGGCGGAGACTGCAGTGGTGGCTGGTCTTTCGTGTCTTTTGACGTTGTACCTGGAGACTCTGATGCAGTAGTGGCAGGGGGAGGGGAGGACTCTGTGATGGCTGAATCCTCTACCAGTTTTGAGCCAGGTGCCTTTGGAAGCTCGGTTAGAATTTGAACCACTTCTCGCATTGTTGGACGCTCCACTGCTTGTTCTTCCACGCACAGCATTGCAACGTAAAATACGTGCATAACCTCATGGAGAGGAACTGAAGGGAGTCTAGGGTCAAGGATTTTGAGGACTCCTTCCTTGTTTGAGTCTGTCATTTTTCGCACCCACTGGACTATGTCTACTCCGTCCCCAAATTCACCAACCGGTTTCCTGCCGCTAACAAGCTCCAAGAGAACCACACCGAAGCTATAAACGTCGCTCTTCTCATCAACCTTCAACGTGTATGCATACTCTGCACAAACCAAAAGCCATTTACAAATTAATTAGGTGCTCATCCACTTCAATTGTCAATTTTTGTGGGTTACAGTAAAAAGTCGTTAAATTTCATCTACTTTCAACGAAGCCTACCAACCACTAAATCAAATTTTCAATCAAAATCATATATGCAATTATGAAACCAAAAGTCAAATTTCGCCAGATTACAAAGAAGCTTCTGCAAGAAATAAATGCAAAGACCTTACACATATAGTACTATCAGGGAACCAAAACTCAACTCAGTTAGTACATTTTTACACAGTAATAAAGTAACCAAAAATTCAAAGATTGAATGAGCATATCACACCTGGAGCAATATATCCATAAGAACCAGCAATTGCGGACATGCATTCGGATGTTCCGGAATCCTGCAGGAACTTGGCAAGGCCGAAATCAGCAACATGAGCTTCGAAATTGGAGTCGAGAAGGATGTTATTCGACTTCACGTCCCTGTGGACGATCAAAGGCGAGCAGTCGTGGTGAAGATAGCATAGACCCTTCGCAGCCTCAATGGCGATTTTGTACCTTGTGTCCCAATGCAAGTGACCCCCTTTCTTACCATGAAGAACTTCACCCAAGCTCCCATTGGGCATGTACTCATAGACCAAAAGATTTGTCTCGTGATTCGAACAGAAACCCAATAGTCGAACAATGTGCCTGTGCCGAATTCGACCAAGAGTTTGGATTTCGGCGTTGAATCCGTGGTCGTGGGAGGAGCCTCTGCTCATTGCAGGGAGTCTTTTGACAGCCACATTGTCACCACTAGGCATAGCTCCTTTGTACACAATCCCAGCCCCTCCTTTCCCAATAATGTTGTCCTCCTTCAACGAATCCAACACATCATCAACCGTGAAGTCCAACCGTTGGAATGCAGTCAGTTTCCAAGCTCGGGAATCGCTTGCTTTCTTCAACGACCGGGCCTTGATTATCGCTGCAACAGCGAATATGATCGAGCACAGAAGCAACCCAATAACAAGCAACAGCTTCAGTGAAGCAGTGAGTGCACCTTTGACATGAGGTTGGTGAGTGCCATTGGCAACCCCGTCTTTGCAGGGAACCAAATAGGGACCGCAGAGATCGGGGTTTCCCAGAAACGATGTGTAATTGAAGTAACTGAACTGACCGGTCCCCGGAACCAAACCCGAAAGATTGTTATACGAAAAGTCCACAGATGTCAGGCTCTGCATTGTGGATATAGACGACGGAATGCTGCCCACAAGATGGTTTCTCGACAGGTTGAGGTAGTTCAGTATCCTCATACCAGTAATCTCCTTCGGAATCTCGCCGGAGAGCTCGTTTCGGCTGAGATCGACGAATGTCAAGAGCTTGCAATGGCTGATTTCGGGGGTTATGGGACCCATGAACTTGTTGTGCTTGAAATCCATCTTGGATACCTGCTGTAATCGCCCAATCTCGGGTGGAATTCGACCCGAGAACTTGTTTCCGTCGAGAAGAAGCTTCTGGACGCCGGAGAAGTTGCCGATGCTGGGCGGAAGAGACCCGGAAAGCCGGTTATTGGAGAGACTAATCTGGCCGAGATTCCCCGAGATTGAATCTGTCTCGGGAAACGAACCGTCTAAGAGATTATCCTGCAACTCGACTTGTGTAAGCTTGGGCAAACTAAGCAGCCCTTTCGGAATCGACCCGTTGAGGTAGTTGTCACCCATTCGAATCCGACTCAGCGAATCGCACCGGCCAAGCGACTCGGGAATCGGCCCGAAAAGGAAGTTTGACAGAGTGATGAGGGTCTGGAGATTGTTCCCGAAACACATATCGGGAGGGAGAGTTCCCGTCAACTTGTTCGACGAAAGGTCGAGAATTTGGAGCTTCCCATTTTTGCCCAGACCCTGAGGTATGCTGCCGGTGAAGTTGTTCTCCCAGAGCTGCAACACCTGGAGCTCCGGCAAGTCGCCGATAAAGTCGGGAATGGCGCCATGGAGCCTGTTTCGGAAGAGATTCAAAAGGGTCAAGTTCTTGAGCTCCGAAAAGGAACCCGGAATCTCGCCCGTAAACACGTTGTTGGATAAGTCCATGGATTTCAAGCTCTTGAGGTAACCCAGCTCGAGTGTCAACGACCCGGAAAGAGCATTGACCTGGAGAAACAGGGTGTCGACATTTTGCAGTCGACCCACTTCCGGCGGGATCTCTCCAGTTAAGTTACAGTTGGCGGCGTCGAAGCGGACGAGATTGGACAAGTTTCCAATTTCGGGCGGTATTCCGCCTTCGTAGCTGTTGAAGTAGCCGATGTAGAGCTCTTTCAAGGTGGTTAAGTTTCCAATTTCGGGGGGTATTGGGCCGCCGAGTTCGTTGCCGGAGACGGCTAAGTACTCGAGGAATGGGAAGCGGCCGAACTCGGGAGGGATCTGGCCGGAGAAGAAGTTGCCGCCCAAATGCAAGTGGCGGAGGGAGGTCATGTGGGTGACGGAGACGGGGAGGTCACCGGTGAGGTTGTTGTTGTAGAGGTCGAGGACGGTGAGGCGGGTGAGGTTGGAGAGCTGAGGGGGGAAGGTGGTGTTGAAGACGTTGTTGGAGAGGTTGAGGAGGCGGAGGCCGGAGAGGGCGGAGATCTCAGGCGGGATGGGACCCGAGAACTGGTTATCAGCGAGGGTGAGGTTGGCGAGGAAGCGGAGGTGGGCGAGGTCAGGGGAGAGAGTGCCGGTGAGGTCGAGGCCGGAGAGGTCGAGGGAGGTGACGTAGCGGCGGGAGGAGTCGCAGGTGACGCCGGACCAAGTGCAGTGGCTGGTGGTGGGGGTCCAGGTGGAAAGGGCGGAGTTGGGGTCGGAGGTTATGGAGGACTTGAGGGAGAGGAGGGCGCGGTAGTTGGACATTGCGATGGCGGAGAGAGAGTGGTGGTGGAGGAGGAGGAGGAGGAGGAAGAAAAGGAGCCGCATTTTTCGTGGTGTTTGGGTGGGCGGTGTGTGGAGGAGAGAAGAGAAAGAGGGAGAGGCGGGGTGTAGAGAGTAGCTGGAGTGAGAGTGAGACTTTATTCTCTTCTTCCGTAAGAAGTAGAGATTGTGTGATTTTATTGTCTTATTTTTAAATTTAAAAAAAAAATAATAAATTAAAAAAAAAAAAAAAAAAAAAAAGAGAAAGATAAAGGAAGATGGGTTTGAAATATTTGATTGAAAGTTTTGGACTTTTATTGTTTTTTTCTTTTCAGTATGAAAGAAAATATAAAAGAATAGGACTCTTTTGGGTCAGAAAAGGGTCCTTTGTGAGAGTAAAAAAAGTCCTTTTTGGAGGAAAATATAGCTTTTTGTTTTTGTTTCTGAATCTTATGCTGATACCCCTTTTTTATTTTATTTATAAAGTTGGATAAATAATTGATGTTCAATGTATGTGTTTGAATTATGAATGTACTATTCGATTATATAAGTTGGAATTGACAAAATCGTATGTTATGGCTACAAATGGACAACCATCATGTATATCACAACTGTAAAATGGGCCTGGTATTCGGCCCCGACCAAGCCCTACCCGGTCTTACATTATTGGTTTTCAATTACCATTTCAACTTAGTTATTTGTTTAGTTAATTTAGTCAATTAGATTACATAAGTATTGATAACAAGTTAATTACATTAAAGAAACTTCAAACTTCAAAGTATTTAAATTGCATCCAACCATATCGAGTCGGGCCTTAGAATCGATTAACAATGGTTTAGTTTGGTTTGATTTCAATGGTGGTGTTCGTCAAAACCGAATCAAATTGAACTATTAAATCTAAAACAGAAGTATTGGACTTCAAACAGACATTGCTGCTTGATTTTGTTTAATAATTTTCGAATTGGTTTTGGATTTTCTCCTTAAGACCCTATCTGAATTCTTAACCCTTTTCTTTCTTAGAAGATAGCCCTTCTAATGTAATTTCAATTTGGTTCATTTTCGATTCAATTCAATGCCCATTTGAGTTCCATATTATATAACCTATATATGTTTGAAATTTAGATTTTGAGACAACTAATATTAATGTTGACCATGATATATCCAGTTGGTGGGTTTTGAAAATAATATAAGTTTAAAAATTAATTGGAGCTTAACGAATGTGAGATTTCAATAAGTTGAGTATTTGTTTGGCCATAAAAATTAATTGGGGCTTAACTAATATATTTTAATAGTCGTTGCTTGCTCGAGATATTTGTCTCTTGATCTTAACCTTTATTTATGTGTTATTTGTAGGTAGTGCTATATATCAACGTATCTTTTTTTACTTTTCATACTCTTTTCTCAATTTTTTACTATCAGATCGAATGAATTGAAAAAAAAAAATATGATAAAAATTAACAAAAGTGTGTGAAAAGTAAAAATGAATGATTATGGGTGATACAGAACTTGGGTGATTGTTTTTTTCTTTTGGCAATTCGCACATTATTAATGGGGCTTAACCTTCTTGTTTTTTCATTTGGCAATTCGCACATAATTAATGGGGCTTAACCTTAATTCGCTCCTCTCACATCACAATAATTAGCATTCATTTATCACAGCATAATTGATAACCTAGAATATAAAGGTATGTTATGCACAAACCGAAGGAGATAATAAGAAAATCCGATGCTAACTCCCGCGGCGGAGTTAGCTAGTCTTCCATCGCGGAAATGACATAGAATTTTTTACCACTATACTATTATAATCTTTTAAAATTTTGTTTAGGAAGTAGTTTTCACACTCTTTTTATGGTCATGCACGCTTCCATTTCTCTTCTAGCCTCAAAATTGAGTCAGTGAAACAAAATCAACAAAAAAATAAATAAACTGACAGGAGTGCAGAAAGACTCATTTCTTTAAGAGCATAGGCTTTAACATTTAAAATTCGTCTAAGCCCAATTTTGTGCTCAACATATGCATAGCATTTAGGCACTTACTAGTTTTATTTGATTCAATTGAAAGAGATCCAAACGCTAAGACAAAAATCAAAATGAAAGAAGCTTGTTACTGCTCAAGTATTTTCTTCATATGCCGATTCTTAGCTTGTAAAGCTTCTAATTCTTTTTTGTGGAGGTGCAGATGGTGGTGGCCGCATTATAGCATCCTATATCATTTTAGCAACCTCCATGACTTTCTTCTTGATGTTGGTGGCTTGAGTTGTAGTGCAGAGTTGGTTGTTTTGCATTGAGTTTGGAGGCTAATAGCATATGATTTTTGTTGGGGGGGGGGGGGGGGTGGTCACTGTTAGTTGGTGGACACTATGCTTCTATGACTTTCTATTGATTTTAGAGACAAATCCTAGTTAATTTAACAGATTTTTAACTGGGGTTACGAATGTAACATTTTCAATAGGTTGGGTATTTGTTTGGAATGTTCAAAAAGGTAGAGACTAATTTGGAATGACACTAAAAGGTTATGGGGTTTTAGGTATTTAATCCTATATTTATCTCAAAGAAATTTTTTTCTCTCTTTCAAATATTAAGAAACCCGATAAATATTGATTTAGCCAAATTGGCTAGACCAATGTGTTTCCTTTTATGCACCCAAGTTCAAATTGTTTTTCTTGTAGATTAGAAGAATTAGTGTACATTATCTTGTTATCTGTTAAGAAAAATAAAAGTCTTACCGAAACTAATTTTGACGGTTAAGAATTAAGGAAAAAAAAAGAAAGTATTAGAAAAAAAAAAACTTAGCTAGATTCTACTTTTAGTTGGACTAACTTAAGAATTAGAACATCACCAAATGAGATGTCAAAATCCTAAGTGGAATGTTACTGTGCCTATTTGACATCAAAGATATATCCAAAGGAAGTGTTATTTGCTTATTTGATTTGAAAACTTTGTGATTAGGAGTCAAATTTATCTTTAATTCGTTTTAATGGTTTAATGGTTTAATGGTGGGTCTCTTATTTCACTAACATTTCAACCAATAAAAATTTTGTTTCAACGTTATTTTAATAATTACAACCATTTAAACATCTACTTAAATAAGAAAATTACATTTGACAATTCGGTAAGAGAAGTACAAAATTTGACATAAGAATTTAGATTTTCACATCAAGCATCAATTGTAATTTGAGTCTTAGAATTTGACATTTCATTTGGGGTCGTAAATGTCTTGGCAAACACAACATTAGTGTCATTTTATAGCTTACATTCATCTTTGTTTGGGTGATGTTAGAGAGACCATTTTTTAGGCTAGATTTTGTAAACTACATAATGTGACGGTTGATGGTTAGATCATTTCCTAAATCATTAAAAAGAAAAGTCTAACAATCAACTGTCACATTATATAATTCACAAAACATAGTCTTAACAATAGTATCGTAGCATTTTCCTTTTTGTTTGCAGGTGATCAAACCATCGATCATTTTCTACTTGTTGACCAAAACTTTAAGCAAACAAGTTTTGATCTAGCATTAGCTAATTTATAAGATTAATTAATCAGCAAAATCTGTCCAACGGATGACAAAATCTAATTACTTCTAGAAAGAAGATTTTTTTTTTTTTTTTTTAAACAAACGATAGCATTAGTATACGATAGATGTCCCGATCTCTTTACGACATTTAATTAATTATGAATCACAAGTAATACTATTAATTTAGGGTTTAGTTGATAACTAGAAATTATTGATGGTGATAGAGTTCCTAAATCTTGTAAAATATTTGAAACTATATGCCAATGAATAATTGGGAGGCAAGTAGGCACACCCTCGGATACCTTTGAATGCGTTAAACTTAATATTATCGTCCACATATGCATTTTTTATACGTTTTAAACTTGTGATTTGCTACTTATCTATTATGGATCAGATTTTTTTATTCTGTTAATCCGAGCATTTGAGACGTGCTTAACTTGATATCAAATGAAGTGACGATGAATATCTCAAACCATTAATTTGTCTTTTGTGCAACTAATTACTTTAATATCATGTTTTTTCAATAATACTCCTCCGACTTCGGATACCACCGCAACATCCAAATTAATAACATAATACACGGTGCTTTAATTTTGCTTTTCACATATGTTTATCATAAATAATTTGAAAGACCGTGCAAGTCCACGTTTCAGGTAAAGGAAGCCGATTTTAACTAATCATATTTATCCTCTCATACTGTCATACATTAATTCCTCTTTTACTTGTAACCATCAAATTGAAACAATTGCTGCCACGCACGGCTATACGACAAAATCCGCAATGCTCTCCACCTTCATGTATGAATGATATTGTCCAACTTTGTTGATTAATGAGGGGGTGAGCCCGGTTCCCCGGTGACATGCATATTATTCTTGGTAAAAAAAATTGGGATTGGGACCCTCTTGTTGGATCAAGGATGAACGGTGGGACACATTAACTCGATGATACGTTGGGGCCGGGCCCCATTGGGAGATACACTCTATAGACAAAGTGACCGCAAAGGTTAAATAAATTAATTGAAATTCCTTATTGCATGGTTTGAACAAGGGTCCAAATCATTGAACAAATTTATCACTACATATATAACACTCTGTGTATACCAATCTACTTTCTCAATGTTAAATCTCCTAAACTCTATTCGTAAATTAAACACAAATTAAGAACTTCTCAATTCTTATTATTAGAAAATTGAAGTGACGGCACGATGTAACTAGAATGTCGACGAATCGGTCTCGTAACATTAAGCCATATGTTGGTTCGTTTTAAAGCCAAAATCGATCAAAAACTGAATCGACCAGTCCAGTTAAGTTTCGACCTAGTTTTGATTTTGGTTTTCAATTCAAAATGCCTACAAATACGATCCATACTCTCATTGAGTAGATCCCCAAAGTAAAATTCGAATGCAAGTTATATATATATATATATATATATATATATATATATATATATATATATATATCAACAAAGGTTCTTCTGCTAGGTTTATGTGATTAGACAAATATTTATGCTTTTATATTATTAATTTAGAGGAATATGATCAACGAATCACGATCATAACAAATGTCCGGAGACAATTTGACAAGATAATATTTATAATTTAATAATTATCTGAGTACTGAGGAGCTTTAACGGTTCTAATCTAAGTTCTATATCGATTTTTATGTTTCACTGTTGGATTATACTTAATCCGACATTAAAAAGGGAGTGTATAATTTTTTGCATAGGTGATTAATAAAATGAGAAAGTGAAATGATTATCAGCAAAAAATAAAAATAATAAATTAAATAATAAATAAAAAAGAAAAGAAAAGAAATGAAAAATGAGTGGTAATAATATGTAATAATTAAAGAGGAATAATTTTGCTGGGTTGGATAAATCTGGTCAAACAAGATTGACTGACATGTTGGGCCACGAGACGTCGTGTTTTAGGACCAATAGCCCCATATGTTACGTTAAAAGATTTTTCAGTGTCATCAGATTATAGAGTCATACATCACGTGTTATTATATAAATGATGAAATATGTATGTTAAAAAGTTAATAACTTAAAAAATACAATTTTTTACCAATTATATAAAAATATGTGGTGTACCACCTGTGTTTCGGTTACAAATAAAAAGTTCTCATGTTATCTCCACCTACATAAAAATGGAAGGATGATTCTTTTCCCTCATAATATCTATTCCCTTTCCTCTTTTCCTATTCAGACGGATATAGTGAAGCTACGTCAAAATCTTATATTGATTTTTTATAGAAACAATAAGAAAAAAGCAAAATGTGAGAGAAAGGAAGGACAGGAAATGAATAGGAGAGGAAAGAATCTCATTCCATAAAAATGGGGGTGGGGTTACCACTTAACCTTATGCTCTCAATTTCTCGTTCTATCTTTTTGCCTATATTATGATGATCGAAGCTTTTTATAGTTGGATTTTCTCGTTCTACTTTCTCAATTTTAATTGCAAAATTTTAGTGATTAGTTGAAGGATAAGGTTTGTCATAGCCATTAGACGACTAAAAAATTTCGACATAGTTGATCTTTAAAATGTAACTTAAAAGACAAATAATTCGAATCATGATGGGATATTGTATGATATGAGAATAACAATTCAGAATAGTAGGACAAAAATGTTGCTACTTGCCGGCATTCCTCATTACTCTTTTACCCCTGCAGCTAGATGGAAATTACAGTCGTCTGATCCTCTGGCACAGGCTCACAGTACAACTCAGGTGGTCCCAACCACAGGAAAATGGCCCCAGAAAGAAAATGACTTTGCAGTCCTTCCACCCCAAAGAAAGGGACACAATAACAATATTGTGGGGTGCGTGGGGGGGACGGGGGGAAGGTGCTTCTTTCTCTTCTGTGACCATAATGCCCTTCAATTGGTGGGCAATTGTAACAAGTGTCTCCATCAAAGATTCAAAAGGGCAGCTGAGCTGAGCGCACAACTGAACTGATCATGTGGTTTAAAGGCTGTTATGGTAATTTGAGTCGGAGGTCTCCAGCTAACCAAAGCTTTGTTCAAACTTGAAAAGATTCAAAAGGCAATGATTTTTTTGGATCCTCTGTTTTAATTAACAAACTTGGTACTGACAAGTGGGAACATAAGTGATCTAGTATTATAATCTGGTGATATTTTTTTTACTTGTAAATAAGAAGTTTTAATTCGATACTAAATTGGATTGTCTATAGTGTATAGCTTAACTGAACTCCTCATTCCCTTAGTGTACGTTGTAAAAAATAATAATAATGAGAGTATAAATGACATATCTTTTTGTTTTTCTCAATCAGGGTTGCAAAATTATGGGATCACTTCATCAAGATCACATGCTCCAATTATAATGACACAAACAATTGTGGCAAATTATCTGATTTCATCTCTTATTTGAGCAAACATCACATACAAGGTTTGTTTTTTATTATCTAAATATTTGTTTTTATCACAAGAAAAATCAACTTGTACACAAATTTGAGCCTTGAATTTGGCATCTAATGGTCTAATTTAGAACGAATAGACCCACACCCACATGCGATTGTTGACCTTATTATGTGAGACTCTGGTATTTTTTTGGTTTGAGTTACATCATTGTGGGGTATTTGGTAGGAAAAACAATTAAAGTTTAGTAGGGCACTGTGAATGTAAAATTAAAGTTTTATTATATAACTAATTAACAATATGAGATTTGGTTTGATCATTCTTTGAAGTAGGATGAATTTCAAGCCTAACACGTTTATTGCTTAAATTAGGTGACATGAAGCGCGTGTGACAATTAAGCTTTACATGAAGAATGACCCAACTCATTATAAGCTCTTACAATATTGGTTATTCTCTGAAGTGGGACTTGCCATTCACATTAGTACCTTCTTAGTTGTTTAATAATAGGTACCATTTTTTCACAAACCATCAAATTTTCTAGTATTTCTGTTAGGTTTAGTGTTATTTTCAACCATTCAAATTGGAAAGCCAGACAATAAAAAATACAATAAATTTAAATAACTCGTTTAAAAAGACAAGATTGGATGCGTTACTTTCAAGTATTTAGTACAATTACCATTTTATAGTCAAATCAAAATAATAAAAGGTTATTTTTTCATCAACAAATCGAAAGAAAATTATGAGAGTTTAGTTGCTAAACTTTTCCCATAAACAAAATTGAATTATTATAAATTATTAATCTGGCAAAAGATATTGGGAGTGCAGCATCCAAACCCTTTCGCTTAGAATTAGAAAGAAAAAACTTTGGGCTAAGTTAAAAGGCCCCAAGCCCAATGCTCTTTTATCCCAGAAAACACGTTGTATCAAATTACTAATTTAATTTCAACTTCTTGAACTGTGTTCCTTTCTGTCTCCTCCCCTTTGGAAATCTGGAATCCCACTCGCACTCGCTCCAAAACTCGAGTTTTTATTTTTTAATTGCCATTTGACAACACTAATCTTCGAAATTTATAGTAATTAGGCCCTTTGGTTAGTGTGTAAGATCTAGTTCCCCAGTTTTTATAACATTGTTGCAAGCTGCTGCTTCTGTTAATTTTGTATAAATTATTAGTGAACATGCCGAAGCAACAAACAAAAAGAAACAAAGAATTCAAAGTCCCGTAAAAATTGTAGGACAATTTGCTTAGATCATAAAGGAAATCTTAATTATATTAATCTGGATTTGATTTGGAGCATGAGATTAGAGCAGAAGAAGAAAAGTAATTTGGGCATCGAAGTATGATTACAAGCACTGGAGCAATATCTCAGCCTGCAAAAGCTCTCTTTGCCATATTTCCTTTGTCAGTTAATTGCAATATTCAACAACGTTATCTTGTTACACTTATATATTATTAAACTGTGAATGCGAATCACGAGTCAATTTGATATGTGGTTTAGAAAACTTCCAGACAAATGCATGTTCTCATAATTTTTGTAGTAATCAAAGAAATGCCAAGGTGTAAGTGGTGAATTGTCAAAGTGATTAGGGTTTTTTGATTTCAATTCACTGCATTTTGAGTTCAAATGCGTTTTTCCCCTTGCCTTAATATAGTCTAATGCAGAATATCACTTGTAATGAAAAAAAGTTAGATTATCAGATTATTAACCACATAATGAAGAATGAAATTGACTTGTGTACTTCCCTTTTCACTTATAGCACTTTCCCATTTTTCAATCATTAGATTAAATTATTTAGAAAAGAATCAACGGATATAATAGCTTTCTCATTTAAGAAAGAATAAAATGAAGTAGTCATTTGTATTCACAATTTAACAACATAATCTTTTTATATTGCAAAACAATTCATGGATAAAAGTAAGAATATAATTGTTGGCAGTGAAAATGAAAATGCTAAAATCACTTTTCCATTCAAAAAAGAGTCAAATGAATTAGCAATTTGGATTCAATTTAACAACATAAACTTTTTATACAACAAGGCAAGACAGTTTGACATGAAAACATTTCTACGTAAAGTATTACTTTGAATTCTATACCAACACCACCAACGCATTTGATGCTAAATAGCATTGGATCTCTATCCCAAACCCCACAAGCACCTCTTCATCAATGTCCATTTACCCACTGCCAAAGGCATTGTAAGAAACACCCATCATTTTCTGATGAATTAAATATAAATAAAAATAAAAATAAAGGAGGAATTGAGTGAGTGACAGAAAGTGACTAAACATCGATTACCATTTCTTCTTTACAGAGCTTTCAATCCCCATCTCTGTTAGAAATCAGACTTCCTTTGGTGTTTTCACAAATAAAACGACAAAAGCTACAAGGTAATATTATCATCACTGTCAGTCTCACCTGTTTATTTATCTTTATAAAAAAAGTAAAAAATTGCATGCATTGCAGTTAGCTTATGATATGGACATGCATTATTTAGTGGAGAGAGTTTCTGGAAACAAAATGCAATGATGTGATTTCGATTTGTTTATCAGAAGAAGCATCTGCTGGACGTATATATTTGACAATTAGTTGATATAAAATGATTATAATTTCATTGCATGGAATTTTTAATTGCTTAATAATATAGGTACCAGCACTACAACAAGAAGAACTTCAATAGCATTTTTATAAAATGACAACTAGTTGTGAGGATATGGATATGAATCATTGAATATGATACACCTAAAATCTGAGGCTTTTCAGGATGGTAAATATACATTTGAAATTGTTATGGACGTTCACCTTTGCACTCGTAATTACATTGACTATTAACTTATCGAGTTCTAATCCAGCTCCCGAAAAATCAGAGTACTTTATAAAGAAGAATATCGCTTATGAAAAAACCAAGACGGGCTGCTATCTTTTGAGCTTGAATGAGAGAACTATTGGTGGTCCACAATAATCCGATCCAGTTTTTGGCTCAACTGGTGTGGGCTTCCATTTTTGAAGATAGTTTCAAGAAATCCCAAGAAGAGAATTGGACCATCAGAAATGGATTAGGCTGGCACCCAACAAATCAGGTTTTTTGAGAGGCAATGGTTGGTTTGTTTGTATCTCCATGTGTAGAAGGAGATTTGATCTTCCACCACAAACTGACACAATTCCTTCTGTTGCTTCTTTGAATTGGACAATTCATGTTTTCTTGACCTAATTGACAAAAATAACAGGCTCACAAGATTCTTTTAATTTAATCTCAGTTTTGCATCGGTCACTTTCCATTTTTTCTGTTCTTGACTTGTTTGTAATCGTTTTTCACAAGTTTGTGTGGGTGTGTGTGTGTGGGGTTGGGGTAATTCTGCAAACTGTAGGTTACCATTTTGCTCTTGTAGTAATTTCTGTGTTCTGCAGAAGTTGTTTTTACTTTTGGGAACAAGGGGAAGCCTGTATTTTGCAGAGATTTTGCAAGAAGCTCAAACAAGTAAGTTTAAAAAAATTTACTAGCCGATAAAGTCTTGAATGTTTCATGAAAACAAGTAATCTAAAGCATATATCCAACTAACTTGTTCTGCAAGTCAGAATGTTGTTACAAAAACTACTATTTTATTACCATATTTGAACATGAACAAATGTTGAATGTGTCTTAAAAGCATCTATTACAGGTTCCCCGGAAGTGATCCTAGAGCTAGCTAGCTAGTTCCGCAAATCCGACACAATAATGAAAAAGATCATAAGAAAATGTGACAAAAATGATTGGTTGTAATGCTAAAAAGAAATGTAGCAAGAAATTCAGGTATTTGGATTAGGATCACGAACATCATAACCACGATCATGATCGTCATTACCAGGATGGGGATCATCAATGTCAGGTTCATCATCGTCATCATCATCATTACGAGGATCAGTATCAGGGTCATGTTCAGGATCAGGATCGTCATTCTGCATTTCCATTTGGGATGCAGCAAGAAATAGGGCTCCAGTTCCTGAACCACCATGAGAATGTTCAATGACAACATTGTCTGAAAGATCATTCCCAAGCATTTCCCACACACTGCTGTTGAGATAATTTCTGAAGACTCTATAGTGCTCGTAAATCCCGCCTTCCACGGTAACTACACTTTTCTTGTTTTCAATTCTCCCAAGCTTCTTAATTATCCCAAGAATACCAGCTCCAGCAAGACGGGCTCCACGTTCTGCAACGATGTCACAAACCTCTGAAACTACCTCCCTTGCCCTTGGAGAAGTACTAGTGATCTGGTAGTCATGGAGCAAAAGAGTTAAAAGTACTTAACTATTTTGTCCATCATTAAGATTGAAGACTACTTCAGGTACTGTTTTATTACTTCGTTGGGAAGAAACCTTACCCCAAAAACATTCTTCAGTTTTTCGCCGACAATTTCGTGATCCTCTGATGTATCTTGATGCATGGCAGCCATATCAGGTGAACTACATAATATGACAAGCAAAATACTATTAGCGGCTGAATGATTCATTGAGATCCAATCATCCAATATTTCCAAATTTCAACCAAATGACTAGAAGGTAATGCAGCTGATAGAAATTGTACATTCACATTAGACTTTGTTGTGCACCTCAATTGGTAACGAGTCATGAGTTTTGAAGGCACCGTGTCTCCGAATAATGCTGTTTCCTGTGCCATCTTCAGTAATACTCTTCTCACAATTTCTCCCAGATACATTCCCGAAATCAGCTTCTCGAATCTCTGAGGCAAAACACGATTAGGTCAAACGTAGAAAACTTATGCCTTACAATATTTTGGAAACTTGGAGTACAAGATTTGCCTTACCCGGCATCCAGGATTTGGACTTTCAGCATCTAAACAAGTATCAAAGATGGTTATTGGAAGATGAGGAGAACTGAAATCTCCCCACTGTGTGCTAATTACCTGCACAAGTAAGCAGATATTTAACTGCGCCCTTCACTTACTGTATAATAAAAAAATTCCATAGACAGACACTAACCATGTCGCCTAATTTAGGCGATGGACCATGCCACTGGAGAGCTGCATTTGCAGGCTCTACATAAGCAGCATCCGTGCCCATTGCTAGAGTAACCGCAGCCACGCTTTCTCTGTTGTAGTATCTACCTCCTGCCAAATTTCCTACGGTATCATCAACCTGCTCAAGAAGATAGCTGAATTAACTGCAAGGAATCATTTTTTCGTAGTGAAATCAAGCAACGTGGAGTAACATAAACCACGGGAGTTGCATACCATTGCGTAAACCCGCAATTTCACTCCATGTTCCTCCAGGGCTTTGTTGAAGTCACTCACCAACCTTTTTCCAACCTGATCTCATTGAAATATTGTACATACAAAGATGGTTAAAATTTGTGCAATTGCCGTGAGATATTGGACAAAATAATGCTTCCCAAATCTGATACTTAAGCAGTTAATTTTGCTGCAGCAATGAGTGTAAAATATCAAGAAAAAGGGGTAAATATAACCTAACTTTGCTATCAGCTGAGAAACTCTTCCATTTGATAGCGGTTCCATCGGAGACAACAGACTGTTCGACTGGACATGATACTATACAACCAAGTTTGCTCATCTCCTTTGCTGATGTATTGGGATGTTCTGAAACAAACTTTCCTAGCTCCACAGCAATAAAATCAAATAATTCCTATTTAATGAAAAAAAAGTATATGTATCATATTCATCTGTGCACTGAAGTCTATAAAACACATGTTGACCAAGCTCAAGTTTTTATCGTGTAAACGAAAAAAATTGTGGCAATGCAATGCATGACCTTATTTAAATTAAAAAAAAATTGTTTACGTTATCTGCATATGTTGGTGCTGATATTGTGCTTGTATAAAAGCTACTTTGTTTCATGCTTCTCATTGGCGCCTAATATGATCTTCTAGTCATTTGTTAAAACTTTTAAGCTGCTCCAAAAATTTTAATTATCTATATGTACCTTTGCAGTAGCAGCCATGAGATTGGAGGGAATGGGAATCTCCTCCCTGTTTAAATTTGAAATGGGGTTGTTCTTCCCTCCAAGTCTGGCACACAAGATCAAGAAGTTCGTTCCCCGCAAATTTACGCCATAATAAAATCCTTCCTCATCTCTGCCACCACACCAAAATACACCTCAAATCAAAATTTAAGAGAAAATGCTAGTATTATTTTCTTTTTCTTCAATGCGCGCGATATTCTGTTATAAATTCTAAACTATATATCCTATACTGGCAGGGGCAAAGGACCGGACACACTGCCCTGCATGAGCAATCGAGGATGTACCCTACCCGGTGGGGAGGGGAGCGACATAGGAAACCAGCATGTTGAGAGTTGTGATGGTCCCACTGGAAGCAAGGCAAGCTTTCATGTCAGACACCAAGGCATTTGAGACCTGCCAAAGCTTTGGCACCGGAGTGGCGCAGTCCCTGGCAAATTTGCGTAGTATTTTTTGTGTTTCTCTCCATTGACGCTGTTTCTTCCGCGTCCACTGTCTCAGTAAAACTGCTGCCGCTACCACTGTGGTAGTTACGATCACTGATGCCACCACCACCACCTTCTTCCTCATTGTTTTTGTTGTCTCTCTGATTGCAATGTGGGCAGCAATCAACAACTTGCAAACAAAGATCTTTGCTTGTTATATGTTTTGTTATGTTTTCTCTGATCAAGTGTTGGTTAAAAAATAACAGAAACCCGTCATTTGTGCAGGGAGGAACGAGTATTATGGATGGAGGGGTGCAACAGATGCATACATTATGTTGATTTATATAACACCGAAGAAATATTAAAACATATCCCAAGTTTCTAGCTGAATTTTTCTTTTTTATAAATATTCTACATTAAACTCATCGAAACTATGAAGAGGAAGTTTTGAGCTTAGGTGTAGAAATGAGAGAGAGAACACGGCCCATATCATACGTTTTGGGCTGAAAGTATGGGTAATAAGAATTCATGGAAATGGGTGGCCTAAATAATTTGAATATGGGCTAATAGAAGGGCTAAGGGAGTTGATATGGATTTCGTAAAATAAATACAAATGGACTGATTGCCGGATTTTTACATTCTGCATGGGCCCTATGCTGTTTCTAGACGCAAGGATTAGGTTTAATGAGACTAAGTCTCACTCGCCTAGACTAAATCAGGGACTAGCTGGTTTGAGTGAGACCTCTCGAAAACCATGGGACTAGCTAAGACTGTCCCCTTTCTCCCCCCTCCCTCCTCCTCGCCTTGCTACTTGACCACTCACCCTCGAAAACCATTGGACTATCACAACCAATTTTCATATAAAATACCAAATTGAAGATGGGAGTGAGGGGATTACAATTCTACCTGAATCAAGGCCAAAAGGTGGTCGGAGGTGGCCGAAAAATGGCCTGGAAGTCTCGGCCGGTTCGGGTTTTTTTTGAATCCATGACAGATTCAAGCATGCAAAGCTCGGATCTGGGACTAAAGATGGGGAAGAGTTTGTTAGTGGTGCAAACCTCATCTAATCCGATGAGGTTTAGTAGGAAAACTCGTCGAGAAACTTGCAACTCATCGGAAAAAATGGAGCCGTGAGGGTTCCATTCGACTAGCACAGAGCTAGAGAGAGAGAGAGAGAGAGAGAAAGGGAGGAGAGAGAGAGATACAGACTGAAATCAAGAAGGAGGGAGGAGAGAGAGGCTGGAATTGAGAGGTTTAATCTGGGGAGGAAAAGATTGGAATGGAAAAGGGAGAAAAAGAGGGACAAAATGGGACGGTAAGGGAGGAATAGAGGGATAAAAACATAGAATGAAAATAAAATATTAATAATTATGGATTAAATAATATAATATTAGAGTTTGTTATTTATCCTGCTTGTTAGTCCGATACTGCATCAAATGCTTCACTAAGTTAGTCCAGCTTAGTCTAGTCTAAGCCAGTCCAACTTAGTCTCTGAAGTTAGTCCAGTCCGAGATAGTCCGGTGTAACAAATGCACTCTAAGTGTCTCAGCTAAAAATAAGCCCAAAATTTATAAAGAGAACTTTATTTAATTTTTTTTTTTTTATCATTTAACCCCAAGTCTTAAATCCATATTGAGTACACTATGAAACATGTATGGTACGTGAAAAATAAAAACATATATTATTTGGCAACTTTAACACAAAACAATTTGAAAAATTTGGTCATTTTTAACTTTAATATTTATCTATTATTATATCTTCGATAATGTATACGTGCAATGGCGGAGCTAGACTTCTATTATTATATCTTCGATAATGTGCAAGGGTGGAGCTAGACTTTTATGCATAGGGGCCAAAAGCTAAACAAAAGTTAAAAAAATACGTACATGTATCATACATTGGAGTTTTAAAAAATGCGTCATTTAATGAATCCTTAAGATGTGTAAGGAAAACAAAAGTATTTTTTAAAATTATGTTTGTATGTGTATAATGCTGAAATTGATTTACTGACTAAGTTAAAACCTATATATTTTGCAGGAAATAAAATAATGAATAAGAATTAGAAAAAGAAGAAGAAGAAGAAGAGAGAGGATCATGATCACTAGTGTACAATAAAGCATAAGAAATTAATACTTGAGACAGAAACAAATGTAAAACTTTGAAAACTTGAGACCCAATTCGTTTTATAATTAAAAGATGGAGAAAGAGAGATCAATGTACCAAAAAAGATATCGCCGGCCGACAGTCAAGCGTGGAGTGTAGCACATAGAAACTCACGAGTCATGCAAAGTAGACAATCTTTTCTTGCGTGTGAAGTCTAACTAGTTCACCTTTATGTACAACTAAAGCCTACGACTAAGACCTTGCTAGATATATATATGCGCTCATTTTGTGATATACATTTTGATACATTTTGTAAGGTTAACCTTCGTAATTTTATTCAAGGATTCAAATCGTTTATGTTTCAACTTCTCATTCGTTAATCATCTTTACAAAAAAAAAAAAAAAAAAAAAAAAATAAACAAACCCAAAACATCAAGACATTCATTTGTAGTGAAGAAAATGAATTTACGCAAAGAAATACTAAAGGGCTGGCCCTGAGGGGGTGCTAGGTGTGCGACTACACAGGGTTCCGATTTTTGGAGACCTCTGAATTTTCATAACCTTTATAAGTTACTACACATAGAAAAAGTGTGAACATAATTCACAATGTTGTATTAGTGGAGTTGTCTAGTGCTGATACTTCCATCTAATTATGCACGGATTCAATTCCCTACATATTTGGGCCTTTCTGAGCTACATTAATTAATTAATTAATTTTTTAAATATTTGTAATTTAATTTCTTCATTATAAAAGATAACTTTTGATAATAAATGTATAATTTGGAATACTATAATTAATTCAAATCCTTAAAAGTCTGAAGACATAATTGTTAAAAGCTCCCATTTCCATATATGACATAATGTAACCAAATACATGTCATCGTTTAATCTTTTGGTCATCGCTTTAAAGGTTATCTAATTTTGCCACTTAGTACTACGGTCTAATGATATTTCTCTTCACTTGTAAGTGAGAGGTCTTAGGTTCGATTCTCGCCAAAAATGAAGTTGAACCACATTATTATGACAATCTCATTGTAGGAGTTACCCCATTCCTTTGCACAAATGCAATTGGCACCTTGCATAATTAGTGACTAAGCTTTGATGTGAACAGGGGTTGGAATTCAAAACAGTGTCGTCGTGCACGTTGCATGCAATTAGCAGGAGGGTGTAGCCTCACAATCCAAGTATATCTTTCACATAGTATTTTATTACTATTTTCTTACTCGGCCACTACATTTGTAGCCGCCTCCTATTGCTATAAATAGGAAGCCTTCGCCATTCTTTTAAAAACACAGAAGCATGCAATGCATGCATAATGTAGAGGTGGTGTGCATATGTATATACATGTATGTACGAGTGTGTATATATTATATATGTTTAGAGAGAGAGAGAGAGAGAGAGAGAGATTAGAAAAGAAAATAGAGTGGAAGAAATATATTGGTTTAGGAGTGATCACGGAACTTGCTTAAGTACGTGGAGCTTAACTATTTCGGTAGTGATGTGGATAAGTATGTGAAGCTTAGCTATTCCGGTAGTGACGTGAATCTTTGTTTTAGCTTTGAAATTCAGGTAGGGGAAATACATCAGACCTTTACGGAAATTGATTTTATTAAATTTCGTGAAGTGTTATAATATTCTTGATCTTTTTGGTTGATTAATGTGTTGGATATTAATTGGCTAATTGCTTCGGTTAAGTGTTTACCTATTATTGGTTATGAAATTATTGTTAGAATGCTATTTGTTGAGAATATATTGTGATACATATAAAAGATGAAATGACATCATTTGTGCATCATTCATGTTGTAAGATGTGGTTGGAACTTCAATGTTAAGATTGGAATTCGGGAAATGAGGGTAGTTGGAAAGGATATTTTGTGTAGTTGAATCTATTCATTGTGAAACTAGTTCCAGGCGAGCTTGGTGTGCACATTAGAATAGGATATTGGCGGGATAAATTGTTGATGTGGTTGATTTGGGTTAGAGATCAATGAATTAGATAAGATGACTAACAAAAGGGGTTGATGAATTTGGGATATCGTATGGGGTTTAGTTTCTATAATAGAACATTTGAACCACCACTGCAGTGGTAAAATGCATAGTATGGGACATGCAGGTCTGCGTGTTTTATTACATAAATTCACGGGGGTAGCCAAAGAGGTTGCACTATATTCATGCATTGTTATCAATAATGATTTGATATTTTACTATATGATTTCATGGCACTTAATTTAATATCGTCAATTTACTGTGGTAAGGTTATGTCCCTATTGAGCTGTTGAAGCTCACCCCTCTATTGTTATGCAGGTTTACGAACTAGACATTCAAGATGGTAGGCATGATGAGATCGAATTAGATTGGAGAATAGAAAGTTTATTCATCCATTTACTGTAGGTTGTAAAGAATTCTTGATTTGTCGTTATTTTTATAAGTGGAATTTATTTTCCAACTCGTTTCAATTTCCTTTTAATTATTTAGTTTTAACTCACATTTCAGATTCAGGTTCGAGTTTTTATTACCGACCTGGGTTCGGGGCGTGACATACACACACACACAAATATAAAATATAAAAGAAAATATAGGAACGAAAATTTAGTCCATGTATGGACCTCCAATTGAGTCTTGCACAAGGCCTCCAAAATCTTAGAACCAGCTTTGCTAAAATGATTATCATTAATCTAACAGTCAAATGGTTTCGGATTTGGGTGATTATGATGGAAAAACTTTGTCCATTTGAGATTATTTGAGCAACACACTCAATGGAATTAACATTAGAGGTGGAAGTAATGTCTGCATGAACTCAAAACAAATATTTACCCACGAAATTAAAAAACCTAGTGAGTGGTGAGTTAAGACTTTACACAAAATGAAATGGAGCAGGAAGATGGTGCTTTATACCTTTAAAGCACATCCTTGTTTTCACAATGTAATCACTCAAGTGAAGGGACCTTCAATCCTAGCTCATTACGTCTTTGTGTGGTGTTGAATAAGACCTCCAAGTTCCAAGAGGATGGAACCTCTAAGTCCCCACACCAAGGTGAGAAGTGAAGAGAAGAGGGATGATATAGAAGATGATTTAGTTAGAATAAAATCAACCGTAGGTGGCCAGCCTACTAGATAGGAAAAGGAAAGTTGTGTGCCTCTAAGTTTCTTCTCACAAAGCCCTAATGAGATTTGAGTTATAACTCCCCGTTTTGTAGCCTCTCTAATTTTAGTGGCTTAAGTGAAAAACTCACCCTTCCCTCATATTTATCCTCCCTTTGTTATTGGGCTTGTTGCTCATTTTGTTTTAAGTTGTCACACAATTTCAACTTAATGAGCCTTATGGACCGATGCCCATTGAGTCGTGAAACTCGAAATTAATTTAAAGCTCAATTCAAACTTATTTATTTGATTAATTAATTTGTTAAAATCTCAACCATACTCAATTAAATGGTTTAATTGTATTTATCCATCTTAGTTATATTTCTCCAACTTAATGAGCCTTACGATCCATTAGGTTCTAGTTAGCGAGGCAATGGGTGTTGGAACTCTTACTAACCAATTGTGAATCAAAACTTACTTTTAATTCTACATATAATGAAGATTAGTAATTGCTAATCTTCAGGGCTTCCACAAATTATGAGTGACACTTAGAAGTATGCCATGGCTCCCCAAATTAAATAAAAGTGGTGAAGAACCTATTCAGTTACAATTGCAATACAATAAAATATGGTCTTTTTCTAATTCAATACTCTTTATTACATTGTTTCAGTTGATAGTCATTCATATCTACTATTCAATGTGATTATTATCCATATGATTCATGTGAATGCGATTTGGAACATTCTTCCTAAATCATATTCATATACTTTGGCCAAAGAATCAAATCATATCACAAAGTATCTTCCTTCAACGATTGAAGGTTAGAGATCCATTGTTGTACACTCAAATGTCTCTATGAATAAATCAATGATCCTGACAATGCAAGTGGAGCATGATCTTTGGTTACATTGTTAAATGATCAAATTTGTTGATTGTTGTTTAGTGTACTCAAGAACCTTTCGAGCACCTATTTGTTTATCTTGGTGCTTAGCACTGATGACTTGAAAGAAGTCATACTTACAATTGAGTTGACATAACACATGCTAGCCTTAGCGGATTGTTAATACCAATTGACAATCCTAGGGTTAGGAATGTTTTAGGAATGAATTCATAAGAGTATGGTCTCATTGACCTAACTTTCTTAGATCACTTGTCTCTTAGGTTAATTATGTTCCTTGGATAATTGATTATATGCACAATATGTGAGAATAGTGAATAACAATAAACCTTATACTTTCATTAAACTAAATAAGAATTTAACAACATAAGTATTTGAAAAGCTATTACATCAAATGAGTGGCTTTCAACACATACTTTTAAAACAGATTATTAGTAGGTATATTTTTAAGGGATGACCTAAAAGATAGACGGTAAATACATTACGAAGTAAGCACTACAAAATAGGAGTCAAAATGCATGTCAAAAAGTGTCCCCAATCCTGACTGATCATATGTTGCTTCAAATAATTGTAAATTTTTCATCAGAAATGACAAAGAAAAATGTTTTGAAAATGAATTGCAATTGGGTTGAAGGTAATGAAAATTTGTTGTTTTGTTTAATTGAACAACAAAAGCAAATTATTTACACAGTCACGTTGTAGAATCAATTCATGTTTACATATGTTTATTGATATTGTACGACCTTCAGTATAAATTTGTCATCTACTCAATTTATATAGAATATTGTTAACTACTCACACATTTTTACCTTTCAAACACATATTTTAATTTTCAACCGTTGAATAAATCAATTGAAGCAGTTCAAAAAATATAAATTAACAAAAAATATGTGGATGATAAATAGAGGTGCATGGATAACACCACCCTTTATATATCACATGAATTAGTACCACATGTGTTGCACTAGAACACAATAATATTCCTTTGAGAAGGATCATGCATGAACACGCGTTGGAGGGGAATGTGGCATACAATGTGTTCCCAAGATTCAAGACGTAAGGATAAGGAGGCCACATAGTGCGAAGCTTTCAACCGACATGATGTACGTAGTCAATTTAGATACTGGAGATACTTTGTTCACCCTTAACAGACAGATATTTGAGTCTCAAAAGGATTGTTTATGGTGTGGTTAACAATCAAAATTGTTAATCTTAATTACATTCTAATTGACTAGTATAGTTATGTGGTACACCAACTCTAATTAGAACAATAGCCCAAAAAGAAAAAAAGTAGTGAAATGCACTTCCTCTAAGAACACCAGAAGGAAAAAAATTTAATTAGAGAAAACCATACTTTTTTGATCTTATTTGCAAATCATGTAATTTGTCATCAATAAGAAATAAGCACGTAATCAACACTTAGGTAATAATCCAATTATCAACAACCACGTGACCACGCACTAGTACAAAAAACACTTTGCGCGACGCAGGTCCTTCATTGCGCAAAGTCAAAAAAACGTCGAGCAAAAATTTGCCCAACGAACCTTCGTCACGCACCAACCGTCACGCCAAGGCAGTGACAATAGGGTTTGCGAGACGAAGAAATGACATGCGTTGCGTAAAACCACTTTGCCCTTTTTCTTATGAGTACAAAATAAATAAATTAAAATCCACTTAGTAAATATATATACCATTGAACTTGATGGGAAACACATTGTACGAAATTAGTTTCAACGATCCAACTGTCAAATTTTTTTGTATATACTTCGAGATCACATACGCAAAAAATCGCAAAAAACAAACATTTAGAGATCAAGTAACGGGATAAAACTTTTTAACGGTTATAAACGAAAAATCACGATTCAATGATTATTTTAACTCTGATTTTGATGATTTTTTACAGCTACATTCTTTAAACCTATATGAATACAATGAACTAATTTGATTGTCAATTTAAAACATTTACACAAGTGGATACCACAAAAGAAAAAAGGCAATGCAAGAACCCCAAAAGAAAAGCAAAAGGAGAAAAAAAAAAAAAAAACAAAACAAAACTTTGCGCGACGCAATTGCACGTACGTCGCACAAAGGTTTTTTTTTGTTTTTTTTTCCCTTTTGCTTATGAGTACAAAATAAATAAATTAAAATCTACTTGGTAAATATATATACCATTGAACTTGATGGGAAACACATTGTACAAAATTAGTTTCAACGATCCAACCGTCAAACTTTTTTGTATATACTTCGAAATCGCATACGCCAAAAATTGCAAAAAACAAACGTTTAGAGATCAAGTAATGGGACAAAACTTTTCGATGGTTATAAACAAAAAATCACAATTTAACGGTTATTTTAACTCTGATTTTGATGATTTTTTACAATTACACTATTTAAACCTATATGAATACAATGAACTAATTCGATCGTCAATTTAAAACATTTACACAAGTTGATACTACAAAAGAAAAAGGCAATGCAAGAACCCCAAAAGAAAAGCAAAACGAAAAAAAAAAAAAAAAAAAAAAAACAAAACTTTGCGTGACGTAGGTGCAGTTGTGTCGAGCAAAACATTTTTGCGCGATGCAGTTGCACCTACGTTGCGCAAATTTTTTTATTTATTTATTTTTGCCCTTTTGCTTATGAGTACAAAATAAATAAATTAAAATCTACTTAGTAACTATATATACCATTGAACTTGATGGGAAACACATTGTACAAAATTAGTTTCAACGATCCAACCGTCAAATTTGTTTGTATATACTTCGAGATTACATACGCCAAAAATTGCAAAAAAACAAAAACATTCAGAGATCAAGTAATGGGACAAAAATTTTCGACGGTTATAAACGAAAAATTATGAGTTAACGGTTATTTTAACTCTGATTTTGATGATTTTTTACAGCTACACTCCTTGACCCTATATGAATACAACGAATTGATTTGATCGTCAATTTAAAATATTTACACAAGTGGATACTACAAAATCTTATGTTATACTTGAAAGTATTAATAAATTCTAAGTGCTAGGGAATCTATCATTTTGATGGGATACGCATTGTACGAAACTAATTTCAATGATCCAACCATCAAACTTGTTTGTATATACTTTGAGATTGCATACGCCAAAAATCGCAAAAAGAAAAAAAAAAATTCAGAGATCAAGTAATGGGACAAAACTTTTCGACGGTTATGAACGAAAAATCACGAAACACTTAATTGTACCCAGATCATAAGGAAGTATTACATCATCTGAGCTTGTCTTTTAAGTTCCTCATTTTCGTTCTTTGCTAGCAGCCTTACTTGTTCAGTGACCTTCTTGGTCAATTTTACCTATTCAACGGATACGAAACATTAAGAGAAAAAAAAAGGGGGTGGTAAAGTAAAGGATTATTTGGAAAGCTTTAAAACACAACTGTTGCAATTATCATAATTCATAAAGTCCTTATTAGCATGCTACTAAATGAGGAATAACAGACTTGATAGGAGGACAAATAAAACTGTAGGTGAGGAAACTGAATGCAATTACCAATCGAGGTAGAAGTTTAGAAGCATCTGAAGGCAGACCACCTCCATCAGCCATCTAAGGAGGTGTTGCACTGTTATTACCCGTCTTTAAACCAGAAGTAATAATCTCGTTAAACCTAGCCTGCAGGGGAAGTATGTGAAAAAGAGAATCACATGATCACATATGTTAAAGAAGAAGCATTCTCATTTATAGGCTCCGCCACACCAAAAACTAAAACAAATCAACCTGTAAAATGACAAACAAACCTTTGCTTCGTCCATCTCAACACTTGCATTGTCAAGTCTATCCAACTTAGAGGAGTCCTTGCTAACAAGGGAAACCTTAAGAAAGGGAATAAATTCAGTCATCCAAAATCCTAAAGTAGTCACAATCATGTAAAAAAAAACTACAGACCAGGATTGGTGTTAGCTGCCTTTCGAGATCAAGTAGGCCCTTAGCAAAAGCAGCTGCAAACATCTGTAAATAGATATCTTGTAAATAATCTAACTTATAAATGATGAAAATATTAGGGATCATAACAATAAGGCAATTTACTTCATTTAAATAGAGATCAAATAAGACAAGAAGAAAAAGGGAGCAATATACAAAAAATATATAAACCCATGAGCACTAATGAGACTATACCTGCACACGGCCCTCATCAAAGCTGATTAAGTGGAGCAGAAAAAAGTCGTTGACTTTGGGCAACGAATACTGGCGTCGTGTAAAACAGCTTTGTGCGACACCAGTCTTCATCGCGCAAAGCTCTTTTGCGCAACGTAAGTGCACCTATGTCGCGCAAAGCTGTTTTACACAACATAGGTGCACCTGCGTCACGCAAAGTTGGGAAAAAGCGGTAAAGCATTCTTGGTTTGTAGTCAAAATCTTGCACAATGCACAAAACGTCGCACAAATGGCCTTTGCGTGACGAAGGCTGGTGTCGCGCAAAGATGTTTTGCATGACGCAGGTGTACTTACATCGCGCAAAGCTGTTTTACTCGACGCCAACCTTCGTCGCACAAAGTGCCATCGCGCAAAGTCCATTTGTGCTACATTTTGTGTTTTGCGTCACGCAAACATACTTTGCGCGACGAAATTTGCTCCGTCGGGCAAACATTTTTTCTACTAGTGACATCATATGATTTACAAAATATAATTTAAGTAAATGGCTTTCATAGCATTACTTATCATATATATATTAGTAATTTAAATTTACAATGAGGGCTCACATCACATGACCTTTTCTCACCGACGATATATACCAAAATACTCTCTTAACTTAAGCATGTCCACTCAAGGCAAGGAGGTTTTGAGAGGAGATGAGAAAATGGACCACTTTTGGATATTCTGGCGGCTCTTGACATATCTCCCACTTCTCATATGGTTGCTGTGGAATATATATGCAGGAAGCAACAGAAAATATTTATACATATATGGAGGACCCGACAGCAACATTACGTGCATAAATATGCATGTTTTTTAGGCTTCACGTTAATCCGGGGCCCTTTTGTCTTTGCATGTCCTTAATTTTCCAAAAAAGAAATTTGGTGGGGGGAGGGGGCATGGTCCCTTTGTTTGATATTTTTTGGATGTTTCTTCCTTCTGCAAGTTGTGTCGTGAAGGTTTTGTTTGATAATTTTTTAGTGATCGTGAAGGTTTTGTTGGTTTCGTTCACAAAGTCTGATTATTTGTGAGATAATTAGCCTAAAATTGACAATTTATAAATTATTTATACAATAATACAAACAGGCAAGATAAATTGCGGTGATGAAAATAATATTTGATCCAATAATAACAATGATAAATAGTTCATAAATGTTCTATATGATCGTTTTGTATTGTTCTGTCTTTTTCATCAATACTATTGTATCCTTATGAACATACAAACTTGCATAGGATGAGTTTTCTATATTTCGTTCTGCTTTTCACTAAATTTAGAATAAAAAATAGTTTACAATTTTAAGAAAGCAAGGTGAATTGTTACATCATATACTATGGCAATCCATCTATTTTAATTTCAGCTTTAAACTACTGAAAATAACGGTTTGAAAATTATTATTTTTAAAATAACCTTGTAGAAAGTAGTTAATGATCTTATTCGAATGACTCATTCCTTGCATTCAATGAATATTGAACGAACAAATGGATTCCTAACCGCTAGGGAGACAAATAGAAAGAAAAAAAAAGAAGGGAGTTTTAACGAAAAATTCATGGTACTGTTCACTTTAACAAAAAACCACATTTTTACACTAAAAAGTCAATTATGGTACTATTCACTTTACCCTTTATCTTGTCCTTATCGTTAAAACTGAAAGTTTTCAAACCATTTTCATTAGTTTTCCTAAAAAAAAAACCCTCAGATGTCGATGCCTGCTTGCGTCTTTGGGATGCAATCCATCTTGGTCTCTTCCCTCTTTTCACTTCTTGTTTCTCATATCATCTATCTATCTTCATTTTGTGGTTGTCCTTGTGATGAGAAGAGTTTTTTTATTGTGGTTGATCTTTGATCTATCAAGAAGAACCTTTTAGCGTCCATGAACTATGGCTCAAATTCAAATCTTTGAACACAAACTATGTTATTAGAGTTGAGATAAATAACTGTGAGGGAGAAACAACGTTTGGTGGTGATTCATAGCAATGCTTCTTGATCCATGTTTGATGCACTTCTTTTTTCCCGGTAATTCTATGACTAGCAAAAGTTAATCTTCGCAAGTGTTATCTTCGTTGTTCCTAATTTGTATTTTTTTTTATATCTACGGGACACTATCTTGATTCCTGAATGACTCTCCAACGACCTACGGTGCTGTGCCGTATATAGTGGTCTTGACTCTGTCAAATATGACGCAACCTGGCACAAGATTAATTAGTTTTTGAAAGAGATCTAAAAAGGGGACGAGGCCTAATTCTAAATAGGGAAAACGTGTCAACGCATTCGGCGTTTTAGCTTGTGGAGTGAGGGAGGGATGAAGGTCATTACGGAACAACTTATCTCAAACGAGTTTAACGACATATGACGTATAATTTAATAATACAATATTTTGTAAAAACTTTTGATTTATTTTTGCTCACCACCATAATTATGGTGTAGCTCATCCTACACTTAATTGTTAATTATGTGTCATTGCATCTAACTATAACTACTTTTACATTAAATGTTATTTTTTCAAATTTGAAAAAAACTAACTAAAGTTAAATGAAAAGACACGTGACAGATAATTAGGTGTGACAGCCCGTTCCGGAATTTTCGAACCGTAAGGATGAAATGACGATTTTGCCCCTAGTGTGATTTTTTGTTGTGTGTTTTTTTTTTGGATTGTTGTTGGCTGGTTGTGGACCACACACATTTCCCCACACACACCCTCACCTTTCCCTGCCCTGCACCCCCTGTCCCGAGCCCTCTCTTTCTCCCATTTTCATCTCCATTTGTACGGATACACCCCAAAACTCTCCAAATCTTCACAGATCGAGGAAACAAAGTATATATTCTTGCTCGTGAGGTCCGTAGAAGTTCAACCATACCCATTTCAGGTAAGGATACCTTCGCTTTCACGTCGAACTCGAGATACCCGATTTTTGTCACTGTTTATGCACACGTTAATTCTTGTGTTTTTGGGAATTTCAAGCTTGTAGGAAGCTTGGTGAGGTCCTTTGGAGGCTCGGGGTGGTTCGTTTGAAGGTTTTGGACGTCGGGATCGTGAGTTACAAGGTTGGCCGGAGTTGGTGGTGTTTTCCCGGCGAGATTCCGTGTGTTTTAGCACTTGAAAGTGGTATGGATTTGTTCCTCTCGTTGTAAGCTTCATTTTGGTACCAATTTTGTGAAATTTGGTTGAAAAACGAAGAAGATATGAAGGTTTGAAATTTTCACGATTTTCTGGCGTCGGTGATGGCGCCGGAGCCTCGCCGGAGAAGACAACGGAATATTCCGTCAGTTTGGACGGAATATTCCTAACGGCGTTAACGGAATCCGTTAAAGTTAACGCAATATTCCTGACGGCGTTAACTGACGCCGTCAGTGTGCCAGGCACGTGCCTGCGCGTGTGGCCGTGCCTTAGCCGGCGCGTGGGGACACGTGCAACGGTGAATTTTTTTTCTAAAAATATGGGGATGTTCCTGAGGTTGATTAGATCACGTTGGTGTATTCATACACCCCATTTGAGCATTGTTTGAGAAGTTATTTCTTAAGGTTGATTATGTGTTTTAAAATTAACGTTTTTATAGTTGTTTCGCATATAGGTGAGACCTATCCCGAGGACGAGCGCTGTCACTCGAGGCAAGGGGGTTACGACCCTTCCACATACCAGTGAATGGACTTTTGGTTTTCCGTATATACCTATATACTTACGTTTTTCCCAGAAATTTATCTGAAACATTATACGTTTATATGCCATGCCTATAGTTTGCCATTTATATACGCATTATGAGTCGTATATGTTTATATTTGTTTGATGCTGTGGATGCACAGGTAAGTGCCAGGTGAGTTATGATTTATGTTTACGTTCAGTAGTGATTTGAGATGCATAGAGAGCTCATAACCTACACCCCCAGTGTTAGTGTTCCCGTCCAGAGTCGGGCACAGTCCTTCACGTGATGTTCACCTCCCGCATCACACGCTCATCTTGGATCCAAGTTAGGTGCACAGTCCTGTTATACAGACCACTTTAGGTGGTTCCGACTCGTAGGTGACCCGCGATTTTTCGCTCAGCCTTCATGTGATCGTAGCACTTGAGCGTACTTATATTACACCTAAGCTTGTCGTACAATCCGCTTTAAGTGGTTTCGACTTGTGTGCAGGTATAGTTAGTGAGATGGAGATTGGAGCTCTGGATTCAGCCGTACAGGTCACGTTAGGTGACTCCGGCTGACAGATTACATGGCATCGATTTGTTATTACTTGAGCACTTGCATTTTACTTCGAGGTTTGGACATGGCATATTTCGGAGCATGATTTATATATATGTATATTCTATTTTTCTGGGAAGTATATAGGTTTTACGGCGAGGGGTTATAATCTTGTTTATGAAATGGTTTTTGAAAAGCTTTGTTTTTGCCCACTCACACCTTTGCTTTGCGCCTCTCCAGGTTCTAGTTGGCTAGCACGTTTAGTGGCTTCCCCAAGGACTTTTCCCGGCATATCTGACAGATTATTACCAGTGTGGGACCACCTTTGGGTGTGCTTTTGTAGTGTCGTTTTCTCCTGGACTGCTTTAGGTCTTCGTGCTCTGAACTTTGTTTCACACTTACGCTTGCACATGTATGTTATTACTTTGTGTAAAGCTGGTTTTTATTTATTCGTACTATTTTTATTATTATTTTATTAGCTTCCGCACTGTGCACATGGTTACGTCACTTCCACGTGACGGCCAGCATGCCCTGATCTCGATCGGGGTGTGTCAGTTTGGTATCAGAGCCTAGGTTTGGCAGTCCTATACTATTATGAGTATTCTAATGGTTTTGGTGTCTTCTGTCAGAATTATGCCGCCTCGTCGGGAACCACGTCGCTCTGCTGAGCCTAGTTTCCCCGATATTGCTCAGTTGGGGGAAGCTATTGCTACAACTATTCATTCGGCGATCCGCCCTCCCCAGAGGACTCCTCTGGAGACTATGTATAATTTGAAGTTGGATAAGTTCGAAGGCAACGAGGGTTATGAGGGTGCGAAACGGTGGCTAGAACATATTGAGAAGACCTTTCGTGTTTTGCATAATCAGGGGAATCTCCCTGTCGAGAAGTGGGTAGAGACGACTTCGTGGTTTTTGGGTAAGGATTCTGCATCCTGGATTAGGGTACCTTCCAACACAATGATAAGGATTAGAGTGTTTTGAGTCGTTTTTATGTGTTTGTGTCTTAGGGTACATTCCAACACAATGATAAGGATTTGATTTGTAATTGCATGACTGTTAAAAAGAGTTATAAACATAGAGAAAAGTTTGATTTACTCTTGGTATATGCTTGGTTATGGTTATAATGTATGACTTCACATGCAATCATAAAAGAAAAATTCGTTTTTGTAACATACTTGAAGGAAGGAACTCAAACAAACGCTACAACCCTATGAGACTCGAGCCATTACCTTCTTTGGAGAGTTATAATCTGTGATTCTTTGTTGTCTAAAGTTGTTGCATGATCTCATTATTCCTTGCTTGGTTGCTACTTAGAATGCAATTGTATCATGATAGAACTAAATGCTAGAACTTATATCCGTTTCATTCAAAGCATGACATTGAATTGCATAACATATATCAAGATGAAGTTGTGTAGTTGCCACCATAGCCAAATAGCCTTACTTCCCATATTTCGTATATGTTGTAAGTTTTAACCCCGTTGAGCTTTGTTTAGCCTTTATTCTTTGTTAACCCACATTATCCTCACCTAGCCTAGTTTAGGACAATCCACACCCTTGTTCTTAAAAAGATAGTGAGCATGACTTAAATGAATTCCTTTTGAGTTACATTATGCAAGAAAATGAGTGTGGGGGAGTAAAAGTTTGTTCTTAAGTTTATATGTATGTTTTGAGATTCAAAAGAAAAAGAAGAAGAAAATAAAGAAAAGGAGTGAAAAATAAGTGAGAATGAACTCACAAGCGTTGATGGTTGAAGAAAGGGTCCAAAAAGTTGAATATGGCCCTAAGTTTTGTGTGATTCCCCCTTGGGTGATCAAAGTTGACTTCTGCATTCTAAAGGGAATTCTAAGTGCCTAATTCAAATACTTTGCTCACTATTGCTTTAAGAGCCTTTGTTTTCCATATCCCTTCTTTGTTAGACAATACCCCAAGCCTCTTTACAACCCTTGACTTCTATCTTGAGTGTTATGTATTTCAATTGTGGAGTTTGAACTTGGTATGAGCATATGGTGTCACTGGTTCTCGCATCTAAGTAGTAGCATTCCATTCATGAGATCATACCTAAACATGCTTATTAACTCCAGAAATTGCTTTCTTTATGATACATATATGTGAGTGTTCGTTTTCATGTCTACATCAATCTTCTCACATGTAACTAGTTTAGGGTGTGTAGTCAGAAAATCTGAGTGAAAATTGAGTGCATATCTTGTAAGGAATTGAGCAAATTCTCTAAGGCATGTTACTACATTCAAAACATGGTTTTAAGTGCTTAATTGTGAACTAGTATGTGGTGACTATGATTAAGTATGTACTTAAGTATAAGGATGACTAAAATCTATATGAGTAATGTTCTTTTAACATGTCATGTGCATTAAGAATCCCTGAGACCATTGTTGGAAGGTTTAAGATTGTCTTTGGTTTGTTTTGTTTTGTTTCGTTTTGTTTTGTTTTTCTGTTTTGCTCGAGGACTAGCAAAAGCTAAGTGTGGGGGAATTTGATAGGAGCATATTCATGCGACTTAAATGGCTTGTTCTCGTACATTTACGTTATGTTTCTTTAGTTATTTTAGTCATTTATGCTTCTTTTGTGTGTTTTCAGGTTCTAAGGGCTTAAGGAGCAAAGAAGTGCATTTAGGGGCCTTTTGGAGCACTATTGGGCTAAGGATGGATAGCTTATGCTTGGAGCCAAAGTGTTGGATGAAATTGAAGGCCTTGTATGCACTTGAGGACACAAAACAATGGCCCTAACCCAATTACACAACCTTGCCATGGGCTTAACCATATTTCCCTTGCCATGCAAACCACCCTATTTTAGGCCCATTTTATGTACTTAAACCCTAGCCCTTTAACCTTGCAGTCCTATTATGATTTATTCACTTCCATATTCTTCTTTAATCCACATGCATTCATCATCATTCACCCTACCTTGCATTTCCACAAAACACATTCTATGCCGTGCACCTCCCTTGCAATTTCAGCCATCACACTTCATCATTGCAGCCACCATTCACCCTAGTTGTCACTCACATGCATTCCCATTCTATATTTCAGCCACATGAACCCATAATTACACCAAACACACCCTTGCCGTGCCTATCCCTTGCATTTCCAGCATTCTCATTTGCATTTTCAGCTTTCCACCATGCATTCCCTTCTTTAATCATTCCTAGCTGCCATTCACATGCTCTCCCATCCATTCTCTCCCTATAAAACCATGCAATGCATTCATACAAACCATTCCATTCACCACAAAGAATCACACAACACACCATCACAAGATTCCCATATTCACACACCAACACATCCCTTGTGCCGTGCACTTCCCTTTTATTTCCAGCATCTTCCCCTTAGAATCCAAAGTGCCGTGCACATTCACCCCTAATTCCACCACTCCTCTTCCATTTCCACCACTCCCCACTCCATTCCACATACAAATACAACCCCAAACCTCACCTCAGACCTTGTGCATCAACAAAGAGGAAGAGAAGAGGGCCTAAACGTTCATACAATTCAAGTTTGAGTTGTTGGAATGTTTAGGTGTTTCTTTTCCTTTGAATTCAATGTTTAATTTCAATTCTCTTTGTTTTGTACGTATGAGGAACTAAAACCCCCCTTTTTGGCTAGGGGGGATTCGAAATATATGTTTATGCTTGCGTTATAATTTGATTACTTCTAATTGCGTTTCATAAGTTGTGAATTCAATTTGTTTAACTGTTTGATTGATAACTTATTTATGTATGTTTATTGAGAGTGCATGCTTAATTTTCATGCATGTATATGACGCTAGAATATAAGTGAGTTTCACCTAATAGTTATGAACTTATATTCACAAGTAGTGGAGGTTGCTTATAAACAATCGCGTTAAATGAATTCTTGGCAAGAGTTTCATGCATTCATAGTTACAATTGCCTCGTCAACATTTATAATTTTCATAGAGCATAATGATCTCTCACTGTACCTCTTCTATGCATTCATGTTGAGGACCGTTGGAGAATGATTTGAATTGTCGCATGCATCATCCAATTCATTGACATAAGGAAGATTTAAAGGTTAATTAGTGCATCACAGTTAACTTGGGGTGTTGAAAATTCATGGTTTATTGAAAAGCAATTGGAAATCGTTTTATATGCAAGTGTAACATGTGTGGAGATGAACCCCTTAGCTAATTTCCCATCCATTCAATTCCATCAATTTCATCTTTACAATCTGCAACTATTAGAGTGTTTGGAGTTCTTTCTTCTCTTGTTTCTGTTTTCATGTTTAATTTAACTTGTTGTTCAATTATGTTAAACATGTGGAACTAATTTCTTTTTAGTTAGAGGCGAATTTGAAGCCATGGACATATGTTGGTTATGATTTGATTTACTCCAGTTATGAATTCATGAACTTTAGATGTGGTTTACTTTTCTGTTTTGATTAAGAACTTGTTTATGTATGTGGGTTGAGGGTCGACACTTAATTTGCATGCCTAAACTTGTTGCTAGGATATAAGGGAATTTCACCTAATCGTTATGAACTTATATTCATGAGTAGTAAAAATCGCTAGTCACGATTGTGTTTAGTAAACCCTAGGCTGGATTAACATGCGTATTCCATAGTTATGAATGCCTAGTCGATGTTTATGATTTCCGTTGAACTTAATGATCTTTGTTGAATGTCTCTATCATGCGTATTCCATAGTTAGGGACTTTGATTAGGAATAATTTGGTTGTAATGCGTATTCCATTCAATCCAATGAATCTAGGGAAATCTGAAAGTTAATTTAAGCGGACCTAATTAACTTGGAGCATTGTCATTCATCGTTTGTTGAAGTCATAACTGGGAATCAAATTATATGCATATGTTCATGTGTGGATAAGGAACCCTCTAACTAGTTTCTCATCATTCTATTTCATCAATTTCGTTTTTACAATCTGTTTTAATTAGAATCTGTGCATTTAGTTTAATCTCGTCCAAAACTCAATCCCCCTTTACTTTATTGTTCAATTTAGTTAGAAATTCATTTAGTTTGTGTTTTTAAAGCATTTTGAATCTTTGGTTTGTCTTAGTGTTTTAAAGTTTAGTTTTGCATTCTTTGAGTCTAGTATAGTGTTTTATATTGTGTTTTTACGTTTTTGAGTCAAATCCAAGTGATTAACAATCCCTCCTAATCCCCGGTCCAGAACGATCCCTACTTATATCTATACTACAATTGTCAAAAAGAGGGTTTAATTTGTGTGCGTATAAATCTCGCATCAGTGGTGCCTATTACTATCAGGGTGATGCTGTTCCTTATGCCCCGGGACAATATCAATATCCCCAGGACCCATATTCTCAGGGTGGTTATCCCCAGTATTCTGGTGGCTATATGCCGTATCCTCCAGTTCCAGCAAGTGGGTCTCAGTGGTTTTAGGGAGGACAAATTCAGCAGGGGGAGATTGCTACGAGTAGTGCGGGGTCTTCGAGGCAGTCTGGTCAGCCCAGTCAGGGGCGTGGCACTTAGAGTCGTGGTGGCTAGACGAGCAGAGGTCGAGGTGGACGACAGCAGACCCAGGGGCGTATTCATAATATTTCTCTGCATAACGCTCAAAACAATCCAGATTTGATCATGGGTACGTTAAATATCCTTGGTTATTTTGCTAGAGTATTAATTGATTGTGGTGCTACACATTCTGTGATTTCTCATACATTTGCTCAAGTGAAGTAACCTTGCCCCACACCTCTAGGGTATGATTTAGAATTCGCTATGCCTAGAAGGGAGATATGTATTGTAGATTGTGTGTACCCAGGATGTCCAGTGATAATAGAGGATGTTGTTATGCCAGTTGATCTTATCCCGTTGGATATTGTTGACTTTGATGTGATTATGGGCACGGATTACTTGCATTTCAATCGTGCCAATATTGATTGTTACAGGAAAATAGTTACGTTCCATCATCCTGGACTACCTGTGGTTACTTTTGTGGGCGAGCAGAGTGGGGTGAGACATGGCGTTATTTCTGCTATGCGAGCAAAAAGGTTGTTATCTAAAGGTTGCCAGGGGTACTTAGCTCATGTGGTGTTGGATGAGGTTGCTCTTAGTAGAGTGGAGGATGTGAGGGTAGTCAGACATTTTCCCGATGTTTTCCCTGAGGATTTACCTGGTTTACCGCCAGACCGAGATATGGAGTTCACCATTGAGTTGCTTCCAGGTACTAATCCTATTTCCTTGACTCCCTATCGTATGGCTCCCGCTGAGTTGAGGGAATTGAAAGTTCAGTTGCAGGAATTAGTGGATAAGGGTTTTATTCAGCCTAGTACTTCACCTTGGGGAGCTCCAGTGTTGTTTGTGAGGAAGAAAGATGGAACTTTGAGGTTATGTATTGATTACCGGCAATTAAATCGAGTGACGATTAAAAACCGTTATCTGTTGCCGCGTATTGATGATTTATTTGATCAGCTTTGAGGTGCTTGTGTATTCTCCAAGATTGACTTGAGGTCTGGATATTATCAGCTAAAGATTAGTAGGGATGATGTTCCTAAGACGGCGTTCATGACTCGTTATGGTCATTACGAGTTCCTGGTTATGCCATTTGGATTGACGAATGCATCAGCTGCTTTTATGGATTTGATGAACCGAGTGTTCCAGCCATATTTGGATAGGTTTGTTATTGTTTTCATCGACGACATTCTGGTGTATTCTAAATCTAAAGCGGAACATGTTCGACATCTTACTTTGGTGTTGAAAAGGTTGAGGGAACACCAATTGTATGCTAAGTTTAGCAAGTGCCAGTTTTGGTTAGACCAAGTTACGTTTTTGGGGCACGTCATTTCAGCTCAGGGTATTTTGGTGGATCCTCAAAAGGTGGCAGCTGTGGAGAAATGGGAACAACCGCAAACCGTCACTGAGGTGAGGAGTTTCCTTGGTTTAGCAGGGTATTATCGACGGTTTGTTAAGGATTTTTCTGTGATTGCCTTACCACTGACGAGATTAACGAGGAAAGACGTTAAATTTGAGTGGGATGATAAGTGTGAGTAGAGTTTTCAGCAGTTGAAGTATTGTCTCACTCATGCACCTGTTTTGGCGCTCCCGGACGATAGTGGTGATTTCGAGGTTTATAGTGATGCTTCTTTGAATGGTCTGGGATGTGTGTTGATGCAGCATGGTAGGGTGATTGCTTATGCTTCACGACAGTTGAAACCTCATAAGTTGAATTACCCTACACACGATTTAGAGTTAGTCGCCATTATCTTTGCGTCGAAATTGTAGAGACACTACCTTTATGGAGAGAAATGTAATATCTTTACAGATCATAAGAGTCTTCAGTATCTTTTTACGCAAAAGGATCTTAATCTTCGTCAGCGGAGGTGGATGGAGCTGCTCAGTGATTATGACTGCACGATTGATTATCACCCTGGTCGTGCAAATGTAGTGGCTGATGCACTTAGCAGGAAGTCTCAGGGCCGTATCAATGCGTTGTACGCTAGTCGCATTCCTCTTCTGGCAGACTTACGATCTACGGGAGTGAGGTTGGAGGTAGAAGATCGAGATGTGGCTTTACTTGCTAATTTTCAAGTTAGACCAATTTTAGTTGATCGGGTGCTTGAAGCTCAGGTGACTGATAGGGAAACTCAAGAATTGATCCAAGCTCGAGATCGAGGGAGGAGGAGAGACCTCAGAGTTCGTGATTCGGATGGCATGCTGATGCAGGAGGGTAAGATGTTTGTGCCTAATAATTTGGATTTAAAGAAAGCAATTCTTGATGAAGCACATATCTCGGCTTATGCTATGCATCCAGGAACTACTAAAATGTATCATACCATTCGACCATTTTATTATTGGCCGGGTATGAAGAGGGAGATAGCTGAGTATGTGAGTAGGTGTGCCGTTTGTCAGCAAGTTAAGGCGGAAAGGAAGAAGCCGTTTGGGTTGTTGCAGCTGCTTCCCGTTCCAGAGTGGAAATGGGAAAACATTACTATGGATTTTGTGTACAAGCTTCTGCGTACACATAATGGTTTTGATGGCATTTGGGTGATTGTTGATCAGCTTACTAAGTCAGCACATTTCATTCCAGTGAGGGAGAAGTATTCCTTGGGCCGATTAGCTGAGTTGTTCATTTCGAAGATCGTGAAGTACCATGGTGTCCCTATGAGTATTGTCTCGGATCGTGATCCAAGATTTACATCTAAATTTTTGGTGGCGTTTCAGGAAGCTTTGGGTACGAGACTACTTTATAGTACGGCGTATCATCCTCAGACGGACGGACGGACAGTCAGAAAGAACCATTCAGACTTTGGAGGATATGTTGCGAGCTTCGGTGTTACAGTTTGGTGATGCTTGGCACAAGCGGTTGGATTTAATAGAATTTGCCTACAACAACAGCTTTCATTCGAGTATCGGCATGGCACCATTTGAGGCATTGTATGGTAGATCTTGTCGCACACCGTTGTGTTGGTCAGAGGTCGGAGAAAGAGTTTTGGTGGGCCCGGAGATTGTTGAGGAGATTACTCAAAATGTTCAGGTAATTAAGTCTAACCTGAAGGCCGCCCAAGATAGGCAGAAGAGTTTAGCAGATCGACATGCTACTGACAGAGTGTATGAGGTTGGCGATTGGGTATTTTTGAAGCTTTCACGATGGAGAGGCGTTGTACGGTTCGGAAAGAAAGGTAAGTTGAGTCCCAGGTATATCGGACCGTACATGGTCATTGAGCGAGTTGGCGAGGTAGCTTACAGGCTGGAATTGCCTCCGGAGTTGGCTAGAGTATATAACGTTTTTCACGTGTCCATGCTTCGACATTATGTTGTTGATCCGTCTCATGTGATACCTCCTCAACCCTTGGAAATCAATCCGGATTTGACTTATGATGAGGAACCAGTGACGATGCTAGATTGGAAGGAAAAGGTTCTAAGGAACAAGACAGTGAACTTGGTGAAAGTTTTGTGGAGGAATCATTTTGTGGAGGAAGCTACTTGGGAAACTGAAGATCGGATGAAAGATTTGTATCCTCGGTTGTTATTTGATCACTAGGGGTTGTTATATGGTTGTTTTGAATTTCGGGACGAAATTCTTATAAGGTAGGTAGGTTGTGACAGCCCGTTCCGGAATTTTCGAACCGTAAGGATGAAATGACGATTTTGCCCCTAGTGTGATTTTTCGTTGTGTGGTTGTTTTTGGATTGTTGTTGGCTTGTTGTGGACCACACACATTTCCCCACACACACCATCACTTTTCCCTGCCCTACACCCCCTGTCCCGAGCCCTCTATCCCTCCCATTTTCATCTCCATTTGTATGGACACACCGCAAAACTCTCCAAATCTTCACAGATTGAGGAAACAAAGTATTTATTCTTGCTCGTGAGGTCCATAGAAGTTCAACCATACCCATTTCAGGTAAGGATACCTTCGCTTTCACGTTGAACTCGGGATACCCGATTTTTGTCACTGTTCATGCACACGTTAATTCTTGTGTTTTTGGGAATTTCAAGCTTGTAGGAAGCTTGGTGAGGTCCTTTGGAGGCTCGGGGTGGTTCGTTTGAAGGTTTTGGATGTCGGGATCGTGAGTTACAAGGTTGGCTGGAGTTGGTGGTGTTTTCCCGGCGAGATTCCGTGTGTTTTAGCACTTGAAAGTGGTATGGATTTGTTCCTCTCGTTGTAAGCTTCATTTTGGTACCAATTTTGTGAAATTTGGTTGAAAAACGAAGAAGATATGAAGGTTTGAAATTTTCACGATTTTCCGGCGCGGGCGACGGCGCCGGAGCCTCGTCGAAGAAGACGACGAAATATTCCGTCAGTTTGGACGGAATATTCCTAACGGCGGTAACGGAATCTGTTAAAGTTAACGGAATATTCCTGATGGCGTTAACTGACGTCGTCAGTGTGCCAGGCACGTGCCTGCGCATGGCCGGCGCGTGGGGGCGCGTGCGACGGTGAAATTTTTTTCTAAAAATATGGGGATGTTCCTGAGGTTGAGTAGATCACATTGGTGTATTCATACACCTCATTTGAGCATTGTATGAGAAGTTATTTCTTAAGGTTGGTTATGTGTTTTAAAATTAACGTTTTTATAGTTGTTTCGCATATAGGTGAGACCTATCCCGAGGACGAGCGCTGTCACTCGAGGCAAGGGGGTTACGACCTTTCCACATACCAGTGAGTGGGCTTTTGGTTTTCCGTAAATACCTATATACTTACGTTTTTCCCAGAAATTTATCTGAAACATTATACGTTTATATGCCATGCCTATAGTTTGCCATTTATTTACGCATTATGAGTCGTATATGTTTATATTTGTTTGGTGCTGCGGATGCACAGGTAAGTGCCATGTGAGTTAGGATTTATGTTTACGTTCAGTAGTAAATTGAGATGCATAGAGAGCTTATAACCTGCACCCCCGATGTTAGTGCTCCTGACCAGAGTCGGGCACTGTCATTCACGTGATGTTCACCTACCGCACCACACGCTCATCTTGGATCCAAATTAGGTGCACAGTCCTGTCGTACAGACCACTTTAGGTGGTTCCGACTCGTAGGTGACCCGCGATTTTTCGCTCAGCCTTCACGTGATCATAGCACTTGAGCGTACTTATATTACACCCAGGCTTGTCGTACAGACCACTTTAGGTGGTTCCGACTCGTGTGCAGGTATAGTTAGTGGGATGAAGATTGGAGCTCTAGATTCAGTCGTACAGGTCACGTTAGGTGACTCCGGCTGACAGATTACATGGCATTGATTTGTTATTACCTGAGCACTTGCATTTTACTTCGAGGTTTTGACATGGAATATTTCGGAGCATGATTTATATATATGTATATTCTATTTTTCTGGGAAGTATACATGTTTTACGGCGAGGGGTTAGAATCTTGTTTATGAAATGGTTTTTGAAAAGCTTTGTTTTTACCCACTCACACCTTTGCTTTGCGCCCCTCCAGGTTCTAGTTGGCTAGTACGTTTGGTGGCTTCCCCGATGACTTTTCCCCGGCATATCTGATAGATTATTACCAGTGTGGGACCACCTTCGGGTGTGCTTTTGTAGTGTCGTTTTCTCCCGGACTGCATTAGGTCTTCGTGCTCTGAACTTTGTTTCACACTTATGCTTGCACATGTATGTTATTACTTTGTGTAAGGCTGGTTTTTATTTATTCGTACTATTTTTATTATTATTTTATTAGCTTCCGCACTGTGCACATGGTTACGTCACTTCCACGTGACGGCCAGCATGCCCTGATCTCGATCGGGGTGTGTCATTAGGTGTAAAATAAACAAACTTTAAAATTTAAGATGGTAAGCAAAAATACACCTACAAAACTTATACGTCATTGATTATTGAACAGAATGCGCTATAGGACCGCAAATTCGTTCGATATAAATTATTTTCTAGACAGAAAAAATCCTTTGAGAATAGTGAGCTTTCTTTTCTTTAATTGTTTTGTCAGCTTTTGAAGATCCATGCAATACAGTCGTAAAAGTACCGCTTGGCTAACAACTTCAGGAAGAAATTTAAAATAGGGAAAAGGATCCTTGTCGGATTCTTTTTCTAGGGATTCCGTGATCATGATTTTTATCGTATATTGTGCGATCAGTTTTCGTTAGGTACTATTTATATTTAATTTTAAATTTTAAATTTCAAATGATTTCTGACTGCACGATATACGATGAAAAACTATAATCACGGAATCTTCTAGATCCCTAAAAAAAGAATCCGACGAAAATCATTTTCCTAAAATAGAGACCCAAATTCACATTTTCTTCTTTTCTTTGTCCTTTACAGAATTAAAAAAAAAAAAAAAGTTTCAAAAACTATAATACTCAATGGATGAAAACTGAAAGTGGGACCGACATATGTTACTATTATTAAACTGTTCTTCTTGTTATTGTTTTTTAACAAATGATATTATTTACATTAAGATAGAGGGGATGGATAAAACCTCACAATATGCTAGCAATAATATTATTTAAATTCGTCTTTGACGAGAATCCAACCTAATACCTCTCATTTACAAGTGAAGAGAAATACCACTAGACCGTAACAATCAACTAAATCACAATAGTACTTGGCAGTTAGCACTGAATTGTACTGAGTAGTATGAAAAATACATGATTGAGATTGAAAATAAAAAACTTAATAATTGTAAAAATCAAATTTAACAACTAAAGCACTCGTAAAATAACATTGCAAAAATAATTGATACACGTAAGAATGTAGAGTATTTGCTCATTTACTTGTGAAGGAAAATGACCAAAACAAATTCATAAGTTTGTAACTATATGTATTGGTTTGCTTTAGCTATGCTTAATTACTTGTTTAAGGTTTAACCTAACTAATATATCCAAACCTTAAGTTATATTAGTTTGCAACTTTGAGAAAAGAAACAACATTAGGTGAATAGGTAATGTAATAACCTATTCTTAATTTTACAATTTTATTAATTTTAAAAGAGTGAACGGACGAAAATGTCCCTACAGGCGAGATCGTTGACTTTCATTGACCATTATTTTCGAAATACACGACAGTACGAACGCTTGGACCCAAGCAGAATGGAATTCGAACTTACGACGAAAATTCTACGGCATTACTAACGTGAATGGTGATTTGGTAATTTCACATTTTCAGAGATATGTTTTATGTTCTTTTATGGAATTGGAGTGTGAGCCGAGTTGGACCCACGCCTTACTTCTCTTCCTTCACTTCCTTGTTCTCCTCTTCCTTTTTTGTTGGACACCTCTCTCTTCTCTCTCTTTCCCTCATCACTTTCTCTCTTTGTTCAAATGCAGAGAACCTTCGACACCTTCCATCACCGTTGCCACCTCGTCTGACGAGCTCCACAGGAAATGTTGAACTACACTAGATCACTAATGTCATATTCCCCTCTGTCTCTTTCTTCTCTCATTTTTCTCACCTCTCTCTACAACTTTCCTTCTCCGGGAAAACAAACAAACAACAACAACGCCACTACCACTCACCTTCTCCGGCGAACCCCAAACCACCTTCCTTGTCGCCTTCAACCCACCGTGAGTACAGAACCATGGCATGCACCCTATCTAGATAGCCAAATCCGAGAACTCGAACTCGAAATTCTCTAAGGCCTTCGTTGTCCTAAGTTAAGGTAAGGCTCGGAATACCCTCGATCCTCTTTCTTCTTGACGTCCTGGGTTGATTTACAAGCTATAGGTACGTTTTTTTGACGTTTTGTTGCATCAACCATGAATGAGGGCTTCCCCAAATTTCTGGAGATTAGAATCCATGATCATTTGGCCACTTTCAGATCATTTTCTCGGCCAACACCGACCACAAATGGGCTTTCTAGGTATTTTATTGTTCCCTACATTCCTAGCTTTATTTAGGTTCTTGAATCATGGATTTTAGTTGAGAAATGAGCTCGTTTGGAGCTCTGAAAGATGGCTTTGCAACCTGCAAAACGCAGGTTTTCGCGAGGAAGGCGAGTACTATTGTACTAGCAGTCACATGGGCGCGCATGATGGAGCCACCACGAGTGGCATGTGGAGGAACTTGAGGTCCCTCCTTAGGTTTCTCGACGTGCCGAATTCGAATCCATTGTCCATTTTCCTAAATTTGACCGGTTTAAAATGGTTTATTTATTAGCCGTATTTTGTACAAAAAAAACATATTTACGTTAGCACGTTATATATTTATGTAAATGATTTCGTTTCTAGGTGAAACGCATGGCAAGGACCTTCGATGCTTGTGAGGCAGGTTTGGCCCTGATGACATGATCTGTGAGTGAGTCTTTGTTTTTAAATATTATATATATAATTAGTTTCCGTTTATATAATTAATAAAGAATTTTCTACGATTCGCCTAGATTAGCTTAACGTTTATAAGATTTAGCGCATTGATGAAAATTTTGAAATTATGCTACGTCCTACGGAATGCACGGGAATGCGTATTATTATGGATGCCTTAATTGAAGTTACGGTCAAGAATAATATTTCATTTATTAGAATGATTGAATTATCGAATTATTGACTTACCATTACATGATCTATTTATGTTATCTGCTCATCGTGTGCTACACTGATGTTAGTACTCGCCTGGGCCAGGCTTCACGTTCACATCGCACTGCTTGCTCACTTTGGATCCATTGTAGGTGCCAGTCATGTCCTAGATTGCTATAGGCAATTAGGACTCGTATGTGATGCGCATAGCGCCAATATTCATATGATTGTAGTATTAGAGCATAAATCATTATTACACCTAGTCTTGTTTATGTCAGAATACCTCTGCATGAAATCGTGTGCCAGCATATGTCAATGAGCACTCGATATGATATGTTTGTTATGTGAGGTTATGTAATTTACCAAATATTAGGGGTTTAGTTACGAAAATTGTGACGTATTGAATTCTTGAGGTATTGCAGGTTACGGTAAGTATTTTCACACTATATGTAGTATGTATAGTTTGGAAACTATACTTGTTTTACAACGAAAGGTTATTATGTTTTCGAAAAGGTTTTTACAAAATTTTATTTTTAGGCCCACTCATCTTTGTTTTTAGCCCATCCAAGTTTTAGTGGTAGAGCTTTTGTGTCGACGAGGATTCTTGGCAAATCTTCATATTGGTGATTACCTTCGATGGCATAATTCTAATTCTACTTTTACTGTACTTTACTTATGCTTTGACATCATGTGTGAAATGGGTTCATTCCCGCTCATAAGCGCACTCTTACATTTAGGCACTTTAGGTTTAAATTTATTCACATTTTCCACACCACTACACTTCATGGTTTTATCATCCTCCTGATGTCGACTAACACAGCTAAATTCGGAGTCCAAGTGAGGGTTGGAGTGTGTCAAGTAATTGATAGTTTGACTTATATATTAATCATAAAAGACTTTCATCCAATATTTCTACACATGAAACTTGTCTTATTAAAATTATGAGAAATAATGAACATACACACGTTTCTTAATTTTTAATTATTGAATTGAAAAAATAAAATGCAAACAGCGAACAAAATTAAACAAACTATATAGACAAAGTAAAAAGTGTGTGATTATCATTTCTCTAAAATCAAATGCATGTGCATATGAGTTTTTATCCAAATTATGTGTTCGTAAGCCTTAAGGTAGGAAGGTACTAGTTTTTAGCCTTATTTTTTTTTCTATGACCCTTAGAACTCAATCTTGATCTCACTTTTAACTTTGAAATTCAAATTTTGTCACTTAACACCTTAGAATTCGATTTTCACTTCACTTTACCAAAATTTAGTCAAATTCGTTAAATGTGTTTCAAGTTTACTTATATATTAACATGTAAGAATTATCTGACTTCAATAATAAGGTTCTCCTCTTTGCCGGATACACAGTGCATAACCAAACAATAGGCTTTTGGTCCAATAATGAGCGACTTTTTTTGTAAGAGTAGTGCCCATTATTTATATAGATAAACAATCACTATGATTCTCTCATTAGAATCCTTGTAAGAAACCAACATTGTCTCTCAGTTGTAATAGAATTGATTAATTTAGCCACTTAGTACTATGGTCTAGTTATATTCCTCTTCATTTGTAAGTGGGAGGTCTTATGTTCGATTCTCACCAAAGACGAATTTGAACCACATTATTCTTAGCTCATTATGAGGCTAAGTCCACCCCTCCCTCTTAATATAAATAATATTGTTTGTTCGAAGAAAAAAAAAAGAGTAATTTAGGATCAATTAATTAGGATAAAATACACCTACAGTTATGCTAACATATATAACATCACTCTTACTAATCGTGTAATGTGATGCTGCACTGCGGTTGAAGACTTCCGTATCGTTAGTCATGAAAACGCATGGTACCGTTGTCACTGTGAAACGTTTTCCTCGTTAGGGTTTTACATGTATCATTTGCCCTGTATGTATATCACATGGATAGTCTGACAAATACATCTAACGTACATCAGCACACTGAACCCCTCACATCACATCACATGTACTAGGAAAAAACCGAACGTTATGGATCCATAGTCGACCAAAGTGGGAAGAGATCATTTCCGGATCTCTTCCATCAAAATTATTAAATAAAGTGATCTTAACCTTTGAAATTTGATCAAACGCTAAAAACAGGGGTTCCATTTAAAAGTTATAATAACTTTAACAGTTGGATCAAATTTCAAGGGTCCATATCACTTGATATGGTGGCTTTAGGGGAAGAGATCCGGATGTTACCTTCCCGACCAAAGTTATGGGAATTGTATCCAGAGCCTAAGAATCAACATATTTGGACAACACAAATTGAATTTGACGGTCTTCATTAATTCATTTCGCTGGTCTACCACACACAAACCAACATCTCTGATTTTTTTTACACACTAATCAGCAGTCCAGATATGTTTGATCCTCAAACTCTAGACACTAAGATCCGAAGCGAATCCAATTTCTAAGTTATAGAACTTTGCCTGTCCCGAAACTTAATTGACCCGTTCTCTTTTTTAATCATCAATCCAAGCTTTTATTTGACTTGACGAGTACGTACATAGCTAGGTCATTGAACAATGGTCGAATTTGATCATTACCATCTTTGATTTAATGTTTTCCATGGACCTATAAATACATGCAGTGTAATTTAATCTATCTTGTAAAGTGAAGGTTTTATTAAAATCCAAATTAAAGTTGGCTACTAAATCCTGGTTCATTTTTTTGTATTTATGGTGTGGATCGAGGAGGAAGCTCAAATCTTCTAAGTAATAAAATTAGGATAATATTTGCATTTCCTTATGTGGGAATTTACATATCTTTCATTTGTGAATACCATATCTTTATCGAATAATTGAAACTGTTCAATTTATTATTTTTCATTTGAAGGCCACTGCTACAAGAAATCATTCAAATTAGACATCATTTAATCATTCAAAAACATCAAATAAATTAACGGTTCATCATGAATGTATTACTTGGTACTTCATCAATATATTATTTGGTACTTACACCGTTAATTTGTTATATATATTTGAATGACTAATGATCTCCGATTGAAATGATTTTTAAAACGAAGATTAAGAAATTGAATGGCTCCTATTATGAAATTGTAAGGTCACCTTATTCGCAAGGGAGAATTAGCTCAATCCCAAGAAATAAATGCAGGTATTATCCATAAAATTATATGGTATAAAAAACAAGTGAGAATCCCTTCTCTTAAAGAACTTGTATATATATAAGTGTGTACGTCAATAAACAAAAAACGATACGATACGAAACCTCACCAATTTGGAAAACAAGTGGAAATGCATGCTAACCTATATTGATTCTCAAAAGGATTGTTTATGGTGTGGTTACCAATCAAAATTGTTAATCTTAATTACATTCCAATTGATTAGTATAGTTATGTGGTACACCAACTCTTATTAGAACAATAGCTCAAAAAGAAAAAAAGTAGTGAAATGCACTCCCTCTAAGAACATCAGAAGAAAAAAAATATAATTAGAGAAAACCATACTTTAGATCTTATTTACAAATCATGTGATTTGTCACTAGTAAGAAATAGACACGCAATCACACTTAGGTAATAATTCAATCATCAACAACCATGTTATATGATTTACAAAATATAATTTAAATAATTCGTCTCCCTAGCATTACTTATCATAATATATATTAGTAATTGTTGCAGTTCTATTGGAATAGGAATGTGATTGTGTAAATCCTAGTAGATATGAGAATGTATCTTATATTCCTATTAGGAGTAGATTACTTATTAAATGTTGTAATCCTAAAGGGTAAGGAATTAATCTTCCTTACTACTATAAATAAAGGCATAATGGGGTGGAATAACACACACCCACAATTACACATCTCTCTATTTTTCTTCTCTATTGCCGCACCTTTTTCTCTCTCTGTCTCTCTATGGCCTTTATAATTGTTCAGTAAATTATGCCTACAATACGTTATCAACACGTTCTTGACGCTGCACTAACAAGAGAATTTATTCTTCAATCAGGGGAGTATTATGTTTTAATCATTCTTTTTGTGATTAATTTATTATTTTGAATTGATCTACATGCTATTGATTCAATTTAATTTTTCTTTGTTGAACATGATACAACGCATTGAAGATGCAATTCCGGCTTTCTGAGAAAGATCTTCTACAAATTCAAAGGCTTTTGTTGTTTTCTGCCAATCAGGTATGCTTAAAATAAAGTAAGATATTTGAAACGACCATGAAGCATGAAAACATTCCCCCTGATGCGTGAACCCCCTACATTTATATTTACCTTCCAATATATATATATATATATATATATATATATATATATATATATATTGTATATGTTTCATATATTTGTCAATATATATATATTTGTTTCATGCATTACGCAATTATGATATGTGGAATTTGTGAATCAAAGAAACAAAATAAAATGGAAGTATAATTATTTATGGGTTATAAAAACCCTAATACTAAAATTTGAAGTAAAAAAGGGAACTAGCTGCGTCGACTTGACGCCACTGTGAGATAGTAGCAGCTTTGCTGCATGTGTGAACCAGGCCTTAGGCCTTTGATTTGCTGGGCTTCTGCCTTCAGCCCACATGTGACTTGGCAACCTGCAGTTGCATCCCCATGTGACTCGATACAATCTGCTTTCTCCGCTATTGGGCTTGCAACTCCAGCAGCCCTCACCAATCTGGCCTGGGTTATTTTCTTCTCTGCTGCATGGGCTATTCCTCTCGGCCCGTGACTACAACAAGCCTACAAGTCTTTTTGCAGGTTGTTGAGCTGCTTGCAGCAGCCACTTACGAGCCCAACCCGTAGCCTGCAGACTGTGGGTTTTGCAGATTTGACAGCAGCTAACAATCCAATGCTGGGCTGCCCCCTTTTTGTTCTCGGCCCAAAGCCATTTTTGGGCTTGTTTTTTAGTTTGCACCCAAGCCCAATATTATTGGGCTATGGCTTTTTGAATCCAATGCTAATTTTTGGCATTTTAAATAATTTTAACTTGAATGTTATTATTATTTTTGCTTCTACGATCGACCCCGAATGGTCCCGATCTATTGAATTAATTAAAAGTGACCTACAATCCATTAATCTGATATGAATCCAAAATTATTGACCTGAAGATCACTTTTGGACATTAACGATTCAATATTTTATTTCTTTTCTTTGAACCGTTGACATCCTTTCGTAGTCCTAAAGCTCTCACACTTGAGTTCCTGAAGCAACCTCAAATCCACTACACTTAAATCAGCATATTGCATTCTGTGTTCTTGCAAGAACCTCTCTTTTATGAATTAAACGTTCATAAACTAAATTGAACCTATAGTTTCAAATTTAGTGCCTTTGAAATCCGAAGTTTTCATAAAACAATACACCCATGAAAACTCGAATTTTTCATGAAAACCATGTCTTAGAATCTGAATGTTCTAACTTTGATGCTTATGGATGATTCTTTCACATAGCATCAATAACAATCTTGTTCCCTCTATTCAATGGATTGTCGTACCGTAACAAGTTTGATTTTCCTGATTTGGATGTTTCTAATAAAAACCACTTCATGTGGGGTACAAGACGTGAATCTCCACTTGACCATCAAGAAGCTGAGAAACCATTAAAGCCAACAATGGCAAGGAAGAGCTGAATAAGCCTCTGCCATGATCTTCATTCGAAGACTTATGCCCGAAGCATTATCAATGGAAATACCTCCTGAACGAGGATTCTATGGCTCTTTGGCTCGCTCCTACAGACCGTGTGATCATGCGACATATTGCTCGAAGCACACCATGATTACATCTATGAATGAGTACAATTCTGAAGTTTATAAATCTGATCAAATTTTGACTGGAGAATATTTTTCTTGTTCTTCCATGTTTCTAACTCGCCCTTGAAGCAGCAGTGTAGAAAGCGGAAGTTTACCATATTCTCGAATCTGATTACTACCACAAACATATGGTAGAATCAGGGCCTGCCAAGGTGTGGCATCATGCCCAAAGTGTAATCCTTGGCACCTAAGACCTAAAACTTCAAGAATAAGGGATAATATTCCCGAACCTTAACCCTGCAGAATCTTCTTTCGTCTTGATGGAATAGATCATTGGTTATGCACCTATTCGTGCCCCTACCAATGTTGTTAAGGAGTACCATTCTAGTAGTCAATATGTGAGACTAATTTTGCTCCACCGAACATCGTGGGAAGAGTAGAATTTTGACATGGATGACCTTGTTGGCCGAATCCCCTTAGTAAACCATTTACTTTGTGAACATTTTTCTATGTTCTTGGATTCAAGTTTGGTGTATGTTTTACTTATGGATAATCTTATTGATATTGTCTTCGAATATGAGTTAATTGAATCATGTTTCTTAATACATGTGACCGATTCAATTAAACACGTGATTAGGTTGGAATGTGGGAAAGTTAGTTGTTTGGATGAATGCGTACTACGCACACTAACTTTAAACCTAAATCACATCTCTAATAATGACTTCAAGTCTATCCAACCTGATTAAGAGCATTGGCATGCTCCTCGTTGTATGAATGGTACTGAATCACCATTTAAGAGACCTTAAATTCTCCCTAACTTTGAGTTTTTAAGGATATTCGAGATGACAATGATCATAAATGAAACCACTGAAGAAAATAGAGTGAAATATCTTTGCACCACCTCTAAAAATGAGCCTGAAGCTTTGATTTGGGGCCAATGGGTTGTCTTCCCATTGGAATACACTACATGTGGCCGGCCTCGAGCCTGGTGATTGAGCAGTTTACTTGCTTTGGCATGACCTTTTGGGACACGTAGGTCGAACAATGATGCTACAACGCATCTCCTTATCTGAAGTAAGGATATTATGCCTACAAGCACACTTTGCTAAGCATGCTCATTAAGGAAATTGATTTTCTATATCATTCCTCGCAAAGATACGACACGACTCTCTTTTCACAGTGGATTCAATGGAATATATATGGACTAATCCAACCAAAATGTGGACCATATAAAGACTTATGATTTTGGTTGATGAATCGACAAACTGGTCACATGTTTGTCCACACACATTGCTGCTAAACCTCATGGCCGATTAAGGGCTCACCACCCTACTTATCCCTTAAGATCCGGAAGATTGGATAATGCCGGAGAGTTTATATCGACGGTTTTTGATAAAGTATTGCATGTATTTTGGGTTTATAATTGAACATTGAATTCTCATGTTCACACCAAATAGCCTCGCCTAGCGATCATAAAGCGCAAATTTAAATGATCGCCCGAATTTTGGTAAAAGTACCAAGTTTTCGGTTTCTGCTTAGGGCTATGCAATCCTTGTACGCCGTTATGTTGGTCCGCCTTGATGCCTATTGCCACCCTACCTATATTACGTTACAATTGGTTACTGGGTACGAACCTGACGATTTTCGTATTTACACATTTGGGTGAGCATTCCATGTGCCAAGTTGCGCCACCGCGATGTACCACCATAAGTCCTCAAAGAAGGATGTGTATCTTTTGTCGATCATGATTCTCCTTCACACTAGCTCTCTTAGAGCCCTTGCATGCGATCTCTTTACCGCTCATTTACGGGCTGTCACTTTGATGAGACAGTATTTCCGCTGTTAGGGGGAGATAAGAACGTTAACATTCCTGTAGAACGGCGCGAAGTTGCGTGGACATTACCCACTATGTCTCATCTCGATCCCTATACCGCACAAGTGTGATAAACAAGTGCGATGAATTCTAATTTTCAAAACGTTGCTCCAGGCGCATTCCTCTGATCTAGCTAAAATGACGAGATCATATACCAGCTGCAAACATGCCTGCAATGATAGACGTACTTAACAGAAGTCGAGTCAACATCCCTGGAGGGTATGCCGTCTCTGTTGGATGGTCTGGTATACCGGCGGATAGCCAATAAATCTGTCTTGGCCTGGAGCACGACAGATCACTCGGTTCATAGGATTCACTTCCCTAGAAGAGGAAGGCACAACATAAAATGAATCTAAACTCGATCACTGTCTCAAATCATTTCCATCTTATGAGATTAATCCAGATTTCTCCCGAGACTTAAAGTTCTTGGTCCAGTATACTAGTTTGGATGAGCTAAATGGAATTGAAATGAGATTATCATCGATGATGTTTTCACTTATACGGTAGCTATCGACATAAATGAAAAGTGACGATATCGAACCGTGTTCCGTTAATTAAGTGACAATGTAGAATTGATTTGACAACTAAAGTTACAATCCAGGTCAAATTCCTTACCAAAGTGTGTATTGGACCTGTCGTTCCTACACTGCCCAAGGTAACCCTGTTGTGTTACAAGTGGGAAAGGAAGCATTATGAGATGAATGAAATAGTGAGATATGATGCACCACTTACAGCGCAAGGTTTCTCTCAAACGTCTTGTGATTGATAGTAGCATTATGAAATGTGGATAGTGTTTTCTCTATGGGGATATAGATAAGGAGATTTACATGTATGTTCTCGAAGAATTACATAGACTGTTTCAAATAGTTCCAAAACCACAGAACACCCTCTTAACTTGTTTTGAGGCGTTCACTTATGGATTGAAAAATTCGACGGATGTGGTATACCCGTCTACGTGATTATTTGATCAGTCAGGGATGAATTATGCCCTTGCGTGTTAAACTATGAAGTCTTATTCCAAATTGCTAGAGTTACAGTTTATGTCGTTAACACGAATCTCACTAAGACTCCAGAAGAGCTTGAGAAAACTGCCTCGCACCTAAAGATGGAATTTGAGATGAAGGATCTTGGGAAACTCGTTTATGCCTTCACTTGAAGTTGAAGCATTGTTCTGACGGTATTTTGGTCTACCAGTTGAACTACACCCCGAATGTGTTACCTTTAAGTCTACCTTTGATCGTCCATACGTTATATGAAAATGAGACCCTTGAAGAGGTTATGGAATCCAAAATTTCATATCTGAGTTCAACTTTGCGCTTCGTTGTACTTAGCTCATTGTATTTAGGCAAAACATCTTCTTCGCTGTTGATCTTGGTAAAGATGCAGCACCGCGCCTACACGCAACCACTGAATTGGTATTAAAGACGTACCCTGAAGGTACCACAAGGGTAAATCCCAATGCATCTCGAGCGGATCCAATCCCCCTGATCCTCATGAAGATGCTTGCCTTGTTTGTTTTGCTGACGCTGGTTATTTATTAAACCCGCACAAGGTAAAATCCCCAAATGGTTATGTCTTTACCATTAGGGATATCGCAATATCTTGGAAGTCCACGATATGACCTTAGTTGTGAAATCTTCGAATCGTTCTAAGACTCACCTCACTTCACTACGCCACAAGTGAAACATGGTGTGAGACATGGTTAGGAGTTCTTGTTGAGCATATTTGAAGTATTTGCTGTGTTTTCATCCATTGTTGAGTCTCGACGACGATCTATGAGGACTATGCCGCATGTATCCACCCGACCAAGACATGATACATCAACAAAGTCAGCGCCAAGACATATTGCGTCTACATCTACATCAGCAGAGCATTAGGAGATTGAAGTCATACAAGCCAATCCCAGACAACCTTGCCAACCTCTACATGACGTCACTGCCGAAGTCAACCTTCCAGAAGCTTATCCGAGGAATTAGTATGCCTAACTATCATAAGCAATGCTTGTAGTTCTCATTTGGAAGTTATGTCAAACTCAGGGGGAGTATCCAGAAGTATACTTACTTAATCTTAATATACTCTTTTTCCCTACGATTAGAAGCAATTTTCCCACTGGGTTTTTGCTACCTAACTAGGTTTTAACGAGGCACCCATCCTGGGTTGATCATACCCTTGAAAGCTCTTTTACTTATGTCCAAAAGACGTATAGTTTTGACTTAATGCAACTTCTCACTTTTCTCCTTAGACTATGGGTTTTTCCCCACCTTGGGTTTTACCATAGTGAGGTTTTGTGAGTTTTACTTTTTATGCATTCTTTCATTGATTTGAGACTCGCATTCCCCCATTGTGCTGACGACTTCATCAACTGTACTTACTTCATCACTGAAGACCTGATGCGCCATTTACTTGAGTATTTACACACTTAAGGAGGAGTGTTGCAATCCTATTGGAATAGGAATGTGATTGTGTAAATCCTAGTAGATATGAGAATGTATCTTATATTCCTATTAGGAGTAGATTATTTATTAAATGTTGTAATCCTAAAAGGTAAGGAATTAACCTTCCTTACTACTATAAATAAAGGTATAATGGGGTGGAATAACACACACCCACAATTACACATCTCTCTATTCTTCTTCTCTATTGCTGCACCTTTCTCTCTCTCTCTCTCTCTCTCTCTCTCTCTCTCTCTCTCTCTCTCTCTCTCTCTCTCTCTCTCTCTCTCTCTCTATGACCTCCATAATTGTTCAGTAAATTATGTCTACAACATCAATTTAATTTTACAAGGAGGGCTCACATGACATGGACCTTTTCTCACCGACAGTTTATCCTATTTTTGGGGAATAGAATTTATAGGGATATATACCAAAATGCTCTCTTAACTTAAGCACGTCCACTCAAGGCAAAGAGTTTTTGAGAGGATGAGATGAGAAAATGGACCACTTTTGGATCTTCTGGCGGCTCTTGACATATCTCTCACTTCTCATATGGTTGCTGTGGAATATATATGCAGGACGCAGCAGAAAATATATGGGGTGTGTTATCCACACATTCTATTTTACTTCTTACACATCCTTTGATAATTTATGTTCGTTGATCTTCTTTAATTCATCCGATCCGACAGCCGAAAATTAAAAAAGTGTGTGAGAAGTAAAATAGGGTGTGTGGATATCACACTCCAAAATATATATATACATATATGGAGGACCCAACATCAACATTACGTGTATAAATATGTTTTTTAGGCTTCACGTTAATCCAGGGCCCTTCCTTCTGTATTTGCATGTCCTAATTTTCCAAAGAAATGTGGGGAATGGTCCCTTTGTTTGATATTTTTTTGGTATGTTCCTTCCTTCTACAAGTTGTGCCCTGAAGGTTTTGTTTGATAATTTTTGTGTGATCGTGAAGGTTTTGTTGGTTTCGTTCACAAAGTCTGATTATTTTGATCCACCAATAACAATGATAAACAGTTGATAATGTTCTATATGATCGTTTTGTTTTGGTCTCTGTCTTTTTCTTCAATACTATTGTATCCTTATGAACATACAAACTTGCATATATAGGATGAGTTTTCTATATTTCGTTTTGCATTTTTTTTCACTAAATTTAGAATTAAAAAATAATTTGTAATTTTCAGAAAGAAAGGTGAATTATTAAATTATATACTATGGCAATCCATCTATTTTAATTTCAATTTTAAACTATTGAAAATAACGGTTTGAATAGCTCTATTAATTAATGAAATCCTTTTATCAATCAAAAGATAGTGAAAAGACAACTTAATCTTCTTTCACACACAAAAAAAAAAAAATTATGGGCAATAATGTAATTTCATAGGTTCAAATTTTATTGTTTTTTATTGAAGCCTCACCTACAAATGATATTAAAATATCTCTAATATTTAAAATTAATAAAATAAAATAAAAAAACTAAAAACAAAAACCTTCCACTCTTTCCACATTCTCTCTCTCCCTCTCTCCTTCTCATTTACTAAAAAAAATGTGTTCATACACATAAAGTGTGTAGGCAAATGCTAGTATTATTTAAAATAACTTCGTAGAAAGTAGTTAATGATTTGAATGGAATGAATCATTCCTTGCATTCAAGGAATATTGAACGAAAAAATGGATTCATAACTGCTAGGAAGGCAAATAGAAAAATAAAAACCTCAAATATCGACGCCCGCTTGTGTCTTTGGGATCGACGGCAATTCGTCTTGGTCTCTTCCCTCTTTTCACTTCTTGTTTCTAATATCTTCTAACTATTTTCATTCTAGGGCTGTCGTTCTGATAAGAAGATTTTTTTTTTCTTTTTTTTTGTGGTCGTTCTTTGATCTATCAAGAAGAACCTTTTAACGTCTATACATTACGGCTCAAATTCATATATTTGAACGTGAACTATATTAATAGAGTTGAGATAGTGATTTTGTGTTTTGCAGTTTGTGCGCATGATAAATAACTGTGAGGGAGAAACAGCTTTTGGTGGTGATTCATAACAATGCTTCTTGATCTACGTTTGGTGCGCTTCTTTTCTCCCGGTAGTTGTCTGGCTTGCAAAGGTTAATCTTCGCCGTTCCTAATTTGTTTTCTACATTGACGGGACACTATCTTGAACGACTTACGGTGCCGTGTTGTACATAGGGGTCTTGACTCTGTCAAATATGATGCAACGTGGTACAAGATTAATTAGTTTTTGAAAGAGATCTAAATAGGGGACAGGGCCTGTGTGACATCCCACATCGCCCAGGGGACTGATCCTTAAATATATATTCCCATCCCTACCTAGCACGAGGCCTTTTGGGAGCTCACTGGCTTCGGGTTCCGTAGGAACTTCGAAGTAAAGCGAGAAGAGGGCTAGAGCAATCCCATAATGGGTGACCCACTGGGAAGTTGCTCGTGAGTTCCCAAAAACAAAACCGTGAGGGAATGGTAAGCCCAAAGCGGACAATATCGTGCTACGGTGGTGGAGCGGGCCCGGGAAGTGGTCTCCCTGGGCCGGGATGCGACAAATTGGTATCAGAGCCAATCTCTGGCTGGAAATGTGCCGACGTGGACGTCGGGCCCCTAAGGGGGGTGGATTGTGACATCCCACATCGCCCAGGGGACTGATCCTTAAATATATATTCTCATCCCTACCTAGCACAAGGCCTTTTGGGAGCTCACTGACTTCGAGTTTCGTAGGAACTCCGAAGTTAAGCGAGAAGGAGGCTAGAGCAATCCCATGATGGGTGACCCACTGGGAAGTTGCTCGTGAGTTCCCAAAAATAAAACCGTGAGGGAATGGTAAGCCCAAAGCGGACAATATCGTGCTACGGTAGTGGAGTCGGGCCCAGGAAATGGTCCCGCCCGGGCCGGGATGTGACAGCCTGATTCCAAATCGCAGTGTTATAAAAAGACGACATCTGGAAAACGTGTCAACGCATTTGGTGTTTTAGCTTGGGGAGTGAGGGAGGTATGGAGGTCATTACAAAACAATTTACATGAAACGAGTTTATCGAGGTATAACGTTTGATTTAATAATACAATATTTTGTAAAAACTTTTGGTTTATTTTTGCTCACCACCATAATTATGGTGTAGCTTACCATAAACCTAATCGTTTGTCATATGTCATTTCACCTAACTCTAGCTAATTTCACATTAAATGTTATTTTTTCAAGTTTGAAAAAAAACTAATTAAAATTTTGAAAAAAACTAATCAAAGTTAAATAAAATGACATGTGGTAGTTAGGTAGATGATTATGTGTATAGTAAACATACACTAAAGTTTAAAGTGGTGAGCAAAAATGCTCCCAAAAAACTTATACATCATGTATTATAGAACAGAATGCGGCATTTGGTGGTAAACTCGTTCCGTGTAAATTATTTTCTAGACCGGAGCCTTTGAGAATCGTGGGCTTTCTTTTCTTTAATAAATGTTTAGTTAGCTTTTGAAGATCCATACAACAATACAATAGTAAAAGTACCGCTCGGCCTTTAGGTACCGTTTGGCATGCAAACGGGACGGAATGGGACAGAACAGGATGGAATGAGACGAAACGGAGATTCCATGCTATGTTTGGTGTACGCTCAGGCAGGAATGGAACGAAAGATTAAATAACAATTGTACCCATCCACTTCGACGAGTTCGACCTTACTTGAGCCATTGCCGATGAGTTCAACGTCATCCCTCACATCTTCTGCCTAATCCTCGTCGTCCCATCCCTCGAGCGACGACGTTGGCCACGTCCTTTCACCGGCTTTCCTGGTACCATTTTATTCTTCCAGTTTGTTTCCCCATAAAATTTCCTCTCTTTGGCTTTCTCAGGAACCCTTTATGCGATCTGGGTTTTTTTTCGTTTTGCTATTTTTCTGCTTTAAATATAGAAATCAAACTCAAAGAAATTGCTTTTTGTTGGGTTTTTGCCACTCAATTTCCCGAAAAATTTGAAGTGCGATCAAAGAAGCTTGATTTCCCGGAAAAACAAGAGAACTCAGTTTTTGAGTTGATTTGTTGAGGTAAATTTAGATTTTTAATGAATATTTTATGCTAATTGTGTAGAAATTGAGAGATCTCTAGAATTTTGATTAATTTTCGAAGTGAAATTAATGAAAAAGAGGAGGGGTATTGTTGTCCAAAAAGTTATAATTTTGTGGTCCATGGGCTGGAACAAGTCGTTCCAGGAGGAGGGTGGCACGAAAAATTGACTAAAATCCGTTTCATAGGATAGCGTGTCCCAGGAAAATTGGTGAACCAAATGTGGGATGAGTGCATCCCGTCCCATTGCGTTTTGTCTCATTTTACGTACCAAACGGTACCTTAATGTACATGCATGATTGATTACTTCAAGGAGGGAATTTAAAATACGGACCCAAATTCACATTTTCTTATTTTCTTAGTCCTTTACATAATAATAATAATAATAATAATAATAATAATAATAATAATAATAATAAAGTTTCAAAACTATAATACTTAATGGATGAAAACTGAAAGTGTGACCGACATATGAATTACTATTACTAAACTGTTCTTCTTGTTACTTTTTTTTTTTGAAAAACGATATTATTTACACTTAATAAGAGGGGGTGGGCTAAGCCTCACAATGGGCTAAAAATAATGTTGTTCAAATTCGTTTTTGGAAAAAATTGAACCTAAGACATCTCACTTACAAGTGAAGAGAAATACCACTAGACCATAACAATAAACTAAATCACAATAGTACTTAGCATTTAGCACTGAATTGTACTGAACAGTATGAAAAATACATAATTGAGATTGAAAAATAAAAAACTTAATAATTATAAAAATCAAATTTAACAACAAAAGCACTTGTAAAATAACATTACATAAATAATTGATACACATAAGTATGTAGAGTATTTGCTCATTTACTTGTGAAGGAAAATGAACAAAACAAATTCATAAGTTTGTAACTATATGTATTGGTTAGCTTTAGTTATGCTTAATTACTTGGTGGAGGTTTAACCTAACTGATATATCCAAACCTTAAGTTATATTTGTTTGCAACTTTGAGAAAGGAAACAACATTAGATGAATAGATAATTGATAGTTTGACTTATATATTAATCATAAAAGACTTTCATCCAATATTTCTACATATGAAACTTGTCTTCTTAAAATTAAGAGAAATAATGAACATACACACCCTTCTTAATTTTTAAGTATCAAATTGAAAAAATAAATTGCAAACAGTGAACAGAATTAAACAAACTATATAGAGAAAGTAAAGGAGTGTGATTATCATTTCTTTAAAACCAACTGCATGTGCAGATGAGTTTTCATCCAAATTATGTGTTCGTAAGCCTTAAGGTAGGAAGGTACTGGTTTTTAGCCTTGTTTTTTTTTTTCTATGACCCCTAGAACTCGATCTTGATCTCAATTTTAACCTTGAAATTCAAATCGTGTCACTTAACACCTTAGAATTCGATTTTCGCTTCACTTTACCAAAATTTAGTCAAATTCATTATATGCGCTTGAAGTTTACTTATATATATATATATTAACATGTAAGAATTATCTGACTTCAATAATAATTAAGGTTCTCCTCTTTGCCAGATACACAGTGCACAACCAAACAATAGGCTTTTGGTTCAATAATAAGCGTCTTTTTCTGTAAGAGTAGTGCCCACTATTTATATAGATAAACAATCACTATGATTCTCTCATTAGAATCCTTGTAAGAAACCAACATTGTCTCTTGGTTTTAATATAGTTGAGTAATTTAGCCACTTAGTATTACGGTCTAGTAGTATTCATCTTCACTTGTAAGTAAGAGATCTTAGGTTCAATTCTCACCAAATACGAATTTGAACCACATTATTGTTAGCTCATTGTGAGGCTAAGTCCATCCCATTTCTCTTAGTGTAGATAATATTGTTTATTCCAAAAAAGAAAAGAAAAAAAAAGAGTAATTTAGGATCAGTTAATTAGGATAAAATACACCTACATTTATGCAAACATATATAACATCACTCTTACCAAGCGTGTAAAGTGCTGCTGCAATGAAGACTTCCATATCGTTACATTCATGAAAACGCATGGTACCGTTGTCACTGTGAAACGTTTTCCTCGTTAGGGTTTTACATGTATCATTTGCCCTATTATATGTATATCACATGGGTTGTTTGACATATACATCTAACGTACATCAGCACACTGAACCCCTCACAGCACATCACATGTGCTAGAAAAAACCCGAATGTTATAGATCCATAGTCGACCAAAGTTATGGGAATTTGATCCGGTTTAAACTTAGTGTCTGGAACTTATGAATCAACATGTTTGAATCATACAAATTAAATCCAATGGTTTTTATTAATTCATTACGATGGTCTATCACATACTAACCAACATCTCTAATTTCTTTTACACACCATTCAGCAGTTAAGTCTAGATATGTTGATTCTTAAATTACAAACACTAATGTCTAGAACGGATTCAAAATTCTAAGTTAAGGAACACTGCCTGTCACGAAACTTAATTGACCCGTTCTCTTTTTTGATCATCAATCCAAGCTTTTATTTGACTTGTCGAGTAGCTAGGTCATTGAACAATGGTCGAATTTGACCATCACCTTCTTTGAAATGTTTGCATGGACCTGTAAATACATGGAGTGTAATTGAATCAATCTTGTAAAGTGAAGGTTTATTAAAATCCACATTTTTTTTAACCAATATTAAAATCCAAATTAAAGTTGGCTACTAAATCCTGGGTCATTGTTTTGTATTTATGGTGTGGATCGAGGAGGAAGCTCAAATCTTCTAAGTAATAATATTGGGATAATATTTGCATTTCCCTACGTGGGAATTTACATATCTTTCATTTACAAATACCGTATCTCGTTCGAATAATAAAAAATGTTCAATTTATTAATTTTCATTTAAAACCACTGCTACAAGAAATCATTCAAATTGGAGATCGTTTAATCATCCAAAAACATCAAATAAATAGACGGTTCATCATGAATATGTTACTTGGTACTTACACAATTAATTTGTTCTATATATTTGAATGACTAATGATCTCCAATTGAAACAATTCTTGGTAAGAATGATCTTAAAAATGAACATTAAGAATTTAAATGGCTCTGATTGTGAAATTGTAAGGTCAATATACCTTATTTGCAAGGGAGAATTAGCTCAACCCCAAGAAATAAATGCATGTATTATCCATAAAATAAAAATAAGTGGAAATTCCTTCTCTTAAAGAACTTGTGTACGTATATATATATATATATATATATATATATATATATATGTATGTATGTATATATAAGTGTGTACGTCAATAAACCAAAAACGATAAGATACGAAACCTCACCAATTTGGAAAACAAATGGAAATGCATGCTAACCTATATGTATGTATGTATATTTTTTTTTTTGGTGGTGTAACTTTGTGTCTATATATATGGAGAATGGAAGGATGGAGATCAATTTGAAAAATCTCAAATAAACTTTGTAAGTCTGGTTTTGTGTTTTAATTATTTGAACTGTTTATATTTTAGGCATTTTTTTTTATAAAAAAATTATTCAAATCCAAAATTATTAACAACTCAATTATATGGTGATCGTTTTAGTGTTTTCTTAAAACACTGTTTTTTTATTCTTTTGGCTACAACCAGATGTCTTTCTTTGCAAGATGACATTTTGAAGGAAGAATTAAAACTAGAATATAATATCAATTTTGATAAAGTACACTTGAAAGGATCAAAATCAATATACAATTGAACACCCAGTTTTTTTTTTTTTTAAATTTTAATCTTTTTCAAACAAAACCCTTTTATTTGTTTATCTTACTCGATTCATAACTTCCTATTCCAAATAAATAAAGGAACTCTAACGAAAAACTTCCGATACTGTTTACTTTAACGAAAAATCATATTTTTACAATACAAAGTCAATCCTAGTATTATTTACTTTGCTCTTTATTTTGTCTTCATCGTTAAAACTCAAAATTTTAAAACTTTTTTTCATTAGTTTTCCTAGGGCTGGAAAAAAATCCCAAAAATCCCAAACCAAACCGAAAAAATCCCGATCCCAAACCAAAAAAATCCCAAACCAAAATTCCCGAAAATTTCGGTATGTCATCCCGAACCAAACCGAAATTTTCGGTATGGGATTCGGGATTACATCTCCATTTTTTCGGTATTCCCATACCGAATAGAAATAAATATTATATATATATATATATTATTTTTTAATTATAAGAGAATTATTTTTTAATTAATGGTATTGGTAGCCACTAGTGTGATTAATCTTTGTCTCAACTAAATAACTAATGTTTGTTTGTTCAATTTGTTTGTTTCTATATTCCAGTTGTCTCAACTAATGTGATTAATCTTTGGATATTAGTTTCCTGCATACCTAGCCACTAGTGTGATTAATCTTTGGATATTAGTTTCTTGCATACCTAGCCACTAGTGTGATTAATATGTGGATATTAGTTTCCTGCATACCTAGGCAAATCAAGGAAACAAAGGAGCAAAGACCATTATGCATGCATGAACATATCAGTATACATATATTGTATATATATACACGGACAAGGTGGGTACAAGGCATGCAATTAGTTGAGCTCAAATTTTTTTCTTTTGTTTTCGAGTACACAATATAGTTGTTCTTTCAGACATGGGCGCCGCCAAAATTTTCATTTAATTACAACTATGTGGAGGAGGAATCAAAGTTGGAATGTGGGGTGAGATGGCATTAGCCCAAAAACTTTGTGCACAAATGGGTAGTGGTTAGATTGAAACTTAATTTTAGCCCAAAAACATAATATGTCAAATTTTAGCCCAAAAACATAATATGTCAAATTTTAGTCCAAAAGCCCAAAAACATTTCGGGATTCCCGATTTGTCCCGAAATCCCGAAATTATTTCGGGATTCCCGAAAATTGGGATTCCCGAAAATTTGGTTTGGGATTGGTATTGAATTTGGGATTCCCAAAAATTTCGGTTTGGGAATCGGGACAAGGGTTTCGGTATGGGATCCCATACCGAACCACCCCTAAGTTTTCCTAATAAATAATGATTCCATAAGAGATGGGGAAAAAGTGATAGGGAATTAGGATTTAGTATAAATAAGTGTAGAGGTCGGTTATCTCTACAAAGAAAAAACCAAAGGGCTGACCCGCAATCATAACACCAAAAAAACCTACCTCTAATAACACTGTTAAACTTTCTAAAATCTTAATTATTTAGAGTAATTTAATATTGCAGTCTATTGTCATTCTTGTCCACTTGTAAGTAAAATATTTTAAGTTCGTTTTTCAAATACGAATTTAAATTAAATTTATTATAACTAACTCAGTGCGAGATTTACTTTACTCTTCTACATTTGTAGACTTTATTATCGTTTCTTCAAAAATAATAATAATAATAATAATTACTTTAGAAAACAAAAACCCTTGTCCGTTTCTTTTCCTCTGACGCGTTGCCAACTCGAAGAGGCGAAAGAGTGCGACGAAAACTAGAAAGAGCTCCGACTCTGAGTCCAAAAACTCTCTCCACCCTCTCAACATCTGGCATCATTCTTCACAAGTAAAGAATAAATAGTCACCGTGTTCAACCCGATACCATTGTCCTTTTATATAGAGATCATTTTCCTCTCTCCTCCTTTTCTGTGTTGGGATAGTCAACATGCAAGTGCATCACCAACTGTAATGAACTCCATATATTCCGCATTCTTTTTTGGTAAAAATCCACCATTTTTCTGCCCAATTTCTCCTTGATTTTGAAATTTCTGAGCTCTTTCTTGGGTACCCAATTTCCAGTACACCCACTTGGGTCGGTGAGAAAACGATTCAAATCGATGAAGAACGATGAGCGAGCTCGGTTCCTTTTTGGGATTTCGCTCTCTGACAGACCCAAATGGCAACAATTCCTCCTTTGCTCTTCTGGGTTCTTCTTTGGCTACCTTGTTAATGGTGTCTGCGAGGTATTTTCTTTCACTCTGTTTTATATGTTATTATTGTAAGGGAAAAATTCGGCGCCTGTTTGGTTGCCGAGAAACTGAGCCTGGAAATAAAGGAAAATCTCATGGTCTAAAGCTATTTTTTCTGTTTGGTTAGTGGGAAAGTTTTTTGGATGACAACTTTTTTAGTCTTTGGGTATCCCCCTTTTCTGTTTGGTGTCTTAGCAACCAAGCAACGGATTAAGCTTTCTCTTCTGTGCAAGGAATTGTTTCGTTCATAGCAGACCTGCGATTTTTATTTAATAATATTCTACTGCTTTTGTATTTGTTTGGTTGCTGAGAAAATTGAGCAAACAATTATCAAATAAAAACTTTAATCCTCCGTTTGGTTTTGGGACCATTGGGTCTGATTATTCTATTAGTTTACATTTTTAGGAAATCAAAAGATCAACTTGATATAATTTTGGTCCGCGTTTTTTAATTAATGTATCCAGTTCATTGCACGTTCAGGAATGAATTAAAATTTTGAAGCCTTGTATCCCCAAAGCAATCGATTTTTTTCTTATACAAATTTTTACTTGTTTGAATTGCTAATTAAATCATATTTTTTGGCTCATTTTCAGGAATATGTGTATAACAGGCTACAATTCAGGTAAGCGAATCGAATGGATATTTATTTATTTTTTATTTTTTAAATTTTGGAAGTGTTTTTGTTTGCCAAATAGTTTTGAAAGTGCTTGATTTCGGGCTTTACGATTAGGACCTGTTTATGTTTATTTTGAATTTCTTGTTGCAGCTATGGTTGGTACTTCACATTTGTCCAAGGATTTGTGTATCTATTTCTGATATACCTGCAAGGCTTCACCACCAAGCAAATGGTGAATCCATGGAAGACTTATGTGAAGCTTTCTGCTGTGCTTATGGGGTCCCATGGACTTACCAAAGGCTCTTTGGCTTTTCTCAACTATCCGGCACAGCTCATGTTCAAATCGACAAAGGTAAAGATGTGAAAATTTATATGGAAATTTGGTTTTTCAGTTCCAGCAACTAATTTTAGCTGGATAACCATTCAATGCGGATAAAATTGAGAGTAAAAAATAGAGGTAAAAAAATTACTTGCTTGTTAAGAGGGGCAGATTTGAGATGATTCTTCTTCTTTTTGGGGAAGTGGGGCGTTGCAGAGTTAGAGCGTTTGATTTAAGTTCTTACCCAAGTAACTAAGTAAAAAGATGTCATTTTTTTAAGCTAGTTTGTACTTTGAGTAATGCAATTGTGGAATTTCCCTGTACTTGATTGCTATCAACTGGAATTGGAAGTGCCGTCTACTGTTGCTCTCGGTTTTCTGACTTTAGGTTCATGATTTTGGTATTTCAGGTTCTGCCTGTGATGGTAATGGGAGCCTTCATACCAGGTTTGAGACGAAAATACCCACCTCACGAATACGTTTCTGCACTTCTTTTGGTGGTGGGTTTGATCCTATTCACCCTAGCAGATGCACAAACATCTCCCAACTTCAGCGTGATTGGTGTTCTGATGGTATCGGGTGCTTTAATCATGGATTCCTTTTTGGGTAACTTGCAAGAAGCTATCTTTACCATGAATCCCGAAACCACACAGGTGACGTTATGCTATTAGATTCTCTTTGCATTAAACGTGAACTCGAAACTTGTTCATGAAAAATATGTGACTTTTCATATAATTTTGTGCTTTCCTTTATCCTAATCCACAGATGGAGATGCTGTTTTGCTCTACAGTGGTTGGCCTACCTTTCTTGATTCCACCAATGCTTTTGACAGGGGAATTATTCAAAGCATGGAACTCATGTTGGCAGGTAACTTGCAATCCAAAAATCCTAAGATTCCACCATGTTACATGCATCACACAAGCCTCACAATGTCTAACAAATCTTTTTGGTATTATGCAGCATCCATACGTGTATGGCGTGTTAGTCTTCGAAGCCATGGCCACATTTGTCGGCCAAGTGTCCGTCCTTTCCCTCATTGCACTTTTCGGAGCCGCCACCACAGCCATGGTACATTCTTGTCACAAGTCTATTTGTGCCTAGACATCTCAATGTGGTACCATACCTTGTTATAAATATCTTGAAATCACATTTATTTTCAAGTGGCATTTTCAAAGCAAGAGTTGTTTCTTAGGCAACATTAAATATCATATGCACGAATACGAACAAGCATATAGTACAATGTGAACCATATAAATTCCTTTGAAATATGCTGATTGAATCCCTTGTTTTTATATCAGATCACAACGGCCAGAAAGGCCGTCACATTACTGCTGTCATACATGATATTCACAAAGCCATTAACTGAAGAGCACGGGACCGGACTTCTGCTCATAGGTATGGGGATCACACTGAAACTCCTGCCGGAAAATAACCCACACCAGAGAGTTTCAACCCCGTCTTCCAAGACCAACACTTCAAAACCTGCTCCGATTGAAAACGATAGAATCCGACTAGAAAACGCCGGAGAAAAGGAAGAAAAGAGTCAATTGGTCTGAAACACCAACCTGCTTAATTGGTTCCTCATTTCTCAGCAGCTATTTAGCAAATTTTAAGGGAAGTGTTATTGGTACTCCAAAAATCTCATTCTACACTCCTCACAACTGTATTTTTCTTTCCTAATATAGAAAGTTTGGAGTGTATAATGACATTTTTGGAGTGCTAATAACAATTCTCAATTTTAATTATGCCAAATAAGAACATTAGGGATTTTTATGTTTTATTTTTTTTTTTTCTGTTTTTTTTAACCTCCAGTTTAATTCTTTGTATTGTGTCCTTTGTTTTTTAATTCTTTATATTTGTTGTCAAAGTGTTAGAAACCCCCACAGTTACCAGCTTTTCTTTTTGTGAATGTTTTGGAATATGAAGCTGAATTTCAGAGCTCGGATAAGTTACTGTTGTTTTGATTATGGCCTTTCAGATTTAGTACAGTTGATGAATTTTCATATCGTTAAAACTTAAAGTTTTCAAGTCTTTTCATTAGTTTTTCTTTAAAAAAATAGACGTTTGGCCAAGAAACTTAATACAAGGATATATACTGCAGAGTTAGGTTGTTATCGAATTGGCTATTAACAATATTCGGAGATAGGTTGTTATCGAATTGGTTATTAACATTAGGTTGTTTCGGATTGGCTATTAATGATATTCAAACATACGACATGTAAAGATTAATAAGAATGTTAGATATTTTTTAAGGAATTGTTATTGGCATTCTGAAAATCTCATTTTATACTTAACTTTTTATAATTAGAAGAAAAAAAATACACTTGCGAGGAGTTTAGAATGATATTTCTGAAGTGCTAATAACAGTTCCTATTTTTTATTTTTTAATAAAAAAAGGAACCAGCTGGTGTCTTTACCACGACGGTCAAAATACGAATCTAGAATTTATCTTTAACCACTAAATCACCATGCGGTAGTCAATTTTAGATATTTTATTTAGTGAAAGAAAACTCGTTTAGAAGTCCAATTCTGGTTTTAATGGGTTGACCCTTTGCCTCTTATGGTTATGATAATTTATTTGTACTTTCCGGTAGGCAAGGTAATGCATGAGCTCATAACTTTAAAATATAGATTAGAGTATTAAACCCCCATTCTTATACGAGAATTTTAACGAAAAACTCCTGGTACTGTTTATTTTAACGAAAAATCATATTTTTATACTAAAAAGTCAATCTTGGTACTATTCACTTTACCTTTTATTTTGTCCTTATCGTTAAAACTCAAAATTTTTAAGTTTTTTTCATTAGTTTTCCTTCGTTATAATGGTTTGATCAGAGAATATAATTACCACTTAACTAACTGCCTAGGTAGATTGAACCCATTTTGGGGCATTTCCATTTCCCAATAGATTAGGATAATCCCGTTTGCTTTGGATTGCTAAACATAATTAAGTAGGAAAATTGACAAATTAGCTAGCTGTTAGTGCTGAACACCATGTGATAACTAAACCGACAACGAAGGAAATACATAAAATTAAAAAAAAAAAATTTAATCTTGGAGTTGCGTGGGGAAGACTTTTAAAACGAATGAGAATCCTCTCTGAATTTCTTAAACCACTTTCCATTCAATAAATCATGTATTTTAATACATATTTATTTTGGTCTATTCTTTCACGTTTCCAAAGTTTTCTTTTTCATTTCTTTGTTTCTTAAAATATTCAGGTGATGTAATTTTTGAGGCAGACCAAGGCAGGCTCGATCGCCACTCATTTATACTTGCAACCAAGTGAGAGACGTGGCAAGTTGGCAACGGGTTGAACCACTTGCATGCATGCAGAGTGGCAACTCACACCCCCTCTCTTTTTTTTACTCCCTTTATCTTTGTTTACCCTTGATTGAGGTATTTAACGTCCCAGCTGAGCTGATGTATGAAAAACACTTGAATTTATAGATAGTAAAACGGTAGAAAATTATGGATGCAAATTTTCGCCTTCTTAATCTTGGACAAAATTGTGCATACAAAACAATTTACACCTTAGGTTAAGACCAAGAACCTCACGTCTCCACGATGAATGGGGGGGGGGGGGGGGGGGGGCGGGGGGCTTTGGTTGAAAAAACCTCCAATGTCAAAGTTAGAATTTAGAGAGAAAAAATGTTTGGAGAGTTTTTGGAGTTTTACAAGAATGTGGACTTAGCTTTTTAGAGAAAATAGGGTCATATATATAGGGAATGGAGGTGGCCGGCCCTTAGAGGTTTTTTGTGTGAAAATGGGTGATTTAATTGGTGATTAATGGATTAATTAGGAATTAATCCATTAATTAGCCAATTAATCTCCATTTGTATGGAATAATTTGTAGGTTATGAAGTAATTACCTAAGATGAGGATGGATGAGATAATTTGAAATTTGTTACCTATTTTGGACACTCTTGGCTAGATTAAAGAATGATTGTCCACTGCTCGTGCGTAGGACAACTAGTGTGTCTCAGGGGTAGCTTTGCCCTTTTTACCAAAAATCCACGTGTCGCCTTATGATTATTTTTGGCTCCATAAATGTCCCTACACCTGCTGGGCTGCTCGTAGGAAAGGGCAACAAGTGTAGAGATCTTCTTGCTCTAGGAAACTTAGGATCGCTTCCTGTTTTGATGTAGATTCCCTCTTTAATATGAAATTAGATCCTTGTAGGAAAGGGAAATAAATTTCTCTCAAAGCTTATTTAAGTCCACCTTAAGTGGGTTATTAAATCAACTTTGGAGAGTGATTTATTCTACCCTACAAGAGAGAGAGAGAGAGAGCTTAGAGGATATTTGTTCCCTCTTCTAGCAATCTTCTACATCTTGCCCGTGCAAATGACCGTCTTTCTTTGCTTTCTTCGTCTTCTCCGTCCCTCACCAATGTAATAAAAACTTAATTTCTTCTTGTCTTCTTCTTGGGTGGTGCTGCCACGGCGCAGTCGTTGGGGTGGTGCGGCATGTCGGCTAGCAGGGGCCAGGAGTTGGTTTGGCATAGGCCAATGAGGTGATGTGGTAGGGGCCATTGCTTGAGCAGCTCAGCTTGATTAAAGCCAAGGATTGGTTCAGCATGGGCCGAGGAAGTGGCATGGAATAGGCAATTGTTTGGGCTACCACGTCTGGGCTGCCTGCTGAAAATGAGGAAACCACTTGAGTTTGATTTTTCAAAATTTGTTGCTTAGTTCTTCAAGCATTCGATTTTTTAAGCTATGTGGCCTTCTCGCACTGGAGAGCTTACCCAAATGGGTGTCGGGGATTTAGTTTACCCTCTCACACTAGAGAGCAATTAGTTTACCCTCTCGCACTGGAGAGCAATTAGGTTACCCTCTTGCACTGGAGAGCAGACCCTTTTGGGGTGTCGGGGAATTGGTTTACCCTCTCGCACTGGAGAGTAATTAGTTTATCCTCTCGCACTGGAGAGCAGACCATTTTTGGTGTCGGAGAATTAGTTTACCCTCTCGCAGTGAAGAACAAGTGGTTTATCCTCTCGCATTGGAGAACAAACCCATATGGGTGTCAGGGAATTGGTTTACCCTATCGCACTAGAAAGCAATTAGTTTATCCTCTAGCACTGGAGAGCATGGAAATCATTGTTGTGAGTGCACCTGAGGAAACATGGACTGCTGAGACAACCAAAATAATCCTTAGCCTACCCCCGGTTCTTGGTAATTGGGCTGATGTGTCCTTTTGGTACTCGTCTGCCCCCAGCACGCCATTAGGCTAAGCTGCTGCATTTGTCAGAGCAGAGGTTGTCTTTATATCCGACAATCTATGTGAGGTAATCCCGTCTGCTCGATCTCGTCATTGAAATATGACTCGCTTATGTTGGTCATGTCTCATCGGAGCGCCTTATCAATAGCTTCCTTGCGATGGAAATTGCGCAATCACTTGGTTATGAGCCTTTCTACTTCTTCCTAAATTTGCCTTTGTTAATGGTGGCAGAGCTCTCGGCTGGCCCGGTCTTGACCTGTTGGTTTAGGCCGTTCTTCCATGTGCTCGACTCGTCTACACCGTGGCAGGGTGTATGTGGTCCATTCCTGGCAAACGAGGGAATTCTTCACAGGTTACCGGTTGAACTTGAGCCGCATTGAGTAACTGCTTCTCTCTATCTGTCGCGCTGCCTGCTCCGATGTGATGTGGAGGATACTCCTTGCGAGCCTAGCCGTGAATAAATGCTTTGCCTGGAAGGCTGCTCATGTTGATTATCGGAGTATAGCCTCAACCGTGAATGTATACTTGTCCTCGGGCCTAGTCGAGAGTGCACGCTCCTCTGCGCGCTAAGACGAGAGTATATGCTATCTCGGGGCTTAATTGGGAATGTACACTGCCCGAACGCTCGGCTCGTGGCTGCTTGCCGAGACGCTACTGGAAAGGTTCGTCTGTTGTGCAAGGGTACTCGTCAACTCTATGACTTGTCGAGACAAGTGTTGTTCGCCAGTTGGATTAGAAGAGCTTGGAATGAATGTGCCTCCTTGAGCAGTGGAAGTGTGGTAAGCTCCCGGCGCGAGATTTGAATTGACAAATGTCAAATTCGCGGAGAAACTTGGTGAAAATGCCCCCAAATTGATGGTTGGTTCAGATGGTTGAGATAGTCTTGGGCCGATTTGGGCTGCTTGGAATGCCACGGGAGCAGGCTGGGCCACGAGAGTAGGTTGCTCAGTGCGTGATGTACGTGAGTGCGAGGCTTGGGTTCGGCTTGGCAATGGATTGGGCTTGCGTTGGGCTTGGAGTGACATGGCTTGGGTTGTGGTAGTGGTGACATGGACCTCGCCACGAGTGGTGGCCGTGGTGGCCACCACAGTGATTGCCATGGTAGAGCCCTGTAGCGGTGGTGCTGCTCCACCTATGATCACATTTAGCCTCGTGGATCGCCGCGGTCCCATTTCTTGAATATTGGAATTTTCACTTGCGAAATTTTCTAAATTTCTAGCCATTGTATTTCTCTTTTACGTTTTATCAAAAAATCTTTGCAAATAAAAAATTCTAATAATAAGAACGTAGGAAAAATATACAAATGGACAAGAAAAAATAGAGAAAAACCTTTTATGCGAGAGTCTACTACGAGTGTGGGACTCAACTCTCAATGAAATCACCAATTTGTGGATGCAAATTTCCGCCTTCTTGATCTTAGACAAAATTGCACCTACAAAACAAGTAACACCTTAGGTTAACGCCAAGAGCCTCACGCGCCCACGATGAATGGGTGGGCTTTGGCTGAAGAACCTCCAATGCCAAGGTTAGAATTTAGAAATAAAAAGTGTTTAGAGAGTTTTTGGAGTTTTACAAGAGTGTGGACTTAGCTTTTTAGAGAAAATAGGGTCATATATATAGGGAATGGAGGTGGCCGGCCCTTAGAGGTTTTTTGGGTGAAAATGGGTGATTTAATTGGTAATTAATGGATTAATTAGGAATTAATCCATTAATTAGCCAATTAATCTCCATTTATATGGAATAATTTGTAGGTTATGAAGTAATTACCTAAGATGAGGATGGATGAGATAATTTGGAATTTGTTACCTATTTTGGACACTCTTGGCTTGATTATAGAATGATTGTCGACTACTCGCGTGTAGGACAACCGTTGTGTCTCAGGGGTAACTTTGTCCTTTTTACCAAAAATCCACGTCACCTTGTGATTATTTTTGGCTCCACAAAAATGGCCCCCAACAATGGCAGATGCAGATCATAGCAGGCTAATCGGAGCAGACGATAATGTTATCAGTGGAAGTGATGGTGGTAAGAAGAAAAGTGGTAGTACTAGTGAGAGACCAAAAGAGCCATGGAAAGGAGAGTAGCTAGTGGCGTAGCCATGATTTTTAAATAATGGAGTCATAATATTGACCAAAAAAGCTTGATTCAACTATTTCGTCGAACACCTACTAGGCATTTGTCAATTTTTGCTAACATATGCCGAAAGTTTATACAAACATATGTCGACAACTACTATTATTTGTACAGGCCTGTCGAGGGTGGATACAAGATGTTGTGGAGTAATGTTGAAAACCGTCAAGACTTGTCAACTAAGATATTTCATTGAGCACATGGTGCTCATAATAGAGTCACAAACAAAAAGAGATAAAAGGGAGGCAAATATGATAGAAGAAAATAAAAAAAGTACGAAAAGAAGGTTGTAGTTTAGTTTGTCTTAGTTGTTTAGAGGGGTTGTGGATGCAAAGTTCTGCCTTCTCCTTCTTGGCCAAAATTGCACCTACAAAACAAATCACACATTTGGTCAAGGCCAAAAAGCCTCACGTGCCCATGATGATTTGTTTGGGGGGGGGGGGGGGGGGGCGCTTTGGCTGAAGAACCTCTGATGCCAAAGTTAGAATTTTGAGGAAAAAATGTTTGGAGAATTTTGTAGAGTTTTTGCAAGAGACTTAGAAATAGTTTTTTGAGAGAATGGAGAGCTATTTATAGGGATATGGTCGGCCCTATTAGGAGAATAGGGACTGGCCATTTGTTGTATTTTTTGGATGTAATTTGTAGTTAATTAGCCATTAATAGATTAATTAGGTAATAAATCCATTAGTTGACTAATTAACATAATTTAAAAGAAATGTTTTGGGGGTTATGGAATAATTACCTTGTGGAGAATATAGGATGGGGGTGGATGAAATAGTTTTGAATTTGTTAGCTATTTTGGGCACTTTTGACTTGGTTAAGGGATGATAGCCTGATGCTCGCACGTAGGAATCTCGATATGCCTCAAAGGTATTTTTGTCCTCTTCTATCCAAAAATCCATGTGTCACCTTGTAATTATTTTTGGCTCCACAAATACCCCCACACATGTTGGGCTACTCGCAGAAAATGGCAACAGGTGTAGAGATTTTCTTGCTTTAGGAAACTTTGGACTGCTTCCTATTTTGATGTAGATTCCCTTTTTAATAGGAAATTAGATCCTTCTAGGAAAGGGAAATAAATTTCTCTCAAAACCTATTTAAGTCCACCTTAAGTGGGTTATTAAATCAACTTTGAAGAGCAATTTATTCTATCCTACAAAAGAGAGAGAGCTTAGAGGATATTTGTTCCCCCTCATCTAGCAATCTTCTACATCTTGCCCATGCAAAGGACCGTCTTTTGTTGCTTTTTTCGTTTTCTCTGTGCCGCACTGATGTAAGAAAATTTTCATTTTTCTTGTCTTCTTCGTGGATAATGTTGTCGCAAAGTAGCCGTTAGAGTGGTGTGACACATCGACTGGCAAGGGCCAGGAGTCGACTTGGCATGGGCCAAGGAGGTGGTTTAGCAGTGACCATTGCTTGTGCTGCTCAGCTTATTGAAGCCAAGGATTGGCTCGGCATAGGCCAAGGAAATGGTGTGGCATGGGCAACAGTTTGAGCTGCCACGTCTAGGCTACTTGCCAAAAATGAAGAAACTAATTGAGTTTGACTTCTCAGCTGCCGTAGATAGATCAATCAAGGATGAAGCTGCCAAGATTGGAGTTGTTGAAGATAAAGTGTCGGATGAGCGAACTGTTAAGTGTCAAAATGGTTGCTGCCTCCTAACTATTTGTTGCCTAGTTGATCTTCAAGCATTCGATCTTTTGAGCTATGTGGCCTTCTCACACTGGAGAGCTTACCCGGATGGGTGTCATGGATTTAATTTACCCTCTCGCACTGGAAAGTAATTAGTTTACCCTCTCGCACTGGAGAGCAATTAGTTTACCCTCTCGCAGTGGAGAGCAAACCCATATGGGTGTCGAGGAATTAGTTTACCCTATCGCGCTAGAGAGCAATTAGTTTATACTCTCGCATTAGAGAGCAGACCCATATGGGTGTCGGGGAATTGGTTTACCCTCTCGCACTGAAGAGCAATTAGTTTATCCTCTTGCACTGGAAAGCAGACATTTTTGGGTGTCGAGGAATTGGTTTACCCTCTCGCACTGGAGAGTATGGAAATCAATGTCGTGAGTGCAACTGAGGAAAGCTAGACTGCTAGGACAATCAAAATAATCCTTAGCCTGCCCCCGGTTCTTGGTAGTTGGGCTAGTGTGTCCTTCTAGTACTCGTCTGCCCCGGGTATGCCATTAGGTTGAGCTGCTACATTTGTCAGAACAGAAGTAGTCTTTATATCCAGCAATCTATACGGAGTAGTCCCATCTGCTAGATCTTGTCATTGAAAGATGACTCACTTATGTAGGTCATATCTTATCGTACTCGCTCGGTCAGGAGCCTTTTTACTTCTTCTTGAATTTGCCTTTATAGGGTGTGGCAAAGCTCTCGGCTGCCCCCGGTAATGACTTATTGGTCTAGGTTGCTCTTCCATATGTTTAGATTGTCTATACCGCGACTGCGGTGGGTGTGCTATGTTCCTAGCAGGCGAGCGGGTAACTCGTAGGTTGCTGGTTAAACTTAAATCGGATTAAGTGACTGGTTCTCTCTGTCTTCTGTGCTGCGATGTGAGGTGGGAGATGCTCCTTGCGGGCCTTGCCGCGAATGAACACTTAGCATAGAATGTTACTCATGTTGATTATTGGAGTGTGGCCCCAACCATAAGTGTATGTTTGTCCGTGGGCCTAACTGAGAGTGCACGCTCCTCCACACGCTAAGCCGGGAATATATGCTATCTTAGGGGTCCAATCGGGAGTGTACTATGTTAGAACGCTCGGTTCGTGACTAGTCAAGTGGCTGCTTGCTAGGAAGCTAGTGGAAAGGTTCATCTGCCCTTGTCCTTTTTTGGGACACCTCGTCTGGGGCACGTTGGATCTCGATGCATTGCAAGAGTTAATTCACCAAGGTTGTCTGTTGTGCAAGGGTGCTTGTCACCAAGGTTATCTGTTGTGCAAGGGCGCTCGTCGACTCTATGACTTGTCGAGACAAGTGTTGTTCGCCATTTGGATTGGAAGAGCTTGGAAGAAATATGCCTCCTTGAGCAGTGGAAATGTAGTAGGCTCCGAGCACAAGATTTGAATTGAGAAATGTCAAATCCGCAGAGAAACGTGGTGAAAATGCCCCCGGCTCAATGGTTAGTCTAAATGGTTGAGATAGTCTTGGGCTGCTTAGAATGCCGCAGGAGCAAGTTGGGCCACGAGAGTGGGTTGCTAGGCGAAAACAAGCGAGGCCACGGAAGCAGGCTGGGCCACCAGAGGGAGCTGCTCGGCGGAAGTAGGCTGGGCCACGAGAGTGGGCTGCTTGGTAGGAGCAGGCTAGGCCACGGGAGTAGGCTGCTCAGCGTATGATGCATACAGGTACGAAGCTTGGGCTCAACTTGGCAACGTGTTAAGCGTGGAGTGACATGGCTTGGGCCGTGGCTTTAGTGATGTGAGCCACCTTGGATGGCACGGCTCGGGGCCTCAGATCGTGGTGGTGACACTATAGACCTCACCGCGGGTGCCTACCGTGGTAGCCACCATGGTGGTTCTCGTGGTGGAAACTCGTGGTGGTGGAGCCGCTCCACCTATTGTCACATTTAGCCTCGTGGATCGCCGTGGTCTCATCTCTTGAGTGTTGAAATTTTCATTTGTTGAATTTTCTAAATTTCTAACCATTGTACTTCTATTTTACGTTTTATCAAAGAATTTTTGCAAATAAAAATTTCTAATAATAAGAACGTACGAGTAATCTACAAATGGACAAGAAAATAGAAAACCTTGGATGCAAGAGTCTTCTACGAGTGTGTGACTAACTCTCAATGAAAGCACCAATTTGTGGATGCAAATTTCCGCCTTCTCCTTCTTAGACAAATTTGTACCTACAAAACAAATCACACATTTGGTCAAAGCCAAATTTGGGGGGGGAGAACTTTGGCCGAAGAACCTCCAAGGCCAAAGTTAGAATTTTGAGGGAAGAATGTTTTGGGGGTTATGGAATAATTACCTTGTGGAGAATATGGGATGAGGGTGGATGAAATAGTTTTGAATTTGTTACCTATTTTGGGCACTTTTGACTTGGTTGAGGGATGATTGTCCGCTGCTCACGCATAGGAATCCCGTTATGCCTCAAGGGTATTTTGTCCTCTTCTATCCAAAAATCCACGTATCGCCTTGTGATTATTTTTGGCTCCACATGGGTCAAATACAATGCACAAACAAATATGTATGAGGTTTTTGAAGTTGTTAAGGTCAAGGACAACCAATGAACCCATGTTGGCTCTGCCATTGAGAATTGCATTTAGGTCTTGATGCCATCATTACCTCATTCTCACTTATTTCTTCCATGAAAAAAATTGTAGAAATGATCCCTGAACTTTAACTCAATTGGAGCACTGATCCCTCAACTAAAAATTCACAACCATTGATCCCTTAACTCATCAAAATGCGCAGTTATGGTCCTTTTCGTCAACTCCATCAAAATTCCGTCAAAATAAGTCATATTGGAAGGACCATTGCCACAATTGGATTAAAGTTAAGCGACCATTTCTCCAATTGACTGTTAAAGTTGAAGGACCATTTCTTCAATTAGGTTAAAGTTGAGGGACCATTAGCACAATTTTTCTCATTTGGTTTTCCATATTTGCCCATTGATTCAGCCTCATGTGTGTGGCATGTGACTCATTTTAACAGAAGTTTTAACGAAGTTGACAAAAAGAGTCATTGCTCCACGCTTTGATGAGTTAAAGAACCAATACTCATTGATTTTTAGTTGAGAGACCATTACTTTAATCGAGTCCAAGTTAAAAAGACTATTGATATCGTTTCCTCTTCTTCCATCTTTGCTAGTCGTATTTCATCCGGTAATCTAATTACTATCTCAATATTATTACTATCTTCTTTGTTTCCATTTCTTCAAGATAATAGTTTGCTTAAAGAAATGGGTAAATCACAGTTTACTACCCTCAAGTTTCGTGGTTTTCAGCATTTAGTACATGAAGTTTTTTTCATCCCAGAGTCATACCTAAAGTGTTAATTTTAGGACAGTCTCGTACATCTGTTAGTTTGGCTGTTAAGTCTTCTATTAACTGATGACGTGGCACCCATGTGGACAATGACTGAGCGCCACGTGTCATTTAAAAAACAAAAAAACCAGAACCCCCTTTCTTCTTCCTCGACACCTTTCCATCCCCTTCACCTCTTCCACTCGACACCCATTTCAAGCAAAAACAATGGGCCCAGATTCACAATCTCCTTCTCCTTCCCTTCCTCAGGTACCCTCTGAGATTTCTCTCTCCAATCTCATTGTACCTTTACACCCAAAAGAAAAGAAAGAAAAAAAAAATATATATATATCTTTAGAAAATCTAACAAAAATGGCGCTCACAAGCAGCAACGCTCTGATTCCCACCAATTCCGGCTTTGTTCAAGGTCAATCTATCCTACCCTCTTTCATAACTCACCAACCCTCTCTGCCCATCAAGTCCGTCCAGCCAATCGTCATCGTCCACACCGCCGAGCCATTGTTTTTGCTTGAAATTTCAGTAATTTGTGTGTATTTGTGGGAATTGAAATGGATTGTGAAATTAGGTATGGATGTTTACATAGGTGGGAAGAATGGAGGTTCAATTTGCAAAACCCAAATCGAATTCTTTTGGGGTTTTGGGGGAAGGGAATGGGCTGGGTTTTTGGGGAAGGAGAAAATGCTTGGTGGTAGGGGTGGGTATTAGGGAAGGGGAAAGGTGTCGGTGGGTGAGGGGTGGAGGGGATGGAGGGGTGTTGGGTGGGGAAGAAGAAATGGGGTTCTGGTTTTTTTTTTTTTTTTTTTTTATTTTTTTAAAGACATGTGGTGCCTAGTCATTGTCTACATGGGCGCCAAGTCATCAGTTAATGAGAGACTTAATAGCCAGACAAACGGATGTATGAGACTGTCCCAAAATTAACACTTTAGGTATGACTTTGGGACGAAAAAAACTTCATGTACTAAATGTTTAAAACCATAAAACTTGAGAGTAGTAAACTGAGATTTGCCCTAAAGAAAATGTGTAGAATGCTTGGTATGTGGTAGACCTGGCATTCGTGTCGTGTTTCTCGTGTTCGTGTCGTTTTCGTGTCATACCCGATAGCTTAACGGGTCGTGTCGTGTAATACTCGTTAAAGTAAACGGGTAATATGACCCGACCCGAAATCAACCCGTTAATATTTTCAGGTAATATGACCCGACCCGTTACCCGTTAAGAAAAATATATTTTAAATCAATAAAAATGAAAATGAAAAACATAATTTGACCCAAAAAAATGTAAAACATAATACTAAATCAGTATATGCATACTAAATTTCGGAGTTGACCCCTTAATGAAAGTTGTAAAGCTTTTTATTACGAGTGATTACATTTTTCACACTTCTACAATAATTATTATTAATTTTATTAATTTTTCACTAAAATAAATAACATTGTTCATGAGATTTGGAGGGTTTTAAAAATCTAAACGACCATGTAACCTTGCCAATGGAACTCAAAGCTTACATGTTATTCCTTTTACAAAATCCTCAATTTTCATAGATCATCATGACATAAGATTTTGTGGTATATATCCACTTCTGTAAATATTTTAAATTGACGATCAAATTAGTTCATTGTATTCATATAGGATCAAGGAGTGTAGCTGTAAAAAATCATCAAAATCAGAGTTAAAATAACCGTTAAATCGTGATTTTTCGTTTATAACCGTCGAAACATTTTGTCTCGTTACTTGATCTCTGAATGTTTGTTTTTTGCAATTTCTGGCGTATGCGATCTCGAAGCATATATAAACACGTTTGATGGTTGGATCATTGAAATTAGTTTCATATGATGCGTATCCCATCAAAACGATACATTAACTAACACTTAGAGTTTATTTATATTTTCATTAAGTATAACATAAGATTTTGTGGTATCCACTAATGTAAATATTTTAAATTGAAGATTGAATTCATTCATTGTATTCATGTAGGGTCAAGGAGTGTAGCTATAAAAAATCATCAAAATCGGAGTTAAAATAACCGTTACATCATGATTTTTCATTTATAACCGTCGAAAAGTTTTGTCTCATTACTTGATCTCTGAATGTTTGTTTTTTGCAATTTTTGGCGTATGCGATCTCGAAGCATATATAAATAAGTTTGACGGTTGGATCGTTGAAATTAGTTTTGTAGGATGCGTATCCCATCAAAACGATAAATTCACTAACATTTAAGAGTTTATTTATACTTTCATCAAGTATAACATAAGATTTTGTGGTATCCACTAGTGTAAATATTTCAAATTGAAGATTGAATTCATTCATTGTATTCATATAGGGTCAAGAAGTGTAGCTGTAAAAAATCATCAAAATCGAAGTTAAAATAACCGTTAAATCATGATTTTTCGTTTACAACCGTTGAAAAGTTTTGTCTCTTTACTTGATCTCTGAATGTTTGTTTTTTGTAATTTTTGGCGTATGCGATCTCGAAGCATATATAAACAAGTTTGATGGTTGGATCGTTGAAATTAGTTTCGTAGGATGCATATCCCATCAAAATAATAGATTCACTAACACTTGAGAGTTTATTTATACTTTCATAGAGTATAACATAAGATTTTGTGGTATCCACTAGTGTAAATATTTCAAATTGAAGATCGAATTCATTCATTGTATTCATATAGGGTCAAGAAGTGTAGCTGTAAAAAATCATCAAAATCGAAGTTAAAATAACCGTTAAATCGTGATTTTTCGTTTATAACCGTTGAAAAGTTTTGTCTATTTACTTGATCTCTGAATGTTTGTTTTTTGCAATTTTTGGCGTATGCGATCTCGAAGCATATATAAACAAGTTTGATGGTTGGATCGTTGAAATTAGTTTCGTAGGATGCGTATCCCATCAAAACAATAGATTCACTAACACTTAAGAGTTTATTTATACTTTCATCAAGTATAACATAAGATTTTGTGGTATCCACTAGTGTAAATATTTTAAATTGAAGATCGAATTCATTCATTGTATTCATATAGGGTCAAGGAGTGTAGCTATAAAAAAATCATCAAAATCAGAGTTAAAATAACCGTTAAATCGTGATTTTTCATTTATAACCGTCGAAAAGTTTTGTCTCATTACTTGATCTTTGAATGTTTGTTTTTTTCAATTTTTGGTGTATGCGATCTTGAAGCATATATAAACAAGTTTGACGGTTGGATCGTTGACATTAGTTTCGTAGGAAGCGTATCCCATCAAAACGATAGATTCACTAACACTTGAGAGTTTATTTATATTTTCATCAAGTATAACATAAGATTTTGTGGTATCCACTAGTGTAAATATTTTAAATTGAAGATCGAATTCATTCATTGTATTCATATAGGGTCAAGGAGTGTAGCTGTAAAAAATCATCAAAATTAGAGTTAAAATAACCGTTAAATCATGATTTTTCGTTTATAACCGTTGAAAAGTTTTGTCTCGTTACTTGATCTCTAAATGTTTGTTTTTTGCAATTTTTGGCGTATGCGATCTCGAAGCATATATAAACAAGTTTGACGGTTAGATCGTTGAAATTAGTTTCGTAGAATGCGTATCCCATCAAAACAATAGATTCACTAACACTAAAGAGTTTATTTATACTTTCATTAAGTATAGCATAAGATTTTGTGGTGTCCACTAGTATAAATATTTTAAATTGAAGATCAAATTCATTCATTGTATTCATACAGGGTCAAGGAGTGTAGCTGTAAAAAATCATCAAAATCGGAGTTAAAATAACCGTTAAATCGTGATTTTTCGTTTATAACCGTCAAAATTTTTTGTCTCGTTACTTGATCTCTGAATGTTTGTTTTTTGCAATTTTTGGTGTATGCGATATCGAAGCATATATAAACAAGTTTGACGGTTGGATCGTTGAAATTGGTTTTGTAAGATGCGTATCCCATCAAAATGATAAATTCACTAACACTTGAGAGTTTATTTATACTTTTATCAAGTATAACATAAGATTTTGTGGTATCCACCAATGTAAATATTTTAAATTGAAGATCGAATTCATTCATTATATTCATATAGGGTCAAAGAGTATAGCTGTAAAAAATCATCAAAATCAGAGTTAAAACAACCGTTAAATCGTGATTTTTCGTTTATAACCGTTGAAAAGTTTTGTCTCGTTTCTTGATCTCTGAATATTTTTTTTTTGCAAATTTTGGCGTATGCGATCTCGAAGCATATATAAACAAGTTTGACGGTTGGATCATTGAAATTTGTTTCATAGGATGCGTATCCCATCAAAACGATACATTAACTAACACTTAGAGTTTCTTTGGGTTAAATATTAGGCGGGAAATGGATGGATATAGGCTGCAAAATTTCCCAAACATTAGGCGGGAAATAGATGAAACTCTTGAAATATTAGGCGGGAAATTAATTATTATAATTTTTTTATGTGTTTGGTATTTTTATATTACTTGATATTTTTATTTTTAATGTGTTTTATGATTTTTAATCTCAATCTTTTCCTATAATATACTATAAAAATAAATAAATAAATAAAACTTAAAATTTAAAGTTTATATAGAATAATAATTAATAAACAATATATACATATTCATTATATCTATTGCATTTTATAGTAAGTTTTTTTTAGTAGTTTAAAAAATTAAAATCATCAAAATATCATTTTTCTTATCGTGTCGAAACAGGTTACCTGCGTGTCACTCTCGTGTAAACTTGTTAAGGACCCGTTATTAACGGGTTATTATCGTGTGACCCGATAATGACCCGATTAGTTATCGTGTTGACCCGAAACCCGTTATTTTCGTGTCGTTTACGTGTCGTGTTAACGGGTCGTGTAAGAAATTGCCAGGTCTAGTATGTGGTGTATTTTATGAGCTCAAGAATTTGCTGTATATGTGCATTGGGATTGTTGTTCGATGAATTGACATTGGATTTGATAAGTTGAATCGTGAAAAAGTAATCTCATCACGTGTTTCATGAGTTATGACTTGAAGGAGATTGATAAGAGTGTGATGATAGAGATACGTACATAAATGTGTATACAATTGGTTGTAGCAAAAACTTGGTGTGAATTTGGATTAACAAAAGGTACATATTCAATTCTACTAACCCACATAGATTAAATTATAAGGGAGTGGAGACATCATTGGTTCCTACAAGCAGAAAGAGTACCATTAGACCTTACAACATACGATGTGGGTACCAAGCACATCCCAACAACTACCCAAGCGTGTAGATGACTGTTGGTAGCATTTTGTGAAAATTTATTCGAAAGTATTAACCATAGGGGTTGCACCAAAATTGCCATAGATTGGTATTTCTCTGAGTCTTACAGAGATTGTTAACCAAAAGAAGTTGGGAAGGAAAACTTTGGTGGCACCCTATTGTACGAGGGAAACAAATAACGACTAGCATGCACGAGAAAAAATAATTAAAAGCACTAGCCGGTTTGGGATTGCCGCTTCAGAAAGCACTTCTAGCTATGTGCAGAAGTGCTTTTATTATTGACATTCATTGTCGAAATTCACTTCCTAAAGTTGGCAAAGGCTTGCATGATTTTACATAAACAGTCAGTTCCCTTCGCTGAGGGCTGATTGCAGGGCGCGTTCTGCTTCCTTGAGGAATAGTCGAGTGAGTTGCTTCTGCACACGTCTATAGACTATACTAGACCAGTCATTTCGACTCACTGACTTGTGTCGTGCAACTCCGTTCGTCTGTCCACTGCAGCTAGAAAAAGAAACGAGGAAATTCAAGATTAACACAAACACATTGAGTTTCTCTACCGACATTTTTGTTGTTGGAAAGGAGACAATGGATGATAAGAGACGAACTGCACAGACGGAAATACTAGGAAATTTATTGTAGGCAAAACGCATAGGAAGGTGACTAATATGTGTGTTTTGGCGAAGATGGTACCTTAAATTGTTCTCACTCTGCTGGGTCGCACTTTCAGTAATATGTTCGTTTTCAAGCAAACTGGTGTCGCAGTCCTCTGTACCAGAAGACTCTTGAAGATCCGTCATCCTTGCGTGTAGGAAATCCGATTAGGAATACAACTCTTCTGAAAGTTGCATGTATATGTAGGCATGCTCATTGACAAGTTAGTCATAATACATTGCTAAATACATTCAATGATGGTTCCTACTAGTTACTTCATGTTAAGAAGATCAACAAGTATTTGCAAAGCTCCGGAATCACCACAAGCTTCCCATACCGCTGCTTGAACTTCAGAATCAGATGGTTGCTGCCCCTCTCTTGATTGTACAAGCTTGAAGATAAAATAGTTTAATTAGGGTTTTAATCAGGGAAGCAAATTATTCATAACAGAGGTCTAGGCGCTCTTCCTTAATTTTCAAATGCCTAGGGATTCATTGGGGCAGTGACTAGCCGCGTAGCGCTATGGTGGGGCGCTAATGCTTTACCATAAACTTAATTTTTCTTATGTAAAGAAGGTATATTCTCAGCTAGCAAAAACTGAAATGGCGAGGTTTTGTCGGAGAAAAATGCATAGCTGCAAAGCTGTTACCTCTTCCAGCAGCGATGAAACCTGAAGTAGCTCATCCTCCTTCATGGCTATAGTCCTCAAGGCTGTCAAAAAGGCTTCAGGGAAAACCAACCTGCTCGAGTACGATGGCATCTTGCACTGGCCACTCCAACTATAGCTGCAAACATGGTCGAGTTTGCACTTCTCACCTCCTTCAGTATTTGAGTTGCCTACTGGGAAAAAGCCATGATCCAGTAAACTTCTAGGTAACAGACACCTCGTTTCACCTTTCTGCGAACAACCAGGTTTATGAATAACAACAACAAAGCCTTATCCCACTAAGTGGCGTGAGCTATATGAATCCTAAAACGCCATTGCGCTCGGTTTTGTGCCATGACTTCCGTTAGATCCAGGTTTATGAATAATGAAACAAAATTTGGGGAAACAAACAAAAAAATTAAGAAATATTTTTGTTTATGCCCTTAAAATTCCAATTGCATTACTTATTTTATTTCTGAATGAAATTCAGAAACAGACAATAGCGGACCTGTGCTTCGAGAAGCTGTGCTTTCAAGTCTGCAAAGGGAACGTTTTGAATGGCCTCCACTGGATAATGGACCTTAATAGATCAAATAGAGTCAAGTTTAAGTTTCTTTGGATTAAACCAAAAATAATATAACCATTGTGAATGAGTAATTTTAATTAAGAAACAAATGAGCATTCAAGACAAGTCCACAAGACATTCCAATCTAGAGGCATTACCATGAGATAGTCAGCTGGATTATCATCAAGGACAAAACCATAAAGATAAAGCAGTTCCTGCACAAACACAGAGAATGACTCAAGACTCAGAAAGTTGATCGAGCTTTTCAATTGATAAATCGATTAGAAAAACAAGATATGGGATAGCAAAGACGAGTAGTTTCTTTTTCCTCATTTAAAAAGGGGGGACAACTGGTGGCAAGTCACGGTTATTCACCCCTTCCAGGCTAGGAAAGGGTATGGGGAATTTCACCCTGCCCGTGGCCACAGTCAAGCAGAGTAATCAACTCGAAGCAACGAACCTGGGACCTCCCACATTTTTTTGGTTTATTAGGGAGTCGCAGTCCGCACCCTTACCACTGGGCCACTTGTTGTGGTTAAGACAAAGTAGCTTTTTCAATTTACACTTGAGAAAGAAATTTTCTGAACAAAAAACTACGATGGCAAGTCAAAACAAAGTTAAATCTGTTGGACTAGTAAACCTAAGTAAGAATGTATGCTCAATGCATGAAAATGTTGACATGCAATGCAATAAGTAGCACATGAAATGAAACATGATTCCAGATTATAAGTTGAGGCAACGATGTGCGAGGACAAAGGCAACCATTTTAACGAAATTATGTTAAGTTACTAGGTATGAAGGTCAAGTCTGGCGGCACCTGTTAGGAGGTATGCAGAGTACAATAAATACAATGTTAATAGTAAATTTGGTGTCAGAAACAAACAAAAGTATAAGTGACACCAAACAGTACCTCGTTCCCTTTGCTACCATAACTTATGGAAATCTCTGCGTCAATCTGCAAGGGTTGTCCAGCTTTCCAATTGAAGAGAAACAAAAAAAAGGCCCAGCTAATTAGACCAAAGAAAAGAAATGAAAACAAGTGCGGAACAATTCATAGAAACTGTCAAAGTTACATAAACTTGTATGTGATGAGATTAAACCTCTGCTAAATATAAAAAGAGGAGAAGTGAAAACAAGTACTGCGAAAATTCAATAGCAACAGTCACGGTGAGATAAATTTGTGTGCTATGAAACCAATACAAGATATTATGAGTGTAACAAATTAAACTGTTGCTTTTCAGCAAGAAAAGGGGAGCAACTGATGTTAAAAGAATACTACCAGAAAGAAGGTACATAGAATTTGGAACTCCAGTTATCGATCCAGTTTCATCAACTTCCCATGTTGCTGCTGCCTTTATATCTGAAGAGCCACATATTTCAGCTAGTAAGGTTAACAGAATAAAGACTCTCCAAACACTTGATAAACAGCCGGCATACCATGGTTGCAAAAGTCAATGCCAGGAACAAGACCCTACACCCAGACAGTCTTGTTTTGTTTAGGCGTGGATGTCACTTTACCAAATTGAATATCAACCCCTTCAACCTGACATCCTAATTAAAGAAATCACTTATATTAGAATAAACAGAAACATTTTGTATCAAAAAATACCAAATCAAACACCTAATACATACTGATGAAGTGTATTGGTGATGTAAAAAAATTGACTTTACCACTTTCATCTCTTCCATTAACCAACTCTTCTTTGCAAATATTTGTAGAAACCTCAGAATTTTTGCCACCTGAAGCTCTGTCTTCTTGAATTTTGGGAAATACATAAGAATATGGAAGGGGAAGGTTTAAAGCACGGGTCCAAAACAGAGAAATTGCTCTAGCATGAAAGCAGTTGTAATACATAGGAACAAAGGTCTAAAGCACCATGAAGACATTATTAGGGAGAGGATTCAATTAAAAAAATCGTTAGATTAGTCACAAAGATGGTACCTACCAGAGGAAATCTTCAAGGCACATATCTCTGAAAAGAAGCAACAGGTATTGTATATGATCAGTAATTAATCATTGTAAATTCTGAGGATGCATACAACTGATTCTAATGTCTATCCTTCTGAATGTTGTTCAACATGTAACTTTACAATTTACATAGCATCTTACAAGAGTATACGCCTCATTCACTTGTAACATAATGACAACTGAAAGCCTAGCACCATGAAAAATTGACAGTCTGCCATCGTATACCATTATTCAAGAGTCTGACCATTAAATAGATGATCAATTCATATGAAAGTACCACAAGCATGCAGACTAAGACACCTGATTACTCAACGATGAAAAAATGAATTACATGCAACCGGAAAAAAAATACGAAACTTCAGAAGTCCACCAACCAGATAGATTTCATCATAAATTGTGGTCTACAGTCCAATAGTCTTACATAACCAAATAATGTTTTCGCATTTAACCAAAAACGAAAAATAATGCTTTCACAGGATTTTAACATGAGCTGTATATTTGTTGATCCAACACTAGTTAGGAAAAAGTCACAAGACTGGGCATGACAAGGACCACAAGAAAAGAATGGAACTAATTATTTCTCAACCAATCATTCATACCGTACGCTACCTCTGTGATTTCTGAATTAAATACTTACAAATTTCATTCCCTTCAGAAATTTATAAGGAAAATATGTACATACATACATACATACATACATACATATATATATATATATATATATGGATTTACACACCTTTCCAAATCCCTATCCAGAGTTAACAGTTTCTTCACCAGAGCCTTCAGTTTGTCATCATATAACGACACCAAGCTTTTCTTCTGTATGATAAACCTGTCTCTGGTCACATGTATTACACTCGGAAGATAAACTACAAACATATTTGACAGAACTATATATCAAAAATGACAATAGATACTTGTAAAACCATACAATTTAAACTAAACTTTGGCATGCTGGGAAGCCAAATGAGCTTGGAGTGAAAAAGTTGTGAAACCACACATAGATAATTTTCGGCATGAACATCAGTACAAGTTTAACCTAAAAACCCAACAAATGACATTATCAATATCACAAAAAATAAACTCCAACCTAAAAGTCTGCTGCACACCTGAAATCTAGCTAAAAATTAAAAGCATTTTCTGACATCTCATAAGAAAAAAAATTTCAAAAAGGTATTGTACATTATCTATACCTCATCTTAGAAGAACCATAACAAACCATCATTGGATGCAGTTTCCCACATCAGACGACATGTACATATACAACCTACATTTGGATATTTAAATATGATGGCCAGATGCCCAAAACTCTTTTACCTGCATTTCCGTTGCTCGATACAATGTTGTCCCTTTTAGCTCCAAAAGCTCATCATCAGTAAACCAAAGTGGATTGCCAAAAGTGGTCGGAAGCATATCAAAGTACCTGATGTTATCTTCCATTCCACCCAAGAGAAGCTCAGCTACCAAAGAAACGAGAAAGTTTGGAATTGATAATTCAACAAAAGGAAATCTATACATACGGTTTCCAAGAAGAATTCTTGCGGAGGCGCTCCACTGTCAGATATAAGATCATCAAGAGCCTATCATCTGCATCACCTTCTTCAAACATTGCTCTACATTCTGGTCCAAGAAGAGGGTCTTGCAAAACTCTCATTGGAGTTATCGCCAAATCCAGAGGAGCAACTAATAGAACCCCTGATATTTATTTCTCAAAATAAATCAGAATTATGCTCCAAATGTGAGATTGTTGCAACTTACAACTTAGAATGTCCCACATCATAAAGGAAAAACAGAACATCCCAAACTGGTGTATGAATTTTCGGGATCAACCCCTTACAATGTGGTTTTATTGCGACACATAACAAATTCTATTTGTACCCATAGATCTTAATAAGGGGAGGGCATGATCAGTTTGGCCGAATAAGGAAGTCAGAGAAATGAAGTAGTCCATAGTACTCGAGCTGCTGAGCAGATTGGAAAAAAAAAAATTATGACAAATCTTCTGCAACTATTATGAACAAATGTAAATGGTTGTTTAACCAAGTAGTTACGCTAATAAATATATTACAATCATCTTCAATCCCTTCATTATATCTATAAATAATTTAGACAAAGAACCAGATAAATCATGAACAATTTACTGTTTAAAACAAAAATGTAAGATGTAAATAACCCATATATTTATATCCAGTTTCTTGAGTTAGTGGCCCTTTAATTCGGGTTAAGAAATTATGTCCATGTTTACTAAACCTATCAAATATCCCAAAATTCGAGCATAAGTTCGAGTTGACAAGGTTTGTCCAACCCAAGAAACCCATAAAATCGAGTTCTCTGGTTTATCTTCCCATATGGTTTTCAAAGAATGCAGCCTTTTGACACTCAAAACATGATAAACAAAAACCCAACAATTTATGAGTAAAAGGAAGAGGTGGGTTAACATCAGAAACATCATTAGCCGAAAAAAATGCCAAACCCTTTGTTGGAATAGGAGTATTTGATTTTGCAGCCGCGTAGCTCCGGTCCATTAACCTGAATTCAGAAACCCAAATGATCGAAAACAAAAACGCAGTTGCACTATTTGATTAGTGAAAGATTTTATATAGAAAAAAAACCTGTAACCACTGGAGGAATCGTTTGAGCTTGGCCTCTTCCTGTGAGCTCGCCATTGCTGTGTGTGTTAATGAGAGAGAGAGAGGGAGAGTGAGGCGTTTGGCAAATAGCAGCTTCAAGTGTTTCAGTATCGTACGTCTACAAAGGAAGGGCTTTAGGCCATTTCTATTTGAGGGTTAAAATCCATAACATTACGTTTGCAAGAACTTTTGTTATAAATAGGTAAAAGTTAGAGAGATAACTTTTTAATGTGATATTAAAATATAGTACAAGAGGATAACAAATAAAGACAGAGGAATAGATGATGTTCCTGATCTTTTTCTTTCGTTCTCTTCTTCTTATATTTTCTTGTATATGTTTTGATTGCAGTCGAGTGCTCTATTTATAGAGCAACTCGTATTACTACATTTGAAATTTACAACACACTTTTTGACAAATGACATCTTGATTCCCAGAGTCAGTTTTCAAACTGTCATGGGAATTGACAATGTATATGTTTATTCATAAACAATGCAAATGTTAAAAGCCAACCTGTGAGAGCATTGAAAAACTCCACCAAAACACTTGGGCATTCACTACCCATCAGCATTTTCAACAACTTTTAAATTATGGCATAATTTTAAATGACAGGAATTACAATTGACAGTAATTAAATTCTCGTTAATTGAAATTTCATCGTTTGGATGTTAGATACATAGAAATTACAAAATGACAAGAATTTTAAATTTCATCGTTTGGATATTCTCTAGAATTTGTATTATATAGAGGAAATACAAATTTGAATAAAAACGTTAAACTGGTTATAAATCATCAGGGTTAAGGTCATCAAACAAAAATGAGACATTAATTATAAAATCATCAATTTGATTCAAAATAATACATCAGCAAGACATTAGTTAGTTAAAACCAGAGTCTAAATTTTCCAACAATTAACAGCTGCAATAATGTGATGAGTCTACAATAATCTGATCGAGTTGATTAATGTAGGAAAATCCCAATAAAGCACACTTGCAAATGTTAAAGAACTTTCATGACATACAAGGCTTTTATTCTAACTAATATCTTACTGAAAAATACTAACATAGGAAATATAATGAAAACAATCATATGCACCTCGTGAAGTAAACAATAATTGTAGTATCCCACATCGCCCGTGAGGGCGTGGTCTTTGGGCCTTATATGTACATGCCTGGTGGTACCCTTTGAGGAGGCCTTTTGGGGCTGCGGCCTGCAAAAACAAAACCGTGCGGTAGCCTGGTGTCTGCGACCTAGTCCAGGCCAGGAATGCCAAAGCGGACAATATCCTCAAGGCGGGAGACCGGGATGTGACAATTTGGTATCAGAGCCAGACTCACGGTCGTGGTGTGCTGACGAGGACGTCGGACTCCCTAAGGGGGGTGGATTGTAGTATCCCACATCGCCCGTGAGGGCGTGGTCTTTCATGCCTGGTGGTACCCTTTGAGGAGGCCTTTTGGGGCTGCGGCCTGCAAAAACAAAACCGTGCGGTAGCCTGGTGTCTGCGACCTAGTCCAGGCCAGGAATGCCAAAGCGGACAATATCCTCAAGGCGGGAGACCGAGATGTGACAATAATACCATATTCTTTTTCTTCTCAACTGTGAATGTTTTCAACATGAGAAATTGCTTGTCATTTTCGATCAACCAAGCACATGCTTTGAATTGTTCTTCTTTACTAAGATCTGGTATTGCATTTACTTCATCATATACCTCTGTTGGATCAAGCTTTTTGTGTCTGCACAAATATAATCTTGAAAGGATGAAGCCATCTTGGCAAGTGAATCTACAATCATATCTTTAGGGGGTGATCGGTTTTCTCTTTGTATGAGGCACATCAACAAAATTTGTTGTCTTTCTTGATTCCAATCATTTGAAGGTTCTTTGAGAAGAATACACTTACCATACCAATGCATGACAATGACAATAACATATATAACAATAATTTTCCTTTTTTTCCTATTTTCCTTTTCATTTATAGCACACTTTCGCTTTAATCTCATTAGCATGTCTACAACATCAGTATTTTCCATACCTATTTGAATATATGAACAAAGATATATTGTGATATGCAACAATAGTTATGGGATATGCAACTTTCTGTTTTAACCAAAAGTTGTAGATATACATGTAGTAGACACACAAGGTTTTTGAGGCAAGAGATTAAGAGTGAGGCTATGCAATCAAAAAACAAATGAGACAAAAGTGAACAGAAAAAAAATGAGTAGTCATACAAGTCATGTGACATCCCACATCGCCCAGGGTAGTGATCCTTATATGTCTATTCTCATCCCTACCTAGCACGAGGCCTTTTGGGAGCTCAGTGGCTTCGGGTTCCGTAGGAACTCTGAAGTTAAGCGAGAAGGGGGCTAGAGCAATCCCATGATGGGTGACCCACTGGGGAAGTTGCTCGTGAGTTCCCAAAAACAAAACCGTGAGGGAATGGTAAACCCAAAGCGGACAATATCGTGCTACGGTGGTGGAGCAGGCCCGGGAAGTGATCCGCCCCGGGCCAGGATGTGACAATTTGGTTTCAGAGCCTAACCCTGGTCGCGTGTGTGCCGACGAGGACGTCGGGCCCCTAATGGGGGTGGATTATGACATCCCACATCGCTCAGGGTAGTGATCCTTATATGTATATTCCCATCCCTACCTAGCACGAGGCCTTTTGGGAGCTCACTGGCTTCGGGTTCCGTAGGAACTCTGAAGTTAAGCGAGAAGGGGGCTAGAGCAATCCCATGATGGGCGACCCACTGGGAAGTTGCTCGTGAGTTCCCAAAAACAAAACCGTGAGGGAATGGTAAGCCCAAAGCGGACAATATCGTGCTACGGTGGTGGAGCAGGGCTGGAAAGTGATCCATCCCGGGCCAAGATGTGACAAGTCACATGCAAATCAACAGTTGGTTCATAAAGATAGAACAATCTGGAATTACTATCATGAGAGTAATTCCTTCTTTCAATTATTGCTTCGGTGGCTTAACAAAATCATCATATTCAATCTTGGTTATTGTTAACCTTCAAAAGAACATCTGTAATAAGGAACTTCTGAACTAACACCAAAGGCCATCAAAAAACCTTCCCCCTTTCCTAGATAAGGTTACAGACCCAATACACAATTCAATCAAAGAAAAAAAACCTAATAAGCACACCAAGCATATGACTATCAACAAAATTCACAATTTCTATAAAGAGTATACCTAAAAAGCTTAAAATAATTCAAGAAAGAAGAGAGTAGAGGCTGACCTAGAACGAAGGAAGAAGATGAAGCATGAGTGAGAATCCCTTCGAAGATTGGAAAGTTAATAGAGTGAAGATGCAGCCCTTTTATTGTGAACTTTGGCGATAATCATCCCAGTTTGCCGCCCTAATCATGAAATTTGGCGCTTGCAAGATTTCCAGCCGATGAATTTGGGATTCTCATTGTTGTTGGAATTGTGAAATTCCACCTATTTAGATGGAAATTAAACTCGAAAATCTTCATCCCAATTTCCTCCTTTTTTTTCCCGTAGAAATTGGCTATTCTTACGCTACAAGTTCCCAAACGAGGGAAAACTGTTTTCCCATCCCAAGTTCTGTATTTTAAATGAAATTATGTTTCATTTTATTGTATCCAAACAAAGTGTAAGTCAAAAGACTCAAACATGGCCGGATTTATCAAAAACTCATCTCTAACTCTATGAAGCCCACCGCCACTTAATACTAAAGTCTAGTTGTATTCCTCTTCACTTATAAATGAGAGGTTTTAGGTTCATTTCTCGCAAAAGGCAATTTGAACCATATTATTACTAGCCTATTTGTGATGCTAAACCCATCCCTCCCCCATAGATAATATCATTTGTAAGGCCTTCCGATTGGAGAATATAAGCGTGGCCTGACACTGTTCATTAAATTATTTTTTGCATCAGCTATAATTATGGAGGAGGTTATGTTTAACCCTCTCGATTGAAGATGGCCTTAGGGTGCATGTGATGTCTGCAAATTGTGTCCTTCAAGACCATCTCCAACCCTTGAGCTAAAACCTAAAAATTTGAGCCTATAAAATTTAGTTTTTAACCGAGAAACAATTTTTTTGATCCAATCTTTCTAGGTTAAAATTTTAGTCACAAATCATTAAATAATGAATTTAGGCTAACTTTTTTTCTTAAAGTAACTTTTTTAAAAGAAAAAAATTATGTAAACTATCATAATTTAATTTTATGAATATTTTAACCTAAAACTATTTAGATTCTGACAAATATTGAAAAATTACTAACTGACACCATAAAACTCTTGAAACACTATGAAACACATAAAAGAATTTTTTTTTAATTACTTTAGCCATTGGATTTAAATTTGGACCGTTAGATTATTATTTTTTTTTACTGTTGAATTTCATCCAATTAGATCTTAATCGTTGTATCAATGAATTTATAAATATAAAACCAAAAAAAATATACATATATGGTGGAGCAGCCCCACTAACCCAGGGGGAATCTTGAGCTAAATTTGGCTCAGAAAAAAGTTTTGAGTTTTAACTCATATTTGTCCCAAAGGTTGAAGTAAGTTTGAATAAGTTTAGAACCTAAAATTTAAATTTTATTTCAATAGCTAGGGTAGGTCTAAACATTACCTTTAGAGAAAGGTATGAAATGAATAAAAAAAAATTATAAGGACTTAAAAGAAAAATTTATGAAGAGGGAAAAACGGTTTTTCTTTTGTTTTTCTGAAAGCGAGGAAAACGGAATTATTTGTGGTGATTTCCAAAATATACAAATCCAAGGGTCAGGATTAGTTGCGTAAGAAAAACATATAACGGGGGGTCAGGATTAGCTGTCAGATCCCGCGTCCCAGTACATTTTATCTGGCGCGAGTAGGATACTCCAACCTACGATAAGTATATAAAAGCAGCTACAGGCCCAGCGTGATCATATTTCATCGGTTCCCTCCATCTCTCTGCGATCAAACTTCTCATAAAATTAGGGTTTCAATCGCTAACTATTCACATTCTCTCCATCTCTCTGTGATCGCTCGTCGATTTCGATTGACTGGGCATCGGAAACAGTTTACACGAGACTCGAATCGCTTCAAGCCTTCAAGCTTTCGGCTAATCGAATCGATCATCGATTACTTCTCTTCTCTCAGGTTTGCTTCTTCTCCGTACGCACGTCTCTGCAATCGTGTAATTACATCTAGGGTTTTGTTCTTTACACGACGTTAACGGATACCCCAGGAGGCCATCTAGGGTTTTTTTTAGTCGAACGCGTTTGGCGTAAGGATGATGATGGGTTTTCTGTCTGGGTTTTATTGTCGCTCAGGATGCAAATTTAGGGTTTCGTTTTTCAGATTACTCTTATTTTTATTTAGAATTCGCTCAGGAATCGGCGACTGATTAGATTGCAAAGTTTTCGAATTTCTTCCAAGGATTTAAAGAATTCGACATTGAGTTTCTCGATTCTTAGAGCGTGATGGTACTATGGAGTTGATTCTCAATCAGGCTGCAAATCTAGGGTTTTGATTTTCGGCTTACTTTTGTTTTTATATAGAATTCGCCAAGGAATCGGCGGTTGATTAGATTGAAAAGTTTTCGTTTTTGGTTCATGATGTGAATTAAAGAATCCGACATTGATAGTTTCTCGATTCCTAGAGCGTGTTTGTACTACATCCATTCAGATTTGAAGGCTTACCGGGTTTCATTTAATTTTCGGGTTATTTGAAGAAAGGAGGACATATTAGAATATGAGAATTGGGGTTCTGTTGATGCTTGGTATTTAGGGTTTCTGTTTGGGTGGGTCACTTTTAAGCTGCGTGACGGCAATCTCTCATTGGTACTAAATTTGTGTTTATAGTATGGCGACTAAGGCATTAAGGAGGCCCGCGAATAGACCAGAAAGATCAGCGTATAGTCGACCAGTAGGAGGACCTTCAAAATCTGTTTGCATTTATTGGGCAGCTGGAAGATGCACTAAGGAATCCTGTAGGTTTTTGCACCCGGGTGCACCAGAGTCATCCATGAACCTTCACATTTCAAAAAAGAAGGCTCTTGTTTGGACAAAGGAGGAAACTACTACCGGAAAGGGCAATGCATACAATGCTCCTCAGAAAAACAATGCTGCTCAGAAAGGCAATGCAGACAATGCTCATCAGAAAAGCATTGCTGCTCAGAAAGGCAATGCTACTCAGAAGAGCAATCCTGGTCCGATCAGCAATGCTACTCAGACAAGCAATGCTATTCAGAAATCCCAAGTCTGCAAGTACTGGGTAGATGGGAATTGTGTGAAAGGTGATCGATGCCTGTATTTGCACAAGTGGTTTAGTGGAAAGGGGTTCTCAATGTTGGCAAAACTCCAAGGGCACAAGAAGGTATTTCTATTGAACAAATATGTTGTCTTTTTAAATTTGTTCTATTTTATCTTCTTCGAACGGGAAACTAGAAGGAACTGATGAGTGGAGAAGACAATATAATTTTGGCTATTACTTGTTTTACAGTTTTACTCAAGCTCTTTTATTTTGTGTTAGTTATTGGTCTTCCAAAATTATAATTTATATATTTCCAAACACAATTGTTTATGGAAATATTAAACTTATATAGAGTAATTTTATGTTCTAAAAAGCAAATTTTGCTTACCTTCTATTTCCACTTCTATAGAGCACAAATAGGTATTTGTCGTTCTTCTTAATTTGTGTGTTTGGACAGTCATTCTAATGGTGAAATATATGTCAACAGGCCGTCACTGGTATTGCACTTCCTGAAAGATCTAACAAGCTTTATTCCACTGGTAAAGACGGAGCAGCCAGAGTTTGGGACTGCCATAATGGTCAGTGTGACCGTGTGGTGAACCTTGGTGATGAAGCAGGTTGTTTAGTTAGTGAAGGACCATGGATTTTCATTGGCGTTCCAAATCTTGTTAAGGTATTTTAGCGTGTTAATTTCATTATTATACAGTTGTGTATTCTTTTTGTTGCTTGGTTTGTTCAATATGTTTATGCTGATTGTGCTTGATGTTGCAGGCATGGAACATTGAATCAAATGTGGAATTCAATCTGGATGGACCTGCAGGCCAAGTGCATGCTATTGTGGTTGGTAAAGAAATGCTTTTTGCTGGGGCACAGGTAGAGAACCTAACAATTGGATATTTCTTCATCCACTTATTCATAGTTCATAAGTTTCAAATGATTTATCTGTTTCCTTATATACTGCAGGATGGTGTTATATATGTGTGGAAAGGCTGTCCCCAAACAAATTCGTTTGTTCCTGCTGCAACTCTGAAAGGCCACACTGGTCCTGTTGTATGTTTAATTGTTGGGGCAAACAGGCTGTACTCGGGATCTGTGGACCATACAATCAGGGTGAGTTTGTAGAATTTATTGTAATATATGCTGTTGGGATATTACTTAATGCAGTGTGGCCAAAACCCTTATTTTGTGGTGCTTCTGTGTTCAATGTCATATAGAGTAATTTACTGTGATTTTCTTTGTTTCAGGTTTGGGATCTTGATACTTTACAGTGTGTTATGACACTAAAAGGGCATTCTGGTGCGGTGATGTCTCTTATTTGCTGGGATAAATTTTTGCTCTCGTGTTCATTGGACTGCACAATAAAGGTGTGGGCAGCCACTGAACGAGGCAGCTTGGAAGTGACCTACACCCACAGTGAGGAGCATGTATGTTATTCTATCTTTAATCCTTTCCCTTTTGTTATGTACTTTCAGTTATTATAGTATTCTAGGGTGTTAGTTTTCACGGTTCAAAGTAATATTCTTGCATTCAGTTGTGCAATTTGTATTACTGTCTGATAAAGTCTTGTTGTATACTTGATAGTGGTGTGCTCAATTTCCATTTTTTGCACAAACCAAATCTTATGATACTATTCTTCATGCAACAGGGTGTCCTTGATCTTGCTGGAATGACAGACCCAGAAACGAAGCCAATCTTGCTTTGTTCTTGCAATGATAATTCTGTTCGCTTATTGGAGCTGCCATCGTAAGTCCACAGTGCCTGATACTAAACGCTCCGATTCTTGGTTTTTTGAAGTTCCAAAGCTTCTCACTTTATGATTTGCTTTTACAGATTTTCTGAAAGGGGCAGATTATTTGCAAAACGAGAAATTCGGAGGATTGGGGTAGGACCTGGAGGATTATTCTTCAGCGGGGATGCAACCGGTCTCGTTTCTGTTTGGAAGTGGATGGAGCCTTACAACAAAGTTGAGTCTTCATGAGTTACTCCACTGCCCGACGCGTCCATATATTCTTTTGGTTTGCAAGAGCCATTGCTGTGATGGTCGTTAAGCATTCATCTGAAGTTTAAAATCCATTCATGCATTCAGATTAGGTTTGTTCATTGCTCTAGGGCTCAATTTTTCATATACGATTCCTCTAATATGTTCGATTGTACAGTGTAATGAACTATGAATTTCGTCGATGTAAAGTATGAATCATTATTATATAGATTACATTCATCAGAAATACGGTCGTTCAGAGTTGCCTCTGTTAGTAAACTGAATTTCTTTCATTCTATTGGAACCAAAAAGGGTGTAGGGGGTTTTAGAATGGAAGTGCATGGATTGAACTTATTTTCTTTTTTATTTGGATGAGGGAAATTTGTCGAAGACATGGCACAAAACCAAGCACAATAACGTTCTAAGATTCATATAGCTAACCTTTACTTAGTGGGATAAGGCCTTGTTATTGTTGTTGTATTTGGATGAGGGAAGTTTGAACCTGAGACCCGTCTAGCAAAGCCGTAAAATTAAGGGGATGCTTGTTATCCTTCTTGGATTCAATTTTACTTTTCAGAAGAACTGTGACTCGAGATTTAAACCATCCACAGGAACGTAAATTTATATTTATACGAGTGATACATCTAAAATATGGCCTAAGAAATGATTGTGAGCCTGTTCAAATGTGAGACCAAATCACGATAGGAACTATATGATTTTTCCACAAAAAGTAGAAACAGAATAGGCTAGCAGCTGTTGCAGCGTAGATCACCGTCTCCACCTCCATATGAGAAACAGAACGACGACCGTCAGAATCATGCCTGCGTACTTGATCCACTGATCAACACGGTTGCGCCTCTCAATGAGCTTCAAAACAGAGTTGGAAAGACCCACTGTGTTCAAGACATCCAGTGCTTTTCGTTGTGCTCTCTGAAACAAGTTAGTAGATGATTCAGCATTTAACAAGCATTAGTAGCAATAACATGTAATGCATCACTAACTGTTTGTTACGTATCAAACAGATTATATATCTATCGGCCCAACTTCTTTTAATTTGCTATGACTAATCTTCAGATTGCTACAAAAAGTTCATGGCAATTGTAGATTCAACCATCATCAATACACCAAAGTTCCTGAGATAAAAGGGTTAAGCCACCTGAATTCAAGAACAAAGCCAGATCTTCTCTTGCAAAACTGGGGATGTGCTATATCAAAGTATTATTCTCGTTGTTGTTCAGTTTTATTTGAGGCATTTTTGGATTCCTAAAATCAACACCAATGCATCAAACCGTCCAAGGTAATGATGTTAAGCCACCTGAGTTCTCTTGTTACAATCCAACACATGTTTTATCCTATATCGGGAAGGGCTATATCAGAGTACTCTCTGTATGGATATGCGGGGGAAGATTATCACATCTAGATTTGACTAGTTTGAATTCATTCACTAACAAATGAATCATACAATAGTGTTTCAGGTAGAACTTCAATACAAGGATATTCATGACAGTTGGAGACTGATTACTTCTGCCAATACATAGAAAGAATATGAATATTGGTTCTAGTTAAATCCTTGTTTAAGTTTCCTATTCTGTCTACTTCCTCTCTAATTCTCTCTTACCCTGCGTCACATATGCTCATCTCAAACGTTCACTCAACCTAATTGTTTATAGAACTACCATGTGCACACAATATCAAAGAAGATCTACCAATTTTCTTGTCCTTTATAAGTTAAAATTTGCTATAAAACCAGAGTAAGTACTCCAATGAACGTTTTATATTCAACAAAAATGACATAGACAAAGCCACAGTTTCACCATTGCTTCTTTTCGATAATCATGAAAGTTGAGGTGCATAACGGTGAGCACAAATAGGGTGATACCTTTAGAAATTCCCTCTGTTCTGCATATTTCCTAAGAATAGCTTCCCCAGTAGCATTGGTTTCTTCAAGCATGCGAGCAGAGTTACGAACTGAGTCCCTTGCTTGCGCCTCCTCATCGAAGATTCTCATAACATGAGCACCATCCCCATTCTACATCACAATAACATAGGCATATATAAAACAAAAGGCATACATGATACTGACGCAGTAAACAAAATGTTAAAAGGGATTTCGGGTTTAATACAGCTCTTCCAAGCAACTCTGCCCTCTCTCTCGCTTCTGTCGCCCTCTTCTGATTCCTCGCATCATACCTATCCAGACTATCTTTCAAAGACTGAGCCTCTTCCGCTATTTGTTCCACTTTTCTGCATAACAAAAAGCAAATCAGGATCCAGTTCAATAAACCCAATCACAATTACAACCACCATATACAAAATTGACAAAATCCCACCGCAATGTTCAATGAATTAACGAGCAAAAAGCCCCAATTCCAATTACAATATCCAAAATAACAAAAACCCAACTCAAAGATCATAGTAATAAACGGAATTTGAAAAAGCCAAGTCGAAATCCAATCCCAATATGCGAAAATGGCAAAAAACCACATCAAGGTTCAAGGGATCAATGCAAGAAAACCAACCTTTTCCAGAGATCGCGTTGAGATTTGGCACCCACAGATCGCCAGAGTCGGTCCATCTCGGCGCAGAGGGATTGGATTTGAGAGATATCTCTTTTGACGGAGGTGGAAAGGTCCGGGGAGTCGATGCCGCCACCTGCGTGCTCCAACCTCTCCAGCCTCTCGAGGCCGTCTCTTGTTCTGAGCAACACCTTCTTGGCGCTCTGGTATATCTCCGATAACGTCCCTCCTCCTAGTTCCACCGACAATGCCATTGCAACTGTGATTGCGATTTCCCCTCTTTCTTTTTCTTTCGGTGTTTCCGCACCGAACTGAATTTGATTGAATATCGAATGATTTTAGTCGCAACTCAACAGGTCGGTACCTTAATCCAGGGGGAGACCAGAAGAAGAAAAGAGAAAAAGGTAATGGTGGCCATGGGCTTAAAAAGAACAGCAAATCAATCTGGGCTGAAACTCAAGCCTAGTTTGTCAAGTCCACTTAGGCCCAAATAATTTATTTTGGGTTTGAATTCGGTTGGAGTGGGTGAAAGAGGAAGACCCTAACCATCAAGACAATATATCATTTGCTCCAATGAATTTGAAATGAGCTCCTCGGATTTGCGAGATACTGGCAAATTAAAAAGAACTCAAGACGATACCCCTTAGCGTAAATATTCGTACATAAAAAATTAAAAAAAAAAATCTTAGGGTCTATTGCTTTTTGACATAAAAATTTCTTATCAATGTGTTTTGCAAAAAAATTTAGAACTATTTTTAGGTTAAGAAAGAGCCTTATGGATAATCGCTATCAGATACTTCTTCATGAAACACTTTCATATACAATTGTGTCACATCTCGGCCCGGGACGGATCACTTCCTGGACCAGCTCCACCACCGTAGCACGATATTGTCCGCTTTGGGCTTACCATTCCCTCACGGTTTTGTTTTTGGGAACTCACGAGCAACTTCCCAGTGGGTCACCCATCATGGGATTGCTCTAGCCTTCTTCTCGCTTAACTTCGGAGTTCCTACGGAACCCGAAGCCAATGATCTCCCAAAAGACCTCGTGCTAGGTAAAGATGGGAATATACATTTAAGGATCACTCCCCTGGGTGATGTGGGATGTCACAATCCACCCCCCTTAGGGGCCCGACGTCATCGTCGGCACACCACGGCCAGGGTTAGGCTCTGATACCAAATTGTCACATCCTGGCCCGGGGGGGACCACTTCCCCGGCCCGCTCCACCATCGTAGCACAATATTGTCCGCTTTGGGCTTACCATTCCCTCACGGTTTTGTTTTTGGGAACTCACGAGCAACTTTCCAGTGGGTCACCCATCATGGGATTGCTCAAGCCCCCTTCTTGCTTAACTTCGGAGTTCCTACGAAACCCGAAGCCAGTGAGCTCCCAAAAGGCCTCGTGCTAGGTAGGGATGAGAATATACATTGAAGGATCACTGCCCTAGGCGATGTGGGATGTCACAATCCACCCCCCTTAGGGGCCCGACGTCCTCGTCGGCACACCACGACCAGGGTTAGGCTCTGATACCAAATTGTCACATCCCGGCCCGGGACGGATCACTTCCCGGGCCCGCTCCACCACCGTAGCACGATATTGTCCGCTTTGGGCTTACCATTCCCTCACGGTTTTGTTTTTGGGAATTCACGCGAGAACTTCCCAGTGGGTCACCCATCATGGGATTGCTCTAGCCTCCTTCTCGCTTAACTACGGAACCCGAAGCCAGTGAGCTCCCAAAAGGCCTCGTGCTAGGTAAAGATGGGAATATACATTTAAGGATCACTCCCCTGGGTGATGTAGGATGTCACAATCCACCCCCCTTAGGGGCCCGATGTCATCGTCGGCACACCACGGCCAGGGTTAGGCTCTGATACCAAATTGTCACATCCTGGCCCGGGGGGGACCACTTCCCCAGCCCGCTTCACCACTGTAGCACGATATTGTCCGCTTTGGGCTTACCATTCCCTCACGGTTTTGTTTTTGGGAACTCACGAGCAACTTCCCAGTGGGTCACCCATCATGGGATTGCTCAAGCCCCCTTCTCGCTTAACTTTGGAGTTCCTAAGAAACCCGAAGCCAGTGAGCTCCCAAAAGGCCTCGTGCTAGGTAGGGATGAGAATATACATTTAAGGATCACTCCCCTAGGCGATGTGGGATGTCACAATTGTTTAGGGAACACTTGGGTTTGTAAATAAAAATGTTAACGTGGTTATAATAAAAACACTAGCCACCAAAACAACCTATCATTTGCACCGAAGGCAATTTTTTTTTATTTATACTAATCTATACTAAGGGGATGAGAGGTTTGATCCAGATACAGTGGGTGAAAGAAGAAGACCCTAACCACTAAAATAAATAATCTACCATTTGCACCAAAGAATTTGAACTTAGCACCTCGAAATTGCCAGATACTGAATAAATTAAAATAAACTTAGGACAATCCCCATAGCAAAAATATATCATCATATTAAAAAATAAAAATAAAACTCTTAGGGTCTGTTGCTTTTTGACAATAAATTTTTTTTATGAATGTGTTTTGGAGAAATTTTTTGAAGTGGTTTTAGGTTATGGAAGAGCTTTTGGAGAAGCATCTAGCAAATTCTTCTTCATGAAACATTTCCAAATATAATTTTTTTAGGGAACACTTGGGCATGTGAATAAAAATATACACTTCTAACAAAAAATGTTTTTATTTATTTATATAGAATTGAGTTTTCCATTCCTACGTAAACACATAGTACAAAGGGTTTGTGGGAGCAAGAGAAGTCTCATTCAAAAACCTCCAAGAAAAAAGAAAAAAGAGCGCTTCATCAGCAATAAACATGAGTACTTTTTACAAAACCAAATTTTAATCTAGTGACATTTTTCTTGCCAAATTAAAAGATATCTCATATCCCCCAAGATTAAAGGATATCTCATCCTAGCACACTATCCAACCCTGAACAAACATTGAGAGGGTTAATTGAATGTGTTAGGAGAGGCAGTGACACACAAAGTAAGGTAATTTACTCGCTCGATCATAAAAATAGGTAGCTTGCTTGCTTACTTAGTACTTGACTTTGAAAATCAACTCCTCCTTGATCAAAAAGAAAAATTTGTTTTTTGTTGGTAAGATGGATTTTTGAGCTAATACAAAATTTGAAGTTGATATTATTTGGTTGGTTACTCCACTAATCACAAAGTCCACTTTTTACCTAGAAAATAATCTCTTTACATACCAAAAAGTTTAATTTGCACCTGAATGTCACTTATCTTATAGTTAATTTGATGATTTTATTTTTATTTTGGTTGCTTGGTGGAGTTAATTAGTTTGGAAAAGGATCCTCTATGGATCCCTTCCTCTTAATCCTCATGATCCACAAATCTGGACCCTTAAAATTTGATTCAATGACTAAAATTATTATAACTTTTAATAGGCCCCCTGTTTTTAGCTATTGGATCAAATTTCAAGGGTCTGGATTTGTGGGTTATGAAGATTAGGAGGAAGGGATCTGGAAAGGATCCCTTTCCAATTAGTTTATTCGTCTGCATTTGGAGCGTGCTTTTGCTTAGGGTCAAGACAGATCTAATTTAAAGGTGGAATATCCCTTAAAAATCAATAGTCTACCATCCAAAATCTTGTGGTGTTTTCTATTTTACAACAATATTATAATTATTGTTTTTTTTAACACATACGTTACTATCTACTTTATGGAGAGGAGAAGTGGATTAAACTTCACAATGGGTTAGCTAGAATAAGTTGGTTAGGGAGTCGAGGTGTCCGTGGTAGGCAATGAATGGAGTAGTTGAAGCCAAACGTACATCGATTGTTCTAGTCTTGACTCAGACTAAATCGAATTCACCTTAGGCGAGAATCGAACATAAGACCTCTTACTTACAAGTGAAGAGGAATACCACCAAACCATAATACTAAGTGACCTATATGATAATTATATTAAAATATCTACAAATAGAGGTATTCAAATTTGTAGACACATGGTGAAGAACATTGCTCTAACTAATTTGATTAAAATAAATCCATACAAAATATATATGTCAAACAATTGTTAACCAGAAATTGCAAACAAAATTAATAATAATTACTAGAAGAAAGATGATTTTTTTTTTATATACAATAATATATTTACACTAAAAAGTTAGATAATAAATTGATATCGAATTTGTCGTGCTCGAGATTTGAACCTAAGACTTCTTACCTACAAGTGAAGAGAAATAACATTATATCGTAGTAATAAGAGCATCTCAAACAGGAGATGGAAAATGTATTGAAATTGACATTTTACATTTTTTGTTAGCTGAAAAGCTCTCCTTAGGAGATATAAAATATCCATCTTCGTTCAAAAATGTAAATAAAAATACATATATACATTTTTATTTTATTTGATTTTTGTAATAATCGCGGGTGAAAGCACCCCTAAAGTTGCTCAAAGAGATTACTACAAACAAGGATAGTCCTAGGGATCTATATTAATCATCAAATAAACGACTCCTAATCCATTCAGATGGATTCATAAAATCTTAGAACAAAATTTATATTATAACTCCAATTAACAAAACCACCCGCCACCAATTTTTTCTTCTGGCAATCAATTCACATAATATACATCTTTTTCAAACTTTTAGAAGGGTAGACCTTGTGAATTGAGAGGAAAAAATGGGTCCACCAATGGATGAAATATGTTGTGATTAATTAAAATGAATTAGAGTTCAATTCATTATTTGTTGTGTTAAAATGTAAGATGAGCATCACTGTAGATTGGTGACCAAATTAATGGAATTATGATTCCTTCACTGGAATAGATAAGCATCGAATGAGAATATTCTTAGTGGACCTTGTAAATACTATTAAGATAACTAACATGTGAAGTGTGATCAACCTATTTATGTTTTCTGTCCCTAGTAAATTAAGAAATCCACCGTACACGTGGAACATATCTTGTCCCTAGTAACCTAAAGTTGTGTTCCAGAAAGTCTAGGTAGCACAGCATTGTGCCTTTAACCTTTTATTTTTGTTCCCCGAAAGACTAGTAAACTAAAGTTAAGCACTGTGCCCTTTAACGTATATGTGCGCGTCACACCAAATAAATGAGCCTAAAAAGATAGCATGTGGCACCTATTGCTCGATGCGTGGAACACGCAGGTTTGCTAAACTTGTTTTTCTGTTTGGCTTGATTGTATATGCGTTGTAAAGTTGGTGAGCATTATCATCATTTGATGGTCGTGAATAAAGATATTTTTTTTTTAAAGAATGGTCTCTTTTAGGGATGGGTTTAAAAATAAAAAAACCGAACAGAATAAAAATTTGTTGGTTCAGTTTCGATTTTAGTGGTCTGAAAATCGAACGGATATATATATTATAAATTATTAATAAAATATATTATCTCCAAGTCAACTTGAACTCAAGGTTCGAACTTGATTGGAGGTCAGACTTGTAGCCTGTTCTATGTTTTCTTTCAAGCAATGAGCCACAGGATGGCATAACCACAAAGTGGAAGATGCTGTAACCAGAACTGAAAGCAAACAAATGAGTAAAAATAAAACAACAAACACACAGAGTGGAAGATGCCATAACCAGAATTGAAAGCAAACAATGTTCTTCAGTTGTGCAATGAAGTGGGTGATGATTCAAGCAGCTATCGGATAATTCAAGTCCAAGAAATTAAAGAAGAGGACAGGAATTGTCAGTCTGAAATCGGATAATTCAAGCAGGGAAATGCTTCTGAGATTGCTCATTGTTGTTGTAAAACAAAGGGACAATGCGATTAATGTGAAAGAAATTTTTAGACCTATATATGCAGGTCTTTTGCATGAACCTATGGACATGAGATTTAATGGATCGGTGTTCCAGTGACTATATCATTAAAAATAAATAAATAAATAAATAAACCCGAAACGTACCGAAAGTAGACAAAAAAAACCAAATCAAAATTAAACTAAAACGAACAAAAAGCAAAAAAAAAATGAACTGAACCGAAATTTCGATTTTGGCAAAAAAGCGAACTGATTGAAACCGAACACACCCCTAGTCTCTCTTACATTTTTTTATACATATTATCGAGTTTCACTTACACATATAAACATGCCTTTCATAACATGTGATATGAGAATAAGTGAGAATGTTTAAAGGCATATTTGTCGATTTGCTCTCTGAACTTGTATAGATCTGTCAATTTCTCTCATAAACTTTAATTTTAGTCAATTACCCCCTGAACTTTTATACTTAGCCAATTCCTCCTTGAACTTTAATTTTAGCTAATTATCCCCTAAACTTTTATAAATAGCCAATTCCCCCTTGACGCTAGATTTTAAAAATTTTCATCCAACTTTCCATCCATTTTGATCACATGGACAACACATGACAACTGTATGGGGGCAAAAGTAATGGAAAATTGGATGAAATTTTTTAAAATCTAACGTTAGGGGGGAAATTGGCTATTTATAAAACTTCGGCTAAAATTAAAGTTCGGACGAAAGTGGCTAATTATAAAAGTTTAGGGGTAATCGGCTAAAATAAAAGTTCAGGGAGGAAATTGGCAACTATATACAAGTTCGGGAACAAATCGACAAATACTTCAATTTAAATACAAAAGTTAGTGCAGGTGACTAAATTCCCGAATTTGTAAAAAACGCACGAGGCAACCTTTTACACTATGTTTGGATGGAAAATTTCTAAATTTTCATAAAATTCTAAATGACGGGAATTACAATTCCCAGTAATTGAAACCCCGTCAAGTGAAATTTCATTATTTGGATGTTGGATACATGGAAATTACAAAATGAAGGGAATTACAAATTTCATTGTTTGGATATTCCCTAGAATTTATATTCCATAAAAGAATACAAATTTGAATAAAGAAAAATGTTAAAATTGGTAACAAAGTCATTAATGATAAAGGTCATGAAACCAAAAATTGGGGTTGCCAAACCCGCATTAAAGGAAAATAGTCTAAATTTTCCAACAACTAAGAACTTCTCAAAAGGTCTGCAATAATATTTTATTGGAAAAAAGGTTTGCAATAATATGATAAGAGTTGATTGAAGTAGGAAAGTTCCTTTAAAGCACACTTGCAAATGTCAACGAACATTCGTGACATGCAGGACTTTTATTCTAACTAATGTCTTACTGAAAATCACTAAAATGAGAAACATAATGAAAACAATCTTATGCGCCTCGTGAAGTAAGCAATAATACCATATTCTTTTTTCTTCTCAATTGGGAGTTTCTTCAACATGAGAAATTGCTTGTCATTTTCGATCAACCGAGCACATGCTTTGATTTGTTCGTCTTAGCTGAGATCTTGCATTGCATTTACTTGATCATATACCTCTATTGGATCAAGTTTCTTTGTGTCTGCAGAAATATAATCTTGAAAGGATGAAGCCATCTTGGCAAGTGAATATGCAATCATATCTTTAGGGATGGTTGATCTTGTTTTTGTATGAGGCATATCAACAAAACTTGCTGGTTTTCTCTTGCTTTGAGTCTTTTGACCATTGGCTGAACTAGGTGAAATCTTATTAACAATTTCAATATCTTCTAAACTTTGTGCATCACCAACCAAATCTATATGATCAGATTCATTATGTGAAGGAGTCATAATCTCAACGGCTTCTACACATGTTTCAGCACCCTCACCCGTGGCTCTATCTTTGCCACATAAATCCACTATATCATCCTAGTTTTGAATGACCTTCCAACGAAAGATTTTAACACCATCATGTGACTACCAATCAAAACATAAAAGATCAAAAAGAACAATTAAAAGAATTTCACACACACAAAAGAAAAATAATGAATTTGTTACCTTCACGTACTCTTGTCAGGCAGGGTCTTTATCTACACTCATCATCTTTTTGGTTGCATCCCAATTAAATCCACTTTGACTTAGTATATTACTCACCATTGCATAAAGCTTTTTCCAAGACTTCACACGGTTTCGAGTGTTATCAGCAGTTATATGAACATTAAATTGAGCAAATAATATAGCTACAACAGAATTATAAGTAGTTGTCTTCCAACCACCATCTCCTTTGTTTCCCAATCTTCGTTCTTTGCAAAGAATGTTGGCCCAAGCATGTTCCATATCTACATTCCATCTAAAATAATTATTTTCCTGTCCTTCATTTTCAATTTTTTGGTTCTCTTTCTTTCTCCTTGGGTTTTGTTTGCATGCTAGTTTTCTATCAGATCATTCCATTGCTCCTAACATAGAAAATATATTATTGAGACGTTAAGTCACTCATATACACATTTATAGTAACAATCAGAGTATTAGCTAATATTTATACATTCATAATTATATGGAACTAAGCTACAAAAACTTGAGTATAGTTGCTTGAAATAGACATACATTATATGGACATAGCTGCACAAACATGATCTTTTTTAAAAAGGGAATTGTTATTGGCACTCCAAAAATCTCATTCTACACTCCAAACTTTCTATATTTGAAAAGAAAAATACACTTGTGAGGAGTGTATAATGAGATTTTTGGAGTGCCAATAACACTTCCCTTTAAAAAATAGCATTATAAATCAAATAGAACAAGTTCAAGAAACACATAAAGCCATAGTATTCATATGAAATCCACATTCACTATGACAATACAAACTAAAAGCAACTAATTTTCCATTAGGAATTATCGGCAACTCTCTGAGCTTGATAATTGTGGAACACCTGCAATGCCAATGTATCCTGAAACCTAGTCCATTTGAAGATTCTTTGAGAAGAACACTCTTACTATACTAGTGCATGACCATGACAGTAAGATATATAATTGTACTGACAATAATTTTTTTTCCCCTATTTTCCTCTTCATTTATAGCATGCCTTCGCTTTAACCTCGTTAGTATGTCTACAATATAAGTATTTTCCATACCTGTTTGAATGTATGAACAAAGATGTATTGTGATATGCAACAAATATTTATGGGATATGCGACTTTCTGTTTAACCAAAAGTTGTAAATATAAATGTAAATACACAAGGTTTTTGAGGCAAGAATGAGGCGATGCAACCAACAAACAAATGAACTAACACCAAAGGCAAAACATCTGATCAATCTTGGCTATTGTTAATGTGACCATCGTAAACTCATGTATTTGATACAGATGGATCCCATCTGGACTATTGTAATCCAACACTTATTTATATTGCTAAATGCACCAATGAAAGTCACGGCTTCAATCATACTAGCATCTGTATTTTAGTTTTTTATAGTTAACCTTCAAAAGCACAATATCTATAACAAGGAACTAACACCAAAGGCCATAAAAAACTAAAAAGGGAGGACTGCTAGACTATGTTTTTTCTTTTCCTCCTTTGAAGTGAAGGAAACAATTCAGGGGAACAACCAATAGCGTGTTTTTAAGTAGTATAGAAAGAGTGTATTCCTTCCCCCACCCAGCCCTCTCCCCCAAACCACCACCATCACCAAAAACCTTCCACCTTTCCCAGATAAGGTTAATTATAGACCCAGTAGACAATTCAATCGGAGAAAAAAACATAATATGCACACCAAACATAGAACTATCAACAAAATTCACAATTCTATAATGAGTATACCCAAAAAGCCAAAAATAATTCAAGAAAGAAAAGAGTAGAGATGCTGACCTAGAACAAAGGAAGAAGATGATTGCATGAGTGAAAATCCCTTGGAAGATTGGAGAGTTAACAAAGTGAAGATGCAGCCCTTTTATTGTGAAATTTGGCAGTATACATCCTAGTTTGGCGTCATAATCCTAAAATTTGGCACGCGCAAGATTTCCCCGTAGATGAATTCGGGATTATCATCGTTGTTGGAATTGTGAAATTACACCTCTTTAGATGGAAATTAAACTCGGAAATCTTCGTCCCAATTTCCACCTTTTTTTCTATAGAAATTGCCTTTTCTCGAGGTGCAAGGTTCCCAAACGAGGAAAAACTACTTTTCCATCTTGAATTCCCTAGTTTAAGTGAAATTCTGTTTTATTTTACCGTATCCAAACAGAGTGTTAAGGCTCATATTCTATGTCACTCTGCCTATTTCCTATTTCTCTTATCTGCTTTTCCCATGTTGTGTGATTTAATGGTATGTATTTGGGATGGATTATGGAGTGGTGTGGAATACAAGTTTGTTAAACTTTTCAAAAATGTTGTTTTTACTATTTATTTGTACCATTATTTATATCATCCATCTAATAGAGATGAGATCTACATGTGTTAGTTGGTTGTACCTCTAGTAGAGAGATGATACAAATAAATAGTAAGTGTAGTACAACTCTAAACTTTTTTTTTTTTTTTTTGGCTTTATTATTTGATTAGTGTTAAGGAGACCATATTTATATGTGTATCATCTCATATGGCAAGTAATTCAGACAATCAACATTCGATAAAATAAATTCATTAATTGACATGGCATGTGCATGTCTGTTAAGTAATAAGTTTAATGTTTGGCTTCCTTGTCAAAATTTGTAACTGTTACCACACGTGCTCATAATTTAGAGTTAGGGTATAATGATGATCCGGAATTACTACTGGGATTGAACTTGCCAAAGCACCAACCATCTTCAATACAAAAGGTTTGAATAATACATTTGGATATGCATATCAAGCTTATTTTTCTAGATTCATTTTGTTTAGTGTAGTTGTCTAGTTGTCTAGGCACGTAAATTAAGACAGCCTACATGGGCCATCTGACACCTTTTCCTGTGAGGGGATTTCTCACCCTTGATCTGAAAAGGTTTCTTTGGATTATGACATGTGTCTCCTTGTTCCCCTTGTCTAAAACATCCATCTCTCCCATTAAAAGGGTTTTCAAGGATTCATTTGTATTTGGTTAGGTTATTTACATTTCAAAAAGAAGAGTGATTTAGTCTAAAGTTACCTCTTAAGCTTTCAAACCGAATCCCTAGCCATAAAATCATCTCATGCACAAACACCCAATCACTGCATATTAGGGTTGCATTGTTTTAATGGTTTAGCATTAAGCTTTTGGTCTAAATATAAGTTTCATATCCTTCATAAACCAATCTCTCGGATTCATGTTAGGTTATTCTTCGATTGTTTGATTGGAGTACTTGACTAGTCATCTGAATCCAAATCTCATAAGCATATCATAACATCATATCATTGACCGTGTTGATCTCAGTGCCACAAAGTGATGAGCTCAGGAGGAGCTGCCACTTCGTGAAGACTGAAGGAGTCCATCTCGTGCAAAGCAAGGTTGCACAAAGGTAAAGCTGCTTCGTAAATAGGGATCTAGGAATTGAGCTTGTGTGGTCTTTGTATGAACCTTTGTTTACACTAGTGGATTGGACTCAGTAGAGAGTCCCTGGTTTTTTAACCTAAAGGTGGGTTTTTTTTTTTGGCCAAAAACTTCCTTGTGTTCAATTCTTTACAAAGCTTTATTTATAACCTTTGTTGGAGTTAAACATTGTAGGGTTTGCTAGTATTGACACTTTATTAACTAAGTGAACTTAAGTACTAAGACTAAAACTTAACTGAAGTTCACATTGTTAAGTTTTAACCTTTTAAGTTTGGTTGGTTTACATGCTCTGGGCTTCTAACAATCTTTACTCATTTGACTAGTACGGTTGACTAGTCAGTATAACTGGTTTTAAGTTTTTTATTGTAGGGTATTCCCCTTGGTACCAATTTCAATTGGTATCAGAGCTTTGCTCTAGACATACATAAAGTAATCTCTGAGATTTTACTGGTATTGGGTGGACATATATCATGGATTGTGATCGTGTAACTCTCATCCGTTCTTTGATGGTGTGAACTATGTGGTGGAATGAAAAGTTTCAAATATTCCTTGAGGCACATGACTTTTTTGCAGTTGATTACCTTACTCTTGAGTAGAGGGCTCTCTCTAGAGCTGTTGATGGGGAGTTAGTGATGAAACCTAAAAGTCAATGGACTACTGATGAAGTGACATTTACCATGGCAAATAGGAAGGCAAGAAATACTTTTGTATCTACCATATCACTAACTCAGCTTGCTCATATCCATTATTGCACACCTACCAAGCAAGCTTGGGATAAACTCTGAATCTTTCATGAAGGTGACAAACAAGTGAGAGATTTGATGCTTCAAATGATCAATTTGATGCTTCAATAAAGGTTTCACTATGAAAGTGTTGAGAAGAAGCATCCGAAGAACCCTCAGAATGACCCTCTCAAAGTTTGAAGATTTAAGAATGCTTGAGTCTGAAACCTTCTTAACCTTCTATGAAAAAGTTGAAATGTTGACGAATGAAGCTTTCGGATTAAGGAACATATTTGTGGAACAATGATTGTTCAAAAGATCTTAAGATCTTTGCCCAATAGGTTATAAGAAAAGAAAATTGTCATCCAAGAGTTTCAAGATTTAAGTGAGATTAAGCTCAGAAAGTTAGTTGGGAAAACTCATTACCTATGAGATTTTTAGCTTAACATGGATGATGGCATCTCTAAAAAGAGAAAAGATGCCACTCTTCAAAGTGTTGAGAACAACAAAGTTACTAGTGACTCTTGTGAACAGTTCTCAAAGGATGATCTTGTTCTATTTGTCAAGCAATTTAGAAGAGGTCTAAAAAACAAAGGAATGGATGTCAAGTGGTCTGAGAGGTCATTAAACAATCGTAGAAAACTATTCTCTGGTGAGAAATCTAGTGATTATTCAGAAAAGAAAGACAAAAGTTCATCCAAAAGTTCTGGTCCATGTTTCGCTTGTGATGAAAGTAGGGACCATGCAACTGAATGCGCCAACACCAGACTTCTTGGTAAGAAACGTAAAAAGGCTATGATGGCTATTTGGAGTGGCAGTGATGATCAAGATTTGTGTCATCAGACAAGTCATCAATTGATGATGAAGGGATTGTTGCATTTGTTGCATCTGTTGATAAAGCATCTTCCAATGGAAAAGATAAAGTTTTTAATGATACTAATGTGTCATCATCTCAGGAGTTGTCAAGCCTGTATGAATCTCTACTTGATGAGATGTGTGTTGCAGTGTTGGACAATGTTGAGTTGACCAAAACGGTGGTTGTGTTACAAAAAGATGTTGAGTCTCTCTGACTAGTCAAAATAGAATTGAGTTACTAAATCATACGATTAGAAGCTAAACTTCACATGCTAAATGAAAGAGGCTCATTTTATGGTGATGATGATGAAATGGATGACTTAATTGTCTCTCTTGAAGATCATGTTCAGAGTTTAATGATTTCACATGAAAGTCTGCTTCAACAAATTCATTTGCTGCAGGAAAACAATGAATTATATCGAGAAGCTAATTTAAAGTTGTCTTCTGAGTTGGATGAGGCTTCGCACAAGTTAAATTGTCTATCTATGGGGGTTGACTCTTCAGGAAAAATACTCTATATTGGAACTCAGTGTGAAGGTATATATGTGTTTGCTTGTGATGGAAGCAATTCAAGTTCCATGGGTGTCAACTCACATGCTTTTGAGGAACTCCCTTTTGTATCTCCTTTGGTTGACTCTGCTTCAGGGACTATGTTCGTTCCCAAATATCATAATTGTGGTGATCTTGGCCACATTAAACCTACGTGTAGAAAACTATATCTGGAAAGGAAAAATGATCTAAAGGAACAAGTGGATCGTTTAACCAGAGCGGTCCGCAGAATGTCCAATACTATTAATTCTTCAAGCTCAAGAAATGTCAAGTCAAATTCTAGTGGTTTTCAACGTGGATTTGGGAAGTGTTTGATTGCTCAAAGTTCAACATCATTCTTTAGGCCAGACACCTAGCACCTTGACAATGGTTGCTTTCATCACACGACCGGTGACAAAGATGTTTTTCTATCTCTTGTACCATTCAAAAGTGGTATGTTTCAGTTTGGGGGAGGAGACAAGGCTAAGGTTGTTGGAAAATTAGTGATGAAAATTCCGGGACTGCCTATACTTGAAGATGTTTGCTATATGACTGGGTTGTCAACTAGTCTTCTTAGAATTGGTCAACTCTATGACACAGTTGCTAATGAAGTTTGTTTTTCCAAGACGAGTTGCATAATTGCTGATAAATGTGGGAAGAACATGTTGGTGGTTCCAAGATAAAAGGAAGATTGTTATACAATTGTTGCCTTTAAGTGTGATGATTGCTCAGATTAAAACACTGATCATTTTCAACAAATGGTCTACTGTGGACAATTACAAGTCTTTATCTCTAAATGCTACTTGTGTAAACCTTGCATCTTGGGAAGGGATCCTATTATATCTCACATAAAGGCGTATTGCTATGATTTTGCCTAAGCCTATTATCTAGAGAATGAAATTTCAATCATTCAATCTCCAATGTTGATTCATGGTGAGATGCCTCTCATATTGATTGCTGGAAGCATTACAACACCAAGGTATGCTTATCCACTTATGAATGCAAATTCTTCATATGCCTTGTTGGATTACATCTTTGTAGTGTGGTTTGTTCTTCAAGTTGATGACCTTGATTTGGTTCTTGATGTGCTTTCTAATCATGACTATGCACTGGTTGTTTGGATGAATGTTGTCAAATATTTATATTCCAAGTGTCGTGGGAACAAATATCTTGTTCTTAGGAAGTTTTTGCAAAGAAATGTTTTTGTTATAAACTTGGTGCCATGTGAGGAACAACCAGTTGTGTATTTCATAAGTCTTTTGGAAAATCGAAGACGCTAAAATCTTTGATGGTCTATTGACTTCTGTGCCTTTGACTGAATAAGTTGAGTAACCTTGCTTCTATTTTGTTATTCTTCTACATGTTTCTTTTCTTGATCTTATATCTGTCTTGCCAATCAACTCATCAGTTAAGTTTGTGTGTCACTTTGTGCATTTCTTAACTGTCTCACATGTTGACATTTTGTAGATTAACCTTGATTAATTTTTTTTTCTTTATGATGTCAAAGGTTCTCCCTGTTATGGCTAATAGCTTCTAAAAAAATCTTTGTCTCATTTGTCAAAAGCACTTGCTGATTTAAGGGTTAGGCTTACTTTGATCTTGATTGAGGTGTATGGACAATTATTCTCTCTAAATTGCGCTAAGTGTCTTTTCCAATGCAAAACACCACTTAGTTTGTCTTTCTTTGTGCCCAAACCCTCTCAAAAGAAAAATCATATATCTGAGTGTTGATCTCTTCATTCAATTCATTTTTCCCTATCTCAAGAAGGATTCAAAATGTGTCTTGGATTATCCAAATGAAATTCTCACCAATCCTATCAATGGTAATGTGCTCCATATCACCCTTACCAACTTAAAAGTTCTATTGGCTGGGTTCTTTATTGTGTGTAGTTTTGCGTTTAGATACTGGCTCAATTTCTGTTGCAAAGGTTGTGTCTGAATCTCAATAGATTATTAAAAGTTTGGTTAGCCTTTGACTAAATTCTTTGCTGAGTTACATGAAACTTTGACTTTAAGATGGCTATCACCAATCCCTTTTCCATACCTTGGCACATCATGGCTATTGTATGAATTAGTGTTAATCTATGTTGTGTTATACTTGTGTGACCTTAAAGATTTTTTCTCGAAGTATTGCATTCCATGTTTCTTTTCTAATGTACTTACTTTGTCAAAAAAAAAAAAAAAAATCATTATCAAATTTGTCTTGGAAGCAGGGTTTCTAAATCTGTTTTATTCTTGGTTTTTCTCTATGAAATTCCCAGTTAACAGTAGCTCAAATGGTACTAGGTTTGCAACTGTAGCTTGTTTTCTCCTGTTTTTTGTGTTGTCCTCTCCCTTGATTGCATTTTGTTGCACTTAACTAGTTTTGTTGTAATTAATTTCAATATTCTGACTAGTCATGTGGTCTAATCAGCAAGGTGAGGTTCATTAAGGGTATTCTTGTCTTTACACTGTCTATTTTTAACTGACGCATCTCATTTGTTGGTTTTCATCATATGGCTTAGACTATTTCACAGTGTCCTGGGTATTAACTTTATCTAACCCATCTAGGTTTTTGCCTTACCTCATTATGTGTCGTTAGCCTTGGTTGATTTCCTTCCCTCCATCTCAAATTCTTGAACCATCTTGCAAGAAAGATTGATTACCCATGGCTGGAAACAAAAGTTCTTCCTATGCTCAACCCTCTTGTTGTTCTACTCGATCTCAGACTGCAAGGAACTCATCTAATGCTGCATCTAGGGATCAAGCTCCTGCATTTTCTACCACTTGAGCCAAGAACTTTTTCACACCAGTGGCTAATCGCAAAGTCGTATCAGAACGAAGTATCATATAAAATGATCTCTTAGTGACTGATGCTATCTAATCTGATGACCTCATCGAAAGGTACAAGCTTCGTAGGGTAAACTTTCCTCCTCCCAATTTCAATTTAACAATGGTCCATAATTTTATTCTAATATTCCGTCAAATTTTCTTGAGTTTGGTGGGGCTGTGTATGTCTGTGGTATTCTTGTGCCCTTTGACACGTCCATCATTTGTACGGTTCTAGAACTTGATCCATCCCCTGCCTCTATTTTACCAAGCTATAACTTAGCTACTTGTCAGTATGACATGAAAGCCTACCATTATGAGGCTTATGTTGATTCGTCCATTCTGCTGGTTAATGGTCAAGTGTTCAAGTTTCGTCTCAAACCTTTGTATAGAAGCTGGTCAGATTTTATGCGTAGAAATGTCTTATAGTCTTCAAACAATGGTAATCTTACCCTATAGTCTGCCAAAGTATTGTTCTCAATGTTGACTAATGGTGATGTTCCTTTTGGGTTTCTGATTTTCAAATCTGTGTTGTCCAAGTCAAAACATTCTAAAACCCACTAGAGAGGCTCTACAATTCATCCTTATTTGATCACTCAGCTTTGTGAGCGTGCTGGTGTCCAAAAGCGTCCGGGTGATATTTTTCCAAGAACCACTAAGGATCTTGACATAAATATGATGAACTTGAGCAATGTAATTAATGTTGTTGCTCAGGGTAATTCTAGACCAGCCCCACCACCAAATGTTTCCCAGGAAAGAAAAATAGCACATCTCGAGTTCGAGATCAACTCCCTTAGGAAGCAATTTGTTGATTTTAAATCTTTGGTCAGTCAATCAGCGTCTTCACCTCATGTCAGTCACTCATTCTTCATACCCTCTTTGAGTCAAACCTCCATAGATCCTATATCTTTTGTCCCCGAGTCGTCTCTACGTCCTCCAAAACTTATCCCTCAGTGTCCCTTGGATCCATCTTCAGTGTCTTATCACTATGCTGCCTTATTTGGTCATTCGAGTGCCGTTGCTGCCAAGATGGCCATAATCTATGCTGCTACAGGAAAGGGTGTATCCATCAGTGTTCATCAACATTTTTCATCTACTCATATCTCGAAGGTTTTGGTAGTGGTGTACATCTTGGAGATGCCTCTGTTGAAGCTGGCATTGCTGCTAGATCTCCTAACTGTTCAAATGACTCATCACAATCAGATGAGTTCTAGGTTAATGGGATGTTCTTGTATGGTTTTTAGTTTTGTTTTTATGAGAGCAAGTGTTATGGGGGAGTTCCTTTTATTTAATGTTAAACAGTGGTTGTTAAAGTTGAAACTCCATTTCTTTTTGGCTTTTGTTGTAATTAACCTTGCTACTCTTAGTTTGTTCTTATCTGGCATATCATGACCCTTGAATTTAAGTTGTTTGGTATTTATTATTTTTGTACCAAGAATTGTACTTTGTGGGCTATTTTGAGTTTCCTAGATGCATTGACCTTTCTTTGTTACTTTTTTATGCTTCATTGTTTATTCCTTGCTATTTGTTGTGCATACTTGTTTATCACCTTCTTCCTTTGTCTTACCATGACAAAATAGGGGAGAAAAAAAATTTAAATGTGTTTTAAATGTGGTACTGGAATAACCCATGTTGATCATGCAATTTGTGGTGTCATTTTTAAGATTGAGCTTATGTTGTAACAATTCATGATAAATCTCACTTGTCTCTTGCCGAGAAATGTGTGCTACTACAAGAGTTGTTAGTTGTTCTTCTCTTGTCACAACATGATTCCTTAAGTGTGGGTGAAGTGTGGTTTTAGTAATAGGTTTTGGTTATTTTGTCAAGGAAAGCCAAAGGGGGAGATTGTTAAGTACTAGGTTTATTGTTTGGCTTCCCTTGTCAAAATTTTAAGTGTTACCACACATGCTCATAATTTAGAGTTAGGGTACAATGCTGATCTGGAATTACTACTGGGATTGAACTTGTCAAAACACCAGTTATCTTTACTACAAAAGGTTTGAATCATACATTTGCATATACATATCAAGCTTATTTTTCTAGATTCTTTTTGTTTAGTGTAGTTGTCTAGTCATAAATTCCTTCTATTGTCCAGCTGTCTAGGCAAGCAAATTAAGGCAGCCTACATGTGTTATCTGACACCTTTTCCTATGAGTGGATTTCTCATGCTTGATCTAAAAAGGTTTCTTTGGCTTGTGACACGTGTCTCCTTGTTTCCCTTGTCTGAAACATCCATCTCTCCCATTAAAAGGGTTTTCATAGATTCACTTGTGTTTGGCTAGGTTATTTACATTTCAAGAAGAATAGTGCATTTAGCCTAGAGCTACCTTTTAAGCTTCCAAATCAAATCACTAGCCACAAAACCATCTCATGCACAAACACCCAATCACTGCATATTAGGGTTGCATTGTTTTAATGGTTTTGCATTAAGCTTTTGGTCTAAATCTAAGTTTCATATCCTTCATAGACCAATCTCTCGGATTCATGTTAGGTTATTCTTCAACTATTTGACTGGAGAACCTGACTAGTCATCTAAATTCAGATCTCATAAGCATATCATAACATCATATCATTGACCGTGTTGATCTTAGTGCCACAAGGTGATGAGCTCAGGAGGAGTTGCCACTTCGTGAAGACCGAAGAAGTCTATCTCGTGTAAGGCAATGTTACACAAAGGTAAAGCTACTCCGTAGATAGGGATCTAGGAATTAAGCTTATGGCCTTTGTATGAACCTTTGTTTACATTAGTGGATTGGACTCAGTGGACAGTCCTCAGTTTTTTAACCCAAAGGTGGGTTTTTCCGACCAAAAACTTCCTTGTGTTCAATACTTTACAAAGCTTCATTTACAACCTTCGTTGGAGTTAAACATTGTAGGGTTTGCTAGTATTGACACTTTATTAACCAAGTGAACTTAACTCAAGTACTAAGACTAAACCTTAACTGAAGTTCACATTGTTAAGTTTTAACCTTTTAAGTTTGGTTGGTTTATATGTTGGTGGGCTTCTAACAATATGTACTCAGTTGACTAATATGGTTGACTAGTCAGTACAATTGGTTTTAAGTTTTTTATTGTAAGGTATTCTACCTGGTATCAATTTCTATGTCAATTGCTACATCAGATTATACACAAATGTAGTACAAAAATGTGATTTTCCTGGCATTTTTCTAAATATTTACATGGCACTGAACTATCATTGAGTCTCACCTTGTCCTCTAAAATTCCTACTAACCCTTTGAAGCTCTTGTCACTATGCCATATATCTTCGATTTGTTGATACTAGTGGCATGGATTTGGTGTGGTTATTTAGTTAATTGTTGGGTGGTGGATTATTTTCTAATGAGAAAAAATGAATTGGTCAATTAGATTGAGGATTATGTAGGATTAAGTGATGTCTTGTGCTAATAATGCGTTGTAAATTTTATCCACATGACATTATATAAAGTGGGTTTCTTTATTGGAAGCCACATCAATAACAGTATGATCAAATGCCTATAATGTGCTACCGAATCATGAATAAGTTGACCGAAAAAGGGGAGGTGAAGGAAAAAAAAAAGTGAATTTCAGAAGGCGAATGAATATTAAGCCTGTTCTTGTTAAATTGAAAGAATATTTTTTTTCTTTTTGAAATTGGGAAATGAATTGAATTCAAAAGATCATGATGAGTTCATAAGGTTACGAGTCTTCAAAGATGTTTTGATTTTTGAATCATGAGGAAATACAAGAGACCCCATGAGGTAATATGCATGTCAATTCGAAACTTAATAGTTAGTACTACAGTTTAGTAATACCAATTTATTATGGCTGAGTTCGATGTCAATTTGTAATGTCAACAGACCTATTGTGCAGCTTAGTCCAACTTTTTGTCTCCTTATTTTTTTACACAACGATATGTTTATACTAAGGGATGGGGAAATAAATTGGTATTGAACTCAACATTAACGAGAATCAAACATAAGACTTCTTACTTATAAGTAAAAATAAATATTACTAGATAATAAAACTAAATGACAAATTCTCATTCTTTAATGTAAATATATTGTTGTATTAAAAAACAAAAAATATATTGGCGTCAATTCAAACATATACTATATGTTTTGGTGTTTGAATCAAAGGATCAAAATAAACATTAATGTCGTGCAAACCAAATAAGTTGGATTGGATTTGTGATTTGGATATATCAGATTGGATTTTTCTTGACATATTATGTTATTAAACTGTATTTGAATATGATTGCGGTGCATTTTTGTTGCCAAATCTTATTGCCAACCTAACACAGCTTAGCATGTAAAGTAGGGTTACCCACAAATTCTTGATCTATCTAGCAGTATTTCTATTTTAGAAGCTTTCAAATTTAAAACCCCCTCTTCTTCTAATGAGAAAAACATGTAAAGTAATATTACCACTCTTTCTATATTACTAGTAGTACTACTAGATTCAACAAAATTTTCTCCAGGTGAGATTCATGAACTCAAACTTATATACCTAAGAGGAACGATATTATGTGAGCAATGTCAGAGAAACTACATTATTTATATCACATTGTGATAGGAGCATATTCATGCGACTTAAATGGCTTGTTCTCGTGCATTTACGTTATGTTTCTCTAGTTATTTTAGTCCTTTATGCTTCTTTTGTGTGTTTTCAGGTTCTAAGGGCCTAGGGAGCAAGAAAGTGCATTTTGAGGCCATTTGGAGCATTTTTGGGCATGGATTGGATAGCTTATCCATGGAGCCAAAAGGATGGACGAATTTGAAGGCCTTGTATTCACTTTGGACATAAAACAAAGGGCCTAGCCCATTCTCTCTTATTCTCTCCCTTATAGCCATGCAAAGAACCATCCATTCCATCAAAAACAATCCATCAATTCACATGCAAAACCACCATTAACACACATGCACCCAAACAAAGCCAACCTAGCTAACCCTACATGCATTCTTTATTCACTCTTCATCATTGCATTCATTCTCCAAACACTTTCATTAATTAAAACACATTTGCACATCCATTCATTCTTTCCCCAAAGCCGTGCATTCCCAATCCCTTTCCAACATTTCACATGCATTTCCACCTTGGTCATGCTTTCCCATTTCATTAATCATTCACTTTGCATTCATTCAATCAACCCACATGCACTTTAATTATTCAAACATGTAGCCACATAATCATTCACCCTATCCATTCTTTGTCACAAAACAATGTCACATACACTCATCATCACACAACCTAGCTAACCCTACATGCATTATTTATTAACTCTTCATCATGCATCAACATTTTAAATCATCAAAAAAATCAACCCATTGCCGTGCATAATTCCTCAACCATTTCAGCCACATTCTTCCACTTTGCCTTTCATCATTGCACCACAAATCAATCAACACATGCATTCCCTTCACATTCACCCACATGTCCATTTAATCATTCAACCACATTCCCATTAACCACAAAACAAATCACACAACACACCAACACACATGCATCCTGAAATTCTTTGCCGTGCAATCACATGCATTTCCCTTGACATTTTCAGCCATCACACTTCATCATTACACCACCATTCACTCTTTAACCCACACACACTTCACACAAACAACATTCACATGCATTCACATGCATTTCCAACACAAAACACACTCAAAACCGTGGCCACCTTTGCATTTCAGCATTCCCATTTGCATTTTCAGATTTCCAGCTTTCCAACCTAGCCACATTCACATGCATTCACTCATAATCATTCACCAAACTTGCAGCCACATTTCCACCCACCTCCTAGCTGTCATGTTCCCTCCATTACTCCTATAAATAGCCTTGCATTCATTCATTCAAGGATCATCTCTTTCACAACACAACAACAAACACAAAAACAGCAACCTTGTTGCCGTGGGTTCTCTTCATTTCCAGCATCATTCCCTTCTATTTCCACCACTTCCCAACCCTCCAAACCACTCCTCTACCATTTCCATAATCCCCCAAACCTCACCTTAGACCTTGTGCTACAATAACGAGGAAGATAAGAGGGCCTAAACGTTCATACAATTCAAGTTTGAGTTGTTGGAATGTTTAGGTGTTTCTTTGATTTCAAAGTTTAAATTCAATTCTCTTTGTTTTGTACGTATGAGGAATGGAAGAGAAGAGTGCCTAAACGTTCATACAATTCAAGTTTGAGTTGTTGGAATGTTTAGGTGTTTCTTTAATTTCAAAGTTATGAAGAACTAATCCCCCTTTAGCTAGGGGGTAATTCGAAATAAATGTTTATGCTTGCATTTTGATTTGATTACTTCTAATTGCGTTTCATAAGTTGTGAATTCAATTTGTTTAACTATTTGATTGATAACCTATTTATGTATGTTTATTGAGAGTGCGCGCTTAATTTTCATGCATAAATATGACGCTAGAATATAAGTGAATTTCACCTAATCGTTATGAACTTATATTCACAAGTAGTGGAGGTTGCTTATAAACAATCGCGTTAAACGAATTCTTGGCATAAGTTTCATGCGTATTCCATAGTAACGAATGCCTCGTCAACATTTATAGTTTTCATAATGCTTAATGATCTTTGATTGTATCTTTATTGTGCTTTTCACGTAAAGGACTTTTGGAGAATGTGGTGAATTGCGTTGCGCTAACCCATCCAATTCATTAACTTAAGGAGAACTTGACGGTTAATTTAAGCGGACCTAATTAACCCGGGGCGTTGAGTTTCATAATTTATCGAAAGACCAACTGAGAATCAATCTTGTATGCAAGTGTAACATGTATGGAGATGAACCCCTTAGCTAGCATTCATCCATAAATTTCATATTTACATTCTGTCTAGTTTATTAACTTGTTTTGTTATTTCAATTTTCGTAAAAACCTCAATCCCCCTTTTGCTTTAATGTTCATTTTAGTTAGAATTCAATTTAGTTTGTGTTTTTAAAGCATTTTGAGTTTTTGGTTTGTCTTAGTGTTTTAAACTTTAATTTTGCATTCTTTGAGTCTAGTTTAGTGTTTTAAACTTTATTTTACGTTTTTGAGTCAGTTTCCAAGAGATTTGCAAGCCCTCCTAATCCCCGGTCTAGAACGATCCCTCACTTATCCATTCTACTACAATTGTCAAACGAGGGTTTAATTTGTGTGTTTAATTATTTTCGCATCAAATTTTGGCGCCGTTGCCGGGGATTAGCAACTTTGCTAATCCCTTAGTTCTTTTTTTTTTTTTTGGTTTAGTTGTTTTCGTTTTAGTTTCTAACTTAGTGTTGTTTTCTTTGTTTGTTGTTACTTTTGATTTTTGATTTAGTTCTCTTTCTTTTTAGGTACTAGAGAAGTAAGTTATGGATTTTGCTAGCATTCAAGCTCAATTGGCAAATCTTACTTCTAAATTGTCGCCGTATGCCGAAAGGACCACAATGCAGAGTGTCCCTACATTTGGTGCTTCATATAGGCAAGGATTTCAAGCCAATCAATGTCCACAAAGAGATTGGAGGGATCATTCAAACTCTATATGGTGGGAAGATCAACAAGTTCAACGTGAAGCATATTGGCAACCATATGAGGAGTTCTATTCAAGACCTATGCAGCCACCACAACTTCATATGCAATATGCTCAATTAAATTCAAGTTCGCCAGTAGATTATATTCAAATTCTTAATGAAATAAATTCTTTGGCGCAGGGGTCACAAAATCAAGCCAAGGAGGCTCAACAAGAAGCATATTGGCAACCATATGAGGAGTTCAATACAACACCTATGCAGCCACCACAACCTCCCCCACAACAATTCCAATCAAGTTCAAGTATGTCCATGGATAATGATAAAAAATTTCAATTACTAACCTCTTTGACGCAGGACGAACAAAATCAAGACAAGAAGTTGGGTAAATTGGACGAGCAATTTGGGCAGATTATGGAGTTCATGAAACAAATTCAAGAGCAAAGTGAACTTTCCAACTCAACTATTGAAAACTCGAAGGAAGATTTTGAAATCCATAATGCTATCACTTTGGGAAGTGCTATGGAGGTTGGAGCTGACCTAAAAATGTCCAAACATAGCCTAGAAGTGGATGAAGAGCTGCTAATTGAGGAGGAGGAAGAAAACATGCACACGGAAAGGGTAGAACAACCCTTGCCGCAGCCCCCTAAGCCCTCTAAACCACCCACCACCAGTAAGGACGTCCCAATTTCATGTTATTCTGATGTTATTCCACCCAATGTCCCTTTTCCTAGCAGGTTTTTGATTCCCAACCAAGAAGAGAGTAAAAAGGACATCGTGGAAGCCTTCCCAAAGGTGCAAAATGCTATTCAAATTCTTGGTGCAACACAGCAAGTTTTAGATGGTGTTGAATTCTTCAAAGGACTTTGTACACCAAGAAGAATGATTCAAGAGAAGGTAGTGGCTGGAGAAGATGTAGAAGGCATCAAAGAGGACAAATTTGAAACCACAATTCCCAAGGAAGTTGGATTTTATGACACGGGACAAGTCATAACTTTCGAAGGGGTGTTTATTCTGGAGTTCATTTTGGAGCACACAGGTAAGCCGCCTCCCCGAATTTCAATTTTCTTTTATACTAACATGTGGTTAATGATTCAGGCACCCAAAATGGAATTTAAACTATTACCGGATCATTTCAAGTATCACCGCCCATTCAAAGATAAATTCCATGCCGTTTGATTTTATTTATGTTAATAAAAAAAAAAAAAAAAAAAAAAAAAAAATTTGAAAGAAAGATACTAAACATGGAGAAAGGTGGAGCTTCACAAAGGTTGTTTACGTGAAGCCCCACTACGAGGCGCAGAAGCGGAAGGCGCAGAAGCGGGAGGCATAGAAGCGGGAGGCATCGGAGCGGAAGCCATCGGAGCGGGAGGCATCGGAGCTAGAGCATTCCAGGCCTCAATACTTGGCCAAGCGCTGGATGACCCAGGAAAAAGGTGCCTCTGGAGATAAGACGCAAGCCTTTGACGGTCACTGTGAATTCGACCCTCAGATTCTTGCAGCTCATCAAGCTTCCTCTTCATCCCCGACGAATAGTTATTTGCAAGCACATGCAAACTTCTATTCTCGTACTTAAGCTGCTGGTTCTCTTGCTTAAGTCTTTCCACCTCTGCCATCAACGATTCCACCTGACGGGAGCGGGCAAGCAGGCGTAGGCCCATGTTGGACACAGAGCTCGCACACTGAACACTAAGTGCGAGGGACTCTTGAACGGCCAACTCATCGGACCGTCCTGACAGCAGCCTACTATCTTTTGGAGTGAGGAGGTTTTTAGCTACTATTGTAGCTGTTGTGGCGTCCTGCATCACAGAGTCTTCACCTGAAAGAGGACCGTTAGAAGATAAAAAAGAAGGGCGCCATACATTACCTTGACGGGGCGCAACCAGATCGCTGCTGAGACTCAAATCTAAGCTAAGGTTCGATGAGTTTGCCATTTTTTTCAAAAGTGTTCAAAGAGAAGGGGTGGATGGAGTTAAAAATTTCACAAAGGGCCGGAGTCGAGTTTCAGGAATGGGAAATCTTCAGAGTGTGTATATTGGCGGTGATCGATAGCTCTATAAAATGCCAAGGCGACGCGTCCACCGATTCAAAGAGCCGGAATTTCCGGCGTAATTTAGGCGACGCGTTCTTGGCTTTTCAGAAGACGCGTTCAACTTTGGCAAAAGATTTCTGACAAAGCTGAAAACACGTGGAGGCCATCATCGCAACTACACATCTTTAGCCGACAAGCGCAAAGTTCGGCGACGCTTTCTCTGCTTTTCAGAAAACGCGTGCAGCTTTGTCAAAAGGAGCCGCATCTGCACTACCACGTGTCGTTCAGAAAGCGAAGGGGCGTCGTTCAGAAATCGAAGGGGTGCCTGCTCAGAAATCGAAGAGGCGTATTCAAAGATCGAAGAGGCGCCACTATTTCAAAAAGCCAGAATTGCGGGATCAAAACGTTTGTCGACAAGGGTAAAAAGTACCACCACTTGATATTATCTCTATATATGTCGACCTTCGTCTTTTATGGCAGGGCAAACCTGAAGAAAATGCCCAACTCTCCCTCACCTCTGAGGGCGCACTCCCAGCAAGGCCTTTCAAAATACTCAATTCTTTCTTCTTCCCCAAAGATGATACCAGATGCCTGGAGTACATATGACCCAGGAGGAAACGGCGGATTGAAGCATGTGCTGATTCATCCACCGCTTCTTCAAAGCAAAGGTATCTCATATCATCAAGGTCAAAAGCAAAAGTATCTCATATCATGCTCTTTCCCTGTCTTTTTCTTTGTCCTTGTTCTTACTCGCATGGCAAAGTAAAAGAAGCAATCAGCCGGCACTTGGAGTCAATCTTCCGATCTGGAGCCAACTGCCTGGAATCTATTCCTGATTGCTTACCTAGCGTTGCTCTCGAGTAGTCATCTTCAACGGTTGATACACTTCCGGAGAAGGGACCACTTCTGCAAAAGGGAGCGAGTAAGGCAAGTGAAAATGATACATTGAAGCATGTGGAGACAAACATAGGCTGAGTTATCCTCCAACCCTTTTCAATACGAATTGGAAAGATTGAACAAAGAAACAGATAAAAGGGATAAGCTCAGACCTTCGGGGGAGACCAAAAGAACCATCCTGCTGCCCAGTTCAAGAAGTAGCACAAAGGAAAATCAACGATGGGCAGAAACCAGTTCAAGAGTAAGCCTGTGGAATCACAAAGATCAATAGCCTCAATGCAATTACCAAGGAGAAGATGGAATTTACACTCTATAACCAGATTTGCGTCTCTAAACTCTTCTCTTTGTTAATTACATTCTGCCATGTTTAGTATGTTTAAGTGCTTTTTGTGTATTTACTTATGCTTTGTGTGAATCTATGGTTAAAACATTGAGGACAATGTTTGATTTAAGTGTGGGGGGGGTAACTAAGTATGTTGATGCAAATTCGTTGAATTTTATCACCCATAACTTCAAGTGTTGTTCCTTGCTGTTTTAAATTGTTTTTAAGTTGTTTTAGAGTGTTTTAGTATGTTTTGTTTTTATAACTCCGAAAATCACATAAAAATTTGAAAAACATGTTTTAAAAAGCCTAAAAAGAGTGTTTTGAGTCGTTTTTGTGTGTTTGTGTCTTAGGGTACCTTCCAACACAATGATAAGGATTTGGTTTGTAATTGCATGACGGTTAAAAAGAGTTATAAACATGGATGAAAGTTTGATTTACTCTTGGTATATGTTTAGTTATGGCTATAATGTATGACTTCACATGCAATCATAAAAGAAAAATTCGTTTTTGTAACATGCTTGAAGGAAGGAACTCATAATAACGCTACACCCCTGTGAGACTCGAGCCATTACCTTCTTTGGAGAGTTATATTCTGTGATTCTTTCTTTTCTAAAGTTGTTGCATGATCTCATTATTCCTTGCTTGGTTGCTACTTAGAATGCAATTGTATCATGATAGAACTAAATGCTAGAACTTATATCCGTTTCATTCAAAGCATGACATTGAATTGCATAACATATATCAAGATGAAGTTGTGTAGTTGCCACCATAGCCAAATAGCCTTACTTCCCATATTTCGTATATGTTGTAAGTTTTAACCCCGTTGAGCCTTGTTTAGCCTTTATTCTTTGTTTACCCACATTTTCCTCACCTAGCCTAGTTTAGGACAATCCCCACCCTTGTTCTTAAAAGATAGTGAGCATGACTTAATTGAATTCCTTTTGAGTTACATTATGAAAGAAAATAAGTGTGGGGGAGAGAATGTTTTGTTCTTAAGTGTTTATGTATGTTTTGAGAAGTCAGGAGAAAAGAAAAAAAAAAAAAAAAAAATTGTGAAAAACATATGAAAAAGAAAAACAGAAAAGAAAAGAAAGAAAGGAAAAAGAGCTTGTTCCCCCTTGTTCAAAAGTTGAGTTTTCATTCAAAAGTGAATTCTACGTTAATTCAAATGCTTTGCTCGCTATTTCTTTAAGAACCTTTGTTTTCCATATCCCTTCTTTGTTAGCCAAACACCTTTAGCTCCGTTTCAACCCTTATGCTTTTATCTTGAGTGTTATGTGTTTCAATTTGTGGAGTTTGGAATTGATATGAGCTTATGGAATCACTGGTTCTCATTCTAAGTAGTAGCATTCCATTCATGAGATCATATTCATGTCATTATCGTAAATCCAGAAAATGCTTTCCTTGTTATAACTTATGTGAGTGTTCGTCTACATGTTTACATCAATCTTCTCACATATGACTAGATTAGGGTGTGTAGTTAGAAAATCTGAGTGAAAATCGAGTGCATATCTTGTAAGGAATTGAGCAAATTCTCTAAGGCATGTTACTACATTCAAAACATGGTTTTAAATGCTTAATTGTGAACTAGTATATGGTGACTATGATTAAGAATGTACTTAAGTGTGAAGATGACTAAAATCTGTGGGAATGATGATTTTTAACGTGTCATGTGCATTGGAAATCCCTAAGACAGTTGTTGGAAGGTTTAGGTTGTGTTTTACTTGTTTTGTTTCGTTTGGTTTTGTTTTGTTTTTCTTTCTGTTTTGCTCGAGGACTAGCAAAAGATAAGTGTGGGGGTATTTGATAGGAGCATATTCATGCGACTTAAATGGCTTGTTCTCGTGCATTTACGTTATGTTTCTCTAGTTATTTTAGTCCTTTATGCTTCTTTTGTGTGTTTTCAGGTTCTAAGGGCCTAGGGAGCAAGAAAGTGCATTTTGAGGCCATTTGGAGCATTTTTGGGCATGGATTGGATAGCTTATCCATGGAGCCAAAAGGATGGACGAATTTGAAGGCCTTGTATTCACTTTGGACATAAAACAAAGGGCCTAGCCCATTCTCTCTTATTCTCTCCCTTATAGCCATGCAAAGAACCATCCATTCCATCAAAAACAATCCATCAATTCACATGCAAAACCACCATTAACACACATGCACCCAAACAAAGCCAACCTAGCTAACCCTACATGCATTCTTTATTCACTCTTCATCATTGCATTCATTCTCCAAACACTTTCATTAATTAAAACACATTTGCACATCCATTCATTCTTTCCCCAAAGCCGTGCATTCCCAATCCCTTTCCAACATTTCACATGCATTTCCACCTTGGTCATGCTTTCCCATTTCATTAATCATTCACTTTGCATTCATTCAATCAACCCACATGCACTTTAATTATTCAAACATGTAGCCACATAATCATTCACCCTATCCATTCTTTGTCACAAAACAATGTCACATACACTCATCATCACACAACCTAGCTAACCCTACATGCATTATTTATTAACTCTTCATCATGCATCAACATTTTAAATCATCAAAAAAATCAACCCATTGCCGTGCATAATTCCTCAACCATTTCAGCCACATTCTTCCACTTTGCCTTTCATCATTGCACCACAAATCAATCAACACATGCATTCCCTTCACATTCACCCACATGTCCATTTAATCATTCAACCACATTCCCATTAACCACAAAACAAATCACACAACACACCAACACACATGCATCCTGAAATTCTTTGCCGTGCAATCACATGCATTTCCCTTGACATTTTCAGCCATCACACTTCATCATTACACCACCATTCACTCTTTAACCCACACACACTTCACACAAACAACATTCACATGCATTCACATGCATTTCCAACACAAAACACACTCAAAACCGTGGCCACCTTTGCATTTCAGCATTCCCATTTGCATTTTCAGATTTCCAGCTTTCCAACCTAGCCACATTCACATGCATTCACTCATAATCATTCACCAAACTTGCAGCCACATTTCCACCCACCTCCTAGCTGTCATGTTCCCTCCATTACTCCTATAAATAGCCTTGCATTCATTCATTCAAGGATCATCTCTTTCACAACACAACAACAAACACAAAAACAGCAACCTTGTTGCCGTGGGTTCTCTTCATTTCCAGCATCATTCCCTTCTATTTCCACCACTTCCCAACCCTCCAAACCACTCCTCTACCATTTCCATAATCCCCCAAACCTCACCTTAGACCTTGTGCTACAATAACGAGGAAGATAAGAGGGCCTAAACGTTCATACAATTCAAGTTTGAGTTGTTGGAATGTTTAGGTGTTTCTTTGATTTCAAAGTTTAAATTCAATTCTCTTTGTTTTGTACGTATGAGGAATGGAAGAGAAGAGTGCCTAAACGTTCATACAATTCAAGTTTGAGTTGTTGGAATGTTTAGGTGTTTCTTTAATTTCAAAGTTATGAAGAACTAATCCCCCTTTAGCTAGGGGGTAATTCGAAATAAATGTTTATGCTTGCATTTTGATTTGATTACTTCTAATTGCGTTTCATAAGTTGTGAATTCAATTTGTTTAACTATTTGATTGATAACCTATTTATGTATGTTTATTGAGAGTGCGCGCTTAATTTTCATGCATAAATATGACGCTAGAATATAAGTGAATTTCACCTAATCGTTATGAACTTATATTCACAAGTAGTGGAGGTTGCTTATAAACAATCGCGTTAAACGAATTCTTGGCATAAGTTTCATGCGTATTCCATAGTAACGAATGCCTCGTCAACATTTATAGTTTTCATAATGCTTAATGATCTTTGATTGTATCTTTATTGTGCTTTTCACGTAAAGGACTTTTGGAGAATGTGGTGAATTGCGTTGCGCTAACCCATCCAATTCATTAACTTAAGGAGAACTTGACGGTTAATTTAAGCGGACCTAATTAACCCGGGGCGTTGAGTTTCATAATTTATCGAAAGACCAACTGAGAATCAATCTTGTATGCAAGTGTAACATGTATGGAGATGAACCCCTTAGCTAGCATTCATCCATAAATTTCATATTTACATTCTGTCTAGTTTATTAACTTGTTTTGTTATTTCAATTTTCGTAAAAACCTCAATCCCCCTTTTGCTTTAATGTTCATTTTAGTTAGAATTCAATTTAGTTTGTGTTTTTAAAGCATTTTGAGTTTTTGGTTTGTCTTAGTGTTTTAAACTTTAATTTTGCATTCTTTGAGTCTAGTTTAGTGTTTTAAACTTTATTTTACGTTTTTGAGTCAGTTTCCAAGAGATTTGCAAGCCCTCCTAATCCCCGGTCTAGATCGATCCCTCACTTATCCATTCTACTACAATTGTCAAACGAGGGTTTAATTTGTGTGTTTAATTATTTTCGCATCACATTGTATCATCATAACTTAAATTCTCTAAAAAGCACATTAAAGTAGGACTTGTTGACACATGTAATATTTCTTTTTTACTGCGTTACTACTACTAAAGTGTTGGGTAGAAATTACTACAAGTGTTCACAAGTCTCACTTAAGTTTGCTTATGAGCGATTTTCAATAGCAATCCTCATATGCCAACTGGTAGATCATTTTTTTTTTTTTTGACAAGTGATAGTATAATTTATACTAAATTCAACTAAACTATGAGAAGAGGAGAATCATGTATACATATCATGTCGTTATTATATATATTATTGAGGAAATGCTAGAGAGACCATCTTTTAAACCACGGTCTATAAATCATATGATGTTGTTGTTGAAGTTTGCCTTTTAAAATTTTTTTAAATCATGAAGTCTTACTTTGTTACCATATCATGTCGTTTATAAAATGTGGTTTAATAAGATAGTTTCCTCCAGTCTTTTTCATATTATTTTACAGCAAATTACATCCACGCCCTCTATGCATGACACTTGGCTAAGGCTCTAAGATTCAGACCCTCACCCTAATGTTAAAATCTATGATTTTTCTTGTGTTTTGAACCACAAAATAGTAAAGGTGCATGGCATGTAATCACATGTGCTCATGAACAACACGGCGGATATTCATCCATTTCAGTTTTAACTTACCCCTTCGTTGTTTCAAAAGCCGAGTGTTAAATAAAGAAACAGCTTAATTATAATTTGTTTGGTGGAAAGGCATCCTCTAGAGCCTAGAGGCAACTCGTGCTCTGTTTCTCTCTTTCTATCTCTCACTTTACCGTAGTGTGATTCTTTATAAAAGGTCGTAGTACTCCTACTCCTTTGAAGTGAAAAGAGGCCTACAAGGTTTGTCAGCATTCAGTAGGGTGAACTTTGACGACCTGATCATGAGTTTCTGAGTTCTTCTGTGACTGTAAGTCCTGCCTTTTGCATTATGCTTTGAAACGCAGATATTGCAATTATAGTTAGCTAGTCTTTCGGCATACATACATATATAGTGGAAACACACACGTATGTATGTTTGTGTGTGTGTTTCCACCGTATATGTATCGAAGTATACGGACTGTATAAAGGTAAACTCACCCGGCCTTTGTTTCAGTTTCTTCGTTTTTCAATTTCTGATCAAAAGCAATCCTCATCACCCCTTCTCAAAGTGTAAGAACAGGTTTTTTTAAGATATACTTTATTTTTAGAATTTAATCCTTGGCAAAAATGATTTTTAAATTAAAATCTTGAGTAAGATCAAAATCTAATTTCAGTTCCTTGATACATTAATAACCTCATTTATTAATCATATTTTGATTTTTTAATTATTTCTCTTTTTCTTCCTAATTTTTAACGTATTAATTTTATTTCATTATAATTTTCATTTTCATTTCATTTATCGTAATATATTTTGTTGTAAACATTTAGATAAACTAATTTTTGTTATACAATATATTTCGATATACTTTGTCTTCTTCATTTAGGTACATTAAATTCATTGTAATACATTTCGATGCATACATTTAAGTACACATATTTCGGTACATACATTTCGATACAAACATTTAGGTACATTAATTCAATATAATACATTTCAGTGCATACACACACATATAGGTACATTAATTTAATATAATACATTTCGGTATATATATTTCGGTACATACATTTCGGTACTAACATTTAAATACATTAGTTCAACATAATACATTTTAGTACACACATTTCGGTACTAACATTTAGGTGCATTAATTGAGTCTTTCAAGTTTGAAGAATGTTAAATAAAATTAATAAACTAAAAAACTTTTTTTGCCAAACAATAAATTAAAATTTGTATATGAATAAATTTAAATATTTAATGGGGAGACATTAAATAAAATGCACATTAATTATTTTGAATTAAAGACATATCAAGAGATTATAATCAATATGTAATCTAACACCAAGTTTATTTTAAATTTCAATCTTCTTGAAGGATTAAAGTTAAAAAAACACCTTTTATTTTTTAGATATATATCTTCATTTTTTAAACTACCGTTTTCAGGTGAAATTTGACTAAGAAACGTATATAAATATTGAAATTTAAGTAAGAAACGTGTATATTTTTTAGGTATATATCTTCATTTTTTAAATAATAATCTCAACCCTTTTGTTTCTGATCAAATTTTAAGTGTGATTTCTTCATATATGTGACTTAATTTTGCTATGCTCCCTATATTCTACACATTATGTGAACTGTGTTTAAGAAGACATTAGTTTTCGAACCTAGCAGGCGGCTCTTTGATTTATTTATTTTTTCAACTCGTTTTCATAGTTGGGATATCTGAAACAACAAAATCACCCTATCATGAACAACAGAAAACAAAAAACCCTGCCAAAATTACCTTAAATAATCCTCTCATTGGCAACACTAAATTAATAGCTTAATTTCCGAATATGGTCATTGAAACTCACAATTTCTTTAATCCCCATATTCACTACTAAAAAGACCAAAGAGTCCCTACTACGTCGACAAAATTAACACTTCTCACACATTTGATAAAATGAGATGATAATTATATATTTGTTCAAGGATGCGAAAAGTGAAGAATTTGTGTGTATTTCATACTTTACCCAGCCCCCCTATGAGATTAAGAATCTACATAGAGTATAAGAAAATCCATTAAAACTCCATCAAAATAGTATTACGCAGCATAAAATAAAATACACTACCATGATAGAAAATCATGTGGACAAAACTTCATGATAGAAAAAATAAAAATAAAAGCGCAATTTGGGACAACAAGATCAGTTAACTTTGAATGAATAACCATCCCAATCCAAAATTACATCACTCCTAAACTTTGAGTATCATGAAAGAATAACTTCTCAAAATACAAAACTAAGAAAATCAAAATATATCATAATAAATAAATATATATACAAACAGATAAATACAAAACCCAAAGATTTGTTGTAGTTTTTGCCCCACGTTTGAGTCAGTAAAACATAAATATTAGCAGATCAACACCAAAATCCGAATGGCCTACATCAAAATAGTGCAAAAATAAACTAAGATTTGAAGTAAAATTTGGCCTTCTAAAGAATACAATTCAAATAAAATCTATTAGGTTAAAACACTTTGAGTTGCACACTTTGTACTTCTTGCAGGAAGTACTTCAAGTACTCTTTTTAGGACTTACTTGCATATTTATTAAAAACTGACTTAAAAATAGAGTGAAGTGCCAATTTAGTCCTTGAACTATCACCTCAGTGAAAATTGGTTTCCTAAATTATTTTTCGGTAAAATAAGTCCCTAAATTCATTTAAATTTGCTAATTTCATCCCTACTATTATATTCAAAGCTATTTATCCAATTTTTCATCAACACACTTTAGAGTGTAATACCGTTCTTTTCTCGCCTATAAGCTCTTAACGCTTCATATAGGTTGCGAATATAATGTCTAATTTACCCTCGAAAGTTAACTCCATAAATTATTTTTTTATGTAAAATTACCAACCTACCCTTCAATATGTATCACATGCAAGTAACATGACTTAAATTGATGGAAAATTGAATATAGTAGCTTCGAATATAATATTAGGGATGTAATTGGTAGATTTTTTTATAATTCAAGGACTGTTTTTTCTGAAAGAAAAAAAAATAATTTAGAGACCTAATTTTCACTTAGGTGATAATTCAAAGACTAAATTGGCAGTTCACCCTAAAAAACATGTTTACCAAAAATGTTTTGAGTCATTTAAACTACTAGTAGAACAATAAAGTCCAACTAAATAAGCAGGGTTTTGAAATTAAAAAAAAAAAAACATAATTTTACCATCAATTTATTATAAAGAATTTTTATATAAAAAAAATTATTTTAGCAAAATAAAAAATCTAATTTATAATACCTCGTGGCTGTAGATCTTTTGATATTTTGTATGTCATATTAATTTTTTTGGGGCTGCTATTGCATAATTACCATTTTACTCCTTCCACGTGTACAACAGATTTCGCGCGACAGTTCATGACATTGACTCATTCACTTACACTCTTCTCTCTTTCAGTTAAACACTTAAAGAGGAGAACTCCACACCACACACAGATCCTCTCTTCATTTGATTCTTATCGGAATCCGTTTTCTGGAACCTTTCTCATGATTCTGGACTTCCATTCCCACGCAAATAGGTTCTTGCCTTTTCGGCTTTCCCCACAAACTTTATTTCTTTCAAATCGAATCCATTTCGATATTTTTTTTTGCCAAAACATGAACGTGAGTGGTAGATGAACTATTTGGGATTTGGTAACGTTATCTCCTTCTCCAGCCAATGAAATTTCTGGGTTTTTGTTCATTTTTTGTTTGAATTCGATTTTGTTTAATATGGAATTGTGTTTATGTGTGTTTCGAGCAATATTCTAATTAATTTAATCTAAGGCCATATATGACGAGTGGTATTTGGACTTGCGTTTAGAGGGGGAGCACACTGTTTAGGTCATTTCATGTGTTTATTTTTTAAATGTTTTCAGTTAAAATTTCTTGATATGGACGTTTTACTCCAAGGAAAGTGAAATTGAGAAAAATGGGGCAAATCAAAGATTTCGTTGTTTTCCAGTTTTCGTTGAGAAAAAAATTAAAGGAGAAGATTTTTTTTTTTTTTTTTCCCATTCTTGAGTAGTTATGAAGAAATTGCCAAACTAGATTATTTTGTTTTGGTAAAAATCGAACTAGAAATTTTACCAAAACAAAATCTTGCTCCTTTTACAAGTCGAAAAGCATATAACTAACATTTGAGAGGAAGGAAAATTTTAGTACTTCTTCACTTTGCTGCTTTATCAACTCTTACAAAAACACTGTGTTGCAGCTGATTTTCTTCGTGCAGTTGCATTGAATCTGAAAGATGGTCGCCTTCGGGAAGAAGTTGCGAGAATCGCAAATTCAAGAATGGCAAGGGTATGTTCGAGTAAGTTTTTGACCTGAAAAATGTTATCTGCTTAGACTTTTAGTTTGATTATTTCATTTCAGATGCTATTTGGACTACAAGTTAATGAAGAAGAAACTCAACCAGTATACTCAACAAATTGAAGTTGGAACACAAAATCATCCCCATGTTCTTAAAGACTTCTCAAGATTGCTCGATAGCGAGGTAACTCGTATATTCATGTAGGAATTATGTTCTTAAGGACTTCTCAAAATCGCCATTGTTATCTTGATTCGCGATGTTTGCTGAAACTAAAAGTCATGCACATTTGTGATCCTTCCGCTAAAGTTTACTACATGTGAGGCCAATCTGTTGCTGCATCTCGTCGATAATATTAATAGGAAGATATGCTTGGTTTTTTACCCTTCGTCTTATTTTCAAGCATGGAAAATAAAGACATTAGGACATATGCCGATGAACTATTCTCTATTAAATTGATAATCTGTTTGGAAATGGTCCAAATGAAATGTCTAGATTTCCCGAGCTTTCTTTTCCCCCGTTTTCTGGTGTGGATCAACTTCATCTTTTTTAAATTCATTGACGTCGAAGCATAGAATTTTGCTGGTAGAGCTGATCCATTCACACTGATGGATGATTTAGGTGTTAAATCATCGCCAGAAGCATGATTTCTTTTTTCATTTTTGTATTTTTGTCTTTTAAATTCAGATTGAAAAGATTGTCATGTTTATGCTGGAACAACAAGGAGTGCTTGCAAGCAGGTTATCTAGTCTTGGAGAACAATATGAGTCTCTCATACGACAAGATGCTGATAGAGAGAGAATTTCTCAACTGCAAGAAGCATACAGATCAGTTGGACGCGATCTTTTAAGAATCCTATCTTTTGTTGAGATGAATGCTATCGGTCTGCGTAAGATATTGAAGAAGTTTGATAAGCGGTTTGGCTATAAATTTACAGATTACTATGTCAAAACTCGCGCAAATCATCCTTATTCTCAGTTACGACAAGTTTGCAAGCATGTGGTAATGTGCTGAATTTTGTACTCATTTCTTTTACTTTCGTATATAACTGCACCTTATGAATTGTTTCCACGAATCATACTGTCTTTATATTTGAAAACAAGGATCATTAACTAATAGCTAAACGTGCAGGGTATTGGAGCTGTTGTTGGAGCCATATCTCGCAACCTTGCGGATCTTCAAGGATTTCAACAGCAATATGAGAACTACATATCAATATATGATCAACCTGCTTTTTCTCACCCGGTTTACTCTAATATCCATTGAAGTATTCTTTGCAACAACAATTCTTTTTTCTAATCCCTCTCATTGAATTTCAAATTGTTTCTGCCTCTGCAAGTATGTTATGCAATATTGAATTTCAACTGACGTTTAAATATTTGGTCTTATTTCGCAGGATCCTGTCGTTAATTCTCTTAGGGCAGCGGTGAACAGGTTGTCAAATTCAACAAGTTTCCTTCATTATTTGGGAAAACATGCACTTCTCATGGAGGAGGATTTACCAATTCTATCCGGGGATCAGGCTGATGACAGCAAATATCATTTCATGTCACTCATCTTAAACTTGGCAAACACATTTCTGTATATGGTTAATACATATATAATTGTCCCAACAGCTGACAATTACTCCATGACCCTCGGAGCTGCAGCAACTGTCTGTGGTGTTGTGATTGGATCAATGGCGGTTGCCCAGATCTTTTCTTCAGTTTATTTCAGTGCTTGGTCAAATAGATCATACATGAGACCACTCATATTTAGCAGCATCATTCTTCTGGTGGGAAATACTTTATATGCTCTAGCTTATGATCTTAATTCCATATCAGTACTTCTGATTGGTCGATTATTCTGTGGGTAAGTGAATTTTTTATAGTTAAACTGTAAATTTAGTGCACAAGTGATCCGTTCCTATTCATGCTTTGGAATTTAATTCTCTCGTTTACCTTGTTAACACCAATAGTCATGCTGTCAATTTTGCAGGTTAGGTTCTGCAAGAGCAGTTAATAGGCGTTACATCAGTGACTGCGTACCCCCGAAACTGCGAATGCAGGCTTCTGCTGGTTTTGTTAGTGCCGGTGCGCTTGGAATGGCATGTGGTCCTGCTCTTGCTTGTTTGTTCCAAAGAAATTTCAAGATTTATAAGTTGACATTCAATGAAGACACATTACCTGGTTGGGTAATGGCTCTCGCGTGGCTCATCTATCTGTTGTGGTTGTCAATCTCTTTCAAAGAACCTTCTCGTGCTCCAGAAGTGCCACGAGAATCTAATTCTGGTCTGTAAGCAAGATATGCTTCATTCTTAATACTGTTTATGGAACACAATATCTTTATTACTGATATGAAGCTTTTTGGAATAGGGAAATACGTAAATATTTCTGTGGAGAATAGTTCCACACAACCGTTCCTTACAAACTCCAAAGCTAAGGAAAAACTTGAAGATAGAGACACAGATGGTGAGGATGCCGAGGAAGATGCTGTGCAAATTCAGAAACCAGTCAATTCAATTGTGTCAGCATATAGACTACTAACCCCTTCAGTAAAGGTATAGAGTATTTTCTAGTTCTTACTTGTAGTTGAAGTCTTTATTCGTCGAGGAGAGGAGGAACATTCACCTCATGAATTTCGACGACTAGTTGTTGTTGAGTAAGCTAGATTACTCAGATCGATTTTCTAAAACCATGGGAAATAAAAATCATTCATTAAGAAAACTCATCATAACAAAATGGCATCACTGAAGTCATATATTTGCATTTCGTAGGTTCACCAAACTAAGAAGTTTTGTATCTTTTCGAAGCAAATCTGTTTAGGTTCATGGAAATCCGAAGAATGTAGCAATACGATGTTCTAACCGTACATTCTTAGATCCTCTCTCTCAGCATATGTTACTCTGGTTTTCTTAGATCGCCTTGTTCATTTCCCTTTTTCAGCTCTCAAGCTTGCTTTAGTAAAGTAGCATGAACATATATTACTGATTTAGATCTTTCATCTCTTTTGAACTTGTTCCAACATTTGGCACGACGTCTTACTTGAATCTTGTGAACGCTCAACAGGTTCAACTATATATCTATTTCATGCTCAAATACGCAATGGAGATTGTGCTTGCTGAATCCAGTGTCATCACTGGATATTATTTTGTTTGGTCAACTAGTAGTGTGGCAACCTTTCTTGCATGTCTTGGGTTAACAGTGCTTCCGGTGAACGTTGTTATTGGAAGTTACATCAGCAACATGTTTGAAGAAAGGTAAACCTTCAAAATTGAGAAGTCACTGTATGTATTATCTGTTATATGTTACTCATCAGCTTATGCATATTTTTTCTCTCTGATTGCAGGCAAGTTTTACTGGTATCGGAGATTTTGGTATGCATAGGTATACTACTAAGCTTCCACGTATTGATCCCTTACTCCGTGCCTCAATATGTCGGCTCAGCGCTTTTAACATTCGTGGCAGCTGAAGTCCTCGAAGGTAATTCACTCTCTAGATTTGGAACGATAATTGCTTCTCTATTTGCATTTGGTAAGAATTTTTTGAAGTGCTTGCCCTGAAAAATCATCTTTTTAGTTTCTGTTCACATACACATGAAATTTTGCTTTGCTTAATCAAATGAAAAGATTGACAGTTGATGTACTAATCCAGGTGTGAACTTATCACTCCTATCTCGTGTCATGTCATCGAGGCTTGCTCGGGGGACTTACAATGGCGGACTGCTTTCAACCGAAGCAGGAACCCTAGCTCGGGTAATCGCAGATGGAACAATAACCATATCGGGGGCTTTGGGCGAAAGCAAGCTGTTGAACACCACCTTAGTTCCTGCACTCTTCATCTGTGTCACTTCCATTGTTGCCACCTGCTTCACCTACAACTCTCTCTACTAATTTCCATCCCTCTTCTCTTTGTACAATGGAACTCTCTACACTTTCTCAGTATTAAACCAATGCCAACAATGCTTTTTTATTGGTGGTGTTTACATGAAAAGTGAGGACTTGAATCTCTTGCAATATGTTTTTCAAGTTCTCAAAATGTTGTAGCAGCTTAATATAATAACACAACAGACTTTATTACATGCCCAAATTATTAGTGTTTCATTTGATATTTGTCAATTAAGGGTTTTTTTTCTCCTTAGAAAATGATTTATATGGCACAAACATATTATGGTGAGGAGTTTGTGTCTTTAGTGGTTTACTGGAGTTTTAAGTCCAAATCTCCTTTCATCAACTTCATTTTAAATAGTAAAAGAAAACATATCCCGATTAATGTTAAGGGCAATCACTTGCGCATGTACGTGTGGATGTTTCACATGCATTAATAATTCACAACTGATTGTATACATTCTGGATCGCTACGAGAGAGTGAAGAAAGTGGAATAGAATGTGGGTTGATAATTTGGGAGGATTATATAACCGAGTATGGAAAATTGTGTAAATCTATTGTATTAAAAGCATTTTCCCAAAAACTGAAAACAACATTCAAGGAAAGTATTGAATTGAGATTTTGAGGGATTTTAATTCTTTTAATGAATCTAGGGGTATTCATTCAGAATTTTAAGGGACTCTTTGAAATTCTGTGTATTCAATCAAGATTTTAAGAAACTATTTTAAGATTTTAGAAATCTGGGTGTATTCAATTAAGAAACTATTTTATAACATTCCAGGTGTATTCAATTAGAATTTAATTTTAAAGAATTTGAAAAAGTTAAGGAATTAGAGGGAATTTGAGAGATTTCGTAGTGCATTTTTAGCATTCACAAATCTCACATCTCCTTATGAGATTTCGAGAGAATTTAATCAAAATTTTACATGAAATCTCTATAAATCAATCAAACTCCTTAAAAATCTTTTATAAATCTATTGAAATCTTTCAAATTCCCAATTGAATACACCCCCCTAAAACAAACCGAAGGAAAATGATGAATTGTTCGGTCGTTACCTACCGAATGTTGGGAAACTTATTCGTTCGGATTTTTCGAAGACCGGGGGCTCAAAAACCCAACCCGAAATATCCACGGCAGCGTACGTTCTCGGGGTGGATCACTCACTGTCTCCTTCCCACTGTTGCTTTCTCTCTCTAGATTTCTGGGTTCCAATTGCTTACTCTTGAGAGAGAGAGAGAGAGAGAGAGAGAGTGAGTGAACAGTGCTCTGTGAGTAAATGGCGACAGCGTCTGATTTACCAGAGGGGACTATACAGAACGTACTGGAACAAGAGAGCCTCAAGTGGGTCTTTGTTGGCGGCAAAGGTGGCGTGGGCAAAACGACATGTAGCTCGATCCTCTCGATCCTTCTCTCCAGAGTCAGATCCTCCGTTTTGATCATCTCCACCGACCCTGCTCACAATCTCAGCGATGCTTTTCAGCAGAAGTTCACCAAGACTCCCACTTTGGTTAACGGGTTCACCAATCTCTATGCCATGGTACGCTTTTCGATTCACAATCTTGCCTCCTTCAATTATTTTTACTGGGTAATTCTTGCTTTAGGTGAATTGTGGGTTTTGGGAATTTTTTGGTGGGTGGAATTTTGGGTTTTTGATGAATTTGGGAAATACCCGGTTTTTTTTGGGGCAAAAGAAATTCCCAGTTGTTGGCTTCTTGGAATTTGGTGCTGTTTGATAAAATTGGGGATTCCCAGTTCATAGATTTTGAGTTTAGCTTCAATTATATGAACAAATTGTTGAGAATTTGATTTATTTTTTGAAATTAGAGGCAATTAATTCTTCATTGCTTGGCTTAGTACTTGTTGCTGAATTTCGACCTCCCTATGCATGCATTTGTGTGTGCGCGCGCTTTGCATTTTATGCAGTCTCATTGTTTGGTTTTGATCCTACATAGGAAGTGGATCCTACCGTTGAGCACGAAGACATGGGTGGAAACGATGGAATGGATAATCTGTTTTCTGATCTAGCAAATGCCATTCCTGGAATTGATGAGGCCATGAGCTTTGCAGAGATGCTAAAGTGAGATTCTTGTTCCCTTATGTTTGTTTCTTTGCAAATCAATACTTGCTCTTTACTATCTTGGTAGAGCTCCTCTCATGTGTTACTTATTTTAATTTAGTGTTTTACCAATCAATCTGCTAATTCATTTGTGGAAATTATGTCCATGCAGATTGGTCCAAACAATGGATTATTCGGTTATAGTATTTGATACTGCACCAACTGGCCATACGCTTCGGCTGTTGCAGTTTCCATCAACCTTGGAGAAAGGTCTGGCTAAAGTGATGTCTTTGAAAAATAAATTTGGCGGCCTAATGACTCAGGTATATACCGTTGAACCCTTTTGTCAGTCATATCTTCCCTTGCATTCAAAATTATATGGTTAAGACACACGTGGAGTCTTAACTTTTTCGCAAATTTCTTTTGTCTGAGTTTTGTAAGCTTGTAATTGGTCAGTTACAACTGTTTCTACGTTTATGGTATTAAGTGTTCAAAATTGATCAAGGCAGATGACAAGCCTCTTTGGTGTTGGTGACGAATTTGGAGAGGATGCAATTTTGGGAAAGCTGGAGGGCATGAAAGATGTGATTGAACAAGTCAATCGACAATTTAAAGACCCAGTAAGTCTGCTCATTCATTTTCTTTTTTCTGTTGTCTGTATCATTGATTTTGGATGGGATGACTATTGTACGGTAACAGATATGTTTCAGATTTTTAACACATTAGATTAGTGTAAAGCTAAAAAAGGTAAAATAAATAAAAAAATTTCCTTGGTTGGGTTTTGGATCCAAAAGAAGAGAAAATACTTTTTCCACTTATTTAGATAGAAGCTGAAACCTTTTGTTTCATTCGATATCATGAGTAGTGATGCTTTCATGAGTCAGTTTTGAAAGGAGGAATTTTAAGTTCTTTTCAAAATCTGAAGTTGCTTTTCCAAACTTCATCACTCTTCTGCCTCCAAATTAAATTTCCAAATATATAGGCATTGTGGAGGCATTCATATCTCACTTTTGCAGGACTTGACGACCTTTGTCTGCGTTTGCATTCCAGAATTCCTCTCTCTCTATGAAACAGAGAGACTAGTGCAGGAACTCACCAAATTTGAAATAGATACACACAATATCATCATTAACCAAGTACTTTATGATGAAGAAGGTATGCCTACAGTGTCCGTGTACATTAATTTCTTTTACATGCTCTTAGCTTAAGTTTAATTATCTATTGGGTAATTTTGTTTTTGTAGGCACAGAATCTAAACTACTCAAAGCAAGAATGCGAATGCAACAAAAGTACCTTGATCAGTTCTACATGTTGTATGATGACTTTAACATCACCAAGCTGCCATTGCTGCCAGAAGAGGTAAGACCATAGAGTGCCATAATTTATGAAACTTTGACTTCTTGCACTGGAAAGAAAAGGGGGTTGGTGATCTGTAAACTTTTGCAGCGAGCTTCCCCATACTTTCTATTTGAGTCATTGTTATTTTGTGAATGTCTCAAAACGCATCGAGACTTTTATCTCCATTTTTTACAAAAATCTCAACCTAGTAGGAAAGAGGGCTATAGATGATGGAATTTAACCATTATTTACCCACCCGCCATTCCTTTTCTTCTCTGGGATATTCTGTACTTAATCTTTTTGTTTAGTTATATTTTATTCAAATATTCTTATATATTTACGTAAAATATTCAACCAGCTGAGAAAAAGTAAGGAATGTGATTTCACACCGAATATCCCAGTGCTTTGATCCTTCTGGGGTTGGTTGATCAATTTACTGAAAGAATTATGAAGATAATGAAACTATTTTAGCTCTGAATCTCTTTTTCTTTCCATTCCACAATGTATAGTACTATAGGATGTAGCTATTCTTGATGGTTTCTGTGAGACCACCATATGATGATAACTATCCATTAGATATCTGAGGCCTCTTTATTCTTCGATTTGGTTCCAAAAACGTAACCTATTATTTCAATGGGAGAACATCTTGAAGGAACATTGCAAATGAGTCTAATGTTTTCATGAGGTGTATGTTGTAACTAAATTCACCTCTTTTCATGGCTTCCTACTTTAGGGCTTATTAACTTTAGAATTTGTACCAAACCGATTCGTAATACTATTATTGGCTGCTTATTGATCATCAACCTTTTGATTACTTTGGATTTTGCAGGTTACAGGAGTTGATGCTCTAAAAGCGTTTTCGTGTCATTTTCTGACACCATACCAACCTTCCACCAGCAAAGGCACATTGGAAGAGTTAGAGAAAAGGGTGGTCACTCTAAGGCAGCAGTTGAAAGACACCGAAACAGAACTAGAAAGACTGAGGAAAGGAAAACAGAAGGTCTAATAACGCCAGGTTCACCACTTTGTAATTTAGCATCAGATGGCATCATCTTCTTCCCAGTTTAGGCTACCAGTGGAAGGTGTATCCTGTTTACCACTGATTGATGTTTCCGGGTTGATTGGTTTATTGCTGAGTTATTTTCTGTCCTCTTAGAATCAAGATCATAAGAAGTGCCATGTCTTGCACATTAATGTAATTTATTTCATTCAAGATGTTCCGACATCGAACAATTTATAGGCGAAACTCTTGTTCTTTTATGTGCCCTGACTGAGCTTTATGTCAAAATCAGTATGTTGCAATTTTGTTCCGGAAAGAAAGTGAATGGATTATAAGCTCTGTATACATTGGATTGTGTGGGAATATGAATTGGCATTTTACAGCAATTTATCTTTCCTTGCGTACCAAATGATTTTTATACATTTGAACAGCTGCATTTGAATGAAAATAACATAAGGCTGTGATATTTTGTTGTACGATTAAGTTGAACAATATTCAGAAAATGTGCATTGATCCATGAGATAAGTTCAGTAAAATAGAGAAACTTTAACTACAACGCGGAATGATGTTTTGGGTGGGTTGACAAGTAAATTCTTCCGAAAAAACAACATTCCTACGTCCTCTATTTTACTTACTACTTGTTGAGTGTAATTTTTATCGTAAAAGTTCTCTCTTTGCCATGGCAGTCCACCCTTCTAGGAGCTGAGAAGACACACAAAGGCATTTCAGCCTTCCCTGGCAACCATCCAGGTGCCAAGAATCGAACACAGAACGTGCCGTGTGGAATATGAGCTTGAAATTCATCTCCAACCACTGAGCCACTCCATGGTGATTCTACGTCCTCTATTTTAGACTGCTTGTATGATTCTAAGTCCTTTGCCACCTAAGCGACAACATCGTTTTGGCAGCATGGCGAGATGGTGGAGACACTGGAAAGACGAGCAAAGTTTGGGTTGTAGGAGGTAGCACTTAGCCACTGCATCTAGCTGAATGGTTCTGATTAAAAAAAGACACCAACAAGACAAAAGAGATAGAAGGGAAGAGAATGCGAGTCCAAATACAAATCATAACATATAATCTTCACCAACCATTTGACGAAAATCCAACGCCTAAAAACAAATTTTAAGAGAGAATGATCTCGTATAATTCCTGAAAAGTTAGTACAAGTATATTTCTTCAACAGATGGTAAACTATCACCGGTTAGAACTGTACGGCACATTTCTAAGTGGTAATGGATTCAACAGATTCAACACTGCCACGATCCACCAACATTCCACATCAGGATCGATGACCAACAAATTTCTTGGGAGTTTCCTACCATTTCAACAATCCAGAGTTTGTGTAAAGTTTTGCAACGTGTATATTTCCCTCCTCCTGGTTATGGTTTTCTAGCATCTGACCAGTGGACCAACATTTGTGTCTACTTGCAGCCGACGAATTTGCTACTGACACAATTGCAACTGAATGAGAAACAGAGAATAATCAGCAAAGAAAAAGAAAGCACAGACCTGAGATGAGAAATATTGGTTTAATCATGAAATACTAATGAAAGAAAGAATTTGCTGACAATGTTGTGCGCTTTGTATCTCAGTGCACAGACAATATCAGTTAATCATGTGTTCTAGCTTTTCGGGTGGGATGTTGATCCTCGTTAACGTATCTCTTTTCTAACCCTTCACATATATCAGGATTTATTACACTGCTAAAATCTGTAGATCCTCACATAACTGGAACTAACATCATCAATATGCCTATTACCTTCAAGACTACGACTCACAACAGATTATTACTGCCTATAGCAAATAAAGATGAGGAATTTGTAAGCAAACGATAAGTACAACCTTGTAATCCAAACGTAAACATAAATCAAGTTGGAAGTGACGACATCTGAATTTCGTCCCCTAGCATCCCATTTGATGAATCTGCAGTTTGAAAAGAATCTTTTCTACCACGTTCCAAAGAAGTTGCCTCATATATCCCTACAAATGTTATTCAAACTTTAGAGACAATTTATGCAAAACTAATTAATAAAAACAAAACAGAAACATAAAAAAAAAGTGGAAATGCGGATATGCAAATAAGTGAATGAATAAATTACTCAATAAACGTAGATGGCGCTTTACTGCAGTGGCGGAAAGCAATCATGCATATGCATCATGGTGCGTGTTCAGTCCCCACAGATTCCCCTCCCCCTTAACAATTAACATCTAACCCACTAACACTATTGCTCTACTAAAAAAAATATTACTCAATAAACAAATGGCACCCATAAGAAGCGCTCATCTGTACCAGAAAATACTTCATTTCAATAAATTGCATGGAAGACAAGATACGATAATAGAGATGAGGATGATGTTGATCACAATCTTAATGACAATGCCGACGCTTGCAGTGATAAATACTATACACATACCAAAGCCCAAAATTAAGCAGCAAATTAGAAAGCCTGGAAGAGAAAAGTCCATTTTGTACACAATCTCCATAATGATAATGCATCCTCCAGCTACCATTAAATGCCTTGGAGAAGAGAAAACCATGTGCAACCTATAATACATTAGGAGCATTAGTGGTCAAACTAAGTATGTGAAATGATCATGTAGACAAGTAATAACTGATGATCAAGCATTTCTACATAGATTAACCAAAACTGCATCGAAAGTTCTGAAATATACCTCTCTTCTGCGATACTATCAACATAGAATATCAAGATTACTCCAAAAAGAATGGTGCTCAAAAAAGCCCAAGTAGAGAATGGGACCTTATCGCTGGTACTTGAAGGTGATCCCTAAGTGCCCCAACAAAAACAACACGAAAAATCAGAAAGAACAACAGGGAGAGGGCTAATAAAGAACAAAACAGACATAGCAAGCCCATAAAATTGAACTAGAGTCCAACTGAAAATGTAAATCTAATCAAATTTGACCTAGAACCGCTTATCATATCATACAACTTACTATGATCATGTCCCACATGGCCACAGGGAACAGGAAACATGTTGCAGAGGCAACAGTTATTGCATTAAGTCGCCTTTTAAGTTGATTCTGAAAGCACAGAATGATGCAACCAGCAGCAGTAATTTGTTAATAGTTTTAATTAATAGAAAATTAGACAGATATATATTCCTTGGAATGGGTTAGAGCAAAAGAATAATAAGATAACTGAAGATAGACAAATATCAGCAATTCAGCACCTTGAGTGAAACACGCCGTGCGATCACCCTCCTCAATGCTGATAAGATGCCAGCAAAGATTGGAAGGGCCATCTCTTTTATACCTAACAATGGCTCCGTCTGAACCTCATCATCAAGGCTATCTTTAAATGGTAATTTCAGGTTAAGTCACAATAACACTACCAAAACGCAATCATTATGTTGAAAATAGACAAACCAAAAAGACAGAAGAGGAAAGACGACATGGAGGATATGGGAAGGAACAATAATAAAACACAACAATCCTATACAGTAGGGAAAGGACGGATTTAATAAAAGAGGATATAGAATGGAGAATATGTTTCCATGGCCCACCCTTGAGATAAGAAGTAGAAAGATGCCACCATTGCAATAAGCCCACCTACCTGGTAAAAGATGAAGAAACATCCATGTGAGTAAAGAAGAATCTCATAGCTCCAATTTTTCAATCAAATTATTTTTTATATCAAGTCACCAGAACTGTAGGTCTTGTACTATTATTCCTTGATATATCTTCACTAAAACTTGAATACGTAAAAGTCCACACACCAACCAGCCTAATCAGTAAAGTCCTAACCTATTTTATGTAATTAGAGAAAAGATAACATAATGAAGCGAGAAAATGGCCAAGGACATTAGTGAAGGCCTTCATTAAGAGAGAAACATGCCAAACACAAAATGTTAGCTTATGCGCTCGAAGACAATGGTAGATTATTTACATGAAGACACATTCTAAGCAAAGGACAAAGCATCTAACCGAGCTACCTTTTTCCAAACGTGACCCCTGCGCCCATATAATACTCCAGACAGTACTCCAAGGACAGCACCAGAATACTCTGCTAATATAGCTCTAACATAATATGCAAAGATGAAACAAATCAGTTGTAATTAACAAAATCAATTCTATTTGTTCAAATTATGTTCAATGCTCCATATTTTTATTGCTACTGGCTCATTGTTGCTCAAATGCATACTCACATAATTTGAAAAAATTGGGAAAAAAATGTAATTAGAATATTCATAAAATTGAAACTTATACACACAAGCACTTGTAGCGGTATCTGAAATCTTATAAGCCAAGCCTACCTCAGAGGTCCACATGATTTGAGGCCTTTTCCCCACAAAATAAAGTATAAAGCTGTTATGCCACCATTTATTACAGAAGGCACCACCTGAAAACAATACGGAGCACTCAAGAAGTATGCAATAGCAATCATTTGAATAAACTTTACAGATGCCTTTTCAGTTGTTTCTAATAAAAGCCAAAGTATCATGGAACCTGCGTATTTGAGAGCGGCCTGCCCTTCCAAGGCTTTTGCATAATTAGAAATAGGATGGATGCTGGGATCAGGCAGGTGAACAGAAAAAGTACAACCGAAGCTCCCGTTTCAGACAAGTAGCGGTACAGGGAGTAAATTGACCATATTCTCAAGAAGTTTCCAATAATATGGATTATTTGAAAGGGTGTTTGCCTACATTAAGATAAGATCAGTGGCATAATTAGTTGTAGTAAAGAGAACAACGAAGTAAAAACACATGAAATGCTGATCTCACCCAAAAGAAAAAAAAAATGTTGGGCTTACACGTTGGCGTATTAGATACAATATGATAAACCTTGGAACTTCCATAAGTTCTTCTACTATAGGTTTCTTATTGGGCCGAAGGGGGTGAAATAGAAATCTATTCCACCGGAGCTAAAAGAAACAACAAAATCCAGACTGTATACAGACTATACAGCAACTAACGTCTACCTTCAACATTGAACATTAGCTCCTGAGGACTGCTTCTGTACTACACCAGATACTACAGAGCTCCTCATTAGTTAGTACATATTGAAAACTTATAAGCCCTTAATCTCAACTAACCACAGATTGAACCTCCTTAAAAATGGAAATCTCATCACACTACCTTCTGATTCACCTATTAATCCCCTCTTCTGTAACAGTGACAAGAAAAAACCTAATACTTTGTGGTAAAGGATATTGACCATTGCACACCAAGCTGGAGATATCAAGGACTTACGGTGGGGGAAGATCCGTTTACTGTAAACTTGCGGCAACTATAATTACGATCATTGTCTCAGCGACAACTAAAGTTTAAATTCCCATGTAAGTAAAGAGGAAAAACAAAAGTAATCAACACCAATTTTGCAAAGCATTACGCTTAATGATCCAACGGCCCCTCGTACACGCCAAAGCATCCCAAACCTTCTTAAAACTATGCAGAACAGTCTTCCAAAGTAGGTAGCTGATTGCCACCCAACAATATCTACAACAACCAACCCCAACTTCACAATTTCACAAAGCTAATTTTTTTTTTTTACCTTCTATTTCCTCCTTTTGCATTTATATCTATACAAACTTATTCAGCTACTCATGATTCTCAAACCCTTGAGCACAAAGAAAACTCAGACCCAATTTTCCCAGAAACCAAACAAAACGAAAAGCATTGCCAGTTTTATGATTTTCGTAACCAGATAGATTAACAACACAAGATTCACACACTTTCTCGCAAACCAAACAAACGCCCTAGGGTTTTACAATTCAAATCCTCAAAAATCAAAGAAAAAAATTACAGAGAAATGAGATTGGATTGATTGGGTTACCTGAAATGGGGAGAAGATCCTCCTCGATCTTCAGGAACTGGCCTCGGAGACATCATTTTCGAACCCAAATGCTGAATCGCAAAGTTAATCACAGAATTCGATTAATTCAACATTGAATCGCGGATTATGTTCTCCTCTGCAGCTTCGTAAGTGGAGAAGAAGAAAGCAAAGCTGGAGCAAAAACCTCCTCAAGCTTCGTCTCTGCCAAGTTCAATTTCTTCACTTGAGCTTCAGCAAGAAGGGGTCGTCGGGCCCTTGCTATGTTGGGAGCCCATGAATGAAGGACGTGAGGCCCGTTTCGTATAGCTGTGGCTTTTGGTCACTTATCCTGGCCGTATTGATTTTGGGTTCATCCCTAAGCACTAAATTTATTTTTCTTTTAGGCCTCGTTTGGCAGCTCGGACTATACTGATTATTTCTGTCAGATAGGATAAATAGCCACCAGATGGTATTAATTAAATTAGTCGGCGTTTGGTGTAGTATTAGATTAATGATCGTATTATTTATACTGTGTTTTGTACTAAACAAGATAAGAAAAGGAAAGAAAAAAAATTGACAAATCTTTGTTTGTTTGTAGGGGTCGGAGATGCAGCGATGGAGAAGAGGGAGGGAGATCCGTTAGCCAGAAGAAGATGCAGGGAGAGAAGAGTCTTGTTCTGGGTGGTTGGATGGAACCTGGTGATGGTGGTGGTTTATGGTGGCTGGCAAATGAATTGGGTTTTGGGATTTGTGGGAATGAGGGGGAAGAACAGAGGGAGGGAAAACAAAGAAGAAGATGTTCATTTCAGTCGACGCTAATGGTGGTCACTGCTAGCCAATCGCCATGAGCAACGCCAGGATCATGGCCACTCACCCTCTCTTCTTCTTTGCACCTCACTGTCACAGACCTCTCTCCATTTATGTGGTGGACTCTAAACCAAATAGAACTTCCCCATCCTTAAAGTTACGATGCTCGATGGCCAAAGAGTCAAACATATCTCCATCAGGGGTTAATAGAGAGGGCACACAGTCGGTTTCTATTGACTGCATGGTGATGGGCGGTGGAAGAGTGGGAGGCAACATCATTACCGTCAAGAAGTGCAGCTATCCTGGAGCAGAGAGAGCGGCTGCATCTGGAAGGAAGGAGAGAGCGCCCGACTAAATTGTACCATGGTTTTGGAGAGGATAAGCAAGCGGGTCTATACCGTATAAAATAGGTAGGCCCAAATTATTTAATCTAGTTACTATTTAATACAAACGGACACCAAACACCGTACTCCGCATTATTAGTATTATCTGGTGTCTTATACTGTGTGCCAAACAAGGCCTTAATGATACAAACAATAGTGATGGAGGTAGAATCAAACTTTAAGAGTGGTTTTGTTGCATCAAAATATCTCGAATTAGACTAGTTTTAGGGACTAAGTTAGATTGGCTTTAGGCTAGACTATGCTGAATTAACTTAGCACTAGTTTGGTTTAGCTTAAATTCTAAAAAAAGTGGGTACTAAAAAAGCTAAGCCCCAAAAGGTGTTTGGTAGACATTTAAAAACAACTTATTTTCAAAAAAAAAAAATCGCTAAAACACAGATAAATCGAGCAATATGAGCTCCAAGTCTTGACGATTCGAACAGGAAGAACCGTATGATGTTAGGGGAACCAATGACACGCCTAACCCTGATATTCACCAAACACTAGGGTAGGCACGTACTGGACGACACCAGAAGGTGACAAAGCCATATTAGGATGCATGAGAACTAGAAACAATTAACCTACATAATTAAAACTTGTAAACTTAATTATAATGAATATGCAATTGTGGAACGTGCTCAGAGCATACAACTAATCCGAGACATTAAAAATGAATAATATATAATTGAATGAACAAAAGGATAGGTCCTACACTGAGAGGACTTGAAAATGTTGATGCTGGAGTGCCTTGACGCCGGGATTGTACCCCTAGGTTCTGAGGGGGCGCAAAACAAAGCATAAGTGAACCAAGTTTATATACAAGTAATACTGAAATAGTTATTCATCAAAGTACTAACCCCCAAAGTTTATGAAAACTCAATAGTATAATATGTAATAGGTTTTCCGAAAACCCTAGCATGCCATAAAATCTTTTGTGTAAAACATATATCATATATAATGAGCTAAGTAATGGTATCAGTATCGCCCGAAGGCATATAGAACTCTTCATTCGCCCGAAGGCATATAGAACACTTCCTTCAGAACACTTCATTCAGAAAACTTCATTCAGAACACTTCATTTAGAACACTTCCTTTAGAACACTTAATTCAGAACACTTCATTCGCCCGAAGGCCTTCATTTGCCCGTAGGCTCCTACAGCACCCACCCGAAGGCATATATAAGTATTAATCGCTCGTAGGCTCTTATAGCACCCACCCAAAGACAAATAGTGACCATTAGATAAGCACAAAAATCACTGAATATAATATTTCCAAACATATGTACATATATCTCAACGGAGCTCAGTAGCTCAAACATCATATCTTAAAATATCTTCATAGTATATAGTCATTAATCATATATACTACAAAGAACGTAAAAATCGATAAAGTATGGTATTCCAAAATATTCTCAGTAAAGCATGATATCTCATAAAGTGTAAATCTAATTTACTCATAAATGTTTCATAAAATGTAACCAATAAATCATGTTTTTCATGTATGCATTTCTAATAGTAAAATCATGCATTTTAGAAGGGGTTCACTCATCTTACACCATTGGCGTAGAGTTGTGCAACAAGGGTGGATGGGAACGCCACTAACAAATGCACCTAAGCACATAAAGGGTCCAATTAATAAAATTCTAGCATAACGATTGAATTTCAAAAAACGGACATCATGAACGGATTCAGGACTTCGAAAAACATAGAGGGGGACCTCGGGTACCCCCACACGCTGCCACACGCCTCGGAAGACTACCAAGGCAGATGCCCACGCACGAGCTGGGTTATGGGTTGGTTTGTGGGCTGGGTTGGTGGTTGGGCTTGGGTTTAGTGGGCCAAAGGCTTGGGTTTTGGGATCGTATACGTTGGGTTAGGTTTTGGGTTAAAGTCTGGTAGCCCAACCCAAGGATTTAGGCCGGTGGATTTGGGTTTAGGGTTACCGAGTCAAGTCAACCCAGTTTTCAAACTGGTTCTCACGGAGACGAAAGCCGAAGCTTCCCAAGCTCTAGTCAACCTCGAAACTCAACCATAACCTACAATTTACCCACCAAATTGAAGACAACCAAGTGCAGATTAAGATTATACCATTTTAAGGTCCATCCATGGTTAAAACGTGGCTTGAAAACGGCTTACAAGTCTCGGATTCCCTCACCGAAAACTGGGAAGTTTTTCCCTGAGCCGTTTTTGCATTCAACAAGTATAAACCACTTAAAATCTACCCTAATCAAACCCTAAGCACAACCTAAAGGAGTCTAAGCACCTAAAGAGTGTGTCGGGGAAACCAGGAACAGTGACTCCACCATTGCTGGAGGTCTACAATCTTGGCCTGGGGTTGAGATAGCAAGGTTCAGACGATGGTGCAGGTTTGATGGGGTAGTGTCATCGTTGACGTTCGTTGTGTGAGATATGGTGAGCTTGGAGAGAGATAGAGAGAGCTGTAGGGATGGATGAGGGAGAGACAGAGATAAGAGATCAAGTGAAGGGGAAAGATAGAGTGTCACAGTGAAGAGGATAGAGGAAGAACAAGTGGGCTGGGGGAGAAACTCAAAGGGTGGCCCCCTTGGGCACACCAATTAAGGCCATAAAGCAACGTCTCAAAGAAATATCCCACAACCAAAGAAAATTACTAATTTACCCTTTCGATTTGCCAAATCTAGGACGGGTTGTTACAATTTGCCCCCGTTAAGAAAATTTTGTCCCAAAATTTAAAATAACTTGCTATACAAAAATACTCTAAAATAGGAAGAAGAATATACATATGTAAAGAAGAAATCAAGTCAAAGTGGTTGGATGAAAGAGAATGTGCCACACCGTCACGAGCGGGTTGCAAAATCCTTATTCTTGCCTCCAAGCTCCTACTTTCTTCCCCTATCAGCATAATAGTACAAACATACTTTATAAAGATATAAAGTCGTAATATATAATAATGTAAGATTAAAAGTATGCATGTATAATATGATAACGTCAAAATAGATATGTAATAACATAGAGGTCGAAAACTCGTGTTGAACTTAAAACTGAAAACGAAAAAAAACTTCCCCTAAAAACATGTGTAACGTCAGAAAATACATATATAACCATAATAAGATAAGTTAAAATACTTGTGCTGAAAATCCAAACCAAAAATGAAAATGGCCTTGTCCAAACATTAGTCATGTCACGTACTTTGAGAATGGGTGTGTCTTGGGTCGAGTCCTCATCATAGCTAACTAATAGTTCCTGCTATCGACAACCGACTCGCCTACTTGCTTAGCAAACCCAACAATTAAGCCATCGATATTATAGTTTGTAGCATGTAATGCCGATAACTCATCGTTGTCTCAGTAAGCAAATGAAAAGTTTCCGAAGTTGTCAAAACGCTATTGTGCTCCTCAATGTGAAATGTGCCAAGATCATTCGATTCATGCCTCAATTATACTGTTGTACTACTCTAAAGCGTACCAACCAGAGCTGTCAGAAATGCTTCGACATCCACGGGCATCCGAACAACAAGGCCCTGGAGTGAAGTAGTCGAAATATGCGTGGAGGTGAACACATATCGTAAACATGTTTTTCGTGACTAACTGCGATCATCGCTCTCCTAGCTGAGAAGTACAAGATTCAAAACCTATATTAGAAGAACAATCACTCATACTACTTCCTTCGAATAACGACTACCGTTTCAAACCATTCACAGAAACTGGCTCATAATTACCAAACTCAGAACCCAAGATGGAATTTAATCTCAGTAGATGTATATAAAAGGTGTGTTAGGGTTGGGTGGAAGATACCCTTAAAATATTAAGGCAAATGAACTTATATATATATATTGTTGGGAAAGAACTGCTAAAGTACGATATGATGCCTATGAATTGTAGCAAGATAATATGAGGTGGCTATTTATTCCTGCGTGAAGATAGTGACTGGTGATGCAATCCGCTGACCACCCGTACTACTACCTTCACTAATCCCTTACTAAAAGGTGACTCAAACCTCGAGGCTACATGAAACTCTTCTTAATAAGTTTGGTAGGCTCGCGAGAAGGTTATGCTCCAAATATTCCTACTAGCATTGATATGAAACTGGGCGCACGCAATCGCCAAGTCGATCTATCGTGAATTCCTCATTGATTGAGCAAGAAACCACGTCAAGAAGGCTAAAAGAACACTTTAAGATTTGAAGGTAAAAAAAAGTTCATTAAATCTAGAGTACAAGATATCTGGATTTAAATATACAACTCTGATGTTTGAGTTCATAAAAGTACCTAGCTTGATTGGGTAATAACAACTCGAAATGGTCGAACCTAAAAATTAGCTAACTCGGTTTCCTGATGATCCATAATCATATCGCAAAATATCCAAGAGTTCCGTACAAAGGGGAAATATAACTGATTGAAGAATATTCGGGTATTGGTGTGTCTTTCTACTGAGATGTTCAGCAACTACGCTTGCATAATCGGGGTGGTACATGATGGTACAGTCGTAGACATTTATATACTCTATCAATCACCGTCGCCAGAAACTTAGCTCATTTCGACTAAGAATCTAACTACAAAGTTTTACGAGGTTGATAAAGATCTTACGTGTTTCACCATGATGAGGGTGTCATTAGATTTTGAAGTCAGGACAATAACTACAGACTCTAAGTCAGAAATAGGACGGTTAACCTCAGGTGCTCCCAACCGTCGAAAAGTAAAAGCGTCACCCAATAAGCTGCCTCAATGTACAACGACACCTTTAGTAAAACATCACCGTTTTTAGGTCTTCGAACTCAAACCATTTAGATTTTTTGTTTCACCACACTTCTATGTAGATACAACTTTGCCCGCAATTCTTAAGGAACGCATGTTGCAAAGTATCGGTCTGATGTTGAAAGTCGTCCAACAATCCATTTCGTCATTGATGAGGCACAATCTCGACATGAAATTTCTTCTTCTTCAATAAAATGTGACTATTCACGCAGAATGAGGGTTGCACCACTGTGCCGAATGACAACAAATTCGGAAGTCGTGACATCCAAGTGATGTCATGACCGACACATCACTACAGTAACAGAAGATCCTAAGTATGCTCTGAACAAACCACGCTCTGATACCAAATTAACAAGCTCGACCCTGATATTCACCAAACACCAGGGTAGGTATGTGCTAGCTGACACCTGAAGGTGACGAAGCCATATTAGGATGCATGAGAACTAGAACAATTAACCTACATAATTAAAATTTGTAAACTTAATTATAATGAATATGCAATTGTGGAACGTGCTCAGAACATACAACTAATCCGAGACACTAAAAATAAATAATATAAAATTGAATGAACAAAAGGATGGGTCCTACGCCGAAAGGACTCGAAAATGCCGATGCAGGAGTGCCTTGACGCCGGGATTGTACTCCTCGGTCCTTAGGGGGCGCAAAACAAAACATGAGTGGACCAAATTTATATATAAGTAATACTAAAACAGTTATTCATCAACGTACTAACCCCCAAAGTTTATGAAAACTCAATAGTATAATATGTAATAGGTTTTCCGAAAACCCTAGCATGCCATGAAACCTTTGTGTAAAACATATATCGTATATAATATGCTAAGTAGTGATATCAATATTGCCAGAAGGCATATAGAACTCTTCATTCACCCAAAGGCATATAAAACACTTCATTTAGAACACTTCCTTCGCTCGAAGGCCTTCATTCTCCCATAGGCTCCTACAGCATCCATCTGAAGGCATATATAAGTTTCAATCGCTTGTAGGCTCCTACAACATCCACCCGAAAGCATATAAGTATCAATCGCCCGTAGGTTCCTACAACACCCACCTGAAGGCATATAGTGACCACTAGATAAGAACAAAAATTATTGAATATAATATTTCCAAACATATATACATATATCTCAACAAAGCTCAGTAGTTCAAACATCATATCTTAAAATATCTTCATAGTATATAGTCATCAATCATATATATTACAAAGAACGTAAAAATCGATAAAGTATGGTATTCCAAAATATTCTCAGTACAGCATGATATCTTATAAAGTGTAAACCTAATTTACTCATAAATGTTTCATAAAACGTAACCAATAAATCATGCTTTTCATGTATGCATTTCTAATAGTAAAATCATGCATTTTAGAAAGGGTCTAGTTACCTTACACCGTTGGCGTAGAGCCGTGCAACAAGGGTGGATAGGAATACCACTAACAAACGCACCTAAGCACATAAAAGGTCCAATAAATTAACTCTACCATAACGATTGAATTTCAGAAAACGGATGTCATAAATAGATTCAAGATGTCGAAAAACAGAAAAATGACCTCGGGTACCCCCACACGTCGTCGCATGCGCCCTCATGCGCCATTTGAGGGCACCATTTTAGGTCGCCGAAAAGGTCACCGGTGCCGTCGTGGATGGCGGCGGAACATAGTACCTCTAGTAGAGGCGCATGTGCTCTATGCGCTGCCTGGGATCTAGGTTGGTTTATGGTATAGGTTGGTGTCTAAGCACTTACCTACATTGATAGTGTGTCAGGAAACCAAGAATAGTGACTCTGTCACTGCTGGAGGTCTACAGTCTTGGCCTGCGGTTGAGACAGTGGTGCAAGTCTGATGGGGGTGGTGTCATCGTTGACGTTTGTTGTGTAAAGTGTGGTGAGCTCAAAGAGAAAGAGAGTTGTAGGAAAGGATAAAGGAGAGATGGAGAGAATAAATAAAGTGAGGGGGAAAAAGAAAGAGAGTGTCATGGTGAGGGGGAGAGAGGAAGAACAAGTGGGCTAGGGGACAAACTCAAAGGGTGGCCCCCTTGGGCACACCAATTAAGGCTATAATGCAACATCTCAAACAAACATCCCACAACCAAAGTGAAAATTACTAATTTACTCTTTCGATTCGCCAAATCCGAGACTGGTTGTTACAATTGGAGAAAGGGGAGCTTGTAGAGGATGACGACGAGGATGACTCTAGATTTTTTGACAATTAGGAGGGAGACGAAGAGAGAGACGAGGTTATGGGCGATGAGAGGTGATGAGGAGAAGAAGGTGAGGAACAAGAGAGAGGACAGTTTTAACAATCCCAAGGTTTCTAGGGGTCTTGCCAAGACTGTTTAGCGAGCCCCCCCTCGCCCCCATATTCGAGGCAAATGAAAGCTAAATCCCATTAAAGCTAGTCCATGCACATAACAAACACGAGACTACACTAATTCTTAGTCCCTCCAGTGAAATTTTTAAAGCCAAACAAACGCACCCTAAAAAGACAATCACTTGAGTTACGAGGGAAACATGAGGAAATCCACGTGCCCTTTCTATACAACTTTGTCCTTTGGTTATTTATTCAAGCTCTATTAACATTGGAAAGTTATTTCACCGCATTCTTTTTCTCACTTCAAGTAACTCCACTTATTGATAATCATTGGATTGAATGAATTAAGAGAAAATCAAAAGATGAAAATAAGCATCAGTTTGCAAAATGAAAAAAGAGTGGTGAAAAATTTATTGCCTTTGATATTGGCCTCGTCGCTTACAACTTATTTATTTTTATTTAATACAAAATTTGTAATTATATTTTTAACTAATAAAATATGCACTTTGAGAATGAAATTTTCTTTCCTCATTCTCATTCCTATGGCATGAGAACATACAACTTTCATTTTAGTGTTTGAAATGGTGTGAAATAAAAACAAGGAACTACTCTATATTTTATCATTCCCATTTTCGGTTTATCAAGTAATAGAATTAGTGAGTTTTTATCCACACACTTCTTTTTACCTTTCACATATTCATCTCAATTTCTTACATTCGGATGGAATGAATTGAAAATGATCAAAAGAGAGAAATTAACGTTCAATTCCTGGTACTGGTTCACACAATGGTGGCCAGTATGAGGTTGAAATACCTCTGTGAGTCTTCCCGACTCTCGAAAGAGTAGACTTTTGTGATGAAGCAGCGAGCCGATTTGTTTTTTTTTTTTAAGTAATGGTCATTTTTTTTCCTTAAAAAAAAAAAAATAGTCGTTGAATTATATGATTAAAATGTAACTAAAGTCCTTTAACTTAAAAATTTATTAGATTTAGCATCTGAATAATTTTTTTTTTAGTACAAACATATATTTTACACTAAAAGAGGGGGAGCTCGCCTAAGCTACACAATAGGCAACCTAACTTAGTATCAAATTCGTTATTCACGAAATTCGAACCCAAGATCTCTCAATTACAAGTAAAGAAAAATACCATCAGGGCGTAGTCTGTACTAGTCATAGTATCTTGGAACCGAATCCAATAAAACTGAGTTTGTTGAGCAGACGATCCGACCGTTGAAATTTAATCAAATGGCTACAAATAGAGAGCCTTCTAAAAGTTATAATAATTATAGCTGTTAGATCAAATTTCAATGGCCCGGATCGTCTGCCCAATAGGCTTATTATATATGGATTTGGTTCCTAGTATTTTAACAATTGAATAGTAACTGTTATTAGCACTCCACAAATCTCATTCTCACACCTTACAAGTGTATTTTTCTCTTTAAATATAAAAAATTTGAAATACAAAATGAGATTTGTGGAGTGCCAATAATAATTCCTATTGAATATAAGAAAATATAAAGCATTCATTCCGTAAATGTCGGTACAATCCACAAGTTTGTTAGTTGAGTGCCACATTGACTGAAAAAATCAAATCTTTTTACTACAAATATTCTAAAAATCCACGTGTCAACGATCCATCACTCTGTGAGTGAACTTTGCAACTTCACATCAGCATCTCGGCGGCGCCTGAGGAAGTCCACAGCCAAATTACGGCTTTCTCACTTTACCTCTCCGGTATTCTGGGTCGTTTCCAAATGGGGAAGTTTTGGGGTGTATTGTGGGATGCTATGGAGGCTTACAAGAAATGGGTTAGGGAGAACCAAGACTTTGTCCACTCATTGGAGTCCCTGGCCAATGTGAGCTGCTCTCTCAATTTCCTTACTTTATTTCTTGATTATCATCAAATTACGTGACTTAATCGGCATATGTTGCGTTTTTTTTTCTCTTTAATTGGATTTTTTATGCTATTTGGTTAACTGGGTTTTCAATGATATTGGAAATGGTGAAACCTGACAGTTTTTTTCTTCCTTTTCCATAACCACATGTGAATGTGAAATTGTGAATGCTTCCAATTACGACGTATGTACAGTAAAACGACGACACGTTGTTAGTGGGGAATGAGGGAAGTATTATCCATTCCCATATATACTTTGATACGAATCCACACTTATGGGAATACTATTTGGATTTTTGGGGGTTAATATGTAGCTCATACATAAGAAATTCACTCACATTGTTTTTTATGGTTAATTGTACTATGTCTCCTTTTGGTTTTCTTCTTCTTCTTTTTTATATGATCAGTGATCCGGGTTTTCTTAATCAACGACGCTAGCTCATAATTGGTGAAAATTCATGGAATGATTGGCCTTAAGTTGTGTTTTTGCAAATTTTTGTTATCTTAACTGGATTTTGATTACCCTGTACAGGAATTCACGTGGCTTCTACCTGGACGGTTTTCTGAATCGGAGATAGGACCAGAAGCAGGTTTTTTGAAATTTTGGTAACATTTGGCTACTTCTTGTTGTAGCTTTCGACATTGGCAGGGATTCTTTGGTTTTTCTTAGTAATTATATACATCTCTCTGGAGTAATTGTACAATGTATAAAAGTAAGTTTGGTTGCTCGGAAAGTTATCAAAACGAGAAAAGTAAAATTGGAGTTGTCCATAATCTCTTGGCTTTGTGTTTCTGAATAACAAAGTATCATCGTTCATCACAGCATGTTTAATTTATCCAAAATGTACCTTTTCAATGCTAATCTTTTATTTAATATGATCTTCTGCAGTAACTACTCTCCTGGGAATAATAACCGCTATCAACGAACATATAATCATCACAGATCCTCCTTCAGTGCATGATGGCGCTGCCGAGGGTTATTCTTTTCCGTATGCATTGTGTATATCTGCACTAAGGTATTTGGAAACGTTGGTTGAAGTAGTAGCTCAAGAGTATCTTGGTGATGAGAAGAAATGGAATTTCATTGCTGTTATGGAGGCTATGAAGTGAGGACCATTTGTTAGCTGCCATAAGTCACTCATTTGTCAAGCATTTATTGTCTTTAGGCTTCTAGTTATCGCCTCATTGTGGATTTCATTATTTTACAGTGCGCTGGTTAGGTTAGCTTTGTTCCGGAACAGTGGATATAAGATGCTTCTGCATGGAGGAGAGACACTAAATGATGAAACGGATTTGGAAGCTTCAACTCCTCAAAGTAAAATTGGCGGATTTATGAGGCCTGGAGAGCAGCTTGGGCCTGGTTACTTAAGAAATAATAATCATCGACAGGGCGCATTGAATTCAGAAGGAAGAGCATTATCTGCATTGAGTGGGTTCGGAGAAAATCCTAGGATGGTTTCAGAACCAGTGTGGTTGCAAAGGGTTCAACACCAGCACACGATTATGGAGCCTCCAAGTAACTATTCAATTCATATAAAATTTATTTACTGGTTAGGGTACGTAATTACGAGTTATTTTAGTTTCTATTGATGTAGATGTTGTTTTCATACAGCTCCAGTGGTTGAGAGGTTAACCCTGTCCACGTTATGGTCTGAAAAAGATCTTCAAGGGGCGTTATACGTTTTTGGGGAAGTGCTATTTATAACAAGGCCACTGATCTATGTTTTATTTATTCGAAAATGTGGAATTCGCTCATGGATTCCTTGGCTTCTTTCTCTGGCTATGGACTTCACTGGGATGCGCATTCTTGCCCGAATTACTTCATCCAGGGGTGGTACAAAAGCGCCACAGTTTCTTCTCTCTGTCTCTGAAAAGGATGAGGTTATGGTTTCCGAAACCTTGAACCTGTCTTATTTAAGCAAGTGTTTTCTTTGAAATTAGTCCCGTTGTCAATATTTAGTCTGTCACCGTAGTTGGCACTGAATAGCTCTTTATATTTGGCATGGATTCAGGTTAGAAGACGAAAGCTGTTATGGGCACTTTACGCGATGAGAGATCCATTTTATACCAGGTGAGGTAATGCTGAATAGCAAGTCAATGCCGTGTTTAGTTCCTTCCATTTTCTCCTTTGACATTTATACTTATACACTTATTCAACTACTCATATTCTCGACCCCTCCGGCACCAAGAAAACTGAGACTCATAGCTAACCAAACAAAACGAAAAACATTCCCAGTTTCGTGAGTTCCGTAACCAGATAGATTAACAATATGAGATTCATACACTTTCCTTCCCTTTGATTTCCACCGGGTTTTTCAGTAACCAAACACAGCCTCAGGAGATGTCGTTTCCGAACCAAATACTTAATTGAAAAGCTGTTATCACATAATTTGATTACTTCAACATTTAATCGCTGATTGCATTTTCCTCTGCAGATTCATAAGTAGCCAAGAAGAAAGCAAAAGTGGAGCAAAAACCTCAAGCTTCTTCTCTAACAAGTACAGTTTCTTTAGTCAGCGTTTGTAAGAAGGGTCGTTGGGTTGTCGTCATTTGGAGCCCATCAGTGGTGCCATGATTGGACGCTTGCAGTTAACTTTGAATCCTCTCGCTTACAAGTAGAAAAAAATATTATTAGACTGAAAGACTAGTAGCATATTTAACCGTGCGGTTATAGGCGTTTGCATAGTTTTACATGGAACTCTCTTCTTTTTTATAATCTCCTCACATTTATTAATTCGATTTTCATCCTTCCAATTCCATATTGAATACCACCTTAATGAATACCAGGTGTTGGTTTAGTATTTTAATACCGTCTTTAGATTAGGTACGTTATTATGATTATACATTCTCTACTATTACAATATTCAAGGATGAGTAATCATACATTCTTAGTTATCCAGCGACCAAAAGAACATTTTGGGTGTGTATAGTTTTTTTACTTGCTACATATGGAAATTTCACGTTAATTTTTTTATGTCTACTTTATTATGTAATTCAATGATACAATCAGTCAAAATTTAAAGTCCAATCAAGAATCATCCTTATAAATAAGAGGTCTTAAGTTTGACTCTTGTATATAATGAGCGTATTGATAACTTATTATAAATCCTTATCATGTGACTTAACACAAATCTACTACCTTTAATGCAAATACATTGCAAGCATGTGCTCCGACTCAACAAAAGTTTGGACTCTGCTCTTCGTAATTTAGAAAAATTTAGTTTAATCATCGTATCTTTTTGTGAATATATTGCTGTATAAAACAAGAACAAAAAGGCATCACTGCCCCTTTTTGTTTCCGTCTGATTTTCCTAGATCCTATGGTCCTATCCCTCACATAAACACTTTGGGATGAGCAAAACCCACATCCAATTTCTTTGATCATCTGCTATGCCACCTCATAAAATTCTCTCACTATCCCTAATATCTCAACATCTCATCCATTGAAGCGGCAAAAGACACCAGATCTCCACCGTCCACTACTTTGAACCCCATCGGCATCACAAATCTGACAAAATCAACGGTCCGCTTTAAATACCATTTTCCAGTACAGAACCGAAGAGACACCCCTTACCGAACCGTCACTCTCGCCCTTCCGCACCATCAGCAATTCAGCAGCCGAGGAAGTCCACAGCCAAATTACCCTAAAGGGCCTCTCTCTTTGCCTCTCTGGAATTCTGGGTCTTCCCCAAATCGCACAGAAACTGAGTAGGAGGGTTTTCTGAGGGAAGTTTCTGGCTGTGTTGCTGGGAAAAGGCAGGCAGAGTCTTTGAATCTATGGAGGCTTATAAGAAATGGGTTCGGGAGAACAAGGACTACGTGCACTCCTTGGAATCTCTGGCAAATGTGAGCTCTCTCAATTTCTCTAAATTTTGTTTCTTCATTTGTTGATGATTATCAAGTTATATGATATTTTGTGCTTTTTTTTTAGGTTTACTCGATTTTTTTATGCTATTTATGTAAATGGGTTTCCAATGAACTTAGAAATCGTGGCTTCTGATAAAAAAAAAATGGCAATTTTAATGTTTTAACTTTGAATTAGAGATAGTGTTAGCTGATATAGCTGTTGAAGGTTTATTTCTTCCTTTTTGATAAAGACATATGGCTGTTAATAATTGCCATATATTACTGTATAATTATATACACACACACACACACACACACACACACACACACACACACACACATATAGACACACACACAGTGTGTGTATGTTTTGCTGATGCAATTGACATATATACTTTGGAAGCAGTATATATGGTTGTACTCTTCGGGTTTCGGATTAAGAAATACACTCAAGGTTGCATTTATGTTGTGTGGTTAATTTTCTGTCAGTCCCTTTTCGGTTTTCTTCTTCTTTATTAGCAATCGTAACTCATAATTGGCGAAAATGCATGGAATGATTGGCCTTCAATTGTGTTTTATCGTCTATTTTTGTTATCTTAACTGGATGGTGAAAACTTTGTACAGGGATTCACGTGGCTTGTACCTGAACGGTTTTCTGAATCAGAGATAGGACCAGAAGCAGGTTTTTTGAAATTTTGGTAACATTTGGCTACTTCTTGTTATAGCTTAGAAGTTGGCAGGAATCCTTTTGTGTCTGTTAGTGATTATGCGGTTCTCTCTGGAGTAATCCTACACTTTAGAAAAGTAATTTTGGTCGATAAGAAATAAACGAAAGTTATCAAATTAAAACAAAAGATTCGAAATGTACATTTAAAAGGTTTCATACCTTAAAATTGGAATAGCATGTTCAATTTGTCCAATTTTCAATTGAATAACTTTATATCTTAAACCGATTTGTAAGTCTCTTTCCCGCTGCATATTTCTGTGAATATACGTATCATGCAATACAGGAATTGGTAATCTTTTCTTAATATGTTTTCTGCAGTAACTACTCTCTTGGGAATAATAAGTGCTATCAATGAACATATAATCAACACATCTCCTACTTCAATGCATGTTGGCACTACTGCGGATTATTCTTTCCCATATGCATTGTGCATATCTGCACTAAAGGATTTGGAAACGTTGGTTGAAGTTGTGGCTCAGCAGTATTTCGGTGATGACAAAAAATGGAATTTCATTGCTATTATGGAAGCTACCAAGTAAGGACTATTTATTATATTCATAAGTCAGTCGTTTTTCAAGAATTTATTGTATGCAGGATTCTGTTTATTGCCTCATTGTGGATTTCATTATTCATCAGGGTGCTAGTTAGGTTAGCTTTGTTCCGGAACAATGGATATAAGATGCTTCTGCATGGAGGAGAGACACCAAATGATGAAATGCATGTGGAGGCTTCAACTCCTCAACGTAACATGGGTAGTTTTACGAAACCTGGAGGGCAGCTTGGGCCTGGTTACTTAAGAAATAATCATGGACAGGACCCATGGAATTTAGAAGGAAGGGCACTATCTGCATTGACTAGGTTTGGAGAAAATGCCAGGATGGTTTCAGAACCAGTATGGTTACGTAGGGTTCAGCACCAGCAAGCAATTATGGAGCCTCCAAGTAACTATTCAGATAAAATTTATTTATTGGTTACGGTATGTAAGTACAAGTTATATGCGTTTTTATTTATATAGATGTTGTATCTTACAGCTCCAGTGGTTGAGAAGTTGACCCTGTCCACCTTATTGTCCGAGAAAGGTCTTCAAGGGGCGTTTTATATTTTTGGGGAGACTCTATTTATAACTAGACCACTCATCTATGTTTTATTTATTCGGAAGTATGGAATTAGCTCATGGATTCCTTGGTTCCTTTCTCTGGCTGTTGACATCACTGGGATGGGCTTTCTTTCACGAATTACATCATCCAGGGGTGGTACAAAAGAGCAGCAGTTTCATCTTTCAGTCTCTGAAAAGAATGAGGTTAGGGTTTCCAAAATTCTTGCCTTCTCTGTTCTGATAACCTGTCTTATCTAGCTTTGTCTTTGAAAATTGGTGCTGAATAGCTATTTATTTTATGGTATGGATTCAGCTTAAAAGACGAAAGTTGTTGTGGGCACTTTACCTCATGAGAGATCCATTTTTTAGCAAGTATACCAGGTAATGCTGAATTTCAGAATGTAGTTATACGTTACGACTGACACTTGCCACCCTTCAACTACGAACTCCACCACCTGGTTTTTCACCCTCTCAATATTTTTTCCATGGAAAAACACTTGATTCAGCCGGCTACTAACATTACCAAAGTAGCAATATCCCTAATTTCTAATACTTTTGTTTGTGAGCGATTGCAGTGTCCATGAAGAGTTTTGACGGGTTGCTATGCTATGCTACTACTATGAGTTAAATTTAATGATAGTTTGCAGGCTTTTCTAAGGAAGAATAACTAATGTCTTCTGTTATTTTGGTTGTCATATATTTCAGGCAAAAACTCGAAAGCACCGAGAAAGTTTTGGAACCAGTACCTATTGTTGGGTTTCTTACAGGTTGGTTTACATTCCCTTTTCTTTTTTTCCCTCACATTTTATGTTGTCCGGCTACTTTTACAAGCTGAGTTTTTGATTTATTCATGAGCAAATCCTTGAACAACAAAATCTTTGGTTTGTGCAGGCAAACTTGTTGAGCTTCTTATAGGAGCTCAGACAAGGTATACTTACATGTCGGGATCATAAGATGGAAACCACGATGAGTTATGCTTTTTAGTGTTTGACATCTCGTGGGCAAAGGTATATTTTGACGTGTTTCTCAAATACTGACGAATGTGTCCCATGGCTGTATCGAGTTTGTTAGGAAAGGTTCAATGTTGTCTTTAGCAACTAAATTTTTTTATAGAATGTGGAAATTCTGCTGATGAAACTCGCAAGGAACACACGTATGTACAATATACCTGAGTTCAAAGGGCTCAAATCAAGATGTACGCATGTAATAAGGCTTGATTGAGAGTTTTCACGGAGATTGGACGTTGGTTGTACTTTGGCATTGCAAACTTGTACACATTCGCTGCTCTTATTTTTGATAGCTAGCGCTCTCTTTATTGTCGATGCATGGTTCATTGCTTTAAGCATATAGCCTTGTTCGCATCACAGCCCCTCTAAAGTACAATTACACGCACATTTGAATTCAAATGCCGTCGATTTATTGCTCCATCGATCACAACCCACACTATAAGCCAGGTCCTTGTGGGTAGGAAAGGAACCATCTCAGGTCCCTGAGGATAAAATCTCTCTCTTTCTTTCTCATTGTTTTTCCTCTTGTTCTTGCTCTCCTCTCTTACGCCGGAAAAGGACGCAAGGGGAATCCGGGGACCTCACAAGCTCTTAAATCAGAGGTCGGCAACAACAGATCTGATCGGGTTCCATGTTGAAATAAGAGCGAGCGAGACAGGGAAGCAGAGAAAGAGAAGAGGGAGAGAAGGGATTGGGGTTCGCCGGCGGGAATTGAGGTGGGTGGTTGATGGTGTTAAGAACATTGGTTTGGAACTCCAGGTGACCTAGAGCACATAAGCTTGTGATATTTATGGCAAACATTCTACAGCAAGTCCATCAAAGTTTCTAAGGCCCTCAAACAATGGCATGCGTCTTGACTCTTAGATCAGAGATGCACTTTTAAGCATTGACTGGGAAAAACATAAAACATTAAACCAAGAACGAAATCACACAGAGAAAACGATAAACCCACTAATCCAAAAGAAAACCCTGCCTACGAATGCGATATAGTTGAAAAGTTGTAGCTGACTGCTTAACAAATCCAATCCACGATCAGACACTTGAGCAGCCGAATGCTTTACAAAAAATATACCGGCTCAGTTGAATTACCAAAGTACAAAGTAAAAACATAAGCTTGACTAAGGATAGACACGAGGGGATGAGACCCCCCTCATTGACACTGCCAGCGGAGAAAGTGCACAGAACATTCAACCTGCCACATTAGTCTAGTGACCGTACTTCTGAAACTCCCACTCGCTGTTATCTGATTAACAAGAAAACCACAACAAAAGTTAGGAAAGAAGGCACTGTCGTCCCATACAGACGGTCAAAGATCTAATATAGGAACAGGAAGGGGACGAGTAAGGCAAAAATCTTACCCAAGGGGCACACTTGTCGGGTCTTGAGCCATCGGCTAATGCAGTGGAAGTGGAATGCATGGTTACAAACCCCTACAGAGATAAGAAAATGTACAGGAAGAAGTTTAGACAAACGTGCACCACATGCTTAATGATAAATACAATAAATATCTGATTTACTATTTTCAGAACAAGAAATGATCACCGAGGTGCCCGTACAAGAAATCCATCACTACAAACACCCATTTCAAGCATTAACCAGTGAGCTCACATATGACATCATAGGCCAGCTTCAAACAAATGTCTTAAAGGGAACGAATTGTGTTGTGGTCAAAAAGATAGTAAACAAAAATTGATTAATCGGTAAAGATACAATCACTTGATGCCCTGCCCAATAAAGAGAAGCAAGGAAAATGGAAGAAAAATCCATGGACTGACCCCATCGTCTCCACACACCATAGGAACAACAATTTTGTCTTCTCCATCTTACAATATCTCTAGATTCAATAATGCTGACAACAGCTTTGAAGGCACATGCATATAAATAAATTCACACATGCTAATGCTAGATAATTATGCAGTACAGCTCCGCAACACCACTTCAAGAAACTCTTTCCCTTTGATTAGACAAGAATCTTCCTTTCAATAACACTAGGAGTTTCCGTGTTTGTTTCTTTATATCTAAGCACCTCAGAGAAGCACTAAACACATCAATAAAAGTCTCAACCATCATCTTTACATGATCATGATGATCTTATGAGCAGAGCTCTTATCCTTCCATATTAGACTTCAACTATAAAGAATACAAAGAAGATGCTTCCCAATTTTGCAGAATGTATTGGGGTAGAAAACATGGGGAAAACATAAGAAACAAATTAGATATCCGTAAAAATGACAGTTTTAATAATTGAAATATTAAATAATAGTGAACTTATAAGATACTTATCAATGGTGACATATCGTATATACACTCTATGTAAACTGTGCTGAATCAGAATCTATATCAAGGGCATATACATTAACTTAAGGAAAACAAAATCAGAACCCGGAGTTAAACTACTAGCTATGCATTAACTTAAGAAAACTAGGGTTTGAAAGCAAAAGCTTACCCCAAGCAACCGTGCACTCCTCACTTGTGGCACTAGCCTGGTTTGCTTGGCACTCAATGCCTATTCACGACGAAACAGAAAATAACAATCAATAAATAAAGACTGGCATCAAGACAATAAATTCGAACAATGAAAAAGTAAGGTAAAAGACTCACAGAGATCCATGATATGGTTCCTGCAAATGGCACAGTTATCAACCACAATATCTGCACACAAGAAGGCGAAAAAACATCAGTGACCTACTTAAACACCAAACTCATCGAAATTCTCCAAATAAACCAGAGGAACCAGGGTTAGGGTTTAGAGTGGTTACCCCAAGCCCAGAGAGCTACAGCATTCCACTTCTTAATCTCAAATCGCTTGGGCCTTTTGGTCGACGAAGGACCTGCACTGCTCGAACCCTCGCCTGCCGGAATCATCGGAACGTCTGAGTCTAGTGTTGCCATTGCTTCCCTGCAAAGTCAGAAAAACAAAAACCTCAAAATCCATCGTCTTACACCAAATATCTACCAAAATGATCAGGAAAAAAAAAAACCCAAACAAAAATTAAATTTATAAAATTCAGTTATATTTCCATGTTAGCCCCAAAAACAAGAAAATCACAGAAGTAAATTCCATGAAAGCTTACTTGCAGATCGGCAACAATAAATTACACTATAAACTTCCGGAATATCAAATCATGTATAACACTAAAAATCGATAGAGAAAGATATCGAAGAAATTACAAGAAACCAGAAACGACCCAAAACTAAGAAAATCGAAATCTTCCAGCACCTAAAAATAAAAACCCAAAACTGGGTTAAACTTTAATTGAGATTAAAATAGATAAGAATCCGAACAAACAAAAAATTGATGGAAAATTGAAAAACCCTAAAAAAAAAAAAAAAAAAAAATTGACGTACCTAAAGAATTGCGATCGTGAGCGGCAGCGAAGCTTTTCTTCTCTCGCTCTAGAGAAAGAATCGGAGAGTTTTTCTTGGAATGAAAGACGAGCGAGAGTGAGGGGCGTGGATTATAAATCGGCGCGGGTTTTTGGAGTTGGGTCGGGTTTGTTTTGGTTGCTTTCGGGTCTTGTGAGAATACTTTATGTTGACATCCTGTTTGAGAATTACAAAAATTTTGACCAAAAAAAAAGTTGCAACACAATGTTGTCATTCCGACTTGTCTTATGAGTAAATTGTAAATATGCCCTTGAGATCATCTCCAATGGTTAGGCTAAAAGCTAAATTTTTTAACCCGATAACTCAGAAAAAGCTTTTCTACTCCAACCATTCTAGCCTAAAATTTTAACCCGGGATTATTAAAGAATGAACTTAGGCTATTTTTTTTTTGTTAAATTAAATTTAAAATAAAAATAAATATGTAGACTATCGTAAATTAATTTTATGAATATTTTAATCTAAAAAAATTTAAATTCCTATAAATATTGGGTGGAGTCCACTCCGATTTCTAGGCTAAATTTTGGAGGGAATTTGGCATTGGTTTAGCATTTAGCATTTACCCCAAAATTTCCCCTTGGATTGGAGTGGGTTTGAGGGGAACTTTTGGAGAGTAATTTGGCTTTTAGCCCACCATTGGAGTTAGTCTGAAGTTTAGTGGTTGTTTTATTTTGGTTCTCAATTTTTTTTTCCATCACAAAAGTCTCGAATAAAAACAATAATGATGTCATTTACAAAAGTTTAGGACTAATTCACTTCGGCATATTTGATGTTTGGAAATGGACTATGGTGTTGATTACGTCATTGAAGAAACTTTTTGGACTGTATCGTAGTGTCAAAATGCAACCTATAAAGAGAGACACAGAGAAGGCTAGAATCTGCGTGTCTCAAATGAGATAGAAGAAGAGATGATTCGGGTTCTAAGCTACAATTTGTTCATTGCAGTATGCATATCATTGCAACATCGAAACAAAAACTTAGATCGATAAAGTGATACACATATAACAAAATACTTGATTATATAATCTAATGAAATCGGTTATAATCGATTTTTTGAATTTAAATTAGTTTTTCTAGTTAGGTCAATTTAGAAAATAAGTCCAAATTGAACCAACTGATTTGATTTGGTTGTTTTTGTATGTTCTTCCAAAGTAATGCATTGCATTTCAGTAAGTAGATTTTTGGGCATTTTAAGTCAAAGTAGAGAAATTACTAAATGCTGTGCAAAATGTGGTCAAGTGTTACGTGATTTAGTGATTTTGGTTAAAGTAGGGAAATTACTAAAATGCCTTGCAAATTTGAATTTTTTTTTCTTTTTTATCATGTAGTGTATTATAGTTATGCCAAGAAATTTTTAGGATGCCACAATCAAAGATATGTTCATATCCTATTCCACAAGGTATCATCAGATACGTCACGTATATCATCAATCAATCAGTTAAGCCAAAATGGTGACAAAAATGAAGGGTTGAAGTCATCGAGAGGCAAACAGATAAACCATCATTCCTCGACTACTCATCGCCTTAGAAGCAATAAGCTCTTGGTTTTCAACCAGATTGTTGTATATAGGTTCATAACAGTAATTAGAAAGCTTGTAGATTAACAACTAAGGCGGAAAGAGAGAAATAGAAATTTAAGAAGGAAGAAAACTGATTCCATTCAATACAACTCAGAGTAATAACACAGTTATCCCTTCTGGCTATTTATAGTAATGAGGTAGCTTAATAAGTAAGCTAACCCCCCAACTAACTATATCTCTAGGATCATGACACATGTCATTACATCTTAACAACCATAACTAATGCCACATTTGCACTACATATCATATGATAGCTCAATATCCCCCCCCCTCAATCTCAACCGGGGAATCCAAGGTTGAGATTGGTACAATGATGCAGAAACAAAGGACCATAAAGCCCTTTGGCAAAGATATCAGCAACCTGATATGTGGTCGAAATATAATCAACCAGCAAATCACCCTTTTGAACTTGCTCACGCGCAAAATTAAAATTTGTGTCTAAATGTTTTATCTTAGTATGAAAAACCGGATTAGAACATAAGGCTAGAGCATGCAGAATGGGAGGTGTGCGTAGAAACACTTACGAATCCTTCAAGAGAAATCGTAACTAAGCAACTTCAGCTGTAGCCTAAGCTAGAGCCTTATATTCTGCTTCAGTAAAACTCCGAAACACACTTCCTTTTTTCTTAGACTGCCATGACACAGGATTGGTACCAAGAAAAATAACAAATCTAGTCGTAGAATGTTTGGTAGTAATATCAGAGGCCCAATCTGCATCATTGAATGCCAAGAACTCCATATTGTGAGCAGCAGAATAAGTGAGACCACATTCAACAGTGCCTTGTAGATAATGCAAAATCCTCTTTACCAAAGTAAAATGCAGCTCAGAGGGATTTGACATAAATTGACAGGCATAATTCACAACAAAAATAATATTCGGCCTGGTAAAAGTGAGGTACTGTAAGGCACCCACCAAACTTTGAAACAAAGTAGGATCAGACATTGGTTCACCATCATTCTTTAAAAACTTTGTATGCGGCTTACATGGAGTTGGACATGCCTTGCAAGATAACATCCCAGCTTTCTTGATCAACTCTTTAGCTTATTTAGCTTGGGAGATAAACAAATCTCCATTCTCCTTATATGTAATTTGAAGTCCTAAAAAAAAGTAGGTATGCCCATATCCTTCATATCAAAAATGGAATTCAAGTTACCAATGACTTGCTGCATTAAAACAGTATTAGAACTAGTGACAATAATGTCATAAACATAGAGAAGAAGAATAATGACATCTGAACCTTGAGCCTTAACAAACAAACTGGTGTCTGTTTCTAAAACATTAAACCCCAATGTAGGTAAATAGGATGTAAATTTGGAATTCCAGGCCCTAGGTGCCTGTTTTAAACCATAGAGAGACTTTACTAATTTACACACATAATCAAGATGTTGGTGATCTTGAAAACCTTGAGGTTGTTTCATAAACACCTCATCTTGTAAATCACCGTGAAGAAATGCATTCTTCACATCTAGTTGTCTCAAACTCCATTTGTTAGCAGCAACAAGAGCTAGTACAATTCTCACTGTGATATGCCTAACAACTGGACTAAACGTTTCCTCATAATCCAACCCATGTTCTTGACTAAAACCTTGAGCTACAAGCCGAGCCTTGTACTGAGAAATGTTCCCATTATGACCTTGTTTGAGTTTATAAACCCATTTGCTCCCTATAATGTTTTTATCCGAAGGTATAGGAACCAACTTCCAAATACCTTGTTTTTGAAGAGCTAAGAATTCCTCTGTCATAGCTTCCCTCCACTGAGGATGAGCAACAACACTTTTAAACGAAGTAGGCTTAGTAGGTTTATTGATGTTCGACACAGCAATATATCCAACAAACATAAGATCTCTATCCATAAAAGGCAAGTTAGAACAATTGACAACACTAAAGAAAGCAGAAGTAACATCACAAGGAGAATGAACATTAGAAGATATAGCAGGAACAATAGATTGGGAAACTGCAGAATAAGCACTATAATCTTTTCTAGAAATTGCATGAATTTCAGTCTGGTATTCATATGATGCACAGAATTAGACATAGAATTGGAAGCATGAGATATACCAGACAAATAACGAGCAGTTAAATCCAAAAAAAGAGGTACCTTTAATTGGGCAGGACTTTGGACATGCAACAAATGAGGAGCTGGAGGAAAGGATTGTGGAGTAGCGTTATGAAGAGAAGTCTATATGAAGGAATCTTGAGATGAACAAGAATCTAATGCAGGAGTCAAAGAACCTGTACTCACTGAATTATCATTGTGAACCACGAAAACTGTGTCATGATGTCCAGAACCAGAAGCTTATGCTTGAGTAGTAGATGATACTGTGGTAGAGTGTTGAATTGGAAACACATAAGGAACAATAACTGGATGTCTCAGTACTGACTTATGTTTGTCATGTGAATGCTGATTTATAGGACTGATGTGAAAAGGAAAGACAGTTTCATCATGGACAACGTGCCTTGAAATAAAAATTCTCTTCTTTTCTCTGTGATAACACAACACTCCTTTGTAGCCTAAAAGATATCCCAAGAATACACATTAAGCTCTTCGAGGTTCTAACTTATGATTGGTATAGGTCACAGATAAGGGTAAATAGTAGTCCCAAACACCTTAATAGCTGTCACTACTGGATGAGAACCAAACAACTTGTAGTAAGGAGAAGTCATGTCAAGTGATTGACAAGACATCCTATTGATAAGAAATATAGCATATGAACAAGCATGCATCCAAAAATTATAAGGCAAAGAGGTTGTGGTTAACAAAGTAACAACTGTCTCGATAACATGCCTATATTTCCTTTCAGCAATACCATTTTGCTGAGGAGTATATGGGCAGGAAACCAAGTGAATACTTTTAGACTAAATAAATTTCTTAAATGCCACACTCATGTATTCACCACCACCGTCAGATTGAAAATATTGAATGGAAGTATGAAAATGATTCTGAACAAAGACGTAAAAATTCTCAAATACTGAAAAAACTTGAGACTTGTGCACAAGAGCAAACAACCAGGTAAACTTGGCGTAGTCATCAATAAAACTAACATATTATTTATAAACTTCAATTGATACAACAGGTGAGGGACTCTAGACATCACTACAAATTCTTTGAAATGGCTTCACAGATACATGTGAGCTAGAAGGAAATACTTGTCTAGATATTTTTCCATTGAGACAAAAACTACATACATGTTTCTTTATATCTAATTTATACAAAACTTAGAATGAGACAACATACTATGTAACACATCATCACTAGGATGTCCTAATTTGTGGTGCCACAAAGAAGCCTTCATCATTTGCCCAATAAATGCTTTTGGATTAGAAACACCTTGATGTTTATTCTGCTTGAAAGATATACTCTTTGGGATGTAATACGGACCTCCACTACTCTTTCCTCTCATTAGGATTGCCCTTGTTGCCTTGTCCTGCACCCAAAAACCATAGTCATCCAGAATTACATAACAATTGTTATCTTTACATAATGTATACACTGATAACAAGCTAGCAGCTAGTGAAGGAACATGCAATATAGTAGCAAGATATAACATTTTAGAATTAGTTTTGAGAGAATTGGAACCAGTATTTTTCACAGGTAGGCACTTCCCACTGCCAATAGTGATTTTCTGATCCCCTTCAAATGGTGTCAATAACTGCAGAACATTAATGTCTCCTGTCATATGATGAGTAACTCCAGTATCCATAATCCAGGCTTGATTTGGATTGAAATCAGAGGGAGTTTAAGCAGTCATGGCATTAAGTGTAGCAAGTGGAGATGCTCCTTGATAGGCATAGTTACTGCGATGAAAGCAATTGAGAACAGTGTGCCCTCGCTTGCCTGACACTGAGGAATAGGGCCATTACACACTGATTGTTGCTCATTCATATAGTAACAGTTAGGAGTAGTGTGACCACGCTTGTTGTAGATTTGACATTCGGGAATAATATAAGACTTAGTACCATTGTTACCATTCCAGTGAAACCAATTAGATCATCCTCCTTTTGAGTCAAATTGGGAGCCATTAGAACTACCAAATCCATTACCAAAGTTCCTAGTATTGAGACCATTACCTCCATTGAACCGAGGTCTGTTAGTGTACCTTTGACCACCAGAATAACCATTATTGCAATGAAAATTCTATGATATATTAACCTGGGTAAAACTGCCTCCAGAGGAACCAGTACCATTAGATCTTTGATATTGTCCAACAAAACCAAAATTACCTCCAGTGAAATTACTTCTCTATTGACTTCCAGCATTTGAGGATTCCTCATGATAAAATTGTTTGCCACCAAAACCACCTTGCAGTCCAGAATCAAAATGTTGATCAAGATTAGATGATTCTTCAGTAGTATACATTCCAGCCATCGAAAACTGAGTAATACTCTGAGACTCCTCAGTTGCTCTCTCTGCACTTAGTAGTTGTGCTTGGAACTCCTTGAGAAATATAGATGACTCCCTAGCCACAATAATCGTCTTTATCATATTATACTCATAGGGTAAACCAGCTAAAGCTGCCACAATCAAATCATTATCCAAAATGGTTTCTCCAACAACAATTAATTGATCATTCAAACCTTTAAGACGCAGCAAATATCGTTCCACAGAGTCAGACCCTTTCTTAATAGTGTGAAGTTCGGTCTTAGGATGATTAATTCAAGCCCAAGACACAGTAACATATCGATAATTAAGATTGGTCCAAGCCTCAAATCCAATTTTACTACCCACTACATACTTTATTGCTTCATCTCCAAGAGTAGCTATCAGCAAGCTCAACAAAGCTTTAACAGTTTTAACCCAATCTTTATATGCTTATGTAAGTTCTTTAGTCACTCCATCTTCCAAAGAGATCAAATACTTAGGAGGACAAACATTTGTTCCATCAAAGTAATCAAACAGATCATAGCCTTAAGCACATAACGAAACTGAAAACACCATTCGACAAAGTTATCTTCTTGCAATCGAAATGTAAGCATGCCTAATAGACCATCAATCTTAAAAGAAGAGGAGGCCATGATGAATTAATAGACAGATCAATCAACATACAGTCACTAGTATGTAGAGAAATATCCTCATGCTTTGCGCCCTAATTTCTTCCAATTCACAATTTCAGAGGAACAATGATACTCAGGCTTCGTGCCCTAAATTTGTCAAATTCACAATTTCAGAGAAAAAAAATTATACACAGGCTCCGTGCCCTAATTTCTTCAATTTCTGTCAATCAAGACTCCAATAAAAAAACGATCGTGCCAAAATCGCAACATATTCATCAATTTCAGAGACAATTTCATCAAATTGTACCAGTTGAAAAAACAAGATTCAGCTTCGTGCTCAAGAATCTATCACAAATTCAGATATGGCTTCGTGCCTCGAACAAAAAAGGAAATCGCAAAATCGCAAGTCTAAAGTAAGAACAAATACCACTAGATCACCGAAGAAGCAGAACAATAAACTGCTCCAATCGTTCAAGATCTCCGATGACTACTTCACTTTCCAGAACGTCCACCGCTTCGACTTCTAGCAACACTCCTAAGGATCCTCAGTTAAGGAACCTTGACTCTTGATACCATCATAATAGTAATCAGAAAGCTTGAAGATTAACAGCTATGGCGGAAAGAGAGATATAAAAACTTAAGAAGGAAGAAAACTGATTCCATTCAATACAACTCAGGGTAATTACACAATTATCCTTTCTACCTATCTATAGTAAGGATGTAGCTTCATAAGTAAGCTAACCTCCTAACTAACTACATCTCTAGGATCATGACACCTGTCATTACATCTTAACAACCATAACTAATGCCACATCATCACTACATATCATATGATAGCTCAATATAGGTTACATCTAAACCTGTAAACGGGTCAGGTTGATTAGATTTGGGTCTATTTTGACCCGATTTGTTAATTTAACGGGTCACTCAAACTCAACCTGTTAAGTTAACGGGTCATTCAAACCCAATCTATTAATCTAATAAGTCACCTGTTTCACTTGTTAACAATTCTTTCTTGTCTTTCTTTTTTTATTTTTAAATTTTGCATTCCAATACAAATTACACATATTAACTAACAGCCTAACACCATGTCTTGCTTCAACACCGTAATTTCTGTGAGTGCAGGCACGGAAATTGCTTTAGGACCAACATATTTGGAGAGACCCATGTTTTCGTTTCGAGCATGGAGTCTGCAAGAGATACTGAACGACTTGGGGAGATTCAGCAAGAGATACATTAAACCTATTGCTGAGCTAGTGGGAAATCAAAGCCTCATCTGTGATTCCCACCAACACCACAAACTAACTCGTGGGCAGCTAAGCAACTTGTTCAAATTATAATGCAACTTGTTCAAAATTTGCGAGTCGCACAGTGTGAGTCTGTAAGACAAGAGAGTCGGCCAGGTTTTTTTAGTTAAGTTTTTACTAAAATTACTCAAACACCCTCACTTAGCGGGTGCTAACGGGTCTCGCAGGTTGAGCCAAAATAACCTGTTATCTAACGGGTAGGTGGTTAACGGAACCTATTAAGCATTGACCCAAATACTAATTTAACGGGTGGGTATGGTGTAAATTGCCGAGTCTAGCTTACAGTTACATCCCACTCCTCTTCTATCCCATCAAAACTAATTCTTATCCTCCTACTACTACTCGTAGTGTCACGGCCAATGATACAATTGCTTGCTAAAACTCTCACTCACTTCCACCCTTTAGCAGGAAGAATCAAAGGTTACTCTGTGGTCAAGTGTAACGATAAAGGAGTTGTTATCAAAGTCCGAATAGCCAACTGTTGGTTGTCAAATATTTTGGAACATCCAAATCTCGGAATGTTAAAACAATTCCTTCCCGTGGAAATTGAATGCCAAGAAGCAGGCACGGGGCAACTGCTTCTGGTGCGACCTGCACCATGCAAGTCAACTTCTTTGAATGTGGTGGAATGGCAATCGGGTTGAGCATTTCACGTAAGGTTTGCTGATGCATCCACTTCATGCACATTCATGTATTGTTGGCCCAAAACTGCAGCCCTTCAGCTCAGCATTGACAGTGAATTGATGATCAGGCAATGTTGCTTCCCAAATTTGGCGCTGCATCTATTTTATCTCTCCTATATTTGTCTAGCTCGTCGTCACAGCAGCCACCGCCACCCAGGTAGGAAGTTGTCGAAGTAAAGTGCATAATGAGGAGGTATGTGTTTGATCCCTCAAACATTGTCACTCTGCAATCTAATGCAAGCCAGTTTTATTCAGTGTGTCGAAACCTACACGCGTACAAGCAGTTTCAATGCTCATTTGGAAATGCGCAACGAAAGCATCAAGATCACACATAGGGAGGGTCAGTGAACCTGCACAAAAAGATGCCATTCGAAATTTGATTCGAATAAGATTTGGCAACAAAATAATGAGTACAGAAACTTGAGGGAGATGATCATGGCTGCAACAGTTGGTGTAGGTTTCCGTTTTGTGACGTCGATTTGGAAGGGAAAAGCCGACATGGGAGAGCTCGGCTAGGGTTGCGGTCAAGAATATAAACATGGTTGAAACCATGACCTTATTTTCTAACTAAATTAAAGGCTATAAAGTAATAATATATGTTACAATTGAACAACCTTGAATTATCGCAAGTAATCTTTTACCACAATGGTGAAAAAAAGTTGAGCTCTTGATTAGCGGCGTGGGTTCGAACTCCGTAGCTAATCTAACAAAAGTTATCATTTGACCAAAAAAAAAAACCTTGAATTATCTCGTATTTGCATCGCCATTAATATTGGAAGGACGTGTGAGATCTAAGATTAATGTGTTTAGGTTCTACAAGTCAACTTGAAGCCTTTCTTTCCATTGCATATGACTTCCTTGTGTATATAGCCTCCTCATATGACTTCCTTGCATATGCCACCTTAGGTTTCACGAGCAAAACCGCGCATCCTCTACTGCGGAGAGTGCCAGAAGTATGATATTGTACCATCTGATTTATTTTGCTATTCCTATTCTTTTTTACATCATGTGCAAAAAATGTAAACTCCAAGCAAGAGATTAACTTCGATGCATAATTGTTAAAAATGAGTATAAAACTAACTTGTAATCACAACAGCAATCCATATTACAGATCAGAGATAAACATTGACTAAAAAGCATTCATCCATGCTTACAAAAAGAAAGCACATAAACAGTTTGCAGTATAGCAAAACCCATAGCCTACAAAAATAGGCATATTGTAGCAGCATATATTTTAAGAAATGCCGTCCAACTTTCCGTTTAATAATATAATAACACGCAAAATTTCAAGATACAAAACTCTAACAGTAGAAAGGACCAGTGAATGACGATAAACAAGTTATATCATAAAAGAAAACTAAGCTATCCATCCACCACAAATACATCTAAAGAGTAGCCATCGGCCATCAAGAAGACATGTGCTTCACAGATGTAAAGTTCTACATCCAAAAGGAAGGAAGCAAGCTACAGAAAAATGACGTAAGGTAGAAAGATGCAACCATACTATGGTTCCACTTCTGCAGTTATCTTGGATTCAACAACATAAACAACCGATATAATATGTATCAAATGTACTAAATAGCCTACTGCCACCCTTAAATGTATTTTCCACTTATTTCAGAGTTTTATGGCTATAGATTTATAACTTTATATTATACAAAAGAAATTATAATGACAAAGAACTCTTCAAATACAACGTCTTCTCTCAATTATATTTAATACCCAAACTTACTGTATTGAGGTGCCATCGTGTTAAGAGTCTAGACTCTGGAATTGAACATCTGATGGAGAATCATAAAACATGAATGAGAGTTCGAACCTGAATGAACTTCATGCTTCATGGAATGTTGCATTACCATTTCATAACACAACTCTTAACTACTTTTCGTAGATTCGACATCTCACGGTAGAGTTTCTCCATCTGCCCTCGCATGTCGTATATGAATTCCATTTCCTGCAAGTTCAGCAGAGTTATAGAGTTAATTCTAACTGAACGTGGACAGACCGGCCAATCAACATTTGGTTAATTGTAATTGCAAGTCTAGTTCGGCCAATCAAGCAAAAAACTTCGTATTGAATAACCAGGCATATTTACACTTTATATTCTTTTTTTGGTTTCCTACAAAATACATTTTTGGATTAACACCACGATAAAATAGATGCAAACATCAATTACCATAGATACATAATCTGCACAAAAACTGATTTCGAGACTACTCAATTCAACATTATAACAATATAGTTTCCATCAGGCGCATAATATCATCTAATTGTCCTTAACAATACATATGTGAAATTAAAAAAGGATATACGTCACTGAAACACAGTGTTTAGTGATTGTTCTAGGAGTAGACGTTTTATACTTCTCTCTGTAGTTGAAATGAGGAAAAAAAAAACCCCAAAGTCTAGAAATCAAGAAATAGCACCACGACCATAGATTCATAATTAATGACACACCTCGACCGGAGTCGAAGTATGTTGGCCGTCACCCGAAGGTGACGTAACCAAAAAGGGAAGTGAAGCATAAAAATATGGATAAATTTAAACTAAAACTAACATTTATTTAATCTAATGTAGCAAGTGCACAGTAGTGGGAAGAACCCATAAAACATTAGTGTTCAGAGCATAGATGACCTAAAAGTGTGCAGTCAAAACTAGATAAAGTACTTAATACACAACCGGGAAAAGTCCCCTACATTTATTTATGGATATGTCAGAACCGCCGGATATTCCTCGTACGCCACAGAATAAATCAGCTAACTAGGACCTGGAGGGGCAAAAAACAAAAGGATAAGTGGGCAAAAACAAAGGTTTATAAAACTCATTTATTTTATGAACATACTAACCCCTCGCCGTAAAACATGTATAGTTTCCAGAAAATCATACAACGTATAAGTATGAAATCAAATGCAAATCAAGAGTAAATCCAGAAGTATGCCAAATCACAATATCTCAACAGTAGTATAATAAAATCAGGTGCTCATCAATCTATGCTGACACACGAGTTCATACAGAGGATTTCTGACATGAACAAGATTGGGTGTAATCATAATATATGCTCTAGTGCTACAATCACGTGAAGACTGGCGTTATTCGTGGTCATATACGAGTCAAAGATCCAAGGCGAGCGTGCAGTGCGAATGTGAATATACACGTGAAAGACTGATCCTGGCCCTGGGTGAGCACTAACATCGGGTGTAGCAATGTATGATGAGCAGGTAAAATGCATGTGAACATGTCATGACAGTATATAAATCTCAACCACGTAATAACATTTCTAAAATTAAATAGAACATGGCATGATAGGCATAAATCAATCCAAAAGTATTTGTGGAAACTATAAAACTTTATATATATAAACAAATGCCCACTAATTGATACGTCGATGGATCGTAGCCTCCTAGCCTTCCTTGACCTCGTACATCATCGGGATAATTTTTCCCTATATCCGAAACAAATACAATAATTAATTAATAAGGACATATACGAAAAGGTTAGGAAAAACCCCTATAGTTTGCCCAAACAGAGGGTTTAAATATACGAAAACATTCTACACAAAGTCACGGACCCATACACGTCGGCAAGAGGCCGGACGCACACTTACGTGCCACCTAGCCCATGGACACATGCGCGCCCACCCGCAGGTTAGAAGCTGACAGACTCAGGGAATATTCCGTCAGACTTGATAGAATATTCCGCTAAAGGTAACGGCATCACCTGACGATGTAAGAATATTCCGTCAACTTTGATAGAATATTCTCCTTCTTCTTCGATGGTCTTCCGCCGTCTGGTTCGCCTGTTTCTGGAAAAAATTTAAAATCTTCATATCTTCTTCATTTCTCAACCATTTTTGAAAAACTTTATATGGAAATAAAGCTAGGGAAGAGAAGAACAAGATTGTACCTTCCAAAAGTCCAAAAAGAACTCGGAAAAGGGCTGAAAAAAGTCTCGAAAGCTTCAGACCTAAACTCGACGTCCCAAAATCGTGAGTTTCCTCGTCGGCTCCACTTCAAAACTAGGTTAATGGCCTCAGGGAGTTGCCTAGATGTTTTCAAAACTCCCAAGATAGTGCAAATCGAATATAAACTCGTTGGAGAACGGACACCCGAGTCGGAGCTCCGAGTTGCTCTGAGTTGGACACTCAAAACTCGTCCATTTCGTGATTAGTTGGTACGGATGGGTTCGTAAAGATGAGATAATCTCGATGGTGGTAGTTTTAGGCTTGATCTATAGAGTTTGATGATGGTCCATAGTGTTGCAGAGAAGAAAGAGTTACAGGTGAGAGAGAGAGAGAGAGAAAGAGAAAGAGAATATGAGAGAGAGAAACAAACAACTTCTGATTAAGCAGAGAGGCGAGAGAAAGGTTCTCTGATTGGGTGAAAAGAGAAGATGTTTGATTGGAGGTGAGATTTGAAGAGAAATGCTAATTAATTGGTGAGAAAAAGCAAGGCACAGGTCAGATTTTTAAAGAGAAAAATGATAGGGTTTTGTACAATGGAAATCATGCGGAATCTAACGTGCCTTATAAAAAACAGTGGTTTTCAAACACTGAATAATTAACACGCACGTGTAAAAAATCTACCCATCGTTAACTCACTTTAACTAGACGTAACTTTTTCGTTACAAGTCCGATTCAAGTCTAATTAGCGTTCACATGACCGTAACAAGTACTATTTAATTTCAATAACGAGAAAAATAATTAAAATTCGAATAATTGCGTCTACTTCAGATTCCACTTTTACCAAAAAGGACATAAACGTCAATTTACATACTCGGGGAGAAAATTAGGGATGGGTCATCACAACCTACCCCCTTAAGAAAATTTCGTCCCTGAAATTTCAACACTACTAAAGAACATAATTAAAGAATAGACATGGATAAAGATCTCGTATACGCTCCTCTGTCTCCCAGGTAGCTTCCTCAACATAGTGGTTTCTCCATAAGACTTTCACCATACGAATAGTTTTGTTCCTCAGAACTTTGTCTTTCCAGTCAAGAATTGTCACTGGAACCTCATCATAAGTCAAATCTAGGTTAATCTCTAACGGCTGAGGAGGAATCACATGTGACGGATCAGAGACACATCTCCGTAGCATGGACACGTGGAATACATTATGCATTCTCGACAACTCTGGAGGTAAATCAAGTCGGTAAGCAACTTCACCAACTCGCTCAATGATCTAGTATGGCCCAATGTAACGAGGGCTTAGCTTTCCTTTTTTCTCAAATCATACAACGCCTTCCATGGCGACAGATTTGTGTGCTATACTCTTTTGTCGATCTTGGGCTGCTTGAAGGAAATATTTGTGAAAACTAGTTCATTTGAGCAACATATATGCATGCAATTAACAATTAAAAGGCGGAATCATACTTGTATGCACTCAAATCCTACAGAGAAAAGGGATGGACTTTTCTTTCCAATTTCCTCAAAAGATAACCCCTATGACTTTTGCTTATAAAGTCTTCTATATAGTCACTTCAATAAAGTGAGAAAAAGAACCAAAAACCCTTTCATCCAAATATGGCCGGCCTTGTCAAAGGTTTTGGGTTGTTTGGGCCTTTGTGAATCATTAGTCATTAAGTTGTCATACAACTTGAGTCAATGAGCTTGACGTTCAAAGCCCATTGGGCCTTAAGGCCCAAAACTAACCCCAGGTCTAAAACAAACTTATTCGTTTGATTAATTAGTTCTAACCATAAATAATTAAACCATTTAATTATCCTTGCTCATCTCCGTTGTTTCTTCAATCTTTACCTTACACAGTGTATGATCCATTATGTTCCTTTTAGCGAGGTAGTGAGCGATTAGAACTCTTCAAATCGATTGTGAATTGAAATATACTTTCAATTCTCCCTTTAGTGATTATACACCTTTAGGGCTTCTACAAACCATGATTGACACCTAATAGTATGTTATGGCTACCCAAGCTAATCAGAAGAGGTGGAGAACCTATTTAGTTTAGGATTACAATGCAATACGGTCTTTCTCTAATACAATACTCTTGACCACATTGTTTGGTTTAATAGTTTATTCATGTCTATTATCCAATGTGATTCATTTACTTACATGATTAGCTTGAATGTGATTTGGAACGACTTCCTAAATCTCATCTATACTCTGGCCAGAGATTCTTAATCATATCATAAAGTATTCTCCCTCAAACGGTTTAAAGGTTAGAGATCCCTTGTTGCGCATTCACTTGCCTCCATGGCTAAGTGGCTTAACCCCAACTATGATGTGGACACCCTCTGATGGAGCGACTTTGACATAGTCAAAGATCAAGGACCTAACAACAAAACAACTATGATGCCTCAGATCAAATGACTACTTTGCATTATCCCAACCATGAGTTCTCATGTGACATGAGTATGAGAACTCCTTGTTGATCGTGTTTAGTTGACTCATTCTTTATTGAGCACCTACATGTTTGTCTTAGTGTCAGTCACACCAATGACTCGAAACCAATCACTTTCCCTAAGAGAAGATATAGCACGTACTGATCTTAAGGAACTGTCAATGCCCAATTGGCAATCCTATGATCATGTATACGAAAGAGAATGGTCTCATGAATCTAACTTCTAGATTCTCCCAATTGCACATTCATTGGACTTATCGTTTAAGCATATAACATTTATATGAGACGGCTTAAAACAATAATTTTTGCCCTTTATATTAAACTAGATTAGTTTAACATGTGAAATGTCCGTAAAGTATCATCATATAATTAGTTTTTGGGCACATTTCCAACATTGCTTTCATGTTAGCTTCTATCACCTGAATATTCTGGGTCGTCTCATCCATGATTTTAGGGCCCACCAAAACTCTTTCACCGACTTCGGACCAACACAACAAGGTACGACATGGTTTTCCATAAAGTGCCTCAAATGGTGACATATCAATGTTGGAGTGAAAGCTATTGTTGTAGGCAAATTCTATCAAAGGTAAACGCTTGTGTCATGTGTCTCCAAACTATAGGACTGAAGATCTCAGCATATCTTCCAACGTTTGAATAGTTCTCTCTGACTGCCCATCGATCTGAGGATGATAGGCGATGCTGTAAAGTAACTTCGACCCTAGAGCTTCTTGAAAAGCTACCCATAATTTCAAAGTAAATTTGGGGTCCATATCAGAAATAATACTAACTGGAACACCATGATACTTGACGATTTCAGTGACGAAAAGTTCGGCCAACCGACTCAATGAGTAGTTCTCACGAACATTTAGGAAGTGTGCGGACTTGGTAAGCCGATCTACAATCACCCATATACCGTCATTGCCATTTCACGTATGAGGCAGCTTGTACACGAAATCGATTATGATATCTTCCCATTTCCACTGAGGTATGGGAAGTGGTTATAGCAACCGAATGGTTTCTTTCTTTCTGCTTTAACTTACCGGCAGACCGAACAACGACTCACATACTCCGCAATTTCTCTTTTCATTCATGGCCAGTAATAGAAAGGTCGAATAGTATGATACATTTTAGTACTTCCGAGATGCATCGTATAAGCTGAGATATACGCCTCATCGAGTATTTCTTTCTTCAATTCTTTCACATACGGTACATACATTCGATCGCCTTGCATGAGCATACCATAAGGTCTTCGAATCCTGAGATCTCCCCTACTGTCGTTCAACACTGCCTGTTTTAACTCCTGGGATTATGAGTCATTCATCTGAGCCTCGAGAACACGATCCAACAAAACTGGTCTAACTTGAAAGTTGGCAAGTAGAGCTCCCTAGTTATCCACTTCCAAAACCACTTTAGTAGATCTTAGGTCGGCCAAAAGAGGAACACGACATGCATAAAGAGCATTAAGTCGGCCGTGAGATTTCCTACTGAGAGCATATGCTACTGTATTCGCACGACCAGGGTGATACTCAATAGTACAGTCATAATTGCTGATCAATTCCATCCATCTATGCTACCGGAGATTAAGTTCTTTCTGAGTAAAGATATACTTGAGGCTTTTATGGTCGGTGAAGATTCGACACGTTTCCCCCCATAAAGATAATGCCTCCAAATTTTCAAAGCGAAAACAATAGCTGCCAATTCGAGGTCATGAGTAAGGTAGTTCATTTCATGAGGTTTTAATTGTCGCAAAACATACGCGATCACCTTTCCATGCTGCATCAATACACAGAAGGTTATATACATACATACATATATATATATATATATATATATATATATATAAACAAATGTCTGCCCATTGATACGTCAATGGATCGTAGCCTCCTAACCTCGCTTAACCTTGTACGTCCTCAGGATAATTTTCCTCTATAAGCAAAACAACTAACAATAATTAATTAATAAGGACATATATGAAAAGGTTAGGAAAATCCCTTATAGTTTGCCTAAACGGAGGGTTTAAATATACGAAAACATTATACATGAAGTCATGGATCTGTGCACGTCAGCCAGAGGCTGGACGCGCCCTCACACACCGCGTAGCCCACGACCACACGCGCAGGTTAGAAGCTGACAGACTCAAGGAATATTCCGTCACACTTGACGGAATATTCCACTAACGATAATGACGTTAGTTAACGACGTTACCTGACAGCGTAAGAATATTCCGTCAACTTTGACAGAATATTCTCCTTCTTCTCTGATGGTCATTCGTCATCCGCCAAAGCCAGGGCCGTCATCTGGTTCGCTTATTTTTGGAAAAAATTTCAAATCTTTATATGTTCTTCATTTGAATCATTTCTCAACCATTTTTGACAAACTTTATATGGAAATGAAGCTGGAGAAGAAAAGAACAAGATTGTACCTTCCGAAAGTCCAAAAAGAACTCGAAAAATGACTGAAAAAGCCTCGAAAGCTTTGGACCTAAACTCGACGTCCCAAAACCGTGAGGTTCCTCGTTGGCTCCACTTCAAAACTAAGTTAATGGCCTCGGGGAGTTGCCTAGATGTTTCCAAAACTCCTAAGACTGTGCAAATCGAATGGAAACTCGTCGGAGAACAGACACCCGAGTCGGAGCTCCGAGTTGCTTCAAGTTGGACACTCAAAACTCGTGCATTTCGTGATCGGTTGGTACGGATAGGTTCGTGAGGATGAGAGGATCTCGATGGTGGTGGTTTTAGGCTCGATCTATGGAGTTTGATGATAGTCCTTGGAGTTGCAGAGAAAAGAGAGTTACGGGTGTTAGATAAAAAGAGAAGGAGTAGATGAGAAAGAGAAGGAGACAGCTTCTGATTGGGCAAAGAGAGGAGAGAGAGGTTTTCTGATTGGGTGAAAAGAGAAGATGTCTTATTGGAGGAGAGATTTGAGGAGAAAAGCTAATTGGTTGGTGAGAAAAAGCAAGGCACATGTCAGATTTTTAAAGAGAAAAATGATAGGGTTTTGTACAGTGGAAATCACATGAAATCTAACGTGCCTTGTCAAAAATAGTGGTCACTAAATAATTAACACGCATGTGTACAAAATCTACCCGTTGTTAACTCACTTTAACTAGGCGTACCTTTTTCGTTACAAGTCCGATTCAGGTCTAATTCAAGTTCACACAACCGTGACAATGAGTACTATTTAATTACAATAACGAGAAAAATAATTAAAAGTCGAATAATTACGTCCATGTCAGATTCCACTTTTTCGAAAAAGGACAAAAACGTCAATTTACATACCTGGGGAGAAAATTACATAGAAAATTAGGGATAGGTCGTCACAATTAAACAGATGTCGAGGTGAGGAGTAATCATTTGAGACCAACCTCGAGGTTGGCTGTCGTCGAAATCATCGAGAAACACGTTGAAAAACTTGAACTCTATATCAAGGTTGTGGTTCACAACTAAATTTATAAACATTCACATAATCATGAGACATCATCACATTATTTAAATTCTTCAAGATAATGGGCTCATGTAATCATCAACTCACACTTTTAACAATGAAACAGTCCTTACAAAATTAGAGGCTTGAAAATTAAATATATAAAATTCAAAAGGAATCAAAACTATTAAACATTCCGACTTTTCTTGACAACTATTTAGCAAAGGATCAAACCTTCATTCCATGAAACAAATTTTGAGAACAAAAAAAGAACTAAATTTAGGTTCAATAGAGGTGACAGTTGCTTACCCAGAAACCCAAACCAAATCCCCCAAAGTTCACGCACAAAAACCCTAGAAATAACCAGAATAAACACTTCACTAGAATCATTCACAAAGCTACAACTTTGATCATCGTCACCAATCTCCATCGCCTTCGAAAGCCAAAACCCTTTTAAATTCGCAACCTGGGGACCAAAACCCAGAAAGAAAATCTCAAGGAACCGAAAAAAATTTAAACTTTTTGGAAAAAAAAAATGGTGTTTTTTTCTTTCTAGAAGATAAAAACAAAGAAAAAATAGGACTGGTGGTAGCAATGGTTTGGAAATCAAACATATTTCAACTCCAACATAATTAGAAAACCAAATTCGCTTACCTTCAGTAAAGCAGGTTTTGGAAACTTCGGGGAGTTCGGTGGTGAGTCCATTGGTATGGGAAGATTCATGTATTTTAGATTTAGATGAAGTGGTGGTGGCGATGGTTTGGGTGAAGTGGTGGAGAAGCTAGGCAATGTTTTTACGTTCAATGACTTAAGGAGCCAAGGATGGCTCACATACCTAGAGAAATCAACACGTATCCATGGCTATAAGTTTGCGAATAACTAAACGTATGGGAGTGAGATGCAAACTGGAAACAAATCTGATGATGTTGCTTATTTTGGTGATATAAGATCTGAAGAGAAATCTAGTAGGCCTTTCTCCCTATCTAATTCAAGCATTGGCAGTGATGACGAAGAAGCTGTTTTAAGATGGAGTGATGATATTTCTTATTTGGGAGATAAGAGGAGTGGAGAACAATCTATCTAGTCTTCCTCTCATCCTCATTCAAGAAATTTTAGTAATGATCATAATTTTAAACTTATTCAACATATTATTTCAAAATTGTTTTATTACTTATGTTTTAATTAATAATCATTTAATGTAGACATCTAATTTCTTCTATTTCTTAGGAAAGATCATCTATAAGTTTGCGAATAACTAAAATATCTATACGTTTTCTGCAAAATTTAGGTTAACATTATTGACAAATTCATGGAATATGATATTATCAAAATTAAAAACCAAGAAAAATAAAACTCTTACCATTTCATCAACCAATATAAGACCGCCAAATGTATTATCCTTTCCTATAATTTTATGTCTCCAAATTTTGCACACACGGACTCTAATCTTCTTATTAGACTGAAAAGGTAATAAACTTTAGATATGATCTATCTTCATTCCGCCACAAAACTGCAAGCAAATATACATGGGATTAGAATAGAAGTGTAGAAATGTATGCAAATTATGCAAAAACATTCTAGCAAAGAATAACAACACAAATAATCTTTCCATAACACTATAAATATTGATAATCCTAACAGAAGAATGCAAAATAACATGTTTTATCTAAACCATAGATTTCTTCCTGTCAATATGTTTACATAGTTTTCTTCCTGTTTGTAAGGTTACTAACTCATACCGTGTACAAAAACTAATCACATAATTAAGATATGACTTGAAAATATAATAATATTTAGATGAAAGTCACACGCCTACTTAAACACATAAAGCGTCAAACACATTAACATGCAAAAAATTTAGGGAAAGAACAGCAACACAAATAATCTTCAGAGAACACATCAAATACGGATAATGTTAACCAAAGACTGCAAACTAACATGTTCCACCTAAAAAGGATCACATAGTCTTCTTCCTCCCATTATGTTCACTAACTCATATCGTGTGTGGTACAAACACGACTAATCGCATAAGATATGACTTGAAAATATAATAATATTCGGATAAAAAGCAACCAGGTTCCGATCACAGTTATATGCCAAACAAAACATCATTCAAGAGCACAGCAATTTGCCAGCCTACAGCCCATCTCGTTGTTCCAAAATATATGGAAAAAAATCAATACCAATTCAATTCAAATGCTAGAATTCAAATAATGTTTTAAAATATTATAATTTTGTTTTAACTTAATCAATTAGTTTAGTTTCAATGACCTCCTCAACATTTTGGAAAGGCAAGAATTTTGCCCATAGAGCCATTATCTGTCTACAAAAGCTCTACCTCAAGTGGGCAAACTCACAAAATATTATGAAAATTACCCATACCCATACACCCTTCCAAAATCCTAGTAATCGATATAAATTTCGCTTACCTTCAGTCAAGAGGAATTTGCAAAATGTGGTGATGGATGAAGTGGCGGTGGCGGCTGTGTGGGTTTTGGATGAGCAACAACGATATGGGTTTTTGGATTCGAACCGCAGCAAGAAGGAAAACGTGTGGGGACGTGTCGATTCAGACTGGAGCAAGAACGAAGCGGTGGAGGAGGAAAGCTGCGAGCGCACCACGTGTAAAAATGGGCCTTTTAGTCTTTTAACTATACAACCATTAAAAAAGCGAAGGAAAAGAACGTTTGAAGAGGGGCAATTCTGCCAATTCACTATGCTTAAGAACAGTGAACCTCCTTAATTGGGTTTTAGTATATATAGAATTTGTATCAGTATACTAAACAAAATTAAACTTGTTTACTTCTGTATAGTTCCTAACTAAAAATTAAAAATGAAATGATTATGATGAGCTTATTGATAATTTTAATTTTCTTTTTAAATGCATCTTGTGCTTAACGATACTTTTATAATAAAGTAAAAAAGACAATTCATAGTAAAAATTTCAAATGTCATTTCCTGTTACTATGTTGTGGGAATAAAAAGTTTCCGTTGCTTAGGCAACATGTTTACCGCTATTATAGCATTCCAATCTTGTAGTATAATGCTTTGTATAAATCTGATAATATGTGATGTTGCATTATCGAATCAGAACGTCACGTGACAGTATATCATCTAGTAAACTAATAAGATAAATAAAGGGAACTTTAACGAAAAATCTCTAGTACTGTTCACTTTAATGAAAAACCATATTTTTACACTAAAAAGACAATCATGGTACCATTTATTTTATCTTTTATTTTATCTTTATCGTTAAAACTCAAAGTTCTTAAATTTTTTTTTTATTAGTTTTCTTATAAATAAATGATCCCTTATTTAAAAAGTAAATAGGGACCACTTGCTCAAAATGGGTCTCCCTCAACCATTCGAGAAATTCTGGCCGGACCAGTTGACCATACGGCTCCCACACAAAAACATCTCAACCCCATGAGCTCCTTGATTTTTCCGCACAACCCCGACCCCATTGTACCCCACCCTCCCTCGCACAAAGCGAAAGGGCCCACCATCAACGGTGTCCGCACCCAAAACCTTCACCAGCCATATGCCATTGTGGTCCACCCAAAAGTGGTGTGGGCCATCACCAAAGATGAGAAAATAAATAGTTGGACCCACCAACTCTATCTAGAGAGACCCAACCCCAGCGGTACTTCGCTGGTCCTTGTCCATAAGTGCGTGTGCAGTAGGCCCACCGTGTTAGAAAACTAGAGGCGTATGCGGTACGGTCCCATCTTTAATCCTTCGTATCCCGGGCGACGATTCTCTCCAAATCTTCATGTATTTATTTTAATCGTTTATCATATATCCTACAGTTAATTTTCATTAAGTACTATTTGTATTTAATTTTAAATAAAAAATTTAAAATAATTTCTGATCGCATAAAATGAACTGATCTCTGAAATCCTCATAAAAGAATTCAAATAGAATCCTATTCCTCATATCCCACCCATAAAAAGGCAAAGCTTCCCCCAGGGACCCAAACCAATGGACAAAATTTTTGTTTCCAAATTTGGTTACGAGCCCTCCACCACAATGGTATAGATGAGTGTTGCACTTATACTACCATGTGAGTTCGAACCTTATTGACTCTTTAATCTAACAAATCTATCATTTAACCAAAAAAACAAAAAATATCTCATAACAGTTAGTTTTGTCAATTACTTTGTCAAATTGAGAATTATTTTTGTCCATTTATGTTTGGGCCACACACCTAAGATGTAAGAATGAGGTTGTAGCACGTTAACTTGCCACTTGAAATTGGTAACCCATTAATAAACAGCAGTTGTCACTACTAATTTCAACTCTCTTATCTTAAGTATCCATTATTATTTTCACCTTTTTGTCTAGTACGAGGCAACTGGAGAACGAGAGATGATTAATATGTGTAATTGATAAATTAGAGGCCTATACACTCCTATTTGTAGGTACAATTCCCCTCATAAATGGTCCAAAACAGTCATCAAAATTCCATTTTAAATGATCTTGTGATATTTTTCTTTACTTGTAAGTGAGAGGTCTAAGGTTTATTTGTCGCCAAAAAACGACTTTAAACCACATTATTACTAGCCCATTATGAGGCTTAGCCTACTCCCCGACCCTTTTAGTGTAGATAATGTCGTTTGTTAAAAAAAATGTGACATGTTTGAAAAGTAGTGGTAAGTTGCTTTGAGGCCATTAGGTGAAGGAAACATTGGCTAAATTAAGATTATTTGAGCAACATACATTGAGCATTTAACAATTAAAGTGCGAAAGCTTGTACATTTGCTCTCCTTTTCTTCGTTGGATCTTTGGCTTCTTGGATTTGAATGACGGAATAGGAATCTCTAAGTTCACAAGAGAGGGAACTTCTAATTTCTCCACACCAAGGAGAGATGTGAAGAGAAGATGAGTGGCCTTGGATGGAGATTGATGCTAGTGAGTTCCTCATAGGGGGCCGACTTTGTAGAGAGAAAATTTGGAGAAATGTTTCCTAATTCCTCCTAACAAAACCTAAGTGAGGCTTAGGTTATAACTCCCTTTTTATAGTCCCTCGAACTTGAATGACTTGGAAAAACCTAACCCTCTCTCTCTATAGCCGGCCTTGTAGTTTCATTGGGCCTTTGGGGGTCCTTTAAGTTTTAAGATGTCATACAACTTATGTGATATTTGGTCCCGGAGTTTATTATTTATTTATTTATTGTTTTAAGAAAAGTGTATTGAGGAGCGTTTTGGTTATTTTATATTTCATTTTGGTGTTTTGACGTGAGTTTAGAGTAGATTAATAGACATTGATTTCACAAGAGTATGGGCATAAATGGTGTCTAAAACGGAGTTAGAACAAATAAGTTAGAAGCATTTTAACTTGAAGGGTATTTTGGTTTTTTTCCAAATGATATAAATAGCAAGGAGGCCCATAATCTCATAAAAATCCAACTTTATGGAAATGGAAAGTTTCATCCCAGCCTAGACCCGGTTAAGGAGGTCGGGTCAACCTCAACTGTTCATGACCCAATAGTTTGACTATACGTAAATTCTCCATCCAATCGCCATTATGGGTGATATTGGTGTCCGCTGACAGCTATCAACGATCCCTTTTGTTCTTCTTACTTAGTTTCACCCAATTTTAGGGTAGACAATAAAATTTAGCTCGAAAGTCCCTAATACTCTAAAACCTGGATTTTAAGATGGTCATTTCCGGCAACAATCTTGGTGGAGCACCACCTGAGTTTTGCATCCCTTCCTTGATCCCAAGAGTAAAATCCGACTAAAATCACTTACATCGGACCTCCGACGATGATACAACGAGGCTCAAAAATTTTGGGCACCATGACTTGAAAAAACAAATGCCGGATCTGAAATTATATTCACATTTTGTTTGTCTAATTTATGTTAACATGAAATGCATCGCTCTGAATTGAGAGAATTGGGTCCATACATTACTGAATTATTGCCCTCCTTTCCCGAGCAACAACTTTATTGGCATCGCTTGTTAAATGGCGGAGAAAATTCTCATTCATCCACCTAACGGCATATTCTTTTCAATGTTTTGACTTGTCCAAGTTGATATTATTTTAATTTTAGATAGATGAGTAAGGCAGATGATGTCACGATGCATGTAAGAGGTGATGAAGTAATTAGAGTGGATACAAAAGTTTACAGGAAAGAAAAGCTTGAAAAATAGTTCTTACTTTTTTGAAAATTAATTTTTAAAAGGACAAAACTTGTGTTTTCATTTCCCTAGTCCCTTTCAATTATATTGGACATATAATGTTATTGTTTTCAACATCATCGATTTGTACTATACATTAAAATGATCATTGATATTGATTTTTATCAAATTTTTCTAAAAATGATGTCAAGAAAAGCAAATGGTTATTGTGTTAAAATCTGTACGGTTAATTAGATTAAAATACAATTACAGACGTGATGACATTTGTACAGTTAAAATACAATCACAGTTACAAGCACTAGGTATTCTTTAGCATTATGATGCGAATCAAATATACAGGATGAAACATAATAGTCTGGTGTATTTAGCTATGCCAATAGTTGCACACAAGGGACTTTGAATCTATACCAATCCCGGTCAATTACTATTCTAACCCTTTAAACTTGAGAAAGACGAACTTATGCATCATCATAGAGTTTGAGTAGGAAACCCAATTCATCAGAACCGTCCCAATTTGGTTGTTCTTAATGCATATTATTTCCAAAGAATAAACTCCCGATCTCCCTCGTGAATTTTCACTTAATTTTCGATCCTAAACTTTTCAATTGGAAAATCAAGAACTTAAACTAATTTTTTTGTCAATCTCCCCTATCTTTAGTTTTCTATAGACTCAATCCAAATTAACATTGAGAGATTTATATTCATATACCCCAAATTACTTCTACTCTTTTAATTTTTTAATATTTTCTGCACACCACTAACACTTGATAGAAAAATATTAAAAAAATAAAATTGTATGGGAGAAGTAACTTGGGTGTGTGAGTGTGAATATAATTTCCTATTAACATTAACTTTTGTCACGTGCATACCATGTGACTCTCCTTTGAGAATAAAAGGGTCACTTCACTAGACCTTCAATTAACAACCCATCCCGAATTTTACAAATTTCGGAATGAGGGTAAATTGGTAATTTTATGTGTGGAGATATTTTTCATGTTTGTCTTTTTTTGGGCTTGCCAGTGGGGCCCACCCCTTTGTTTTGGTCTTCCGGCCTTCTCTCCTTCTTCCCTCTCCCCGTCATTCTCTGTCTCTCATCTTCACTATCTCTCTCTTTCTTTCTCTCACTCTCATCCCGAATTTTACGAATTTCAGAACGAGGGTAAATTGGTAATTTCACGTGTGGAGATATTTTTCATGTTTGCCTTTTTGGGCTCGCCAGTGGGGCCCACCCCTTTGTTTTAGTCTCTTGGCCTTCTCTCATTCTTCCCTCTCATCGTCACTCTCTGTCTTTCATCTTCACTATCTCTCTCTTTCTTTCTCTCACTTTCATCTCTCTGTAACTCTCCATTTCTTCAAACTCACACATGACACCACCTCCACCATCACTAGCCTCGCCGCTTTGGCAAACCCCATCATCCTTAGGACCTCCCTGTCGCGACCACCAAGGCTCCTCCTTCTCTTTCCCTCTCACGGTATAGTGTCACTGTCACTGTCACTATTCAAAATGTTCTCCGGCGAACTCTCACCAATATCGACATGGGTAAGCTTCAGAAACACTCTAAACCTTCTCATTTTGTCCCCATAGTTTGTTTTTTATCGTGCTTGTGTGTTATGGACGTCGAAGCATCGCAAAAATAGCTCAGGGATACTTCCCCAAATTCCGGCGAGAACCCGAGCCTTTCAGACCATTTTTCGATCAACTCCGGTCACGGCTGGCCAGGGGATAAGTATAATATTCTTCCTTGTTCCTTAGGCTTCAATTTGGTATATTGAATGACTAGTTTTAGTTAAGATTTGAGGATGAACAAAGCTTTGCAAGCTCCGGCTTTCTTCTTCATGGAGATCTGCCGACCCACAGCTTGAAAACGAGTCGACCCGACCCTCAACCCAAAACATTGTTCTGATCCGACTCAGATCCGAATGGAATATTCTTTGAAATATTCTGTTAGGAAATATTCCTAGAATATTCCGTTAGGGAAATTCCCTGGAATATTTGACTTATACGAAATTTTTCCGGGACCCTTTCTAGACTAATTTCGACATCTTGATCCTAAATCCGCACTCCATTTTCCCAAATTCAATCGTTTTAGTAGAGTTTTACTAATTGGTCCTTTTATGTGCTTAGATGCGTTTGTTAGGGATGACCCCGTCCTCTCTAGTTTGAGGGGCTTTTTGGTGACAGAGTATTTGTGAGTGGATCTCTTCTAAAATGCATGATTTTATTGCTAGAAATGCATACATGAAAATCATGATTTTATAACTACGTTTTATTAAACGTTTATGAGTTATCGGATTTACGCTTTATAAAATGTCATGCTTTATCAGATTTACATTTACTTAAATATGTATGAATATGGTTTTATGATATGATGTTTGAGCTATTGATCTCTGATGAGATATATTTTGGAAAGATTATGTTAATGATTTTTTGTGTTTACTTAGTGGATATTCATATATATATATATGTGTGTGTGCACCTTTAGGTGGGCGATGTAGTGCCTTCGGGCGGAAGATATATGTGCCTTCGAACGAGCGATGTAATGCCTTCAGGTAGAAGATATATGTGCCTTCAGGCGAACGATGTAGTGCCTTCAAGCGGAAGATATATGTGCCTTCAAGCGGGCGATGTAGTGCCTTCGGGCAAAAGATATATTAATGCTTTCAAGTGGGCGATGTAGTGCCTTCGGGCGATTGTGATAGCACTACAAAGCACACTATATACGATATATGTTTTAATCCAAGGTTTTATGGCATGCTAGGGTTTTGGAAAAACCTATTATTTATTATGCTATATGAGTTTCTAAAACTGGGGGTTAGTACGTTTGGAGTAGTTGATTTTAGTATTACTTATATATAAACTTGGTCCACTCATGCTTTGTCTTGCGCCCCCTTCAGGACTTAGAATCCAGGCGTACAATATCAGCATCAGGGCACTCCTGCATTGGTATGTTCAAGTCCTCTCGATGTAGGACCCCTTCCTTTGTTCGTACCTTTCCATTATATTCCTTCTACAGTATTCCTGATTAGTTGTATGCTCTGAACACGTTCCCATATTTGCATATTCATTATAGTTAAGTTTACGTGTTTTATTTTACATTCGTTCTTTCTTCATATTTTTATGTGCATGTTAATATGGCTTCGTCATCCTCGAGTGTCGACCAACACGTGTTTACCCTGGTGTTTGGAGGATATGAGGGTTGGGTGTGTCATTCAAACATAAAAGCTATAAAATCACATAGATTTGCATAGGCTAACATTCTAGAAATCAGGGGTTTTCAATTATTTTAAAGAACAAAGCAACATAACTATCCTCACATGCATATACTTGCATTTAATAGAAATTGGATTGAATGAATGAAAAACTAACAGCAGGGTGAAATTGTCCAAAAAAATGAGCATAAGTTCTTAATTTTACAATGAAAATTTTTAGGGAGAATAAAAAAGTTAAGTAAAAGTTCAAATATGAAATTGGCAACTTACTCTACTTCCAAACAAATAAAAATTGAGTAACTTTTAGACCATCTTCAACTCTTGGATGAAAACCTAAAATTTTTAACTCAGAAACAGTTTTTCTCCTCCAACCCTTATGGGTTAAATTTTTAGCCTGAAATTATTAAAGAATGAATTTAGGATATATTTTTTTTTCTTAAAGTAATTTAAAAAAAATTATGTTGACTATCCTAATTTAATTTTATAAACATTTTAACTTACAAATATTTAGATTTCGATAAATATTAAAAAAATCACTAAACCAGCACCATAAAACTCGTGGAACACTACGAAAGAGTATGAAACACATAAAATATTTTTTTTTAATTACTTTAGCCATTAGATTTAAATTTGGACCATTAGATTTTTTTTTTTTTTACTGTTGTATTTGATCAAATTAGATCTTAGTCGTTGGATTCAATGAATTTATAAATATAAAACTAAAAAACATACACATATATAATGAGCTAGCCCCATTAACCCAGAGGAATTTTGGGCTAAATTTGTCCCATAAATTAGTTTTGGGTTTTAACTCATATTTGCCCCAAAGGTTAGAGCAAGTTAGAATAAATTTAAAACCTAAAATTTGAGTTTTATTCCAAGAGTTAGAGTAGTTTTTAAGAGTGCATTTCTCATTGGGACCCATCAAACACCTTGACTCAACCCGAACAAATAGGACAAGGATCCTCTCTGGATTCTCTTTGTGAGGATCTAAGGGATCAATCAATCGGGTCTGTTCATTGTACATCGTGCCGTAAGTTTTCGTTAGGTACTGTTTATATTTAATTTTAAATTTTAAATAATTTATAACCGTACGATATACAATGAACAACCATGATTAATTGATCCCTTAGATCCTCGTAAAGAGAATCTCAAGAGGATCCTATTCCTAACAGATAAACCCTACTAAATGGTCCCACCACTACTCATCACAAGGGTGGCTCCCACATATCGGTGCTGGAAAGGAGAAGAAACCGTAGATTATTTCTCAAATATTTTCTTTCATATTTATTTATAATCAAATTAATCTAATCAATCCACTAATATAAATACCGGAGAATATCCCCCCAAACCTGTTGGTTTAAGCACATTGAGAAAACTCTTCGTCTTCAAGCTTTTCCCTCCACTCTTTGTCCTGCCCCCACAGTTTTTCTTTCTGCAACTTCAAATCTCTGATTCTACCTGCTGGGACACGCCGAGTTTGCTTCTTCTCAACTGGGTTCCCTTGATTTTTTTCTGCAAACATGGACATGATTCAAGAAGAACAGCAACATGAGCGAGACCGAGACCAGGACGAAGACGCCTCAGCAGCCGATCTCGGAATCGACGGCGGAGGAGAATCCGACCCAGAAGACCCCGCCGACCCCTCTCGGGCTCTCGCGCTGCCGCCTAAGCAGGAGAAAGACGTACCTATGACGGTGGCGGTGCACGCGCCGAGGAGAGCGTCGACCAAGGACCGACACACGAAGGTTGAGGGGCGGGGACGGAGGATCCGAATGCCTGCCACGTGCGCGGCTCGGATCTTCCAGCTGACCCGGGAGCTCGGGCACAAGTCCGATGGGGACACAATACAGTGGCTTCTGGAGCACGCCGAGCCGGCTATCATCGCCGCCACAGGCACCGGAACGGTGCCGGCGATTGCTATATCCGTGAACGGGTCGCTTAAAATCCCCACTGATGTGAGACCCGGGGACGACCCTCCCGACCAGAAAAAACGCAAGCGCAACTCCAACAGCGAGTACGTGGACTTAAACGACGGCGTCTCAGTGTCGGCGGGTTTAGCCCCTTTAACAACGGAAGGACGACGACAAACACCACCACCACAACCATCGACTTCAGCTGTACAAGCGGTGGGGCCTCAAGGCATGGTCCCCATGTGGGCCATACCGTCAAACACCGTCGTTCCGGGAGCTTTCTTCATGGTCCCCTCGACGACCCAGCCTCACATATTTACGTTTCCAACCACTCTCCCCGCCGCTCCTTTCATCAACATCTCGGCCAGACCCATATCCTCCTTCGTTGGTCCGAGTTCGGCGGCTCCAGCCACCGCAACGAGCAGTGGCGGCGGCACTCAGACGCTGAGAGACTTCTCGCTGGAAATTTACGAGAAAAAGGAGCTACAATTCATGTCTGGCTCTTCAAATCACTGACGGCGGAGCAAAACCCAGAAACCTATCGTCCGCGGTTTCGGATTTTGGCGGCGAAGGGCGCTGGGTTTTGCCTTTGGGTGGGAAAGGGGAAGCACGTGATCACGTGAGGAGAGGGTTTTAAGGCGATGCACGTGTGAAGTGGGGTTGGATTAGGCGGAGGTGGGGACCACAATTGTGGACCGTGTAACGGCGTAGGAGGTGGGTGAGAGTAGGGGTTTGTATGGTGTAATCTGCGCGGGTCCTACTCCATCTCAGTGTCCATGTGATGGTGGGAGCGGGGCCCAAGTTCAAAAGCACCATTACCAAGGCGGCCTTCGCGTGGAGTGGTCCCAGCGGGAGGGTTGGATGGGTCCGTGGGGTAAGTTGACACGTGTCTGATGGGTAGGTGCCCCGTTGTTGTGGGGGTCCGCTTAGTGTTTTTACCTATTTCCCTTGTTATTTTATTTATTGTAATAAAATAATGGTTTAGGGTTTGTGGTTGTGGTTGTGGTTGTGATTGTGGTTGTGCACAAATGGAAAGGTGACGGTGATGAGGGGATGAAGATGGGCGCATTAGATGCAAAAACCCCAACTTGGTGAAGAGAAATGTAAATGTAGCGTACGGCATTATTCAGTGTTTGACCTAATTTTAACTTTCCCACTTGTGTACTTTCTTTTATGTTTTTGTGCATATTTTTCTCAATCCTTGACTATCATTCAAAGTTTTTATAATTTGGCTTTATTTAAGGACATTCTTAGCAGCGTTTGAATCTTTCTCGATTAGGTCTTGATAGGGCGTTAGAGTGTGTACTCTTGGGGGAAGCGGCGACGTTGAGCGGTCGAAATTAAGGGAGTGTATTCAAGTAAGGGTTTAAAGGATCTTAAAAAGTTTACAAATCTATGTCTTCAATCAAGAGTTCAATTTTTTTTTTTTTTTTTTGACAATTCAATCAAGAGATCAATTGAATATATGAAAATCCATGAGTACTGAATCACGATTTTAGAAGAGTTTATAAAATTGCATAGCAATACGAGTGCATTCATTTCAAATTTTAATGTATTTCATAAAACTCCATGCGAATTTAATTAGGATATGATATTCAAGTATTTTAAAGATGAAGGATTTTAATGGATTTAGAGTGATTTTATAGTGTTTTTTAGGTTTTAGGAAATCAAGCATCTCCCCCCTATGATTTCTAATGATTTTACCTAAAATTCACAAGGAGTATATGAAACTCCATTAAACACTATGGATTTATAAGTCTTTTATGTTGCAGTCCTAATAGTTTAGAAATATGATTATGTAAATCCTATTTATCTTGGAATATCTTTATGGGATTTTACCATATATTTTCTTTAGATATTATTCTATTAGATTTGTAATACTATTGGGGTAAATAAATAAATAAAAGCGCAATGAGGTGAGAAAACACACTTAAAAATTCACCCAATTCTCTCTATGCTTGTCATACCCTCTCTCTATACTTATGCAGTCAAACAGGTCTACAACATTTACAATATTTTAAAAACTTAAAGCTATACAATTTTTCAGTTGTTAGTTAAAAAGGTAAAAGCAAAAACTAAGTGTTATCAAACGGTTCCTGGTAAAAATTAAAATTAGCCAATTAAAAATGTAAAGTTTGGTTCCCAAGGGAAGAAGTTTGATTCTATTAATCAAAGTTCTAAAAGATGTTAAGTGATAATCGAGTAGGTGCTTAGTGCCTAGGCGCCTAGGCAAGGGTTTAAATTGGAGTCTAGGCGATTTTTTTTTTTTTTTTTTTTTTTTAATTTTAACATAACGAATATCGTTATTTTGCTAAAAACCAGTACTACATTGCCAACAAAATTTAAAAAAGTCAATAGGAACAAAAACTCCTAACAAGCAACACCAAAGACTCTTTTGGGGTCTTAAATCCCAGCAGCCACTCTTTTGCCTTCTATTATTCAAAATGACCAAACCCATCCATTCACTACAAAATTAATTCTGGAAGCAGATTTAACATTTCAAGCCTCTGCCATGCTATTTTATCAGCCTCAACATAAACAGTGTTTGAAATTTGACACTCTTATTCATCAGAAAAAACCTCTAATTCGTATAGACAATACAAAAGTCCGTCATACAAAGTTTATAACCTTAATACCTAATTAGGCCTTCCGGGTAGTTTCTATCACGACGCCGTGCTTGCAGATGGCTTCAACTTCTTCGGTGGTGGGTTTCCTCCAGAGAGGACGACATATGAATAGAAGCATAACATTGCAGTACTAATGGCAGCATAAAAGCCTGTTGGAAATAATTTCTTCGTCATAGCGTACGTCTGTAAGTTCTTCCACAGGAGGGCTACCGCCAAAGCTGCTTGTCCTAGAATGAACGGTAAACTGGACTTTCCCTGCCTCCATATCTTCAAGCTAATGGTGCTAAGGGCTAGCAAAGCCCCACCAAACAGGACGCCAGTGCTCAACGTGGCAGGATTTCTGGAAAAGATAAATCCAATAAGTCCACCACCTAGAACAATCCCCCCAAATGGAATCCCGAAACAGAAATCATGAATCTTGGCCGCTCTTTTTGGTTGAGCGACATGTTCGTCATCTAAAATGGGATCCGACTTTGCTTTTGGTGCATCGCTTGTGTAACTCAAACTATTCTTGGCCTTGGAACCCCCTTCAATGCTCATGACAATAAGCGACAAAGACCTGGGACGAGCAGTGGTTGGGCAAAGGAGTGAACGTCTTGAGAGGTGGAGCTGACGATTCATGGCAGAGAAGCATGAAAGCTGCGAAGTCGTCACTGCTGCCATTGTGCTCATGTTGTTTGATCTGTAATACAAAATTAAAGTTAATGAAGTCTCCTGCATAATTAATCAAATATTTAAAGAAATCACAAGGATTTCATCCAGAACTGTTATTTTTTTCTGTGGCTGCATCTAAATTTATGAAATTAGTTTTATCTAATGGATATGAATCTCATATGTGAGGATGCATCATGTATGAAAGAGTTAAATTACATTCATTTAACCACCAGAATAATCAAACTGAAAGCTATAATTGATGTAGTGCATGAAAGAGAAATTCATTGAGCTCTCATAATTAAGTGGCTAATTTTTATTTTAGTAATTTGTATTTTTGTAAGTTGTGCTTTAATTATGTATTTGGGTTGGGACTTGATTATCATTTATGAAGTTTTAGAGGACAAGGAAGTTGTGTTAGCATTTAATTAAACAGTTGGCTAGACCTTTTAAAATGCTAGAATTTTGGAGGTTGAGGGGATGTATTTGAATGAATTTATGAACAGAACTTGGCTCTTTATCTTACTCTCCTTCTCTAGTTGTGCTAGTGTTCGTCTAGTTGATTCTCTGCCCTTTAACAGTCCCCTATCAATAATCCTAACCCCTTTCCCTTTTAAAGCGAGTTAAAAGAAAAACCGAAGCGGTCATCGTTACTCATACTATCCTCCAATGGATTTTTTTTTTTTTTTGTACAAGTGACATTCTACCTTAAATCATTTAAACTGTGGGTAGAGGGATTCGAACTCGGGTGTTTAGGGAGGGGGGAGCACATCTACTCCAACCAATATGGTTACGACCACATCTGCATGGATTTTTTTTTATTTTTTGAACAAAATATATTATCTACACCAAAACGGTGGAGGAGTAAGCTAAACCTCACAATAGGCTAGCAATAATGTGGTTTAAATTCTCCTTTAGAGAGAATTGAACCTAAAACCTCTCACTTACAAGTGAAGATAGTCCTGAGTGGCTCGTCTGCGTGTATTTTAATGTCGAGCAAAAACCTCTGAAAGGGCATGAAACCTAGCTTATATCAAATAGAAATCTACTTGTATTAAACTGACTAGGATTTGAATCACAAAAGAAGAAATTCTTTCAAAAAGTTCTCTCAAAAAGCCACTGGATTACGAATAATTTATCGTAGCCTCTAACAGAAAGGATTCAATCGTAACAACAATTATAATAATCCCAGAAATGAAATTAAACCTCCCGATCTCTAAATCCCACGCACCGAATCACTAGTAATTTGCACATCAAAATCCATGGCTTAATCCCCAAATTCTAAAGCATGAAAAATGTCAAATTTATATGGAAATTGAAGCTGTACCTGCAGATCGGCAGCAGCAAACGGAATACAACAGCAGCTACCTGAGAGTGAGGGGGAGAGAGAGAGCTGAGAGATGAGTCAGGGAACTGCGAAGGATCTGGAATTGCTGCCAACTTGAATAAACAACGACAGATGGAATGGGCCTGTGAGCGAGGGCCGATGCTGCTACTGGAGAAAATAGTTATATTTGGACACCAAAATTTGTTTCTTTGTCTTCCTAATTACAAAAATACCCTTCATTGTTTTTGTTGTTGTTGTTGTTGTAAAGGCAAAGCCCGCCCTGGCCACTCAACCAAATGCCCTGAGGCGTGCATTGGCTGCCCAATCGAACGCTCTGAGGCACGCTTTGGTTGCCCAAGTCGCACCCCATCGAGTCTAGGCGAGTTTTTCGCCGATTCTCATAAAATGAAGGTGATTTTCTTCCTACCCCGCCTTCAAAGCCACCTAGATATGCCTTGGGACGAGTTTTTTAAAACACTAATTTTTTTTTTATCATTTTCAATAGAAAAATGACTTTCACACACTCGTTCTCTTTTCATACACCCATTTCTATGTGTCTTTGATGTATTCATCCCAAAAAGCCAGAAATAAACAGAGTTCTAAAGTTATGTGGAAATCGCATCCATTTTTCTTTTCCAATATAGTGTTTTCTAGAGTATTATTATTAGCATGTCAAAAATTATAGTCTTATAGTTTGATTGGTTAAAACTTGTAATTCGATTAGTTAAGAGCATTCAACATTAAATGCCATTTGCTTCTCTTACAATATATTAAGCATGAGTCACAAACGCGTACAAAATACAGGAGACACAATTCCGATATATCAGTCACAAATACGTATATATTCGAGGAAAGCACATATAAACAAAGACAAAACAGAAGCCCCTGTGCGACCCAAAATCTGGAAGAGGAAGATTTACTATCATATCATTAAACTGGGAAGGGATTAAGAGGAACAAGTAAACATCACTCAACTCAACTTTTCAGTTCTTCCCGATTTCCTGTGTGAAAGTTTAACGAAAATAATGTATACGATGTTTAACTATACCAATCAAGAAAGAGAATCGAAAACGTAAGTACAAATAGGAAAAGCAAAAGAAAGGTCCTGCTGCTGCTATTCCGCTCGATTGCTTTGGAGATCTCTTTGTTGCCGAGCTCTACGTTCTTTGTTGCTTCAACTGCCTGTTCAACAGAAGATAATTATCAGCAGCTATTGGAACATTTATTTATCCGTTTATAAAAGAATACTGACAATTCAAAGCAAACAGTGGGACAAAACAACAACCGACAACCATGGACCAACATATATCTTATATCCACCCACCTGATCGTATAGTTGCTCTATTTGGTGGGCTTGTTGCAAAACATGTGTGGACATAAGGTGATTCAGCGCAGACATTTCCACCATCTTAGTTTCAGTTTCCTGAACCGCATCTAGAAGGCTAGTCAGCTCTACCTGTATTGCGTACCAAGAGCAGCACTAAGCAACTTTATGCAATAGAGGGTTTCTAAATAATGGAATAGCCAAGTCTAAAGAATAGACAGACGGCTAAGTATTAGAATACCTGAAGGGCACGTGTTTCATCATCCAAGAGTTGTTGTTGCACTGTTAGAGGCTCGGGTTGAAATTCATTAGGTTCCCTGAGCTCCAAATTGTTAGAGTTTGAGGTATCTGTGGATGCTGAAGTCTTAATCCGCTTAGGTTTTCTTCTTGGTGTTGCTTTGTTAATGGAATCTTGGAAGCGTATGGCCCTTAGCTGATCAAACCGTGACGTGACTGAATGGAGTCTCTCGCTCAAAATCAAAACCTGCAGTTTCAGAATATGCATTGGATAATTAAATAAGCAAACATGCCATTCATTCCTTGCAAATATGTCTACACTGAGGAATATGGAATCTTAATTAACTCAATTGAACATTAACAATCACCCAATAATCTGGTAATATAATTTAGCTCAAGAAAGAACTACTAAAAGTTACACAACTTCCCATATCAAACACGACCAGGGAGGACATGGTTTCTCCTTTGAGAGTGCAAAGGCTTATTGGGGCATAAAAATATAATATCACTAGGTATCCTTGGTATAAACTGGTAAAGAATCATACCACACCATGTTTGTGTGCTATAGTATCAGCGTTAGAGTAGTCAGTCCTAATGCCAAGCCAGCCCTTTGAGTTTGCCTCGTCATCATTAATGCTATTTTTTAGAACATCAATTTGTTCTTGGCATGCTTTAATAAAAGCACTAACCTGCATATCATGACAAATTGAAAAAAGTAAGCACACTGCAAAACCATATAGCTTCATTCAAGACACAAGAAGCAGAAAAGTACAAAAAAAAATGTAGATCACAAGCAATTTACAAGACATTGTTCTTATACAGATATCAAGCAAATACTGAATACGTTGGATTTACGCATGCACATTGAAACAAGCTCAACGTTACAGAATCTACAACTCATTCTTACATATACAATTACAAATACCCGCATTAAACATCAAATTGAATAGCATATATGAAATCAGAGTTTGGTAACATCAACTGCTCAGTAACTTTGTAAAGTAGGAATGCATAATTTAACACTTTTGCATCTAAACAAAAGGGACAATTCTGAAGAGTTGTCTAATAAATCATTTTGTCAGCACAAACAACAATAATAATTAGTAAGATGAGATTTTTAGAGTTCCTTCATCCAAAGACTAGCCAATAGAGCTGTGGGAGCCTGAAATCTTCCACAGCGACATAACTTAGTTTAAAAAAAAAAAAACAATAAGCAAAGATTTGCCAACTGATAACTTACTTCATGCTCAATGCTATCCCTCTCCTGTTCAGTGGTGCGATGCAGATCCACATAATCCTTTCGATGTTTCAACATAAACTGTTCTAGAGCTCCAATGCTTTCGAGCTAACCCAATTAATCAAAGGAAATGATCTAAAACACAATCAGATAAAAGATTTTGGAAAAGAAGAAGCAGAGTGGCAAATGCGCAAATACCGTCTTGAGGGCAGCTCTGGTGAAAGGCGACCGCTGCCGGGGTGCATGGATGATGAATTTCGCCATAATCGCTGCCAATTTGGACTGTAAAGTTTCAGATGAAAGTCTTTAATTCACAAGAAAAATCATACATTTGTAAACATTGGAGAGATAAATGGAATTAATCTACGAACCTCGTTGTAACCCATTGAGATAGCAGATTGGCGCACAGCATCTTTGAAATCTTCCATCCTATCCCTGACTTTGGACATTCTTTACAATCCAAACCCTAACCCTTAATTTCACCAATTCCCAGTTTCTTCTTCTTCAGGGATAGAAAGAAAATTTCAACCAAAATACGAAAATATAAGAAATTAGAACAATTAATAACTTAATTTCAATGGGAAATCCAAAGAATTTGGAGAAATGCTAGAGTTTGGGAATGGAGAAACCCTAATTGAACTGAAATTGTAGTTTCTGTGAAGTCGTCGCTGCTGCCATTGTGCCTACACAACTACTCAGGTATAAACCCTGTAGGTTGATCTCCTCCCTCTCCAAGTGATCGTTTATCTTTCCTCGTCAAATTCCTTTCCTTTACTCTAATTTACCAATTGATAAGAATTATCCTATCACATTCATAACAACAATTCTAAGAATCCCAGAAATTGAAATCAAAGCTGCCAATCTATAAATACCAGGAACCAAATCACCAGAAATTTGCAATAATTACAATAATTCAATAATATTTCCATGGTTTGATACCCAAATAATTCCAGAAATCATGAAAAAAGGGGAAATCCAACGGCAGTTACCTGAAGAGTGAGAGAGAGAGAGAGAGAGCTGAGAGATGAGTTGAGAGAACTGTGGAGGATCTGGAGTTGGTGTAGCAGCCTTACCCCTCACAGATCAAAGCTGAGAATTTTGAGAAGATGGTTCTACTTGGATCCCAAAGTACTCTTTCTTTATTACCAGAATTACAATTCTATCCTTCCTTGTCTTTTTTTTTTTTTTTTTTTTGAAATTTTAACGAAAATCTTCCAGTACTGTTTTACTTTAACGAAAAATTATATTTTTACACTAAAAACTCAATCTTGGTACTATTCACTTTATATTTTATTTTATCCTTATCGTTAAAACTCAAAGTTTTAAAACCATTTTCATTAGTTTTTTTTTTTTTCCTTTCTTATTTTATAATTTTTAAATTTTTTTTTTTTTTTTTTTTTTGGGAAATAATTTGTGCTTTTGCAAGTGAAGGAATAATACAATTGATTAGAAGTTTTTTACTTATAAATACAAACATAGGTGGGCATCGCCAAGGTCGCCTTGCTTCTAAAACCGATAACTCAGCAAAATAATATTAAGGCTTAATTGGATTAATAGTTCTTGTGATGGTAAAGTAGTTAGAAGATAATTATGTGCTTAAAAATTAGAATTTAACCCCGTGTAGTGAAAGTCCGTTAAGATTTCGGTTTAAAATTGAATATTTTGTCAAATTTTCGTTAATTGTTAGCATATGAAACTCACACGTAAGACTAAAGAGATAAAGTTAGCTTCACATGTAAGATGCACCTGCTAAAAAAATAATATATGTGACTCACGCGCTAATAATTAACGAAGAGTTCACCGAATTTTCAATTTTGGGCCTAAATCTTTACCACTGGGGCTTAAATCCTAATTTTTTTACTTATGAGGCTACATTCCAACTACCCTATCATCACGGAAATTAATAATCCAATTAGGCCTAATATTGATCAGTTTAGTTTGAATTCGATTTAGGCCATGCTCGATTTGTGGGAGGGGGAGATGAAGAAAAATACATGAACCTAATAAATCCATTAATTGGCCAATTAACTCAATTTATATGGAATGTTTTGAAGGTTATGGAGTAAATACCTTGTAGGGAATATAAGATGAGGATGGATGAAAGAATTTTGAATTTGTTACCTATTTTGGGCACTTTTGGCTTGATTGAGGGATGCTTGCCCGCTGCTCGCGCGTAGGAAAATTGGTGTGCCTTAAGGGTAATTTTGTCCTCTTACCCAAAAATCCACGTGTCGCCTCTTGATTATTTTTGGCTCCACAAATGCCCCCACACCTGCTGGGTTGCTCGTAGGAAAAGGCAGCAGGTGTAGAGATCTTGCTCTAGGAAACTTAGGACTACTTCCTATTTTGATGTAGATTCCCTCTTTAATATGAAATTAGATCCTTCTAGAAAAGGGAAATAAATTCCTCTCAAAGTCTATTTAAGTGCACCTTAAGTGGGTTGTTAAATCAATTTTGGAGAGCGATTTATTCTATCATACAAGAGAGAGAAAGCTTAGAGGATATTTGTTCCCCCTCCTTTAGCAATCTTCTACATCTTGCCCATGCAAAAGATCGTCTTTCGTTGCTTGCTTTGTCTTCGCGCCATACCGATGTAAAAAATTTAATTTTTCTTGTCTTCTTCTTGGATAGTGTTGTCGCAATGCAGTAGTCTGGGTGGTGCGGCATGTTGGCTGGCAGGGGCCAGGAGTCAGCTTGGCATAGACCAATGAGGTGGTGTGGCATGTGCCATTGCTTGTGCTGCTCGGCTTGATTGAAGCCAAGGATTAGCTTGGCATGGGCTGAGGAAATAGCATGGCATGGGTTACGGTTTAGGCTGCTTGTCGAAAATGAGGAAACTGCTTAAGTTTGATTTCTCAACTACCATAAATGGAGTAGTCAGGGATAGAACTGCCAAGATTAGAGCTGCTAAAGATGAAGTGTTGGATGAGCGAATTGTTGAGCGCAAAAAGTGGCTGCTGCCCCCTGACCATTTTGCTTCCTACTCGATCTTCAAGCATTCGATTATTTGAGCCATGTGGCTTTCTCGTATTGAAGAGCTTACCTAGATGGGTGTCAGGGAATTAGTTTACCCTCTCGCACTGGAGAGCAATTAGTTTACCCTCTCACACTGGAGAACAATTAGTTTATCATCTTACATTGGATAACAGACCCATATGGGTGTCAGGGAATTAGATTACCCTCTCGCATTGGAGAGCAATTAGTTTATCCTCTCGTACTGGAGAGCAGACCCATATAAGTGTCAGGGAATTGGTTTACCCTTTCACAATGGAAAACAGACCCATATGCGTGTCGGGAAATTGGTTTACCCTTTCGCACTGAAGAGCAATTAGTTTATCCTCTCACACTAGAGAGTAGACCCAAAAACGATTTTGAGCAGTTGTTGTAGACAGCAGTCGAGCCAGGCTTATGAATAAAACCCAACCCGAGTCCAAATGAATCCAAATAAAACCCAACCCGAACCCGAGCTCGAATTGTAAAAGCTGGGTTAAGATGGGTTGACTTTCCAACCCACCCAACCTGCTCGAGTTGCACCCCAAGTATATGTGACCCACAACTAATCACTATTTTTATAAATAAAAAAAATAAAAAAATAAAAAAATCTCTTTCTTAAAGACCTCGTGTGTATATAACGGCTAAATAACGGCCGCTGGTATTTGGAAATTCAAATGTTGGACTCTTTCAAACCTGGGCGTTGAACCTGGAAAGTGACTGCAGCAGCTGCTACCAGCCCAGGAAACGGCTGGTATAAGGCCTAGCTTGGCCAGCCCAATGACTCTTTGAGGCTCCGTTAAGTTTTAACCCAGTCTTTTGAGCGGACATGAATTTTTATCCAAATTAGACCATCTTTTCACCATTTAACCGTCTTCCCCTTTCAGTATCACTATTTCGGCTTCGCAGCCGAGGAAAATTTCAATTGGGTCTCGGACAAAGAACAAAACATTCAATTGGGTTTGTCCCTTTCCCTACCATCGATTACCAGTTGGGGTTTTGATCGACCTTGCCAGGTAAATTTACTTTTACCCTGAATTTGCTGTTTTTTCTTGTTCAAAAAATTTGTGAATTGGGTTTTTTTTTTTTTTTTTTTTTTTGGCATTGAATTGGTGGATTTGGATTCTAGGTGGGATGAAGTACTACTTACTGTCGTTCAATTCAGCATATATGGTTTTTGTTTGATTTCATGTTAAATAAGAAATGATTGAGATATAGTTTTTGTTTTTTTACCACAGTTGTTTATCCCCAATTTAGCTATTGAAATTTCTGCATTTTTTGGTTTTGATATCAGTTGATTTGATCAGTAATGGATAATACAGCACTGCAAGAGTGCTCTGTACCTGAAGATGTTCTCCGGACATTTTTAAGTGAGGGAAACTCATCTACCCTCGTAAATTCGTTGGAAAATTTAATACAAGTTTGTAGAACTGCGGATGGTCGTGCAGGCCTTGCGTCTAAGGATATTCTTCCCTCTGTCATCCTGCTCATACAATCTCTCCCTTACCCTTCTGGTTGCCATCTTCTCACATTATGTTTAAAGCTCCTAAGAAATCTTTGTGCGGGAGAGATTGCAAATCAGGACTTATTTATTGAAAGAAATGGAGTGGCAATCATATTGAATGTTTTGAACTCTGCAAGTCTTTCTTCGGAGCCAGATACTGGGATCATTCGGATGGGGTTGCAAGTTCTCGCTAATGTTTCATTGGCTGGACAACGGCATCAGTGTGCCATTTGGCAGCAACTTTTTCCGAAAGAATTTGTCGCTATAGCAAGAGTTCAGAGCCGGGAAACTTGTGATCCCTTGTGCATGGTTATCTATGCTTGTTGTGATGGAAGCCCTGAACTGTTTGCCCAACTTTGTGGTGATCGTGGGATAACTATCGTGAAAGAGATTGTAAAGACTACTGTTGCAGGTAACTTTGCATATTCATTTTTTTTTATCTCACCAATATTTCACTTATACCATCCGCCTTAGCTTCAGTTGAGTTCCTTTGCTGAAACCTAATATTAATGAAACGAACCCTAATCTGTGCCTTGTTTTAACCTTTCGGGTGTCTTACAGTTGGTTTCGGAGAAGATTGGTACAAGTTGATTCTTTCAAGAACCTGCTTAGAAGGACCTTACTTCCAGTCACTTTTCTCAAATTTAGGATTTGTTGGTGCTACTGAGAATGGTGAAGACACTGAATTTAGAGAAGACGTTTTCTCAACTGAGCAAGCATTTTTCTTGAGAAACATATCTGACATCTTGAATGAGCGGCTTCAAGAGATTACTGTACCTAGTGATTTTGTACTGTGTGTCTTTGGGATATTTAAGAAATCTGTTGGGATTCTTAATTATGCCGCAAGAGGCAAGTCTGGACTTCCAACAGGTTCTATTATGATAGATGTTCTAGGATACTCACTCACAATCCTGAGAGATGTATGTGCTCAGAAGTCCGTACGAGGCTCTAACGAGGACCTGGGGGATGCTGTTGATGTTTTGCTATCCCATGGCCTCATAGAATTACTTTTATGTTTGCTTCGTGATCTTGAGCCAACATCAGTAATGAGGAAAGCTATCAAGCAAGGTGAGGACCAAGAGGGACCAAAGCCTTCTTCCTTAAAGCCCTGCCCTTATAAAGGATTTCGGAGAGATATAGTGGCAGTCATTGGCAATTGCACATATAAAAGGAAGCTTGTACAAGATGAGATTAGACAAAAGGATGGGATTCTTCTGCTCCTGCAACAGTGTGGCCTTGATGATGACAATCCGTACTTAAGGGAGTGGGGCATTTGGTGCGTGAGGAACTTATTCGAAGGCAACGAAGAAAACGAAAGGGTAGTGGCTGAATTGGAGCTTCAAGGGGCTGTTGATACACCAGAAATTGCTCAACTTGGTCTTCGAGTAGAGGTGAATCCAGAAACTAGACGGCCAAAGCTTGTTAACATCCCATGAAGAAGGTAGTTAAATCTGACGCTGATTAGTGATCAAGAAGCTGATTAGTTTCGATGAGATGAATCCAGAAATGTGTGATTTTCTCATTATAAATTTTTTCTTTGAGCTCAGGTGTTTTGCACGGTTGTTTGTATTTGATCTGGTTAGTAAGCAAAATTTCAGAGTAGTGTAAACAGCATGAAAGGATGGATTGTATTGTATTGAATTGACTTCGAATTTCTTGCGGTTTCAAACCTTTGTCTCCTTGCCCGTCAATTTGTCTGTTAACTGCTAACATGGCAAAAACGGCTTACAAGAGAAAAAAAAAACTCTCTTTCTCGATCCCCCAATCTCCAAATCTTTTTACTCTCTTTAAAACCTCAATCTTTTTACTTTCTCTGTCCTGTCGTCGTCGGAAGCGGTGGTGGTCCAACACAGAGCGTATGCCAGGGTGAGCCTATTGGAGTGACACATCAGCAAGGCCTTGTCAGCATAAGTTTGTTAGAGCTGTTAGAGGTTGTTAAAAGTTAGTTAATACTGTAGCTTGTAGTGTACGACTCATTTGGGATATAAAAGGATGGATTGTACTTCATTTGTATTCATTGAGAAAATAATACAAGATCAAGTTCTACTTTCCTCTCTGAGTGTTCATCCTTCTCTCTGTACATTTCTTTAGCTTTAGTAATCTGTTACAGTTTTCTGGTTTTGTTATCATGGTATCAATCGCCCGGACGATCCTCGATGCCATTTCTTCCACTGAAGATTAAAGAACTGGAGATTTCTTGGGGAACTCTGATCGGAGTTTCTTCATCTGGGTTTCTCAATTCAAGACTGGGTTACGATTCAAGATTGGTGCTTGCTCTGGTTATGTTCTTGGAGCTTTATGCATAGCAAGTGTTTGTTTACTTGTCACAGTGAAAATCTTTCCACTTTTGAGTGTTTTTTGAGGCCGAAGCTATTATTGTTCAGTTGTTGAAAGATATTAAGATCAATGTCAGTCCTTAGAATTGTGTTGAATTTTGATGAAGTTTCAATGTCAGTCCTTAGAATTGTGTTGAATTTTGATGAAGTTTGTGTTAAAAGAAACGAGATTTTCATGAAGAAAGAATTGTAGAAGCATGTTGATTAAAGGCTGATGCCATAAGAAGTGAGATTTTCTTGAAGAATAGAAGTGTGAATTTCAATTGAGAAGTGAATTGCAAGTTTCTTGAAGAGTGTTTATTGTGAAGATTGTGAATTGTAGATTGGTTAATATAAAGATTGTTGTTGTGCAGTCTGTGAAAATTGTGAATTGGAGATTGCTTGTTTCTCTGAGATTGTTTACTGTGAAGATTGATTAGTTGCAATTTTTTGGTTCAATATTGGGTCAAATAATGTCAAGATTGAAGGTCTGCTAGGAATGATAACTGTGAAACTTCAAGATGATAATTTTGTCAAGTGGAGTTGTCAATTCCAATCGGTTCTCAGAGGATATGATTTGTTTGAGTTCTTTAATGGAGAATCAATGTCCACCAAAGTTTTGCATCACTATTGTCAAGAAGGACTTAGCTTTATTGAGCTTACTAATTGCAACACTTTTTGGTGAGGCCTTGTAAGACATCACAAGAAGAATGGGAATGTCTTCAAGAAAGGTTTGCATCTGTTTCGATGATGAAGAGTGAATCAATTGAAGACAGAGTTTCATACTGCACATAAAGGGAATGATTATGTGGACAATTTCTTACTAAGATTGAAAGGGATTAGAAATCAGTTAGTCTCAGCTGGTGAAAAGATAACAAATAATGATTTTATGATTGTGGTGTTGTGGGTTTACCAATAGAATTTGAAGTCATCAAAACAATATTGCTGGCAAGAGATACATCAATTTCTTTGAAAGATTTTCGAGCATAGCTTCTTGGTGTTGAAGCATACATTGATTCCAAGATTACAAGTCTGTCAAATACAATGTCAGCTATTTGTGTTCAAGGTGAGCCTTCCAATTCACAAAGATATCAGGGAGGCTATCAAGGTTATGAACAAGGAGATAGCTCTAATACTCAGAAAGCTCAGGGTGAAGTGAACTTTAATAGAGGATCTGGTTATGCTGGTAATGGGGGAAAATCATTTCATCCACAACAAAGAAATAACTACAACAATTACAACAACATGAGGTTTTTTGGAAATAACAACAATTTCAGGTCCTTTCTTAATTTTGGTGATAAGACAGGGAGTGTTAGTCATGACAATGGTAATGGTTCCAGTGGTAGAGGTTCTCAGAATAGCTTTGGTGGGAATGGTTCAAATGGCTCAACTGGATATTTTCTGGAAATGGTTCAAGACAAGGAAATGGTTGGCAGGGCAATACAAATTACATGTCATCAGTGCCACCAGAATGCCAAATATGTTCTAGAAGAGGTCACACGGCTCCTAATTGCTATTATAGAAGTACTCAGAATCAGCTTCAGTCATTTGGGAATGGCAATGTGTGTCAAACCAAGGTTTTGTTGATGCATCTCATCCTACATATGTATGTAAGTTAATCAAATCCTTGTATGGTTTGAAGCAGGCTCCAAGGGCATGGAATTCCAAGTTCACTAGCTACTTGACAACTTTACAATTTGTTGCATCACCCTTTGATACAAGTTTGTTAAGACAGATGGCACATATATGATAATTCTACTACTTTATGTAGATGACATCATACTTACAGGATCAAACTCTTCAAAAGTTCAACAGGTTATTCAAGAATTGTCTTCTATGTTTGAGCTCAAAGATATGGGGAAACTCATGTATTTCTTAGGGGTGCAGGTTCATTATAGAGCTAATGGAGATATATTTGTGAATCAGTCAAAATACATTAAAGATTTGATTCACAAAGCAGGTATAGATTCCTACAAACCTGCAACAACCCCATGTAAACCACATCAACAATTACTTGATGCAGAAGGCACGGTTTTGATAGATCCAACATTATATAGGAGTTTGGTTGGTTCATAGCAGTATTTGACCTTCACAAGGCCAGATATTGCTTATGTAGACAATTCAGTATGCCAATTTATGTCTTTACCAACAAAGTCACATTTTTCATTTGTAAAAAGGATACTAAGATATCTTCGGGGCACACTTCAATATGGAATTCTATACTTTGCGGATACAGTGCTCAATCTTAATGCCTTTTCAGACTCGAATTAGGCTGGGAATCTCAACACTAGGAGATTAGTCACAGGGTATGTTGTGTTCTTAGGAAACAATCCAATTTCTTGGCAGTCTAAAAAGTAGAATTCAGTCTCTGGAAGTTCTACTGAGGCTAAGTATAAAGCTTTGGCACACAGTGCAGCTGATGTTGCTTGGGTGAGAAATATATTAAAAGGTTTAGGTTTTGGTCTATTCACTCATCCAACTATACATTGTGATAACATGTCTGCTATAGCTTTAAGTGCTAATCCTGTGTTTCACTCAAGAATCAAGCACTTAGATACAGATTATCATTTTGTCCGTGAAAAAGTTTAGAAATGAGACTTGGAAGTGATATACATTCTTACTGATGAACAAACTGCTGATATTTTAACCAAAGGACTTCACAACCCTGCACTCATCAGACATTATTACAATCTCAAACTTGGAAATCCCAGTTGAGATTGAAAGGGGATGTTGGAGTGACACATCAGCAATGCCATGTCAGCATAAGTTTGTTAGAGCTGTTAGAGTTTGTTAAAAGCTAGTTAATACTCTAGCTTGTAGTGTACGACTCATTTGGGACATAAAATGACTGATTGTACTTCATTTGTATTCACTGAGAAAATAATACAAGATCGAATTCTACTTTCCTCTCTGAGTGTTCATCTTTCTCTCTCTACATTTCTTCAGCTTTAGTAATTTGTTACAGTCTTTTGGTTTTGTTATCATAGCCTGCTAGGTGACCCCATGACGTGTACTGTGACTGCATGATTTCCTTTAGTGTCAGAAACTTCTAGCCACCGTGCAGTTGCAACCATTCGATGATCTCATCATTCAACCCCACCCCTCCCCGGCCACCCACGACCTCGGCATCTTTGTCAATAGCATTCTCCTTTAGAAATGCTCGATGCCACAAAACGGATGCCTCATTCCAGCCGATTTCGTTCAAAAGCAATCGGGTGGGGAGTCACCACTCTCGTTGAAGTTCAAGATAGTGAAGTTGGGGTGGTGGGGAGTTGCAACCGATTTCTTTAATGGTGTCCCAAAATTGCATGCCTCATGATGGGTATTGTCATCTACGACTCATGTAAGGTGGTTCTTTCCAGTGATGTCAAGGGTAAAAAAATCAAGCTTCGTCAAGTTCATCATTAATAACAAATCTAAGCCTTTTTTATAAATAAAATATATTGACAAAAAAAGACTTTACAAACAAGCAGCAAAGAGTTGTAGTCACCGAAGAAATAAAAAGTAGCTGGCAACAACACTGCACCAAAGCAGCAACAAACACTATTTATAAGCATATTCCATTCTTGTAAAACAGACTCATTAGTAACGGACATGGCGATTTACAAGGAACTCAACCGAAGTCTTATAGTGGACTTAATTAAGTTGAGAACCATCGCAGCGGGTTGACACGAATTCTTAAATCTATGGTTGCTTTGGTCCCCATACATAATACACGGTAGCAACAAGGCACAACAAAAAAAGGCCAAGGAAACCTTAGCCGAAGGACACCACACTTGAACAACACCAAAGACCAAATACTAGAGTAAGTGACAACGAGGCTCCGTAACACTAGAGCAGAGGGAGCAAGTGACTGGGCTGACAAAACAAAAGTCAAAATCCTATTCATGGTAGGAAGTTTGCATTTAACGGCCAACTAAAGAATGAAATTCATCTTTGAAATATTTTGATTATACCATACAAGTTTAGACCAACCTACATTAGACTTAGATTGCCGAAACCTATCCCAAGCAGAAACCGCAGAGTTGATGCTAGACGACGAAGGAGTCCATTGAATCATATCAGCAAAGCTAGGATTTGAACAATATTACATAGAAATTTAAATTTCAATGGAGAAGAATTGTGAGGCTAGCACCAATTAGAACCATTCAAAATATTACTAACCAAAGCAATTTTAGGCTGCTCGGAATACGCAATGATTGCAACCCCAATTGACAACAAGAGGACCTAACAGAAGCGAATTATTAGACCAAAATTAGGTTCTCCTACCATCCCCAATTTTGTGGAAAAGGACAAGCCTAACAGAATCCTTCAAACAAAGATGCTTCCTTGCAGAGAAGGAAATTTAAGCCTTTAAATGCAAAGGAAGTGTTATTGGCACTCCAAAAATCTCATTCTACACTCCTCACAAGTGTATTTTTCTTTCCAAATATAGAAAGTTTGGAGTGTAGAATGAGATTTTTGGAGTGCCAATAACAATTCCGTAAATGTAATAGTCTCATTTGTTTTTTGGGTGGTGCCATCCACACACCCATTTTTACCTTTCACACACCCTTTCAATTTTCAGTTGTTGAATTGAATGAATTGGAAAAATCAATAAATAAAAATTAACAAGGATGTGTTAGAAGTAAAAATGATTGTGAATAGTACTATTTTTTTTTTATTTAAATTTTTTTTATTTTAACACTTAGCTGATTCCGAGAACTTGTACCTCATTGTCTGTTTGTTCCTTAGATTTTTTATTTTGGCTAATTGTCACCCCTAAACTTTTATAAATGGTTAATTTTTTTCTTACCGTCGTGTTACATGTCAATAACTAAATATAATTCTTGGGGATCTTTTAGTTTAAATATAATTCTAAGAAAAGCTAAAGCCTAGTTTTGGTACAAATGGAAAAATTAACCAAAATAATTATATAAATACTACTACAATTCAGAATAATTATATGATTGCCACTTAGTCTTATCATGTTTTTCAATTAACTTTTTCTTGCGGGATCGATTAAATTTTCTGACGATTAGTTTGTTAATTTTTCGGTCTCAATATCACTGTCCATCAATTACTTTCAAAAAACATGTTCAACGATGAATTTTCACATAAGTTTTCGAACGTTATTGTGTATGCATGTAAAAAGACAATAAACTTGCACAACAAAACATAATTGAAGATGAAAATGTTGCACCTATTGCTATTTTTTGGATAAATTACACAAAATTACCTCAACTATAGGTCGAATCATAATCTTATGTCTCATGTTTTAAACATTGTAATGTTATACCTCAACTTATGATTTTGTTGCAATGTCAGACCTCCGTTAAATTTTCTGTCAATTTGACTATTAAATGATGACGTGGCAAGAGTGGGGTCTACTCCTTTGCCAACTAAAACCAAAAAAAAATTACTTAATTACTTAATTATTATTTATTTAATAATTAAAATTAATTAAAAATTAAAATTAAAATTTTATTTAACAATTAAAATTAATTTAAAAAAAAAAAAACTTTCTTTTCCTTTCTCCCCAGAATCGTTCCCCTTCGTTCTCACCTCACTCCCTCCTATGTCCCCTCCTTCCTTGTTCTCCTTAAACACGGCCAAGTTTGGAATACTGGATCTAAGTGGAGTACACCCCAAAGTGGATCTAAGCGGGGAGAATGACTAGACTCCACCTTCCAGATTTGGGTACGCCGCAGAGTTTTGCCATGCCGAAATGGCATATTTTGGTGCAGATGAAGATTCTGGAGCTCTTGATGTGGTTATGGGCTAAGGTGGAGTTGAGGCCGGAGTAGTGGTAGATGTAATCATTGTGACATCCCACATCACCCAGGGGTGTGATTCTTATATGTATATTCCCATCCCTACCTAGCACGAGGCCTTTTGGGAGCTCACTGGCTTTGGGTTCCATGGGAACTCCGAAGTTAAGCGGGCAGCGCATGAGAACATTTCCAGGATGGGTGACCCATCGGGAAGTTCTCGTGTGAGTTCCCAGAAACAAAACTGTGAGGGCGTGGTCGGGGCCCAAAGCGGACAATATCGTGTTACGGTGGTGGAACGGGCCCAGGAAGTGATACGTCCCGGGTCGGGATGTGACAATCGAGGCCGTGGGCGAGGTCAGTGGCGATCTGAAGGAGAGGTGGCGCTAGAGGTCGAGGAAGGATTCTAGGCTAGTTCCCAATGTCTTTGTCTTCTTCTCTGCCATGGAAGCACTAGAGGTTGCATCCAGCTTGCCTTGCGCTTGCAACGCCACCACCGAGCAATGGCGAAGCCAGGATTTCTCGAGGGAGGGGCGTGTGAACACGAAAGATTCCTTGAAACAAGAAAACAGAATAACGTGTACAAAATAATATTTTTGTGTTTATGATTTTGGGGTTACGATTTCTCTCAAATTTGGTCCTCTGATTCTATCTTCGTAGGGTGTAGGTTTGTGGATGAGTTGTTGATCCAAAGGGCTGTCGGGGCTTGATCTAAGGATGAACAGTTGATGAACGGATCTTCAAGGGGCGTTGGGCTTGATCTTGAAGAATGGGTGTATGGATTTCTTCAAGGGTTTTTAGGCTTGATCTTGAAGGTTGATGGATGAGCAGATCTTCAAGGGCTTTTGGGCTTAGTCTTGAAGAACGATTGGATGTGTGGATTTGTTTGTGCTGTTGATCCAAGGGGCCGTTGGGGCTTGATCTTAGGATGAACGATGAACACTTTCTTCAAGGGCCATCGGGGCTTGATCTTGAATAATGGTTGTGTGGATTTCTTCAAGGGCTTTTGGGCTTGATCTTGAAGGTTGATGGATGAGCGGATCTTCAAGGGCTTTTGGGCTTAATCTTGAAGAACGATTGGATGTGTGGATTTGTTGAGGTTGTTGATCCAAAGGGCCGTTGGGGGCTTATGCTTAGGATGAACGGATGAACACTTTCTTCAAGGGCCGTCGGGGCTTGATCTTGAAAGAGGATTTAACGAAGAACGAAGAGAGCTTTCTTGATCCTTCGGAATTCTTGGGAATTTGGATGGTTGGAAGCTTTGGAGTTTCAAAGCTTCAAGGATTTGGGGAATTCTCTTCTAATTTTGGAGTAGAGAAATGTATTTGTGAATTCCTTCATGCTTGATACCTTGATGGAGAAGCCTATTTATAGGCTTTGAGAATGAATCACCACCACAAAATATTTTTTTCCTTTCCAAGCACCATTGCCTAATTTTCCCACTTAATGCAATATTGAAATTGAAGTGGTGTAACTTATGGCCTAATTTCCCACTTAATACCATTTTAAACTTGAAGTGGTCTAACTTATGGCCTAATTTCCCACTTAACACCATTTTAAACTTGAAATGTGTATGCTTTGTCATTGCCCAAATGAGAAAAACTTGCTTTGATCCGTAATGGATTGAAGTGTGCTTGCCTTGTCATTGCCCAACATGAGAAGAAAAACTTGTTTTGATCCTCAATGGATTGAAATGTGCTTACCTTGTCATTGCCCAAATTGAGAAGAAAAAACTTGTTTAATCATCCAAGGGTATTTCTTCCTATTTTGTTGAGTCACATGCCATGTGTACAATTTGTACGACACGTGGCGTATGCCATGTATGCCCTGACATGTCAAAACTTTAATGCGTTGGTGAACATTTGTTTTACTGAAATTTCGATGTCTACAAATGCCCCCACTTCAAGGCGTGTCGTAGACATGTGCTTGTCACGTGTAGAAGATGCGTTTTGAAGTCCCTTAATGTAGATGTCAACCCAAGGGCCGTCGAGGCTTGATCTTGAATTGGGCTGGAAATTTCTTCAAGGGCCATTGAGGCTTGATCTTGAGTTCGACTGGAAGATTTTCTGGTTTCCTCCAATCGTTGATTTTCCACAGGCTTAGTCTTGAACTGGGCTGGAAATTTCTTCAAGGGCCATCGAGGCTTGATCTTGAGTTCGACTGGAAGATTTTCTGGTTTCCTCCAATCGTTGATTTTTCACAAGCTTAGTCTTGAACTGGGTTGGAGGATTCTTTTGGTCTCCCCCGAAGGTCTGAACTTACTCCTTTTATCTGGAGTTGAATTTGATTCAAGAGTGAAGAACACTTGATTTTGAATCGGGCTTGTGATTTCTTCAAGGGCCATCGAGGCTTAATCTTGAGTGAAAATAGGACCATGAGCGGTTTCAGGATTCAGACACATGGCAGGCAAGCACGAGGTGGAGGTGATGACCTGTTTCTTTGTTCAATCTTTCCAATTCGTATTGAAGAGGGTTAGAGGATAACTCAGCATATGCAGTTGTTGCGTTTGCTGACTATCCACAAGATTGATGTTTCATTGTCACTCGTCTTAGCTGTTCTCCAAGCAGATGTGGTCCCTTCTCTGGAAGTGTATCAACCGTTGAAGATGACTACTCGAGAACAACGCTAGGTAAGCAACCAGGGAATAGATTCCAGGTAGTCGGTTCCAGATCGGAAGACTGACTCCAAGTGCCGGCTGATTGCTCTCTTTCACTTTGCCATGCGAGTAATAACAAGGACAAAGGAAAAGACAGGGAAAAAGCATGATATGAGATACCTTTGCTTTCAAAGAAGCAGCGAATGAATCAGCACATATATTTGTTGTGCTTGTCTCCACATGCTTCGATGTATCATTTTCACTTGCCTTACTTGCTCCATTTGCATAAGTGGTATTTCCTTATGCAGGTTTAGCATCTTCTCTTGTATTATTTGTCCTCTGATGCAGGAGTTGAATGCAAACCTTGCATTTGAATGGACCCTCACTTCTTGCTGGCAGCGCAAGTTTGAGTGGAGGTTCCGACATATTACTTTCTCTGTCCTTGTCTTGGCAGGTGAGAACAAGGGCAAAGGAAAAGACAGGGAAAAAGCATGATATGAGATACCTTTGCTTTCGCCCTTGATGATATGAGATACTTTTGCTTTTGAAGAAGCAGCGAATGAATCAGCACATATATTTGTTGTGCTTGTCTCCACATGCTTCGATTTACCGTTTCCTCCTGCCTCATCTGTACTCCAGGCATCTGGTATCTTCTTTGGGGAAGAAGAAAAAATTGAGTATTTCGAGAGGCTTTGCTGGGAGTGCGCCCTCAGAGGTGAGGAAGAGTTGGGCATTTTTTTTTTGCAGGTCTGCCTTGCCATAAAAGATGAAGGTTGACATATATAGGGATTTCCCAATAGCAAGTGGTGGTACTGTTCCTTTACCATTGTCGACAATTGTTGGGTAATTGAACAGTAAGATTCACGCGTTCTCAACTTTGTCAGAAATCTTTGACAAAATTGCCCGTGATTTCTGCAAAGCTGGGGTTGCATATGAAGGGTGATGACAAATCTGGAAGAGCCCAGCTTTTGAAATTTAGAGAGTGATGACTCTTCGATCCTTGAATAAGCGGCCCAGCTTTTGAGGTTCTGAGGGTGTTACCTCTTTGATTTCTGAACAAACGCTTCTTCGATTTTTGAGCAAGCGTCTCTTCGATTTCTGAACAAATGCTTCTTCGATTTTTGAGCAAGCGCCTCTTTGATTTCTGAATGGCAAACAGTAGTGCGGATGCGGCTTTGTCAGAGATCTTTTGACAAAGTTGAACGCGTTTTCTGAAAAGCCGAGAAAGCGTCGCCTAACTTACGCCTTTTATCTGGCTTTTGAGATTTTGAAGAGTGGTGTCTCTTCCATTTTTGAATCGGTGGTCGTGTCGCTTCTCCTCTTTATAGAGGTATCGATTACCTCCAAAATGCACATCTTGAAGGTTGCTCATTCCTGAAAATCATCTCCGGTGTATTTTGTTTTAACAGCCCCTTGAGATTTTTCTCCATCCGACCCTTTTCTTTTAACACCTTTGAAAAATGGCCAACCCATCTAACATTTGCTTAGATTTGAGTCTCAGCAGTGCGCCGCGTCAGGGTAAGGTATGGTGCCCCTCTTTTTTATCTTCTAATGGCCCTCTTACAGGTGAAGACTCCATGATGACGGATGCAACAACAGCTACGATAGTAGCTAGGAACCTCCTCACTCCTAAAGATAGTAGGCTGCTTTCAGGACGGTCCGATGAGTTAGCCGTTCAAGAGTCCCTAGCTCTCAGCGTTCAGTGTGCGGGCTCTGTGTCCAACATGGGCCAACGCCTACTTGCTCGCTCCCGTCAAGTTGAATCGTTGATGGCAGAGGTGGAAAATCTCAAGCATGAGATCAAACAGCTTAAGCACGAGAATAGAAGTTTGCACGTGCTTGCAAATAACTATTCGACGGGCATGAAGAGGAAGCTTGATGAGCTGCAAGAATCTGAAGGTCGGATTCAAAAGTGACCGTCAAAGGCTTGCGGCTTATCTCCAGAGGCACATTTTTCCTGGGTCATCCAGCGTTCCACCAAGTATTGAGGCCTCGAATGATCTATCTTCGATGCCTCCTGCTTCGATGCCTCCCGCTCTGATGCCTCCCGCTCCTAGAGTTTTGCCAAGTACTGGGGCTTCACGTGAACATCCTTTGTGAAAGCTTCATCTTTTTTTTTTTTTTTTTTTTTTTTTTTTTTTGTACGCACTTGTAATTTCTCGGAGATCAATGAACATGCTTTATTTTATTCAGTGTATTGTGCTAAATACAGATAAAACATATATATCACCAAGATGTGTTATTTCCCTTTCTTTTTTTTTTATTTTTTTATTTTTTTATTTTTTTATTTTTTTATTTTTTTATTTTTTTATTTTTTTATTTTGATGATGTGACTGTACTTGAAGTTTTGAAGTTTCAAGTTGCCTACGTACCCTTGGTTGAGGAGGGATCAAGTCATGACATAGTTCAAATGAGTGATGGTTTTTTTTTTGATGATTTTGCCGTACACAGTTTATGCTCTTGCGGGCCAGGAGCATGGTGCGTTTGCTTTAGGGGTAGTAGCGCTTCAAAAATCTGCCGTTGATGGGGCCGATTGATAGGAGCATATTCATGCGACTTAAATGGCTTGTTCTCGTACATTTACGTTATGTTTCTTTAGTTATTTTAGTTCTTTATGCTTCTTTTGTGTGTTTTCAGGTTCTAAGGGCTTAGGGAGCAAGAAAGTGCATTTTGAGGCCATTTGGAGCATTTTTGGGCATGGATTGGATAGCTTATCCATGGAGCCAAAGTTTGGACGAATTTGAAGGCCTTATTTTCACTTTGGACATAAAACAAAGGGCCTAGCCCATTCTCTCTTATTCTATCCCTTATAGCCATGCAAAGAACCATCCATTCCATCAAAAACAATCCATCAATTCACATGCAAAACCACCATTAACATACATGCACCCAAACAAAGCCAACCTAGCTAACCCTACATGCATTATTTATTAGCATCTTTACAAGACATTATCATTGCATAACATTCCACTTCCACCTCTTTCCAACCTAATTCACATGCATATCAACCCTACATACATTAATTAGTCATTCTTTTCATATTACACTCAAATGCATTCACATGCATTTCAAGAAGCAAAACAACATTGTGCCGTGAGCTTCCCTTGCATTTTCAGCTTTCCTCCTTGCATTCACATGCATAACCAACCTAGTGTCACTCCCATTCATTCCCTTTAATTATTTAGCCATTATCATACATTTATTCTCCCATAAACAACCCAACAATGCCGTGAGTTCCCACTCCCATTTCCAGCTTTCCATAACTTTTCCTAGTTGTTTTATTACATACATTCCCCCTTCATTATTCCAAACACATGCACCCATAATCATTCATCCCCTCCTAGCTGCAATATTCCCTCTTTTGTTCCCCCATTTCACCTATAAATAAGCATCCAACACTCCTCAAAATTCATTCACTCTTCCATACACATTTTCAGTTACAAACACTTCCATTTTCTGTGCAGTTTTTCTCCTTCATTGCAGCCACTATCCAACCACTTCCCATCCCTCCAAAACACTTCACATAATCCCCAAAGCTCACCTTAGACCTTGTGCTACAACAACGAGGAAGAAAAGAGTGCCTAAACGTTCATACAATTCAAGTTTGAGTTGTTGGAATGTTTAGGTGTTTCTTTGATTTCAAAGTTTAAATTTAATTCTCTTTGTTTTGTACGTATGAGAATGGAAGAGAAGAGTGCCTAAACGTTCATACAATTCAAGTTTGAGTTGTTGGAATGTTTAGGTGTTTCTTTGATTTCAAAGTTATGAGGAACTAAACCCCCTTTAGCTAGGGGGTGATTCGAAACTATGTTTATATTTGCAATTTGAATTGATTACGTTTGGTTGGAATTTCATAAGTTGTGGATTCAATTCGTTTAACTGTTTGATTGATAACTTATTTATGTATGTTCATTGAGATTGCAAGCTTAATTTTCATGCATAAATATGACGCTAGAATATAAGTGAATTTCACCTAATCGCTATGAACTTACATTCACAAGTAGTGGAGGTTGCTTATAAACAATCGCGTTAAACGAATTCTTGGCATAAGTTTCATGCGTATTCTATAGTAACGAATGCCTCGTCGATGTTTATGATTTCCGTTGAACTTAATGATCTTTGTTGAATGTCTCTATCATGCGTATTCCATAGTTAGGGACTTTGATTAAGAATAATTTGGTTGTAATGCGTATTCCATTCAATCCAACGAATTTAGGGAAATCTGAAAGTTAATCTAAGCGGATCTAATTAACTTGGAGCATTGAGTTTCACAACTTATCGAAAGACCAACTGAGAATCAATTTTGTTTGCAAGTGTAACATGTGTGGAGAAGAACCCCTTGGCTATTCCATCATCCATATTTTTATCACATTCATATTTACATTTTGCCTTTAATTATATTTTGTCTTTTTAATTTAATATCGTCCAACCACAATTTCCCCCCCCCTATTTTGTTAAGTCTTAATCATTCGTAATTGTTTTATTTTTGTATCTTTAAGCTTTTTGGAGTCATAAACAATTGCAAATTCGTCTAAATCAAGTTCTAGCTTCTATTTGAGTCAATTTGATTGTTTTAGACAATTTGAGTTTTTCAAAGCCATTCTGAGTCATAGTAGTCTTGTTAAGAGTATTTTAATTTAGTTTTTATGTTTTTAAGTCAATTTAGAAGGTTTTAGCAAGCCCTCCTAATCCCCGGTCTAGAACGATCCCTCACTTATCCATTCTACTACAATTGTCAAACGAGGGTTTAATTTGAGTGTCAAGTAAATCTCGCATCAAATTTTGGCGCCTTGTTTTTTAGTTTTTCGTGCATTCTTATTTCAGATTCTTAGTTTGTTTGTTTCCTTGTTTTTTAGGTACTGTGTATGACTCGTCGCTCTCGGCCTATTATAGAGAACATCTCCGACTTTGACGGTGATTTTGAACGCACTTTGAGGAGAACGAGGAGTCAACAAGAGCCACCACAACCTCCACCACAACCTCCACCACAACCTGGGCTTGAAGAAGACGAAGTAGGTGTAGAAGAAAAGCCCACGGATCAGATTTTTGAAGAAGAACAAGCCATGGCAGCAGATAATAGAACCATCAAGGAGCTTTCGGCCTCGGGTTTGGATAATGCATTGCCTCTTTGTATCCAATACCCCACGGCTGCAGAGGGGAAGACTGAGGAATTTGAACTCAAATCCAGTTTGTTACACCATATTCCGAAGTTCCATGGCTTGTCTATGGAAGACCCCAACAAACACTTGAAGGAGTTCGAGGTGGTTTGTTCGAGCATGACCCCCGTCAATGTGGATGGGAGTATATTGAAGATGAAGGCCTTTCCATTTTCACTTATGGACAAGGCCAAAGATTGGCTCTACGAACTAGCCCCGGGAACTGTGACTTCGTGGGAGAGTATGAAGCGTGCTTTCTTGGAGAAATTCTTCCCTACTTCGAGAGTGATTCTCCTACGGAAGAAAATTAGTGGTATTCAACAGAATCATGGTGAGACATTCCCGGCTTATTATGAGCGCTTCAAGGGCCTTGTAGCTTCATGTCCTCAACATCAAATGAAGGAGGAACTTCTCCTTCAATATTTCTATGAGGGCCTCCTTCCTATCGAACGTCAAATGCTTGATGCATCAGCGGGAGGAGCATTGGTGGACAAAACACCAAGGGATGCCAAGATTCTCATAGCCAACCGAGCGCTCAACGCTCAACAATATGAAGGAGTGGGCCAAAGGGAAGCCCCAAGGCAACAAAGTATAAATGAGGTGAGTGCTATTTCTGAAATTCAATCACAACTTGCTAATCTTAATTCTCTTGTTTCTCAGGTTGTGATTGGTCCAAAAGCACAAGAACACCAAGTTTGTGGCGTGTGCTCAATTCAAGGGCATCCATCCGACAAGTGCCCTCAACTAATCGAGAATGGTGGGTGGGAATCTGCCAATGCAATTGGTTTCCAAGGACAAAATCAAAACAACCCATACTCGAACACTTACAATGCCGGATGGAGGGACCATCCAAACTTTAAATGGAGGGAGCCACAACAAGCTGCCCAACAAGGAGGATTTAGGCCAAACCCCCCTGGTTTTTATTCCAAGCCGTATGCACCCCAACAATCCCAACAACCTTCGGCATCATCTCATTCAGGTACGTCTTTGGAAAGTAATCAAGCTATGCAATTACTAACCTCTATTTCGCAGGGGTTGCAAAATCAAAACAACCGGATAGAAAATAACGAGAAGGAGATGATGGATATGAAGAAACAAATAGGGCAGATTTCTGAGTTCCTTGGACAGATTAGAGAGCAAGGAAAGCTTCCTAGCTCAACCACAGTCAATCCAAAGGGAGGATTCGAATCCGCCAAGGCCATCACCCTAAGGGGTGGAAAAGAAGTTGGGACCGAGCCAAACAATCCCAAATCTGCCCAGAAAGTAGATGAAGAGAAGACACAACCTGAGGCAGATCACCCTAACTCGGCCAAATCAGGTAAATTAAGTTCGAATTCATGTACTTCACTTCCTAATCTGCCCAATGTACCTTTTCCTCGCAGGTTCATGCAAGAAAAAAAGGAAGAAAGCGAGAAGGACATTCTTGAAACGTTCCGGAAGGTGCAAGTGAACATACCGCTTCTCGATGCAATCAAACAGGTTCCAAAGTATGCTAAATTCCTCAAGGACCTATGCAATACAAAGAGAAGAAGGGCAAACAAAGAGGTAGTGAAGGTAAGCGAGAATGTATCCGCTGTTTTGCAACGTAAACTGCCTACCAAGTGCAAAGACCCCGGTAGTTTCACGATTCCTTGTGTGATTGGACATAATCGTTTTGAACATGCCATGCTTGATTTAGGTGCATCCATAAATGTCATGCCTTATTCTATTTATGCATCTATGAATTTGGGTGAATTAAAACAAGATGGTGTAATTATACAATTGGCCGATCGTTCTAACGCGTATCCAAAAGGAGTTTTGGAAGATGTGCTTGTGCAGGTGAACCATTTAATTTTTCCGGCTGATTTCTACGTCTTAGACATGGAGGATTCAGCCCATTCTACATCTTTGCCAATTCTCCTTGGTAGGCCATTCATGAAGACGGCCCGAACGAAGATTGATGTATACAAAGGCACCTTGACAATGGAATTCGATGGGGAAGTGATTGATTTTAATATTTCTGAAACTATGAGATATCCCGTTGATGACCATTCTTGTTTTTCCATTGATGTTATCGATTCTTTGGCGCAGGTATACCTTGAAGAATTGAACGAGGACGCCCTGGAAACAACCATCACTAAGGCCATAAAGTGCAAAAATGAAGGATTTTGGCCAATGCAAGGCCACGGCAAGGAGGAGGAATTCTTTGCCATGGGTTCTAGTGAAGAAATAATTGAGGTTGTGGCAGCACTTGAGTCATTGCCACAACAATATGGTAAGGTTCCACTCTCACTTTCAAATTCAGTTTCCACTAAGATGCTACCTTCTGTTGTTCAGGCACCATCGCTTGAACTTAAGCCGTTGCCGGACCATTTGAAGTATGTGTTTTTGGGAGAAGGCGAAACATTGCCCGTCATCATTTCATCAAGTCTCACGGCAATGGAGGAGGAGAAGCTTGTGAGGGTGCTGCGAGAGCACAAAACGGCCATAGGGTGGACTTTGGCCGACATTAAAGGAATAAGCCCTACCACATGCATGCACCGTATACTTCTTGAGGAGGGGGCTAAACCAACTCGAGAGGCTCAACGCCGTCTCAACCCTCCGATGATGGAAGTGGTGAAGAAGGAAATAATCAAGCTTTTGGATTGCGGAGTGATCTACCCTATCTCCGATAGCCGTTGGGTCTCTCCAGTTCAAGTCGTTCCCAAGAAGTCTGGAGTAACTGTTATCAAGAATGATGAGAATGAGCTCGTGCCTACACGCATTCAGACTGGATGGCGAGTATGTATCGATTACCGGAAGCTAAATGCCATGACTAGGAAAGATCACTTTCCTTTGCCATTCATCGACCAGATGCTCGAAAGGTTAGCCGGTCATGCCTTTTACTGTTTTCTTGATGGATACTCTGGATATAACCAAATTGTGATAGCCCCGGATGATCAAGAGAAGACCACATTCACATGTCCCTTTGGAACATTTGCTTATCGTCGCATGCCATTTGGCTTATGCAACGCACCGGCCACTTTCCAAAGGTGTATGGTAAGTATATTTTCCGATTTTGTTGAAAAGATCATTGAGGTTTTCATGGATGATTTCAGTGTATTTGGGAGTTCATTTGATAATTGCTTGGATAATCTGACCTTAATTTTGAAACGATGTGTTGAAACTAACCTTGTCTTGAATTGGGAGAAATGTCACTTTATGGTGAAACAAGGTATAGTTTTAGGACATATTGTTTCAGAAAAAGGAATTGCAGTAGATAAATCGAAAATAGACCTTGTACGTCACTTACCCTCTCCTACTTCGGTTAGAGAGGTACGTTCGTTTCTTGGCCATGCAGGTTTCTATAGGCGTTTTATCAAGGACTTCTCCAAGATGTCCAACCCTCTTTGCCGATTGCTTCAAAAAGATGTGCCATTCAAGTTTGATGAAGAGTGTAATTCGGCATTTAACCAACTCAAGGAGAAGCTAGTCTCGGCCCCCATTATTGTACCTCCAGACTGGAGCCTTCCGTTCGAGCTCATGTGCGATGCATCCGACTATGCATTAGGAGCTGTTCTAGGACAAAGAAGAGACAAGCGGCCGCATGTCATATACTATGCCTCTCGGACTCTCAATGATGCCCAATTGAACTACTCCACGACGGAAAAAGAACTTCTAGCTGTGGTTTTTGCTTTAGATAAATTCCGTTCATATTTAATTGGTACTAAAGTAATCGTTTATTCTGATCATGCAGCTTTGAGGTACTTGCTCACGAAAAAGGAAGCAAAGCCGAGGCTTATCCGTTGGATTCTTCTTCTTCAAGAATTTGATATTGAAATCCGGGATAAGAAAGGAAGCGAGAATGTAGTGGCTGACCATTTAAGCCGAATGATCCACGAGGAGCATGAACATGCCGTGCCTATCCCTGAAACTTTTCCCGATGAGCAGCTACTTTCCATTGAGGTAAGTGAACCATGGTATGCAGATTTAGTGAATTACTTGGTGGCTAAACAAATTCCAAATGAACTAAACAAGCACCAACGTGATAAGCTTAAAAATGATGCACGTTTCTATGTTTGGGATGACCCTTATTTGTGGAAGTATTGCTCAGATCAAATTATACGTAGATGTGTGCATGATTCTGAATTTCACTCAATTCTAAGCTTTTGTCACACATATGCATGTGGTGGTCATTTTGGCACACAACGCACTGCCCTCAAGGTTTTAGAGTGTGGTTTTTATTGGCCGACTATATTTAGGGATGCTAGAACCTTTTGTATGTCTTGTGATCGTTGCCAACGAATGGGTAACATAGGTACCAAGGACCAAATGCCGCAAACCCCTGTCTTTAATGTTGAAATTTTTGATGTTTGGGGCATTGATTTCATGGGCCCTTTCCCTCCATCTTATGGTTTCACTTATATCTTGCTTGCCGTTGATTATGTTTCTAAATGGGTGGAAGCAAAAGCCACCCGTACTAACGATTCTAAGGTGGTTGCAGATTTCGTGAAAACTAACATTTTTGCTAGGTTTGGAATGCCGAGAGTAATCATAAGTGATGGAGGGTCTCACTTTTGCAATTGGACCATTGAGGCGTTGCTAAGAAAGTACCATGTCAACCATAAGGTCTCCACACCTTACCATCCTCAAACAAATGGCCAAGCCGAGGTGTCTAACCGAGAAATCAAACAAATTTTGGAGAAGACCGTTGGACCAACAAGGAGGGATTGGAGCTTACGTTTAGATGATGCACTGTGGGCATATCGTACGGCATACAAAACACCCATTGGGATGTCACCTTTTCGGCTCGTCTATGGTAAGCCATGTCATTTGCCCGTAGAGTTAGAGCACAAGGCACATTGGGCCGTGAAGATTTTCAACATGGACATAGATGCAGCGGGAGTTCATAGGAAGCTCCAATTGAATGAACTTGAGGAGATTCGGAATGAAGCCTATGAGAATGCCCGGATGTACAAAGCCAAGACCAAAGCATTCCATGATAAAATGATTCGAACCAAGACCTTCACAGTTGGGCAGAAAGTGTTACTTTTCAACTCTCGCCTACGTTTGTTTCCTGGTAAGTTGCGTTCTAAATGGATTGGCCCGTTTGTTGTTACTAATGTTTTCCCTCATGGTGCAGTGCAAATCAAAAGTTCAAGGACGCAGCAAGAATTCAAAGTGAATGGGCATCGATTGAAGCCCTACTACGAGATGTTTGAGGAGCATGTCGTGGAAGAGGTACCCCTCCATGCCGTGGAACCTAGTCAAGCTTAAACGGAGGTACCGTCCGGCTGCAAGACGTAAAAGAAAGCGCTTCGTGGGAGGCAACCCATGCATCCGAATAGAGAAGAACTTGGAAACCCCTTTAAGAGACTTATTTTTATTCCTTTCTTTTTCTTTACTGCCTTTACTTTGCTTTCTTTCTCGTATTTGTTTATTTGCTTGCTCTGTTGTGACTTTCTGCTTAAAACATTGAGGACAAAGTTTGATTTAAGTGTGGGGGGGGTAAACAATTTGTATTTGCATGAATTTCGTGGGATTTATTCACCTTTCACTTAGAATGTTGTTTCTTGCTGTTTTAAGCGTTTTTAGAGTGTTTTAGTGTGTTTTATAGTGTCTTGGTATAAAACTCCGAAAATTTGATAAAAATTTAAAAAAAAAAAAAATTCTTTTGAAAAACCCAAAAATATGTGTTTTTAGAGTCATTTGAGTCATTTTGGTGTCTGCCTTGTTAGGTTGTTTAGTTGTTATTGTTTGTTTGTTTATTAATTGTGTGAGTCTATGATTGTAACATTGAGAAAATGTTTGATTTATTGATAGGCACTGCTAAACAAAGAAAGATGGTGCTTCACAAAGGGTGTTTGCTTGAGGCCCCACTACGTGGCTTTACTCTTGAAGCGGAAGGCGTAGGAACAGAAGGCATCGGAGCGGAAGGCGTAGGAACAGTAGGCATCAGAGCGGAAGGCGTAGGAACAGATGGCATAGGAGCAGAAGGCATCGAAGATAGAGCATTCCAGGCCTCAATACTTGGCCAAGCGCTGGATGAGCCAGGAAAAAGGTGCCTCTGGAGGAAAGACGAGAACCTTTGACGGTCACTGTGAATCCGACCTTCAGACTCTTGTAGCTCATCAAGCTTCCTCTTCATGCCCGTCGAATAGTTGTTTGCAAGCACGTGCAAACTTCTATTCTCATACTTCAGCTGCTGGATCTCCTGCTTGAGACTTTCCACCTCTGCCATCAATGATTCCACCTGACGGGAGCGGGCAAGCAGGCGTTGGCCCATGTTGGACACAGAACTCGCACACTGAACACTAAGTGCGAGGGACTCTTGAACGGCCAACTCATCGGACCGTCCTGACAGCAGCCTACTATCTTTCGGAGTGAGGAGGTTCCTAGCTACTATTGTAGCTGTTGTGGCGTCCTGCATCACGGAGTCTTCACCTGTGAGAGGACCGTTAGAAGAAAAGAAAGAAGGGCGCCATACGTTACCTTGACGCGGCACGCCCGTATCACTGCTAAGGCTCAATTCCAAGCTAAGGTTCGATGAGTTTGCCATTTTTCAAAAGTGTTCAGAAAGAAGGGGTGGATGGAGTTAATTCTCAAAGGGCCGGAGTCGATTTTTCAAGAATGGGATTTCTTCAGAGTGTATTTGTTGGGGTGATCGATAGCTCCATAAAAAGCCATGGCGACGCGTCCACCGATTCAGAGATCCGGATTTTCCTCCGCAAATTTCGACGACGCATTCGCGGCTTTTCAGAAAACGCGTTCAGCTTTGTCAAAAGATATCTGACAAAGCTGATAGCACGTGGAGGCCATCATCTCATTTACACGTCTTTAGCCGACAAGCGCAAAGTTCGGCGACGCTTTCTCTGCTTTTCAGAAAACGCGTGCAGCTTTGTCAAAAGAGCCGCACCCGTGACTACTTTTGCCATGCAGAAATCGAAGAGCCGTTCGTTCAGAAATCGAAGAGACGTCTGTCGACAAAGGGTAAAAGAGCAGTACCACCACTTTCTATTCAGAAAATCCCTATATTTGTCGACCTTCATCTCTTATGGCAAGGCAGACTTGAAGAAAATGCCCACCAACTCTCTCTCACCTCTGAGGGCGCACTCCCAGCAAAGCCTTTTGAATTACTCAAAATTTTCTTCTTCCCCAAAGATGATACCAGATACTTGGAGTACATATGACCCAGGAGGAAATACATGCGCTGATTCCTTCACCGCTTCTTCAAAAGCAAAGGTATCTCATATCATCAAGGTCAAAAGCAAATGTATCTCATATCATGCTCTTTCCCTGTCCTTTTCTTTGTCCTTGTTTTTACTCGCATGGCAAAGTGAAATAAGCAATCAGCCGGCACTTGGAGTCAGTCTTCCGATCTGGAGCCAACTGCCTGGACTCTATTCCTGATTGCTTACCTAGCGTTGCTCTCGAGTAGTCATCTTCAACGGTTGATACACTTCCAGAGAAGGGACCACTCCTGCACAGATTGAACAAAGAAACAGATAAAAGGGATAAGCTCAGACCTTTGGGGAAGACCAAAAGAATCCTCCAGCCCAGTAGCACAAAGGAAAATCAATGATGGGCGGAAACCAGTTCGAGAGTAAGCCTGTGGATTCATCAAGATCAAGCCTCAATGCAATCAACAAAGAGAAGAGGGAATTTACACTCCATAACCAGATTTGCGTCCCTAAACTCTTCTCTTTGTTAATTACATTCTGCCATGTTTAGTATGTTTAGTTGTTGTTTGTGTGTGTACTTATGTTTTGTGTGAATCTATGCTTAAAACATTGAGGACAATGTTTGATTTAAGTGTGGGGGGGTAACTAATGTTGTTAATGCAAATTCGTGGGATTTTATCACCCATAACTTCAAATGTTGTTCCTTGCTGTTTTAAGGTGTTTTTAAGTTGTTTTAGAGTGTTTTAGTATGTTTTGTTTTATAACTCCGAAAATCACATAAAAATTTGAAGAAAATGTTTTGAAAAGCCTAAAAAGAGTGTTTTGAGTCGTTTTTGTGTGTTTGTGTCTTAGGGTACCTTCCAACGTTATGACGAGGATTTGGTTTGTAATTGCATGACTGTTAAAAAGAATTATAAACATAGAGAAAAGTTTGATTTACTCTTGGTTTATGCTTAGTTATGGTTATAATGTATGACTTCACATGCAATCATAAAAGAAAAATTCGTTTTTGTAACATGCCTGAAGGAAGGAACTCAAACAAATGCTACAACCCTGAGAGACTTGAGCCTATAACGTTCTTTGGAGAGTATTTTCTGTGATTCTTTGTTTTCTAAAGTTGTTGCATGATCTCATTATTCCTTGCTTGGTTACTACTTAGAATGCAATTGTATCATGATACAACTAAATGCTAGAACTTATATCCGTTTCATTCAAAGCATGACATTGAATTGCATAACATATATCAAGATGAAGTTGTGTAGTTGCCACCATAACCAAATAGCCTTACTTCCCATATTTCGTATTTATTGTAAGTTTTAACCCCGTTGAGCCTCGTTTAGCCTTTATTCTTTGTTAACCCACATCAACCCTTACCTAGCCTAGAGTAGGACTTTCCTATACCTTTGTTCTTAAAGGATAGTGAGCATGACTTAATTGAATTCCTTTTTATTAATATGTTGCAGAAAATAAGTGTGGGGGAAGGGATTTTTGTGTGTATGTATGTGCCTAAGTCTTAAAGGAGGCACGGAAAAAAAAAAAAAAAAAAAAAAAAAAAAAAAAAAAAAAGAAAAGAAAGAAAAAGAGTGAAAATAAGTGAGAATGAACTCACAAGTGTGATTGTTGATGAAAGGGCCCAAAAAGTTTGAATATGGCCCTAAGTTTTGTGACTTCCCCTTGGGTGTTCAAAGTTAACTTCTGCGTTCTAAAGGGAATTCTAAGTGCCTAATTCAATACTTTGCTCACTATTGCTTTAAGAACGTTTGTGTACTCTACCTTTCTTTGTTAAACCATTACCCTTAGCCCCGTTACATCCCTCAACTTCTATCTTGAGTGTTATGTGTTTCAATTTGCGGAGTTTGAAATTGATATGAGCTTATGGAATCACTGGTTCTCATTCTAAGTAGTAGCATTCCATTCATGAGATCATACCTAAACATGCTTATTAACTCCAGAAATTGCTCTCTTTATGATACATATATGTGAGTGTTCGTTTTCATGTTTACATCAATCTTCTCACATATGACTAGATTAGGGTGTGTAGTTAGAAATTCTGAGTGAAAATCGAGTGCATATCTTGTAAGGAATTGAGCAAATTCTCTAAGGCATGTTACTACATTCAAAACATGGTTTTAAATGCTTAATTGTGAACTAGTATATGGTGACTATGATTAAGAATGTACTTAAGTGTGAAGATGACTAAAAATCTGTGAGAATGATGATTTTTAACATGTCATGTGCATTGGAAATCCCTAAGACGGTTGTTGGAAGGTTTAGGTTGTGTTTTACGTGTTTAGTGTCGTTTTGTTTATTTGTTTTTATTCTGTTTTGCTCGAGGACTAGCAAAAGCTAAGTGTGGGGGTATTTGATAGGAGCATATTCATGCGACTTAAATGGCTTGTTCTCGTACATTTACGTTATGTTTCTTTAGTTATTTTAGTTCTTTATGCTTCTTTTGTGTGTTTTCAGGTTCTAAGGGCTTAGGGAGCAAGAAAGTGCATTTTGAGGCCATTTGGAGCATTTTTGGGCATGGATTGGATAGCTTATCCATGGAGCCAAAGTTTGGACGAATTTGAAGGCCTTATTTTCACTTTGGACATAAAACAAAGGGCCTAGCCCATTCTCTCTTATTCTATCCCTTATAGCCATGCAAAGAACCATCCATTCCATCAAAAACAATCCATCAATTCACATGCAAAACCACCATTAACATACATGCACCCAAACAAAGCCAACCTAGCTAACCCTACATGCATTATTTATTAGCATCTTTACAAGACATTATCATTGCATAACATTCCACTTCCACCTCTTTCCAACCTAATTCACATGCATATCAACCCTACATACATTAATTAGTCATTCTTTTCATATTACACTCAAATGCATTCACATGCATTTCAAGAAGCAAAACAACATTGTGCCGTGAGCTTCCCTTGCATTTTCAGCTTTCCTCCTTGCATTCACATGCATAACCAACCTAGTGTCACTCCCATTCATTCCCTTTAATTATTTAGCCATTATCATACATTTATTCTCCCATAAACAACCCAACAATGCCGTGAGTTCCCACTCCCATTTCCAGCTTTCCATAACTTTTCCTAGTTGTTTTATTACATACATTCCCCCTTCATTATTCCAAACACATGCACCCATAATCATTCATCCCCTCCTAGCTGCAATATTCCCTCTTTTGTTCCCCCATTTCACCTATAAATAAGCATCCAACACTCCTCAAAATTCATTCACTCTTCCATACACATTTTCAGTTACAAACACTTCCATTTTCTGTGCAGTTTTTCTCCTTCATTGCAGCCACTATCCAACCACTTCCCATCCCTCCAAAACACTTCACATAATCCCCAAAGCTCACCTTAGACCTTGTGCTACAACAACGAGGAAGAAAAGAGTGCCTAAACGTTCATACAATTCAAGTTTGAGTTGTTGGAATGTTTAGGTGTTTCTTTGATTTCAAAGTTTAAATTTAATTCTCTTTGTTTTGTACGTATGAGAATGGAAGAGAAGAGTGCCTAAACGTTCATACAATTCAAGTTTGAGTTGTTGGAATGTTTAGGTGTTTCTTTGATTTCAAAGTTATGAGGAACTAAACCCCCTTTAGCTAGGGGGTGATTCGAAACTATGTTTATATTTGCAATTTGAATTGATTACGTTTGGTTGGAATTTCATAAGTTGTGGATTCAATTCGTTTAACTGTTTGATTGATAACTTATTTATGTATGTTCATTGAGATTGCAAGCTTAATTTTCATGCATAAATATGACGCTAGAATATAAGTGAATTTCACCTAATCGCTATGAACTTACATTCACAAGTAGTGGAGGTTGCTTATAAACAATCGCGTTAAACGAATTCTTGGCATAAGTTTCATGCGTATTCTATAGTAACGAATGCCTCGTCGATGTTTATGATTTCCGTTGAACTTAATGATCTTTGTTGAATGTCTCTATCATGCGTATTCCATAGTTAGGGACTTTGATTAAGAATAATTTGGTTGTAATGCGTATTCCATTCAATCCAACGAATTTAGGGAAATCTGAAAGTTAATCTAAGCGGATCTAATTAACTTGGAGCATTGAGTTTCACAACTTATCGAAAGACCAACTGAGAATCAATTTTGTTTGCAAGTGTAACATGTGTGGAGAAGAACCCCTTGGCTATTCCATCATCCATATTTTTATCACATTCATATTTACATTTTGCCTTTAATTATATTTTGTCTTTTTAATTTAATATCGTCCAACCACAATTTCCCCCCCCCTATTTTGTTAAGTCTTAATCATTCGTAATTGTTTTATTTTTGTATCTTTAAGCTTTTTGGAGTCATAAACAATTGCAAATTCGTCTAAATCAAGTTCTAGCTTCTATTTGAGTCAATTTGATTGTTTTAGACAATTTGAGTTTTTCAAAGCCATTCTGAGTCATAGTAGTCTTGTTAAGAGTATTTTAATTTAGTTTTTATGTTTTTAAGTCAATTTAGAAGGTTTTAGCAAGCCCTCCTAATCCCCGGTCTAGAACGATCCCTCACTTATCCATTCTACTACAATTGTCAAACGAGGGTTTAATTTGAGTGTCAAGTAAATCTCGCATCACCGATCTTCAACCCGTCTTCTGCCATGATTAAGTAGGCGCCATTGGTGTAGATCTCTTGTATTACGTAGGGTCCATCCCACTTTGATGTGAACTTGCTTTTTGTCTTATGAGTTGTAATGATAGGCCTACGCAATGCCAGCACGAGATCTCCAGCTTGGAAAGACCTTGGGCGGACTTTCTTGTTGAATGCCTTGGATAACCGTGCTTGGTAGCATTCCAAGTGTTGTTGAGCTTCGAGCCTTCTCTCATCTAGCGCTTCCAACTCCTGAAGGCGCAACTTTGCATTTTCTTCATCAGTCAAGCCTTCTTGTATAGCCATCCTTAGTGAGGGAATTTGACTTTCGAGCGGTAGAACAGCTTCTACGCCATATACGAGAGAATAAGGTATAGCTTGGGTAGGAGTCCTATGTGTAGTCCTATATGCCCAAAGTGCTTCACTTATTCTTTTATGCCAATCTCTCTTTGTTCGGCCGATTACCTTTTTCAGGAGGTTGCACAGCGTCTTGTTGAATGCTTCCGCGAGGCCGTTGGCCGGAGCATGATACATGGAAGACTTGTGCTGCTTGAACTTGTATTTGTCGCAAAGCTCGTCCACGAGTCGGTTGGAGAACTGCTTTCCGTTGTCAGTGATAATGTAGCGAGGCACCCCATATCGGTGGATGATATGCTCCTTGATGAAACGAACAACAGTTTCCTTTTTTACTTCCCTTAAAGGGATGGCTTCAGCCCAATTGGAGAAGTAATCTGTTGCAGCTAGGATGTAAGCTTCCCCTGCAGATGACTTTGGCGTAATTGGTCCTACAACGTCCAATCCCCATGCGTCGAACGGCCATGAAGCAACTGTAGGGTGTAATGGTTCGGGCGGTTGATGTATGAAGTTGGCGTGGAATTGGCAGGCTTGGCACCTTTTGGCGTGTTCCAGGCAGTCCTTCACCATGCTCGGCCAGTAGTAACCCATTCTTTTAAGCCGGAAATGTAGCTTTGGTCCAGACTGATGTGCCCCACACACACCTGAATGTGCTTCTTCCATGGCTAGATTAACTTCTTCCTCACCTAGGCATCTCAGGAGCACTCCTTCAAAAGAGCATCGATAGAGTGTTCCTTTGCAGTAAAAGAAGCGAGGTGCTCGTCGACGTATTTCGGAACGGTGTCTGAGATCATCTGGAAGCTTTCCGTGCTCTAAGTAGTCGATCAGCGGCTGTCTCCACTCTTCAGCATCGACTGGAAGTACTGAGATGACATTTGTATCATCTAGTGACATTTCATTAACGAGCGGAATCACCCATCTTTGGCAAACTGGCATGTCTGCAACTTCATCTTTTCCTAGTGTCATACTCGAGGCTAGATTGGCGAGAGCGTCTGCCATTTGATTTTCCTTTCTTGGCACATGTTCTAGTGTCACAGCTTCGAACTTTTGTAGCAGTTGGGTCGCTAGCCGGAAGTATGGGATGAGATCATCTTTCCTCACCTCATATTCAGTTAAGAGTTGATTGATTATGAGCTTGGAATCGCCATATACCTCAAGAGCTGTGATTTCCATGTTGATCGCCATTTGGAGCCCGATGATCAATGCTTGGTACTTAGCAACATTGTTGGAGCATAGCTCATTCAGTTGGAAGGAGTAAGGTAGTATTTGCCTTTGTGGCGACATGAATACTACTCCTGCCCCCGCTCCGTCTGCTCGTGCGGATCCGTCGAAGAACATCGTCCATGTTGGGAAGATGTCGATGTAGAACACCTCCTCGTCAGGCAAGTAGTGTTTGGTGCTGTTTGCAGTTTCAGCTCGTGCAGGCAATGAGCGTTTGGTGCCGTTTGCAGTTTCAGCTCGTGTAGGCAATGAGCGTTTGGTGCCGTTTGTAGTTTCAACTCGTGCAGGCAAGGAGCGTTTGGTGCTGTTTGCAGTTTCAGCTCGTGCAGGCAAGGAGCGTTTGTTGTCACCTTTTAGGCTCGTGCGAACGAGGAGCTTGTGGTGTCGTTTGCAGTTTCAACTCGTGCAGACAAGGAGCTTATGGACAAGATGGTTGCTGCTTGTCCAATTTCTTCGAAGCGATCTTCGAAAGGCATTCATCACAATCTTCATAGCAAGGAGCCTTGATCGAGAAATTGAATAAGTCTTCGATGAAGAAGAGATCGCGCATGAACGATCTTTGTGTTGAATTTTTCTTATCTTCAACATTTTCACATTGCTTTAGAGGTTGGCGAAAGCTGCTTTCCCTCCTTTCTGATTGGTGCACTTGTGGAGAAGACATATGTTTCTCGTGCAGTTTCTTCGGAGTGACATGAGTCCATCCTTCAATTTCACTTGACTTGGAGCATGCCCCCAACAGTCGAGGTAAAGACTTTGAGTCGAAAGAGCCAGAAGTGACATCTTTCTTAGGGATTTCATCTTCAGTGCCGTCCTCTTGGGTTTGTTGGCATGAAGATTTGCCAGTGTGGACGATGATGCGCCTCCTTACTTTCAGTGGTCCTTTTGTGTCGACCTCTAGGATTGCTTGGCGCTTCATCCTTGAAGGAATCAAGCTTCGAACGTTGCCTTTTTCTGCTAACTCATCGAACTTTTCTTCCTTTGGTGTTGTCTTCCTCTTTCCAAAAGGCTTCTCATTATCTTCAAATCTTTCCGAAGCTGATCGTCGCAGAGGAGAGATAGCTGTGTTGCTTTGTTTCTTAGGCTTTAACAACCTTTCAAAAACAGAGCTTTGGGATGTTGGCGCGTTAAGCCTCTTGAAGACAGAGGTTCGGCCTTGACTACCAATGCGATTAAGCACTGAAATTCTGGAGCTTGAATGGCTCATCCTATCGAAGACCGACGTCCGAGGGGCGGGTTTAGGCTCTTTTTGGTCTTGTTCAATGCTTACGCTGATGTGTTGAGCGCTAGCTTTCTTCACTTTGCTTGAAATCTTCACGGGTGTATTTGGTGTGAAGCCAAGTCCAGCTTTGTTGTTGTCAACTCCGTAATCATGCTCCTTCAACTTCTTTTGAGTCTCGGTGAGGTCACGATCTTTGTCATTGACGGTGTTTGAAACCTTCTTTCCAAGATTTGAAGAGGAAGCAAAGTCATGCCTAGCCTTTGACATGAGTTCGTAGACATTTGGGTTAAAGCCTTCTTCGGTCTTCTTAGTTGGAAGAGAGCTTGGTTTCATTTTGACGCCATGCTGTGCCTCCAGACGGTTGATGAGTCCGGCGGTTTGCAAGTTTTTCTCCTCTGCAGTCCGTGTGAGCTTTGCGATTGCTTCATTCATCTGAGCTAGCTGCTCCTCGATTGAAGTTACTCCAGTGGTCATGACTTGCATGGTTGTACTGCCGCTCGAATTAGCGTCGGAGAGTAGGGACTCTGAGTATTTCCTCAGGCTTTCCCCTCTTGATGTCCTTAGCGAGGCTAGGGTGATCACAGGTTCGTGCCTCAGGTGCTCTTGTTCCTTTGACAGAGTTAATGCAGGGGCGGAAGCAGCGGCAAAAAGAGCTCTTGCCTTACTTCGGGTTATGGTGCCCGAAATATCACCACTTGCGGCGATGATGTTCTTGTTCTTTGCTTTGATTGCATGAACGACTTGATCCTTTCTTGATGCCATTTGCGTTTTTCGGTGATTTGAGGATAGAGATGAGAGGTAGAGAAGTCCCACTGGGCGTGCCAAATTTGTGAACACGAAAGATTCCTTGAAACAAGAAACCAGAATAAAGTGTACAAAATAATATTTTTGTGTTTATGATTTTGGGGTTACGATCTCTCTCAAATTTGGTCCTCTGATTCTATCTTCGTAGGGTGTAGGTTTGTGGATGAGTTGTTGATCCAAAGGGCCGTCGGGGCTTGATCTAAGGATGAACAGTTGATGAACGGATCTTCAAGGGGCGTTGGGCTTGATCTTGAAGAATGGGTGTATGGATTTCTTCAAGGGCTTTTGGGCTTGATCTTGAAGGTTGATGGATGAGCAGATCTTCAAGGGCTTTTGGGCTTAGTCTTGAAGAACGATTGGATGTGTGGATTTGTTTGTGCTGTTGATCCAAGGGGCCGTTGGGGCTTGATCTTAGGATGAACGATGAACACTTTCTTCAAGGGCCGTCGGGGCTTGATCTTGAATAATGGTTGTGTGGATTTCTTCAAGGGCTTTTGGGCTTGATCTTGAAGGTTGATGGATGAGCGGATCTTCAAGGGCTTTTGGGCTTAATCTTGAAGAACGATTGGATGTGTGGATTTGTTGAGGTTGTTGATCCAAAGGGCCGTTGAGGGCTTATGCTTAGGATGAACGGATGAACACTTTCTTCAAGGGCCGTCGGGGCTTGATCTTGAAAGAGGATTTAACGAAGAACGAAGAGAGCTTTCTTGATCCTTCGGAATTCTTGGGAATTTGGATGGTTGGAAGCTTTGGAGTTTCAAAGCTTCAAGGATTTGGGGAATTCTCTTCTAATTTTGGAGTAGAGAAATGTATTTGTGAATTCCTTTATGCTTGATACCTTGATGGAGAAGCCTATTTATAGGCTTTGAGAATGAATCACCACCACAAAATATTTTTTTCCTTTCCAAGCACCATTGCCTAATTTTCCCACTTAATGCAATATTGAAATTGAAGTGGTGTAACTTATGGCCTAATTTCCCACTTAATACCATTTTAAACTTGAAGTGGTCTAACTTATGGCCTAATTTCCCACTTAACACCATTTTAAACTTGAAATGTGTATGCTTTGTCATTGCCCAAATGAGAAAAACTTGCTTTGATCCGTAATGGATTGAAGTGTGCTTGCCTTGTCATTGCCCAACATGAGAAGAAAAACTTGTTTTGATCCTCAATGGATTGAAATGTGCTTACCTTGTCATTGCCCAAATTGAGAAGAAAAAACTTGTTTAATCATCCAAGGGTATTTCTTCCTATTTTGTTGAGTCACATGCCATGTGTACAATTTGTACGACACGTGGCGTATGCCATGTATGCCCTGACATGTCAAAACTTTAATGCGTTGGTGAACATTTGTTTTACTGAAATTTCGATGTCTACAGGGCGAACTTAAAAGAGTATAAGATGACAACAACTAAATCTTTTTATAATGTCTTCCATAATTAATCAATACAAACAAATTACAATTGTTGCCGGTGAGGTTTCATGTCCTGAAAACGTCGCATAATGGCAAAATGCAGCATCTTTTGATATACTATACTCCAACCACTTAAACTTATCAAACGAACCGATGATAAAACATCGTTTGTTGCTAACTTTTCTTGGCATGATGTGGTCTCTAGGTTGACAAGGATCATTCGATGTCTATATGCAGGGTCTACAGGAAGATTAGCCAATATTTCATCCAACTTAGTGGCCTCACTTTGTTATGACCTACTGGGAATATTCGAAGGAGGAGAAGGACTACTCGAAATATTTAACGGAGAATGACTATCTGAAATGTTTGAAGGAAGATTTAAGTATTGTTTCTTATGGTATCATTCCATTACGTAACTGTAAAATGGAAAGAAAAAAAAATCTTGGACTCTTAATCCTAGAGTAGACTATACTATAGTATGCATAATTACTAATCCAACCAACAATTCAATTAATCAATACCAATAAACATACAAATTATTCGATAAATAAAAATTCAATTCAACTAATCATAAAAATACAACTAATCAATTCAACTAGTAATCAAGAATTCAAATTTTTTTCACCCTAAAAAATAATTTCATAATTTCATATCAATAATCATATAATCATATTAATAATCATACAATCATATCAATAATCAATAACTAATAACCATATCAGTGGATTACTATATGATTTTGTACCAATTAAACGAAATTCGTATTAAATAATTAATTAGGGTTAGGGATTATAAATTTAGGAAATAAAAAACTTACCTTTGATTGAAGCCGCGACTCAAGACTTCAGTGGCTGCCTGGCTAGTGATGGTTGCAAAAAGCCAACGAGAATCAACCTTCCAAACTTTTCCATTCCGTTGGGCTTGGGCAGTTGGGCGTTGGCTGCTGGGATTTTGGGGGCAAAGCTGCTCTCTCTCTCTCTCTGATTGGTGAATGAGATATTGAAACAATAAAGGGGGACATGACACAGGGTTGAAGGACTGAGGAAGGCGACACGCTGTCCCCTATATATATATATTTTCTTTTTTCAAACACCCAAAACGGCGCTGTTTTATTTTAAAAATTTTAAACCAGGACCAAAACGATGTTGTTTTTGGCTTGGTCGTTTAAAAAAAAAAAAAAATCAAATATGCTGCTGCTGCTGCGCACACAGGGGCTACACCAGTCAGTTTTTCGTCGAGGGGAGGGGCTGAACCTAGCTCTCCAATGGAGTTTTTTGGCGAGGGGAGTGGTGGTCACCACTCCTCGTCCTCATGTGGCTTCGCCATTGCCGCTAAGCACATCAAATCTAACTCGAAGAAAAGGGGGCAATTCAATTGATATCTTTGAGAGAAATTTTGACAAAAGAAAAATAATGGAGAGAAAAAGTGACTGAAATATAATGAGATCCAAGGAGAAAGAAAGACGGAGAAAGAGGTTTGGTGTTGGAAGCAAGAACTTTTCTAGGGGGTTAAACTGGACTGTTCATTTGGGGTTGAACGGTAGAGATTGAACAATCCTTGTTCAATAAAAAATATTAGTTTATTATTAATTAATTAATTTTCTATTCCAGTTGGCAAAGAAGTGAGACCAGCTCCTGCCACATCATCATTTAATAGCTAAATTGACAAAAAATTTAATAGAGGTTTGACATTGCAACAATTTCATAAGTTGAGGTATGACATCGCAATGTTTAAAACATGAGGTATGAGATTGTGGTTCGATCTATAGTTAAGATAGTTTTGTGTAATTTACCCTATATTTTTATATCACTGTTGGGTAGGAATGAAATTTTTGGGTAAAAGGAAAACAATTGTAGCACCAGGATTTGGATCCTCTTCGGATCTCCTCCCTGGGGATTCTAGGGATCAATGCACGAGGACCGTTCATCAAAGATCATGCGGCCACAATTAAATGATTTTCACGTAAAATGAGACTGCTTTACTTTTAAAAATATAAAAAGTATTTAATTGTGGCCGCGCGATCTTTGATCAACAGTCCTTGTGCATTGATCCCCAGGATCCTCAAGGAGGGGATCCGGAGAGGATCCAAATCCCAAATGGAATGAGATAAGGTTTATATTTTTTCTTAAACTTGGTATTTTCCCTTGAAACTCATATGAAAACTGTTATTTAATCTGAATTTGTCTTAATTATTTTTATTTGCTCTCTTTTCTTTCTTAAAGTTGCTTGTTATCTTTTTCTTCTTGAAATCTGACATTTTTTAACGAAGACAAGACAATTGAGGGGAAAATGGCCATGTATTATAATTAAGGGGAGTTGATCAAACTAAAAATTGAGGGAGTTAAATCGAAAATGCAGTACAAAGGTGTAGACAATATCGTTTGTCTAAAAATAAAAATAAAAGAAAATAAAATAAAAATTGGCTGCGCAATACAAGTTTAGGGAGGAAACGACCAAATACTCTCCTTTTATACACAAATATTTGAGAATGAAGATTAGGTATGGTACTCACCTTTAAAAAATATATATTTTAAAATACTCAAATTTAGAATAAAGAGCATTCGAACTTGAATACAATACTATCTTAATCAATTGCCTTAACCTAAGTACGCTTTGGTAAACACTGTGCAGTCATCCATCATGAGTTATGCACAACAAATTTTCTAGTTAAATTTATTACTTTTCACCGTACAAACTATATATGTATGTGGTTTGCTTTGACAACGTAAGGATCATTAGTTTTGCTCCATCTTCTTCAACAAGGATACATAATTGGACAAAGCAAAGAAGTAGGTAAGTTATGAAATTCAAGAATTTTTCATATTTGACTAAAATGTTAGTCCAGTGATTAAACACTACCGCAACAGGATCATAATGAGCGGAAAAAAAAAAACACATAACAAAAAACAACGTTACATGTACCACATTTATTAATCATATCGTTCCTTAATCTTAATCTTACATAACTTCTATCTATGAAAATGCGTCAATAGTATAATCAACAAATATAGGTCAGATAAACATAGAAAGTTCTTATTGATAATTTTTAGTTCAACTATAGCCATCAATGACATAAAGTAGTAGGGTTTTGTTGCAGATAAACCAAGGTTCTATGGATCAACCAATGTTCTAGCAAATTCTTTAAAACTTGCAATCACTAATAATAAAAGTTTGGTGGTTTTAGCCCCAAAACTTATAGCCAGAGTACTGCTATGGGACTTCTAACTCTATATTTCTCAGCCACCAAAGTTAAAGATCCAAAGGAAGAATTGGTTGAAGTTGCTCCACCCAAGGCAACAAATCTCACTTTGTAGCTCATTTTTTCACCCATCTTTTTAAAACTCAAGGTTTTAGGCTCAACACTCACTGAAACTCCAGCAGGTTCTTTCACTTGCACTGCATAAGTACTAGGAATGCTACCGACATTTTTCGCTGTCCTCTTGTATGTCACACTCGTCTTCCTTCTATGTTGGTCGAAAATTACGGAGAACGAAGGGTAATTCAAGTCGCCAGACTGAACAACTGAAGTACCAGGACAAGTGAAATTAACCCCATTGGAGAAAAGAGCTATTTGGGAAGAGTTGTAGTTTAAGCTGCAGAGGTAAAGCAGATAGTCTTCAGTGGTGATGTCATAAACTAGGCCTGGATCAGCAGCACTTTCTGGATCAACGTGCCCCGAACCAAATGCAAAAGGGCTAGCTGGTTGAGAACTATTCGAGCCAACATCAGAAATTGGAGAACGCTTGTTGTTTATGGTATAAGCTGTGGTCATTAGTGCCGATTTGATTTCTGCAGGTGACCAATTATTATGTTCCGACTTGAGAAGAGAGGCTAAGCCACTAACATGAGGGCAGGACATTGAAGTGCCTGAGATTATATTAAACGGCACGCTTCTCTTATCGCTTTTGAGCATGCTTGGGCTAGGCTTGGGTGGCCAGGCAGCCAAAATGTTCACACCCGGTGCAGTCACATCAGGTTTGATCACATCTGGTCCAGCTGAACTTGGTCCTCTCGACGAAAATGCTGCCATCATAGGCGCAGTGTTGCCATAGACTGAACCTTGGAACACAAGCGAAGCCGATGGTTTCTTTGATGACATCACATATTGTCTGATGGCTTTTGCAGCCGAAGATCCAAGAGAAGCGGCAGGCAAAATGTGAGGATCAGCAATAAGTTCCTCTCCTTCGGCGTCACTGTTGAGTAAGAGCAGTCCGGCTCCCCCTGCCTTCTTCACCTTCTCTCCAGTTCCTGCTGGCATGTATAATCCGCTCTCACAAACCACAATCTTTCCTTTTACAAGCTTCTTGACCAGTGCACCCTCAAAGCAAAACTCAGCTCCTAGGCTATTACCTGCGGTTCTGTTATACACTAGTGGCAATTGCTTAGTTTTTTCACCTGAATACAGAGACGTCCCTATGAAAATCTGCCCATTCCCGAGCTTCACAACTGTTGGGAAACGCCTGTCAGTGTAGCTTGCTGCAACAGTCATAATCCAAGGTGCACCGTTGATAACACTTGAAGCAGAAGGGCCTGAATTGCCTGCAGAGCATGAAACAGAAACTCCATTTCGAACTGCTCCAAATGTAGTAATAGCAATATTGTCTCTGTAAAAAGGCCTAGAAGTGCCTCCCAAAGAGAGTGACAAAATGTCTACCCCATCTGCAACAGCACTGTCAATTGCAGCCATTACATCAGAGTTGGCACATCCGAATTGCCAGCAGGCCTTATAGGCTGCGATTCTCGCAGTACGCTTCATACCGCTGGCTGAGCCCTTGGCCAAACCAAATAAGCTAGCTTGGCTTACAAGGTTTCCAGCTGAAGTGGAAGCAGTGTGAGTTCCGTGCCCTCTTGAATCACGAGGAGATCGATACTCTTCTGTTTCGTTGATTCTGCCAATAATGCCCTCATACCCTTTGAATAAGGCTCTTGCACCAACAAGCTTTTTGTTGCAATTTGAAACTGAGAACTTTGTGCCTTCCTCACAAGTGCCTTTCCAACGAAAGGGCACCGGGGAAATGCCTGTGTCATGGAAGGTAACATGTTCTGGCCAGATCCCTGTATCGACAAAGCCAATAATCACGTCCGAGGCCAAGTTAGAAGCACTCCAAAGTCCTTTGCCGTTTTGTAAGCCAAGAAACTGAGGAGTGTGTGTGGTGTGGAGAGTTAGCAGTTCATCAGGTGTCGCAGAGAGGAAACCATCTATTCGGTTCAAGGATCGGAGTTGAGAGACTGATAGCTTTGCTGCAAAACCTGAAACAGCAGTTTCATAAGTGTAAAGGAGCTGAGGAGTTGGTGGTTTGTTTTCCTCTTCTTCTTGAGATGAGAGTGTGGTGATAGAATCGATCACAGATTTGTAGTACCGTTGGTGATCTGAGTCCGTGATTTTCGCCTTGTCCATGTGAACTATGTATGTCTGTTCTTTCATTAAAGCGGTTTTTGTTGTAGCCATGAAGACTAAGAACAGCAAGCATGTTCTAATTATGACCATGGTAGCTCTGAAAAAAAAGGACAAGTCAATAAATAATAAGGAAGACAAATTAAGCAAAGAAACACCACCAACTTTGAGTAATGTTAGAGGGATCATAGTTTTGAAATGATTTAGCTACCAAATTATGCGGAAGTTGTCAATGAAAAACTGATTATAATAATTGATGTAGTAAGTACGCATCAGTTGTCATATAATGCGTAATGAATGTAGCTAGCAAATGTATGTGGTCGGTCTAACATTACTCAAGAGATACATTGAGAGAGTGAGAAAAATTCGAAGAGATGTTCGAATATGTACCTTTGCTTGCCTCAAACAAGGAGAATGAGGAAGTGCATTTTGTGTGGGGTGAAGATTTACCAGCTTAAAAGGTTGTTTATGTAGAAAAGAAAAGATGCATGCTTTTGATATAAATGCGAATATTGCACTTAGGGTAGAAATTATCAGAGAGACGGGCTAAAGGCCTACCTCCAACATCATTAATATTGTCCTTAACTTGGTAATTACAACCTGCATAATTCGTTAAGTGTAGGGTTTTATCGCAAAAGGTCTCGGTATTAGTTGAAGTGGAATTAAGGTATTTAAACTCTTCTTTTTTCATTGATACGGTTGATGTTCAACACTTTGGGTGACTTGAAGTTGACAATTTGATCTTTTTACTCTTATATGCACCATACCGACAACAAGCGTGCGCACTTTCTCTACTTCAAAGTGCGCGCCTGCAAATGGGTCAAAACTAGAAACATAACTGAACAAAAGGTAAGCTGCCGAATCATGAGGTATCCAGCACACACCTTCTTGGTGCAAAAGTAAATCATGGGAAGGAAGATTTAGTCTGTAATCATGTGTGATGGAAACCTCTTATATTTAAAAAAGAAAATGCCTTCGGCTGCGAAAGTGCTTGTGCAAGTATTGATTCATATTATATTTTTGGCCAGCGATTTTAACACTTGTTTTTCTTCTTCTCCTAGCCTCTTACACGCACTCTTCTTGTGAGTGTCGAAAATATGTACATTTTTAGAGTGCATACGGCTAAAACACGATAGCCAAAATCACTATTTTTTTTTCTTCTTTCATACAACTTTTATCACCCTATTGATTCATTTAAGCACAACAATTTACCGAATGAACTACGGGCTATGGTTTTTATACTTTCATGAGCTAACTAGTTTTGATTACAGTTTGGGAAAATGAGTTAGAATTATGCTACAGCAAAGTTGCAATACCATTCCATTGTTTACATATGCGACACTTCTACTGTTCTTTGTGTTGGGCATGTCCAACTACCGTATCATACATGTTTTTACAACATATTTTCTATTGTATTTATTCTTCTGGGTTTCGGTTATTTGTCCCCCCTCATTGTACTTTTTCTTTTCTAATAAATTTTGGTACGTTCGGGTGTTCGAGGGTCGTCCTTTATCCCACGCTTATGCCAAATTAGGGAAAAACTTTTGACAATGCGATCAATTTGCTTCAGCTCCTCCGCTCCAAAAATTAAAAAAAAAAAAATACATATAAATTAAAGAGAGAAACCATTAATCATGCCAAAGTGTAGAAGAATATACATTGTGAAAGGAAGTGGGTTTTGCAGCCTTGCTTTATGGTCCCCTGAAAGATAAGAGGTGTTTATTGATTTGTCAGCCAATCCTCTATTAAAAAAATAGTACAGTTTACTAAAATATGATGTTCCTAAGATTACTCGATTTGAAACCATTTTTTCGAGCATGCACTAGTTCATTTGGGAGAAAAGTCGAGAGCAAAAACAAAATTTATTGGCTAAAGCAAATCCCGGCCACTCTCTAGCGTTTTCCTTCAAATCCGCAAAATGACCAATTGATTATTGTTCTTTTAGCAGTCACCACGTGGCCTTATCACCAATGCCTTGCTTTGAGTTCAATTCAAGGTAGTAGTAGACTACTAGTAGTGGGACTGAGATGTGAAATAATGGTATGTATGCACTTACTAACGTGATATGACATGATGATTAGCCCCACTTCACAAGTACAGTAGTTCCAAACGGAATCTCATCCAAAAGAATATTTGTCTGGTGATAGCCTGCTCCGATTTCCTTGCGAAGCTTTCATCATACTACAACTATTAGGGAGTATGACTCGAATGAGAAACATTTATGCAAATGGATCTCACCTAACACAATACTACATACAATTCCTTTTCAAATAAAATAAAACTATTTAAACTATATTTATTGATTGCATCTCTCATTTATAAACCTTACAATAGTTGAATGGTTCGTCAAGTTATATTCGAGTTACATAAATAACTATAGAGGACAAACATTTTATTTGAGTCAATTTCTATCCATAGTTGTTGTTGTTGTTGTTGTTTTTTTTTTTTTTAAATTCAATAATAAAAGAGAGAGCCTGTGAAAATGCTACTATAGTTCACTGTTTCATGGATTTCCTGTATATATATATATATATATATATACACACACACACACACACACCTAACTAGGCACCTTCAACTCCAAGTAATATTCTGATCATGGACTGTAAATCACAATGGGACTCCTCACGGTGTATCGAGTGCTTTTCCATCCGAGCGAGCCGGATACCATCCGCATACTGGTCATAGGGTTCGCCTTTACCACAACTTGGAAGGTCTTCTTTTCCAAGGTGCTGGAGAAAGACAGACTCATGGGCTTCACAGTGATTTCAACTCCTTTTGGTGCTCTAACAGTGGCATTGTAGATGGATTTTGCAGGGCCCACATTGGTGACAGTTCTTCTGAAAACACCAACTGTTGGTTGCTTGTTGCTTATCAAGCTGAGCTGCATGGTGGGATAGTTCAGAGCATCATAGCCTTGACCAGGAAGCAATGAGGAGCAGTTCAGGGTTTTTGAGCCCACCAAAGGGGCTAATGAGGACCCTTTGTAGCCTTCATGGCAGAGGAACTGAATGTAGGACAATATTTCATCCATGTCATAGACTAGGCCCGGGTTAACAGCTTTAGCCGGGTTCACTTGACCGGCACCATAGGCGAATTCTGCGTCGCCGGTCACCCGCTGGCTCATTGGTTTTGCTTGACAAAGATGTAAACATTGTAATCAGAGTGCAAGTCATGATAACAGTGAGCGTAATGAAAGAATTTGAATACTATTAGTAAAGGCATGCTTATGAATAAAGTTCCTTACCTGTGGTCAAGATGGCAGATCTAATTGCAGCCGGTGACCAATTCGGGTGGAATGACTTTACGTATGCTGCTACTCCAGCAACGTGCGGGCATGCCATGGAAGTTCCAGACATGAGTGTAAATTCTGAAAATTGTGTGTCACCTGCCAATCCAGTGAGCGACTTCCTAAGAGTATAAGACGCCAAGATGTCAACCCCAGGTGCTGCAATATCAGGCTGCATCACATAATACGGCACCAAAAACGAATTCATGAGTTTCTAGCAGTCTTAGTTAAACTATAGGAAAATGACCAAGACAACACCTTGAGGATGCGGTTGGATCCTTGATTTGGACCCCGGGAGGAGAACGAAGCAATAAACGGAGCACGTTTCTTTGTTTGTTGAGACTTGTATATCACTGCTGATGGTGATCTGCATGATAAAGAAAATGCTACTTACTTTGCTATGTAAAAATATAAACATTAAATAAATTTAGTTATAAGTTCTTAGTGTACTATCACCCATCTTTTATTCATTATTTATTCGAGCGATAACCTAAACTACGAGGATGGGACTAGAACTTGGGTGCAGAGTGGAGAGCACTCTCTACCTTGTTGTGTGAATGTACTCATCTATGATATCTCCGATTGTAGAATTGACCATGGTTCCTGGAGCCATGAATATTTGAGCAGCATCAAGAAACTGATCATCTTCAATTATAACGCCAGCCCCTCCAATTCCTTTAACCACAGAATCTGCGCCCCAAGATCCGAGTTTGCAGAAAACAAGCTTGCCCTTTACCTTTCCGGGGTCTAATGTATCCTGAACACAGAACCTGTCATACACGACAACCGTCCGAAGAATTAGTATCTTTTTATTTTCTCAGATTAAGTTAAATTGTTTTTCTTGACGGATGATGAACAAAGTGATTGATTACCTTGCACCTTCCTTGGTCTGAGAGCTTTGTGCTACATCAACCCCACTAACAATAGGGTATAAGTTTTTCTTTGGACTGAACGTGCTCACTCCAACCCCCTGCATGTATCATATAAACACAATCAAATTAACAGCATCATACAACACAGCCAAAGTACGGGACATTTAGAAAATTCTAACTTTTTACTAACACAATAAACACTTTTAGCACTTTTTAAATAGCAACTCGAGGCCCCCTCGAGTGGTTCTCAAGTCCTCTTGAGGCCCCTTAAGTATGGTCAAGGGCCCCTCAACCAATACAAGTAGGTGACACCTTCATCGTGTACGAAACATAACTATAAAAAAAATTCTTCCTACAGTTTGGTTTAATCATCATACACCACCAAGTATCATCTAGTAGTTAATTTTGGATCAAAATAATCATACTATGTGTTCCCCTATGCATTCGATTACGAATCTCTGCTCTGCAATTTAGATTAGCTTAAAGTAAAATATCGTTTGCATAAAAAATAAAAAAAAGTCAAAGCAAAATTCAAAGGGTGTGCACCACCTAAGCAGAAATGTAAACTTACTGAGACATCCTTTCCATTGCCCAGATGAACTTTGCTAATGAAATCCCTATCAATCCCACTGGCAGCCACAGTTACCAACCATGGTGCATGATTAAGAACACTTCCCAAATTTGGTCCATCATTTCCAGCCGAGGCCACAGTAATAATACCCTTCTTAATGGCATGAAATGCACCTATTGCTATAATGTCCGACACATAACTTGAACCCCCTCCACCAATAGAAACTGATATGACATCGACGCCGTCATGTATGGCAGCATCATACGCTGCTAGGATGTCCATGTCTGAACAGCCACTGCTAGCCCAGCATACTTTGTACATGGCCACCCTAGCCGAGGGCACTGCACCTCGTGCAGTGCCCTTGGCTAGGCCGAAGAGGTTGGCGTTGGGGACCTGGTTGCCTGCTAAGGTTGATGAGGTATGAGTCCCATGGCCGTTCACATCTAAGGGAGATAAGATGTCAGCTGGGTCTGGATTGCCATCAAGCTTGAAGTAATTGGCACCTATGATCTTGCTTTAAGTGACCATATTAATTGACAAATACATATATGGGTTAGGGGACATTTAATTTCATAACTTAGAAGTTACAGTACAATCATAAGTAACTCCCAAAAATAATACACACACACACATATAGGATGAGCTTCATAAAGATCCTGCTCTACTATTCATGAAACGAGATATGATGGTGCTCTCGTATTGACCATTTCGTGACCGTGCATTGACCATAAAGTGAACTTTTAGAGGTTTAATTAAGGATTTTATATGAGCAATGCATGGTCAAGAAACGGTAAATACAAGGGCACTTTCTATCCTGCTCCATGAACTGTTGCGAGGGATTCCCTTCATGAAAATTTCTGCAATATTTTACAAAGAGTTCATTTCAACTTTTACTTTGTTTTTGGTTGAAATGAACGTGCAGATACTCATCACAACTTGGAATCATTTTTGTTAATGTTGATAAATCATAGGGTGTCAATGTTGGTCATAAATGATCATGTTTATTTTTGAAATTACTAATGAAAAATGCTCTCATTTTCTTTCATTTCTTTTAAAAAAAAAGACATTTGGCAATTATTTGGAAACCAACCTTGTTAATTTCTGTCCTGTGGTGTGTATGGATGGAAATCTTTTCAATCAACTTTATGAGAAAACTTGAAAGGGGTATTTGCAAAATCTTATTAAATTATGAATCTGTTCAAAAAATTTACTTGTTGCATCCAGAAAAATTGGCGAAGTGGCCACAAGTTCCTTTCCACTTTGCTGGTGGAGGACCTAATCCATCTCCCTTAAAGCTTTTGGACTCTGGAGTAATTCCTGGAAATTTGAATACCAGATTATACACGACTCAAGTATATGTATGTGTGTGTGTGTGTGTGTAAAAGTTTTATTTTCATCATAATTTAAAGTTTATGAAGTCATATGCAACAGAAAGAAGAAATTAGTATTCTTTATAACCTGTATCAAGGAGACCAACAATTATGTCACTTTCAGTCTTCAAATTTCGTCTAGCTTTTTGTGGTAACCCAATGAAATCCCATGATCTTGTTGTGTGTAGCTTGTGATACCTATTAGGAATCACGGAGAGAACCTCGTCCATTCCTATACATTCACAACACATAAGTTAACATGAAAAACTTTTTTCTTACCTCACAATGTTAATCTGAACTATTGGTCATGACGATTTGGATTCAAACCGATACAGTCACACACATACTTTCTAATTTTTTGGCTTCATTGCTAGAAAGCTTGGCAGCAAAGGCATCGAAGCTCTTTTTATAGCTATAAACCATGGACTCTTGAGCATCAGCATAGCTGCAAAACATAAACATGTAAACATCGTATGGGAAAAAAGAACTTCTATATAATTCCATAGTTTTTTTCAAGACGATATCCACTCAAAATTTAATTTTGTGGGATAGGAATTCGAACTAATAATCACACTGTCTTGGCCAACTAACCAACCCACGTGTGCATTTCATGCATAGTTCAACATTTTATTGTTTTTTGCATGTGTGCATGAGAGGAAGTGTAGAGTGTCAACCAACCTTCCTTTGACAGATGAGAGGATTTTCATATGCGTATGGGAAGCTGCAGAGTCCTCATTATTCACAGGATGAGCTCCCAAGTACACAATGTAAAACTTCTGTGCATTCCATAAATTACAAAACCGGGTTAATATAACATAAAATTAAATTTAAGACAAAGTATTAGGGTATGTACCTTTTGGTCATCTCCTTTTACACAAACAACGCCTACTAAGATCAAATGAAGAAGAAAAAGAAGAAGAAAGGAAGAACTAATTTTCTTGCTCCACATGCTTGCAAGATTTAGTGTTGGCTTTGCACTCAGCTGCCTCACAAATTGGTTCCTCTTGTTTTTATACATCCAACGAGATATCTAGGTGGTTTCAGAAGGAGCAAACACAAGAAAAACGTAAAAGGATAAGAGCAAGAAGCCTTGAGCTGTTTTAAATTCGTTGAGAAAGCTTAGAAGTAAGTTAACAGAAATTCAGGTTGTGTATTGTGGTCAGGTCAATGTCAATGTCAATGTTATCTACGGGCTAGCATTGCTTCCTTTGGAGAAACTTGCTGAAAATATCACTTCCCTATTTGTTTGTTACAGTTGCACTTTCTGGATGGGGTGTACATATATATATATATATATATATATTAGCACATGTGAGGATATATATTTAGTAGCCCTACGGTTGTGTTAAGAATAGTCTCGGATCAGAAACTTTACAAATAATTATAACTTATATTGAATAGTTCCACTTGTGTAATTGCACTGAGTCTTTTGTAATAAATTTCAACACCTTGCTAGAATGTGCAGGTGGTCAAGTTGAGACAATATCGGTATGATTAGTAGTGGGTCATTAACTCGACTGTAAAATCTTGATCTTTAAATATTTATGTAATCCTATAATTCTTTGGTTATTTGTTGCTGCGTAAGACTTGCAGCTCAAATGCTTGACAATTTTTACCCTTGAACACTATATCTCGTATTCGATTCCCTCCTCTCCCAGCATTGCTAACATTGAGTCTTAAATGCCTATACCATTCAACATAAATTGATTTTATGGCCTTTTCAGACACCAATTTAGTGTATGATATGTGGAATGTGTCATGGTAGGTGAATATTGTGGTGTATTGTATTGAATGTATTTGATGTGGATCAACATTGTGAAATGAATACAATGAGCTGGAGATTACTGATAAGATCACTGTCCAATTTTGAGCATTACTCATGAGTTGCTTGGAAACAAAGAACCTATAAACTTTTAAACGTTTTTTTTTTTACTTGAATTTCAATTCAAGCAAAAGACCTTTCTATTAATTCATAGGTAGAAATGGGATGACAACGACCGTTTAACTTATAAGATGGATTTTGCTTGTCTTAATTAGAACGGATTTACCTCAGCCTGCATGGAAGAATTATAATATAATTAACTTCTAAACTAACATTAGGTGTTTAATTACTCTAATATAATAAACTTCTAAACTAACATCAGGTGTTTAATTACTCTAGCATAAAATAACATTAGGTGTTTAATTACTCTAATATAATAAACTTGTAAACTAACATTAGGTGTTTTATAAAAACTGACATTTATGAATTGGGTGGCCAAATTTTGGATTTATCATTTTTAGCAAAAATTTAGCATCTCAATTAATAAGTATCGGTTTTTATTAAAAATTTCAAATATAGCAAAAAGACCATGTAAAATAGACCAAATGCCCTCACTATTGAAAACTGAATAAATGTAAACTAACAAGAGATGGTCTTCTTTTCGATTTTATAGTTTGAGTGTCTGATAATATCCAGATTCCAATATGAAAAAGTAGAATGAATGAAAAAAGATTGAGCAAAAACAACTGTCAAATTCATTTCTTACTTGATAAAGCTACAACATATGTCATACTGATAATTTTATGGAACAAAATTTCTGCATATTTTTGTGTAACAATTAACTGGTATTTTAGTATTAGGGTTTTGATGGCAATGACCAAGAATGATGAAGTTTGATTTCACTGATTGTTTATTTTCTCCCAAGAAAAGGAGCTTATAAATTCAATCTTAGCATGGAGCATATGCACTTTTTAATCGATTCCATAAAAAAGTAATTCATATGAAAAAAGTTTCGATTTTTTCAATGCCGCAGCTGACCATGTATTCACGGCTTGTTCTATATGCCTGCAACTGGTCCCTGACCTTTTCCATCCCCATTCCTCATTGAACAACCGTGCAAAAACTTTGAGAAAGGGTTTTGGGTTCTAAATAGTAATTCGAATTTAATTTAGAGGGCATATAAGTCTATTCCGTTGAGTTTTCTGCTATAATTGAATTTTTTTTTATAAAAGCTGACATTTATGAATTGGGTGGCCAAATCTTGGTTATAAACGATAAAAACCCCATAAAATATGCATATTCACATAAGGAAAGGTAGGTTTAACTTGGAGTATTGGTGAAGCATGAATTGCGCAGAGCTTTTTCATTTTGTTCTTACTACAACCAAACCAAGGACCAAAATATCGACGATGTTATAAACATTGTATTTAAATGTGATTGTGTAAATTATAGATTAGATTTGATACTAGTTATTCTTCCTTATTAGGACTTGTATTTCTTGGAGGAGAAGGATTCTTCCCTCCCTTAATACTATAAATAAATGCACTGTGTAAGGGGGAATAACACATCCTCTACATAATCCTACAAACACATCTCTCTCCTTACTCTCTCTCTGCAGTGCGCCCCTTCTCTCTCCATGTTAGATTAAAATAAGCCACAACACGTTATTAGCACGCTCCAACCGTTGTGCTTAGGAATCTAACATGGAAATTATTCGTCTTCAATCAGGGGAGTATTACGTTTCAATTATTCTTAATTGATTAAATTCTGATTTTATTGAATCCATATACTTTTATTGATTCAATTTTTTGTTTTGTTTTGTTTTGTTTTGTTTGTTTGTTTGTTTTTTTTTTTTTTTTTTTTTTTTGGTGTGTTGAACGTGATACAAGCTTTGGAGATGGAAAGCTGAAATTAAAGAAATAATTTTATGCACCAAACCAGTTCATTAATATCATCACGCAATCAGCTTCTTCCAAAACAGCGATTTGTATCTCGATATTTTTGTAGCCCTTATAGCATGAACATTTACCATAATGCATGACCCAACTTTACATTTTTTGAATTTTAGATTCTACATAAATTGTGTATGCATTATATCCATAATTGTTGAATTATGTGAATTGATATTGCCATGAATTGCATCATATATCTGCTCATGCATTAAATTATATGTTGAATATGCATTAAACTATGATCTGGAAATTACAAAATACTATTTTTTAGGATTTTTTGAAAACCCAACCCGCGAGCAAGCCGAGACTACGAAGCCCCCTGGGCTCCAAACCCAGAACCAGAAACAATGGCACGTCATTCTCGGTGACCCGCAATCACCGCCGACATGGCCTTGGCTGAGATTCTTCGAAATCTCACCGAAATTTGTAGCCCCGTTTTTGAATTCATGGATTCTTGGTTCGTAAGACATCAAGACTCGTTTCTCTGTCATAATCAAGGTTCTTTGTTAAAACCCGATTAGTACTGACGTTTTTTAAACCCAAAACGTGGCTGTCAGTAGCGACGATGCTGGCCTCACCTCCGGCGACATCACCTAATGACGCTGGGATGTTCTTTGGTCTTTACCCGAGCCCATCTGGGCTTGGCTAAACCTCGGTCCAAACACCAGCCTTTTGGGATGACGTTTCTCTCAGCCCACTAGAGAGATTTTTTTTTTCTCTGGGCTCACATATTGTAGCCCATAAACTAGTTGCTCAGGTTGCGAATGACACCAGCCCAAGTGGGTTTTGATGTCCTCTTGAACCACGTAGTAGCAGATCCCAACCCTCGTGGCTAAGGCGCTATTCCTGCACCGCGTTACACCAGAGTCCAACTCTTATACTGGTGCACCTGTATCCATGAAGTACTAAAGCATGCCTCTGTTTGGGCCTCTTTCTGCAGCCCAATATATGTTTTTTTTTTTTAAAAAACCAATGTGCTTGTAGCCCATGGTTTGCTCAGCTCGAGATGTCTTTAGCCCAATTTTGGGCCTGGACCTCATTCATTTTCATGGTTTTTAAAAGCCCATCAGGGCTTTGGCCCACCAATTATATTGCCTATTTTTTTTAGGCCTTATGGGTTTTAATTTTTTTTGCCCAAACTTTAATTTTGGCTCGAAATCCAAATAATTATTTCAATTATAATCATAGGCATGGAAGACCTACTTGTATATATTTGTTGCATATTTTTGTATATATATGCGTTTGTTTGTAGGTACTATGAACCTGAAGTTCACAAACTTTTATCGAAAAAAAAAAATTAATTGAATGGATTTAAGTTTTTGAACTTTTATGCATGTGACTGATTCAGTTAATTTTATTCTAGGTATGACTAGTGAGAAAGTTAGTTGTTTAGCAAATAGTGCAACCACGGACACTGTTTTGCGTGAACGCATCTATTTTACTAACTTCGTACCTAATAATGCACCTCTGACAACCTTCTTAGGTCCATCCAACTTGATTGAAGATACAAAAAGGCTCGTATAATGTTGTCCAATGGCATTATTTTGACCATTCAAGAGGCACTTTATTCACCATGTTTTGGAAGAACATTGTTGAGTGTTAATGATATTCAAGACAATAATTAGACAATAACTACCACGTTGAAACCTATGTAGAAAATGGAGTTGAATTTCTGTGCATCACTTCCCATGAATATGGCCAGAAGCGTATTCTAGAGAAGATGAAGCATATCCTGAGTGGTTTGTATACTACAACCATACGCTCTATAGAGAGTCACTATGTGGCTGGCCCTACTACAGGGACTGCACTCGAAATTACACTTTGGCATGATCGTTTAGGACACTTTGGACGAACAACGATACGCCCTATCCTCAAATCTTCACACGGGCATCCACTAACTCGAAGTTTAGGTTCTATTCAAGGAATCACATGTCAAACTTTCTCTATGGGAAAGCTTATCATTAAGCCTTCTTATGACAAGATTCGCTCGAATCATCATATTTTTCTACAAAGGATTCAGGGGGGCATTTGTGGACCGATTCACCCTCTCTGCAGACTATTTAGATATTTTACGGTATTGGTTGGCACTTACATACGTTGGTCATAGGTGTGCTTGTTTTTCACAAGGAGCGTTGCATTCTCCAAACTGTTGGCTCATGTTATCAAGCCCAAGGCTCACCACCCTGATTATTTGATCAAATCTATTTGATTAGATAATGCTGGAAAATTCACATCTAAAACTTTTGATGACTATTGCATGTCGATTGGGGTTAAAGTTGAACATCTAGTATTCCATGTTCACACCTAGAACGGCCTGGTAGAGGCATTCATTGAGCACTTGCAAATGATTGCTCAATCGTTGGTCAACGTACCAAGCTCCCGATCGCAGCTTGGGGTCATGCAATATTCACACAACTATGTTGGTCCACTTGAGGCCTTTTGCGACCCAACCATATAGTGCCCTTTAGTTGACTATCGCATACAAACCCAACATATCGCATCTACGCATTTTTGGTTGTGCGGTCTATGTGTTGATTTTTCCGGCCTTATGTACAAAAATAGGGCCTCAGTAGAGCATAGGAATGTATGTCGGATATGATTCTCCTTCAATTATTCATTACTTAGAACCTTTGACAGGTGATCTTTTTACCACTCATTTTGCGATTGTCACTTCTATGAGACATTTTTCCCGTTGTTAGGGCATAAAAACATCACCGTTCCTAAAAAATGACAAGAATTATTGTGGATGACTCCCACTTTGTCTTATTTAGATCCCCACATTGCTCAGTCTGAAGCTGAAGTGCATCGTATATTAGATCTTCAGATTGTAGCTCAAAGCATGCCAGATGCTTTCACAAATCTAGCGCGAGTGACAAGAACATATATTCTAGCTATGAATGTGTTTGCAAAGATAGATGTACCAAATGTATGACGAACTTTCCTCCTCGAGGCCTTGGATGCCACTTTGGCCGATTCACGTACATTAGTAGCTAGTCAATCCTCTGCCCCTACGCAAAAGCATGGCAGACCTCTTGCTTCAAAGTATTTATGCCTCCGGAAGAGGAAACCTACATCACAGGCTGTTGAGCTTATCGTGAATCCAACTATCGCCTACTCATTCTATCCAACTCATGAAGCAATTCTAAATTACAGAAACGTCCTTGAAAAGACGAATCGACCTTCCGGGAATCGCGAGATTTTGGTCCATTATACTAGCTTGGATGATGGTTAGTGTAGAAATAAGATGATCATCGACGATGTATTAGCATATGCAGTAGTTACTGAGATTATGTTGAGCGATGACATTGAACCATGTTTTGTTGATGAATGTTAACGTAGAACTGATGGGTCAAACTGGAAACAAGCAATCTAAGTTAAACTTGATTCACATATGAAATGTAAGGTGTTTAGACTTGTAGCTCCTACTTCTCTACATGTGAAGCCCGTTGGCTACAAGTGGGTTTTCGTTTAGAAGCGTAATGAGAAGAATGAAATTGTGCGTTACAAAGCTCGGCTTGTTGCGTAAGGCTTCTCACAATGCCTAGGGATTGACTATGACAAAACTTATTCACCTTTATGGATGTGATTACTCTTTCGCTACCTTATCAGTTTGGTAGTTTTCGAAAAACTAAGTACGCAGCTGATGGACGTAGTAACTGCATATCTCTATGGGGATCTTGATACGGAAATTTATATGAAAGTTCCCGATGGACTTCCATTAATTGAATTAAATATTTCCAAACCCTAAAACACGCTCTCAATTCGGCTGAGGCGTTCACTCTATAGTTTGAAGCAATCAGGCAGAATGTGGTATAACCGTTTGAGTGAGTATTTTACTGGTTAGGGATATGTGAACAATAAACTATGCCTTTGTGTGTTCATTAAGAAGTCACATTCCGATTTTGCGATAGTTGTAGTTTATGTCGACGACATGAACCTCATCGGAACTATTAAAGAGCTCAAGAGAATTGTCGCGCACTTGAAGTCAGAATTTGAGATGAAAGATTTAGGAAAGACTTGATACTATCTTGATCTCGAGATAGAGCACCGTTCAGATGGAATCTTAGTACATCAATCGAATTACACCCAGAAGGTGTTGCGCCACTTTAACGAGGATAAAGTGAAGCCTTTGAGTACTCCTATGGTCGTTCGATCGCTAGATGCAAAACGAGATCCCTTCCATCCGAAGGAGGATGATGAAGAGATTTTGGAACCTGAAGTTTCTTATCTAAGTGCGATAAATGCACTAGACCCGACATCTCCTTCGCTGTTAATCTTTTGTCAAGATATAGTAATGAACCTACACACAGACACTGGACTGGTGTTAAAGACATCTTCCATTACCTTAAGGGTACTACAAATCTGGGCTTGTTTTATGCATACGAATCCTCGAGTGATGCTACACCCCCTTATCTTAAGTCAATTCTCGCCTTGTTGGTTATGCCAATGCATAATACTTATTTGATCTGCACAAGGCGTACTCTCAAATGGGTTACATCTTTACCATTGGAGGCATTGCAATCTCTTGGAGGTTAACTAAACAAACCTTAGTTGCCACTTCGTCTAACCATGCTGAAATTCTTGCCTTACACGAAGCAACTCGGGAATGCTTCTAGCTGAGAGCAGTTGGGGGCCATATTCGAAGCTTCTACGATCTTTACCCCGTCATTGATGTCCTGGCGATGATCTATGAAGATATCAAATAGCTTAAAGAGGGTTACATTAAAAGAGACAACACCAAGCACATTGTGTCGAAGTTCATCTTCTCACATCAACAGTAAGAGTATCAGAAGATTGAAGTCATGCAAATCCATTCACAAGACTGTCTGGCCGACCTCTTCACCAAATCACTACCGAAGGCGACATTTCAGAAGCTTGTTCAAGGAATAGGTATGCGTAAACTTTCTGGGTTGTAACATTGTTAGTTCTCTTTGGAATTATGTCAAACTCAAGGGGAGTATCCTGCAATATACTTGCTTGATCTTAATGTACTCTTTTTCCCCACGATTAAGAGCATTTTTTTTCCTTTTGGATTTTGTGCTACCTAATGAGGTTTTGACAAGGTACCCACCTTGGGTTGATCATATCCCTGATGATGTCTCGTAGACATTTCATTTGACTTTGCATTACTTACGCATTTTTCTTAGACTATGGGTTTTTGCCCCAACTTGGGTTTTACCACAGCCATTGGGTTTTTTGTGAGACTTAGTTTCATATGCAAGTTCCTACTTTACTTTGAGACTAGCATGTTCTCAGAATCAATGCCGATGAGTTGACTTCCTCAACTTTACATGATGCCAAATCTACTTGAGTATTTACACACTCAAGGGGGAGTGTTATAAACATTGTATTTAAGTGTGATTGTGTAAATCCTAGATTAGATTTGATGCTAGTTATTCTTTCCTATTAGGACTTGTATTCCTTGCAGGAGAATGATTCTTCCCTCCTTTATTACTATAAATAAAGGCACTGCGTAGAGGGAATAACACATCCTCTACACAACCCTACAAACACATCTCTCTCCCTACTCTTTCTTCGCCGTGCGCCCCTTCTCTCTCCATATTTGATTAACATAAGCCACAACAGAGGAAATAATGAGGACGTTATTGTTTTTTATGTGTGAATATTGATAAATTTTTAGGTTCAACATAGACCACGTCTACATTATTGATATTGTGCTCAACTTAACCACTTTAATGCTAAGTATGACGTTTTATTTCAAAAGACCTTGGTGATGGCTTGTGTGAACTTCCCATATATAAGCTGCAAACTGCATATTATCTTATATTTTAGATATAAAACTTTACTCTCCAACAGATATTTCAACATTATGTAAAGTAGTTTTAGTCAATGTATCAAAGAGGCACAAAAAAAATAAAAATAATAAAGGAAAGAAAGAAAAGCAAATTAGACTATAGGATGGAGTACCAGGATATGAGCATCATAAAGCAGGATATCAGTAAAGGCCCTAAAAGACCATAGATTGAATTAATATAGGCGCCATGCTTGGTAACTCGGGGGAAACCAAATTTAGGGTCTCTTATCATTTTAGGGTTGGTGCGGAGCTAATTAGGAGGTTAGGGTTCAATTGAGGCTAAGAGTGTGACACGTTGCATAAAAACTTGAGGGAATTAAAGATTTTTTTTAATGTTCAGCCATCATATGTCGAACATTGGGTTTGACGGTCTGGCAAGCGACATGGTGGATGTGGTAAAAAATTTCGATGTCTTCGAATTTAACGAAATTGTACCTACAAAACAAAGAGACACCTTCAGTTAACATCCAAAGTTACATGCCCAAAAGGGGGTTTGGCCATTGAACCTCTGATGCCTAAGTTAATTTATCTGTAAATATAGAGAGATTTATGGTTGAATTACGTATAATCAACTTACGAGCAAATAAATTGGTGATAGGGTATTTATTGGAGTTAGGGCCAACCATATGTGTTGGAGATTCCGTGACATGTGTTAGCGTCCTATTGGCCAAAGTGTGTATCCATTGAATGCAATAGTAAAGAATCTTTAATATGTTGAGATATCTTAAAAATGCTTGAGAGTAATCCCAAGAGATATTACTAAATAAATAATAACACCTAAGAATTATCTTTGGAGAAACCTTGATTGAATTTGATTGATTATGTTTCCTTGAATAAAGGAATATGTCTTCAACTAGGAAAGCTTAAAGATAAGAGTTAATCATTAATTTTTATAATATCTAAGAATTATTTTTGGAGAAACCTTGATTGAATTTGATTGATTGTGTTTCCTTGAATAAAAGAATATGTCTTCAACTAGGAAAGCTTAAAGATAAGAGTTAATTATTCATTTTACCTTTAATTCACTTACCTTATCTCCTTGACATGGGTATAAGAGATTGAAGAAATTGTAGTTAGCAACTCAGGCCTTCTTTGTTGATTGAACTACGCATGGAACGAAAGTGAGCCTCGTCATTTCAAAAGTCCACGTGTCAGCTTCAGGATTTTCTGAATAATTTTTAACTCGACAAATGGCCCCCCACTTGTTGTGCTGTGAGTAAGAGGTGCAAGATGTGTAGAAATCCCAAGTTGAGTACGCTTGCCAAAAATAGGTTACTTGACTGCGTTGAGTGAGACCGCAAGGGGAATTGGTAAACATCGTGGAGTTGTGGGTGTTCAACAGTCACAACAAACTTGTTTTCAATCTTCTTCTCTCTATTCATGTTTTAATTCGTACAAACTTTAGAAATCCAACAAAACATACTTGTTTTCAACCAGTGTGAAATAAACCAAAATTTTCTTTATGGAGTGATTGATGATATAAATTAAAGAGAACCCAACTGGAGTTCGGTTTTGTAGGGACTGACTGACTCATCAAAACACTCATGTTGCTGGGTTTCACAACAGCAGGCACATACGTGAAAAAAATTGGATTAGTTTCAGCAGATCTCTCATTGAATTGTTTTTTTATAAAAAAATTAATGCTCCAAGTCTATCCACGAGATGCAAATGGACATATTGATAGTGCACAGCTTTTCCTCACAGTACTTTGACACTTCGTTCCAAATAAAACACATCGTTAGGAATTCATAGTGAATTTCTCTAATAAATTGAACAAAATTTACTAATAAGTTGCACACTTTATGAATTGTAAGTCGAATTTGTTCACCATATGACAACTTTGAGATTCGTGGTTGACATAAAAAAGTACTGGTTGATGAAGGGAGTGACTTTGATTTAGGTTGAGGTTGTAAAAGATACATACCTTACTAGTTCGAACAACATGTCCGCAAATTGTAGATGATCAGGAAGTGTTTTTGTTAAGTGTAATTAGGTTTATCGTTTGAGGGTATACGGGTATGTTCAACTAAGGTTTTTGTTATATTTGAATTTTTTTTCATAGAAACAAACATTTATGAAATTAAATGTTAAAATTTAGCCCCAAAAGCCTGGGACTCCCCTCTTTCTCAGCCCCAGTTCCTCTAATCCCACGCTACCTCCGCCCAGGTCCACCTCACCTCCTTCCTCGGAACCCCCGTCACACTCCAGCTCCTCCAAATGCTCCCTTCCTTGAAGCTTGTAATTACTCTTAGCGCAGGCCTTGAGCATGTCGACTTGGCTGCGTGTCAAGCACATGGCGTGCGCATTGTGAATTCCTCTCCAGTATTTTCTGCTGATGTCGCTGACATGGCTGTGGGGTTATTTCTGGACGTCATGAGGAAGATTTCGTCCGTGAATTGGTTTGTTCGAGATGGGTATTCGGTTAGCAGAGGAGATTTTACTCGGTTCTAAGGTAAATATCTTTTTTTAATTAAAACAATAATGACATATCCACTCCAGCATTGCTATCATAAAAAAAATAATTGTGAAAATATATTAAAGAAAGCTATCATAAAAAAAATTATTATTGTGAAAAAATATATATATATATATATTTTTCAAAGATACGATAGTAGATTTCATTTCATCATTAATACTAGGTGGAGAACCGATCCATTCACAGCTTTGCATCAAAGATAGGCTGACTTTTGCAAGGCAGTGAGCAACATCGTTTGTGTTTCGGCGAATGTGGGTGATATTTGCTTCAGTGATTGTATTGAGTAGAGCTTTGCAAATTGAGGATATGATCCTTTAGCGCCTCTACAATCTGAAGCGAGTCGGTTTCAATAATAAGGAATTGATAACCCCTGTCAATCGCCTATAGCAAACCTGCCCTCATTTCCATAGCTTCCGAGAGCAACGAGGAGGCTATATCTTCAAAACTTCCAATACTAGCAGCCACAAAGAGACCATCACCGTCCCTGATAATGGCACCAAAACCAGCAACTGGGCTCTCTGCATTCCAGGACCCATCAACGTTCAACTTAAGTCGCCTTTAGGGTGGGACAATCCATCTAGGGGTGCTTCTCAATCTGTTGTCTTGTTCCGCACCTGCATTTGTGATTCTGGTAAACTCCAACCACCATTGAATAGCACTAGCAGTGCATATCTCAGGAGACACTAGCTTATCGTCCTAGAGTTTCTTGTTCTGTGCCCCTTATAGTGCCCAATAAACCATAAGAAAAACATTAAAGCTTACCTTAGGTATCAGATCCACAATCTCATTGATCCATATCATGAAGGATGGAAGGTGAGTGTTCCTCAAGAGTGGACCCACCTGCAAGCTTATCTACGCCCATTTCGCATAATCGCATTCTTTCATTAGGTGGATGGTAGATTCCCTATACACACCACACAATACACATTCCACATCTGTGGTAATATATCTTGCCGCCAAGTTAGCCCTAGTAGGAACCAACTCATTAGCAAGTTGCCATACGCAGATTTTAACTTTCGGTGGCACGTTTGCACTCCACACTTTTGCTCAGATCTTAGAACCATCAGAGTTAGGGGATGATGCCCCCCAGTTTGTGGGCTGTAGCCAATTTCTCGCCACATGGTAAGCCGACCTGACCATAAACCTTCCATGTCTTTCATGGTGCCACATCAAGTGATCCGACGGATTTCGAACACTTAGTGGAATTGTCCAAATCAAATTTACCTTCTCAGTAGAGAAGAGCTTTTCTAGCATATTAATCTTCCAACCTTTTGGAATTGGATCGATCAACTCATTTACCGTTGCCACCATGCATCCTACTAGTTTGGGCGAATATGGGCGAATATGGGCGAAATCGAGATGGGATGGGAATCCAAGGGTCATCCCAGATATAGATGGATTGCCCAGTGCCTACCTGCCATCTTAGACCCAAGCTTAAAACTTTCCTTGCTATGCAAATGCTTTTCCAGACATATGATGCTCCCAGATTTTAATAGGGTTTCCATAAAAGAGCTATTCTAAAAATACTTAGCCTTTAGAACTGTAGAAACCAGAGAGTGAGGGTCTGCCATTAATCGCCACCCCTGCTTTGCTAGCATACTAAAATTGAATGCATATAAGAGTCAAAACCCAAGTCCACCCTCATTCTTTGGATTACAAAGACGTTCCCAAGAGCACCAGTGCAATTTCTTTTCTCCTTCGTCACCATTCCACTAGTAGGATGCAATTAACTTGTTTAAGTCATCACAGAAGGTTTTGGGAAGAAGAAAGCAACTCATCGAGTAGTTAAGGATTGCTTGAGCCACTGCCTTCACCAACACCTCTTTCTCGGCCGCACTTAGCATCTGACCCTTCTAACTCTTTAATGTCTTCCATAAACGATTCTTTAGATACCCAAAGCACAAGCTTCTGTTCCTCCCCACAAATGTTGGCATACCAAGGTATTTCTCATGTTGCTCCACACGACTCACACCAAGGATCCTAGCAAGCTTTCGTTGTACTGATCACTTTACATTTCTGCTAAAACAATACTCACTTTTCTCGAGGTTTACTTTCTGCCTTGAAGCATGTTCATAAATCTTTAAGACCTCCCGTAATTGCCTGTAGTCCAATTTCGTCGCTCGACAAAATAGTAAACTATCATATGCAAATAGCAAATGACTAATTGCCGGTGCCTCCGTACATATGGAGACACCTTGTATCATTCTCTGTTGTGCCCTCTCAGCTATTAGCGCTGGCAATCCCTTTGCACAGAGAATAAACAAGTACAGTAGAATCCACTATCACTTTGTTCCCATTTTCTTCTCCAATGGTTTTCACGGGCCCCGGTCGTCGTAGCTCCCCTTCTTTGTGGAAAAAGCATGGAATTTGCCCTGGATGCAGATTCCACCCTAAGTTCACCATTAAATCGAGTTTCACCGAATGGTAATAATGGCGCCGGACGAGTACACTCACTCAAGTGGCCTAACCTTCCACATCGGTAGCAGAAAATTCTCAATCCTTCATATTTGAATCAAATCTTATAGGAGCCCCGAGTTGGGCATGGCACCAAACAATATGTAATTAATGCTCGAAATGAGTCGAAATCCACCCTTAATCTCAAGAAACCACGAAATCCCACCTCCGCTAGATCTTCCACTTCAAGGACTACCCCAATTTTTGCCCCCAGACTTCTGGCATTCTTCACTATACAATAATTTTTGGGTATCCTATGAGCCTGTATCCAGTAAACAGCTTGATCAGCAGCAATGTCATCAAGAGAGTGAACAGATGGCCAAAACTTCACGGAGAAAGTATAATCCCTGATGAACCAGGGGTTGCCCTCCAAAATTTTTCTAGCGATTTGTTCCTCCCCCACTGTGATGGCATAAACGTTTGCTTTCGCCCTTTGAACCCTAACCACCCCCATTTTGTTCCATGCTGCCCTGAGAACCTCCTTGACTACCGTTTTTGGGGTGGGGGGGGGGGGGGGGGGGGGGGGGGGGGGGGTTGGGCTCATTATCTGCAATTAGCCTTCCAACCAAATGGATGCTATTGTCAGATCTCTCCTCCAAGTCCAAGCTATCTTCAAACGTAATATTGAGGCCATCCATCATTTCTTCCCCAATGTCCATTGAAGAAGAGAAGGAAACCATGCAAATACTCACAGTAATATACTAGAGCAAGTAAATAAACTCACATCAAGGATGCCAGAGTTAGTAAGAACCCACGGCTTGGGATGCTAGAGTTAATGACAAGTAGAAAGCCTGAAAGCCAAACAATGCTTGGAAATTTTAAGCTTGACATTAAATCAAACAAGTGGTGTGCAACTCCTTCCTCTCTAGGATGCTGGTGTCAAATCCTATAGGTCGAATTTTGATGGGTTGGTTAGTTTAGATCGTTTTGCAACTTCTTTTGTTCTTAGAAATGAGGAGGGGTAACCTGTTGGTGTTAAGGCGTTGAACCTTGATGTCACCACCATTTCGATTGCAGAGATTGTTGCTTTAAAGGAAGGGCCTTTGTTCGTAGGCACAAGGGTATTGTGAAAATATATTCAAGAAAAAGTAAAGATACAATAAGTTAGAGGGGACATGAAGACAAATCCAAACAAGAAGAAAATTATTAGAAACAAAAAATCCATTAAGAGAACTTATAAGAGAAACGAAAATTTGGAAGGCTCGAAAGATTATGAACATTAGCTGCAACTGCACACGGCAGACAAGAATCCCACCAATGAACCCCAACATGATTAATATCATAGTTTGCCAAACAATCTACCACCTAATTTCCTTCGCGATAAATGCGAGAAAACCGAACTTGCATGGAAGACAGGTACTTGTAGTTGTATTGTACGTATGAAGTTTATATTAATCGATCAAAAATTCATTGGTGCTCCCTGCTCTGGAAGATAGGATATTCTTGAGTTTTTTTAGTCGATATAGTCATACCCTTTATTTGTTTGTTGTGATGTGATGTAAAAATTAAAGATTGTCAAATACAGATTTTGATTGATTAGTTATTATTTGATTTTAATTCTCTATGTTACATGAGTGTATGTGATGCTCCGGTTTTATCAACGTCTAGAGCCGCTAGACTGAAATATTTGGATTAGAGCATGAAAATTCCGCTCTTGATTCAAGCAGTGAATCTTATAAACCGGTGCGTTCTAGAATTTTTTTTATGGAGAGCCGATACTCATTTAACAAATGAACACAGTTCGGAGGATAAGGAATTTCCCCATAAATGGGAGCAGTTCCTTTGAACTTTATAGTTATGTTAAGCATTGAAATTTGTAAATAGAACTATGAATCTTCCTTCTTTTCTTTTTCTTGTGTTTAGTGATCTAAAGTGGTTTTCTTGATAGGAAATTTCAGATTGGAGGGAAGCGAGTTGGTATCGTTGGATTGGGACACATTGGTTTAGAAGTTGCTAAAAGACTTGAAGCATTTGATTGCATTACCTTGTACAACTCAAGGAAGGAAAAACCATCTGTTTCGTACCCTTTCTATTCCGATGTTTGTGAACTTGCAGCTAATAGCGACGTGCTTGTCGTTCGCTGCACGTTGACTGCTCAAACCCACCACATGATTAACAAGAAAGTCTCGTTGGCATTGGGATGAGAGGGGGTGACTGTTAATGTAGGGCGTGGAGCTATTGTCGATGAGAGGGAAATGGTGCAGTGTTTGGTGCAAGGAGAGATCAAGGGTGCTGGCTTGGATGTGTTTGAGAATGAGTCTGAAGTTCCGAAGGAGCTCTTTGGACTCGATAATGTTGTCCTGTCACCGCATCAAGCTGCTACGACAGAAGACTATTTCAAGGATCTGAGTGATCTAGCAGTAGCGAATTTGGAGGCATTCTTCTCAAATAAACCATTGCTTTCTGAAGTGGTGAATGATTGAATAGATTTCTATTTGCAGGTTAGTTCCTTCATAATTTTGTGTACCATCTTGCTTGCAATTGTTATGGTTTTTCTCCGATGGCAATTATTCATATAGAAACCACTCGATGCAGGGTACAAACAATTGATTCGACAGATGAAGTGACGAGAGAAGAGAAGGATGAAGAACTGCCATATCGCTGTTGGTATTTGTTTGGAAAGTTGAATGATTTACAATGAATAAAGCGACCGAAGATGTTTGGTTCTGTAAATTTTCTTTTGTCTTTCTTCCATGTTATGTAAATTCACACCTCACTGGTTGCAAAGCGAAACAAAGAACACGAACCAGAAATCGAAGGTTGATCACCATTTCTGCGTTACCTTAAGGGGATTCGAATGATACTACTCATTTCCTTAGTCAACAAGGCAAATGGTTAATAAAATCTGTTTGTTCTCTAGACTTGAGAAAACCTATACAGAGCTCACTCGTCCACTCACCTTTTGATTTTGTCCAATAATATTTTAACACATGTTTATTGTTTTAAAAAATAATGGACATGTTTTAAAAAAAAAAATATCACGTGACATTTTTTAATTGAGTCGAATTAGAAAGGATTATCCCTCACTAAAATCAAAATACTCGAAAATCAAAAGAATTGTTAAATTTGAATCCTCAACCTTTATCAACAAGAAAATGAAAGTGTAATATGAACAATGATAAAAATATTACTAATGATTCTACAATTGTATTTAAATTTTATCGTATGAGTTAAAATGATCAGAAATCAAGTCTCAATTAACAATACAACTATCAAATATTTACGACATACAAAAAATCTAAACAGAACATTGAATTTAATAAATCTTGATATATAATTTCTAAATTATTTACACACTCAGTCATCACATATCCACGAAAAGCCCCGGAGGGGGTTTTTAGTTTTCGCTCGCGTTCTACTCGCCCTTTCCGCTCACACTCAATCATCACACATCGAAGAAAAGCCCTCCATGTTGCTCACCAAGCTCTCCCGCCAAAAGCCAAACCCACTCGAACTCCTTCTCACGCGCCACCTCTCCAACCCCTCGAAACTCCACGACCGCTACTCCTTCAAACCCCCACCCTGCCTTTCCCCAAACCCCCAAGACCATAACCCTAACCCTGATCATATCCCCAAGAAAAAGCAGAAACCCCAGTACCGCCCGCCGTCGTCCCTCGACCGTACGGGTCAGAAGCCGATACATTCTGATTTGCCCTTCGATTTCAGGTACAGCTACACCGAGAGCAACCCTGCTGTGAGGCCCATCGGGCTGCGGGAGCCCAAGTACTCGCCTTTTGGGCCGGGCCGAATCGACCGCGAGTGGATCGGAGTGTGTGCCCCGGCCATGGACTCGAAGGTGCGGTCGGTGGAGGGAGTGGAGGAGGACCCGAAGTTGGAGGAGAAGAGGAGGAGGAGGAGAGAGAAGGTTCAGGGAGAGCCTCTCAGTCCCGCTGAGAGGAAAATCTTGGTGGAAAAGTGCCAGAGGCCCAAAACCAAGAGGCAAATTAATTTGGGTATGAATTTTTGCTTTGTGTTTCATTAGCTTTGTTGGATTGAGGAATGTGGGGAATTGATAATTGCTTTATTGTAGAGTTTGTACGATGATTGGGCTACTCCGCTTTTCGTTTGATTGAGAAGATTTCGGCTTTTTGGATAGCTTAATATGCTCGATGAATTGGGTATTAGGTTTTGCTGTAATTGACATAGCATTGAGTTGCTTGAGGTTCAGAGTATTGTACATTGTCTATTTCGATTCTGTTTGATTATTCGGGTCTGAGCTTTTTGTATTCTCTACCGTTTTTGTTGGATTGGGGGTCTGCTATTTCTTTTGATTGCTATGGTTTTGAGATTTCTGAGATGGGAGCTGGGGAGAGTATTTGATAATAATGGTATTTTGTATTTCGGTTTTACTGCGATTTGTGAGTAATAAGGGTATGGTCTTATGTTCTTGGTTTCTATTTGGTGCGTCTGCTACTTCCGGTCATTCTCGTTTGATTTATTTTGTCAAACTGGTTGATGCAATCCCTATTCCGTAAAAAATCCCCCTTGTAATGTTTAAAGGTTTTTATATCACTAAGCAATTACTAAACAAGAATATGCAGTGTCTTTTATGTTTATTCATCTCCCCCTCTTATTTATCTCTGTTATCGTCTTATGGTGTACTATGATTTAATTTCTTGTAGGGAGGGATGGTTTAACTCACAATATGCTGAATGATATTCATAACCATTGGAAATTCGATGAGGCAGTGAGGATAAAATGTATAGGTGTTCCGACTGTTGACATGAAAAATGTTTGCAACCAGCTTGAGGTATCTTATGATCTCTAATTACAGCTCTGTATCTTTCCTCTGATGGAACTATCGTTGTTTCATTTTTCTCTTTTCCTCGAGTCTTTTACAATTTGGTATGTGTGCTGTACCGCATAGGTCCTTTTTTGCGTTTACGAATTATCGGCTATATGCTGCTCATTGCACAGTCCTGCTAGGCATATGGTTTTTAGTTCTTTAAAGCATCAAAATTCTTTTCTACATTCCATCATCAACCTTGTTGCAAGGTTTTATAGGTTGTTTGACATTTTAATATAGATGCCCTTGACATTTGACATCATTATCTGGGGGGATGTTTGACAATGAAAAATGAAATTTTGAAGCTCTGTAGGACGAGCTGCCCGGTTTGTAAGAAGGGCCTCTGTGGGATCAAAGGTGGGATTGTGTAATTGAGAAAGTGTTGAAACAATGTAACACAGATGTTTCACATTATGGAACATACATTCTAAAAAGGCACCTTTTTTTAATCAATAAAAAATCAAATGCAATATATAATCTGTCTTTGCATGATGAATTGAGTTATATATGAGAATGGTTACAGGATTCACTATTATTTCTTGGAACTTGGAAGAAATGCTAAATGCAGGTTTCATGTGTATGTTGCAGGACAAAACCTTTGGAAAAATCATCCACAGACATGGTGGTGTACTTGTATTATACAGAGGCAGGAACTATAACCCCAAGAAGAGGCCCGTGATTCCATTAATGTTGTGGAAACCACATGAGCCTGTATATCCCAAGCTGATAAAAACTACAATTGATGGCCTAAGCATTGCGGAAACAAAGGAAATGAGAAAGAGAGGATCAGCTGTCCCTGCTTTAACAAAACTTGGTACATCCTTTTTCTGGTTTATGGACTTGATGACTTGAGAATTAAGATGCATTTCTATTTATTATTTACGATCTTGTTGAAACTGCAGCCAAGAATGGTTATTATGGTAGTTTGGTATCCATGGTCAGAGATGCTTTTCTCTGCTGTGAGCTGATTCGGATAGATTGCCAGGGATTTGAGAAGAGTGATTACAAGAAAATAGGCTGCAAACTTCGGGTAATTTGTCAAACCTGTTTTTTCTTCTCTGCTTAAGCTTACTTCTGTGTACAGGTGAAAGTGCATTCAAATGGCTAGTCATGGGGATTTCCTACTGTGTTTCTTCCTGTATCTGACATGTCTTATGATGGGAACAGTTGCTTGAATATCCTCGAAAGACCATAATAGTTTCTTGCTGTCTCAACTTTCATGGCTTTGTCGATGCAAACTGCGCTCAAAACCTAAATGTGTATTTGCATGCATGAATAGCATGATTGCTTCTGTTTATTAAGTTCTCGTATTTAAACTTTACTGTTGCTACAGGATCTTGTTCCTTGTATCCTGGTAACATTTGAGAAGGAACAGATTGTGGTTTGGAGAGGGAAGGACTATAAGCCTCCAGAGGATGGATACTTCCTTCCAGATCGAGAACTGTTCGATAGTCCAGAAGGTGATTTGGGTTCTGGCGCAGAGGCGTGTGATAAGTCAGAATCAGATGGCAACAGTAGCCTAAATGAATTCTCGTCTTGAGAAGATGAGTAGTCACTTCATTGCTGCAAATACAGGTGCCAATAGGTGTTGTTGGTTGGAGACTCAGATTTGATCGAACTTTCCTTCTCCCGATTGCAAATTTGGAATTCATGCAGAGCCAAATGGAGGCAGTCCAGAATATCCTGGAAATAGTAGTTGGGGTGAACTTGTGGGTTGTGCAGTGAAACTAGATGGCATGATCTAAACTGTTCCCTCTCGTCGCAGCACAAAATGGAAAAAGAAAACGACTGTCAACTGAAGTGTTGAGATAAAGTGACAGACGGAGTAAGAATTGCAGAGATTCTTTGGATGCGATTTTCACCATTTGTAAGCTGCCCTCCATGTAAGACAGTGATTCCATGAATCCGACTGTCATTTGGCGGAGATACCAATCCCAGTTGGGCAAGACTTGGATCAACTCGAGCCTAATTCTGCAATGGTTTGCTATTTTGGTTCTAGCTTTTTTATCAAGGCATTGATCATGTTTTAAATTGTAATTAGACTTGTACGAAAGCGACTCTGCAAGAATCCAACTGCCTCCAAATCTCTATGATGATGATGGGGGTTGCTGTATGCGCATATATCTCGATTTCACTTTGTTCATCTGTTGATTCTATTCTATATACCGCGTGCTTACTTTTTCTGATTTTGCATCAGAGAGATACTAATGGGGGTTATACCACCGGTTGTACACCAAAGATCCCTTATACGGGCGTCTGGACGCAAGAACTTATCCAGGTAGGCCTGGGATGCAGAGTCAAACTAGAGTTATGTTGAGTACATATTTTTATTGGAGGATTTAGTATTCACTGTCTGCAAGCATTCACACAAATCAATTGTCCTTCGGAGGGATTTAATTAATACGCGTTAACTCCGACTCTGAGTATTGATACTGACCTCAGGCTCTTCAAGTCTCTGTCGCCGGCGTATTTCCTACAAACTTGCTGGCGCCATTGTTAATCTTTGTTGCTCCCTCAATTTCTACTTGTCGGAAAAGGTGCACTGGTTCTAACTTGTGTTTTTTGATCTACTACTTTATGGTGACGAATGATTACCATTTCTGAACTCATCCTTTGAAGGTAAGGTGTTTGCTGAATTTGCCTATTTAGAGCATCTCCAATGGGAGTCCCTATTTAGGGACTCCTACCACCACCTTAGAGTACTCATTTAAGGATTTAAAGAGAATCTTTGTGTCCCTAAAGAAAGAAATATTGCCTTCAATGGGAGAGTCCTTGTAGTAGAATCCCTAAATTTGAGGTTTTTACAATTTTATGTAATAATTTGATTAGGTGCATATTTTTTGTTTATGTTAGCATTACGTTATTGTAAAATATTTTTGTGAACATTTTAACAAAAAAAAAATCAAATTTTGACACTAATTTTTTTTTCTTCACAAAAACATAACTAGAATGAGTGAATTGAGTACGAGTGAACTGAGTATAGGAGATGAAGTTGTGGAAAGTTTTGGTTAGATAATTTGGTATTTATAGGAATGATGAGAGAAAAAAATGAAAGAGTAACCCAAATTGAAAATATTAATATTTCAACGAGGGCATTATGAAAAGAAAAAGCAAAAGAATTTGAAAACCAACATGAAAGAGTAACCTAAATTAAAACGGTATTTAATTGGAATCGTTGATCTTTCAACGGTAAAAGAATTTGAAAAGCAAGAATCAATCTGGACCCTTCATTTTAAACGGTTGAAAAGAAAAGGAAAAAAACAAGGCCATATAACTGAGACCCACGCCTGCTTTTCCACTTAAATTGTCCTATTGGGTTCACCATTTCAATCCCTATATGTGGGTACATACACCAAGTATCTGGTGAGTCCCAATACTTTAAGGATTCACTTTCCGATCCATTGGAGATTCATTGTCCCTATATTTGTTTTATACTGATTTTATATGGTGGTTGTCCTGTAGGGACTTCACTGAAAATGTTGTTAGACAATATAGAATAATGCTGAAGAGAGAGAGAAAGAGAGTACAAACAACATACAGGACATACTATTATACCAAACAGCTATAAGATTCTTCAAAACCCCAAGTTTTTAGACTTTGTCCTGATTATTTGAAATGGTCTTCAAGTCTTGAGTCATGAAGGATAAGCTACTACCACTTGAAAAACACACTAGAGCCGAGTCAAAGTGTAATACGCTATAATCCAAAGTTTTCGAGCAAAATCAGAAAAAGATGTAAGAAAAGTTCCATAAAAAACCTGTAGCACTGATTAACCACAAGATAGGGATGATGAAAAAGCTCTAACAATCAAAACCAAAGACCCACATTCCAAGAACATTCCCAAAAAATGTGAGATAGAGACACAACAATAGAATTTACAAAATGAGCAATGAGAAACCATTGAAACTCCCAACAAAAATACAAAATGAGCAAAGAGAAACCATTGAAAATCCCATATGTTGAAGCATTGTATCAGTGAGGAGACGACCATGTAAAACAATGAGAAACCATTTAAACTCCCAACAAAAATACAAAATGAGCAACGAGAAACTATTGAAAATCCCATATGGTGAAGCATTGTATCAGTGAGGAGACGACCATGTAAAACTTTCCAAACAATTAGGCTTTGCCGTGGTTGGATCCAATGAGACCAAATGATTTTCCCCCAGGGCTTGAATATCAAAGTTAAGCAAGTGAAAATAAGCCTCTTTAGCTATAAGAATACCAGAGAGAGATCTAGACCAACATAAAGAGTCAGAAGATTTCTGAAACGGAAGGGAATAACTGTAATGAAAGCAGCAACTTCAGGAAAAGGATTGATAAAATCCGGCGACGATTCCCAATGAGAACCACATATAAAGTCTCTCACTAGGGCTCTGACCGTATGAACAAGAGTATCACGGATGTCAAGATAGGAAATCAAAAGACTGCCCAACCAATTATCAAACCAAAATGAAACTTGAGAATCATCACTTACAATCCAAGTCGAATGTTTTTAAAACTCAGCCACATCGATGATTTTTTATAAACGGAAAGAGGAACCCAACCTCTATGCAAGAAACGAGCATGCATGAAGATGGCTAGAGTGGGAATCCACAGTATCCGAACAACACTTTAAAAGTAATAAGAGATTTAGAGCCGCCAAATCCTTTTACTCTAAGCTACCAAGATGCCTTGGTCGACTAAACAAACTTGCCAAGAAATTAGAAGAGTACCATGAGAGTCCGGATCACCTGATTAGAAAAAATTCCTTATCCAACATTGGACTTGATTTAAAAGAGGACGAGGCCAAACGTACACTTGAAAACTATAAATTAAAATGCTTTGGATGATAGACGTGATAAGTTGTAGGCAACCTGCTTGAGAAAGCATAAAACCTTTCCAGAGAGTTTACATTTTACTTTATCCGCAATGTCCTGAAAGTAACTCCGCATAGATCGACCTTAGAAGATGGGAACACCCAAGTATTTGAATGGAAAAGAACCCACTCCAATACCAAAAAGGTTCCTGATAGATCCATGCTTGGTTGCGCATATTTAACCAAGAAAACCAAAGATTTTGACTTGTTGACTACTTGAGCTGAGTTAAGCCCATATTCCATAATGAATCTTACAAGGTGTCCAAGATTAGCACGGATGCCTCACAAAAATATCATAATATCATCAGCAAATAAGACATGAGAAGGGGCACATAAACCCTATTGGGGATGCATTAGAACCACCAGAGGAGATTAACATCGATAAGTCACGGCTCAAAACCTCCTCCGCCAAGCAAAATAACAGAGGAGACAAAGGATTGCCTGACGAACACCTCTAGAACAGGAAAAAAAAAAAAAACCAGAAACTTGCCCATTAACCAAGAAAGAAAGATAAGCTGATCGTAAAATTTCCTCCACCCAATTTACAAACATATGGGAGAAACCAAAAGATTTCAGAACACGTTACAAAAAAGGCCATTCCAAAGTGTCAAAAGCCTTTCTGAATATCTAATTTGATTGCAACAATACCTCCCACACATCGCTTATCAAGAAAATTCATGCACTCCGAAAGTGAGAATAGTGGCATCAGAGATGGTAAGACCTTTAAGAAAAGCACGTTGTTGAGAGGATACAATCCTGGAGGCAACCAGGCCCAATCTATAGGTAAGAATACGAGTGGTGATTTTGAAGACAAAATTAGCCAGAGCAATAGGACAGAGTTGATAAACTGAGTCTGCACGAGGAACCTTAGGAATAAGAATGACCAGGTTAGAATTATAATGAAGAGGAATTTTCCCATCAATGAAAAAACTCTGAATAGGCAAAACTACATCTGGACCAACTATGCTCCAGCATGTAACATAGAAATAGGCATTGAAACCATCAGGACCCGAAGAACTAAAAGGATCCAAAATTTTAACTGCTGTAGGAATTACTCTTTCAACTAGCCTAGTATTCACTGTATCGTCGTCCGGGGAGAACAAAGTCTTGTAGTGTATCACAATGTGATCTTGTACGTAGACGGATCATCCAATATTTGGGAACCAACACGAACTGATGCCAAGGATTGATGAAGCTTTTTGAATTCCATCATGGAGTGAAAAAATTTAGATTTAGTATTCTATCCCCTAAAGATAACCCGCGAGCTCGTCATTTATCCTTCAAAAACATTTCTTGTAGCCTAAGAGCCTTATGTACAAGCCCTTGGGCTTGCATGTCACGTGCAAATGTATAATTAGAGGGACCAAGAGAAGAAAATTCCCCCTGTATAACTTCCAAATCATGCAAAAAAACTATCCACGACAGAGTTGACATATCCAAAAGAAGACCAATTCCATGCCCTAAGCTTACCTTTAAGAACCCATAACCCAGCTGCTAGGGATGACGTTGAATTACTTTTTATTTTGAGAAATGACAATGGATTACTTTAAAAATTAAACATTACACTCAAAACTAGAGATTTCTTTTCGGTACAAGATCACATTCCTTCTAATATATGCAAATAAGATGGATGAATGTACTTACTCCCTTCTAATCTCACTAACACATTCCTAAGGCATTCAAGTCTGCAGGTCTCATACAATGCTTATACCACTTGGCTCCGAATACCTTAGAATATGAGTTAACCCCCGTTCATCCCTTAAGCCCAATTTCTTAGTTTTCACTTTATTATATAGGCACTTCCCCCGATACATAATTGTATATTCAAGCCATTCCCCTAACGTCTGACATATACAAGATTTCATTATTTATAACCAACCGGTTGTATACTCAAACCCTTCCCCCGACGCTTGACGCATACAAGGTTCATTATTTTATATTCAAGGCAAACTCCTAATGATTACAAACTTTCCACCTCATCTTTGAGAGAAAATAAATCAAGACAAAACTACTATGTTAGTTCCACCTCAAACTCTCGGCCCTTTGTGAGAAAAATCGAGCCAAACTCATCATAATTCCCTTCTCCAATTCAAACTAAAAATATCTCTAATTACATATAAACATGAAATAATATTAGCTAGTTTTTGAAATAATTTTGTAGTAAAATGAACTTATGTTGAGACTAGTTTACATATCAAAAGTATAGGTTCTTGTACACACACACACACACACACATATATATTCTTTTTTTTTTAAATACAGGGTATTACAATTAACATGGTTAATGGGAGGGTCAAAAACCGTAAGTAATCCAATTCGGAATATCCGTGTACATCCGCTTTTCGATCTGTAAATTCCTATGAACATCATCCAAAGTAAACTATTACAACGCATACATGAAAGTGGTATGTGAACATATGATTTGATATTGAAAATTTGGGTTAGGCGTTGACTAGGACAATGTGTCTACCCTCTTGCATTCAAGTTTGAATTCCCCTCCCTATGGATTATAATAGTTTGGAGTAAAAGAACATCTGACCTGTTATTCGATTTTTTTTTTTTTTTTAACAAACGATATTATCTACACTAAGGGGTGGGGGAGTGTCGCCTCACAATGGGCTAGCAATAATGTGATTCAAATTCACTTTTGGCAAGAATTGAACATCCTCTTGTTAGACCACGTGTGAATGACAATGAGATAACAACTAGGCTTCTTGAACTACGCGTAAACTCATTATGCGAGTTGTGTGGTTGAAGGAATCTGAGATCCTTGAAATAATAGGAGTTGTGGAGTTTAATTATAGTGCAGCCGATCTAACGGGAGTACTTATCAAGTATTTACTAAGAGATAAGAATCACGGTGGGACTTTAAGTTGTTATGAGGATAGAGTTTATCACCATTACTGATAATAGGCCGGTATTAGTGGAACTCTGATAAGATAATTTGGTATATATAAATATTGAAGAAGTCCCTGCTTCCACACAATAAGACTCTCGTAAACTAAACCCTATTAACTAGTAGAGGTCATCACTGTGTGCTGGAAGTAGAAGACTGATTCACTTGTTCATTCAATGGCGACATCGTCAGGTAAGTCAGTTCTGCAGATTGCATATAGGGTTATGACTAAGGTTGTTTGTGGATGTAATCCTATCACTACGTTGACTATGTTGATGTCTTGTGGTTGCATAATAAGTCTAACATGTGGTATCAGAGCCACTCAATGTGGCTAGGGTTCTTCACTCTCATTAAAGATTATGATATAGTTTTGATAAATACAAAACCATGTATGATCTTGGAATAATATCACTTCCGCCATATGTTCTTGAGTTATCAATTTGTGACTTAACTATCAATTAAAATATGATGATAGGCTACCTGGTTTTTCTCAAGTTGTTGTTTGCTATGTTTTGCAGGTAATCTATTTTCATGCAGATGAGGACAACGCTGGAAAAACCAGCAATAACAAAAGACCTTTTGGATTCATAATATGCTTGTCAATACTGAACTGACAAACATAATATGAATTATAAACAAGGATTACGACATCTAATATGCTCAAAAGTGTTCGGATTGTTGTTTTTGGCTTGTTGATCAACTAAATGGATATGTGGTTTATTTGTATTAAGTGAATAATAATCTGCTCAAAAGTGTTTATTTATTCAAGTCAAACAAGTAAATCAATGTATAATGAGTCATTAAATTGACAAGATTGTACTCTTCATCTGCTCGAAAGTGTTGAAGTTGTGCAAATTGCCCTTGTGTTTAATGACTCAGTTATACAAACATTATATAAATGGTTTCTGTCTAAAGATGATACCATGTTTATATGACTTTGGATTGGGAAATATTGTAACAATAGTTTTCCATGTTTGATTAACTAGCTACTAAATAATATTGTTTTCGTGATCTTCTTCAGCATCTCACATGACGTCTCTCAACTTCAATAATATAGTGACTTTGACTAGTTCTAACTTTAAGAAATGGAAGAAGGATGTCGAGATTGTGCTCGGTCTTATGAATCTTGATCTGGCACTAAGGGAAGAAAAGCCTGAAGCCATCACTGCCGAAAGTACTGTAGATGAAAAGATAAAGTTTGAAAAATGGGAGAGGGCGAATCGAATGTCCATGATAATCATGAAGAAAGCAATGGATCAGTCAGTCAAAGGGGGAATCCCTAAGACTGACAATGCAAAGGAATTCTTGGCTACAGTATAGGAGAAGTTCAAGGAGTCAGAAAAGGCAGAAACTGGGACATTCCTTACACAAATAACATCAATGAAGTACGATGGTGTGGGAAGTGTCAAAGAGCACATATTGAAGATGGTCGATCTTGCCCAGAAACCGAAGGATCTTGAGGTACCTATGACTGACCAATTTTTAGTCCACATGGCTTTAAATTCCTTACCTCCTAAATATGGGCAGCTCAAAGTTTCATACAATACTCAAAAGGAAAAATGGGGTATCGATGAACTGATTTCAATGTGTGCTCAAGAAGAGGATCGACTCAAAAAGGATAAGGTTGTGGATGTGAATTTGTGCAGGCTGAAAAACGCAAAAGAGACTCCACTTTCGGTTCAACCATACTTGCTGGTAAGAAGAAGAAGAAAGAAAACTTTTCTTCATTTAAAAGTGCTAATCCCTTTAAAGGATCTCACAAAATTAAGCCTGTTAATGCCGAGATTGAGAAAGAAAAAGGATGTTATTTTTGCAAAGAGACAGGTCACTTAAGAAAGAATTGCACTAGATTCAAAAATTGGCTTGTCACTAAAGGTAAAATCATAAATGTTTTTGTATGTGTTAAGTCAAATTTCGTTTTTATTCCCCCTCATAGTTGGTGGTTTGACACTAGGTGCTCCATTCATATAACCAATTCCTTGTAGGGATTCTCAAAAAACAAGGGAGATAAACAATGAAGTCTACAATGTCTATGTAGGAAATGGGAGCAAAGTTGTTGTTGAATCTATAGGGAGAGTCGAATTAGTCCTTTCATCTGGTTTTGTTTTAGAATTAAGTCCAGTTCTTTATGTACCTTCCATGAGAAGGAATTTGATTTCTGCATCTAAGCTAGTTAAGTCAAGTTTTATTTTTTGTTGGTGACAATCATTGTGTAAAGTTTTACCATTTGAATGATATTAATAAATTGCTTGGGAAAGCCTATATTGAAATCGATATGTGGCAACTAGACTGTTCATATAAAAATGAATGCTTTAGTGTTCAAGCTGTTGGTTCAAAATTATTGTCCACTTCTGAAAAATCCTCAAGGCTTTGGCATAAAAGGTTAGGACATATATCTAAAGAAAGAATCATCACCTTGTCAAAACAAAACATGTTGCGACAACTTGATTTTAGTGATTTCAAAGAATGTGTCGATTGTTTTAAAGAAAAACTCACCAACACTAGAAAATTAGGATCAAATCGTAGTAAATCCCTGCTAGAAATCATACATACTAACATAAGTGGACCTTTTCCAAACAAAACCATTTGTGGAAAATCTTATTGCATATCCTTTATTGATGATTTTTCACGTTATGCATATGTTTATCTCATCTCGGAAAAATTTGAAGCTTTGGAGTGTTTTAAATCTTTTCATTTAGAGGTCGAAAAACAACTTGAAAAACAAATTAAAATTATGAGATCCGATAGAGGTGGTGAGTACGTTGGCAAGTACACTGAGGTTGGACAACACAAGGGGCCTTTTGCAACTTATCTTGAACAAAATGGTATCGTAGCACAATATACCACTCCAGGGACCCCTCAACAGAATGAGGTGGCAAAAAGAAGAAATCGTACTCTCAAGGATATGATAAGGTCTATGTTTGCACACTCACATCTTCCTATTTTTCTCTGGGGAGAGGCATTGAAAACCGCAACATATATCTTGAACCAAGTGCCGAGCAAGTCAGTTGACTTGGTGCCATTTGAAGCATGGACTGGAAGAAAATCGAGTTTCAACCATTTCCATGTTTGGGGATGTAAAGCCGAGGCGAGATTCTACAATCCAATGGAGAAGAAGTTTGATCCAAGAACTACAAGTTGTAGGTTTATCGGATACTCTGAAAAATCAAAAGGGTTTAAGTTTTACTGCCCTAACAGTCATTCCAGAATTATGGAGACACATAATGCTAAGTTTCTCGAGCATTTGGATGGAGATGGTGATAGCCCTTCACATTCAATATTATCAGATTTTGAAGAACTGCCACAAAAGGGTGAGTTGCTTGAGCAGCAAGCAATTGCCGTGTGCATTCCTTTCGAGCCATAAATATTTCCTACACTTGATAGTCTCCCTGAGCAGCAAGTAGATGGAATGATGAATGATCACCAAATTCCCCATGATGAAGAGCAAGGTCCTAATACTGTAGACGTAGAAGATAATAATATTCATGATCACATACACGGCATAGTTGCTGCACCGATTCAGGCACCAGTTAGAAAGTCACAACGAGTTCTCAAGGCTGTTGTGTTACCAGATTTTGTATATCTTAATGAGGCAGAATATAACATAGGGGATGATGATGATCCTACATCCTATCATCAAGCAATCTCAAGTACAAGATCAAAGCTATGGAATGAAGCTATACATAAGGAATTACAGTCTATGGAAAAGAATAGAGTGTGGACCTTAGTACCAAAACCGACGAGGATTCACAAACTCGTAGGTTGCAAATGGGTCCTTAAAACAAAGAGAGACTCAGAGGGTAATGTTGACAAACATAAATCGAGACTAGTGGCAAAAGGATTTACACAGAGAGAAGAAGTCGATTACAACGAGACATTTTCTCCTATCTTAACCAAAGACTCCATGAGAATAATACTAGCCCTCACAACTCATTTTGATTTAGAGTTTCATCAAATGGATGTTACAACCGTTTTTCTTAATGGGGATCTTGAAGAGGACATATACATGAGCCAACCACCAGGATTTGTTGAAAAGGGGAAAGAATTAATGGTTTGTAAGCTGAACAAATCAATTTATGGGCTGAAACAGGCTTCGAGACAATGGAACAAAAAGTTTGATAATGTGATGGAGAAGTCAGGTTTCCAAGAAAATAAACTGGATGAGTGTATGTACTTTAAAGTCTGTGGTACCAAGGTAATATTCTTGGTATTGTATGTAGATGACATATTAATGGCGAGCTTGGATATTTTTTTTGTTACAGTTAACCAAAGGCATATTAGCTCAGAACTTCGATATGAAAAACTTAGGAGAGGCTTGGTTTGTGTTGGGGATAGAAATCATTAGGGATTGTGCCAAGAAATCCCTTTGTCTTTCACAAAGACAATATATTGATAGGGTGACTAAACGATTCAACATTGACAAATGTTCAAATGGAGAGCTACCTATTGGAAAATGAGACAAGTTGACTTGTGAGCAGTGTCCCAATAATGATCTGGAGAAAGAAGGAATGAGAGACAAGCCGTATGCGTCTCTAGTAGGGAGCTTGATGTATGCACAAGTGTGTACAAGACCAGATTTGGCCTTTGCAATGAGTGTATTAGGCAGGTTTCAATCAAATCTTGGTGTATCTCATTGGGTTGCAGCCAAAAAGGTCTTGAAGTATCTTAAAAGAACCATGAATTTTATGTTGACATATAGTCATGTGGACAAACTTGAGTTGGTGGCATTCTCCAACTCTGACTTTGTAGGATGTATAGATGATAGGAGGCCAACTAACGGTTATATCTTCCTGCTAGCTAATGGGGCAGTTTCGTGGAAGAGTTCAATGCAAAAGAGTATTGCATCTTCTACGATGGAGGCTGAATACATAGGGTGTTATGCAACAACTCAACAAGCCATTTGGCTTATTAATATGATGAAGGGACTGGTGATTATTGACAACATTGAAAGGCCTCTCAAACTTTATTGTGGTAATAAAGCTACAGTCTTCTTTTCGAAGAATAACAAGAGGTCTTATACGAGTAGGTTAATGGACATAAAATTTCTGAAAGTGAGAGATGAAGTAAAGAAGGGAACTATTGATGTTGAGTATATCAACAAAAGGTTGATGGTAGCGGATCCAATGACAAAGGCCTTACCAATGAGAGTCTTCAAGAGGCATGTTTTCAACATGGGAGTAAGAGAGTCATTTGACTCAATTAATGAATGGGAGTAAACACTCTAAAGACTAAGTTGAACTTTTTTTTTTTATTTTGGTTGTTTCTTTTGCTGTTAGTAGCTAGTTGCAGAACAATGCTATGAATTATTATTGTTTTGATAATCTATGCAATTGTCATTTCAAACAGTTTTGGTACTGAAAGTATTTTTCAGTTTGTTTTTGAGGAATCAGTGTATTGTTTGTTGGTTCTCAATGTCGTGATTTTGGTAGTAACATAGTGTTTCATGATAAATGTGTATGTAATTATGGAATATCAAGTACAAGTTATTTGTACTTGGGATTTCTATGGTTTTCCATTTTTCTTGGAGTGACAGGTTACTAATTAGAATGGCAACAAGTTTTGTAAACTCAATGATCATCATGATTTCTGTTGTATTGAGGAATATCATTGACATTCAAGTGGGATAATGTTAGACCACGTGTGAATGACAATGAGATACCAACTAGGTTTCTTGAACTACACGTAAACTCATTATGCGAGCTGTGTGGTTGAAGGAGTTTGAGATCCTTGATATAGTAGGAGTTAGGGAGTTTAATTATAGTGCAGCCGATCTAACGGGAGTACTTATCAAGTATTTACTAAGAGATAAGAATCACGGTGGGACTTTAAGTTGTTATGAGGATAGAGTTTATCCCCACTACTGATAATAGGCCGGTATTAGTGGAACTCTGATAAGATAATTTGGTATATATACATATTGAAGAAGTCCCTGCTTCCACACAATAAGACTCTCGTAAACTAAACCTTATTAACTAGTAGAGGTCATCACTATGTGCTGGAAGTAGAAGACTGATTCACTTGTTCATTCAATGGCGACATCGTCAGGTAAGTCGGTTCTGCATATTGCATATAGGGTTATGACTGAGGTTGTTTGTGGATGTAATCCTATCACTACGTTGACTATGTTGATGGCTTGTGGTTGCATAACACCTCTCACTTACAAATGAAGAGGAATACCACTAAATCGTAGTAATACTTTCTTTTATTCACTACAATTTAATAAATTAGTATGAATACCCTGGCAATTTGTAATGTTACTCTAAAACCTACAGTCCACCTGTGTATTCCTCACGAAGATCCTAAAAAAAAAGGACAACAGTGTGCTGAGTCTGCTGACTAATTTATCATGAGATGGTGTATTCTTATTATTAGTTGCTATCCTTTGCAGATATGAATCGAAACTTATTCAAACAATTGTTGGAAGGATTTTCAGTGAATTAAATCAATCTCTCCTAAGTGTAATTCCAGATTTAGTAGGGATGGATTCTTGCATAAAAGAAATGCTGTCGTGCTTACATATAGGCTCGAACGAAGTACGCATCATAGGATTTGGGGTATGGGAGGCATGGGTAAGACAACGCTTGCACAAGTAGTTACTGACAGAATAAAAACACTTCGAAGCTTACAGCTTTCTTGCCAATGTTAGAGAAGCAACTGAAACGCAAGGTATAGCCGAATTACGGAAGAAACTAATTTCAGATATCTTGTTGGAAAGTGATGTAAACATTAATGATCTGGAGATGGGAATCCGGATATTAAGCCAGAGGCTACATACTAAAAAGGCTCTTATCATTCTTGATGACGTGGGTCTTGTAAAACAACTGAATGCTCTCTGTGGTCACATGGTTTGGTTTGGGGAGAAAAATCATAATCACATCAAGGGATGAACGTTTGCTAATTGAACATGAAGTGGATGAAAGCTATCAAGTTAAGGAATTGACTGATGATGAAGCTCTTTCGCTCTTTATTCAGAAATCCTTTAAGGGAGACCAGGTTGGAAAGGATTTTCTCGAGCTATCTAAGAACTTTTTACTATATGCTAATGGCTTTCCATTACCCTTTTCCGCAGAAGCAAAGAAGAATGGTCAAGTGCATTGGATGGACTAAAAGAAAACCCTGAAAGAAAAATTATCGATGTGCTTAACGTAAGTTATGATGGATTACAACAAATAGAAAAGAAGGTATTTTTGGACATTGCTTGTTTCTTTAAAGGGGAGGACAAGCATCGTATAACAAGAATACTGGAAAGTAGCTATGGCTACCATCCAGTCATTGATATAAAAGTTCTCATGCAAAAATGTCTTCTAACTCTAGTTGGAAGAAAATTGTCGATGCATGATATGATACAAGAAATTTCCCAAATGGGTTGGGAAATTGTTCGTCGGGAGAGTCCTAAAGAGGTGGGTAACCGCAGCAGGTTGTGGCTTCCCAATGAAATTACTCATGTTCTTGAAAATAATATGGTAAGAAATTAGTAGAAATACTGATTAAATATTGTTAAAGCTAATTAATTTATAGTCTTTGTATATTCTCATAACTTGTGCTACAACTAATTCTTTCTTCCTTTGTATTAGGGAACTGCTGCTGTCCAAAGTATATTGCTGAATTTACCAAAAGAAGAGGAGGTTAACTTGATTGTTAATGATCCCTTTCTAAAGATGGAAAAGCTGAGATTGCTCAAAATTCGGAATGGGACCTTTTCTGGAAACATCTATTATCTTTCAAATGAGTTAGCACTTTTGGAATTGGATTCATGTCCTTTAAATACTTTGCCGTCAAATTATGAATCAGATAAACTTGTTGAACTAAGGATGCATTCAAGCCGTATCAAACAAATATGGAAATGGGCAAAGGTATGCTAATGATTAATCTTGTGCATATAACTGTTGAGTATATGTAATATATAATACATGATTTTAGATTCCGATAAACTCCCTAAAGATTTTGTGGTCTGTATATAGTACAGAAACACTACTGCTGTTCCTAAAAACTTTAGTGTTTAGGAGCCTTATGAATAATGTAAATTATGTATTTGTCTACCAATCTTGATATGAGTGATTCTCATGAATAATGTGATTATTTTTCAAATGACCAGCGGTGGACCAGGCTAACACTCAGTGATATGAATGATTCTCATTACTTGACCAAGATGCCAGACTTCACTAAGGTGCCAAATCTTGAGAAGTTGGTGCTTCAAGGTTGTATAAGATTGGTTGAGGTTCACCCATCCGTTGGAGTTCTCAACAAACTTGTGCTGCTGGATATGAGAAACTGCAAATCTGTTGAGAGCCTTCCACCGTCCCTTAATCTGGAATCTTTTCAAATTTTAAGTCTCTCTGCTTGTTCAAAACTCAGGAAGTTTCCTGAAGTTGAAGGAAATATGAATAGTCTGCTTAAGCTTTATTTGGACGGGACTGCTATAGAGGAATTACCTCCATCAATTCAACGTTTGGGTGGTCTTACTTCGTTGAATTTGGGGGACTGCAGAAACCTTATGTTTCTTCCGAATACCATGGAATGTTTGACGTCTTTAAAAAGCCTCATTTTAACAGGTTGCTCTGAACTTGATGGTGTACCGGAGAATCTAAACTCTGTAGAATGCTTGGAGGAGCTTGATTTAAGTGGAACTGTTATAAGAGAATCATCATTCATTGTGGGTATGAAGAATCTAAAATATATATCCTTCCAAGGATGTAAAGATCTACCTTCTAAACCATGGCAATCGCTCTTTAATTGTTGGTGGTGGGGTATAAATGCTTGTCCTCCATTGAGTCTGTTGTTTCCTACATCACTCTCGGCTTTAACTTGTTTGACAAATCTAAACTTAAGTGATTACAATTTGATGGAGGAAGGACTTCCCGATGATATTGGCAGCTTAGTCTCCTTGAAATTGTTAAATTTGGGTGGTAACAATTTTGTTAGTTTACCCGAAAGCCTCTGTCAGCTCTCCAAGCTTAGGAAACTTGACATGAGTAATTGTCATAGGCTTGAATCGCTGCCTAAGAAGTTTCAATATAATCTTTTACAAGTGAATGGCAAAGATTGCACATCGCTGATGGACTTACCAAATCAGTTCCATGTAATATCTTCAGAATGCTCAGGAACGACTACAATCAATTCCCTCATTTCATCCATGAATACAGATAATGTCACAAGAACGTACACTACTTCTTCCTACCCAATGACTGGTTTTAGTATACAGTCTCAGCATCAATGTGAACTATACACTTATGAGTATTCAGAGCCAGTTGAAGGGCTTCTAAAAGAACTTGAAGTATCACACACACACACACACACACACACACACACACACATACACACACATAAAAAAACAAACATGCACATTGCATAGCATGATCTGTTTCTTTCACAACTACTTATCATATGTACATTTCTGTTTTACATTACAGGAGTGGATTTATCAATCAGCTTTCCATTTGATTCTTGGTGCTGGATGTAAAATTCCAGAGTGGTTCGTCAATGCAGTTATCTCCAGGGATTCCATAGAAATCCCTATACCTCCAGATCTAAAAAAGGACAAGACGTGGAGAGAAGTTGCTGCTGTTTTCACAATGAAGGAACATGATTGTGCTGTGTCCTAGAAAGAATCAGACTTAGAAGCTTCTAATTACTTATATAAATGCGACTTGAGAACCAATGAGTTCAGACTGCAACCATATTTCTTTCGCCGGAAGCAATGCAACTTCGTTGGATCAGAATCTCATCTACTTTGTGTTTTTTATTAGCCAAGTAGTCGCTTTCCACCATGTTTAAATGAATCAAGTGCGTTGGTGGCTTCATTTGAAACCAACCACCCTTTCATAGTGGTATAGGAATTTGGGATTTGTCTACTATACGAACAAGATGTTAAGCAGTATATTGATGCACTATTGTCGTGCTACGACATCCACAAGTACCAAATAATCCTTTCTGATGACTGCATTAAGCTACCTGAAGTTGATAAAGCTACGTTCGAATCTGAATGGACTGCTATAGTTGATAACATTTTGAGATTGTAAACACGAAAATTCCTAAAACAAGAACACGTGTACAAAATATATTTTTGTATTGATTTTGGGGTTACAATCTCTTCTACGAATTTAGCCTCTGATTCTATCTTCATAAAATGTAGATATGTGGATGGGTTGTTGATCTAAAGGGTCGTCGGAGCTTGGTCTAGGGATGAACAATTATGCGGATTTATTGATGTTGTTAATCCAAAGGGCCGTCGGGGCTTAATCTTAGGATAAACGGTTGATGAACGGATCTTCAAGGGGTTTTGGGCTTGATCTTGAAGAACGGATGCTTGTTGATCCAAAAGGTCGTCGGGGCTTGCTCTTGGGATGAATGGTTGATGAACTGATCTTCAAGGGGCTTTTGGGCTTGATCTTGAAGAACGGGTGTTTGTTGATCCAAAGGGCCGTCGAGGTTTAATCTTGGGATAAACGGTTAATGAACGGATCTTCAAGGGCTTTTGGGCTTGATCTTGAAGAACAGGTGTGCGGATTTGTTGGTGTTGTTGATCCAAAGGGTCATCGGGGCTTGATCTTAGGATGAATGGATGATGAATGATGAACACTTTCTTCAAGGGCCGTCGGGGCTTGATCTTGAATGAGGATTTGATGAAGAATGAAGAGGGCTTTCTTGATCCTTCGGGATTTGCCTGAGAGCTTTAGAGTTTCAAAGCTTCAAGGCTTTGGTGTAATGTGAATTGGTTGATTTTTTGGATCCTTGATACCTTGATGGAGAAGCCCCGATCCTTGGATCCTGGATCCTTGATACCACCACAAAGTTTCTTGGTGAAGTGAGTGGAGGTTGTAGGTGAAGTAAGCGGATGTTGTAGGTGAAATGAGTGAAGGTTGTAGGTTAAGTAAGTGGATGTTGTAGGTGAAGTAAGTGGATGATGTAGGTGAAATGAATGGAGGTTGTAGGTGAAGTAAGTGAATGATATAGGTGAAATGAGTGGAGGTTGTAATTTTAATGCATTGGTTAACATTTATTTTATCGAAATTTTGATGTCTACAAATGCCCCCACTTCAAGGCGCGTCATATACATGCGCTTGTCACGTGTAGGAGATGTGTTTTGAAGTCTCTTGATGTAGGTGTTGATCCAAGGGTCGTCAAGGCTTGATCTTGAATTGGGCTGGAAATGTCTTCAATGGCCGTTGAAGCTTGATCTTGACTTTTGTTTGAAATTTCTTCAAGGGCCGTCAAGGCTTGATCTTGAACGAAATTGGACCACAAGGAGTTTCATGTGGTAGATGATCTTTGGTTTTGGTAGTGGATGAATCGGCACGTGTTTTGTTGCACTTGTTGACTTTCCACAGCTTTGATCTTGAACTGGGTTGGAGGATTTTTTGGTTTCCTCCAATCGTTGACTTTCCACAAGCTTATTCTTGAACTGGGCTGAGGGGTTTCTTCTGCTAAAGTCGCACCAAATGTCTGAATTTACTCCTTTATCTGGAGCTGAACTTAATTCAAGGGTGGTGGACACTTGATCTTGAATCGGACTTGTGATTTCTTCAAGAGCTGTTTAGGCTTGTTCTTGAATGGAATTGGACCACAAGGAGCTTCACGTTTTGGACACATGGCAAGTAAGCACGAGGTGGAGGTGATGGCCTGTTTCTTTGTTCAATCTTTCCAATTCATATTGAAGAGGGTTAGGGGATGAATCAGCACGTGTTTTGTTGTGCTTGTCTCCACATGCTTCAATGTATCATTTTCGCTTGCTGTATTTGTTCTCCAGGCAGATATGGTATCTTCTGTTGCCTTTTCTATTTCCCCAGCAGAGCGATGCTAGGTAAGCAATCAGGGAAGGGTTCCAGGCAGTCGATTCCTGACTGGAAGTTTGACTTCAAGTTCCGAATGATTGCTTTCTTTTTCTTTATCCTGCAGGTAAGAACAAGGACAAAGAAAAGGACAGGGAAAAAGCATGATATGAGATACTCTTGCTTTCGAAGAAATAGTGGTGATTTGACAGCGTTGCATAGCGAGGCTTTGCTCTTCGACGATGGTGCCAGCGAAAAGTTGTTGAAGCTTTTCGAGCTCTTTGATTAGAGCAACGATGCCGAGCTTGGTTTTGACTTAAACTCCTCCATTTGGATTATGCCATTCTACAGGGAAGGGCGTCGTGCTATAGTGATCTGTTCCAGCTCATCATTGATCCTTATGCTTCAATCTCTTGCCGTATTTGTTCTTGATGCAGCAGTTGAATGTAACCTTTGCATTTAAATGGTGCTTCAGAACATTACTTCTTAGCGACGATGAGTACTTGAGAGCAATGCAAGGTAAGCAACCAGGCAAAGGTTCCAGGCAATCAGTTCCGGGTCGGAAGTTTGATTTCAGGTTCCTACTGATTACCCTTTTTCCCTTTGTCCTGCAGGTAAGAGCAAGGGTAAAGGAAAAGATAGGAAAAAAACATGATATGAGAAACTTTTGCTTTCAACCTTGATGATATGTGATACTTTTGCTTTGGTGTCATTTGTTTGCAAAGGTATTCCCGGAGAGGAAGAAAACTGAGCATTTTGAGAAGTTCTGCTAGGAGTGTACTCTCAAAGGAGAGGAAGGGTTGGGCATTTTTTTTGCAGGTCTGCCTTGCTGTGGAGGACGAAGGTCGACATATATAGGAATTTCCTAACAGCCAGTAATGGCGCTATTCCTTTACTTTTGTTGGCAACCGTTGGGTAATTGAAATAGTAAAATTCACGTGTTTTCAACTTTGTCATAAATCTTTGACAAAGTTGCCCGTGATTTCTGCAAAGCTGAGGTTACATGTGAAAGGTGATGACAAATCCGAAAAAATTGATCTTTTGAAATTCGGAGAGCAGTGCCTTTTCGATCTCTGAACAAGTGGCCTTGTTGCCTCTTCGATTTTTGAACAAGCGGCTTGGCTTTTGGAAAGGTGCCTCTTTGATTTCTGAATGACCATGTTGCCTCCTCGATTTCTGAATAGGCCCTGTTGCTTTTTATAGAGGCATTAATCGTGTTCCAAAAACACACTTAGAGAGTTGTTGCCTGTAGGAATTTCCCTCTTTTTGTATATCTGAGATTTTGATTTACCTGACCTCTTCTTCCTTCCTCATTTCTGCAAATGGCTTGCCCGTCTGATCGTCGTCTTGATTTGAATGTTGGGGAAGATGCCGACATGCATTCTCAAGACAACATATGACACCCATCCTTCGTATCCCCCAATGGTCATCTTACAGTTGAGGACTATGTGATGAAGAATGACATAATCGCTACGGTGGTTGCTAAAAATCTTCTCACCCCCAAGGATAACAGAATCATTTCTAAACGGTCTGATGAGCTGGCTGTTCAAGACTCTTTGGTGTAAACACGAAAAATTCCTGAAAACAAGAAACAAGAATACGTGTACAAAGTATATTTTTGTGTTTAATGATTTTGGGGTTACAATCTCTTTGTAATTTGATCCTCTGATTCTATCTTCGTAGGGTGTAGGTTTGTGGATAGGCTGTTGATCCAAAGGGCCGTCGGGGCTTGGTCTAAGGATGAACAGTTGATGAACGGATCTTCAAGGGGCGTTGGGCTTGATCTTGAAGAATGGGTGTATGGGTTTGTGGATGAGCTGTTGATCCAAAGGGCCGTCGGGGCTTGATCTAGGGATGAACAGTTGATGAACGGATCTTCGAGGGCTTTTGGGCTTGATCTTGAAGGTTGATGGATGAGCGGATCTTCAAGGGCTTTTGGGCTTAATCTTGAAGAACGATTGGATGTGTGGATTTGTTGAGGTTGTTGATCCAAAGGGTCGTTGGGGCTTGATCTTAGGATGAACGGATGATGAATGATGAACACTTCTCTTCAGATTTGACGAAGAACGAAGATAGCTTTCTTGGTCCTTCGAGATTTGCTTGAGAGCTTTATAGTTTCAAAGCTTCAAAGTTTTGGTGTAATGTAAATTTCCTTCTTTTTTTCTTCTTCTTCCTCCTCCAAAATGAATGCCTTGGTTTCCTATTTATAGAATTCCAAAACTTGATTTTTGGATTTAAATAATCAGATGAAATAAATCATTTCTGCCAGGTATTGACACGTGTCATATTTGATGACTTTTCCAATTTATTTCGATTTTTCGTTGAGTCACACGCTACATGTAAAATTTATGTGACACGTGAGCGTTGAAATTTTAATTATTGGTCAACATTCATTTCACCGAAATTTCGATGTCCACAAATGCCCCCACTTCAAGGCGCGTCGTAGATATGTGCTTGTCACTTGTAGAAGATGCGTTTTGAAGTCCCTTAATGTAGATGTCAACCCAAGGCCCGTCGGGGCTTGATCTTGAATTGGGCTGGACATTTCTTCAAGGGCCATCGAGGCTTGATCTTGAGTTTGACTGGAAGATTTTCTGGTTTCCCCCAATCGTTGATTTTCCACAGGCTTAATCTTGAACTGGGCTGGAGATTTCTTCAAGGGCCATCGAGGCTTGATCTTGAGTTCGACTGGAAGATTTTCTGGTTTCCTCCAATCGTTGATTTTCCTTTGTGCTACTCTTGAACTGGGCAGCAGGATTCTTTTGGTCTCCCCCGAAGGTCTGAGTTTACTCCTTTTATCTGTTTCTTTGTTCAATCTCTCCAATTCGTATTGAAGAGGGTTAGAGGATAGCTCAGCATATGCAGTTGTTGCTTGTCTCCACATGCTTCAATGTATCATTTTCACTTGCCTTACTTGCTCCCCTTTGCAGAAGTGGTCCCTTCTCTGGAAGTGTATCAACCGTTGAAGATGACTACTCGAGAGCAACGCGAGGTAAGCAACCAGGGAATAGATTCCAGGCAGTCGGTTCCAGATCAGAAGACTGACTCCAAGTGCCGGCTGATTGCTTCTTTCACTTTGCCATGCGAGTAAGAACAAGGACAAAGAAAAAGACAGGGAAAAAGCATGATATGAGATACCTTTGCTTTCAAAGAAGCAGCGAATGAATCAGCACATATATTTGTTGTGCTTGTCTCCACATGCTTCGATGTATCATTTTCACTTGCCTTACTTGCTCCCTTTGCAGAAGTGGTATTTCCTTATGCAGGTTTGGCATCTTCTCTTGTAGTATTTGTCCTCTGATGCAGGAGTTGAATGCAAACCTTGCATTTGAATGGACCATCACTTCTTGGTGGCAGCGCAAGTTTGAGTGGAGGTTCCGGCATATTGCTTTCTCTGTCCTTATCCTGGCAGGTGAGAACAAGGGCAAAGGAAAAGACAGGGAAAAAGCATGATATGAGATACCTTTGCTTTCGCCCTTGATGATATGAGATACCTTTGCTTTGGAAGAAGAGGCGAATGAATCAGCACATGTATTTGTTGTGCTTGTCTCCACATGCTTCGATCTACCGTTTCTTCCTGGCTCATCTGTACTCCAGGCATCTGGTATCATCTTTGGGGAAGAAGAAAAAATTGAGTATTTCGAAAGGCTTTGCTGGGAGTGCGCCCTCAGAGGTGAGGAAGAGTTGGGCATTTTCTTCAGGTCTGCCTTGCCATAAAAGATGAAGGTCGACATATATAGGGATTTCCTAATAGCCAGTGGTGGTACTGTTCTTTTACCCTTGTCGACAAACGTCTCTTCGATTTTTGAACAAGCGTCTCTTCGATTTCTGAGCGAGCTCCTCTTCGAAAAAGTAGTCACGGGTGCGGCTCTGTCACCACGCTTGTTGGCAAAGGCGCGTAGTTGGGATGATAACCTTCACGTGTTTTCAACTTTGTCAGAGATCTTTTGACAAAGTTGAACGCGTTATCTGAAAAGCCGCGAAAGCGTCGCCGAACTTCACGCAGGAAAATTCGGTTTTTTGAATCGGTGGTCGTGTCGCCTTGGCTTTTTATAGAGGTATCGATCACCTCCAACATGCACACTTTGAAGATCGCTCGTTTGTGAAAATCGTCTTCGGCCCTTTCTGATTTTACTCCATCCACCTTTCTCTTTTAACCCTTTGACAATGGCTAACCCATCGAACATTTGCTTAGATTTGAGTCTCAGCAGTGATCCGGTTACGCCGCGTCAGGCTAAGGTATGGTGCCCGTCTTTCTTATCTTCTAATGGTCCTCTTATAGGTGAAGACTCCATGATGACGGATGCAACAATAGCTACGATAGTAGCTAGGAACTTCCTCACTCCTAAAGATAGTAGGCTGCTTTCAGGACGGTCCGATGAGTTGGCCGTTCAAGATAGTAGGCTCTGTGTCCAACATGGGCCAACGCCTACTTGCTCGCTCCCGTCAAGTTGAATCGTTGATGACAGAGGTGGAAAATCTCAAGCAAGAGATCAAACAGCTTAAGTACGAGAATAGAAGTTTGCACGTGCTTGCAAATAACTATTCGATGGGCATGAAGAGGAAGCTTGATGAGCTGCAAGAATCTGAAGGTCGGATTCAAAGTGACCGTCAAAGGCTTGCTGCTTATCTCCAGAGGCACCTTTTTCCTGGGTCATCCAGCGTTCCACCAAGTATTGTGACGTCGAATGATCTAGCTCCGATGCCTCCCGCTTCGATGCCTTCCGCTCCGAGAGTTTTGCCAAATAATGGGGCTTCACGTGAACATCCTTTGTGAAAGCTCCATCTTTTTTTTTTATTTTTTATTTTTTTTACGCACTTGTAATTTCTCGGAGATCAATGGACATGCTTTATTTTATTCAGTGTATTGTGCTAAATACAGATAAAACATATATATCACCAAGATGTTTTTTTTTTTTTTTTTTTTTTTTTTGCTTTCGGTGGCGCTGAGCCACCAAAGATGTTTTTTTTTTTATTTTATTTTTTAAATTTTTTTTTAATATTTTTTTTTTATTCTTTACTTTCATCATTACTTCCCAACATCATCATTTCCTTTTACTTTATTTTATTATTTTTATTATTTTATTTTATTTTTTGCTTTCGGTGGCTCTGATCCACCAAAGATGTTTTTTTTTTATTTATTTATTTTTTTTAATTTTTTTTAATTTTTTTTTTATTCTTTACTTTCATCATTACTTCCCAACATCATCATTTCCTTTTACTTTATTTTATTATTTTTATTATTATTATTTTTTTTTTTGCTTTCGGTGGCTCTGATCCACCAAAGATGTTTTTTTTTTTTTTTTTTTTTTTTTTAATTTTTTTTTTTATTCTTTACTTTCATCATTACTTCCCAACATCATTATTTCCTTTTACTTTATTTTATTATTTTTTATTCTGCATCGTCATTTTTTTTTTCTTTATAAGAAGGTTGAGGCTCAACCTATTCTACATCGTCATTTTTTTTTCTTTATAAGAAGGTTGAGGCTGTCAAACCGACGAAGAACCCAGGAACGCATAAATTGGTGGTGTAGAAAGAGTGGTGTTGTGCAAAGATTGCAAAGGGATTTTGCTGTGTAATGCCTTTTGGTCACAGTCTTCCCCTGGTAGTGACGTTGCCGTGCCTCTTGCCGCTGCTTGGAGCTTGTTGCAGTGTGTCACTTTTACCGTGTGGGGTTATGCAAAAGACTACAGCGAGTTTATGCTGTGTAGTGCCTTTTGATTATAATTTTCCTCGGTGGTGACGTTGTTGTGCCTCTTGCTGCTGCTTGCTGCACCGTCATCGCTGCACTGTTCGCTGCACACCATTGCACTGTCTGTTGTCCTGCTGTTCAAGTTTTGTGGCTGTTTTTTTTTTTTTTTTTTTTTTTTTTCAACATCATCATTGCTTCCTTTTTCCTTTTTTTTTTTTTTTTTTTTTTTTTTTTTTTTTTTTCTTTTGACTTGCTAATAGTAGCATGCATCATTTTTTTTCTTTCTGTATAATTGCTCTCGGTGGGCACCATCAATACTTTTCTTCTTTATTATTATTTTGTTTATTTGTTTATTTTATTTTATTTTTTATTTATTTATTTATTTTATATATATATATATATGGTGCTCTGCAAGCTAGGTTTGTGGGTGAAAACCCAAGCCGAGTTCGAGAGAAGACGGAGGAGGAAGGGGTGTCCGTGCTGCTGAAGCTGATCGGTAGAAGGAGAGGGCTCGCAGAGGAGGACGAAGACGGACAGAGAGCTGGAGTCGAGCTTGGAGGTAGTGCAAAGCGTCGAGCTTCACGATCGGCTAGTCGTTTGACAGCGGTCGTTGAAGTTCTTCTCCAATTCAAATGCAGCAGCAGAGGCAAGAAGATGGATGAGGTCTTTGGGTGTGAGTTGACAAACTTTGGTTTTGTTGATCACATTCAAAGGCAGCAGCCATGGCGGAGGTCGATGATCGAAGGGAGAAGGCCGCGCTGCTCAACCTTAGAGAGAGACAAACTGCCCATACAAAAGCATAAAGATCTGACTGGGGTAGATGGGCATAATGGAGAGCATGGACGAAGACGGAGACGGCTCGGGGTTTGGAAATGAACACTTTTGTTGATTGTTCGGATGGAATATCTTCAGCAGGCTTAGCAGCATCTTGATCGACGGCTTTAGCGGTTTCACCAGTGGATTCTCCTTCAGTTGCAGAAGTGGTGTTCTTAATAGATCCGACCTTGACATTTTTTTTTTTTTTTTTTTGAAAAGAGAATATATATATATATATATATATATATATTTTTTTTTTTTTAATTATTTATTTTGATGTGACTGTACTTGAAGTTTTGAAGTTTCAAGTTGCCTACGTACTCTTCCAAAGAAGAGATCAAGTCATAACGTAGTTCAAATGAGTGATGGTTTTGATGATGATTTTGCCGTACACAGTTTATGCTCTTGCGGACCAGGAGCGTTTGTTGTCACCTTTTAGGCTCGTGCAGACCAGGAGCTTTTGGTGCCGTTTGCAGTTTCAGCTCATGCAGGCAAGGAGCTTTTGGTGCCGTTTGCAGTTTCAACTCATGCAGGCAAGGAGCTTTTGGTGTCGCCTTTTATGCTCGTGCAGACTAGGAGCGTTTGTTGTTGTGGATTTGTCAAGCGATCTGGGAGAGGCGTTCCTCGCAATCTTCATAGGAAGGAGCCTTGACCGAGTAATTGAAGAAGTCTTCTGGGAAGAGGTCGCACATTGTGATGGGGATGGACGATCTTTGTGTCGAAATTTCATTATCTCCAACACTTTCACATTGTTCTGGAGGTTGACAAGAGCTGTTTTGCCCCCTTTCCGATTGGTGAACTTGTGGAGGAGACCTATGTTTCTTGTGCATTTTCTTTGGAGTGACATAAGTCCATCCTTCAACTTCACTTGACTTGACTGACATGGTTTTGGAGCATGCCCCCAGCGGTTGAGGTGAAGATTTTGAGTTCAAAGAGCCAGAAGTGACGGTGGTATAGTTTGACTTCACCACATCATTAAGATCTAGCTCGATGATCCCTTTCTGAGCCAACTTCATGATGAGATCTTTTAGCACAAAGCACTTTTCCGTCGGATGACTAATGAAGCGGTGGAATTTACAGTACCTTGGACTGTCAGTACGGTTCATATCTTCTGGCCGTTTGCACTCAGGTAGGTCGATCACCTTTTTGTCAAGCAAGTCTTTCAACATGGCAACCACGTCAGAGTCGGGGAATGGATAAGTCTTCTCCTCAAGCTCCTTCAAAGTGCGTTTACGTATCTCTTGATCACGAAAAGCTTCGGTTTGAATCGCCTTGCTTCGTGTATGGATTTTGACTGGAGTTGTGTTGACCGTCATTGCTTCCTTGGTGGGTTTCCACGTAGCCTTATCCACCTTGGGCCCCAAAACTTTGTCATTCTTGTAGTCGGCGATCTGTTCTTTCTTCCCATGACGGGTGATGCTTAACTCCATATCATGGGCGCGGGTGGCTAACTCCTCAAATGTTCGTGGTTTGATGCCTTGAAGGATGTAGTGTAGTCCCCACTGCATGCCTTGAACGCACATCTCAATGGCGGAGGTTTCAGAAAGCCGATCTTTGCAATCCAGACTTAAGGAGCGCCATCTATTTATGTAGTCGACGACAGGTTCATCTCTCCACTGTTTCGTACTGGTCAGCTCTAGCATGCTTACAGTACGACGAGTGCTGTAGAAACGGTTGAGGAATTCCTTTTCTAGCTGGTCCCAACTGTTGATAGACTCAGGTTCGAGGTCAGTGTACCAGTCAAAAGCGTTACTTTTCAGCGAACGCACGAACTGTTTGAAGAGGTAGTCTCCCTCTGTCCCAGCATTGTTGCAAGTTTCAATGAAATGGGCGACATGTTGCTTCGGGTTGCCTTTTCCATCGAACTGCATGAATTTTGGGGGCTGATAACCCCTTGGCATCTTCAAAGCATCAATCTTCTTGGAGTAAGGCTTTGAGTACAGTACGGAGTCATGCGAGCTTCCTTCGTACTGTGTCTTGACAGTGCTTGCGATCATCTCCTGTAGCTGCTGGATAGAGAGAGATCCCATGAATGCCGTTGCTTGGTCTAGCTTCGGCTTCTCTTCAACTTTCTCCGCTGATGGCTCATCTTCTTCGTCGTCTTCTTTCTTTAATAGGCCAATATTTGAGTCAACTTTCACGTCGGGCAGCGCATCTAGTTGGTTGACAAGTGCGGCAATCTGCAAGTCCTTCTCTTCCACAGTCCGTGTGAGCTTTGCGATTGCTTCATTCATCTGAGCTAGCTGCTCCTCGATTGAAGTTGCTCCAGTGGTCATGACTTGCATGGTTGTACTGCCGCTTGGATCAGGGTCGGAGAGTAGGGACTCTGAGTATTTCCTCGGGCTTTCGTCTTCTTTACCTTCTTGAACCGTGATGTAGAAAACATCTTGGATCTCCTCTTCAGTGCCGTTCTCTTGGGTTTGTTGGCATGAAGATTTGCCAGTGTGGACGATGATGCGCCTCCTTACCTTTAGTGGTCCTTTTGTGTCGACCTCTAGGATTGCTTGGCGCTCCATCCTTGAAGGAATCAAGCTTCGAGCATCGTATTTTTCTCCTAACCCATCGAGCTTTTCTTCCTTTGGTGTTGTCTTCCTCTTTCCAAAAGGCTTACCATTATCTTCAAATCTTTCTGAAGTTGATCGTCGCAGAGGAGAGATAGCTGTGTTGCTTTGTTTCTTAGGCTTTAACAACCTTTCAAAAACAGAGCTTTGGGATGTCGGCGCGTTAAGCCTCTTGAAGACAGAGGTTCGGTCTTGACCACCAATGCGATTAAGCACTGAAGTTCTGGAGCTTGAATGGCTCATCCTATCGAAGACCGACGTCCGAGGGGAGGGTTTAGGCTCTTCTTGGTCTTGTTCAATGCTCACGCTGATGTGTTGAGCGCTAGCTTTCTTCACTTTGCTTGAAATCTTCACGGGTGCATTTGGTGTGAAGCCAAGTCCAGCCTTGTTGTTGTCAACTCCATAATCATGCTCCTTCAACTTCTTTTGAGTCTCGGTGAGGTCGCGATCTTTGTCGTTGACGGTGTTTGAAACCTTCTTTCCAAGATTTGAAGAGGAAGCAAAGTCATGCCTAGCCTTTGACTTGAGTTCGTAGGCATTTGGGTTGAAGCCTTCTTCGGTCCTCTTAGTTGGAAGAGAGCTTGGTTTCACTATGACACCATGTTGCACCTCCAGACGGTTGATGAGTTCGGCGGTTTGCAAGTTGTTCTCCTCTGCAGTCTTTATCAGCCTTGCAATTGTTTCCTTCATCTGAACCAGCTGTTTTTCAATGGAGGTAGTGCCGATAGTCATGACTTGTTCTTTGTTTGAAGCCATGGACTGTGCTTGAATATCTTGAACGGAGACAGAGATGAGAGGTAGAGATTGTCTCACTGGGCGTGCCAAGTTTGTAAACATGAAAAATTCCTGAAAACAAGAAACAAGAATATGTGTACAAAGTATATTTTTGTGTTTAATGATTTTGGGGTTACAATCTCTTTGTAATTTGATCCTCTGATTCTATCTTCGTAGGGTGTAGGTTTGTGGATGGGCTGTTGATCCAAAGGGCCGTCGGGGCTTGGTCTAAGGATGAACAGTTGATGAACGGATCTTCAAGGGGCGTTGGGCTTGATCTTGAAGAATGGGTGTATGAGTTTGTGGATGAGCTGTTGATCCAAAGGGCCGTCGGGGCTTGATCTAGGGATGAACAGTTGATGAACGGATCTTCGAGGGCTTTTGGGCTTGATCTTGAAGACTGGGTGTATGGATTTCTTCAAGGGCTTTTGGGCTTGATCTTGAAGGTTGATGGATGAGCGGATCTTCAAGGGCTTTTGGGCTTAATCTTGAAGAACGATTGGATGTGTGGATTTGTTGAGGTTGTTGATCCAAAGGGTCGTTGGGGCTTGATCTTAGGATGAACGGATGATGAATGATGAACACTTCTCTTCAGATTTGACGAAGAACGAAGATAGCTTTCTTGGTCCTTCGAGATTTGCTTGAGAGCTTTAGAGTTTCAAAGCTTCAAAGTTTTGGTGTAATGTAAATTTCCTTCTTTTTTTCTTCTTCTTCCTCCTCCAAAATGAATGCCTTGGCTTCCTATTTATAGAATTCCAAAACTTGATTTTTGGATTTAAATAATCAGATGAAATAAATCATTTCTGCCAGGTATTGACACGTGTCCTATTTGATGACTTTTCCAATTTATTTCGATTTTTCGTTGAGTCACACGCTACATGTAAAATTTATGTGACACGTGAGCGTTGAAATTTTAATTATTGGTCAACATTCATTTCACCGAAATTTCGATGTCCACAAATGGCTTTCAGTGTTCAATGTGTGAGCTCTGTATCGAACATAGGCCAACACCTTGTTGCTCGAACTCGTCAAGTTAAGTCACTTATGGCTGAGGTGGCGAGTCTTAAGCAAGAGATTAAAGGGCTTAAGCATGAAAACAGAGAGTTGCACATGCTTACCAATAGTTACTCAACGAGCATGAAGAGAAAGCTTGACCAGCTTCAGGAATCCGAAAGTCGGATTCAGAGTGACCATCAGATGTTTGTGGCTTTACTCCAGAGGCACCTATTACCTTCGTCCTCTAGAGTTTTACCAAGTGTTGAGGCTCCCAACAATCAACCTCCGGCGCCTCTTCGTCTTGGAGTTCCGCCGAGTGATGAGGCTCCACCTGATCAATAAAGGCTTTTTTTTTTTTTTTTTCTTTTTTTTTAACTCATGTACATGTACATCCACATTTCTGTAATTTTCCAGAGAAGTCAATAAATGAGCTTTTATTTTCCCCAGAAGGCACTTACCTTTTTTTTTATTTATTATTTATTTATTATTATTATTATTATTATTATTATTATTATAGGTGCTATCTGCATTCCTGGATTTCCTTATTGTTTTGATGGATTAACCGTGTTCACAATTGGTGGCAGTTTTTTGCGAATTTGCAATTAGTGACAGAGTGAGCAGGATGTGGGTGCAACTGTGCTCTTTGCCTGGTGTTTGTTGCAGCAGGATTTTGCTGTGTAGTGCCTTTTGGTCACAACTTTCCTCGGTGGTGACATTGCCGTGCACATTGACCTTGCTGCTTGCTGCACCGTCGTTGTTGTACTTGTTCGCTGCACACCATTGCATTGTCCATCGTCATGCTGTTCATTTTTTTTTTTTTTTTTTTTTGAAATGAGGCTTTGTAACCAAATTTTTCCCTTAAAGAATAAAGCATTCATATTTTGAATCTGCTCTTTATTCTTCAAAGTGTTTGTGTTTTTGTTGATGATGTGACTGTACTTGAAGTTTTGAAGTTTCAAGTTGCCTACGTACCCTTGGTTGAGGGATCAAGTCATGACGTAGTTCAAATGAGTGATGGTTTTGATGATGATTTTGCCGTACACAGTTTATGCTCTTGCGGGCCAGGAGCGTGGTGTGTTTGTTTTAGGGGTAGTAGCATTTCAAGAATCTGCCATTGATGGGGCCGATCTTCAAGCCATCTTCTACTATGATTAAGTAGGCGCCATTGGTGTAGACCTCTTGTATTACGTATGGTCCATCCCACTTTGATATGAACTTGCTTTTTGTCTTGTGAGTTGTGATGATAGGCCTACGCAATGCGAGGACGAGATCTCCAGTTTGGAAGGACCTTGGGCGGACCTTTTTGTTGAATGCCTTGGATAGTCGTGCTTGGTAACATTCCAAGTGTTGTTGAGTTTCAAGCCTTCTCTCATCCAGCGCTTCCATCTCTTGAAGGTGCAACTTTGCATTCTCTTCATTAGTCAAGCCTTCTTGTATAGCCATTCTTAGTGAGGGGATTTGACTTTTGAACGGTAAAACAGCTTCCACGCTATATACAAGAGAATAAGGCGTAGCTTATGTGGGAGTCCTATATGTAGTCCTATATGCCCAAAGTGCTTCATTTATTCTTTCATGCCAGTCTTTTTTTGTTCGACCGATTACCTTCTTTAGGAGGTTGCACATCGTCTTGTTAAATGCTTCTGCAAGATCGTTGGCCGGAGCATGATACATGGAAGACTTGTGCTGTTTGAATTTGTATTTCTCGCAGAGCTTGTCTACGAGTTGGTTGGAGAATTGTTTTCCGTTGTTAGTGATAATGTGGCGAGGTACACCATATTGGTGGATGATATGCTCTTTGATGAAATGGACGACAGTTTCCTTCTTGACTTCCCTCAAGGGTATGGCTTCAGCCCACTTAGAGAAGTAATTTATTGCAGCTAAGATATAAGCTTCTCCTGCAGATGACTTTGGAGTAATTGGTCCTACAACGTCCAATCCCCATGCGTCAAATGGCCATGAAGCTGCTGTAGGGTGTAATGGTTCAGGCGGTTGATGTATGAAGTTGGCATGGAATTGGCAAGCTTGGCACCTTTTGGCATGTTCGAGGCAATCTTTCACCATGCTTGGCCAGTAATAACCCATTCTTTTAAGCTGGAAATGCAACTTTGGTCCAGATTGATGCGCTCCACACACACCTGAGTGTGCCTCTTCCATGGCTTGATTGGCTTCTTCCTCACCTAGACATCTTAGAAGTATCCCTTCAAAAGAGCGTCGGTAGAGTGTTTCTTTGTAGTAAACGAAACGGGGTGCTCGTCGACGTATTTCGAAGCGATGTCTAGGATAATCTGGAAGCTTTCCGTGCCAAGTAGTCGATCAGCGGCTGTTTCCACTCTTCAGCGTCGACTGGAAGTATTGAGATGACATTTGTGTCATCCAGTAGCATTTCAGTAACAAGCGGGATCACCCATCTTTGGCAAACTAGCACGTCTGCAACTTCATCTTTTCCTAGTGTCATACTCAAGGCTAGATTGGCGAGAGCGTCTGCCATTTGATTTTCTTTTCTTGGCACATGTTCTAGTGTCACGACCTCGAACTTTTGTAGCAGTTGAGTTGCCAGCCGGAAGTATGGGACGATATCATCTTTCCTCACCTCATATTCAGTTAAGAGTTGATTGATTATGAGCTTGGAGTCGCCATATACCCCAAGAGCTATGATTTCCATGTTGATCAACATTTGGAGCCCGATGATCAGCGCTTGGTACTCAGCGACATTGTTGGAGCATAACTCACTCAGTTGGAAGGAGTAAGGTAGTATTTATCTTTGCGGCGATATGAATACTACTCTTGCCCCCGCTCCGTCTACTCCTACGGATCCATTGAAGAACATCGTCCATGTCGAGAAGATGTCGATGTAGAACACTTTCTCATCGGGCAAGTCATCTAAGATTTTCCAATCGGCTAGGATTGGATGATCAGCAAGGAAGTCTGCTAGCGCTTGTCCCTTGACGACTTTAGCTGGGATGTAGATAATCTCATATTGATTGAAAAGCAACGCCCATGTAGCTAGTCGCCCTGTCAAAACTGGTTTGGACATGATGTATTTGGCCAGGTCAGGTTTAGCAATCAAGTGGATGGTGTAAGCATGCATGTAATGTCTAAGCTTTTGAATGGCGAACACCAAGGCAAGGCACATCTTTTCTATTGGGGAGTAGTTCAACTCAACGCCGATGAGAGTTCGACTGAGGTAGTAAAGCACTTATTCTTTCTGAGATTCATTCTCTTGCTCCAAGAGTGCTCCAATTGAACTTTCCTGAGTGGTGATGTACAATATGAGCAGTTTCCTGGGCACAGGCGCCCCCAGGACAAGTGGACTTGATAAATACTTTTTTATGCTTTCAAAAGCATTGTGGCATACTTTGTCTTATACGAACGGAACATCATTCTTCATAAGTCAGCTAAACGGTTGACAACGCCCTGCAAGGTTAGAAATGAAGCGTCTGATGAAAGCTAGCCGTCCTTATAGACTTTTCAGCTCGTGTAGGTTTCTTGGCTCAGGCATGTTTTGAATGGCCTTGATCTTTGATTGATTCACTTCAATGCCACCGTGCTTGACAATGAAGCCGAGGAACTTTCCAGAGGTGACGCCAAATGCACACTTTAACGGGTTCACCTTGAGGTTGTATTTTCGCAACCTTTCGAACACTATTTGCAAATCTTTCAAGTGATCTGATCTTTTCTTTGTCTTGACCACCACATCGTCTATGTAACATTCTACGTTCTTGTGTAGCATGTCATTGAAGATTTTCTGCATTACGCGTTGATAAGTAGCTCTGGCGTTCTTCAGACCAAAGGGCATCACCTTGTAGCAATAGATACCTTTTCAGGTGCGGAAGGCTGTTAGTTCCTCGCCTTCGAGAGCCATGCGAATTTGATTCTATCTAGAAGAGCCATCCATGAATGACAGTGCCTCGTGGCCGGTGGTTGTGTCCACCATGATTTCGATGATTGGCAAAGGAAAGTCGTTCTTCGGGCAAGCATTGTTGAGGTCCTGAAAGTCTACGCAAACACGTATTTGTCCAGATTTCTTAAGGACAATGACGATGTTGGAGATCCACTTGGGGTATTGCACCTCTCAAATAAAGCCTGCTTCGATTAGCTTGTCAATCTCGACCTTAATTTATGGGATGAGCTTGGATCGATAGGGCCTTTGAGTTTGCTTTATCGTTCGCGTTCCAGGCTTGACTACAAAACGATGCACAACAATGATAGGGTCAAGGCCGGGCATTTCCCTGTATGTCCAGGAAAACATGTCTTTGTACTCTAATAGCAGTTGGTAGTACTCTTCTATCTTGTCTGCACTTAGCAGCGCACTTACGAAGATAGGTTTGGGCTCCTCGCTTGTGCCTAAGTTGAGTTCCTTGAGATCATCAACCGTGGCTTGCCCCCCATTTTCGAGTTGTGGTGGTGTAGCAGTGACATTTTCCTCGGGAACTTCGTCCTCTTTACCTTCTTAGATCGTGATGTGGAAAACATCTTGAACCTCCTCTTCAGTGCTGTCCTCTCAAGCTTGTTGGCATAAAGATTGTCCAGTTTGGATGATGGTGCGCCTTTTTACTTTCAGTGGTCCATTTGTGTTAACCTCCAAGATTGTTTGGCGCTTTATCTTTGAAGGAATAGAGCTTCGAACATCATCTTTTTCTACCAAACCATCGACCTTTTCTTCTTTTGGCATTGTCTTTCTCTTTTCGGAAAACTTCTTGGTTTCTTCAAGTCTTTCCAAAACCAACCGTCGTGGGAGAAAGCTAGCCGTGTTGCTTTGTTTCTTAGGCTTTGACAACCTTTCGAAAACAGAGCTTTGGGATGTTGGTGCATTAAGCCTCTTGAAGACGGAGGTTCGGTCTTAACCACCAATGAGATTAAGTGCCGAAATTCTGGGTCTTGAACGATTCATCCTATTGAAGACTGACGTCCAATAGGTGGGTTTAGGCTTCTCTTGATCTTGTTTAATGGTCACGCTAATGTGTTAAGCGCTAGCGTTCTTTGCTTTGCTTGAAATCTTCATGGGTGCATTCGGTGTGAAGCTAAGCCCAGCTTTGTTGTTGTCAACTCCATAACCATGCTCCTTCAACTTCTTTTGAGTCTCGGTGAGGTTACGTTCTTTGTCATTGACGATGTTTGCAACCTTCTTTCCAGGATTTGAAGATGAAGCAAAGTTGTACCCAGCCTTTGACATGAGTTTGTAGGCGTTTGGATCAAAACCTTCTTTGGTCCTCGTGGTTGGGAGAAAGCTTGGTTCTACCCCATTTGGCAGAGCTTTTATGAAGCCTTGTGGTGGTCTTGCAACCTTAGCATCGCTTAGCTGTGTTAGAGGCAAAACTGCATTTGTTTTGAGCAATTTTACATCACCCTTGTGCCGCTATGTCTCGGCTTTGCTTGCTCCAGTTTCGAATGGGGATTGACCATTCTTTCTTCTTGATATCGGGATGTATCGGAATATGGGCGTGTTTGGTCCTTTTGAAGGCGTCCTACTCCCTTTGGTCGTTGCAGATTTAGCGGACTCGTCATTATTTTTGCTTGAAGATGGCACGACTTGCCCTTCTTGCTTCTTGGGCATGGCTTGCCACTCCTGTTTTTTAGGTGCTGTTTTGCCCGTGGATTTGATCTTTTCTGGAAGAGCTTAGAGCACCATGTCTTTATCCATGTAGAATTGGCATCGGCAAAGTATGATTCAGCTTCGGTGAATGGCTTGGTATCACCTTGGATCACCTTTACTCCTTCCCGGTAGAATTTTAAGCATTGGTGGAAGATGGATGACACTACTCCATTTGCGTGGATCCGCCTTCCTAAAAGCAAGTTGTAGGAAGTTCTTGCATCAATTACGTGGAATATCATGCTTGATTTGAGTTCACCAATGGTCATCTCCACTCGGATCATGCCTATCGCCCTTTGTCCTCCTTGGTTAAAACCCTGGATCAGCAGACGACTTAGGGATAGTTCATCTACCTTGATGTCGATTGTGGTCATTGTTGACTTTGGCATAATGTTTATGGCTGACCCACCATCTACAAGCATGCAGTTGAGTTTGTGCTCCCTTGCATACCCCAAGATGAAGAGATGACGGTTGTGAGGCTTTGATCCCAGCAGTACGTCTTTGTCAGTGAAGTTGATTACATCATGGGCGGCACAACATGTGGCACATTCACTTGGTTGAAGCTTCAAGACTTCATCATTGCTTTCTTATACTTCATGGTCGTCAGGACTTGCCAAGATCGTTGCTAGTGCTCTTCGCATTTTCTTTGGCAATCGTAGTGTTTCCTCGATGCTAAAGTGCGTTAACAGACCTTCTTTGGGTGTGAGAGTCTTTTCTTCCTCAACGGCGATGGCTTTGCTTTTTGAGGGTTCTTCCATTTCCACTTCGACCATGTGACATACAGCAGCAGTGCACTGTTGGAAGAAGTCCTTCGGGAAGTACTTGTGCAAGAAGATGGGAATACGTGGCTCTTGCTCCATAGGTTCCCTAACATATGTTGGCTTAGCAGCTTTTATATTTCTTTTAGGTTTCTTATTGTTGCGGCGACGGTGTTTTCTCCCTTGCTCCCCCCTTTGGCATTGTGGCTTGTGGTCTTGGCTTCCTTATCTTTTTGTAGGTCACCAATGTCCATCCTTCTTCATCTTCGGCATGTGCATCTTGGTCACTTGCCCCCAGTGAGGGTCGTGCAGAAGGTACCGTGTAGCTTGAGTATTGACGGGAATGGTCATATGTCACTTGAAGAGGCACGGGATCGAACGATCCAAACGCAATCGTAGTGGTATGCATTGCGGCCATGTCTTCAAGGTCGAGCTTAATTTGCCCTTGTTGTGCGAGCTTCATGATGAGCTCTTTAAGGACAAAGTACTTGCCAACAAGATGGCTCACAATACGATGGTACTTGCAGTACCTATGATCGTTTATGCAAATCATCTCTTAAGGACGCTTGCATTCGGGTAACTCAATCACCTTCTTTTCCAGCAGGTCGTCCAACATTGCAGCCATGTCAGAGTTAGGAAAAAGGTACATCTTTTGCTCCAGTTCCCTCAAGGTGCTTTTGTATCTGTCTTGGGTGCGAGAAGGCTCACCTTTCTTTATCTCATTCGCTTTGTTCTTGGAGGAGATCTTGATGGGCGTAAATGAGGTCTTGATGGGCGCAGTGTTGACAGTGAAAACTTCCTTGGCAGGCTTTTTACCAGTCTTGTCCACATTTGGGGCGAACACCTTATCCTTCATAAACTCGGTGATCGACTCCTTCTTCCCATGATTGGCGATACTCAGCTACATGTCGTGGGAACGAGTTGCCAGCTCCTCAAATGTTCTTGGTTTTATGCCTTGGAGGATGTAATGTAACCCCCAGTGCATGCCTTGAACACACATCTTAATGGAGGAGGTTTCAGAAAGCCGATCTTTGCAATCCAGACTTAATGAACGCCATCTATTGATGTAGTCGACGACATGTTCATCCTTCCACTGTTTCATACTGGTTAGCTCCAGCATGCTTACAGTGCGACGAGCACTATAGAAGCGGTTGAGAAATTCCCTTTCTAGCTGATCCTAACTATTCATAGACTCGGGCTCGAGGTTAGTGTACCGGTCAAAGGCGTTACCTTTCAACGAGCACACGAACTGTTTGACAAGGTAGTCTCCCCTCGTCTTAGCTTTGTTGCAAGTTTCAATGAAATGGGCGACATGTTGCTTTGGGTTTCCCTTCCCATCGAACTACATGAATTTTGGCGGTTCATAACCTCTCAACATCTTCAAGGCGTCAATCTTCTTGGAGTAGGGCTTTAAGTACAACATGGAGGTGTGTGAGCTCCCTTCGTACTGTGCCTTGATGGTGTCGATGATCATCTCCTGCAGCTGATGGATATAAAGAGATCCCATGAGTGTTGCCACTTGGTCTGGCTCCTGGTCTTCTTTGACTTTCTCCACCGGAGGCTCATTTTCTTCATTGGCTCATTTCTTCAGTGGATTAACCTTTGGGTCGAGTTTCTCGTCATTCTGCGTCTCTAGTCGGTTGACGAGTGCAGCGATTTGTAAATCTTTTTCTTCCACTGTCCGTGTTAGCCTTGCGATCGCTTCATTCATTCGAGCCAGCTGCTCATCGATTGAAGTTACTCCTGTGGTCATGACTTGCATGGCTGAGCTGCCGCTTGAGTTGGCCTCAGAAGTCATGGACTTGGAGTCATTCCTTGGACTTTCCTCCCTTGGCACCCTTAGCGAGGCCAGGGTGATCACAGGCTCGTTCCTTGGGTGTTCTTGTTCCTTTGGCAAAGTTGATGCAGAGATGGAAGAGGTGGCAAAAAAAGCTCTTGCCTTGCTTCGGGTTGTGATGCCCGAAATATCACCACTTGCAGCGAGGATGTTCTTGTCCTTCGCTTTGATTGAGGGAACAGCTTGATCCTTTCTTGATGCCATTTGCGCTTTTTGCAAATTTGAGGATAAAGATGAGAGGTAGAGATTATCCCACCGGGCGTGCCAAATTTGTAAACACGAAAATTCCTGAAACAAGAACACGTGTACAAAATATATTTCTGTATTGATTTTGGGGTTACAATCTCTTCTACAAATTTAGCCTCTGATTCTATCTTCGTAAAATGTAGATATGTAGATGGCCTGTTGATCCAAAGGGTCGTCGGGGCTTGGTCTAGGGATGAACAGCGGATTTATTGATGTTCTTGATCCAAAAGGTCGTCGGGGCTTGATCTTAGGATGAACGGTTGATGAACGGATCTTCAAGGGCTTTGGGCTTGATCTTGAAGAACGGGTGTGCGGATTTGTTGGTGTTGTTGATCCAAAAAGTCGTCGGGGCTTGATCTTGAAGGAGGATTTGACGAAGAACGAAGAGGACTTTCTTGATTCTTCGGGATTTGCCTGGGAGCTTTAGAGTTTTAAAGCTTCAAGGTTTTGGTGTAATGTGAATTGGTTGATTTTTTTGGATCCTTGATACCTTGATGGAGAAGCCTATTTATAGGCTTTGAGAATGAATCACCACCACAAATTTTCTTGGTGAAGTGAGTGGAGGTTGTAGGTGAAGTGAGTGGAGGTTGTAGGTGAAGTAAGTGATGCGAGATTTATACGCACACAAATTAAACCCTCTTTTTGTCAATTGTAGTATATGTATAAGTAGGGATCGTTCTGGACCGGGGATTAGGAGGGATTGTTAATCACTTGGAAACTAACTCAAAAACGTAAAATAAAGTTTTAAACACTAACTAGACTTAAAGAATGCAAAACTAAACACGTAAAGCACTAAAACAAATAAAAAACTCAAAATGCTTTAAAACATAAACTAAACAGATTTCTAACTAAATTGAACAATAAAGTAAAGGGGATTGAGTTTTGTAAATTAAAGTAGAATGTAAATATGAATGTGATGGAAAGTTAGCTACGGGGTTCATCTCCACATATGTTATACTTGCATAATAAAACGATTTCCAATTGCATTTCATTAAATCATTAATTCTCAACACTCCAAGTTAACCGTGATGCACTAATTAACCTTCAAATCTTCCTAACGTTATTGGATTGGATGATTGCATACGACAACCCAAAACATTCCCCACAAGTCCCCTACATGATTGCATAATAGAGATACAAGCAAGAATCATTACGCTCTATGAAAATTATAAGTGTTGACGAGGCATTCGTTACTATGATTGCATGAAACTTATGCCAAGAATTCGTTTAACGCGATTGTTTATAAGCAACCTCCACTACTTGTGAATATAAGTTCGTAACTATTAGGTGAAACTCACTTATATTCTAGCGTCATATTCATGCATGAAAATTAAGTGTGCACTCTCAATAAACATACATAAATAAGTTATCAATCAAACAGTTAAACGAATTGAATCCACAACTTATGAAACGCAATTAGAAGTAATCAAATCAAAATGCAAACATAAACATTTATTTCGAATCCCCCCCCTAGCCAAGGGGGGTTTAGTTCCTCATAGTACAAAACAAAGAGAATTGAAATTAAACATTGAATTCGAAGGAAAAGAAACACCTAAACATTCCAACAACTCAAACTTGAATTGTATGAACGTTTAGGCCCGCTTCTCTTCCTCTTTGTTGTAGCACGAGGTCTAAGGATAGTTTGATGGTGTGAATGGTTGGGGAGTGATGGAAATGGAAGAGGAGTGGTGTTTGGATTATAAGGGAGACTCACGGCATGGAATGGGGAAGTGTTTGTGTTGTGGTATGAAGGTGGAAAGTGAATGGTATGCATCATGAATGAAGTGTGTGTGGTTTTTATAGGGAGAGAATGGATGGGAGAGCATGTGAATTGCAGCTAGGAATGATTAAAGGGGTGTTGCTAGGTTGGAAATGCATGTGGAATTGCAAGGAGGAAAGCTGAAAATGCAAGGGAAGCTCACGGCATGGACTTGTTTTGGGTGATGGGTGCATGTGTTGGCTGAATTCTTTGTTGGAAAAGCATGTGAGGGACAACTAGGGTGAATGATGATGAATGCATGTGGAAGTGTGGCTGAATTGAAGGATACATGTGGCTGAAATGAAAGGGAAATGCAAAGGGAAAAGCTGGAATTGTAGTGAAGTGCATGGCGAGGTTGATTTCTTGATGGTTTTGGAGTTGTGATGCATGTGAATGCATGTGAATGGCAGCTAGGGTGTGTGATGATGAATGCATGTGGAATAAAGAGTGAATATGGAAGTGAATGTGTAGAAAATGATAGGATGAATGCATGTGGCTGCAAGGTTGTGTAATGATGGAGGAGATTTTGCACGGCAAGGGTGTGTGTGTGTGTTGTGCATGTAGGGTTGATATGTTTGAAGATGCATGTGTTGAATTGGTGGTTGAATGATGAAAGAATAAGTGCATGTGGCTGAATTGAATGAATGCAAAGTGAATGAATAATGAAATGGGAAAGCATGTGCAAGGTGTGGATGATTGTTTTGCATGGCTTTGATGGATTGTTTGATTGGGCTAGAGGTTTTGCATGGCTCAAAGGATTGTTTGATTGGGCTAGGCCCTTTGTTTTATGTCCAAAAGTGCACACAAGGCTTCAATTTCGTCCATCCTCTTGGCTCCATGGTTAAGCTATCCAATCCATGCCCAAAAATGCTCCAAATAGCCTCAAAATGCACTTTCTTGCTCCCTTTGCCATTAGGACCTAAAAACAAACGAAAATAGCTTAAACTACTAAAACAACTATGAATTAACAACATAAATGCACGAGAACAAGCTAAGTAAGTCGCCTAAATATGCTCCTATCAGTAAGTGAATGATATCGGTGAAATGAGTGGAGGTTGTAATTTTAATGCATTGGTTAACATTTATTTTACCGAAATTTCGATATCTACAGAGACGGTAGAGTTTAAATTTAATAAAACCACATACACTTCTTGCTAACTAAAACTTCTTCCTCATTAATGTGACCTACTACTACACGTTTGAATCTGATTGCAGGGACATGGAGAAATCAATCCCAGAGTTTGAAGAAGGCTCTGTAACTCTGGCGAGAAGCAACATTGAATCACTTCTTCCAAGATACCTTAAGGTCTCACTCTCTCTCTCTCTCTCATGTCTCCCTTTGGAAACACATGATCAGTTATCAAATCTCTATGTGTAAACCCTATAGTTCTGCTGTAAGTGGAAGCCAGCATGGTTCAACCCTCAAAAGGGGTCCTCGACGTCAATTCAGGTGTCTAAGAATCTAGGCAAGAATAAGAAGTGGTGGGGTTTGCGCTATGTGTGTCACTTGCAGTGGATATAAAAGACTGTTACTACGATATTTCATTCGAATTAACGTCAGAAAATTTTGCGATAAAACCGCGCACGCGCTTTGAAAATACATTTGCTAAACATCAACTTTTGGTTTTTTACTGCCCGATGGCAATGATTTCTTCAGAACGGTGCATACGGTGGAGTTCAGGTAGAGCGGTCAGCTCTTTGTTTAGAACACATAACACCGGTGTTGAGGTTCAGATCTCTGGGTTACGTGTGTTGTATCAGGAAGATTTACAAGGCTTTGTGCAGGCATTCATCCGGTGCATATTACGCAGCTCAACAAATGCCCTCTTTGATTACTATAGTGAAATGATGGTTAAACAATGGATAGATTTCATTAAACTGCAAAGCCATAATAAAGCACAACATTCAGAGGGAAGAACAAGTCCAAGAATTCGGAGGCACATAACTATGAGTCCTGCATGGGCAAGAAAGTATCAGGCGACCTCACAAGATTTTCGAAATCGGCTCTTCTCTCTCTCTCTCCCTCTCTCTCTCTCTATATATATATATATATATAAAATATATAAGATATGCATGCATATATGTATGTATATCAGTATATGTATGCGCATATATATTTTTCTCTCTCTTTCGGTCATGCATACATTCACTTAAATATCTCACGTTGGAAATTATACTACAGGACTGGCCTGCAACTCAGTTTACATGCAGCTTCCCTGGAATTAAAATTCCCAAGTGGTTTGGACAGTTATATAGAAGCCGATCTCATGCGCGAATTCAACTGTCCAAACCACTTGGGAATTTTAATTCCAGGGAAGTTGCTGTATGTGGTTATTTCACTGTCCACGAACATCGTCCTACTAACGAAACAACGCCCGACTCAGAAGAGACCTGTCCTGCGCAAACTCATCCAGCCCTTGTTTGTGAACTGCTCACCAATGTTACTTCCGAGAGAATTTTTGGCGCCGAGTTTACAAACAAAGCCATGTGGTTGGATGCCTGGTTGGATGCCTGCTGTTTCACTTGGTTCATATATATACCGTGCGTTCTATTTTCTAGATCCTTGAACCAATGCGATCGAATCTGCGCAATTTTGACGTCCAGGAACCCAGACATATGGCCGCATGCATGTGCCCGTCGTCTAGTGTATAAGCAGGATGTGGATGACCTTGTACAGATCTTGACCCTCGCACGTTGAAAGCAGGATCCTCTCCTTTTTCTAGTTCCCTTGTTTTCTCTAATAACCAAGAGGAGTTGTTCCAAGAAAATCCGCAGCCTGATGAAAATATGAGTTTTGCACGCCCCAAGCCTCCGTCGATTCTAGAGATCTCCATATGTAAGATTCCTTTGCCCCTTGATAACTGTTTGGGCCCAAAATATTATTGCTGGGCCGAGCAGCAGGATGCGCTCGGCCCAAGGTGATGACAAACAATATGGGCCGAATAATAAGGCCCGGGCCAGCTGGCAGGGTCGGCCAAATCCTATCATAAGTAGTCCAGATAAATAGAAAGGTCAAGGAAGTCCTGGTGCAACTAGGATTCTCGACCAGCAAGGAATGAAGTCCCGAAAAGAAGGAAAATTCAGAATCCCAGTAGGAGTAGGTTTGTTCGAGGAAGAGGCGAAATGGGACAAGGACTCCCAATCCAAATCGGAGTCGGTTTCAAGGAATGGGGCACTATAAATACAAGAAATCATGCAAACAGAAAGGACCCTAAAATCAGCATACAATTGCCCTGCGCAAAACCTCTCAAACACCTTGAGATTTTTCCTTTTCTTTTTCCTGCTGACACACCTTCAGTTTGGATAAACAGCACTGTGGAAGCACCCGGCGAGCACCTTCAGTTTGGATAAACAGCACTGCTGCCGCAGAATCAGCTGACCAAGAAGCACCTTCAGTTTGGATAAACTGCACTGCGTCGAGGTCGACGGGTTATCTATCTAAGTCTCGGTCGAGAAAGGTTTTCGAACCTTTGTTGGCAGAGGTCACCTTGCTAGCCTTCTCGGCATAGTTAGGTGTTACGAATTACATTGCTCGGCGTACTGGTCGCCGAGTGGTTTTATGATTGGATACTCACAAGTGAGTTTCAGGGTTCGGCATTCCGACGGCCGAACTACGTTTACCATCAAGACATACATCACGTTCGAGTACCTGTGCCCATACAGTTTGGTCTCGATTCGACGTGCTTATACTCTCACGAATATAATCACAGTGACCGAATCGGGCTCGGACGATTTGTGAACTCCGCAGAATTAGCAGCCTTGTCTTCAGGCTGTAGAACCCAGAGACCGAGAGTGTTCCTTCCTCGGTCGCAATCGCAAGATAAAGAAGTCAGCGACGCGCTCAAAGCTACATCAACAAATTTTACTCCTCGGCCAAGCTCGGCCGACGAGTTGGCACGCCCCGCATTCGACCGAAGGACGTAGTTAGCTTATTACTTACTCGGCCTGCGCGCCACGTAGGTTTTGTAATTTTTAGGGTCAACATTTTGGCACGTCCGATGAGACCTTTGTGCTAAACCTTCGGAGTTCATGACCATTGAGACACGGTATACGAAGCAGAAAACAACCATGGGAAAGTCAACGACTGACTTGCCAGTGCAAGGCCTTGGGCAGGATTTGCACTTTACAAAAAATCCGATCATAGTTGCGCCGCCCGAGGCCACAAGTGTAACACGCCGGGAGAATGAAGTCTGTCTCGGCGGGCAACCTTACAACCCCGCAGTCCCGAATCAAACAGCTGGAATGTTCATGGAAGAGATTGTGGAAGATTGTGATGACGATGGTGGGGAAGGTTTCGATCCACCAACTAGGACATTCCTTCGGAGACGACTGGATGAACAATATCGTCAGGTCGAGCAGTCGATTGGTCAGAAGATGAATGATTTGCTAGACGCAATACGTAGTAACAGCGATACACAGACCAGAATGCTTGAACTATTGGTTAGTAAAGCCTTCGAAGATGGCCAGGTCGGCCAACCTCGGCAGCTCCCGACGAATGTGCCTATACCAGCCGAGAGAGGGTCCGCTTGGCCGCAACCAGTCCCCTTAGAAAGAAGAGGACCAGGAAATAGATCTGAGGGACCAAGCCAGGGAGAAGAAGTCGCTTCCATAAACGTGACCGAAGTCCAGAGAATGATTGATTCGGCCCTAAAGAAAGGGCCGAAGTTTCCAAAATTCATTCACCCATACCCGGCTTATGTGGAAAGGTTTGAATACCCACGAGGATTTAAGATCCCCGATTTCAGCCTCTTCGCCGGGGAATCATCTTTATCCTCACTAGAACATGTGGCTCGGTTCACAGCGCAGTGTGGAGACGTCAATAGCGATTTCTACAAACTACGTTTGTTTAATTTTTCACTGACAGGCTCAGCTTTCGCCTGGTACATTAATCTTCCACCCAATTCTGTGCAGAGTTGGGAAGAGTTAGTCGAAAAGTTCCATGAACAATTCTATCGGCCAGGGATGGAGGTGTCCGTATCATCCTTAGCCAGGATGGCTCAAGCATCCGACGAATCCCCAATGGAGTACTTAATAAGGTTTAAGTCGGCCAGGAATTGGTGCCGAGTACCACTCCCCGAAGTGGAGTTCGTCAGGATCGCCCTTAACGGATTAGACGTGGAGTACAAAAAGAAGTTTCTGGGGGCAAATATTCGAGATATGTACGAACTTGCTCAACACGTCGAACAATATGATTATCTGCTCCGAGAAGAAAAGATATCAAAGTCGCCATCCCGGGGGACGTTGTATAAGAACCCCACGGTTAGCTATGCATCGGCCGAAAGTGAAGACCCTCAGTATGCTAGTGTGGATGCGGCCGAGATAGTAATAGACAAACCCTATGTTTGCAAGGCTTTGGCGCAAGTAAATACCAAAGACGCCAAAACCCGTTTGGCCGCCGAGGAAACGAGTAAGTCATCAAAAGTATATACCTTTGATATCACCAAAGCTGATGCAATTTTCGATCAATTATTGGCAGCAAAAATCATCAAGCTTCGGCCGGGACATACTATCCCTAAGGCCGATGAATTAAAAGGAAAGATATACTGCAAGTATCATAATTCTAATAAGCATGCAACCAATAATTGTGTTGTGTTCCGGGACACAATTCAAAGTTGGATCGAAAAAGGAAAGTTGAAATTTTCGGAAAAGATGGCGGTCGACGTTAATCCTTTCCCTTCAACGACGATTGGTATGGTGGATGCTCACCTTCCTAAAAATAAAGGGAAGGCCGAATACGTCCCGGTGCAACATGTCCGTCAACGGAATGGTCGCACAAGACTAAAGCTTGATATTTTTTCAAATGCACCACATACGGAACAATCGGGGCCACTCGCCGATGATCCTATGACGAGGTCAAGTTCCGACGAAACTCATGAACCAAAGGTTTTATGTGACCATTGTCAAACACCAGTTGAGCCTCGGAAGAAGACATCTTCAACACCACCCACGGCCCCTACAACATCATCAAAGGGGTTAGGTCCACGACATCAAGTGTTTGATCGACTCGGCCCACAAGTACGGCCGAAAGACCAGACCTCGGTCAGGCGGCGTCTGGATTTCGACGCACCTTTCTACAATGAGGATTATTACTCGCGTAATACTAGCGGTTCGGCCTCACCAGCCGATCGCAAAACTTTCAAACCACCAAGGACATCGGATCAACGCTGGTACAGTTATAATTCTCCGACTGGCTTATATACGGCGCTGTCCAAATCCCAAAAACGTCGCCGCCAACGGATAGATTGCATGGCTCGGCGACGAGAAGCGCAGGCCAGCCCGGCCAACCAGTGGCAACCAAAAAAGGCCGTGGAAGACATTGGTGAACGGCCAACCCCGACTATCATGACCGAGTTAACCGAAGGGAAGAAAGTAGCAGCTGCCGATTTCGAAACCACCATTGAGGAGTCTGAGAAACGTATTAAGATCCTTCTCCGGCCTGGGGAAACGAGAGCTCGTCTAGAGTACTTTAGGCAAGAGGCCGAAAGGAAACTTTCTCCGTTACCATCGCGCGAGCCGTTTATTAAAATACGGCGCAACTTACACCCTCCATTCCTCGGTGAATCCCTGGAATACATGCGAGAGTTTCATAAGAAATACTCCGCCAATGACTTGTACGGATTACCCAAGGCGTGTCAGGAAGCCCTTGACTTAGCTTTAACTTGTCCTGATGCCGAGCAAATTATCCAGAAAACTTCCGACCCAGCAATTAAGGCTAGGTTCCAACATATACGGGAAGCTCGGGTCCTTGGTTTTGAGGTTGATCCCTATACAGACATCGATGCCGCCGAATTACCCTTTTCGCTCGAAGACCTCCAGCATTTACGCTATCATTTCGAGGTTTTCTCGGCTGTATCACTCTTCGGCCTCACGGCCGACGAGGAAAAACGGATAGCAAGGTTGGATACATATCTAGACACGAGGAACGCCCGTATTGCCTATGAAGAACGAGCCCGTGTAACAAAGGACCAACATAAATCGTCGACAATCAACATCATCGAGGGAAATAGCCCACCCGCGCTCGATTTGGTTCCCACGTCTCAGATACCGGTTCTTACAGAGGAACTCAAATGTTTGATCGAGGATAGTCCGTCGACCGCTACGGTGGTTAGTTCTGCAGAAGACGACGACCACGATCCAATGGGTCCTTCGGTTCTCGAACATATGGAGATCAGCATGGTCCACGTCCTACCAGCCGAATTCCAACCAAGTACCCATCAGTCGAATTTCTTGGACGGGGACGTAGTTGCCGAGGAAGCAACACAAGTAGACTTCGTCGCAAACGACGACGACAGAGAAAACCGAAGCGGGGACAACCTTAAGGCAGCTTTGGCCGAGCTATTTCCTCGCTCCCCCTCGGCTAATCTCCAACACCTGAAGCCGTTGTATGTCACGGCTCACATCGAAGGATTTCCCATTTCTAAAGTATTTGTCGACTGTGGAGCCACAATCAACATTATGCCAGTATCCGTCATGAAGGCTTTACGCCGTTCTGATAGTGAACTCATTCCGTCAGGGATCACTATGAGCAGCTTCGTTGGTGATAAGTCTCAGACCAAAGGGGTGCTCCCGTTGGAAGTTAGCATTGCCAGTCGTCAACACATGACGACATTCTTTATCATTGATTCCAAGACCGATTATAACGCATTACTTGGCCGCGACTGGATCCACCAAACCAGTTGCATCCCTTCATCGCTCTATCAAGTTCTCATCTTTTGGGATGGCAAATCGGTCGTAGTCCACCCAGCCGATAACCAACCATTTGAGACCAACATGATTCAGGCTCGCTATTATGATGATCACGTCGGCTACATCACCCTCCAAGGCCTTAACGAGGATGGACGGCCGACGAGAATTTCGGTACAGAAAGTGATTGAGGTCGGCGCCGAGACTGTCCAACAGGATTCGGCGAGACTTGGTTTGGCAGATTTAGTCACCAATGCCGATGATTGAGCACACCACGCAAGAACGGCGTCAGGCCGCGGTTTCATCCACAATGGAACGACTGCTGGCCCATTGGTACGCCATTACCAAGCAACCACATTCCGGCATCAATTTAATCGAATTTTTGGCCGAAGCAGATAACGGCCCCGTTCTATCTTTCGATAAAGTTCAGGCTGCGCCGGCCGAACTCGAAGACCATCGGCCTCAAGTCAAGGACCCATTAGAAGAAGTTAACGTAGGCACGGCCGATGATCCTCGAACATTGTTTATTAGCGCGTTACTTCCACCGCCCATGAAGGTCGAACTCCGTAAGTTAGTCCAGGAATTTAAAGATTGCTTCGCATGGAGCTATCATGAAATGCCAGGCCTCGACCGAAACCTTGTAGAGCATGAGCTACGCATCAAGGAGGGGTGTAAGCCTTTTCGACAGCCTCCTCGCCGATTTTCGAACGAAGTACAACTCGGCATTAAGGAAGAATTAGTTCGGCTTCTAAAAGCCGGGTTTATTAGGACCGCTCGGTATGTCGAATGGTTGGCCAATATCGTCCCCGTGTTAAAGAAAAACGGCGCCCTTCGCATTTGCATCGATTTTCGTAATCTAAATCTGGCTACTCCCAAGGACGAGTATACGATGCCGATCTCAGATTTATTAATTGATGCCGCAGCTAATCATGAACTGCTATCTTTTATGGACGGTCATGCGGGTTACAACCAGATTTTCATCGCCGAAGCTGACGTCCACAAGACGGCTTTCCGTTGCCCGGGGGCACTTGGTACTTACGAATGGGTAGTCATGCCCTTCGGCCTCAAGAATGCCGGCGCTACATACCAACGAGCCATGAATATGATCTTCCACGACTTAATCGGTACTATCGTCGAAGTTTATATCGACGATGTGGTCGTAAAATCCAAACGCCGTCAAACACACCTGGATGACCTGCGGCAAGCGTTCCTTCGTATGCGCAAGAACAACCTCAAGATGAACCCAGCCAAGTGTGCTTTCGGTGTTTCGGCCGGTAATTTCCTAGGATTTTTGGTGCACCATCGTAGCATCGAAGTCGACGAAAATAAAGCTCGCGCCATCATTAGTGCACCACCTCCGACGACAAAGAAACAGCTCCAGTCGTTACTCGGGCAGATAAATTTCCTCCGTCGTTTCATCGCCAATTCGGCCGGTAAGATGAAAGCATTCTCTACACTCCTTAAACTGAAGGAGACCGACCGATTTGAATGGCGCGAAGAGCATCAAGCTGCATTTACGCAAATCAAGGTGGCCCTTTCCACCCCACCTGTGCTCGTTCCACCTTGTCGCACCAAACCCCTTAAATTGTACATTTCGGCAGCTGCAGATTCCATTGGGTGCCTCTTCGCACAAGATAACAACGTCGGACGCGAACAAGCTATCTTTTACCTTAGCCGAAACTTGAATTCACCAGAGCTTAATTATTCCCCTGTCGAAAAACTTTGCTTAGCGTTGTTTTTTGCCGCATCCAAGCTTCGGCATTACATGCTCCCCACAGTTACGCAGGTCATCGCCCAAACCGACGTAATTCGTTACATGCTGACTCGGCCTATTGTCAAAGGCCGAATCGGGAAATGGACACTCGCCTTATCCGAGTTCAGCCTTCAGTATGTACCCCAAAAGGCCGTCAAGGGGCAAGCCCTCGCCGACTTCCTGGCACAACACCCATCCCCTTATGGTTTTGAGGGGGGCGACGTCGACATCGGTTTCGTCACCACACGCGATAACCATTGGACTATGCATTTTGATGGTTCCAGTACTTCGACCTCGGCAGGTGTCGGTATCGCAATTCAGTCGCCGGACCACTGCCGATGGTATTTTTCTCTCAAGTTAGATTTCAGCTGCACCAATAATCAGGCCGAGTATGAAGCCCTCATTATCGGCCTCCATGTTTTACACGATCTGCGGGCCCCCCGCGTTCTCGTCCTTGGTGATTTCGAACTTGTGATTAACCAACTTAACGGCGTGTTTCGTTGCATGAGTTGTACTTTAGCTCCCTATCACATGGTCGCCACCTACCTGGCCGAGTTGTTCGAACGAATCACATTTGAACACATTTCACGTATCCACAATACTGACGCCGACGAACTCGCCAAGATCGCCTCCGGAGCACAACTCATGGGGGGCAAACTAGGTCGAATCGTAGGAATTGCGAACACGAGTCAACGCTCGTACCCCGTTTTGATTAATCAGCAAACTCTCCAACGCGCGCACGTAATACGTACAAAGGTGATGTCGCTCCCATCCCTATTAGAACGAGGAGATCCCATAGAAGTATGTGTCGTTGAAGTAGAACCAGATGATTGGAGAAAGACGATGTTACGGTACCTCGATAACCCCAATGGAAAACACTACCGAAGAACGAAGGTGCTCGCGACGAATTACGTGTCGTATCAAAATGAATTATATCGCAAGGGCGAGGATGGTTTACTACTATTGTGCCTCGGCCCACACGAGGCTGCCCAAGCAATGGCCGAGGTACATGAAGGAATTTGCGGGGCACACCAATCTGGACGAAAGATGCGCTGGTTGCTCCGACGACACGGTTATTTTTGGCCCAATATTTTAAAGGATTGCATCGAATATGCACGGAGATGCGTATCATGCCAAATTCATGGACCCGTGCAGAGAGCCCCGGCCGAATTACTACACTCGGTTACTAAACCATGGCCGTTCAGGGGTTGGGCAATGGACGTAATTGGCAAAATCACGCCATCATCGGGGGCAGCGAAACACGCGTGGATGATTGTAGCAACTGACTATTTCACTAAGTGGGTCGAGGTAAGGTCATACGCCGAATTAACTGCTAAAGAGGTATGCAACTTCGTGGAGGAGAATATTGTCACCAGATTCGGTGTGCCAGAAACAATCATAACTGATAATGGCACTATATTCACGGCCGATAGGTTTAGGGAATACGCGGCAAGTTTGAATATCCGACTCGAGCAATCTATGCCGTACTACCCACAGGCAAACGGACAGGCCGAGGCAAGCAACAAAGTGTTGATCGGCATCCTTGAAAAAATGGTAAAAGAGAAACCTGGTTTGTGGCATTTGAAGTTAAATGAAGCATTATGGGCATACCGAACTTCACCCCGGTCGGCCACTGGAACCACTCCTTACGTGTTAACCTATGGACACGATGCTATGTTACCGGTCGAGTTGAGTATAAACTCGTTGCGAGTAATCGAGCAGAGTGATTTGTGCAGTATTGAATACAATCAAGCGATGCGACAAGAGTTAGAAGACTTAGAAGAAAGTCGAATCGACGCGGGTAACTTATTGGTTGCACAAAAGCAAATTGCCGAGCGAGCGTATAACCAGCGTGTGAGACAAAAAACGTTCGGCGAAGGAGAATTGGTTTGGCAAACTGTGTTGCCTGTTGGGATTAAAGACCCCAGATTTGGTAAGTGGTCGCCGAATTGGGAAGGGCCATTCATCGTTCACAAAGTACTCGGCAAGGGGGCATATCATCTAAAAGATCGGACGGGTTCAGTTCATAAATTGCCGATTAATGGAAAGTTTTTAAAGAAGTACTATCCAATTACATGGGAAATGCAAGAGTAAGACCATTGTATTAATAGCAAGACAACCATTGTATTAAAACGACCATTGTATTGATAACAAAAAATCATTACAAGAACAAATACAAAAACAATGATTGAATTCCTAAGGGGTCGAGGGGAGGAAAGTCTCAAGGGCAGCTTTTAGCTCCAGCCACTTCGCTTCGCTCAAAATTATCTCAGCCTGCCGTGTCTTCTTGTTGCACTGCAGTTGCTGGATACACCGTGCACCGGTAGCGAAGGCCGTCAGCCGAGCCTTGTTAGCCTCAAAGTCTTTCTCCAGCTCGGAAGCAGCAGCCGACCTTTGCCGTTGAAGGTCAGAAATCTGACGTTGGAGGTCAGAGATCTGGCGATCAAACTCGGTCAGCTTTGCTTTCTTCGCCTTGATCGCCTCCATCTCTACTCGGCCAGCCTCATGCGCGACCTTGGCCACCTTCAATTCATCCTCGGCTTGTAGGGCTCGCTCGAAGATGAGAAAGTGTTGCCGAGTCCGCTCCAGGAGATCGGTGAGGAACGAGATACCCTCCGGGCTCAGGTGACCACCACTGGCGAGGTCATTGAGACACTCTCCAACAGAGTCAAGGCCCTTGCACCGGAGAGCTTGGGAAGCAGTTAGAGACAAGACTTCGTGCAGCTTCACGAAGACTTCGGCGGGCGTGGCTCCCGCCGATTCGGCCGGGGCAGCAGAAGAACCGGCCTCACCGGTCGTGCTCTGAAGAAGAGCGTCGAGCTCCACTTCCCACGATGGCTGCACATAAAAGGAGAACTTTGTGAAGAAAAGGAAGACGTCGTGATATAGTGCATAAAGGAAAAAGGGGATTGTTTTAGACCTGCCGAGAGGAGACTTCGGCCATGCTCTCTGGGTCATTGCTCGAACCCAGGGAACTTAATGGCCGAGCCCAGTGCCTTAGACCGCTACGCAATTCACGCGACCGATGGAAGTCATCTACATTTGATGGCCACGACGGCGGCCAGGAAATATAAACAACGCCCCTCGGCGTATAAAATTGCCGGTGAAATGAATGTTTGGGCACCTGACATTTAATGGTCTTTTAAAAACATGTGTCACGAAAAAATCAACACAAAAGAAGCGAGACTTACAAAGGCCGAAGAGACTTCCTGTGGAGGAATGGGAGGGTCTTCGTCCTGCGGGTGGATCGGCGTTTCGGCCGTGGCCTCAGGATCGGCCATGGGTCTCTTGCCACGATCCGCCGCAGAAGGACATGGTCGAGCGGTCGCCTCGACGACCGAAGGAGGATGGACGGGAGGAGAGTTGACTGGTCGGCGACGGCGTTCGAGCGGGACTTCGTCACTCTCGCTCTCGACATCCTGAACATGAACAGAACATTTAGCATTTCGACTAGAAACCTAAAGAAGCACAAGTGGAAGTAGAATTTCTCCTACAGAATGACCATTGGAGAAGAGGGTCCCTCGACAGGTGCAGCCGACTTCTCCGCGGCAGGCACCACGACCGGCTCTGAAGCTGGAGCTGGTGCGCCGATGGGATCGGCCGTGGCCTTAGCCGGGGCAGCCGGCATAGGAGGAGAGCCGGCGGTAGCAGGCGTCCCTGTAGTATCACTAGGGACGACATGAATCTCCCGATCGCCCTTCTTCGCCAATTTCTTGACGCGTTTAGAAGGGCGAGAGGCATCATCCTCTGGCTCGGCCGCTCGGTGGGGGCGTTTGGCAGGAACTGCCCGCTCGGTGGCGATGGTCCTCTTCACCAGCTTTTTCGCCTTCGCCACCGCGGCGACCACCTCCACCTTCCTCGACACACGACCCCCTGAAGAGCGAAGTAATTAGTGACAAGGATCAAGTGATATAAAAAAAAAAAAAAAAAAAAAAAAAAAGAGAAGAATAGTAGAAAGACTACCTTTGGCCGACTCCTTAGGCTGAGCCGAGGACGTTGACCCGGGACGGTCGCCAAAAATCTTCTTCACTAGACCTTCGACCGGGGCGCCGAAGAATTCACCGGTATATTCCTCCCACCAGTCCCCGAAGGTGTCGGTTCCCAAAGATTCAGGAACCGCCGGCCGAATTCGGAATTTCCTGCACTTCTCTTGGAACTCCTGGTCCGACGTCTTACATTCCCTTTCAGAGGAACCGGTAAGACGCCCTCGGCTCAGGAGAGATTGACAGGCGAGCAGAGGGACGGGACAGCCTTGAAGATAGCCGAGCTGTCGGGCGAGGAAGTGGGGGTGATAGACCTCCCAGCCGGCTCGGCGGGCATCGCAACCCAGAGGAAGGTCACGGGCCAGAACAAACGACCCCCAGCACTGACGGATGTCCGCATCCTCGGACTCGGCCCATGCTGCCGTGGGAAACCTGAGCGAGGAAGGGTATTCCTGGCGCCGGCACACCAGGAACTCATCATCCGAGAGGACGTCGAGGTTGAGGAAGTGTTTAAAGACCTCGTCGGCTCGGTGAGGTGGTGCCGGTCGAGAAGCCAGTTGAAGGCCGAGGGCGGCCGTTCGTTCAAAGGCAGGAACCTCCGGTCGAAGGGTGGAGAAGTAGACCTGCAACCAGAGTTGGAACACCCAGAGGGGTCCGTTCTGGTGCGGGTCAATCTTGCCAATGGTCGCCTCAGCCAGGAAACGGTAGAGGTTGGCGAGTATGGCTGGACTGAGCGCCAGCAAGCGACCATTAACCAGTGCCTGGGCCACCGGCATGTTCTCCACCAGGCACTTGTTTGACCTGGTACAACAGATGAACTTGTTATACTAGTAGAAGAGGAAGGCCTCGTGCTCTCCCTTCCTAAGGCCTTCCTCGCCTCGGCCGGAGAAATGAAGGATGAGCGTGTTGTAGTTAAAGAAGTTCTTGTGGAGCTTCTGAACTTCTTCCCTTGAAGGCTCCCGATCGCCCCGGCTTAGCGTTTCAACGGCCCTTTCGTCGAATAGTGCCTTCAGGTCGAGAGGAGAAGGGTATCCGGAAAGGGCGGCGTCAATAGGAAGGCCGGCCGGGGAAGTCCCAAGGATGGCCGAAATGTCGAGGATAGTGGGGCCGAGGGGGCCGAAAGGCAGGACCATGGTGTTGGTGGCCGAACACCATAAACTCAGGGCCGCCAGGAGCAGCTCCTTATCCATAGCAATCTCCATGGTTGACAGAATAATGGCATCATAGATGCCGAGAGCCTTCCACTCCTTGGAGAAGAAGGTGCTCATTCGGTCGACCCAGGCAGCCCAAGCCGTGGTAGGCGAGGGCCAGGCTCCCTGAGGCCGCGCCAGAGTCCATTTCGACCAGTCGAACCCCTGCAGCAGGGGTGTTAAACACTGCTCCTTGAGCAGGTTAGTGACAGACGACGGCACTGCGTCTCTGAAGAGGGGACCCAGAATCTGGTGGGTGGTGGCCATGTCTTCTTCAAATCGCAGCGTCTTGACGGCGCTCCGATCGATGAAATCCTTGCACTTGTTGATCTCATCAGAGAGCTTCGAAATGAAGGAGGCCATTTGTGGAGAAGAGAGATGTTTCTGGAAAAAGAAGGTATTGCAGAAGGAAGAACTGGAAGGTTTGATTTGAACGAACAAGGATGAGGAACTTGAGATTTTAGAATTTCTGAAAGCGTAAGAGGCGAATGGCAGAAATGTGGGTATTTATAGGCCTTTCAGGATGAATATCAAACGTCTGGGATTCGAAAAGCATTGGTTCAAATTGGGGGGAAATTTAACCGGGAAAGGCTCAATCATTTCGGATATTTTGGGAACCTGCGAAGAGGGGATCGAGGAGTCGAAAATCCAGGACGCACGATTGCGTGCGGCGCCAGTTTTAAGGCATTAATGAGGATAAGACGTTCCAGTTAGTGCACTTTCGAGGCCCACGATTGAAAGTTTTAAGAGCGGCGGAGAATCGACACGTGGCCACGCGTTGGGGGCAACGAGGAAAGTGCAATCATGTCTAATAAATGCGCAGGAATAACGGTCATTAAGGAAGTAAAGTCCAAAAAAGCAATAAACGTTTTCGCTTCTTCAAGGTCGAGGCCCGACCAAGAGTTAACGGTCGGCGACCTCAGAAGCGAGGGGGCAATGTTTGGGCCCAAAATATTATTGCTGGGCCGAGCAGCAGGATGCGCTCGGCCCAAGGTGATGACAAACAATATGGGCCGAATAATAAGGCCCGGGCCAGCTGGCAGGGTCGGCCAAATCCTATCATAAGTAGTCCAGATAAATAGAAAGGTCGAGGAAGTCCTGGTGCAACTAGGATTCTCGACCAACAAGGAATAAAGTCCCGAAAAGAAGGAAAATTCAGAATCCCAATAGGAGTAGGTTTGTTCGAGGAAGAGGCGAAATGGGACAAGGACTCCCAATCCAAATCGGAGTCGGTTTCAAGGAATGGGGCACTATAAATACAAGAAATCATGCAAACAAAAAGGACCCTAAAATCAGCATACAATTGCCCTGCGCAAAACCTCTCAAACACCTTGAGATTTTTCCTTTTCTTTTTCCTGCCGACACACCTTCAGTTTGGATAAACAGCACTGTGGAAGCACCCGGCGAGCACCTTCAGTTTGGATAAATAGCACTGCTGCCGCAGAATCAGCCGACCAAGAAGCACCTTCAGTTTGGATAAACAGCACTGCGTCGAGGTCGACGGGTTATCTATCTAAGTCTCGGTCGAGAAAGGTTTTCGAACCTTTGTTGGCAGAGGTCACCTTGCTAGCCTTCTCGGCATAGTTAGGTGTTACGAATTACATTGCTCGGCGTACTGGTCGCCGAGTGGTTTTATGATTGGATACTCACAAGTGAGTTTCAGGGTTCGGCATTCCGACGGCCGAACTACGTTTACCATCAAGACATACATCACGTTCGAGTACCTGTGCCCATACAGTTTGGTCTCGATTCGACGTGCTTATACTCTCACGAATATAATCACAGTGACCGAATCGGGCTCGGACGATTTGTGAACTCCGCAGAATTAGCAGCCTTGTCTTCAGGCTGTAGAACCCAGAGACCGAGAGTGTTCCTTCCTCGGTCGCAATCGCAAGATAAAGAAGTCAGCGACGCGCTCAAAGCTACATCAACAAATTTTACTCCTCGGCCGACGAGTTGGCACGCCCCGCATTCGACCGAAGGACGTAGTTAGCTTATTAGTTACTCGGTCTGCGCGCCACGTAGGTTTTGTAATTTTTAGGGTCAACAATAACATACAGCTCAAATTAAATACGATGCGTGCATGTTTATTTTCGCATGCGCGGATTGGTTTTATTGCTCTCATATTTGTTCTTCATTTCTGTGCAGCATTATAATAGAAAAATAAAACAGACGTCAACCTTGCTGGATCGTTAGCGTAAATTCATCGAAAAAAGAAGTCGACTATAATCAAATTTGTTCCTTCCAGGGCAGGGCAAGGGAGTGGAGAAATAACAGAAGGTACTTTGGCATTCCTCTTCTGGCTCAAGGCCATGGCAGCTATCTCCTCTTCTGGCTCTCAATTGTTTTCTTTTCTTAGGGTTTGATTTCTTGTTATGGCTATGAGATTGTAACGTCTTATGCGGGTGAGTGGGAGATGTAACAAAATATTGATTCACCCAAACAAAGACGCTTAGAGGCACTCGAACCAGTCATCATGAATGAGAGCAAATATGTGTTCCTTTCTGCCCCCTTGGCTCTCCCTAATTTCATATCCTAGCTAATTCACAATTTAGGGATCCATCGAGCAAAGTCTGATCCCTTATATACCCATTTGAAATGGAAGGTCTAAAATCCTAAAAAGTTGACCACACACCTATTGACCACTTTTTTAATACGAAGGATGAAATAAAATCGAATATAGAACCTCAGGTGCATAAATAAGCGCTTTTAGCTATTTAAAAAATTAGCTGCGAGCTACTTTACAGAGTGGCTAAGAGGAAACACATGCCCTAAAATCGTCATAAGCTCAAGGTCAAAACAACAGTATACCGTTTTCCACTACTAAGGCGAGAAAAATAGGTTTTTGTTGTGAAATGTGGTGTGAATGTCACACATATGTTTGTGTAAGAAAGCTTAAATGTATTGGATGAAAAAGTCATAAGGAGGTGAAATATTTTCTTCTTGTATGTTAGAAGTTGTCGGATCAAACTCCTAGCATGTATGTAACTTCATTACAACACCAACTGGGGACAGTTATGTATGCCCAATTGCCATGTTTGGTGACTTTTTACACCATGCCCACCCACCAATTGTGATAAAATTCCTCTTAAAATCCTTGCGTCTGGAAACCCCGCTTTCCTTTCGCTGTACGCACTACCCACAATTGGGCCAGCTGAAAATAACGTTTTAACAACTGAAGTGTAGTTGACAACGAATGTCTTGGGGCAGTGTCGCATTTGTTTTTGTTGGAATCCCCAATTGTCCCAGCTAGAGGGAAATGAAGAAAGTACTTTAAATAGAATTACCCAACTTTAATTAATACCGAAATTTTTTGTGATAAAACTTCACACCTGATAGATTGGATAGATGGTAAACTGAACACAGTATCGATGTTGTTGGAATGGGTCCTCCGTCCGTCGACCTAAAAAATTCTACAGTTTTGTCAACAACGGAAATTGCTAAACCCCATTTTCAGATTTTTTCCAAAATAACCATCACAGTCCTTCAATGATCCCCCAAGCAGGCATTTCTTCTTCTTCTCCAACGCCGCTGTGGAATTACGACGTGTTCCTCAGTTTCAGAGGCACAGACACGCGCACAAATTTTTTAGAACATCCCTATGCCGCGCTGGCTTGAAAAGGAATTATGGCATCCAGGGATGACGAGAAACTCAAGAAAGGAAGTTCCATATCGAAACTGTTCAATGCATTTGAAGAATCAAGGTATGTCATTGCCATTCTTTCGAGCAATTGCACCAACTCGACGTGGTGTGAAAGCAGGAGGAACATGCCGTTACAGATAATTTAGAAAAGGTACAGAGGTGGAGAGCTGCACTTGTTGAAGTAGCTAACCTCTCTGATTCCATTTGGAAGACAGGTAAGTAAACTTACTATTTTACTCTTCCTCCTGTAGTAATCAATTACGTTTTCTACAAACTGATGGTGATTTATTATTGTTGGTTGTAACCTTTTTGCAGATATGAATTAAAACTTACTCAAACTATTGTCCAAAAGACTTCCACCAAATTAAAATGGTAACCAAACGATAGAGTACAAGGCATCATGAAAGATTGATTCATAAGGCTTACTGATCATATCTGATGCTCAAGGACATGGCAAGCTCGCTTGTTGTAACTTGTACATAGCAGTCAATCATTCTCACTAGATCAATTTTGTAAATTGTTGGGCTAGTTCCTTTTGCTTGTAGCGCCGAGGACAATTTAAAATTCGTGATGATCCAAATCATTAAAGTTTTTTTTATAGACACATCAAGAAACAATTCCTTTTCTTTAGTACTTACCACGTATAATTTGTGAACAAGGAAACAAACCTGTTCTTCTAAATGTCACAGATATACCGTTTCAAAAAAACAAAAAAGTGTCACAGATATTCTCTTCTGCTAAATTCATTGCTCCATTGCTTGGTATTAAGAATGTTATATTATTTCATGATCCGAAGAGTGTTTTTGTTCTCTTACCTGGTTAGCAATTTTTTTCATCCATCGAAGAATGAATCATATGCCACATCTCTCACTCGTCGAGGACTTACCTATATTCTTGATTCACTAATGTGACATCTCAAACAAATAATATAATGTCATGTGGTATAACTTTCTTACGTAATGTTATATAATTGATTCAGATTGTCAACGTGACCTAGGAAATTTAGGCAAGTCCTGTCATCTCACATAACCTTCAGACCCTTCCCACACCATCAAGCCTCAAGTTGCAAACGAATAGTTTTATATACCGTATTTCTTGGAACTCACAAATAGACCATGTTGAACGACTAAAACTCATTTGTATCTATCGCTGCCTATCTACTTTCATATCTCAAATGGTAATATTTTATATTTTGACATCACATGCAATATGCATCATTTTACTGAATATTCTGCACAAGCAAATCGTTTTAATTATATAATTAAGAACATAACCATGTTAAGGATACGATTGGATTTGGCTTGGTTTACACCTCGCACTAAGAACACATCCAAATCAAATCAATCTGTTTAGGCCTTGTTTGTTTGTTGTATATGATTGGTTTGCTTGAATAGCTCTCTAGATTCTATGAATGTTGGATAAAACTATGAATGTCAATTTGAATGTTTTTGTCATGGACAGGTCTGCTTTATAGTTTTTCTGTCTTCTACTTTCACTTGAACAAACTATGCAAGTTAACATTCACATTTTCATTCAAGGTCTAGTGAGGTTGTCAAAGCTAAGTCAATACTAGACAACAAACGAACTCGGTGATTAATTTCGTTCGGCTATTTTCCTTCTTGATTAATTAAGAAAATATTCTATATTTATCTACATATTTTATTTCAAAAGCAACTTCGCACAATGATTTGAACAAAACATCTTATCATTGAAAATAGAGAGTTCTTGTGGAAAAATAAATAAATAAAATTGATGTTTAACCGTATCTTAAAATCACTTGACAATATAGAGAGTAGCTCAACTCTTTATAAGCAATCCAAGGTCTCTTCTCCTATTGATGTGAGATTTATCCTCAACATGCCCCTATAACGAATTTTTAAACCAAATACATGAACAACACAAATTAAATGACATTGAGCATGTGTGGTTATTAAGGATAACTTGCTCTGATATCGTAAAGAAGTTGAGATTACACCGTAAAATCAAGGCACTCTTAAACATATTATTGTCTAGATCTTCACGCGCTGCTCTGGGATGCAGGGGTTGTTGTCTTCATCATTGTGGTGTCTGCGCTTGTCGCCAGCACCACCACGTGCTCCACCTCCGTCCCCAAGCCTAGGCCTTATCTCAAGCAGCGCCGGAGCCAGATCAAGAGCCGGTTCGGTTCTAAATCTGGATCAAAATCCCTAAACATCAGAGGAAACGAATAAGGATCCACAAATGGTTCAGGACCCAATTTAGAAGCCATAGTCTCTCTCTCTTCGTCCTTCTTTTCTCCACCACAATCGACAAGAAACCAGAGTGGGCTTGCAAACTTCTGGAGGTTGTGGCTGGTGTGTTAGAAAAGGTTGCATAGTTGGCAGATCAGGGAGAAAATGAAGCTAACAATGCTATGAATGAAACACTTACTGAGAAAAACGTAGCTCAGGCGGTGTTTGCAGCGACACTTGTGGCTCCTGAACCGGATCTATAACTGTTTGTGGACCCTAATCCATTTGCTGCGAATCTAAAGAATTGGATCCGAATCCGTGTCCATGTCCACGAGCCACTTCAGAAGCCGCTTTAGAGTAATTCTAGCGTTGGAGCCCTCCTCCAGGCTATTCACTATTCAATCACTTGATGAACAGTAATTGTCCTTAATGAACAGTAATTGCTCTTAATGAACAGTAATTGCTCTTAATGAACAGTAATTGCTCTTAATGAACAGTAATCGTCATTTGCATCTCCACCGTTACACTTCAATAGCCCTGGCAATAGGTAATAAAATATTAATATTTTTTTTATTTATAAAATAATACAAAATAATTTTAATTGTAATTTCGGATAAGATTTTTAATCGTTCTCGTTGCGCCACGTGTCATTATCCGAAGTATTATTAAATAATACAAAATAATTTTATTTGTAATTTCGGATAAGATTTTTAATCGTTTTAGTTGCGCCACTTGTCATAAAATCCGAAAAGACAATTATTGGAGATGGATTTCCGATAAAAATTTTAATCGTACTCGTTATGCCACGTGTCATTATCCGAAAATACAATTATTGGTGATGGATTTCTGATAAGATTATTAACCAACCACGTCGGGTCACGTGTCATAATCTGTTTACAATCTTTGATGATAGATTTTCATCAGATTTTTAACAAATGACGGCATACCACGTGACATTATCTACAACCTAATCCTTTCTAAATCCTCCATATAATCCACCATCAATCCTCCCAAATCTCACACCAATTTTCTCAAAATCTTTATCATTATTCATAGTTTCTGCTTCTTTCTTACAATGTCTTCTTCTTCCTCAATGATGATGTGGGAACTCGATCAGGAAAAGGAAGAATTGTTTAACCAATCAGAAGGAATGTTCAATCATCGGGTGGCAAAAAATGAGAGGGAAGAGGATGAGGAGCGTAGAAGGAGAGATGACGAAGTAAGAATGGGCAGAGCCTCACATTCCCTTCAAGTCATCCAAGCTGTGGCTCAGATCTGCAAGCCCAGCCATTCCGGAAACCTTGATAGAAGTAGGCAACAACGAGGTATGGAACTCTTGGACGATTATTTTGTCCCTAATAATTCGTTCCATTATACGTACTTTAGACGTCATTTTAGAATGGAACGACATTTGTTCAACAAAATCATGATTGCTGTTTGCAACCATGATTCTTACTTTGTGCAAAAGAATGATGTTTTTGATGCTATAGGAATCTAACTATTAAAGGGAATATACAAAGATACTCCTAGATACACTAGGATTTACACAATCACATTCCTAATCCAATAGGACTGCAACACTCCTCCTTGAGTGTGAAAATATTCAAACAAAATATCACATCAGATCTTCAGCAGATAAGGTAAAATAGTTAATGAAGTCGTCGGCACAACGGTGAATGTGAGTCTCAAATTTAAGAGAAAGTATGCATGGGTAGTAAAACTCACAAAAACCTCGCTATGGTAAAACCTGAGGTAGGTGAAAACCCATAGACTAAGGAGAAAAGTTAGAAGTATGCATAATGTCTTAAAACAAACGTCAAATAGGATGAAAGTAGTGAACTCAACAGAGTATGATCATCTCAGGATGGGTGCCTCTTAGGTAGCAAAAACCCAGTGGAAAAAATGCTCCTAATCATAGGAAAAATAGTACATTAAGATCAAGTGAGTATGCTTCAGGATACTCCCCTTGAGTTAGATATAACTTTCAAATAAGAGAACTACAAGCAATTCAACTCAGATAATTTACGCATACTGATTCCTTGGACGAGCTTTTGAAAAATAGACTTGGGCAATGTCTTGGTGAAGAAATCGGTCAAGTTGTCTTGGGAATGGATTTGCTTGACTTCGATGTTCTGATGTTGTTGTTGCTGGTGAGAAAAAAAGAACTTTGACGCTATATGCTTAGTGTTGTTTCCCATAACGTATCCCTTCTTTAACTACTCGATACATGCTGCATTGTCTTCAAAGATCATTGTAGGAAGGTCAACAACGGAAGTAAGACCACTAGTGCTTCAAATATGTTTTATGACTGCTCTCAACCAAAAGCACTCACGCAATGCTTCATGCAGGGCGAGAATCTCAGCATGGTTCAAAGAAGTCGCAACTAGCATTTGCTTGGTAGACTTCCAAGATATAGCAATGTCTCCAACGGTAAAGATATAGCCTGTTTGAGAACGTGCCCTATATGGGTTAAATAGATAACCAGCATCCACGTAACTAATGAGGCGAGAATCAACTCGAGGACCAAGGGGGCGGCGGCTCCTTTCGAGGATTCACGGGTGTAGAACAAGCCCAAATCTGTCGTACCCTTAAGGTAGCAGAAAATGTCTTTAACACCATTTCAGTGTCTGCATGTAGACACATTGCTGTATCTAACCAAAAGATTAATAGCGAAGGAAATATCGGGTCTAGTGCATTGAGTCAAGTACAATAAAGCACCAATTGCACTCATGTATAGAACTTTAGGCTCCAAAATTTCTTCCTCATTCTCCTTTGGATGGAAGGGATCTCGTTTAGCAACTGGAGTATGAACGATCATAGAACTACTCAAAGGCTTTGATTTATCCGCATTAAAACGTCGCAATACCTTTTGGGTGTAGTTTAATTGATGTACTAGGATTCCATCCGAACAATGCTCGATCTTCAAGTTGAGATAATATTGAGTTTTCCCAAGATATTTCATCTCAAATTCCAATTTCAAGTGAATCGCAATTTCCTCAAGCTCTACGGGAGTTCCGATGAGGTTCATGTCATTGACATAAACTGCAATGATTGCAAATATGGAATGTGACTTCTTTATGAACACTCATGGGCATAATTTGTTGTTCACATAACCCTGACTTGTCAAATATTTACTCGGATGGTTATACCATATCCTTCCGGATTATTTCAATCCGTAGAGTGATCTCCTCAATCTAATCAAGAGAGTGTTCCGTGGTCTAGAACTATTTGAACCAGTCAATGGAAGTCCTTTTGGAACTTTTATGTAGATTTCTGTATCTAAATCCTCATAGAGATATGCGGTTACCACATCCATAAGCTGCATATTTAGTTTTTAGAAAACTACCAAACTGAAAAGGTAGCGGAACGTTATGACTTCTATTACGAGGGAATACATCTCCTTGTAATCAATCCCAGGGCCTTAAGAAAAGCCTTGCGTTATGAGGCGTGCTTTGTATCACACTATTTCATTTTTCTCATTACGCTTCCTTACGAAAACCTACTTGTTGCCCATGAGCTTCACATGTGGTGGAGTAGGAGTTATAGGCCCAAACACCTTATGTGTTTGCAAGCGAATCAAGTTCGACCTGGACTGCTTGTTTCCAGTTTGACCAATGTGTTCTACATCGACATTCATCAATAGAACGTGGTTCAATGTCATCGCTAAGTATGATGTCGGAAGCAACTGTATACGCGAATGCAGCATTGACAATCATCTTATTCCGATTCCAAACCTTATCTAATACTGCGTAATTGACCAAAATCTCAAGATTCTCGGAAGGCCGGTAGTCTCATCTAAAACATCACCGTACTCTAGAATAACCTCATGTGTTGGAACAAATGAGTAAGCAATGATCAGATTCATACTAAGGTCACTAGTTTATGTCGTTTTCCTCTTCCGGGGTTGTGATTCCTTTGAACCAAGAGGCCTGCTACGCTTCAAGGTAGGAGCAGGTGATTGGCTAACCGTTAATGTATTGAGCCATATGGGAGGTACGGCTGGCCCACCCTCAGGGATGGTCCAACCTTCCAAGGCTAAGTCACAGCGTAAAAGCATCTGGCATGCTTTGAGCGATGCTTTGAAAATCTAGAATACGTTGCACTTTAATTTTAGACTGAGGGGTGCGGGAATCTAAATAAGACACAATGGCCATAATCCACAAAAATTCACGACATTCTACAGGAACATTAGTGATCTTATCTCCCCCTAACGATGAGAAAACTGTCTCATCAAAGTGACAATCATAAAATGTGTGGTAAAGAGATATTCTGTCAAAGGCTCTAAGTAACGAATAATTGATGGTGAATCATAACTGACATAGATTTCTATTTTTCTCTGAAGACCGACTTTGGTACATAGTGGTGGTGCTATTGGCACATAGACGGTGAACCCAAACACACGTAAATGCAAGACGTCAGGCTCGTATCTTGTAACCAACTATAACGATGAATGAGGTTGGGTAGGGTGGGCCTTGGGCGGACCAACATAGTTGCATGCAATATTGCATGGCCCTAGGCAGATACTAGCAAGTTGGTATGCATAACCAAAGTCTGAGTTATCGTTTGAATGCGCTTGATGAAAGCTTCTGCTAGGCCGTTTTGTGACACACCCCAACCTAGATTGAGGCATACTGGCTGTCACGTAAGGGTGACGTAGTCATATGGACAGTGCGGAAACAATAATAATATAAGGAATGAGAATAAATAAAAACCAAATTAACTAGAGTACTAGATAAGAATAAGTGCAAGACGAAACTAAGTATGAGTTTACAACTAGAGCATAAGTAGCCTAAGTGCAGTCTAGCAGGACTAATGCTAATTATACAACACACAAAGGTGATCCTACAATGGTGATAATCTGTCAGAACGTCCGTCAAATCCTCATCAGCCACCAATAAGCACTCCTACCTAAAACCTGGAGGGGCGCAAAACAGAAAGTGTGAGTGGGCAAAAACAAAGCTTTTCAAAACCATTTCAATTATCAAAGATAGTAACCCCTCGCCATAAAACATGTATAATTTCCTAGAAAATAGAATACATATCTATACCACAACCATGCTTAGAATAGCAAAATCCACATATATGCCATGTCAAATATCTCAGCATAAAAATATGTAAGCCAGGTGATATAAATCAATGCAAAATGATATGTCAGCCGGAGTCACCTAACGTGACCTGTATGGCTGAATCCAGAGCTCATCCATTTAGCCGGAGTCACCTAACGTAACATGTATAGCTCAAATCCACATATCAACAAATATATCTACACATGAGTTGGAACCACCTAAAGTGGTCTGTACGACAGGACTAGGTGTAAATAAATACGCTCAAGTGCTACGATCACGTGAAGACTATGCGAATAATCGCAGGTCAGCTACGAGTCGGAACCACCTATAGTGGTCTGTACAACAAGACTGTGCACTTAACTTAAATCCAAGGTGAGCATATGGTGCAAGAGGTGAACATCACGTGAATGACTGCCTTAACCACTGGTGAGAGCACTAACACCAGGGTGCAGGTTTATAAGCTTAAAATATATCTCAAAATAATCATGCAACTCATATCCATAATTAATAAACTCACTTGGTACTTACCTGTGGACTCCGAATCAAGCTGTGTTGGCCAACACTTGGAAGGTGACGAAGCCATAAAGTGTGATAATGTATAAACTATAAATAAATTTAAACCTAGAAGTGCCTAAATACACGAGTGCGCGGTGAGCGGGTATGGACCCATACACACATGATACAGAGCATAAGTAGAGTACAGTAAGGTAAGATAACGATTATACCATCATAAGAAGCCATCTGTACTTGGAAGTGCCACGAATCCTTGTCGATACAGAAACTTTACTACTAGACCCTGGAGGGTTGCAAAGGTAGGAAATGTGAGTCGGCGAAAACAAAGATTTTCAAAAAGCCATTCACTTATCAAAAGTAATAACCCCTCGCTGTAACATCTATATAATTTCCTAGAAAATCATATTACGTATTAGGATGAAATCAATCGTATACAATCAGTAAATCCAGGAGTACACCACGATACAACATCTTATCAGCAATATAAATAATCAAGTACTTAATAATCCATGCTAGCACGTAAGTCGAAGTCACCTAACATGACATGTACGACTCATTCATATCTTATCAATCAATGCTAGCACATAAGTCAGAGTAACCAATAATGACATGTACGACTCAGCCATATCTCATCAATCAATGCTAGCACGTAAGTCGGAGTCACCTATAGTGACCTATCCGGCTCACTCATAGCTCATCAAATATCTCTGCACACGAGTCGGAACCACCTTTAGTGGCTTGTACAACAGGACTGGGTGTAAATAAGTACGCTCAAGTGCTACTGATAGGAGCATATTTATGCTACTTAGCTATGTTGTTTCCTTGCATTTAGTTAGCTAATTGCTACTTATTATAGTGTTTTAAGCTATTTTCGTGTATTTGTAGGTCCTAATGGCAAAGTAGGCAAGAAAGTGCATTTTGGAGCCATTTTGAGCAGTTTTGGGCATGGATTGGATAGCTTAACTATGGAGCAAGGTGGATGGACGAAATTGAAGTTAATAGAGGCTAGGAACATGCTACAAATCTGGAGAAACAAGTTCAAATACAAAGAAGATAAGGAAAGAGCAAGAAATAAGGAACATTATCCAACCTTATCCTTTCCTAAATCTAGCATTATTCTATCTTATCTTATCTAAATCAGTTTTTGCCTTAATTCTAGCTATTTAGAAGGGATTAGTTATACATTTAAATACATAACTCAGATTCTAGAGACTTTATCCCTTGTGTGCCGCAGATATGCCATTCCTTGGTGGATTGGGAGTTGTAATCCCTCTCCTACAAAGGTGTCGCACCCCTTAGCCTTTGTTCTTCTAGAAATCTGCCCTAATATTCTTTCTAGAAGACCTTATCTGCTCCTAAATGTATGCCGCACCCTCTTCATATTCTCTTTGGTTTTCTGATTTCTAGAAGGTCCAAACCCTAGTCTTTTTCCCATTGGATTGTGTAATTCTTTTTCCTTCAGAAATTGTGCAAGACCAAGCCTATAAATACAGGCCTTTGCCGCATGTTTTATTCATCCATTCACTCATTCATTCATTCATACATTCAGCCATAATTCACACCACATCACCCTAGTGCCGTAAACAAGGAAGGAAGGAAAAGAGGACTTGTGCGGTCTGCTATCTAAGGGAGTGTCGTGCATGCCATTGGAGTGGGACATTCTTGGTTCTTTCTATCCTTAGTTTTAGTTCAATGTATATTTTAACTTGGTTTTCAATTATGATGAACTTGTGGAACTAATTTCTTTTTAGTTAGAGGTGAATTCGAAGCCATGATTATATGTTTTATATGAATTGATTACATCCAGTTATTGTTTCTTGAGTCTTGAATGTGATTTGCTTATCCGCATTATTAAAACTTGTTTATGTATGTTGGTTAAGGGTCGGCACTTAATTTACATGCATGAATTTGATGCTAGAATATAAGGGAGTTTCACGTAATAGTTATTTGCTTATATTTTCAAGTAGTGATGAATCCTTGGTATGAGTCTCATGCGTTTCATAGTGATGAATGCCTTGTCAATGCTTATGATTTTCATAGAACTTAATGACTTTTGATATGTATCTTTATTATGCGTTTCGTATAGAGAACTTGAGAAAGATAATTTGGTTGCGATGTGTATTCCATCCAATTCAATGAGTTAAGGAAAATCTGAAAGTTAATTTATGTTTTTCATGGTTAATTTGGGGCATTGTCATTCATAGTCTAAAGGAATAATAACTAGAAATTGGTTTGTATGCATATATCATGTGTGGAGAATGACCCTCTAACTAGCCTTTCACCCATTTAATTCACCCAAATTCGTTTTTACAAAGTGTTTTATGCAAAGTTTATGTTTTAAGTTTTAAATTCGTCAAAAACAATCCCCCTTTCATTTAGTCTTGTTATTTGAGTCAAAATCTGTTTTCTTTTAGTCTTTTGAGTCAAGTTAAGTCTTATTTTTGTCAAAATCACTTGTTAGGTCTAGAATTGAGTCTTTTTTATTGTTTGTTGCTGTTTTGAGTGTTTTGAGTTAGTTTTAAGTCTATAGAGTCTAGTTTAGTGTTTTTGAGTCTTATTTGTGTTGATTAGCATCCCTAGTTAGTCCCCGGTCTAGAACGATCCCTGCTTGCATATATACTATAATTGTCACAAATAGCGTTTAATTTGTGTGTCAAGTTAATTTTCACATCAAATTTTGGCATCGTTGCCGAAGATTAGCAAACTTGCTAATCCCTTTTGTTTGTGTCGTGTCAAAGTGTGTAGTGTGTTTCTTTGTGTCTTTTTGTTGTGTTTGCCGTGCCCTTTAAAGTGGTTGCTGATTTGTTTTTGTTCTTTGTTTCAAGTACTAGTTTATGACTCGTCGTTCTCAATGTATTCGTGCAAGCATATTGGATTTTGACGACGATTTTGAACGAACTTTGAGAAGAAAGAGGAAGCAACTAGAACGTAATCCACCTAGTTCAAGTTCAGAGTCCGAATCTGAATTTGAAAAAGAAGAAAGCATGGTAGCGGACAATCGAACAATCAAAGAACTTTCAGCCTCGGGGCTGGACAATGCTGTGCCTATTTGCATTCAATACCCTAGGGCAGCCCCGGACAAGACCGATGAGTTTGAATTAAAGTCAAGCTTGCTGCATCATATTCCCAAATACCATAGGCTGTCCATGGAAGATCCAAACAAGAATTTGAAGGAGTTTGAAGTTATATGCTCAAGCATGACACCTATTAACGTGGATGGGAATATTTTGAAGATAAAAGCCTTTCCATTCTCTCTTTTGGAAAAGGTTAAATATTGGCTATACGAATTGGCACCTGGAACCGTCACTTCTTGGGAAAGCATAAAGCGAGCATTCTTAAAGAATTTCTTCCCAACTTTAAGAGTGATTCTTTTGAGGAAGAAAATTAATGGCATTCAACAAAACCAAAAGGAGTCTTTTCCAGCGTATTATGAACATTTCAAGACTCTGGTTGCATCCTGCCCTCAACATCAAATGAAGGAAGAACTTTTAATTCAATATTCCTACGAATGACTCCTTCCAATTGAGAGACAAATGCTAGATGCTTCAGTGGGAGGTGCTTTGGTTGACAAAACACCAGTGGCTGCAAAGATTCTAATTGCAAATCGAGCCTTAAATGCACAACAATACAAGGGGGTTGGATAAAAGGACCTCCCACGGCAACACCAAGTGAATGAGGTAAGTTCCATGTCCGAAATTCAATCACAATTAGCTAATCTTACTCTCCTTGTGTGTCAGGTTGTTGAAGGAAACAAAGTGCAAAAAAATAGTGTTTGTGGCGTGTGCACCATGCAAGGACACCCCTCTGAGCAATGCCCTCAATTGATTGAGAATTGAGGATGAGAATCTGCCAATGCCATAGGTTATCAAGGCCAAAATCAACCTAGGCATGATCCATACGCCAACACTTACAATCCGGGGTGGAAAGATCACCCAAATTTCAAGTGGAGGGAGCCCCAACAACCTCAACAACAAGGAAGTCCAACACCTTTTGGGATGTTTCCAAAGCCATACGCACCAATTCAAAACCAACCACAATCTGCTCAACCAAAAACAAGTTTGTCCATAGATAATGATCAAATTGTTAAATTACTAACCATTGTGGCGCAAGGAATGCAAAATCAAGCCAAAAAGGTGGATGAATTGGAGAAGCAAATAGGGCAAATTTCAGAGTTCCTTAGGCAGTTTCGAGAGCAAGGCAAACTTCCTAGTTCAACCATTGTGAATCCAAATGGAGGTTTTGAAACCGCCAAGGCCATTACATTGAGAAGTGGTAAAGAGCTTGGAAATCATCCAAAACCATCTAAACAAGGCCTTAACGAGGAGCAAAAACTGCTGCAAGAAGAAGAATAGGGAGCAAAGGCCACGGAAAGGGTAGAACAACCCTTGCCGCAGCCCCCTAGTGCACCTAAGCCACCCCAAACCACCAAGGTAAGTCCAAATTCAAATTTTTCTAGTTCTATTCCACTAAATGTGCCTTTTCCTAGTAGGTTTATGCAATCTACGAAAGATAAGGATGAAAAAGACATCATCTAGGAAGGTGCACGTCAATATCCCGCTCCTTGATGCCATAAAGAAAATTCCAAAGTATGCTAAGTTTTTGAAGAAGCTTTGTACAATAAGGAAACGGATTCGGGAGAAAGAGGTGGTACATGTAAATGAGAATGTCTCTGCAATGTTGCAAAGAAAGCTGCCAATTAATGTCATGCTATGCTAGATTTAGGTGCATCAATTAATGTCATGCCATACTTTGTTTATGCATCTATGAATCTAGGAGAACTTAAAAATGATGGTGTTATTATTCAATTAGCCGATTGATCTAATGCATACCCAAGATGAGTTTTGGAAGATGTTTTGGTGCAGGAAGACCACTTGATTTTTCCTGCAGATTTCTATGTGCTTGACATGGAGGATTCAACCCACTCTCCACCATCGCCAATTTTACTTGGACAACCTTTCATGAAAACAGCCCACACCAAGATTGACGTGGCCAAGGGAGCCTTAACTATGGAGTTTGGTGGTGATATGATTAACTTTAAAGTTTCTGAATCTATTGAGAATCCTAATGATGTTCGTTCTTGTTTTGCCATTGGTGTAATTAAAAATATAGGGTAGGAATGTTCTACACCAATCAAGAAGAATGCATCTAAAACCACCATCGAGGAAGGAATTGGAGTCGAGCACAAAGAGCACGCTACTACCCTAAAAACACCCAATATGGCCATGCCTAATGATAAAATTGGCGAGATGGTGGCTGCCCTAGGGGCATTGCCACAACATCCTAGTAAGTCTCCAATCCCAATTCTAATTCCCATTTCAACTAATAGGTTGTTACCTTATTTGGTGCAGGTTCCCAATCGATTTCAAGGTGGTGGGAGCATTTACATGGACTTTAGGAACCAGAACACCACAATCAGGGAAAATCACTATCCCCTCCCATTCATTGAGTCATACTATGAGAACTTTAAGGAGCATGTCGTGGATGATGCAACCTTCCATGTCGTGGGCTCCAATGAAGCTTAAAAGGAAGTAACGTCCAGCTGGAAGACGTTAAAGCAAGCGCTTCTTGGGAGGCAACCTACACAAATAAAGAAGAACTAGGAAGCTCCAACACTCCATAACCAGATTTGAGTTCCTAAACCCTACTCTTTATTGCTTTTACTTTGCCACGTTTGTCATGTTTGTTAATTGTGTTATTTTTTTGTTTGTTTGTGAGTCTATGCTTAAAACATTGAGGACAATGCATGATTTTCGTGGGATTTTATCACCTATCACTTCTAAAGTTGTTAATCACTGTTTTAAGTGTTTTTAGTGTGTTTTGAAGTGTTTTTATGTGTCTTAAACAGAAAATCCAAAAATTTGAAAAAAAATTTTGAAAAGAGTGTTGAAAAAACCCAAAAAGAGTTGTTTTTAGAGTAGTTTTTGTTTTTATGTTTGTTTGTGTCTTAGGATACCTTCCAACACAATGATGAGGATTTGGTTTTTAATTGCATGACTATTAAAGAAAGTTACAAACATGGATGGAAGTTTCATATACTCTTTGGTTTATGCTTAGTTGTAGTTGACATTTACGAATTCACATGTAATCACAATGGAAAAAAAAAATCAGTTTTTTTAACATGCTTGAAGGAAGAAACTTAAACTACCGCTACAACCCTGAGAGATTTGAGCCTAAACGTTCTTCGAAGAGTTATTAATCTTGATGTTTTTGTTTTCTAAAGTCATTGCATGATCTCATTATTCTTTGCTTAGTTGCTACTTAGAATGCGTTTCATCACTATAGTTCCAAATACTAAAACTCATGCCCATTTCATTCAAAGCATAAAATTGAGTGCATAACATAAACCAAGATGAAGTTGTTTAGTTAAAACCAGAGCCAAAAAGCCTTAACCTTTGCATATGTATTGTAGGTTTAACCCCTTTGAGCCTTAGTTAGGCTATTTTCTTTGTTAGCCACTTTATCCTTACCTAGCCTAGAATAGGACTATCTATACCCTTGTTCTTTAAGTATAGTGAAGGATGATTTAGAGGGAATTCCTTTTGACCTAAAAATTGCAGAAAAACAAGTGTGGGGAAATGTGTTTTTCGTGAGAATCTAGGAGAATGTATGATTTGTGTGCCAAAGAAAGAAAGGGGCACGAAAGAATAAAAAAAGAAAAAAAAACGTGAAAAAAAAAGAGAAAGAAAAAGTTGAAGAAAAGAAAGAAAAAAGAGTTGAAAATAAGTGAGAATGAACTCACAAATGTTGATTGTTGAAGAAAGGGTCCAAAAGTTTGAATTGTTATGTGTTTCAATATGTGGAGTTTAAAATTGGTTTGAGCATATGGTATCCCTGGTTCTCGCGTCTAAGTAGTGGCATTCCATTCATGAGATCATATACATGTTAATAATTCCAGAAAGTGCCTTCTTTGATTATACATATGTGAGTATTAGTCTACATGTTTACATCAATCTTCTCACATATACTGAGTATAGGGAGTGTACTCAGAAAATCTGTGTGAAAATAGAGTGTATCCAGTGAGGAATTAAGGGAATTCTCTAAGGCATGTTACTACATTCAAAATCATGTTTTAATTGATTAAATGGGAGCTGGTGAGTGGTGACTATGGTTAAGTATATGCTCGAGGGTAGGGATAACTAAAATCTATGTGAGTGGTGATCTTTAATATGTCATGTTGCATTGGAAATCCCTAAGGCAATTGTTGGAAGGTTTAGGTTATGTTTTGTTGTTTTGTTTTGTTTTGCTCGAGGACTAGCAAAAGCTAAGTGTGGGGGAATTTAATAAGAGCATATTTATGCTACTTAGCTATGTTGTTTCCTTGCATTTAGTAAGCTAATTACTAATTATTATAGTGCTTTAAGCTATTTTCGTGTGTTTGTAGGTCCTAATGGCAAAGTAGGCAAGAAAGTGCATTTTTGAGCCATTTTGAGCAGTTTTGGGCATGGATTGGATAGCTTAACTATGGAGCAAGGTGGATGGACAAAAGTGAAGTCAATAGAGGCGAGGAACATGCTACAAATCTGGAGAAACAAGTTCAAATACAAAGAAGATAAGGAAAGAGCAAGAAATAAGGAACATTATCCAACCTTATCCTTTCCTAAATCTAGCATTATCCTATCTTATCTTATCCAAATCAGTTTGTGCCTTAATTCTAGCTATTTAGAAAATTCTAGCTATTTAGAAAGGATTAGTTATACATTTAAATACATAACTCAAATTCTAGAGACCTTATCCCATGTGTGCCGTATATATGCCATTCCTTGGTGGATTGGGAGTTGTAATCCTTCTCCTACAAAGGTGCTGCACCCCTTAGCCTTTGTTCTTCTAGAAATCTGCCCCAATATTCTTTCTAGAAGACCTTATCTGCTCCTAAATGTATGCCACACCCTCTCCATATTCTATTTGGTTTTCTGATTTCTAGAAGGTCCAAAACCCTAGTCCTTTTCCCATTGGATTGTGTAATCCTTTTCCTTCAGAAATTATGCAAGACCTAGCCTATAAATACAAGCCTTTGCCGTAGGTTTTATTCATCTATTCACTCATTCATTCATTCATACATTCAGCCATAATTCACACCACATCACCCTAGTGTAACAAGCAAGGAAGGAAGGAGAAGAGGACTTGTGCAATATGCCATCCAAAGGGGTGCCATGCATGCCATTCGAGTGGGACGTTCTTGGTTCTTTCTATCCTTAGTTTTAGTTCGATGTTTATTTTAACTTGGTTTTCAATTATGATGAACATGTGGAACTAATTTCTTTTTAGTTAGGGGTGAATTCGAAGCCATGATTATATGTTTTATATGAATTGATTACATCTTATTGTTTCTTGAGTCTTGAATGTGATTTGCTTATCTGCGTTATTAAAAATTGTTTATGTATGTTGGTTAAGGGTCGACACTTAATTTACATGCATGAATTTGATGCTAGAATATAAGGGAGTTTCACGTAATAGTTATTGGCTTATATTCACAAGTAGTGGAGGTTGTTAGTCGCAATCGTGTTAAATGAATCGTTTGTATGAGTCTTATGCGTTTCATAATGATGAATGCCTTGTCAATGCTTATGATTTTCATAGAACTTAATGACTTTTGATATGTATCTTTATTATGCGTTTCATATAGAGAACTTGAGAAAGATAATTTGGTTGCGATGCATAGTCCATCCAATTCAATGAGTTAAGGAAAATCTGAAAGTTAGTTTATGTTTTTCATGGTTAATTTGGGGCATTGTCATTCATAGTCTAAAGGAATAATAACTGGAAATTGGTTTGTATGGATATATCATGTGTGGAGAAGGACCCTCTAACTAGCCTTTCACCCATTTAATTCACCCAAATTTCATTTTTACGAAGTGTTTTACGCAAAGTTTTTGTTTTAAGTTTTAAATTCGTCAAAAACAATCCCCCTTTCATTTAGTCTTGTTATTTGAGTCAAAATCACTTATTAGGTCTAGAATTGAGTCTTTTTTTATTGTTTGTTGATGTTTTTGAGTGTTTTGAGTTAGTTTTAAGTCTATAGAGTCTAGTTTAGTGTTTTTGAGTCTTATTTGTGTTGATTAGCATCCCTAAGTAATCCCTGGTCTAGAACGATCCGTACTTGCATATATACTACAATTGTCACAAATAGGGTTTAATTTATGTATCAAGTTAATTTTCACATTAGCTACAATCATGTGAAGATTGTGCAAATAATTGCGGGTCACCTACAAGTCGGAACCACCTAATGTGGTCTGTACAACAGGCCTGTGTACCTACCTTGGATTCAAGGTGAGTGCAAGGTGAGGAATGTGAACATCACGTGAATGACTGTGCCCTGGCCACTGGCGGGAGCACTAACACCGGGGTACAAGTTTATGACCTCTAAATGCATCTAATATGGCATGTCCATAGGTTTATTACTGCGCATAATTATTATGAATGCTTTGAAGTGCGAAGGTGAACACAGAATACACAGGTGTTGGCCAGCATAGTTTGATTTAGAGTCCTAGTGGACATTTCGGGTTGGGGTGTGTCACGTGAGAGTGACGGCCAACACGCCTCGATCTAGGCAAGGGTGTGTCATTTTGGGTGTGAACATGGGGTACAGGATGATCAACTTTAATCCCAACAGATATGCAATAATCGTCAAAAGTCTGTGACATAAACTTTCCTTCATTATCCAGTGGAATTAACTTGATCAAATAATTAGGGTGGTGAACCCTAAGCTTAATAATTTGGGCTAGGAGTTTCGCAAATGCAGCATTGTGTGTGGACATCAATGCATCAACCAACACCATGAAGTATTTAAATGGTCTGCATGTTGGTTGCATAGGTCCACAAATATCAACTTGAATCCTTTGAAGAAACTTAGGGGGGTCATGAATAATCTTTGTAAGTGAGGGTTGAATGTTCAATTTCCCCAAGGAGCATGCTTTGCAAAGCGGATGACCGAGATAAGATTTTAAGTGATGCCCATGTGATACTTTGAGGATACAGTGCGTCATATCTCTTCCGAGGTGTCTCATTCGATCATGCCAAAATAGTAAAGTGCTCTGGAACTCGGCCATAGGGTCAGCCACATGATGGGTCTCAATGGCACAAATGGTTGTTATGTATAACCCATTCAGGAGACGTTCCAACTTCTCGTGAATACGCTTCTAGCCATACTCGTAAGAAATGATACAGAGAAATTCAAAACCATTCTCTTCAGTGGTTTCAACATGGTATTGATTATCTCGAATATCTCTAAAACTCAACGTTCTTCCAGAGCGTGGAGAATAGAGTGCCTCTTTACTGGTTAATTCAGTACCATTGGATAACATAATACGGGCCTTTTCGTATCCTTCTATTGGGTTGGATGGGCCTGAAAAGGTTGTTAGAGGTACATTTTTAGGTATGAAGTTACTAAGATAATGTTTTTTACGCAATATGGTGTGCGTGGTGGCACTATTAGCCAGACAACTAACTTCCCCACTAGTGATACCTAGAAATAAATTAATTGAATTAGTCACAAGCATAAATACAATTCCATTCATTCAATTAATCAATTCGAGAAATAATATCCAGAAAATAATTATCCATAATTCAAAACAAACCAAAACCAAACAAATAATTCCAAAGTACTTAGAAAAATTGTCCTGAAATTAAACCATAAACCTAAAATTTAGGGGGGGTTTTGGCCACTAGAGGTATAAAACGCCCTAACATGTCTTAGAAAAATAGAATGTTGTTCTTCTATGAGAGCAGATGCCTCCTGAAAATCTAAAATCTCCAGAGTTATAGTAGTATCTTAGGGATGTTCTATAAGCGCAAAGTTAGACTCACGACATGAATGATACTTGGCAATAGCCTCAGGGGTAGCTTGGCATACGCATGGCCGATGATCATTTGATCCACAGTGATAACACATGTCCAGTTTAGTGGAAGCCGATTGAACAGTAGCTTTTCCCTTGTTCTTGAAGTTTAGGACCTTAAGGGAAAGGGGTTGGCGTTTCTAAGTCAAATTTCCTCCCTTAGGTGGGCCTCTATCTTTTTGACCTTGGGCTCGTGGTCGGGCTTGCCACCCATTTCAACGACCATGATGGGATTTTTGTCGGTTGTGGTTGTTAGAATTAATCATGCACTTCGGGTGGAGCGTTCGAGCCAGTGGGTCGAGCTTGATGATTCTTCATCAAAAGCTGGTTTTGCTTTTCAACAAGAAGTAAAACAGATATCAAATCCGAAAATTTGGTGAACTTATGTGCCCTATATTATTGCTGCATGATAATATTGGTGGCATTAAAGGTCGAATAGGTCTTCTTTAGGAGATCTAGTTCGGTTAAGTCTTATTTACAGAACTTAAGTAGTGACCGGAATCTACAAACTTCAGAGTTGTATTCATTCACAGACTAAAAGCCTTGGAAGCGTAAATGGTGCCGGTTGTGTCTTGCTTCAGGCAAGTAAATGTCTTTGTAGTGATCGAAGCAATTGGCTAGAGCGAGATAAAGGGTACGTAGATCCTCCTCTGCAAGGTACTCGGTCTTCAATGCATTATGGATATGTCTGCGGATGAAGATCATAGCAGTAACTTTCTGAGCTTCGTTGACGGGTTCATTGTTGATAAGTTCCTCAATAGTAGCTCTAGACTTTTTGCAGTAAGATGGAGCTTCATATCTTGAACCCACTTCAGGTAATTTCTTCCAGAGACTTCCAGAGTGGTGAAATCGAGCTTGTTTAAGTTCGACATGTCCTTAAAACAGAGGGTACAACAAAACGTGGTTAGTCGTATGGAAAGTCATAGACATATATCGTTGAACATTCGGAATCTATAAATGTGTATTGGTTTAATTTAAGCATGAAAGCTACAGGTTTCATGTGGTAAGTTTTGAATGAAAACCTTAGGTTTCAAAAGCACTAAATTCAAAACTACAGGTTTGATTTAGTTATGAATGTTCAGTTCATATATAGGGGTACCTGTAAGAACACTTAATACAATATACAATAAAGTGTAGTGAATTTGTGGATTACTTCTAGAACCCAAGTGTAAGTACTTTGAGACTTCGAAAGATAGTCAACGGTTCAAAGAAACAAAATAATTTATTGAATTAATTGCGAAAAAGTGAACTTCAGGCCAATAATTTTGGATTAATTGTCAGATTAATGGACTGCTGGTTACTTTAATTAATTCAATAGGTTGTAAGCATTTAGGTTTGATCGTAGAAGCAAAAATAATAATAACATTTGGGTTAAAATTATAGAGAATGACAAAAATAGCATTGGATTCGAAAAACCATAGCCCAATATCGATGGGCTTGGGTGTCGTGTGCAAGGCAAAGCCCTAAAAGAGCTTAGTGGGCTACGAGTTATTGCAGGGCATCCCAATCTTGGCTGCAGGCCATGGGTCGTTTTTGGGTGAGCCCAGCCTCAAAGGCTGGCTTATTGTGGTCTCGGGCCTAAGCGCTAGCAAGTCTAGCATTCGTTGGCTTGGGTTGAGGTGCTAAAAAGCTCAGCCGAAGATGGCTTTATTGTTGGGCCTTAGCATGGCAAGCCTTGCAGACAAGAAAGTTTATGTAAGTGGGCCATAGCAAAGGGACGAGCCTAACAGGCTTCAGGCATACTGGGTTTAGGGCTTAAGGACAAGCCCAACAGAACTTCAAGTTGTGTTAGAGTGGGCTAGAGTTGTAGGCCCATTTTAGAAACCTAAACCAGGCCTTAGGCCTGGCTGTCCAATGCGTGCAACAAAGCCCAAAAGGTTGCTGCAGAGGTCTATAACGTCAAACGACGTCATCCTAAGGTGGTGGCTTGACTGCAGGCCAGCCAACTCTGCTCGATGCCAACGGCAATGCGACATAAGGCCTTGGCTTGGCCAGAAAAAAAAAATCCCTTTTTTTTTTTTTTTTTTTTTTTTTTGATTGCTAAGGTTAAAGACCCTAATTGCTTCTAAATTAATTTCGATGCCTTGACTCACAAATTCCACATAGCATAATTGCGTATTGCATGAACAAGTATATATATTGGAAGGAAAATATAAATATAGAGGGTTCATACATCATGGGGAATGTTTTCATGCTTCAAAGGTTTTTCAAATATCTTAATTTATTTTAAAAGAAGCTGATTAGCAGAAAATAATTGAAAGCCTTTGATGTTGTAGAAGAAAGCCTTATCCACGATCTTTCAGTTCCTTAGCTTATGGGAAAAGTGTGCTGATAACATGTTGTAGGCCTATTTGACTGAACTATATTTAGGATAGAGAGGGAAAATGGTTGGCAGCAACAGAGAGAAAAGAGAGAGATGTAATTTTGAGGTGTGTGTTGTATCGTCCCATTGTGCCTTTATTTATAATAGTAGGGAAAGTTAAATCCTTACCTTAGTATGATTACAACTCTAATAGGAATTTAACTACTAAAGGGAATATACAAAGATACTCCTAGGTACACTAAGATTTAAACAATCACATTCATAATCCAATAAGACTGCAACAAATCTTCAGCAGATGAGGTAGAATAGTTAATGATGCCGGCGGCACAATGGTGAATGTGAGTCTCAAATTTAAAGAAAGTATGCATTGGTAGTAAAACTCACAAAACCTTGCTATGGTAAAACCTAAGGCAGGTGAAAACCTATATACTAAGGAGAAAAGTGAGAAGTATGCGTAATGTCTAAAACAAACGTCAAACAGGACGAAAGTAGTGAAATCAATGGAGTATGATCATCCCAAGATGAGTGCCTCATCAAAACCTCGTTAGGTAACAAAACCCCGTAGGAAAAATGTTCTTAATCGTAGGAAAAAGAATACATTAAGATCAAGTGAGTATTATTCAGGATACTCCCCCTAAGTTAGACATAACTTAAAATAAGAGAACTACAAGTGATTCAATTCAGATAATTTACGCATACCGATTTCTTGGACGAGCTTCTGAAAAGTAGACTTGGGCAATGACTTGTTAAAGAGATCAGCCAAGTTGTCTTGGGAATGGATTTGCTTGACTTTAATGTTCTAATGTTGTTGTTGCTGGTGAGAATAAAATAACTTCGGCCCTATGTGCTTGGTATTGTCTCCCTTGATGTATCCCTTCTTTAACTACTCGATACATGCTGCATTGTTTCAAAGATCGTCATATGAAGGTCAACGACTGAAGTAAGACCACTAGCTCTTCAAATATGTTCCATGATTGCTCTCAACCAAAAGCACTTACGCGATGCTTCATGTAGAGCGAGAATCTTAGTATGGTTTCGAAGAAGTCGCAACTAGCGTTTGCTTGGTAGACTTGCAAGAATAGCGGTGTCTCCAACGGTAAAGACATAGCCCATTTGAGAACGTGCCCTATGAGGGTCTGACAAATATCCAGCATCTGCATAACTAACAAGGTGGGAATCAACCTGAGAACCGAGGGGGACGACACATCTCAAGGATTCGTGGGTGTAGAATAAGCCTAAATCCGTCGTACCCTTGAGGTAGTGGAAAATGTCTTTAACACTATCCAGTGTCTGCATGTCGGCACATTGCTATATCTAGCCAAAAGATTAACGGTGAAGGAGATGTTGGGTCTAGTGCTTTAAGCCAGGTACAATAAAGCCCTGATTATACTTAGGTATGGAACTTCGGGCTCTAAAATTTCTTCTTCATCCTCCTTTCAAGGATCTCGTTAGCATCTAGAGTCTTATCCTCTTTAAAACGTTGTAACACCTTTTGGGTGTAGTTCGATTGATGTACTAGGATTCCATTCGAACAATGCTAGATCTCCAAGCCAAGATAATATTGAGTTTTCCCAAGATCTTTCATCTTAAATTCCTATTTCAAGTGAACGAAAATTTCCTCAAGCTCTGCAAGAGTTGCGATGAGGTTCATGTCGTCAACATAAACTGCAACAATCGTAAATCCAGAATGTGACTTCTTTATGAACATGCATGGGCATAATTCGTTGTTCACATAGCCCTAACTTGTTAACTCAGATGGTTATACCACATTCGCCTGAATTGTTTTAATCCGTATAGTGATTTCCTCAATCTAATAAAGAAGGCGTTCTGTGGTCTTGAACTATTTGAACCAATCAACGGAAGTCCTTCTGGAACTTTCATGTAGATTTTCGTATCTAAATCCTCATAGAGATACGCAATTACCACGTCCATAAGCTACATATTCAATTTTTTAGAAACTACCAAACTGATTAGGTAGCGAAACATTATAATGTCCATTACAAGGGAATACGTCTCCTCGTAATCAATCATAGGTCGCTAAGAGAAGCCTTGCATTACGAAGCGTGCTTTGTATCGCATTATTTCATTCTTCTCATTACGCTACCTTAGGAAAACCTACTTGTAGCCCACAGGCTTCACATGTGGTGGAGTAGGAGTTATAAGCCCAACCACCTTATGTTTTGCAAGCGAATCCAGTTTGACCTGGACTGTTTGTTTCCAATTTAACCAATCCGTTCTACATCGACATTCATCAACGAAACGTGGTTCAATGCCATCGCTAAGCATGATGTTAGTAGCTACTATGTATGCAAATGCATCATCGACGATCATCTCATTCTGATTCCAAACTTCATCCAATACTGCGTAGTGGATCGCAATCTCGTAATTCTCAGGAGGTTGGGTTGTCTCATCTAAGACATCATCGTAATTTAGAATAACATCATGCGTTAAAACACATGAGTGAACGATGTTTAGATACAAACTAGGGTCACTAGTTAGTGCTGATTTCCTCTTCCGAGGTTGTGAATCCTTCAAACCAGGGGGTCTGCCACGCTTCAGGGTCAGAGCAGATGATTAGCTAGTCGTCAATGTACTAAGCTGCGTGTGTCACGCTTCAGGGTCAGAGCAGATGATTGGCTAGTTGCTAATGTACTAGGTTGCGTGGAAGATGCAGCCTTCTCACCTTCGGAAACGGTCCAGCCTTCCCAGACGGTATTACGATGTACGCAGGGTACGTTTATCGTTGCATGTGCGTTTGCAGCAGGTATATGTGATTTTGTCACCTTAGCTAAATCAGTACAAGCGTCCGGCATACTCTAAGCAATGCTATGAAGATCTATAATTCGTTGCACCTCAGTTTTAGATTAGGCATTGCAGGGATTTAAATGAGACATAGTGGGAGCATACCATGACAATTTACAGCATTCTCCAGGAATGTTAACATGCTTATCTCCCCCTAACGATGGGAAGACTGTCTCATCAAAGTGACGATCCACAAAACGTGCGGTAAATAGATCTCATGTCAAGGGCTCTAAATAGCGAATAATTGATGGTGAATCATAACCGACATAGATTCCCATTTTTCTATGAGGACCTATTTTGGTACATAGTGGCGGTGCTATTTGCACATAGACACTGTGCACCCAAACATACGTACATGCGAGAGGCTAGGGTCGTATCCAATAACTAACTGTAACGGTGAATGAGGTTGGGTAGCGGTGGGCCTCAGGCGGACCAACATAGCTGCATGAAATATTGCATAGCTCTAGGCAAATACTAGCAGTTTGGTTCACATAACCAAAGTCTGAGCTATCAATTGAATGTGCTTTATGAAAGCTTCTGATAGGCCGTTTTAGGTGTGAACATGGGGTACATGATGTTCAACTTCAATCTCTACTGACATGCAATAATCGTCAAAAGTCTGTGACATAAACTCTTCAACGTTATCTAGTCGAATCGACTTGATCGGATAATCTAGGAGGTGAGACCTTAGCTTAATAATTTGTGCTAGGAGTTTTGCAAATGCAGCGTTGCATGTGGACAACAGGCAAACATGTGACCATTGTGTCGATGCATCAACCGACACCATAAAGTATCTAATTAGTCCGCATGTTGGTTGGATAGGTCCACAAACATCCTTTTGAATCCTCTGAAGAAAATTAGGAAGGTTGTGAATAATCTTTATAATCGAGGGTTGAGTATTCAACTTCCCCAAAGAACACGCTTTGCATGGCGGGAATGCAATGTAGGGAGGTAAATGATGCCCATGTGATAATTTAAGGATACAGCGCATCATGTCACGTTCGAGATGTCCCATACGGTCATGCCAAAGTAGTAAAGTGCTTTGGAACTTAGGCACAAGGCCAGCCACATGGTAGGCTTCTATGTCGTGAATGGTTGTTATGTACAACCCACTCGGGAGACGTTCCAAATTCTCGTGAATACACTTTTAACCATACTCATAAGAAATGATACAAAAAAATTCGGAACCATTATGTTCAATGGTTTCAATATGATATTGAATATCTCGAATATCTCTAAAGCTTAGCAAAGTTCTTCCAGAATGTGGAAATAAAGGGCCTCTTTAATGGTTAAGATGGTACCATTGGACAACATGCATTACTAGAAAAAGCGCCTTATTGTGTCAGTGGGTGATGTCACTTTTATACAACATAGTGGCGAATAAGACATTCTGACACACACTTAATATGGTGTCGAAGTTACTATCGGTTATAACCGACATAAACTATTAATGTCGCTTATAACCGACATTGATTTTAATATTTTTAATACTGGTGTCACATTAAAAAAAAAAAAAAAAAGTGTCGCTTTTAACCAACATAACATTAGCGTTGGTTAAAAGACAACTGGTGTCGATTCTGGGCGGCACTAATGATAGTTTTTAAATATTTTCAAAGATAGTGTCAGTTGTAGGAAACATAGGTTTTAATTTTTATTAAAAATTTTGAAACTCAGTGTCAGTTGTAACCGACATAATGTTAGTGTCAGTTAAAAGAAATATTTTCAAGCCCAGTGTCAGTTGTAGCCGACATAGGTTTTAATTTTTAAAAATATTTTGAAAACAGTGTCGGTTGTGGGCGACGATTGGTGGTCTTTATGTACCCTCCCTGTGTTTTCTCTTCCTTATTGGAGGCATATGTTGATTAGGCATGATCTTAATGTTATGCGTATCGGGAAGAATATATGTGACAATGTGGTGGGAACATTGATACATATAGAAAAGTCTAAAGATGGATCGGCTGCACGTGCAGATCTTGAAGTCTTGAACATAAGACATAGTCAACACCCACATAGAAAAGGAAATATAACATTTCGACCTACAGCATTGTTCATGTTGAAAGAGAAGAAAAAACTGCCTTTTGCAAAGTGTTGTATACTATTCAAGTCCTCAATGGATATTCATCAAATTTGTTGCGATGGGTGCACATGAATGAACGAAAAATACATGGGTTAAAAAGTCATGATTGCCATGTTTTAATGCAGTAGTTACTCCTACTTGCAATACGTCCGGTTTTGCCTAAAGCTGTTACTATGGTATTATTAGAGTTAAGTGCAATTTTTCAGACATTTGTGTAGTAAAAATGAGTCTGAGGGAGGATTTAAGCAATTGAATTCAAGAATTGCATTGACATTATGTCAACTTGAAAAAATATTCCCTCCTCCATTCTTTGATATAATGGTGCACCTCATGTTCACTTGGTAGATGAAGCAGCTCTTGCAGGGCCTATTCAATATAGATGGATGTATCCAATTGAACAGTAATTAACAATTTTTTTAATAATTTTTTTACAATTGTAGTCATAACTTTAATTAATAATTATAATAATTTGTGTTTAATTTTATAATTGTAGTATTTGCAAACACTTAAGTGCTTTGTTCGTAATAAGGGTCGTCCTGAAGGTTCTATTGCTGAAGTATATTTGGTGGATGAGTCATTGTCCTTTTGTTCGATGTATCTTAGAGATGTCGAGTCTCGTTGCACTTGTAGAGGCCGAAATGAAGATGGTATTGGACGTGGAGTATCTGGTGGGTTGTCAATTTTTTACTCCAAAGGATGTTATATGGGTTTAAGAGAAAATGTGAAGCTCGATCTAAATGTTCTTGATCAGTGCCATAGATACATTCTAAATAATTATGATGAAGTTAACCCATTTAGAAGGTAAGAACATTTAATCATACGTCTTAATGTTTTATTGGTTTTCTTAACTTTGCAAAATTAATTATCTAAATTTGGGCATAATTGCCCAGGCAACATGATGAATTCTTGAAAACTAAACATCGTCGAGAAAGGTTAACTATGCGACAAATCAAGGAGCTAAGCAAGAAAGAATTTATATAATGGTGCAAGCAACATGTGAGTTGATATAACAATCACATTATTTATTTGTATTTTTACATTTTAATTATAACATGTTTATAGTTATCATGTCAACTTTTATCTTCATTCTTATTACAAATGAATTCAAGATGTCATCCTAATAACACGTTGATATCTCAAGACTTGCATTGGCTAGCTAATTATCCTAGTAGGGTTGTGAATAGATATATAAAAGTCACATTGTTCATGGGTTTAGATTTCGCATAAAATCTGTGGATGATAAGCATAATAATCAAAATTATGGTGACTTTGTACTTGCAAAATGTTCTTGGTGCAATTGGGAAAGTGAATTGTTATGGCAAAGTTGTAGATATGTTTGAGGTTAAATATTGTGGTCATACTAAGGCAGGAGGTAAAGGTCGAGCTATGATGTTATTTAAGTGTGAATGGGTTAATAGTGAAAGTCAATGAGGAATAAGACTGATCAATATGGATTTACTATGGTGGACTTCAATCGATTGGAATTTAAAGAGGATCTTTTCATATTAGCATCACAATCATTACAAGTATTTTACGTCGAGGACACAATTGAAAAAGGTTGGCACTTAGTTGTTCGAATGCAGCCGAGGGATTTGTTTGACGTATTAGAGGATAGTGATGCAATTGATGATTATGCCATACCTAATCTGGATGATCGGATACTTGACAATGAAAATTTCCTTACGAGTGTTGGCGTGGAAGAGACTCATTTTCATGAATAATTACCGTTGCCTACTGAGTTCGTTAATTATGCCAATACCGACAATGACCTAACAGATGATGACTTGGAATAAATATATTAATTATTTTATGTATTTTAAGTATTAATTAGACTATGTTTCAATTAGTATGTGATGATATTTTATAATAAAATTATATTTCTGTTTTTTATTACATATTTTATTCAAGTTAAATTTTATTTATTAAACTAGTCTGCTGTCACTTTTTTTTTTTTTGGGTTAAACATTTTTTTTTAAACTAGTCTGCTGTCATTTTTAGCCGATGGCATTGGTTGGATAATTTGAAATATTAGGTGGGAAATTTCCCGCTTGTTTTGCACGAGGAAATGTCGGTTTTAACCGACGCTATCATCTTTTAATTCGACGCGAGTTTCATTAAACCGACGCTACGTGAATTTCAAAAAGTGTGTCAGAAGTTAGTCTCAGTTAAGACCAACACCAACTTTAATTTAAACCGACATTGTGATTTTCAATAAAGCGTGTCAGAAAGTTGACTAGTTCATTTAACTCAACGTGAATATCAGTAAAGTGTGTCAGGTTGGAACCGACGCCATGTACATTTAATTTGACACCAGTGGCTTTTAATTCGACGTTAGTCAATCAATGTTGATTTAAACCGACGCAAACTAAGTACCCGTATTTAAACCCCTCTCTTTCCCATTTCATCCGTGCTTTCATTTCTCCCCCAATTTCAGTCTTTCGTCTTTTCCTTCCCCATTTCATCCGTGCGTCCCTTTCTTCCTCCTTTTCAGCTTTTCCTCTTCTCCTTCCCCATTTCATTCGTGCATCCCTTTCTTCCTCCTTTTTAGTTTTTCCTCTTCTCCTTCCCCATTTGCTATGGATCACCATTTTGAAGATCAACATTATGAGGAACTCCAATTTGAAAAGGAAGAGCTCAAAGGTGGTTCATTTTTAAATTATTATGATTATTAATTTTAGTTTCTGTTTTGTATTCTAACTATTTTTATGCTTAAATTGAAAATTTATTTTTGTTTCTTGGTTTTTAATTGTTTTTTCTGTATTTATAAGGATCAACTCAACGGAGACGCATGTAACATCCCACATCGTCCAGGGAAGTGATCCTTATATTATATTCCCATCCCTACCTAGCACGAGGCCTTTCGGAAGCTCACTGGCTTCGGGTTCCGTAGGAACTCTGAAGTTAAGCGAGAAGGGGGCTAAAGCAATCCTATGATGGGTGACCCACTGGGAAGTTGCTCGTGAGTTCCCAAAAACAAAACCGTAAGGGAATGGTAAGCCCAAAGCAGACAATATCGTGCTACAGTAATGGAACGGGCCCAGGAAGTGATCCGCCCCGGGCCGGGATGTGACAATTTGGTATCAAAGCCTAACCCTGGCTACGTGTGTGCCGACGAGGACGTCAGGCCCCTAAGGGGGTGGATTGTAACATCCCATATCGCCCAGGGAAGTGATCCTTATATGTATATTCTCATCCCTACCAAGCACGAGGCTTTTTGGGAGCTCACTGGCTTCGGGTTCTGTAGACACACCCTGACCAAAATCAGAGCATGCTAGCCGTCACCTGAGAGTGACGTAACCATGTGCATAGTGCGGAAGCTAAGAATAATAATAAAAGTATGAATAAATAAAAATCAAACTACATACAAGGTAGTAAACATACATGTGTAAGCGTAAGTGTGAAAAACAATATTCAGAGCACAGAAAACCTAGTGCAGTCCAAAGGAACAAATATTAACTAAACACAACCAGAGGGGGTCCTACACTGGTGATAATCTATCAGATATGCCAAGAATTCCTCGTGAACCACCAAAAGAGCAATCCAAACTAGAACCTGGAAAGGCGCAAAACAGAAAGTGTGAGTGGGCAAAAACAAAGCTTTTCAAAATCATTTCATTATCAAAAGTTCTAAACCCTCGCCGTAAAACCTGTATAGTTTCCCAGAAAATAGAATATACACATATATAGAAAACATGCTCAGAAATATGTCATGTCGAATGCCTTCACATAAAATGTAAGTAACCCAGGTAATGTCAAACAATGCAAATAACATGTCAGCCCGAGTCACCTAACGTGACCTGTACGGCTGAATCTAGAGCTTAAATCCCCAACTCACTAACTATACTTGCACACGAGTCGGAACCACCTAAAGTGGTCTGTACGACACGAATGGGTGTAAATAAATACGCTCAAGTGCTACGATCACGTGAAAACTGGACGAATAATCGCGGGTCACCTACGAGTCGGAACCACCTATAGTGGTCTGTACGACAGGACTGTGCACCTAACTTGGATCGAAAATGAGCGTGTGGTGTGGGCTCGGGAAGTGGTCCCCACTGGGACGAGATGTGACAATTTGGTATCAGAGCCTAACCCTGGCTGTGTGTGTGCCGACGAAGATGTCGGGCCCCTAAAGGGGGTGGATTGTAACATCCCACATCGCCCAGGGAAATGATCCTTATATGTATATTCTCATCCCTACCTAGCACGAGGCCTTTTGGGAGCTCACTGGCTTTGGGTTCCGTAGGAACTCTGAAGTTAAATGAGAAGGGGGCTAGAGCAATCTCATGATGGGTGACCCACTGGGAAGTTGCTCGTGAGTTCCCAAAAATAAAACCGTAAGGGAATGGTAAGCCCAAATCGGACAATATCGTGCTACGTTGGTGGAGCGGGTCCGAGAAGTGATCCGTCCCGGGCCGGGATGTGACAACGCGGACCCTTAATTCCGAATTGGAAAGAACAGCCTTGTTCATTTGATTCGTTTGGAAAATGCATTAGTGATAATTCTAGTGCGTTTTCGAAACATGTAGCGACAGAGATTAGAGATTATAGAAATATTCTGATGGTGGCATACTGGAATAAAGGAAAAAAATAAAGGTAAACGTTTCATGATTTATTTTATTATACCTTGAAATTTGTCTAATAAATTCTTTTATTTTCCAAGAGATTGCCGGAAAAAATCAGCATAATCGGTAGTAGAAAACTATGAACCACACAACCGGTTCAAAATCTTTTGTAGGAGTTCGAGAAGAATTTGTATGGGTTGTACATTTTTAAGAATTGTAGTTAATTTTAAATTTAATATATAGTTGGTAAAAATTTTATTTTTTAATATGAAGTTTGCTTAAAATTGTTTGTTTTTTTCATTGACATACTATGAGAATTATTTTTATATAATTTTTTTAATTATTATTAATTAAAAACTGATGCATAATTTTTTTTATTATTAATATATTTGGTGTCGCATATGGACGACAGCATAATAATTATTTTATGTATCGAGATGTTATGTAATGTCGGTTAAAACCAAGAGTAGTTTGAGTATTTTATTTGTTTAACTGTTACATGATGTCGGTCAGGACCGACAGTAGGCTTAATATTTTAATTCTTTAATTGTTGCTTGATGTCAGTTAGGACTACCATCATGTCAAAATTTAACATTACTTCTAACCAACATAAGTTTAGATGTCACTTTTAATTGACGATGTTCTTACTTTTTATTTTATATTACTTTGCTTCTTGGTGGCGGATTAAGACTGACGCTAGCAACGGTGTCAGTTCTCCTATCTGACATTGCACGATTTGATGTCGGATTTTTACCAAAAATCCGATAGTAATTGGGGTTTCTTGTCGGTTTTTCCACTGTCAGTGATAGCCTCTTTTGTAGTAGTGGTGATACGGGCCTTTCCATATCCTTCAATCAGGTTGGATGAGCCTGAAACAATTTTCAGAGATGCGTTCTTAGGTACAAAGTTAGTAAAATAGTATCGCTCACGCAATATGGTGTGCGTGGTAGCACTATCAGCCAGACAACTAACTTCCCTACTAAACATACCTAGAAATAAATTGATTGAATTGGTCACATGCATAAATATAATCCCATTCATTCAATTAATCAATTCAAGAAATAATATCCATAAAATAATTATCCGTAATTCAAAACAAATCAAAACCAAACAAATTATTCCAAATACTTAGAAAAATTATCCAAAAATTAAATCATAAACCTCGAAATTAGGGGGGGTCTAGCCACTCCTAGTGGGTTTGGCCACTAGGGGTAAAACACCCTAAAAACATGTCTAGAAGAGTAAAACTTATTCATCTATAGATCTGATGCTTCCTAAAAATATGATATCTCCATGGATGTTGTAGCATCTTCGGGATGATCCACATGCGCAAAGTTAGACTCACAACGACAATGATAATTGGCAATAGCCTTGGGGGTAGCTCTACATACACGTGACCAATGATCCTTTGATCCACAGTGGTAGCACATGTCCATTTCAGTGGAAGTCGATTGAACGGTAGCTTTTCCCTTGTTCTTGAAGTTTTAGGCCTTAAAGGTAAAGGGTTGGTGCTTCTGGGTCAAATTTCCTTCCTTGGGTGGGGCCTTGGCTCTGTTAACCTTGGGCCCGTGGTGGGGCTTGCCGCCCATTACCACGGCCATGACGATTTTTGCGTCATTTGTGGTTACTAGAATTGGTCGCATGCGCTTCAGGCGTGGTGTTCGATCCAGTAGGTCGAGCATAGAGATCAAATCCAAAAATTTGGTGAACTTCTATACTTTATAGGTCTTATTCAGGAGATCTAATTCGGTTAAGTCCACTTTACAAAACTTAAGCAATGATCGAATTCTACAAACTTCAGAGTTGTATTCATTCAGGGACTTAAAGTCTTGGAAGCGTAGATCCTACCAGTCGTGTCTTGCTTTAGGTAAGTAAATGTTTTTCTGGTAATCAAAACGGTCAGTTAAAGTAAGCTAGATGGTGCTTGGGTCCTCCTCAGTGAGGTACTTAGTTTGTAGAGCATCATGGATGTGTCTTCAAATGAAGATCATTACAGTAGCTTTCTGAGCTTCATCGATGGGTTTTTCAACTGTTAGTACCTCGATGGTGGCTCTAATACCCTTTTGCAGTAAGATGGAGCATCACGTCTTGAACCCACTTTAGGTAGTTTCTTCCAGATACTTCCAAAACGGTGAAATCGAGCTTGTTCAAGTTCGACATGTCCCTAAAATGGAGGGTACAACAAAACATAGTTAGTCATATGGTAATCCATAGACATACATTGTAGAGCATTCAATTTCTATAGACATGTATTGGTTTAATTTATGTATGAAAGCTATAGGTTTCATGTGGTAAGTTTTGAATGAAAACTTCGAGTTTCAAAGACACTAAATATGAAACTACAGGTTCAATTTAGTTTTATGAATGATTAGTTCATAAAGGAGAAGTTCCTACAAGAACATAAAATACAATATGCTAATTTGAGTTGCTTCGAGAACTCCAGTGTGAAAGCTTCAGGACTACAAAAGGATGTCAACGGCTCAAAGTATAAAAATAAATTATTAAATCGTTAATGTCAAAAAGTGATCTTTCCATAATTTTGGATTAATTATCAGATTAATGGACTACATGTCACTTTTAATTAATTTAATAAATCATGACCAAACGGGGTCGATCATGGAAGCAAAATAATGACAAACAGGTCATATTAGCTTCAATTGATGAAAAACCAAGTGATAATTAAATTAGAATTAATTAGCGTAAACCAAAGTACCCTAAAAAATTATTTTGGGCATGATTTATCACGCGAGAATGCCAAAAATTAGCATAGGGTCGAAAGAATAACACGGGAATAGGCCCTGCAGTTCGGCTGCAGGCTTATAAGGTCACGGGAGAATTGCAGGCCTCAAGGCCGTATGGTCTGGGGAGCCCAACAGTAGAAGCTGCTGGCTTTTAGGCAAACAACTAAGCACAGGGCAAGCCCAGCCTAAGGCTAGCTTGCGAGTTAGTGCAAGGAAGCCCAGCCGAAGCTAGGTTTTGGGTTTTTGGGTCGGGGCAGGTCAAGCCCAACAACATAAGGTTGTTGGCAAGTGGGTCGAAGGCGAGGACAAAGCCCAATAAGCAAAAAGGGCTGATGCAGGTATGCTTGTCATGGAGCAATAGAAGCCTAGCAGCACAGGGCTACTGAAGATGGGCCAGGGACTCGCAGACATATCCAAGAAGGTTGCAGGCTTCTTGGTTTGAGCTGGGAGGCTTCAGGCCCATGTAAGCCTATTAGGCCGAATACCTTGCGTGTTGGGTCGACATAGCAAAGCCTAAAGGGCTGCTGCCGTGTGGTCCAAGGTGTCAAAATGACACCGTTCCATGATGTATTCCACGTGGCTAGGCTTCAGGCCAGTGGTGGTGGTTCGGCGGAGGTGCCAAGGTAGTGCAGCGGCTGTGCCACACAGTTCCTAATTATTATTTTTTTCCAACATAACTAGGGTTTTGAAAAACCCTAAATTACTTATAATTCATTTATATGCTTTAACTCACAAATTCCATATAACAATATAATTGCGTAATGCATGAAACATACACACACACACACACACACACACACACACACACATATTAACAAATATATGAAACATATACAATATATATATCGAAAGGAAAATATAAACATAGAGGGGTTCATGCATCATCGGGAATGTTTTCATGCTTCGTGGACGTTTCAAATATCTTCCTTTATTTTAAGCGTACCTAATTGGCAAAAAACAAATAAAAGCCTTTGAAATTTGTAGAAGAAAGCCTCTTCTTATGATCCTTAAGTTCCTTAGCTTCTGATAAGAGCGTGTTGATAACGTGTTGTAGGCCTATTTGACTGAACTATTCTAAGGGAATAGAGAGGGGGGAGGTCAATGATAACTAGAGAGAGATTTAATTGTGAAGTGTGTGTTGTATCACTCTATTGTGCCTTTATTTATAGTAGTATGATAGGTTAAATCCTTACCCTTTTAGGATTACAATTCTAATAAGAAATTAACTACTAAAGGGAATATTCAAAGATATCCCTAAATACACTAGGATTTATACAATCACATTCCTATTAACAGTAAACAAATTATTTATTCTTAAGAATATATTATATGGTAAATACTATGTGAATTGAAGTGTTGATATACAAAACGGTTATATTACTCACCATGTGTCATCATTTGGTCGATGAGTGCTACACTCACATGAATACCCATCTAATCACATTAAGTTTTTTTTTTTATTAATCATGAGTTGGTAGCCCAGTGGTAAAGAGCAACACTTTCTTCAAACTAAAAACTTGAGGTATCAGGTTCAAAACCCGCTGCTGATGTGGAAGTCAAACTTATGGCCAGGGAAAGGCTAAATGCCTTTGTGAGTCTTCCCGACCTCCGGAAGAGATGGATAACTGTGGCTTACCACCATTTTTCGCCTTTTAAAGAAAAAAAAATCACATTAAGTTTTTTGGTAAACAAGAACCAAAAATCACACTATAGACTCTCTTGACTTGGAAATGATGAAAACCGTAACTGCCGATGCAAATTTCCGTCTTCAGTCTTGACGAAAATGCACCTGCAAAATAATTAACACATTTGATCAAGGACCTAAGCCTTATGCGCCCACGAGGTGAGGGGGGTTAGGCCAATGGATCTCCGATTCCTAAGTCAACTTCTTTTAGGAGAATAAAGTATTTAAGGCTTTTTTAGGGTAGCAAAAGCCTCTGAAATTTGATAGAATATAGGGTATTCATAGGGATAAGGTAGGCCATAGTGTTAGGGTTTTGCCCTACACGTGGCGGCATCCTATTGGCCAAGTGTTTTATGGAGAAATATTCTCAAGATATTAAATAAGAAACATTATCTTGAGATAATGGAGTATTTATCCCTAATTTATTTAAATTGAGATTAGTTACTTGATTGAAGTCAATCTTCAAATGGGAATATATTAAAGATAGGATTTGGGTAATTAATCCTTATCTTTAATGATTTGACTTTTTCTTGCCAAGGGCAAGTGAGCGGTGGGCAATTGTATTCAACTGCTGGGACATTCAGGGGTGTGAGCTGTGCGTGGGAGCATCTGAGAGGCCTACCCATTTATTAAGGGCAATCTTGTTTTTCTTGAGAAAAAGTTCATGTGTCGCCTTTATAATTTTTGGGATTATTTTAGGCTCCACAAATGCCCCCACACCTACTGGGCTGCACGCCGGAAAATGATAGTAAGTGTAGGAATCCCAAGCTACTTAGGCTTGTGAAATTGTTTCCCAATTTGAATTTGATCTCCCTTCTTAATTTGGAGATAGACTTCTTCTAGGAAAAGAAAACCAATTGCCCCCAATACCTATTTAATTCTGTTTTAAGCAAGAGATTAAATAAAGTTGGAGAACAATCTTCATTCCAACAAAAAAGATAAGCCAAAGGAAATTTTTCTTCCCTTTCCCCTAGCGTTCTTCTTCTCTTGCCCTTGCAAGGAGTCATCTCTCATTGTTGTTCTTCTTCTCCGTGCCGCACCAAGGTAAGAAAATTTGAATTTTCTTCCTCTTGAATTTTTTGGTAATCTTGGGGCTTGAAAAATTGGCTCGGCGAGAGCTGAAGGTGTGGGTAACATATGGTAGGGAAGCCACAAGGTTGTTCGTGGTGCGGCAAGGGGGTCGGCTGGCGTGGCCCAGGTGGACGGCTTAGCTCAAGCTGAGGTAGCTGGGCGCTGGGGTGCGGAAAGGTCGGCTGAGGCCAAGCCTTCAAGGCTGCTAGGCATGGGCATGTGCAGGTGTGAGGCGAGAGAATAAGAGACTAACTCAGGCTGACTATCAGGCCTTCAAGGCTATTTCTTGGGACGCTTGGTAAGCGAATGAGAGGGGGAGAAGAAGCATGGGCATCCCCCCATGTTGGGTCGTGCTACTTGCAACAAAGGGAGAGGTGGGTCCTAGGCTATGGGGCCTGGCCTGCCGTTGGGCTCCTACGGCTTGGACATGGGCTAAGAGAGGATGTGAGGGCCGTGAGGCTTGGCACAGGGGTGCTAAGCTCACAGTCCCTTTATTTATTTATTTCGATTCTCTTCTCGCAAGCTGCCTTCTAAATATTTTTCTTTGTACTTTTTGCAAAGACTTTGAGATGTCTTCATCCGATCACAAAAGTGACGAATATCCTCCAATTTTGTACCGTCAAGGTGGTTCTTCCAGCAAGGTAGGCTACTTTAAGGCTGCATATGTCAAGATCAATTCTAACGAGCTGTTTTGGAATTTTCTCGAGGCATACAAGCATGTGATTCTGTTAGGCGTTCGCGTCAAGCGGGTGAAAGATGAAGCAGCCATGAACCATGCGGTGAAGGTGCCACTACTAGAAAGAGAGCTATCAAATTGCATCTGTATTACTTTGTGTTGGGATTTAGTTTTCTCATACCGCATCTTTTCCAAGAGGCGATCTGCTCCATAAAATGTAATGAGGGTGCCACTGCAAGAAAAAAAGCTATCAAATTCCATCTGTATTACTTCATGTTGGGATTTACTTTTCCCATACCGCGTCTTTTTCAAGAGTGATCTACTCCATGAAATGCATTTCTGCTCAATGCCCTGAATACAATTCGTGCGATGGAAGGGTTCTTGAACTTGAGTAAGTTTTGTGATCTTGGCTTGACCATAAATGAGTTATGGTACTTCTTTGAAATTGGTCACAAGGAAGGCGTGGGGTAGTGATAGGAGCATATTCATGCAACTTAAATGGCTTGTTCTCGTACATTTACGTTGTTATTTCTTAGTTCTTTAAGTCTTTTAAGTTAGTTTTGTGTGTTTTCAGGATCATAAAATGTGTTTGACGAAAGGATGCATTGTGGAGCATTTTGGTGCATTTTGGAGTAGTTTGGGGCATTAAATGGATTGCATATGCTTAACGCCAAGTAGATGGAAGAAATTGAAGACCAAACTATCATAACCACCTATCATACACTTATCACTTATCATCACCACCTATCATACACTTATCATAACAACATATCATTCACTTATCACTTATCATATCATTCACTTATCACTTATCATATCATTCACTTATCACTTATCATAACCATACACTTATCAATTATCATACCCATAATCATCTACACCTTGCAGCCATAATCATTTACACCTTGCAGCCACATTCATCTCCAAAAACACCATCATTGCACAACATTGCAGCCACATGCACCAAAACACTTCTATGCCGTGCATTTCCATTCATTTCCAGCCTTCCACCAAGCAAATCTAGTTGTCACTCACATGCATTCACTCTTAATCATTTAACCATGCAGCCACACATTCATTTTCCACCCTTGTGCAGTCCAAAACACACTCATTTCCAGCCATTGCACATGCTTTCCAACCTAGCATTCCCTTCATAAAACAGTCACATGCACACTCAATCAATCAACCCATCTTTGCCGTGCATAACCCACCTTAATTCCAGCATTCCACATGCATTTCCAACCTAACATTCACCCACATGCACCCTTTAAACAAACCCAAACATGCAGCCACAGAAATTCCACCATTTGCCATGGCTTTCCCATCACAATTCCAGCTTTCCAACCTAGCCACATCCACATGCATTCACTCTTAATCATTCACTAACATTGCAACCACATTTCCACCCACTTCCTAGCTGTCATGTTCCCTCTTATTTACCTATAAATAAGCATCCATTGCAGCCACAATTCATTCATTCCATTCACAACACAACACACAACACAAACACAACCTTGTGCCGTGCATCACCTTCCATTTCTGCACCATTTCTTCTCCTCCATTGCAGCCACTCCAACCATTCCCCACTCCATTCCACATACACCTAAAGCCCTAAACATTTCCTTAGACCTTGTGCCACAACAAAGAGGAAGAGAATAGTGCTTAAACGTTCATACAATTCAAGTTTGAGTTGTTGGAATGTTTAGGTGTTTCTTTGATTTCAATGTTTAAATTCAATTCTCTTTGTTTTGTACGTATGAGGAATGGAAGAGAAGAGTGCCTAAACGTTCATACAATTCAAGTTTGAGTTGTTGGAATGTTTAGGTGTTTCTTTGATTTCAAAGTTATGAGGAACTAAACCCCCTTTAGCTAGGGGGTGATTCGAAACCATGTTTATGCTTGCAATATGAATTGATTACCTTTGGTTGGAATTTCATAAGTTGTGGATTCAATTTGTTTAACCGTTTGATTGATAACTTATTTATGTATGTTTATTGAGAATGCGCGCTTAATTTTCATGCATGAATATGACGCTAGAATATAAGTGAGTTTCACCTAATCGTTATGAACTTATATTCACAAGTAGTGGAGGTTGCTTATAAACAATCGCGTTAAATGAATTCTTGGCACGAGTTTCATGCTCATCATAGTAACGAATGCCTCGTCAACACTTATAGTTTTCATAATGCTTAATGATCTTTGATTGTATCTTTATTGTGCTGTTCACGTAAAGGACTTTTGGAGAATGTAGTGAATTGCGTTGCGCAAACCCATCCAATTCATGAACTTAAGGAAAACTTGACGGTTAATTTAAGCGGACCTAATTGACCCGGGGCGTTGAGTTTCATAATTTATCGAAAGACTAACTGAGAATCAATATTGTATGCAAGTGTAACATGTGTGGAGAAGAACCCCTTAGCTAGCCTTCATTCCATTCATTAAATCCAAATTCGTTTTACAATTTGCTTAGTTTATTAACTTGTTTTGTTATTTCAATTTTCGTCAAATCAAACTTCCCCCCCCCCCATATTTTGTTAAGTCTTAGTCATTTGATTTGTTTTAAGTCTTTTACGTTTGTTTAGTTTTGCATTCTTTGAGTCTAGTATAGTGTTTTATATTGTGTTTTTACGTTTTTGAGTCAAATCCAAGTGATTAACAATCCCTCCTAATCCCCGGTCCAGAACGATCCCTACTTACATCATTACTACAATTATCAAAAAGAGGGTTTAATTTGTGTGCGTATAAATCTCGCATCAAATTTTGGCGCCGTTGCCGGGGATTAGCAACTTTGCTAATCCCTTGGTTCTTTTCTTTTTGGTTTAGTTGTTTTCGTTTTAGTTTCTAACTTAGTGTTGTTTTCTTTGTTTGTTGTTACTTTTGATATTTGATTTAGTTCTCTTTCTTTGATTTTAGGTACTAGAGAAGTAAGATATGGATTTTGCTAGCATTCAAGCTCAATTGGCAAATCTTACTTCTTAATTGTCGCCGTATGCCGAAAGGACCACAATGCAGAGTGTCCCTACATTTGGTGCTTCATATAGGCAAGGATTTCAAGCCAATCAATGTCCACAAAGAGATTGGAGGGATCATTCAAACTCTATGTGGTGGGAAGCTCAACAAGTTCAACGTGAAGCATATTGGCAGCCATATGAGGAGTTCTATTCAAGACCTATGCAGCCACCACAACTTCATATGCAATATGCTCAATTAAATTCAAGTTCGTCAATAGATTATAATCAAAAGCTTGATGAATTAATTTGTTTGGTGCAGGGGTTACAAATTCAAGAGCAAAGTGAACTCTCCAACTCAACTATTGAAAACTCGAAGGAAGATTTTGAAATCCATAATGCTATCACTTTGGGAAGTGCTATGGAGGTTGGAGCTGACCTAAAAATGTCCAAACATAGCCTAGAAGTGGATGAGGAGCTGCTAATTGAGGAGGAGGAAGAAGACATGCACACGGCAAGGGTAGAACAACCCTTGCCGCAACCCCCTAAGCCCTCTAAACCACCCACCACAAGTAAGGACGTCCCAATTCCATGTTATTCTGATGTTATTCCACCCAATGTCCCTTTTCCTAGCAAGTTTTTGATTCCCAACCAAGAAGAGAGTAAAAAGGACATCGTAGAAGCCTTCCCAAAGGTGCAAAATGCTATTCCAATTCTTGGTGCAACACAGCAAGTTTTAGATGGTGTTGAATTCTTCAAAGGACTTTGTACACCAAGAAGAATGATTCAAGAAAAGGTAGTGGCTGGAGAAGATGTAGAAGGCATCAAAGATGACATATTTGAAACCACAATTCCCAAAGAAGTTGGATTTTATGACACGGGACAAGTCATAACTTTCGAAGGGGTGTTTATTCTTGAGTTCATTTCAGAGCACACAGGTAAGCCGCCTCCCCGAATTTCAATTTTCTTTTATATTAACATGTTAATGATTCAGGCACCCAATCTTGAATTTAAACTATTACCGGATCATTTCAAGTATCACCTTCCATTCAAAGATAAATTCCATGCCATTTGATTCAAAAAAAAAAAAGTAGAATAATAAAAAATAAAAAAAAATATAAAATAAAAATAAACATGGCAGAATGATGGAGCCTTCACAAAGGTTGATTACGTGAAGCCCCACTACGAGGCATCGGAGCGGAAGGCAGCGAAGCGGGAGGCATCGAAGATAGAACATTCGAGGCCTCAATACTTGGTGGAACGCTAGAAGACCCAGGAAAAAGGTGCCTCTGGAGGAAAGACGAAAGCCTTTGACGGTCACTTTGAATCCGACCTTCAGACTCTTGCAGCTCATCAAGCTTCCTCTTCATGCTCGTCGAATAGTTGTTTGCAAGCACGTGCAAACTTCTATTCTCATACTTCAGCTGCTTGATCTCTTGCTTGAGACTTTCCACCTCTGCCATCAACGATTCAACCTGACGGGAGCGAGCAAGTAGGCGTTGGCCCATGTTGGACACAGAGCCTGCACACTGAACACTGAGAGCGAGGGATTCTTGAACGGCCAACTCATCGGACCGTCCTGAAAGCAGCCTACTATCCTTAGGAGTGAGGAGGTTCCTAGCTACTATCGTAGCTGTTGTTGCATCCGTCATCATGGAGTCTTCACCTGTAAGATGACCGTTAGAAGATAAGAAAGAAGGGCGCCATACATTACCTTGACGGGGCACAACCGGATCGCTGCTGAGACTCAAATCTAAGCAAAGGTTCGATGGGTTAGTCATTTTTCAAAGGTGTTCAAAGAGAAGGGATGGAGTAAAATTTCAAAGGGTCGGAGACGATTTTCGAGAATGGGCAATTTTCAGAGTGTGAATGTTGGGGTGATCGATACCGCTATAAAAAGCCAAGGCGACACGACCACCAATTCAAAAATCCGGATTTTCCTGCGTAAAGTTCGGCGACGATCTCTCGGCTTTTCAGAAAACGCGTTCAACTTTGTCAAAAGATCTCTGACAAAGTTGAAAAACACGTGGAGGCCATCATCGCAACGACACACTTTTGCCGACAAGCGTAAAGTTCGGCGACGCTTTCTCTGCCTTTCAGAAAACGCGTGCAAACTTTTGCCAACACGCGTGGTGACAGAGCCGCACCCGTGACTACTCTTTGCCATGCAGAAATCGAAGGGGCGTTTGTTCAGAAATCGAAGGGGCGTTTGTTCAGAAATCGAAGGGGCGTTTGTTCAGAAATCGAAGAGGCGTCGTTCAGATATCGAAGAGACGTTTGTCGACAAGGGTAAAAGAACAGTACCACCACTTGCTATTGAGAAATCCCTATATATGTCGACCTTCATCTCTTATGGCAAGGCAGACCTGAAGAAAATGCCCAACTCTTCCTCACCTCTGAGGGCGCACTCCCAGCAAAGCCTTTCGAAATACTCAATTTTTTCTTCTTCCCCAAAGATGATACCAGATGCCTGGAGTATAGATGACCCAGGAGGAAACGGTAGATTGAAGCATGTGCTGATTCATTCACCGCTTCTTCAAAAGCAAAGGTATCTCATATCATCAAGGTCAAAAGCAAAAGTATCTCATATCATGCTTTTTCCCTGTCCTTTTCTTTGTCCTTGTTCTTACTCGCATGGCAAAGTGAAAGAAGCAATCAGCCGGCACTTGGAGTCAGTCTTCCGATCTGGTTCCGACTGCCTGGAATCTATTCCTGGTTGCTTACCTAGCGTTGCTCTCGAGTAGTCATCTTCAACAGTTGATACACTTCCAGAGAAGGGACCACTTCTGCAAAGGGGAGCAAGTAAGGCAAGTGAAAATGATACATTGAAGCATGTGGAGACAACCAACAACTGCATATGCTGAGCTATCCTCTAACCCTCTTCAATACAAATTGGAGAGATTGAACAAAGAAACATATAAGAGGAGTAAGCTCAGACCTTCGGGGAAGACCAAAAGAATCCTGCTGCCCAGTTCAAGAGTAGCACAAAGGAAAATCAACGATGGGAGGAAACCAGTTCAAGAATGAGCCTGTGGAATCATCAAGATCAAGCCTCAATGCAATCACCAAGGAGAAGAGGGAATTTACACTCCATAACCAGATTTGCGTCCCTAAACTCTTCTCTTTGTTAGTTACATTCTGCCATGTTTAGTATGTTTAGTGTTGTTTGTGTGTTTACTTATGTTTTGTGTGAATCTATGCTTAAAACATTGAGGACAATGTTTGATTTAAGTGTGGGGGGGTAACTAAGTATGTTGATGCAAATTCGTGGGATTTTATCATCCATAACTTCAAATGTTGTTCCTTACTGTTTTAAGGTGTTTTAAAGTTGTTTTAGAGTGTTTTAGTATGTTTTGTTTTTATAACTCCGAAAATCACATAAAAATTTGAAAAACATGTTTTGAAAAGCCTAAAAAGAGTGTTTTGAGTCGTTTTTGTGTGTTTGTGTCTTAGGGTACCTTCCAACACAATGATAAGGATTTGGTTTGTAATTGCATGACTGTTAAAAAGAGTTACAAACATGGAGAAAAGTGTGATTTACTCTTGGTATATGCTTGGTTATGGTTATAATGTATGACTTCACATGCAATCATAAAAGAAAATTTTGTTTTTGTAACATGCTTGAAGGAAGGAACTCATACAAACGCTACAACCTTGTGAGACTTGAGCCTAAACGTTCTTTGGAGAGTTATAATCTGTGATTCTTTGTTTTCTAAAGTTGTTGCATGATCTCATTATTCCTTGCTTGGTTGCTACTTAGAATGCAATTGTATCATGATAGAACTAAATGCTAGAACTTATATCCATTTCATTCAAAGCATGACAATGAATTGCATAACATATATCAAGATGAAGTTGTGTAGTTGCCATCATAGCCAAATAGCCTTACTTCCCATATTTCGTATATGTTGTAAGTTTTAACCCCGTTGAGCCTTGTTTAGCCCATGTTCTTTGTTAACCCATATCATCCTCACCTAGCCTAGATTAGGACCATCTGTACCCTTGTTCTTGAAGCATAGTAAGCATGACGGAAAATGAATTCCTTTTGAGTTACATTATGCAAGAAAATGAGTGTGGGGGAGTAAAAGTTTGTTCTTAAGTTTATATGTATGTTTTGAGATTCAAAAGAAAAAGAAGAAGAAAAGAAAGAAAAGGAGTGAAAATAAGTAAGAATGAACTCACAAGCGTTGATGGTTGAAGAAAGGGTCCAAAAAAGTTGAATATGGCCCTAAGTTTTGTGTGATTCCCCCTTGGGTGTTCAAAGTTGATTTTTGCGTTCTAAAGGGAATTCTAAATGTCTAATTCATTACTTTGCTCACTATTGCTTAAAGAACCTTTGTTTTCCATACTCCTTCTTTGTTATCCAAACACCCCAAGCCCCATTATAACCCGTGACTTCAATCTTGAGTGTTATGTATTTCAATTGTGGAGTTTGAACTTGGTATGAGCATATGGTGTCACTGGTTCTCGCATCTAAGTAGGAGCATTCCATTCATGAGATCATACCTAAACATGCTTATTAACTCCAGAAATTGCTCTCTTTATGATACATATATGTGAGTGTTCGTTTTCATGTTTACATCAATCTTCTCACATGTAACTAGATTAAGGTGTGTAGTCAGAAAATCTGAGTGAAAATTGAGTGCATATCTTGTAAGGAATTGAGCAAATTCTCTAAGGCATGTTACTACATTCAAAATATAGTTTTAAATGCTTAATTGTGAACTAATATGTGGTGACTATGATTAAGTATGTACTTAAGTGTAAAGATAACCAAAATCTATGGGAATGATGATTTTTAACATGTCATGTGCATTGGAAATCCCTGAGGCAACGTTGGAAGGTTTAAGATTGTCTTTAGTTTGTTTTGTTTCGTTTCGTTTTGTTTTGTTTTTCTGTTTTGCTCGAGGACTAGCAAAAGCTAAGTGTAGGGGTATTTGATAGGAGCATATTCATGCGACTTAAATGGCTTGTTCTCGTACATTTACGTTGTTATTTCTTAGTTCTTTAAGTCTTTTAAGTTAGTTTTGTGTGTTTTCAGGATCATAAAACGTGTTTGACGAAAGGATGCATTGTGGAGCATTTTGGTGCATTTTGGAGTAGTTTGGGGCATTAAATGGATTGCATATGCTTAACGCCAAGTAGATGGATGAAATTGAAGACCAAACTATCATAACCACCTATCATACACTTATCACTTATCATCACCACCTATCATACACTTATCATAACAACATATCATTCACTTATCACTTATCATATCATTCACTTATCACTTATCATAACCATACACTTATCAATTATCATACCCATAATCATCTACACCTTGCAGCCATAATCATTTACACCTTGCAGCCACATTCATCTCCAAAAACACCATCATTGCACAACATTGCAGCCACATGCACCAAAACACTTCTATGCCGTGCATTTCCATTCATTTCCAGCCTTCCACCAAGCAAATCTAGTTGTCACTCACATGCATTCACTCTTTGCCCAACTTGAATTTTTGTTGAGCTGCTCCACGACTTCAATTTACTAATCATCTTTCTTACTTTTTGTAGATTCGGATTTTGGCTCAACTCCAAGAATTTCGGAATATATGAAGAAAGTGAACATCGCCTTAGGCATTCCTGTTGAGTACCGTAAGTGACGTTGGCTGCTCAGTCCTCTTCGTCGGAAGGAAGATGGGATGCCTTCGAAGAAAGAGATAAAGTGGATAAATGATGAGGCATTTGCTCGTCCAATCGCTGTTGTAGAGCATGCTGCCAACAAGGGTGGAAAGAAGAGATCAGACGAGCAAATGCCTCATCATTTATCCAAAAAGGATGAAAAAGTCCGTTGAGCCTAAGCTTGTAAAACCTACTGCTTCGAAGGTGGCCATATTTATTGCTGAGAGACTTGCCCAGCAGAATTTAAGTCTGGTTTAGCTTCTAAGAGGCTCACCGCTATGAAGAGCGGGAAGGTGGATTCTGCCACTAAGGTGGCGCCTAGGCTTGTTCCCCATTCTGCTGTGACTAACTCATCTACTCGCACGGCCTGTTATGAGAAATCCTTCAAGTCTAAGGCTGGTGAGTTTCTCGAGGTTTGTGCGCTTCTGAAGGCTAACCTGCTTGAAGACGTTAATGCATGTGCCAAGTTCGTTGACAATGTCAGGAAAGTTGTTATCCGCTTATACTCGTTTTTGAAGCGTCCTGCCTACTCGATGAGGTACTCCTTGATTGCTACAATGCATAAGACCTTGATCTTGGCAGCTGAGTCCATACGCGTTGATCAGGATGCTGCTCAATGTTTTTAGGAAGTTGAAGTGGCGTTGGTGGCTCAGCTCCGCTCGACTGCTGAAAAGATCGAGAAGCTCGAATCTGAACTCGTCATTTTGAACCACTTCTTTGCAACAGGAGATCGCTTATCAGGAGGTCGTGCACTTAAAGGCTAAGCTTAGTGCGACTCAGGCGATGTTAGAAGCTGTAGAGAAAGAAGTTAGTCATGTTTCCCCGATGGTCGAGGACCTTGAGCGTGTTAATTAGAAGCTACGATCTGCTTGTTTTTCCAAGGATGATGAGCTTATCTTCATGCATGCTAATGTGTCTTGTCTCAAGTAGGTTGCCAGTAAGCTCAAGTCCAAAGAAATGGATCTGTAAGGAGCATTGTCTGCTAACTAGAACCTTAAATTAGGCTTGTTGAGGAGAATATGCAGCTGAAGAATGAGAAAGTTGGTCACAAAGTGTCGCTTGCTTTTTGTCAAACCAATTTCTACAAGCTTGGCTATGTAGACCATATTCAGGGTAGGTCATCGGATTATGAGTTTTTCGAGAATAACTTCGAGACTTTTTCCATTTCTCCAGTTGATATACTTGATTTCTCATTTGAGGCTGCCTTTGATGGAGCAGATAAAGGTCAGACAATCCAGGCAGGGGGTGGCTGAGGATGAGCTGATGGAAGCTTTGGCTGCTAAGAGCAATGCGGCTACTGAAAATGTGGTAGTTGAGGGACCAGTGGTTGCGCAGGTTACCGATGAGTAGTTTTTTGCTTAGACTTAGGAATTTTCTTCTTTTCCATTTTGTTCTACTTTATTTGAACTTTGTTGGCCTTCGAGCTGGTTTATCAATTTGCTAGAAATTTAATAAACAATTTTCCTTGCTTTGCTTCATCCTTCTATTTTGCCATGTTTTTTGCAAAACTTTATTCTAGGACGATCGACTAGGTGAGCTCCCTCAATGAAGCAGCTGATCCCACGTCATCACTTAGGTTTTAGTTTCATCTTCGAGGCTTCAAGAGCTTTACATGCAAGAGGAAAAAATACGAGATTTCTAACTTATAGAGTCGACGGCCAAACTTGTTGCCTCTGAAGGAAGCAGGCGAGTTCGCGTAGCTACTATAATTATGAATCTTGGCTTTAAAAGGCTTCACGAGCTTTAGCCCTCTCGGGGCGTATTGTGAAAATTTTTAACCTATAGAGTCGACGACAGGACACGTGCTTCTTGTTGAAAGTAGAAGAATCTGCGTAGCTACCATGGTTGTATTTCAACTTTGAATGGCTTCTTGAGCTTTGGTGGCTTCTTGAGGTACTGTTTCCATTTCAGGCAGCCTTTGGTAGTGTGACCCGGCCCTTGGTGGAATGCGCAATACTTTGTATGATCTAGCTTGGTAAGATCACGCGTCATTGGTGGATGCAATTCGAACCATGGTTCATTCTTGAGCTTACGGATAATCTGGCCAATTGGAACTGTGAACTTGGTGAACGCCTTAGGCGCTGAGTTATCTCTACTTAGGGAATGGTTCATACGCTTATTTTTTTGCTCGTTCCCACAGGGCTGCTTAGCCTCGTCCTATAGTGCATGCTTTTTGCCAAAGCATACAAAGCTGCCAGGGTCAGCTCCCCACCCATGATCAATTATCCAAATAAAAGGTGTTCAGCTAGAATCCCATTTTTGAATGTTATCGTTACTATGCCCTCGTTGCAACTGACAATCTTAGCCTTGTCCGCCTTGAACCTCTTGATATAGTTGCGAATTGACTCATTTAAGCCATTCACGATGTTGAAGATGTGGTCGGACGTCTTTTTGATTGAGCGGTAGGATGAATATTCCTTGGTGAAAACCAAAGAAAGTTCGTTGAAGTTCCGGATTGAGCGTGATGGTAAGGTATGAAACCAATCTTGTGATTCACCCGGCAATGTTGTTGAGAAAATCTTGCATATAAGAGCATCATTCTTGCTGTAAAGAATCATCACGCTGCAGTAGTACTTCAGGTGCCTGTCTGGATCTTCATCTCCCTTGAAATGTGGCGAGCTAAACTTCCGCGGTGGCTCTGTTTGCTCAATCTCGTCTGTAAATGGTGACCTGCTTATGTTGGCCACATCTCTATGAAGGACATTGTCGGTGGTATCAATGCCCTAGAATCCACGCAATTGCTCTGTTACGAGTTTTTGTACTTCCTTCTGGATTTGCGCCTGGTGGGGCAGTGGAACCTCCAGCTGCCCCTGATGCGAAAATAATTAAGCACACAAATTAAACCCTCTTTTCGTCAAATTGTAGTATATGTATAAGTAGGGATCGTTCTGGACCGGGGATTAGGAGGGATTGTTAATCACTTGGATTTGACTCAAAAACGTAAAAACACAATATAAAACACTATACTAGACTCAAAGAATGCAAAACTAAACTTTAAAACACTAAAACAAACCAAAAGACTCAAACATCACCCAAAACACTCAAAACTGCCTTAAAAACACTTTCTGGGCAGTTTTGAGCACTTTGGTGAATTTGGACGAATTTGTGCAACAAATTGAATCAAAACACTAATAAACACAAACTAAGACACTTTCTAACTAATTTGGACAATAAAGTAAAGGGGGATTGAATTTTGGACGAAATTAAAACTAAAACAGAAACTTGGAATTAAAACAGATTGTAAATATGAAATTGATGAAATGGAATGAATGGATGATAGAATAGCTAAGGGGTTCATCTTCATATATGTTACACTTGCATAATAAAATGATTTCCAATTGCATTTCAATAAACCATGACTTCTCAACGCTCCAAGTTAATTAGGTCCGCTTAAATTAACTTTCAGATTTCCCTAGATTCATTGGATTGAATGGAATACGCATTACAACCAAATTATTCCTAATCAAAGTCCCTAACTATGGAATATGCATGATAGAGACATTCAACAAAGATCATTAAGTTCAACGGAAATCATAAACATTGACGAGGCATTCGTTACTATGGAATACGCATGAAACTTATGCCAAGAATTCATTTAACGCGATTGTTTATAAGCAACCTCCACTACTTGTGAATATAAGTTCGTAACTATTAGGTGAAACTCACTTATATTCTAGCGTCATATTCATGCATGAAAATTAAGTGCGCATTCTCAATAAACATACATAAATAAGTTATCAATCAAACGGTTAAACAAATTGAATCCACAACTTATGAAACGCAATTAGAAGTAATCAAATCAAAATGCAAGCATAAACATATATTTCGAATTCCCCCCTAGCCAAGGGGGGTTTAGTTGAATTTAAACATTGGAATCAAAGAAACACCTAAACATTCCAACAACTCAAACTTGAATTGTATGAACGTTTAGGCCCTCTTCTCTTCCATTCCTCATTCGTACAAAACAAAGAGTATTGAAATTAAACATTGAAATCAAAGAAACACCTAAACATTCCAACAACTCAAACTTGAACTGTATGAACGTTTAGGCCCTCTTATCTTCCTCTTCGTTGTAGCACAAGGTCTAAGGATAGTTTGATGGTGTGAATGGTTTGGGGAGTGGTTGGAGTGGCTGCAATGGAGGAGAAAAGTGTTTTGGTGGCTGCTGCAAGGGTGTGGAGAGGTTTTGACGAATTTCTAGAATATGGAAGAGTGTATGAATGGGTGAATTTCTGGCACAAGGGCCTTATTTCTGTGGTGAATGGATCCCCCCTTGTGGCTGCAATGAAGGGTTATTTATAGGTGAAATGGGGGGAACATGACAGCTAGGAGGGTGGTGGAAATCTGGAATGGTGATGGGAGATGCATGTGGCTGATTTATGCATGTGATTAAAGGGTGGAAATGCATGTGTTTTGAATAAGTGGCTGCATGTGCAAGGGGACAATCTGGAAATGCATGTGAAAATGATGGAAATCTGATGGGAACTCATGGCAAGGATGATTTCTGGTGGTGAATGGGTGTATGTTTGAATGATTAAAGGGACATGTGGGTTGGAAATGATGAAGGAAATGCATGTGAGTGACAACTAGATATGTTGATGAATGCATGTGGAATGTTTGTGGTGAGTGAATGATTATGGAATGCAATCTGAAATGGGAGATGGAATGGGATGTTTTGCATGTGAATTAAAGAGTAAATGCATGTGAATTAAAGAGTGAATGCATGTGCAATGACAGCTAAGTTGAATATGCATGTGGAATGGCTGATTTATTTGAAGATGCATGTGCAATGAAGTGGAATGACAGCTAGGTTATGATGATGAATGCATGTGGCTGATTTAATTGAATAGGAAAGCATGTGGATTTAATGGTTTAAAGGGTGAATGCATGTGGATGCATGTGTTGATGAATGGGATTAGGACAGGTTTAAATGTCCTAAAACTAAAGGGAACAAGGTTCCAACACTTTGGTCTTCAATTAGGTCTTCAATTTCGTCCAACACTTTGGCTCCAAGCATAAGCTATCCATCCTTAGCCCAAAAGTGCTCCAAAAGTCTCCAAAATACATCTTTTTGCTCCTTTAGCCCTTTGGACCTACAAACACACGAAAATAGCTTAAAATACTAAAATAACTAAAGAAACATAACGTAAATGCACGAGAACAAGCCATTTAAGTCGCATGAATATGCTCCTATCAAATACCCCCACACTTATCTTTTGCTAGTCCTCGAGCAAAACAAAACAACAAAAGAACACGAAACTAGACAAAACGAACAAAACACAACCTACACCTTCCAACAATCGTCTCAGGGATTTCCAATGCACATGACAAGTTAAAAAAATCATCATTCCCATAGATTTTAGCCATCTTTACACTTAAGTACATTCTTAATCATAGTCACCACATACTAGTTCACAATTAAGCATTTAAAACACATTTCGAATGTAGTAACATGCCTTGGAGAATTTCCTCAATTCCTTACTAGAATGCACTCTATTTTCACATAGATTTTCTGACTACACACCCTACACTAGTTATATGTGAGAGATTGATGTAAACATGAAAGACTAGTATCTCACATATGTTATAACAAAGAAAGCATTTTCTGGATTTACGATAATGACATGAATATGATCTCATGAATGGAATGCTACTACTTAGAATGAGAACCAGTGATTCCATAAGCTCATATCAATTCCAAACTCCACATATTGAACACATAACGATCAAGATAGAAGCATAAGGGTTGAAACGGGGCTAAAGGTGTTTGGCTAACAAAGAAAGGATAGGGAAAACAAACGTTCTTTAAGCAATAGTGAGCAAAGTATTGAATTAGGCACTTAGAATTCCCTTTAGAACGCAGAAGTCAACTTTGAACACCCAAGGGGAAGTCACACAAAACTTAGGGCCATATTCAAACTTTTTGGGCCCTTTCTTCAATAATCACACTTGTGAGTCCATTCTCACTTATTTTCACTCTTTTTCTTTCTTTTCTTCTTCTTTTTCTCACATTTTTTTTTTCTTTTTCCCGTGCCTCCTTTAAGACTTAGGCACATACATACACACAAAAATCCCTTCCCCCACACTTATTTTCTGCAACATATTAATCAAAAGGAATTCATTATCCGTCATGCTTACTATGCTTCAAGAACAAGGGTACAAATGGTCCTAATCTAGGCTAGGTAAGGGGTGATGTGGTTAGCAAAGAAAATAGGCTAAACGAGGCTCAACGGGGTTAAAACTAATATATACGAAATATGGGAAGTAAGGCTATTTGGCTATGGTGGCAACTACACAACTTCATCTTGATATATGTTATGCAATTCAATGTCATGCTTTGAATGAAACGGATATAAGTTCTAGCATTTAATTCTATCATGATACAATTGCATTCTAAGTAGCAACCAAGCAAGGAATAATGAGATCATGCAACAACTTTAGAAAACAAAGAATCACAGAAAATAACTCTCCAAAGAAAGTAATGGCTCGAGTCTCACAGGGATGTAGCGTTATTATGAGTTTCTTCCTTCAAGCATGTTACAAAAACGAATTTTTCTTTTATGATTGCATGTGAAGTCATATATTATAACCATATCCAAGCATATACCAAGAGTAAATCAAACTTTTCTCTATGTTTATAACTCTTTTTAACAGTCATGCAATTACAAACCAAATCCTTATCATTGTGTTAGAAGGTACCCTAAGACACAAACACACAAAAACGACTCAAAACACTCTTTTTAGGCTTTTTAAAACATGTTTTTCAAATTTTTATGTGATTTTCGGAGTTATAAAAAAAAACATACTAAAACACTCTAAAACAACTTAAAAACACCTTAAAACAGCAAGGAACAACATTTGAAGTTATGGGTGATAAAATCCCACGAATTTGCATCAAATATACTTAGTTACCCCCCCACACTTAAATCAAACATTGTCCTCAATGTTTTAAGCATAGATTCACACAAAACATTAGTAAACACACAAAAAGCATTTAAACATACTAAACATGGCAGAATGTAATTAACAAAGAGAAGAGTTTAGGGACGCAAATCTGGTTATGGAGTGTAAATTCCCTCTTCTCCTTGGTGATTGCATTGAGGCTTTGATCTTTGTGATTCCACAGGCTTACTCTTGAACTGGTTTCCGCCCATCGTTGATTTTCCTTTGTGCTACTCTTGAACTGGGCAGCAGGATTCTTTTGGTCTCCCCCGAAGGTCTGAGCTTACTTCTTTGGTCTGTTTCTTTGTTCAATCTTTCCAATTCGTATTGAAAAGGGTTGGAGGATAACTCAGCCTATGTTTGTCTCCACATGCTTCAATGTATCATTTTCACTTGCCTTACTCGCTCCCCTTTGCAGAAGTGGTCCCTTCTCCGGAAGTGTATCAACCGTTGAAGATGACTACTCGAGAGCAACGCTAGGTAAGCAATCAGGAATAGATTCCAGGCAGTTGGCTCCAGATCGGAAGACTGACTCCAAGTGCCGGCTGATTGCTTCTTTTACTTTGCCATGCGAGTAAGAACAAGGACAAAGAAAAAGACAGGGAAAGAGCATGATATGAGATACTTTTGCTTTTGACCTTGATGATATGAGATACCTTTGCTTTTGAAGAAGCGGTGAATGAATCAGCATACTTCAATCCGCCGTTTCCTCCTGGGTCATCTATACTCCAGGCATCTGGTATCATCTTTGGGGGAGAAGAGAGAATTGAGTATTTCGAAAGGCTTTGCTGGGAGTGCGCCCTCAGAGCTGAGGGAGAGTTGGGCATTTTCTTCAGGTTTGCCTTGCCATAAAAGACGAAGGTCGACATATATAGAGATAATATCAAGTGGTGGTACTGTTCTTTTACCCTTGTCGACAAATGTTTCTTCGATATCTGAACGACGCCTCTTCGATTTCTGAGTAGGCGCCCCTTCGATTTCTGAACGACGCCCCTTTGCTTTCTGAACGACACGTAGTAGTGCGGATGCGGCTCCTTTTGACAAAGCTGCACGCGTTTTCTGAAAAGCAGAGAAAGCGTCGCCGAACTTTGCGCTTGTCGGCTAAAGATGTGTAGTTACGGTGATGGCCTCCACGTGTTGTCTGAAAAGAAGAAATCTTTTGACAAAGTTGAACGCGTCTTCTGAAAAGCCGAGAAAGCGTTGCCTAAATTACGCCGGAAATTCCGGCTTTTTGAATCGGTGGACGCGTCGCCTTGGCTTTTTATAGAGGTATCGATCACCGCCAACAAACACACTCTGAAGATTTCCCATTCTTGAAAATCGACTCCGGCCCTTTGAAATTTAACTCCATCCCTTCTCTTTGAACACTTTTGAAAAATGGCAAACTCATCGAACCTTAGCTTAGAATTGAGTCTCAGCAGTGATACGGGCGCGCCGCGTCAAGGTAACGTATGGCGCCCTTCTTTCTTATCTTCTAACGGTCCTCTCACAGGTGAAGACTCCGTGATGCAGGACGCCACAACAGCTACAATAGTAGCTAGGAACCTCCTCACTCCAAAAGATAGTAGGCTGCTGTCAGGACGGTCCGATGAGTTGGCCGTTCAAGAGTCCCTCGCACTTAGTGTTCAGTGTGCGAGTTCTGTGTCCAACATAGGCCAACGCCTGCTTGCCCGCTCCCGTCAGGTGGAATCATTGATGGCAGAGGTGGAAAGTCTTAAGCAAGAGATCCAGCAGCTTAAGTACGAGAATAGAAGTTTGCATGTGCTTGCAAATAACTATTCGTCGGGCATGAAGAGGAAGCTTGATGAACTGCAAGAGTCTGAAGGTCGGATTCAAAGTGACCGTCAAAGGTTTTCGTCTTTCCTCCAGAGGCACCTTTTTCCTGGGTCATCGAGCGCTTGGCCAAGTATTGAGGCCTGGAATGCTCCCGCTCCGATGCCTTCCGCTCCGATGCCTCCCGCTTCTATGCCTTCTGCTTCGACGCCTCGTAGTGGGGCTTCACGCAAACATCCTTTGTGAATGCTCCATCTTTCTCCATGTTTAGTATCTTTTTTTTTTTTTTTTTTTTTTTTTTTTTTTTTCAACATGCTTTGTTTTATTCAGTGCATTGGGTTGCCTCCCAAGTAGCGCTTTCTTTTACGTCTTGCAGCCGGACGAAGAACCCAATCACTCGAGGATATGTTCACGAATTGGATGAGAACTCCGAGTCATAAACTAGTACCTAAAACAAGAAACAAAACAAGATTAAGAATCTGGAATAAAAAAAACAAAAATAAAACAATCCAAGGGATTAGCAAATTTTCTAATCCCCGGCAACGGCGCCAAAATTTGATGCGAAAATAATTAAGCACACAAATTAAACCCTCTTTTCGTCAAATTGTAGTATATGTATAAGTAGGGATCGTTCTGGACCGGGGATTAGGAGGGATTGTTAATCACTTGGATTTGACTCAAAAACGTAAAAACACAATATAAAACACTATACTAGACTCAAAGAATGCAAAACTAAACTTTAAAACACTAAAACAAACCAAAAGACTCAAACATCACCCAAAACACTCAAAACTGCCTTAAAAACACTTTCTGGGCAGTTTTGAGCACTTTGGTGAATTTGGACGAATTTGTGCAACAAATTGAATCAAAACACTTATAAACACAAACTAAGACACTTTCTAACTAATTTGGACAATAAAGTAAAGGGGGATTGAATTTTGGACGAAATTAAAACTAAAACAGAAACTTGGAATTAAAACAGATTGTAAATATGAAATTGATGAAATGGAATGAATGGATGATAGAATAGCTAAGGGGTTCATCTCCATATATGTTACACTTGCATAATAAAATGATTTCCAATTGCATTTCAATAAACCATGACTTCTCAACGCTCCAAGTTAATTAGGTCCGCTTAAATTAACTTTCAGATTTCCCTAGATTCATTGGATTGAATGGAATACGCATTACAACCAAATTATTCCTAATCAAAGTCCCTAACTATGGAATACGCATGATAGAGACATTCAACAAAGATCATTAAGTTCAACGGAAATCATAAACATTGACGAGGCATTCGTTACTATGGAATACGCATGAAACTTATGCCAAGAATTCATTTAACGCGATTGTTTATAAGCAACCTCCACTACTTGTGAATATAAGTTCGTAACTATTAGGTGAAACTCACTTATATTCTAGCGTCATATTCATGCATGAAAATTAAGCGCGCATTCTCAATAAACATACATAAATAAGTTATCAATCAAACGGTTAAACAAATTGAATCCACAACTTATGAAACGCAATTAGAAGTAATCAAATCAAAATGCAAGCATAAACATATATTTCGAATTCCCCCCTAGCCAAGGGGGGTTTAGTTGAATTTAAACATTGGAATCAAAGAAACACCTAAACATTCCAACAACTCAAACTTGAATTGTATGAACGTTTAGGCCCTCTTCTCTTCCATTCCTCATTCGTACAAAACAAAGAGTATTGAAATTAAACATTGAAATCAAAGAAACACCTAAACATTCCAACAACTCAAACTTGAATTGTATGAACGTTTAGGCCCTCTTATCTTCCTCTTCGTTGTAGCACAAGGTCTAAGGATAGTTTGATGGTGTGAATGGTTTGGGGAGTGGTTGGAGTGGCTGCAATGGAGGAGAAAAGTGTTTTGGTGGCTGCTGCAAGGGTGTGGAGAGGTTTTGACGAATTTCTGGAATATGGAAGAGTGTATGAATGGGTGAATTTCTGGCACAAGGGCCTTATTTCTGTGGTGAATGGATCCCCCCCCCTTGTGGCTGCAATGAAGGGTTATTTATAGGTGAAATGGAGGGAACATGACAGCTAGGAGGGTGGTGGAAATCTGGAATGGTGATGGGAGATGCATGTGGCTGATTTATGCATGTGATTAAAGGGTGGAAATGCATGTGTTTTGAATAAGTGGCTGCATGTGCAAGGGGACAATCTGGAAATGCATGTGAAAATGATGGAAATCTGATGGGAACTCATGGCAAGGATGATTTCTGGTGGTGAATGGGTGTATGTTTGAATGATTAAAGGGACATGTGGGTTGGAAATGATGAAGGAAATGCATGTGAGTGACAACTAGATATGTTGATGAATGCATGTGGAATGTTTGTGGTGAGTGAATGATTATGGAATGCAATCTGAAATGGGAGATGGAATGGGATGTTTTGCATGTGAATTAAAGAGTAAATGCATGTGAATTAAATAGTGAATGCATGTGCAATGACAGCTAAGTTGAATATGCATGTGGAATGGCTGATTTATTTGAAGATGCATGTGCAATGAAGTGGAATGACAGCTAGGTTATGATGATGAATGCATGTGGCTGATTTAATTGAATAGGAAAGCATGTGGATTTAATGGTTTAAAGGGTGAATGCATGTGGATGCATGTGTTGATGAATGGGATTAGGAAAGGTTTAAATGTCCTAAAACTAAAGGGAACAAGGTTCCAACACTTTGGTCTTCAATTAGGTCTTCAATTTCGTCCAACACTTTGGCTCCAAGCATAAGCTATCCATCCTTAGCCCAAAAGTGCTCCAAAAGTCTCCAAAATACATCTTTTTGCTCCTTTAGCCCTTTGGACCTACAAACACACGAAAATAGCTTAAAGTACTAAAATAACTAAAGAAACATAACGTAAATGCACGAGAACAAGCCATTTAAGTCGCATGAATATGCTCCTATCAGCCCCCGGTGCTGACTTGCTAGTCTAAGTTGCTTTTAAGCATGTCCTACTCATCTGTGTCACGGTCGAGGTGCACGTGGTTCGTTCTGTGCTGCTCGCCATCGCGCTTGGCAGGGGCTGCCAGTTGAACTTGAGCTGGAATGCTCTTGTGCTCTCCTTTGTCCGTCATGCAGCTGCCTACTCCGGTGCCTTAAATGAGGATCTCCTTGTGGGCCTAGCCTCCTGTGGACGCTTCACATAGAATGTCCTGAGTGCTCGCTGGAGTGTAGACCCATCCTCGAATTCACATTGACTCGTGAGCCAAGTCAGGAATGAACGTTTCTCTGCGCATTTAGGCGGGAATAGATGTTTCCCCGAGGCCCAAACAAGAGTGCACACTACCAGAACGTACGGTTCGTGGCAGGCTGAGCGACTCTTTGTCGGGATGCCGTTGGAATGAGTCACGTTATTCCGCCCTTGTCCTGTTTCTAGAAACCTCGTCGGGGGCGTGCTGCATCTCGATGCGCTCAATGAGTTAGTTCACCAAGGTGGTCTGCTACACGAGGGCGTTTGTCAAATTGGTGACCTGCTGGGGCAGGTGGTGCTCGCCATTTAGATTGGAAGAGTCTGGATAATGGGCGTCTCCATATGTGGTGGAAGTATAATGAACTGCAGGTACAAAACTTGAGCCCAAAGCGAGCATTCCTGCAGAAAAGTGGATCGCTGGAGATGGCCTCATATTGGATAGGGATAGGGGCGACCATAGTGTTAGGGTTTTACCCGACACGTGGCGGCATCCTATTGGGCAAGTGTTTTATGGAGAAATATTCTCAAGATATTAAATAAGAAACATTATCTTGAGATAATGGAGTAATTATCCCTAATTTATTTAAATTGGGATTACTTACTTGATTAGAGTCAATCTTTAATTAGGAATGTATTAAAGATAGGATTTGGGTAATTAATCTTTATCTTTAATGCTTTGACTTTTCCTTGCCAAGGGCAGGTAAGCTATAAGCAATCGTATTTAGCTGTTAGGACATTCAGGGTGTAAGCTGCGCATAGGAGCATCTGAAAGGTCTGCCCATTTGTTGAGGGCAATCTTGTCTTTCTTGAGGAAAAGTCCACATATTGCCTCTAGAATTTTTGGAATTATTTTAGGCTCCACAGTAATTTGCTATCAACTGTTCTTATTTTTAAAAGAGAAATAAAAAAATAAAAAAAAGTCACACCATATGATGTAACAAATCACATTAGCTCACATTATCATCTCATTTTTTCAAATCAACTCATTTAATCAAATTATTCCAGACTAATCCAATTTATTAAACCTTGTCGTGTTTAATTTGAAAATAAATTGAAATAGTATAAACAATGAAAAATAAATATCATTTTGTAGTTGGATATGAAAAACGAGTTTCAAACAGTTTTTCATTTGCTTTTTCTTTTTGTCGAAATAAAAAAAATGCATGCACATATGTTTAATCTACTTGTTCACTTACTTATGATCAATGTATATTTACCATACAAATATTATAATAGAAACCCTCCGTTCTCTCTACTATTAACTAAAAATAATCTCTACAAAAAATTATTTAATTTAAAAAATATTTATTATGTGTCAAATAAATTGATAATTTTGAAAACAAGTAACATAGGAGTATTAAAAAATTGATTTTGTCCTCTCTCATCTTATCTCTTCTTTTTAATTTAGACGGTTTAAAATTATTTTGAAGGTTTAAAGTTATCCCACATATTTTATGAGCTTATTTTATTAAATAAACAAATAAATAAAACTTACAAACAACTCCAACCCACCAGATCTCACTCTCTCTCTCTCACATACACAGAAGCTTAGCGTGTAGCTTCATCTGCCGTACTGCTACTGTGCTCCCCCCAAGAAAACATAGAGAGTAATGGCAGACCACGGTATCACCTCCCCCCTCCTCTCTCCTCCACCTTCCGATCACCCCCACTTGATCCTCACCGTCCAAGACGAGACCGAGACCGATACCGATAGCCACCACAACGGCACCCACACTCATCAGAGCACCAGCGCCCACCACCACCACTCTCGCAACCCTTTTGCGTTTCTCGGGTCCGATGGGTTCACCGTGCCCGTTTCCACCACCGCCGACCCGTTTCGGAACCACACCCTGGAGATTACGGGTGTTTACGAGTCGTTAAAGATCGGAATTTGCCTGCCCGTCGCCCTGGCTCGGCTGGTGCTGTTTGGGGTGTCGTTGGTGATTGGGTTTTTGGCGACGAAATTGGCTCTTCAGGGGTGGAGGGATAAGAAGAACCCTATGCCGAGGTGGAGGTGCAGGATTATGTGGATCACTAGGGTCTGTACTCGATGCATTCTCTTCGCTTTTGGGTAAGTTTGATCTGAATTTTTGTTGGGTTTTTGTTTTTGTTTTTGTTTGTTATTCTGTTCTGGGTTGGTTAAGCTGTGTTTGGTTGCTGGGAAAGTGGAGGAATGGACTCGAAACTGGAATTTGGAATTTTTATTTTAATTGAGGTGAGGTAGTTAGTTTGAATGGAAATGGTCAGATGGAAGCTTAGGATTGTGAAATGTTTCTTGGGACCTGTTTCTGTTTGGATGCTGAAAAGTGAAAACTTGAGCAAGTAATGAACTTTGAGTTTTGGATATTTAATTGCTGCAATCAAAGTGAAGAGAATGGTTTTATTAGATTCAATTGAAAGGAAGGATAAGAAGTGTTGGAGTAAACTATTAGATTGTTTTGGAAAATTGAAAATACAAACTGGAGCGAAATGGTATCGGGTGTAATAAGTAATCGTTTGGCAGTTTATCTCTTTCATGTTATTGTTGATTTTCATTTTAATCTCTGTTTCCTCGGAGTTTTAAAATTTTGATTTTTCCCTTTTGCACCTCTTGTTGCAGCTACCACTGGATAAGACGGAAAGGAAAACCAGCTCCTAGAGACATTGCTCCAATAGTCGTTTCAAACCATGTATCTTTTATTGAACCTATCTTCTATTTCTATGAATTATTCCCTACAATTGTGGCATCCGAATCCCATGATTCCATACCTTTTGTAGGGACGATCATCAGAGCAATGCAGGTAATTTCACAGTAATTGTGCACTTCATTTGCTAACAAACTTGTTTCAGTCTCTTTAGTTGATGGAATTTATATTCGGTTTTCTTAGTTTGTCTTATCGTTTTACGTTATCAGGTGATATATGTTAATAGGTTTTCAGCATCATCAAGGAAGCAAGCTGTTAGTGAAATCAAGGTAGAAAGTTTCTGTTAGTTCTTGGTTATCCTTATTTGATTAGTAAGTTATAAACCCGTTTAGAATCATAGGTTGGCGACCATTGTCACTGCCAGTCGTTTGTTATAAAAGTAAGCGCATATATGCTTCTGCTTTCCTTCTTATAATTATTAAGTTTATCTTTTTAATTATTTGGGTGCCCTTACCTTGAAACATCTCTCTTTCAACTGTAAATTGTTGCTTCCTTAAAACTATAATTGTATTTCTTGTGATGTGGTCTCTTGACTTGGACACTGTATTCTTGTGAGATTTTAGCCCGAATCACCATGTTAATATAAATAATAGATTAATTTAAACCAAATTAAACTTGCAAGCCCACAAATCAATTGTAGTAATATATGCAAATATGAGGTCGATCCCACAGAGATTGCTTTAACACCAATTTAACCGATTAATCACTCTGAACTTAATTAAACAAACAAAGGATAGATTGAGTTGAAAAATTGAGTAATTGATCAAGACTATAATTGATGAGAAAAAGAAAATACAATTAATTAAAATAAACACATGGCACAAGAAAGTCTAAGGTTATGAATTCGCCAATAAAAATCCCATTTACTTTTCCTAGAGCCAACTATTATCCAATTACCATGCCAATTACTCAATTTTTCATAGATTGTAATATTTACATGCCCTTTTAGTCCAACTGCAGCTGGAATACACTTTACATCCCTTTTAGGTATTTATCTTCATTTAATTAGTTGCATGTTGGATGTAACTGTGTGAACCCATACTACTTTAGGAGATAAAAAGTTAAGTGTTTTTTTCAATTTTATAAGCTATTTGATACAGAAATGTGCTTTCAAGGATCTGAATACAGAGAAAAGCTTCGTGTGGTAGATTTCCTCGAGTTCTTTTATTTCCCGAGGGAACCACAACCAACGGGAGATATCTCATTTCATTTGAACTTGGTGCATTCATCCCTGGTTTCGCTATCCAACCAGTAGTTGTACGATATCCCCATGTACACTTTGACCAATCCTGGTAGGACACTTTTCCAATTTGAAACTTTCATTTGGTGCTGTCTTCAGTGGTATCTAATAATGTTTCATGTCTTTAGTGGTATCTAATAATGTTTCATGTGGAATGCTGTTCAGGGGGCACATTTCTTTGGCAAGGCTCATGTTTAGAATGTTCACACAGTTTCACAATTTCATGGAGGTAATCTCTTTCTCCTATTTGATTTTGGTCGATGCACTGTGTGGTGTTATAAGATTTTTGTATTGCATGGGCATTGATTTAGATAAATTGAATTGAGCAGGTAGAGTACCTTCCTGTTGTTTCACCCCTTGAGAACAAGAAAGAAAGTGCTATCTGTTTTTCGGAGAGGGTGAGAATTTTTGTTAAATTGATTTGCTGTCTGTTTTTCTTGAGCCATGAGTGTAGTTTTGCACTGCACATTTTCTGTTCTGCCTTTGTTTTGTAGATTGTTAATAGAAGTTGACACGTATGAATATATGCAGACTAGTCATGCTATTGCAACTGCACTCAACGTTGTACAGACATCTCATTCTTATGGAGACTTAATGCTTCTCACGAAAGCATCTCAGTCAAAATTGAAACCGGTAAGCATCTTGGTTAATACTTCTTTAGAATTTGTTTTTGTTTGAAACCAACCTATCAACCTGAGACCAGCCGACCACATTCGTTTACCCTAGCCAAAGCCCAACAATTTAGCATTACAAGAGCTTCTATGTCTTAGATTTTGTTTAAAAAATTTTAAGAGCTATTCACAACCTATTTATATTGCACTAAATGTTTCTATATGTTCACAGGAGCGACCTTCGGTGTATATGGTTGAAATGGCAAGTGTAAAATCAGTAAGTCATTGCATATAATTGCTCTCTCTCTCTCTCTCTCTCTCTCTCTCTCTCTCTCTCTATATATATATATATATATATATGTATGTATGTATGTATGTATATGTGTGTGTGTGTGTATATATAATATTATGAACTGCAAGAGAATTTATAGTTGTGCATCCTGGTGTGTAGATTAACATATATAGTTTTAGATACTATAACTAATTTTTTATTTGTCCATAGGAGTGACATTCAGCTTATATGGTTGAAATAACTTCTATCTTCTTCTTAGAAAAAGTTACATTTGGAAATTAGTTTAATATTTTTCTTGCGCCTCATTTATTTCCTCTGAATACTCTATTCTAAAGTTGTGGATGATTTGCAAAATCAGCCATTAGTACTTATAGATCTGATCGAATATGCCCAATAAAAGCATTCAGTAAACAAGGGCAAGGCTGTTGAAATGGTTTAAGATGACTATTTTATTCCTTGGTCATGACCGTGTTGCTTGTGTGCCTGTATTCTCAAGGCGCTTGTCCTTTATTTACATACTGTAACATAATGATGCGGCTCGCGCTTGAAAACAGAATAATTTCATGAGTATACCAGAGTAGACAAGGACGAAAATGCCAATATTATCCTACTTATTTCATTGATTCAATGCATTGACAAGTTATAGTGCTAACGTCTACCAGAGTGGCTATAGCTTCTTGAATACAGTCTAATGCGTCTACTTTTTGCATGGTATATGGTATTTCTATCTGCTGCCATTACAAGAGTGTCAAAGTTTTATATCCTTTATAACTTATTGCACCCTTTGCTTTGGTTAACAATGTATTTGAATTTATGTCTTGTTTTTCAGTTACTCCATATAAGCAGCATGGAAGCTGTGGACTTTCTGGATAAGTTTCTTTCTATGAATCCAGACCCAAGGTATTCTTGAAACTATCATTACATTGAAGTTATCACCAAGTCTTATTTTTGGCAAGTGATGTTTGTCAACCATTATTATTATTGTCAATGCCGCAGTTGGTTATTTAAATTTAGTATCTGTCGTCTGAATTATGATTCATATATAATTCTGATGCCTCCACCTTGTTTCTTGTAAATATCTTCCCTCGTGCCATATGCTCTTAAGTTCTCAACATTTATGGTGGAAATTCTTGTTACTAGATAAATGTAATTAGTTGTGTTAAGATTGCTTGTTCAAGATGATACATTAAATGCTCTTAGAATGTCATGTTTTAATGGCAAATATCAGTCCTGCCAACCCAGAAAACCAAAAGGGTGCAGGCTTTCTCTTATTGTCTTCGACTCTTTGTCAGTCATACTAACACTAACTATTATGTGTATACTATTTGTGTTCATCCTGCTTCTAAATTGTATGCATTTTGACAATTTTTTTTTATTTTCATTTTCATGTTTGTACAATGTCGTTCCTGAAGCTTGTCTTATCTTTGCAACTTCTATAGTTCACTTAGCAATGCTTAACGCCTTGGACAATTTATTTAACATCATTTAGTGATTAGATTCTAGCTAATAATTTAGTTAAATACAGTGGCATTTGAAATGCTTAACGTACTAGTGCTTTGAATATATGCAAAACTTATGGCAATGCAAGACCTGTAGGATTCTTATTGTTGTATCCTGCTTGCAGAGGTCATGTTCACTACCATGATTTCTTAAGGGTGCTAAGACTCAAGACTTGTAGCTTTTCCGAACAGGTCAGTTACCATTATCTTTTGCCAAACAATTTCTGTCGTCTCTTGGTTTGCAGCTTTTGTGAACTCAATGCTAAGATTTAGAGTTTAGACAGTTTATAAGATATGTACTTGCTTTTCTGATATGAACTTTGGTACATAAGAGATTCACATCAGAATCGTGTGTGTACATGTATGGGAGTTAGAATAGTGAGTTGGTAAACGTAACATGAATTGATGCTTCAAAGCACCCCAATTCGGAGACGGTTGCATGGCTTTTGATACCATTCTGTTGGTCACCTGGACCTGGTGAAGTTACTTTTTTTTGTCTATATCCCGGAATCCGGATGATTGTTTGCTCCAAGTGTTTGTCCTCTTGTGGACTTCAGTAGCGTACATTACAACTAGCTTAGTGGTTATGTGTGTTTGCATGGCGTCTACATCTTTAAGGACATGGGAACGCGTATCCTTTTGCAGGGTTACACAAGGTCTTAATTATGGGCAGGGTACACAGTTTTAAATATGCGGAGAATGCATGATAACCATTCTGGTCTTTTTACTTTTTTGACCGTTGTCTTTTCCTTATATTAACTATCATGATTGTGTTCTGTTTCTGAATGTGTAAAGTATACTATATTACATATGATTGAGCATTACAGCATGTCAATTGGTTTCTTGAATGTATTTAACTTTCAATTTTCCATGTCATTCTCATGGAAATATTTTGGATCACAGATATGTGCATTTATGGATGTGGAGAAAAGTGGAGTAATAACGTTTAAGCAGGTAATCGAACACTCCCAACCTCTCTGTCTAGAAATCCACGAAGTTGCATTAGATGGATCAATGCATGTTGACAGGCAGATTCAACTATCATAATAGCTTTGCATATTTCATATTTGGTTAGATACCAAATAATTTAGTTTCACAACTGGAATAACTTTTTGCTCATGCAAATATGGGAATTGGGCATAGATGAAATTGTTTGTGCATCTGAGTTGGTTTTGGTTTATCTTTTGTACATGCTAATGTCATGATACCATGTAGCACATAATTGTATTACTCTGTCGCTTTCAGTTCTTATTTGGATCAGCGCATATCGTGAAGCAGCCATTGTTCCGTAGAGCCTGTGAATTCGCCTTTTCAGAATGCGTTTCTGGGGAGAGTGACCATGTTTCAGAACAAAAGGTATGCTGCTTGCACTGATCTTCCTGCTTTTGCTCTTTTCAAGTCCCCACATATCATTTTTATGATGAATTGACTCGTGATTCCTTGTTTCTTAATTGCTTCTGTTTCTGAATCAGTTTGGAGAGTCCATCAGACCTGCAATCCCGGATTTGAACGAGGATGAGGTGATGGCATACCCTTTTAGGCTAGGATTTTTCAACGTTGCCTGCACATAATGGAGCATGAAAGCATAGCAAAGATATTACCAATTGCAAGATGACTAATGTGTAATAAATTGCTTGCAGGTCCGTGAACTGTTCAATCTATTTGATTCTGATAACGATGGAAGAATCAGCAAGGAAGATTTTTTGACGTGCCTAAGAAAAAACCCACTACTGATTGCGCTTTTCTCGCCTTGTTTGCATAACAAAGACATTTCAGAAGATGGTAATAGGTTGGTTGAGGAGATTGTGTAGTGGATGGGTTTCTCTTTAGGGTTTGTGGAGATTTTATGCAGCATTTGTAACCTCTGATAGTCTGGTATTATTTTGGGTGGATAAGGGAGCGGAGAGAGGCCGAGCTTCGGGTTTTGCTGAAGTACAGTGGATGGAGGGAGGAGGGGTGGGGGGGCCTTAATATTTTTGCCTTGCTCCCTAAAACTGGTCATGTCATACCAGAGTTTTGATGTAATTGCTTTTTCTTCTGTAAGTTTATGTAATCATCGTTTTTATCTTAGTACTCGCTTTATAACTTCATGTCTGTTGGATGGAACATATGAAAAGAAAAGAAAAGTACCAGGATTGATTTTTTGATGTAAAAATATGGCCACTCGAATATAGATATATGGTAGCTAATTTATGCGATTTCTTCTCTCAATTCCGGAATATCCTCCTTTCGCCAAACCCTCAAACCCAATGTCACTCCTACTTCCGTCAAACCCTCAGACAATTTAAAAAATCAAGAAATTGGAAATCACGAGAGAATCAATTTTACCCCTGATTATTCTCTATGGCCTCTTTGAGATCGATCTCTCCTCTCAGTCTATAAAAACCTTATGATTTCATTGTTGTTCTCTACGCCGCTGCATCCCAAAACCCTAATATCTCAGTTGCTTTTAGGTGATGATTTTAGTTGTTCGGTCAAATTCTAACACGATTGTCTCTTTTTGGTGCACTTTTCTGGGGCTTTGTATTCCCGGGTGGATAAGCTTTGGGAACTTGTGGTGAGAGCTGCTGCTTAACTTTTGGTGAGTTTTAATTTGAGTATTGATAATAAATTAATTGGAATATTAGACTGTGCCTTTCTGTGTCGCTATCTATTTAAGTGGTTAAGATTGTAAATTTTCTTAGTCAACAAAAAGAAAAAGGCAACTCAAGCTCTTTATGTCCTCCCAATTTGTGCTTTTGAAATCTTTTTCATATAGGAAGCAGTATTGGCTGCTTCTCTTCGTGTTCTTATCATGCATATTTCAAAACGGAAAGAAGGCTTTGTTTTTCTTCTTTTTGTTGATTTTATCTAATTATAATGATGCTTTGATAAATTTAAATTAACAATATACTGATTACTATTGAATGAAATTTCAATTGTGAAATTTACAGAATGTTTCTAAGTGTAAATTCATGTATTATATATCGCTTTTGGTAATTTCCAGAATATTTTGATATCTAATAGACTAATACTAATGTATTGAATCAATACTACACATTCAAATTATATGCATGTTAGAATGTTTTTTTTCCTTTGTTTTTTTTCATTTGTTTTCTTTTATTTATTTGACATTCATATTGTATTTTCTTTTGTTAGATTGAGTGAGCGTTTTGGAATACAATGGCTGCGAGAGATATGTTTGTTGAAGCTACTAAAAAAGTAAGTTCTCAAATTTGGACCAACGCTAATGCTTCGTAAGTGCCACCTCCTTCACTTGTGGATAGTGTTAAGAAGAAAAAAGTGTGGTGAATCTTTTAATCCCATTGACCCTAGAGCTACTTGCAACTACTGTAAGAAGAGTTATGCTTGTGATACGAAGAAGTGTGGGACCTCTAGTTTGTGGAACCATTTGTCTAATCAGGTAAAAGGTATCCTCATAGGGTTGAGGACAAAAAACAAAATATCCTTAGCTTTGGGGAGAAAGATGGTAATGGATAAGTTCCTTGACTCCTAAGATGGTAGAGGCATTGATTTGCACACAAAACTGGTTAAGGTCATCTTGTATCTCTTCAGAAGTTGAATCATCATCCATTGATGAGATGGAACTCCATGAGCAGATCATTTCAGGTAATAAACTATTTGAAGTGTATTTGGTTTTCATTTTTCAAGTAAATACTTTCTGACTTGTTTTCTTTTCATTTGTATATGTTTTGTAGAGCTTTCAGTTGCTTCCACATCTGAAATGGATATCGTTGATTAATACATGGTTGAGTTAAGGTACTTTGCAATTTCTATGAACTAATCAAATCTAATCTTCTATTTAAATTCTAATGCTTTTGTGTTATCAGCAATGGTTTACTGATTTAATGAATGTTTTGAATCCATTGCAGGCTTGCAACTCCTCTTGAATGCTTTGGACCTTGACTTTGGGAATAAATTAGTAGATGTCATCTCATGTTGCGGAGGGTCATCAACATTTGTTGATCAAAGCGCATGGACACTACTACTATCTAAAGTTTTGAATTTTATTATAATTTTGGGCTTGATAAGTTAGTTCATGTTTAACTTTTGAATTTTATCAGTATGGAATTGTTAAGTTGAATTCTTGTTACGGTTGAAGTTTGGAACGTGGATTTTAAATATGATATTTAAGTATTTGAGATTTCAAGTTTCAAGTTCATTTTTTGTTGAGGAAATTTGGATTCAAGAGTTCTGGTTACTAGGTTGAGTCCTTTTAATGATTGTCTACGAAGAATAATAAAATTGTTATTAAAAAAATAGTACGAAGCACAAATTGAAAAACCTGTCCAACCCAACCCACAAAATAATGGGTTGGGTGGATTGGATTACATGTTTGAGCGGCTGGAAATAGATTCTAAGAATCGCTACTCGAGCGTGTTAGGTCGGCCATCTGGTTTGGGCCCAACTTGAACCGACTCACCCATTGCCCACCCTTACTCTCAACTTTAATCTAATTGGAGTAATGGTCCTACAATTAAAAATTTTGATCAATGGTCCCTTAACTCTTCAATATATGTAACTATGATCATTTTCTTCAACTTTGTTAGAACTTCTGTTAAAATGAGTTAAGTGCGACGCACATGAGGCTGAATCGAGGTGCAAATATGGAAAACCAAATGAGAAAAATTGTAATAATGGTCCCTAAACTTTAACCCAACTAAAGAAATGATCCCTCAACTTTTAACCCGATTAGAGCAATAGTCCTCAACTTTAACCCAATTGTAGCAATAGTCATTCCAACATAAATTATTTTGATGAAATTATGATACAGTTAATGAAAAGGACAATAGTTGCACGTTTTGATGAGTTAAGTGACTAATGATCATGAATTTTTAGTTGAAAGACCATTACTAAAATTGGATTAAAGTTGATAAACTATTGCTAAGATTTTCTCCGTTTCTTTTGAATTTTACAATTGATCTGAGCGAGTCATTACGCGGTAGAGTTTGCTTATGTACCCACCATCCGACTTCACCATTGTCGTCTTCTAGTATATGCTTCTTTCCGGTCGATTGCTTATACCAGTTGAGGTTCTATATCTGCTTTGAACTGTGGTAAGAAACTGATTTACTTGCATATATCTATTAAACAATATAAATAACACAAAATTTGCTCTTGATTTTCCGTGTATCTTTTTGTTAAACCAGCACATTTTTATTCGGTTTCCATTTTTTTTTATTCCATTTTTTTTTGTTACAAAGGAACCCAAAGTTCAAGCAGAACCGCTAAACAAGGAAGAATATTATCCTAAGAGACTTACACAAATAGCCCGAGTTCTAGCAACCCAGGTTTCATTATTTTGTTTCTCTGCAACACATGCAAGTTTTCATTTAAAGAGATCTTATTAAATAGATTGAGTTTTCAATTGCAAAATGACACTAACTCTGTTCGACCTTGTCTAGATTGATTGAATTGATTTGGACCCTTCACAAATTCCTTTTTCTGTTTTGAGAAAAAATAGGACAATTGATGGCAAACGACGGTTATCCGCCATTTCCAGGTCCGAAGAGATTATAAGGAATTTCACTTTGCTAGTAGCCACAGTCAAGTAGACTCACTAACTCGGAGCATCGAACCTGGGACCTCTCACATTTTTTGTTTATTGGAAAGCCGCAATCCGCGCCCTTTAATACCGAACCACTTGATGTGATTACCATTTTCTTTTTCTCGGTTTGCATCTTTTGCGCAAATATTTATAGGAGTTTTAATGAAAAGTCTATGGTACTGTTCACTTTAACAAAAAACCATATTTTTACACTAAAAAGTCAATCCTAGTACTATTCACTTTATCCTTTATTTTATCCTTATCATTAAAACCTAAAGTTTTCAAATCTTTTTCATTCATTTTCCTGATATTTATCCCTCATTTGTATATATTTATGATCATACACCGCATTTTATTAGTCTATTCACTTGACTTTTAGTACTTATCGAAGCCCACATGTTACACCTGTTTAATATCATATGTAAGATGTTTCGTGTGCATACTGTTTTTTTTTATATTGGATATTAGATTTATTAATACGTTTCATTCTATTGCATCATACAAGAGACCAAGACTTTGAAGTTTCTTAATACTCTTCGGGCATTAGTCTGTTGATCCTTAATTCTCATCCAACGATGAGTGGGAGGCTTACAACGCTCAATTATTATGAATTTAAAGTTCAAATTTAAGCGATACCAAATTAAGCTTCTATTGTATGGTTTTGTCGAACTTTATCTTCTTTTAATGTAAAAATATCGATGTACTTAAAAGAAAAAGTTCAAATTAAGCAATGGAGAACATGTCGCTCATTGCATCTATAATCCAAATGAGTATATTAACGTTGAACTTGGTCAATATTAACACTCTGCTTTTAGTAATTTTTTTTCCCAATATTAATGAGATAATATTTTGTTTCATGACTAGGAAAGAAATTACACATTCTAGATGACAAATAATTAGATTAGAACCCGATGTTTCTTGATCGAATCAGAACTTGGTGATCTTTGATTCTAAATTGAGGGCCTGAAATTCCTCGTTATTAATTGTATAGCCAACCCAAACTATATTTGGTGGATTTCTATACGTTTATTCTAGGCATTGAATATGGCTCTGTCCTTGCAACAAAACATTTGGTATATTTTTAGAGTAAATTAGAGAAATGGTCTCTTAACTTTGATTGAATTGTAGCTTTGGTCTCTAAACTAAAATTCTATTAGATTTAGTCCTTCAACTTGACAAAACGTGGAGCATTAGTCCTTTGGTACTAATACCATGAGATTTTCTATTACTATGATAATGTGGTCTTTGTGGACTCCATATTTTTGTTGACGTGGATGCCATGTGGGCTAAAAAAATTATAAAAAAATACAAACATAGAGAAAGGAAAAAGAAAATACATAAAATAAAAATGGTTTAATTTTCTCTCTTCCATCTTCCTGCCGCCCACCTCCTTCTCTGAACCCAGCCGTCATTGTAGCACTCTCCCAACAAACAAATAATAGAAAAGTTCAAATCTAAATTTGTAACACAATCTTCCTTTCCAAACAACTTCACACAATGACCTCCATCCTTGCAGCACCTTAGTCCACGCTGCCTTGACAACTCAATCTCTAGTTCCCCACCACCTACAATCGAAACCCTCACAGCACATCGGTCGGAACTGTGCGTCAGCCACATGGGCTGTTTGACAACAAAATAGTCATTGGCCTTTCTGCAAGTGACCGACAATGTCAGCAATTGGATCCTAGCGCTAGGTTCCACCCACTGACCTTGGCTCAATTTTTGGGTTAAATTTGGCAAAAAAGAAGTTTTAACCCAAGACTTTCTTTTAGCCTAATGATTGGAGAAGTTTTGGACGAGTTTAAAACTAAATTTTGAGTTTTAATCCAACCGTTAGAGTTGGTTAAGTTTTGAAGATGATATGGACTCAAAATTTGAGTTTTTTTTTTTTTTTTTTTTTTGTTTTGGGCCTTAGAGATGATTTGGACCCAAAATGTGAGTTTTTTTCCCACCCCAGTTGAAGACGGCCTTAGAGATGATTTGGACCCAAAAATGTGATTTTTTTTCCACCCCTTGTTTGAGACAGCCTAAGCCAACCTATCATGCTCTTTTATCTTTACTTGTGGTATTGGTATTTGCTAACTTAAATATTAAAAGATAAATTAGTACAATATAATAAGACATAAGGAGTGAGAAAAAAGAATTATCTATTGCCACGATCACATTACATTATCCCCTCGATTCGACCACACAAAAAGGAGATGATCCTTTTGAGGCTTTGACAAACACAAGCCCTACTCTCGCTCGTTGCTCCCCAAGTTGTCATGCTTGCCTTTTTACATAAACCTATTAAATTTATAGGAAAAATTTGTAAACTAAATAATTTGTCACTAATAGAAATGAACACGATTATTAATACTTAAGTAATAACATAATAATTAACTTCCATATAATTTAATTTATAAAAATTTGTCTACAAATTTAGTCTCCGTAACATTACCCATTTTTATAAGGGTAATGTTAGGTTGACTAAATTTTAGATAAAATTTACAAATTAAATAATGTGTCACTAATAAGAATGAGCACGTTAATCAACATGTAAGTAATAATCAAATCATCAACTTCTATATCGTTTAATTTACAAAATTTTGTTTACATATTTAATTATTTAGCATTATCCCTTCTATAATTTAATCACAAACTTTTAATTATTTAATTATATAAAGAAACATCTACTATATATATATATTTTGGCATTAAAAAAGTAAAGTAAACAAAACTGGGGAAAAGGACAAAATGTGATGTGCCAGACAAGGTGGGGGCCCGTGGGGACTACACCCCTATTTTTGATACGCAAATTAATGATATAGGCTTGTTGCGTTTTCGACTTCTGATTGGCTGGAGGTCTGCGTAGTCGTACGGACGATGTTGATGTATTGCTACCATTGTACCATCTTCGCCGGTTTTAACTCTGTCCCTCCCATATTTTATGCTTTTTTTTTTGTTTTTTTTTTTTTTTTTGCCCTTTTTCTTTGCTTTCTGTTATGGGTGCCATTTTGTAGTTTAACGTCCATCACAAGAAACAAAATAAAAATCAATGCATTAGTAACAAACAATGATAAAATTAATATAAAAATATAATGTGCAGGTGATGAATAATGTTCAGAATAAATCTATATTGACGAGAAAAATGATCTTGCATTTGTTTATAAATAATTAACATATTTTTTATATTGTTAATTGATTTTACGACGAAATCTTAATTTTCTTCGATGATTAGTATCTGCTATAATCCATTACATCTTAAGGTCAAATTATTCCTCTCCTCCCACTGCAGGAACAATACATAATAAACAATGATAACATTAATATAAAAAGCGTACCAACCCAGAAACTCAGTACACTCTCATATACATCTCTCTCTTTGGTTTTTCTTTTGAGAACTTTCATCAAACAGGTAGTTTTAAGTTCCTTGCTTTCTCATAGTACTTGCCTTTTGTGTCCAGAATTTCTTTTTCTTGTGTGTTTTGTAGGTTTACCAAAACAAGCAAAGGACGAGGCATTTTTGCATACAACCTTTGATTTTTATATTACTATAGTATATTTTTCGTTTCTTTTTCAAGGTGGGGTTTTAAGAAGAGAAGGATAGAAAAAAACAAGGAGTTTTAACTAAAAACTCGTGATACTGTTCATTTTAACGAAAAATCACATTTTTATACTAAAAAATCAATCATAGTACTATTTATTTTACCTATTATTTTATCATTATCATTAAAACTCAAAATTTTCAAATCTTTTTCATTAATTTTTCTAAAAAACAAGGCAAGAAAAAAAAAAGAGAAAAAAAGGTAGGTGTGTTGGTTGCCTCTGCTTACCCCAGGTTAAGGGTCAATCATCAATCTCCACCCTCCCTGTTTCTCTATAATTTCCTTCCTTTCTGGGTTTTTTAGTCTCCCCCCATCACTCTCCCTCTCTCCTCTCTTTTTTTTTCTTTCTTTGGCATCTTGTTCTTCCCATATTTGTCCCTAGCTTCTTCTGGGTTAGTTTGCATATTTGGTAAATTCGCTGAGTACCCTCTCCCACTGCTCTGAAGAGGATCTTCTCTTTTTCTTTGAATCAATCATTCACAATACACCCACCTCCTCGACCTTCTCCTCCTCCTCTCTCTCTCTCTCTCTCTCTCTCTCTCTCTCTCTCTCTCTCTCTATATATATATATATATATATGCGCTAATATATGTGCTTTTTTGGGGTTTAGTCCAAGTCCTTGCTCAAAAACTTGAGAGAAAAGAGCTCTCACTTTCCACTTTTGGCTATTTGGTGATAATTTCGTAAGACTTACTTATTCCCTTAGACTCTCTCTCTCTCTCTCTCTCTCTCTCTCATCCACTTTTTCTTTGTTTGATTTTGTTTACTCTTCATTTTAATTTTTGCACTCCTCGTTTGCTTACACAAATTATATCTATATGTATATATATTGATTGCTTGCCAACCGTTTTGAACTGAACAGGATCTACTGCCTTCCACCTGATCTATACCCTCATTCCAACTCACAAAAAGAAATAAGCTTTTTGGGTTAATTTTGCTTATTTGGTAAGATTTAATTATCTTCTTCTTCTTTTCGTTATTTTCATAGACGTATATATCTCTTTTGTACAAATTTGGGATTTTTTCAAGTTTTTGTCTGATGATTTCTGCAGAGACCAAAAAAAAAAAAAAAATAATAATAATGAACTGATCTCAGAGCTTTCATTTTCTTGTGTCAAAAGGGTGGAAGGAAATTAATTAAAAATTAAATCATCAAAAATGGTGAGAGGAAAAACTCAGATGAGGCGCATCGAGAACACGACGAGTCGTCAGGTGACATTCTCAAAGAGGAGAAGTGGTCTGCTAAAGAAGGCCTTTGAGCTCTCAGTTCTTTGCGATGCTGAGGTTTCCCTCATCATCTTCTCTCCCAGAGGAAAACTCTACGAATTTGCAAGTTCCAGGTATTTTTTATTTTATTTAATTTAATTTTTATAAAACCCCACATAGTTTTTATTTTCTATTTACATGAAAAAAATGCATAAAAAATGTTCGTTTAATTTGCCAGAGAATTTGAATGTAATACTAGATCCACTATTAAAATGAATCTGGCATGCATATGATTGCCCGTACGAGCTTTCTTTGCACACAGTACCGTACTGTTGTATATATGGTTATATTGAGTAAGTCCATTTTTACTTTTCATTCAGATTCTTTTTAAAACAAGTTGCATATTTATTTGTCTGAATAATTTATTCCAATTACAATTAATTATCTGAATTTTTTTTTTCTTTTTGTAAAAGTAACCTAGTGAACTATTTGAAATTTTCCGATCAATCACTCACCATCATATTTGATTAAATTTCATCTACTTTGTCGTAAAATACTAACACATGAGTAGGTAAAGTTGTGCCATTATTTGACCTCAAAGTGAATGAAATTTCATCAAAATTGACACTAAGAGATTAATTGATTGATTTCAAATAGTTAAGAGGCTTAATTGACAAAAGAATAATAATAATAATTTAGGAAGTAAATTTCAACTAGAGTAATAATTCAGAGATCAAAAGATAATTTACCCTATTTATATTTGGGGAGCAGTCCTTGCATTACTATTTATAGTAAACTTTAATATATGGTCTGTAGCAGTTGCTCATTTGATCTGGCTACTTCCACTGAGTTTGGCTACCTACTGTTCATAAGACCTTTTGAATTGTTTTGTTCTTTTGCATCTTCGGTAATCGAAGGCAGGAAAATATTAAAAAGAATTAAGTCATTTAGGGCTAGTTCAAGAGTGAGGGTGAGTCGAGTGAAGAGCAAGAGTAAACTAGAAATTCGGAGTTTGAAACTCTCTTTGTGAAAAAAAAAAAAAGTAAAATAAAATAAAGGAGGTTCAAAAGAATTAATATTCATGGGTTAATCACAAGATCTGGGTTACTAAAGATTAATACTTAATAATTCATGGGTTAATTACAAAGTTTGGGTTAACTTCTATGACTTTTTAAATTATTTAGAGCATCTCTATGGGCTTTTTCAATGAGTTCCTAACTATATAATTTAGGGAAGATCTCTAAAAAAAAAAAAAAAAAAAAAAAAATCTACTTCAAACATACTCTCTATTCACCTCCTAAGATACGGATCCATCTAGCAGCTCCTAAATATAAGGAATGAGAAATGAGCTATTACATATAGGGAATGAGAAATGAGCTCTTAATGGAGAAATTTTTCAGTGTGCCATGAGCATGGCTCGATACACCAAGTCTCATGATACAAACGGTTGAATTTTTTTTTTAAGTATCCAACCACTTTTACCCACCACATCCCGAGCTCGACTCCACCGTATCATGGTATTATCCGCTTTGGGCCCCGACCACGCCCTCACGGTTTTGTTTCTGGGAACTCACACGAGAACTTCCCAGTGGGTCATCCATCCTGGGATTGCTTTAGCCCTTTCTCACTTAACTTCGGAGTTCATGGGAACTTTGAAGCTAGTGAGCTCCCAAAAGACCTTGTACTAGGTAGAGATAAGAATATACATATAAGGCTTACATGATCCTCACCCCTGGGCGATGTGGGATCTTACAATTGTGACACTTTACATATTTTTATTATTATTTTTTTTTAAATTTTAATGAAAGAAAGACAATTTTTGGGTATTATAAAAGTTTGACCATTTTTGCCTTCTCCCTTTACATATGTAGATTATTGACTCATAATTATTATGTCAATAGAAAATATATTTGGAGTTCAACTCTTTTAAAGAGTTCTTATAATAATATTTTGATAGTTTTAATTAAAATTTTGTTATAACTAAAACGCATGATTAGAGATGCTCTTGAGATCTTCTTGGCAAAAGAGAATTTAAGGGATTTAAACTATAGTCCTATTGCTTGAGAGGAACTTGTGCGGCAGAAATAACAAAAAAGGGACACTGCTTTACAAAATTTAATTTTTTTTCTTTTTATGGGGATTTTACCAAACCTGATTGACATAATCTCGTAGAAGAGGAGTGGATAAGGCTTTGTCCCACGTTTCTTTTCCTTTTAATGGACATATTAGTATTTCGCATCAAGAAATGTACTTTCAAGACAAATGTGTTACGAGAGATTATATTCAATTCCTAAATTATTTCCTTCACACTTTTTTATTTTTTTATTATTTTATGATATTTTACAGATCACTAACGTAATTTCGGATGTGTGAATATAATCTCTCATGCGATATCTCCACTTTTCTCTCGATATAATTTTATATTCATTCATTTGGGTGTTGTTTAAACCGATGAATGCATTTTCACAATATTAGAAAGAAAAAAAACCCATAAAAATTACAAAAAAATAGGAATATGTGTTTAGTAATCAAACAAGATTTGTACGAATATACATCAAATTGTCAAATTTTAACAGTACATCTCTTTTTTAATTGAAGAAGTCCTAAGTTTGAATACCTTTCCCATAAAAGAAAGAAGAATATATATGAAACTACGTAGAAAAAAATAAAACAATCTACTTTTGGCATAATGCATTACATAACCTAATAATGCATAACCTAATACCATATGATTCAATTTTCACAATGGTATACATTATCTGGATGACACATGATGCAAAGTAGTTAACAGTTTGTTTTTATCTTTTTACCGATATATATGATGTCTTACTCCTATGTACTATTTACTATCTATAAGACGCAACCTTTTCCTGATTGTCATCTTGAGGTTTTGGATAGCTTTATTATGATGTCCTATGTACTATTAGTGCATGTTTGAACAAAATATATTTTTCAACTTAAAAAATATACAACCATATATTCACACTAAAAGATGGGGAATTTGGACAAAGGCACAATAATTTGGTATCTAACTTGTCATTCACATAACTCAAACTTAAGACCTTTCATTTATAAAGTAGAGATAAATATTACTAGACCGTAGTGCTAAATAAAAATTAGTCAAACTAGTTAACTTATGAACTTTATGCAAACATTTTCGGATATTATTGAAACTAGGGTTTCTATCAGTGTTCTAAAAATCGACCTAGGCGACCGCCTAGGTGCTAGGCAGTGAAGGCCCACTGCGATTTAGGGAAAATCGTTTTGAAAAATCGGTATGGAACTAGGCGGAGGGCTAGGTGGCACCTAGGCAGTCCTAGGCGGCTCCTAGGCGATTTTTATTTTTTGTTATTTTTTATTGATTGTGTGCTTTTTACTTTTTTGGTTTCATGGTGTTATATTAAGGAAATTGTGTACCTAATTTGCAAATGATGGACTTACTACAAGTTCAACCAATAGTGAAACGAATTGGAGCACTTTTGAGGGAATACATACAAAGAAAAGAAATAAACTAGATACAACAAGATTAAATAATTTAGTCTATGTCCAATCCAATGCAAGGACCATGAACAAGAAGAATTTAGTCTATCATCCAAGAATCCTCCTCATTATGATTATATGCTTATTGTTTTTTAAATATTGAACTTTTTGGATGTATGTACTTTGTATAGTCTTCTACTTCTATTTTTGCATTTTATCATTCTTTTATTATCCATACAAGTATAGTTTATTTTTAGATGTAAATAGACACTTATTTACAAGATATATAATAAATTTATATAATCTCACCTAGCTGCCTAAGTGCTAGGTTCCTGCCTGCCGCCTGACTAGCGCCTATCATTTTTTAGAACCTTGGTTTCTATGTTAGCCGATATAGAGGCATATTATTTATAGTGTAGCTCATGAGAAGTAATATAGTTCTCACCAACCTTTTTTAATGAGAATATTCAATATGTAGGTCTTTTTTGAGAAATAACCATGGGTTTCTTTTATTGCTTTACTAAGAGGCAACGGCAAGACAAGGGAAAGGGCATATAAATTGTCCTATGAAAAGTGATTACTTGGTGCAATTCCGCCCGTTGGGTTTGGGCTTGTGCAAAGGCGATTAGTATTTACAAATTTTAATTTTAATTTTTTTTTTGCCTTGTAAGTGTTTAAGTGTGAACTTTGTAAGTTTGTCCTTTGAAAATAAAACTCATTGTTTAACTCCAATAGTTTAATTTCAAATACAAAGCAAAGCATAACTTTACAACAAACATAATTAATTAAAAATATAAGGCAAATGAAGAAGATGGTTAGATATTTACAAATTTTATTTTTACTTTTTTTATGCCTTGTAAGTGTGTTTAAGTGTGAACTTTGTAAGTATATCCTTTGAAAATAAAACTTATTGTTTAACTCCCATAGTTTAATTTCAAACACAAAGCAAAACATAACTTTACAACAAACATAATTAATTAAAAATATAAGGCAAATGAAGAAGATGGTTAGATATTTATAGAATAAAAATAGGGAAACATTGGATGTGGTCTCTATTTATCAATGTTCTTTGGTTGAAATTTTGTTGGTTTTCAATTTTTCATTGAAATCCCTGAAAATAATGTAATAATGTAATTCTATGTACGTTATTATAATTTTTAAATTAAAAATTATAATTTGTAGTTGTTTATATTAATGAGATTTTAAATAAAACCCATGATTTGTGAGAACGAAAATATTAAAAGATAAATTATACTCTCCAATATATTATACATATATATAAATATGGGTACACTTATAAAAAATAACCAAAAATGGGTACATTCTTCAAAACCAAAATAATATATACTAGGTTCAATAACATTAGTAAAATTCTTTGATTAAACTTGACATAGATACATTCTCAAATCAAAGAAAAAGAATGTACCCATATAAGTTTAAAAGTTGGATTAGAAAAAAATAGAATGGATTTTGTATATTTAAGAATGGGTACATTTAAGACTAAAAAATTGAAATATTATATGAACGAGTACGTTTAAAATAAAAAGGTTGAAAAATATGTTTATAAAAAAGTAATGAGTACCATAACTTTTTTAATTTGGAAATGTTTTGAATTAAAAAATAATTAGGAGCTTAGTAAAGGTATGAGTATTAAAATCCTAAATCAATAACTAATTTTTATTTTTAAAAATCATGCAACTGAATCATTAATATATTAATGATATGGACTCCGATCAAAATCAACCGATGGAAGTGGTAATTCCAAAGTTCTTGCCCAGCCTATTGGGTCATGAGTGGACTTGCTCTAAAAGACATGTAGAATTGAATTGTGTAAGAGGAAAAGGTTTATGAAGAATTAAAAGTGGAACATGCATGCTGGAGCATTCAATTTGCATATATTAATATATTATATGCTTATATAAAGGGAAGATTTATCATATTTAGCATTGGTTATAAACTCAGCATGCAGGGAACCATAGAGCGTTATCTGAAGCATGCGAAAGACAATCAAACCAACAACAAATCCAGTTCTAGTGAACAAAATATGCAGGTACGTACCGTGCCTCGTTTTTGTACTTAAGTTCATCCCAGAAAGTGTTCACAGTTGCGTGGACGAACTTATTGGAGTACTGTTTAGATCCATATCTTGGTCTTGTGATGAGTTTTTGTTTAAATCAGAACATGCAGCATCTGAAGCAAGAAGCAACTAGCATGCTGAAGCAGATAGAGCTTCTTGAAGTATCAAAACGGTTCATGCCCTTGTCTGAAACTTTTCTTTTATCTGAACTTGTCGTCGAAATATTCAGTTTTTTAATCCTTTTCAAAAGGCTTCTTTTTTTAAACGTGGAATTTGCAAATTATGCCTCAGGCAACTCTTGGGAGAGAGTCTAGGATCATGCACTCTTGCAGAATTACAAGAAATAGAGCACCAGTTGGAGAAGAGCGTCTACAACGTCCGAGCCCGAAAGGTTTATCTGAGAAACTAAAATTATTTAAGCACCTGTAGATTCTGGCACTAGCAGTTTCTCATCTTTGATTAATTTGATATTTAATAAACTTTTTTTCTCTTTTTCTAATTAATTCTACAGAACCAGGTTTTCAAGGAACAGATTGAGCAACTGAGAGAAAAGGTAAAATTGCTGCAACATAAAGTTCAAAAATAAAGAATTGCATGTCTGCTGTGCTACTGCTAGCTGACTAAATATTACAAAATGTGTAGCTGCAAAATAAGAAATCTACAAACAGTGCAGAACAGTTAATTCCGACAAGAGGTAATGATTATGGTAGTTAACTATGTAAGGCTTTTATTTTTTTGGATAAATTTCAGGGAAAACTCCTCACAGCTGAAAATACAAGACTGGTTGAGAAGGTAAACCCACCTTATTAAGTTATCATAATCTTCTTTTATATTAAATGTATATTTTAAATTTAGCAGTCACTGGTATTTTCTTATGTTGTACGGATACGGACACAGGGACACGACATCTGGGAAAGTGGAAAGAAACTCATGTTTCTTGAAAGAAATTGAGTGATTGTTCCTACTCGATTTTACTTACAAATTTAGAAAACCTAGCATTTATATATCATGTTAACATTATTCCAATGCCACAAGCCAGCGTTATTTTATATATTTGGTTGTCACTTGAGAGACTTAAATGGTAGTTTCCATCGACAAAACTTGATGTCAATGGTTGAACAAAAAATGACAGTTTCACTTATTCTTTGTAGTATGGTAGTTTCAAGAAAACATTGGACGAGCGAAGAGAAAAGACGCCCTACAATGAAAGTAGTACAAGCTCGGATGTTGAGACTGAATTGTTCATTGGACTGCCGGAAAGTAGGGCGAGGCGCTAGCTTCTACTCCTAGAGAGCCGACATTAATATAACCTAAAATCCATGAATGAGCAGTTATATTCTTTCTGTAGTTTCAGATTGTTTTTTGGCCCTGCATTAGATTGTTGCTCCACTAAATTAACATTTCAGTGGAGCTCTGGAAGTAATCACAACTGTATTGGTGGAGGGATCATATTGTCTTCTTGGAAATGATTATGATGCATATATATGGACTATTTGATTTTTGTTAGATATATCTTTATGTTCTATTGAAATTCTCCAATGTTCCTTTTACGTGGTCCTTTTACTTCGTGTTCTTTCATCAAATGCAAAGCATCTATCATCAATTAGCTACTCAGTCTCGTCTCTACTTTGTTAGAGAAGGTTTTGAGTTCAAATCTCATGAACGACACTTGTTGAATAATAGATAGAAAGAGTAATAAATATGTTGGCTGTCATCACAGATTCATCTCTATTTTTTAGTTTTAAGCAAACAAATAGAAAACATTTTTAATGGTGGATAACAATGGAAGGTGTTGTATATAAAACACATTGCAGCGTTGATACATGGATGTGAATACAAGAAAGTACAGTGTTAGGGAGATACAACCAATTACTACTAGCAGAGGCAAATATGGAAAGCCAAAAACCCATGAGTCACCCAAGGCATGAGATAGGGTGGGGTGAAGGGTAAAAAACTCATGAGCCACCCTATTTTACCTGCCCCTCCTAATCTGAACCACAAATCAAACCCCAACTTCGATATGATGATTTCGAATCATCTCCAAAATGTTCAGCACCACCAGAAGTTTTAGCACCTGTAGATTCCACCTCCAAGGACATCCATCCTCAAACCCGGTGTCTCTATCACGCAATTCTCTGTGTTTTTAAAGAATATTAAGTTTTTATGATGTATTGGTTAATCCTTTATAGTTTTATCAAGCAGTGGTTTGTTGAAGAAGTTCGTTCACAGCTTCTTTTGTAGGCAGTGCAGGAATAGCTCCTTTCTTTTTCACTGTCAGAGCACCACAACCATTGGCAAACAAGAGAGCTTCTCTAAGTTTTTGTTCATCCTGGATCAGTAAAAGAATTCAGATTTTCATTACCATTTAAGGTGACATGTGTTTAGAAATCGAGTGAAAAGAGTTGGGCTCATTTAAAAGCGGCATAGCCCAACAAGTTTATAGAAAGTCCGACACAACTCTTGATCATAAAATGGGCTGTTGTGATGCGGTAAGCATGACACTGAAGCCTATTTTGTTGTGCCAGCTCGGCCCATCTATTTTGTTTAGAGGTTAAAAAGAATCTTGCAAATGTATACCTTGTACAGATTAATGTCTGAACCCAAGCCGTTGAGTATCGCAGCAACAAAAGAATCACCGGCACCGGTAGTATCAACAGCATCAGTTTTGATACCTGCAACCTTACCCTTAAATTCCTGCACCACGGCAAAAAAAGGGATCAACAAAACCAAACTAAACTGCAGGTAAAAACCAATTAACTATTTACATCATGATGGATGTTAACCTTTGTGTAGTATCTGCAGCCTGCTGGCCCTTCAGTTACAAGCAGAAGCTTCAGATTGGGGTGGTAAAGCTTTTTCAAGACCACCTCATCATCATAAGGATCATCACCTCCGGTTAAGAATTCAATTTCTTCCTCGCTTATCTGCAATTTCAAGAATGCATTACAACATGTGGATTAGTAACACTAGGTAACAGGGTGTGGCCGTTACACTAAACAGCGTAATGCACCTTAATAAAGTCAGCTTGGTTCCATATGCTCATAATGCCTTTCTGAGCAGCCTCTGCAGATGGCCACAGTGGCAATCTCAGATTCGGGTCGTAAGAGAGGATACAACCGGCCTTTTTGGCAATGTCCATTGCAGCAAGATGAGCTGATCTGCCCGGTTCCTCAATCAAACTAATTGATCCATAGTGAAATATGCCGGCCTACATCAGTGAATTAGAATATTGTCAGTAACTTGAGGAATTAAAGGTGACTACTGATTACATTTGGATTTGGGGTTTAATGTTTTACCTTTTTAATCAGATTTACATCAAGTTCTTTTTCCTGAAGAAGCATATCAGCACTTGGGTTGCGGTAGAACATGAATTCTCGCTCCCCGTCACTTCTTAGTGTAACGAATGCCAATGCAGTCCGCGCATGCGGATCAAAACGCATCCCGGAATTGTCCACGTTGTTTTCTTTCAGAATGTCAGCCAACATGTATCCAAATTCATCTTTACCAACCTGAGATACAAACGGTAGGGACTTTAGTTTATCTAAAACAGAATGGCAACAAAGATCTTAAAGCTATATGGTAATGTCAATGTAGATGCTTAGCACAGTCAATTTGTTGACCCGAAATTGACAACCACATTGATTGCATATCAAATTCAGTAAGGTTGAAGTATCAAAAATATCAATAGTATCTGTCAGATATCCATATTTTGGAATAGCACGTTTGACCAAAGAAAATAACAGAATGTTGATAAAGCTAGTTGTAATACAAGGAAGCAGGAAACTAAAAGTGATTTTGGATGATTAGAAAAGCACCTTGCCCATAAAAGCTGCTGAGCCTCCCAATCTTGAAATTCCAACTGCAACATTGGCTGGAGCTCCACCAGCAGCTTTCTTGAAACCATCTGCATCTGCAAGGGAAACTCCGGCACTAGTCGGGACGAAGTCGATCAACATCTCCCCAAAGCAAACAATCAGCTCTGAGTTCTTCCCTTGGATACTACTCTTTTTCTTTAAAGATAACGATTTAGATGAACCTACAAAGAACCAATTGGTTAAGAACTTAAGATCCGTTCAGAAAGCCAAATTTTTCTATCTCAATAATCCAGTGTAAAAGGAGATTATGACTCGAACATTCTTGTGTTAAACAAAATTTCAACTCATTGAATTTGACATGATTCACGTAGAAGTCCTAGATATTACATAACCAATAATTTAATTACGATCATATTTTGTAGCTTAGGGAAAATGTTCTGGATCAAATTTTGCCAACACCAATTCTCGATATTGTTAAACAATCAATTGGCTCTAAAAGCTTAAGCTGTCAGGAAATAGGTCAACAATGTATATCAAGCTAACTTCTCTCTCTCTCTCTCGCATGCAGCTTCATCCTGCACGTGAAACATGATCACAAGATCCCAAAACCTTAGCTTTCAAGAAAATCGGCCAACAATGTATATCGAGTATCCTATCATTTACCTCGAGAAGTCATTTGGGTACAAATGAAATCCAAGATTTACCACAGTAACACAATTTTTCACAAGAATCAAAAGGGGCATCAAAGAAATTAAAGAAAATGGAAATATTAATACCAGAAAGAGAGGAAGAATTCCTAACAAACTTGAAGCTGCCCTTTTTGGATCGCTCAAGTGTGACAGGGAAGCAGCTGCATCCTGTTGGAGCCATTTAATTAAATTAATCAAGAGCTGTGTTAATTTTGCTTTCAGACCAAACGTTGATTAAAAAGTTGAAAACTTGAAACGCAGATCAACGTTGGTCCTTTTTTACAAAATTTCACAACTCAACTCTGCATATTCATACAATTAGAATTTTGATTAATTAAATAATCGAGAGTTTATATATATAACACTTTTGTGGGATCATTAGTTTTGCTTTTATTAGAATGTCTCAATATCTCCAACGGAATTCTCTATTTTTGAGCTAATTTTTTGCTTAAATATCTCCAAAATCATCTTTGGCTAACCATTTTACAGTGACCACTTCAACCATAGAGTCCCTATTTTAGTTGGTGACAGTTTTTTTTGGTTATCTTTTGATACCAAAATGTGGGTTGGCTCAACTTTTTAATCTTTTAATATTGTGTTCTTGGCTGTTAATTTTGTTTTTCGTTTTGTTTTGTTAACAAATAGAAATTTGGCTAGAGGACACCCTTTTCATTGGTGTCTATTGTCAAAAGTGGACACTCGCATTGGTGGCAAACCTCAACTGCCACTACATAGCCACTAAATAAGAGAACATGGCCTATGTAGAGGACTCTATTGTAACCATGGAGACCCTTATTACATTGGTGTCATCTGCAAACAGTGCCACTCTAATTCACATTGGTGTCAAAGTTGCAAATTGTGTTTTAAAAAAAAGGAGGATGCCCTCTGTGGGTACCCAAATTGGAGTATCATATTTCTTTTTCTGTTTGTGGTGAGAAAACAGATTGTAATATCATTAAAATATAAGAATACAACTATAAATTTGCATAACTGATATTTTATACAATTTTGTACAAATGTTGGAACCAAACTTTAAAAAGTCTTCCAACCCTTTGTTTCCAAGAGCTTAATCATCTCAATAACTTGAATCTGATCATCAACTGTAGCCTGCACCCAAAATCAAACCCACAAATTTCGTAATAATAACGTTAACTTAAGTCCAACTGTTAAAGTGATTAGAGTTGAGGACAACACTGAGATATGATCATATAAATACCTGGGAAAAGTAGATTTTCAAGGGGTTTGCAGTCATAATTTACCATACAAAAATCTCCACAAATTCACTTCAACCATTATGCAACTTCAACTAAAAACATATTAAATTGACAAGTTCATGAATATGCAGACCACCTTCAACCTTGAAACAACAAATGATCTCCCACTCTGCGTGGGTATTCAAGAATAAGATAAAGAAAGTATAGATACTATATTTATGACCAATGGGCAGAGGACAAGATACAAACAAAGCATTTACATATGAATGAGGGAGAACCGAAATGAGAATGGAATATCAGTGAAGAGCGCGCGCATACTCACACATATAAATGCATTAATATTTTCTCTTTTTTCAGAAACTCAAAAACCAGGAAATTCCAAAACAAGAGTTTAGGAAAGAAACATACAGTTCTTCCGAGAAGGAAAGCAGCCCCTGCACCTAAAGTGGCTCCAATTGAATCAGCAACAAAGCTAACAGGTAGCCCAAAAAAGATAACCACCACCGAGCTGAACCATTAAAATGAGGAATCACATAAGGGTGCAAACTTGCAATTAAATAAAGATACAAAATTTCTTTTTTGAAAATCTTTCCTCTCTATTTCGCCCTATACCATGAATTGATATTGTAGAATATAACAGTAAAAGAAAACTATAAGTGAAGTATGCAAAGCATATGCTAGATCATTAATCCACAAGAATTAAAGTGCAGTAACAACAATTGCTAAGGCATCGGACAAATGCTTACAGTAAGTACTGAATGTTATATATTTAACACTTGCAGGATTAGACTGAACGTAAAACATATAATATAAAGACACTTCGTACACAAGAAAGTCACTTCATACACAAGTAGCTGTACAACTAGTAAGTAGACCCAAATGCTTACAGTAAGTACTGAATATAACAGGATTAGACTGAATGTAAGTGGTATTAGGATCCCACCTTAAACAGAAATTTTTCTCCGGCCACAAGATAGTCTGTTTCACCTGCCTTGTCAAGAGAAATCCCAAGCTTTTCTTTAAAAAGATCTACGTACTTAATGCCCCACCAACTGTGGCCTGCTCACCATTGTCACAAGTCAATAAATTAGCTTGTATACGTGCCAGAAAACAGTGATACAATGGCCAAACCAAACAGTTAGTTTTTACCTTAATAACGCACTTCGCACTCCCAGAAGCTCCTCCGTGTTGTTGGGAGCCTGAAATCATCTACAACCATAAGCAATGACCCAAAACCAGAAAATGATAACTACAACTACTGAACAAGCAGCTATATTCAGGGCATATATGATCTTCTTTCGTATTTCATTTTCAGAAGTTTAAATCTTCTGAAACTACAAAATTTTTGCAGTCGAAAATATGGGCACTAATTACTTAAGCTGAAGTAGTTCATTTACCAATAAAAATGGTAGTTTGAACTTTCAATCCAAGATTTCAACATCAACACTTAGTTTAACAAAACAAGGTTAAAAAGTCTCAATTAGTGAAAAAATGAATCTTCCCATATCCCAAGTTGATTGAAACGAAAAATGATACAAATGAATCAGGAGATGGAAAGCAATCAAATACTTGTTAAGCATTAAGCATACCAGTAAGGCGAAGTTGCTTGGATCGAATGAAGTCTATACAGTAATTGATTTTCTGAGTTTCCAACTTTGCAAAATGGAGCTTCCCTTCAAGAACAGGACGCCCTCTATAGCCATTAGAAGCTGCTAAACTCTCATTCGAAGAAGACAAATCGTCACTGTTCGTTGAGAAATACACCAATTTTATCAGAGAACCTGCCAACAGACAAAACAAACACAAAAACAATCGAAAATCATGAGAATTTGAGCAATTGGACTCCAAAAATTAAATAAAAAGCCAGGGTTTTGAAATCTCTGCAATTCTAACGTTCCCAATTTCCATTTCGGGTCGGCTTCCTCTTGATTTGAGCTTTTATTTTGGAAAAATACACTGGAGGACAGCCCGCGAGGAGAGGATCATCTTTACCTCTTGGGTCGAGGTCCAATTCCGGCAAGCTTGGCGTAAATTGGCCGGAAAACCAGCGGTTACCGTTTCTTTGATCTGAAATTGAAAAAAATTCTGCTTCGAATTTGATGAAACTAACTTGGGAGTTGGAAAGAGGACGGGAAGAGGATTTTGGAGGTACAAGTTGACGGTCGTTGGTGTTCTCATCGCCGTCGTTTGTCTTCAACTCCCGTTGTCGGCGCTGTTGCGTGAAGAGAAGAGGAAGAGGAAGATGAGAGATAGAACGAAGTGAAGGAGGTGTTGGACGTTTGTGAAGGGGAGAGAGAGTATTTAGCGACCAAGTCTTTTGTTATATGTTACAAACATGGCCATCACCCAACCTGTTGTAGGGCTGATATATTCTCTGTACCAAGATAATAATCAAGCAAATAAATAATTAACTTTTTTGCCACTTAGTATTATAGTCTAATAATTCTTGTTCATTTGCAAGTAGGAGTTGTTAATGTTGACTTCCGTAAATGGCAACTTCGATGTCAAATTATTATGACATGTCCATTGTTTTACTTAATACAAATCTTTTACCCATCAATGTAAAAGAATAGATAGATCAATTTTATATAAAATTTGCAAATCATGTGATGTGTCACTAGTACTAAATAAGCACGTTAATCAATATTTAAGTAACAATTTAATCATCAACAACCAAATTATATGGTTTACAAAATATTGTTTAAATAGGTAATTCCTAGCATTACACTAGGTAAAATATATCCTTGCATGTAAAAATGTATAACAAACTGCCTTAGTTGAACTTGGTTAAGTGTAAGAATAGTCTAGACTATTGAGTAGTCCGACTTTATGTCCATTAGATTGGCAAGTAAGCAAAAATAATTTTTCCTCAACTCAATCTTTAACCGTTCATTTCACTACTGATTAGTCCAGATTATTGAAGAAAAATTGACTGAACTTGTAGAAAAGTTGAACTAATATTTTAATTAGATGTACTTGCAAAAAAGTTGGGTGCCAATATAGGAATGAGGATCCTCGTTGGATTCTCAAATCACATCCATTCATTGTACATCGTGCGGTCAGAAATCATTATAATTTTTTTTATTTAAAATTAAATATAAACAGTACCTGGCGAAAACTGGTTGTACGATGTACGATGAACGGATGTGATTGGAGGACTCTTTCCCAACATAGCACTCAAAGTAATTTGACCTATAGTTTCAAGACATGAGTTGGATTCCCGTTACCTCCTAAATTAGATCGTCGAACAAATTTTAGTTCGTTATAGAGGCAAGGTCTCTAGTCAAGTTTACACGAAATACATACCAAATTAATTGGTAAATATTCTTGATCAAATGTTAAAAAACCTTCCTATGACACAATGATACCTCGAATCTCACATGTGATGGGGAGTTCTTCGGTACCTACGTAACGATTAGAAGTCTAATAGTCAACTTTAACTAGCAATCATGGATGAACTCTTAGATCGTAAGTTCATAACTAAAGGTACTTGAGAAAAACCTAGCCAAATGACAACATACTCCTGAGGACAATGCAATATCCTCTTTGTTACAGAATAACGTTGATTTTTAGATAACCAAACACGATCAAGAACTTGTACTCTTTTGTGAAACAAGTACTAAAAGAACCAGACCCTCTGTTGTCAATTTTGTTAATTAGGTACATGAATAGCATTCATTTTTTGATTAGTTACATAGGATCGAGACATAAGATTTTCTTATCGTATAATCACCAAAGAAGGAAAAACTTTTGCATAATCATGCTCAATAAAGCGGTTTACTACAAATCAATTCCTCTTACGCCCACATTAGCCAGCCAGCACACCCCCAATCGTATTCCTAAACCACCCATTAAATAGTTAATGTAAGTCGAGTGATGGATTCTCTCTTTCCTATATCGTTTGTATAAAGGAAACTAACAAAAGAAAAAGAACTTTGATTGGATTCGATTTGTCAAACTCCAAACCTCCAAAGCCCACCTTTAATGTAAACCAAGGCTCAATTGAATGGTCATTGACAATCCAACCGTCAAGGCCCAAAAATACAGCAATTATCAATAAATAAAAGTAAAAAGAAAACCAAATAACAACAATGAAACACAGGAATCTAGAAGTATAATTTCAAATTTACAAACATCTCTTGTCAGTCATACTTAAGTAAATATATGTTGGCAGTATTACAATTCTTAAAGTCATATATTCTTGCAAAGTATAGATATTAGAAAATATAATTTATGCAGCTGCAATAATATATAAAATATGAAATATATATATCCTTCATTTTTGGTATTGAAGGGTTTCAGAGAACCCATCCTTGGATGAAGTTGGTCTCACCAGTCAAGCTCTTTGGAATAGATGATCCCTCAGCAGGATGATACTGATGGTACCTGTTCAAAGTTCAAACAAACAACTATTTTCAGTTTCATATCAAATATTTCTACCATTACTTTTTCATACTAGTAAATTAATCAACAATTTTTTTAGAACTAAGGCGAAAGGATGATTGAAATGAAAACTACATGGATGAAAAAATAACTCGTTGCGCTGCTTAAGCTCGGAAACAAGCATTTTCGCATAAGAATACTGTTGTACCCTTTTTGCATGGGTCGAAACAGGTAAAAAGGTGGTTTGAGCTTAGTCAAGATGAGGATGAAATGGTCTTTAATTCTTCAAAAGATAAATATGGGATGAAGGGATAAGATATATTTTTTTTTTTTTAACTCTAATTGCCAGTACTTTTGTAGTTGATGTTGTTCCAGAAAAACAATGATCTGATCAGTGAGTTTAGCTGAAAACACAAAAGAGAATTGAAATACCCCATTTGCATGACAGGTTCAGGTGTACAGTCCATGGGGTTGGTTTGTGAAGAATGCAAAGAAAAGTTGCTACTTCCAGCCGCTGCATCTGAGCTCCACATGTTTTGAATGACATTCAGATTCTGCCCTTCTTCCTCAAGCTGATCAAATTAAAGCACATTAACAAAATACTAATTATGATTAATTAGATTAATGCCACAAATATGGAGGAATATTGCTGTATAATTAAATAGAGAGGAATATGAGGATCGTATATACCTTGACCCTCAGCTGCTTGTTGAGGTCTCCAAGGTGACGCTCCTGCCATATTTGAATATTACAAAACAATTGGATGCTAATGACAAACTTTGAACACAAAACTTTGCAAGAAAAACATAACAAATTATAGGTCAATAACTATTTGGGTTTGTGAAGGTTATACAGCTAATTTAATCATGAAAATGGTGTGTTATTTTAGTCGAAATGTTTGTCTGTTTACATTGCAGGAAATCTAAGCATGGACCAATCATAATCCTAACTCATCCGTCACCATATACCTATGCAATGACATGACAATAGAGGGACGCTGAAGAGCACTTTATGCCCTAGTTTGGTACTAAAGTGATTTTGAAAAAAGTGGCTATCAAGAAAAGTTGGGAGCTTTTTTATGTTTGGTAAACATTCAGCTTCAGCTCTTTTTTTTCACAGTTTTTGGTGAAAAAAAAATGCTAAAAATACAAAGCTGCAAAACCCAGCTTTGAATAATCAGCTTTTTTTCAAATCTATTTTACATTAAAGTTTATCAAACACTATAATACTGCTTTTTTTTTCTTTTCAAAAGCACTTCTACAAAAAAAGTTTACCAAACACTCTGTTGCTTTATTTCACAGATGCTTATTCTCATAGCACAATGGAAGTAGTTTTTTTTCAAAGTACAGCAATACCAAACCAGCCCTATATGTAGAAGATGGTTAATTAACTGTATATAATTAAATTCAGAATTCTCTTACGTACCTTTTTGCGCAGGTCCTCCATTTGTTCAATCATAATCTGTGTCTACAATCAAGAACAATCCAAATGTATTATGCGATTTAAATGCTAGTTAATTAATTTAACATTGTGAACTTTATATATATATATATATAATGTGAAAAGGAAGAGAACAAAATGAATGAAATCTGTATCATGGGTTGGTTGCCAATCTACATTTGATTTCAAAATTTAATTAGGCATTAATTTATTTTACAATATTTAGAACATATATAATTTGTATAGAACACACACACACACACACACACACACACACATATATATATATATATATATATATTATATTTATAATATATATTTATAATATATATTGTGATACCTGAGTGTCACTAGATGATGATAGCTATAGAAATAGGATACTCTAGTTGTGTTTTTATATTTGTGATCGGCGTACAACCAAAATTAGAAGAAGGATTAGCTTTCAGTGCCATAAATTAACAATTTAATTCCCTAACCATCGCAAGTAATTACGTATTAATCGTTACCTTCCTTTGTCTGGTTTGTGCAAGAGCTCCTTCAAGTTGTTTTTCAAGATTTTGCAACTCCTTCACACTCAGTGGTCCAAGATCTTCACCAAGCAAATGCCTTAATCAAAATGCATGATCACAAGAATAAACCAAGGTTAGCAAATAATTTATGGATATAAAGCTATTGATTTGTTAATTTCTAATTAGTTACAGCATAACCTTTGAGTTCGCTGAAGGGATTCATAATTAGCTTTCAGTTTTGTGACTTCTTGGTACCAGCTCTGCATGATTGTTAGCCATAAACAAAAACAAAACATAGTTAAGATCATTCACGAAATTAAGCTTGAACTAATTAAACTATTAAACCCATGAAATTACTTGCTGATTTGAGTGCATTACAAGTTTAACCTAAAGGAAATTTCTTCTGATACACAGTAGAAATTAGCTAGAATAACCTGTGTTTCACGTTCAATGCTATTCTCATGTGGAGTGAAGGAGCAACGTTGGTATCGTTCAAGGGTTTTGCTCATACTGCCAATAGAAAGTATAAATTAATTTTTTTTTTTGTTTGTGATAAATGGTAGGTGATAAAATTAAGAAATTATTCCCACAGCAAATTCATCAGATCAGCATATAATTTTTTATACCAAGAAATTCACTAAAGTACCATCTAAAGTACACTAAGATGTATAAATTCTTTTGAGCAAAAGTTACATAGTATTATTTGAATAAATGTTCTGGGCTGATTATGTAAAATGAACATATATTTTAGTGTAAAATGCACATATATATGAAACTATAAACTTAAAAACTTGGCAGGAAATGAACTTTAAAATCAATGAAACAATAAACTCTCTAACTTCTTTACACACACATACATTAATGAGTTAATGACTCAGATTCTTGTTGAGGTTAAAGATCTTTAGTTAAGATCACCATAACATAAAAAGTAAAATATATAGATGTTGATTACATATGCAATGTGATATGGATCTGTACCTATTTATGCAAGTGTTGCCGCTTTATAGATATGCTTGAATCTGTTTTCCTTTTATTTTAATGAAAATTTTTAGAACCCAGCTTCAAAATCTATTTCCAGAATGTAAAAACTGAAAAATAAACCTTTAAAACCAATAATGGATTTTTTTTTCTTTCTATTTAATATATGGTCTGTGACATTACTTGTACAGAAGAGAAGGGAAATACTAAACAGGTAAGGCAAATCTATAAACTACTGGACTGATGATATCATCAGATGATTCACAATTGCAGGCAAAACTTGACACATGAAAGGCATTTAGAGAGAGAGAGAGAGATTTTCACCAAAGTAGCAAAACAAAACAAAAATCTACTGGGGAACCTGGGGGGTAATTGATTAACATGGAAATATCTATCATCAGCTATATATATATATATATATATATATATATATATATATATATCCAGTTGAACATGCACCATTTAATGTACCATTCACGAATATGGATCATACAATTTTAAAGTTGGGACTGAGATCCAGTTTGTCAAACCAAATCCTTGACTACCAGTTCTTGTTAAACAAAACCTGGGATTCTCTTTCCAGGAAAAGGCAAACTTAGGTAACATCTTTTCTGAAAAATCTTCTGATTCAAATACAGATCTTTTTCTTGGCCAAAAACCATGACTTTACCTAAGAATGAGCAATAACCCTAGCTGGGTTCTTTAAAAAAAAAAAAAAAAAAAAACACTAAAATAATATAAATTACCACAGATCTGAAGGACGAAAGATCTGAAAAACAAGGTTTCATCTCTCTTGAGCTTAACAATGGTTGACTTGCCACACAGCTTCACTGCAAGCTTATATATATATATATATATATATATATATATATATAGAGAGAGAGAGAGAGAGAGAGAGAGAGAGAGAGAGAATCCCAATAAACCTAGGGATCAAAATATGAAACAAAGAGACCAACATAATATATCTGGGCAGAAGGGTAGGCTTGATTTTGCTCCCACCGTAGAGGCCATCATACAGAGAGAGAGAGAGAGAGAGAGAGAGAGAGAGAGAGAGAGAGAGAGAGAGAGAACAGACAGTACTGGTAAAACCAAAGGACCATAGGCTTTAAAGAAATGAGGACAAGTTTCTATGAACCTTGGATACCGTGTGAGAGAGCGAGAGAGCCTAGTTCTTGCACAGAGGTAAAAGAGGAGTTTCCTAGTTAGGTGATTGCTGCAGGTGCCGGTTGTTAACTGAACCTCTCCCCCACATGGTATGAGGTAAGAAGTTGTTCTCACATGTATGAAAGAAAAAAAACAGGAGCCACATCCATATACCCAGAAGAGCTTAGCTAACTAGAGAGCTTGAGAGAGAGGGGGGATGAAACGTGTCGATCTGTGATTGGGGAAGCTGGGTACTGATCCCTCTTACATAGAGAGACGCAGAAAACCTGCCTTTGTTTGATCCAAAAATCGTTTAGAGCACAAGGAGTACCAGAAAAGAAAAGATTGCGAGAGATGTCAGAGACAGGTGTTGGAGAAAGAAAGTATTTTTCATACATACAATAGACAGCACAGAAATATATCAGCTAAAGAAACAAAAACAAAGGAAAGGGGGAGGGGGGAAGAACAACTAAAGTCATAATCCTTGAAGAAGTAAAAACAACAAATCTGAAACCAAAATTCCAGAAGAAAAATTATTTTTATGCAACAACAAAGAAATGAACTTTCTGAGAGAAACAAATTCAGCAAAAAGTATAGGAAAAAAAGAAAAAGGAAATCTAAGAACTACGTACCCATTACCACACAACCCAAAAAATTAGCAAAAAATCTCTTCTTTTTTAAAAAAAAAAAAAAAAAAAAAATTAGTTAGAGAGAGAGAGAGTACCCAGCACTGGCAAACTCATAGAGCTTGCCACGGCTAGAGAAGATGATAAGGCCAACCTCAGCATCACAAAGCACAGAGAGTTCATAGGCTTTCTTCAACAAACCATTTCTCCTCTTTGAGAAAGTCACCTGCCTGTTAATCTTGTTCTCTATTCTCTTCAGCTCCACTCTCCCCCTCCCCATATTCTCACCTCTTCAATTTCCCCTTCTTTTTGAAAATTAAATATGAAATATATATTGTGCTTTTTGTCTCTGTATTTGTTATCCCATATGCATAGAGAGAGAGAGAGAGAGAGAGAGAGAGAGAGAGAGAGAGAATATATATATTCCTCTTCTCTAGGATTTGGGGTTACACAAAAATGGGTGGTTTGTTGAACTGTCTGTGAGGAGTGGGAGTTCAGAAGGGGGCTAGCTAGCTTTGTTTATATAGAGATGGGATGTTTTAGCAGAGAGAATTCAAGTGGCGCATGATACATCTTCTAATTCTATTACAACAAAATACGGAAATCCCAGTAAACATCTTCCTTTTTGCTCCCCCTTTTTTTTCGTATTTTAATAATTTTAAGCAATTTTACATAATTATTGATGAGTTTGTTGACAGAGCATATTTGTGCCCTAGGGAAATGAATATTATTATCCAAACCCACGCGCCCAATTTGATGTGGAGGAGGAGGAGCTATACAGTTATGTGTACATGGATGATATGTATCACATTCACTAGGGCCAACTCCATTACATGAAAGATACCGGAACAAGAAAATTGCACTTAGGTGTTAGATTCTCTAACCCCTAACCCTAAATAATGTAAATTGGAAAAGTTGTTTAGTGGCAGGAAGAAAGTACTTTGGTGCCTATCAACAAGAATAAAGACGACATACAAAATTGCATGAGTTGGAGGAATATTAAGTTAATGAGTCATACAATGAAGTTCTAGGAGAGGGTAATTGAGCATAGATTGTGATAAGAGGCAAGGGTCTCATAGAATCAATTTGGATTCATGTCATTGCACTTGACTATAGAGGCAATCTATCTCTTACGAAAATCGAAGCAGGTTTCAATATCCAACTCTTCCTTCAATAGCTTGATTCTTGCAAAACTCTATCACCAATACCCCCAATCTTTGAATCAATGTGATTTCGGGAGGAGGATAAGATGTGTAGCTAAATACCATCTCTCCACAGTAGCCCTAACCTATCGGATTGACCATTAGTTGATACTTTAAAACAAAAATCAAACCCTAACTACCTCAAAACCATTTTCAATTTTTCAACCTTGCATTTTGTATCACAAAGGATGACAATTTGAGAGACTTGTTGCCTAACTAACAATGTTAGTGTTTGAACTATCCAGAGGTTCCTAAGCCCCTAACAGTTTTAAAATAGACAATTCATGGCTTTTGGAGAGGCTGATTCTTCTCAGCAACCGCCAGTCGAACTATTGCACTTACTCCCATCCTTAGATAGCCACACCTCTCGATTTCCTACAAACTATTAGAAAGACTGATCACCACCTTACACCAGCTTTCCTTATCATAGCCATTTTGGTCCACCATCGTAGCTCTATGTTGGCCCCTTCCTGTATTTGATTATTTATTCCTTCTCTTTGAATCCCTCCAAGTACCATTGGAGAAATGTAAGGGATGACTTTGGATGGGGTTATATTCTTATGTCACATTGCCACACTTCCGTGCATGTGTACTAAATTAGTCCACAACACAACACCTATGGTTCATTCGGGAGTCCATAGAAACCACCATTCATTGGCCATTTTCTTCTTCGATGGTTTTCATTAGACCTTGAGACTTTGTTTGGGTGAGGACACTAAGGAAATAGGAGAGTGGATGCTTGATATATCGGTTAAGCTCTTAGATTTTTGTTATACTTATTCTCTACTCTGAAACGCGGTGAATTTCTCCATTTATAGCATATTGGGTGCCTCAAACGCCCATAATGAAAACATAAATTGCACTACTAGTTGTAGTATAATCAAATCTCCGTCAATCCTCTAGTCAAGCATGTTGTTGGAATCAAAATTGATACATCCACGGACGGATATGATATTCAATCAAAATTACCCATGAACTCCAGCAATGAGAGAGAGGTTGATTGAGGGCTATGATTGAATCCAGATCGATGGATTGTTGATTGTCGTTTACTGCATTTCGTATTTGCTTATCGTTTCATGTTGGAACTAATTTATGTTCCACTTTGGAATTATGCTTAGGCAAATCCATAGTTATGGACACACTCTTTATGTCTTCCAAATTAGCTATTCTTTCAAAGTTGCTAACAAATTTTTCATGTCTTAGAAAGAAAGAAAAACTAATACTTGCACTTTAGCTTGTAGATGATGACATGTTGTCTAAAGCTTAATTACCCCTCTCGTTCATTCGTGATGAAGCATTCGGGATTTGCAGGATCAACCTGAATATTAATATTACTAGGATTACTTGCGGCGCATGCTAATTCCTAGATTGTAGGAATATCTAAGGATAGAGGAAACCTGTTCAACAAAGTGTGGTGGCACCATGGGTCCGTTTGTTCAGCTCGTCACGGTCAAAATTGTTTAGTCCATAACCAGATATATATGCATTAATAAGAGCAATAATGGCATTTGGAATTTCTTTATGCGTGAGAATTTAGGTCCATAACCACTATATGGTGTAGGAGTCATTTCGTATTCACATGTTGGAACATGAAAAGTTATTCTGATGTATGTATGTCTTATAAATTTTTCTTCTTACTCTACATAGTATGCCCCATGTCGTTTTCCATTACGATGCATTGGTTTGAACCCTTAGTTAAGCATCAACTTAGTCATTATAGTGTGTAACCTAAACTTATAGGTTGTTGCAGTACGTTGTGTGTCGTTTGATAAGAGTTTGGAGGAAGGACTTGAGGAATTTTGCAAAGAATTCCAACCTGCACTACAAATGGTAAAACTGATAACGTTTTTCGTGTAGCTCGAAATTGTGTTACACAAAATTACACAGAAAATTGACACCCTTATCTTTGTGATGGTATATGGCACGAAACCCCATTCATGCCGAGATGTTACATTTTAATTTGCAAGTTGACAGTGTTGTTGTGACATGCTAGTTGGGCTAGCTTGCTATTCAACTTCTTTGCATGCCAGATTTGAGTCTGTTATGTCTTTTGAAAAATCTGTAAAAGTAATAGCATTGTAGCTCTACATCTTAGCTTTCTAGATGTATATGGCACATCACTTGGAAAAGTTGAGAAAACTTTAAAATCTTTGTTCTCCCATAGTTGTTTAGTTCTAATGGGAATATGATTCTTCTCTCAATGAAAGCATCAATTGTTGAAACAAAAATCTCGCACATCTGCGGACGGAGGCGATATTCATTCATAATTACCTAGGAACTCTAATGAGGGGAAAATGGGGTTGAATGAGGGGTGATTGAATTTGGATCGAACTGCTACATATCTCTAGTGTTGGAGAATCAAATCACTGGTGTAGCTCTAAGAAAGGAGTATGTATGATGTGTGCTCATCAAATACATCTTTCACGAAGGTGTCTTGGCTTAGGCACGTAAAAGATGTTTCTCCATGTTTATGAGTAGACGAACGACGTGTACATAATATATGTGAGACTTTGTTGAGCTTAGAAAATATGAGATCATTGAAGATCAAAGAGATGTAAGAAGGAGTCCCAGATAAATACCTAAGCTAGGGTACCTATAAAGATCTTGAGAGAGCAGTTCTTATTAAATTGGGAGATTGTCTAAGAGAGAACCTAGGATAAGATATCCACTCTCCTAGGATTATGATTACGTTGTGTAATCCCCAAGATATCCTAATTTGATATGAATTAGGGTTTCCTTACTTGGGAGACAAGTAATATATTTAATGGGCTTAGAGCTAATAAAGTCGTGCTAGACTACCTTGGCATGTGGCAATTCGATCTAGAATACCCATGTAACTTCGATCTCTCTCTGAGGGATAGTCAATCATTCTAATCACCCTGAGTGTTAATTGTTGTGGGCCCAAAAAATCAGGATCCCACATACACCATCTTAAAAGTAGTCATTAGCGGTTTCGTATCATCTAAATCTACTATAGATCTCAAAAACCCTCTGAATCCCATTTCCAATGAATCCTCCAATTCAATCACAACCTTGATTTAGGTTTTAGGAATCCCATAAGCCTGGACCTAATAGATGACTCTATCCAGCAAGATATCATCCAATAAGTGGTATAAAGGTTATAGCTTTACAATAACGGTGTAACCCTTCCTAAACCAAAGGGTTGCCCTCCAGGAGCCTCTTCGCCACCTTTTATTCACCAGTGGTGATGGAATATATGTTCGCCTTAGCCTTAACAACCATGACCACCCTTAATTCATGCTAGTGAATGCATGATTTCCTTTACGATGGACTTAGGTGGTTCTTGATCTGCAATTAACTGGCCATCGAGTTTAATGGAGTTTTTGAAATGCTCATCTAAGTCCAAAGTATCCTTAACAAATAGAGATAAATTCAAATTCCTCCTTATCTGGGTAAGAACAGTTGTTCGTCATTTGTACCAAAATCACCACAAATAAGGCACCTTAGCCACACCAGAAGGCATGAAGGCCACACACAAATCACACAAGGCTACTAAGCCGTTGAAGGCCACCTAAGTAGTATTTTGTATGAAACCATACTACTCACTCTACCAGGAATGGTTCTCATTGGAAAACTAGACCAAATCTGTAAATTTCAGGCAAAGAGAAACGAGAAAGAGAGACGACGGAGGGAGAAATGACACTTATCTCTCTTTTCTAAAATACAATCATATTTGAGTTTGTTGGGCCGAATTGTTCACCAACATTGTGTTTAAATGCGTAAATTTAAGATTACACATAAAATCCAAAATAATAGAAATTTTATCTTCTAGAATTTGTGAATTTTATTGTTTGATTAACCTAAAATAAAAATGAAGGTCAAAATATGGAATTTAATATGTGTATAGAGTCATTAATATATAAATGGCAAATTGTAGTGGTGATTGTGGTAGCAAAAATCTGTTATCTTTAGTCTTGACGAATTTGTACCTACAAAACAATTAAACACCCTTGATCAATGGATTTTCGATACCTAAGTAAGTTTCTTTAAAAAGACAGAGAGTTTAGGACTTAATTGCGTAAAAAAGTCTACTAGAATTTGGTGGAGAATGGGGTATTTATAGAGCATAAGGTCACCAGATGTGAATGGTTTACCATGCCATGCATCATCTAGTTGGGTAAGGTGTGTCATTCATTGGTTGGAGTAGGAAAGACTTATCCCAAAGATACTATTGAATAAATAATATCTTGGAATTATCTTGTGGGATCCCTGATTGGGTTTGATTGTGATTCTTTGCTTAATTGAATTAACCTTCAATTAGGAATGGATAAAGACATGATTTAGTTATTAATCATATCTTAATAACTTTGAGTTTTCACGTTATCGTGGGCATGAGAGTTTTATGAGATTATGTTCAGTAGCTCATGTCTTCAAGAGGGTTGAATTGTGCTGATAGGAGCATATTTATGATACTTAGTTATGTTGTTTTCTTGCATTTAGATAGTTAATTACTACTTATTTTAGTCTTTTAAGCTATTTTCGTATGTTTGTAGGTCCTAATGGCAAAAGGAGCAAGAAAGTGCATTTTAGAGCCATTTGGAGCAGTTTTGGGCATGAATTGGATAGCTTAACTATAGGGCAAGGAGAATGGACGAAATTGAAGTCAAGAGAGGCTAGGAAAGGCTACAAATCTCGAGAAAGAAGTTCAAATACAAAGAAGATAAGGAAGGAGCAAGAAATAAGGAACATTATCCACCCTTATCTTATCATATCCTAACTAACCTTATCCTTTCCTAAATCTAGCATTATCCTATCTTATCTTATCCAAATCAGTTTGTGCCTTAATTTTAGCTATTTAGAAGGGATTAGATATACATTTAAACACATAACTCATATTCTAGAAGCCCTATCTTCCTCCTAAAAAGGTGCCGCACCTATCCTTTCTAGAAGCCCCAAATCCTTGCAGTGTATTCCCTATCCCTTTCCCCCTTGGTTTCTGCCAAACCTTAATCCTTTTCCCATTGGATTGTGCAATCCTTTTTCTTCAGAAATTATGCAAAACCTAGCCTATAAATACAAGTGTTTGCCGTACCATTCAACCATCTATTCACTCATTCATTCATTCATACATGCAACCATCAAACACCATAATTCACACCACATCACCCTAGTGCCACAAGCAAGGAAGGAAGGAGAAGATGACTTGTGCAATCTGTCATCCAAGGGAGTGTCGTGCATGCCATTGGAGTGTTGAGCGTTTCTTGGTTCTTTCTATCCTTAGTTTTAGTTCAATGTTTATGCCAATTTGGTTTTCAATTATGATGAACATGTGGAACTAAGTTCTTTCTAGTTAGAGGTGAATTCGAAGCCATGATTATATGTTTTATATGAATTGATTACATCCAGTTATTGTTTCTTAAGTCTTGAATGTGATTTGCTTATCTGAGTTATTAAAACTTGTTTATGTATGTTGATTAGGGGTCGACACTTAATTTGCATGCATGAATTTGATGCTAGAGTATAAGGGAGTTTCACCTAATCGTTATGAACTTATATTCACAAGTAGTGGAAGTCACTAGTCATGATTGTGTTAAGTAAATCCTTGGTATGAATATCATGCTTTTCATAGTTACGAATGCCTAGTCAATGCTTATGGTTTTCAAAGAACTTAATGACCTTTGATATGATTTTCTATCATGCTTTTCATAGTTAGGGAACTTGATAAGGATAATTTGGTTGTGATGCGTATCCCATCCAATTCAATGAATTAAGGAAAATCTGAAAGTTAACTTATGCTTTTCATGGTTAATTTGGGGCATTGTCATTCATAGTCTAAATGAATAATAACTAGAAATTGGGTTGTATGCATATATCATGAGTGGAGAAGGACCCTCTAACTAGCCTTTCACCCATTTAATTCACCCAAATTCGCTTTTACAAAGTGTTTTATGCAAAGTTTCTGTTTTAAGTTTTAATTTCGTCAAAAACAATCCCCCTTTCATTTAGTCTTGTTATTTGAGTCAAAATTTGTTTTCTTTTAGTCTTTTGAGTCAAGTTAAGTTTTATTTTCGTCAAAATCACTTGTTAGGTCTAGAATTGAGTCTTTTTTATTGTTTGTTGCTGTTTTAAGTGTTTTAAGTTAGTTTTGAGTCTATAGAGTCTAGTTTAGTGTTTTTGAGTCTTAATTGTGTTGATTAGCATCCCTAGTTAATCACCGGTCTAGAACGATCCCTACTTGCATATATACTACAATTGTCACAAATAGGGTTTAATTTGTGTGTCAAGTTAATTTTCACATCATGTGCATGGAATAAATGTGGACCTTGCTAATTGAATGAGGGCATCTTCATCACTTGCAAGTAAAAGTACATGGGCAGCTACAAGATTTATCGAATTACTTTTGGCTCCATAGTAACACCCCAAAAAAATATTTGGACATGTGAGTTGAAATGATAACTTATCTGAATTTATTTGGAAGCTAAACATGGTGGTAGGACAAAACAAAGCCATGGTTAATCACAACTCTATCAACCACAATGAATTTCCTTATTTGACACTTACTTATAGAATTTATTTCGGCTGGATATAACTTTAGAGTTAGATTGCCTATTTACCCTATGAAGATCAAGCCAATCATAGTTCAGAATCATATTCAAACCGTTCATCACAATACATGAAACACTTAAATCTCAAAATAATTTCCTTGACATAATCTATGCTGACAATAGAGTATACCTGTTTGACAAGAAATTTGAATAATTAGAAGAAATTAGGGATTTACCTCAAAGGATTTCAATTACATACTTAATCATCAAATTCAATCAACAATCCTTTCAATTCACTCAACGAACTCAAGTGTAGGTAGAAAGCTCGTGAGGAGAGGATCAACTTTCTCTCTTGGACCGAGACCAAATTTCGACGAAATTGTCAGAATTGGCGAAAATCCGCCAAAAAACCGTCACTCTTCTAGGCTCCAACAATTGTTTTGTCTTTCAACTTCCTCCACATAATCATAAAAATGAATAACTAAATTATATATCTAAAAATACAAGGGATATTACAATAATGATGACGATGGTGATTGCAGTGATGATGTGGCTGCTGGTGATGATGATAATGAATGTGGTAGCGACAATGCTTATGGTTACTATGGTGGGTGGTAGGTGATGGGTGGTGACGTGGTGATAATAGTGCGTGGTGGTGGCAGCAGTGCCAGTGATAATGGTAGGTGGTGGTGATGGCTATTCATGGTTTAGATTTTGTTTTTTAATCTCACTCTTAAAAATTTGGAAATGAAAACTATTTGTATGAAATTTAAACTTGGGAATAGGACATTCAAATTCCAAGTTTTTTTCCATATGAAATTCTAAATTTATATGTTTATAAATCGAAACAAGGGAATTTGTGCATGTCAATTTATAAATTCTGACTTTTTCCAAATTTCAAATTTATTTCCCTCATACCATCTCCAATCCTTGGCTTAAAATCTAGAATTTTTAGCTCAAAAAAAAAAAAAAAAAAAAAGGTTTTAACCCAAAAACAGTTTTTCTCCTCCAACCCTTTTGGATTAAATTTTTAGCCTGAGAGTATTAAATAATAAATTAGGATAATTTTCCTTAAAATAATTTAAAAATAAATAAATATTGTAGGCTGTCCTAATTTAATTTTATGAACATTTTAACCAAAAATATATATAGATTCCGATATATATTGAAAAATATCTAAACAGGCACCATGAAACTTGTGGAATACTATGAAAGAATATAAAACACATAAAATAATTTTTTTAATTACTTTAGCCGTTAGATTTAAATTTGGATCGTTAGATCATTTTTTTTACCGTTAGATTTGATCATATTAGATCTTAGTCGTTAGATTCAATAAATTTATAAATATAAAACTGAAAAAAAAAAAAAAGGAAAAAAAAGTACACATATGGTGGCTAGCTCCACTAACCTAAGGGGAATTTTGGGCTAAATTTGTCCTAGAAATGAGTTTTAGGTTAAAATTCATATTTGCCCCATGAGTTGGAGCAAGTTGGAGTAAATTTAGAACCTAAAATTTGAATTTTACTCCAAGAATTTAAGTAAGTCTCATCCAAGTAAACATATTACTAGGGGTGGTTCGGTATGGGATACCATACCGAAACTAGTATCCCGAATCCCAAACCAAAATTTTTCGGGACGGGAATTTGAAGACCAATCCCTAACCAAATTTTTGGGAATCCCAAATTTCGGGAATCCCGAAATATTTTCGGGATTTTGGGACAAATCGGGAATCCCAAATTGAAATATGAAATTATGAATTGTTCTTCAAATATATAATTCAAGAACACATTCATGAACTAGGAATTTCATTTCATTCACACTACTATTTAATTGAACACTGGCATGCCTGACTGTTTTTATCATAGTCAAAATTCAAATTAATTAAACCTTTTTTTCAATATGTTGAGAGACAAACTAATCAAGCCTTCTAAAATCATCAGCCATGGCAGCAGCAATAATAAAATCCACATGAATATCAAACAAAACATGAAAAATATGCAAGGTGTAGGGCATTCCAGGTTGCAGAGCATAAATTAGAAATTACTAGCATCAATTATAAAAGAATAATATATATAATAATTAATATTATATATTTTCGGTTTGGTATGGGATTCCCGAAATATCGAGAAGCCAATCCCGAATCCCATACCGAAATTTTGGGATCAGTTCGGGATAGCATCCCAAAAATTCCTGGAATTTCGGTTTGGGAAATTTTTGGTTTGGGATCGGGATTTTTTTGGTTTGGTTCGGGATTTTTGGGAATTTTTTCCACCCCTACATATTACAAAAGAAAATCCAAACATGTAGGACACTCAACATGTTCATTTATCTGATAATTTGTCCTCTTGAATAAAACAAGATTGCATCAAACATGAAACGTCTGCTCAAATGATATTTTTAATTTCTTCGGGATAAATTTCACAAATTGCCTTTTATTGGGTAAATTCCAGGAATAAATATGTATGATTGGTCATATATATTCGGGAAATTAAGGAGTTAGCTCCTAAATTTACAAAATTTCGATTGCCTTTCTCTCTTTCATAGGTTGATGAATTGTCAGTGTCACTGTCAATTTCTTGCTTGGAAGGTATGATAAAATTAGACCTAAACCCTAATGGTCTTACAGGAACAATAATAGAAACAGTTATGCATAGTCGGCTAAAATATTTTGACCTGCAAATTTTGATTCTTGTTGCAGTCCTATTAGATTATGAATATGATTGTGTAAATTCTAGTGTGTCTAGGGATATCTTAAAATATTCCCTTTAGTAGATATTATCCTATTAGAGTTGTAATCCTATTAACTATCCTACTACTATAAATAAAGGCACAATGGGATGATACAACACACACCTCAGAATTACATCTCTCTCTTTTGTCACTAGCCCTCTCCCTCTCTAGTCCTAAATACAATTAAGTAAATTAGGCCTACAACAGGTTATCAACACGCTCTTGCCAGAAGCTAAGGAACTAAAGAATTGTAGGAGGATGCACTTTTCTACACAATCAAAGGCTTAATCGGTTTTCTGCCCTTCATGGTTCTTTTAAAATAAATTAAGATATTTGAAGCGACCTTGAAGCATGAAAATATTCCCCATGAGGCATGAACCTCCTATATTTATATTTTCCTTTCAATTATATATATTGCATATGTGTTCATATTTTTGTCAATATATATTTGTTCATGCAATACGCAATTATGCTATGTGGAATTTGTGAGTCAAAGCATCGAAATTAATTTAGAAGCAATTAGGGTTTTTAACCCTATAATTTGAAAGAAACTAAAAAAATTGAGCCGCGGCTCCACGCTGCACCATCGAGCCGACATGGATGCCCTGTAACCACGTCATCACTAGGACGTCATCGTTTCGACGCCATGAACCACCATGCTGCATCCCGTGGGCTTGCTGCCCCTGTACAAACAACTAGGCGTTGGCCTAAGTTAGGTTCTACGCAGGCCTGAAGCCCCGAGCTCACCAGCAGGCATGTAACCTTACTGGGCCGTTCCTTGCAACCTGGCCCAACCTGCCTGCAAGCTCGCGATGCTTGCTAGGTTTTGTCCTAGCTTCGGCCTGCCTACAAAAAGCCTCGGCTTGCTGGCCTTCACCCCCTGTCAAGGCCCGTGATCACCAAAGCCAACCCAGATGGCTGGGCTTGTTTCCCTCGACCCAAAATCGAAGCAAGCTCGTGGCTGGGCTTTGTGCACACACCCTAGGCCAGCACATGTGATATTGGGCTATGATTTTTCGAATCCAATGATCTTTTTTTAGCATTCCCACTAATATTAACTCAAATGTTATTATTTTACTTCTACGATCAAATCTAGATGGTTACGATCTATGGAATTAATTAAAGTGGCCAGCAGTCTATTAGTCTGACAATTAATTCAAAATTATTGGCCTGAAGCTCACTTTTTGGCAATTAATCATTCAATAAATTATTTCTTTTCTTTGAACTGTTGACTATCTTTCATAGTCCTAATGCACTCACACTTGGGTTCCTGAAGCAATCCACAAATTCACCACACTTTGTTGTATATTGTATTATGTGTTCTTGCATGTATCCTTATATATGAACTAGACGTTCATAACTAAAATGATCCAATAGTTTCAAATTTAGTGCATTTGAAACCCGAAGTTTTCATTCAAAACTTACCACATGAAACCCGTAGCTTTCATGCTTAAATTAAACTAATACTGTTTACAGAACCCGAATGTTCTACAATTTATGTCTATGGTTTTCTATATGACTAACCACGTTTTTTTGTACCCTCTGTTTTAGGGACATGTCGAACTTGAACAAGCTCGATTTCATCGCTTTAGAAGTATCTAGCAGAAACTACCTAAAATGGGTTCAAGACGTGAAGCTGCATCTTATTGCAAAGAGTCTTCGAGCCACTATTGAGAAACCTACCGATAACCCAGTTGACGAAGCTCAGAAAGCTACTGCTATGATCTTCATCTGAAGACACATCCATGATACACTACAGACCGAGTATCTCACTGAGGAAGACCCTCGCACCCTCTGGGTTGCTTTGGTCGATTCCTTTGATCACTAGAAAAACATTTACTTGCTTGAAGCAAGACATGACTAGCAACATTTACGCTTCTAAGACTTTAAGTTTATGAATGAATACAACTCCGAAGTTTGTAGAATCCGATCACTGCTTAGGTTTTGTGAAGAAGACTCAACCGAAGAGGATTTCCTGGAAAAGACCTATTTAACCTTCAATGCCACCAATATTGTCCTATAGAAACAATATAGGGCACAGAAGTTCACCTAATTTTTGAATTTGCTCTCTGTTTTACTTCTCACTGAAAAGTTGAACCAACTTTTGATGAAGAATCATCAAGCTCGACCTACTGGCTCGAACGCTCTGCTTGAAACGCATGCAACGAATTATAGCAGCCACAACCGACGGAACCCCGATATGGCAGTGGAAATGGGAGGCAAGCCCTACCATAGGCCCAATGTCAACAAAGCAGAGGCCCAGCCAAGGAAGGAAATTTGACTAGAAGTGCCAACCCCTTGCCCCTAAAGCCCCAAACTTTAAGAACTAGGGAAAAGCTACCATTCAATTGACTTCCACTGAACTGGACATGTACTACCGACGTGGATTAAAGGATCATTGGGCACGCGTATACCGAGCTACCCCTAAGGCTATTCTCAAGTATCATTCCTGTCGTGAGACTAACTTTGTGCATGTGGAACATCCCAAAATGCTGCTACAACTATGGAGGTTTCATATTTTCAGGAGGCATCCATTCCCATGGAAGAATAAAGTTTTATTTTCCTAAGACATGTTATTTATACCCCTAGTGGCCGAACCCACTAGGTGTGGCCGAACCCCCCCTATTTTCCTAGGTTTATAGTTTAATTTTTGAACAATTTTTATAAGTCTTTGGAATTATTTGTTTGGTTTTGGTTTGTTTTGAAGTATGGATATTATTTCTTGATTGATTAATTAAATGAATGGAATTATATTTATGCATGTGACCGATTCAATTAATTTTATTTCTAGGTATGACTAGTGGGAAAGGTAGTTATCAGGCTAATAGTGCTAGAACACACATCATCTTACGTGAGCAACCCTATTTTACTAACTTCGTACCTAAAAATGCACCTTTGACAAACCTCTCAAGCCCATCCAACCTAATAGAAGGATACAAAAAGGCTCGTATAAGTTTAATGGCACTGAATTAACCATTAAAAAAGCCTTCTATTCTCCACGTCCGGAAAGAATGTTGCTGAGCTTTAAAGATATTTGAGATAATCAAGATCATGTTGAAACAACTGAAGAGAATGGTTCTAAATTTCTTTGTATCACTTCTTACGAATATGGCCATGAGTATATTCACGAGGAGCTGGAACGTCTCCCGAGTAGGTTGTACATAACAACCATTCGATCCGTTAAGACCCATCACGTGGCCGGCCCTATGGCTGGGTTCCAGAGCACTCTACTGCTTTGGTATGACCAAATGGGACATCCTGGCAGAAGCTTTCATAAAGCGCCTTCCAACGATAGCTTGAACTTTTGTTATGCGAACCAGATTACCGGTATATGCCTGGGGCCATGCAATATTACACCCAACTATGTTGGTCCGTCTGAGGCCCACCGCTACCCAATTTCATTCACCGTTACAATTGGTTACCGGATATGAGCCTGACGTCTCACATTTACGTGTGTTTGGATGCGCAGTCTATGTGCCAATAGTCTCACCACTACGTACCAAAATGGATCCTTATAGAAGAATGGGAATCTATGTCGGTTATGATTCACCATCAATCATTCACTACTTAAAGCCCTTGACATGAGATCTCTTTACCGCACGTTTTGCATATTATCACTTTGATGAGATGATCTTCTCATTGTTAGGGGAGATAAGATCACTCACGTTCCTGCAGAACACTACGTGTTGATGCACAAAATCCATGAGGACTTTGGTACAACAGAAAGTGTCAAGTTTGTGATCTTCGCTAGGTTGCTCTGGTCATTAGTATGGATAAGTATGTAAATGAATAGAGACAGGGAAGCAAACAACACAAGATGCATGTGGTTCACCCAGATTGGCTACATCCACGGAGTAAAGGAGTTCTCATTAGTTGTGAAGGGTTTACACAAATACATAGATTCAAGCTCTCTTTTAGTGAGTTATAGTGAATAGTTTAGTACAAATGACATTAGGGATTATTGTGGGAGAATGATCCTCTTTTATAGAAGAGAGTTTCTAGTTTTGTTGTGACATTAACACGTGTCGTGTTGTGATTGGCCTCTGATATCGACACGTGTTGCGCTGTGATTGGCCTATGATACCGACATGTGTCGCGTTGTGATTGGCCTCTTAGTTAGAGGAAAAGTCTTATGGGTCCTTGACAGTATGCTATTGACCGATGCTTATTAGTTTCGGGATTGGTCAAGTATGGTACAAACAGTGCTCCCCTAAGTTCCCGAGTGAGGAAAGCTCCTCGGTTGGGGACTTGCAAGATCTAAGCCATTAAGTAATCACGAAACTTCCAAGTATCGAAGTGTGGTGTCGCCTTCACTTGCCTTCTCTGTCCTGTAAGTAGATGTGGCATCTTCTCTTGGAAGTACTTTTCCTTCATCCAGGAGTGGTATCTTTGGTTGGCGTTGACGTACAAGGTAATGTATCATTTTCATTTGAAGCTTACTTGTAGTTTCAGGTTTGGTCAAGTGCAATACAAACCATATAGTAGGAGTCCCTTAAGTCTCTAAGCGAGGAAATCTGCAGAAGGAGATGATAGACAAGGTAAGCAATCAAGGTTCCAAGCAATCAGTCTCAGATCGGTAGGTTGATCTTGGGTTTCGGCTGATTGTAATCATTCTCCCTGTCTCTCATTCAGCAATAAGGATAAAGAGAAGAAACAGGGAGAAGAGATGATATGAGGTACTCTTGTTTTTGGAGAAGACGGACGAATCGGCACGTGCTTTATTGTACTTAACTTTCCACAGGTGTATTCTTGAATTGGGCTGGAGGGTTTTCTGGTTTCCTCCAAAGGAGCGAGCCGACTCCAGAATTTGAGGGTCAAAACAAGTTCGTCAGACCTAGAGTTTGTTCGATCCTAATGATATAGGATATTTTTGTTGTTTGATAAAGTAGTAGATGTGGTATGGCGAAGTTTTGTTCTTCGACAACGGTGCTAGCAAAAGGCTGTTGAGACTTCTCGATCTCTTCAATTAGAGCAATGATGCCGAGCTTGGATTTGACTTAGACTTTTCCGTCTGGATTGTGCGGTTCCACAAGAAAGGGCGTCGTGCTGTAGTGATCTTTTCTAGCTCGCCGTTGAACCTTCTGTTTCAATCTTCTGTATAGCAAAAATGGTGTGCAACCTTTGCATTTAAATGGTCCTTCAGAGCACTACTTCTCAGTGACTCATCCATGCTTGGCAGCTTCAGTGTAAAGAGTCAATATCGTACTAACTGTTCTGAGGTATTTACCGAAGGAATTCATGACCTTGACGACAGTTGAGGATGAGTACTCGAGAGCAATGCTAGGCAAGCGACCAGGCAAAGGTTCCGAGCAATCAGTTCTAGATCGGAAGTTTGATTTCAGGTTCCGATTGATTGCATTATTTCTCCTTGTACTGCAGGTAAGAGCAAGGGCAAAGAAAAAGACAGGGAAAAAGCATCATATGGGATACTCTTGCTTTCAACCCTGATGATATGAGATATTCTTGCTCTGATGTGGCTGGTTGGCATGAGTATTATCGAAGGAGAAGAAAACAGAGTATTTCGAGAGGCTAGATTGGGAGTGCCATTTCGGATATGGGGAAGGGTTGAGCATTTTTTTTTTTGTTTGGCAGGTCTGCCTGGTTGTGAAGGATGAAGGTCGACATATATAGGAATTGTCCCAATAGCGAGTGGTAATGATGTTCTATTACTTTTTTCAGTCAAAGCAATGTAGTGGTTGCTACAAGGTTCACCTGTTTTAACTTTGTTAGAGTACTTTGAAAAAGTGGTCTGTGGTATCCAGGAAGCTGATGTTGTGTGTGAGAATTGTGGACAAATTTTATCCAATGAAATCTGACTTCTCGAAGTTCGGGGAGCGGTACCTCTTTGATTTTTGAGCAGGCAATCTTGTTAGGGATATGGTTCTCGAGATTCGAAGAGCGGTGCCTCTTCGATTTCTGGGCAAGCAATCCTATTGGGAGTGTTGTCTCAGATGTGAAGAAAGGTTGGGCATTTTTGCAAGTCTGCTTTGCCATGGAGCATAGAGGTTGACACACATAAGGATTTTCCAATAATCAAGCAGTGGTGCTCTTCTTTTATCCTTGTGGGTAATAGTAGGGTAACTAGGCCTTCAACATTTACCTGTCTTAACTTTGTCAGAGTTCTTTGGCAAAGTTGTCCTTGGTATTCGAGGAACTGATGTTGCGTGTGGAGATTGCTAATAAATTTTAACCCAAGAAATCCGCTTCTCGAAATTTGGAGAGTGGTGCCTCTTCGATTTTTGAACAAGCAGCCCTATTAAAGATCTGGCTCTTTCTTTTATAGGAGCACCAATTAAGTTCAAGGAGTCTGTTCTGAAAGTTATTGCTTGTCGGAATTTTTCCCTTATCTTCGTACTTCTGAGACTTACTGTACTTCATTTTTTTCTTCATCTTTTCTGAGAATGTATGACCCTTCCGACCGTCATTTGGACTTGAATGTTGTAGAAGAGGTAGCCATGTCTCCTCAAGATAACATATGACACCCATCATTCTTATCTCCTACTAGTCCCTTACTATTGGGGATTCTGTGATAAAGAATGATATGACCGCTGCGGTGGTGGCCAAGAATCTTCTTACTCCCAAAGACAACAGACTACTTTCCAAATGGTCCGATGAGTTGGATGTTAAGGATTCTCTGGCTTTCAGTGTTCAATGTGCAGGTTCTGTGTCTAATATGGCCCAACGCCCATTTGCTCGAACCCGCCAAGTTGAATCGTTGGCGGTTGAAGTGATAAGTCTCAAACAAGAGATCAAGGGGCTTAAGCACGAGAATAGACAGTTGCACATGCTCGCACATAGCTATGCTACAACCATGAAGAGAAAGCTTGACCAATTATAGGAATCCGAGGGTCAAATTTTAAATGATCATCAAAGGTTTGTGAGTTTGTTCGAAAGGCATTTGTTGCCTTCGTCCTCTGGGGCTGTACCACATACTGAAGCTCCAAATGATCAACCTCTGGTGCCTCCTCTTTCTAGGGTTCTACCTAGTACTGAGGCTCCAAATAATCACCCTCCGGTGCCTCCTATTTCTGGGACTTTGCCAAGTGTTAAGACTTCTCCTGAGCAGCCTTTGTGAAGGCGCCCTCCTGTTTGTTTGTTTTGATTCATGTGTATGCACGTATTTGTAATTTATCGAAGATATAAATAAATAAGCTTTACTTCATTCAAAGTGTTGTGTTAAATACACTAAGGTATCCTTCATTAAGTTCTTTGAATTTTTTATTTTGTTGAAGTTTACATGTTGAAACTTCGTGGGTTGAAGTAGTGCTCCCTTAATTTCTTGAGTGAGGAAAATTTCTCAGTTAGGGACTTAAAAAATCCAAGGCAATGAGTAGTCGTGAAATTTCTGAGTACCAAGGTGTCGTGGCATATGGTAGGAGTCCCCCAAATCTCCGGTCGAGGGAGTTGACGAGGGAGGTGTCTTGCTAGTAAGCAATTTTCCAAACAAAACTTCACCATTTTCCTTTCTAAGTGGTTGCCTAAAACTCCTCATTCATATATATATTTGGTATGAAAGTTGTTAGGCCCAAAGAAGGGGAGGCCTAGGCTCTTTCTTTTTTTTTGAATTTTCGAAATTTTTTATTTTTTATTTTTTGAATTTTAGAATTTTTTTTAATTAATTAATTTTTTTTTTAATGGGTGAATCTTTGATGTTGAAGTTTTGTAGGTGAAGTTTTGGTGTTAAAGCTTTTGTGTTGAAGCTTTGGTGAAGCTTTGATGTTGAAGTTTTGTAGGTGAAGTTTTGGTGTTGAAGCTTTTGTATTAAAGCTTTGTAGGTGAAGCTTTTGTGTTGAAGCTTTGTAGGTGAAGCTTTTGTGTTGAAGCTTTGTAGTTGAGAGTTGAACCTTTGTAGGTGAAACTTTGGTATTGAAGCTTTTGTGTTGAAGCTTTGTAGTTAAGAGTTGAACCTTTGTAGTGAAACTTTGGTGTTGAAGTTTTGTAGGTGAAGTTTTGGTGTTGAAGCTTTTGTGTTGAAGCTTTGTAGTTGAGAGTTGAACCTTTGTCGGTGAAACTTTGGTGTTGAAGCTTTTGTGTTGAAGCTTTGTAGTTGAAGCTTTTGTATTGAAACTTTGTAGGTGAAACTTTTGTGTTGAAGCTTTGTTGGGCACCATAAATTGATTTTGCTTCACACTATCTTGATCAAGAATGTGTGAAGCTTTTGAGAATTGTAGTTGCTCTCCATTGATGAGGCTTTGTTTGATGTTGAAATTTTGTAGGTGAAGCTTTTGTGTTGAAGCTTTGTTGGGCACCATAAATTGATTTTGCTTCACAATATCTTGATCAAGAGTGTGTGAAGCTTTTGAGAATTATAGTTGCCCTTCACTTGTTGAAGCTTTTGCTGGCACCATATATTGATTTTGCTTTACATTATCTTGATCAAGAGTGTGTGAAGCTTTTTGAGAATTGTTGTTGCCCTTCACTTGTTGAAGCTTTTGTTGGCACCATAAATTGATTTTGCTTCATACTATCTTGATCAAGAGTGTGTGAGGCTTTTGATATTTGTTGAAGTTGTTGAATTTCCCAATTTTTTTTTTTTTTTTTTTTTTGCGGGAAAATTAGAATTTGAAAATGTGGGAGAGACAACATATACCAATTTTGCTTCTACACTGTTGAGCAAGAGATTGTGATGCAAGCCACACCTTGTAGTAATCGAAGGTTTGGATGAACCATATAAATTGAATTTGCTTCGAACAGTCTTGATCAAGAGTGTGTGAAGCTTTCTACGAGTTGTAGTGTTTGCATTGTTACAGAGGAGAAATGTCTGAAACAGATGTAAGAGGGCTGAAGAGCTTGATCTTCGTATACCATGCATTGAAGCCATTGTTGGCTTGCAATAAGACTTTGTTGGTGACTATAACTCTTGTTAGGCATAAATGCTCCCCTAGTTGAGTTGTAAAGCTTGAGTGTTTTTGATTATTTGTGAATACTAGGAGTTCACATGTACAAGTTGTACCACTCGTCTTCTGGTTGGTGTAATGAATGGTGAGTTGCTTTCATCACTTAGTTAGTGAGTTCCTTTATCACATTTCATCACCTGGTTGGTGGCACAAAGATGAGTTCCTTCTTCACTTGGTTGGTGGCATGAGTGGCAAGTTGCCAAATGGTATTAGAGTACAGGTTGTACATTTTATCACCTGGTTGGTGGCATGAAGGAGAGTACAGGTTGTACATTTCATCATCTCGTTGGTGGCATGAAAATGAGTTCTTTCTTCACATTTCATCACTTGGTTGGTAAGAATAAGGGCAAGGTGTCGAGGCACATTGTAGCAAGTGTCGAATGACACAAAGTGTGTTGAACCCTTTCGAAGCACAATTGGCTTATGTATGGATGTGTTGGAATGTATGATGTTTATGTATGAATGTGTTGGAATGTATGAAGTTTATGTTGATTGACATAAGTGATGCTTATGAATGTTTTGCTATGCATAAAGAGATCCCTTGTTTGGATATAAGTCATATTGACATATACTTAGACTTTATTTCATGTTGTAAGCATTCATGTTTAAGCTTTGAACCTGAGCGTTTTGGTGATAGGGATGTAAAGGAGTTAGGACCAAGTTGTCTAAATCTCCTCTTTATTGAATTGATGCCAAATGGCCTTAATTACATAGGATGCCAAATGGTCGTAGCTCAACACTTGTACAGTGTGAGTCTACTTGTAATAACACTTCAAGTGATCAGCGTTCCATGGATGGCCAAGGGTCTTGCCATCGAAGCTCTTGAGCTTGTAAAAACCAGGGCGACTGATGCCAATAACTTCAAACGGTCCATCCCAATTTGGGCTAAGCGTGCCTTCACTCGGGACTCTGTCGCATAGTAGTCTTTTCTTCAATACCCAATCCCCCACTTTGAAATAGCGAGGTTTGACTCTTGAGTCATAATAGTTGGAGATGCGCTGCTTGTAGGCGACATTCCTCAAGTGAGCCTAGTTTTTGTGTTCCTCGACTAGATCCAAGTTGAGGGTGAGTTGTTTGTCATTTTCACTTTGCATGTAGTTCTAGACTCGGAACGTTGCTTGCTCAAGCTCAACTGGGACAACAGCCTCTATACCAAAGGCAAGTGAGAATGAAGTTTCTCCTGTTGAAGTCCAATATGAATTGCGGTATGACCAAAGAACTTGGGGTACAAATTCTGGCTAACAACATTTAGCCTTGTCCAAGCTGGTTTTCAAAGTGTGCTTGATTATTTTGTTGATGGCTTTAACTTGTCCGTTAGACTGGGGATGAGCTGGGGAGGCAAAACATAAGTTGATGTTGAACTTAGAACAGAACATCCTGAACTTCTTGTTGTCAAACTGTCGCCCATTGTCCGTGATTATCGCATTAGGAATGCCAAATCTGCAAAGGATGTTCTTCCATACGAAGTCTTCTATTTTTGCCTCAGTAATGGTTGCCAAGGGTTCTACTTCGGCCCACTTTGTGAAGTAGTCAACTGCAACAATTGCATAGCGGACCTTGCCCTTTCCTGCAGGCATTGGGCCGATCAAATCAAGTCCCCATTGGGCGAAGGGCTAAGGGCTGATCATAGGAGTAAGAGGCTCGGGAGGGGAGTGATGAATAGTTGCGTAGCGTTGACACTTATCACATGAGCGGGATATTCTGATGGCATCTTGGTGGAGTGTTGGCCTGTAATATCCTTGGCGAAAAGCCTTGTGTGCTAGGTATCGAAATCCAGCATGATCTCCGCAGACTCCTTCATGTATTTCTCGAAGGACAATTTCCGCTTCCGCATGTGTGAGGCACCGTAAGTATGGTAGGTTGAAACCTCGCTTGTAGAGTTGGTCATTAATGATCAGGTAGTGGGTAGACTTGTATCGAATCTATTTAGCTTAGATTTTATCATTTGGGAGAGTGCCATAAACAAGGAATTTATAAATTGGGATGATCCAGCTATCCCCCTGTTGCAAGTTGCACACTTCTGTGACCATGGTGCTTGGTGTTGTCAACAATTTGACATGAATTTTTCTCCCAATCTTGTCTTCCACTGCTGAGGCGAGGCGAGCCAAAGCGTCTGCATGACTGTTTGTCGCTCGAGGGACTTGGGTTATCTGGTAGTGGAAGTGCTTGAGCAAAAGTTGCGTTTGCATAAGATACACTGCCATGGAGTTATCCTTAGCATCAAAGTTGTTCGTAACCTGGTTAACCACCAATTAGGAGTCACTGAAGATATTAATTTGTTTAACTTCAAGGTGTTTGGCCAAACATAAGCCTGCTAAAAGGGCCTCATACTCGGCTTCATTGTTTGAAATATGCAACTGCTTGGCTCTTTTCAGCTAGCTTTGGGTGGTAGGAGATGTCAAACTCTCCCAGTGCTATGGCCCATTTGATCATTCGCCCCAAAGTGTCAGGACTCTGAAGTATTTGTCGGAGGGGGTGATTGGTAAGCACGATGATGGAGTGTGCTTGGAAGTAGGGGCGAAGTTTCCGAGCAGACATGACTAATGCTAGAGCTAATTTCTCAATGTTGGAGTATCGTGTCTCCGCATCTTGTAGAACCTTGCTAGCGTAGTAGATAGGTCGTTCGATACTACCATCCCTACAAATGAGGACTGAACTGACTGCTGAAGTTGAGACAAATAGATAGACAATTAGGGTGTCACCAACTTTAGGTTTGGAGAGCAGAGAGGCTTTACTCATGTACTCTTTGAGGTTCTTAAATGTTTCAGCACATTCATCGGTCCACGTAATATACTTCTTACTTCCCTTAAGTGCTTTGAAAAAAGGAGCGCATTTGTTTGTGGCCTTAGAGATGAACCTGGTCAAGGCTGCCACCTTGCCAGTAAGGCTCTGGATGTCTTTTGAGGTTACTGGTTCTTTCATGTCCATGATTGCTTTGATCTTCTCGGGGTTAGCTTTAATGCTTCGTTGGCTAATCATGAAGCCCAAGAATTTTCCAGACCCCACACCGAAAGCGCATTTGTTGGGGTTCAACCTCATTCGATACTTCTTCAGGATGGAGAAGGTTTCAAACAAGTTGGCAATGTGTTGGTCAGCATGTTTGCTTTTGACTAACATATCATCAACATAAACTTCCATGCTTTTCCCAATCTGTTCAGCGAACATTGAATTGACTAATCTTTGATAAGTCGCCCCTGCATTCTTTAGGCCGAATGGCATGACTTTATAGCAATATAGTCCTCTATCAGTGGTGAAGGCCGTGTGTTCTTGGTCTGAAGGGTTCATGAGGATTTGATTGTACCCTGAGTAAGCATCTATGAAGCTCAAGAGTTCACACCCTGCTGTAAAGTCTACAAATCTATCAATGAGAGAAAGGGGAAAGTTATCCTTCGGGTATCCTTTATTTAAGTCGGTGTAGTCGATACACATTCTCCACAAGATCTTTTGAAGCAAGAGACTTTCCTTGGTCGGATTTTTCTTAACAAGGACCACATTTGCTACCCACATTGGATAATTGACTTCACAGATGAAGCCTATGCTTTTAAGTTTTTCAACTTCTGCCTTCATTGCTTTATATCGTTCAGCATCATAAGATCTTCGCTTCTGTCTCATCGGCTTAGTCTTGGGATCAATACTCAAGCGATGACAGATGATATCGGGAGAGATGCCTGGCATGTCCTCGTATGACTAGGCGAAGACTTCAGTGTTCTCTTACAAAAAAGAGATCAATGCTAACCAAATGGGTGGTGACAAAGTGGTGCCAATCTTCACTATGCGATCTGGATAATCTTTTGAGATAGAGACCTTCTCCAACTCTTCAGCAGGTTGTGCTTGCTGGGTGAAAGAGTCATCTCGAAGATCATCGGGTTGATTGTTACCACCGTGAATATTCAAGTTGGCTCACTGATCTTGATAACTTGGTCATGTATAGAAAGTGTTTCTTTGGGTACATTCAAGTGTTGTTGCTTGACTGAAGTGTTGTAACATGATCGTACACTAAGTTGATCTCCTCTAATGTAACCATTACCATAAGGGGTTGGAAATTTCATCAACAACATATGCGTGGATACCATGACCTTGAGATCATTAATGCATGTGCGCCCAAAGATGACATTGTATGTCGTTGGGCAGTCGACCACCAAGAAGTTAGTGGTGATGGTGGCTGTGTACGGGCCTGTACCGATGGTGAAGGTAAATGTACGCTCCCTAAAGGTTGCACGACATCACCAGAGAAGCTTATCAGAGGAGAAACCGAGTGATCGAGCAAGTGTTCAGCTACATTAAGTGTTTTGAAAGCTTCAGCAAACATGATATTGACCGATGCCCCCGTGTCTACTAGGATTCGTCGTACATCAAAGTTGGCTATGTGAGCCTCCACAATTAGTGGGTCGTTGTGAGGATAGATGATACCTCTTTCTTCCTCAGGGTAGAAACATATTGGATCCCAGTTAGGCTTTTGATACTTGCCTCCCCTGATGTCTTCCATGTGAAATACTTGGTGGCCAGGCTTCAACGTTTGTTCATTGTTTTTCATGGCCCTGTTGGAAGATTCAGATATGGGTGTGCCACCACTTATGGAATATATCACATTCACTTGGCGTTGGTTGCGGTTATCCCTTGAAGGGTGAAGGAGGAACTGGTCAATTTTTCTTTCACGTGCCAAAGCTTCAATATGATCACGGAGGGTGATACATTTCTCGCCGTCATGGCCATTATACTCGTGGTAACCACAAAACATGCATGTGTTCTTTGTGGACTTGAAATCTGGCTCCTTTGGCCTTGGCTTTGGTATCAAGTGAGCTATACTGGGGTAAATGGCCGTGCATGTGGCGTTCAAAGGTGTGTATGTCTCATACCTCGGGGTAGGACCATTCTTGACACGTGTTTGGCCCACTGCATTGACCGCCTAGGGGCGGGTATTATCATGGTGATACCTTTGGTTATCGCAAAAGTGCCCCTTACTCTTTTTATTAAAGTGAGACTGGTGAGGATGGAAGTCTTTCCTTTTGCCCTGAGAATGATACGTCTGTTGACTTAGCGAGGTATTAGGTAGGGCAGAGGGAAGCGTCCCTGTTGTTTGGAAGGTTGAGGTCTTCTCATTCGGTTGGATTTGGCTTCCACTCCCCATTTTCTGATAAGGGATGGCTGTAGGGGGTTTTCCTTGATATGTCCTTACCTCGGTGGAGGCATGGTTATAAGTCTGTGCCATTACCTCAGAGTAAGTCTTCCAAGTGTTAGCATTGATCATGTACTTGAAGAAACAGTTGCGTAGGCCTGCCGTGAAGGCTTTAAGGGTAGTCTTGTCATCTGCCTCAGCGCAGCGAGAATACTTATGGATGAAGCGGCCTACATACTTTCGTAGTGACTCATCTGGCTTCTAGCGAATAGTGTACAAGTCATCTGCGGAATGCAAACGATCTGTCTAGAAGATGTGTTGAGAGACAAATAGTTTCCTCAATTCCTCAAATGAGTCTACAGTCTTAGGTGGAAGACGACAATACCAATTCAGAGCTCCGCCAGAAAAGGTAAAGAGGAAGAGAAGACATCGTTCTTCGTCAATGTGCATCCGGTATGCAATGGTGGACTCAAAGAGGTTAAGGTGTTCAATCGGGTCCTCCCTTCCAGCGTAGAGTTATAAGCCAAGCTTCTGCTTTGTCTTTGCTTGGAAGGGGAGTCGAGGATCCTCCTTGTAAGAGGGTCAGGCCTAGGTTGGTTCCAGTCAGGTATTTCGGCCTGACGTTCGGCCTTCAACTTGTTTACTTCCTCAAGAAGTTGTAGGACAAGGGGGTCCTGAGTGGAGTCACGTACTGCTGGATCCTTCTTTCGTAAGTCTCCATCTCCTCTTGGAAATAGGAAAGCTTGGTCAAGGGCATGAGATTTTTCTTTGGACTCACCGTACTGACTTCCAGGGCGAGCCTGTCGAAACGCCCCCGAGTCCCCCATACCTTCATTTTCCTCTAGGACATGTCGCTTATTCCCTAGATTGGCAATTGGCTTGGGGCATGGGAGAGGAACCTTTCAAAAATCCTTGGATCATTGACTTTCGAGCTTATATGGATGGGGTTCTCTCGACGTTGCCTCAGGAAGTCCCGACAGTCGCGATAAACGGCTTTTGATCCTTTCACTCCTTCTGCAAGAAGGTGCCTTCCTCCACTTCTCTTGCTTCAGGTCGAAGCAGCTGGGTCGAGAGAGGTCTCATGTTGATCAACACCTTGATGAGTAACTCGCTCCCCATTAGGGATATCCATGTTGAAGGCAGGTGATCCCCCGTGTTGGGGGGCACCAAGGTGGTGGTTGACTTCCCCGGGGGCAATGAGTTCGTGTGTTTGAGTATGCCTAGCTTCATAGAGCATTCCAAAGAGCTTCTTATACTGCTCCTGGAGGATCTCATTCTTTATCGCTATCTTGTTGTTCTGAGCCTCTAGCTCATCAACTTTAGCCTAAAGAGCAAACCTCTTTCGTTCCTTCTTTCGTTACTTTGCACTAAGTGCAAGGGGGTGTCGTTCTGCGTGCTGTGGCTCCCTTCACTCCCCATGTTGGAGAGGGGTGCCTGGTCGAAAGAAAGTATGCGAATGGTGGAAACCAGCTTGAGAAAGCTGGGGAGAGTAGGAATAAATGCGATTCCCACAGACGGCGCCAAATGTTGATGCACAAAATCGGCGAGGACTTTGGTACAACAGAAAGTTTCAAGTTTGTGACGTTCGCTAGGTTGCTCTGGTCATTAGTGTGGATAAGTATGTAAATGAATAGAGACAGGGAAGCAACAACACAAGATGTACGTGGTTCAGCCAGATTGGCTACATCCACGGAGTAAGGGAGTTCTCATTCGTTGTGAAGGGTTTACACAAATACATAGGTTCAAGCTCTCTTTTAGTGAGTTCTAGTGAATAGTTTAGTAAAAATGACATTAGGGATTATTGTGGGAGAATGATCCTCTTTTATATAAGAGAGTTTCTAGTTTTGTTATGACATTGACACGTGTCGTGTTGTGATTGGCCTCTGATATTGACACGTGTTGCGTTGTGATTGGCCTCTGATACCGACACATGTCGCGTTGTGATTGGCCTCCTAGTTGGAGGAAAAGTCTTGTGGGTCCTTGATGGTATGTTGTTAACCGGTGCTTAGTAGTTTCGGGATTGGTCAAGTATGGTACAAACACTACGAATTGTCATGGATTACTCCCACTTTGTTTCATTTAGATCCTCGCATTGTTCAATCTGAAACTGAAGTACAACATATTCTAGATCTTCAAAGCATTGCTCAAAGCATGTTAAATGTTTTTAATGATCTAGCAAATGTGACGAAATCACATATACCTGATGCAAACACACCTGCAAGGATGTACGTACTTAATGTAGCCCATAACACCACATTGGAAGGCCGGACCGCCCCCAAGGGTAGGGCGTCCCCACCTCTCACGCAGTCTGGTACACTAGTGGCTAGCCAATCATCTACTTTTACCCTGAAGTATGGCAAATCCCCTTGTTCAAAAGATTCATAACCCCGAGAAAGGAAAACGGCACAAACTAGTGACCCTAGTCTAAATTCAACCACTGCTTACTCATCTATTCCAACGCATGATGTTATTCTAGATTACCATGATGTCTTAGACGAGATAAACCAGCCTCCCAAGAATTGCAAGATTTCGGTCCATTACGTAGTATTTTATGAGGTTTGGAATCAAAATGAGATGATTGTCGATGATGCATTCGCGTATACAGTTGCTACCGACATCATGCTTAGCGATGACATTGAACCACGTTCCATTAATGAATGTCGATGTAGAACAGATTGGTCAAACTAGAAACAGGCAATCCAAGTCGAACTCGATTCGCTTGCGAAATGAAAGGTGTTTAGGCCCGTAACTCCCACTCCACCATATTTGAAGCCCATATACTACAAGTGGGTTTTTGTGAGGAAGCGTAATGACAAAAATGAAATAGTGTGATACAAAGCACACCTCGTAGCGCTAGGTTTCTCTCAATGCCCTAGGATTGATTACGAGGAGACGTATTCCCCCTTAATGGACGTCATAACGTTCCGCTACCTTATCAGTTTGGTAGTTTTCAAAAAACTGAATAAGCAGCTTATGAACGTGGTAACTGCGTATTTGTATGGGAATCTAATATGAAAATCTGCATGAAAGTTCGAGAAGGACTTCTATTGACTGTTTCAAATAGGTCTAAACCACGGAACAACCTTCTTTGTTAGATTAAGGATATTACTCTAAGGATTTAAACAATCTGGACGGATGTGGTATAACTGTCTCAGTGAATACTTGACAAGTCAGAGTTATGTGAACAACAAACTATGCCCATGTGTGTTTATCAAGAAGTCACATTCCAGATTTATGATCATTGCAGTTTATGTCTACGACATAAACCTCATCAGAACTCGCACAGAGCTTGAGGAAATTGTCATTCACTTGAAATCAAAATTTGAGATCCTTGAATTAAGATTTCTAATTCACGTCACATCAATGCAAAACTGACTCTGCCCACAATTCCTAGGGAATCCATGTTGCAAAGTATTGGTCTGATGTTGAAAGTCGTCCAATAATCCATTTCGTCACTGCTGAGGCACGATCCCGACACGAATTCTTGTATTTCAACCAGAATGTGACATATCAAACAGAGACTGGTTCACACAACTGCACCAAATGGCATTAAATCTGGAAGTCGTGACATCCAAATGATGTCATGACCGACACACTGCTAAAGTACGATATGATCCTAAGTATACTCTGAACAAACCACACTCCGATACAAAATTGACACGCCCGACCCTGATAGTCGTGCTGATCAACACCTAAAGGTCATGAAGCCATATTAGAATGCATACGAACTAAAACCAATTAACCAACATAAATCAAACTTGTAAATTTAATTATAATGCATATGCAATTGTGGATCATGTTCAGAGTATATAACTAATCAGAGACACTAAAAAAGAATAATATAATATTAAATGAACAAAAGGATAGGTCCTACACAGAGAGGACTCGAAGATGCCGATGTGGGAATGCCTTGACACTAGGATTGTACGCCTCGATTCTAAGTCCTGAAGGGGTGCAAAATAAAACATGAATGGACCAAGTTAATATATAAGTAGCAATAAAACAGTTAATCTTTAACATTCTAACCCCCATGTTTAGAAAACTCGTATAGCATAATAAGTAATAAGTTTTTTCAAAAACCCTAGTATGCCATAAAACCTTTCATAAAACATATATCGTATATAGGTTGCTTGGTGGTAGTAGTAGTAGTAGCACAAGGCATATATATATATATATATATATATATATATATATATATATATGTAACTTCATTTGTCCGAAGGCACTACATCTCTCGGCCAAAGCCAAAATCAATATCTTCAAGTCGAAGCCATCTATAAACGGCCAGCCGAAGCTAATATATAAGTGTCATTCGCCCGTAGGCACCAACCAAATGCCTGACCAAAGCCAATATGACTATTTACCAGCCAAAACCACCTACAAACGCCCAGCCAAAGCCATATATAAGTATCATTCGCTCGTCGGTAATATTATTCGCCCATAGGCAGATCATATGAATAACCACTAAGTAAGTACATAAAAACATTAACATAATATTTCTAATATATATATATATATATCATAATCGAAGTTCAATAGCTAAAACATCATATCATAAAACCACGTTCACAAGTATGTACATAGTCATAAATCATATATACCACAAGGAACGTAAAGTCAATAAAGCATGATATTTCATAAAGCATAAAACCAATTTACTCATAAACGTTTCATAAAACGTAACCAATAAATCATGTTTTTCATGTATGCATTTCTAATAGTAAAATCATGCATTTTAGAATGAGTCCACTCACAAATACTTCGCCATCAAAGAGCCGTGCAATCTAGAGAGGACGGAAACGCCATAAACAATTGCACCTAAGCACATAAAGGTACCAATTAATAAAACTCTATCATAACAATTGAATTTCGAGAAACGGATTCAGGACGTCGAATTACCCTAAGAAGGGTCCTGAGCAAATATCCGAAAAAGTCAACCAAAAGTCAATGTTGACCGGTCAACGGTCAACGGTTAACGTTGGCTGAGAAGTCAACGATCAACAGATCGGGTCAACAGTCCTGGGTCATGGGTCGGGTCAGTTGGGTTTCCAACTGAGTTGACCTGGGTTCCAAACTGGGTTTTGGGCCAAGTACAATTGTGTTTTGGCCTAGTTATGCATGGGTTTGTGGGCCAGCTGCATTGTATAAGGGTTGGGCTGAAGGAAGTTAGGTTAGGCTAGGTAATTAGGTTGGGCTCGGTGTTGGGTTGGATTGGGTTTAGGGTAATCGAGTTTGGCTCAGGAAGCCGGGTTCAGGGTGCACGGGTCGGGTCGACTCGATTTTCAGGCCGTGGGTCGGCCGGTCTCCATGAAGTAGAACACCGGAGCTTCCAAGCTTTGGTTAACCTAAAACTCCATAATTACACATCATGCCATAGACCAAAATGAAGTTACGGAGGAGAAAAAGAATGTTGTACCTATCCCATGGCCGAAAAACAGCCTACAAGTCTCGAATTCCCTCACCTGAAACTGGGAAGTTCTTCCACAAGCCATTTCTACGACGAGAGTATGTTGGGGAAACCAGTAATAGTAACTCTGCCACCACCCGAGGTCTACAGTCTTGGCCTGGGGTTGAGACAACAAGGTTCAGACAGTGGTGCAGGTCTAATGAAGTGGTGTTGTCATTGACGTTCGTTGTGTGAGGCATGGTGAGCTCGGAGAAAGAGAGTGAGATGTAGGGAGGAATGAGGGAGAGACAGAGAAAATAGATAAAGTGAGAGGGAAAGAGAGAGAGTGTGTCACGGTGAAGGGAAGAGAGGAAAAACAAATGGGTTAGGGGATAAACTCAAAATGTGGCCCCCCTTAGGCACACCAATTAAGGCCATAAAGCAACATCTCAAACAAATATCCCATAACCAAAGTGAAAATTACTAATTTATCCTTTCAATTCACCAAATTCGAGATGGGTTGTTACATGAAAGATCTTAGGAAAACTTGATATTGTCTCGCCCGGAGATCGAACATTGTTCGGATGGAATCCTAGTACATTAAATGAACTATACTCAGAAGGTGTTGCAACGTTTTAATAAGGATAAAGCGAAGCCTTCGAGTACTCATATGGTCGTTTGGACTCTAGATGTTAAACGAGATCCCTTCCATCCCAAAGAGGATGAATAAGAGATTTTAGAGCCTGAAGTTCCATACCCAAGTGCAATTGGTGCTTTATTATACTTGGCTCAATGCACTAGATCCGATATCTCCTTCGTTGTTAATCTTTTGGCTAGACACAATGATGCGCCTATACGCAGACACTGGAATTGTGTTAAAGACATTTTCCACTACCTCAAGGGTAAGATAGATTTGGGCTTGTTCTATACCCATGAATCCTTGAGATGAGCCGTCACCCCCTCGGTATTTGGGTTGATTCTCGCCTCTTTGGTTACACAGATGCTGGTTATATATCTGACCCGCACGTTCTCAAACAGGCTATGTCTTTACCGTTGGAGACATTGCAGTATCTTGAAGATCTACCAAGCAAATGCTAGTTGCGACTTCTTCGAACCATGCTGAAATTCTTGCCTTACATGAACCCTCACATGAGTGCTTTTGGTTGAGAGCAATTATGGAACATATTTGAAGCAGTAGTGGTCATACTTTCGTCGTTGACCTTCCTACAACGATCTTTAAAGACAATGCAACATGTATCGAGTAGTTAAAGAAGGGATACATCAAGGGAGACAACACCAAGCATATAGCGCTCTAGTTCTTTTACTCTCACTAATAACAATAGCATCAAAACATTGAAGTCAAGCAAATCCGTTCCTAGGACAACTTGGCCGATCTCTTCACTAAGTCATTGTTCAAGTCTACTTTTTAAAAGCTCGTCCAAGGAATCAATATGTGTAAATTATCTAAGTTGAATTGCTTGTAGTTCTCTTATTTGGAAGTTATGTCTAACTCAGGGGGAGTATCCATAAGCATACTCACTTGATCTTTATATACTCTTTTTCCTACGATTTGGAGCATTTTTCCCACCGGGTTTTTGCTACCTAACGAGGTTTTGATGAGACACCCATCTTGGGATGATCATACTCCGTTGAGTTCACTACTTTCGTCTCATTTGACGTTTGTTTTAGACATTATGCATACTTCTCACTTTTCTCCTTAGTCTACCTTAGGTTTTACCATAGCAAGGTTTTGTGAGTTTTACTACCAATGCATACTTTCTTCAAATTTGAGACTCACATTCGCCCGTTTTTCCGACGACTTCATTAATTGTTCTACCTCAACTGTTGATGACCTAATGAGAAGTTTTGTTAGAGTATTTACACACTCAAGGGGGAGTGTTGCAATCTTATTAGATTAGGAATGTAATTGTGTAAATCCTAATGTACTAGGGATATCTTAGAATATTCCCTTTAGTATATATTATCCTTTTAGAGTTGTAATCATATTAGGGTAAGGATTTAACCTATCTTACTACTGTAAATAAAGGCACAATGGGGTGATACAACACGCACCTCAGAATTACATCTCTTTCATCTCTCTCTTGCCGCTAGCCCTCTCCCCCTCTAATCCTAAATACAGTTCAGTAAATTAGGTCAACAACAAATCTATAATTATTGTAGGGTCAATGGACTTTTTCATTTTGCATGTGAATAAGTTTGAATTTTGATAAATTTGTACAGGATAGTGAGATCTTACGCCACTTGTCTAAATGGAAAATTTATTGGAAGTAGAGCCATGTTTTAGTGTATACGAAATACGGTCATGTGACATAACTATTTTACTTAAATTATAATGAGTGAATTTATTTTTTTACACCACATGACATATGTTATCAGTAGTCACTATGAGATGATGAGGGGCAAAAATGAGGAATTGTACAATCTCAAAAGAATTTCATGATGAGAAAGATAAAACCAAACATAATTAGAAAAGTACTTTAGATAGGAGGAATTAAAGGTGTTAAACAGGACGTGTATGGTGAGAAAGTGGAAGACCAAAAGAAACCTATGATTCATCGTGGAGGTTTTGGCATTAGATGTTAAAAGCAAGTCCACACCATTGAGGCAATAAGTGTCAGGTAATTGGACAAAGGCTATTACTACATTAGTAAATAGTAATTGCCTGAGTGCACTTTAACATCTCCCTCTCTTCCCTCTTTTTCTTCGTCAATCTCTAGAAACCTCTCCCTTTCTTCCCTTTTTTTTTTAATCTTCTCTATTTTCCTCTCTCTTGAATTCTCAATTCCTAACTCACCAGTCATAATTCAGAGATTAAGATTGAGAAAGAAAGAAAGTTGTTCTACCATATAGTGTTGGAGAGGAACATGCAGCTTCATTCTCACCATTTTGGCCGCAATTTTGGAGAAAATCTAGTTTATATAGAGAGAGGGAGTGCCTTTTCCTAACTTTTTCCAACTACTCCAAATCCTAGGATTTGGTTTTGGAGATCTTCTCTCCAAGGTTGGCTTTGGCTCCAAACATCACAAATCTTTATTTTGGAGATCTCTCTGCTCCAGTCCTTTGAATTATGACTGCATTGGCGAGAGAAAACCGTTGCCTTGAATTAAAGAGGGTGGGAGTTAAGTGGGTCCAAGAAGAAGCTCATACGAAGTTGCAGTGTTAGGTTTCGAACGTGGCTGACGTCAATATAACGTCAAACCACTTGTGTACAAGGTTAGGCAACTCTCGCCTGATTGAGTAGTACGACATAGCTGGGCCCACGTGTAGCCCGACTCATATGATTGAGGTGGAGTGGGTTTTTGGGTCTAAGGGGTTCAATTTCCCAATTGCCCAAGCATTTAGGATAGGGTAGACTTGCTCTTGGTGGATATGGCATGAATTTATAAATGTTTTTTTTATTAAATTATTGTTTATGAATTTAGCCATGGATCTAACCTTCTAGGAGGCATAGTAGGTTCATTTGAGTTATTGGAAGAAAATTGAAAATGAATCCAATGAAACTAACAGAAAGATGAGAAGCTTTCTTAGTTCTTTTCGATGACTAGGCGGCACTTGGATTCATATTGTTTCCAAACCAGGACATCCTTTCTTCGGTTAGACGCAACCATGCTTGTATTCCTTTTGAAATCTATTTTTTCCAACAAAACAAATGCATCCTTTATCTAAAATCGAGTTCTTAATAAGGAAACATGTACTAACTTGTGCATCCAAAATTGTATACATTACATTTCCAAACAAGTCTATGTAGTATGCACCCTTTCATTATTTCACATGCCACATAGGAGTCAAATACCAATTTCGTAGCTAAAAAGTCTTTTATATTTATCGCACTAGTGTCTTCATGAGCTCTGGCTTCTTCAGCAAATAATGATGTTGAAACACAACACACAAGATTCCTCAATAAGTTCTCCACCAAGGTTATGTGCAAAAACTTTTCCATGTCTACAATTTAAATGAATATAGACGGCTTTGTAGGTCTCAAGTTTGATGATGATGCTGCATCTATTGCACATTTCCACATAAGTAAAGACATTACTTCAACGCACGATTGGTTTGAAATGGTGGCAGATGAATCTTATTTGTAGATACATGGCTATCGCTATAGCCCTACCTACCCCTCCTTCAACTTCATCCTCCTCGCCTTTCTTTCCCTTCTTATTCCATCACTCCCACCTCCTTTCCTCCCTCGCCACCCACCCAGTTTTTCCTTTCCTTTATTCCCCTTTTTTCTTCGTGAAAATTCTTTCAATAGGTTTCTAAAATAATTTGATCTTCAATTAGTCTGCACAACAATTATGCCTCCAACGCTCACACTAATTGTTCACCCCGTAAATTCGCCTTGGCCCTTGCGGGTTGACCGGGAATTCACATGAAGGTGATTGCAAGCATGTTACTACTAGTTACCGTTAATAGATGGGATTTGAGTGATAGAGATTGTGCTTAATTGACTTCTAACCAAAAGATTGTGTCATTGAGTGAGAGTGATTCAACTTAGGTTCTTTCTGTGCCTTAATGTTAAGGAATTTATTTATGTAGAGAAATAAATCACAACATGTAAATAGTGAACTAAAGTTGTGCCTTAATGTTAAGGACTTTATTTATGTAGAGAAATAAATCACAACATGTAAATAGTGAACTAAAGCTTTGACACATGGTTCAAGCTATGATTCAAAAAGAAAGAGAAATTACTTAAGTTCTTTGTATTGAAATTGTGAAATCTGTGGACGTGTCCCTAATATAAATTTCATATTCGAAGTTGTGATGGCACATCACAAATTTTGGTGTAACGTTTATTCGAATTTACAAAATGACGAAAATGCTCATGTTTGACCAAACGGAGTTCTACGTGGAATTTTGAGCTCATTTCATGTTTCGTCTCAATTTGTATCATATTTAGGTAGTAAATGCCTATGCAAATGTATGGCACAAGTAGAACAAAAAGTGGAGCTAGAACGAAGATTTTATGAAATGCAAACGTCAAGGGTATTTTGGTAGTTTCACCTTGTTTAGACACATGTTTTTTGTCTTTCCTTGGCCTTGTGTTGTGTGCCAGTCGGACCCACGTCCCATATTTTTCTTCTGAATCTCTCTTATCTCCCTCATTCAGTTTCATCTCTCTCTCTCTCTCTCTCTCTCTCTCTCTCTCTCTCTCTCTCTCTCTCTTTTTCCCCATTCTCTATTATCTCTCTGCAACACATAGAACAAAGTTTCTTACACTTTTCCGACCACTCTTCACAATTTTGGACAAGTTAGAAACCACCACTAGACTTCCTAAGGTCAAGTTTGAAGCAACTTGTGCTTGATACAGCCAAGTTTTGAAACCTTGAAAACTTGGGCCGAGATTTTCCAACCAAGTTCAGGCCATCTCTAGTCACTTCTTGGACTCCAAAAAGGTTTGAATGTGTTCCTTGTCTATGGGCAACAGTTATGGCAGGCGGGTAACCACGATTATTTACCCATAACCGTTTATATTCATACCCGCATGTTCGTTTACCCGTTGGGTAATTACATAAACGGTTATACTCATACCCATAACCGTTTATAAACAATTAACCACACTCATAATCGTGTACCCATTTAACCATAACTGTTTACCCATTTAACCATAACCGTTTACCCGTTTATCATTTTTTTACCCATTTACCCCTTTTTCACCCTTTACATGTTTTTTTTTTAACAACATGAAAATTACAAAAAAATAAATAAAAATTTGTCATAATTTTCGTTTTCTGACAATTAAACACCGTTATAGTCTCGGTCTTTGAAAGATAGTTTGGATAGGTATGATGCAAGGAATTAGAACAGGGCAACAGAAGCGAGAGAAAGGGCAAAGTTGCTTGGAAGAGCTGTATTAAACCCAAAATCCCTTTTAACATTTTGTTTACTGCTTCAGTATATGTGTGTGTGTGTGCGTGTGTGTATGAAGCCTTTAAGGGAATGTATCTTCATTTTTTTTTTTAATGGGGACACCTTTTTAACCATTAGATTTGGCTTTAATGAAATTCTGCGACCTATGATTTAATCTCAACCACAGAATTTCATTAAAGTCAAATCTAATGGTTAAGAGGCTGTTCCTTTTTTTTTTTTTGAAAAATGAAGATCCCTTCTCTTAAAGGCATGTATATATATATATATATATATATATATATATTTATATATCTATATACATATATATATAGTATACATATATATATATATATAAAGTATGTATATATATACACATACTATGTATATATATAAAGTATGTATATATACACACACACATACCATATATATATATACACACATACTATATATACATACTATATATAGTATGCATATATATTATTGCCTATTTTAACGAGGGAAAAGAGAGGGAGTAAACTGGCGGCAAGGGGAGGGTGAGAGAGAGAAAGGCACTATGTGTCTAAGTATCTGATGCCTTGTGCCTTTATTTATATTATTTATACTAATAAGAAGCGACAAGTTGTACAAGGAGATATCTTCTAGATCTCATAAGATCCTCATACATAATCTACTAAGATTTACATAATTATACTCCTAATGAAATTAGGACTACAACAAGGATATATTTATATTAAAAGGTGAAAAAAAAAATTAGTATTAAACTTTAGTTTACTAATATTTCTCTTCACTTATAAAGAGAAAGCTCAAGTTCAAATATCGTAAGCGATTTTGATAACAAATCTTTATTTAAGGATTATAATTGTCAACAAACTTGTGCTTTAGTATTTTTCAACCAATTATTTTACTGTTCCTGTGACACATTGTTGAATCTGAGTTCTATGCACATAGGAGTTCTGTAGCTCTGCAGATGGGAGGACCCAATTCGTGATGCTCAAGTCTTGTCGAAAGATTCTCATGAGAACATCAGTTGTTTTTGACATTGTGAATTGCACTTGCAGTGCTAATCTTATCTCTCCCAGACTCTCACTCGTGACATTTCCCTTTTTATTTGGCTTTTATTTATCACATAACTGAAGTGTTACATGTATCACACAAGGTGGGGCCCCGCATTTATCAAGGTTTTGAGATTCAGAGCATTGTGTCACAAAATAATGGTTGAAATTGACATAATTCTTCACTTTGATCTTTAAGATTTAAAATAATAGAGATTTTCCTTGAGATTGTCCACTGTCAATCATTTTAGTCATTCTGTGAAAAATCTCCTTTAAATTGAAGAAACTGCAAGTTCAAGTCGATGGGTTAATTTGACAAGAATGCCAAAATAATTGACGGTGGACAATCTCAAGGAGCACTTCTATCGATTGTTAATCTCAAGAACCAAAATGAAGAGTTATGTCAATCTCTGATATTATTTTGACTAAAATGCTTACTTTTGTATTGTATCTTAATGTCTTCTTTTTTTTGTCGAATAATGCATATAATATCTTCTAAGTTGATAACATCCACCCGTTTAATTTAATTAATTTTTTTCGCACACATTCAACCGTTAAATTTCTTGAGCAATTTTGTGGATATTTTGTTGAGCAGTACGGTAAATGCTAGCAAGCAATTTTCTTTCCAAAATCGCAGTGAACGCAAAGCAATCTGAGTATCTAGACATTAAGTACACAAGAACAAAAAGAAGTGATACCAGCCTGGCTTAGAGAGGAGAACTGACTCATATGCGTAGTGAGTTTTGGTAATATATATATGCACCAATACATTGTTTTGGTCAAAATTTCAAACAGCCTATATTTACTACTCTATTATTCTGGACTAAGTGACAAACAATAAAAGAACCTTTGACATCCTATGAATCTCACTGACGACCTTTTCTTTCTAAGAAATATATATATATATATATATATATATATATATATATAGGAAAGCAAGAAAAGGTAAATATACGTATATGCATAGATACATATATGTATACATGTGTGGAAAATTGTCATTCACAAGATTTTTCGTGTATCGATATCTGTCAATCAATTGTTCACAATCGTTTTTGCACGTCTAGCTAATTATACATGTCTGAATGTAATTTTGAATAACCGTAATGACAGAGGTATTAAAAGCTTTCTTACTGAGGCAATTCCATGACGACAAATATTTTACGTTGATACCGGATGATATTTTTTGATATACAACTTGTTCTTGACAGTGCAACTTTATTTTCAATGTGGGATATTGGAATCCTATAACACATACGTCTCATAGTAACAAAATGTACAAAATCTTTAGAAATGGATCTCATATGCATTAGTGAACAACTACCATTTTCTTGGCAAAAACGAAATTAAAGTAAGCAGTACCATTTATGTGCTATTAAGATTAACAATTTTAACAATTTGGATTAGTCCAATGGCTTGTCACACAACTAAAAGTTCTTCCCTTTTGAGAATTTAATTAATTTCTTTATGGGGTGTCACAGGATTGGACAAAGTAGCTAATAATTCAACAGAATTGGCAACAAAATTTTACCACAAAGGGTGTGCTAATAGGAACAGGGTTGAAAAAGAAAAGTGTAAATTAAAACAAAATTGTCATTCAATACTACAGTCTGATGATATTCTTCTTTACTTATAAGTTTCTTCTGCACTTATAAGTGAGAGGTTTTAGGTTCGAATCTCGTGGATGACGAATTCGATATCAAATTAGGTTGTCCATTATGTGACTTAAACGAACTCTTCCTCCTCTTAGTGTAAAATATATCTTGTGTTAAAAAAAAAATTAAAACAAAATTATACAAAGTGGGCACATGGTGCTTTAAAAAGGTGGCCCACGCCCACCCATTGGGCTAATATTCCAAGAAGTGGTGGTGGAAGTGGTGGTTAGGGTTTGCCATTCTGGGAAAATTTTGATAGCTGTTTGTGTTGTGCTCTTCAATTCACATTTCCAAGTTTGTGCTATGGCCATTGCCACTCCATCAACTGAGCTTTCAAGCCCTATCATCAATTGTCCCGTCTCTGTTTGCTTGTAATGAAGAGGTAATAAAAAGTACATAGTGAATGGGACTCCCTTGGAATTCAATTTTGTCTCATTTTTTCCAAAAACAAATTTCACTTAGGTTTTTTTGTCGAAACGTTCACTTGATCAACTGGTGATCTGAGCATTCATCATTGAATATGATATCAAGGATAAAGAATAAATAGACGAGTTCTTAACTTTTTAATCTCAACGGTGGACATCAATTTAAAATGTGGGTGACCTTGAATGTTGAATCACCTAGTGGTCATAATTTCTTAAGTACTTTTGGGTCGATAGACCACCATCTTTGTTAGCAAGAATTATGAACAATTATGGATTACCATGTTCTTCGTCTTAAGCTAAGGGTGTTGTGAGAGAAGGGTTATCGTCTACGCCAATAGTGGTAGCGTTTACTTGTTTTCTCCTCTTTGTGCTGATGAATGTAAACTTTCACCAGCTTTCTTTGTACCTAGTTTTCTAGTAATGAAATTTCCAGTTCCTTCTCCAAAAAAAAAAAAAAACTAAGAGAACGTGGCTTTTTTTCTAATATATGTGATGGACAATGGACATATATATACAGAGGGTGGTTTTTAGAGAGTAATAGTAATAAGCAATGTTGTGTGGCACTATCTTGATCTTTGGTGGGTTGAAATGTAAAGAAAGCTTTAATTATGATGCGGTGATGGCAGCTGAAATTGGTACCTATTTGATATTTATGACTTTAGAATACGATGGTTTGTCCTGAAAAATTGTGGAAGATGAATAAGTAAAAACAGTGTGTCATTGTCTTGGTATTTACCCTCACACACGTAACACAACCTTTTTCCTTCACTCCGTCAAGAAAGTCAATTGAAGACTGAAATATGTTTTCAATGGCCTACATGCATTATTAGTATTTGGTTCTCTCATTCACCTCTTTTCATTTACTTTTTTTACTTTTATTTTCTTTTTCATTTTTTTTTTGTCAAATGATGCAAAAACTCAACTCCTTTTCACTATTGTGATAAAGGGACATTTGCATTTTCTTTTCCATATATCAATTCAACTATATACATGACGTTATATGTGGGAATTGGATAAAGATATTAACATATTACAAGCGCTTTATCTAGTTGCCAGATGAGATTTTTGAGGCCAAGGTGACACACAAAAATATGCCTTGATTCTATATAAGAAAAATTATTTGTTTTTACACGTAAAATTTCGATAAAGTTACACTTATAAAAACACTTTAAGCCTAATAATTTAGAAACACAAAAAACCAATTTATTTAGTATTAAGAGAAAGGAACAAAAAAACCTTAGCTTGCAAATAGATAGATGATGGGTCTTGTTTCCCTTCCATCTAAAATTATGACGTGCTTTTATAAAAATCTTGGTGTTTTTTCTTATTTACTAACCTTGTCAATATGCGATTTGAAAAATAATCATATTTTCAAGTCTATAATTGATATGTATAATATCTTTGTTCTTCCTTAAACCCTAACGTTGTCTCTTACACTTAGTAGCAGCCATGATCTCCAATGGAACCTCTCATTGTTCACATTTTTTTTTGTTTGAACAAACAATATTATTTACATTAAAAAGAGGGTGGTAAGCTTATCCTCACAATAGGTTACCAATAATGTGGTTCAAATTCTCCTTTGATAAGAATCAAACCTAGGACCTCTCACTAACAAGTGAAGAGGAATATCACTAGACCGTAATACTAATGAAATTTCTTTCGTAATTTTTTTGAAATTCATGAACCGGGCAAATTTTGCATCAAAATCCTTCACCAATTCTACCACAAATTAATTTTGTGGCCCTTGGCTTAGAGCAACTCCAGTGTTGCAAAGGTCTCCTAGGGCAACTTACTATTGAATCCCCCAGTGAACAGTAATTATCTTTAATAAACAGTAATTGTCTTTTGCATCTCTACTTCTAAGAGCAACTCCACCGGTGTCTTGATCCCGATGGACTGACGACAGAAATAACCCAATAGCCCCAACAATCTGCTCCAACCCATTCGGGCAATGAGGCTAAGGGGAGGCCCGAGTGAGAGGCCCAACTCGAATTGGTGGCCCAAGAGCCTGAGGCCACATGATGCAAGACGTCGACCACATTATAAAATTTAATAAAAAAATGTAAAAAAATTAATTAAAAAATAATAAAAAATGTAAACAATTAATAAAAAAATTCATTTTTTTTAATAATAAAAAAATTAATTTTTCTATAAATATCTTATCATTATCTTCCACTTTACACCACAATTTTATATTTTCTCAAATACTTTGGGTTGTAATTTCTTATTTAATGAAACGTAGTACAGCGAGACCGATTAAAAATCATATCCAAAATTTGAAATAAAATTATTTTTTATTATTTTATAAAATAAAAAATACTAATATTTTATTGCCTATTGCCATGACTATTTAGTTTAGGGGTGGAGATGCAAATGACAATTACTGTTCACTAGGGGGATTCAATAGTGAGTTGCCCTAGGGGGCCTTTGCAACGTTGGAGTCGCTCTAAACTGAATAGCCATGGCAATAGGCAATAAATATTGGTATTTTTTATTTTATAAAATAATACAAAATAATTTTATTTGTAATTTCAGATAAGATTTTTAAACGTTCATGTTGCGCCACGTGTCATTATCCGAAAAGACAATCTTTGGGGGGATATTTGAAATTTTTTTTACCGTTGCAAATCCAACGGTCCAAAAATTTTATCCGTTGAAATCCAACAGATGACATCGCGCCACATGCCCCACCAACGGTAAGATTTCAGAATTCTGCGCCGCGGGCCCCACCGATTGAAAAGTTGTCGGTGACGCACCCCCACACGCATGTGAACAACACGCGCCTGATGCAATTTTTTTAATATCGTGGCTGATGTCACCCTGACGTCAGCCATGCACCACCTGGCCCTCAAGCTTTGGGGCTGTGGATTTGCGCATGGCCTGTCCACTAGGCCTCCCCCGAGCCCAATCGCCCGCATGGACTGGAGCAAGGAAGGGAGGCTATTGGGTGTTTTGGGTCGCCTATCCACAATGCTAAACCCTTCGGTGGAGTTGCTCTTATAGCTGCTGTCCATGCGGAAGTTAAAGAGATGACAAAAGGGTTGAGTGAGAATATAAATAAGGTGTTGACGACCAAATTTCTAATTTCTTGTTTTATTAATTATTTGTATTTTCATGAGGGTATATGTGGTAAACAAAAATATATATTTTCTTAGCACTAACTGTTTAGTACATTAAGTGTCAAACCCGAAACCTTCTTGTTAATAGTAAGCAGTGAGAACTGCTGTTTCTGATTAAAGTTGTTGATGATTTTAATCAAATTTTTAAAATTTATACCCTTATGAAAACATATATGAATGTACCACTCTAATAATTTTTGTGCCCTTGTTTTAAAGTCCTTCAAAATTGTAATTGAATACACCACCTAAATACGATGAATACGATTGAAGAGTCATATATTAGCCTAACAAGTAACTTGATAACTCACATAAATCTGCAATCCCTTGTCTTCAAATCTCATCACTTCAAGAACTTCAAAGTATCTATTGTGAGGCTAAGTCAACCCCCTACTCATTAGTTTAATTAATATCGTTTGTTAAAAAAAAAAAAAAAAATTTACAAAGAAAGAGAAAAATTCATCAATCTTAGGCCCATAATGGATCGTTGTCATTGGACCTTCTTCAAAGCCCAGACTCGGAGTCCACAACCTTCGACAGCCCACAAACAGAGACAAATTTAACAAACAAGACAAACTCCAAACAAACAAAACAGCTGCAGAGAAGAAAAAGCTTTGAGAAAAAGAAGAATCGAGAGAGTGGAGGAGATGGCTGAAGCAGCACAAGGTCCATGGAGAGCATTGCCCCCACCGGGAAGAGGCCCTCGATTCGGCCCCATTGATCGCGAAAAGGTCCCCTCCCACTCTCTTTTCATCTCCGGGGGTTTCAATTTTGTTTTTTCTGGTTTTTTTTTTTTTTTTTTTTTTTTTTTTTTTTGTTATTTTGATGGGTGTTTCTTGTTGGTGTTCATTGAATTCGCAGACTTGTCCCTTATTGCTTCGAGTTTTCACGAAGGTATGTAATCCATTATCATATATGAACTGGGTTTGTGTTGATTTTCCCTTTAAAGTTTAAACTTTCTGTGTTTAAAGGGATGAAAACCGAGAATTTTGATTTGATAAGTGTGAATGGAGATATATATTTCTGTAGTTCTACCCTCGAACGAGACCGAAAAAGCATTTAAGTTCAATAACTTTGTAGCTCTAGCACTCCTATAATCTATTTAGAGTTTACATCTCTGTTTCTAGAAAATTTAAGTTTTATTTGTGATGGGTGCTTAACTTTTTGGAGGATCCTGTTTAGTAATCAGAAGGGGAGTGTCCTCTATGTCTTTCCATATGCAGAATGTCGGGTATTATGTTATTATGTGGTATGCTTCTCTTGGTTTTATGTGCAACTACAAAAGGAAAGATTTCTTCACGAAGTTGTGTCTCATCTTATGTGTTAGTGTACTAGCATTTTTGTTGCATGATTTTGTGGAGTTCCCACGAGTTCTTACATTATAGTTGGATCTTTGTCGTTTAAATAGGGTTGTGAATATTCTATGTTGTTCGTGTTTATTCCACTTGGAGCACCATTCTCTTGTTTGTACATGCATACCATACGTATCATGTATGTCATAACTTTTCCAATTCTCAATAGCCTTTATCAAGGCAGTGTCGTTTTGACGCTACACGAGATAGAGATGTGAACAAATTTGTATAACCTGAAACTGAAAGAAACAATTATGTGAAAGCAGCTTATCATTGTTTTCAATAGAGAAAACATGTAACTCGGATGACTACAGTACATAGGGTGGATTCTTTGTTAGGTGTTATCCTGGCTCGAGGGCCGTCTCTGGTTATTGAAAATCAAGTTTTTGGTTGTTTTCTGGACAGAAAATGTCATACAACAAAGTTCTCATTTTGATCACTTTACATGTTGAATGTTTCTGTAGACTGGAAGTCATCATACCAATGCAGATTTTGCAGTGAGAGGAAAGGAGCCCAAGGATGAAGTTCAAATTTATACATGGAAGGATGCTACTCTCCGCGAGTTAACCGATCTGGTTGGAACTCTCTGTCTCTCTCTGTCTGTCTCTCTCTATCTCTCTCTCTCTTTCCCCTCTCTCTCTCTCTCTCTCTCCCTCTCCCTCTCTCTCTCTCTCTCTCTCTCTCTCTCTCTCTCTCTCGTGTGTATGTCATTGCAGATGAATGTCTTTTTTACACATGCATCATGTTTTTGCACATTATAGTTGCACGTACGAGGATGTTTTTGACAATATCATTCATGGAAACTCTTCTTTATTTTCACAATTTTGGTGGTAGTAAATTAGTAATTGGCTGTGCTGCTTTTCAGGTCAAAGAGGTTGCTCCTGCAGCTAGAAGGAGGAATGCAAGACTTTCTTTTGCTTTCGTATATCCTGATAAACATGGCCATTTCGTAGTCAGAGAGGTTTGTTTCTCTCTTTCTCTCTCTACATACATGCATATATTCATATATATATAGAGAGAATTAATGCTTATCAGTTATATGTCCTTCACTTACTTTCAAAAAAAGGCTTTCAGTCCTCAAATGAGGGCCTATACGAATGGTTGAGATGTCTAACCCACGATGTGCCTGAGTCATCTCTGTCAATTTGATGGTGGAGTAACAAGTATTGTTTGGTCACCATGGGAGAGGGATTTTTTTGTTTGTTTTAGAACTTTGGGGCGGGAAACTAGGGCCACTTAAAACTTCCTCAAATTCCTTGTTGCTTCAGAATCTTCAGCACCTAGGATAGCATGATATGATTCGTTTATAGGAGCCATCTACTAGATTATGACATTTTTCTACAAAGAGTTGATAAATTCCGTTTCTGTTCCTTTTTTATTTGCTAATCAATTAAGGACCGTGATGAAAGAGGCCTAAACATAGGAGAAACCCTTGAAATACCTCGGAAACTGAGGTCTCTAGATATAGATTAGTGAAGTTAACTTGGAAACAGTTTTAATGTTATAACTCAGTCAGGCATGTCCACCACTTGAGAGTGTGATTTTCCTTTTGAGGCTCTAATAACATGCGGTTAACTTGGTATTTTCAATTTTGATTAGTTTAATTTGCCTCACGTAACTCTAAGGGCACAAATGTATCATAAATTTTTAATCATATAAGTAATGCTAGATTGGATTCATTCCCAAACTTCCTTTGTTTATGCACGGAAGAGTTATATCTTCTATCCTGACTCTCTTCAGAATCTTGTCCCAAGTCATTTTTTTGATTGACGTATCTTCTCTGTAAATTCTGCATGGATTTTAAATTCTCTTTGATCTTGGTCTGGCTTGCTTTCCAGTATTCTTTTGGTTCTATTCAATGAATCAATTCTTTTGTCAGAAAAAGATCATCAAGAAAAATAATAGTAACTCGGTGGGAATTGAAATTGTTTGTTTTCATTTTGATTAGTTCAGTAAGATGCTTTCAGAGATTTAAAATATGGGTTTAGGTGCAAGGACTAAGTTCCTTATGATATGCCAATCTGAATTCAAACCTTACAGCAGGTTTTGTTGGTTGATACCTTGCATCTAAGATCTAGTCAACATAACTAGTCTTTACAGTAAATGTAATTGGACGTATCTCAGTGTGCTGATGATCAAATTAGCTGCATTCTGACTTCTTACTGTGGATTCTCCATTGCTTTGTGAAGGTGGGGAAGACATTGTCTAATGGAAACGGAAAATTAGACGATGCCAAAGTTTTGGCTGAACTTGGCTTTCAGGTAACGAAATGCCCCTTTTTGTGCCCTATATTTCTGATGACGTCTCCCATTTGTGACATATGTTATCTGATATGCAGATTGGAGATTACTTGGATGTGGCGATTATGTAGAGAAAGCCTAGGCAAGCACGCTCTTGTAGGACAGGAGTCTAACCATGGATATCATCGAAGCCAAGGCAACCATGCTCTTAACGCCATGGTCTCGCTACCGAGAGACCATGAAGATTCCATGGTAGCAAGTATTTGATTCGATATGTATTTCTTTTCTTTGGAAATTCATCCGCTTAGATTTTATGTAAGAACTTTTTTGTTTAAAGTAAATGGATATGAGATGAGGAAGAAGATTTGAACACTGGAGTGGAGTGGAGGCCTGCACTGCATTGTGCTTATGACCAAAACTGCATTGTTTTTAAATTCATAGTACTGTTTTTTTTTTTTTTTTTTTTTTTTAATATTAGTTTAACTGGGTTGGGGTGTTTGAATTTGAGACTTTTTTCAATATTGAGACGTGGAGTAGGTAAGAAGTCATTCATCTTTTAATGACGGTGTGACGTTTTATCGGAAGATACAAACATTTGTAGATTGTCTCTTCTGATAAAACAAAAATCTAAAGATTGTCTCCATAAATTATTTAGGCATTTAGTCATTCATCTTTTAATGACGGTGTGACGTTTTATCGGAAGATACAAACATCTGTAGATTGTCTCTTCTGATAAAACAAAAATCTAAAGATTGTCTCCATAAATTATTTAGGCATCTAGTCATTCATCTTTTAATGATCTTTTTTTGTCAGAAGATACAAACGTCTAAAGATTGTCTCTTCTGGTAAAATAAAATTCTAAAGATTGTCTCTTGAAATTATTTAGGCATCTAGCCATTCATCTTTTAATGATCTTTTTTTGTCAGAAGATACAAACATCTAAAGATTGTCTCTTCTGGTAAAATAAAATTCTAAAGATTGTCTCTTGAAATTATTTAGGCATCTGTATGAATGAAAAAATTGACGGTTGTTCATGTGGTTTTGTTACCATAGTTATCTACAGATATTTGTAGATAATGAATAGTTTAGCTACAATTTTTAGATGGTGAAATAATGTCACGTCGTTATTAAAGGAGCTTGAACCAAGTATAATTTCTTTTTATCTTGGATCCGCCGGACCAAATGCATTCATCTGACCAAACACATGCAATAAAATTCCACAAACATTAGATTCTAGAAAGGAAAATGATTATCACATATCTTTCTTAATTCTACATATTTAATATTGTCTGCTGTTTGGTTTGATTTGATTCAACTATATGATAAAAAATGAAGAAAGTTGTGTAGATCATTTCCAAGTTGCAAACGCTTTTGAAATGGGAGGAGATTCCAAGTTGGTTATTGGTGCTTTTAATGGAAGCATTTTGCTTCCCTGGAAGTTGAAGATCTTGGTGGCTAATATTCAGAAATCGGAGAGCGAACTCTCCTAATGCTGGTTTTTCCATTCACAATGCTTGAACTCGAGATCTTTTTTAACAGGAACAAATTTCTTACCATTTGAACCACCAAGCATTGGTAATAAATTCGTACTTCTCGTTTACACAATCGCACTAATTATAAGCCACTATTTATAACACATTATTATATTATATTTCTACATTTTTCTGTTGAAGCCACAATTAGAGATGCAGCGAAAGCGATGTCCTACGTAGTTAAATCCACTATTAAGCAAAATAAAGCACTTTCTGGAAAAGCACCGTATATAAATTAAAAACTAAAAAATCACGGTGTTTTGCTCGAATTCACTCCTCCCCATTTCACCCTCTTTCTCCCATCAATGGATTCCGAGTCTCTCACTCGCATTCGCCTTTAGCTTCCATTCCTGTCGAACAATTGTGTAGTGATTCTTTAAGTCCGTGGGTCCTCCCACCTATCAGGCTAGTCTTTTGGGTTGGGCTCTTCCCTTCCCTTGGGCTTGAGTTCTAACGGTCTCCGATTCGCAAGATCCCCTCTGTAAATCCCCTTTCCCCCTCCCTCTCTCTCTGTCTCTCTTTCTCTCTCTAGCCATGGATTCTGAAAGTTTCTGACTTTTTCTATTGATTTGAACAACTTTAGGTATTTGATCGGCAATGGCGTTGAAGCGGGGGCTATCGAATGCCGGCGCCCACAGGAGCCGAGCTTCTGGATCTCGATTCCCTCTCGCGATTCTTATTTTCTTTGCGCTTCTCGTTCCCTTGATTTTCTTCCTCGGCCGTGGCCTCCACATCTCTGGTGCGGTGCTCAATTCCCTTCAATTCACTTATTATTTCCGTTTCTGTTGAAAAAATGTGTGTGTGTGTATATATATATGTGTATATGTGTTATGTGTATGCGTATGCGTATGTAATTATTTCTGCGCAATTGAAGTTTAGGTTTGCTTTAGAAATTAGATCTCAATTAGGTTCCTTTTCGCTTTTGCAATTTAGGATAATTTACCTCTGTTTCTTTCGATTTCTGTTTTCGTTGCTTTAGAAAAATTAGAAAATAGGAGCAAATTCTGCTTCGAAAATCAAGATTGTTACTCTACTATTCAAGTCTTCACGGCATGATGCTCTGTCCCTTTTGAGTCGAGAAGAATGCTGCATTTGTTTCCGACTATTCAAGTATTTTGTTGTTGAATCTAATGACCCTGGTTGTTCCTTACGTTATGAAAATTAGGAATTTACCTTTGTGTCGGTACCTCAGCCACCAAATTTTATGATAGATTTAATTTAATCGGGTTTTGTAATCAGTGAGCTTATTAGTATCATCCTTTTGATGAAAAATGAAAATATACTTATCTTTATACAACAGTTAGGATCACACCTTGTAGGTAGAGTGTATTTGAGCATCAATTCACGCCAAGGAGGAGTTGCCTGATTTATAGACTAAATGTGTAATGGGTTGTATACCAATCTAGCTTACTATTCAAAGAATTGCTGAGTTGTTTCTTCTTCATGATGCTGACATCGGTACTCAAAATGCATTGGAAGGGTCTACCGCATATTATTGTCATAAAGAATATGAGCATTGTGTGGTGCATACCATTTTCAATTCGGCAAATGATAACTTCACCACGTCTGTTTTACGCCAACTGGCGGACTAATATGCTTTATCTTTAGCTTTACACAACAGGCTATGATAGTTGAGTCACATACTTGAAAACGTGATCAAAGAATGCTTAATATTCATATATCTTTTTTGGTATTTATGCTATTAGACAAGAATATATTTATTTTTCTCAAACAAGTACAAACAATGAAAGTTTTTGTGGCTCATACGGCTCAGAGTGCGAAGTAATTTGTTTGCCAAGACTACGTCTTGATAGAAATAATGTTTTGTTGCTTGTGAAGTTTTTGTCAAAGTGGTAAAATGGAAGAAGAGTCACAGGCTTGTCTTTCTTTTGGAGGTTTTATCTCTTGATAAAAAGACGGACAAGAAGTCAGAGGTTATAAATCTTGAAAACTACTTATGAATCTTATAAACTATACGAGTGTCTGAAAAGAGAGCTATATATCACTCTATGTCACAAGTCTTTCAACACATTTTGTGCTCATCTTTTGCAATTCTTACCGTCTTTGCCTCAGATTTATTCATTTTCTAAATTCTTCAATCTATTGATATGAAGTAGTTTATCAGAGTTTGCATTAAGTTGGTTATTTATGCCTTACTGATCAACCGACAAGGGCTTATGTCCAATAAAAATCCTATGGAAAAGATGTCTGTTTACAGCTTGTTTACTTGTACACTTGGGTCAGCTCCTGTCAGAATCTTGAAAATTTTACTAATGTCAAACCCTAAAAGAAAAAAAATGCTTTTACCAATTGCTGTTTTTTATGGCCCAGCTTTGTTCTGTACTTTCCGACTTTCTTATGGGTATGAAACACTTGTGTTTATCAGCTTTAGTATAACTGTTTTCTTTTTGCAAATTTTGCAGATCATAGTGATATCTCATCTGGTCCTGGTGAAAAGGTATTGTTCCATACTTCCATCAATTTCAGCCTGAAATCTTACGTAGTGTATGATAGCTTGTTTTGTAAAAAAAAATGTTTTGAGAACAATAAACGATTAATTGACTGGTGCAGAATCTGGATTGGAGAGAAAGGATGGCACTGCAACATGTCAAATCTCTTTTCTCAAAAGAGGCAAGTGCAACTTTAATGAATCTTTGAGTTATCAACATGTCAATCTTATAAGTGGCAGCATTTTTTTCTGTTCTGTTAACTTTTGTTGCTAACAAGCACACTGATTGGATCAACGTATCAGGTCATTGATGTAATTTCAGCCAGCACAAATGACATGGGGCCTTTGAGCCTTAATTTCTTTAGGAAAAACAATTTGTCCGCTTCATGGAAAGTCATTGGAGAAAATAGTTCGGTTACAGATTCTCAGGTTAGTACACCTGTTTTGCTTCTTAATTTTTTTTTTTTTAATTCTTGATATCTTTTGTTCTCTGCTTCAAAAATATCATTGATTGTCGCTGCTGATTCTTTGTGTTTGGAATTGTCTGTGCGAAGAAAAATTTGACTGCTGTAAATGCCAGACAAGAGACCGCTAGGGTTAAAGTGGATGATTCTTCAGGTGGTAATAACTTTTAGTAGTATTTTCTTTTGTATGTAGTAATACATTCCTACTTTCTTTTTTTGACTTTGTTACCATTTGCAGATGATCACGCTCAAGCTCTTGATCCTGCAAAACTAGCCAGAAGGGTAATGACCATACTTCATTGTGCTCTATGTATTGCCACGATTATATGTTTCTTTGCTTGAATTGTTTATTTCATTTTTTCTGACTCATAGAATCGAAGTGAAATAAACTCTAGTGAAATCATGGTTATGGCTACTTAAATTTTGTTATATATGTAACTGTTTATCATGTTTTTTGGAGGTTCTAATTTTCTTTTATAAACACTTCTGCAGCAACTAAGAGAGAAAAGGCGTGAAAAGCGGGCAAATGAGTTGGTACAGCGGGATGACGAATCAATTGTAAAGCTTGAAACTGCAGCCATTGAGCGGTCCAAATCAGTTGATTCTGCAGTTCTAGGAAAATACAGCATTTGGAGGAAAGAAAATGAGAACGAGAACTCTGATTCAACAGTGCGCTTGATACGGGACCAAATCATAATGGCAAGGGTCTACTTGAGTATTGCAAAGATGAAAAACAAGCTTGATCTGTTCCAACAACTACAGTCTCGACTTAAAGAATCCCAGCGTGCAGTGGGAGAGGCAACCGCTGATGCGGATTTATCTCAAAGGTAGCGTGATTATGGACATGTAATGTTTGTGAGCACATAATATATATTACCATCCCTTTTATCTGTACTGTTAATTATGGTAGTTATTACTTATTCCACACCTGAATTGCTTGTAGTGCACCAGAGAAGATAAAAGCTATGGGCCAAGTTCTTTCAAAAGCAAGAGAGCAACTGTATGATTGCAACCTGGTCACGGGGAAGCTGAGAGCAATGCTTCAGACTGCAGATGAACAAGTTCGGAGCTTGAAAAAGCAGAGCACATTCCTTAGTCAGTTAGCTGCCAAGACCATTCCAAATGGAATCCACTGCTTATCTATGCGCCTAACCATAGATTATTACCTCCTTCCCCTTGAGAAGAGAAAGTTCCCTAGAAGTGAGAACTTGGAAAATCCAAATCTTTATCATTATGCTCTCTTCTCAGACAATGTCTTGGCTGCATCAGTCGTCGTCAACTCTACTGTCACAAATGCCAAGGTGAGCTGAACTGTCTTATTCTATGCTGGTAGTTTAATTGTGCGTATCCTTTTGTCTGTTTCCAAAAGAACTGAAGAACTGTTACAAACACCAATGTGATCTGAACTATCGTGTTCTATACTGGTATTTTAATTATGTGTGTGTTTATGTCTGTTTCCAAAGAACTGAAAAACTCTATTAACTATTACCCTGTTGAGGAATGTTAGATCTGGCACTGAGATGCAAAGACGGAGGATTATGGATATCCATTTCTATGGGATATCCATTTCTGGTATATGAGGCTCAATAATAAAAACTTTCACCACCTGGTTTTCTTGAGATACAGATGCTAATTATTATCCGTATAACCGACTTCTTTAATATTCTAGGTGTGGCGATCAGATGAAATGATTAGAAGATGTTTGATCATAAGCAGCTTGCTGTGTTTATATTTTCTAACTGGACTGCGTCTTTCGTGTACCTCATTCATAAGGAAGTTGAAAGTTAATAGCAAAATAAAAAAATAATAATATTTGAAAGTTGACTGTACCCTATTTGACATGTTACCCATCTGTAGTCCTTCGTAATGTCTATTGCTGAAGTCGGATGCAGGTTTCTTGTTTAACTTACGTGTGTTTCTCGGCGATTGCAGGATCCATCAAAGCACGTATTCCATCTTGTTACTGATAAGCTTAACTTTGGAGCCATGAATATGTGGTTTTTATTGAATCCTCCTGGAAAAGCCACTATTCATGTTGAAAATGTTGACGAGTTTAAGTGGCTAAACTCATCGTACTGCCCGGTTCTGCGTCAGCTTGAGTCTGCTGCAATGAAAAACTATTATTTCAAGGCCGACCATCCTACCACTCTCTCGTCTGGCGCTTCTAACCTGAAATACAGGAACCCGAAGTATCTTTCAATGCTTAATCATTTGAGGTTCTATCTTCCACAGGTTTATCCCAAGTTGGATAAGATCTTGTTTCTTGATGATGACATTGTTGTCCAGAAAGACTTAACTGGATTGTGGGCTGTCGATCTACACGGAAAAGTAAATGGTGCAGTAGAAACCTGTGGTGAGAGCTTCCACCGGTTTGACAAGTACCTAAACTTCTCAAATCCTCATATTGCAAGAAACTTTGATCCGAACGCATGTGGATGGGCATATGGGATGAACATGTTTGATCTTAGGGAGTGGAAGAAGAAAGATATTACTGGTATCTATCACAAGTGGCAGAACATGGTGAGTGTCTGGAACCTTGCGCATTTCATTCGCTGCTGCATGTTTTGTTCTTTTGCATAGATTTGTGTATGACTATGAAATCAGCCACAAGGCGATGACTGTTCGCAATTTCTTTTTTCCTTCCTATGAAAATTGGCCGTCTGATATAATTGTTTTCCTGTTTATGCTTCTGTTTCTTTTTTGGTCTTAGAATGAAGACAGGACACTCTGGAAACTTGGAACATTGCCTCCGGGGTTGATTACATTTTATGGGCTGACACATCCACTACAAAAGTCATGGCATGTGCTTGGTTTAGGTTACAACCCAAGTCTTGATCGAGCTGAGATTGACAACGCGGCTGTTGTACATTATAATGGCAACATGAAACCATGGCTGGAGTTGGCGATGACAAAGTATCGAGGATACTGGACCAAGTACATTAAGTATGATCATCCCTATCTCCGCAGCTGCAAGGTAAATGAATGAAGCTGATAAAATGGGGATTTACGTAAATACTAGAAACTTGCTCTCAATCTCTCTCCTTCTCATTGGAATCTTCATCTGACAAGCCACTTAGGTTATGGTTGGTTCGTCGGGAGGAGGTATTTCCTATTTTCTTGTTGCCATAATCCACATTGTTTGTTCTTGTTTGTAATTCATTCAATTCTATTCCGTCATTCCTCATCCGTTGTAACAAGGTAACAACAAATTCTTTACCTTGATGACCTCTATAACTCAAGACCTTGTCCGTTTCAGAACTAAGATGTCGGGACATGATTAGGATTAAATTTCTAAGATGCTGTATTCTTTGAACAACATTCTCGCGTAGGTAATGTGTAAGGAACGTGATATACTAATTGCTTGAATCATGAGCTGTTCATTGTTTAATGATCTTTCAGTTGTTGAATTAGTGTGCTAATTTAACCGTGGAGTGTGAGACGTTGGGCGTGCCAAGACTTGTTTGTTCGTGCCGGTCGGGGCACCAATTGTTGGTTTCTTGTTTATGCATTACACTATTTCCTTTTTCTGCAGTAGCTATCTTGTTTTAGAAGAAAGCGGCGGAACTTATAGCCGAAGTGATTGAGAACAATTATTTTGGTACACGAGGCCGTAGGTTCAACCCTTCCCGTCTATTAATATCGCTTGCATGAGAGATAAAAGTTAGTGATATGATTAGCTCAGTGGTAGTCATTCTTTTCTTTCCTTGGATATGATATGATACTCTTATCTTCCGACCACAATGGAAACCAGAAGAAGTTCCTTTTTCTCCCACTATCTACCACAAACGAAAAACCGACACTTTGGGATATTCTCTGCCCCCCATATCTTACGGACTTGAATAAAACCCACCACTTTATCTTATACCCATCAATTAAATTCCAAACAAGGCCCAATAGAGAACCTGTACGGACGATGAGGTGTAAAAGGTTACCACGTCATTGGCTAATAAAAATGAGTCTCATTCTTCTAATCATACATGGTTATTTGTCGTTGAATATGATACAAAGAGTTAAGATTAAAATGTTAAAAAAAAAATTATTTTTGTTTAGTCTACATTCATTGGTCATCAAGTGGTTAAGAAAAACTATAATTTTCATTACCAGGACAGACATCATGACAATGAAATTCCAATTTTCCTTAATGGAAAGTAAAGAATACATGGTCACTTACTTTTGACGAGTAAGATAATAAGAGATTATTCTTTTATCTGGAGATCCTATATTGGAAGGTAAAAAGATAGCTGCTTTAGGATAGAATTCTATTTGTTGTCACTTCTTTTTATGGTACGACTCCTGTGTTGTGCGTGGTCAATGAGATTAAGTGACAACTGAGTATTCTTTTGCATAATGATTTTATCTTTGGTGGATTGGATTCTCACAAATATCTTCTATGTCATGTCAATCTGTCCCCTTTCGACAATAATTGTACTTTGCTTGTGGACAAATCTTGTTTTGATCAGCATTTGCTTCTTTATTTAAGAAAAAGATTATCTTCGGATTTCTTCTATTAAATTTATAAAATTCAATAATTCAATTTCTTGAAATTTGATTCAACAACTAAAATTATTATAATTTTAAAAGAGGCTCCCTATTTTTGATCGTTTGATCAAATTTCAAGGATCAAGATCATTGGATTTGATGAACTTAGTGAAAGAGATCTTCTCCCCTTTATTTAGTAATGTTATCCAAATTCTATTTTCAAACTTGTTGACGCATGTCATTTTTGCTTTCAATTCAGAGAATATGCACAAATGGCACTTGAATTTTTCCAATTTTGTACAAGTACTACGTGAAGTAAATGAATTTACAATTAACAATTTAAACTTGAGAACCATCACCGGATGATTCAGTGGTTGAAGATGAATTTAAGACCCGTATTTCACACAGCATGTTCTGAATTCGATTCGTGCCATTGGTGAATCGCATGATGGTGGCCAAGGGAAGGTTGAAATGCCTCTATAAATCTTTCCAGACTCCGGAGGGATGAATTGTTGTGGCAAAACCACCAGCTAGTCCTGTTTTTAGCGGAAAAAAATAATAATTAAAACTTGTGTTATAAGTTCATGTCTGACAAAATGACATAATTTTTTAATAAAAAAATTAGATTTTAATCCTTAAATAGGATGAAATTAACGTCTTATACAATATTAAAAATTAATTTTAGTCCCTAGACATATTTGATGTTAGCATATGGATTCAATGTCTTTTTCTTTCTCTTTTTTTTTTTTTTTTTTGTAAAAATAATTTTATGGTGTCCATGAATTAAGTTTTATGAAGAGTATTGTAAGTTTTAGACCTGACAATTTCTTACACGACCCCTTACCATGACATGAAAACAATAAGAAAATAATGGGGTTCGAGTCAACACGATAACTAATCGGGTCATTATCGAGTCTTTAGAACAAAAAATTATTTTGATGATTTAAAGTTTCAAAGTTTTTTGATGATTTTAAACTTAAACTACTAAAAAAACTTACTAGAGAATACAATAGCCATAGTGTATATATTGTATATTAAATAAGCATTGTTGTATTAATATACCATATAAGTTAAAAAAAATTAGTTTATTTATTTTTATTATGAGAACTATATTTTTTAACAAACGATATTTTCTACATTAAGGAGTGTGCGAGTGGACTAAGCCTCATAATGGGTTAGTAATAATAATATGGTTAGAATTCGCCTTTGACGAAAATTGAACCTAAGACCTCTCACTTATAAGTAAAGAGGAATATCACTAGACTATAATAGTAAGTGGCATAAGAGTTTCTTATTATCATTATTGGGATAACTTTTACTTTACCTGTTGTTCAAAATTCAAATCAACTAGTATAGTATTTGTATATAAAAAAAAGACGGACATTTAATTTTAGAGTCAATGACCTTACAAAGTTTTTTACTCTCTCTCATACAGTCAAACTCATAAATGTTTTATACTCTTAAAAGTGGGATTAAAGCCTCATAAAACACATTAAAAATAATAAAAATATCAAAGTAATTTTAAAATACCAAACATATTAAAAAATTATAATAATTAATTTACAATTGCGAAAAATGTGAAAAAATATGCAAACACTCATGATTACATCCTCTACGCTCTAAGATGGGTATATGGTCGTATGGATTTTTAAAACTCCACAAACCCTCATGAATAGTATTTTTAGGGAGTTCAAAATAAATAAAAATTCTTAATAATTAATATACAAGTGTGAAAAATGTGAAAGAATATGTATAAACGCTCGTGAATGCAACCTCCACGAATAGAGAATCCTACAAACCATCATGAATAGTGTTTTTTTATTTGAGTGCAAAATTAATAAAATTCAGATTGTGGAAGTGTAATACACACACACACACATACACACACACACACACACACACACAATCACTTGTAATGACAAGTTTTACAACTTTCGTGAAGGGTCATCTCCAATATCCGACACTATAATCCATAAACCTTTTAAATGTCGATTGTCGTTTAAGTTTTATTCTTATCACCAAATTTCATTTTTTAGATTTTTTATTAACATGATTTTTTTAGCGAATGTAGAAAAATGAATAGTTCGGGTCGTGAACTGAAATATGAGTCCACATTATATAGTTTCTTGAGACTTTATAAACTTAGAGAAATACTTTTAATAACGGTAAAAATCTGAAATTCAAACCATTCATCTTCCTGCATCCTAAAAAAGATCATGTTTTCAATACAACAAAATTTGGTGAGAAGAATAGATCGTAAATCTAAATGACAATCAACAGTTAAATTCGATTTATAGTTTATGACACTCTTTGATCTTGATGTCCTCCCAACACCAGGATGGGCAAGAGCTTGCCTACATCCGAGGGTCACGAAGCCTTTTCAACATGCATGCAAGTTATAAAGAAAGAACAAACATACGTAAATAAAATATGTAAATTTGAATATAATGAAGTATGCGATTGTAGGAACATGTTCAGAGCATACAACTAATCAAGAAGAGTACGAAAGGTATATTTTAAAATAAATGAGATTACAAAGAAAGTGGGTCCCACACCGAGAAGACTTGAAGATACCGATATGGAAGTGCTCTAACACCAGGATCGTATGCCTCGATTCTAACTCCTGAAGGGTACGCAAAACCAAAATGGTGAGTGGACCAAAGTTTATAACACTAATACTAATAATAAGAATACCATTTTCTTTCTGAACATACTAAACCTCTGTTTTGAAAACTCATATAGTACTGCATAGTAGGTTTTCTGAAAACTCTAGCATGCCATGAAAAACATTCATAAGACATGTACATATAAACCAGTGCTCAGTAATGGTAATATAGTTGCCCGAAGGTAAATCCGTAAAACATCCGTAAATCACATCAATGATGTACTCAACTAGGGGTATCATAGTTGCCCGAAGGCATAACCATCACCTGAAGGTGAAGCTGTACGACACTAGGTTACGCCAGTGAAGAAATATGGTAGGTCTCATCACCCGAAGGTGAACCTGTACAACTTTAGGTTGCACCAGAGAAGAAACATATACATAACATAACACACCGACACTAGCCATGGCTAGTGAAGCTGTCCGACATTGGTTTCGCTAGTGAAGCTAGGAGTATGTCATAAATATCCTCAACTGTGCCCTATGGCCATATATGTTTACATACTCATGTTGTGTGTGTGTGTGTGCGCGCTGTATGATAACCCACTAGATAAGCATAGAAAACATATCTCAAAATCTCATATCAAATCACCGGAGCTCAAAAGCTCAAAGCATCAATTCATAAGCCATAAATAAATCATATTCGTAAATCTGTAATATATCGTACTTGGCAATCCAATAATTCTTATCGTTTTGTAAAACATTATTCGATAAATGACAAATAATGCATAAAACGTAAAATCACAAAATCATGTTTTTCGTGAATACAAGTGTAATATTTTATAAAAACATGCAATTTAAGAAGGGGTCCACTCATAAATATTCCGTTGGCGGGGAGTCGCTCAAACTAAAGAGGACAAGGTCACTTCACATCGATGCACCTAAACACAAATAGAGATTATTTAAAGAAATTCTACTAAAATGATAGAATTTGGGAAAACAGACAGCGAATTAGGATTTGGCACGTCGAAAAATCTATGAAGGGACCTCGGGTTCCCCCATGCGTGGCCACAAGATGGCTGCCCGGGAGACCATGCGCCACCATACTCGTCGCCACGCTTCGAGATGGGTTGCCGAAAAATTCACTGGCACCGCCGTGGACTGCAGCGGAGCATAGTACCTCTGACGGAGGGGCGTGTGCTCTATGCGCCGACCATGACAGCCCTCCAAGCGCACCCACGTGCCAACCATGGAAAATTGGGAATTGGGTCCGGGTCAGGTCTGGGTTTTGGGTTATTGGGATGAACCGGGTTATTGGATTGGGCCAGGTTATTGGGTTGGGGGTCGGCTCAACCCAATTTCAGGCTGTGGGTCGGCTGGTTTCTGCAAAAATGGTCGAGAAGCTAAACGGAGTCCGATTAGCTCCATTTCACAACTATAACTAGCATGCCATATATAGATTTGAAGATACGAAGGAGGGTGATAGAAATACACCACTGGTTTTCTTGGCCGTGGCTAGTGTTGGTCGGAAAATCGCTCGAAATCATCGGAAAACTGGGTGAAAATCCATCCCGACCAGGTTTTGCATTAATCAGCCCCTAAACACATTTTTAAGGTCTGAAACAATATTAGGAGTTTGAAATAAGAAGGATTTGAGTAGTTCCGAGGCTCACCATGGTCGAGATCATCGAGGGTTCACCGGATAAGGAAAATGAATAGTGGCCGTAGCCATGGTGCAGTGAGGTACGAGGAGATTGAGGGTGTTCTTCCTTCATTTCTGGTTCCATGGAACTCGTAGGGAGGGGATGGTGATGGTGGCATCGCCGGAGATGCGGTGGTGAGTGGTGGTGTCTTGGGTTTTATAGAGGAGGGAGAAGGTGATGAGAGGGAAGGATAGTCCGAGAGTATTAGGGGGGAAGACACGGGGAAGAAGGGGAAGTAGGTTATGGGCCCCATGGCCACAAAAATCCACCATAAATTATTAAAATAGAACAATTAACCAACCCCAATATTTAGAATAGTGAATTGACTACTTTGCCCTTCAACTTCGAAATTCCTTAAACGTTCATTGTAACGTTCATTGTGAATAAATTAGATGGAAAGTTCCTACATGTCATAGAACGAGGGTCAATGGAAGTCAACGCTTTCCTCGTTAGGGGTACTTTCATAAATTCACATTTTAAAATTATAAAACCATAATATTTGGGGATAGGTTGTTACAGTTTATGTGGTTATAATGGTGAATTTCAAAGTTGAGCCCTTTATAGAAATTGTAAAGGTTGTCATTACGAGCGTTTATATTTTTTATTTTTATTTTTTATTTTCCACACTTCTACATTAATTAATATTTATGTGATACTTGAAAAACAAAACAAATGTGTTTTGTCATATTTATGTAACAAGGTGATATGTATATACTAGTTTAGTAATATGTTTTTTTTATTTGATTATATTGGTTTAAAATATATATTTTTAATAGATAATGGGTAGGGTCATTTACCCGTTAATATTTATGGGTCTAGTTCGAGTGTTCCATTTTTCCAGGTATATACATACTTCATTTAACAGGTATTACACGACACGACCCGTTAAGATATCGGGTGTAACATGAAAACGATCCGAACACGAAAAACACGACACGAGTGCCAGGTCCAATAAATTTTAATACTCATTCGAAATTCAAATGAATTAGCTTTTATTTGTTGACATACTGCATCACCAATCTATGGTAAGTATCTTGTATATGAAGATATTTTGGCACCGACTTTCCGGTACTGTATGTTCTTGCATATATTATTATATGCCACTAATCCATTAAAATATATTTAGGTACAGATATTTCGGTACACTAGTTTAGTATAATATGTTTAGGTACAGACATTTCGATACACTTATGATTTAATTTGCATAGTTTCTTATTTGTCACTAATTCATTATATATATATATATATTTATTTAGATACAGACATTTTGGTACAAAAGTTTTGTAAATATTTTAGAGTACAATGTTTAGATACACTAATTTATTACAATTTGGTATAGGTACAATATTTTTCTAGTTTAGGTACACTAGTTTAATATAATGTGTGTTGCTAGTTATTTTTTCAATGTTTCCCCAAGTAGACATTAATAAGAAAATAATTAGAGGATGTTAAAAAAAAATTAATGAATTAAAATGTATAATAATAAATTTAAAATTTAATAGGGAGAGTGGGAGACCTTGAATAAGATATTCATTAAATATTAAAATAAAAATATAATATGAAGTTGAATTAATTCACATTAAAGGATTAAAATATATATATATATATATATATATATATATATATATATATATAACACTAAGTTTTTATTAAATTTCAAACTTTTTCAAGATTAAAATTCAAAACAATATATATATTTTTTTAAAGATAATTCTTGTAACTTCACTTGACTAGGGTTTAGATTCGATTCGTTTTAGCGAAAAAGAACACATAATGGTTCAAGTACTCTTTAGTAGCGATAAATGGCGAGAATTATCTTGAAAAGGCCCTCGTGGGAGTTTAGGTACCAAATGCAAAACAGAATGATAAACGATATTGGGGGTAGGAAGTTCCGTCAAGTCACACAATGACTTAAATGATAATTTGATATTGAACTCATCATTTATGAGAGTAGGAAAAATGTTGTATTGCTTGGCAAATTCTCGGATTGATTTAGATTTTAGATCTTTTTTTAGTAGATTTTTCACAGTAAATGCAAGATCAATTTGATGGATCGTTTGATATATGTACTCCACCAAGAAGTGTTGGAGAATTGTAAGAACCCCACTGCTAACTAATGGATTCTTAAGAGAAGTTCAAACGTTGATAATTAACATAATATATATGCTTGTTCATGATTACATTAGGTCGTTGGCCAATATACTTATACACAGATAACCTAGACCTATCAAAACGATCAAAAAGTAATATGCTGAACATAAACTCACACATAACTCTTAAACATGTCATAAACACATTTTCGATTACTGTGTTTAAGTTCTAAATTACTGATCAGTTACTTTGAATTGCCCCAATGTTTAGGGTCATCTTCTTCTAATGCGTCCTAGGTTTAAACTTTTTCATTTCCTTTTAGTGCAGATTAATGTAGAATATCGCTTGTAATTAAAAATAATAATGATCACTGTTATATCAATTTGGTCATTTTGTTATAAATGAGAACCTCCAAGAAACGATTTTAAGGTCAATTTTGATGGTTCTATTCGAGGTCAAATTGTTGTTGATTTTATCATAAGAGGAACTACTTGGAACCCTAAACCCAACATAACAATGTTTTTTTTTTTTTTTTTTTTTTTTTTGAATAAACAATATTATCTGCACTAAGAGGGTAGGGGAGTGGGCTAAGCCTCACAATAGGCTAGCAATAATGTGGTTCAAGTTCACCTTTGATGAGAATTGAATCTAAGACCTCTCACTCACAAGTGAAGTAGAATACATTTAGACTGTAGTACTAAGTGGCCAACATATCAATGTTGAAGTTGTGGCTTTGCAAGATGCTTTTAAAATGCAAAATTTCTGCTATACTTTGAAGTTTTTCCGTTACTAAATGTTGACTATGGTATCTTTGAATAAAGACAAAACGGCTAAACATAGAGGATATCCCTCTTAAAATGAACCATCTTAGAAATAATAAAGAATTTTGTAGTGAAAGGAACTCAAATTTTGTCATTGATGCTATTTTGGGATTTGGGAACAATACTTACATGTATTTAGTATAATCATCATCTCGATGTTCAAATGGTGATTGTAGTAAATATATACATTCACTAAACTGTATTTGGCCGTCAGATGATGATTATATTAAGTAATGTACATATTGTAGTCAGTCCCAAACGCACTTGGCAACTAAAAACTATCATCCTGGGCACTAGGAAACTTGCTACCTGTATTCAATAAAAACTTAGGCTATACTATTTTAGGAACTTTATATTTGAGATCGAACTGTTCCTTATGATGTACATCTTTTGACTTTGAAATGAGAGAGCGAGATGGGAAAATGTGTCTTGCAAAGAGATTGTTCGAGAAAGTTAGAGAAAAAGATTTTAGGATTATGTGAAACCCTAGAGTGAGTAGTGCACGATAGGGTTTATGATCAAAGGGATTGGCTTGTTTATGGGCAAAAGAGTAACACATAGGGTTCATTAGGGATTTGCAATGACCGTGATTTGGCTGGTTGTGAGAGGAAAACAATTCTAATTATTTGTCTGCAAAAGGGTATTAAGGTGGGGTTTGCGATCTTGGCTACAACAAGTAGGAATAACATAGAGGGTTTAACAGCGAAGTTTGGTAGCAGTTTTTCGGTCAAGATTGAGAACCAGGATGTGGAAGGTGCATTGCTAAGGTTCCACCATAGTGTTGTAGCGGAGGTTTTACGATAAGGTTGTAAGCAGTGCACGATATGGTTTACGATCAAAGGGATTGGCCTGTTTATGGGCAAAAGAGTAACACATAGGGTTCATTAGGGATTTATGACTACCATGATTTGGCTGGTTGTGAGAGGAAAACAATTCTAATTATTTGTCTGCATAAGGGTATTAGGGTGGGGTTTGTGATCTTGGCTACAGCAAGTAGGAATAACATAGAGGGTTTAACAACGAAGTTTGGTAGCAGTTTTTCTCTTTTGGATAGGGAAAAGGGCAGGGTCAAGATTGAGAACCAGGATGTGGAAGGTGCATTGCTAGGGTTCCACCATAGTGTTGTAACGGAGGTTTTTTCAATGAAACCTGTCAATGACAATGCGTTTATTGATCAGTTCACGAGTCTTTGGAGAAAAAGGGAGGGGGTTTCCATTAGGGCTTTGGGTGAGGCACATTTTATGGCCCGTTTTATGGGATGGCGGGATATGTGTGGTGTGCTAAAGGCGGAGAAACCATGGTTGTTCAGGGATGATATGGTGCTAGTTGTAGATGGTGTTCAGCATGGGCGTTGGGTTGACCCCTTACACTTGGTAATGATGTGGGTTCAAATGCATAACATTCCACCACTTAATATCATGGATGTGGTTGCTAGGGCAATTGGTGGCTTGCTCGGAACTGTCGTTAAGGTGGATAAGGATGATGGCAAGGATTGTATTGGCAGATTCTTCCGTGTTAAAATCACTATTGATGTCTGGGAACCACTTATGAGGGGAACCAATGTGGATTCCCCAGATGATGGCACAATGTGGGTGGATTTTCGTTACAAGGGATTACCCAGCTACTATCTCATTTGTCGAAAGGTGGGGCACGTTACTAGATGGTGTAAAGCAGAAAGACTTGGGGAGGAAGCCACCGAGGTTGACGTGGAGGCTCTATTTACGTTTAATGGGCTTGATGCAGAATATGATTTGCGAGGCAATTGTTTGGTGGGGAAATAAGATGGGCAGCATGGGACTAAGAGAAAAGAGTAGTTCGTTCTTGTCATTAAATAGGAGGCGCTACCATAATTTGAATGGGGGAGAGTTACGTGGAAGACGTGATCTGGAGGAAAAAGAGAAGGAGAGGCAACGCTTGGAAAGGGAGAGAGCCTTTGATGCAGGGGGTTTTGGCCCGAGCAGGATCATTGCACCTAGTGAGGGGATGATAGAGTTGGTGAGTCACTCGAATGAGTTTAAGGGTAATGGAGAGCATATTGAAGTGGTGCAACAAAGTATAGATATTGATCTTAATATGTCGATTATGGAAGGTGTTGATGAGGGGTCGGTGAGGGCCCCTAAAGGGTACGGTGTAGATGAGGGTGTGGAACAAGGGTTATTATCTCAGGATTCAGATCCATTTAATCTCCTTCCCATCATTGAGGCTATTTCGAGGAAAGGACGAAAAGGTCTCGAGAGGATGATGAAGATGATCTATTTGTGGCAGAAGATGGATTGGATCGTATGCATAAGATACAAAGGTCTGTAGTGACCCAGGTGAAGACTACCTATATGGGGTATCCGCGATCGCAATGAAAATTATATGTTAGAACTGTCAGGGTATTGGGGAGGACCTGACAGTTGACGATCTTTTGGAGCAAAATCGGCTCTACTCCCCCGAGGTTATGGCTCTATTAGAAACAAAAAATAATAGTCGAAGGTACCGTTGCTTGAAGCGTAGGCTTGGTATGTATTTTATGCATGCCATTAAGCCTATGGGATTAGCCGATGGTATGTGTGTCTTTTGGAGGGATGCCAAGGATGTGGTGTTGGTAAAATATGGTGAGCTTTTTATTGAAGTTCTAATTGAGGATGGGGTGCAACATCTTAGCTGGCGATTGGTGGTTGTTTATGCGAGTACGAATGAGCATAAACGGGCACACCAACTTGAGGTGTTAATGACACGTATAACATGTTATCCGGAGCCCTGTTTGTTAATGGGGGATTTCAATGATTTATTATTAGACTCGGAGAAGGATGGAGGGAAATGGAAGAACTGCTGCGAGCATGTGGGGCTTTTTGAACTTTTGTGGCTCAAGCAAATTTGTTAAACTTGGGATTCGAATGATACCCTTATACATGGAGGAATAGACGGGATGAAGGATGTATCCAAGAAAGACTAGATCGTGCATTGGCCACACATAATTGGCTTCAAAGTTATCAACAAGCAGTAATGAAACATGTGGTGTTGGAAGGCTCAGATCAATGCTATGTTAATACTATCAACGGAGGTAAATCAACCTAAGCGTAAGAAACGGTTCATGTACTATCCTCGGTGGAATAAGGATCCAAAATGTGATGAGATGGTGCATGATTCCTGGGGTGGTGCATATGGTGGAACTCATGCACAACATCTCGTGCATAATCTTCACAAGGTCAAGCATGGGTTGGTGACATGGCCAAAAAAGGAAGGGCGTAATGAACAAAAAGAGATTTTTCGTTTTAAGGAAGTAATTCGTGATGCGTATCAACAACCAGTGTTTGATGGTCACCAAATTCGAGATCTGGAAGAGAAGCTTACACAGGTAGTTCGAAGGGAAAAAATCTATTGGCGTACCAAGTCTGGAGTACAGTGGTTACGAGAATGTGATAAAAATACTTGTTTCTTCTATGCGTAAACTTTGAAACACCATAGGAGGAATGAGATTCTAAGACTAGAGGAGGAGGATGAGACATAGTGTACAGATGAGAACCGAATCCATGGCATTGCCATTGATTATTTTACATCTCTGTTTACTATGGATATGCCTATTGATTTCTTGGAGATTTTGCAATATGTGCCGACTAGGGTAGGTGAGATGGATAATGTTATGTTGATTGCCCCAATGACTGATGTGGAGATTGAAACTGCTATTCATCAGATGCACCCAACGAAATCACCAGGTCGAGACGGTTTTAATGCGGGCTTTTACCATGATCATTAGGAGACGGTTGGGGTGTGGTTATTGGTATGGTAAAATCTTTCTTTATCTCTGGAAGAATGTTGAATGAGTTGAATCATACTAATATTATGCTTATCCCTAAAGTAGATAATCCCACGAAGATGTCCCAATTTCATCCGATTTCGCTTTGCAATGTGGTGTACAAAATTATTTCCAAATTTCTAATGAATAGATTGAAGAAAATTCTTCCTAAAGTCATTAGTCAGAATCAATCAGCGTTTGTGGCGGGAAGGCAAATTTCTGATAATATTCTAGTGGTACATGAACCTTTACACTCTATAAAATGTGGGAATGAAGAGGGTGCTGATTATATGGCAATGAAGGGTTAAATGATAATTTTTGAATGCAATGTTGCATAAGTTGGGTTTCAATGATATTTTTTGCCAATGGGTGATGGAGTGTGTGCAAACGGTTTCTTATGGTATGGTTATTTATGGTGAGACAACAGGTTATATCATGCCTCGAAAGGGAATTCGGCAAAGAGATCCGTTATCGCCTTTTCTTTTCCTTATTTGTGCAGAAGGGTTCTCATCCTTAATCCATAATGAAGAGAGGATGGGACGTATCCATGGCATGTCGGTAAGTGCTTATGCCGACCCTCTATCACATTTTTTTTTTGCGGATGACTCAGTGTTTTTTTGTCAAGCTAGGGAGATTGAGGCTCTGAATGTTAAAGGTTTGCTCCAACAGTATGTTGAGGGGTCTGGACAATTCATTAATTTGGATAAAAGTTCGGTACATTTTAGTGTGGGGTGTTCACAAGGATTGAAAGATCACTTGTCGCAGATCTTGGGGATTAAACACCAGGAAGGTTTTGGGAAGTATTTGGGCATTCACGCAAATTTTGGAGCATTGAAGAAGAGAGTGTTCAAAGAAGTACGGAATAGGTTGGATGAGAGAATTAATAGGTGGACGGAACAATTTTTGTTAGTAGCCAGGAATGAGGTCTTGATTAAGAGGGTTATGGTTGCTTTACCTATATATACTATGCCATGTTTTCAATTGCCCATCCAATTGGCAAAGGAATTTGAACAAGTTATTGCAAGATTTTGGTGGAGGGATCAGAAGACCAAAAAAGGAATTCAGTGGATGGCTTGGAACAAAGTTGCCAAAAAGAAGGATTCTGGTGGTTTTGGGTTCAAGGAGATTATTGATTTTAACTTAGCTATGTTGGCTAAGGTGGGGTGGCGGCTCATATGTAATCTGGACTCAGTTTTGGCTAGAGTACTGCAAGCTAAATATGATCCTTCTTTATCATTCATGGATGCATCGGTGGGTAGAATCACATCTTGGGGTTGGAAGGGGATTTTACAGGGAAAGAAAATTCTAAAGGCTGGTGTGTGGTGGCAGGTGGAAGATGGGAGGTGTATTCAAATTGCAATAGTCCCGTGGCTGCCTATACCAAGGACGTTTCGATTTAATTCATGTCATTAGGAGATGCCTACATTGGTTGCCGACTTGGTGGATATGGGGGGGGGGGGGTAAGTGGAAGTGTGAGGTCATTGAGTTGTGTTTTAATGAAGATGAAGCTCATACTATTTTAAGTATCCCACTTAGTTGATTTGGATCCCTAGATCATATGATGTAGCATTATACACGAAGTGGAGTTTATTCGGTGAAGTTTGGGTATATGGTGGCGCCCGAAATGAGTAGAAATGGGGAATTCAGATGGAAAAGTGTGGGTCAGTCTAGTATGGCAGATAATAGGGATTCAGTGTGAAGGGATATTTGGAGATTGAAGGTTCCACCCAAATTTTGTCATTTTGTTTGGAAGAGGTGCATGAACATTTTGGCAGTGCGTCCGAACTTGCAGTGGCGGGGGATACGTCTGGAGACTAGTTGCCCTTTTTGTGAAGGTGAGGTGGAAACACAGGTACATATCTTCTTTCGTTGCCCATTTGCCCATGTTTTTTGGTATGGTTCCCCGCTTCAATTAGATGCGACCATGGTGGAAGGTATGGATTTTTTGGAATGTTGGAAGTGGTTATGTGCAAAATATGGTAAGGAGGGGGAGGCTTGGGACCTTATGCGATGGGTGGTTGGCGGTTTATGGAGGATATGGAAATGTCGGAATAGTTTGGTGTTTGAGAAGGTTGCGGTAGAACCCTTTGTTGCGATACAATTACTTAAACAACAATGGAAGGAAATGAAGGTTTGTGAAGAAGCACAGGTGCTCTTGCTACCCCGTGGGCAGCAAATGAGTAGAAAGGGTCTTCAAGGGTGGATCAAGCCACCTTTTGGAACTTTTAAAATTAATTATGATGGAGCATGGTGCAGTTAGACTGGTATAGGTGGTGTTGGCTGGGTGGCAAGGGATTTTGTGGGCATCTTCAAAGATGTTGGAGGTGTTGGAAAAATTCCTTGTGTCTCGAGTATTATGGCAGAAGCAGAAGTAATGCGAGTGGCTTTGTTGGCTTGTGTGGAGAAAGGCCTTGAGTCTATACAGTTGGAAACTGACTCTCAAGTCCTTGTCGACATGATTCATGGTTGGTTACAACCGGAGGCAGTTCTAGATGGTATCTTATGGGATATTAGTCTTCTTAAGCAACAATTTGACGTTATTGAGTTTTTATATGCTCCTCGTGCCTATAATGAGGCTACGCATCTTGTGGTTTCTTATGTCACGCGTGTGGGGGGTAGTCATTCTTGGGATGGTTTTGAACCAAAGTGGTTGTTTAACACTCTGGCTTCTGATGTAAACTTTTAGATTCGTATTTAATAATATTCAACTTTCGACACAACAAAAAAAAAAAAAAAAAAAAAAAAAAAAAAAAAAAAAAAACCTATTCCCTATGAGGCAAAAAATGCTTTCATTTTTCATTGTATTGGTCTCCAACGGGGGTTTCTCTATTTATTTTGTTTTATTAGGAAAAAAAATCATAAATTAAAGGTTTAAAATATATTTTACATCGTGTACGTTTGGATTGATTTTCAAAACAATTTATGAGAATAATTTTTCTCAAATTGCACAAGGTTTAAAAGGGAATTGTTATTGGCACTTCAAAAATCTCATTCTACACTCCAAACTTTCTATATTTGGAAAGAAAAATACACTTATGTGGAGTGTAGAATGAAATTTTTGGAGTGCCAATAACACTTCCCGGTTTAAAATTGTATCAAAATATGTCTTCTACTTGTTTAACTATTTGATCTTTCATTAAATGGATGATCTAACAAGCATGACACCTATTTATAAGTTAACGTGAATATCACATTTGCACTACATAGACCAAAATCAAAGTTCTAAAAGGTGCTAGGCACTGGTCGAGTGACAGGGCAGGTAGAGGCCTAGGGCCTAGGGGCCTAGGCAATTTTTTTTTAAATTAAATTTATTATATAACATATAACTAAGTTTATACTTATGCTTAAAAAATATATAGTATTGGGAACCACAAATTGCAAAATAGAATGATATATAAACTATAAAGTGCAAGAACATAATAAAAACAAATTTAGTGTGTGGGGTTTCCCTCAATTAGTGTCCTTGCAAAAAATAATCAAAGTTAAAAGTGATATCGTTGTTAAATCATGATGATACGTTTGTAGCCGTCCCTTTTGTCACATTACCTAATCCCTAAAAGTATGTTTTTGGTGGTTTTAGGTGTATGCGATCTCGTACTATGTTCAAACAAGTTTGGCAGTTGGTTCATTGAAGTTAGTTTCGTAGACTTTGTATACCGTCAAAACAATAGATTCAACAAATACTTAGAGGTTATTCTATAATTCCATTACGTAGAATGTAAGATTTTAAAGTAACCACTAGTGTAAATATTTTAAATTTGTTCATTGTATTCTTCTAGGATCAAGGAGTGTAGTTGTAAAAAATCATCAAAATTGGATCTAACATAACCGTTTTATTGGGATGATATATGTTTGTAACTGTCAAAGGATTTCATTCAGTTACCTAATCACTGAAAGTTTGGTTTAAGTGATTTTTTGCGTATGTGATCTCGTACTATATGAAGAAAAGTGTGACAGTTAGATCGTTAAAATTAATTTCGTAAACTGCGTATCCCATCAAAATAATAGATTCAACAAACACTTAGAGTTTAGTCTTACGTATGATTTTGTGGTAACCTCTAGTGTGAATATTTTAAATTAAGGATCAGCTTCGTTCATTGTATTTTTCTAGGGTCGAGGAGTGTTGTTGTAAAAAGGTCATCAAAATATGAACTAAAATAACTGTTAAATCGTGATAATACATTTGTAACTGTTGAAAGATTTTATCTCATTATCTAATCCTAGAAACTTGCATTTGGGTGATTTTTTCTGCATATGCCATCTCAAAGTATATACCAACTAAATTGACGGTTGGATTGTTAAAATTAATTTTGCAAACTGCAAAAATCATTGAAGGAATTGAAAATGCCAAAATGTCTCACTCTGCCCAATGAAGTATTTCATCTTGCCCGACGAACTGTACACCCTAAATCCTAAACCGTAAATCATAAAATGTACATTTGCACAATAAAATTTGAAGAGTACATTGCGTAAAAGTGGCATATTACGCACCAATTTTTTTTCTTTGTGTGAAAACTTTGCCCGACAAAGGTTACTTTGGCCGTCAAACATCTTTCATTGGGCAAAAGTCTCTGGAAAAACCAAAACGTTGACCACCTTTGCCCGATAAACTATTTTATTCCGTCGAGTAAGGTTTGTTTTCCTCGGACAAAATTCATCAAGCAAATGATAATTTCTGGTAGTGTTTTGAATTCATAAAAATGTGAAATTTGTTTTCATATGGGTAAAATGTGAAATTTGTTTTCATATGGGTTTACTCAGGTTTTAAAATGGCCTTTTGAGTTTTCCATGTGAGAAATGGTTGGTTAAATTTGGTTCTGTTCAATGTTCGTGTTGCTTTTGTATAAGATGCAGATCAGTAAGGTCCTTTGTACGTGGCTGGAGGTTGGATAAAGACCCCGTATGAATATGTTTTTTTTTTGTAGTACTTTTGTTTAGAAACGCTTAGTAAAAACGTTTTTAGTACTTTGGTTTAGAAGTATGGAAAAAATATATATATATAACATGTGTTTCTTAAAAAATGTAAATTTAAAAGAAAACTTTGTATTATATATGTATAGCTTTGATGACTCCTACTACATTATGGAATTTTCATGTAATAAAAGAGTTAGCTTTTTGTGTCATACGTATATAGTTTTTTCAGTTTTATTTTCCTCCCTTTAAATGATTCTTAATCCAAAATGGTGAATTACTTTGTGGAGATCGCCAGTGGTGCTACATTTTTTTGTTCCTTCTATTTGCATGCATGTAAACATCCGTTTCTCATCATGACAAAAGATGCTTCGAGAAATTTTTTTGTCACTTGAAAAAAAATGTACAATCAGATCAATTATTTTTTATTTTTAGGTTATGAATCCCAACTAATTTTGACATTGGAAGAAATATAAAGATCCCACCATTACATATAATCGTAAGCATGCATAAGTTGAAATTTAGGTGAATCTCAACTAATGTTAAGTTTTAATTTGGTTTTTTTAGTTATGACGAGTTTTAATTTTAAATAAGCCAAGTGTGCTGCACGAATTTGTAGGATTCATTTGGAAGTGTTTTTGAAATGACTGAAAGCATTTTGGGAAAAATATTTTTGGATTTCAAAAGCTTAAAGTGCTTCCTACAAGATTAGGTTCACTTGCATTTTTACTAAGGATTGGTTCCATTTTTTTTTTTTTTTTTTTTACCAAAATACTTTTTAGTTATTTTAAAAGTATTTACAAACAAGCCCGTAATCTCTCTACCTGAGAGTTTGTAGTTTTAAGTTTTTTTAACCAAGTTTGCTAACTTTAAGCGACAGATTTGTATTGGCCCTTTGTGTAGTAGTTGTGGCTTGTATCTTATCACTTGATATAGCCACCTTAGAGTAGTATTGGCATTTGTGGCGAGATTATAAATTAATAGTATCTTCTTAATACTACAAAAAACATGATGGAGTCGAGTATTTTAGGTTAGTATCCAAAGTCACCATCACAATCAAAGTGTGGCTGCAGAATGCATGCAACGTCTTGCATATAGTCCGTTTTCTAGTATTATTGGCGTTTTGAAACCTTTATGTGTTTCTTTGCTGGTTAACATGATTCAATTCATTAGCTATATGAATATCTGTCGGTCAAGGGTCCAAATCAGTGTCAGATAAGATCATTAAACTGGCATATACATAACTCACGGTAGTTATATATGAAAATTAATGGACTAAGGCATCATTTTTTAAAGACAAAATAAAAGACAACGTTTGCCATTAGAGATGCAAATAATGAAACATGCAAAACTTCTGGAAATCCTTGGCTCGTGTGAGTAATAATATAGTGATACTGACAATTATAGTTTAAAATTTTATGAAATATTTAATAATGAGTGTGTTAATCTCACATAAAAAAATAAAAAAAGGGACCTTGTATATGCTTATAAGTAATTAGGCTACTTATTATCATGGTTTTATTGTGGAACCTCAATTTTCTTCATAGTATCAAAGTAAGTTCTCCCCTGTGTGAAGCCCAACGGCCACACATACTTCATGTTACACGATTTGTATTATCCACATGCTAGACTTGAAACTTTGATGCAAGTACGTGAGGAAGCATTTGGAGAGTATTTAATCTGACATCGAAAAAAGAAGAGACCTTGCATGTGCTTATAAGAATTGAACTACTCTCCTTATTACCTTTTTTTTTTTTTTTTTTTTTTTTTTTGAGAAGACTCTCCCTATTACCAATTATCTCTAATAATTAAGAAAACACTCATTGTCAACCAAAACCCTATGAAATTACCAATTTAACCCCCTAATTAAAACAGAACATGAATAAGAAATATGGAGCAGAAATATAATTTCACACAACCAAATTTTACAGTTTCTTTTCAAAGTCTCACCTAATCCTAACATATCTCTAAAAAAAAAAACAAAACAAAACAAAAAAACTTCCCACATTCTCAATCACTCTCTTCCTCTCTCCTTCTATTTCAAAAACAAAAATAAAAAAAAATTCTCGCACACTTTGTATGTGCCCATATGCTAGTTTTTTAATGAAACCTCAATTTTCTTCAAATACTTATCTTCGATCAATAGGAATTATTTATTTAGAAAAAGGTACTCGCACACTTTGTCTGTGCCTATATGCTAGTTTTTATAATGAAACCTCAATTTTCTTCAAATTCTTATTTTTGATCAATAGGAATTTATTTAGAAAAGGGTACTCTTTTCTGTTATCCTTCTTCGATCGACAGGAATGAAGCATTTTGCCCCGGTTTTATTGAGTTCTTTCTTATAAGGAAGGACAAAGTTTGATGACATTTCCAGAATTACTCGAGAGAATCCATGAAATTCTTTATTTTCTAGTACCGAATACATGGCTGCGGCAGTACGTATCTCCACAAAATGAAGATTAATTAATTACATAAAAAAAAAATTAAATTTTTAATAGTTAAGTTTAATATAAGTTGAAATGTTAAAGCAATGTTTTAGCGATAGGGGAAAAAAAGGTGAATCCAAATGAAAGTTGTGACAAAAAAATGAACCTTTGTGACCAAAGTGAAAACTGAAAAGAAGTCCACTAGCTGGGGTTTTGGACATAACAGTTAAGAAAAAGCATGCATAAATAGTTGATGCATTAGTATTGCCATTAAAGAATAACTTTAGGCATTTTTTAACTACGCACTTATATTACTTGTCCCATTGTCATAGCCGGCCTAGGCTCCCGACCACCAGTACTATTAATTATTTTCATTTAGCAAAAAACAATAACTTGAGCTCAACATTGTCTTATAGACGAGAGATAGGTTTTTGTTTTTAGTTTACTTTTTTTTTTTAAAGAACAAAATGAAATATAGCTGGCAATCCATACAAAAAGAGCTGAGAAGAGTCAAGCAGGAGAGTCTGCCTAGCACAATTGTTCTAAAAATCTCCGCCTAGGCATTAGACGGTTGATCACCGCCCCGATTAATGCCTAGGCATTTGAAAATTAAGAAAGGGCCCATAAACCTATTGAGGCGCCCGCCTAGACCACCTAGGCACCCTTCCAGACCCGCCTAGGCATCGACTGACTTAGGCAAAAAATAGATAACTTTCATTTTGCATTTTATATATTTTTTTCAATAAATTGTAAGAGACTTGTCGAATACTTAAATGAGCACACATTATATGTTTGTTCCCCATATTTTCATTATGTTCCAATACTTCATAATATATGTGTCATTCTATTTTGTAGTTTATGATTAAATTATATATATTTTAAGTATAAACATACACTTATTTACATGAAATATAATGGATTTAGTTAAATCCACCTAGTCCACCTAGGCGCCTGCCTAGACCCCGCCTAGCCGCCTAAGTGCTAGGCCCCAGCTCGCTGCCCGACTAGCACCTAACGTCTTTTAGAACCTTGCCTAGCACACAAAGGAAACATCGCTTTTTTGAAAGCTCGAAGGAAACTAGTTTAACCAAACAAACAGACACCTGTTAATGCCCATAATTAGCAAAAGCATCAACAAAAGGGTTAGCATCTCTAAAAATATGATGAAAGAAAATAAAAGAGAAACTACGAGATAATTTAAAATGTCCCTGCAAACAGTTCTAATCGGTAAGACATCAAACAACGGCGAAGAAAACAATAAAGAATTTTTGAATCACCCTCCATATAAGTCTCTAAGTAATAACCAACACGTTGGATGTAAACAGTTTCCTTAATTTATCTCGCATCATTATACCTTTGACATTTTCTTTAAAAACTTAAAACAAATGACACTTGCGAGGGAGAATCGAAATTATATATAACCTACATTGTAATAGCAAATATTCTTACACGAATTTGATTTTTTTATAGTTATTTTGAGTTATGGTCTACTTTGATGCTTGCTAGTTTTTAATTTATAAATGTTACGTGTATTAAACTTCGCCAAGCTTGCAGCCTCTCCACCTACTAGGACTCGATCGAAAACTACAAAGCAAATGTAGAGATAATTAAGGGCAATTCAAATGTAGAAATAATTAAAGGCCAAGCAACCAAGTGTTCCCCTTTCATGTATAAGATGCTTGAAGCTTTCGCACATTCGGGACATTTTTGTTTCGGATGTTGATTGATGTGGAAACAAAAACATTTCAAGCAACTCATGTCTTACACAAAACAAAAAGATGCCATTTTGTATCTCTATGCATACGGCTATCTGTTTATCTTATCTTAATTAACAACTGTGTTAATTAATTCGGTCCAATGATCGAGCTATACTAATTAAACGTACAACTTTGTTTTTTTCTGTTAAGCCCCGTCTGATTATTATCTATCAAATTTTACATTGTCGGGTATATAAATATATATACTTTGTTATCAGAATAAACATGTGAAATTAAATACGCAGCATTGGAAAATCTTTATATAAATTCGTATATAAAATACAGTTGGATCCATCACATGACAATTGAACCTAATATATGTACATGATGTGAAAAAAATTATGCATTAATTATTAAAAAGGAGACAATATTTCCTTCTCACAATAAACTTGTGAAGAAAAAGTTATCCAATATTGAAAAATATGTGGTTATATTTTGTTACCACAGTAAACTTGGAGAAAACATGCTTGTGGGACTCATCATAATAACAATTTTTTTTGTTTTTTCATCATAAAAACATAAAACTTAATTACTTGCATATTGGGAAAACGTTATATATATAGTATCATAAGTGTAAGAAGGATAAGGTGCAAGATTGTGATCAGGTTATCAATGGTCAAAACAATGTCACTTGTGTGACATCCCACATCGCCCAGGGGAGTGATCCTTAAATGTATATTCTCATCCTTACCTAGTACGAGGCTTTTTGGGAGCTCACTGGCTTCGGGTTCCGTAGGAACTCCGAAGTTAAGCGAGAAGGGGGCTAGAGCAATCCCATGATGGGTGACCCACTGGGAAGTTGCTCGTGAGTTCCCAAAAACAAAACCGTGAGGGAATGGTAAGCCCAAAGCGGACAATATCGTGCTACGGTGGTGGAGCGGGCCCGGGAAGTGATCCGCCCCGGGCCGGGATGTGACAACTTGTCAAGAGATTAAATAGGTTGTTATACATATAGTTAGTTATTAGAATCTGGTGGACTTGGATAAAGTTGGTTAGAGATAGAGTTAGTTGATATAAGGAGGTGGTAAAAAAAGGATTACTTGCTCTGCAAGCTTTGTACCGAAACACCTATATAGGTGATCATTGTAAACCATTACAGATCAATGAAGAAAGCATTTTACTGACACAAATCTCTCTCTCTTTCTCTCTCTCACTAATCTCTCTCTTAAAATCTGCAAGTGCAGCTATCTTTACAATAAGTACGTTCACACAATAAACATGTGAGATTCATTATAAGAAAAAAGATTAACATTATTTACAAATATATATATGTGATAATTTTGTTCATGTGAAGTTTGCTACATGACATACATACACATAAGACCTACCATAATATTTGCCATTGTAAAGTGTATAAACTGATAAACATAATGTTGCCCTTACAATAAACATGTGAAATTTGCTACATAAAATGCATGTTAGACCGATCACTTGTATGTGCATTTGTGAACATATAAAACCAAAAGATAGTGTCATTCCTAACAATAAAAATGTAAAATTTGCTAGATGGCATGCATGTCGGGCCCCTAATATCGTTTACTTTGTGAATTATATATAGCTAACAAACATAATTTCTCACAATAAATATGTGATTTTCGTGACTTGACATGCATTTCGGACCCACCATAAAAACAAAACTAGCAATTACATTGTGAGTTCCATGTAACTGAAAAGTATATTTTTTTCTTTCACAGTATTTGAATTTCACTACTTGATATACGTGTCAGACGCACCATAACAACATACCTAGCTAGCAATGACACTATGAAATATATATAACCGACAAACATAATTTTGTTCTCACAATAATCATGTGAATTTTGCTACAAGATCCACCACAACAACAAAGCTAGCATGCAGTAACTAACAAACATAATTTTGTTCTCACAAAACATGTGGATTTTGCTACATAACATGCATATTGGATGCAAGTGATATAATATCCTCGTTGATTGAGTGTTGAATTTCTACTCATGCATTCCGTGTTCGAAGCTACCCCCTTCCCTAAACTATTGTAATAGTCTCCAACTCTTTTCCCTCCCTTACTAATAATATTTTTTTTATTTTAAAAGAAGCATATTGGGTCCACTACAAGTGCATAATTAGTAGTTACATTGTGAATATGTATAAATAATAAACATAGTTTTATTCTCACAGTAAACATGTGAATTTCATTACACGATATGCATGTTAGACCTTCCACAACTACAGAATTAATGGTTACATTGTGAGTTATATATGAATGACAAATATAATTTTTCACAGTAAACATGTGAATTTCGCCACATGACATACATGTCAGGACCCACCACAACAACATAACTAGCATGTAGTTACATTGTGAAGTATATATAAGTAATAAACATCATTTTGTCCTCACAAAACATTTGAATTTCACTATATGACATGCATATTGGATACATATGGTCTAATACCCTCGTTGATAGAGTGTTGAGCTTCTCTACCTATGTGTCCCATGTTCGAAGCTAGCCCTTTCCCTAAAATATTGTAATAGTTTCCAACTCTTTGTAAACCATTGTAGGTCTGAAGCTTAGAAAGATAGAGAGAGAACGAATAAGAGAAAAGATAAAGGAAAGAGAGAGATATTGATTCAACAGATTGTATTTTTCATTAAAATTGTATGAGATGATTACACTTCTTATATATTGTAGCTATCCATCAATTGCTTACAAAGCAAGTCATTAGTAACTAACCCTAACACCATTTCCTAACTAACTCAGCTAACAACCTTAGCTAATCTTTGACAAGTGGCACATCCATATCCATTGGATTACCATCCTCAACATCCCCCCTCAAGTTCAGTGGCAGAAACTACTAGACTGAGATTGTGACAATGAGTTTGATAAAGAGGAGTGGACAAACCTTTTGTCAGGATATCAGCATATTGATATGCAAAAGGAACAAAGTGCACTATCAACAGCTTTTTATTCACTATTTCTCGAACAAAATGAATGTCCAATTCAATATGCTTGGTTCTCTGGTGGAGGATAATATTACAAGTTAGGGCAATGGCTGACATGTAATCACAATAGAGCATCGGTTGATAGGGAATTGAAACATGCAATAATGACAATAGTTGTTTGATCCAATCCAACTCAGTAGCAGTGGATGATAATGCTCGATATTCAGCCTCCGTGGAAGATCTTGAAACGGTTTGTTGCTTTTTAGAGGACCATGATATTAGATTGGATCCTTAAAACACCACAAATCCAGTTATCGATCTTCTATCATTGGGATCACCAGCCCAATCTGCATCAGAGAAGGCTCTCGTTTCTAAGTCACCTTTAACTTGACCCCCAAGTTAACAATACCTTTCAAATATCGAATGATGCATTTGACTGCAACAAAATGTGATTCCATTGGATTCTGCATGAACTAACACACCAGATGCACAACAAATGCAATATCAAGTTGAGTAAAGGTAAGATACTGCGATGCCCCAACTAAACTCCTATATAATCCTGGGTTATTATAAGGTTTGCCATCATCGAAAACCAATCTGTTATAAGGCAAGCATGGTGTAGCACAAGGTTTTGACTCTTCCATAATTGTCTTAGCAAGAAGATCCCTTACATACTTCGCCTGAGAGAGAAATAAACCATTTGGTTGTAATATAACCTGTATTCCCAGAAAATCATGAAGCTGCCCCAAGTCTTTAAGGTCAAACTTTTTTGTCAAATCATCAATTAGATAATAATATCATCAACATACAGAAGTAGAACAACTATTGAGCTACCAGTTTGTTTGACAAATAAAGATGAGTCTACATAAGCAGAAATGAAACCAAGAGTTAGGAGAAACATTGTAAATTTCTCATTCCACGCCCTTGGAGCTTGCTTTAAGCCATATAGACATTTGTGAAGCTTGCATACATAATCTAGATGGCAAGAATCAACAAAACCAGGAGGTTATGACATGTAAACTTCTTCCTTCAGTATGCCCTGTAAGAAAGCATTCTTTATATCTAGCTGCCTTAGTGACCATCCATAGTGAGCTGCCAATACTAATACAAGCATTCTTTATATCGTAGGCATGCATCACGCAAAGTGGGTTTGCGTGACGTAGTGACGTGCATCACGCAAAGTGTCTTTGCATGACGCATAACTCTATGTCACGCAAACCCACTTTGCGCGACGTAGGTTATTTCTTTGTCATGCAAACCCTGCTTTCACAGGCTTAGCGCAACGCTTGGTGCACGACGAAGGTTCGTCGGGCAAATTTTTGCCAACGTTTTTTGACTTTGCACGACGAAGGACCTACGTCACCCATAATGTTTTTTGTACTAGTGAGTCTAACAATTATAGGTTTAACAACTGGATTCAAAGTTTCTCCATAATCAATCATTTCCTTTTAACTAAACCCTTTTGCAACAAGTCTAGCCTTATATCTCCCAACTGAGCCATCTGCATTCTTTTTTATTTTAAACACCCATTTGCAGCCAACTAAATTCTTGTTATGTGGTAAAGGCACCAAACTCCATGTACCCTGAGAGTGTAATGCAGAAAGTTCTTATTTCATTGCCTCAATCCAAACTGAGCTTTTTAGGGCAGACTTATAGGTTGTATGTTTTATAGTGTTCAAATCAACACCCCTATTTTCATGCACAATGGATAACAGTGCCATTCCTTGATGATACCACTTTTTGATCTGGTTTGCATAAGATGCAAATTCAATGGAGGAATAGATAAAACAACTTGAAGACTTTCAAGCTGGAATTCAGGAACCACAGGATTTGAATCTAAGACATTTTTCATGTGTAATAATGGATTAAGGTGGTATGGGCGCAGGTGGTGAAGTTGGGATAAATGACATAGAAGTAGATGAAATAGGAGAAGAACCAGTCTCAGTGTGTGATGGAGTAGGGTCACTAGAAGTTGAAGTGATAGAGATATCAGTTTGAAGGATTACCAAGACATTTTTCTAGATTTGTTGTGACAATTGGTGTATTTGACATTGAAAGTGATGGTGACAACTTAGGTTGATCATTTGTAGAACTCAGTGTCCTATATGGAAACTCTCCCTCATCAAATATGACATGCTTGGATATATGCACCCTTTTTTTAGCAACCTCATAGCATATATACACCCTTTGTATTTTGATGCATATCCCAGAAAAATGCATTTGGTGGTTCGAGGTTGTAATTTTGATGTGTATAAGGGTCTTAAAAGAGGGTAACAAGCACAAAGTTCTTTAAGTGATGTACATCAAGGACAGATTCATACAACACTTCAAAAGGTGATTTATGATTCAAGGTTGAGGAGGGCATTTGATTGATAAGGTACACTGAGGTTTGAGCTGCAAAGGACAAAAAATTTGTAGGTAAGTGAGTTGTTTGTAATAGAGTTATGGTGGTTTCAATAATGTGGCGATGTTTTCTTTCTGCCAAGCCATTTTTTTTTGGTGTATAGGGACAAGATAGTTGGTGTTTAATACCTTTGGTTATAAGAAAGGCTTGAAACTGTTTCCCTAAGTACTCACCCCCACCATCACTTTGCAAAGTCCTTATTGAAACTAAAAATTGAGTAAACACAGATTGATAGAACTTAATGAATGTACCACAAATAGCAGCTTTATTAACAATTGGAAATATCTAACAAAATCTAGTACACTCATCTATGAAGGTTACATAGAATTTAAACCCTTCAATAGACAAACAAGGTGCAGGACCCCATACATCACTGTGCATTACTTCAAATGGTATAACAGACTTATTTGTGGTGTGTTGAAAAGGTAATTTGGTGATTTTTCCCCCTAAACAAGTTAAACACGGACTCGGTAATGTATCAGAAGCTATGAAAACATTAGACTTGTTAAGCATTTGAGACATAATAAGATTGGAATGGTGACCTAATCTGTGATGCCACAAGCTGGAGTTGACTTGTTTCCCAACATATGTTGCAAGTTGCAAAACTTGTTTTGAGTAACTGGATGAAATTGGGATAGGCTATAATCCATTATTCCAGAGACCTTTGAACAGAATTCTCCATGTGGCTTTGTCCTGAATCCAAAAACAAAATGCATCAAATATTAGCCAACAATTCTTATCAAGGTAAATTCGATGTACTAAGAGCAAGTTCTAAGATATTTTGGGTACATATAGAATGGAATTAAGCTTCAACTTGTGAAATGGAGTCTGCAATATGGAAGAACTCTTGTGAGACACATACAAACCTTCTCCACTTGTTGTCTGAATCATTACATTTGATGGAAATGTGGTGGCCATAAACAAATTGTTCAAGTCAGTAGTCATGTGACTTATTGCTCCAGAGTCAGTAAGCCAAACTTGTGGCGATTGACATTCCATAGATGTTGTAGATGTAGTGGCATACATTGTAATCATTGGAGAAGAGTGATTTTGGATGTTGGCATTTATGAAATGACGAAATTGAGCGCTATGGTTCTTTTCCCCACAAATGTAACAGCCATTATAAACTGAAGCATCAGCATTTCTGAATCTACAAGAATCTGCAAAATGACCAAATTTACCACAGATCTAGCAAGGTGGCATTGAGGAATTGGTATAAAGTTGTTGTCTTGGTGGTGAAGAACCAAGAATTCTAGGATCTCCATTATTGTAAAATGGCTTATTTCCAAATCTTGAACCATATTGAGACAAACCTCAGCCCCTATTCTTGTTGAAGAAAGGGTTATATGCAGATGGACCTCCTTGATGATTGTAAAAGCTTCTAAAGGACAAATCTTGATGATTGGAAAGCCTTTTTGATTGTCCCCTATTTGCACCAGCAACCATTACAATCTGAAATGATAGTGTTTGAGCATTTTCAATCATTGCTACTTCAACAAGCAATTGAGCCCTCAAGTCTTTAATGGAGATCACATTATCCATTCCTCGAATAATAGACCTAATGGTGTTGAATTCAGAGGGAAGACCAGCAAGGGTAAGAATAACAATATCATCGTCTTCAAACAATACACCAGAAACTACTAAATAGTCCTAAGCTTCTTTAATTCACTGCAGATATGTTGTAATCGAATCAGACCCTTTCTTGATAGCCTGAAGATCGGACTTGAGTTGAAAGATACTCGTACGAGTAACCATAGAGAAATGTTCCTTTAGTCTTGTCCACATATCATAAGCGCTAACACTCCCAATCACACAAAAAATAGGTGGAGATGAGAGGGTAGCAATTAGTAATTGCATTAATGCATGATCGTGAATTTTCCAATCTTGAATTTATCACTTTCAATCAAGGAGGAAGAATTGCCTGAATTAACCTCCAAATTGCTTGATGTAGTCGTGAGAAAATGTGGAGGACAAAGAGATAAACCATCTACAAACCTTATAAGACCATGTCCTTCAAGAAGAGGCTGCATCTGAAAATTTCAGGTCAAGTAGTTCATATCATCAAGCTTCACTGTCACTGACGTTGATACAATTGAAATCAGAGACATAATAGGTAACTGAACAAGCTGTAGTTATGCTGCAGTCACCATTATTACAGAAAACCAAGAAATCTATAGAGAAATCTGCAAAAAACTTGTATCGAGCACATTGCGTGCAATCAAGAACTAGTTGAAGAAGAAAGAAACAGAGAGATCTCAGAGTTTCAAGAAGTAGAGAGAGAAAGAAACATCAATTAATCATTATGAGCGGAAGCAGCCAAAATCGATCATCAAGCGATCAGCTTTGCAGGCGAAGATACCGTGTAGACCATTGTAGATTTGAAGCTTAGAAAGATAGAGAGAGAGAATGAAGAAGAGAGAAGATATAGGAGAGAGAGAGAGAGATATTGATTCAACAAATTGTATTTTTCATTAAAATTGTATGAGATCATTACACTTCTTATATATTGCAACTATCATCAATTGCTTACAAAGCAAGTAATTAGTAACTAACCCTACCACCATTTCCTAACTAACTCAGCTAACAACCTTAGCTGATCTTTGACAGGTGGCACATCCATATCCATTGGATTACTATCCTCAACACTCTTTCCCCTCCCCTTACTAATAATAATTTTTTTTTAAGGAAAAAAAATGCATGTTGGATCCACCACAAACGCAAAATTAGTAGTTACATTGTGAGCTATATATAAATAATAAACATAATTTTGTTCTCACAGTAAACATGTGAATTCCATTACATGACATGCATGTTGGACCCACCACGACTACAGAATTATCGGTTACATTGTAAGTTATATATAAATGACAAACATAAGTTTTCATAGTAAACATGTGAATTTCGCCACATGACATACATGTCAAGACCCACCATAACAACATGACTAGCAGTTACATTGCAAGGTATATATAACTAATAAACATAATTTTGTTCTCACAAAACATGTGAATTCCGCTACATGACGTGCGTATTAGATGCATGTGGTCTAATATCCTTGTTGATAGAGTGTTGAATTTCTACCTATGCGTCCTATATTCAAAAGTCCCCCTTCCCTAAAATATTGTAATAGTGTCCAACTCTTTCCCCTCCTCTTACTAATAATTAATTTTTTTTTAAATGCATGTTGGATCCACCACAAACACAGAATTAGCAGTTACGTTGTGAGTTATATATAAATAATAAGCATAATTTTGTTCTCATAGTAAACATGTGAATTCCAATACACGACATGCATGTTGGACCCACCACAACTATAGAATTAGCTGTTACGTTGTGAGTTATATATAAACAACAAACATAATTTTTCACGATAAACATGTGAATATTGCCATATGATATATATGTCAAGATCCACCACAATAAGATAACTACCAGTTACATTGTGAGGTATATATAACTATAAAACATAATTTCTTACAAAACATGTGAATTTCGCTACATGACATGCATATTGGATGCATGTCATCTAATGTCCTAGTGGATAGGATATTGAATTTCTACCCATGTGTCCCGAGTTCGAAAGTCCACATTCTCTAAATTATTGTAATAGTTTCCAACTTTTTCCCCTTGCCTTAGTATTAGTAAATTGTATTAAAAAAATGCATGATGGATCCACCACAGCCGCAGAGTTAGCTATTACGTTGTGAGTTTTATATAATTAATAAACACAATTTTGTTCTCCTAGTAAACATGTGACATGACATGCACGTTGGACCCACCACAATTGCAGAATTAGCAGTTACATCATGAGTTTATATAAATGACAAACATAATTTCTCACAGTAAATATGTGAATTTCATCACATGACGTGCTTTTTGGCCGCCACAACATAAAATTATCATTTACATTGTGAGTTACAAATAACTAACTAACATATTGTTGTTCTCGTTTGTAAACGTGTGAAGTTCATTACTTGACATGCATATCAGACCCACTAGAACAACAAACCTAGCAGTTACATTGTGAGTTATATATAACAGATAAACATAATTATATTCTCACAGTAAACATGTGAATTTCACTACATAGCATACAAGTTGGATAACGGTAAAACGAGCAGTTACTTTGTGAGTTATATATAACTGGTAAGCATAATTTTATTCTCACTGTAAATATGTAAATTTTGCACATTGACATGTAAATTGTTGAACCCACTACAACAACATAAGTAGCTATACCTACAATATTGTGAATTATATAATATAATTGACAAAATTATTTTGCTTTCAGTTTTCACAAGTGACATGTAAAATGCACTACATAACATACATGAGACTCATGAAACAACATGCATCACTCATCCAATAACTTTTAAACTGGCATACATATTGTGAGAGAAGCTTTTAACAAACAGGTGAAATTTGTAACATACATGTCTGCACTTGAGACTCATCATATATCAATATAATTCGTATGATATGGTGTGAGGAAAGTTATATGTATATATATACCATCTATCTGTCTAAAACTCATACATAACATACATGAGACTCATGAAACAACATGCATCACTCATCCAATAACTTTTAAACTGGCATACATATTGTGAGAGAAGCTTTTAACAAACAGGTGAAATTTGTAACATACATGTATGCACGTGAGACTCATCATATATCAATATAATTCGTATGATATGGTGTGAGGAAAGTTATATGTATATATATACCATCTCTCTGTCTAAAACTCATACATATCAATAGTGTACCATTATATATTGTGAAAAAAAAAAAATGATATACATAACCGATATGCATATAATATATTTTTTTAGCTTTTAACATCTTATTTTTACCCTATTTTTAAATGGGAGTGAAATTCTTTGGCGACAGTATATCTGTTTTACAATGATTCAACTGAAACAAACAAACAATAACATTGAGATATTGAACAAGAGGCATGCAAATTTCAAATATATGTGCAGCAACTGAAGAATATTGTCTTACATGCAGTACTTATTGCTGGACTTATTATTCAACCATAATTAACCAAACTCCAGCGCGTGTGAATTAGCTTACATCATCTGCTTCTTATAAGAAAACAGATATCGAATTCAAGCTTCGAATCCCAAAGAATATATTTTAATGAAATCTAGTAATTAATAAGCCGCCATGCAATTTGAAAGCGGACCAACAGGAATGAAAAAAATTAAGTAAAACTTTTTCATTCTACCTTCGCATATTTACAGATTAATTTGACTTTTTTAATTTAAGGAAACTCTAATCATGAATGTGAGAGGATACTAAGAATAAACGTAACCTTTTTTTTTTTTTTTAAATTACAGAGAAATGAATTTGAACTTTCACGAATATTAAAAGAATTACCGTCAGATTTTTTTCATTTGAGAATAAAATATTATTACTTGATCAAGTTTTCATTTTTTTACTTGTTTAATTTCAAATAATATATACGTCTTATGTTGCTCGTTAAATTGCTTTTAAGTCAGCAAAAACAAACATATGACAAGTTTTTCGTGTGACGGTCATATTGTTAGGTGGTACAATAATATAAATGACAGTAGACATAATTAATATTTCAAAGAACTAAAGTATAACACACATAGACAATATGTGCATGATAAGATATACGTATTATATAAGAGTGAATTAATAGCACTATATGACAGTTCGAAGTTTCCTATTCTCACCCATCAAATGTGGCCCACCCCTCTATCAAGCCCCATGATCAAAATTTGTTCACCTCTTATAGCTCATTCTACTTAAAGAATACTAGAGAACACACTTTAAGAAATCTTGGTAGTACATGCATATACTCATGCAAACTTTCGCAAGTTGTCATGTCATGCATGCTACTTGCCGTGAGCTTTTTGCTTCTCCCCTTTCTGCATTTATGATAAAACAAGCATAACCTTAGTGACTTTAATGACATGCTTAATCTAGACTGGAAAATCTTTGTGAATGGTGATGATGAGATTCACAAATTAATCTAGAGGGCTGAACCTGTAAAAGGTTTTCTGTTATTCAGATCGATAATTTGCAAAGTTAGCTTAAATGTTAATGAAAGATTGCAAAGGATAATATGCGATGCTAAAATTGTGAAGCTGAAATGAAATAACAGAAAACCTTTTACAGGTTCAGCCCTATAGAATTAATGTGGAATCTATCCCACCGCAACTTGATACAAAATGGGGTTCTTTGGAGTATACACCTGAGGGGACTTGTCCTGTCCCATTTCCCTTGTCGATTTTTTTAGGTCTGAAATTTGTCAAAGTTGTTATTTAGTATCAAACTTGCCTTATCATATAGGGAATGTAGAAAATATCACTAGATCATAGTACTAAGTGACAATAAACACCAAATAAGTTAAGAGTTACTATTAACACTTCAAAATAAATATTATTCTACACTTCTAAGGTGTTTTTGTCTTTCTTATAGTTTTACTTATTTGGGCTGCAAATTAATATTTTTAAAATGCTAATAACAAATGATAGATTTATGTAAAATTATTGAATTTCTTTTTACGAAAATGCGACTCGTTTTGGTTGCATAGTCAGCAAAAGTTGAGTTGAAAAACACAATTGTAAAAGAATGGAAGCCTTCTAACAATGTTGGTCTTGGTTACCTTAGCTTATAGTGCTTGTATACCCCCCATTTTTTGTACCCACATTGAGTAGTGGCATTCTACCCCTGAAGATATTGGCCCCTCAATATCTTTTAAGTCACATTTTTTATGTGGCTAGCTTAGGTTATTAGATTTGTGTATGGTTGAGAAGTGGGTGTCACATGCCTATGCCAACAGAAAAATAAAATGACAAAAAGAAAAACTGTAGTGAAACCTAGCATATCTTTCAAATATCTGGTTGGTAGCATTAGCACTAGGAAAAGAACCTTTCTTAATTTTTTGCATAGGCCCCTAATGTTTTGGAAAAGTATTTGTGTGATCGTCATGTGGCTTTAGATTAATTCATATATTATATTTAGGGCTGAACGAGTTATATGTTTAGTGGTGAAGGACGAATTTGTACTTCAGGTAATAGTATTGAATTAAAAATTAATAATACACGTTGTTATAATATGAGTGAATTGGTAAATAGTATTGTGGTCATATTAAAAATTTCTCTTTTTTTTTATGAGACTAATAAGATGATCAAGACCTCCTATAGTGTATGTGACCTTGTTTAGTATCTAGAATTTGATTAAAATGAATAACTTCTAAAATTTAAGGTATGTTGAAGGGAGAATTGAAAAATTATGCCTAATTAGAGGATAGAAGATGAATTTCGTGAAAGAAATCTACCTATTCCAATCCTCCCTAAAATAGTCCGATTAGAATGGATGAGCTTCTTTTATAATTCCCTACATGAAAAACTATTCACTTTCGTCTTCAATATACTTTGAAATAGGGAGTTATCTATTTCATTTCAATCCAATTCAAGATACTAGACGAGGCCATATTCAATATACTTTCAAATTAGAGAGTTACCCATTCTAATCTAATTAGGTAAAACGGTTGGGAAGGGGTTTGTATTTGTAACTGTTATATTATAGCTTAAGCAATAAGATGAGCTATAATATAACACAAAACACGCTTAGTGTGAGAGAGAACAGTAAAAACCAATAAGATTCTAATATTTGTTTACCGACCTCCCCAATGAACAGTCTTGTCAGTTTCTCACCACTCCCACTCTGCTTCTTTTTAAAGTCTGTCCTCCTTTCTAACTCTTGCTAAGCCAACAATCTCCTCTCTCTCTCTCTCTCTCTCTCTCTCTCTCTCTCAAGTATCAAGCCACCAAACAGTGTTCTTCCAAGTTCCACAATCTTAATTAGAAGTTACACACATTATACGCTAAGCATGCCAATGCCTCCTCAACATCTCGCACCAATGAATGAAACCAACAAAGAAAATGAAGAAAACCCTTTGGTGTTTGATGCTTCAGTTGCTCAGTACCAATCCAGCATACCCTCCAAGTTCATATGGCCCGACCACGAGAAGCCCTGCTCCGAGTCGCCAGAGCTTCCAGCTCCTCTCGTTGACCTGAAAGGCTTTCTCTCAGGGGATACGTGGGAGGTCTTAAATGCAACTCGTTTGGTCGATGAGGCATGCAAGAAGCATGGTTTTTTTCTCATTGTTAACCATGGAGTTGATTTGCAACTCGTAGGAAAAGCTCATGAGTACATGGACTCCTTCTTTGGTATGCAACTCTCGCAGAAGCAAAGGGCTCAGAGAAAGGCTGGTGAGCACTGTGGATATGCCAGTAGCTTCGTTGGCAGGTTCTCCTCCAAACTTCCATGGAAAGAAACACTTTCTTTCAGATATAGTGCCGATAACCAGTCCTCGGTCAATGACTATTTTGTGAACGTGATGGGTGAAGATTTCAGAGATTTCGGGTAAGAACACATCACCTAGAGTATACAGTTGTGCTTCTGCAATAAACAAAAAATATTGATAAACTCAGATTGGTTTCATGGTCTCCTTATCATTAAACCAATAAAATAATCGTCATGATCTTGTACATTACACATATCCCTTCACTTATGCAGCATTTATCTGTCTTGCTCAGGAAGGTTTACCAAGAATATTGTGATGCCATGAACAACCTCTCCAATGCGATAATGGAGCTACTCGGAATGAGCCTAGGCGTTGGACGAAACTATTTCAAAGAGTTCTTCGAAGGAAATGATTCGATCATGAGGTTGAACTACTACCCAATGTGCCAAAAACCAGACTTAACACTAGGAACCGGGCCTCACTGTGATCCCACATCCTTAACAATCCTTCATCAGGATCAAGTCGGCGGACTTCAAGTGTTCGTAGATGATAAATGGCACTCCGTTACTCCTAAGCTTGACGCTTTCGTCGTCAACATTGGCGATACATTTATGGTAAGCTACCTTATTCATCAATTAGGCTCACTTTATTTAAACAGAGTCCGTTTCTTTTTTCTTTCAACCCCTACAAAATATCTGAAGGACTCCAACAAGAAGGACAAAACAGGGACCTTCAAAAGGTTTTCGACACAAACTATCAGACACTGTTTACGAATTTGAATTTATGCTTTCTCTGATTTGATCTTTCAGGCTCTATCAAATGGGATTTACAGGAGCTGCTTGCACAGAGCAGTGGTAAACAACAAAACTGTGAGGAAATCTCTCACCTTCTTCCTCTGTCCCAAAAAGGACAGAGTGGTGACCCCACCGAGAGGCTTGGTCGATTCCAATAGCCCCAGGAAGTACCCTGACTTCACCTGGCCTACTTTCCTAGAATTTACGCAGAAACACTACCGCGCCGATATGAGGACCCTGGACGCCTTCTCCGACTGGATTAGAACTACAACAAACTAACCCGGGAAGAACCGCCAAGAACACTTGCAGTGTTAATAGTGTACAAGGAAAAAGATGACAGATACACCAAGACCGGCGGAGAAAGAAACTTGGGCTGTTTACTAGTGTGTCGTCGTTGAAGGGAATCATGTAAATGAAAAAGAAGAAGCAATTTGGACGAGTAAATAAGTTAAGGGGCTCCTTATCTTCTCCTTAATCTAGTTTTCTGTCAATTAAAAAAATGAATCATTGTACTTAGTACTTCCATAAAGTAATCAAAGTTAATTTTTGTACGCACAGCCGTCAACTTCCGATGAAATTATGCCTATCAGATCGAATGCAAATGAAGTAAAACGAACAAAAATAGACAATGTTATTAAACTAGTAGAATTATTGCAAGTGATGTTTTCTCCTTCAGTAATATTAGGAAGACTAAATTTATAGAATAAAATTGCAAACTAAATGATGTGTCACTAATAAAAAATAAGCATATTTATCAATATTTAAATAATAATTCAATCATCAATTTTCATATCATTTAATTTACAAAATTTAATCTACAAATTTAATCTCTTTAGCATCACTCTTTCTTCTTTCATGATCCTAGATAGTGACGTGAACTTTAACAGCGATTTAACAAGTGCCCTAGTCAATCTGCAACATACGATGCACAGAGTTTAATTTAAATATTTACGGGGACTTATCTATGACATCATATATTGGACACAAGGTTTGAGACAAGTTTTAGACCATAAGATTGAGGCAGTATCAATGGTTGAGATTCAAGCTCACAACTAATAAGTTTGGGTAAACATTGAAAAGTGAAATATTGTTTAGGTAAATATTGAAAAAAAAAAATTGTTTATATAATTTTAACTAAACTTGGCATTCATGTCATGTTTTTTATGTTTGTATTGTGTAACACCTGTTAAAGTAAACAGGTAATATGACTCAACCTAAAATTAACCCGTTAACATTATCAGGTGATATGACCCGACTCATTACCTATTAAAAAATATTTTTTAAATCAATAAATAATGAAAATGAAAAATATAATTTGACCTTAAAAAAATGGAAAACATAATACTAAATTAGTATATACATATATTACTTCAAAAAAAAAAAAAATGTGTCTTTCAAGTATTAGATATCCCAAAATAAGAGCCTAATGAAAAACATTACTACAAAATGATTATGAATTTCATTTATTTGAACTCTCTTAAAAATACTATTCATGAGGGTTTGTATAGTTCTAAAAATTCAAACAGCGATGTACCCATCCTCAGAGCATAGAAGATGCGACCATGAGCGTTTGCTTATTTTTTCACATTTTTCACACTTGTAAATTAATTATTATAATTTTTTAATGTGTTTGGTATTTTTAATTACTTGATATTTTTATTTTTATTTGTACTGTGTTTTATAATTTTTTTTAATCTTACTCTTTGCCTATAGTATATTATAAAAATTAATTTTTTTAATTTATATAGAATAATAATACAATAATACATATTTGATATACAATATATACATTTACACTATGACTATTGTATTTTATAGTAAGTTTTTTTAGTAGTTTAAAAAATTAAAATCAACAAAATAACATTTTTCTTAACGTGTCAAAACAGGTTACCTGCGTGTCACCCTCGTGTAAACCTGTTAAGGACCCGTGATTAACGGGTTCTTGTTGTGTGACCCGATTAGTTATCGTGCCGACCCGAAACCTATTATTTTCGTGTCGTGTTAACGGGTCATGTAAGAAATTACCATGTCTAGTTTTAACTTTACCAATCATATCCTCAAACATGGACTTAGTCAAGTTGACTAAAGCAATGTCCTCCCACCCAAATTTGAATATTCCTGGTAATTTAAGATGAATTTATCGTAGAATATCTCTTGTACCTAACAAAAAAAAAACTTTTACCAGTCATATCCATGTTGTTCAATGAGATTACAATTGACTTCAAATAAAATTTTATTCACATTAATTAACATACAGTGATGCTGTCTGCACCTCATTTTTACCCCTCACACACCATTCTTATTTTCTGGCCGTCGGATAGAAAGAATTGAAGAAGACCAATGGACAAAAATTAACAAAGATGTTAAGACAAAAAAGGATGTGTGAATAACACTAAACTTAACATAAATACAACGTTTTCCAACTTTTTACTCAATTTCTATTCTTCAAAAGCTCTAGTTTTGTAGCCTCTACAGCTAGGGATGGAGGAAATGGCAATCAGTTTCCAATAGGCACATCCTCCCCGTTGCTATGACCCTAGCTTGCTAAGCATGCTGTATAACCTTGGTCATGACTCATACCTCTCTAAGAACTTCATATCAGCCGTCGTCTCAAATAGAACTCGAACCTCCGCCAACTCTGAAGCAGTCTTCTTACATTTCTTATTTCTGGCTTGCCTCTTGTTGGGCTTCGTCTAGCTTTGATTGCAAGAGGTGCGATCTGCGTCTCACGAGCTACGCTCTGCCATGACTATGCGCTCTGCATCATCCTTGTTCTGTCAGAATTGCACAGACTCAACCTCAAGACAGACCACTTATGCACCCAGTCATTTGCCTTTCTCTCCTCGTAGTAAAGGTGTTGCCACAGCACATCTTGCTCGGTCTGGAATCTTTCTTAGTCCACGGCTCTCTCCTGCAGTTGTCCCTCTAATTGAATCCGACAGCCCAGCTCGGGTTTGCAAGATACTTCAACCTAAAAGATTTTACTTGTCTAGCTCCAGAGAGTAGCTTCTGTCCATGCATTTGCCTAGGCAAATGGATTGAGAATATATCAGGTATGAAAGCAAGTGGAATAATTAGGAGTTAGAAACAATGAAGGTAAAAAAGATTAACTGCATAACAGCTCAAGTAACAATTTTTGAACACTTGGCGTGATGGCCGAATGCATTAAGGCCTGGGCGTGCTTTGCATCATGAAGACTGTTGACATGCCTCATGATGGGGCATGGTTGTAGATCAGTAAGATCGACCACATCGGTTTTTATGTTAGGGATGGGAGAAGTGTAATGGTCACCAGATATTTCTAGGATTTGGGTGACGACAGACACATATGGTACTTGCTCTTGTTCTTGCTGCTTTAGTTGTTATTGCTGTTATTGTTGTTGTTGTTATGGATTCAGGCCAACAAATGGACATGTTTGGACGATGAGAGCATTAATAAAAATCTAATTATCGAGCAATTTCGCCACAAGTTTGTCCTTACCCGTCAGAGTTCACTGTTACTTAGAGACAAGTAACCCTAATTAGAAAGGAGTGGCGTCTTGGATCTCCAACACTTTATTATCGAAAGGAACATTAAGTATCCTTGATTAGTTTGATTTCTTTTTAGAAGGTTTCTTACTGGCTGGTTTCTTTGCAGAGCTCTCAGGACATTTCCTTTTCTTCATCTCTAACCTTGAAGTTTCTAGGATCTTTACTAAATCCTTCATGTCTTTAGTGTCCGCTGTGCTGACCCATGATAAATTCTCGATGGGATGATTACTGCCTAAATCAATAATGGTGTCCCACCCATTCTTTCTGATTCTCTCTGGTGCAATGAGCCATTTCCAATTATGGTGTTCAACGGGAATGCTTTTGAATGCCCTATCAATCAAATAAGGATGACATTGGCTGATAATTGCGATGTCTTTGTTACAGATGAGGACGGTGAATAAAGTATTTCGAATCCGTTGTCCAGAAATGTCTCATTCCCCAATTTTACGTCTATACTCAGAATGTCTTTGTACCAATCCTTGTCTTGACATGGCAAGTTAGTTGTGTAGGCGGGCTAGCTGATGCTGGGTTTCGACTGAAAGAAGTAGTGTGAATCAGAGTTCTTGCGCATAGTGTAAAGCATGCGAAAATCCTAAATACCTAGCTCTGCCTCATACCAATCATTCAAAAACTCAAAGCAGGTGAGAATGCGAAACAACCCAGGAGTCAAGTTGTAGAAAGCAACATCGAAACAACTCAACACCTGTTTCAAGAAAGGAGAAAGAGAAAACTATTGTTAGGGGACTTTTAGGTCGAGCTTGGCTTAAGATTTGACAGATGCCCTTTGCCTTCCTTGGTCCATTTGAATACTAAGTCTCGGGATACCTCGAAAGCATTCACATATCTTTGGAAGTATCTCAGTTAGATTAATGGCTCGAATCTAACGTGATTAGACAAATAATGACTTGCCTAAGTAAAGTGTGGCATGGAAGCTAGAAGTTTGTCAGTTTAGCAGGAGCGAGAACTTTGCATGGTGTGGGACCATGATTTTCTAGGGCCAGAGTAAGGCTGATCGGAATACAGTTCCCTCAAAAAGTCTAGTCATTGACACAACAACTTCGGATAGAGCTGGACCAGATGGAGCAACGGTGCCACCATCACCCTATTCTGGGGCAATAGGTGAAGTCTGAGAGACTCCGTTAGAATGACCATGCTTGTTCCACAAGACATGCAATCTGATCCGAACATGGACTCTATTAGATCCTTATAAGTCTTGGGATTCCTACAATCAAGGAATTGGCATGCACTGCAAGTAATCACAAGTTCTAAAGGGGTGCAATACCTATTTCTAGATATCCTCTAGGATTCTCTCAACTTAGAACAATGATTCTATCCTAAAAAGGTCTCTCTCCCTACGTATAAATATGCCAATCTAGGGTTCATCTCTGGTAACGCAATCTCCATGCTTTAATTCTCTTACCCACCGCTTGAGTCTAGAAATGCTTACTAACTTGACTGTCGGAAAGCCTTCGTCTGGTACACACCCCATCCCCCACACACACCAGCTTTAGGCTTACTTATGGTTGTTTTATGTTTTACAGGTTGCTCGAGTTTGTGCCTTCACCATTCATGACGGTGCACAAATTTGGTTCAAACACATGGTTGCATGATGTTTAGGGTCAGGCAATCTGGATCTCTTAGGGTTCTAAGAAAGCTCTTATTAGCTAAAGAAGATCAAAGGAAGATGGGAGGAACCCCTTAGATTGTAAGAAAATGACTTTCTCTAGTATTCAAGTCTGTTTATACTTAAGGAGTGATTTCCCTTGCTTAGTGCAATACAACCTTGGAAGCCCTCCCCTTAACGTTCTCCCTCTTTCATTAAGTTGAACCTCTCCTTTATGTAGGTGAAGGGTTCTCATTGTAGGCTATCTTAGGGCATCTCTTATTATAGTTAAGTCTTCGTTCTCCATTTTCTAGTGCAATAGCGACCTTCCTTTTTGATGTAAAATAGATGAACGCCGTTACTCCTGCAAAGACTATGTCGTGTGCTTTTCCCAGAGCACTCATGCCATAGGACAGCTTCCATAGGCCTTAATTGTGGTAGCACGTCTCCTAGCTTTCGTTCATCGTTCTCCTGCTTGAGCTCGGAAGGGAAAGTCCACCCCTCCTCATTAAATGCAGGCTCTGTGTTGGGTCTTCACATGAACTTGAGGCTCTAGATCAGGTTTCTTCCTAACTAGATTAGTTTTCTTGCTAAGGAAAAATGAAACTAGGTTTGGGTTTGTTCTCTCTTGGGCTTACCTACATGTAATTCAAAGATTGCGGGCTTTGATCTTTGGGTGCCCAAGCAGCCCAAAATCTTCTATAATCTTGATTCCAGGTTGGCTCGATAAACTTTTGTAACCATCCACACCATGATTCATTTGGCAAGCCCCAACACGTGGCTTAGGTTTATTTTAGCATGAATAGTAGTTATTGTGGCAAAGCTTGGCGTGCATAAGCATGGATTTGCATAGGCATAGCGTGATTATAAAACTGTCCTATCCATTTATCATAGTGTGGCATGATTATGAATATTTTCCTTTCTGATTATACACATTTGCATGTGTTTATGCTTGACTTGGGGTTTTAATGACAATTGGGCCTTGAGACTTAATTGGGCTTGCATGCGACATTTTTGGGCCCCAACAACTTCAAACTCAGGCCCAAATATCAAAGATGGATTCTAATGCATGGACGGTCGTGATCAAAGAGTTTCAGCAAAGGATTTTGAACATATAACCATTATCCCATTTGACAGAGCAGCCGTTCAGGAGATGCTAACAAAGACTGGGAAAAACTTTTGCCTCTTCCTCATTTCGTACCTTTACCATTGGAATTGAGAATTGTAGTTAGCGGCAGAAGGAGAAAGTTTGTTCAGAGGTGCAACCATTGGTTCAAGTGAAGGGATTCGAAGAAATCAAATTAAAATGATGAAAGGAATGCACGACATTTTTGAAAGAATTTGGGGATTTTTGTGAAGGTTGAGGAAGAAATTCGAGAATAATTAAAGGGAATATTTCATAATCACCAAGCCGTTGAATGCGGATTGAAATTAGCAAATCTGACGACTGGGTTTGGCTAAAGAAAGCAATGGCCAGAATTCTGTTTTCTGCGTAACTGCGATCATCATCATCATGTTATATTGAAGGCACGATTTACAAGGAAGTGCGTTTTGGTCTAAATGCTTAGATGTCCTAAGGTTCATAAGAAACAAAGTTGAGACGCCAAGCGTATGAAGGAAAAAAAAACAGTACGTATTCTGACGTACTCCGAAAAGCATGGTTTTTGGGTAACTACCCATCATCAAGGGGAACAAGTCTTTTCTGATGCATAGTTAGGAGCAATTGTGGAACCATGATTTTTCAAGGCTAGAGTAAAACGGATCAGACTCCTGCCCCAAAAGTCTGGTCATGAACAAAACAATCTCCATTGTGGAGCTGACTAAACAGATTAGCGATACCACCATCATCATGTTCCAAAATTAGTGGGCGAAGTCGACCATTCTTGTTTCACATGATTCGGGAACCTAATCCAACAAGAAATCAATAGGTTTCCTATAATCTTGAGTTCTTATAATCTAAGAATTAGCTTGCGTCGCAAATAATCACACTCCTAAGAGGATGCAATATCTACTTCCTAGATATCCTCATGGATTCTCCCAAATTAATAAGGATTTTACCATCCTAAAAGGTCATCTCTTCAACTGGTATAAATACATCCATCTAGAGTTCATCTCTGGTAACATAATATCCGCACACTTATTCTTTTGCCTACTGCTTGAATCTTAATATTGCTTACTAACTTGACCTTTAGAGATCCTTTTACCAGCACCCTTTGCCTGGTCTTAGGCTTGTGTATGGTTGTTTGTTCTTTTATATGTTAATGGGTTCAGGCATCTTCATTACAAGCGGTAATGCAAAATTTTGGTTCCAACATATTTTGTATTTTTTTTCTTTGAATTAAATGCCCAAAGACTATTTCGTCAGACAAAATATTTGTAACTTTTTTTTTTATTTTCGGATAGTCAAAGAAATTCTGTCGTTGGGCAAGTTTCACTCGTCGGGTCAAGTTGATCAACGTACTTTCATCGACAAATCTATTTTGTAGAATGAATCTTCATTATTTGTTAGACAAACCTTTGAGCGGCGGATTTTATGCGACGAATATTGCCCTACGAATATCATTGGGCAAATAAATATAGGCGATGAAACCTTGTTTGGCCCGACCAAATTATTATGTCTGAAAAGATTTTTTATTTTTTTATCACCCATCTCCCGTCGGGCGTGGTCGTCGCGTGAAGGTCTTTGTTTTTATGTGCTGCTATGCGCTTTATCGCTTGCCTATCTCTTTGCCTTTCTATTTATATCTTTCTCTCAGTAAGCCTGCTTCGCTTCTCTAATCGCTAAGCCTTAGACAGTTTGAGCGGTGCCCTTCCTTTATGGGGTTGTCGCCTCAGCGCCTCTTTTCCCTTTAGTAGGTTCACCTTCCCGCCTTGCATTCGGGGAAGTTTTCCTATCCTCGAGGAACTTTTGCTAGAATTAATTTTTTATTTTTTTTTGTTGTAGTGTAAGTGCTTAAGTCCAACCGAACCAAAGGTCTAATAATCATGTGCCTTGCTGCTAAATATCCAGGATTGGTTTAGCCCGGCCAACCCTAAAATCCAACTCTGAAAGAAATAATTAAGTCTTAGGGCAGAGTATAACCACACTAAGCCTACTTGTGTGGATGCATCCATCTCCCAATATATACTTAAAACTCTTCAAGCAAGTAGGACACTATATTAAGTAATGGTTAAAAACATTTATCCCAAAACTCTTGATATTCTTGTTCCAAACCCGTTACAATATATAACCGAAAAACATTCAGATCATACATACTACTAACCAATGAGTGGAGTAAGCAAAGGTTTATTTGAGAATAAAGCTTCCAAATTGGCAATCATCAACCCAGTTGAACTCTGGAAAGATTCAGGAATAAGAACACCCTTGTTTGGAGACAAAACAACATTGTCCATTGCAAACAGTTCTTCAAGAACTTGAGGCTCATTTTCAAACACATCCAAACTAGCATCTCAATCTCTCTAGCACCAAGAACTTTATCAATTCTTTCTCATCGACGATAGCTCTGCGTCCAAATTTAATGATCACTCCCTCTCTTCCGAGTGCAGATAAGACTTCCTTGTTGATCATATGATGTGTTTGGTCTGTCAATGCACAACATATGATGAGGGAATCACTATTGGCTGCAAGTTCACAGACATTGAAAAAGAAAAGGTATGACAAAGATGTCTTCTTACTCCTTAAGTTGTATGAGATATTGTACCCAAATGTCTCCAGTGATTTAGCAACGATCACTTGCCTCCTAATTTTAAGTATAACAACACATTAGGAAGTTGTAATTATTGAATTACATATTTGAAAATGATGCAGCTTATGAAGTTGAACATTTGCAAGATTGAGGAGTATTCCGCTAGATGGACCTATATTTTCTTGGGGGCATTAAGATTTTCATCAGTTGAATTTTTTTTTTTCTTAACTCATGTGTTAGATTAAATTATGAATTTTTTTCTTGTTACATAAGTAGAAATATACACCCATCACTTTTGCAGACAACATATTTTTTTCTACCATAAGAATGAGGAATATAGTATGTTAACTTTTATGAATCATGCCGAACTAGTTTGCCTATTGAAAAAGACTGTGAAATCTTCAATTAACTAGGTTATGTTTATGCTAGGTGTTGGAACTAAATTTGCACACAATCGTTGGTATATGAACAATCCTGGGAATCTCATGAAATTCAGAGAGTAAGGGGATTGATTGGGTGTGTGATTGAATCTAGGAAGGATTGTCTATATATCTCCTCGTCGAATAAGGAGAATCAAATCATGTGTAGCTCCATGTATGAGTTGTAAAATGAAGATCTTTGTAGAGAACCCTGGCTTGGGTATTTCTAGAGATCTTGAGAGTCTTGATAGAAAAATTAATCTCTTGAATTCGGGAAAGAATCTAGAAAAATATGTAGTATAAAATACTCAATTCTCGTAGGATTGTGATCACATTGCCTAATTCCCAATATATCATAATTTAAATATGAATTAGGGTTTCCTTTCTTGGGATTAGGAGATAAGTAACATTTTTTTATGCGCTTAGTGCCATGCACTGTCAGAACCCACGTCAGATCACCTTGATCAAAAGCGGTCCTACCCAGACTACAATTCTTTCATAACTATAGTCATTCTAGGGAAAGCACTTCTTAGCTTTCATCCTTCCCTTACTACGAGTAATATTACCCAACGACCATGTATATTCATACGCTTACTTAATAAGCATCATCATGTGATCATGTCTGATTCAATTATGATGTCTCGTAGTTTCCTTTCTGAAAGACCCCTACACTTTTAAAATTAACACAATTTATTTATATTGATATCACTTTGAATAGCACTCAGTAATCATTTAGTATCTCCCTAATCGACCTTGGCAAATGCCCAAGTCTCCTTGGCAATAAAGCAAGTTTTTGCATCTTTCCTGTAATTTAGATTAATCTATATCTAGAAGTTGTCAACTCCAACTTCATAATAAATTTTTCAAATCATGGAATACATACACACACACACACACACACACATAAAACTAGAAACAAGAACTATATGTTTCTCAAATAATCTTGCACAAATTTAATGCGTATACTAGAAAGTTAATTGATGCATCACATTCATTTACATGAATTTCATATTTCTTTTCTAAATGAAGTGTCGAATACCATTCATGAGGAGTTGTTATTAATCTGAATGTGGTTGCATCTTCACATGAAGAAAATGACACTAGCCGCATTTTCTTGTATCATTTCGTTTCTTAAAAAAAAAAAAAAAAAAAAAAAAACAAAACAAAACATTTTTTTCCCACAAACTGGTGCAAACCAAGCAAGCAGATTTGGATGAAGAACAGTTACCAAATTCTACAAATTATTGGTGATTAAGTTTCATTTCAGATTTCTTAGAATAAAAGAAAGTATTGTAGTTTTTTGTTTTAAATTGGATTTAGTGTGAGCCATTAGATCATAGTCCATGTGCATCACTTAGCTTGTTATGTGTGAGTTATAGCCCATGACAAGTGTAATCTCTTGCCTCATACACCTTGTGTGAAACAATAAATGAAAGTGTCATTTCTCTTCTTCTCTAAGCACTCACTCTCACCTTCTGGATCTCTCCCCTTAATCCAAACCTTCATTCCTTCGTCCGAATGCGCAATTTCCATAGCTTGGGGTTGTTTTGCAAAGTAACAGGTAACAGTTAGAGGAGAAAATTTCAAGTAGTATATCTAATGTGGGCAACAAACTCAAGAGTAGGTATTGTCACCCTTTGTTGCAATTTATTTCTGCTAAAACTCTAATGTATATTCTTTGTATAAGTCTTAGTTACTCTATGTATTTTGTATTGTACCACTACATTTCTACTCTCATGTACCGATTTCGGGTGTATCTTGAGATTGAGGCGCGACACATATAGTGGTAGAAAGCCAGGAATTTGCACACTTGAATTTTTTTGGCTCATTGTGTTATGTACACATTCCTGCAAGTGTGACATACTTGTTGCTTATTACAAAAGTGAGAAAAACTACGAACTGTACAATCCAGTTACCATAACTTTTGATGAAAATGCTTGTTGGATGTGGAATTATGAAGCTAAAAATGCGGTAAATGTTCTAGTGATTGCTGATGCTGAGAAAAGAAAATATGCAAATGTTGAAGAACTGAATAAGTAATCTGAATTTGTTGATCACTTGATGAGTATTCCATAGAAAAGTCAGCAAGATATCTCAGAAGTTCCAAATACAAATTCTGTTTCACAAGATAGAGCAAGTGACATATCCTAGCCCGGGCCCCCACCACATCCCCGCTCGGGCCCCCACAACTCGACTTCACTGTAGTACGATATTATCTGCTTTGAGTCACGACCACGCCTTCACGGTTTTGTTTTTGGGAACTCACACGAAAACTTCCCAGTGGGTCGCTCATTTTGAGAATGCTCTCGCCTGAACTCGCTAAACTTCGGAGTTTCGATGGAACCCAAAGCCAGTGAGCTCCCAAAAGGCCTCGTGCTAGGTAGAGATGGGAATATACATATAAGGCTTACAGGATCCACTCCCCTGGTGATGTGGGATGTTACAATCCACCCCCCTCAATGGCCTGACGTCCTCGTCAACACACTTCCAGATAGGGATTAGCTTTGATACCAAATTGTCACATCCCGGCCTGGGCCCCCAACACATACCGGACTCGACTCCACCGTAGCACGATATTGTTTGCTTTGAGGCCTAACCATGCCCTCACAGTTTTGTTTCTGGGAACTCACACAAAAACTTCCTAGTTTGTCACCCATCCTGGAAATGCTCTCGCCCGAACTCGCTTAACTTCGAAGTTCCAATGGAATCCGAAGCCAATGAGCTCCCAAAATGCCTCGTGCTAGGTAGAGATGAGAATATACATATAAGGCTTACAGGATCCACTCTCCTGGGCGATGTGGGATGTTACAACAAGAATTCCTCAAGACTTTGATCACACTCCATTGAAATGGAGAAGTTTGAGTGAAGTGATGGCTCAATGCAATATGTGTGCCATAGTGCCTAAGAACTATTAGGAAGCAGCTCAAGATGATTCTTGGAAGAGAGTAATGTAGACTAAATTAGATATGATATAGAAGAACAATACATGGCAACTTGTATATAGACCATTTGAAAAACCAAACATTGGTGTCAAGTGGGTCTATAAAACTAAGCTAAATTTGGATGGTTCAATATAGAAGAATAAAACCCGATTGCTTGCAAAATGGTACTTTCAAAAGCCTGGGATAGCTATAGTGAGACTTTTCTTTAGTGGCCAAACTTGATACCATCAAAACCTTCATCATAGAGGGATAAAGTCTATTTCAATTGGATGAAAGTCTTCTTTCTTGAATAGGGTATTGAAGGAATAGGTATATGTTGATCAGCCTCAAGGCTTTGTGATAAAGAATGAAAAAGAAAAGGTGTATAAGCTGAACAAAGCTTTATATGAGTTAAAGCAAGCTCCAAGAGCTAGGTTAGATAGACTCATACATCACCAATATTAGATTTTAGAAGAGTTACAGTGAAGCCACATTATACATCAAGTCAAATGGAAGCTTAGGATCATTATAATCTCTCTTTATGTTGATGACATAGTGTATACTGGTAGTTGTTCAAAATTACTTGAAGAGTTTAAAAATGATATGATGAGGCACTATGAGATGACAAATTTGGGTTTACTACATCATTTCCTTGGAATGGGTGTAGTGCAAACTGAGCAAAGTATTTTTATCCATCAGAACAAGTATGCCATGAAGTTGATTGAGAAATTTCAACTCCACTAGCAGTAAATGAGAAATTGTGCAAAGCTGATGGAAGTGAAATTGTTGATGAGACTAAATGCAGAAAACTTGTGGGAAACTCACTTTATTTAATTGCAAAAAGCCTGATACTATGTTTGCAACAAGTATTCTTACAAGATTTATACACAACCCTACAAAGAAGCATATGGGAATTGCCAAGAGAGTCATGAGGTATATTCAAGGCACTTTGAATCATGGCATTGAGTATGTTAAGGGACAATCAATCCTTCTTATAGGCTATTATGATAGTGATTAGGCAGGAAGTGATGATGATATGAGAAGCACCTTTGGTTATGCATTCAATTTGGGATCAAGTTTGTTTTTTCGGGCCTCAATCAAGCAAAACACATTTGCACTCTCTATTGCAGAGTTGAATATGTTAAAAATATGTGAAATTTTAGTAAATGTTAGAAATTATTTGAAACTTCAGAAATATGTGAAATTTTTGGAACACATTAGAAATTATATGGAATTTTAGAAATTATTTGAAATGTTGGGCAATTTTAGAAATTGTTTGAAATTTTAGCAAATTTTAGAAATTATGTAATTTTTTTTCTTAGAGGTCTTTGCGCTTGATCATTAGTGCGCCATTGTGCCTCCACCTCTGCTTAAAGTGATGAAAATGGAAACGACTGCTCCTCATGCTTTTGAGGCTAAGAGGCAAGTGTATGGTTTATTTACAGGCAAATGCTTCTGTTTATGTTTCGATGTATAAGTGAGGCATTGTATTTGGGTTTGTTTGTAAAGTCCACAAGCCCACATGTCACAAGATTAATAATAAAAGCTTTAAAATGTTACACACAATACTTGTATTTTATAATATGTAATAATCTTTCAAAATAACATATTATTAAATATTTATACGTATATTATATAGTAAATTTAATTAATTTATATAATGTATAATAAATTTATATAGTGTATTAAGTGTTGATTAACGTGTTTATTTTTTATTGGCGACACATCACATGATTTGCAAATATAATCTAAAAATTTGGTCTACCTAGCATTACTATTATGTTACTCATAAAAGAAGATTACAAGAAATTTTTTGAATCCTAATCACACCTCTCTAAAATATCAGCCTTCATGCCATTTTGCTTGTCAATATTCAATACACAAGCACTAGCTATCAATGCCTTATAAAGGACAACCAAGAAAATCAATGCTTTTTTTGCATAATTCGTAATCCAAATGAGATTATAATTCCATTACTCATTGTCAATAAGTAATTAATTTAGAAACAATATCAGTATTAATTTATACAAAATTTTATTTTTTTCCTAATTTAGATAATTATGACGTTGGGTAAATGCAAATGAATTTATTTTAATTTTATGAAAAAATTCAAGAGCATTTCTTTTTTCACCTGAATTTAATAATTCCTTCTGCGGTATCGCTTGTATAAAAAAAAAAAAAATGATCAATCAATTAAAACCTGGTTGTGGGAGGTCAAATTTGTTTTGCAGGCCAAGACTGTACCATTGTTGACATGGACTGCTCTTTCGCGAAGAAGCCCGATCCACGAGTCACAACCCACTTCCCAATTTCAGAATTGAGATCCCTCGCAACTCTCACTTTCCCGCCGAAACCACATTTCAGATTTTCTAATCTTTTTCCCAATAAAATATAATAATAATTATTATTATTATTATTTTTTAATTTTCCTTTCAAAACTAAAAATTCAAATGTAAAACCGCGGCTTAGTGAAAGCAAACTGCTTTACATTCCAGTGAGGACTGGCGGAGCTCTAAAATCCTGAGGATCCAATTTCTCCGAGAAGCATCTCGCTTCCACTTCGCAGAAACGAAGAGCTTCACCGAGTTGACTCGGAAGAAAATGGTGTCGGAGTCGCAGGACGAGTTCATGGCCGACGGCTCTGACCCGGGGCCCGGAGCATCCAGGGGTCCCAGGCTGTTTATCAGAGAAATGGTCATGAGGAACTTCAAGTCCTATGCCGGCGAACAACGCGTCGGTCCTTTCCACAAGGTTAGGTTTTCCTAATTAGCTTGATGAAAATTCACAGGCTCAATTGATTTTGTAAAATTGGAAGCTAGGGTTTTTCTTGTTGCCGACGGAAATGCTATTAATGTTAATTTGCGGAAAATTTGATTTATCTATTAATAATTGTAATTATTGGGAAAACCAGAGCTTTTCTGCAGTCGTTGGACCAAATGGGAGTGGGAAAAGCAATGTAATAGACGCCATGCTCTTTGTATTTGGAAAGAGAGCTAAGCAGGTAGGTCGAATGTTCGTACGATTTCTATATGATTTATTTGTTTTTCAGCTGTGGTTATACTTTTCTTTTCGCCTAAATCTGCGGTATAATTGTAGATGCGACTTAACAAAGTATCGGAGCTTATTCACAACTCCACTAATCACCAGAATCTGGATAATGCTGGAGTTTCTGTTCATTTCCAGGAGATCATTGATTTGGTAATTTTACCCTTTTCTCATTTGTGTTTGCTTTTTGCCCTTGATACGTATAAACTTTCATGTTCCAAGTGTTTTATTTTTTGGTAAACGTTTTCTAGAAAGAGCAATCAATTTAACTGGAACTGCAGGGCTCTCCCGAAATTTTTTAATTCTGGGGTTTATTCTGGTATTTAGTAATGAATATAGTAGTATGCAAACTATGTTTGCAATCGTTACAGGATGATGGTACATTTGAAGCTGTTCCAGGAAGTGATTTTGTAATTACTAGGGTAGCGTTTCGTGATAACTCCTCCAAATATTATATTAATGACCGTGCAAGCAATTTCACGGAAGTTACCAAGAAATTGAAAGGAAAAGGAGTTGACCTGGACAACAATCGTTTTCTGATTCTTCAGGTTCGATTTTTGACATGCAGCTCTTCAACTTTGAGTAAGTTTGTCTCGGGGTTTTAAGAGTGAGTTTGTTGTCACTATCAGGGTGAAGTTGAGCAGATTTCACTTATGAAGCCAAAAGCTCAAGGATCCCATGATGAAGGTTTTCTCGAATACCTTGAAGACATTATTGGAACTAACAAATATGTTGAAAAGATTGATGAGTCGTTCAAAGAGTGAGTACTTTGTCTGTTCTAGTTCACTGAAAATTTACATGTTATAATCCTCCTCCTGCATACTCTCTCCTTTCAATCACACATGCTACACCCTTCTTGTAGAATTGCAAGCACATAAATTTCTTTTAGCTGACTAGAAATTTAAAGATTAGAGAATGGAAACTGACATGCATGGATGTTTTACAAAAAGATAAAAAAGTGTACACTTGGGTGGCTTTGAAACTTTGGTTCCTGGATAACATAAATTTACTCCACCTTTCTGCCAAGACATTAGGGGACAGACAAGCATTCTTGGTCTGATATGGAATTCTCATATTTCTAACGACTGGATGATTATCTTCACTGTTGTCATAGGTTAGAATCCCTAAATGAAAAAAGATCCGGTGTGGTGCAAATGGTCAAGTTGGCAGAGAAAGAAAGAGATGGCTTGGAGGTAAATATAGTTTGCACATTGGTTGACCATTGCCTGATATGGTTTATTGAAATTTTGAAATGATTTAAACAGGATGTGAAGAATGAAGCAGAAGCCTACATGCTGAAAGAGTTGTCACTTTTGAAATGGCAAGAGAAAGCCACAAAGTTGGCTCATGAAGATACCAGTGCAAAAATGGTTGATCTACATGGAAATATGTCCACCTTAGAAGGCAATCTAAAAGCTGAAAGGTAAACTTTCTCATACTAGTACTATTCAGTTGATTCAGAACTTGTTTTCATTGAGGAACTTGGATACTATTTCAGGGAGAAGATCCAGGAAAGTAATGATGCATTGAAGGAGCTTGAATCTGTGCACAATAAACACATGAAACAACAAGAGGTTTGGTTTACATGCTTTTTCTGTTCTTGCAAACCAAGCTTATCTAACTGACACTTGAATTTCTTGTTTGTTAGAAGAAATTTGGAGTACATTGATCCTTATACTGTCTTGGTCATTTGTCAAAACATGACTAGATTCTATTATTTGGTACAAATAAACCAGGAACTTGATAACAACCTCAGAAAATGTAAGGAAGAATTTAAGCAGTTTGAAAGGGAGGATGTTAAATATCGGGAGGATCTGAAGCATGTGAAGCAGAAGATCAAGAAACTCAAGGATAAACTTGAAAAGGTAGGGGAAAAGCATTATTCTGTGTAAGTGAAAACAAGCATACACTAAACATTTGACTTCAACTGCAGGATTCAGTAAAGATTAATGACATTGAGAAGGAGTGTGAGGACTCAACTAATCTGATCCCTGAACTTGAGAAAAGTATTCCAGAACTGCAAAAACTCTTGTTGGATGAAGAAAAAGTCTTGGACGGAATTGCAGAAAATTCAAAAGGTGATTTCTTTCAATTACAATTGTTCAAATGTTGGGACTTTTTTGTTAGACTTGTCTTAACATTCTTGTGAATAAAAAGTTCACATAATCTATGTGATGCACTTAATATGATAAACATTTGGTGGACCAGAGTATACTATATATATGATAATTTTATTTATTCAAAAGGTGCTTTGCATCTATGTGCACCATTACATTCTTTTTATATCTTATAGTTGACATGGATGATTATGTGCTTGTTTCAATGTCTGCTATATAATGTTTTCATCGTTAGGTATCAGTTCCCCCTAGCAGATGCAGATATGTTGCTGATTGTTTAACAAGTCATTTGCTTCTCTTTTTACAAGCAGTGGAAACTGAAAGATACCGCTCTGAGCTTACGAAGGTTCGTGCTCAATTAGAACCATGGGAAAAGCAACTGATCGAGCGTAAGGGGAAACTTGAAGTTGCATCTACTGAACAGAAGCTTTTAAATGAAAAGGTGAAGTTGTAATAATATTGGCATTGACACTTTTTTGAAATAAAATATAAATTAATGGTGACATTATTGCTTTAGATATTCTTAGTGTCTTCTCTTGCTATTATAGTAAAAGATATTTGTGTTGTGACCTGTGACTAAAAACTAAAATATTTCTTTTGAACTACTCCTTTAATTGAAGAACTTATAAGTTTTAGTGTGAGGAGGATTTAGACATGTGGATAATTTTCAACTTTTTCTTACTGTTTCAGCACGAAGCTGGTCGTGCAGCTTTTGAAGATGCTCAAAAGCAGATGGCTGATATATCAGGAAGTATTGAAACAAAAAGCACAGGCATTGCAAAAGTTCAAAGTGAAATAGAAAAGAGCAAGCTTGAAGGGATCGAAGCTCGTAAAGAGGAACAGGTTTGTATTTTCATTATTGAGATGATGTTTGATCTCTTTATTTTTAAATTATTGCTTTTCATCTCAATTGATGTGGTAACAACATTTAGTCTTTTGCAGGAATACATTAGAGAACAGGAAGCTCTGATTCCTTCTGAACAAGCTGCAAGACAGAAGGTTGCAGAACTTAAGTCGGTTTTAGATTCTGAAAGGAATCAAGGAACAGTTTTAAAAGCAATATTACATGCTAAGGAGTCCAACCGAATACAGGGAATACATGGCCGGATGGGTGATTTAGGTGCTATTGATGGTGAGTGTTCTGCTCAGACCAACTCCAATGGTGGGCTAAAAGCCAAATTACCGCCCCAAAATTTGCCCCCAAACCCACTCCAACCCAAGGGGAAAATTTGGGCTAAATACTAAATGCTAAACCAAGGCCAAATTCCCCCCAAAATTTAGCCCAGAAATCAGAGTGGACTCCACCCAATATTTATCGGAATTTAAATTTTTTTAGATTAAAATGTTCATAAAATTAATTTACGATAGTCTACATATGTATTTTTTTTTAAAAAAATTTAATTTAACAAAAAAAATAGCCTAAGATCATTTATTTAATAATCTCGGGCTAAAATTTTAGGCTAGAATGGTTGGAGCAGAAACACTGTTTCTGGGCTAAAAGCTAAATTTTCCGGGCTAAAATATTTGGCTTTTAGCCCAACCATTGGAGATGGTCTCATTGAGGTTAATTTTTAATTGCTGTAACTCTTTTGCTGTTCAAGTTTAGAGTCTTTTATACATTAAGGTCATTACATCTTAATTTAAATAACAATTGATAAAACAAATCCAAGTTTAATTAAATTTATTTCGATTATAAAAGGGTCACTTTCTAATGCTAATAACAAGCATATGTATTTTACAAATTATCACAAACCCAATTTATTAAGTTAGATGGATTGAAATCCGTATTTCAATATAAGGTAACATCCCTTTTTCTTAAGAACGAAATGTAGGATTTTTATGTTGCAAGAAGAACAATTTCATTCCAAATCAAGCCATAAGGACCTTCACAATTCTGAACTGAATGAATGGACTAGGTGGTTAAGGAGTCATTATCCATGGTTAATATTATCATATGTGAAAGTTTAGATTTGTACTTCTTGTTTGGTGAAGTGCCTTGTGCCAAGCTAAAAGTGGCACACACAGTCACGATTCCTGTTTTCTCTGTCTGCGATGTTTGACACACCGAAGTGCATATCCTTTTCTTAATCCTATCGTTTATTACTATTAGTTGTCAAAAGCACATATTCATACACAGTTTATACATTGGAATTAACTTCCCATTTGAAAAATTGCCTTTGCAGCAAAATATGATGTTGCCATATCAACAGCTTGCGCTGGACTTGATTATATTGTGGTGGAAACAACTAGTGCAGCCCAAGCATGTGTTGAGCTACTCCGAAGGGAGAATCTTGGCGTTGCAACTTTCATGATATTGGTATTAATCCCATGTTACAGTGTTCTGCAGAAACCAAATCCTAACATTTATGGATTGTATAAGTGCCTAAACTTTTGGGGGGGGGGGGGGGGGGAGGTGACTTTTAGTCCAGTTTCAGTGAAATGGACGAATTGTCATTTAAATTTTTAAGCTTTGTTATGTGGGAAGTCCTTAAAGTGTCCTGGGCTAGCTTTTAAAAGTGTAGTAGATATACATTTGGTTTGGCATTAGGATGACTTAATTACTCTAGTAAATGGAGGTTACATCTTGGCACCTACTATATATCTCCAACTGTGGAGATCGTACAACCATAGTTGAATACATTGCATGTGGGTATTGGGGAGTTATGAAATTCTTATTTCATGCTGTATTTCAATGTCTCAGGAAAAGCAAGGTGATCTTTTACCAAAGCTGAAGGAGAATGTAAACACCCCAGAAGGAGTTCCACGCCTTTTTGATCTAATTAGAGTTCAAGATGAGAGAATGAAGCTCGCATTCTTTGCAGCTTTGGGAAACACAATTGTAGCTAAAGACCTTGATCAGGTATTTATCAATTTTCCTTATTGAAGTTGATGAGCTCAATTGTGGCTTGCTAATTGAGAATTAGTTTGTATGAATGCCACAATCGGAAGGACCCAAGCAGTCAGCCTATTGAGTCTGATTTCCTTTTCTCAAGGATACAATTGTGATGTCTTGTGGATTGCTTTAGTGTTCCATTAAATTTCTGTTTAGTTTTGAAAGCAATTAAACAGCACTCTATTTTCAATTTTAGGCAACACGTATTGCATATGGTGGAAACAGAGAATTTCGACGAGTGGTAACACTTGATGGTTCTTTATTCGAAAAATCTGGTACTATGAGTGGCGGAGGAAGTAAGCCACGTGGTGGAAAGATGAGCACTTCTATTCGTGCAACCAGTGTTTCAGGAGAAGCTGTTGCAAATGCTGAGAAGGAGCTCGCAGCCATGGTTGATTCATTAAATACCATCCGCCAAAAAATTTCCGATGCAGTGCGGAGGTATCAAGCCTCAGAAAAAGCACTTACACGCTTGGAGATGGAATTAGCTAAAAGTCAGAAAGAGGTGATTCTTCATATGGAACTATGTGTTGTCCTAGGTTTATGTATTTGAAAAGAATTTCCTTGAATGAATGTTTTCATCTTGAAACAGATTGACAGTTTGAATTCGCAACATAGTTATCTTGAGAAACAAATTGGTTCCCTGGAGGCTGCTTCACAGCCAAAGAAGGATGAGCTTGATCGCCTAGCTGAACTCAAGCATCTTATTTCTGTTGAAGAAAAGGAGATTGATAAACTCATACAAGGTTCAAAGCAGCTGAAGGAGAAGGTGAGGAACTCCTTTATGACTTTTGTCCCTGAAAGTAGCAGCTAATCGTGATGGCTAAGTGTACAATAAATAAAACACAGGCCATTGTATCTTGGTTTGTAGTTGCGTTTTCTGGTCTACCTGGTAATTCAATTAAAAAATTATGAGAATGGCTGGAATTACAATTGATTGTCACATGCAGACAGGCACAATGATTTTTTTTCACTTTATCTGACCATTTCCTGTCTGTTTCTGTTTGTAGGCCTCAGAACTCCAGAGTAATATAGAAAATGCTGGTGGCGAAAGACTAAAAGCACAGAAGCTAAAGGTCAATAAGATTCAGTCTGTAAGTATATGCACCTCTATGAAACATCCTAGCTACTATAATGGAAGGACTGTCCTAATAGGTGCTATTCAATTGTCAGGATATTGATAAAAACAATACTGAGATTAACCGCCGCAAAGTCCAGATTGAGACTGGCCAGAAAACTATAAAGAAATTGACAAAGATGATTGAAGAATCCAAGACTGAGAAAGAACGACTTGATAAGGAGAAGGAAAACGTGTGTTCCAAATTCAAAGAAATAGAACAGAAGGCATTTGTAGTTAAGGAGAACTACGAGGGAATACAGAAGGTTTACTTTCTTCATTACTCTATTTCTATGAGCTGATGTATTATTGAAAAAAAATTCTATATAATTTGGTTATATCTTGTGCAGCTGATTGATGAACATAAAGATATCTTGGGTCAAGCAAAATCTGACTACAACAAAATGAAAAGGACTGTGGATGAACTGCGCGCATCACAGGTACTATGATGAAAAATTAATACCATTTTCAAATTTCAGTGGTGGTAACTATTGTCATAATACTAGAAAAATTTGATCTGACGATCAGTACGCACAACCTTATAATTGGTAACTGGAACTTAGCAGCAATTGGTCACATTCCATGCTTGCTTCTTTTACCACGACTGTTATTTTACTATTTGTTCGGCATAGTAATACTATGTTACCTTGGAATGCTGCTGTTAGTTAAGCTTTATAAAGTTCTTACTACTTGATTGGCTTGGTGATATCATAGGTTGACGCTGATTTTAAATTACAAGATATGAAGAAGCTATACAAGGAGCTTGAGTTGAAGGGGAAGGGTTACAAGAAAAGGCTTGACGACTTGCAAACTTCCCTTATAAAGCATATGGAACAGTATGTTGATTTCAGAAAATACTTGTTTGAAATGGTGTATTGAACATTTCTAATACTTTTATCTTTCTTGCAGAATTCAGAAAGATTTAGTGGATCCTGAAAAGCTTCAAGCTACCTTGGCAGATGAAATTCTTAATAACCCTTGTGACCTTAAAAGGGCACTTGAAATGGTAGCACTATTAGAAGCACAATTGAAAGAGATGAATCCAAATCTAGACTCAATCGCAGAGTATGTTTTCCTTCATTTTCAAAGATTTTTTAATTTGACTTGTAAGCAGAGTTCTTCTAATTGTTTATTGCAATAGGTATCGGAGAAAGGTCTCATTATATAATGAACGAGTTGAGGATCTTAACACTGTCACTCAACAGCGTGATGATATAAAGAGGCAGTATGATGAATGGAGAAAGAAGAGGCATGCCACCTTTTTTCTTAAATTTTTTTTCCTGTGCTATATGTTATCAAACTGTAAATTTAATTCACTGAATATTTTATGATCTTAGGCTGGACGAATTCATGGCAGGATTCAATGCAATCTCTTTGAAATTAAAGGAAATGTATCAGGTTCGTCAACTGATCTCTCTCTATCTTTTTTATGGGTTCTAATCTTTACGTTCCATTTTAATGCTGCTGCTGTGTACAATTGAGCTTGTACAACAGTTTAAAGCTTTACGTAGATACAGGCATACCTTGTGCCACTTGTAAGCTAGTAGCAAATGGTGTTTCATCATTTATTAATGCTTTTAATTTTATGATTTTTATCTTAAATGTTTCGTTGCTATGAACCTTCCTGCTGATACGGCTTATGTTTCATTCCTTTGCTCAGCACTTGAATCTTCTTTGTTTTGTTCTTACTGGTTCTCATATTCCTGGTCCTAATCTTTATTACTTCTGTTGTATATACACAGATGATCACGCTGGGAGGTGATGCAGAGCTTGAGCTAGTGGACTCCCTGGATCCTTTCTCTGAAGGCGTTGTTTTCAGCGTCAGACCGCCAAAGAAGAGTTGGAAGAATATTGCGAATTTATCTGGTGGTGAAAAGGTGCTGACTCGGTGTTCCTTGTTTTCCATTAAAAATCCCATAGCACCTGTCTGTCATATACATGAAATGTATAATGTTGATCGTTTTACTGCTTGCAGACATTGAGCTCATTGGCTCTTATTTTTGCCCTGCACCATTACAAGCCTACCCCTCTTTATGTGATGGATGAAATCGATGCTGCGCTAGGTACTTTTTGATGAATGCTTGAGCTAAATTTCTAATTTTATCACATCAATTTTACCCATTTTATTCTTTTGGCTAAATTTCATTTCTATGTTTCGTATGTTACTGCAGACTTCAAGAATGTCTCTATCGTGGGGCATTATATCAAGGACCGAACGAAGGATGCACAGTTCGTCGTCATAAGGTTGGTTGAACCATTGATTGCTCCGGTGGATTATAACAGAAATCGCTGGTATTATTTGAATTTAAGTCTGTCAGTATATATAACGTTATACGCCTTGTCTTGTACAGCCTTCGGAACAATATGTTTGAGTTGGCCGATCGACTGGTTGGGATATACAAAACAGATAACTGCACAAAGAGCATCACTATCAATCCGGGGAGTTTCGTGGTATGCGAAAAAGCTGCTTGACGGAGTTTGCAGATCAACGTGCATAGAGGTCAGGAAATGGATGGCTCAATGCCGTGATCGTTCCTTAGTAATTAGCACGCGCTTGCAATGCATATAGTTAACTAATTTGTATTTTGAGTAGTCGCTTATGTAAAGCAATTGGCAATGCCCTGTGGCTTTTGGTATTAACTGATGTGTGGTTAGACAAGCAAAACCATGAACTCGTAATATTAGACTTGATGGGAGAAATAACTTGGTATTTGGACAAAAGTTTAGAATTTATAAATTGACATGCATCAATTGCTTTGTTTGGATTCACAAACATAGAAATTTAGAAGTTTTGAAGAAAAAAAAAATGGATTTAGTATCTAAAACCTATTGTACTTTTATGTGCAAACGGAAATGAATTTTAACAAAGTACCAATTATCAATGTCATAGGTGAAAGCAAAGAACAATGTCAAAAGAACACAAGAAATTTACGTGGTTCGGCATAAAGCCAACGACTCACAAATAGAGATTACAAAAGAGTGTAAACTCTCACAACCCAACTCTCATAAATTACAAACTCTAAACCAAACGAGTAGAGAATCCAAAACTGATGGAGAAGATTCTCCCAAATTGCTCTCTAACTCACAAATTGACTCTCACCAAATTGCCACACGAATGAGCCACATCAAAGTACACCAAACCCTAAGGTCCTATTTATAGTGCATATGACTTAGGTTACAATGAGAATTCTAATCCTAATTGGAAGTAAAATCAAAATCCTAATCAAATAGGTAATTAACAAAATCTCTTCACCAAGCAAGGAATCTAACCAAGAAATCAAATCCAAACCCAAATAGGACACCAAACAAAAATAGGTAACACAAACCTAATTTCTACATCATTCTAATTTTGAGCCGTAAAATCACAACAATCTCCACCTCGGTGAGAAATTAACAAACTTCCAAAAACAAACTTCAAAGTGGGATACCAAAACTACAAACGCACAAATGATCACCAAATACTTCAAAGAACAGATCTCCACATAGACTCAAAAAATCCAAAAGCCTTCAAACTTGAAATTTCCTCCAACGCCTTCTCCAACAAACTTCATTACGGAAACTAACAAATTCCAAACAAAGACTCGAGCATATGAAGCAAAAGTGCGAATTGCACTCCACTAAAAGAACTTGAGTACCAAGCTCCACCTCCTCACATAACCTTTAGAGGACTTCAGAACAACAATCTTCTGCAATGTTTGCCTCAACACTAGCAAAAGACTTATCAAACAACTTCTTTTTGCTCTTGAGTTTAGCGCAATCCACTTACCGATGACCCTCCTTATGACAATAGCTATAAGTGTTCTTTCCAATTTTGCCCCTTTCCTTATTCCTTCCTTGAACTACCAAAGCTCCATCTTGTGTGTTAGACACCTTATTCTTTAGCTCTTTAGAGTTCAAAGTGGCTTTAACATCTTCCAAACCAAGACTTTCTCTACCAAATAGCATGGTATCGACAAAGTGTTCATATGAAGGAGATAAAGAATACAATAAAGTTATCGCATAATCCTCATCACTAATTTGGCCATCCGCACTTTTCAAATCCATCATAAATTTATTGAATTCATCAACATGCTTAGGAATTGATGCACCTTCATCCATACGAAGAGTATGCAAACTTTTCTTCAAATAAAATCGTTTACCAAGGGATTTGGTCATATACAAGCTTTCCATTTGAGCCACAACTCCGGTGCAAATTTGACGTTACCAACTTCACCCAAGACTTCATTAGATAAAGTCAGTAGGATTGCTCCAAGTGCCCGCCCCATAACGGCTTCCTTTTTCTCATCAGTCCACGAATTCGGCAAAGCCTTCACACTCTTGAGCGTCTTCAAAAGTCCTTGTTGAACTAACAAAGCATGCATCTTTAATTGTCAAAAAGTCATTCCCATCAAAATTTTTAATATCAACTTTCACCAATGACACAAAAGACTTCATAGAGACTGACAAGCAAAGCCCAAGACGAAACCTGGCTCTGATACCACTTGTTGTACTTTTATGCGCAAACAGAAACGAATTCTAATAAAGTATCAATTATCAACATTGTAGGTGAAAGCAAAGAAAAATTCAAAAGAACACAAGAAATTTACATGATTTGGTGTAAATCCAACATCCACGGGTGAAGCATGGTGATGAATTTCACTAAATAAATGGATATTACAATAGTGTTTAAATTGTCACAACCCAAGGCCCACAAATTATAGACTCTAAACCAAACAAGTAAAGAACCCAAAACTAACAGAGAAGATTCTCTCAAATTGCTCTCTAACTCACAAACTTTCAAATTGACTCTCACGAAATTACCACACGAATGAGCCACATCAAAATACACTAAACCCTAAGGTCCTATTTATAGTGCATAGGACTTAGGTTACCGTGAGAATTCTAATCCTAATTGGAAGTAAAATCCTAATCCTAATCAAATAGATAATTAACAAAATCTCTCCACCAAGCAAGGAATCCAACTAAGAAGTCAAATCCAAACCCAAATAGGACACCAAAAAAAAAAAAAAAAAAAGGTAACACAAACATAATTTCTGCATCATCCTAATTTTGAGCCGTAAATCCCAACAAAACCCCCAACCTTTTAGTGTCGTTCCAATTAGTTTCCATTTTTTTAAACATTCCAAACAAGTACTTAACCTATTGAATATGGCATTCCCGTTATGCCCTAGTTAGTTTTTCAAACATAGATTATATTCAAAACTCACTAACTTTATATATTGGGAGCAATATTAATCTTAGTTGCCTCAGAATCTAAATATCAAACATAGATTATATATTATGGAACCCAATGGTCCAACAAGTAATGAATTGAATTGAATTGAAAATGGACCCAAATTGAAATGACATCAAGAGAACAATCTCTTAACGAGAAGAAGGTTAAGAATCCACTTAGGGTTTCAAGGAGTCTGTTTTTGCTTGTGTGATTTCCTCATTTGTTGATTCTCGGCTAGTAAAGTTTCCAGTTCTTCTATGTGGGCGGTGAAGATGGTGGTGATTACATCATGACAGTCCATACCATTTCAGCAACCTTCATAACCTTCTTCTCAATGTTGGTGCTTGAATTGTAGGGTAGACTTGGTGGTTTGCGTTGGGTTTGGAGGTGATGGCATGATGGGAATGGTGGTAACTGTTAGTTGGTAAAGGCTATGCTATCATGAACTTTTAAAAAAATTTAACAGATTTTTAACTGGTGTTTAACGGATGTGACATTTTTAATAGGTTAGATACTTATTTGAAATGACACTAAAAGGTTGGAGAAATTTATGTACTTAATCCAAAAAAATTTCTAGTTTGGGACCTCTAATTTCAAAATTTAAATTCTATATAAATAGTTGTCACCTTTAAATTCGTATAAGTGAACTAAAAATAAAAAATAAAAATAAAAAAATAAAAAAAAAACAACAACAACAACCTCAACCACGAGTGATTACCACCACCACCATCATCCCTATTATGGTTGCCGCCACAATTACATACCATTGTATCCCCAGTTGTTGTAGCCACTACTAGCATATTTCTTAACTACTATCTCTCATCATTTATATATTATTGACTCTACGCATTAAAGTCCACATTTAAATTTTCATTGTTCTTATAGGTTAACTAGAAGAAAATTTGCAAATTCTAGAAAACAAAATTCCAGCATTTCAATTTCTTTTATTTTGAAATTCCTTAATAATATTAAATTTCCCCACCCAAGCACGTGTCAGAATTTCCAAATTTTTTTATAGATCCGTTGATCTGTAAACGAAAATTTCAATTTGAATCATGGGAAGCATATAAGTATAGATACTGATACCAAATGATAGGATACAAATATTGAAAGGAAAAAAATTGAAGAGGATGAAAAAGGAAATGCATAGCAAAAGAAAATTAGCCAAGGAAAACACCAATCATTTCATCTGTAATTCTCTTTACATCAAGAATAGTTATAAAAAGAAATTAGCGTTTTCACTTGCAATTAAAACCTTTTTTGAAAAAAGCAGAAGTTGCTTCAAATTAGCAAATCTCAAACGGGCACTTGAGCCTTGTTTGGTATTGTTTTTTTTGTTTTTTTTTTCACAAAAACTACTTCACTTTAAAGTTAAACAATAAAAAAGTGTTTGACAAAATAAAATGTCCTACCTTATTTCTCTTTCTTTCCCTTCATTTTACAATTTAAAAAGCTGAGAATAGCAAGCAAAGCAACTAGAAAACCATAAAAGAAAAGAAAACACCAGATTATAGGATTTCTTTCGCTGTTTTAACTAGCTAACACTTAAATCAACACCTCTTGGAATATTAAAAGAGTATAATTTATACAGAAAAAAAATATTTTTTACACTTAGACGCATTTAAATAAAGCTTAAAAATGCTATAAACATCACACATGGAATTGTGGCAGCAAATACTTCACAATCATAGCTTATTTAACCATTGTTGCTGGACCAAAATTATACTCAAACTAGTAAATAATTAAACATCAGGGACGTAGGGCTCAAAGAGCTTCACACAGGGATTTGCATCATACTGCATAATGTCGGCTGCACGCTCAAACTCCTCCCTTAGAACTTTTATGCTGTACTTGTCCACCACTCGACCCAGGTCGTGGGATATCTCGAAAGGGTCTTCTATGCATATCAAATGCCGATCATTCCCAACCCTCCTTGTCCAGTCCTTTTCCCGCTTGCTGAACACATTAACATCACAGCTAAAGTTGGTTAGTTGCAATTGCAGGTTCTTTTCTTTTGGGTAAATAATTACAAGAAAGTTCTTAGTTGAAGGTTTCAATTGGCAATAAGTTGGACAACTACAGCTCTTAATCACAAGCTACAAAACCTCTACTGACGATGGGGGCAACAAACTATAAATGAAAGGTTTTAGGTTCAACTCTGGCTGAAAAGTAATTCAAATGACATTCATCAAAGTGATACTTTATTCAAAATCCATGGGTTCAACAGACTAAGAGTTCCCCCTAATTCAATCACTCGAGATCAAGCAACTATTGATGAATGAAACGCTCAAGCATGCCTGCTATAGATCCTCAAAACAAACTTAATATTTGTCAAACGTCATCTGTGAAATACATCGACTAGATTCTCCGCTCAGTGTAAAACACTTAAAAAAAAAGATAAAATATTACTGAAAGGTAATTAGATATCTCATGGACATGAATCAGAATATGATATATGAGCACATGAAGTCCAGCACATATGTATAAATTTAGCTTCAAAACGATGCAAGACAGTGGCATCTACCTAATACTAGCCTAATATGCAAATGTTTCTCTCAGAACATTCAACTGATGACAATATACCTACTGTCTTTATTTGAAACACATTTGATAAATATATCAATTAATAATCCATTCAACTAATATCTTCAATTACTTACCTTAATAAAACATAAAAGATTCTATATCTCACCTGATTAAGCTTCCCGTACGAACAGAAATAACAGAATTTGCATAATCATGGCCATATGCCCAGTAATTGAAAAATCCCCACACGAGTCTAGCAATGGGTTCCTTGTTATGGGACCCAAAATCTCTTAGTTTGTCTACTTGATCAAAGAAAGAACATTCAACGTTCTCTACAGTGACAGAGTACGTTGTTTGCATTCCCTGAAAGAGAAAAAAGGTTGTGCTTAAGCACCGAAAAAGAATGATATTGAAATGATGTCCATATATGCCTTGATGTCCTTTCATTGAAGACGTAAACTAGGAAGTAGGAACACATACCTGTAAGCAGGGGAGAATAGCAGGTCTGCGATGTTGTAAGAAATGAATGCACATCAAAACATACCTGAAATTAAATGCAAACATTAACAATTTCAAGGTAGCTGGCAAAAAGTCATAAACACTCAAACCAAAAATTTTTGAATAAAGCAAAGACTCTAGGTAGAAGTAGCCAAAGTATCTTGTGTCGAAAAAGTGAAGCAGAATAATTGAATCAATGTCAATGGCATCTATCACTGAAGACTTTTTACCACTAATTTTGGGAACGAGAGATTCAGAAGTTAACTTACGCATAGCTTGATAAAGTTCCATGGTAAGTTTCATTGACTCCTCTTGACTTGGCCCAATGTTTTACAATAAAAGCCAATTGCTGTAATCTTGCATCAATTTTTGCATAATCACGAAGAAGCTTTGTATTTATGACAGCCAAAACATTGTTGATGCATATGTCACAGGAGATTCCAGTGACAGGATCCATAAGCTTTACGATAGGAACCCTAGCACGTGTCAACGCCTGACAAACAGGAATACTTAAATAACACATAAATATTATAAAACTCTAGGAGAATTAAATTACTGGAAATACCGTTGCCCATGGTAAATGGATTGCTTTGATAAGATACAAGAAGCATAATGTGCTTGTGTATATTTATATACTGTTTCATGAAAATCCTAGAACTAGATGATATGGGAACTGTTCCACCATCCTTTCACAGTACATGCAGGATAGGGGACTTCATGTGCCTCAGGATTGTACGAACACCACCTTGTCACTAAACAAACAAAAAGGCTGATGCATTTCCTGGATTTGAAAGTGAAGATGGAGGATGTCAAGAATCCCTTCCCTGTTAAAAACATATCGTTTTCAAACACCTCCCTCCCTCTCAACCAACCTACCTGCGCCACCCCCCCCCCCCCGCCCCCCCCCTCCCCTCTCTTCTATTTTTCAAAAAAAAAAAAAAAAAGAAAAAAAAGAAACACGTTTCATAATTGATTGCCTAGTTGGACATTGACAAAACAGCAATACAAGTTACAGAACCGCAAGATGAACATTCAATAATAGTATAACAGCCCTAAATCTTGCATATCAGAGTCTAACGTATAAAAGTCTGATATCATCATGAATACCAAAGCCCTTGCATCTTAAAAGGATTCCGCAAAGATGGAGGATGTCAAGAATCCCTTCCCTGTTAAAAACATATCGTTTTCAAACACCTCCCTCCCTCTCAACCAACCTACCTGCGCCACCCCCGCCCCCCCCCTCCCCTCTCTTCTATTTTTCAAAAAAAAAAAAAAAAAGAAAAAAAAGAAACACGTTTCATAATTGATTGCCTAGTTGGACATTGACAAAACAGCAATACAAGTTACAGAACCGCAAGATGAACATTCAATAATAGTATAACAGCCCTAAATCTTGCATATCAGAGTCTAACGTATAAAAGTCTGATATCATCATGAATACCAAAGCCCTTGCATCTTAAAAGGATTCCGCATGACGAGAGATAATTTCCTAAATCTCCTACTTCCATAAGTCAACCATTAAGTATAACTGGCCAAACAATATTTTGCATAGGTAAACCCCCAAAGCAGGAATAGCGACTATATTAGGGACTATAATAATGTACAAATTCAAATACAGAAAGTTTCCCTTATCAACTGAAAGAAGGCCAGTTGCTCAAATCATTTAAGCTCAAAATGGTAATTCAGCTTTTGTTTTCTGCACCATCAGTTAATCATTTTTCTCATTATGGTTAAAATTTAGCCCCTCAAATAATTTTATATCTATGTCTCAATGTAAGAAGCACATCAGTCAATACAATGACCTACACACTGCAAGGAGCATCCGTCAAGATTTATAAATGAAAAAACTAAAGTTTTATCCATCACACAAATTCATGAGGAGAAGGCACTTTGATTCACCTGCACATTCTGTAGATTGTCTGATTGCAAAATATCTGCCAACCTCAATAAGAACTCTGACTTGTTAATGTTTGCCTCATCAATTGCAAGACAGAGATCAATATCACTTTTAGAAACCCCAAATGAGTTGCCACACGATCCATAGATGTATAGTTGAGCTTCAGGCCATTCTTTAGTAACTAGCCTCTCCAATAATGTAAACAATTGCTTCTGCTTAGCCTTCTCTTCCTCAGTCGGTATCAAGGAATCATAAATTGAAAGAAATGGAGCGTTTAGCCTGTCTATGTCCATGCGACATTGCATCTGTCTTTTGAAGATCCTCGTTCTTTGGCTAAGTAGATGTTGTCCTCTGTTATCTGATCTTGACTCCTGATAACAAAAACTATAAGTAACTAACATCTAAACTATTCATTACTTTGAATAATTAAAGAATACACATACGCATACAACCTACGGCATCTTATAAGGACCTGACTTGAGAATCAGTGTCTCAGCCATTGGATTAGGTATGAACGGCTAAGATACACAGCAGATAATAACGGGTGTAATGCTTGTTAATCACGATCAACAAGTGGTGTCCCAATAAATCTCCATACATATTGCATTAATTGTTGTTGAGCAAAGGAGTTTGGTCTAACCCAGACTGCATATTCAGGCATGACTTTCACTTTATTTAACACCATCTATGCATTAACTTGAACTATAACATTAAGTCAGCAGGAACAAATTTACTCCCCATAGCATTCAAAACCTTTATATGTATCGTAATAGAAACAAAGTTTTAACCTTTTCGCGCGCATTATGGTGTTGCTTTGCCTCATTCTTTTCATCCCGGTCATTATCAACCAACTGTTGGCTTCCATCTTCAACGTCTTTTCTCGCCTTATCTCCATGTTGTAAATTCATCATCGACTCTTCAATCTCCAAAGCAGAAGCCGAATGGAGATTGGTGCCAGTGGGCAGACGAGGCTCATCAGGCTGTGCATTGAACCCCAATCCCCGAGCCCCATTGCCTTGAGTTCGACCATCTTCATTTGCCAATCTTCTCATTCTCTCATCTTCAAAAGAAACATCCCTGTTCCTCACAAATTCACTCGAACTCTGCCTATCCCTATCCACATTATGCTCAAACTCCCTCCTATTCCCAGAATTCCAACTCCCTCCTCCCCTCGCATTGTTCCCAAACCCTGGCGGCGGAGCATTCCTCTGAAACTGCTTTCCCCTTCCACTTGCACCTCCGCCTCGCCGTTCCTGCTCCCGAGAATTGAAATTCGAACTGAAATTATCGTGATTCCCATGCCGGAACTCACTGGAAGTGGAAGAATTGTTAGAACTCAAATTGAGATTCCTGTCGAAGCTATTGCTGAGCTTCGAAACCTCAGAGGAAATGCTGGCATTTACTGAACCTTCGGGGTTTTGGACAAGGTCGCCAGGCAAATAACTAAACTTAAGCTTCTGATCTTGATGCTGCTTCAGCTGGGCAAGGTTTTGGAGGGGATTATTGTTTGGACTCTGAAAGCCGACTAGATTCCTCAAATCCTCGAGGTTTCCCGGGAATTGGTTTCCGGCGAACTGGGGAAAGGGATTCGGGGGAGAGGAAGACGGATAAGGGCTTTGGGGAAACCCTAGGAAGTTGAAATTAGGAGGGGACTGCGTGGACCAGAGGGAAGAAGGGTTGGGGAGTTGAGGGTGATGATCTTGGCCGTTGGATGATACCCATGGCGGCATATGCGGGAACGGGAGTGTGGGTCCCACCGCAGCGACCGCCGGATCGAGCACCAGTGGCGGTTGCTGTTGTTGTTGTTGTTGTGGGGAGGGGGACTGGTGGTGGAGGAGGTTGGGCTTTTGTTGTTGGAGCAAGGAGAGGAGGAATTCGCCGCCGTTAGAGGACTGGAGAGGCGGCGCGTCACCTCCACCGCCGGCCATTGGGGTGGGTAAGGGCTGGGAGGATGAGTACGGGGTTAAGATTGTTCAGTTTTCAGAGCAGTCGCGAAGTGTGAAGGGAATCTCTTCAACTCTGAAGTGAGAGTCAGAGTTTTTTATTGGTTTTGATTGCGACCCGAATAGAAAATAGAAGCAGTATTGTTTGATAACAGTTTACTGTCACGTTTATGACTTGATACAAGGAAGGATGCTTAAAAGAAACTTATGTCTGATTCAAATAACTTCGTGTTTATAATTGAAATTATTTCTATTGTATTTGTAAAGATCGTCCTTATAGAAAAATAATTAAAGTTAAATAAATAATTTGTAATGCTTTTACTATTCTATTTACGTAATTTTATATAGTTTAATAGCTAAATGATCTTAGTTTAACTTATTATTTGTACAACAGTTCTAATCATAAAATGAAATTTTATGAATAAAAAAAACGAAAAGTTTTGAGTAGGAAATCCTATTTATCATTTGAGTAACCAAATATTATTCTACAACATAAGTGCATCATAATCATCTCAATAATGAATAGAAACTCATACTCAAAACTTTTTGTAACTGATTTACAAAACTACCTACTTATGATCGAAACTGGTCTATTATAAATTACTTTGTAAATATCATCTCAGCAAAAAATAAATAAAAACTAAAGTAACTTTAGTTAATCAACAATAGCATATAGATCAACACTTCGTTAAGTCAATCAACTGCAGTATTTTGTACTGTCTATCTATTTAATCACGTTAATTAAGTAAACGATCTTAGTTTTAATTGATTTTTTTTTTTTTTTTTTTTTTTTTTTGCATATATGAGCATTTCAAAGTAGTTATTATATGACCAGTTTTAATTATAGCACATATTTCTACGAATTAACTATGAAGAATTTTGAGTAGGTATTTTACTATTATTGAGTAGCCAAACATTGTTTAATAAACAACCGGAGCGAAGTCACCTTGTCATTAGGGTGGTCATTTGACCATTGTAACCTTTAAATGATTCTCATTAAAATAGTATGTATTATATTATAATTATTAGTGATCTGCTATATTCTTACGTATTGACTGTTGTGGCCACTAAACAATTTAACCCCTATTTGTTAGTTTGACTGAAGAGTTTCAATATGGTAGAGGTATTTGTTACCTTTTTGTCTTCTTTCATTATTTACTATATTTATTTATTTTTTCGTAGAATATTGACTGCATTTATAATATTTATAAAAATAGGGAATTACACAAAATGAAAAGGTAATTGATCAATTGACATTAAACTTTGAACTTTTCCTCCAAAAAAAAAAAAAAAAAAAACTTTTAAACTTCTCCTATTCAGAGAATCGGCCATCTCTAATTCCAAGACAAGAAACCTTCACCAGTTTATCTTTGCAAATTTTTTTAATCAACAAATCAATTAGGTAATTCTTAACTCTTAGTTTTCTTTGTTATTTTGTTGTTTATATATCGAGAAAGATATCTTCGATAATAATGACAATGACATGATTATGAAAAGATTTCAGACTATGAAAATTCGTCGAGGGCCATTGTAATTTTAGTAGAATGTTTAATGAATACCTATTAAGACTAAGGATTGTATTTTTATATGAGTTTTTCTTAGTATCTTTTAATCTTGAAGTTATTTAAAGTTGACCTTCCTTCAGAAATTTTCTGGCTACACCACTGATAATCAACATTGCTTTTAAAATTGTTATTGGTACTTGTTAGCCAAATTTTGCACATGATGATGGAATGAATATGTAAGAACAAAACCAAGGAAAGATCATGAATCCAGGCGCCCGGGTGGGCGGTTCATAACGTAGGTGTTCCGATGATCAAGTCAGAAATAAGTGTTTGACAGTAAGTTATATATTCTGAGAGAGTTCAGATTGTCTAACCATCTAAGAAGAGTCCAGTGGCCTACTTATAGGCGTTTAGGAGTCGGTTTCAGTGTTCTACCATTTGAGTCGTTAGAGCAGTTGGAGTCAGAGGTAAGGCGCAAGGTCCTATTGCCTTAGTAGCATGAGATAAGATATCATGTGTCAGGTGCTCAACATGGGTCATATTGCTATTAGTCTGACTAATCAGACCTGCAATTAAGATTTGGCAGTTGGGATCTGATTAATGATTGATCGTATCTAGTTAGGGGGTTATTGGGCACTATGTGTAGTATCTTCAATACTAACTCCAGTTGGAGAGCCTGGAGGTTGCTGGAAATACTTCTAGAAATGTTGTTGAAGTCATTGTTGAGGGTGTTGATAATGATGTTAACGTAGTTGTAGGTACAAGAAGAGTTGTCGTTAGATCCACTAAAGGGGCTCTGGATGAGTGTTTAGGGAGGACTGAGTGGGCAAAGAGCCTTCTAAGATATCCTAGATCTGGAAGTTGCTAACTGCTAGGACAACTAGTGAGGGAGTGATCATTGCGCATCCTCACTACGTCCTTGAGAACGGATTGCATTGTTGCAACACCACGTTGGGGGGGGGCCTCAATGTGGTAATATATACACATTACGCATTTATATATACACATTATTTCCTCATATGTATGTACACATTACTCACTCCAAAATGTATCAACAAAGTGAGTAAGCAACTTTACTGTTCTAGTGAGTTAGAAAACATGGTCTCACAGTACTCTAAAAAAGTTAATCTGCAGAATGAAAATGTTTTTAAGTGCTAATAAAGTCTTATCTTATGATGATTCGTTTTAGTATGTAAGTCGCAAATTCCAACTCAAAATAAGTAATTAGGTATGAAAATCCTAACATGCAAAAATAGTAATATGGTTAATTTTGTAAGATTAAGTAGCATTATTGACTGGGTATATGAAACTAATTTCTGTGGCAGAGCTACTAAGGAACAAGGGTAGTGTCATTCCTTTGTACAAGTTGCCTTCTAATATAATCGAAAGACGAATACTAGCTACTTTATCCTCTTGCCTTCTCCTACATCCGTCCCTCTTAATGAAATATGGGAAAGACAAATTAGACAAGGTAATAGAGGAAGGAACAAGAAGATCAACTGTATATCAAGCCATAACCAGCCTTCGCTAGCTTGCTTAGTCCAACTTTGAAAGAAGCTAAAGACGACCAAACTATGTAGAGAGAAAATGGAGCCACAATATGTTGAAATTTTTTAGATCACGTGCCCGAGGGGTCCTACTCTAACGACATCGATATTGTCCCTAACTTTACCACTTGCTCAATCTGTCAGGTGTGGGGTTTTACCACAAAAGACCTTGATATTAGTTAGAGTGGGGTAATCCTACTTAAAGTCATTGCTTTTCTTTAACCCCACCAATGTAAGATTGTTAACACGCCTCATCACGTGTAACCCCATTTAGTGGTTCACGCATGGAGATCCACACATCGGCAATTAAAACTCAAAGGTCGGCTTCAATGGAGTCCAAACTTGTTTTCAATCTTTTTCAGGAAGTGACTCTTAAGAACTCAGAGGTCAACTTTATGTTAAGAGTCCAAGCTTGTTTTCAAGCCCACACTTCTTAGAGATCGACAGGCTCGGGAGGGGGGCCTCATTCTAACGACACCGATACTATAACTAACTTTACCACATACCTAATCCCTCAGGTGTGAAGTGTTACCACAAAAGGCTTTGGTATTAGTTAGAGTGGGGTAATCCTATTTAAAGTCATTACTTTTCTTTAACCCCATCGATGTGGGCTTGCTAACACGCCCCATCACGTGTATCCCCATTTAGTGGTTCACACGTGGAGATCCACATATCAGTAGTTAAAACTCAGAGGTCGACTCCAATGGAGTTTAAACTTGTTTTCAAATTTTTTTCAGGAAGTGACTCTTAAAAACTCAAAGGCCGACTCTATGTTAAGAGTCTAAGCTTGTTTCCAAGCCCACAGTTCCTTGAGATCGACAGGCTCGAGGGACCCTACTCTAACGACACCAATATTGTAAGATCCTACATCACCCAAGGGAGTGATCCTTATATGTATATTCTCATCTCTACCTAGCACGAGGCTTTTTGGGAGCTCACTGGCTTCAGAGTTCATTGGAACTTCGAAGTTAAGCAAGTAGCGCACGAAAGCAATCCCATAATGGGTGACCCACTGCAAAGTTCTCGTGTGAGTTCCCAGAAATAAAACCATGAGGGTGTGGTCGAGGCCCAAAGCGAACAATATCATGCTATGGTGGAGTCAAGCTTGAGATGTGGTGGGGGCCTGGGCGGGGATGTTACAATTTAGTATTAGAGTCAATCCCTGGGCGGGTGTGTGCCAACGAGGACATCGGGCCCCTAAGGGGGGTGGATTGTAAGATCCCACATCGCCAAGGGGAGTGATCCTTATATGTATATTCCCATCTCTACCTAGCACGAGGCCTTTTGGGAGCTCACTAGCTTCGGAGTTCATCGGAACTCCGAAGTTAAGCGAGTAGCGAGCAAGAGCAATCCTATGATGAGTGACCCACTTGGAATTTCTCGTGTGAGTTCCCAGAAACAAAACCGTGAGGGCGTGGTCAGGGCCCAAAGCGAGCAATATCGTGCTACGGTGGAGTCGAGCCCGGATGTGGTGGGGGCCCGAGTCGGGATGTGATAGATATTGTCCTTAACTTTACCACATACCCAATCCGTCAGGTATGAAGTTTTAACACAAAACGCCTCGATATTAGTTAGAGTGAAGTAATCTTACTTAAAGTCATTGCTTTTCTTTACCCCTACCGATATGGGATTGCTAACACGCCCCTTCATGTGTAACACCATTTAGTGGTTCATAGGTGGAGATCCATACATTGGCAATTAAAGCTTAGAGGTTGGCTCCAATGGAGTCCAAACATGTTTTCAATCTTTTTCAAGAAGTGACTCTTAAGAAATCGTAGGCTGACTTTATGTTAGGAGTTTAAGCTTGGTTCTTAGCCCATACTTCTTGGTGACAAGCCTTTGGCTTGTACAGGTCTGTAACCGTGACTCTAATACTATGTTGAAATTTTTTAGATAGACGGGCCTTGGGGGCCCCACTCTAATAATACCAATATTGTCCCCAACTTCACCACCTGCCCAATTTGTCAGGTGTGGGGTTTTACCACAAAAGGTCTTGGTATTTGTTAAAGTGGGGTAATCTTATTTAATGTCATTATTTTTCTTTACCTCCACTAATGTGAGACTGCTAACACGCCCCCTCACAAGTAACCCCATTTAGTGGTTCGCATGTGGAGATCTACACATCGGCAATTGAAACTCAGAGATCGGCTCCAATTGAGTCCAAACTTGTTTTCAATCTTTTTCAGGAAGTTACTCTTAAGAACTTAGAGGTTGACTCTATCTTAAGAGTCCAAGTTTGTTTCCAAGCCACACTTCATTTTTCCAGTTTTATTGAATTTATTTTTTGTTCATATCTTTCCTTTCATTCACAAGATGATGCGTGAAACAATTAATTGGCAGATTGCATCATTTGGTTTCTAACTCTGTTGGGTTCTTAATATGGATTAGTTGGTTGTGCTTATAACATATTAGTCAAAATGTTAATGTAATATGAAGTTATTGTGATTTTGTAGTATGAAGTTATTGTGGTCTTGGCATTCTTTAATTCCCTCCATTTACCTTACCTAACAACTTACTTCAATTGTTTGGAGTTAATTCAATTATACTACACATTTGAGGTTTTTTCTTACTACAACAATGTCTACTTAATTTCAAAATGGTTTCTTAAATTTTTTGGCAATTGGCATTTGTACGTCACTTTAGGGTCGATCAAGTGCACATTGATTGCTCAATTTCAATTGATTTTTTTTTTAGTGTGATTTCTTTTAGCTTCTGTTTTCTCTTGGTTGTTTTTACTGCACATTTAGGTTTTTCAATTGCAAGATCATCCCCAAATTTGTACAGAAAACAATTATGGAGAGATGGTTCAAATAAACAATGAGATTGATAGCTTTGTATTGTAAAATACTACTTACCACATGGATTAAGGTGTAAGTTTATGTTGGTACTATGTTCATGGTAAATATATACAATATTGTTTGTTAAATGTTTGTAAATGTCTCGTATCTTCTCATTATTTGAAATTTCGATGCATTTCTAGATCCAGTCTCAAAGGGTTAGGAACATGCTTGCAAAGGTAATATTAAAGAAAATAAGTTAATATAACATGTTTGCGAATGTAATGTTAGAGAAGATAGGTAACGACACTGAGGTGTGTGAGAGAGTATCCACATCTTAGGGGGGACTTATCAATAATAGGTAAAAGCCTCTCTCGCATGCACAACTCATAAAACAATTTCTTCGAAACAACAATGTTAAACAGCAAGAAACATAACTAAAGCAAGCAAACAATTTCTTACGAAACAACAATGTTTGTGTGCATGCTTATGAAGAATGACAATGTATGTGTGCATGCTTGTGAAGACTGATAGTTTACAACCGTAAGATAAATGGGACCTACACTTTCTAAACAATTGTGACCCTTCGATTATTTGTCTTACAAGTACTGTATACATTCTTTCTTTCCACAAAAAAAAAAACTACCAGACGTTCATAAGGCTTCAACCGGTTACTCAGTCCAACTGTTCATACGAAGGGGAGAAACGAACTCAACTGCAGACCCCTCTATCAAATCGTGTTTTTTTTTATTTTTATTGGCCTTCTTCTTCATTCACCTTTCAATTTGGTGCTTTCTGGGGAAATGATGAATTAGGATCAACAAAGTACTACAATTGCAGGTACCCCTCTATCAAATCGTTTTTTTATTTTTTTTATTTTGGCCTTCTTCTTCATCCATCGGTGCTTCTGGGGAAACGATGATTTAGCATCAACAAAATACTACAATTTGTAGGTCCGACCACCAAATCCCCTATTTTATGTGATTTAAGATATTGGAGGTTATCATCTTCTCCCGGTACCCAACTTCCCAATAAAAAACCGGGGTTTATTTTCACTCTTTTCATTTTCTTTGTTGCTTGCAGATTCGTGAAAAGGATTGGGACTACAAAATGGAAGCTCTGAAAAATTCCGTTATGAAATTGGAGCTTTCTCGCCAATGATTTGAGCGGGTATTGATATCTTCATTTTCCATTTTTACCATCACCAATTCAATCAAAACCTATGACATGCTTAATTATCAATAGAAAAATGGCAGGAGATCATACTTTTAGGGAAAAAAATTGTCGAACATGTGTGCTTTTGCGCCAAACTTGATTTTTGTTTAAATTTACAAACTTTGAGCAGATTTTGGAAAAGGGTTTTCTAAATAACACGTATTTATCTAATGTGATTGTGTGTTGTAGATTTTGGAGTTCGTACGAAATGATGATAAATCTATGGTGGAAGTGATGGAAATTACAAAACAACTGCTGAGAAAGTAGTGGTATGAACTGTGAAGGATTTTGGTAATGAGTTTTGAAAAGGAAACGTTTGTATCTAATTTATTTTCCATTCCTTTATACATGAGGATTCCTTTATTAATTTTTGAATGTTAGCGGTAGTTCCTCTTAAAGTTGATGAAAGTAAACTTGGCACATAATAGCCAAGTAAACCAAACTTGGTGGCATCTGTCACTTTGTGTTTCATTCAACTTGGACTTGAGTTTCTTCATTGAAAGGCAAACCCAAGCTTACATGTTTCCATATTAGTTGTGCTACTACTTTGCCTTTTCTGTGCTTTTTTCTTTGGGCAATTTGGTTTTTACAATGTGCAGGCGGTCCAAATTTTATATAGCTCTTATGAATTTGGGATATTTTAGGGAATTCACAAGCTGACCAACAGTATTACTTTTTACGACAAATGTTTCTTATCATCTATATTTTTTATGGTTATCTTTTCCAGTCCTAGATTTATAAACTTAATTAATGAATTTTAATTTGTCTTTAAACCATAGAAATATGCATAACTGGTATGACCATAACTGAAGTTCCCCCTGAAACAACACCATCTTCTCAAATCTTTCATCAACGTGTCCCCATAAGTCGGGCTTCCCTTTCTCTATTGTAGATTGAATGCAATTTTGGCTTAAAGTAAGGCAACACAACCTAATACATATTGGTCCACAAATCATCAGCTAAGAGATAAAAGAAACCGACATAGCACTATGTTGAAAAAAATTGGATGATTTTGGATGAGTGAAGTTTGAAATGATTTAGGATATTGGGGTAGGGAAAAACCCCAAGTCCAGTTCTGATTGTTCACTCTTTTCATTTTCTTTGTTCCTTGCACATTCGTGAACAGGATTGGGACTACAAAGTGGAAGCCCTGAAAAATTCCGTTCTGAAATCGGAGCTCTCTCGCCATTGATTCGATCGGGTATTGATCATATCCCTTTTCCATTTTTACCATCACCAAATTGAATGTGTGTTTTCTCTTGAATTCAGTTCTTGGTTCTATCCATTTTGCACTCCTATAATTTCCTAAATCATTTGCATACAGACTGACATAAAAAAACATAGAGAGAGACAATTATGGAGTGTATGCTGATGCTTATTTAACTGAATTTTTTGTTTTTATTTTCATATAAAAGTGTGTTTTTACCAATTGGTTTGCAGCCCTGTTATATTTGCAGAACAATGCCTCATGTTTATTATGATCATCTTAATTATTTAAACTTTCAATTTAATGTCATATATTTATTCTTACTCTTCAGCTTAATATTATGACGTGTTATGACTTAGAGAAATACTATTATGTTTGACACTATTTCCCCAATTAGTTAGACTTTCAAAAATCTTGGTTTTACAGAACATGATTATCATTTCAGTTAAATTATATGGACAATTGTGACATAGCCATTTCTTATTTAACAGAAAACATAGTCATTTCTTATTTAACAGAAAAAGATGTACTGAATTAAGCTTAACTGTTTTATGATGTAATATTTATAGCGTTGTTAGTTGGCTTAGCCTGGTCTTCTCTTGGCCGATTCTTCATCAACTCCTCCTGCTTAACCTCAATTATTTTAGTTGGCATTGGTTGCGGACCCATTTGTCATACACACTTATTGGTTGCAAACCCCCATTTGTCCAGGCTCGATGAAAAAGGAAAGAGGGGGGGTAGTGTATCCTTGCCATAGATTTTCTGTTGGCAGTGAGCCTTGAAGAAAAGGGAAGGTGATAACACTGGAAGAGGTGGCTTTTTGCTTTTGGCCTTTTGTTTTCTTCATTTTGCTGAATGTTGAAACTTAAGAAAAGAACTTCTAATGTTGAACCCCAATTCGATGTGAAAACATAACCTAATCATGTTAGCATACAAACTTGATTGTTATTTTGTTCAATTTACACCTTTACATTTCTAAATGAATATAAATTTCCGTTTTCTATTCGCATTCAAAAACTAACACAATACACCTTTAGGGGCGTGTAGCATCCGTGATGCAAAAATACCTCTCACACGCACGTTAGTGAGTGTGAAGAGGCTAGTAAATAAATAAACACAAAGGATAGGACACGTCATCACAAAAGTCACCCACCTCTCTCATTTCTCTCCGCCACCGCACCTTCCCTCTCCCTTAAATAAATTAGGCCACAACAACAACAATATTTTTACTAGACGTGGATCTAGCTTGCTATCCATTTGAATGGTTGGTCATCCACGATGATTTCCCAAATTCCCGAACCGAGGCCGGACCATCGGAATCAAAATCAAAATGCCAGTTTACCTGTTTTAGTTTGATCTTCCACGGCTATCTATTTTCAGAGGAATAGGAGGAGGATTTAACCAATCAAATAAGTTATGACCGATTAGAGGTAGCAAATCAACTCAATAGGTACCCGTTAAAATCTGTTTAATTTGATATCACCATATGAGATTGGTAGTGATGATGACGAGTAAGGTGAAATCAAACTAAATGAATCTTAATGAATACTTACTAACAATCCAATGAGTTGATTTGTCAACCCTACATTCGATCTTATGAGTTTTAAGTAAATTAACCGCCACACAAATCTTCTATATACTGTGATGGATCTGCAAAGTAACTTAGGCTTGTAAAACAAGGACAGGTGAGACAGCCTGGGCCAGAACAATATATTTCAACTATGTAATGCCCGGGCCAAGCCCAGCCTAAGGGCTTCTATTTAATTTCAAATATTTGCAAAATCCAAATATGGAATATGACACTAATAAACAATGCAAATGGAAGGACGTGTGCACATTCAAAAAAAAAAAAAAAAAAGGGCATAAACATGCATCAAGTGTCTTATATACCATTAAGGAAATAGAAGGAAGACTTCACTAGATCAAGTTTACATTTGGAGCCTTTGGTATTCCGTTATCCAACGCTGCGGTAAATGCTCCGTCATTATTCTCAATGCTGTCTCCGACTCCATGCACACAATCACCAGCTTGTTTAATGCAGCAACCGTACTCATGCGCATGCATGTCCAAGGAGAGCCCTCAAGTCCCCAGTTGTCTTCCCAGTCCCAATTCCATTTACTTGAGATATCTCTATAACCTATCCCTGCAGAATCTTTGTCTTTATACTCAACACGGTGAAGGTGATGCGTTGTCCGCCATTCTAAGTCGCGGTCAACAACATCCGTTGCAAACTTGGCCATGTTCGCGTCCCCAAACAATCCTATGCAATGATGTGTCTTGACATTTCCATACTTGTTGCCAACATGACATTTCAATTCATTAATGCCCACTTGAAAAAAATAAAGTATAAACAACGCGTGTGCAAATAATTTATTTACCCGAAGGAATTACTATATGCTAGTGTCTTGCTTTTCAAGCTCAAAGATTTCAGAACAAGAACGAACAGTGCACTCCACGTCTCCATTAGACGTTGTTGGCCTTCAAATCGCTCTAGGTATGCTGCATATACCGTCTTTCTTCAACCAACCTCCAGTGCTTGGATCAGCCACTGCAGCGTACAAAACAGCATCGAATGCTAAAGAGATGCCATCTTCCGGGGTCATATTGTATTAAAAACTGAAATGATAACATAACGTTATAACGCCGTACCACTGTTGTAGCCCAATAACTGAAATAGAAATATTTTTTTACATATTGAGATTGCAATACGTGAGTAGCTCGACGAGTTCCAGTTCCACTGGCAGCATAGCTAAGAGCAAATCCAATCCACTAAGGAAACTATTGCATTACTGCATAGTAATTGCCCAAATGCATCTTCACCTATAAATGAGTTATCCGGGCAATTGATATTTAAAAATCATCATTTTTTTTTAAATAAATAAAGATAATTTTATGTTTAATTTCAGATAGGGTCTGTAACCAAGCTCATCACGTCACGTGTCATTATCCGAAATTACAATTTTTGTGATAGATTTTCGATTACATTTTTATCAAATCCCGTAGTGCCATGTGTCATGATCATGTAAGAATTTTGTGGATAAATTTTCAATAAGATTTTTATCCAATCATCTATAACCTCATCCTTTCCTTTCCTCCATATAAACCCTATATCTACAATCATAGATGGGAGAGATTTTTCACTGTGTCAAAAAAATTGAGCGGAACACCATAGGTCATTATACAATTCGAGGAACATTTGAAAAAAAATATTTTTCTCCAATTGTATAATGACATATGGTGTTTCGTCCCGTGTTTCCAGCATATTGAAAAATCTCTCCATAATGGATAGATTATTTTTTTGGATGTATTTTTTATCAATTGCTTTGGACACTATCTTCCCTGTATTTTCACACTTTTTCTCGAGTATATTACTTCCAAGATATTGCCTTTTTTTTAATTTTCTGTATTGATCATATCTCAGTTTTCATAGAGAAGTCATGTATGCAGGAGTATCTTTGAATTGACATGATAATGTTGATCATACGCCTTTGTTTGTTATAATGGGTCCAAACAGTTTTCCTTCAAACACAATAAGTTTTGTACGCTGGTCATACCAACGTATGCAGCATGACTAAGCATCCAAAAGAGTATGATATAGTTTTGACATGAGGGAACGTCCATAATACTCGTGTTTCCTATTTGTGATTTTCTAGAAGCCATTTTGCTCTGTTTTATGTGTTCGAGAAAATAAGTTCAGTCTTTTATAAACTTTTGCACTAGACTTGTTTGTTGGTGTTTTGTTTTCTCAGTTTCAAATTGTTATTTCAAGGAAAATGCTTTACATTAGTTGTAATAATGGTGGTAAGTTATAACCTGTTTACTGTGTCTTTGTTTCTATTGGATTCTATCTCATCGTATCACATTCTGTTCTGCGATATTTAAGAATCACCGTCAATACCTCGGAATAGGTCCGGGATAATCCTTTGTTCCACAGTCTGGGGCTATTTACAGATGTACTAGCAAGTGCATCAAAGATGCAGTCATCGATTCGCCCGAGAGGCCACAGTTACCGCGAGCAAACATATTAATGAAGGGGTTGTTTACTTATTAGAATATAATATTTTTTTTTTGTGCTTAATTCAAGTGTTTATCCTCGTGTTGCTGCTATTTGATATTTAGATTTTGATAGTGCACAGATTTTACAATTGTTGTTACTTGATATTTAGATTTTGATAGTGCGCAGATTTTACAATTTTTGTTACTTTTTCTGTTTTGACAATAGAAAATGCATGGGACCACAGTTATAGGTTTTTTTTTTTTTTTTTTGGTTTGAGGTATGTATTTTGCGGCTAATTCGAGGGATAGCTTTATGGATGACACTAAATGTCACATGTATTACGAAAAGGTCTATCAGATACAGATGGTACACCCGAATCCTTTTGACAATGCAGAAGCATCCTACAAATTTGTGCTTAAAAACAAATTACAAGTTACAAACCTTGCATGTGGGGTTCAATGGAAAGGTTTTGAAATGGATTTTTCACCTACAATTTAAATTTAACTCAAAATAAATTTTATTAATTAAATTTATTTTTTTTGGGACTCAAAATATTTTAAAGTTGACTATGACACTGGCATGGAGGACGTCGTACGAGAGTAATTGTCTGGGCAGGAATTGTTGTAGAGGGTGTACTTGCTCTTACGATGTCTTCCATGCCAATTTCATAGTCTACTTTAAAAATCTTTTGAGTTTGAAACAAAAATAAATTTAGTTAATAAAGTTCATTTGAGTTAAATTTAAATGGTAGGTGAAGAAGCCATTCCAAAATCTGTCCATTGAATTTCACAAACAAGTTAGTAACTTGTAATTTTTTTTTAAGCACAAATTTGTCAGAAGCTTCTGCGATTTCAAAAGATAAACAAAAATTCATTTAGTATTCAAAGAAAGTTGACTATTTGAAAGAACATAATTATCAAGAGTTTATTAACTCTTCGAAACGCTTTCTCAAATATGCGTATAGACTATCGTTACTAACATAATCTCCAGCAATCATACGAAAGAGTCTATCAATGAATAAATAGACCTTTCCGTACAACATGCGACATTCAGTATCATACACGATGCTACACCTCGAATCAACCGCAAAAACCATTCATCCAGCAACAATGAAAGCAATAATTGTGGTCTAATGCATTTTCTGTTATCAAAATAGAAAAATTCTAAAAATTGTAAAACCTGCGCACCATCAAATAGCAGCAACACAACAAAGTGGATGAACACTTCAATAAAGCACAAAAAGTAGTCAAATATTCCAGTAATTAAACAAACTCTTCAAACTTACCGCCATTATTACCACTAATGTAAAGCAATTTCCTTGAAATAACCAACCTAAAATAGAGAATAAAAAAGAACATCAGCAAACAAATCTAGTGCAGACGGTTTATATGAAACTGAACTTCTTTTCTCGGATACATTAAACCAATGGCCTCCAGAAAATTACAAATAGGAAACACAGAAGGATTATCGACTCTCGATCGTGCCCTCATTGTATTAACAAAAGTTATTGTCTTTCAAAGAAAACATTTTAGACCTATTATAACGAAAACAACGAAGGCGTATGATCAACAATAGCTTGTGTCATCAATTCAAAGTTACTCTCACACATAACTTCTCTATAAAATCTCAAAACTAAGATATGATCAATATAGGAAGGGGGAAAAAAAAAGTCAATATCTTGAAGTAAGATACAGCAATTGGAAAAAATCAATTGAGAAAAGGTGTGAAAATACAGAGAAGATATTGTCTAACGCAATTGATAAAAAATAAATCCAAAAAAAGTCTCTGGTATATTTACCAACGGCTATAGTCATAGTGATCCTCCTCCGCCAGGCTTTTGCCTTGTGAAGGTGGGGAACTAGTTTGGTGATGCACTAAGTGAGGAGCAAGGTTTGTCCCGTATGTTTAGAATCTTAAATGGTCCTATAATTTGCCTGTTTGTTAGGCATGTGTATAGTTTGCATTTAACAATCGTAAACTCACAAATTCACTTCTAACACAATCATCAATGATTTTTGCTGCATTTCAGAGAATAAAATACAACATAAAACTCATGCATTGCGACATTGGAAACTATCTAAAACTGAAACCATCACAAGAACATGAATGATGCTTAGTAGTTATAATCGGAAAAATGATGCTTACTAGTCAATGATAAACTGACTAGAAACATGGCAATTGACGAACACTTTGTTCTATAAGAAACAATGAAATTTTGTTGTGATAATTAAGTAGGCAAATGGTTTCAAATTGAATTGAATTTTTGTAAGGATGATCTACTAGTCGAGACTTACAAAATAAACGATTCAGATTTTTTTTTTTATAGGAAAAAGGATTTCATTAAATAGAAAAGCGTCTAGTACAACCGATTCCCAAACAATCAAATCTAAAACCATCCAAGGTCGAAGCAGGAAGGCAATAATCCCAAAAATATGGATTCGTCACTGATAGGCCCATGTGAGCTAATTTTTCTGCGACAAAATTTGCCTCCCTAAAAATATGATGTCATCTAATGCACTGAAATCCCGACACTAGCCACTTTATGTCCTCAATGATCGGTATAAGATGCCAAGGGGGTTTCCACCCCCTGCACCACCTGAATGATGAGCTTGGAAGCCCCCTCCACCACAAGCTTTCTCACACCTTTGCACTTGGAAAAAGAAAGACCCTCCTTTAAAGCAGTGACTTCCATGAGCGAGATGGTGGTCCCATCGATATTGAAAGCACCAGCTCCAATAGGTTATCTAACCTTGTTCCTTAAAACAAACCCAGTAGCCACTTTATTTAAACAAATTGAACCATAAAAATTTAACCTCACAAAATCTTGAGGCTGAGGCTTCCAATGAATGTTCTTGCTTTTGTTAGTCCTTTTGCAATTGGCCTCAAAAAAAGATAAACCCACTCTAGTGGCAATGGCAATACTTTTGGCAAGATGAGGACTTATGCTTCTGAAAACTTTATTATTCATGTCATTCCAAATTTGCCAACAATTCAGAATAGCCTTACTAAGCTCACTTAGACCATTGTATTCATCATCTAACCAATCATTTGTATGACCAACATTACTCCATCGTGTATTTAACGGGGATCGGTTCCAGACTTCTTTTGCAAAATCACAATTTCGAAAAAGATGATTTTGTGTTTCTTCCTCCTTGCCACATAATGGGCAATCTTTGTTAGCATTTTGAATGAATTTACTTAATCTTACCTTAGTATGCCATTTTCCTTGAATAAGCAACCATGCAAAAAATTTTACCTTAGGTGGTATGATTAAACCTCCACATCCTCTAAAGGAGCTTTTGTCTCTTCACTTCATGGTTTTGATTACTTTGAATCCAAGTAGTTGATTTAATTGAAAACTCACCAGTTGATGAATGATCCCAAATGAAGTAATCTTCCTTGTTCTGCAAAGGAATAGTTACCAAACAGATTTTTTTTACAACATCTGAATCTAATACTTAAGAAAGCCGAACTTTGTCCCAGTTCCCATTATCAATAAAATCACAAACTTTAGCTTCCCAATTAATATTCTGACGCTGATTAACTGGAATGAAGTGGACAAGAGGATAAAATAAAACCCAACGATGGGTCAAAAAAAAAGATGTCCCTACCATTACCCACCACCCATCTCATTCCCATGTAGATAACATGTCTACTATTTGAAATTCCTTTCCAGACTATAGAATAGTTTTGTCTAACCTTACAACGTAAAAAATTATTATTCCTTAAGTATTTGCTTTTAACCACTTGCGCCCACCAATTATTCTCTTTGTATAGAACTTTCCAACCTAACTTATCCAGACAAGCATTATTGAAATGATCCACCCTAATAATTCCTAACCCCACCCTGGGGTCTTTAGCCATGCAAACTTTATCCCAATCTAAAGGATAAAGTTTCCTATCTCTTCCCCATAAGAAATTCCTACATTCCTTTTTTTAAATTCTTTACTACACAGGTGGGACACTTAAAAGCAAGACATGATATGGTTAGGCATACCAGTTAGATTAGACTTAGTAAGAGTTAATCTACCTGCTTTAGAAGGAGTATTCGCCTTCCACCCATCTAACTTTTGCTTCACTCTTCTTAATAGTTCTTGTTCATTAACTGGATATTTCCTGAACACAATGTTATGAATACCCATGTGCTTACCAATTGTTGACAATTGAATTTCTAGTTTGAGCACTAGTATTGTTTGAAAAGTATAAAAATGATTTATGAAAATTTACCTGTTGACCAGACTCTTTAGCAAACATATTCAGAATTTGGAGGATACTCTGCGCACCCTTAGTAATTGCTTTGGCAAACAAAAGATAGTCATTTGCAAACACTAGATTAGAAATTCTAAATCCCTCAGGAGAGAATAAAATACCAAATATAAGACTTAGGGGTATTGGCCATTTTGTTAAAATGTCTAATTATAGGTTCCATGCAAAGAATAAAAATATAAGAAGACAAAGGGTCACATTGCCTAATCCTCCTTTTTAGGTAGAAATAACCATAGGTAGAATCATTTATTAAAACCGAGAATGAAGAGGACTTATTGCGCTCCATAACTAAGTTTACCGACCTTACCGCAAAATCAAATCTCAAAAACACATACTCAATATAATCCCAATTAAGAAAATCATAGGCCTTTTCAAGATCTAATTTAATTCCCATTGCTCTAGTCCTTCCTTTTTTTTCCTTTTTTTTCTTTTTCCTTTTTTTTTTACTTTAAAGTTAGAGAGCATCTCATGAGCTATCAAAATATTATCATGAATAGAACACCTTGGGGCAAAAGCCCCTTGGCAATTAGATATGCACAAATGTCTTAACTTTTTGATAATGATTTTCGTAATAATTTTGTAACTAACATTACAAAGGCTAATTGGTCTATAGTTACTTACCACCTCTGGATTCTCCACTTTAGAAATAAGAGCTATGTTGGTATGATTAATCAATCTTAGACTGGAATTATTAAGGAAAAAAATTCTTCACCATTGCACTAACTGAATCTTTAATGGTATCCCAGCATTCATGGTAGAAACTTGCAGTAATACCATCAAGCCCTGGTGCCTTTAGCGCACCAATGCTTTTCACAGTCTCCCACACCTCAACATCCTCCACATGTTTAAGAAGCATTTCATTTTGACTATTATCAATGCAAGGGGTAATGATATTAGCAAAAGAAGAAATATCAACGGGTGAAGGAGGACAATCACAAGAAAAACACAGTTTAAATTCCTGCACAAAAAACTTCATTCATCCACATTCCACTAAAACCCATTATTGTCCTTTATCCTCTTAATTTCCTCTTGCTTTAGTATCAAACTTAGTTCTTCATTTATCTTAGTTTCATGTTCCAACTCAACATCAACATTCTGGTTTCTCATAATGGTCTCTTGGATCACAGCTAGTTCACCAAGGATGCATTCCTTGCCAACTTTCAAATTACCAAAAATAGTCTTATTCCAATTCTTTACTAAGTACTTAAACGTATTTGCACAAGCTCTAAAGTTATTCATATTGAAACCACCATTATATTTCCAAGCATCCTTCACAAACTCCTTGAAATCAGGATGCAACAGCCACATCGCTTCAAATTTGAAGGAATTATTATGTCTACAACTAATGCTTGTTGAATTAAAAGTTAAGAGTATTGGTCCATGATCGGACCCAAAAATAGGATAATTATGAAGACTATAATTAGAATTTTCATTTAACCAATATGAATTAGCCAAGACACGTTCAAGTCTTTCATAAATTCTATTACTACCTTCCTGATTATTACACCAAGTAAAAGGCAGCCCAGAAGCATTAAGATTTAAGAGGTTACCATTGTAAAGAAATTGGAGGAATTTGTTCAAAAAAGTTGTAGTAACTTGGCAGCCTCCATTCTTTTCAGAAATGTCCATAATGTTAAAATCTCCCATTAAACGCCACGGTTTAACTTTAGGATTAAGCAATAAAATGTCCTCCCACATACCAGATTGTAAGTGTTTTTGTGGGTATGCATACACAAAAGTGAAATAATGTTCAACATTTGAAGAAAGATAAGTAACCACATAGTGTAAAAAACGAGAAGAGGAAGTGATAACATTAATATCCACCTTACAAGATTTCCAGAACAAGCATAATCTCCCAGTCCTACCAATAGGGCTACAACTACAAAGTTTATCAAAAAACTTTCCACAAAAGTTTCCTTGGACCTTATCCACATCCATCTTAGTTTCCATTAAACAAAAAAGGTCCAAATTAAAGGTAGTACAAAGAAAGTAAATTTACTTATAAATTTAGGTCTACCAAGACCGCTACAGTTCCACGACATACACTTCATTAGTAAATCTCTTCAAGTAAACTCTCAAGTTGAGCAAGAAGAGAGATTTTATTTAAAATTTTCAAATTTATTTAGCATGCAAAGAATAATAGTTCCAACAAAATTAACAAAAGAACTCAATTTACCTCAGAAGTTCTTCGAGAATTGAAAAGCACGCACCCAGAGTGGAAAACTGAGCTTGAACAAAACAATTTGACTTTTCCCCAACCTAATTTAACAAAGCCGAGAAAACCCCAAAATTTTGAAAACCCTATCCCTAGAACTTGAAATCAGTTTGAAAAACTCAGCAAAACAAATCAAGGGCTATAAAACAACTTCAAAGATTCTAGATAAATAAATCAAAACCCAGCAATAAAGACCAAAATGGCGAAAAGATATTGAAAAAAATTACAGTGGGAAGCAGTAATGAGAAGACGAGATTGATAGAAAGAAATTATCAAACCCCTAGATTATCAACCCCTAAAGTATCAAACTAATTAGCAAACTAATTTACCCGTAAATTAGCCGAATTGCGTAGAAAATTACTTGCGATGAGAAGATGGGATTCTTCAAAGTTCTTCACCCCTGGACTCCTGCTTTCTTAGTCTATTTTTGTTTCCAATATAGATGGTTTGGATCATTGAAATTCAATGTGGAATGAGTCCTATAACTAATCTCCATTTTTTTTTTCAAAAAATGAGAATCTTTTTGCATAAAGAGCCTATATATATCTCTTTGATAATTAGGAACAGGATAAGCATGTTTAATTTCTTTTTAGGTCAGAAAAATACATGAGTTTTTCATGTCAAAACAAGAAATTCAAAGATGGGTTTTGAAGTTTGATACAGGCATAACAAAGATAAATCGAAGCAATAAATCACAAAACCCATATGGAAGAAGAATAGTGAAAAACAAAGACCCATCTCTGAAACAATTGAATTGAGAGACAGATTCAAAGGCAAAGACAGAGCTAGCCGAGGTCTCCTTCAATCTGTTGTGCTAACCAAATCCAAGAACCCTAAACCAACTCCTGTTGTAGAAGAGAGAGGAGGGGACGGCTGGGTTCTTCCACTTTCCAACCTTGACCCTTTCCAAATCTCATTGGGAATTGGGGCCTATTTGGTGGACTGGTTAGGATAGGTTATGACCAATTAAAATAGACTTGAGTCAAGTCCCTTATTTGTTGTGTCAAAATGTGAAATGGACAGGACTGGACATGATAAGTTATAAATTCACAGTAGAGTAAGTTATCTAAACTATTCTTATACATAAGTTACAAGTCTTGTCTTACAAGTTTATGTCAATCAAATCTTATCCTTAAGGCTCAATCCCTTCTAGCCCACCAAACCGATCCTTGTGGCCTTCATATCTGGTTTAGTAGTAAATTTGGGGAAGGCAAGGAAAATTTGGGTTAAGAATGTTGTTTCTAGGTAAAAAGGGTAACTACAATGATTTTTTTGTTAGCACTCTACATAATGTTGAATACACTCCACATTAAAATTTAATATTAAATGATTTATATACCCTACTATGCAATAACAATTTCAATCTTATAAGGTTAAAAAAAAATTATTTCTAAATACATCACAAATCATTTTTAACGCATTATTTATCTTCTTCAATTCTCCAAACCCCTCTCACCCTCTATTGTAGAATAAAATTCTAACCAATGAAATTAACAGGTTGGTTGAGAAAAAAATATTTTTTTACGAATGGAACATGAAATCAACTTTTCAGAAACTTCACATGAGGTAAGACTTCATATTTTTCATATTTTTAGTGATTTCAACAACATCTCCCTATACAAAATGAGAGATTAGTCTTTCGATAGAGAGAATTTAGGGTAGGATCAGATTCGTTTGATGAACGATAAAGCTTTAAGCAATCCGAATTTGTGAATTACTATACTGCAAGGTGTAAAAGTATTGCTACGTATACAAATTAAGTACCTGCGGCTTGCCTATAGCAGGTTTGTAGGAGGCCTTAATTGTGATTCTCAAATACCTGCATGCGATTCCCAGGAAACAATAATATTTTGTTTGTGTGTTTAAGGTCTTAGAAGGAATTTAAGGTTGCATGTCATATCATTCTAAGTGCCTGCAATCATGGTTTGTATCTGCACCATGGTCATGCAGAACCACTCTCAACAATTTCAAGGGAAAATAATCAGCATAAGACATTTGTGATTATTTTTCTCCTTCTTTTCCCATTTTAATGGGTTTTCTCGTACGTTCCACATTTAATATTTTAAGATGTGAAGGATGCGAAGGATGTGGGGTTTATGTAGAAAATATAAGATGTATATTGAGAATGTGGGGTGTGAGAGTATTATGAGAAAATATGCGGAGTGTATTAAGATAACTTTTAATTACAAAAACAAATGTGGGATGCATTAAATATGTGGAGTGTATTTAACAATATGGGGTGCTAATATAATAAATCTAACTACAATTAGGAGTAGGATTTTTTCCCTCTCCCCCCTTCCCTCCCTTCCTACATAAACGTTTATGATTGCCACTTAATACTATAGTCTAGTAGTATTCCTCTTCATTTGTAAGTGAGTTGTCTTAAGTTCGATTCTCTTCAAAGGTGAATTTGAACTACATTACTGCAAGCCCATTGTGAGGCTAAGTCCACCCCTTTCCCTTTAGTGTATATAATATCGTTTATTAAAAAAAAAAAGACGTTTACGATTATACCACACCAACATCTTGTTTTGATTTTTCTATAAAAAATAAAAGACAAACAAGAAAAGTGTGAGATGAGAGAGGGAAGGAGATGGGGTAATACAATTAAGAGTAGACAACAATTTGGAGAAAGTTTTCAATGTGACTGAAATACACACCATAGCATGACAGGTAGTATTTCCAACCAATAACCTATAGACAATTAGACACCAGTATTCTTAGCATAACAATTTAATACATTTAAATTCGAGCTTTGAAAAACGCCCAGAGGCACAGTTTCCTTGAAAATGCATAAACTCTTCAACCTAAATCACTAAAAACAACAAAACCCAGAAGAAAAAAAAGAAAAAAAAAATATTAACTCTGCATGCGCCACAAAACCCAGAAAAAAAAAAAGAAAAGAGGAAAACCCAAAAAAAAAAAAGGAAAAAATGCTAATTAAAATCCAAGAGATAAAGGGGAGGAGGTAGAGAAGGACCAGATTTGAAGGGTTTATGGGGAGAAGAACATACAGAATGATCTAAAAAATGGCTTTTTAAAAAAAAATATTACAAATTTATTTTCATAATTTTAAATGTTTTCTGGGTTTTGATTTTCTGATCTTCCACATTGGATTTAGCTCTGAAATCTTTTGTTTGAGCTCGCTCATGTGCGGCTCACAGTGTACGGAGGTCCAGAAGAGGGTGGGGGAGGGAGGAGATAGACGACAAACCTAAAGGTGAAGAGATGGAGCGTCCCGGGTGAAATCACAGGCGACGATGGAGATGGGTGGTTTAAGATTTTGCCATCATTGACCTCCATTTATGATTTTGCAATTGAGAAGGGGCGCGGCGGCGGCGGCGCCGGGGGGGGGGGGGGGGGGGGTGGGGGTGGTGGGGGGTGTTGTGTCGGATTGGGACTAGAAAGCAAGTCTTGGGAGCAGTCCAGGTCTTGTTTATTTTTATTTTTTTTAATAAAATTTAAATGTATTAAATTGTTATTCTATAAGGATACAGATGTTTATAGGTTATTGGTAAGAAACACCATCTGTCATGTTGAAGTGTATGTGTCAGTCATATGGAAAAATTTCTTAACAGTTTGGACTTTATTCACAAAACTAGAGAGTTAGTAATGTTTTTTTTTTTTATTTATTTATTTATTTATTTATTTTATCACAAAAAAGAGAGTTAATAATGTTAAAAAAGGGATTAAGCTCGTGTTTTAGAGCAAGTAACCATAATTCCTCCTGAGTAAATTGGTATGAAGTTGATTAATTTGTTATAAATAGGGAGAACGAAAATATGGAGGACTTACATGGGTATGGCGTTCTGTGTTAATGAATAAAAGTTTGTACATAATTTTTTATGTCTCTTGTTTTATTGGCACGGAACGTCATATAATGTACTAAATAAGTTTTCTCAATAATATGCCATGGAATTTTAAGGGCCTTGCCTGGAATCGAGTAGATATTTTATGCTTAATCTAACCAAGTTTCTCTAGAGTGTCGAAAAAGTGCTACAATGGTTACTTTGCTATGTTTTTTTGTTCTCGTCCATTCTGCTACCATTTACTTGAAATTTTGGTAATGCCAATTTATGACTTGTTTAATAATCATTTCGTTTTTTCATTTTGAGTTTTCACATTTTGAGAACTTAAAAACTTGTTTGGCTTAAACAAAAAACTAAAGGCAAATTCTGAAACCTGAAGAAAATAGTTCTTAATTTTTATTTTCTATGAAAAATAAAAAATAAAAATAGTTATCCAGCAAGATTTTAATTTTCAGTTCTAAATAAAAATTGAAATTAAAAACGATATGATTATCAATAATCTTTTATCTCCTTGTTGATAAACTTGGATGCGAATGAGAGATTTCAATGCCATTATCTTCATAGATGAATAGGTAAGGTGTTGTTGCTCAGCTTATGTTACTGTTTATTATAGGTGTAGAAAGAAAGACAATATCTTAGGTTTCAACTAGCATGCTTTTTAGGGTGCATTTGTTGCATTGGATTATTTCAATTGTATTAGCTTCGCATGAACTAAGTAGTATAAGAATAATGAAGTGTTTAGTATATTATCGAACTATGTGATGGACAAACTTATTTTCATAACTTAATATATTTTTTGTTAGTTTTTAATCATCTTATTAATAATTTGTTATTTTGACCCAAATATTTTCACTTCATTCAACCCCTTTCGGGCTTTTGCCAACGCCATTATCGGAACTTAATGGAATTTAACAAAATTAATGTCTCTCTAAACCGTGCACAGGAGAAGGACATAGACATGAAATGGCGTATAAATTTTTTTAAAAGTAATGATAGTGAGACCATTTGTTTAAACTAAATTCTGCAAACCATATAACATTATTGTTGATGATTAGATTATTACTTTAAGTATTAATTAACGTACTTATTTTCTTTTGGTAACACATCACATGATTTACAAATTTAGTATAAAAAGTTGGCCTACCTAACATTACCTTTGTTGCCACTTATTACTACTGTCTAATAATATTCCTCTTCACTTGTAAGTGAAAGGTCTTATGTTTGATTCTCGTCAAAAACGAATTTGAAACTCATTATTACTAGCCCATTGTGAGGCTAAACCCACCTCCTCTCCTTTAATGTAGAGAATATCGTTTGTTCAGAAATACATTACTTTTGTTTTATATGATATTGTATTATTACAACCTAATCTCAAATCTCCCCTAGCCTTGAATTTCAAGGTTTCATACTTGAATGGAGCGTCTAAAAGCATTTACAAAAGAGATGTTAAAATGTTCACATAAGTTATAACAGTAAAAAAAAAATTAAAAAAAAAAAAGATCACACTAATTATTAATGATCTTTTATTAATTATTATTGGTTCAATCATTATTATAATTAATGTTGTTGTTCACCATTGCATTTGTTTATATCCTGCCTCTTTAGTGTTTTCAACCAAGCTAAGGTGAAGAGTCTTCTTTTGTTAAAAAATTGTCAAAATCACACATAGCCTACAAAATTTGAATCTGTTCAAAATTTGACACCTTTTTAATTGCTCTAATTGCCTTAATCCCTAGATTTATCCAATCATACCTCAAACCAAAACCAAGTGACAAGTCCCAAAGCAAACCGTATCGCCTACAAGTCCGGCACCACTGAACCACCGATTGCACCGGATAAGGACTCTCACCACTACCAAGTCCCCTTCCACCGTGGAAACATTCAACCAAATGCAGAGAGTTGCCCTCCCCCAAATATCCCGCTCTCAAAATTGTTGCAGATTCATCTAAACTCCTACACTTTCGATCAAACCCAAAAATCCCATTGAGTTAAACATAAGTACCTAGCTAATCAAATCACCTACATTACGCGCCAATTTTACCAAAATGTCACAATTCGACCCCTACACCCACCTCCACATAGTACACGACCCCGCCACCGACACCCTCACCCGCCCCGCCGCCGCCATTATACCCGCCAACCCGGACCCCGCCCCAGGCGACCCGGTCGTCTCTAAAGACGTGACACTCAACACGGAAACCAAAACCTGGATCCGGATCTTCCGACCCGCCAAGCTTCCCTCCAATGACAACACCGTGGCCCGCCTCCCCCTCATCATCTACTTCCACCACGGCGCCTGGATATTCCTCTCCGCCGCCGACTCCACCGCGCACACCAATTGCTCTCAGATCACCTCCGAAATTCCCGCCATCATCGTCTCCGTCAACTACCGCCTGGCGCCCGAAACCCGGCTCCCGGGCCAGTACCATGACGCCATCGACGCAATCAACTGGGTCAGGGCCCAGGCCCAGGACCCGAAAGGCGAGCCCTGGATCCGAGACTACGCCGACGTATCCAGGTGCTATCTGTACGGTTGCGGATGCGGGGGCAACATCGTCTTTTTCTCCGGATTAAAAGCGTACCAGCTCCAGCTAGAGCCGTTGAAGATCTCGGGGATTATTATGAACCAGCCGATGTTCGGTGGGGTCCAGCGGACTAAGTCTGAGCTGCGATTGGCTGTGGACCAGCTGTTGCCTTTGCCTGCGCTCGACCTCATGTGGGACCTCGCGTTGCCGAAATCAACAGACAGGAACCATCGGTACTGTAATCCGATGGCGGATGGGGCCCACAAGGCGATGATCAAAGGGCTGGGGCGGTTTTTGGTGATTGGGTTCGGTGGGGACCTGATGATCGACCGGCAGCAGGAGTTTGTGACGATGCTGGTGGGTTGTGGGGTCAGGGTTGATGCGCGGTTCGATGACGTGGGGTTCCATAATATTGACTTCGTTGACGCCAGGCGGGCTGCTGCCGTTTTGAACATTGTTAAGGAGTTTATCATCTAATTTTTTATATAATTGTATGATTAAGAGTGTAAATTTCGGCTTTGTTCGTTCTTTATTTTTATTGTTGTGTAGAATAGTTGTTGAAGATTTTGTACTGCTTTGTTATACCAAAATATCGAATAGCCGACCCAAATCCCAAACCAGCGATTGATATATTTGGGTCGGTTGAAGAAGCATTCATGCGGTTTGCTCCAACTTGGCAACTTCTCTCTCACTACCACAAAAGTGGCTTATTGTGTCGGTAGGTTGTGTCGGTTTTATATAAAATACTGACGGATAAGACATTTTCGACACCCTCCTTACATAGTGTCAGAATTATTGTCGAGTATAAGCGACATAAACTATCTATGTTGCTTATAGCCAATATAGATTTTAATATTTTTAAATGGTGGTGTCGTATAAAAAGAAAACCGTGTCGCTTTCAACCGACATAAAGTTAGTGTCGATAAAAATGAAACTCATGTCGCTTCTACCTGACACTAATAAATATTTTTTAAATATTTTAAAACTTCCTGTCGGTTGTAGCCGACAGGTTGGTGTTTCTATTTTTTTAAATACTTACCTCACATGACAAAATTTTGGGCGAGATATTTCCCCCCATATTTTTAAACGAAAAAGACGATGTCAGTCTCCCTCTTTAAAGAGGCTTCACCTCGAGCCCAGAGGCTTACCTCCCTCATTTATCTCTCCCTTCTTCCAAGCACACCCAACAACCGCAGCTCCTTTCTCCACATTTTCTCAAACCTTAATCTTCCATCATCAACCCATAAGTCCTCGCTGCCATGGAATTACTGCATCACCAAAAGGGTAGCAGCACCGATCTTGGTGTGGACGCACTCAGAGGTAAACTTCTCACCCTCCCTTGCCGATTCATGCACTCAGGTTCACGGATTGAAATATACCATACAAGAAAGAAATCTTCAACTCCCCATGCTTGTGTTGTTTCTTTTGCAAGGACCTGAGATCTATTAAAAAAAAAAAAAAAAAAAAAAAACGATGCAACCACTGGCACAGCCCCAAATCACATCTCAAGGAAAAATCACCACAGAGTTGTCTCCATTCTATATCCGTCATTTAAAGGTATAACAACAAAATCTATTCTAATTGGATGATTTGGTGGTGAAAAGGTAGGAAGAATAAGTGGAACTCTTGATGTACTTACAACCTTCCACATAGCTATTAATATGTGCATGCTAAGCAGTCTAATGCATAACTCACTAAAGCTATAATCTCCACTCAGCTCCTCTTTTGTGTTCTTGTTTAGTAAGATCAGCAGTTCGAAAATCCATATAAAAATTCGTGCATGTTCATTTTGGATCTGAAGAGCAAGGACACTGGAAATCGCAGATCCATAATTTTTGAAAGGTATAAAACATGAGTTTAATCTATAGAGATTAGAGCCCTAATGTTGAAGTAGTAAAGTATTGGAGCACTGATTTGATGGCAAGCATGGCAACATGGAGCTGCTAGTATTATATATGGTAGCATGGATCTACAGAATATGGCAACATGGAGCTACAAAATATGTGGTTTTCAAAGGCAAGCACGGGAAAGCATCATGGTAGCTGCTAGTATTATATGCAAGCATGAAGCTGATTAGTATTATATGTAATTGTTAGTTTTTTTATCTTCATCTTGTAACTGGTTCTCTAATAGCTGCTATATATGTGTTATTTGTACTTCCTTATTTATATGAAATAGAATACATTTTAAAAGGAAATTCTACACCCAAAGACCCCAGTTGAATTCTTGAATAAATTGAGTCTGTGAAGTTTGCATCTCATGTACCATCTGTGTAGGAATGCATGATAATTATTTTATTTATCGAGATGTTGGGCAATGTCGGTTAGGAATGACAATAGATTGAGTATTTTATTTGTTAGCTGCTACGTGACGTCAGTTATGATTGCCATCATGTCAGAATTTATTTTTTATTACTTTACTTCTTGGTGGCGGATTAAGGGGACTAATCGATGTCAATACCCTTTTTGTGACGCTAACAATGGTGTCGGTTCCCCTATCCGACATTGCACGACTTGATGTCGGATTTTTACCTTAAATCTGACACTAATTAGTTTTTCTTGTCGGTTTTCACATTGCCAGCAATAGTCACTTTTTAGTAGTGTCTTTCTACACATCATGACCACCGTGAAACACCGCCACCTCGAAGCAGAGACCCACACACCGACACTTATTTCAACAACTCTCTTCGTGTTTTTGTCCATCTCGTGCCGCATCATAAGACTATTGTTGTTGTTGTTGTTGTATGTAACTTGTGAATAATGGAGAATAGTTGATGATCGATGTAGAAAATCAATTGCATGGTAGTCAATGTCCATTGAAAGTTGTATATGGGATGACACATATCACAAGTTGTATAGGATGATCATAACTTCACAGGTGACAATGGTTATAACATTAAGTTATAGTGAGTGAGGTGTGTAGAGGAGCGTTTGAACATTTTTTCCTTTTTTTTATTTTTTTTATTTTTTTTAAGGAGATAACCAATGGTGAATCATGGTTATCCGCCCCTTTCGGGTCTGGATGAGGCTAGTTGGGAATTTCACCCAACCCGTGGCCACGATCAAGCATATTTACTGTTTAAAAAGTATCATACCCTTCGGAAAAAAAAAAAAGTCTCGAACCCAAACTTCCTTTTTTTTCCTTTAGAAAGATGTTGTTCGCACTTTTCCACTGGTCACTTGTCGTGGTTGTGCATTTGAACAATTGGAGGATAGAAAGGTCTTTAGCACTATGATTGATGAGGCGCTCAAGTACATGTCAAAAGGGCTTATATAAGCCATTGAACACTTTTGGGGTGTTTCAAAAGAAGTAGGATTCTTTCCCCTCCTATTCTCATCCCCTTCCCTCCTCTCCTCTCACACTTTGTTTTTGGTCTTATTGTCTCTATAAAAAAATCAATATAAGATGTTGACGTGGCTTAATTGTAATCGTTCAAGCAGGAGGGAAGGAAAGGGGAAAGAGTTTGGATGGATCTTGTGTATCCTTTGTAATCGAGGAAAATTCGTTTGTAATTATTCTCTCCTAATTAGGATATGACTAGGTTGTATATTATACCTCACCTTGTGATGAACAAAATACAATTCAAATCATTCTCTTCTTGGTACCAGAGCCAGGTCGTAAAAAAAAAAATAAAATAAAATAAAAAAACCTAGCAATGTACGGCACAGCTGTGGTTGATAATACTCTTTTTTTTTATCAGCGAGCGACTTTCATCATTGTTGCCTCTTGACCAGCGAAAGACCGTAGCTATTGTTGTCTTTCTCTAAATTCGAAAGGATCAGCAAGCAGCAGTTGTTGTTGCTATCCATTTTTTTGAATCCAGTCTTAATCAGCCACCTAGACTTCCACTCCTTGCTCTGTAGAACCTCACCGACAGCAGCAAGTCCCTTCCTTAGAATGCAGAATCCCACAGACAGTAGTAGTTTTCGTCCTACCTTTGCACGATATCACTGTCAGTTAGTGGCGAAGCTAGATATTGTTAAGGGGAGAGGCAAAATTTAAAAAGGTAAAAGGTCCAAAAAAAAATTAGGCATTAAAATCCGTTTAGATAATAGACAATCGTATTACACACTACATGTCATTGCCTACAAATTCATTGATAAACTAAAATCCACTAAAATCCATTGCCAAACTGTATAATAGAAACTATTGGCCCTTTGTAAGTAGCATTTCATTGTACATCTTTCATTAACAGATCAAATTGTAAAGTAATCCTATATTTATCCGCCTCCAAGAGTTCGCCCCTTTGTAGCTTCACCACTGCTATCAACAGTAATTCTCATTCATGGCTGGTGACGCTGAGGTTAAGTTAGTTTCTCCTGTTGTGATGTAGTCTGCAAATCAGACAACTCGAATTTGAACATTTGTATGTTTCTTGATGAGAGGAATTATGATTTCTCTCATCCAAAATCATATTGTGAAAAGAAACAAATGGATTATCTTCATGTGTCTATTAAGGCTCCAGAAGTGCACGACCCCAAGTACGATGATTGGCTCTCTGAAGATAAAAAAATAAAGAGTTGGTTACTGTCATCCATGAAACTGGAGATTATGAAATGATATATTTGTTTACCCACTGCAAAAGGAATTTAGGATTCGTTGAAGATACCCTCAGCTAGAAGGTGTCACACCTTCGCCAGAACGGCCGCTCCTTAGCTACCTACTTTGGAGAATTGATGGAAATCTTCCAGGAATTGGAGCACTTTAATAAAGTGGCTATGGAGTGTGCCAACGACATCAAAGCTTACAAGAATATTAAACCTAGCTCTGATACCATTAATAGAAAACAGGGATATAAAAAAGGGCGTAGGAATGGGAAGGTCTTACTACATGCCAATATTTCTGTTATTGAAACCCATTATCCCTCTTCTAGTCCCGTTGGAACTCCCCTTCCTTCATAGGATGTTATGGCGGTGTTAAATCCGTTTGAAGCCCTTGAATTTTTGGAGATTGTCTTTGACTCTGATATTTTGGCCATTGCCTATTCAATGCATCTCGTTGGCCTAACTGTATTTTGGGTAAGGATATTGATTCTCTCCCATCCTAAAGATTTCACCATAAGAAGAAGAAAATGAAGAATAATAGAAGTAAAGGTACATCTAAGGCTGGTGGTAAGGGTTGTAGTGCCTATGATCGATCTCATTCAAACTCAAATGATTAATCTCACTTGTTGGAATATTAGGATGCTTAATGGGCTTCATAAGCAACTCAAGGTTCATAATTTCATCGATATGAATAAGCTTTATTTGGTTGATATGGTTGAGACTAAAGTACGTGTGAATAATATTGATGTTGTTACTCAATTTGTCTTTCCTAATAGAAGAATATTGGTGGGTTAGAATCCTACCATTCTTCATGTTTCTCACTTGGCGGAGATTGATCAAGTTATCCATTATCAGATTTAAATTCTTCTAACGGGGCAAAGTTTTTATGATTCCTTTGTTACGACTTCAATGATGAAAATCTTTGCAAGGCTCTTTGGCCTAACCTTTGCTCTTATAGGCACTCCATTGGTGATGCCCCTTGGATTGTCCTTGGTGACTTCAATGTTGTTCGATCCACTAGAGAAATTTATGGGGGATCTAATTTGAGGTCTAATGTTATTATTGGGTTTGGGGATTGTTTACTTGATGTTGACCTTGATGATTTGAGATTCTCTAGTCAACTCCTTACTTGGTGCAATAAGCAATTCAATGGCATGGTTATCTATCACAAGTTGAATTGCGTCATTGTCAACATCGGTTGTTTATCTATGTTTCCTAATAACTTTGCTATTTTTTTGCCTCCTAGTGCCTCTAATCACTACCTAGTGGTGGTTTCTCAAACTCAAAGAAATTCAACTTTTAAATTCTTCAATTTCTATGCACCATGATAATTTTTTAGCTATTGTTGCACAAGCTTTTATACTCATATCCAAGGTTGCCACCAATTCTAGGTAGGAAAAAAGCTAAAGCTTGTTAAGGCTGAGTTGGGAAATTATTCAAAATTTATCAAAAAACAAGAAGGGGTTCAGCCACTACTGTGGAATTCGACCCCATGGTCTTATTTCAACTAAAAAATAAGTCTATGTCTAAGATTCTAATCTTCCATAAGTGTGATAGCATCTTGAAAGTCGGAAACCTTCATCTTTGCACTCTTCGGATCGTCCACTTGCATAAACTTCTTACGACGAGAATGATATTCAGCTACAACCCCTCATCTTGGCAAACACGAGACCAATGGTCCTTTGAACCACAATGATAACATATATCTGCATCTATAGTTTGAGGTGTTTTGCCCTTATTCTTAAAGTTTGGGGCCTTGGGAGCAAGGTTTAGGTGCTTTTAGGCTTTATTTCCTTCCTTAGACAGGCCTTGACTATGTTGACCTTGGTGGGATGGCTTTTGGCCGCCCTTACCACGTCTCTTTGGTGTTTCGAGCTTTGGTTTGTGCTATAGTGTGCTTCAGGCACAACAATCGCCCTAGTATGTCGAGCTTGATGATTATTCATTAACAACTGGTTCTTCTTTTCAGGGAGAAGTAAAACAGTGATCAAATTTGAGAACTTAGTGAACTTTTGAGCTCTATATTGTTGCTACATGACAATATTAGTAGCAGAAACGGTCGAATAGGTCTTCTCCAGGAGATCTTCTTCGGTCAAAGTTTCATTACAAAATTTGAGAAGCGATCGGATTCGACGAACTTCAGAATTATTTTCATTGACAGACTTAAAGACTTGGAAGCACAAATGATGTCAGTCATGTCTTGCTTCAGGCAATAAGATGTCATTTTGGTGATCAAAACGATCAGCCAAAGTGACCCATAATACTCGTGGATCTTCCTCAGCAAGAAATTCAGTTTGCAAGGCGTCATGTATATGTCTTCAGATGAAGATCGTAGCGGTGGCTTTCTCAACTTCGCCAACAGGGTTCTCCGTCTCATCTTCAATGGCAGGACGCAAATTCTTTGCACTGAGGTGGAGCTTCACATCTTGGACCCACTTGAGGTAGTTCATTCCAGAGACCTCCAAAGCGGTGAAGTCAAGTTTGTTCAAATTCGGCATGTTCCTATTGCAAAATATAGGACAAGATGTGATTAGTGTAATGAAGAACAAAAATCAATCCATTCACATAGGAGTAGAATATTCATGTTCTAATAGACATGTATTGGTTAATATTCACATGAAAAAACTTCAGGTTTTCATGGGTGATGTTTTTAAGTGAAAAACTTCAGGTTTTCAAACAAGGCATATTTTTAGAAGCTTCATGTTTCAAAATAATTATGAACTTCAGGTTCATATGTTTCTACAAATAAACGCAAATATATACACATAAATATGCAACAAGAAAATATGCAAATAGAACTTCAAGTCTAAAATTATAATTGAATTAATTATTTGGACTTCAGGCCAAATTAAAAGTGTGGGTGAAAATATAAAACCCATTGAGCCTAAAAATAATTAGGCAATTAAACTCGGGGCCCAAAATAAGGCCTAAGCCCACGGGTGGGCTAAATAAATGGGTGTCATGCATCCTAGGCCCAAAGCTGGGCGAGTTTGGTCTCAAGTGGGCTGTAGGCCCAAAGGGAGAGAAGGAAAACGGGTCAGGCTAAAGTATCGGATTGCTTCAAGAGAGTCCAATAAAAAAAAACACGGGCTGATCAGACGGTTTTGGGCCAATACAGGTGAGACCAAAAAAGGAAAAAAAAAAAAAGGAGGCCGAGTAACAAAGCCCAAATAGGGCTCGAGTTAGGTCCAAAGACTCCCCAACCACAACTGGGTGCATTTGCCGGGGAAGAAGGTCGACGCTGTCGCTTCAGGTGGCCATGCTTTGGGATAATGATGCTTGGGGAAAGTCTGTAGGTCAAGGGAGACCACAAATATGAACGGAGATTTGAAAAATCTCGACGTTCTACCAAAACCCTAGATATACGAATCAGAAAATTGGAAAAATTCTGACGAGATTCAAGATAATCTCGGTCAATCGGTGTCGGGGATAAACTACAGGTCGTCAAAACACGATGATCCATGGGTGAGGATTAGCTGCAGGCCAACCTGCAACGATGGAGGCACCATGGAAGGCGTCGGTGTTTCTGGGTTTCAAACCTGGAGCCCTCGACTCCGGGTTTAGGACTCGTGGCTCGGCTCAGCCACCCAAGCTGCAGGCTTGAGGTCATGGGTTTGAAGAAACCAGGCCATGTTTTCGATTTCTTTTTTTTTTTTCCCCCTTTTTTTTCAATTCAATTCAATTTTATGCATATTCAATTCAATAATATAATGCATATATATATATATATATATATAAGCAATCATCACAAATGTCAAATTCAAATAATTCAACAATTATGAGTATAATGCATACACAATTTATGTAGAATATAAAATTCGAAAAACGTAAAGTTGGGTCATGCATTATGGTGAATGTTCATGCTATTAGGGCTGCAAAAATATCAAGATAAAAACTGTTGTTTTGAAAGAACCTAATTGCGTGATGATATGGATGAACTACTTTGATGTAGAAAAATCTTCAACGTCAGATTCTTAAGCGCAGCGGTAGGAGCGTGTTGTAGCCTATTTTATCTGATAAGGGGAAGGGGGCCGGTAGCAAGGGTAGAGAGAGAGGAGAGATGTGTTTGTAGAATTGTAGGGGAATTATGTATTGAGGATGTTGTTATCCCCCCATACGTAGTGCCTTTATTTATAATAGTAAAAGGAGAGAAGAAATCATTTATCCCCAAGGAATTCAAGTCCATATAAGAAAGAATAACTAGAATTAAATCTAATATAGAATTTACACAATCACACTTAAACTAGGAAAGTTCACAACAAGTACTTATATGTTATAAAATGAGTAATTAATGCCACTTAGTACGGTCTAGTGGTATTCTTCTTCACTTGTAAGTGAGAGGTCTTAGGTTCGATTCTCACCAAAGACGAATTTGAACTAGATTATTACTAGTCTATTGTGAGGCTAAGTCTACCCCTCCCCCTTAGTGTAGATGATATCGTTTGTTTAAAAAATGAAGAAAAAATGTTAGCATGTAATTTGCTTGAAACGAGAGCATGGGAGTTCGTCATTGTATAATACGTGGCACCCAAGGAATCCTATTTAGGATTAAAGCATTCATTAAGGATAAATAAGTCAATAAATAATAGTTCGATTATGTATTGAAATAAACTCCAAATTGTAAAAAGCTATCATTTTTCTTGGTATGATCTTATATAAACACGCCCACATATAGTTATAATTATCAATGAGTACAAAATATGCAAGAAATTAAATATTTGGCGCCCAGGGAATCCTATTTAAGAAATGCAACATTCTTTAAAGATAAATAAGTCAATAACTAATATTTTCTAATTACTTCTCTATTATGTAATAACCTCTCTAAAATTATAAAATTGGTTTGATCCAAACTGTTTTAGTTTAGAGGAGTTTTACTGTATTGATAACCCTGGCTCTAGCGAGTAGCGTTTGGGTGATGTTCGACCATTTATTTATGATGACTGTCAAACCATAACGTGTATTTTTCTGCGTCACAAAGTTAGAGTTCGTGTTTGGTAACCGGGGAATAGCTAACAAAGTTGGGAGTTCACATTAATACGTAATTAATAATCTAATTATCAACTAAAATTATTTTCAAAATATAGTTTAAATAGAAAGACTCGGAGCATTCTCCTTTATTTTAATTTAATCATTGGATATGCCTTATTGTGGTTAAAACTCCTTACAAGCGAAAGTAACATCAGCCAAAATGGCGTTTTCCAGCAAGCCATGTCAGCTTATTAGCCTTCTCTCTCAAATCGCCGATTTTGAAACGACAATATTATCACCGTCGTCTGCATCGCACGACTCGATAAAATCCCTAATAATGTCGTACAGAGCTTGGGCCATGCTAGGGTCGAAGAGCTCCACGCTATGATAACCCCCCTCGTCAAACTTGGCCACCACGTGCGCCCCACGTGACTCAAGTAACGCCGCAAACTCCTTCTGCCTATCCATCAGTGGGTCCCCACCGTACCCTCTAACCAAACACCTCGGCAACCGTTCGATCCTCCCATCCCCACCTCCCGCCGTCGGATTACAATACTCGTGATCCCGATCAACGCCCTTTGGCAAAGCCATTGCCCACAGCAAGTCGGTGGCGACCAGCGGCAATATCCGGTCGTTGATCAACCTCGTCTCGGATTCAGTCCTATGGACCCCGCCGAAATAAGGCTGGTTTAGTATCAGCCCTCGGATCTTCATCGGCAAGAGATCATCACCCGAGAGGCGTAAACCCGTGTGGTAGCTGATGTTAGCTCCGGCGCTGCTGCCCATTAGGAAGCACCTGGAGAAGTCAACGGCGTCCTTCAACCAGGGATCGCAGCCGTCGACGTCGGAGGCCTGGCGGTGGACCCAGGCGATGGTGTCGACGGCGTCATCGTAGGCTGAAGGAAGAGGGTGTTCGGGAGCCAAGCGGTACTCGACGGAGATAATTAGGGCTTGGAGAGCGAGGGCCATGCTAGAGCAGGAGTCGTGGAATGGTTTGGAGGCGGCGGAGAAGATGACGAAGCCGCCTCCGTGGAAGTAGATGATGAGAGGAAGGCGGGGGTTTGGGGGGAGAGGGTGGGGTTTGAAGAGCCTGAAGAAGGTTTTTGTTTCTGGGTTTAAGGGAATGTCCTTGGAGAGGACAAGTTGGGGAGAGTTGGAGTCTGACTCGGCGGCCGTGGCGGAAATGGACTCGGTGGGGGTGGGAGTTGGAGAGACGGTGGGGAAAGTGGTCAAGCGGGTGAGGGAGCCATCAGGGTTGGGGACGATTTTGAGGAGTTTGTAGGGGTCAATGTAGGTTGGGGATGAAGAAGGTTGATCCGCCATGGATGTTGTTGAAACTTGCAGATGAAGTGTTTGTGCAAATGCTTAGCTGAAAAAAGAGGGTTTATAAGTTTACATGTGGAAGAAAATGAGTGACGAGTGATGAGGTAATAGTGGGAAAAATGGGTAGGTGTTTGGTGAAGAAAATTAAAGTCAATACTTAAGACTACCTATTTTAGTTGCATGCTATTGAATATTCGACCTAAAAGTCAACTGATAATTGATTGGGAGTCAGCTAGGTTTGCACGCGGGTGGAGATATGTGTGTTAACAACCAAATTTTTCAAGTCACTCATTATTACGATTTAGTGATATTTCTATTCATTTGTAAGTGAAAAGTTTTATGTTCGATTATCGTCAAAAACGAATTTAAACCATATTATTGCTAAACCGTTGTAAAATTTAGTCCACCCACTCCTTAATGTAGATATATCGTTTGTTCGAGAAAAAAAAAAAAAAAAAAAAAAAAGAATAAAACCAGATCTCACAAAGATTAACATGCGGCTTGTAATCAGTAGCGGAAGGAGATAGGTAGGAAGGGGGGAAGGGTGGAATGAGTTCACATGACCAAGCTTCACCCACTCTTCTTAATGTACATATATTGTTTGTTGATAAAAAAATAAAAAAACAGATCTCACAAAGAATAACATGTGGCTTGTAATCAGTAGCGGAAGAAGACCATGACCCCAACAACTTTATATTACACCACACAATTTTGCTATTAATCCCCATATGCCCCAATAAGTTTATATGTGGAAGAAAATGAGTGACCCCAACAATTTTATAGTACTCCACACAATCAATTTTGCTATTAATCCCCATATACCCCAATAAGTTTTTATATGTGGAAGAAAATGAGTGACCCCAACAACTTTATACTACTCCACACAATTTTGCTATTAATCCCCATATACCCCAACAAGAATTTCCAATAATTAGATTCAGTTTAAGTTTATGTCTGCATGCTTTTGATTTCTGTCATTTATCAAAACACTATTAATCAACAGTATTTCGTAGTGAGTTCAATCAATTGAAATGATTGATCAATAATCTTTAAAAATGGTGTATTTGCTTATGGGAGTCAAATTAAAGGTTTTGGCTGCTTAAGTGGAAAAAATCTAATATTACACTAAAAAACTTAAGATCATTATATGGTTATAATTGGTTGTATACGTCGAAATAAATAATGATACTATTGATAATGATGTCGTACAATGACTAGTCAAATTTTAAGAACCAATCATGAATTATATATCTAACAAACAAAAGGTTAACACATCTACTTTGTAACGACCCGTCCCTAAAAATTATAGTTTTTATAATGTTAAAACTTGAATTTATGAAAACATGAATTTATATAGTTTTTATAATGTTAAAACGTGAATTTACGTTGACTTTTGTTGACCGCATTTTCATGTCATGTAAGGTTCATTTTCTTGGTGTAATCTTGTAGTACTCGTTGCTATGAACGTGTGGGCGCAAACAAAACGTGATTTGGACTTATAATGAAGGAGATATTAACGTTTAAAGTCAAGGACATTTTAGTAAATTGAATATTTTCTGGAAAGCTCCAGATTTTTGGAGCAAAATCTAACCACCTAGAACCAACTCCATGACCATCCTTCTTCATGTTTCACCTCAAAATCGAAGAAGATAGGCCATAATTCATTGAGTTCGAAGTCGTCGGCTCTGACTACAACCCCGTGAGTTCCTGGGCAGCGATCCACCATTTCTGAATGCAATCACATCGAACCCCACCATCAAACAACTTCCCTTAAGCTCAGGAACAATGCCCAATCATTGGTTGAGGCGTCAGAGCAAGGTTAGAGGTCAAATCAAGAAACACCCTTTATAGGGTTTCCGACAGGTTTTAGTGAAATTGAGGTTTTTCCCAGCCAAATTGGCCTTAGTCACAAGTATGAAAGTTGTTCCTCTTATCGAGATCTTCATTCATCGCCGAAAGTGTCACATCCCGGCCCGGGGGGGACCACTTCTCCGGCCCGCGTCACCACCGTAGCACGATATTGTCCGCTTTGGGCTTACCATTCCCTCACGGTTTTGTTTTTGGGAACCCACAAGCAACTTCCTAGTGGGTCACCCATCATGGGATTGCTCTAGACCCTTTCTCGCTTAACTTCGGAGTTCCTATGGAACCCGAAGCCAGTGAGCTCCCAAAAGGCCTCGTGCTAGGTAGGGATAGAAATATACATATAAGGATCACTCCCCTGGGCGATGTGGGATGTCACAATCCACCCCCCCTTAGGGGCCCGACATCCTCGTCGGCACACCACGGCCAGGGTTAGGCTCTGATACCAAATTGTCACATCCCGGCCTGGGGCGGATCACTTCCTGGGCCCGATCCACCACCGTAGCACGATATTGTCCGCTTTGGGCCCCGACTACGCCCTCACAGTTTTGTTTTTGGGAACTCACGAGCAACTTCCCAATGGGTCACCCATCATGGGATTGTTCTAGCCCCCTTCTCGCTTAACTTCAGAGTTCCTACGGAACCCGAAGTCAGTGAGCTCCCAAAAGGCCTCGTGCTAGGTAGGGATGGAAATATACATATAAGGATCACTCCCCTGGCGATGTGGAATGTCACAGAAAGCGGTGTTGGACAGCTTCACTAGTTGCGGCTAGTGTCGGTGTGGATATATGTTATTTTATACAGCTTCATTTATGGGTGATGGATAGGTTATTCAGCTTCACCTATGGGTGATGGACAGGTTATTCAGCTTCACTTTCGGGTGATGGACATGTACTGCCTTTGGGCGACTATGATACCCCTAGTTTGAGTACTTCACTGATGAGATTTACGGATTTTCCTTCGGGCAACGTTTTCAGCATTATTGAGCATGGTTTTACATGTACATGTTTTACAAATGTTTTACTTGTCATGCTAGGGTTTTTATAAAACCTATACATAGTATTATATATATGTTTTCAAAACAGGGGGTTAGTATTTTCATAAATAATATGGTTTTCTTATTAGTATTATTATAACTTTGGTCCACTCACCTTTTCTATTTTTGCGCCCCCTTCAGCAGTTAGGATTCGAGGCACATGATCCTGGCGTCAGGGCTTTACGACATAGGTATCCTTGAGTCTTCTCAACGTATGTATGCTCTGAACACGTTCCTGTTATGGTTTAACCGTTCTAATTGCATATATTTTATTTGTATGCATGTTTTAAATGGCTTCGTCACCCTCGGGTGTCGGCTAGCACGTGCCTCCCCTGGTAGGCGGGGCCATCGGGGTTAGGGCGTGTCATACTTCTTTATCATGACCACAATGAGTTCAAATCCTGCATCCGCCACTGCTTGTAATTGAACTTGAAATTAGAATTAGTGATCTCCTTAGCATTATCCTATTACTTTAAAAATAATGACAGGGAGACCAAATAATTTAAACCAAATTTGCAAACCAAATGATGTGGTTGTTGATGATTGAATTATTACTTAAACATTGATTAACGTGCTTATTTTCTATTGGTGACAAATCATTTGATTTCAAATTTGTTTTAATGAAAGTAAGACAAAATACAAGGAAAAGAAACAGTCGACTTAGTCTTTTTTTTTTTTTTTTTTTAAATAAAAAAATTATTATCATAGTGTTTGGGCCACAATATTATTTTGGGCCGAGCCTGGGATTATTCTCGACCCAATAGCGTTTATCTAGAATTTTCTTATGGGCCGTCCAATTAGGGTCGACCAAATCCTATTGCAAGAAGGATTAATTTAGATAAGGGTGAAGTAGTCGACTCCTAGTGCAACAACGAGTCTTAAAGTTGAAGATGCTTAAGATCAGGAGATGAATCTAGTTTGTTATGGAGCTTGGCTCAAAGTCCTATTGGAGCTAGGACTGGCTGAAATCTAATCAGATAGCGTTGAGGAGTTCTAATCTGAGTACATTTCTAGTTCAGTTATGAAGGGGTTTTGCTATTATAAATAGAGAAGGAAGTGCATCATTCAAAGCCCCATCCAATTCAACACACAAATTGCCCTGCGCAAAGTTTCTCAACAACCTTGAGATTTTACCGTCTTCCATTTTCTTCACGCCAACACATCTTCAGTTTGGATAAACAGTACTATGAAGGTAACCGACGACATCTTCAGTTTGGATAAACAACACTAAAGCTGTAGAATCAGCCGATCAAAGAGCATCTTCAGTTTGGTTAGACAGCACTGCTTCGAGACCGACTAGTTATTATCCAAGTTTTAGTCGACAAGGATTCTCGAGTCCTTGTTGGTAAAGGTTATCTCATCAGCCTTCTCGGCGAAGATAGGTGTTATAAGTTACTAGGCTCGGCACATTGAACGTCAAGTTTGTTTTATGATTGGGTATTCACAAGTACATTTTAGAGTTCGGCATTCTGACGGCCAAACCACGTTTACCCTCAAGACATTTATCTCATTCAAGTATTTATGTATGTATAGTTTGATGCAAGTTCAGCATGCTTATACTTTTACAAATATAATCAACGTGGCCGAACCCAATGTCAATGATCCGTGAACTTCATAAGACTAGCAGCCTTATCTTCAAGCTCTAGAACCCAAAGGCCAAGATGTGTTCCTTCCTTGGCCGTAATCACAAGATCGAGAAGTCAGCAATGTGCTCAACGCGACATCAGCATATTTGACTCCTGACCTGGCATGCCCTGCACATAACCGAATGACGTAGTTAGCTTATTAGTTACTCGGCATGTGTGCCACGTAGGCTTGGAAGTTTTTAGGGTCAACGTATAGGAAGAGAGAATTTTGAACCTATAACACATGGGTGTAAACCCTACACCCTAGCCACTAGGATATTGGACCACAAGCGCGATCAACTCAGTCCCACATCAAATGGAGTCTGCTGAGGTCAAGCTTCTTAAAAGTTAACTTAGATGGGTCTATAGTTGGTGAAAAGACTATTGCAAAGCTTTGTTATTAGGGTTTCTTGTCAATCAATCTCTTGGAAACATATCTTTGGAGAGACCAATTTCCTTGTAGATTTTGTCACTAGTGTGGGAATCAATATTAGTGATACTTATATACGAAATCACACATTCCTACGAATGCTAGTCATGCTGTTGTGTTTGACCTTTTTGGAACTGGTTGTACTCGTCAATTTTCCCTTTAATTGATTTATTTTTTTGGAAAAAAAAACACTATGTTTCTTCCTTTGTTACTATAATGAAAATTATAGTTTGCCAACCAAAACATAATTATAATTATAATTTTGTGTGTTAGCGGAATACATGTGGCATGACAAAAAGTTAGACTGCTAAAATGAGAATGTAACTGAGGATTGAAAGAACTTTATAGAAAGAAAATGAATGATTATGCGATATTTACTCATTGCTAAGCCAGACTTAAACTAGCTCAGTTTCTCCTTTAAAGAATTGGGCCTCCATCATCTATGGTACCCCAACTCAATAAGAAAACATTAAGATATGTTGGACCAAGTCGATGAAACCCAAAAAAGCCAACCATTAACCATACGTCTAATAACGAAGGAAGCTTAAAACATCTTACAACATCATTACTGTTTAAGTCCCTTAAAATAGGGGTCGTTCAATATTACGGTTTGATGGTATTTCTCTTCATTTGTAAGTGAAAGGTCTTATATTTGAACCTCGTAGATGACGAATTTGATACCAAATTATGTTACCCATTGTGTGGCTTAGCTGATCTCCTCCCTACCTTAGTGTAAAATATATCGTTGTTCTTACACAAACAAAAAAGGCCCCCAAAACAGAGATTTTCTAATATGTTATACACCGAGATTTTTGTGTCATTAAATTATTGGTCAATGATCTATACTTAAAGATCTAATGCTTAGAATCTAATGTTAAAAAGACCTTGAGTGTATTTTTGCTCACAACCCTAAAGTAAGGGTGATACTCACTCCATTTTGCTGTTAGATTAGTTTAAATTTCAAGATTCATGTCCCAAATCAATTAAAACAAACTAATCTAAACGGCAATCAATGAAGTGTGTTGATGCACAAAATCAGTGATGACTTTGGAACAATGTAAAGTGTTTGTGACCTTCACTTGGTTGCTCCGGTCACCTAGTGAGGATAATATGTAAAGAGATAAAGATAAGGAAGCAAACACAAGATGTACGTGGTTCACCCTAAGTTTGGTTATGTCCATAGAGTCTCTAGTTCTCATTAATAGTGAAGGGTTTACACAAATACATAGGTTCAAATATAATCATCATTAGTGAGCTCTAACGACTAGTTTAAGTACAATAATGACATTAGGGATTCATTGTAGGAGAATGATCTTTTTTTATAGTTGAGGAGAGTCTTCAGCTTTTGTCCGCAGTCGATGTGGGACTCAATGAGCTTTATTCTAACGTTGAAATGTGTCATGCTATGATTGACCGCCTGGTTAGAAGGAAACTCTTATGCTTCGGCAGGGATGCCTCAGCATGAACCCCTCAGTGGATCCTTGAAGCTATGAAGTTGACCGGTGCTTGGTAGTTTCGAGATTGGTCAAGTGTGGTACAAACAGTGGTCCCCTAAGTTCCCGTGTGAGGAAAGCTTCTTGGTTGGGGACTTGAAAAATCCAAGTCACTAAGTAATCACGAAACTTCTGAGTACCGAAGTGTAGTAGCATATAATGGGAGTCCCCCAAGTATCCAAGTGAAAAGGATAATCGAAGGAGGTGGCTTCATATTCTTGAGTCATTAGAAAAAAGACTTCAAAAATTCTCTCATCCTCCTTTTTTTTTTTTTTTTTTTTTGAATGTAGCTCAAGTATATATATTTTTTCTTAAGTCCAATTCCTTCTTTCTTTTTCATGAGAAAAGAAATTGTGGTTGAAACCTTTTCCTTTGTGTACATACCTTGAATGGTTGAAGTTTTTGCCTTTGGGCACATAGCTTGAGTGGTTGAAGCTTTGTAGGTGAAACTTTTTTGTTGAAACTTTGTAGGTGAAGCTTTTTCCTTTGGGCACATAGATTGAGTGGTTGAAGCTTTGTAGGTGAAGCTTTTTGGTTGAACTTTGTGGGTGAAGCTTTGTAGGTGAAGGTTTTTGGTTGAAGCTTTGTAGGTGAAGTTTTTTGGTTGAAGCTTTGTAGGTGAAGCTTTTTGGTTGAGGCTTTGTAGGTAAAACTTTTTGGTTAAAGCATTTTTTAACCACATAAATAGATTTTGCTTCCACACTCTTGAGCAAAAGTGTGGAAGGTTTTTTGATTTTTTTGTTGAAGCTTTTTTTAACCACATAAATAGATTTTGCTTCCACACTCTTGAGCAAGAGTGTGGAAGACTTTTTTAATTTTTTGTAGTTAGGCAAAGTGTGAAGCTTCCTCCTTTTAAGGTGTGGGAGGCTTCCTCCCTCAAAGTGTGTGAAGGCTTTTTCCCTTCCAGGGTGTGGGAAGCTCTTTGATGTGAAAATTAACTTGACACATAAATTAAACCCTATTTGTGACAATTGTAGTATATATGCAAGTAGGGATCGTTCTAGACCGGGGATTAACTAGGGATGCTAATTAGCACAAATAAGAGTCAAAAACACTAAACTAGACTCTATAGACTCAAAACTAACTTTAAACACTCAAAAGACTCAATTCTAGACCTAACAAGTGATGTTGACGAAAATAAAACTTAACTTGACTCAAAAGACTAAAAGAAAACAGGTTTTGACTCAAATAACAAGACTAAATAAAAGAGGGATTGTTTTTGATGAATTTAAAACTTAAAACAGAAACTTTGCATAAAACGAATTTGGTGAAGTTAAATGGGTGAGAGGCTAGTTAGAGGGTCCTTCTCCACACATGACATATGCATATAAACCAATTTCCAGTTATTATTCCTTTAGACTATGAATGACAACGCCCCAAGTTGATTGCATCACACAACCAACCAAAATTGAATGAATACGCATTACAATCAAATTATCTTTCTCAAGTTCTCTATATGAAACGCATAATAAAGATACATATCAAAAGTCATTAAGTTTTATGAAAATCATAAGCATTGACAAGGCATTCATCACCATGAAATGCATGAGACTCATGCCAAGGATTCACTTAACACGATTGTGACTAACAAGCTCCACTACTTGTGAGTATAAGTGAATAACTATTACGTGAAACTCCCTTATACTCTAGCATCAAATTCATGCATGCAAATTAAGTGTCGACCCTCAACCAACATACATAAACAAGTTTTAATAACTCAGATAAAAAAATCACATTCAAGACTCAAGAAACAATAACTGGATGTAATCAATTCATATAAAACATATAATCATGGTTCTCCTCCAACTATAAAGAAATTAGTTCCTCATGTTCATCATAATTGAAAACCAAATAAAAACAAACATTGAACTAAAACTAAGGATAGAATACACCTAGAAACACTCCACACTCCAATGGCATGCACAACACTCCCTTAAATGGCAGGTTGCACAAGTCTTCTTCTCCTTCCTTCCTTGCTTGCGGCACTAAGGTGATGTGGTGTGAATTATGGCTGAATGTATGAATGTATGAATGAAGGGGTGGTGTTTAAATGGTGAGGCAAACACTTATATTTATAGGGCTAGGGAATACACAATTTCTGAAGGAAAAGGATTGCATAATCCTAGGATGAAAGGGTTAATGCTTTCAGAAACCAAGGGGGAAAGGGATAGGGAAATCAGATTAAGGTGTGGTAGTAATCAGGTGGGAAAATGACTAGCTATATGGCAGAAACCAAAGAGGAAAAGGGATTCAAAAAGTGCAGCAAGGAATAGGCCTTCTAAAATGGGTATTATGGTAGATTTCTAGAAGGAAAGGGATGAAAGGTGCGGCACCAATGTAGGAGAAGGATAGGGCTTCTAGAAATCTGATATTTAGGTGTTCTAATGTCATTTGGAGCCCCCTTTGCAGCAAGAATTAAGGTAGCAAAAGATTAGGATAGGATAAAATAAGATAAGGTTGGATAAGATAAGGTTGTTTGGATAATGTTCCTTCTTTGTAGCTGATTCCTTATCTTCAAAACTTCCAATTTTGATTCTCCCACTCTTTAGCACATTCCTAGACACCTTTGGTCTTCAAATTCGTCCATCTATCTTGCTCCACACATAAGTTATCCAATTAGTGCCCTGAATTATTCCAAATTGCTCCAAAATGCACTTTCTTGCCAACTTTGCCATTAGGACCTACAAACACACGAAAATAGCTTAAAAGACTATAATAAATAGTAATTAGCTAACTAAGTGCAAGGAAACAACATAACTAAGTAGCATAAATATGCTTCTATCAAAGGGTGTGGGAAGCTCTCTCCCTTCAAGGGTGTGGGTAGCTCTCTCCCTTGGGTGTGAGAAGTTCTCTCTTTTCAAGGGTGTGGGAAGCTCAACCTTTCAAAGGGTGGGAAACTTCCTCCCTTCAAAGTGTGGGAAGCTTCATTCCCTCAAAATATGGGAAGCTCCCTCCCTTCAAGGGTGTGGAAAGCTCAACCCTTCAATGTGTAAGAAGCTCAACCCTTCGACGTGTGGAAAGTTTCCTTCCCTTTGAAGTGTGGGAAGCTCCTTCCTTTCAAGGGTGTGGGAAGCTTCCTTCCCTCAAAGTATGGGAAGCTCCCTTCCTTCAAGGGTGTGGGAAGCTCCTCCCTTCAAGGGTGTGGGAAGCTCTACCCTTCAAAGTGTGGGAAGCATTTTATAGGACTCCATAAATTGATTTTGCTTATGCACTCTTGGGCAAGAGTGTGGAAGGCAATCTACATGTTGTAGTTATCTTCTATGTGTTGAAGCTTAGTTGGCATTCCCCACATGTCATAATTAATAATTAATTGCTTAACTACAATTAATTAATTAATTTTGGATTTTTTTTTTTTTTGGCAGATGTTTTTTTTAACTAGTAAAAAATGTGGAAGAGACCACATAAATAGATTTTGCTTCCACACTCTTGAACAAAAGTGTGGAAGGCAATCTACATGTTGTAGTAGTTGAAAGTTCGAAAGAAACATATGAATAGATTTTGCTTCCACACTCTTGAGCAAGAGTGTGGAAGGCAATCTATGTGTTGCAATTGTTGGAGGTTTGTTGAACCATATAATACGATTTTACTTGCACACACTTGAGCAAGAGTGTAGAAGACAATCTACGTGTTGTAATTGTTGAAGGTTTGTTAAGCTATATAATACGATTTTGCTTCCACACTCTTGAGTACTAGTGTAAAAGACAATCGACGTATTGTAGTTGTTAAAGGTTTGTTGAACCATTGTTGATCCTAAAAACTACTTAGCCTACGTGGCGTGCATGTCGAGTAATTAATAAACTAATTACGTCATTCGGTTGAATGCAGGGCATGCCAACTCATTGGCTGAGTTCGGCCGAGGAGTAAAATATGCTGATATGGCATTGGGCACGCTGCTTACTTCTTGATCTCGTGACTGCGGCCGAGGAAAGAACATGTCTCGGCCTTCAGGTTCTAGAGTCTGACGACAAGGCTGCTAGTTCTACGAAGTTCAATATCAAATTTGGCTTTCAATGTGCCGAATGTAGTAACCTAGTAACACCTCACTGATAGGAGCATATTCATGCGACTTAAATGGCTTGTTCTCGTGCATTTACGTTATGTTTCTCTAGTTATTTTAGTCCTTTATGCTTCTTTTGTGTGTTTTCAGGTTCTAAGGGCAAGGTATGCAAAAGGATGCCTTTTGGAGCCTTTTGGAGCAAATTAGAGATTGGAATGGATATCGTATGCTTGGAGCCAAGAAGATGGACGAAATTAAAGACTTGAAGTAGGAAAGTTAAATCCTAAAAGACCTCATGTTTAAGCATCATTGAAGACTCCTACGCATTTTAGAACACAAAAACAACATTCCTTGCAACCTTAGGACATTGTCGTGTGTTTCCTTGTGTCTCCCTTCCTTGCCATGCAAGGAAGGGCTTTGTTCCCTATTTTAAACACTTAAAGCATTCACTTATCATATCATTCACTTATTACTCACCACATATCATTCATTTATCACTTAACATATCATTCATTTATCACTTATCACTTCCACTCACTTATCACTTATCAAACCATTCACTTATCACTTATCACTTCCATTCACTTATCACTCACCACATATCATTCATTTATCACTTAACATATCATTCACTTATCACTTATCATACTCATAATCATCTATACATTTCAACCATTTAAACATATGCATTTCAACTCACATGCACACCCACCTATTTCCACCTAATCCACATGCATTCACACACATGCACATCATTCATTCTTCTTCCTAGCCGTGCATCCCCTTAGCCATTTCCAACCACATTCTTCCACTTCCCACTTCATCATTACACCACCTAATCCACATGCACTCCCATCCATTTCATCATTCCATTCACAACACAACAACAAACACAAAAACAGCAACCTTGTTGCCGTGGGTTCTCTTCATTTCCAGCATCATTCCCTTCTATTTCCACCACTTCCCAACCCTCCAAACCACTCCTCTACCATTTCCATAATCCCCCAAACCTCACCTTAGACCTTGTGCTACAATAAGGAGGAAGATAAGAGGGCCTAAACGTTCATACAATTCAAGTTTGAGTTGTTGGAATGTTTAGGTGTTTCTTTGATTTCAAAGTTTAAATTCAATTCTCTTTGTTTTGTACGTATGAGGAATGGAAGAGAAGAGTGCCTAAACGTTCATACAATTCAAGTTTGAGTTGTTGGAATGTTTAGGTGTTTCTTTAATTTCAAAGTTATGAGGAAATAAACCCCCCTTTAGCTAGGGGGTGATTCGAAACTATGTTTATATTTGCAATATGAATTGATTAACTTTCGTTGGAATTTCATAAGTTGTTGATTCAATTTGTTTAACCGTTTGATTGATAACTTATTTATGTATGTTTATTAAGAATGCGCGCTTAATTTTCATGCATGAATATGACGCTAGAATATAAGTGAATTTCACCTAATCGTTATGAACTTATATTCACAAGTAGTGGAGGTTGCTTATAAATAATCGCGTTAAATGAATTCTTGGCACGAGTTTCATGCTCATCATAGTAACGAATGCCTCGTCAACACTTATAGTTTTCATGATGCTTAATGATCTTTGATTGTATCTTTATTGTGCTGTTCACGTAAAGGACTTTTGGAGAATGTTGTGAATTACGTTGCGCTAACCCATCCAATTCATTAACTTAAGGAAAACTTGACGGTTAATTTAAGCGGACCTAATTAACCCGGAGTGTTGAGTTTCATGATTTATCAAAAGACCAATTGAGAATCAATCTTGTATGCAAGTGTAACATGTGTGGAGAAGAACCCCTTGGCTATTCCATCATCCATATTTTATTCACATTCATATTTACATTCTGTTTTAATTGCAATTTGTTCATTTAGTTTAATTTTGTCAAAACCTAAATCCCCCTTTACTTTAATGTCAAATTAGTTAGAAATCAATTTAGTTTGTGTTTTTAAGAATTTTGAGTCTTTTGAACTTGTTAGAATCTGTTTAGTTTATGTTTTAAAGTATTTTTGAATTCTTTGAGTCTAGTTTAGTGTTTTATATTGTTTTTATTTTTTTAAGTCAGTTTCCAAGAGATTAACAATCCCTCCTAATCGCCGGTCCAGAACGATCCCTACTTATACTTATACTACAATTGACAAAAAGAGGGTTTAATTTGTGCGCGTATAAAACTCGCATCAAATTTTGGCGCCGTTGCCGGGGACTAGCAAATTTGCTAATCTCTTGGATTGTTTGTTTCTGTTATGTATTTTAGTTTTAGTTTTTATGATTTGTGTTTTGTTTGTTGAATTCAAATACTAGAGAAGAACAACATGGCACTGGATAATGCTTCTCTTTTGTCACAGCTCATGGAAAGGTCTCAAATGCAAAGTGTTGATATATTTGATCTTCAATCAAGAAATAACATGTTTTCCAATACTTACAATTCGGATTGGAGTGATCATTCAAACTCTATGTGGTGGGAACCTCAACATGTTCAACAAGAAGGATATTGGCAGCCACCACAACCTCATATTCAATATGCCCAACCAAATTTAAGTTCGTCAATAGATTATAATCAAAAACTTAATGAATTAATTTGTTTGGTGCAGGGCTCACAAAATCAAGACAATGAGGCTCAACAAGAAGGATATTGGCAGCCGTATGAGGAGTTCTATTCAACGCCTATGCAGCCACCACAACCTGCCCAAAGTAATGTAGGTAATTCAAATGATAATGATACGATTTTTCAATTACTTACTACTCTGGAAAAGCAAATTGGGCAGATAGCGGAGTTCGAAGGACAATTTTGCGACCAAGGCGAACTCCCTAGTTCAACCATTGCAAATCAGAAGGGAGAATTTGAAACCACCAATGCTTTCATGTTGAGAAGTGACAAGAAGGTTGGAACGGACCCTCAACCATCAAAATCAAATCACAAGGAAGAGGAATACACCCAACCCATGGAAATGGTGGAAACACCTTTACCGGAGGCTCCTATTGCTCCTATGCCATCTAATACAGGTATGGTTGTTCCAAATTTCATTATTTTTAACCCCGTTCCAACAAGTATCCCTATTCCTTGCAGATTCATGACTTCCAAGGAAGAAGAAGGTGAAAAAGACATCTTGGAAGCCCTTCCAAAGGTGACAAGTAGGGAATGTCATGAATTCATCAAAGAGGACGTTCTTGAAACCACAAAATCCAAAGAAGTTAAACTTGATGACATTGGACAAGTCATAACCATCACTTGCAATCTGGCCAAGTCCAATATCCCTGAAACTTTCAAAGGAGTAGTGTTTGTAATTGAGTTCTTGTCGGACAAAACAAGTAAGTTTTTTTTTCCAAATTCCATTAGATTTTATACTAACTTGCTATTTTTTTTGAATCAGGCACCTACACTAGAATTCAAACCAATGCCGGTTCACTTCAAGTATCACCTTCCATTCAAGGACCAATTCCATGCCGTTTGATTTTATTTATGTTAATAAAAAAAAAAAAAAAAAAAAAAGAAAGATACTAAACATGGAGAAAGATGGTGCCTTCACAGAGGATGTTTACGTGAAGCCCCACTACGAGGCGTCGAAGCAGAAGGAATAGAAGCGGAAGGCATAGGAGCAGAAGGCATAGAAGCAGGAGGCATAGAAGCGGAAGGCATCGGAGTGGAAGACATCGGAGCTAGAGCATTCCAGGCCTCAATACTTGGCCAAACGCTGGATGACCCAGGAAAAAGATGCCTCTGGAGATAAGACGCAAGCCTTTGACGGTCATTGTGAATTCGACCCTCAGATTCTTGCAGCTCATCAAGCTTCCTCTTTATGCCCGCCGAATAGTTATTTGCAAGCACATGCAAACTTCTATTCTCGTACTTAAGCTGTTTGATTTCCTGCTTAAGACTTTCCACCTCTGCCATCAACGATTCCACTTGGCGGGACCGAGCAAACAGGCGTTGGCCCATGTTGGACACAGAACTCGCACACTGAACACTAAGTGCGAGGGACTCTTGAACGGCCAACTCATCGGACCGTCCTGACAGCAGCCTACTATCTTTTGGTGTGAGGAGGTTCCTAGCTACTATTGTAGCTGTTGTGGCGTCCTGCATCACAGAGTCTTCACCTGAAAGAGGACCGTTAGAAGATAAAAAAGAAGGGCGCCATACATTACCTTGACGGGGCGCAACCGGATCGCTGCTGAGACTCAAATCTAAGCTAAGGTTCGATGAGTTTGCCATTTTTTTTTTCAAAAGTGTTCAAAGAGAAGGGGTGGATGGAGTTAAATTTCGAAGGGCCGGAGACGATTTTCAAGAATAGGAGATCTTCAGAGTATGTATGTTGGCGGTGCTCGATAGCTCTATAAAAAGCCAAGGCGACGCGTCCACCGATTCAAAGGGCCGGATTTTCCGGCGTAAGTTAGGCGACGCTCCCTCGGCTTTTCAGAAAACGCGTTCAACTTTGTCAAAAGATTTCTGACAAAGCTGACAACACGTGGAGGCCATCACCGCAACTACACATCTTTAGCCGACAAGCGCAAAGTTCGGCGACACTTTTGCTGCTTTTCAGAAAACGCGTGCAGCTTTGTCAAAAGGAGCCGCATCCGCACTACTACGTGTCGTTCAGAAAGCAAATGGGCGCCTGCTCAGAAATCGAAGAGGCGCCACTATTTCAAAAAGCCGGATTTGCGGGATCAAAACGTTTGTCAACAAGGGTAAAAGAACAGTACCACCACTTGATATTTTCTCTATATATGTCGACCTTCGTCTTTTATGGCAGGGCAAACCTGAAGAAAATGCCCAACTCTCCCTCACCTCTGAGGGCGCACTCCCAGCAAAGCCTTTCGAAATACTCATTTTTTTCTTCTTCCCCAAAGATGATACCAGATGCCTGGAGTACAGATGACCCAGGAGGAAGCAGCACAACAAATACATGTGCTGATTCATTCACCGCTTATTCAAAAGCAAAGGTATCTCATATCATCAAGGTCAAAAGCAAAAATATCTCATATCATGCTCTTTCCCTGTCTTTTTCTTTGTCCTTGTTCTTACTCGCATGGCAAAGTAAAAGAAGCAATCAGCCGGCACTTGGAGTCAGTCTTCCGTTCTGGAGCCAACTGCCTGGAATCTATCCCTGATTGCTTACCTAGCGTTGCTCTCGAGTAGTCATCTTCAACGGTTGACACACTTCCAGAGAAGGGACCACTTCTGCAAAGGGGAGCGAGTAAGGCAAGTGAAAATGATACATTGAAGCATGTGGAGATAAACATAGGCTGAGTTATCCTCCAACCCTTTTCATTACTAATTGGAAAGATTGAACAAAGAAACAGACCAAAGGGGTAAGCTCAGACCTTCGGGGAAGACCAAAAGAATCCTCCAGCCTAGTAGCACAAAGGAAAATCAACAAGTGGAGGAGACCAAAAGAATCATGCAGCCCAGTTCGAGAGTATGCCTGTGGAATCACCAAGATCAATGCCTCAATGCAATCACCAAGGAGAAGAGGGAATTTACACTCCATAACCAGATTTGCGTCCCTAAACTCTTCTCTTTGTTAATTACATTCTGCCATGTTTAGTATGTTTAGTTGTTGTTTGTGTGTTTACTTATGTTTTGTGTGAATCTATGCTTAAAACGTTGAGGACAATGTTTGATTTAAGTGTGGGGGGGTAACTAAGTATATTTAATGCAAATTCGTGGGATTTTATCACCCATTACTTCAAATGTTGTTCCTTGCTGTTTTAAGGTGTTTTTAAATTGTTTTAGAGTGTTTTAGTATGTTTTGTTTTTATAACTCCGAAAATCACATAAAAATTTGAAAAAAATGTTTTGAAAAACCTAAAAAGAGTGTTTTGAGTCGGTTTTGTGTGTTTGTGTCTTAGGGTACCTTCCAACACAATAATGAGGATTTGGTTTGTAATTGCATGACTGTTAAAAAGAGTTATTAACATAGAGAAAAGTTTGATTTACTCTTGGTATATGCTTGGTTATGGTTATAATGTATGACTTCACATGCAATCATAAAAGAAAAAAAATTCGTTTTTGTAACATGCTTGAAGGAAGGAACTCAAACAAACGCTACAACCCTGAGAGACTTGAGCCTATAATGTTCTTTGGAGAGTATAATCTGTGATTTCTTGTTTTCTAAAGTCGTTGCATGATCTCATTATTCTTTGCTTGGTTACTACTTAGAAGGCGTTTCATCATATAGTTCCAAATGCTAGAACTCATGCCCATTTCATTCAAAGCATGTTATTGATTTGCATAACACATATTCAAGAAGAAGTTGTGTAGTGACCACCACCATAGCCAAATAGCCTTACTTCCCATACTTCGTATATGTTGTAAGTTTTAACCCCGTTGAGCCTTGTTTAGCCTTTATTCTTTGTTTACCCACATTTTCCTCACCTAGCCTAGTTTAGGACAATCCCCACCCTTGTTCTTAAAAGATAGTGAGCATGACTTAATTGAATTCCTTTTGAGTTACATTATGAAAGAAAATAAGTGTGGGGGAGAGAATGTTTAAGTGTTTATGTTTTGAGATTCAAAAGAAAAAAAAAAAAAAAAAAGAGAGAAAAGAAAGAAAGAAAGAAAAAAGAGCTTGAAAAAAAAAATGAAAGAATAAGTGATTGAAGAAAGGTTCCAAAACACCAATTCTGGGCGTAGATTGTCTAAATTCTCCCTTTTTGTTCAAAAGTTGAGTTTTCATTCAAAAGTGAATTCTAAGTTGATTCAAATGCTTTGCTCACTATTTCTTTAAGAACCTTTGTTTTCCATATCCCTTCTTGGTTATCCACATACCCCAAGCCCCGTTACAACCCTTGACTTCTATCTTGAGTGTTGTGTATTTCAATTTGTGGAGTTTGAACTTGGTATGAGCATATGGTGTCACTGGTTCTCGCATCTAAGTAGTAGCATTCCATTCATGAGATCATATCTAAACATGCTTATTAACTCCAGAAATTGCGTTCTTTGTGATACATATATGTGAGTGTTCGTTTTCATGTTTACATCAATCTTCTCACATATGACTAGATTAGGGTGTGTAGTTAGAAAATCTGAGTGAAAATCGAGTGCATATCTTGTAAGGAATTGAGCAAATTCTCTAAGGCATGTTACTACATTCAAAACATGGTTTTAAATGCTTAATTGTGAACTAGTATATGGTGACTATGATTAAGAATGTACTTAAGTGTGAAGATGACTAAAATCTGTGGGAATGATGATTTTTAACGTGTCATGTGCATTGGAAATCCCTAAGACGGTTGTTGGAAGGTTTAGGTTGTGTTTTACTTGTTTTGTTTCGTTTGGTTTTGTTTTGTTTTTCTTTCTGTTTTGCTCGAGGACTAGCAAAAGATAAGTGTGGGGGTATTTGATAGGAGCATATTCATGCAACTTAAATGGCTTGTTCTCGTGCATTTACGTTATGTTTCTCTAGTTATTTTAGTCCTTTATGCTTCTTTTGTGTGTTTTCAGGTTCTAAGGGCAAGGTATGCAAAAGGATGCCTTTTGGAGCCTTTTGGAGCAAATTAGAGATTGGAATGGATATCGTATGCTTGGAGCCAAGAGGATGGACGAAATTAAAGACTTGAAGTAGGAAAGTTAAATCCTAAAAGACCTCATGTTTAAGCATCATTGAAGACTCCTACGCATTTTAGAACACAAAAACAACATTCCTTGCAACCTTAGGACATTGTCGTGTGTTTCCTTGTGTCTCCCTTCCTTGCCATGCAAGGAAGGGCTTTGTTCCCTATTTTAAACACTTAAAGCATTCACTTATCATATCATTCACTTATCACTCACCACATATCATTCATTTATCACTTAACATATCATTCATTTATCACTTATCACTTCCACTCACTTATCACTTATCAAACCATTCACTTATCACTTATCACTTCCATTCACTTATCACTCACCACATATCATTCATTTATCACTTAACATATCATTCACTTATCACTTATCATACTCATAATCATCTACACATTTCAACCATTTAAACATATGCATTTCAACTCACATGCACACCCACCTATTTCCACCTAATCCACATGCATTCACACACATGCACATCATTCATTCTTCTTCCTAGCCGTGCATCCCCTTAGCCATTTCCAACCACATTCTTCCACTTCCCACTTCATCATTACACCACCTAATCCACATGCACTCCCATCCATTTCATCATTCCATTCACAACACAACAACAAACACAAAAACAGCAACCTTGTTGCCGTGGGTTCTCTTCATTTCCAGCATCATTCCCTTCTATTTCCACCACTTCCCAGCCCTCCAAACCACTCCTCTACCATTTCCATAATCCCCCAAACCTCACCTTAGACCTTGTGCTACAATAACGAGGAAGATAAGAGGGCCTAAACGTTCATACAATTCAAGTTTGAGTTGTTGGAATGTTTAGGTGTTTCTTTGATTTCAAAGTTTAAATTCAATTCTCTTTGTTTTGTACGTATGAGGAATGGAAGAGAAGAGTGCCTAAACGTTCATACAATTCAAGTTTGAGTTGTTGGAATGTTTAGGTGTTTCTTTAATTTCAAAGTTATGAGGAAATAAACCCCTCTTTAGCTAGGGGGTGATTCGAAACTATGTTTATATTTGCAATATGAATTGATTAACTTTCGTTGGAATTTCATAAGTTGTTGATTCAATTTGTTTAACCGTTTGATTGATAACTTATTTATGTATGTTTATTAAGAATGCGCGCTTAATTTCCATGCATGAATATGACGCTAGAATATAAGTGAATTTCACCTAATCGTTATGAACTTATATTCACAAGTAGTGGAGGTTGCTTATAAACAATCGCGTTAAATGAATTCTTGGCACGAGTTTCATGCTCATCATAGTAACGAATGCCTCGTCAACACTTATAGTTTTCATGATGCTTAATGATCTTTGATTGTATCTTTATTGTGCTGTTCACGTAAAGGACTTTTGGAGAATGTTGTGAATTGCGTTGCGCTATCCCATCCAATTCATTAACTTAAGGAAAACTTGACGGTTAATTTAAGCGGACCTAATTAACCCGGAGTGTTGAGTTTCATGATTTATCGAAAGACCAACTGAGAATCAATCTTGTATGCAAGTGTAACATGTGTGGAGAAGAACCCCTTGGCTATTCCATCATCCATATTTTATTCACATTCATATTTACATTCTGTTTTAATTGCAATTTGTTCATTTAGTTTAATTTTGTCAAAACCTAAATCCCCCTTTACTTTAATGTCAAATTAGTTAGAAATCAATTTAGTTTGTGTTTTTAAGAATTTTGAGTCTTTTGAACTTGTTAGAATCTGTTTAGTTTATGTTTTAAAGTATTTTTGAATTCTTTGAGTCTAGTTTAGTGTTTTATATTTTTTTTTACGTTTTTAAGTCAGTTTCCAAGAGATTAACAATCCCTCCTAATCCCCGGTCCAGAACGATCCCTACTTATACTTATACTACAATTGACAAAAAGAGGGTTTAATTTGTGCGCGTATAAAACTCGCATCACTCACTTCGCCAAGAAGGCTGATGAGATGATCTCTACCAAGAAGGACTCGAAAATCCTTGTTGACAGAGACTTAGATAAATAACTAGTCGGTCTCGAAGCAGTGCTGGTTATCCAAACTGAATGTGCTCCTCGGTCGGCTGATTCTACGGCTCCAGTGTTGTTTATCCAAACTGAAGATGTCATTGGTTGCCTTCACAATGTTGTTTATCCAAACTGAAGATGTGTTGGCGGAAAAAAGAATATAAAAATCTCAAGGTGTTTGAGAGGTTTACGCAGGGCAATTGTGTGTTGAATTAGAGGGGCTATCTTCGTTGCAAATTGTCTTATATTTATAAGGGTGAACTTTCACAATGACCAGATAACCAAGTTACAGAGTCTTCCACGAACCATACCTTGTGAAATAATAATCATGAACTACCACGCATTATCCTCTAACTTTTGGTGATATCGTAAGGTTAATCATTGCAATGCATTGGACCTTTTAATCTTCACTATAAATCACCATCTTAATGTTTCAAATGAATAAAAATGGCATATTCATATGCTAATCATCCAAAGTTGCATCCTTGTACCATTGTTCCACGTGGTTCTGCATGCAAACCCATTCAAATATGGAATCCATGCAACTGACTAAATACCATTTTGATTAAGATAGAATCCTAAAGCTGCATGGCAAGCCCTCACATAACTCTCCTTACTGTCGTGTTGATTATAAGGGGTTGGTAAGCAGCCAGTTGTGCAATCTACTTTAATTTCTCCAGAATTCGATAAAACCCTTGATTATCTGGAAAAGAATCGCACGCATAACTCTGTAAGCTTTAAGGATATTTTCAAGATAATTACTATGATTAAAATCAATAGTAATGCAAAGAAAAATCTCTTAATTTTCATAGTCATTCGACGACCGCGATTGCTTGAGCCGAAAATGTAAAATCGGATCCAAACAACCATATAAGACGATTTTGCTTCCAAAATCTTGAGCAAAAGTGTAGAACACAATCTACATGTTGTAGTTGTTGAAGGTTGAACCATATAATACGATTTTGCCTCCAGACTCTTGAGTAAGAAAGTGGAATGCTTTGTTGAGTTTGTATATGCCTTTTCTGAGTTGTAAGGCTTGAAATTTTTCAACTGCTTATGAATGCTAAGAATCCACAGGTGCAAGTTGATGAAAAGAAGGTAAGTTCTTTCATCACCTGGTTGGTCAGAAGAGTGGCGAGTTGCTAAGGCAAAAATCTTTACTAAAGTACTCGTTGTATCTTCCATTACCTAGTTGGTGATACGAAGGTGAGTTCCTTCATCACCTAGTTGGTAAGAAGAGTGGCAAGTTGCCAAATCTCAACATTGTTTATTAGAGTACTGGTTGTGCTCTTCATCACCTAGTTGGTGATATGAATGTGTGTTTTTTCATCATCTGGTTAGTAAGAAGAGTGGCAAGTTGTCAAAACTCAAAATTGTTTCTTAGAGTATTGGTTGTACTTTTCATCACCTGGTTAGTGAAAAGAACAGCGAGTTGCCAAGGTACATTGTAGCACGTGCCAAAAGGAAAAAATGCATGTTGACACCCTTTCGTAATTATGTATGAATGCTTTGGAGGGTATAAAGTTTATGTTGATTGACATAAGTAATGCTTATGACATGAATGATGTGCATGACATGCATGTTATTTATGAATGTTTTGCTATGCATGAAGGAATCCATTGTTTAGATATGTGAACCGTGTTGGTTATACCACTTAGTATCACTTACTTGGTGTTGAAGTACGTATGTTGAAGCTCTAAGTTAAAGTATAAAGGTAGGTCATAGTTAGACCAAGTGTTCCAGTGTTAGGAATGCAAAAGACTTAGACAAAGTTGTTTGAATTGCCTCTTCATTAAATATTTGCCGAATGGTTTGTGTTACAAAGGATGTCAAACGGTTGAAGGTCAAAACATTTGTAATGCGTATGCCTTTCTATAATAGCATTTTCTTTAGTACCCAGTCCTTCAATGTGAAAAAGCGATGCTTGACCCCATGGTCATAACAGTTGAAGGTACGTTCACCCTTGATTATCTTAATACGAACCTTTATTCCTCTTATTGTAATAAGCTTGCTGAGAGTAAAAATTCTTCCTCTTGCCAAGAGGCGAATAAGCCTGGTCACCTAGCAAGTTGCTAAGTGGGGTAAAAGGGATGCAATGAGTGTTTGGATGGCCAAAATTTTCTCACTTGGTAGAACTTGACATTCGCTCCCCACTTGTTGATAAGGGTTTACCTTATGAGGGTTCCCTTGGTATGTCCTTGCCTTAGCAAAGGCATAATTGTAAGCTTGCGTCATCATCTCAGAGTAAATCTTCCAAGTGTTAGCATTGATCATTTACTTAAAGTAGAATTCACGCATGCCTACCGTGAAGGCCATAAGTGTTGTTTTGTCATCTGCCTCAACGTAACGAGAGTACTCATGGTTGAAGCGATCAACATATTCACGCAATGACTTGTTTGATTTTTGACAAATAGTGTATAACTCCTTAGCGAAGTGTAAGTGATCAGCTTGGATGATGTGTTGAGCCACAAAAAGTCTTCTCAGCTTAGCGAAAGAATCTACCGTATCAGGTTAAATACCACAATAACAATTAAGAGTTCCACCAGAGAGAATGAGGGGAAAAATGAGATATCGTTCCTCATTACTGTATCTTCGGTATGACATGGTGGATTCAAAAAGGTGTATATGTTCAATTGGATATTCTCTCCCTGTATTCGATTGAAAGCCAAGCTTCTATTTTATTTTTCCTCATAGAGGAGTGCAAAAGATCATCCTTATCAAAGGGCTTGGCCTTGGCTAATTCCAGTCAGGTATCCTAGCATTACGTTCAGCCTTTAACTTGTTCACTTCCTCAAAGAGTTGCAAGATAAGGGGGTCCTGAGTGGAGTCTGACGTCATTGAAGCTTTCTTTTGTAGGTTTCCATCATTTCTTGAAAGTAGGGAAGATTGGTCAAGGATATGTGGCATTTCCTTGGACTCAACATATTGGCTGTTAGAATGTGCTTGTTGAAAGTCCCTCGAGTCTTCTACACCCTTTTGTTGCTGCAAGGCTTGTCGTTCCTTTCCTGGATTAGGGGTTAACCTACATTATGGTAGTGGACTTAACCTTTCGATGACCCTTGGGTCTTTGATCTTTGAGCCTATATGGATAGAACTTTCTCCACGCTGTCTCAAAAAGTCTCAACAGTCACGGTAGATGGCTCTCGATTATTCCATTTCTTTTGTAAAAAGATGTTTTCCTCCACATATTTTGCTTTGGTATGAAGAAGTTGGGTTGAAAGAAGTCTTGTATTGATCAACATTATGGCAAGAAGGTCGTTCCTCATTAAGAACGCCTATGTTGAAGATATGTGAAGTCTTGTGTTGGTGGGTACTCATGTGGTGATTCACAGTCACGGGGGCGGTAAACTTGTAAGACTAAGTCTGTTTAGACTCGTGGAGCATCTTGAAAAGCTTTTCATATTGTTCTTAGAGGATCTCATTTCTGATCGCTATCTTATTGTTTTGAGCCTTTAGCTCTTCAACCTTGGCTTGAAGAATAAACTTCTTTCTTTCCTTCCTTCGCCGCCTCACACTAGGAATGAGGGCGGTGTCATTCTGCGTGTTGTGGCTACCTTCGCTCCCCATGTTGGAGAATGATGCTTAATCAAATGAGAGTATACAAAAGATGGAAACCAACTTAACAAAGCTGGAGATAGTACAAATAAGTGTTGTTCCCACAGACGACGCCAAATGTTGATCCATAAAATCAGTGAAGACTTTGGAAGAACGTAAAATGTCAAGTTTGTGACCTTCGCTCGGTTGTTTGGTCACCTAGTGAGGATAATATGTAAAGAGATAGAGATAAGGAAGCAAACACAAGATGTACATGGTTCACCCTAAGTTCGGTTACGTCCACTGAGTAAAGGAGTTCTCATTAATAGTGAAGGGTTTACAAAAATACATAGGTTCAAGCATAATCATCATTAATGAGTTCTAATGACTAGTTTAAGTACAATAATTGTTGGAACCTGTGTTTTATGTGGGACTTGGAGTCCTACATCGCCCAAACACTCCTTGAACATCACCTTTATAAGTGAATGGACTCATTTATAGTTTGAATTGATTTGGGCCAAAGCCATGGACCTTGGGCCTTAGACTTGGATGGGTTGGGTGCATATATTAAATGTCAAAGATGGGCCTCGGGCCTTGGGGCTCTTGGGCTCGGATGGACGAAAAACCCAAGTATCATTTTTACGTTTTTGATATTTTCATTCAGTTTTCTTTTTCCTAAAATGATAAAACCGATCATTTATGAACGGTTTCAACTGCTCGTTTATGAACGGTTTCAACTGCTCGTTTATGAACAGTTTCAACTGCTCGTTTATGCTATTATATATGGCTGTCAGATAAGAAACAAGAAATAAATCTTCCATCAAATTCTTCACAGTTTACAGAGAAACACCACAACCAATTCGCCAAGAATTCGAGTTCGAGTGCAAGAACTCGGATTAGATAGTTGTATCCTGCAAGATAGACGTCCATTGAACTACTGCACTGGTGTAGGGACGAATTTCTGTCTTAGGAGATTGCTTCTGCAAGCCTCTATCTTCAAGAAACAAGTCAGTGATTTGTGATTTTATATATAATCTCATTAAGTGTTTATGTTCTAATATATTGTGTTTGTCGTTGAGTTTTTCCATTTGAAATAAAACTGTGCAAATTGTTATATAATATACACTTGACATTTGATTGGTAATAACAATCTAAGACAGAAATCTTATGGATCAATCAAATGTTGGTGTCATCAAGCAACACGTTGAGAAACCTGAGAAGTTCAAGGGAGTTGATTTCAAACGTTGGCAACAGAAGATGTTGTTTTACTTAACAACTCTGAACTTGAGTCAAGTGATTACTTCTGAGTCCCCCAAAGCACCAGAAGAGAGAGATATTCCTGCCGAAATTCTGCAGGCTATAGAAGCCTGGACTCACAGTGAATTTCTATGCAGGAACTACATTCTGAATGCTCTAGATGACTCTCTGTATGATGTTTATTCATCATATAAGACAGCGAAAGAACTGTGGGAGTCTCTGGATAAGAAGTACAAGTCTGAAGTGGCAAGTTCCAAGAAGTTTGTAATTGGAAAATTTCTGAATTACAAGATGAGTGACACCAAGTCTGTTGTCAAGCAAGTTGAAGAACTCCAAGTGATTGTTCATGAGTTAGATGAAGAAAACCTTGGTCTGAAAGAAGGTTTTGTGGTTGGCTCTATCATAGAGAAACTACCTTCGAATTGGAAGGACTTCAAGATTTATCTGAAGGATCTAACTGAAGACATGAGCATGGATCAGTTGATTCTCAAACTGTGTGCGGAAGAGGATCATCGCAAAAATGAGAAGTATGATGTCTCATCGCTGGAGGCAAAGGCCAATGTTGTGGAAGGAGGTGACTCACACAAGGCAAGGCACCATCAGAAAAACAAAGGCAAAGATGCTGCAAAGAAAGCAATGACTGCTGTGAAAGGGAAAACCTTGAAGAAAATCAAAAAAGGTTGCTGGGTTTATGGAAAGACAGGTCATAGGGCAAAGGACTGCCGCCACAAGAAGGATCAGAATTCTGGAAGTTCCAATCAAGCAAATGTTGCAGAAGACACATTTGTTGCTGTTGTCTCTGAAGTCAATTTATTGACTAATTCAAATGACTAGTTTGTTGATACAGGAGCAACAAGGCATGTGTGTGCTGATCGAAATTTATTTGTTACTTACCAATCTGTTAATGGTGGAGAAAATCTGTAAATGGGAAATGCAACTGCGTCTGCTGTTGCAGGGAAGGGAAAAGTGACACTCAAACTCACTTCCGGAAAAGAGCTTTCACTCACCAATGTTCTGCATGTCCCTGATATTCGTAAGAACCTGATTTCTGGATCACTTCTGAGTAACAAAGGTTTCAAAATTGTGTTTGAATCTGACAAGTTTATAATCACCAAAGATGGGGTGCATGTGGAAAAAGGGCTACCTGGCTGAGGGGCTCTTCAAAATGAATGTACTTTCTGCTAATGTTATTAATAATAACAAGCCTAGGGCTTCTTCTGCTTACTTGATTGAGTCCTCTACATTATGGCATGCAAGATTAGGTCATGTTAATTTTCGTTCTCTTCAAAGAATGGTTAACTTAGGCCTATTGCCAAAATGTTCCATGAACAAAGTATCTAAATGTGAGATATGCACATAATCTAAATATGCAAGACACTCATATAAATCAGTGGAAAAATCCAACGAAATACTTGGTTTAATCCATAGTGATCTTTGTGATTTCAAATCCACACCAACTCGTGGAGGAAAGAACTATTATATCTCTTTCATTGATGATTGCAGCAAGTATTGTTATGTCTATTTGATTCATAGTAAAGATGAAGCTTTAAACATGTTTAAGACATTTAAAGCTGAAGTCGAAAATGAACTAGACAAAAGAATAAAAGTCTTAAGATCGGATAGAGATGGTGAATACGAATCTAATGACTTTGCAGAATTTTGTTCGACACATGGAATAATACATCAAACAACAGCACCATATACTTCTCAACAAAATGGAGTAGCTGAACGGAAAAATCGTACATTGAAGGATATGATTAATTCCATGTTGAACAGTTCTGGTGCACCACATAATTTATGGGGTGAGGCACTCCTTGCTGCAAACACGATTTTGAACCGAATTCCACATAAGAAGACTAATCAATCTCCTTATGAAATCTGGAAAGGTAGGTTACCTACATATAAAACCTTGAAAGTGTGGGGTTGTCTTGCAAAAGTTCAAGTGCCTCTTCCGAAGAGACAAAAACTTGGACCAAAAACAGTGGATTGTATATTTATTGGTCATGCCAATAATAGTTCGGCATATAGATTTTTGGTTCATAAATCTGAAATTGCAGACATTCATATAAATACTATACTTGAATCTGCAGAAGTTGAGTTCTTTGAGGAAATTTTTCCTTATAAAGATAGGTCATATGTTTTGAACAAAAGAGTACATGAGGTTACTACAAGAAATGATGACGATAATCATGCTTCAACTTCGAGAGTTCAAAGCCAAGATTTGGAACCACGAAAGAGTAAAAGAGCAAAAATTGCAAAGGATTTTGGTCCTGATTTCCTCACTTTTGTAACCGAAGAAGAGCCTCAAACTTATAAGGCTGCATTACAATCGTCTGAAGCACCTTATTGGAAAGAAGCTATTCAAAGTGAAATAGAATCCATCATGCAAAATAATACATGGGAATTGGTTAATTTGCCTCCTGGAAATAAACCAATAGGACACAAATGGATTTTCAAGAGGAAATTGAGACCGGATGGTACCATAGACAAGTATAAGCCTCGTTTAGTTGCCAAAGGGTATCGTCAAAAAGAAGGACTTGAATATTTTGACACTTATTCACCAGTAGCTAGAATAGCATCTATAAGGTTATTAATAGCTATAGCGTCTGTGTACAATCTTGAGATACATCAAATGGATGTCAAGACTGCATTTCTAAATGGTGAATTAGGCGAAGAAATATATATGGATCAACCTGAAGGTTTCATTGTCAAAGGTCAAGAAAAGAAAGTTTGCAAGTTGATTAAGTCATTATATGGACTCAAACAAGCGCCTAAGCAATGACATGAAAAATTCGATCATAATATGATTACAAATGGATTTGTAATCAATGAAAGTGATAAATGCATTTATGTTAAGAAAACGAAAAATGCTTGTGTTATTGTATGTCTATATGTTGATGACATGCTTATAATGGGAACAAACAAAGATGTGATTAACTCCACAAAGAAAATGCTAAATTCTAGTTTTGACATGAAAGATATGGGATTAGCTGATGTGATTCTTGGAGTTCGAATTCTAAGGAATTCAGATGGATATGTCCAAACTCAATCACATTATGTGGAAAAGGTTCTAAAAAGGTTTGGACATTATGATTGTAAACCTGCAGTAACTCATTTTGATCCCATTCATAAACTTACTAAAAACGAAGAAGAGAGCGTACCTAAATTGGAGTATACCCAAGTTATAGGTTGCTTGATGTACATTATGAATTGTACAAGACCTGATCTTGCTTATTCAATAAGCCGACTAAGTAGGTATTCAAGTAATCCTGGAAGAGATCATTGGAATGCTTTAATAAGGGTATTAAGATACTTAAAGCATACAATAAACTATGGTTTGCATTACACTCAATATCCCCCAGTATTAGAAGGATATAGTGATGCAAATTGGATTTCAGGGAGCACAGACAGTAAATCCACAAGTGGATATGTATTTACACTTGGTGGAGCAGCTGTGTCATGGAAATCATCCAAGCAAACATGTATAGCACGTTCGACAATGGAATCAAAGTTTATAGCCTTAGATACAGCTGCTGATGAAGCTGAATGGCTTAAACATTTTCTGGAAGATATTCCATTCTGGCCCAAGCCTGTGACTGCAATATGTATACATTGTGACAGCATGGCTGCACAAGGTCGAGCCAAAAACGCTAAATATAATGGGAAGTCGAGACATATAAGGCGACGACATAAAACCATTAGACAACTACTCAAGAATGGAACTATTTCCATTGATTATATTAAATCTAAGGAGAATATTGCCGATCCTTTGACAAAAGGCCTATCCAAGGATCAAGTGGCATTTACATCGAGGGGAATGGGTTTAAAGCCAACTCAATGAGTTATAACTTGACGGAAACCTAACCTAGCTAATTGGAGATCCCACGGTCTAGGTTCAATAGGCAAACTAGTTGAGGAAAACTCAAAGTAAACAACACAATATCTTTACTCATTCTTATGATGGAAATCTGTGTGTTGCCTGTAAGACGAAAAGGGTGAATAACTATTCTTAATTATGCTAATATCTTATGATTAAGATGAATAGAACATGATATTCTTTATTAGCATTACCTATATGAGATTGATGTGGGGTCGCATCTTTGAGAATTGGTATGGCTACAATTCTCTAAAGGTCTCATGAAATCTGGATATGTTCAAGACCAAAATGAACTCAACCGTATGAATTGACGTGTGTTCAGATGTGATGCGTTATTTTATACGCACACAAACTATACCCTATTTGTGACAATTGTAGTAATGATGTAAGTAGGGATCGTTCTAACCGGGGATTAACTAGGGATGCTAATCTAATTTGAATTGACTTTAAAACACAAAAACTAAATGTAAATACTCTTAACAAGACTACTATGACTCAGAATGGCTTTGAAAAACTCAAACTGCCTAAAACAATCAAACTGACTCAAATAGAAACTAGAACTTGATTTAGACGAATTTGAAACTGTTTATGACTCCAAAAGCTTAAAGATACAAAAATAAAACAAATACGAATGATTAAGACTCAACGAAATATGGGGGAAATGTGTTTGGACGATATTAAATTAAATGGACAGAATATAATTAAAGGCAAAATGTAAATATGAATGTGATGAAAATATGGATGATGGAATAGCCAAGGGGTTCTTCTCCACACATGTTACACTTGCATACAATATTGATTTTCAGTTGGTCTTTCGATAAGTTGTGAAACTCAATGCTCCAAGTTAATTAGGTCCGCTTAAATTAACTTTCAGATTTCCCTAAATTCATTTGATTGAATGGAATACGCATTACAACCAAATTATTCTTAATCAAAGTCCCTAACTATGGAATACGCATGATAGAGACATTCAACAAAGATCATTAAGTTCAATGAAAATTATAAGTGTTGACGAGGCATTCGTTACTATGGAATACGCATGAAACTTATGCCAAGAATTCGTTTAACGCGATTGTTTATAAGCAACCTCCACTACTTGTGAATATAAGTTCATAACGATTAGGTGAAACTCACTTATATTCTAGCGTCATATTCATGCATGAAAATTAAGCTTGCAATCTCAATGAACATACATAAATAAGTTATCAATCAAACAGTTAAACGAATTGAATCCACAACTTATGAAATTCCAACCAAAAGTAATCAATTCATATTGCAAATATAAACATAGTTTCGAATCACCCCCTAGCTAAAGGGGGTTTAGTTCCTCATAACCTTGAAATCAAAGAAACAACTAAACATTCCAACAACTCAAACTTGAATTGTATGAATGTTTAGGCACTCTTCTCTTCCATTACAAAACAAAGAAAATTGAATTCAAACATTGAAATCAAAGAAACACCTAAACATTCCAACAACTCAAACTTGAATTGTATGAACGTTTAGGCACTCTTCTCTTCCTCGTTGTTGTGGCACAAGGTCTAAGGTGAGCTTTGGGGATTATGTGAAATGTTTTGGAGGGATGGGAAGTGGTTGGATAGTGGCTGAAATGGAGGATAAAAACTGCACAGATTGGAATGATATGCACGGCAATGGATGTGTATTTGTGTGGTGTGTTGTGTTGTGAATGAGATGAGATCTCCCTAGGTGATGGGAATGCAAGGGTATTTATAGGAGGAGTGGAGATGTATATGGCTGTTTGTTTAAGGTGTTTGTGGCTGCAATGATGAAGAGTTAGAGTTGGAAATGAAAGGGAAAGCTGGAATGTGGAATGGTGCCCACGGCAAAGTGTTTTGGTGCATGTGTTGGCTGTTTTGTTTGTTGGTTAAAGCTTATGTTTGCATGTGAATGTTGTTTGTGTGAAGTGTGTGTGAATGCATGTGGATTAAAGAGTGAATGGTGGCTGAAATAATGATGGAAAACAGCTAGGAGAAGTATGGAATGCATGTGAAATGTAAAGGGAAAAGCTGGAAATGGCTAGGAAGGTCACGGCATAGACTTGTTTGTTTGATGATGATGCATGTGATGGGTGGGAACAAAGGGGGAAACATGGCACAAGGGTGCTTGAGTGAATGATTGAATGTGCATGTGGATTAAAGAATGAGTGGTGGTGTAATGATGAAGTGAATGCATGTGTTGATGACTAGGTTAGTGGGTGGAAATCTGAAAATGGCATAAGGGAATGGGAGCTCACGGTTTTGGCTAGTGTTTGAATGTGTAAAGTGTATGTGAATGCATGTGAAGATGCTAATAAATAATGCATGTAGGGTTAGGAAATAAAATCATAACTTAAAGGGGGATGATTAAAGGGTGTTGAAAGGTTTTGCATGGCTTTGAAGTGATTGTGGATTGGGCTAGAGTTTAAGTACATGAAATGGACCCAAATTGCTCATCCTTGCATGGCAAGGAATGGTGTTTGTGTTAAGCCCATGGCAAGGTGTTATGTGATTGGGTTAGGGCCATTGTTTTGTGTCTTCAAGTGCATACAAGACCTTCAATTTCATCCAACACTTGGGCTCCAAGTATAAGCTATCCATCCTTAGCCCAATAGTGCTCCAAAACACTCCACAATGCATCCTTTTGTCAAACACGTCTTATTATCCTGAAAACACACAAAAGAAGCATAAAGGACTAAAATAACTAAAGAAACACAACGTAAATGCACGAGAACAAGCAAAGTAAGTCGCCTAAATATGCTCCTATCAAATACCCCCACACTTATCTTTTGCTAGTCCTCGAGCAAAACAAAACAACAAAAGAACACGAAACTAGACAAAACGAACAAAACACCACCTACACCTTCCAACAATCGTCTCACGGATTTCCAATGCACATAACAAGTTAAAAATCATTATTCCCACAGATTTTAGCCATCTCTACACTTAAGTACATTTTTAATCATAGTCACCACATACTAGTTCACAATTAAGCATTTAAAACACATTTCGAATGTAGTAACATGCCTTAGAGAATTTGCTCAAATCCTTACGAGATATACTCTCGTTTTTCACACAGATTTTCTGACTACACACCCTACACTAGGTATATGTGAGAAGATTGATGTAAACATAAAAATGAACACTCACATATATGTATTTCAAAGGAAGCAATTTCTGGAGTTAATAAGCATGTTTAGGTATGATCTCATGAATGGAATGCTACTACTTAGATGCAAGAACCAGTGACACCATATGCTCATATCAATTCCAACTCTACATTATTGAACACATAACGATCAAGATAGAAGTCAAAGGGGTGTAACGGGGCTAGGGTATTGGCTAACAATGAAAGGTGAAGGATAAACAAACATTCTTAAAGCAATAGTGAGCAAAGTATTTGAATTAGGCACTTAGAATTCCCTTTAGAACGCAAAAATCAACTTTGAACACCCAAGGGAAAGTCACACAAAACTTAGGGCCATATTCAACTTTTTGGACCCTTTCTTCAACCATCAACGCTCGTGAGTTCATTCTTACTTATTTTCACTCTTTTTTTTTTTTTTTTTTTTCTTCTTCTTTTTCTTTTGAATCTCGGAACATACATATAAACGTAAGAACAAACTTTTACTCCCCCACACTCATTTTCTTGCATAATGTAACTCAAAAGGAATTCATTTAAGTCATGCTTACTATACTTTAAGAACAAGGGTATAGGAAAGTCCTACTCTAGGCTAGGTAAGGGGTGATGTGATTAGCAAAGAAAATAGGATAAACGAGGCTCAACGGGGTTAAAACTAATATATACGAAATATGGGAAGTAAGGCTATTTGGCTATGGTGGCAACTACACAACTTCATCTTGATATATGTTATGCAATTCAATGTCATGCTTTGAATGAAACGAATATAAGTTCTAGCATTTAGTTCTATCATGATACAATTGCATTCTAAGTAGTAACCAAGCAAGGAATAATGAGATCATGCAACAACTTTAGAAAACAAAGAATCACAGAAAAAAAAACTCTCCAAAGAAAGTAATGGCTCGAATCTCACAGGAATGTAGCGTTTGTTTGATTCCTTCCTTCAAGCATGTTACAAAAACGAATTTTTCTTTTATGATTGCATGTGAAGTCATACATTATAACCATAACCAAGCATATACCAAGAGTAAATCAAACTTTTTTCTATGTTTATAACTCTTTTTAACCGTTATGCAATTACAAACCAAATCCTTATCATTGTGTTGGAAGGTACCCTAAGACATAAACACACAAAAACGACTCAAAACACTCTTTTTAGGCTTTTCAAAACATTTTTTTTTTTTTTTCAATTTTTTATGTGATTTTCGGAGTTATAAAACAAAACACTCTAAAACAATTTAAAAACACCTTAAAATAGCAAGGAACAACATTTGAAGTTATGTGGGTGATAAAATCCCACGAATTTGCATTAAATATACTTAGTTACCCCCCCCCCCCCCCCCACACTTAAATCAAACATTGTCCTCAATGTTTTAAGCATAGATTCACACAAAACATAAGTAAACACACAAACAACAACTAAACATACTAAACATGGCAGAATGTAATTAACAAAGAGAAGAGTTTAAGGACGCAAATCTGGTTATGGAGTGTAAATTCCCTCTTCTCTTTGTTGATTGCATTGAGGCTTGATCTTGATGATTCCACAGGCTTACTCTCGAACTGGTTTCCGCCCATCATTGATTTTCCTTTGTGCTACTGGGCTGGAGGATTCTTTTGGTCTTCCCCGAAGGTCTGAGCTTACCCCTTTGGTCTGTTTCTTTGTTCAATCTTTCCAATTCGTAATGAAAAGGGTTGGAGGATAACTCAGCCTATGTTTGTCTCCACATGCTTCAATGTATCATTTTCACTTGCCTTACTCGCTCCCCTTTGCAGAAGTGGTCCCTTCTCCGGAAGTGTATCAACCGTTGAAGATGACTACTCGAGAGCAACGCTAGGTAAGCAATCAGGAATAGATTCCAGGCAGTTGGCTCCAGAATGGAAGACTGACTCCAAGTGCCGGCTGATTGCTTCTTTTACTTTGCCATGCGAGTAAGAACAAGGACAAAGAAAAAGACAGGGAAAGAGCATGATATGAGATACTTTTGCTTTTGACCTTGATGATATGAGATACCTTTGCTTTTGAAGAAGCGGTGAATGAATCAGCACATGTATTTGTTGTGCTGTTTCCTCCTGGGTCATCTGTACTCCAGACATCTGGTATCATCTTTGGGGAAGAAGAAAGAATTTAGTATTTCGAAAGGCTTTGCTGGGAGTGCACCCTCAGAGGTGAGGGAGAGTTGGGCATTTTCTTCAGGTTTGCCCTGCCATAAAAGACGAAGGTCGACATATATAGAGATAATAGCAAGTGGTGGTACTTTTTTCCTTTGTCGACAAACGTTTTGATCCCGCAACTCCGGCTTTTTGAAATAGTGGCGCCTCTTCGATTTTTGAATACGCCTCTTCGATTTCTGAGCAGACGCCCCTTCGATTTCTGAGCGACACGTGGTAGTACAGATGCGGCTCCTTTTGACAAAGCTGCACGCGTCTTCTGAAAAGCAGAGAAAGTGTCGCCGAACTTTGCGCTTGTCGGCTAAAGATGTGTAGTTGTGATGATGGCCTCCACGTCTTGTCTGAAAAGAAGAAATCTTTTGACAAAGTTGAACGCGCCTTCTGAAAAGCCGAGAAAGCGTCGCCTAAATTACGCTGGAAATTCTGGCTTTTTGAATTGGTGGACGCGTCACCTTGGCTTTTTTATTGAGCTATCGATCACCACAACAAACACACTCTGAAGATTTCCCATTCTTGAAAATCGACTCCGGCCCTTTGAAATTTAACTCCATCCCTTCTCTTTGAACACTTTTGAAAAATGGCAAACTCATCGAACCTTAGCTTGGAATTGAGCCTTAGCAGTGATACGGGCGTGCCGCGTCAAGGTAACGTATGGCGCCCTTCTTTCTTTTCTTCTAACGGTCCTCTCACAGGTGAAGACTCCGTGATGCAGGACGCCACAATAGCTACAATAGTAGCTAGGAACCTCCTCACTCCAAAAGATAGTAGGCTGCTGTCAGGACGGTTCGATGAGTTGGCCGTTCAAGAGTCCCTCGCACTTAGTGTTCAGTGTGCGAGTTCTGCGTCCAACATGGGCCAACGCCTGCTTGCCCGCTCCCGTCAGGTGGAATCATTGATGGCAGAGGTGGAAAGTCTCAAGCAGGAGATCCAGCAGCTTAAGTACGAGAATAGAAGTTTGCATGTGCTTGCAAATAACTATTCGGCGGGCATGAAGAGGAAGCTTGATGAGCTGCAAGAATCTGAAGGTCGGATTCAAAGTGACCGTCAAAAGCTTGCTACTTATCTCCAGAGGCACCTTTTTCCTGGGTCATCCAACGCTTGGCCAAGTATTGAGGCCTGGAATGCTCTAGCTCCGATGCCTTCTGCTCCGATGTCTTCTGCCCCTATGCCTCCCGCTTCTATGCCTCCCGCTTCTACGCCTTCTGCTTCGACGCCTCGTAGTGGGGCTTCAAGTAAACGCCCTTTGTGAAGGCTCCATCTTTCTTTGTTTAGCAGTGCCTATCAATAAATCAAACATTTTCTCAATGTTACAATCATAGACTCACACAATTAATAAACAAACAACAATAAATAAACAACCTAACAAGGCAGAAACGAAATAGCAACAAAGAGAAGAGTTTTTTTTTTTAGGAATCTGGAATTGGAGTGCTTTCTAAGTCTTCCTTTGTTGAATGCATGGGTTGCCTCCCAAGTAGCGCTTGCTTTTACGTCTTGCAGCCGGACGGTACCTCCGTTTAAGCTTGACTAGGTTCCACGGCATGGAGGGGTACCTCCTCCACGACATGCTCCTCAAACATCTCGTAATAGGGCTTCAATCGATGCCCATTCACTTTGAATTCTTGCTGCGTCCTTGAACTTTTGATTTGCACTGCACCATGAGGGAAAACATTAGTGACAATAAAAGGACCAACCCATTTGGAACGCAACTTACCCGGAAACAACCGAAGGCGAGAATTGAACAACAACACTTTCTGCCCAATAGAGAACGTCTTGGCACGAATCATCTTGTCATGAAATGCCTTTGTTTTCTCCTTGTAAATCCGGGCATTCTCATATGCTTCATTTCGGATTTCATCAAGCTCACATAATTGAAGCTTCCTATGTAAACCTGCGGCATCAAGGTCCATATTGAACTTTTTGACGGCCCAATGTGCACGATGCTCTAGTTCGACGGGAAGATGGCATGGCTTCCCATAGATGAGCCGAAAAGGTGACATCCCAATGGGGGTTTTGTAGGCAGTGCGATACGCCCACAATGCATTGTTTAAGCGCAAACTCCAATCCTTCCTTGTAGGCCCCACGGTCTTCTCAAGAATCTGCTTGATTTCCCTATTCGAAACCTCGGCTTGCCCGCTCGTTTGAGGATGATAAGGTGTGGCCACCTTATGTGTGACATTGTATTTCTTGAGCAACGCCTCGATGGTTCGATTACAAAAATGGGAACCTCCATCATTGATTAGCACTCGTGGCATTCCAAACCTTGCAAAAATGTTAGTTTTCACAAAATCTGCAACCACTCGAGAATCATTAGTTCGGGTGGCTTTTGCTTCCACCCATTTCGACACATAATCCACAGCAAGCAATATATAAATAAACCCATGTGACGAAGGAAAGGGACCCATAAAATCAATACCCCAAACATCAAAGATTTCAACACTAAAAATGGGGGTTTGCGGCATTTGCTGTTTAGGACCAATATTGCCCGTTCTTTGGCATCTATCACAAGACATGCAAAATGTTCTAGCATCCCTAAAGATGGTAGGCCAATAGAAACCACATTCTAACACCTTAAGTGCTGTTCTTTGAGTGCCAAAGTGTCCCCCACAAGCATAAGTGTGACAAAAGGTTAGAATAGCATTAAACTCAGAATCGTGCACACACCTACGTATAACTTGGTCAGGGCAATATTTCCATAAATACGGGTCATCCCACACATAAAACCGTGCCTCTTTCTTCAATTTATCACATTGGTGTTTAAGTAATTCACTAGGAACATGTTTAGACACCAAATAATTCACCAAATCAGCATACCACGGTTCACTTACCTTGACGGACATCAGTTGCTCATCTGGGAATGTCTCTATGATAGGCACGGCATCCTCCTCATGCACCATACGGCTTAAGTGGTCAGCCACCACGTTTTCACTTCCCTTCTTGTCCCGGATTTCGATATCGAACTCTTGGAGAAGAAGCATCCAACGAATAAGTCGTGGTTTGGCCTCCTTCTTGGTGAACAAATACTTCAATGTTGCATGGTCAGTATAAATAATAACCTTAGTACCAAGCAAATAAGAACAAAATTTATCTAAAGCAAATACAACAGCAAGAAGTTCTTTTTCAATGGTAGAATAATTCAATTGTGCATCATTTAAAGTCCGAGAGGCATAATAGATAACATGCGGCCTCTTTTCCTTCCTTTGCCCCAAAACAGCTCCTAATGCATAATCGGAAGCATCGCACATAAGCTCAAAAGGAAGGCTCCAATCCGGTGGAACTATGATAGGGGCCGAAGTTAGTGTTTCCTTGAGGTGATTGAACGCCTTCTCACAGTCCTCGTTGAAGTCAAACGCCACATCTTTCTGGAGGAGACGGCAAAGAGGGTTTGAGATCTTGGAGAAGTCCTTGATAAATCGCCTATAAAATCCTGCATGACCAAGAAACGAACGAACCTCTCGAATCGAAGTAAGAGAGGGTAAGTAGCGTATAAGATCTATTTTTGATTTATCCACTTCAATTCCTCTTTCTGAAACAATATGCCCTAGAACTATGCCTTGTCTAACCATAAAATGACATTTTTCCCAATTAAGCACAAGGTTAGTTTCTACACATCGTTTCAAAATCATTGTGAGATTTTCCAAACAACCATCAAATGAATCACCAAACACACTGAAATCATCCATAAATACCTCAATAATCTTTTCCAAAAAATCTGAAAAGATACTTACCATGCACCTTTGAAACGTGGCCGGAGCATTGCATAAACCAAAAGGCATGCGACGATAAGCAAAAGTACCAAAGGGGCATGTGAAAGTTGTCTTTTCTTGGTCATCCGGCGCTATGACAATCTGATTATATCCAGAATAACCATCAAGGAAACAATAAAAAGAATGACCGGCTAACCTTTCAAGCATTTGATCAATGAACGGCAAAGGGAAGTGGTCCTTCCTTGTGGTGGCGTTGAGCTTCCTATAATCAATGCACACTCGCCAACCTGTTTGGATACGGGTTGGCACAAGCTCATTCTCAGCATTCTTCACCACTGTCACTCCGGACTTCTTTGGAACACATTGCACCGGTGACACCCAACGACTATCAGAGATCGGATAAATCACTCCACAATCAAGAAGTTTGATAATCTCCTTTTTCACAACTTCCATCATTGGAGGGTTGAGACGGCGCTGAGCCTATCGAGTTGGTTTAGCCCCCTCCTCTAGAAGTATGCGATGCATGCACGTAGTCGGGCTAATTCCCCTAATATCGGCCAAAGTCCATCCAATGGCCGTCTTGTGCTCTTTCAACACTCGGATCAACTTCTCCTCCTCTATGGCCGTGAGTGATGAGGAGACAATGACGGGCAATGTCTCGTTGTCTCCCAAGAAGACGTACTTTAAATGATTGGGCAACGGTTTAAGCTCAAGTACGGGTGCCTGAATCACTGAGGGTAACAACTTATTAGTGGAAACTGAAATTGAAATTGGGTTGGAAGGCTTACCAAAGTGTTGTGGCAATGACTCGAGTGCAGCGACCATCTCGGCCTCATCTTCACTTCTAGGCACGGCAAAACCAGATTTTTGCCCAATTCCTTGTGCAATTGTTGTTTCAAATGTATCCCTCTCCAAAGAATCGAGAAATTCCTGCGCCAAATCATCAATTATATCAATAGAAAAACAAGAATGATCGTCCTTAGGAAATTTAATACTTTCAGAAAGATTGAAATCAATGACTTCCCCATCAAATTCCATTGTTAAAGAGCCTTTAAACACGTCTATCTTAGTTCGGGCCGTCTTCATGAATGGCCTCCCAAGAAGAATCGGCAAGGATGGAGCATGGGTGGTTTCCTCCATTTCAAGGACATAGAAATCCGCCGGGAAGATCAAATTATTCACCTGCACTAAGACATCTTCCAATACGCCCTTTGGATAGGCATTAGATCTATCGGCCAACTGAATAATCACACCATCATTTTTCAATTCACCAAGGTTCATTGAAGCATAAATAGAGTATGGCATGACGTTAATTGAAGCTCCTAAGTCTAACATAGCATGTTCGAACTTAGTTTGACCAATAATACAAGGGATTGTAAAGCTACCTGGATCTTTGCACTTTGGTGGTAACTTTCTTTGTAAAACAGCGGAAACGTTCTCACTTACCCTTACTATCTCTTTATGTGACGCCCTCTTCCTTGTAGTGCACAATTCCTTCAAGAACTTAGCGTATTTGGGCACTTGCTTTATGGCATCTAGGAGCGGGATATTGACCTGAACTTTCCTAAACGTCTCAAGAATGTCCTTCTCATGCTCCTCCTTCTTTGTTTGCCTAAACCTGCCAGGAAAGGGCACGTTTAGTGGAATAGAACTTGACAAAGTCGAATTTGGACTTACCTTAGGCGTGTTGGATGGTTTTGGCACAACAGGGGATTGCGGCAAAGTTTCTTTCACCCTTGCCGTGGCTTTCTTTGCTTGTTCTTCCTCTTCTTGCAGCAACATGTCCTCTTCTTGACTTGTTTTGGATGGCCTTGAGGTGGTTCCGACTTCCTTACCACTTCTTAACATGATGGCCTTGGCAGATTCGAATCCTCCTTTCGGAGTCACCTGCGTTGAACTTGGTAACTTGCCTTGTTCTCTATTAAATTGCCCCATGAATTCAGCCATTTGTCCCAGTTGTCTCTTCAACTCCTTCACCTCTTGAGCTTGATTCTGCACCTCATTGGCGTAATTGTGCATGTCCTTTGTTTGTTTTTCTTGCCCCTGCGCCAATGTAGTTAACAATTGAATAACTTGAGAATTATCAAAAGACGAACCTGAGTTGTTTTGGGATGATGGTGGTTGGTTGGATTGGTATGGTCGCGGGAATCCAGGTGGGTTTTGTTGAAATCCCTTGTGTGGTGCAGATTGTTGGGCAGGTTGTTGTGCATCTCTCCATCTGAAATTTGGGTGGTCTCTCCAACCTGGATTATATGTGTTAGAATATGGATCGTTCCTCGGTTGGTTTTGATTCCCATAGCCTATGGCATTGGCAGATTCCCATCCCCCATTCTCTATTAATTGAGGGCATGTCTCGGATGGATGCCCTTGCATTGTACACACGCCACACACTTGGTTTTCTTGTGATTTTGACCCCTTGACAACCTGAGACACGAGAGAAGTAAGATTAGCCAATTGTGACTGAATATCAGAAATTGCACTTACCTCATTCACACTTTGTTGTCGTGGCCCTTCTCTTTGTCCAACACCTTCATATTGTTGTGCATTTAGAGCACGGTTTGCAATTAGGGTCTTGGCTGCCATAGGTGTTTTGTCCACCAATGCACCTCCCGCCGAAGCATCGAGCATTTGCCTTTCAATGGGAAGAAGGCCCTCATAGAAGTATTGAAGGAGAAGCTTCTCCTTCATTTGATGTTGAGGACATGATGCAACAAGGGTTTTTAAACGCTCGTAGTATGCCGGAAAAGATTCTCCTTGACTTTGTTGGATTCCGCTAATTTTCTTCCTCAAGAGAATGACTTTTGAAGTAGGGAAGAACTTCTCCAAGAAGGCTCTCTTCATGCTCTCCCAAGAAGTAACGGTCCCGGGTGCCAATTCAAAAAGCCAATCCTTAGCCTTTTCCACAAGAGAGAATGGAAAAGCCTTCATCATCAGAATGTTCCCATCGACATTTATGGGTGTCATGCTCGAACAAACAACCTTGAACTCCTTGAGATGCTTGTTGGGATCTTCCATGGAAAGCCCATGGTACTTCGGAATGTGGTGTAACAAGCTTGACTTTAATTCGAATTCATCGGTCTTGTCTTGGGCAGCCGCGGGGTATTGAATGCAAAGAGGGGCTGCATTGGCCAAACCTGAGGCAGAAAGCTCTTTAATGGTTCGATTATCCACGGCCATGGTTCGTACTTCCTCTTTAACCCAATCCGTGGCTTCCTCTTCTACTTCAGGTTCGGGACTAGGAGGATTAGACTCTTGCAATTTCTTGTTCCTTCTCAAAGTCCTCTCGAAATCACCGTCAAAGTCGGAGATTTGCTCACGAACAGGTTGTGAGCTACGGGTCATAAACTAGTACCTACACACAAAAGTAAACAAGATAAGTAACCAACTTAATAGACTTGGCACAAGTAAGAAAACAAGTTGCCACACACGGCACAAAAACACATACACACGGTGCAAAAAAAAAAAAAATTAAAACAAAACAGAAACTAAACTAAACAATTTAAACAAGACTCAAGACAAGGGATTAGCAACTTTGCCAATCCCCGGCAACGGCGCCAAAATTTGATGCGTTATTTTATACGCACACAAACTAAACCCTATTTGTGACAATTGTAGTAATGATGTAAGTAGGGATCGTTCTAACCGGGGATTAACTAGGGATGCTAATCTAATTTGAATAGACTTTAAAACACAAAAACTAAATGTAAATACTCTTAACAAGACTACTATGACTCAGAATGGCTTTGAAAAACTCAAACTGCCTAAAACAATCAAACTGACTCAAATAGAAACTAGAACTTGATTTAGACGAATTTGAAACTGTTTATGACTCCAAAAGCTTAAAGATACAAAAATAAAACAAATACGAATGATTAAGACTCAACGAAATATGGGGGAAATGTGTTTGGACGATATTAAATTAAATGGACAGAATATAATTAAAGGCAAAATGTAAATATGAATGTGATGAAAATATGGATGATGGAATAGCCAAGGGGTTCTTCTCCACACATGTTACACTTGCATACAATATTGATTTTCAGTTGGTCTTTCGATAAGTTGTGAAACTCAATGCTCCAAGTTAATTAGGTCCGCTTAAATTAACTTTCAGATTTCCCTAAATTCATTGGATTGAATGGAATACGCATTACAACCAAATTATTCTTAATCAAAGTCCCTAACTATGGAATACGCATGATAGAGACATTCAACAAAGATCATTAAGTTCAATGAAAATTATAAGTGTTGACGAGGCATTCGTTACTATGGAATACGCATGAAACTTATGCCAAGAATTCGTTTAACGCGATTGTTTATAAGCAACCTCCACTACTTGTGAATATAAGTTCATAACGATTAGGTGAAACTCACTTATATTCTAGCGTCATATTCATGCATGAAAATTAAGCTTGCAATCTCAATGAACATACATAAATAAGTTATCAATCAAACAGTTAAACGAATTGAATCCACAACTTATGAAATTCCAACCAAAAGTAATCAATTCATATTGCAAATATAAACATAGTTTCGAATCACCCCCTAGCTAAAGGGGGTTTAGTTCCTCATAACCTTGAAATCAAAGAAACAACTAAACATTCCAACAACTCAAACTTGAATTGTATGAACGTTTAGGCACTCTTCTCTTCCATTACAAAACAAAGAAAATTGAATTCAAACATTGAAATCAAAGAAACACCTAAACATTCCAACAACTCAAACTTGAATTGTATGAACGTTTAGGCACTCTTCTCTTCCTCGTTGTTGTGGCACAAGGTCTAAGGTGAGCTTTGGGGATTATGTGAAGTGTTTTGGAGGGATGGGAAGTGGTTGGATAGTGGCTGAAATGGAGGATAAAAACTGCACAGATTGGAAGGATATGCACGGCAATGGATGTGTATTTGTGTGGTGTGTTGTGTTGTGAATGAGATGAGATCTCCCTAGGTGATGGGAATGCAAGGGTATATATAGGAGGAGTGGAGATGTATATGGCTGTTTGTTTAAGGTGTTTGTGGCTGCAATGATGAAGAGTTAGAGCTGGAAATGAAAGGGAAAGCTGGAATGTGGAATGGTGCCCACGGCAAAGTGTTTTGGTGCATGTGTTGGCTGTTTTGTTTGTTGGTTAAAGCTTATGTTTGCATGTGAATGTTGTTTGTGTGAAGTGTGTGTGAATGCATGTGGATTAAAGAGTAAATGGTGGCTGAAATAATGATGGAAAACAGCTAGGAGAAGTATGGAATGCATGTGAAATGTAAAGGGAAAAGCTGGAAATGGCTAGGAAGGTCACGGCATAGACTTGTTTGTTTGATGATGATGCATGTGATGGGTGGGAACAAAGAGGGAAACATGGCACAAGGGTGCTTGAGTGAATGATTGAATGTGCATGTGGATTAAAGAATGAGTGGTGGTGTAATGATGAAGTGAATGCATGTGTTGATGACTAGGTTAGTGGGTGGAAATCTGAAAATGGCATAAGGGAATGGGAGCTCACGGTTTTGGCTAGTGTTTGAATGTGTAAAGTGTGTGTGAATGCATGTGAAGATGCTAATAAATAATGCATGTAGGGTTAGGAAATAAAATCATAACTTAAAGGGGGATGATTAAAGGGTGTTGAAAGGTTTTGCATGGCTTTGAAGTGATTGTGGATTGGGCTAGAGTTTAAGTACATGAAATGGACCCAAATTGCTCATCCTTGCATGGCAAGGAATGGTGTTTGTGTTAAGCCCATGGCAAGGTGTTATGTGATTGGGTTAGGGCCATTGTTTTGTGTCTTCAAGTGCATACAAGGCCTTCAATTTCATCCAACACTTGGGCTCCAAGTATAAGCTATCCATCCTTAGCCCAATAGTGCTCCAAAACACTCCACAATGCATCTTTTCGTCAAACACGTCTTATTATCCTGAAAACACACAAAAGAAGCATAAAGGACTAAAATAACTAAAGAAACACAACGTAAATGCACGAGAACAAGCAAAGTAAGTCGCCTAAATATGCTCCTATCAAGATGTGATATGTGTGATACTTATTGTTTCGATTTTACTACTAAGAATGATCAGTTCAAGATAGTAAATTCACTGCTTCATTAGGTAAAACCGATAAGTTCTCACTAGAGAAGGTTCAAGTCCAAAAGACACCTATCCCGATGCGTATCATATCTAAGTTCTCTGGAAGTACATTACTAATGTAGCTAGTATCTTATTTTCAATTCAAATGTGGGGTATTGCTAAAGTTTGAATAGAAAATGTGGGGTATTGTTGGAACTTGTGTTTTATGTGGGACTTGGAGTCCCACATCGCCCAAACACTCCTTGAACATCACCTTTATAAGTGAATGGACTCACTTATAGTTTGAATTGATTTGGGCCAAAGCCATGGACCTTGGGCCTTAGACTTGGAGGGTTTGGGTGCATATATTAAATGTCAAAAATGGGCCTTGGGCCTTAGGGCTCTTGGGCTCGGATGGACGAAAAACCCAAGTATCATTTTTACGTTTTTGATCTTTTCATTCAGTTTTTTTTCTTTCTGAAATGATAAAACCGATCATTTATGAACGGTTTCAACTGCTCGTTTATGAACGGTTTCAACTACTCGTTTATGAACAGTTTCAACTGCTCGTTTATGCCATTATATATGGTTGTCGGATAAGAAACAAGAAATAAATCTTCCATCAAATTCTTCACAGTTTACAGAGAAACACCACAACCAATTCGCCAAGAATCCGAGTTCGAGTGCAAGAACTCGGATTAGATAGTTGTATCCTGCAAGATAGACGTCCATTGAACTGCTGCACTGGTGTAGGGACGAATTTCTGTCTTAGGAGATTGCTTCTGCAAGCCTCTATCTTCAAGAAACAAGTCAGTGATTTATGATTTTATATATAATCTCATTAAGTGCTTATGTTCTAATATATTGTGTTTGTCGTTGAGTTTTTCCATTTGAAATAAAACTGTGCAAATTGTTATATAATATACACTTGACATTTGATTGGTGATAACAATAATGACATTAGGGATTTATGTAGGAGAATGGTCTTCTTTTATAGTTGAGAAGAATCTCCATCTTTTGTCTGCGGTCGATGTGGGACCCTACGAGCTTTATTCTGACGTTGACATGTGTCGTGCTGTGATTGGCATTCTGGTTAGAGGAAAACTATTTTGCTTTGGCTAGGGTGCCTCAGCATGAACCTCTCAGTGGATCCTTGAAGGTATAAAGTTGACCCGTGCTTGGTAGTTTCGGGATTGGTCAAGTATGGTACAAACAAAGTGTATAATGGTAAAAAATCTTAGAACTTCCGCCAAAAGCATAGGCAATTGACAAAATAAATATAAGCCTGGATCATTTTTTTTCCAGTCTAATCGTGGGTATGAAAGAAGGTTCTCACTTCTCAGTAGAATATGAAATTACTCTCATTTTCCCTAAGTCATAGAGATGCCATAGAATTGGGTTATATTCCTCACCGAAGCTATCATGACAGAATGGAACCACATTCTATTCACAAGTGACAAAGACAATGCATTAAAAGGTTTCGCTCATCTAAATAACGGTTCAAAAAATGTTTGTATGTCATACGCATTCGAATGGCACCGGTGGCATTCTCAAGCGATTTACCATGGTAAATTAGGATAAGGTGGAAAATTAAAAAGTTCCTTAGATCCAAAATTTAGAGACCACAAAATTAGTTTGATGTCTAGATTAAGCAAGATAAGAGTACCAAGTAATGTGTAAATTATGTAATATATCATCAATAAAAAATAACCACATTAATTAATAATCTAATTATCAACTAGCACATAATATAATTTACAAAATATAGTTTACATACATAGTCTCGTAGCATTACCCGAAATTTTAATTTAATCATTGGATGTGCTTTAATGTGGCTAAAACTCCTTACAGGCAAAAGTAACAGCACCCAAATGGCGTTTTGTAACAAGCCATGTCAGCTTCTTAGTCTTACTTCTCACGTGGCCGATTTTGAAACGACAACATTATCACCGTCGTATGCACTGCACGACTCGATAAAATCCCTAAGAATGTCGTACAGAACTTGGGCCATGCTGGGGTCGAAGAGCTCCACGCCATGAAACCCCTCCTTGTCAAACTTGGCCACCACGTGCGCCCCACGTGACTCAAGTAACGCCACAAACTCCTTCTACCTGTCCATCAGCGGGTCCCCACCGTACCCTCTAACCAAACACCTCGGCAACCGTTCGATCCTCCCATCCCCACCTTCCACCGTCGGATTACAATACTCGTGATCCCGATCAACGCCCTTTGGCAAAGCCATGGCCCACATCAAGTCGTTAGCGACCAGCGGCAATATCCGATCGTTGATCAACCTCATCTCGGATTCGGTCCTATGGACCCCACCGAAATAAGGCTGGTTTAGTATCAGCCCTCGGATCTTCATGGGCAAGAGATCATCTCCCGAAACGCGTAGACCCGCGTGGTAGACAATGTTACCTCCGGCGCTGCCGCCCATTAAGAAGCAGCTGGAGAAGTCAACGGCGTTTTTCAACCAGGGATCGCAGCCGTCGACGTCGGAGGCCTGGCGGTGGACCCAGGTGATGGCGTCGACGGCGTCATCGTAGGCTGAAGGAAGAGGGTGTTCGGGAGCCAAGCGGTACTCGACGGAGACAATCAGGGCTTGGAGAGCGAGGGCCATGCGAGAGCAGTAGTCGTGGAAGGGTTTGGAGACGGCGGAGAAGAGGACGAAGCCGCCTCCGTGGAAGTAGATGATGAGAGGGAGGTGGGGGTTTGGGGGGAGAGGGTGGGGTTTGAAGAGCCTGAAGAAGGTTTTGGTTTCTGGGTTTAAGGGAATGTCCTTGGAGGGGACGAGTTGGGGAGAGTTGGAGTCTGACTCGGCGGCGGTGGCGGAAATGGACTCGGTGGGCGTCGGAGTTGGAGAGACGGTGGGGAACGGGGTGAAGCGGGTGAGGGAGCCATCAGGGTTGGGGAGGATTTTGATGAGTTTGTAGGGGTCAATGGAGGTTGGGGATGAAGAAGGTTGATCCGCCATTGATGTTGAAAGTTGCAGATGAAGTGTTTGTGGAAATGCTGAGCTGAAAGAAGAGAGCTTATATGAGGAAGAAAGTGAGTGACGAGTGATGAGGTAGTAGTGTTTGGTGAAGAAAATTCAAATGAAGACTTGGGGACTACCTGATTGGTTGATTGGGATTCAGTTGGGTTTGCACGCGGGTGGAGAATGTGTGTTAAGAACCAGATCTCACAAAGATTAACATGCGGTTTGTAATTAATATTTGGTTTAGAAATTTGATTTTTTAGTATTACTTTTATTTTAGTAAAAGTAAAACAAAATGCAAGGAAATGAAACGGTCGACTTTTTAAAAAAAAAAAAAATGGAGAATAAGAAATGTTCGAAATGTTCGAAAAAATGGAGAATAAGAAATGTTCAAACTTCAAATATATGAATGTAAAAATTTTACATTCTATTTATTAAGATATTAGACCATATACGTGATCCACTCAGTCCCACAAAAAATGGAGTCCACCATAGTCAAGCTTCTTAAAAGTTAACTATGATAGTTGGGTGAAAAGACTGCTGCAGGGATTGTGACTAGGGTTTCTTTTCGGTCAATCTCTTGGAAACATATCTTTTTGGAGAGGCCATTTTCCTTGGAGGTTTTGCCGCGTAAGACGCAATATTAGTGATACTTGTATATGGGATCGCACTCTGTTATGAACTTATGAGTGCTAGGGCTAGTTTGGGATCGCACCCATAAACATGTCTCATTGCAAACCTCATCTCTTCCCTCTTCCAACCCCTCTTTCACTCAAACTCTCCCTTCTCTAAGTTTTAAAAACCCAAACAAATAAATAATGAAATTTCAGACAAGATAAGCTTACCAAATGAAGAACGCCGAACTGGGAGAACACGATGAAAGAGATCACTAGGAGGAAGGATGACTTCTTACAGATCTAGTGTGGACTGGGTTCTGGGAAAAGTGGCGAGACTAATAGCGTGAGAAAGGGGAGGGCAGGATTGGAAAATTGAAAAGCTCATTTAAGTGTTATTGTTTACCCGTGTTTCTCTAAATAAGCTAATTTTTCAAAGCTACCGTTTCCAGCTTCGGGATTTTAGCTTTTTTTCACCCATAACTTTGAAGAAAAAAAAGCTGTTTTAAAGTGTATGTCCATACACCTAAAATGTCTCAGCTTTTTTTCATACCCTTTTTTTTTTTAAGTTAAGCTAAACCAAACCAGGGCCTATTCATGCTTGTATTTGATTTTTCTACAATTGGTTGCACTTGTCAATTTTTCCTTTAATTGATTTATTTTCCTAAGGGGAAAAAACACTATGTTTCTTCCTTTGTTACTACAATGAAAATTATATTTTGTCAACCAAAACATAATTATAATTTTAGTTTTGCGTGTTAGCGGAATACATGTGTCATGAAAAAAAGTAAGGAAGTTAAAATAAGAAGGTAAGTAAGAAAATTGGAAGCACTTTACAGAAAGAAAATGAATGATCATGCGATATTTACACGTTGCTAGGCCTGACTTAAACTAGCTCAGTTTCTCCTTTAAAGAGTTGGGCCTCCATCCTCCCCAATCTATGGTACCCAACTCAATAAGAAAACATTAAGAAATATTGGACCAAGGAGATGAAACCCAAAGATGTCAACCACTAACCATATGTTTAAAGTTAAAAAGACCCAGACTGTAATTTTGCTCACCTCCCTAAATTAAAAGTGATGCTCACTCCATCATTGATTTCCGTTAAATTATTTTAAGGGAGATTTTATTTAAACTCATATAACTTATTTCTACACCCAACTTATTCTTGGCAACCATTTGATTTTTAACTAAACTATTAATGTCTCTTTAAAGCCAAATTTGATACCTAATATACCCCCATAAACCCAATTCAATATGTGGATTTATTTTTACATGGTTTTCCACAACACAAAAGCTAAATTTGATGAGTTTAGACCTAAGTTCTTTGCATGGTTTTCCACAACACAAAAGCTGATAATTCAATTGTTGAAAGGTGTCAACAAAGGGAATGAAAGGATCAAATGGATGGACAGAGAACCTTATGCATATTGGAAAGGGAACTCCTTTGTTGCTGATACAAGGAAAGACTTACTCAAAAATGCAATGTCTCAGAGACACAAGACTGGAATGCTAGCCTATTCATCCGGGTACCATTAAAGATAAAAACTAATTTCGTTTAAACAAATGGCATATGTTATCAACAACATTAACTTTTGATTGAAAACCCAATTAGCCAATAAATCTACAAACTAATTAGGTATAATTTCAGGATTGGATTCTTGAATCTCAACAAGGCTTCAAGCAATCAAATGTAGCAGACCAATGTAGACACATGTATTTCTTGTGGACATATAAATAAAATTCTCCTGTTTGGTAATTAAATTTCACTTTTAATCGTCATTCCATTTTATCATGATTTATGCAGGTACGAGATCTATATTAAGTTTGCTGTGGATTAGGGCAACAACCATAAACAAAAGGTGACTCCTCCTCCTAATTAACTTTCCATTTTGTTCGTAATTTATGGTATTGTCCTTTTTAAACTCCGAGCAAAGCTATTTGTGCCACATTTATACAGGTGTGGTCAACAATTTGATCCCCCTAGCATTACTCTGGAAGTTTATACTCTACGGTTTCTGTTACTTACGGATTTTGGAACAGGCACAAGCAATTGGAAAAGTAGCAAGCGACTTCATTCAGGAGGAGCTAAAGATGGACTATGCGTACGACTACATGTTTCATCTGTTAAATGAATATGCTAAACTCTTAAGATTTGAGCCACAAATACCCAAAGGCGCTACACATTTGTGCTCGGAGAGTATGGCTTGTCCTGCAGATGAGTCGCCCAAGAAGTCTATGACCGAATCATTGGTTAAGAGTCCATCAGCAACAGACCCTTGCACCATGCCTCCTCCCTATGAACCCCGAGCTCTTGCAAAGTTATACAGGAGGAATATTAATTCAATTACACAAGTGCAACAGTGGGAAGATAAATTTGATAACAGGGTTTAATTATAGTGTTTGGGTTTATTGATAAATTTGAGTTTTATTATTAATTTCATTTTGTACTTAATAGTAACTATGCAATATGATAAAATAGACAATTAACATTTAAAATTTTAAGTTGGGTGTAAAAAGAAGTTGAATGGGTTTAAATAAAAGTTCCCTTGGTTTAAATTTCGAAATTCATGCTTTAAATCAATTACACCAAACTAATCTAACGGCAACTAATGGGGCACAAAAGGGTAAAAAAATCCTAGAATTTTCACCAAAAACATTGGCAATTGACAACATATATATAAGCCAGGATCATTTTTTTCACTTTGTCTAAATTGGGTATGAAAGAAAGTTTTCACTTCTCAGTAGAATCTGAATTTACTCTCATTTTCCCTTTAGAAGTCACAGAGATGCCATAAAATTGGGTTCTATTCCTCACCGAAGCCGTCATGACAGAATGGAATAACATTCGATTCACAAGTGACAAAGACAATGCACTTAAAAGGTTTTGCTGATCTAAGTTCAAGCTCAAACAATGTTCGTATGTCATACGTATTCGAGTGGCACCGGTGACATTCTCGAGCGATTTACCATGGTAAATTAGGACAGAATGAAATTTAAAAAGTTCATTAGATCCAAAACTTAGAAACCACAAAATTAGTTTGATGTGTAGGAATTGAAGATTTCCAGCATCCTGTTCAGCTCAAAAAACAAACACTTGCTTCATTCCTATAAGCAATGCGTAGTAGTGATGGGGTGGCCAAAAAACACTTGCGTCATTTCTCAAAATGGTACAAAGCAAAGCCGACACACAAGTCTTCGAATGTTTTTTATCCCCACAGAAAATCCAATTCCCAGTGTTCGTCCTAAACCCTACCTGTACCGAGAAGTAAGCACACCCCCGGTACTCCACTATGGCATCCCAAAACGATGCCATGAGATTTAGCGTTCCCATAACATTGCCTTATTAGCCCGGGACGCCACAATGGTGTAACGGGTGTAACGGCAGCACAAGCAAGTCTCTCGTACATTCCACCTCCACAAAAAGCACTAGGCTTCTCATAGAACACTAAGAACAGTGAGAGAGAGAATTTAATTCTTCCAAACAGAATGTACCCCTGCCCTGCCTCAAACATACACATAAGCTCTCAAATAGGCCCTGCCCTGACCCAAACACGCACTCACCCACCCCAAGATTAAGTGGCACAGCTACAGTGGTTAACTGATGAGTTTGAAATGGGACCAAGATTTGGCACAAAATGCTCTGCTTCTTTTCAAAAGTAAGCAGACAACTCAAAAGAAGTCATGTTTCAAGGGCCCTATAAAGGTCCTAAAAGTCACAAAAAGCAAGCTCCTCATTCGAGTCCCAGGACGGGAGGAACTTTGCAGATTATCATGGCCTACAACTATTGCAAAAGTAAGAAAAGCAATGTTTCCATTTGCTTACTTTTTACTCTCAATCATGAAATTTCCTAGATGTCAACACCTTCAAGGAGCAAAACAATGAGTTGGGTTGCTTTCAGTGAAATTATGTGCAGGCAAAACTTAGTGACATCCAAACAACTGAGTAAAAAAAGGGCTGAGGTTATGAGAGTGATGCAACTTTTCTTTCCTTTTAAGCATGAATTTTTTACACAACAAGATAATTAGAAAGAGGGCCTACAAAAGTACACTCTACAGTTAACAAAATAGGATAAACTCACCGGGCCTTTTTCCGGGACTTGAACGGAAAATTGGAAGGCGGCGAAGGTGAAAATTCGAAGGGCAAATGCGGCGGCTCTGATTGGCCCAGAAGCATCCCCACAATCTCCCTCATGGTTGGCCGCTTGCCCGGTGTTCTCTGCAGACATAGCAATGCAATTGTGATGCATAGCAATGCCTCTTCCTTATCTAAAGAATGTATGGATTGGTCTACGAGATCCAAAAGCTTCCCATTTCGACCAAGCTGCCTAGCCCACGAAATCAGATTGGCCCTTTCGAATTCTGACATTGGGGAGGCCGTGACTTGCAGCGGCCTCCTACCAGAAATCAAGACCAAAACCAAGACTCCAAAGCTATAGACATCACATTTCTCGGAGAGCTGCCCACCACCGCCATATTCAGGGGCAACATAACAAACCGTGCCTCTCATGCTTGGTGTGCTACTAATACCACCACTTTTTGGTATATCACCACCGCAAGTACTGCCCCAATCTTGACTATTCCTCCTCCCACTTCTAACATCACCACCCATTCCATCCAACCACCAATCAATACTCCCTCTGCTGCTCTTGCTCTTGCTTTTCCTCTTCTTCTTCTCTTGCCCCAAATCCTCATCCTTTTGCCACCACAACTCTCCACCACCACTAGCCGCATCGAAAGCCCTCTTCTTCTTCTTCTTCTTCTTGGTGAGCTCGTCACAAAACTCCTCCTTCCACCACTCCCTCGGCTTCCGATTCTTCTCCTTCTTCTTCTTACCCCTCCCCTCATCCGATGACATCCACCAATCGAATCCCTTCTTCTTTGGCTCGGCATTGACACCACTTGTGCTCGGTGACGCAACCCATTCGCTCTTTGGCCTCTCCTTTTTTATTTCACTCCCAATCCATTCCATCACATAGTCCTTGACTCTCCCGGACTCAGACCCCAAGCCGCCTCCATTGTCCTGTTTCCACCACCAGTCCCTCCCTGAACTTCCTTTAACCCTCTTCCCCAAACCCAAATCCATCTCACTCTCAACACTCACCTTATCAAAACCCCCTTCCGGCGACGTCGCTGCAGCGTCGGAATCCCCAATCCTCACCAGAGAACACTCCGGCGACCGGCCCTCTTCAAGCCCGCCAGTCACAACACTCAAACTCACACTCTCCTCTTCCAAAATCGACCCATTATCATCCCCATCCCTCTTCTCCCTTCCCCTGCTCTCTTTCTCCTCCTCCTCTTGCCCTTCCTCCACCACCACAACTCCGCCGTGCTCCCCCTGCTCTTCCACCTCTGTTTTCAACCTCGCCAACCCAAAATCCCCAATCTTTGCATTGAAATCCGAGTCCAGCAGCACATTGCTGGGCTTGACATCGCCATGAATCACCGGCGGGTCACAAACATGGTGCAAATACTCGAGCCCACGAGCCACATCAAGCACAACACTGAACCTCTTCTTCCAAACCATAAGCTCCGGGCACTTCCGATCCAACAGCGCCTCCTGGAGGCTTCTATTAGGCATGAGCTCATACACCAGCAGCAGCTTCCGGCCGCGGCGGTCGGTGGAGAAGCCGAGAAGAGAGAGAATATGAGGATTGGTGAGGTTCAGAGCTATGGAGAGCTCATTGTGGAACTCCCGCTCGCCTTGGAGAGAGCCATTGGAGTCCATGAGCTTCACGGCGAGGGATTGGCCGGAGGGGAGTGAGGCTTTGTAGACCGAGCCGAATCCGCCATGGCCCAGCCGGTTCGACGCCGAGAACGAGCCGGTGGCTCGTCGGAGTAGAGTGTACGAGAACCGATGGTTGTTGTCCCTCTTCTTGCTGGGTGTGGCGGTGGGCGTGGTGGTGGCGCTGCTGTGGTGGTGATCGAAAGGGGTTGTGCGGTTGTAGGACAGCTTGCGGTAGAGGAAGACAAGGAAGACGACGAGGGAGACGAGAGTTAGCGTTAAGGATACGGTTATCAGTGGTACGAGGATACGGCGGTGGTGGTGGTGGTAGTTGGGTGGCGAAGATGGTGGAGGACGGGATGGCATGGTCGGTAAATAGGAGGGAAAAGAGGGGCGTTTATGATAGTTACAACATTTAGTTTTGTTTGAGAGAGTAATATGGAAATTGGACTTCCAACTATGGATATGGAATTATGTATTATCGGATAGTCCACTGAAAACGAAAGGCAAGGAAATTACCAACAATACGGCTGTGACCATATAAGCTGAAAATCCAGTGAGCTTAATCCTTATACACGTGTTTCTTCCCTATTCGCCCGTCATTTCTATTTCCAACTGCCCGAGGTAAAGATAGTGTCTGGTTGGGGACTATAATTTTACGCGCCACCTTTGGGCAGCCACGTGAGTGGGGGGTCCACTTGTAAGAGAACGGATCTAACGCACCAGGGGGGGCGCGTGTCCGGAAAGTGTGCTTTGCTCTTGAAGCTATTTTAATTTGGCATTTTCAGTCAAAACAATTTACGGGATTCCCATAACTTTGCATTTTCATCGTGAGATTTGAAATCAATAAAGTAGTACTTCAAATTATCCATTATCAATTATTTTTATTTTTTTATAAAGAATTATGTTAAATAAAGATAAAAAAAATATCTTCAACTTAATAAATAATATGCCAAAAAATGATAGCATTTTTGTCATTTTCTCCTTATTTAATGAAATTTTTTTACGATATAACTAAAAGTCTAAAATAATTTACAGTAAATAAATTCAGATATCAATGTTTTAATTTTTTATATGAAGTTTTATATTTTAGTTTTTAAGTATGGAATAAAATTCACTTCCCTCGTATTCTCATCTCCTTCCTTTCTCTCTTCTTACATATTGATTTTTCTCTTATTGCCTATATAAAAAAATTAATATAAAATATTAACGTGATTAAACCGTAACCGTTCAAATAGAAGAAAAAAAAATAAAGATAAATTAGAAGAGCCGATAATCCTCCTCATTTTAAGTATATCTGCTCTGCTGTTGCTATTTGTCTGTAGTCCAAAGGTACGCAGAGCGCGCATTTTACAAGAAGGAGACGTAAAAAGCGCAGGTGGTCCTGGATGGCTTTTCATAGCTTAGACTTTCTGTACAAAATAGTTCTGAGGGCTACAGCAGCTGCTACACAGCTATAAACAGAAGGTGCCTTTTCTTATAGAGATTTTTTTTTTTTTTTTAATGTATTTGTAATTGACGAGAATTAAAAAGTCAAAATATGGATTAATGCAAATATTGGTGTCAATGTTGGAAAACAAAGAAGTTGACTTAAATTTCAATGTGTGTTTTAAGTAATGTTTAAACACAAGTTACAAAATTGAAAATATATAATAAGAAAGTTGAGGAGTAGAAAGAGGTTTACTTGTATATTTTATCAATTCATTACGTCAAACAAAGAGTTATAAAATAGTTAAAATGTATCGTGACCGAAGAGTATTTGATACCCAACTATTATTATTAACATTTATTTTATCAAAAAGAGGTGCAATGTCTACATTCCAAAGCAATTAAGCTTTTTATTCTACTCTATGATAAACTCTTAGGCCCCACATGACCCAAGCACCATCATCATCCATAATTGTGTACAACTTACCCATTTGAGACTCGGTCTATTATTTTTGTTATATCTTGGATGTGATATTTTATTCTCCAACTCTTATACATAAGTGAATTTGAAGAAATTTTTTTTTTTTTTTTTAATTATGTATGGAGACGGATTGAAATAGTAAAGTTGATTGACTAAACAACATGTCTATTTATTAAATACAATTGATTCACTAAACAAGCTGGATATGATATCTTTGCATGAAGTTTTTTGACCTAGCCACCACGAAGAGTTTTGAATAGAAAATCTTAGGTCATCTTTAATGGAAAGAGCTAAGGGTTCAAAAGCTAAAAAATGACTTGATTTGTCCAAAAACTCATCTTCAATCGATAGTTGGGCTATAATTTTATAGAGCCCACTAGACCATTATTTGGCCAAATGGGCATTAGGCCATCTAAACCGAAGGGTCCGGAGGGCTGAAAATAACCCGAAAACCGTCTCCAACCGAGGGCTCGTGGGCCCCACGGAATTTGAAAGGGCCAAAGGGATGGCCACATACAACCAGCCAGCCAGCCTGGGGCTGGCTAGAAATTCAAAAAATCCTGTCGGATATAACCGACAGGAACGCTTAAACAAAATTTTGAATCCAACAGCTAGCTAACTAGCCATTGTATTCGAATTTTTTTTTTTGTTTTTTGGGCCAATTTTTTTTTTTAAATTCTTAAAAATTCTAATATTTTTTTTTCCTATAAATACCTAAACCATTCATTAAATTTAACTTCTAATTTTTTTGGTTTTTTGGGCCAATTACCATTGTAGTTTTTAAATATAAGTTGTATTTTTTAAATTTAAGTTGTTGTTGGATTTGAATTTAAGTTGTTGTAGTTTTTAAATTTAAATAATAAATTATGTTTGGCCCTAGGTTGGTTATGGTTTTTTGTGACAGGGCTAAAACGAGCCCTATGACCCTTTGGCCCTCAGTTGGAGACGGAGGCAAATATGGCAATGTACTGTTCATTAAAATATTAATATCTTAGAGGCCCAAATGGCTAAAACGAGCCATCTGGTCAGCCCTCGGTTGGGGGCCCATCTCGTAAATTGCAATAATTGATTAAATTCAATGGGAAGGTTGAAAACATCAAAGATAATTTAATCAAATTAACTAATAAATTTAATATATAAATTTAAAACTAATAAATTATTAGGGGGTTATGTTTAGCTTCTTCAGTTGGAGATGATATAAGTATAATCTAATATTATTTATTTAAAAATAATTTTTTACAATACTATAATTCTGAACGGAACTATATTTAATTATTTGTATAGAGATAGCTTTACTCGTCTTTAGTCAAGTATTATTTTATACAAAGGTTGGAAACATAGGTAAATATGGAGGGGTATTTAAGTAATTGGGTAGATAGAATTTGACTTTTGTAACATCGTAGAAGGAATCTGCCCCGGCGTCGTAGACTTTGGGGGGTTTACGCATTGCTTGCGACGAGTGAGCGTTACACTGGGATCATGTGAGTCCCACACTTTTCCATTTAATTTTTAAATTAACCATTATTTTATTTTTTTCTCAAAAAAAGTCGAACCCACGCTTGTCGGGGTGGTCTGAGTCTGTGACCCGTGAGAGAAAAGAGACAGCGATATTTCCCAGACACCCATCTCCGATCTGCTCCTTCCTGCAATGCTTGCTTGCGACGGATTTGGATTTTATCTTCATTATTTTATTTGCGGGGATTTTAAAGATCTTTTTGTCGTATTTATTATTGTACGGTTATAAATTATTTTATATAAAATTAAATATAAAGTTGTATTTAACGAAAATTGATCGCATGATGTATGATGAAAGAATAAAATATAAGAATTTCTAAAATTCTCACAAAGAGAATCCAACTCATCCGCTTGGGACGATGATCATGGTATAAATGATATTTCAAATAATTAAACAAAAAAATGGGGGGTCTTTGAGATTTTTGTTGCAGGGCAAATTGTGATATATAGTTATTTTACAGTTGAACGTGAATATATTCCTGCCTGCACCGTTTTTCAAGATATGTACAACGTGTCACGTGGCTGCATTTTGTGCGCCTTCTTCGTATTTTATTTGTCATCACTTGCAAATTTATTTAATGATATTTACAAGCCCAATCCTGTTCAATTAGATGTACAAAAGGTATGATTCCGGCACATTGTCACGATGTTATTTCGTGTTAATGTTTTAAATTATAATTTTATTAATACAAGACGTCACATGTCAACATAACAATACACTATAAATTGTTCTTACGGTGTAATCAAGTTATTATGGTAGTTTTGGAACTTAAAAGGTAGTTGGGTATAACACGTTGCCAAGTGTTAGTATTTTATGTAACTATGGTTGAAAAATTCACGGGTTTGGACCCTCTCCTGAGTTAATGGAGAGGATCCTCCTGATCAATCATCGTGAACCATTGAATTTTTATTCAACGGCTACAATCATTATAACTTTAAAAGAACCCCATGTTTATAGCCGTTGGATAAAAATCTAACAGTCCACGATGATTGATCAGGAAGATCATTTTCATTAGTTGGAGAGGATCCAAATCCAAAATTCACGAGGTCTACTCTGCGATTCACTTATTTTTCACTTATTGCAATTCATGGATCTGATCTGTACTGCCACTCAGTCTGCTGCCAATAGTGTGAAAGTCCCATGTGAATTCATGCAGTCACCTCGCATTTACTTATTTGCCCTTATCTGCCGCTGCCGCTGGTGGTGGTTAAAACTATAAATACAAGGGCTGCAGCCCTGTACCTATTTTCGTCCTTCCGGTCTACTCTGGGTATATCCGTATGTGACACCCACACACACACACTAGTCGTTTTTTCTCACTTAACACCGACATCATCGGCTCACCTTGCCTGACCTAAATTCACTCGTATATTTGCCATTACCGGCATACAGAGTGTATACATACGCCTTTACATCTCATTTGCTAACAAATCCCGCGCTCAATGTTTGGAGCCGTTGGGTTGCTAGATTTTAAACAGAATAATCCCCATTCATCAATCCAACGGCTCCAAACATCACTTTTCCCGTGCTCACAAGAGAATTTCAAAATCTGAAACTGATAAGTCTAGCAAAGTACCATGCAGACGAGACAACATAAAACCAATGTAGCAATTCATAAATTTGTACAAATACTTAAAAAAATTATTACGAATTCCAGCTACCGTAGAAGACGAGCAAGAACACAGGATGATACAGACGAAAGACGGGCGGGAATAAACCAATACCTATTGCCGTTATTATCCAATTATAACAAGGAAAAGAATGTAAGAAGAGACTGTTGAAAAGGAGCAAGCATGGCAAAGTATATCTCTATTCATTAAAACCTACCATTCACACAATATAGCAGCAACAAAGCAAGTGCAGGCAGGCACATTACCGCGGCTTTGCACCGCCATTTTCTTGGACACTATTCACTGGAGTTGTGGAGCCACTTCTTCTCCTGGAATGGCTGGATTGCCCAGTGATAGTCCTACCCATGAACTTCCCAGCTTTGCTCAGGCCACTGCCAACAGCCCCAAGCCCACTCCCAACCATTCCAACTCCGGAATTAACGCCACTTCCCACAAGCCCAGCTCCAGCTGTAACACCACTTCCCACAAGCCCGGCTCCAGCAGTGACACCACTTCCCACAAGCCCAGCTCCAGCAGTGACTCCACTTCCCACAAGCCCGGCTCCAGCGGTCACACCACTTCCCACCATTCCAACACCGGATCCAACCACTGAAGCTGCTCCATCAAGTGCATCCATTGTGCTGCCGATAACTCCTGCTTCTTTCAGTTTCTTTCTTTCTTCTAGGATCCTCTTCTCTTCTTCTAAAGCAATCAACTGCTCTTCCTTGTTAAATTCATGGTAAAAGACCTAAAGTATAACCCGACTTAGTTTAAAAAATTGGTAAGGGAAAAAATAGTAAAGATTCAGACCTCTAACAGCATCGTTAAAAAGAACATATAATCAGGCAAATTAAGTTAAGTATTTCAAGGCTTCCCAAAAGTATAAGTTTCACACAGTTGTCATAGGATAGAAAACGAGAAGTTGAATAAGACAAAATAATATACAAAAGGACCGTGTATATATATATGTATATATATATATAAGGCACATATTAAAACCGATAAAGTACGGAAACAATATTCGTGGCGTTGAACCCTTACCTTGATTGTAATGGTTCCTCTATCCTTCTTTTCCTTTATTTTTAGCATGTTAAGTGATGGCTGCAGTCTCAGTTCAATCTCTTTAGGAGTTTCTGCTTCCAGCTCAATCAAAGGTAATTTTGTTACTCCCAATCGCTTGTCTTGTCCAATGTCCTTATCAAAAACCTGTTTAAAGATTTGATTAATGTTAGTTTGCATTTAGATTTCCTCACTAAAAAAAACATAAATTTTAATGTTAGTTTGCATTTAGATTTCCTCACTATAAAAACATATTTTTAATTTTGAAGTTTGCTCATAAGGCACAACAGATCCATGATACCAACCGTCCTAAATAAAATGAGAAGTTCTGATTAGGAACCATGGCTTCAATAACTAACTTAAGTCCATGATACCGTCAACATATAGGGATGAAATGATTCAGAACTTTTATGTTTCAAGTACGCAAGTATTACATGTGTGGACTTAAGTCATAGTTCAAATCTAATTTAATATAGTGAAACTGCGACAAATTTCATACTTCCTAGTATCTATTGAGCATAGAGACATCTGCACGCAAGTTTCTTAACCAAACATCATCACTTACAAACATTTCAAAGACATTAAATAGACATGCAAGATTCCAAGTTAAGCATACATGTTTGGAAGAAAGCAAAGAAGCAAAAGCCAAGGCACAAGTGATAAAGAAAGGATGAGTGATTGGTAAATCACCTCAAGAATAAGTGATTGAGTCTCCTTGTCTTCTGCGATCAACTCGAAAGTTTGGTCCCAAACAGGATTCAGATTGTTATCAATAACCTTGGTCTTAACCTTGAACAGTGGACGAATGTAGACAACAACGTAAGGGTCCGATTTTCCAATCATTTCCATGTTCTTCAGATCATTTGCTTTCGCAACAGTCAAGGTGAGCTTTCCTTGAGGTTTAAGCTCCAGTTCACTGCATAACCCAAAAAAAGTGTTATAGATAACAACCCTTAAAACATAAAGGAATATATAAATCCCAACGTCCTAAAACAAGAATGGTCATCGAACCAGAGGGAAAGGAACAACGGTCAAACCATCAAACATGGTTAAACTTTGATGAAGTAATAGAATACAAATATGTATAATTCTATATATTATCATCTTTTAAACGTTAAATTTGATTATCAGATATAAGTATTATTACTTGATCTTTTATGCTTGTGTTTTTACATCAAGCGTAAATTCTTGGTACTAAATTTTGGTAGGCACTTCTCATCTTTTACTGCATACTGCTATGTGCTAAGGAACTTTATTAAAAGCACTTTTGGATAAGCATGTTTATTATAGGTTTAATCTACTTAAAAACTATTACTTTGTTTTTCACTGTTTCTGGATAAACTAAAAGGACAAATGCTTTAAAAAAAGAGAGACAAATGATAACTATAGAACAAATAAATCCTCGGTTCAAATCTATACAACCACAAATCAGAACCTTTTTAAAATGTAAGTGCATTTTAATTGGGTCAACCAATTGACCAACATATTGCTTTGATCACTGGTGCCAACTGTAAGAACAGTGTAATTCCTAGCACTCTTGTATCACTAAATTAACTACTGAACCAATCTCTCCTGTGCATTATATCTTGAAGTCAATAGGTGAAAAGGGAGAACAGATAACAAATGGACAATTCACCCATGAGTGTTGAACTGAATTTTATGAGTTTTCTGACACCAAGTCACACCACCAATTTCTAGCAGGGAAAGGAAGAAAATAACAATTCAAAATTACCTTGTATCAACAGGCACACCACCTATTGGAACAACAATCCTGTGTGGCCACTGGAGCATGTCTGTGACAATGGATTCCACGGTATCCTAACAAATGGTTTGCAAACAGTAAAATGAGTCTAGTAACTTACAAACAAATCAAGAAGATGATGACTTCACATCAAAATTACGAAACTTACATCAATCATATCTGAAATTCCAGGGAGTGCTGTTAAGCTTCCACCAACAGCCTTCAGAGTGTAATCAATTCTCGGCTTTGGCTGATCGGATGTAAACAAGAAGTAATCATTCAATAAACAATTTTGTACATACAAGTGTAGAAAAGTTTGTGATGTAATTCTACAACACCCCCATACTTCTACAAGATATGAGTCAGATGACAACTTGATGATAGACTACGCTCAGCAAATATAAATGATGCAAAACATGTACTCCAAACAAACTTAAAACTCCTAAAATCAAAACTTTGAGGCCATGTTAGATAATCACCAGGCTCCAAAAACTCCTACAATTAAGCTGTAAGGGAACGGACCAACAACTTATATCAAGCTAACGCCAACAAGGTTAACTAATAGTAATAACCACCCTGAGAAATGTATGGACTTCAAATCATCACCTATTTGCACGTAGTTAAACATTTAAAAAATACCTCTGCAAGTAGAGCAACAACAACCGCAGAAATACAAGGGATCTCTTCCGCAAGTTGGAAAATCACACGAACAACGGTAAAAACTTGAAGATCCTTCAACTGTAGCAATATATGCCACAAAAAAACCAGAATTAAGACTACATTGCAAGTTAAGATTTGATATGGAAAAGAAAATAGACCAACAAAAAATTCTTATAAAAGAAACAAACACTTATCAAAAACAAAGAAAAACTTTTCAAAAGTAGATCATCCAAATGGGTGATATATCAACCTGAATGGGGATGGAAGCAACAAGTGCAGCTTCAACACCTAATACGATGTTGGGATCGCCACCCCAACGAAAGTCAATGTCCATTGTAATTTGACCTTTTTTAAGACTTTGAACCCGAATACCTGCATAAATTGATTACAAGAAGGTTTGAAAGACATTTATAATTTCCAAATTAAAAAAAATAAAAAAATAAAAAGGTAAAGAAGCTTGCAAGTTATACGTAATCACCATGTAACAAGTTGACAACTAAATCAAATTCTTCACAATAAGAGATTAGGAACTAGTAACAAAATGCAAAGTTGAAATAAAGGCACTATTTAATAAAAAGGTTTGGGAAGTAGAAACGTCAAGCTCAACAGTTATCATTGGCAGCAACAACTGCAAGGGGACAAGACAGGCTACCGTCCCCACAACCAAAAGAGGATAAGTTCAAGTAAAACTTCCCACTCTTTGAAACCCTAACTCTCTAATGCCTCAGTACAGTCGTCAAATCCGAAAAACGTAGTCCACCGTGAAAACCATAGCAAAAAATAGAATGCAAGACATACCATAACAAAGCTACAGATTAAATCCACCATGAAAACCAGAGCACAGATATGATCTCAAAGTCATATATTCCAAATGATCCAGAAAACAACATCAATATCCTCCTTGAAAAAGCAATTATAAACCAAAGGCTATACTAATTAGAAAATTAAGTTGATATTGAAAAAAAAAAAAAACAAAACAAAACAAAAGAGAGAACCCTTTGACCTTAACGGGACTTCGACAGCCTGAGGCATATGGTAAAAATGCAATACCCATAAAGATTATTTTAACAGAATACCATCAAGTGGGATTAATATGCCAAAAAAAGAGGTGAGAGAGAACTGATCATAGATAATACCTTCGATTTTGGGTGCCACGGTACCAAGAGACAGTTTGCTGAACTTCAATGAAGTAATTCCTGGAGGTCGGTATTCTTCCAGTAGTGGTTCAACAGAATCTTTTATAATGATTTCTGCTGCCTGAATAAATAAATGCAACAACCACAAGGTTATTGCTTCAAATGCATTTCAGAATCATATGTACAACGAAAAAAAATAAAATCTTACATCTGCCACATACGGCCACAGTTTGCTCAATTGCTTATTCAACCATTTCACCTGAAGGGCAAACCAAGGTAATGCACTTAATTACAATTGACAGCGTATTAGCAAAACTGAGTACATTAATAAAAACAATAATATAATAAAAGTTCACAAAAAACCTGTTCAAATACAGGGAAAGATATCCATTCAGGAAAATTGTCCCCGCATATTTTCTTCAAGTCATCTCTGTTTAGCGATCCAAGGAGCTTTATGTCAACTGCCTGTGAAAGAATAGGTTATACTAAAGATTAAGACAAAAGATAATCCAATTCATACAAAATATATCAAGTATTATAACTCCCGGGGTGAAATAGAAACAATGAAGAACGATAGTGAGTGAATCCGAGTTTGTTACATTGCCACAAATGCTATGAATAAAAAAAAATATGAACGACCAAGTAAGCATAATCCAGCTAAGCATAACAAGATGACCCAAGACCTTTTCAAATATTCATGAAAATAGAAATTACAGTAAACTGACAATTGAGTTCCCATCAGATTATGCATCAGACAAAAAAAAAAAAATATATATATATATATATATATATATATATATATATCAACCGGTTTTGCGTGTGCATATATATAAGAAAATGTTATTTGTCTCCATATGCAACTGAGCTATATAAACTTCGCTCTGCCCCTTCATCAATCAGTAAAGAAAGATGAAGCCAAATGTTAAAGAAGCCACATTAAGTCAGCACACTTGCCTCCTCTTAAGGATGACAATCCAACTGAGTATGGTTCACTAGACACGTAATTAGTCAGTTGTCCACAAATCAGACTCCACCAGATTTATAATTTGTTTTCCTTCCGTTCCTTCACTAAAACTGCCTCCTATTACTCTGACAATATACTATTCATCACCAAAAGTCCTTCCATCTGCAGGTAAAGCCAAGTGAACATGCCTCCCAACTTTGTGTGATCGTCCTTAGATAAGGATAATCAACGTGTTGAAGCCTCAGAAAAGCAGTTTAACCTTGTCGGTTTCTCAATTGCCACCGAGCTTTCTCCATCTAATTCTCGTCATTTCAGTTTATGCTAGTCAGTTTCCTAATCTTATTTATTCTCCTAATTAGCAAAATCCTCTACGAAATTCTACCAAATTTCAACAAAGATTATAGTTCTTTCCCTATACGTATCTAACTCCCGAATTCCGACAATGTGAGAGCAAAAAATGTACAATGCAAATCCAACCGAAAATTCGAGACTGGCAACAAAAAGCATTTCAATTACCAAACAATTGAGCAACAACAAGAACAAACAGTAATAAACGTCAAAGAGAAATCAAAGGCAAAGCCGTAAGAGTACCTTAGCGACTCGTTTGGTGCTTCGATACCTCATCATATGACGCCATCCGGCCATCAATGCAATTCCGAACACCATCCCCATCAGAATCCCCGAAATCAGCCCCATTTCCCCGGAATCCAAACACAACCTCCCTGCAAACGATCAAAAGTCCAAAAATGAACCGACAAAATTCAAATGCGGAAGAATCGAAGCGCGCGCATGGGGGAGAGAGAGAGAGAGAGAGAGAGAGAGAGAGAGAGAGAGAAGCATTACCGGCGAAATCGAAGGTATGGGAAGGATCGAGAGAGCGAAGGAATTAGGGATCGGCGAGAGAGAGAGAGAGAGAGAGGATAAGACGACGTTGGTGGAAATACGAAACGAAGAAACCGAAGCTTTGAAATATAATCTTGTTGTTAATGTAATATTTAATTTGGATATTAATCTCTTTCTCCTCACTTGTCTAACAGTGTGGTGGGGTTCTTGCCTTAAATGTGCCTCTGGAGATATGCCTGTCTGAGGGTAGAGTGTTTTGGCTGTGGGTTTGCCTCCACAGGATCATGGCAACCACTAACCAGAGAGAGAGAGAGAGAGAGAGAGAGAGAAGACAGAAAATGAAAGCCAGGCGAGCATTCAATTCAAGCCTTTGTTGTTTGTAGGCCAATTGGAGAGCGGCCTTTTTTGCTTTTCAATTTTTATTGTTATCGCCTTATCGGTTACGTTTTTTAATTCAATTACGAATTTGTCACCTACGCTTTTAGTGATGCCATGATTCATGATTATTCAACGTTTCTAGGTTCATAGAGGTTATGAAATTTTTTATTGCTATAGTCAAATAGACAGACTCATCAGTTCGAAGTATCGAACACGAGACTTCCCATATTTTTGTTTATTGAAAAGCCACGTCATTATTACTAGGTCACTTGATGCAGTTATTTGACTTTGACCCTTTGATATTTATTTTCTAAGTTGGCTTGTTACAAAAAGTTGACACACTTGGCAAAGGGCACGATTCGATTCGGTTTGATTGGGTGGGTGGGTGTTTTTTGTTGGGACGGACTGACTTCAAATGGTCACAACTTTTGTTATTAAAGATATGTGACTGGGGTTCCAAAGTTGATAAGGTGTTTCGAAAATCAAATCGACATTGAAACAATTACTGAAATCGAAATTTATAGAAGCTAATTACTTCAATCATATTGGTGCATCAAGTCAATTACGATTGTTTTTTCTTCAAGTGAAATTAAGTTTTTTTTTTTTTTTGAACAAACGATATTATCCACACTAGCGGTAAAAGAGTGAGTTAAACTTCATAATGGGCTAACGAATAATGTGGTTCAAATTCGTCTTTAGCGATAATCGAACCTAAGACCTCTTCAAGTGAAACTAGGTTATTCTTGTTTTTTTTTTTTTTTTTTTTTGGAACAAACGATATTATTTACACTAAGTGGTGGGTGAGTGGGTGAGTGGGTTAAGCTTCACAATGAGCTAGTAAATAATGTGGTTTAAATTCATTTTTAGCAAGAATCGAACTTAAGATCTCTCACTTACAAGTGAAGATGAATACCACTAGACCGTAGTATTAAGTAGCAAACTAAACCGATAAATTTGTTTGGCTAGTTTCATACCCAGGCGGATCCTCTTTGTGAGGATCCTGAGGTTCCTACAATCACATCCGTTCATCGTACATCGTGCGATCAGAAATCATTATAATATTTTTTTATTTAAAATTGAATATAAACGATACCTGATAAAAACTGGTCGCACGATGTATGATGAACGGATATGATTGGAGAATCTCTGGAATCTCGCAAAGAGGATCTGATGAGGATCCTCATTCATTTCATACTGTCATGTATAAGTGATCATGCACTGGTCAAAGTATACTTGACTAGCGAGATGCCTTTCAAAAATTAGACACATGTTTTTTCCTCAACTTTTGTAACAAAAGTTAGAAACTAACACATTATCAAAATTTGCTGAGCAATCTGGTACGAAATAAATTTTTAGGAGCTATAGTGAAAAATCCTAAATATTTTAGAGGACATGTATAAAAATAACTCTCATTACGTAGCATTTGGTTTTTGAGATTTGGGCATTTTTTGTTTTTTATTACACGTTTTGTGTTGCTCTTACACCCTTATTTCTTTGGACATTCAATTTACTCTCACACATTCTTTTAATACCCAAAATAATTTACAATACTGTATAAGCCCCCTTTATAGTAATTATACGGGAATAAGATTATTGTTGTTCTTGGAATAATACAAAAATCAATTTTCTTTTTGTATTTTCTGGACAAACGCCTTGGCTGTTTGGGCCGATGCTAAATATTAATCTTCCCACAACCGTTTTCATATAACGGCCGTGACATTCTACTTTTACACCTTTCTTATTTTCTGTTTTTTTGTCTTCTTTTTGGACATCTTTTGGCTTTTTGTCATTTTGTACGTTTATATAATTAATTTTGTAAGTTTAAAAAATAATGCACACAGCTGAAATTAAAAAGTTAGAGCTTTGATATATTATATTTTTTAAAAATATTGTGAGCACGAAAAATAGTGTAAGAACATTTGATAAACTTTAATGTAAAAGTGATATAATTATATACAATATATAATGACAAAAATGAATATGGTATAAAGTTTTAATGTGTAACTATATAATTGTAATGTGTGAAATGCTGATCTAGTCCCTGAACACCTTAGTGAAAATTAAGTTCCTAAATTATTTTTTGGGAAAAATAAATTCCTAAATTCATTAAAAATTACTAATTTCATCCCTACTATTATATTAAAAGCTATTTTATCCAATTTTTCGTCAACTTAAATCACTTAACACACTTTTAAGTATAATACCGTCATTTTCTCGCCTAGAAACTCTTAACATTTCTTATAGGTTGCAAATCTAACGACTAATTTACCCTCCAAAGTTAATTCCATACATTATTTCTTTATGAAAAATTACCAATTTATGTGTATCACATGTAAGTAACGTGACTTAAATTGACACAAAATTGAATATAGTAGCTTTGAATATAATATTAGGGATGTAATTGGCAGATTTTTATAATTCAATGACTGATTTTTTTTGAAAAAAAAATAGGTAAGGGACCTAACTTTCACTCAGGTGATAATTCAAGGACTAAATTGGTAATTCACCCTAATTGTATATATTATATAAAGACAAAAATGGAGCTCTTGTATATTTGCTTTGTTGGTAGTGAGTTTTACCTTCTTTTTTTTACCAAAAAAGAAAGGAAAAAAAAAGGATACAGTAGTGAGAGTGTTGACGACCATGGTGGTGATGGTGGTGGTTGTGGTGTCAATGGTGGCCTTGTTGGTGATGGATGTAGTGGCAATAGTAGGGTTATGGTGGTGGTGCCAGGAAGGGGCTATGGCAGTTGAGATGCGAAGTAACATTGGTGGTAGAGGCGGCGACAACAATAATGATAAGGGTTATGGTGGTGATGGCGGTCGTGGCTATGGTGGTGACGGCAATTGTCGTGACGATTGTAGTGGTGCAATAATGGTAGTGGTACTGACAGTTACGGTGAAAAGTTGGTGTTTCTAGCGGCAAATGGGATAAAATGTGTGTTGAAGGATAAATAATGTCATTTTACAAACTAATGGGGGCTTTACAATGATTGAAAATTGATTAAAGGCTCTATTCGCTTTTTATAAAACCAATTTTTAAAAGCAACCTGCAAGTTACTTTTAAAAGTTGTTTTCTGGAGGTTATTGCTTTTAAAGGGTAGAACTTTTGAAGGAAAAAAAAAGCAATATCAAACGAGGATGATGAAATTTCTAATTGAGAAGAAAAATGAGTATGATACCACTCTATACTTCACGTGGGAGTATGGGACACAAAATTGCTTTAATTCTCAAGTCGCTGCTTAGTGTCATCTAAGCCCCGCCTAGGCGCTAGGCAGTTAATCACCACCACAATTAGTTTCTAAATGTTTCAAAAGTAAGAAATGACCCCTAAACCTATCTAGACGCTGCCTAAACCGCCTAGGCACCTGCCTAGGTCGCCAGTCTCATTTAGACAAAATATAGATAAATTCTGCTTTGGATTTTATTTGTAATTGACTTGTTGGATATTTGGGTGAACAATCATTATATTGTTGGTTCCCATGTTTTGAATATGTTATAGTACTTTTTAATTTAGTCATTCTACTTTGCAATTTATGTATCCCCAAATAATTATGTATATTTTCTAGGTATAGGTAGACATTTATTTATTATTATATAATAAACTTAATTAAAATAAAATAGAAAAGGCCAGGCCCTTGGCTGTCCCCCCACCCCGTGCGACTAGTTTGTACTACCACGTCATCCGTGATACTTCCTTTTGAAATTTGACATGTGGACTCATTTAACAGGATTTCTAATTTATTTTGAAAATTAAAATAAATTAAAGACTTTGAAAAATTAAAAAAACCCAGCGACCATCCCTCCGACGCCCTACGACGCAAGGGCGTGGCAGAGTTTCCAAGGTAGTAGTCAAGTGTCTTTACGTCTCCAGCATCACCATCATGTTCTACCCACCCAAGTGGTCACTCAGGTAGTTTGTACCGACGCGGGTACGAACATATCCTTCGCCGTTTGGATTATGCAGCACAACACTTCGACACCAGAGTACAGACACACCCTTCATCGTTTAGGTTAGGACCTTGAAACCCTCGAATCACATGCTAAAACATAAACAATTCTTCGAAATTTCAAAATGTGCTGCTGCTGCAAAAAAAACAACATAAAAGTAGCAAATAAATGAGGATCAATTAGGAGGGATTTTGTTAGGATCAGACAGAGTTAAAGCCGAATCGTTTATACATAAATAAGATCAGATTGGCAGAGAAAGAGGATCTGATTGGGTTTTTTTATTTTTTTTTATTTATCAAGTATTTTATTTATTTTTAATTCCTAAAATAAATTATAAATTTAGTTGTGTTAAATGGGTCCACATTTCTAATTTTAAAAGAAAGTATCACGAATGATGTGGTATTAAAGTACTGCCTAATTATTTCTCCACTTTTTAGGAACTTTTTTGAGTAAGATGATTAGTTAAAATTAGGATGTTGTGAAAGTTAAATGACTTAGGCTTCATTTGATGTTATAGATTGAGTACGATTTGGTCGTTTTACTAACTCTTAATTGACATGCTCGACCTTAATATCCTCTAAACACTAGGGTAGGTACGTGCTGGTCGACACCCGAAGGTGACGAAGCCATACTAAGATGCATGAGAAGTAACGAACATAAATGCAACTTATAAATTTAAATACAATGATTATACAATTGTGGAACGTGCTTAGAGCATACAACTAAACCAAGGCACAAGAAAGGAACACTATAAAATTGAATGAACAAAGGAATGGGTCCTACACTGAGAGGACTCAAAGATGCTGATGTGGGAGTGCCTTGACGTCGGGATTGTACGCCTCGATTTGAAGTCCTGAGGGGGTGCAAAACAAAACATGAGTGGACCAAGTTGATATATAAGTAGTACTAAAACAGTTATTCAACAACGTACTAACCCCCAAAGTTTATGAAAACTCAATAGCATAATATGTAATAAGTTTTCCGAAAACCTTAGCATGCCATAAAACCTTCAATAAAACATATATCATATATAGTGTGCTAAGTAGTGGTATTAGTATCGCCCGAAGGCATATAGAACTCTTCATTCGCTTGAAGGCATATAAAACACTTGATTCGCCCGTTGGCTTCTACAACACCCAACCAAAGCCATATATAAATATCAATCAACCGTAGGCTCCTACAACACCTAACCGAAGCCATATATAAGTACCAATCACGCGTAGGCATATAGTGACCACTAGATAAGCACAAAAATCAGTGAATATAATATTTCCAAAATACATATGCATAAATATCATTAGAGCTCAAAAGCTTAAACATCATATCATAAAATATATTCGTAGTATATAGTCATCAATCATATATACTACGAAGAACGTAAAATTGATAAAGCATGAATATCATAAAGCGTAAATCCAATTTACTCATAAATGTTTCATAAAATGTAACCATTAAATCATGCTTTTCATGTTTGCATTTCTAATAGTAAAATATGCATTTTAGAAGCCGTGCAAACTAGTGAAGATAGAAATAGCATAATAAATGCACCTAAGCACATAAAGGGTCCAAATAATAAAAATCTACCATAAGAATTGAATTTCAGGAAACGGACGTCATAAACAGATTCAGGATGTCAAAAAACATGAAAGGGGACCTCGAGTACCTCTACGCGCCGTCGTACTCGCCACGACGGGGCGGCGGCCTAGACGGTCGAGCGCCGCATCACGTGCCAATTTAGGTCTTCGGAAATTTGGTTGAAAAAGTCATCAGTGCTGCCGTGGGCGGCGGCGGAGCAAAATACCTTCAGTGGAGGTGCGTGTGCTCCATGCGCCGACCAAGATATGCATTCATGCCTGCGCATGTACCATCCACGCGCCGGCCAGGGTTTTGGGATCCAACTAGGTTTTGGCCGGTAACCACTTAGATTTGGGTCGAGGGTTTTGGGCTTAATTCTAGGCTACAAGGTTCGTCCTAGGGTCTTAGGGTCTTGGGATCCTGGGTTAGGTTATAAAGGTGGGCTTGGGTTGCATTGGTTGAGGGCCTGACTTTAGGTTCTAGGTTTATTATGTTGGGCTAGCTAATTAGGCCGGGTTCCATCGCCCAATGAGTTGGGCCAGCTCAGGTTTTTTGGATCTGGTTTGACCCATTTTCAGACCAGTTTTCACGAAGACGGAAGCCGGAGCTTCCCAAGCTCCGATTAACCTCGATTCTCAACCCTAACATACGATTTACCCACCAAAATGAAGACAACCAAGTGTAGATTAGGATCATACCTTTGGTTTCCCTAGTAATGGCCAGAGTTGGCTGGAAATCAGCTCGAAGGCCGTCGAACTTCGTCGTGAGCAGAGAGAGCGTGCGAGAGATGTTTGAGGGTTAGTTCCAGTTTAGGTCTCGGGGAGAGAGGCAGGACGAACAGGTGTGATGGTGGTGTGGCTCGCCAATGAGGTGGGCGATGATGGTGGTGCAATGGTGCACCAAGAGAGGTAAGAGCTAAGAGAGAAAGCTTGAGGGAGTCGTGATAAAGAAAGAAAGTAAGGGAGAGAATGAGAGAGAGAGATGAAATGTTTGGGTCCGGGGAACAAAACCAAAGGTGGGCCCCACTTGGGCACACCAAACAAAACCCAAAAGAAAAAATTTAAAATATCTATCAACCCCACTGAAATTACCAAACTACCTCTTCTTTCCAAAATCTGTAAGTAAAAATCAAGATGGGTTGTTACAATCTAGCCCCGTTAAGAAAATATTGTCCCGAAATTTGAAATAACTTGCTATACTCGAAAATAGAAAGAAGAATATATATATAAAGAAGAAATCAAGTCAGAGTGGTTACACAAAAGGGAAAATGCCACACCGTCGCGATCGGGTTGCAATGATTCTTCTTTCATGCCTCCAGGCTTACACCTTATTCCCCCATAAGTGTGAAAGTAAAAATATACTTTATAAAAATATAAAGTCGAAAATATATAGTAACGTAAGGTCAAAACTCAAAAGTATGTACATATAATACGATAACGTCAAAATAGATATGTAATAACAAAGAAGTCGAAAAATTGTACTGAAATTAGCATTGTAAGTGGAAAATACTCAACCAACATTTGTAACATCAAAAATACAAATATATAAGGTAAGTTAAAATACTTCCGCTGAAAATCAAGACCGAAAGTGAAAGTAGGTCTCGTCAAAGCATTCATAACGTCAAGTATATCGAGAAAAGATGTGTGTTTTTGGGTCAAGCCCCAACGATAACCAAATAGTAACATCCAGCGCAGATGGGTCTACCTGCCCACTTGCTTAACGAACCCAACGAATAAGCTATTGATATTACGGTCAGCTGCCCTCAATATCGACCACACATTTGTTGTCTCGATAAACAAACCTCTCAAGGGTGTAAAACAAAAGATTGAAAACTCACAACCAACGTCACGAAAAGTAGGGATATGAGCATGAGTGCGACGATGTTCCAAACACCAAAAATTTTGTTCCCAACATTCAATCTATGAAGATTTCTACAAGGAAAATGTGTCACAAGATTTTCAAGCAAGACGGTAACCGTTGGCTCAAGGTCAAAGATAGGGTTGTTCACAATGTGCGGTTCCAACCGTCAAGATAAACACGCGTCACTTGATCCTGCTGCATCAGCGTGCAGCCAAACATTTAATAATACATCACCGCATAAATTGAAAAGTGTAAGAACTACGATCAAAGAAGACAATACTTTGCTGTCAGAAACTTCATTCACCGTTAGCATCGCAACAAAATTGACTGGTTTCTTAGCTAGAAAGGAAATAGGGCTAAGCTTAAAGAATAGTTAAGAACTGCTGAAAGAAAGTGATAAGACTAGGATATTCGTATTTCACAACACCTTGTGAGGATTTTCAATTTCCAATGGTTGCAACCCCTTTTGGAAATTGCTGAGAATAATGTTTGCTACCAAAGAGTTTCCCAAGAAAGGTATAAAATATAAACGACGTCAACGCTTGAAGGATTTGGTGTGAAGCTGACAGTTGATGGTTAGGGAACTTGACTTTGTTATTGGAGCAAGCAAAAAGGTTATCGACATAACAATCGTCGAGAATTGCTCTAAGAATCCACACGAATTTCCTCAACAGGAACGAGTCTAAGAACATTGATTCGATCCCACTAACTACCACTTACTAAACTTTGTAACAACTAACGTTTACTCGCTTTTTCCAACACACATTTTGAATGTTTCGAGTAATTACCACAAAGATATGACTCTGCCTGCCACTCATAGGGAACGCATGTCGTAAAGTAACATCACCGTTTCAGATCTCTGAATTCAAACCACTAAGATTTTTCCGTTTCCCAACACTCCTATGTAAATTTGACTCTGCCCGCAATTCCTAGAGAACGCATGTCGCAGAGTAACATCACCATAACGAATCTTCAGTTGGTCTTAACCAGACTTTCCTTTATTAGAGATTTCTAATTCATGTCACTTCAAAGTAAAAATCGACTCTGCCCACAATTCCTAGGGAACGCATGTCGCAGAGTATTGGTCCGATGTTGAAAGTCGTCTAATAATCCATTTCGTCACCGATGAGGCACAATCCCAACACGAATTTCTTATTTTTCAATAGGATGTGACTATTCATGCAGAATGAGGGTTGCACCACTATGCCGAATGACAACAAATCCGGAAATCGTGACATCCAAATGATGTCATAATCGACACACCACTACAATAACAGAAGATCCTAAGTATGCTCTGAACAAACCACGCTCTAATACCAAATTGACATGTCCAACCCTGATATCCTCCAAACACCAGGGTAGGCACGTGCTGGCTGACACCCAAAGGTGACGAAGCCATACTAAGATGCATAAGAAGTAACGAACATAAATAAAACTTATAAATTTAAGTACAATGATTATGCATTTGTGGAACATGCTCAAGCATGCAACTAAACCAAGACACTAGACAGGAACAATATAAAATTGAATAAACAAAGGAATGGGTCCTACACCAAAAGGACTCAAAGATGCCAATGTGGGAGTGCCTTGACGTTAAGATTGTACGCCTCAATTCTAAGTCCTGATGGGGGCGCAAAACAAAACATGAGTGGACCAAATTGATAAATAAGTAATACTAAAACAGTTATTCAACAACGTACTAACCCCTAAAGTTTTTGAAAACATAATAGCATAATATGTAATAGGTTTTCCGAAAACCCTAGCATGCCATAAAACCTTCAATAAAACATATATCATATATAGTGTGCTAAGTAGTGGTATCATTATCACCCGAAGGCATATAGAACACTTCATTCACCCGTAGGCTCCTCCATCACCGAACCGAAGCCATATATAAATATCAATCACCCGTAGGCTCCTACAACACCCGACCGAAGCCATATATAAGTATCAATCACTCGTAGGCATAGTGAGCACTAGATAAGCACAAAAATTAGTGAATATAATCTTTCCAAATTACATATGCATAGATATCATCAGAGCTTAATAGCTCAAACATCATATCATAAAACATATTCGTAGTATATAGTCATCAATCATATATACTATGAAGAACGTAAAATCGATAAAGCATGAATATCATAAAATGTAAATCCAATTTACTCATAAACGTTTTATAAAATGTAACCACTAAATCATGTTTTTCAGGTATGCATTTCTAATAGTAAAATATGCATTTTATAAAGGGTCCACTCACATATGCTTCACCGTCGAAGAGCCGTGCAAACTAGCGAAGATGAAAACGCCACAATAAATGCACCTAAGCACATAAATGGTCTAAATAATAAAACTCTACCATAACGATTGAATTTTGGGAAACGGACGTCATAAGCTGATTCAGGACGTTGAAAAAAAAAGGGAACCTTGGGTACCCCCACATGCCGCCGCACGAGCCGATTTGGGTCGCCGGAAAAGTCGATTGCGCCGTCGTGGGCGGCTGCTAAACATAATACCTCTGATGGAGCTGTATGTGCTCCACGCGCCGGCCAAGAGATGCGCTCACATGCACCCACGCGCAGGCCTATATGCCACCTACACCCTGGGCAGGGGGTTTGGGATTCGATTGGGTTTGGGCTGGTTCCTACTTGGATTTGGGCCGAGGGTTTTAGGCTTAATTCTGGGCTACAAGGTAAGGCCTGGGGTCTTGGGTCAGGTTATAAAGGTGGGCCTAGGTTGCGTGACCCAAAGGCTTGACTTTGGGTTGTAGGTTTATTGGGTTGAGCTGGCCAATTGGGTTAGGTTCCAAGGCCTAACGAGTTGGCCTGGCTCAGGTTTTGTGGATCAAGTTTGACCCGTTTTCAGACCAGTTCTCATGGAGACGAAAGCCAGAGCTTCCCAAGCTCCGGTCATCCTCGATTCTTAACCCTAACATACGATCTACCCACCAAAATGAAGAAAACCAAGTGTAGATTAGGATTATACCTTTGGTTCTAGTAGTGGTCGGAGTTGGCTGAAAATCGGCTCGAAGGTCGTCGGACCTTATCGTGAGCAAAGAAAACGTGCAAGAGACGTCCGAGGGTTAAGTCCAATTCAGGTCTCGATAAGAGAAGTATGACGAATTGGTGTGATGGTGGTGTGGCTCGCCGGTGATATGGGTGATGATGGTGGTGCAACGGTGAACCAAGAAGGGTGAAAGCTAAGAGAGAGCTCGGGGGAGTTGAGAGAAAAAGAGAAAGTGATGGAAAGAAGGAGAGAGAGAGAGAGAGAGAGATGAAGTGTTTGGGCCGAGGGAACAAAACCAAGGGTGGGCCCCACTTAGTCACACCAAACAAGACCCAAAAACAACAATTAATATCTATCAACCCCACCAAAAATTACCAAACTACCCATTCATTCCAAAATTCGTAAATAAAAATCGGGACGGGTTGTCACATTGCTAGTTATTATTTCAGGAAAAGATAAGTCGTGCTTTGTTATAATTTTGGGAAATACCCAAAAGTATGACAATTTCTTAATCTTGGGACAGAAATATGACATTTCGAATATGCACATCATGCACACGCCATGCATAACAATCATATATAAATATGATTTTTCCTACACTTTGAAATGACCAATTGTTCTCTCATGTAAATTGGTTATCCAGAAATTTCAGACCTTATTTCTTATTTTGTAGAGAGAGAAAATCTCTTTCACCCAATTTTAGTTCGAAGAACTCTAACCCACCCATCTTCTTCATCCAAGAGGTCTCTCTCTAACCCACCTATCTTCTTCATCCAAGCTCTCTTTCTCTCTTTCTCTCTTTCTCTCTCTCTATCTCTATCTCTTTCCACCCAAGTAATCGATTTCACAACACGTAAATCCACAATTTTGAGCTTACAAAATTCGTTCGAGTTCGATTTGAAGCCTCCAGTCAACAACAAGTACTTTGAATTCGAGCAAAAGCCCCAAATTCTAAAGCAAACAAATCCAAAACCACCACCTCGACCTTGGATCCAGTTCATGAGCTCGGACCAGACGGCTGCGAAGTTAACTACAATTCAGAAAGTGATTTCAAACGAAGAGAAGAAGAAACACCGCCGGGGAGTTTGACAAAGGTCGTTGGATTTAAGAAGGGTGATGAAATCGGTGACGTCGAGTTGGTTTCTTAATTTTGATTTTTACCTTTTCATTTGTAAGTTTTGTGAACTAGGTTTGCTTACTTTTGCTTTTTGATTGATGGATTTTTGGAGTTGAAGTGATTGGTTTGGTGTTTCTTGGAGGAGACCCAAATCCTTCAATTTTGATTTTTTATTTGTTATCATTTCTTCGATTTATATGTGGGTTTTCATTTCTTCTATCTTCTCCCTCCCTTTGCTTCTCTCTCGATCCACATTTACAAGCACTAAAATAGGGTTTGGCTTTGGCTACAATAAATGAAAAAAACGTATTAAAGGTCAGTTGCCTTTTGGAAAAGAGATAAATTTGAGTGAAAATGAGAAATCAGAGTGGAAAGAAGGAAGAGAGAAGGATACGAATGAAATTGTTTTGTGTACTTGTTCGCTCCCTTTGTATTAAGCACGCTTATACACTGCATGTACAAGACATGTACACGACATGCACATGTTATGCTCACAGATCGGAGCTTAACCCAAAAACCCATAGCTCACAGCTCTCTTTTCGAAATTAGAAAAATGATGCAATCAGATAAATGACCATAATCAAAGATTCATTAGTTTGAATTTGGTATCAAATTTGATTGTGTTCAAATATTTCAAGGATTTGAAAATTGTTGTCTGAATGGGCACAAAAGAACCCAACTAAATCAAAGGAAATTGTTTCACGAACTCGTTCACTTTTTTTCATATTTGCAGGGCCTGCCTCTGAATCAAAGGAAAAAGTAGTAAACTACGTTAATGTGAGGAGTATCAAATGTGTAAATATGCACCATATACAGTATATGCACACCACATGCACATGATATGCACATAACGAGAGAAACTTTAATGGCAACATATTGGTATAATGGATGCAATTAAAATATAATTATTATGTATTTAAGGTTACAGTGACAATTTGAAAAGGCTTGTTACGTATATCAACCACCACTTAACCGTGCACATGGAAAACATGATACTCGTTGTCGTTATTTCATGGACACGCATGACCCTTAATGTCCTCTAAGCCTTTTCTTAATTTTGTTTTTCGCTAAGGCCAACTAGGTTGTGGTCATACTCACTAAATTCTAGGGCACAACATACGTGCATCATAACTATTGAACATTCTCGCTTCTCATATTAAGATGTAGCCACACAAACCATATGCACACAACATGCACATTACATAAAAATTTCATAAATTTCTTCAATTGAACACTTGAACCATAAATTGTTTTATCCTAGTTTTGTAGCACATCAAAACTTAAAATTTATTCCACAAACCATACACCTTAACATGAAACATAAATCCTAATTTAACTTCTAAGTATTAATTCATCTTACAAACAACTCATTTATTCCATAAATCATTGATGAAGGAACTTGGGACTAAACACCCTACCTTACTATGCCTGCTGAAACTTCAGTCATCAAAAAAAAAAAAATGGAACTTTCTGGCCAAAACAGAAATTATGGTACTCTTCTCACCTCTCTCTCTCGCATCCCTTTATCAGTTGGGCCAACTTTTGTTGGCATTTTAAAAGTGATTATTTCTACAACACAACCATGTCAAACTAAGCCTAAACATGTTGTGGCCATATTTTCTAGTTTCCATAGAAATTGCTTGGAGGAGTTGTTGAATTACTACAACTTGACATTCTGACTTTTTTTTTTTTTTTTTTTTTTTTTTAGATCAAGGGTAACATACATTACCAATAACAAACTTTACAACACAAAGGACCAAAATTTACAACAAAAAGGCCCAAAAAGAAACACAAACAAACAATAGTGGCCCAACCAAAAGTTGAGACCGAAACAAAAGAAAACTCAAACAAGCCAGTTCTGTTGCATCCTCCGCCATAACTACCGCTGCAACCACCAAAACAGCAGTTGTGCATGTCGATCCACACAAAATTCTTGCCCCTCATTAAGCCTCGCATAATCGATACCAGCATCCAATCCTAGGCTTCGTCATTGATTTCAAGGACCATCTTGATCGTGTGGGTCAATTTTAAAGACCATTTGTGATAAAAAAAATAATAATAAAAAAATAAAAAAAAACTCGTGGGACCCATTTATGTACCACATCAGCACATAACAAAATTTGTGACAAAATGTGACCAAAAGACAACAGTGATTTGAGACACCTATTTTCAAAGACTATATTGATTGATTTTTAATTTCAGAGACCATTTTAATGGGGGGTCAATTTCAGATATCATTTGTGATAAATTCCCTTATATATATGCCCTTCTAACTTTGTAGGATTGCTTAGGCCATCTTCAATGGAGATGGCTAAGGGTCCAAAAAAAAAAAAAAGGCCTGATTTGTCAAAAAACTCATCTCCAACTGATGACTAGGCTATACTTCTATGGAGCACACTAGACTATTATTTGGCCGAAGAGGCATTAGGCTAGCCAAATGTAGCTATTCTCTTAGCCACTTTTATGGGGCCCAGCTTCTTAATTGCAAATTTAAACTTAACGGTTTGATTTGAAAGCATCTAACGGAAGTTTAATTAAATTAACCAATAAATTTAAAATATAAAGTTAAAACTAATAAATTATCGAGGGTTTATGTTTAGCTGAGGTTGGGGATGATCTATGAATATGGCATAATACTGTTCATTTAAAAAAAAAATTTTGTAGGGCTTCAGGGCTATGTTTTGCCCTTTTGGTTAGATATGATCTTAAGAGCACTTCCAATGTAGAAAGGCCTTCTGGGCAATAGGCAACTCAATCCTCTTAAACAAACAATAACTGCCTGTAATAAACAATAACTGTCCAAGTGAATCTCTATCCCTAAACTGAATAAGCAAGGCAATTCGTATTACTGCTTGAGAATTCGCAGTACGCACCCTTTTTTTGTGAGGGATCATAAAATTGCTTGAGAATTGGTTAAATTACTACATGCCCTCTTTGTAAGACGGTTGAAATAATGTCATGTATTTTACATAAGCGACACAAATTATTATTATTATTATTATTATTTTTGTCAAAAAGCGATACAAATTATTTACACAATGCAATTTGTAATTCTCATCATTTTCTAATTTGTATTTATCCAATATTGCTACAATGCAATTTCAATTCTATAAATTCCATGAATTGACGATATTTGTTCTAAATATTAGAAATTCTCCATCTAAACACCGCGTAAAATTTATTTTCAGAAAACAGAATCTCCTCACAAAACTACCCATACAACAGCAATCAAAATACCGATCTTATCCTCGCCCCTCTCACAGCCTAACAAGAAGCAGCAAAGCAAGAAACCCAAATAACCCCTCGCGCACGTTAGCACCGTTTCTCAATGCCCCATTCCCCTTCGGCGGAGTTTCCGCGACAGTACCAGGCGGCGTCTGAGCCGACTCGGAACCAGGCGGCGGGGCAGTGTACGGCGGAGGTGGAGGCTGACTGAGAACCGGCGGCAATCCGAGCCCTTGATTCACTTGGATGTCGAATGCCATGCCACGCTGGCACTGTACGCCGTCTCCGGCGCCGGAGAAGTAGTACGTGAGACCCTTAAGGGTCAACGGCACGGCTATAACCTGCGAATCTCCGAACGCGTTGCTTCCGCCGCCGTACTCGAACGTGTCGTCGTCCAACGCGTCGTCCATTGAGCAGCTACGGTATGTCGTTTGGTTGTAGGTTTCGATCACCGTCTGGTTTGTGCTAGTATTGAAGACTACAATAAATAAATAAATAAAAATTAACAAAAATAATTTTAAAAATACAAAATGTGATAGGCTAAATTAGCACTAGTTATGTCTAACTGTGATTAGAGGTTAATTAATTAGCTTACTGAGGTAGTCTCCGAGGTTGAAGGTCTGAGTGGCGGCCCAAGAGGAGTAATTCGTGAAGGAGGAGTTGCTGGTGGAGTTGAAGAACCAGCCGGTGGCTCCACCCACGGTGTGATTGACGTATTTGGTTGCCGTAGGTGTGGCGGCGGCGGCAGCGGTGGCAGTGATGGCGATGAGAAGCAGAATGGCCGTCGGATTAGCGGATCTCATGGCTCTGGTTGGGCACTCCGATCTGAATGAGAACTTTCAAGCTGGAGCAGCTGAGGTGAGGATTTGAACTACTTTGTAATTTTGCTGGTGTTTATGGTATAAAATAAAATTAAAAAAATTTGAAAAATGGGGTTTGAAAAGTGGGGTTCGTGCAATTAAAAAAATGGAAAAATGAGAGTTACTCGTTAGGCGGTCACATGCAAAGTGTGGTGTATGGAAGCAGAGTGGAGGGGTTAGAGGGTGTGGGCCATGTGAGGTGTGGGGTCCCTAGATGCCTACTCTTTTTGTCCTAGTTCTATGAATTTTGTGGGGAGAATTGGTCGTCTCATTGGCCAATTCTTTGAGGTCGGCACGACTGGAAGGATTTATACGGCACGGATTTATTGTTATAGTAGCGTTTTGTGTGAATAAAATGAAGATATGTGAAAGTTTTTGTTCGTATGTCTTTAATTTATTGACATGAGGTGCTACTGTGGCGATAAACCTGTGTCATGTAAGTTGTTTTCCAGTACGAGGGAAGGAAATCAAACTAAGACTTCTTTAACCCGTACTTGAATGACTGTGTGTGTCTGATCTGCGTAACATTAGCAGCATTCATCATTAGCACGTGAGGGTTTTAATTCACATGAGATTTTCTATGCATTACGTCCTTGAACAATAAGGTTTTAAATTTTAATCACAAACCTTAATCACTCCATTAATGGCTGATTGGCTGATGTCTAACAATTGTATTTGTTGGTCTACAATCCATGTGTAAAAAGGTTGAGATTTCCTGCAAAGATTGGCTGCATATTTTCTAACTTCTAATTGATCATAATACTTAGTGAGAAGGAGAAAACTTAGCATCGAGTTCTCCAAGTCACCGTTTGAAGAATTTTGTGTGATCTTTCCATGAATTTTTTACAGGCTTTGCATTTCGCAGGGAGCACAAAACGTTGCTGAGTCTGGCATGCAAACACGCCAAGCTCCCTATGGTCTTGTTCTTACCAGGTCGGATCTCACTGTACTTTGAAATTGCAAATTAGAAAAGAATACTTCTTGGCAGCAGCATAGGATACATAATATTGAACAATTCTTTGTTTTCCAATGAATTCTTTGAGCAATTGGAAAATGTATTTGAACAAAATGGATTTCTGGAGCAAACTGAGCTTTGACCAGGTTCCAGATTTCCTCAGAAGGCTTGCGAGTTGCGACTAGTACAAGATTGAACATCTGAAATTTAGCACGCTGCTCGCTTGGTAACCCTTTCGTTTTTAGTTTTTATTTTTGCTAAAGTTACAAGGAAAGTAAAGACTAAACAACGAAATGGCCTCCAAAACAAGTCCTAAAAGGTTGGTAGGTCTTACTCGTCAACAAGTCATGAATTAATTAATAATTACTGAAAATGAAGCAGGTCAGGTCTGTGCAATTTGATGGATGGATTACACAATATAATATAGAGCTTGCTTAGTCAATGAAATTTGCAAGCTGGTGGAAGCCAGAAAAGTCAACTTTGTCTTCTGAGTTGAGCCTTGAGATTGCTGGTATGATGTAGGGCCTGTTTGGGATTGAGGTGCTTAAAAAAAAAGCTACTATGAAAAAAAGCTATGAAAATTTTTGGTGTTTGGTAAACTTTGAAAAGCAGCTTTGTTTCAAAGTTGAGGGTGAAAAAAAGCCCAAAACCAAGAGATGACAAGAAGCTGCAATTTGCAGCTTCCAAAAGCAGCTTATTTTCACCCACACACGGGTGAACAGTGTCCACGTTTAATGAAATATACCATAACCCAAAACTGCCCTCGGCTTTCCCTTCACCGACGCTCTCGCCTTTCCCTTCTCCAGAACTCTCTCGCACGCTCTTCACCTCAGAGCTCTCTTACATAACCCGAACCTCAGGCTCTCTCTCGTTCTCTCGTTCTCTCGTTCCATCATGAACTTCCACTCGGTATTGGACGGCTGTGCCTCGACCAAGCGCTGCAGGATCTTGAGCGCCTCGTTGTCCTCGCCGTTTTCGAGCTTCTGCTGCAGAAGCGATTTCAGGGCACCGATGGCTTCCGAATTCGAACCCAGGAAGTCGGACAATGGCGATGAGGATTGGTTGTTCTCGTTATCTGTGACCTGAGTCGGCCCTTCTTCGGTCAATGTCGGCGGAGGTTCGGCTATGGCGAGCAAAGTCGATGATTTGGTGGTGAACACGGCGGCGGTGACTCCGATGAGAATGGCGGTTTTGGCGTAATGTTTAAGAGTTTGAAGAATCGGGCTTGGGTTGTTGTGGGTGTTACCTGGGAGGAGGGGTCGGTGGTGGTGGGCGGCGGAGGAGGCTGTGACTTTGAGGGCAGGGACATTGTGGGAATTGTGGGAATGGGGAGGGTCAAAACGGAGAAGGGAAGGTTGGGTTGGTTTACTGGGAATGAGTTTGTATTGGAAGAGAGATGAGGATGGAGAGAAGGAGGAGGAAGCGAGAGTGGAGGAGGAGTTCATGGTTGAGCCGGCGGGTGCGGAGTGGTGGAGATGACAAGGTTTGGGAGGTTTTGTTTGGGGTTTCTGTGGTAGGTGGGGGAGGAGTCAGAATGCGACTTTTACTCTTAGTGACGGTTGGTGTGGTTAATCTTGGATGTGTTACTTTTTAATTATTTTTGAATAACGTGTTGAAATTTTTTTTTTTTATAGTTCAAAATTTAGGTCTCGTTCTTTTTTTGTTTGATTATAAATTACACCGTCGATTTTACAACAATATCTTCTATTTATTTAATTGTATGATTATCTGCCAAATTGATGATGGCGGACTCATTTCGGGGTTGCATGGAAGCCACATTTAGCACTGACTGAGACTACTTTCAAGTACATTAACAATATTGTACTAATGAATCCTAGCTATTCACTCTAAAATATTTCTATTAAAGTAGTTTGTCATACTAATTAATATTTAAGATAAAGTTTATAAATATTTTTCTTCTAAAAATAAAATATATTTAGTAATTCACTTTTATTTGTTAAGAAAATTAAATTAATATCACATCTAGTAATATACCATTTTTGGTCATTTCACACAGTCACAGCTGTTTTACAAAAAAAGTTTACCAAACACTATGATACTGTTTTTTGTTTCCAAAAGCACTTTTACAAAAAAGTTTACCAAACACTTTGCTGGCTTTATTTCACAGCCGCTTATTCTCACAGCACAGCCGCTTATTCTCACAGAAGCTTTTTTTCAAAGCACAGTAATACCAAACCAGCCCGTAATACTGCTGGCCAAAAAAGCAGAGGACAGAATGGCAGAAGCAATTGTATGCTTTGTGATTGATAAGTTAATCTCACTCCTACTCACCACAGAAGCCAAACTTGCAAGAGACTCGCGCTCTGAAGTAGGCTTCATCAGAGATGAGCTCGAGAGCATCCGATCATTCCTTAAGGATGCAGATGCTAAGGCAGCAACAAAAGATGACGAGATGGCCAATGACAGTATCAAAACTTGGGTCAAACAAGTACGGGAAGCAGCTTATTGCATAGAAGATATTGTTGATGAATACTTGCTTTGCGTCACGCGGCATGATCAAGACCATGGATTCTTTTATTTTATCCCCACGGTGATTTGGTTTCTGAAGAAAATGAGAACGAAAGATGACATTGTCTCAAAAATTGATGGGATGAAAACATTGGTTGGTGAAATCAAGGCTAGAAGTGAAAGATATGGATTTAGTTCTGTTGACTTTGGAGAAAAGACTCTTCCATGGCACGACCCTAGAGTGGCTTCCCTTTTCATTGAGGAAGCTGAAGTTGTGGGGGTTGAATCGGCCAGAGATGAGCTAATTGGTCGGTTGGTAAATGAAGCGTCGAGGTGCGAAGTAATCTCGGTGGTTGGCATGGGAGGACTCGGGAAGACCACTCTTGCCAAGAAAGTTTATGACAATCAGAAGGTGGTGGCACATTACGATTGTCACGCTTGGATCACAGTGTCTCAGTCTTACAAGGTGGAGGATCTTTTGAGGAGGATGATAATGCAATTCTACAAGGCGAGGAAGGAGTTTACCCCCCATGGGATTGACACAATGGATGAGGAGGCTCTAATTCGCAAATTGAGAGAATATTTGGAGCAAAAGAGGTATGTGGTTGTTTTCGATGATGTATGGAAAGTAGACTTTTGGGGGGCTATAGAACATGCTTTACCAGATAATAAAGGTGGAAGAATAATGATCACTAGTAGGAATAAAGATGTTGCTGATTTTTGCAAAAGGTCTTGTTTTGTTCATGTCCATCCCTAGAAACTTCTGCCTCCAAACAAGGCATGGGAATTGTTTTGCAAAAAGGCGTTTCAGTTCGAATTGGAGGGAAATTGTCCTCCGGATTTGGAGGAGTTGTCTCTTAATATTGTTAAGAAATGTAAAGGACTACCTTTGGAAATTGTTTCCATAGATGGTCTGCTGTCGACCTGAGTTAAAGGTTTGTATGAATCGCAGAGATTATATAATAGCCTCAGTTCCGAATTGGAAAGCAATCCCCATCTTAAAAGCCTCACAAGAATCCTATACCTCAGCTATCATCATCTACCGTATTACCTCAAATCTTGTGTCTTATACTTTGGCATCTTTCCTGAGGACTATTCGGTTAGTTGCATGAGATTGATTCGGTTGTGGACTGCTGAAGGGTTTGTAAAATCGAGGAAGGGAAAGACATTGGAAGAGGTTGGAGAGGAATACTTGACAGAGCTAATTCATAGAAACCTGGTTCAAGTGTCGAAAGTTTACATTGATGGAAAAGCTAGAAGCTGTCGTGTTCATGATCTTTTGCCCATGTTTATTTTTGCCAATTGAATTGAATGAATCAAAGGAAAATCAAAGAAATAAAAATGAACTTAAGTGCAGTGAACGAGAGAAATAATGGTGTGTGAAAATCATTTCCTTAATAATGATAGTGCAACAATACTCAAAGTCTATTTACGAGTATATCTTTGGGAAATTTATATTAAATATGAGTTAAAAGTTAAAAATTTAGCTAGTGAGTTGGACATGCCTGAAAGAGGTGAAATGTATATATTTGAGCAAAATGAATTTAAGGTTTCCCATTTCCTCGGAATGGTTGTGATTCGTTAGTCCAAGATTGGACATGGACATTTGATACTTACCAAGCTAAAAACATGAGTTGTATGTTTTAAAAAACATGAAAATGTTGCAGGCGACGTCGATAAACACAATGTCAATAAACTCCAACTGTATTTGTATTTTCATATTATCATGTTGTCACCCAAGTATTATTTAATCTATAGTATATGCATGTATTCAAGTTATTTCCGAACTGTTTTCCATCTAAGAGTCCCATTTGCATTCGAATCTGGTTAAATTAATAAACATGTTTTCATTAGGAACAAACTGTGTTCGAGGAAATGGTTAAAAGGGCCCTAAACTCCCTCCTTCTTGAACTTCAAGATTATGAACTAAAAGTCTTTGTTCACAAGGCAAGAAAAAGAACTTAATGTAGACTTAACCCATCTATGACAATCCTTTGATAACAAGAAGTTTAAGTAACTTGGGGCGCAAGTAATCGACTTAAATCACATCTATTCAACCTCTGTACTGAGATAACAGTGGCACACCAAGATCCTTGTTAATTTTGATTGTGAGTCTCAAGGCCTATAGCTAAGGCCCCACAAATGCACATTTCAAGCTAACTACAAACTATCATTGTAGCACACCAAACAACAAGAGCCAGCTCGACAACCAACCAAAGTGCCACACCCCTGGGAAGCTGTGCAAGGAGAATCTTGCCCGAACAGAAATTCTACTAGATCATAGTACCAAGTGAGATGATCAATTGTATGTTTTTAAAACATAAAAAATGTTGCAGCCATCGTCGACAAACATGATGCCAATAAACTCCAACTGTATATGTATTTTCATATTATCATGTACGACGTTGTCCCCCAAGTATTGTTTGATCTGTAGTATTTGTATTATGTGTGTACAGATATATGCTTGTGCAACAGCCAGCCCTACATATACAAGTGATCGTTCATTTCTTCGACCAAACAGACAAGAATTCGAAATAGCTTAACATGGCACGAGTTGCTTATCTTCTCGTGGTTGCGCTTCTCGTTCTTCCTAGCACGGTTTTCGCGACACAGTATGTCGTCGGAGATGACCAAGGCTGGAATTCTGGAGTTGATTACTACGCTTGGGTTGAAGGAAAAACATTCCATGTTGGAGATTCATTAGGTGATCACTTAGCACTCTCACATTGCTTCCTCTATATTTTGATGAAAATCTCACTTTTTCCTCTTGAACTTGCAACTGCATGACTTCGTCCCCCGTGCTTTTATTTTGTTTCTTAAGTTACTCTATTCTGTTCAACTGGTCAGAAAAATTGTTAATTTCGTTGTTGTGGAACAACGACAAGAAAATGCCAAGTATCGAGTAGTACGTTAGTTTCCTAACCAATGCATTTATTCATTGAAAGTTGCTTTTTTGTTTTGTAGTTTTCAATTACAATGCAGGTGAGCACAATGTGATTGTAGTTGGTTCTAATGGGTACGATCAATGTCTTGCATCTCCAAACAGCGGTGCCTATTACAGTGGTAACGACGTACTAACGTTTGTCGCTGCCGGGGACTTCTACTTCATCTGTGAATATCACTGCGATTACAGCGACCAGAAGGTTAAGGTCACCGTAAACTAGACTGATTTCACTCATGCCTGCCTTCATTTTCTTCACCAGCTTCAGCTTAATAAAGAGATCACATGTAGTTTATTTTTCTTCAGTAAAACATGTATTAAGGAAGAGACATAATTCCTCTTTTTGTGACTGCGTTTATCATAGTTTTCCGTTGCAAAAGAATATGTAGTTGGAGATGGAGAATATGACTTTCTATGCTGGTGATATATTACGTGATCATTACTTATAAGGTATGACTTATTTGTTCGTCTTCAAAGTTTTGTTGATTCTTTTTTAATCTTTCAATTTTTTTTTTTAATAGTTATGACACACGCTGATGATTTTGACAATGAGAAAAGATTTTCACACACGCTTTTCTATCATCATAGGGATGACAGTTTAACCGTTAAAGTCGATAACTAAGGATAACCATCCAAACAAAACAGATTTGGGTGTGAAAATTCTAGTATATTTTGGATAATGTGGAAAAACCTTGAATATTATTCTGTTCTCATTTTGGATATGATTATAAAAGTTCCCGTATCCATCCCCAAATTTGACCGAGTAATATAAATAATGCATAATATATTATATACATATATGTGTATTTATTATTCACCGAACCCATTGTGAGTTGCATTTTGTGAGAAAGTAAAGTTTTGAATCAAAATCAATGAAAATTCAATGGTGCTTATGGGAGATATAAAAAAATTAGCCAACATCATCAATGTTTTAAATTCAATGTTTAATTTTTTATCTCCACAAGATCCGTTCATTGAATAATTTTATACATCAAACATTTAATACCGAAATTAATATCTACTAAGTTATAATGCGTCAACTAAAGAAATATATTTTTTGTATTGACGAAGATGGATATAACCGTTAATCGACGAGAATCTGTTATCCAATGGTTAATTTGAGGTATGAATATGGTTAATTTATGTGGTTATGTGGATGAATATAGCGTTTCGGTCCCCAAACAAAATCGTTGCCACTTAATTGTTAAATTTCATCTCTTGATTCTTCCGTTGAATTATTCAATCTAAATGCCAAAAATAGAGAAGAGCTTGTAGTAGAAAAAAAATGAAGGGTGGAAGTCATTTCCGTTGAGTCCTTGACCTTTTGTGCCTGTTACACGCTGCATTGACACAAAAATTTTCTTCCAAGCTCTTGTTTGGTAACCTTGTTGTTCTTAGTTTTGAGTTTTCATTTTTTTTTGTTATAGATAGAGAGAAAATATGTGAGTTTTCATTTTTTTTTTTTTTGTTTTTTTTGTTTTTTTGTTTTTTGTTTTTGTTGGTTATAGATAGATAGAAAATATGTGAGAGTATAAGAAGGGTATAAGAAGAAAGTGGAGATAAAAGAAAACTCATGGAACAAAAATAACTCAAAATTGCTATAAGTTTTCATTTGGGAAGTAATTCCTCTCTTTTTTTTTTTTTTTTGGCGTTCTACACTTACCTACTTAATTATGCCTACTGTTTTTTTTTAATTTTATTTGTTCAATCCAATGGTTAATAAAATGGGCGTTTTGAAATAGGCGTCTCATTTTTTAATTTCGTTGATTAAACATCTATTCCTTTTAAGAATTTGATTAAATATTTTTTTTCAACTTTATTAGAAGTACGTTTGATTATATTGGTACATTTGGTTATATATAATATTGGTATATTTAATTTTGTGGTACATTTGAATTTCTGGTACATTTAGAATCTAAACTTACCAAAGGTCGGTCCGTATATTTTCAAATATACCATAAGTTTTAAATACATTTTTTTAGATAACAATACATATTAATGAATTAATGAAGTTTTCTTATGAAAATATTCATGACTTTTTTTAATGAAGGAAGAGACTAATTAAATATAATAACAGAAATAAAAAAATTAATCTTTTTGAGTAATATTGAGGAATTAGTTATATTAATATTTTTAATAAAGCCATGAATTTAAAATTTCCTAGATTGTAGGAAATTAGTTGTTAACTAGGTTAAGTGGATATATATTAAATAAATAAATAAAAAGGCTGAGTTGGCAATTGATCAAAGCATCTTAATCAATTTTTGTAAAGCAACATATGTTTAATCGAAACAAGTTAGAAAAAATGTAAAGGCTTCTTATTACTCCTTAATAAAAATGGAGTGCTAGAGCTATAAAAGAGAGTGCATAATTCACTCATCTTTTCATTTTATGTATCATCCTTTCCCCGCTCCTCTCATCACTCTTCATTCTCCATGCTTGATATATTTCCGATGATTTTTGTGCCTATTTTAGCTTCTTACACATTAAACTTTATTTTTAAGCATCAAATTAAATAAATCAAACGAAAACAACAAATATGATTAACATAAGTGTGTGAAAGGCTAAAAAGCGCATGTTATTATCATTTCTCGTTACCCTCCTTATCTAACAATACATACTCATTACCCCTCTCAAAAAGGGTGCCCATGATAGTGGAAATGACAAAATAACCTTGAAGATTCCTAATAACAAGCTCAAAGTCCCTATCTTGTCAGAAGATTTGAAAATTCTATATGGACAGAAAAAAGTCTTTTCAGAAAGCTTAGGTCAGATTTTGGGCTTTGTTGGGATTCTATTGAAAGACTTGGGCTAGGTTAGAAGTCCAAAATGATATTCATCTTTGGTCAATTTACCAAACTCGAAGTTCCAATATTGTCTCTTAGTCATGGAGAAAATTTATTTTCTCCCTGGACTCGTTTAGTTATGAATGGAATTACGGACAAAAATATGTCATCCCCACATTAGTAATATCTGATAATATATATATGGGAGATTCAAAATGACTATTTTGTTGATGTCACATTGTGATGCGACAGATTTGTAACTCACATTATTAAAGTTTAAATTTCCGTTGTATATGATGTGATTAAAGTTATAAGTCTATCCGTTGTCATATGTATGAATCTTCCAACACAATATCACTTGAATAAATAAAAATACAAGTAAAACTACCGATACTACTTGTGATAACATTTCACATGTTCTTAGTGTTACAGTGTAACAAGGTGGAGGATTTTTTGAGGATGATGATAATGCAAAAGAGGTATGTGGATGTTTTGGACGATGTATGGAAAGTAGACGTTTTTTTTTTTTTGGGGGGGGGGGGGGGGGGGGGCGGGGGGCGGGCGGGGGCTATAGAACATGCTTTACCAGAAAATAAAGGTGGAAGAATAATGATCACTAGTAGGATTAAAGATGTTGCTGATTTTTGCAAAGGTCTTGTTTTGTTCATGTTCATTGCTTGCAACTTCTGCCTCCAAACAAGGGATGGATCGGTTGTGGACTATTCGATTAGTTGCATAAGATTCATTCGGTTGTGGATCGCTGAAGGATTGTAAAATCGAAGAAGGGCAAGACATTAATGGAAGAGGAGGTTGGAGAAGAATAATTGGCTGACCTAATGATGGAAAAGCTAGAAGCTGTCGTGTTCATGATCTTTTGCATGAAGTCCTCCGAAGAAAGAGTTCCGGTTCGAGCTTCTATCCCGTGTTATCAGAAGATGAGTCAACTTTTGAACCTGTAACTCAACGTCTCTCGATAGACAGCAGTCCCTCTGAAGCCTTGAGAAGCATTACACAGTCTCATATCCGTTTCGTATTTACTTTCAACCAAGCAGAATGGCCCAAGTCTTTTCTCAACACATGGAGTGGAAACTCAAAACTTGTGAAAGTGTTGGATTTCACAGATGCTCCAATCAGTCATCTTCCGAAATACATGGGGTATTTGTATCTCTTGAAGTACTTAAGCCTAAGGAATACGAAAGTGAAGTTGCTTCCGGAGTTCATTGGCAATCTGCAAAACTTAGAAAACCTGGGATCTGAAACAGTATCTGGTGTATGAAATACCAGCCGAGATTAAAAGGCTCGTTAAGTTGAGACATCTTTTTGGGATACTGCTATGACTGCAACATAGAGTTTAGCCTTAAATCTGAACAAGGAGTGAAGATAGATGATGGTATTGGATGCGTTCAAGCTTTGCAGAAAGTTAAGGCAAATCATGGAGGGATCAACCTAATCAAAGCGCTTGGCAAGCTAAGGCAGCTGAGTAAGGCCTAAAAGCTTCAAAAATGAAGATGGAAGGGCCATATGCGATTCGATAGAAAAGATGAGCCGCCTCGAATCTCTAGAATTAAGTACAATAAGTGAAGATGAAGTCCTGGATCTGCAATCCATTTCAAGTCCACCAGAATTTATTCGAATTCTCTACCTGAAGGGCGTCTAGAGAAGTTGTCAAGTTGAATTCCAAAGTTTCAACACCTAGTCAAGCTAAATATTTTGTGGTCAAGGTTGAGAGACTCCCCACTAAAAGCCCTTCAAAACCTACCTAATGTGTTCGAGCTTGGACTCTCGTACAAGGCATATGGCGGCGTGGAGCTGCATTTCGAGTGAGGCTTTACGAAACTGGAGGTGCTACAACTCAGGGACTTGGAGGGGCTAAATTCATTGGTTATAGACAATGGGGCTATGCCTCTTCTCAGAGAGCTACAAATAGGACCTTCCCCACGACCGAAGAAGATGCCCTCTAGCATCCACCATCTCCCAAATCTAACAACTCTTCGCTTTGTGAATTGAAAATTTATAGTACAATTTACTGCTTAAAGAGCATCTCATGTGGGGTAGGGAGGCTTGCCAAAACTTGGTTATATGACATAAAAATTAGTTACAGTTTACTGCTTTAATAAATGATTTTCACACACACACTATTTTTCTCCCCCAACACACCCATGTTTATTTTTGCCAATTGAATTGAATGAATCAAGGGAAAATCAAAGAAATAAAAATGAACTTAAGTGCAGTGAACGAGAGAAATAATGGTGTGTGAAAATCATTTCCTTAATAATGATAGTGCAACAATACTCAAAGTCTATTTACGAGTATGTCTTTGGGAAATTTATATTAAATATGAGTTAAAAGTTAAAAATTTAGCTAGTGAGTTGGACATGCCTGAAGGAGGTGGAATGTATATATTTGGGCAAAATGAATTTAAGGTTTCCCATTTCCTCGGAACGGTTGTGATTCGTTAGTCCAAGATTGGACATGGACATCTGATACTTACCAAGCTAAAAACATGAGTTGTATGTTTTAAAAAACATGAAAATGTTGCAGGCGACGTCGATAAATACAATGTCAATAAACTCCAACTGTATATGTATTTTCATATTATCATGTTGTCACCCAAGTATTATTAATCTATAGTATATGCATCATGTGTGTACAGACATACGCTTGTGCCAAGTAGCCACAGCCAGCCCTATATATACAAGTGATCGTTCAGTTCTTCGACCGGACAGACACGAATTCGAAATAGCTTGACATGGCACGAGTCACTTATCTTCTCGTGATCGCGCTTCTCATTCTTCCTAGCGTGGTGTTCGCGACATAGTATGTCGTCGGAGATGACGAAGGCTGGAATTCAGGAGTTGATTACTATGCTTGGGTTGAGGGAAAAACATTCTATGTTGGAGATTCATTAGGTGATCTTAGCACTTTCACATTGCTTCTCTATACTTTGATGAAAATCTCACTTTTTCCTCTAAACTTGTAATGCATGAATTTGCCGCCCGTACTTTTACTTTGTTTCTTAAGTTACTCTATTTCATTAAATTGGTCAGAAAAATCGTTAACTTCATAGTTGTGGAACAATGAAAAGAAAATGCCTAGTATCGAATAATACGTTAGTCTCCTAACCGTTGCATTTATTCGTTGAATGTTGATTTTTTGTTTTCCAGCTTTCAATTACAATGCAGGTGCCCACAATGTGGTTGTAGTTGATGCTAACGGGTATGATCAATGTCTTGCGTCTCCAAACAACGGTGCCTATAACAGCGGCCACGACGTACTGACGTTTAACGTTGCCGGGGACTACTATTTCATATGTGAATGGCACTGCAATCACACCGACCAGAAGCTTAAGGTCACCGTAAACTAGATTGATTCACTCATATATGCCGGCATCTTCTTCACCAGCTTTAGCTTATTAACGGAGACCCCTTGTACTTTGTTCTTCTCCTCCTTTTTTATTTTTTCAATAAACTTAAAGATGTTGGTAAATTGATGTATAACATGACCACCCAATGCCCTGACCAAAAGAACAGAAGGATTACCGACGAGCGAGAAAAACTTAAATAATGATTGGTAATAATTATTTATAGATCACCCAATGCCCTGACCAAAAGAACAGAAGGTTGTATAGATGACGTAATAAACTCAAACTGCGGGATTCATAATGGATTTGAATCCAAACGTATAGATCAAAATGTGTGGCAAAGGTATTTATACATCTTTACTTAAATAATTATTGGTAATATTGCGATGGTGTGACCAAACCACTAGCAAACCTATGAAGCCTCACTATCGTTATATTTCAGATGGTGCTATCTACATATTTCTTTTTTATCTCTCACACATTCCTGTTAATTTTTATCATTTGATCTTTTTCAATTCATTTGATTCGACTGCTGAAAATTGAGAAAGGTGTGTAGAAAAGGTAAAAATATGTGAGTGAATAGCACTGCTCTATAATTAAGATGATAATCATGATTAAACCTGACAATATAGTCAAGTGATTTCTTCCAAGGAGCAAACATATATTATGGCAAGAGACATCATTGCTCTTTTTGTGACTGCGTTTATCATTGTTTTCCATGGCAATATATTGGGTGATATTTTAGGTGATCATTACTTATAACTTATGTGTTGGTCTTCAAATTTTTGTGGATTTTTTTTTCTTTCAATTTTTTTGAATGTTATACCGCTGGTTTTATTTTGATGATTTTGACGGTGGAAAAAGACTTTCACACATGTTTTTCCACCTTGTGCACATAATTGTTAACTTTTATCGTTTGATTCTTTATTGAATTATTCAATTCAATTCCAAATGCCAAAAATAAAGAAATTTTTTTCATGAAGAAAATGAAGTGTGAAAATCATTTTTTGTTCTAGATGGAGAGAAAACAAGCGAGAGTATAAGGAGAGATGAAAGAAAACTCATGGAACAATTAACTCAAAATTGCTATTAGTTTTCATTTGGAAAGTAATTTTCGCACTTTTTTGGGCATTCTACACTTATTTGCTTAATTATGCTTATTGATTATTTTTTTATTTGTTCAATCCAATGGTTTAGCCAACCCCACTTAGCCCTGGTTTGGGATTGAGGTGATTTAAAAAAAAAAGTGGATATGAAAAAAAGTTGGGGGGGTTTTGGTGTTTGGTAAACTCTCAAAATCAACTTTATTTCAAAGTTTGGGATGTAAATAAGCCCAAAACCTAAAGCTGCAAATAGTAGCTTCCAAAAACCAGATTATTTTCAAAACACGGGTGAACAATAAGATCTTTAATGAATTTTTCAATAACCCCAAAATTGCCCTGCTTTCCTTTCACTTTCAGCACACCTCTCACATTCCGCTCTCACAAAACCCGAACCAGAAAACTTCCAATCCCAGTGATCTCTCTCATTCTCCAGAAAACTTCCAAAAGTCCCTAGGGTCATCAAAATGAGGATCATGTTCAAATTTCAAAATGACGATCACATTCAGAAACCCACTAAAAAAAGGAAAAGTATTGGGAATATGAATCTCACCGTTCTACCATCAATGGTGTGCGTATCCTGAAGAACCCTATCGAGAACAGTAAGATCTACAAAAACCACAAACCCAAAACCCCTGGGGTGGTCGGAGATCTTATCCCTCATGACCACCATCTGCAAAACATTGTCGTAGTTGCTGAAGTACTCTTTAAGCTTATCTTTTGAGGTCTCCCATGAAATCCCACCGATAAAAAGCTTCCCCTGATCGGAATCCATGTGCGTTTTCATTACCTCTCCTTCTCACTGCGTGTGAGAGTGAAAGCTTCGATCTTTATTAAATTTTGGAAGTAGGTTTTTGGATTTTGGGGGTTTGGGATTTGGGAGAAGAATGAAGGAAGGGTTTATGGCCGACTAGAAAGAGAATAGAGACAGATTAGGGGGTCGAGTGCGTATGTATGCTTCGAGATTGGGGGGAAGTTTGGGATTTGGGGAATGGAAGTATGTGTTTGGACGGGTGAGATTTGCTGGATTGGTTGGTCGGGAATCACTTTGATGTTTTGTACGGCTTGGATTTGATGTAAGTCGAAATCCACTAGAGGGTTAGCTCTCTGTCAGGTGAGGTGCATAGAGATGACATATGGTCTCCTTCTTTACCTTGTTGAGCTAAAAATGTCCCCAAAAATGTCCCAGCAATAACTACATACGGAGGTATTATGAACGTGATCGTCATTTTGATGTCCTTAGGAACTTTTGTGAAGAGAGCGATAATAGTGATGATGATGATGAAGAATATCAAAATTATCAAGTTGAAGGATCACATGAGATAAAAGCATTAAGAAATAGAATAGTGGCAAGTTTGATGAATGCATTTAATTAGACTACTTTCAAGTACATTAACAATATTGTACTAATGAATTCTAGCTATTCAGTCTAAAATATTTCAATTGAAGTAGTTTGTTATACTAATTAATATTTAAGATAAAGTTTATAAATATTTTTCTTTTACAAATAAAGTATATTTAGTAATTCACCTTTATTGGTTAAGAAAATTAAATTAATGGCACATCTAGTATTATACCCTTTTTGGTCATTTCACACAATCACAGTTGTTTTACATAAAAGTTTACCAAACACTATAATACTGTTTTTTTTTTTTTTTCAAAAGCATTTTAACAAAAAAGTTTACCATACACTCTGCTGCTTATTCTCACAGCACAGCAAAAACAGTTTTTTTTCAAAGCACAGCAATACCAAACCAACCCTTAATGGGAAAAGGATTTGTTATTGTTGTTCAATCCAATGGTTAATAAAAAAGGAGTGCTAGAGGTGACAAGGAGAGTGAAAAATTGACTCATCTTTTCATTTTGAAAAGTGCTATTCACACACCCATTTTTACTTCCTACACATTCTTGTTAATTTTTGCCGTTGATTTTTTTTTCAATTCATTTGATCCGATAGCCAAAAATTGAGAAGGGTGTATGAAAAGTAAAAATGGGTGTGTAGATAGCACTACCCCTCATTTTATATATCATCCTTCCCCCTACTCCTCTCATCAACCTTCATTCTTCTTTGATATATTTCTCTATGGAGTTGATTTTACACTTATTTTAGCTTTTTACACACCACACTTTAATTTAGCCATCAACTTAAATAAATGAAACGAAAACAACAAATATGATTAAATATGAGTATTTGAGAGGCTAAAAAAGACATGTGATTATCATTTCTCATTACCCCCTCTATATCTAACAAAACGTACTAATTAAACTAAAAATTAAAAACAAATAGGTTACAAACGAGTTTTAAATTTTTTGTTTTCACAGGTATGAATCTTTACTAAGTGAGTATACTGTGTTTTTTCTTTGCTGATTAGTTCATTACTTTGATTTATTAAAGACTTAGTTGTGGGAGCATGTATAATTACTCCTTCATTTTGTTGTGTTTCCTAGTGTTCAATTACCACAATGTTATAGTAATGAACTAGAAAAATGACTCGCCCACTACTGCCTGTTCTGATTTCATAATGCATTTTCAATTAGAGTAATCTAGAAAATGTACATCTTAGTTCAACCAATTCCAAAAAAAAAAAAAAAAAAAAAAAAACAAACACAGGCAAACATAGATAATTCAACATAATTTGAAAACCAAAGAAACCGACGACCAAGGTTAATTGATATAGCAGAATTGGTATTTTAGCTTGCATTTAGATTAAATTTACTTTACATCAACAACCCATACATAATCAAAAGGGCATATTTTGAAGTTTGAGGCAACAAAAGATGTAACCATAAAATATCTTGTTTTTACATAATGAAGGCAAGTAGCATGCAGTTCACAAATATTTTTTATGTGCATGCAATGTGACAAAATTCATGTCCTGCAAGCTATGTTAGTGTCATAGCGATCGCAAAAAGATTATAAAAACACATTCTTAAAGTGTCTACAATATGTAAATTTGGAAGTGGAATGCCAAAAAACTATACACATTATATTTGCACCAAGCCATCATTAAATCCTTGAGAGATCATTTCTTCTGAGAATCAATAACGGGTAGAGGCACATATCTCCAACACTAAAATAGAAATAGGAGACCATATCTCACTAATGGGTAGAGGCACATATAGTATTTAAGCAACTGGCTAAACAATAACGGGTTGAAGTCGCGTAATATAAAAGAAAAATTAACCTTTGAGTTTTTGCAAGTTCTAATTTAGTGAAAAATGCCCTTTTCACACCTTTGTTTGAGGAAAATGATTGGATTTCTTCAGTGCATGGTTCCAAAGGTATAAAAGAAACGGGATTGCATCAACAACAACTTGCTTCCCAACATTCACAGCATGCGTGCATGGTTTAGCCGAGCCAATAGTTGTGCTAGGTGGTGGCTCGTTCTCAAGTAATCCATAAACTACAAAGACTGTCTTGCCAAATTCCTTGTTTTAATTTTCAAATCAAAGTTGGAATGTTTTTGTGGTGCCAACCAATCTTTTAAGGTGTAGCAGCAACACAAAAGAATCATCATGCCCTTCTTCTATGACGAGATAGTGGCAAGATACGGCCAAATTGTTTTTAATATGTCTTCCTATCATCATAAGGTTGAACTAGTTTGTGTTGTCTTCCACAATAAAATTGATCTTGAATCTAAGTAATAGATGATAAAATTGTTAAAATTATAGATGTAGTATGAAGAAATATAAACAATGTAAAAAATTTGGATGCAAGTGTTACCATGGTTCATGCAATTTTTTTAGCAACCCGTGTTCAAAGCTTTCAAAGGTTGCAAATGTCTTCTTCACAAACTTGTGGCAAGATGGTCACAATTTGTATCATCACCCCTAGCTTAGATCGTAACTAACAATGGTCACCTAGCACATGAATTCTAAGCAAAAGAGATGAAGCACCAAAAAAAGCACAAGAGACGAATTAATCACAATAAAACTCTAAGCAAAACAGATGAAGCACAAAAAAAAGCTGAACAAAATTGGTGACTACTTGTTTTTGTAACCAAAATGCAAAAATAAAAAACAAATCAAACATATTAGGTTTAGAACAAAATTCAAAAGAGAAAACATTCTCTAAAAATGATAAACCACTTAAAGACATCAATATCATCGGAAATCAAGTAGAGACGATGATATGCATTTACCATGTTTTTGTGTTTAGCCAAAAGAGAAAAACTAAGAGTGGTTGCAAAATACAATTCGCAAAAGAAGAAACTTTTTTTTTTAACTGCACAAGGATAGTGCATTAACCTTATTTAGTGCAGGATTGAGGAGTAACTCTTCAATAGTCTTCAACTCAGAATTAGCAGTAATAGGGGGTTTTGCATACATTTCAGCTGAGCTGGGTAGCATCTCAACATGCAATTTTAGGTATTGAAACCCGGTTCTTACATTTTTGCAGCAAGAAGATAGTTCGTAAAATAATAAACGATAAAGAAGAGTTGTTGATTTAACTTTATTTATACTATGTAAGTTGTGGGATGTCGGGGTTGAAAAAGCACATTATTGAGTCCGTGCTTCCCAAAAAAAGTTATCCCGTAAGATAAAGATTAGTAAAATGTAGTTTACAGTGGGTGCATTTAAAGTTTAAACTATGGCGAGGAACAACCTTGGCATTGCTTCACTTTGAGGCAATCAAAACAATAACACAGGTGGCGCCAACGATTTTATTGTCATCTTGAAAACCTGTTGCACTTTATGCCCACAGGTTGACCCTTATTTGCTCTCCTATGGAATAAGAAAATGCAATAAGTATTTTCAACATCAAGTTTATATGGTCATGCATGTATAAATTTATAGCAACAATTTAACAGAAACATTACCAACTCGCTATTTTGTGTTTGTAAGTTTCGTTTTTTCGAAATCCTAATATTCTGCATAGTCACCTCCTTAGTTGGTTGTAAGGTCATTAAACAACCAAAAGAAATCTATAAAGAATATAGTAAAAAGAATGATGGTAAATTCAATTATATTAAAACTGCTAATAATGAATTTAAAGGTTTACCAGTATTTTGAAAACGTTATGGTTTACTTGTGAGCTCCACATCTCTGTTCACTTTTTTGTGAAGCTGATCAAATTCAACCAGATTAAATTATTGCATCGGGATGAGTTAGTTGGTTCTCTCAACAGGGACTATGGTCATTCTTCTGTTCACCTTAATCATTGCAGCATGAGGGACAATTTTGCTTGAGATTCTATTGTTGACGACACGAAACTTATTAATTTCATAAGTACACACGATATTAAGCTCTCATAAAAGAATTGGATGTCCAAAGGGTTTATAGTTACGTGGATTATATTTCCCTTGTAGTGTATAAAAACTAAACAATATGAATCATGAAAGAAAGTTTATACTGTTTAATAAGTAGGCATAAAGTTTCGATTTTGTAAGCTATTCATCGATAAACACAGAGTCCAAACTTGCAGCTTAGGGATTAGCCCCGATAGTCTTCGTGATCCAAATCTTGCACTCTAATTTTAAGTTTGCTTTTTGGCCAGTACAACATCAAAAACCAAATCGGTTGAGCTCCCATCAATATACAGAGAATCAAAATTTATAAGCAAATAATAAATGAAAACCGCAATACTATTTTCATGAAACCTAAGATAGATTAACATTTAGAAAAATAAAGGGTGAGAAAAAGAACTAAAATTGTTAAAAACAAATAAACAGACGTTCATATAAATGACTTAAAAAATCTTTATAAAATATGTATTTTGTGTATCTGTATGGCACATCAACATTGTGAGCAATCATAATTTGAGACCTTTTATTTAGGTAACTTGGGACAACACAACGTCTGGCTATCCATGAGAAAAAACTGGCTGTAAGAAATAAACCCATAATTTTCAAGATTGTCCTTGACTTTTATTGATTGTCATTGCATAGCTAACCCTTAGAGGAAATTGTCGCCTTCACAAAGTTTATGGATATTTATTTTGAGATGACTACGTAATAATTCTTAGGATGTAAATTGTCTTACCAATGTTGCTACTTGTAATGATCATTGTTTATACAACTCTATTGGTTAGTTGCATCACAACCAAGCTTGTTTCATTACTTAGGCCACAACTTTGATTTAAATTTTTACGCAATATTAGCAGCATACCAACTATCAAGTTGGTTAAAAAATGCAATCAGATAAGAATATCAATATTCTCGACATTCTTCGTCGAAGAAGGCACATAACCAAAGCTAAAATAGGTACGATTTTCACTGAACACCATACCCGACAAAAAATCATTTATCTCAATCACGGTATTATTTTGCAGCATCACAATGACTCTTTCAAATATGATACATCATGGAAACTTTCTTTGAAATCCGTGTGCATCGCTAAAATGATGAGGTCATCATCAAAATTAATGAGAAAGTCCTTTGGTATTTGAACCTAAGAACTTTCTTCATCACCTGAACAAATAAATTCAGCAATTTGATTGTTCTCAAGTTGCAAAATCCAACTTGCAAAATGAGCCAATTCGAATTTCTCCCAATCATTCAAACTTGTTTTTGAAAGCCTCATACTTTCTTTAAAGAAAAAAAGAAGTTAAATAAGGCCAAAGATAAAAACTCGTCAATGAAACTTTAATAATTTCCGCCCTGCTTCTGTTCAGAACAATAGAGAAAATTTGCCTAAAATCACCTCCGAATAGAATTAGCTTTCCTCTAAATGGCAAATCATCTAAACTTGGTTTTGATCCTTTAAGAATATCTCGGGAAGACCTATTCAGTGTTTCAAAACATCATTTATAGTTTATTGGTCCCTCATCCCAAAAAATAAGAGATGCATCACTAATTAATTTTGCAAGATGAGATCTTTTATTTTTTATATTTTTTTTCACAAACTGAATAATCAGTAACATTAATAGAAAATTTAAACCTAGAGTGTGCAGTCTTTCCACCAAGAAGCAATTTCTGATGAAGTGATCCCTAAAACAATACTATTTTGTGATCTAATTTTAGCTTAGCCATGATGGTGGTCCAAAAAAAAGTCATACATGTTCCATCAAAATAGTGCACAAAAAACAAAGCAGCCTTTTTGTTATTCACTGCTTGCATAACACTATTGTAAACAATTTTTTACTTTTTACTCAACAGTATGACCATGAGCGAATGTTGCTCCTTGAGCAATTCAATGTCATAATTTAACTTTTTTCTAAAGTTTTTGTTTTTAAGTCTGTCCATGAACTCTCTGTTTAGCTTATGGGAGATGATGCTTTGACAAACAATTTTTCTAACTCATACAAAAGGGAATTTCTAACTTCCTCTTCACACTTAAAGATGTCATGTAACTCAAAAGCATTAGGTGTTCTACTTCTAATTTCATCAGACATGGTTTTTTGATGGGTTTCAAATAGAGCAGGTAGGTCAACGACACTGCAAAAAGGAACTAATGTAACAAATGACTGTTTTAATTAGAATGATGAGACAATGAGGACAGCTTCTAAAATTGCATTGTTCCACTCCTTATCATCCCCTAATGAACCAAGCATGTTGCATGCAACCTAAAATGTGGGTTGAAGAACACCATTAATTGTTTTTAAATGGTCAAAGCCCAATGTGCCTGTTTGGTAATTGAGTAACATTTTCATAGTACAATTCACCTAGGCATCTACCCATCTTCCTAAGCCTCCACCTTTTATCATTGCTATTCTAAACATATTTGGAAGGGATTTCAACATAACACAATTCAGATGCATTAAGATTTTGAGCATTCATTTCAAACCATTTTGTTAACAATGTGTTTTCAAGATTAGGTTGGTTAAGGACATGACTTATGTTATCATCCTCTTGAAAAATAATATTTTAGTCGGAAGGAAGGTGCACACACAATCTTTTCAATAGTGAGTTCTCTAACATGAATATGAAATTGTAACATTCTCCAAACCGCTTCATAAGTACACAAATATCTACAATTAAAATAAACAACTTCATCAAACTTTTGGTCCTCAAAAATAGCCTAGCCTTATCTATGCCTTTGGTTATGTATTTGAAAAGATATTTAATGAGCATTATTGATATAGTGACTCAATATTTATATGAGCTTGATACTTCAATAACAACTCACGAATTTAAAAATAACAAACACATTATCAAGCTTAACTCCATTCTTTGGAACATAATATATTTTTTGTTTCCCTACGTCTATACGTAACAAAACCATCAGGGTCAAAAGTGATTTCATATGCAAAAACTTTTGAAAATTCTTTCACACATTTTTTTTTTCTTTCATGCAAGTTTATTCTTTATTTGCAAGATTGCACTAACCATGGATCATGAATTGTGTAACAACATCATATCCAGACTAGGTTGAATTCCTAATCAAGAATCTCAGCTGAAATAATTGAATCCACATCAAAAGGAGAATGACACTTATACTTCTTACTGGCCTAAAACCAAAATGCGACAATGGGTAAGCCTTTTTTTTTTTGGCACTTCATTGTGTAAATTACTGTTGTAAAATAAACAACACACAAACATCAAATGAGAATGTTTCATCTTTATGTGTTGAAAACAAAACAAACTTGGGCAGAGAATTCGACAAAGTTAGCTCACTAACCAGATTCAACCTTGCCAAAAGGTTTTCTAGATTTTATATAGATAATCATATGATTAAGTTTTGCTTTAAAAATTCTTGAAATTATATTCAGTTTGTACTCAACCCTACATCCAGGTCGGTAACCTATATCTTCAACAATGTTTAGGCTATTTGACATTGCAAGTAAAGGTGATGAACAAATCAGGTATGTCCAAAGTCTGATCCACTTACACTTCCTTTTCTTAGCATCTCACAAATTCCCATAAGACACTCAATTCTTAGGGAACTTTGATTCACTCTAATGAATTCAAGTCTAACTTCTTCAAGCGTGGCATATGCATCGATTAAATAGGGTTGGAACAATCTGCCACCTTTTAATAGGGTGCTATCATGACCTTCCTTATCTTGGATTCAGTAACCTAGAAATGCTCTCATAGATACCCCTTTAGTTTTTTATTTTTTTCCAAATTTAGATTCCAGGGCAAACCTTTCTTATAGTTTTCACCAAATAGGGAAAAAAAGGATACTAGAGAGCCCATATTTATGATATAACCTTGCTAATCTTTGTAGCCCAGTCGTCCTATGCTCTATAGCAATATCTCTCTTAGTGTGAAATTGGTTGATGTCCCCTACTATTAACCTTTTAATCCTATACACGTTGGCAGATTATACTGCGCATCATGATTGTTTTGGGCATCGAGCAAACGTAGACTCAACAAATCTGCTAACCCTTCATTAACCCTATCCTTTGCCACCCTAAATAATTGAACTAACTCGTTACACTCATCTAACATTTTAATAAAACCATCAACTATCTGCGCGTCGGGTTTTGGAGAAGTTTTTGAATGAGAAAAACAACTCAACCGATTGTTAATCTCATTTTGAGTCCTGGTTTGGTATTGAGGTGCTTCTGAAAAAAATGGGTATAAAAAAAAGCTGGGAGCTTTTTTATGTTTAGTAAACATTCAATTTGAGTTTTTTTTTTTCATAGTTTTGGGTGAAAAAAGCCAAAAATATAAAGCTGCGAAACCAGCTTTGAAAAGCCGACTTTTTTTGCTTGCTCAGCTTCTCGCAAGAGGCATTGAGGCCTTTAATGAAAATTTCCAATACCCAACATGGCCTTTAGCAATTAAATAAACTATACATTATAATCATCGACTTCATCGCCGACCCCGCCATGTCTCTCTTCCATCTTCTCTGACTATGAGCTTCTTCTGATTTTTGGGATAGGAGCAGCTGGAGGTTCGTCGGATTTTTGGGTTTTGTCAAAATTTGGAGCCTCTTTGTCGGATTTATAGGCTTTGTCAAAATTTGGACATGCTAAAAGCCCCAAAACAAGGGCGGCGAGTGGAAGACGACCAAGTGGTGGTAGTTGTGGGCAATAATGTTGATGACGAAGCCTCTAACACGGAGGGAACTCTCCCATGACTTCTCCCAAATCTCCATCGAGAGAGTAGGGATTGTGTTCGAGGGATTGCGATTGGTGTTGTTGCGGTGGTGGTCTTCAATAAGAGAGTAGAATTTGTCGGTGACCTAACTTTCCTTAGGATATGGCAGAGAGATAGAGAGAGAGAGACAGAGAGAAAAGGATGAGAGAGGAAGTAGGCAGCGGAAGAGGAAAGAAAATATAGGTTTTGCAAAAGAAGAGAATCAAACCTTGGAGAAGAAAGTAGCATAAAAAATTATGATTCCACAATAAAAGAAAAGATAAAGAGTAATAGTTGTATAGTAAATAGATATTATAAATGTTGGATTATATGTTGAATGTTGGATTATGATTTCCTGTTAAACGTTGGATTATGATTTCTTGTTAAACATTGGATTATATGTTTAAGGTAAAGTTTATAAATATTTTTCTTTTAAAAATATAATATATTTAGTAATTCACCTTTATTTGTTAAGAAAATTAAATTTATGGCACATCTAGTATTATACCCTTTTTGGTCATTTCAAACAGTTACAGCTGTTTTACATAAAAGTTTACCAAATACTATAATATTGTTTTTTGTTTTTCAAAAGCACTTTTACAAAAAAAATTTACCAAACACGCTGCTACTTTATTTCACAGCTGCTTATTCTCACAGCACAGGAGAAATAATATTTTTTTCAAAGCACAACAATATCAAACCAGCCCTGAGTGTCCTAAGTGTACAACTGCGCAAATTTAGGACTCTCGCCTTCAAGAGACAAAACAAAACCCATTGAATGATGCATTTCACCATTGATCTTAAAAACATAAGAACCTCGGCTCTTGTTGATTGATGCATTAACTTAAGCTCTCATTGAGGTTAACGTCATCATAGAATTATACAACTTAACCTTTGTTTTAAAATCAAACTTTCTCGAGAATTTGTGGGATCTACCAAAAGATCTAAAAACGCAAGGGTGTGTTTAACAAGTGGGAACTTAACTTTTACACTCATACAACATGCACCAAAGTGCGGCCTACCAATTGAAAAAGTGCTTTTTTTTTCAAGCATTCTGCAGACCAAAACAAAGCGCCACAATATTAACACTTGTAATTTCTAAGACTAAAATCAACATAGTCTGGATCGACACCTATGGAAAAAATACATTAAAAAAATCATCTATCAAAGAAGTAGGGGAAAGTTAACTTTTTAAATGAGGGGAAAATATGGAGAGAATTAGATTCAAACATGACATACTCATTTTTATTTATTTATTTTATTTTTTGATAATTGGCTTGACCAATTATAGGTGGAGTCTTAACAAGGTCATTACTTTGACCATGACTTAAGATGCAATGCAAAGTGGCAACATCTGCAAGAAACACATACACAGAAAATTGATGAGAAGTATTGATAGCAGTTGATGATGAGTTAAAGATATGGTCAATCAATGCATGTTGGTTTAAAACAAATGTAGAGTTTTGGACAGGATTGCTTGCGTTGTTATGAAATAGTTTGAAACAGTGCTGAACTTGTGGTCATAAGAAGTCGAGACATCTTGCAAAACCAAATCATCCAAATTAAGAACACCGGTAAAGTTCGGCAAACCGTCATGCATAATTTTATTAACTCGCCTATATATCTTGGCTTTTCTAGGCATAGCACTACATAAACGAACAAAAACCGATTAGTCAGAATGCCTCACTGACCGATGAAACCAGAACATAAAAAAAGCCCACTCTAACACTATGTAATTAGTAAAGAAGCATGAGATAAGGGAATCCATCACAAATGCATGAAAAATAGAAGCATGGAATCCTAATCCAAATGAGATTAAATTTTAGTTTTAAAATTGTTTCACATGTAAAAGGCGAGAAATCTTACCAGGCTGAAGCTGTAAAAGGAATCGCAAGTAAGCGTAAACAAGTATTTGTGAAAACCTGGATAACAGAAAGAGGACCAACACAAAGAAAACTTAAAATGTAAACATACACACAACCACAATGAAATAAAAAAGAGAAGAACAAGCCTAACAAAACAACAAATTACCAGTTACCAGAAAGATAACCTTTCATTGTTAGGCGTATTTTTGTAATTTTAACTAATTAAAACATAAATTTTAAGACGAGTTGTTACAGCACTACCCATCTTTCCTCCTCGACGACATCCCGGAAAGCCTAGGTCCTAGAACCACTATGACTCGATTATCTCCTCTTCGACATCATCGTCTTTGCAACTACTATCACCCTATCATCGCCGTTGAGAACACTGCCCGACCATCATCCTGCTAAAATTTAGGTAATTTTGAATTAGGGTTTTGTTATTTATGTTAATTTCTGGTTTAGGGATTTTAGGGCTTTGAAATTAGAATTTGTAGATTGATGTATTCCGAGTTCTAAATTCCTAGGTTCTAGAATACAAGAGTTGAACTTGAAGATTAACCCTTGTGGCCTTCCCCAATAGTTTTCGGTATCTTAAACTTCAGGTATATTCTAGAAACTGCCATCTGTTTTTGGTTAATTGTGATTAAATTTCCTTCAAAATCGTGGTGCTTATTTTTGTTACATTAAATGTCTTTTCTAGATTGATTTTAAGCATTTCTTTGTTTCGGATTTTGAATTGATGTATTATACAATTTCCAATCATCAGTACCATGTTTTCACTTTGATCTCTTTTTGTTACTTTTATATTGATAGTGTTTGGAAAAAAAAATGAAATTTGAATCCATATCATTTGATGTGCTTGGCCCGTGAAAGATTTAGGCTTGCACTTATTGCTTGGTTTTCGAAATTTTCAAACATTTCTAGTACTCATCCCACTTCTTTATTTTATTTCACATTGACTTTTGTAATTGATTATAATGGTGTAATATACACCTAGTTTTCATTCATTATTGTTGTAGGCTAAACTTGATCTCAATTTAGTATATGTTAGATGCTTTTTGTGTGTTACATTTTTCTATCTTATAAGTCATATGCAGGGAATTGCATTGCAATGTAAGTTTTTATTAAATGGTTAGTCTTAGTTATTGAAGATTGTTTATTCATATTTAAAATCAAATTAGAATCTTATCAATATTTATGATTAGTTAATTTAGTTTCTATGTTATCAACAATTATCTTCTCTTTATTTGACTAATGAATACTTTCATTATCTTTTATGCATTGGTGTGCATTTTTCTCTTTTTATTTGATTAATGTGCATATGTGTCCATTTTTCTCTCTTTATTTGATTAATGAATACTTACATTATTTAAATTATACAGATTTTTATATAATGTCTCAAAGTACCCCTAGTAATATAGCATCTTCTACAGACACAACACCATGTCGTCCACAACCAACACAACCCTTACAATTAAAATCATCGATACCTCCTCCAAAACCCTCATCCTCCAAAAAAAAAAGAAAAAAAAACACCACCTATTCCAAAGACAAAACAACCAACTATAATAGCTTCACTAGAAAAATCTTTTTCTCAGAGATCTTGGGTTTGGGATCATGCCATTAAATGTACCGTTACTGAACTACAAGTAGTAGGAAGTGATAGAAAGAAATAGATGGTGGAGGTACAAGTATTAGGCTAAGTGTAACCATTGTAACACCTTTTTTGTATGTGATTCTAGTAGGGGTGGAATTGTACTTATATTAAACACATCAATAGACATTGCAAGATGTATAAATCAACTGATGAGTTGCAAAAGGTTCCAAGCAGTTCTGGACATTTTGGGTGTGATGACGTTAAAATCATAATTGTTACTAAAGGATGGAGCCAAAAAGAAGTGTGGAAGGCATTATTGAGTTTATTGTGATTGACAATGTACCTTTTAGTATTGTGGAGAATGAGGCGTTTAGGTAAATGATGTGCAAAGTCCAGCCTAGATTGCATGTTTCATCTTGAAGAACTATTGTGAGAGAATTTTTCAATATGTATGATACCATGAAAGATCAGTTAAAAATGAGATACACAAACGCAAAGTTAGCTTGGCTATTGATACATGGACAAGTGTGCAGAATTTGAATTACATGATGCTACCGCTCATTTTGTGGATGATGAATGAAATATGCACAAAAGGATTCTAAACTTTTGTTTGATTCCAAATCATGAAAGCAAAGAAATAAGGAAGTTGATTGAGTGGGAGATTGAGAAGGTGATGTATATCTTAGTTGATAATGTATCGGCTAATAAGGTGGCAATTGGGTATGTTGCTTGTAAAATGCAGAAATGGCCTAATAGTAAACTTATGGCATTTATGCATGTGAGGTGCTTAACTCATATTATCAACTTTGTAGTGAAAGATGGGTTAAAAAGATTAGATACAAGTGGATGCTCTTAGAAATACTGTGAAGTTTGTGAAATCAAGCCCCCAAAAATTTGGTTATTTCAAGAAATGTGCGGATAATGAGAAGTTAGATGGTAGAAGTCTAGTTGTTATGGATATGCCTAGTAGGTGGAATAACATATACATGATGTTAGAATCTTGCTTAAAGTTTGAAAAGGCATTCGAAAGGATGTCCAAAGATATGAAGCCAAAATATACTTAGACCAGTTTCGGGGAAAATGTGGTGCTTAATAATGAAGGAGAAGAAGTGGAAAGTAAAGGTAAGGTCGGACCATCTGAGGAGGAAGATTGGGATGATGCACAAGTGTTTGTGAATTTTTTGAATGTCTTCTACCTTGTGACTTTGAAAGTCAATGCAAGTATCTCATCATCTAATACAGCTGTTCATGATGTCATTGCTATGGAGAACGAGATTGAAAATCTTCTTTATTTGAATATATGCAAATTAGAGGAACTATGCAGTGGTGATATGTGATATGACAATGAGCATAAGAACCACATACCGAAAGATTTGGTTCAATTGAGTCCCTTAATCAAATATTTGCAATTACCCTTATCTTAGACTTAAATTTCAAATTGAGGCACTTCATGAACTTGTGTAAAAAGCAATTAGAGTTTTCTAAAGAAGAGATTCAACAGAAAAGTAATGAAGTGAAGACACAGTTGAAGGCAATGTGTAATGAATATTTTCAACAAGCTTTTGATTCACAAACACAACAAAAAGGTAAATAAAATTTAGTTGTTGACACTATTTCTTCAAGGGTAAAACAATTACCTTCTAGTGTACCAATAGAAAATCTAATGATATTTAGTCAAATGATGGATGATTGGGAGAAGGAATTAAAAGACACCGAACGTCTTACGGTTGCACATGAGGTGGATATGTATCTCCTTGACACACTGGAGAAAGTACCATATGGTCAAACATTTGACATTTTGAAATGGTGAAAGTTGAAGGGGAGGCGCATATATCCCACATTTGTTTTGATAGTGAAAGATATGGAGGCATATCAATGACTCCATTGTTTCAAGAAGAAGAGTGCATTTAGTGCAGAAAAGAGAGTAATTGATTTCTTTAGATCATCTCTCATTCTTGAAACAATAGAGTCATTGATATGTCTCCAAAACTAGATAAGAAGTGAAGAAATTAGCAACATTGAGTATGACTCAAGTCCGGCCGAGCTTGAATTTTATCAATAGTGAAAACGGTAATTATTTTGTTTTGTATAGTTTGGTTTATATTAATTGTTTAGTCTTCTATTCATTTACAATAAACATGCTTCTTTTATTCTTTGTTGTAGGACATAAAAAAAAAAAAAAAAACAAATGCTATATCTACAAGTTTAACCCGTTCAAGTATTCTTGAAATTGAAGCTCCTCAAACAACTCGAAGAAATAAAGAAATTGTGGTAATATTTTAAACTCAAATGATTACATTTTAAATTTCAATGATTCAACGAGGATAATATGATATTAGATATTAAAAATGTTATGTTTATATTCTATTTTTCCTTGTAGATTTAATGATGAATGATGCTGGATGTGATTTCGGATGTTAATTTGAAAGTTATTATGAATGTCATGTTTATGTTATTTAGGATGTTAATTTTATTTTGTATTTCGGAGTTTGGATGTCTCGAACTCTCGAATGTTATTTTGTATGCTGATTTGACATATGGATGTCTCAGATGCTATTTTGAATGTCTCAGGTTTAATGTATGGAACGATATTGAACAACGTAACATTGCTATTTTGGATGTAATGTTAATCTATAGACTTGGATGTTGGACTTTGTAATGTTTGGATGTGTTGTTGTGCAAACTGTAAAATTGTGTTGCTGTGCAACACAATGACAATTTGTGCAGTTGTGCTGCTGTAAAAAAATAAAAATAAAAATATGTTTTTTTTTCAAAAAAAGAAAAAGAAAAAAAGAGGGCTCGTGGACCCGGCCCGTTTCAAACAGGTTGGGTTAGGTCTGGTTCTTATAATCTAATTTGCTATACTCACCCCAGACTATCTCGTTTCTTTTAAAACCGGGTACAATCTGGTCCCTTCAAATTTAGGCCCCGCCTAGCCCAGCCCATGCTCACCCCTACCTCCTTCTATCTCTGTCTCTCCCCTCTCTTTCTCACTCACTCTGCAAAGGCATGGCTTAGCCTTACTGTCCGCATGAGGGTTCCTTCTGTCAACCCTATTCGGTCTAGAAGCCCAATGACTAAATTGCCATCATAACTTTCAATCGCAGTCGCATGATCCAACCATAGATGTATATTTTTGTCAAACACATTATGGACAGCCCAAAGGCACGAGAGCTGTTTCCATGCCCAAATAATTAACTCAAAATCAAGGCCTAATTTATACCACATTTTTTTACCATCTTAGGTGGCACATGAGCTGGACAAGCTACATCATTTTATTTTAATCTTTTTATTAATTAAAATACTTAAATAATCTTAGGTGACAGAAGAAGATTCCTCAGATACTACAATCATCATTTAATTAACAATCTTTTTATTAATTATTGATTAACATTTTGAAATTAAATACTAATTAATTTAAATGATGTGACTGTCCAAATCAGATACCACTTAAGACCATCTCCAAAGAAGATGCTAAATTTTAAACCTAAAATTTAAATGTGAAGGCTTACATGGCACTTTGGCATCTTTAAAACTTTGATTTCCAACTGATATGCCAAATTTTAAACATAAAATAATAATTCATATGTATTTTTTTTGCATTGGGAATGAAAAGAAACAAAAAGATAATGGTTTAAACTAATAAAAAATTAATAAAAAGCATTTAATAATTAATTAAAAAAATTTGAAGGTTCTGTCAAATTTGGCAGCAAAGGGGAGAGATGGATCCATATCATGCCACATCAGATTTGGCATCTCGATTGGAAAATAATAATGCTGGCTTTTCTTACCGTTGTTGCTGATTTAGAAATTTTAACATCTCATTTGGAGATTCTCTAAGGTGATATACAATTGCGATACAAAAATATGGTAAGAATAAAATTATTGATTTTTATTGAGTAATGATATTTATACTATGTTTTTATATACACATTTCTATACCACCTTAGGTGACATTTGACGTGGACAGCCATATCATTTGAAAAATTTGCAAAACTTAAGGAAAGAAAGAAGAAAGACATTTCGTATAGTACAATTATAATTTAATTAACTAGTTTTTTTTTTAATTATTAGTTTATTAAATAATGAAGTAAATTTAAAAATCTGATTAATTCAAATGATATGGCTATTCACATCCAATACCACTTAACATGGTATGAAAATGTGATATAAAAATATGGTATTAATAACATTTCTCATTTTTATTTCCATTCGTCTATCTTTTGCAATTTAAAAATATTTTCCTTGTAGGAAAATTAAAAAGAAAAAGAAAAATAAAAAAGCACGCCATTGCGTAAAAAAGGAGTTGAATTTTATTTTGATTTTTGACCGGGCAACCAGACCGCACACATAAACATCATTTACCTCCGAAATCCACCATTTCTCTCGCGCACAATTAGCCTCCTCTTTCCGCAACATCTCTCTCCTTTTCTCTGCAATTTTTTTCCTTATCGCATTTTCTTTCCCATTTTCTGGATTCAATAAATCGCTGCAAAATTCGTCGCCGTTTTCCTCGATCCTAGTTTCCCCAGGTATTTAATTTCGTTGACGAATTTTTTTTTTAAATTTCAATTTTAATTCAAATTTTAACCAATGATTCTGGTTTTGGTTGAATATCAATGGCGATTTCACTCTGATCCGTGCTTTTTCTGTAGCTACGAGAAACTTTATAGTTGCTGTATACATTGGTATATTAGTTAGTAGTGTGATGAGAGTATGATCGATCCACGGCATTGTTGTAAAACCCCAATGCGCGGCGAGATCGATCTCCAATTCTTCGGTACATCGAATTCGAATCCAGTAAATGTGTATGACTTGTGTATGGATTTGCGTATGTTCTGTATATGCATGTTCATGTTTTGGGTGGTTAGGTAGATCCGTAAAAATGAAATCTTGGTAGCTTGTTTACTTCTTTGATTTGAACGTTCAAGAGGGTTATCTTTGTGAACCGCTATATCTGGCTGCAGGAAAATGTGGACATAGATACTGGAGTAGATGGTGGTGGCTGTATTAAATGGAAGAAGTCACTTTAACCAAGCTAAGATAGTATCTTTTCAGTAATTATTGATCTAATGGACTATGGTGAAATCGGGATTACTCAAAATGAACCCGACTTGGCACAATAAGCAATAGATTGCTAGAAGAATTGCAACTCGATATGTAGAATAAAGTTCCAACTGGAGACGACTATGTGGTGTGGGATGGGAGCTGCTTTAGAGTTTTGAATGCAAGAATTTTAAAAAGCAAACAGAGGGATCTTACGTATTTAGTGATTTTATCTGTTGGAGTTTTTTCAATTTATTGTGATATCCACTACTTTTATCCTTGAAATTTGAAAGTACAGTCAGTTAGTAGCTTTATTTTCCGCTAGTCAGATAGGTGATTCGTTGATTATTTGAACTGGTTGTGTTTTTACAAGGTTGACTAAATGATATGATTATTTTCGTAATTTTGTAGGTAACTCAGTGTATATGCTATATATGAATTATTCGTAGAGCTATATTATAATGGAAGAAGAAGAAGAGAGGAAGAAGGAGGTTGAAACGATTTCCAGCAAGGATTCAGATAATCATGAGGTGGTGAATGGTGTACAGGAAAAAATTGATCCATCACATCAGGAAACCATTAATAATGCTGATAGTGATGTAGCTGATCTGAAACAAAATAGCTTCACCTTGCAAGTGGTCGATTCTGTCACTACAGTAGTGGATGAAGATCATTTTGAGCAGGTTTCTTTGAAAGATCAGGATAAGATTGGTGCATCTCAGGGTGTTCATGTGGACTCTAATCAATCATCAGTTTCAGATATTGCTAGACTATCATCTGGTCAGTTTGAAGATGCCTCACAGTCATTTACAGCAGAATTGAATTCTTCTGCTGGTGATGAAATGCGACCTGATCAGTCTTCCTGGAGCCCAGTGAAGGACAGAAAATTTAGTCACAAGCCATCTATGTCATCTTCTAGTTTTGATTCTGCTTTTTACGGGGATGCAGGTTATTCTCCTGCTGGTTCACCTCCAAAACCAAGGCCAAAACCAGCTATGCCAAATGTATCTCCGGAGTTATTGCATTTAGTGGATTCTGCCATCATGGGGAAGCCTGAAAGTTTAGATAAACTGAAAAATATTGTTAGTGGTGTAGAGAGTTTTGGAAGTGGGGAGGAAATGGATGGCATTGCATACCTGGTGGTTGATTCACTTATTGCGACAATGGGTGGCGTTGAAAGTTTTGAAGAAGATGAGGATAACAATCCTCCTAGTGTGATGCTGAACTCTCGGGCTGCCATTGTCTCAGGTGAGCTTATTCCTTCGCTTCCTTGGGTTGGTGATAGTGATGTTATTATGTCCCCTCGGACACGGATGGTCAGGGGGTTACTTGCAATTTTAAGGGCTTGTACAAGAAACAGAGCCATGTGTTCAATGGCTGGTTTATTAGGGGTTCTGTTGAGGTCAGCAGAGAAGATATTTGTTCACGATGTTGATTCGCCACTGCAAATGAGGTGGGATGGAACTCCGTTATGTTATTGCATTCAGTACTTAGCAGGACATTCACTTAGTGTTATTGATTTGCACAAATGGTTTCAAGTCATTACCAGAACACTTACGACTGTATGGGCAACCCGTTTAATGATTGCACTGGAGAAGGCAATGGGTGGAAAGGAGTCGAGAGGCCCAGCATGTACTTTTGAGTTTGATGGTGAAAGTTCGGGTTTGCTTGGTCCAGGGGAGAGCCGTTGGCCATTTACCAATGGGTATGCGTTTTCAACGTGGATTTACATTGAATCATTTGCAGATACATTGAATGCAGCAACCGCTGCTGCAGCAATTGCTGCTGCTGCTGCTGCCAAGTCAGGAAAATCGTCTGCCATGTCAGCTGCTGCTGCTGCCAGTGCCCTTGCGGGTGAAGGCACGGCACACATGCCACGACTATTCAGTTTCTTATCTGCTGACAATCAGGGGTTTGAGGCATATTTCCATGCACAGTTTTTGGTGGTTGAAAGTGCGAGTGGAAAGGGTAAGAAGACTTCTTTACACTTTACTCATGCATTCAAGCCGCAGTGCTGGTACTTTATTGGTTTAGAGCATACTTGCAAGCAGGGGATGCTTGGTAAAGCAGAGAGTGAATTAAGATTATATATTGATGGATCGTTGTATGAAACTCGACCTTTTGAGTTCCCTCGGATCTCAAAGCCGCTTGCGTTTTGCTGCATTGGGACAAACCCTCCTCCTACAATGGCTGGTTTACAACGTCGACGCCGGCAATGCCCTTTGTTTGCTGAGATGGGGCCTGTTTATATTTTTAAGGAACCAATAGGCCCAGAAAAGATGTCACGTTTGGCTTCTAGGGGAGGAGATGTGCTTCCTTCTTTTGGTCATGGGGCAGGGCTGCCATGGCTAGCAACAAATGTGCATGTGCAAAATATGGCAGAAGAAAGTTCACTATTGGATGCAGAGATAGGAGGATGCATTCACCTTCTCTATCACCCCAGTTTGCTGAGCGGGCGATTTTGTCCAGATGCTTCCCCTAGTGGTGCAGCAGGTCAAATTATTTATATTTTTATCAATATCTTACAATGAATAATAACCAGACCAAAACTACAATAGTGTTGGGTTGGTCTTTTGCAGTAACAGTAAAAACTATGCTTGGATGAAGAATGAAGGAAGGAAAATAGGGAGAAATAAATTACGACATAAATTTTAACTTTCTTCTTTTGTTTGGATGGGGAGAACTTGGAAAGATAGAGATTTAAAGAAAACAATTTTCCCTTATTTGGATGAGAAGAAAACAGGAAGGAAAGGAAAGCGGAGAAGATAAATTTGCTATTTTTCGGTAAAAGTTCAATATAGTTATGGGCATTCTGTTTTACTCTTAAGGACAATAATAATTTAGACAATTAAATCTCGTCTCGAATTTCTCTCAACTTCTGGAGAGTTTTAAAATGTGGTTGGCCCATGGGAAAATCTTCTCCTCCCTTTTCTTTCTTTTTCTCTATCTTTCTTGCTTCCATTCAAAAGAAAACATTTTTCACTCTAATTTTAATTCCTCTTTCCCTCCCCTTTTCTGTCTTTCTAAGCATCTTTCTTTTTTTCATAAGTGGGGGTGGGGCCAGGAATTTTTAATATATGGCCCGATATGCAGATGATTATTGCATTGACGCCTCGTATTTATTCTATCTTAGTACGTTTGGTAGTGTGCTCGACCTCATGCGTCATGGTTTGGGTACCCTGGTGGTGGGTACATGTCTTTTTCTTATTTAGTTACCTATCACTGTTATTTTCAGGCATGCTTCGACGACCAGCTGAGGTTCTTGGGCAGGTACATATTGCTACTCGAATGCGACCAATGGCGGCTTTGTGGGCCTTTGCCTATGGGGGTCCTATGTCTTTACTTCCGCTGACAGTTAGCAATGTGGATAAAGATAGCCTGGAGCCACAACAAGGAAATCCTCCTTTGTCTTTGGCTACCACAGCTCTCGCTGCTCCAATATTCCGAACTATTTGCTTGGCTATCCAACACCCTAGTAACAATGAAGAGTTCTGTCGTACCAGAGGGCCAGAGGTTCTATCAAGAATCTTAAACTATCTATTACAAACTTTGTCTTCACTTCGTGCTGGAGAGGAAAATGGTGTGGGAGATGAGGAACTTGTTGCTGCCATATTATCCTTGTGTCAATCCCAGGAGAAGAATTATGCACTAAAGGTGCAGCTTTTCAGTACATTGCTTTTGGACCTAAAAATTTGGAGCTTATGTAACTATGGGCTACAAAAGAAGCTTCTTTCATCACTTGCAGACATGGTTTTCACAGAGTCATCAGTAATGCGAGATGCTAATGCCATTCAGATGCTTCTGGACAGTTGCAGAAGATGTTACTGGACAATTCGTGAAAAGGATTCAGTGAATACCTTTTCTCTTTCACATAATGAGACCAGACGTCCTGTGGGTGAAGTGAATGCTTTGGTTGATGAACTCTTGGTCATTATTGAACTCCTAGTAGGAGCAGCACCCCCTTCATTGGCTTCAGAGGACGTTCGTTGTTTACTGGGGTTCATGGTTGACTGCCCACAGCCTAATCAGGTATAATTACTCTGCAAAAGGTTGATTTTATAGGTCGAATGTATTTATGGTGTTGCTACTTGCTCTTAATGGTTTACTTCTCCTACAATCCCCTCCCACCTCCCAAATTAATTGCATTTTTACTTGGAAATTGTAATATTGGATCATCATATGCAGGATATATTGTAGTATGGCATATGATACTTGCTTACTCTGATGAGTTGCTCCTCTAGTATGACCTAATGAAGCTCTTGTGGGACATAGTTGCTCCATTCTTTTATCCTATATAGTTTTGCTGGGCGCCTCAAGTCGTCCATATGGAGGAAATAGTGCTCAAGGTCCAAATTGTCCAAACACCTGGCCATTTTCTTGTGCCATTGGATGTGCACCGTAGGGTTCACACCTTACATTATTATTATTTTTTTGGAGAGGAGGAGAGGGGAAAGAAGGGGGTGGGGGTTATTGGCTTGATGAACACTATACTATTCTTACAGGTTTATGAAACTTAAAGACACAGCCTTTTAAAAATATGACGAGAAAGCTCGCTCAACCAAAATGTATGGTGGATAACCAAATCCTTTCATTTGCCTCATTCAGCTTTTCCTAAATTGTATACCACATTAGTACGTTACTAAGAAGTTTCTCTTTTATTGAGTATTTTCGAGTAGCTTAAAGCATCCTGCAACTCTATGTTTAAGGAAATATTTCTGCATGAATTTGAATTCTCTTTGATCTCCGCTTCTCACTTTAAAATTAGAATAATCAAGGAAGAAAAGGTGTTTGGATATATTATGCTTGATAGTTCATGTTGATATATGGCTCTAAAAGGCATTCGTCTTCCAGATTGCAAGGGTATTGCATCTGATTTACAGGTTAGTGGTACAGCCAAATAAATCAAGAGCACAGACATTTGCAGAGGCATTCATAGATTCTGGTGGTATAGAGACTCTTCTAGTTTTGCTGCAACGAGAAGCCAAAGCTGGTGACTATACTATTCCAGAATCCATGACCAAGGATGACGAGATTTTTTCTGTCCAGGGACCCGAGCCAATTAGTAACACCGATGCTTATGAACAAGTTCAGGATGATGAATCATCAGAGGGAAATGACCTCAATTTGCATGAGAAAATTGGTGAATCTACCCCTAACAGAGGTAGCAGTCCTCTTGCTGTTTCCCCTGATTTGAAAATTGGAAGAACGACTTCTGCTGCAGAAAGTACCTTTACAAAGAATCTGGGTGGTATAGCTCTATCCATCAGTGCTGACAATGCAAGGAATAATGTTTACAATATCGACAAAAGTGATGGGGTGCTTGTTGGCATCATTGGGCTCTTAGGTGCTCTAGTTGCATCAGGGTATTTGAAATTTGGTTCACGAGCATCGTCGGATATGGCAAACACTCTTCTAGGTAGTGCACTGAATGATGGAGGTGGTACCATGTTTGAAGATAAGGTGTCTTTGTTACTTTTTGCTTTACAGAAGGCTTTCCAAGCAGCGCCAAAAAGGCTTTTGACCAGCAATGTATATACAACATTGTTGGGGGCGTCGGTAAGACATTCTTCTGTTTCAGTGCTCATATGTTGCCATGGGTTTGTTTACTAAGAACAATTTTGTGACTTAAAATAATCTCTACATGCCTTTCATATGATTTCTTGGCTAAAACTTTTGGCCAGAAATGGGAGTAGTAATAATTGAGTTCATTATTAATGATATACGGATATATCCTAGTTCTTTCTTTCTTTTAAAAGTCTGTTATTTTTGTTTTGTGGCTAAGGATCGTACGAAGTCCCTTTCCAATTATATGGTTCATGCTCTGTTTACCTCTTCATAGGTGTTTCTTGGGCATATAGTTGAAGCTGAAAAATCAGGGCTCATGAATAATTCAAACATTGTAGTTTGCATTTCTGCTGCACCTGTTCTCTGTGTTGGTTTTTCCAGCCCATGATGAGTTGCCCTAAGTCTATTAGGAATTGTAGTCTTAGAGGATTAAATTGTTTACCCAATTGAAGTTGTTTTCCCAATTGAAGTTTACCCAATTTAATTTGTTTACCCCATTGAACTTGTTTTCCCAATTGGAGTTGGTTTCTTATTTGGAGAAGGATTCACAATTAGATTCCAATTAGGACTAGTAATCCTTATTGAAGAAGACCTTTATTATGTCTATATAATGGGGCTATTGCACTAGGTTTGATTTGGAGCAAAACAGGTATACCACTCAAGGCGTGAGAGTGAGAGAATACTGTAAGGGCAAAGTGTGTGCGAGAGAAAAGAAAAGAGATAAAGAGTGTATTTCTTGTTCTTTTTCTTTTAGGTTTTTCGTCAAGTCTTAATCCTAGAAGCTTGGCAAGATTATTCGTTGTACTCATTATTGATATAGTGAAAGATTGTTGTTGCTGCCCTATGAACGTAGTGTTATATAGCTGAACCATGTTAATTCTTGGTGTTATTATCTTGATTGTTTTGTTTTCGATTTCCAAGTTTGTTATGTTTTTCCATTCTTAAACGCGATATTCACAAGTGGTATTAGAGCTGGGTTTAGCTGATATCTGTTTAGACTGGAGGGTGGGACTAGCACCATGATGAAACTCACCCGCTCCAACATGGTTACGTGGAGAGCAAGAATGGGGGACATGCTTTACGTAAAGATCTCCATGAGCCTCGTAAGGTGTTAAGAGCAAGGAGAAAAGCAAGAATGGGGGACATGTTGTTAGCATGTTCAATGAAGAAACAAGGAGAAAAGCTTTAGGTGCAGATGCTAGGCACCTCTTTGTCACATAGAAAAGAGGCAAAAATTCTTGTGAGATGAGATTCAGTGGTGACTGCCACTATTGTGGGAAAAAGGGTCACATGAAGAAGCATTGTCGTAAATGGAAAAAGGAACAAAAGTGGGAACAATACCGTAGGTGTTGTGAGTTGTGACTTACGATGTAGAGCTTCTTTAATGCAGATAAGTGATGATTACTGGCAAAGAAGTCTATAATTGCCTTTGCCAATGAAGATGAGAGTTATGAATAGGCAAGATTGGTCAAGAGAAGTCTGATCAAGAGGAACTTGGTCAGAGGAGTCGATGAGGGTGAGTCTAATCATGAGTAGTTCAATTAGGGGGAGTCTGGTCATGAGTAGTTCATACAGGGGGAGCCTGGTTATAAGGAAGTTCGATCAATGGGAGTTTGATCCAGAGAGCAATCCTATTTTCTTATACCTTCCTCATGGTCTAGAAGGGGAGATTGTTGGGGTTTTCCAGCCCATGATGAGTTGTCCTAAGTCTCTTAGGAATTAGTCTTGGAGGATTAAATTGTTTACCCAATTTAAGCTATTTACTCAATTGGAGTTGTTTTCCCAATTGAAGGTTACCTAATTTAAGTTGTTTACCCAATTTAAATTGTTTACCCAATTGAAGTTGTTTACCCAATTGAAGTTGTTTTCCCAATTAGAGTTGGTTTCTCAATTGGAGAAGAATTCATAACTAGATTCCAATTAAGATTAAAAATCCTTAGTGAAGAAGACCTTTATTATGTGTATATAAAGGGGCTATTGCACTAGTTTTGATTTGGAACAAAACAATAAATTGTATACCAGTAAGGAGTCAGAGTGAGAGAAAACTGTAAGAGCGCAGTGTGTGCGAGAGAAAAGAAAAGAGATAAAGAGTGTATTTCTTGTTCTTGTTCTTTCAAGTTTTTCGTCAAGTCTTAATCCTAGAGGATTGGCAAGATTGTTGGTTATACTCATTATTGATATAGTGAAAGATTCTTGTTGCTACTCCGTGGATGTAGGCACATATAGCCAAACCACGTTAATTCTTGGTGTTATTTATCTTGGTTATTTTGTTTTTGATTTCCGATTTTGTTCTGTTTTTCCCATTCTTAAACGTGATATTCACACTACGGTGCGGCTTCACTTCAGATAATTACTTGTATTCTTGCATTATTGGAACTTTAGTCTTGTGTGGTATTGATTGACATTTTGGTCTTATGATCATGTTATGGTATACTTATGTTGTCACTGTCATGGTTAAACTTCCTTCTAATTTTTAATTTCTCTTTATTTTTGCGTGATGAGTTGATACATTACATAGTTCAACTGAATCTTTGTGATAATTTTTCTTTACTTTTGTTGTTAAACCCGATCAATGACGTGTCCAAGACTTGAGGTTTTATAAGGTCACAATGTCATTCAGCTCATTGTATTATTGAGTACACTTTTCTTGTTCCTTTTAAACCATAAGCGCATTCTTTTTATTTTTGGTGTGGAAATCCACTTAAAAGTAAATTCCAAGGGGGAAGATTGGTTTCATTTTATAATTTTGTGCTCATTGAAAAAGCCGTACATTTATGTAAAGTTGTTCTCTTTTTCTCTTTAGATCAATGCCTCTTCAAGTGATGATGGAATGAACTTCTACGATTCTGGTCATCAATTTGAACATATGCAACTTCTTTTGGTTCTCTTGCGTTCACTTCCATATGCATCCAAGGCTTTGCAAAGCCGAGCGCTACAGGTATCACTTTTTAACTTTCCCATGTTGCTCTGTCTATCTACTATATGTGAATTTGTTGAATCAGAAATATATGTGGTAATCGGAATGAACAAAACTTTATGCAATTGTCATAAATAAGAATTTTTAGGCTTCTTAGATTTAATTTAGTAAGAGGCTGGAATTGTTTACACGCTGTATTTCTTGCTTCCATAGGTTTATTTGATGAATCCTCGTCGATATTCTTTCATATTCTGAGATTCTTCTTTCTTTATGATTTCAGGATCTTCTGTTTTTGGCTTGCAGTCATTCAGAAAATAGAAGCAGTCTGACACAAATGGAGGAATGGCCTGAATGGATTCTTGAGGTTCTTATCTCTAACTATGAGGTAACATCTTCTACCATTATCTTAATATAATCACTTATCATTTACATCAGGCATTGCAATTATAGTGTGATATATACCACCAGCCTTTTCGGTCAGTGGTTCATCTCTTCTTTTGTTAAAGGGGGGGGGTTTTGGCTCAAGCCATGGTGGAATATAATATAGGAAGGGGGAGCACTATCCCTCACTTTGTAAGCCAGCCCCAAACTACCTTCCGACTCTAATTAAGTCTTTGTAATATGACATTTAGTTCAGGTTAGAAGGTTTTAAGTTTCAGTGAAATGTGATCTTACCTGTTTTAATCGATTGAAACTTTGAAGATAGCCAAACTCCATGTCACCGCTATTGTATTACCTGATTTTACAGATGGGTGCAAGTAAACATTCTGATTCTGCAAGCTCAGGAGATATAGAGGACCTCATACACAATTTTCTGAGTATCATGTTAGAGCATTCAATGCGCCAGAAGGATGGCTGGAAGGTTAGGTTCATGTGTGTATATATATTTTTCTCATCATTTAACTTGGTTGACCTTGTATGTTATTGGCTTCTGTGCAGGTGATTTTTAGGTCCTGCATATAAATTTTAGATTTTTGCCCGCTCATATCAGTCCTCTGTTTCCTATAGTTTCTACTACATGTCTTGTCATTGTCAGCATTTGACGTCATGTTTACTGAGTGGGATTCCCAACCGTGTATAAAAGATCAGTATCTTGGAAAGATGTTGAAATGAATTCCTGATTTGTACGATAGAGATTCTGTGATTTCGAGCAAAGAGAACCTAATCTTTCGAAATGCTAGATTTTCAAGCACATTGATGTTCTGGTTAATCAACGTACTTCTCTTCATGTGTGAAAGTAATTGACTGTGACTCGGGCCAAAAAAGTAATACCGCAAAAAGGAAGTAATATATGAAGTTAGATACCTGAAATGGAAATTTAAGCTCAAATAAACTCAACTAAAGAGGACTACAGATGTCCATTTTCCTGGATAACTTCGGGTCTATCTTTTCTGCTTAAACTTGTTTAAAATGTTTGATCTACTATCACCCTTTTAAGTTCATATTTTCATTCTCTGTGTTATTTTTAGCCTCTCCATGCCTTGCTTTTCAGCAGCTCACTCTAGTTCAGTGGTCCATTATTCCCCAGTCTTAGGTCTTTACTGCTTGCTGTTGCACTTCTCCCCATTCTAAGTAGAAGCCTTACTTAAAAAATTGAACTCACCAAATTATTTGTCGAACGCGACCTAGGTTTGTGATTGACAAATGGGATTGATTCGGCTGTATTGACACCTTGCCATATTGGAAATGTTGTTGTTCAGCCTTTTTTAGGAATTCTGTTCGTTCTCTATATCCTTACTGTGCTTTTAGCAATGTAGGCTAAGTGTGGTGAGGTTTAGAATCTGTTATTTTCTAATTGATCAGTCCCATTCATGTTGTTATCCCTTCCCCTCTACAGGATATTGAAGCTACAATTCATTGTGCGGAGTGGCTTTCCATTGTGGGTGGCTCAAGCACTGGAGACCAACGAGTTAGGTATTATGTTACCTCTGGCTAAACCTATGTGAAGTTTTCCAGTAATGTAAATGATTTGTCAAGTTTCATGAAATAATTCTTTCAGTTTCTGTTGAACACTTGTACTTTGGCTCCAAATGTAGCATGCTTTTCTGTTTACACAGGACAATATGCTTTTTCAGCCCTTTAAATTTTTTTTTTTTTTTTTTCATGAAAAAGAAAACTTGCGTCTGAATTGAAAACAAAGAATAATAACAGTTAGTGGTTTTTGCTCTCGTTGGAATCCTAATGGTTTATTGATTGCCTAAACTGGTTGTTATTTTTATTTTTGAAAGACGTGAAGAATTGTTGCCCATATTTAAAAGGAGGCTTTTAGGTGGTTTGTTGGACTTTGCAGCTAGAGAGCTCCAGCTTCAGGTATCCTTCGTATTTTATTCTTTTACCTTTTGCATTCTCTTTGGCCTCCAATTGCCAATTTTTTTTTTTTAATGAAATTCATTGGAATCTCTCTCTCTCTCTTTGTTACCCTTGTTTACTTCCCATGTACTAGGGTTGTATCCCATTTTGCAGTTTTAGTTTATGCTTTACTAGTAAGAAAAGAACTATATGCTAGGTTTTATTCTAAAAGTTAACTAGTTGAAAAAATAAAACCAATAATATCTATATTGAGCTTTTCTTTTTACCACAGACTCAAGTTATTGCTGCAGCATCTGCTAATGTGGCAGCGGAGGGTTTATCACCAAGCGATGCTAAGGCAGAAGCAGAGAATGCTGCTCAGCTTTCTGTCGCTTTAGTAGAGAATGCAATTGTGATACTAATGCTTGTCGAGGATCATTTACGGTTGCAGAGCAAACTATCCTGTGCTTCATGTGCACCAGATAGTTCTCCATCTCCCCTTTCTCTCGTCTCTCCAATGAATAACCACTCAAATTCACTGAGTACAGTTGTGGAGGATTCCATTGGAGCATCGGGTGATCGCAAGTCGTTATCTAGTGATTCTGGACTTCCTCTTGATGTACGTTGACAGCATTTGCACAAAACACATGAGCAAATGTTTCACTCTTACACTTACTTGTATATAATATTTGTCCATACATTATATTTTCCATTTAGTTCTCCATTTATAGTGTTTATTTTCTCCCCCACCCTCATAAATAAATGAAACAAAAAACACAGTAATCTGTTGTTGCCTTTAACTGGGTTCTCATAATCATACTCTTAGCAACTGCCCCTCTTATACCTTTTGGTTCAATTGTGAATTTTTTTTTACTCTTCTTTTCTTTCTGCTGCGTATTCATAGTTAATATCGTATAGTCGTGAGTTTATAAACTTTATATTCCATCTTCTTAGCTAATTTACCATTTTAAATTGACTTTTGTATTTCTTGTCGTTTTTGTCTTTTTGTTTTTCTCATTCAATAATCTTTATTCATGGGGCTTACGCTTGTAAGATTTTGATCAGCTTCTTGCGTCGATGGCTGATGCGAATGGTCAAATATCTGCAGCAGTTATGGAACGTCTTACTGCTGCAGCAGCAGCTGAGCCTTATGGATCCGTTTCCTGTGCTTTTGTATCCTATGGAAGCTGTGTTATGGATTTAGCTGTGGGGTGGAAGTATAGGAGCAGGTTGTGGTATGGTGTTGGTCATCCTTCAAATACAGAAGCCTTTGGTGGTGGTGGCAGTGGTCGGGAATCTTGGATGTCTGCACTGGAGAAGGATGCAAATGGAAACTGGATTGAGCTTCCTTTGGTAAAAAAGTCTGTGGCAATGCTCCAAGCATTATTATTAGATGATTCGGGACTTGGTGGAGGACTTGGCATAGGAGGTGGATCTGGTACTGGAATGGGAGGGATGGCAGCACTCTACCAGTTATTGGACAGTGACCAACCATTCTTATGCATGCTCCGAATGGCTCTTCTTTCAATGAGGGAAGAAGATGATGGTGAAGACAATCTGCTTATGAGGAATGTAAGCATAGATGATGTGAAATCAGAAGGGAGGCAACCACGCTCAGCATTGTTGTGGAGGTGATTTAACCAGAACTTATTTTCATTTTTTATTGTTTTAAACTTAGATTGTAAACCCTCTCCCTGTTTCCTTTTTAAGTTTGATAGGAATCAAGAGTGGAATCCATGGTTTCTATCAATTTGCTGGTTGCTGGCCTTAAAATTGACTATGAAAATTTATTCTTGGATAACAATTACATTCATTACATGCTACTTTGAAAGGAGAAGCATTCTTCAAAATAACAGACTCCAGAGATAATGGGTAGTAACCAGTCAGAGTTAAGCATTGCACTGAAGGAATTGATCCTCCAATGGCCCGTTATGAAACTGCAATGACCCTGTATATCGTGGATTCTAGCTTCATGATTGGAACTCTGAATCATATGAGTTGTGAAAAGGAAACTCTAAGGAGGCTGTTTAATTTACTATTACATATATGGCTACATCCTATTGTTCGTTTCCTCATGTTACACATATGAAACTCCCAAATCATTACTGCTAATTTGTGTTACTAATTTGCAGTGTGCTTTCACCTGTTCTGAACATGGCGGTTTCTGATTCCAAGAGACAGAGAGTGTTGGTTGCTTCCTGTGTTCTTTATTCTGAGGTTAGTTTTCTTTCAATTTTGGGATGTTATAGTGAATTGGTAATACATGTTACCAATTAGCTTATGCTCTTATCAAGTTTTAACTTTAATCGACTTTCAAACTATCATAGTCTTGATATTGCTTTCCTTCCACATACTTTTGAAAGCTGGTTTTATGGTTGTCTTGTTTACCAATTATTGTTTGTTTCTGTTACCTTTTTTGTTTCCTCGTTCTTGCAGTTGTATCATGCTGTTGGCAGCGATAGAAAACCTCTCCGTAAAAAGTACCTTGAGGCCATTGTACCACCATTTGTTGCTGTTTTGAGGAGGTGGCGGCCACTTTTGGCAGGCATTCATGAACTAGCAACTGCTGATGGTTTCAACCCTCTTACAGTTGAAGATCGTGCATTGGCTGCTGATGCCCTGCCAATAGAGGTTTGTCTATTTAATATCAATTTGTGTTCCCTGTAGACTTGATTAATTTTTCAGGCACTTAGAATTTGGTGGTTGAAATTTAATGTTGGGGGAGGGGTGCACTTTCTAGTTTTCTTCTTGCAACTTTCATTTGTGCACCTCATCATTGGCTTATTGTGACCCTTTTGATGTCTCTTCAGAATTGAAGCTATTCGCTTTTTCATGGAGTCCATTGTCTTGAAATCTATTGCTTCACTATTTGATACATTTCGACCATATTTCTTTCAGGCTGCTCTCGCTCTGGTATCTCCAGCTTGGGCTGCTGCTTTTGCATCACCCCCTGCTGCAATGGCACTGGCGATGATAGCTGCTGGTGCCTCTGGTGGAGAAACTCCAGCTCCTACAACAACTTCTCATCTTAGGCGTGACTCCTCATTGCTCGAGCGGAAAACTACTAAGCTTCACACATTTTCAAGTTTTCAAAAACCTTTGGAGCTGCCTAACAAATTACCGGCTCTACCCAAGGACAAAGCTGCTGCAAAAGCTGCTGCCTTGGCTGCAGCTCGTGATCTTGAACGTAATGCCAAAATTGGTTCTGGGAGGGGTCTCAGTGCTGTAGCAATGGCCACATCTGCACAGCGGAGAAGTGCTAGTGACATGGAGCGGGTGAAGAGATGGAATGTTTCTGAAGCAATGGGAGTTGCCTGGATGGAATGTTTGCAGCCAGTTGATACGAAATCTGTCTACGGAAAAGATTTTAATGCTTTATCGTATACATTTATTGCTGTACTTGTTGCAAGTTTTGCTTTAGCAAGAAACATCCAACGATCTGAGGTTTCACCTATTCTTGTCCTCATAGATTCTTTTACATATTGAGGTAGGATATCTGATTTTTCTTTTTTTCTTGCTCTCCAGGTTGACAGACGCTCTCAAGTTGATCTTATAAGTCGTCATCGTTTGGGCAATGGAGTTCGTGCATGGCGCAAACTCATACATTGCTTGATTGAGATGAAGTGTCTTTTCGGGCCATCTGGAGATCAGTTATGCAAGCCTGCACCTGTATGTTTAGCAATAACTACTTTTGTTTTACTGGATTTTTAAATTTTGTTACATTCGGATCAGTTTCTTGTGTTCTGGGTGGAACGGTGGTTTTCTGACTGATTAGAATTTATTCGTTTTTATTGGTGGCTCTTGCAACCTACACTATCTTTTGGGGTTTATCTAAAACTGTATTTTCTGAAGATATTATAAATGTTTTGTAGGTTTTTTGGAAGCTAGATTTTATGGAAAGTTCAACTAGGATGAGAAGATGTGTAAGGAGGAATTACAAAGGTTCTGATCATTTTGGTGCTGCTGCCAATTTCGAGGATCATAATAAGATGAAAGAACAAGAAAATGGCATACATTCCTCAAATGCTCCTATTCTGGCAGCAGAAGCAATAGCCGTGGAAGCTGTCAATGAAGATGATGAACAAGGGGAAATTGATAATTTGGATGGCAGAACCCCTAGTGAAGAACAAAGTGGGGAGAATCAGCCACATCTGTTTGAAACAGCCGAGCAAAGCCTGCAGTCAACTGTGGAATTTGGCGATGCACAAGTTTCTTGTGAACCAGACTTGGGAGAAAGTTCATCAGCAGTGGCGCCTGGATATGTTCCAAGTGAACTTGATGAAAGAATTGTTCTTGAGCTTCCTTCATCGATGGTTCGACCATTGAGGGTCATACGCGGAACTTTCCAGGCAAGTCTAAAAACCTAGGCTCTGACATTCTTTCGTATGCACTCAATTTCTCTATGTTTTTGCATATCTGTAATTGTTATCTATCAGTTGAACAAAATCTTTTGGTGTTTCCCACTAAATCTGAGAGGCAAATCACAAAACTAAATTAACAAATACTTCAAACTTTGTCATCTGAAAATTCAGATTAAAGTAAGATGCTATGGGTCTACTTTCTCTAATGGTTACTGCCATTTCTATAGTTTATTATTTGAAGAAGCTTGAGCATCCTATCTGGAAAGTACTTATTGCTTTGTTTTCAACTAATCGATCTTCTTACTAGTATATCATGACTTGCTTGGACATGTAAGCATATCTCATGGAGATTTTAAGTTCTATTCATACTTTTGAGCTCAATCATATTTCACGGATTTGTGTTTAAGGGTCAGTAGTGTTGTCCTAATCAGTGTGAGATGGCCGTTTTTGCTCTTGAAAATTGACTTACACTCCAAATCAGGTCCTCAGTTGGAAAATGTTATCAGTACTATAATTTGGGTTAGTGAACTGAAGAACCTATCAATGTTTCCTTCTTTATGGTCTGACACTCCATTCTGAGTCTTTTACTTGTTCTTTGTTTCCTACAAAATAACATTTATGGTGGATTACTCGTCCCCTTACTGTACTGTTTTTTGTTTGAAATAAATTTCTTTTTTTTCATTTAAAAAAATGTGTGATGCTGGACAATTCTTTTTCCAAAGGATCGAAATAAATTATGACATTTTTTTTGTTTGTTTTCGTTCTAATGTATCATAATTAGTTACTGAAACTTTATTCTTCAGTGCTTTAGCTTAATCTTGTATATTGATATTTGCTAATTAGTTTTGGCTTATGTGTCTTCTTTCAGGTGACAAGTAGGAGAATAAATTTTATAGTTGATAACAGTGAGGCCAATGGTGCAGTGGATGGATCAGATTGCACCGAAATGAAAGACCAAGAAAAGGATCGCAGTTGGACAATGTCTTCCCTTCATCAAATATATAGCCGAAGGTGATGTCGTAGTGGATTTGCATGAATATCAGTGTAGTTTAAATTGACGTAAATGATGAAGTAGTTCCTATCTTATATCTTTCCTTCTTTTTTTGTTACAGATATCTCCTTAGACGAAGTGCTCTGGAGCTGTTTATGGTTGACCGTTCGAATTTCTTCTTTGATTTTGGGGTAACTCTATGACAATATGTCAATTAAGATTTGATCTTTATTATTACTATCATAACTGGAGGCATTTTGGTTGTTTCTAACCCTAATGAACCTGCTGTTGACCAACCCTTTTTGTTGGTGATTTAATTTGCGTCCCACTATTATTTCCTCAGAGTACTGATGGACGAAGAAATGCATATCGAGCCATTGTTCAAGCACGGCCTCCTCATTTGAATAACATTTATCTGGCAACTCAGGTTTTCACCATGCTATTCCTATAAGAATGGAATTTACTAGCAGTTTGCATTAGTGTTTGTAGCCTTAGTAACCAGAATACCACTGTTTAGGAATCCTTTGATTGTCGTGTGCATGTATGTGTACACCTGCACCAATAGTTTGATTGGTCACCTATTATCCTTATATGTTGGTCATGCTTTCTCATCCTAGAGTTAATCATGCTTTCTCATCCCAGAGTTAATCGTGAATAGAATTCTCCTATTCATCTCACATCAAGTGATGTGTTATCAAACTTATTATTGAGATGTGTGCCTAACGTATTCAAAGAGCGACTATGCATTCATCTGTATTATTTCTCTTTAGAACATACAATAAATTAATTACTGTGGTGACCTGAACAACTTCGTCTTAATTTTTTCTATACATCCTAGAGCTTAGGATTTGAAGTTTTATGCTTGGTAGATGTGGATGTTTCTAACCTGGATGGTATTTAATACAAGACTTCATATCTTAATTTGTGTTAATTACATTTAGATCTTATATGATTTGATATTTTATTATAGAGACCCGAGCAACTTCTTAAGAGAACACAACTTATGGAGCGTTGGGCTAGGTGGGAGGTATGACTTCTGATTGAAATTCTACTTATCATTAACAATGTTTTGTTTACCTATGCTTCTTGTTTTCCGTTTTTCACATGTATAACATATACTCTCTGAAATAAATGATAACTAGTAGAATTACAACCTTTGTGCAGATCAGCAATTTCGAATATCTAATGCAGCTCAATACACTGGCTGGGCGTAGTTATAATGACATCACGCAGGTGCAATATTATGGATAATTTTGTATTATATGTGCATTTTATACTGTTTATCTTCCCTTCACATTTCTTTTTATTTCTTTCAGTATCCTGTTTTCCCTTGGATCCTTTCTGATTACAGTTCAAAGAGATTGGATCTTGCTGACCCTTCTTCCTATCGAGATCTTTCAAAGGTGGGATCTTTAGAATTCTGCATCCATTTGTTTTAGATTTGTACACCTTGATCTTAATGGCCCTTTTGTGTATTCCCACAGCCGGTCGGTGCATTAAATGCTGATCGTCTGGAAAAGTTTCATGAGAGGTATTCCAGCTTTGAGGATCCAGTCATACCCAAGTTCCATTATGGTTCTCATTATTCCAGTGCTGGAACAGTAGGTTCTTTTCATTTTGTCGTTCAATATTTGTCATATTTCATCTTTATAATGGTTGTTGGCAGACTTATCAGATGATTCTTTAAAAGATGCTGATAAGTGTTTTATGCATATATATTATTTTGTTAACTACATCCTCTTGATACGCGGCCCTCGTATGAACTATTGGTTTTTCTTTTATTTTCACTTCCTGGTGGTTGTCTAATACAAATCCAACTATGCCACTACAACATTATTGGATGCTGGTGGCACTTGCCAAAAAGTAACTGCTTTCTTCCTATCAAATGGAAAAGGGATAAAAGGGAAACTGATTTGTCTTCATGATAGATGCTGGAGAAATCGGCCTTTGTGAAACCCAGTTAACAGTGCTTATGCATCATGAATATCAAGTCAGGAACCTCTTCTAAATGCTAACATACTCGAATTCCCTTTATAGGGCTCCACTTAAGCTGTGGCTAGTCAATAGAATGGGTGCTAGTATATAGAGGGGATTTTGTGGAAGAGCTGCAGGATAAAGTTTAGGTTTTACACCTTACTTGGGCCTCTGTACCAGTTGAATTTAGGAATGTAACTCTTGAAGCGATTTTATAGATTTGTAGGCTCTTTCGCAAAATGTTTATAGCACAGAGATTGTAAAGATTAGGGGTGTTTAGCTGTAGTATTTTGTTACTGTGGTAGACTCCTTGTATTTGGAGTTGTACTTTTCAATTTCTTGTTTGTGGATAAAAATTTCTCTTATTCCCCGAGAAAAAGCAGTTGTTAATTTGACATTTTCTAACCTGGCATACAGGACTGTCTACTCTACTCAGGAAAGGACTTCAGTGCAATTTTGACTTGTTATTATATATTATAAGTTTTTGTTTTTATATTGAAGCCAATATCCAATACTCTTTTGGCTAGATAAATTAGACTTTTGAAAATTATTCTCTAGTTTTCTGGTGTTTTTATTTATACCAGTAATTATTTTATTACAGGTTCTATATTATCTTGTTAGAGTTGAACCTTTTACAACTCTTTCAATTCAACTGCAAGGCGGAAAATTCGATCATGCAGATCGAATGTTTTCAGATATTGCAGCTACTTGGAATGGAGTCACTGAGGACATGAGTGATGTGAAGGAATTGGTATGGTGTCACCAATTTCATAAAAGTTTAATTTTACCAAATTAGATGCAATGCTTATTTATTTCATTTACACAGTGATTGCTTGTAGCAGTCAATAAGACTTTGATTTGGTTATTAATTCATTTTTGTATCTTAGGTTCCTGAGTTATTCTACATCCCGGAGATGTTAACCAATGAAAATTCAATCGATTTTGGTATAACACAAACAGGTGGACTACTTGGTAGGTTCAAGAGTACACTGTGTGTGTGAAATTGATAGATTGTTGTCAATTATACTGGTTTGATTGTTTTGCTTTTCATTTTACATGTCAGATTCTGTAAAACTTCCACCTTGGGCTGAAAACCCAATTGACTTCATCCATAAGCATCGGAAGGCTCTAGAAAGTGAGCATGTATCTGCGCATTTGCATGAATGGATTGATCTCATATTCGGGTAGGTTTTTTCAATCTTATTTTGTTTTTTGTTTGTTTCACACCTATATTTTGTATCTACTACTTTTTTGTTTCATTTGGTATTTTACTTTTATTAGTTGATCGCAACTCTAGAGTGTCTTTATATATCAACTTTGAGTGTTTCATTTTTGAACTGTTATATTCATTAATAGATTGGAATATACAGGTATAAGCAGCGCGGCAAAGAAGCTATAATGGCAAATAATGTTTTCTTTTACATTACCTATGAAGGGACAGTGGATATTGATAAGATCTTAGACCCAGTAAGTCTGGTTTCCTATAGCATCTGTATGTTTTCATCCATTATTGTTTGAAAATTTCTTTCAATAATTTTTTTCCCCGTGCCAAAATCAGGTACAACAGCGTGCAACACAGGACCAGATTGCATACTTTGGGCAAACGCCATCCCAGCTGCTTACCATCCCTCACTTGAAGAGGTTGCCATTAGCAGATATTCTTCATTTACAGGTACCATTCTTTTGGGAAACAAGAAACTTAGCTGAACCTTTCAGATTGTTTATTTTATTTGTGGAAATTATCCAATCTCACATTATATTACATTTTGGATAACTGATGAGAGATTTGATTTCTTATGAAAATTTCATGTATATATATATTTTTCTTTTGATGAAAGATCATTTTGATTGATTTTCAAATGTCAGACCATCTTCCGGAACCCAAAAGAAGTCAAACCATATGCTGTTTCTGCTCCTGAGCACTGCAATCTTCCTGCAGCCGCCATTCATGCTTCTTCCGATGCCATCATTATTGCTAATGTAAATGCACCAGCAGCAAATGTTGCAGAGCATAAGTGGCAGCCGAACACTCCTGATGGCCAGGGTTTGCCTTTCCTCTTTCAACATGGAAAGGCTACAGCAGGCTCAACTGGTGGAACATTTATCCGTATGTTCAAAGGACCAGCTGGATCTAGTTCTGATGAATGGCAATTTCCACAGGCGCTAGCATTTGCTGCATCTGGAATTACAAGCTCAGCTATAGTTGCCATAACATGTGATAAAGAAATAATCACTGGTATGTGTTCATTTTCTTGCCTTTAGTTTTCACTGCTTTGTTCTATCATGTAAAAGTATTTTGTTTGAGAATGTTTATGTTTTGGTTTAAAGGTTTTTTCTTCTTCAAAATTTAAAGAGTGAAAATATGTGAGAGATGTGAGGAATAATGATAGAGTACGACTGAAGCAACAAAATAAAGAGAAATTAATAGGAAAGCTCATCATGAATTAGGGTTTTTAATGTATTCATAGAAACCAATAGGAAAGTTTTGACTGGATTTATTCTTCTTTTGGGCATTTTTATGTCTTATGTATTATTCCTCCGGTTATGTTTCGTTTTAAATTGTATTGTGACTGCATGTGGTTGAGGGTTTACCATTCAATAAATGTGTGTGTGTGTCTAAAACGTTTTGTTTTTCTTTCAAACAAATTAATTTAGTCGATGAGTCTTTTTAAGAGATGGGGGAACTCACTAAGGACATAAAGGAAAACTAGACTCTGCCCTTCTCATTTGTGATTTGTGTGTGCGTTTGAATTGAAACTTATTTTCACATGTGCAGACTATATAGAGTTGTCAGTTTACAGACAAAGTTTGCTCTTCCTTTCTTAAGATTAGAAGCAATAAACTAGTGTCAAGTCTTTGCCCCAATTTATTATTTTAAAAATGGCATGTGATACTAGTGCCTGTGCCTAGCCGGGCTTGTGGATTTCTTTTGCTTAATTGTATCATAACTTGTAACTAAGTTTCATCTCCGTTTGAAATAAGTTTGAATCTAAGCGATAGTTTTTGGCTCGTGACTAGGTGGGCATGTGGATAATAGTATCAAGCTAATATCATCAGATGGAGCAAAAACCTTAGAGACAGCTTTTGGGCATTGTGCTCCAGTCACTTGCCTTGGGCTCTCACCTGATAGCAACTACCTTGTAACGGGATCCCGAGATACCACTGTATTACTTTGGAGAATACATAGGGCATCTACTTCTCGCTCTAGTAGTATATCAGAGCCTTCTGGTGGGACAGGTACACCGGTCACAATCAACAGTAATAATTTATCACACATATTGGCAGACAAAAGCAGGAGGCGTCGTATTGAAGGTCCCATACATGTTCTTCGTGGCCACCAGCGGGAAATACTTTGTTGTTGTGTGAGCTCAGATCTTGGGATTGTTGTTTCATGCTCACAATCATCAGATGTTCTCTTGCATTCGACAAGAAGAGGTCGGTTGATCAGAAGGCTGCCTGGTGGGGAGGCCCATGCTGTCTGCCTATCATCTGAGGGAATCGTATTGACTTGGAATAAGACGCTCAATACTCTCAATACCTTTACTCTTAATGGGGTTCCAATTGGCAGAGCTCAACTACCTTTCTCTGGTAGCATCAGTTGTATGGAAATTTCTGTTGATGGATGGAGTGCTTTGATTGGAATAAACACGTCTTTGGAAAACAACGGCTGGGATTTGAAACTGAAGAACACAGAGTTTGAGGATCAGAATTCAGATAAAGCTGAGGAATTGGACGTCCCGTTGCCTTCAATTTGTTTCCTGGATCTTCATACACTAAGGGTATGAGAAATGCAAAAATAGAGTGATTTGCCTTGTGCTTTTGACTTTTTGGTTGGTAGTCTTCTTGTTGATATCTTATGTTTAAACGAACTGACTTGTTTCAATTGTCAATTCTCTTGGAATTTGGAAAGTTTCATATGCTTACATGACCAAAGATCATAGGAGTTTCAGCAATTGGGGATCTTACCCTTTCAACGTGATAAAACTTTCTGCAAAATAGGGGTCTTCGCTGGTTTTCTCTTCATTTATTCCTTTCCAATTCAGTTGTTTACTTCTCCAATGTCTTCCCGGGGTTGGATTGTACTCGTTTGTTGTAATGGCAAAATTGAGTAGTCTGTATTTGTGATGTGGCTTTTTCTCTTTATATGCATGTTTGGTTTCATAAGTGAATTGGTTCCTATTCAGCTCACAAGCCCGTGGTCCTTTACACTGCAGGTTTTTCATGTATTAAAGTTGGGACTCGGACAGGATATCACATCTCTAGCGCTGAACACGGATAACACCAACCTTTTGGTGTCAACTGTCGATAAACAGTTGATAATTTTCACTGATCCGGCTGTAAGTCAAAAACTTGTTTGTCTCGTGTAGTTTTTTTATAAGAGTTTCCAGTCTCCTCGGACTTTTAGTAAACTCACTTTCATAAAATTGTTAATCTGGTGCTTATTGCTTGCAGTTGAGCTTGAAAGTGGTGGATCACATGCTCAAGCTCGGATGGGAAGGCGATGGACTGAGCCCCCTCATCAAATCATAGTTTTAGGAAAAGGAATACAGAAGATACCCAACACTAGTTACAACGAAGGCATGAACTGCAAGGGCATGCTAGTTGCCCCTGTTTTGTAAATCGAGCCAATTCATTCGCCTGCAATTTCGAGCTGTGTTTTGAGTGTAAGATATGTGTATTAGGTAATCAGAAGAACCCCAGAGTTGCAGGTTATTAGAGTTTGTTGCAGGTTTTGTTGTCTTTTTGGTTTTTTTTTTTTTTTTTTTGGACTCGATTGAGTTGTAAGTATGTAGGTTGAGATGACGGGCTCATGTCGATGGAGGCCTCGGGCTGTTCATTTTTGTTCATTGATTTGTTTTGATATTTTAGTGAATGAAAATATAGAAGTCGTTTTGGAATAGGGTACGAGGACTCTTCATCGAGAGCTATGGAAACATGAATTTTTCTGCATGTGATCTAATATTTTAGTGTATTCAGTGTTGGTTTATACCCATGCGTTTGGGTTTGAAACTTTTTTGTCTGCTAATTTACTGTAACAGTTTTGAACACTTTTCTCTTCCCTTAATAATAATAAATTCACCAAAAAAAAAAAAAAAAAAAGACGGAAGAATATTTCTTCATATTTATTCCCTTTCTAATCCCTTCAAAATAAAAATTCATTCTCCACTAGCTCAATATGAAAGTATAACTCTACATATTTTTTGTGGAATTTTGTTTTAGGCCACAAAAATAATTTTCATATTTCAGTACAAGTTGATGGACATTTCATTTTCTGATATAGGTCAATACAGACAATTTTTTTTTCCTCAACTTAGGTCAATAAAAAGTAATTTTTCTTCAACCTAGTTTACCTCTTCTTTTGATATACAAAAATCAAGGTTTAAAAGGTGTTAGGCATTAGTCATACGGTGTTGAGAGATCTAGCGCCGGGGAATTAGGTGAGGCCTACTAAAAAAATGCATAATTATATGCATAAACATAAATTGAAAACTAGAGTGATGTATAAAGTATAAAATAGTATAACATATTGAAACATGGTCAACAAGTATATAATAAGTGTTCATCCAAATATCCAACAAATCTCTTACAATTTATAAAAAATATAAAATGCAAACCGTAAATGATCTATTTTATGTTTAAATGATAATTGCGACTTTATGCGATTTTTTAAAATAAAAAAAAAAGAAAAAGAAAAATAGTCACATAACAACCCAACCTGCCTAGATGCACCCAGGTGCATCTCCAACTAGTTGGCCGCAAATACTTTAAAATTAATCGTGATAGTGACTAACCGCTTATTATATATAAGCAGGGCGCGTTTTAAAACATTAACAAAAACGAACGCCACAAATTAACTCAATTCGAATATTGAATCGAATTCTCAATAGCTCGGAATTAAACAATTTTAAGCCCAATGACTCGGTGGGCCTCAAATACGCGCGAAAACAAACAGCCGCTGCAGTTATTAGGGTTTACTTAGACAGAGATAGGACGGAGAAGAGAGAGAGAGAGAGAGAGATGGGAGGTAAAGGAATCAGACGGAGAGAGAAGAATTACAGAGCAGCGCACGATGGAGGATACACCAGGCTGCCGCCGCCACCTGATTACTCTAAAGCCGACGCCTTGCCCTCTAAGCTTCGCAAACTCCTCGCCTTCACTGCTTCTCATGATCCCAAAGGTTTTTGTTTTCTTCCCGCTTTTCTGAGGAAAATAAATAAATATTATTTTCTTAAATTCTCACTCTTTGATTTTACTTTTGTGAATTGTCAATGGTTTCAGACGATTTGAAGCTCTCCAAAGCTGCTGAAGAAAAAAAGAGGAAAAATGGAGTTGGTGCTGCTGAACCAGTAAGTGCTTTTCTTGTTTATGGAATTCTGTGTTTAGGGTTTTGATTGTTGGGTTGGTTGGAACAGTTTGATTGAATTTGAAGCAAGTTTTGGTAATGCAATAGCTAATCCCGTTGAGGTTCAATTTTAGTACTCGTGACTTGCGTATGATTAGGGACGTTTGAATTTGAGTTGGTCACTTTGCATGTTGTGTATAACAAAGAAAAAAAAACAATGGTTATGTGAACAGAAGCCCGAGGATGAAGTCGACTTTGAAACTGGATTTGATGATGAGGGTAATGCTGAGGATTCGGAACATCAACATACGGATGAGAAGAAAAAGAAGAAAAGAAAGAGAAAGCAAGTACAGGACCTTCGGTTTGAAAATGTAGGATTGGAGCAATCAGGAACTCGGCTAAAAAGAAAGGAGCGTAAGAAAAAGTATGTGTTTAACGCCTTATGATCTTCCATCGAATGCTTGTCAATGAATCATATGCAAAAGTGAACAGATTGCAATTTTTTCGGGATATTGTGTCGTTGTAAGTTGCACTGATTGATATCAAACGCGGTAGCCATATTCTACTGATTAGTGACAACTGACTATGTTTCGTATTCAGGTACTTGGAGGCAAAGAAAAACAAAAAGAAGAAGGGCAAGACAGAGGAGAATGAAGATTTCCCTGGATGCGAGGAAATCAGATTTGGAGACGTGGTTCAAGCTCCCCCAAAGTTGGTTGTTCCTAAGGTAGCATTTCATTCTCTATGATACTACGATACAGATTAAAATTATTCAGTTAATTAATAAAAATTCCCCTGCTTTCTGAAGGCGTTGAAGAATGTACAAGATGCTTCTAAGGAGAGGGTTCGAGTCAAGGCAATTGAGGCATACAGGCAGCGCAAAGGATGGAACGCAAGGCCGGGGATTCAACTTCCTCCTCCTGTGACTGGATCATTGTAATCAGTAAAACTGTAATGCATGTTTATCCTTTTGGCTACTTGCCTGGCAGGTTTTCTGTATCGTAGTTTGCGATGCTGTAGGAAACCCTCTTGTGCCTCTGCAATTCTGTAATTTATCCAGCAAGTTTTGTTCTAAAAGTGTTCAATAACTTTCGGAAATATGTATCATTCTTGGTTCTTTCGGGCTAACTACGTTTACTCATCTCATGAAATATCAGAAATTGTCCTTTGAAAGTGACTCAAGTGCCCGAAATGTGACATTTTTTTACCGACGTTTGGATGAAATCCAAAAACCTAATGATAGGCCACCTATCCCACGTTATAGTAGCATTGCTTCTTACTTGTAAGTGAGGAATTTTCGGTTCAACTCTTCTATCTGGCAAGTTTGATACCAACTTATGGCCGGTTCATTGTGCGACGGAGACCTGGCCCCGCTCTTCCTCCCCAATAAAATTGGCTTTTTTGAAAAGTTAATAATCCAAATACGGCAGTACAAAATTGCCAATTCGTAAAAGTTCAGGGGGCTAAATGGCGGTGGGTCAAATGGATATTTCATTTCATCTTGGTGCTTGTACAATATCGATTTATTACAAAAGGGTTATATACTAAGAGTATGTTTGACAACCATTTTGTTTTTCAAGCACAAAAGATGTTACATACCATGTGACGTTACACGAAACATCCATACTTGAGTACCAAGCCAAATTCAGTCTCTGTGGAAGGCACGAACTTGTAGACCTCCCTTGATGTGAAGATTAATCATCGTCCTGTACGTGACAACTGCGTTCTCATCGCTCAATTTGAACACGAAACATCTTAACAAAACAGCCGAGAAGATCTTCAACTGCCTGTAAGCAAACTCCTTTCCGAGACATATTCGAGGTCCGGCCTGTCAACCATCGTATTATGCAAAGAAGTTAGAGGTATCTATACATTTACTGGATGAAGGTTGGTTTCAAAAGAAATTTTTTAAAACCTGAAAGGCGGTGAACTTGAAGGGGCTCTCCGGCTGGAAGACTCCGTTCTCGTGGAGCCATCTCTCTGGTCTGAACTCTTCTGCATCGTCTCCCCATATGAATTTCATCCTCCCCATTGCATAAGGTTGATATGATACCAAATCTCCTTTCCTCACACTGTATCCATCTGGGAGAGTATCATCTGAAAAGCATATCTTTGCATCCTGCAACCAAGGCGTAATAAGAACAAAACCCGAGGATTATTTACGGAGTTAGGCCCTTGATCTGTGAACTCTATATCTATGGGCGGAGATGGAAACAAAATTTCGGATGCTTCTGATTGAGTGAAGAGCTCCAGAATCATAGATTATGAACATTTGGCAACACTCAACTATGTGGTAGTGATGATTCGCAGATGATTTTCCTTACCACTGGAACTGCAGGATAGATTCGGAGAGTTTCAGTGATTGCAGCATGGAGATAGTGCATCTTTTCGAGAACATCTTCGCTCAGACTGTCTGCAAGCTCGGAAAAGCTTGTGATCCTTTTCATGCCGGTTACTTGCTTCACTTCATGTACAATTTTTTCTTGTACAGAAGGATGCTTGCACAGCAGGTAAATGAACCACGCCAGTGTGGTTGCTGTTGTGTCTTTACCGGCAATAATGAAATTGAGAATTATATCTCGTAAGTATACGGGATTAGTCGCAGACGCTTGCAAGAACCTTGACAAAATATCTTCTCTGTCCACCTGCATCGAGCATTAAAAAAAAAAAAAAAAAAATGTATCATGTTTGATGGCTCTAAACCGAATAAGATACAGAAACTTATAGCTATTGTCACTCACAGTCACAGAACTGTCATCATTTTTCTGCATTTGCTCAATTTTTGTATGGATCAGCTTAAACACAAACTCATTGATGATTTTGATATTTTTCCGTAATGCAGCCTCCGATCCCAAATTCAGAAACTTCTTGATCCTCCAGAAGACGTCTACGTAACGCCAGAGGGACAATGCACTTGAATTATCAAAAGCATCACCAAAACACCTGCCTTCTTCATTGGATCCACACATGTTGTCTAATTCAGTACCAAATGCTACTTTGAAGATCGAATCCAACGTTGACTTCATAAACATATCCTACATTAATGACATAGCTAGTTGATTAGGATAATCAAATTGACTTGGTTTCTTTTTGAACAACTTAATTTTGCAAACTCACTTGAATATCAATTGTCTGGTTGGCAGCTGTGATTTCCGACAGTTTATCTGCAACTTTTGCTGCATTTTTTTGGAAGACTGCACTGCTGAACTCCCTCAACATCCTTGTCGAGAACTCATGGCTCGATATCTTCCTCTGTTGGCGCCACTTATCACCATCAACCGTAAAAATTCCATCACCCAGAAGATCCTTAAGCATATTGTAGTTATACCACCCCTGCTCAAAGTTCCAAGGAACAAGTTAAAGCCTCCCTTGTTGCTTAATGCCAACAATTAATTTAGTTTCTGATTTATTCAACATCAATAGTCCTAGCATTACTATGGTCTCTTATCGGCTTTAATCACTAGTTAATATACTTACAAACATGGCAATAAACTTCAAACTGACCATAATTTCCTTCTTTATATTTTCAAAAAGGTTCGTTTTGTGCCTAGAACTGGATTGGATTGGATAATTCATTAGATTCTAAAGGAACAAATAACGAAAATTTGTCCAAGTTTAAGGTAGAAAATGAATTGCTTGTTAAGGAAACTAATCCCTTCCAATCCCCACAAAGTGGTAGGATGTCAACACCCGTATAACTTATACCTTTTATTCCCCACAATGAAAAATCATTCCCCTCTACATTAATTTCCTACTTCGAACGTACTTTGAATCTTATGAGTTGTCCAATCCAATCCAGTGCTAAACACCAAACAAGCCGTATATGTCTCCTCTAATGGAAGGTAGTACCTGTCTTGAAAGGTAGCTAAATCAGACAAAGGAAAGGGAAGGTACTTAAATGCCGCATCTGTTTCAAATGAAGAACTGAATGGCTGAGCAAGTAAAAAAGGACCTCGCAGAATCATCACAACTCTTTCATAAAAACGAGATTTTGGTGAAATTTAATTGCAACCCATTAAACTATAAACATCTTCTAACAAGCAGATTCCGGCGTAGCTAAGTTGGCCAGGCCAGTATGCTCCCATATGCACCCAACTTTGAAATAAATAAAAAAAACAACAAAAAAATTGTACGAAAGTATAAATCTACAGTCACATAGGTTTTTTGGGCGATTAACTATAAAGATATTGGAGAGATGTATACATACCTTGCCATAATTATCAAAGTTGGTTTTGAGAATATACTCAACATTTTGTGGATTGGAGGTGTAAACCTCATTCCTGAAGGGCCCAATCAGCCTGTAGGTCTTGTACTTGGCAGCAAGATCAGTCATGTAATCATGCAACCTGTTGAAGTTGAGCAGCTGGTGAAAGATTGTGCCAGCAATTGGTGGATACTTCCTCTTTCTCTTGGTCAGTTTCCATGCTAGGATTTGGGCAGTGAAGATGGATAACAATAAAACCAGAGATGTGAAGACGAATGGCTTTGACAGAAAGTCCATGGTTTGGCTGATGATGCGTGTGTGTGGTTAGGGGTGGGTTCAAAAAACCGAAAACCGAAAAAAACCGAAAACCGAACCGGACCGAGACCGAAAAAAACCGAACCGAAAAAAAAACCGAACCGAAATTGTCAAACCGAACCGAACCGAATCTGACCGGTTCGGTTTCGGTTTTTGAGGCTCGGAAACCGAACCAAACCGAACCGAACCGATATATATATATATATAATTTTTTTGAATATTTATAAATAGTTTAGTCATACAATCATAACAAAACAGAACCTGTTGCCAAGTTGGTTTCAGTGAAACTTTACAAGCATGGAGGCATGGGTTCGAACCCTCATGCCTCCAGGATTTGTGAGATTTTTTTTAATTTTTTAATCTTTTTAACAAAACAACCCTAACCCTCCTCCTTATTTTTCATTCCGCCTAGCCTATTAATATGAATGTGAACTTTTATATTTCCTTTTTTTTTTTTAATAATTTTGGAGGGAGAAAGAAAAAAAAAAAAAAAAAAAAAAAAAAAACCGAAAAAAACCGAAACCGAACCGAAAAAAACCGAACCGAAAAAAAAACCGAACCGAAAAAAACCGAAAAAAATTTGAACCGAACCGAACCGAACCGAAATTTCGGTTCGGTTTCGGTTTTGAGAAAAAACCGAACCGAAAAAAACCGAACCCAGCCCTATGTGTGGTAGTTTATGCTTTAGAGAGAGAGAGAGAGAGAGAGAGAGAGAGAGAGAGAGAGAGAAGAGGGGGGGGGGGGGGTGGGGGGACAGTATTTTATTGACGGTGGAGGTTGCGGGAAGGAAAAGGCACGTGGAGATCGGTCACAAAATCTAATGGAGTTCTTATTTAATGAGCAAATTGATGTGATGTGATCGTGCAATGCACATGTAATTCTAAAGTCTTTCTGTCCTCGTGTGTCGTTTGCATTAACATCACAATTTTATGGATACTCTCATTTGATGACCTTCTGTGCAAATAATATAGCATCATGTAAAGAGATTTTAAGAAATTTATATATGATATTATATTATTGGTTTAGAACGTTACAATAATTGTGTATCTTTTATTTGGGCTTGAAATAATAATTTGGGCCGAGAATGGTTAACCCGAGTTGAAAAGCCACAATCCTCAGCCCAATAGTGATCCCACAAGCCAGTAGGCTTTTAGCCCAAGAAAGGGTTGATTCGACCGAGTCCTCGTGTAAGTGGAATTGTGAAAGGATTAAGTTCAGATGTGGCTCGGCCAAGTCTTAAGTAAACTAAAAAATTTCCTAGGATCAAAATGACCTCTGATTAGATGTGAATCATTCTAAGGATTAAAATTCATTCTTGATCAGATAAGAATGATTAATTGCATAAAGGAGTCAAGTTCAGAATCCTAGTTCGAATGAAAGAGGTAGGAACTGGATGAATATGAAGTTTTGGCTAAGACGGGAATTAAAAAGATAAAAAGAGAACATTCAGGTTAATGTTGAGTAAACACAGTCCCATCAGGGCTTTACCTTAGCAGGCTTGTTTGTCGTGAAAAATATCTCTATAAATAGAAGAGATTTGGCAACATGAAATGCTCGTTCAACTCAACAAACAATTCAAACACCATATGCAATAATGCTCGCTCTACGTGAAACCCTTTTCACACCTATGAGAAAAATACTATCCTTCACTTTGGACAAATAAACAACACTGATTCTAGGTTGGTTGGTTGTATATCCAAGTCTCGGCAGGCGAATAGTTTCTATTTCTTTATCTTGAAGAAGTCACTCCATTAGCTTCTCGGTGAAGTGAGGTATTACCAGGTTATTTCGTGTTTGGCACATTGAAAGCTAAACCATTTATTGAACTTCGTAGTGATCTAGCAACCTTGCCCTCAGGTTTTAGAACCCAAGGCTGAGACGTGTTCCTTCCTTGGTTGTAAACGCTTATGTACATTAGTGAGCAACGTATTCGACATCACCACCACATCAATTCTACTTGCCCGACCAAGAGCGGTTGCGATTTGGCATACCCGCATTCACAAGAAAGACATAGTTGGCTTATAGTTACTCGGCCTGCGTGCACGTAGGCATTGTAATTTTTAGGGCCAACATTTTGGCAGGCTAGGCGGGACCAATGCTAAGATAACTACGAAGAATCTAACCATCTAAACTCGCTCTGTCAAGAAGAAAACAATGATGAGAAGATCATCTGTAAATTAGGCATCTACAAATCAGATGTTTGCAAACTAAGCAACTGTGTTTACTGGTGTAGAATTGGCACAAGATCATCATGTTGCCGTCACACTAGAGCCCATGGCGCGCCAAGAGGTAGAAATAACTTTCGGGCTGTTAGAAGTGACCAACTATGTTTATTAAAAAGAGAACGAGACCCATCGATTTTTAACCCCAGGAAGGTATAGTCAAAAAGGTAGATGAAGAAGACAATGAAGCTTCAGACATACCTCCTAGATTGTTCTTTCTACATAGACTTGTCAAACATACCAGACATTTAGAGAACATTTGGGAGCGTGACCTCGGCCGACTTAACCTCAACCAGGATACGGAAAATCATTACCACGAGGGGATACAACCATCCTATGAAGAAAATAATTGTCTATTAACAACATTATCCACTAAAATTCGGCAAATAGGTTGGATACCACTATTGAGAGACATGGGGCGAACGTAGTACCACCTAAAAAGAAAGTATCTCTCAGTGAAAACATAACCTTACATACACAACAACTTAAGGCTATTACAAGTGAAAACAGAGTCAGTTAGAAGTCTCCTTATGAGCCATCACCTTTGAATGGCATGGCTAGGATGGAAAAAAGAGGAGATGCGACAATTAACATGGAGGAAATTCAATGGATGATTGATTCGGCTGTGAACCTGATTTTAGTTTGTTCCCCGACAAATCAAGTTCGTCCTCCTTGGAACACATTGCCCGATTCATGGCCAGTGTAGAGATACCAACCATGACTTCCACAAGTTACAACTACTCAATTTCTCTTTAACTTCAGTCACATTTTCATGGTATATTAACTTGTCGTCGAACTCATTGCAAACTTGGGATGACTTGGTTAGAAAATTCCATGAGCAATTCTATAAGGTTGGAAAGGAAGTGTCAGTGTCATCCTTGGCAACAATGGCTCAAGCACCAGATTATTCATTTGCCGAGTACCTTTATCACTTTAAGGTAGCAAAACATTGGTGCAAAGTTCCTTTGCTTGAAAAAAGAGTATGTCAGGATATCTCAAAATGGCCTTACTATGGAATTCCAGAAGAAGTTTCTCGGCATGAATTTTCGAGACATTTACAAACTAGCCGAGCATGTTGAGCAGTATGACTTTTTGCTTAAGGAGGAAATCGCCATCAAAATAACGTCTCAAGGAGCAATATACAAGAATCCAGTTGTAAGCCACAGTTTGACTGAGGACAATGGGGACACCGTATATCAACATTGATGTTGCAAAGATCGTTATTGACAATTCATTTGTGTGCAAGGCGTTGTCTCACGCCAACTCAAAATATGTGAAGACATAAACAACTTTAGCTGAGGCTGTAGTCCAGACTTCACATTATGTTATACCTAAAGCCAAAGACTTAAAGGTAGGGGTGGGTATGGTTCCATTCAGTTTGATTTTTTACCGAAATCGAAAACCAAACTGAATTTACTGTTTGGTTCAGTTCGGTTCGATTCTCCATCGGTTTTTTTTATTCGATTTAAGTTCAATTCAATTTTTTTTTGGTTCGGTTCAAGTTTTTTTGTTAATTTTTATTTATTTTGTTTTCTAGAGTTCTAACCCTTTATATAAATAATAATGAATCAATATCTTATCATCACCACACACATATTAATAAAACAGTCTTGGAGAGAAGAAAATAAATATAAAATCTACAAAGATTCTTAAAAAAATTGAAGAAAAATACTTGCAAAGAAACCAAGTTACAACCCACTGCTCAGCCAAATTGGCCTATTCTACCATGTCTAACATTCCAAACCAGAGCCAAACTCCATGATTTAGGTCTTGGATCTTCACCCATTTCCTCCACAGCCTCTACAGTACACCTTGGTATTTCTTCCTGTTTAGCGAAATCTCGTTACTCCCATCCGTTGGTTTGCACTTCGAAGGCTTTGTTGGTTTTGAAGGAGAAAGAACTTCGATCGACTTGGGCCATAGTCTTTCAGGACTTGGGCCATAATCTTGTTACTCCCATCCGTCGGTTCAGAACAAAGTTTTTCAGGAGTTTTCGATCGACTTGGACCATAGTCTGGAAATTAGAAGCCTCATGTTTGGCGACAACTCGATTTTGATAGAGGATTTTACCATGAAGACTACTTTGACAGCTAAGTGGGCAATATAGATGTGTCAACTCCACAACGGACATTTAAGCTGCCAAAGCCAACAGATACTCAGTTGTATGGGTATATCACCTTCTAACCGGTACATACATCGCGATGTCTGAGTCATAAAATGCCTGCAGCAGTGTAATGTGCTCATGGCTCACCTTCAAAATAAGGTTGCCAATGCTCAGAGAAATGCAACTCAAGTTCGACAGTTGAAAGACGAGAAGGAATTGAACAAGTTCCTACAATTCTCGCCGAGATAGTCGAAGGGAAGAAGATTTCAGTCTATACTATAGAGACTGAGATAGGGAAGTCTGAGAAGCTTATCAAGTTATTGCTTTGTCCAGGCAAAATGAAAGCACGAATAAAGCATTTGGCCAGAGAAGCTCAAAAGGCTCTTCCTCAAATTATTCTAAAGTAGCCATTGATCAAAGTTTGGCATAACAGGCACCCCTCATTTATTGGTAAAGCTTTGGAATATATGAAGGATTTCCACAAAAATTCTTAGCTAGTGATCTTTATAATCTACTACAATAGTTCCAAGAGTGTATCGACTTGGCTTTTACTAGCCTTGCAGCAGAAGAAGAAATGATCCAGCATAAGTCAGATCTATCAATCTAGGCCTGGGTTTAGCATATAGTGAGGCCAAGCTATTGGGGCTCGAATTCGAGCCGTATGTCAACATGGATGATACAGAGCTTCTTTTCTCCGTGGATGACCTGCGGTATTTCTGTTGGCACTTCTAGTATTTTCGGCCTAACCAAGGCAAAGCAGGAACGAATTTGGTGGCTTAATTCATATATTGATGCTCAGGACGTCATGAATACTTTTCAGCGTCAAATTCGTGAGATAACCTTGATGAAAAAGGCTCAGTCAAATAGTTATGAGTCAAATAGAAATATCACGTTAGAGCTAGCCATGGAAAGAAAAGTTATTGAAACCCCTTATTGTGTAAATACTTTTGTTATATCTGCACACAATCCTCAACGTGAGGCACCTACCACCAAGGACAAAAAAGTGAAACCTAGCGAGAAATACCCTTAACTGAAGAGGATCACGACAATATCATAGGCCCCACAGTTTTGGATAATATGTAGATTAACATGGTACATGTCCTTCCTCCTAGATTCCAATCGGATCTTATCAGTTGAATTCGCTCGATGGAAATGTGGAAGTGGAATACATGGCTCATGTTGACTTTGAAACCACCAACTCGATCGAAGCACTCAACCATGAAACACAGTTGCACACTACCTTATTGGAAATCTTCCTTCGTGATGTGACCACCAATTTACTACGCCTCAAACCTTTGTACATAACTATCTACATTGAATGTCTCTCAGTTTCTAAGGTGTTTGTAGACTGCCACGATGAATACCATGCCAGTTTTAGTGATAAGGGCTCTAAAGTGGTTGAAAGATAAATCATATTATCCAACGTAACCATGTGCAGTTTTATCGACAACAAGTCTACAACTAAAGGCGTCCTGCCTTTGGAGGTTACTATTGCTGGAAGACTACATATAACGGCGTCCTTCGTCGTAGATTCAAATATCGAGTATAATGCTTTACTTGGCCAAGATTGGATTCATCAAACTAGTCATTATGTCTTCTTAGTACCAAGTCTTGGTCTTTTGGGATGGCAAATCGGCTTTGGTTCATTTGGCCGATAGCTAATCGTTTGAGACGAACATGATCCATGCTTATTATTATGATAACTAAGTCGGCTTTATCACATTGCAAGGTTTCAACGAAAATGGCCAACCTGAAGATTTCTGTTTAGAAAGCCGTCGAAGTAGGCACTGAAACTGTTCAACATGATTAGGCGTTACTCATTGATTTTTCTAATGTTTAGTTACACCAACAATGTTGGACGAAAAGTCACAATTTCATCTATAATGGAACGTTTGTTTGCCCATTGGTGTGTGATCTCTCAAAACCCTTATTATGGCGTCAACTTAATTGAGTTTCTTGCCAAAGGAGAAAACATGGCCGTCCTTTCTTTTGGACAACGAAAAGCAACGCCCGCCCAGCTTAAGGACAATCAACTTGAAGTTTAAGATCTGTTATAAGAAATTAATGTAGGAATAATCGATGATGCACATCCTCTTTTTATTAGTTCCTTATTACCTCGGCCTTTAAAGATCAAGCTTTGCAAATTAATTTATTGAATACAAAGATTGTTTTGCTTTGAATTATCACGAGATGCCTGCCTAGATAGATCCTTAGTTGAACACAAGCTTAAAATAAATAAATAAACATTGTAAGCCATTTCGGCAACCCCCATGCTGATTCTTGACCAAATTATAACTCAGCATCAAAGACGAGATTGTTCATTTATTGAATGATGGTTTTATTCAGATGGCTCGGTATATGAAATGGTTGGCAAACATTGTGCCAGTCATAAATAAAAATGGCACTCATCGAATTTGCATTGATTTTTGCAGTCTAAATTTGGCTACACCTAAGGATGGATACCCAATGCCAATTTCTGATTTGCTAATTGATGTTGTGACCACCATGAAAATTTTCTTTTATGGATGGGCATGCCGGCTATGATCAAATTTTTATTACCGAAGCCGATGTTCAAAAAATGGTTTTTCGGTGTCCTGGAACCCTTGGTATTTACAAATATGTCGTAATGCTCTTCGGTCTTAAGAATGATGGTGCCACTTATCAATGTGCAAAGAAAGCAATTTTTCATGATCCCATTAGAATGATTGTTGAAGTCTACATTAATCACATTGTGGTCAAATCGAAAAAGCGCCGAGATCATCTTGTTAAGGAATCTGCTCCATCAACTGCACAACTGCAATATTCCTGACAGCAGACATGATCTGCTCCATCAACTGCTGCTCCATCAACTGCACAACTGCAATATTCCTGACAGCAGACCTCATGTGCTCTGATGTGTTGCAGCATGGGCAGCAAGCACGCCAGCTTTAGTTTATTACATGTGTCTTTAGTTTATTGCATGTGTGTGTGTGTAAGATGTATATAAAACATTTAACTGTTATTACAACCAAAAAACACAGAAAACATATCTTTTGTATATGGTATCACGAGCCCAAAAAAACTCCAACGAGCAATTTTTTTTTCTGATCCATCTCCTCCCTGTCTTCATCCATGGCCACTGACGCCACTACAACCAACCCTCTACCAGACCTCAACTCCACTACTCCCACCTTGATCACCATAAACGCTACAGCCCAATTACCTGTGAAACTCACACCCACCAATTACCCATCCTGGCGTGCTCAGTTCAACGCCCTTCTTTATGGCTATGATCTCATGGGTTATGTGGATGGTTCTCATCTCTGCCCATCAACCACTCAAACCGTGCTTTGCACCTTTTGGATTCGGCAAGATCAACTCCTCCTTCATGCGATTCTTGCTTCTGTCTCCCCGCAGGTCATCTCCCTTATTGCCTCTGCCAAGACATCCAAGGAAGCTTGGGACAAGCTTCTTCATCTCTTTGCTAGCAAAGCCCGTGCCCGCGTTCTTGGTCTCAAAGAACGCCTTACTCTCCTGCGTCGTGAGAACAAGCCTGTCTCTGAGTATCTACAAGAAGTCCGCATTATTGCAGACGAGCTTGCCATCATTGATGTCCCCCTCTCTGATGATGATCTCCTCCTCTACATTCTTAATGGTGTTGGCTCGGACTTCAAGGAAATTGCTGCGGTAGTTCGCTCCCGCGACACCTCAATCTCTTTTGAAAACCTGCATGACAAACTGGTTGAACATGAAGCTGCTCTCAAGCGTGATGATACCATTGTTCTACCCCAGTGATCACTGCCAATGTCACTCAGACATCTCGCTTCCACACCTCAAATCGTGGCTTCCGCTCTCACAACTCCAACTCCAACCGTGGGTCCTTTCTCTCTCGCAATCCTTCTCGTAGTTCCCTTCAGCACCCCCACACTTCTTCCACTGCCACCAATTCTCGTGGTTCCTACAAGTCCATCCAACAATCCTTCACCGACAATGGTCGCCGCTCTACCAACATGAACAACACAGGTTATCGTGGTTTCTGTCAATGGTGTGGCACTCAAGGTCATAGTGCCAAACGCTGCCCTCAACTCCAATCTGGACCTTCCAGTCCGCTCGTGGCCAATCCTACCACCCATGGCCGGTCCACCTCTTCTCCAACATGGTTACTTGATTCTGGTGCCTCTCACCATGTTACCTCTAATGTCAACACTCTCTTTGGTGCAGCCATATATGATGGTCCTGATGAAATAATTATTGGTAATGGTTCAGGTTTGGGTATCACACATGTCGGTTCAACCACTTTACCCTCCTCATCCTCCCAATCTTTCAGCTTATCAAACGTTCTATGTGTTCCTTCTATGAAAAAAGACATTATTTCTATCTCTAAATTTAATAAACAAAATAATACCTCTATTGAACTTTTTCCTGATTTCTTTCATGTCAAGGATCTGAGCACGGGGGCGGTTCTTCTTCGAGGCCCGAATAAAGATGATGTGTACGAGTGGTCTCCTAAATCATTTCATCAACCACAAGCTATGGTGGGTGTGGTGGTCTCTCCCAACCTCTGGCATCGTCGTCTTGGTCACCCCAGCCATCAAACTCTCCAACAAGTCCTTCGTATGTCTTCCATTAATGTGTCTTCCAAGCTGTTCAAGTCTGTTTGTCATTCATGTCTATGTAATAAAAGCCATCATCTCCCGTTTGGAACTTCGTCTCTCACCAGTCATGGTGCATTAGACCTCGTTTATAGTGATGTTTGGGGCCCTGCTCCATACTCTTCAATTGATGGTTTTTCTTACTATGTTATCTTTGTTGATCATTTTACAAAATATATATGGCTCTACCCTCTCAAAAAGAAATCTGATGTGTTTTCCACTTTTGTCACCTTCAAAGCACTAGTTGAAAATTACTTCAAAAGAAAAATCACTAGGTTATACACTGATGGTGGGGGCGAATTTATCAAACTCCAACATTTTCTCTCATCCAATGGCATCACCCATCTTCTTACACCACCTCACACTCCTCAACACAATGGAGTCGCCGAACGACGACATCGTCATATTGTTGAAACTGGTCTCACACTTCTTCATCAAGCTTCTTTACCTCTCACCTATTGGTCTTATGCCTTTAAAACAGCTACCTATCTTATCAACCGTATGCCCACTCCGATTCTTAATAATCTCTCCCCATTCACTCAACTATTTGATGAACAACCCAACTACTCCCGTCTTCGTACATTTGGGTGCTTGTGTTTTCCTTGGTTACGTCCTTACAATTCCAATAAATTACTCCCTCGTTCCCGCCCATGTCTCTTCCTTGGTTACTCATCTAATCAAAGTACGTTTTAGTGTCTTGATCTTTCCTCCCACAAAATTTTTATCTCTCGGCATGTTCAATTCGATGAGTCCACTTTTCCTCTTGCTAACCTCCCTTCCTCCACTCCCCATGTCACGGTTGATAACTCTCACACTTGGGTCTCTTCTCTTTCTCCAGTTACTCATGTTCCTGTCCACTTACCCACCAGGCCTGTTGAGTCGGTTGTTTCCTCTTCGCTGCCACCACACGTCACATCATCATCATCATCCTCAGAATCTGCCCCTGTCTCAGAACCGTCACCATCCGCTGCCCCGATCCCTATTGCTGCTGTTATCCCTTCTCTCTTACCGTCACCCAATCGCCAAGCATTGGTCCCTACCTCTACCGCACCTATATTCACCCCACCACATTCTCCAACCCAAACTGATCACGTCCAGCCACCTCCCCCCAACAACTCCGTTCGTACATACACTAGAAACCCTCATAGGACTGTTGTCACCTTTCCATCCTCTAACCCAACCTCCCCCAACCCCCCCGTACCTCCTGTGCTCCCCAATCATTCCATGATCACCCATGCCAAAGCCGGTATCCACAAACCCAATCCTCGGTATGCTATGACTGCTACTAAACATCCCATTCTCTCTTCAGTTGAATCGACATGTGTCTCTCAGGCTGTCAAGGATCCCCTGTGGCGACAAGCAATGTCCAATGAGTTCAATGCGTTAATTCGCAATGGTACATGGGAGCTCGTTCCTTCCCTTCCCTCTCAAAATCTTATTGGTTGTAAGTGGGTGTTTCGTATCAAACGGCATCCTGATGGCACTATTGACAGGTACAAGGCACGCTTAGTTGCCAAGGGTTTTCACCAACGTCCTGGTGTTGATTTTTCAGATACTTTCAGTCCGGTGATCAAACCTACTACCATACGCATTGTTTTGCATCTTGCCGTGACTCATAAGTGGCCAATTCGTCAGTTGGACGTCAACAATGCTTTCCTTCATGGCACACTCCGTGAAAATGTCTATATGGTCCAACCACCTGGTTTTGTTGACTCCAATCATCCATCTCATGTGTGTAAATTGAGGAAAGCCCTCTATGGCCTCAAACAGGCTCCCCGGGCATGGTACAAGGAATTACACTCATTTCTGCTCTCCCATGGCTTTGTCAATGCCATCTCTGATGCCTCACTTTTTCTCTTGAATAAAGGGACTGCTGTAATTTATTTTTTGGTTTATGTTGATGATCTTCTTATTACAGGAAACGATTTCTCACTTATAGCAAAGTTCATTCACCTGTTGGCAACTCGGTTCTCCGTCAAAGACCTGGGCTCCTTACATTACTTTCTTGGTGTTGAAGTCCTTCCCACAGCCACTGGCCTATTTCTCTCTCAGCACAAGTACATTCATGATCTTCTTGTCAATGCCAAGATGGATGGTGCAAAGGCTGTCAGTACACCTCTCTCCACCACTCACTCACTCATGCTCCATGATGGCTCCTCCCCAACGGATCCCACTCCCTACCGTCGTCTTGTTGGTGGACTTCAATACCTCAGTTTTACACGCCCTGACATCTCCTTCACAGTCAATAAGCTCTCTCAATTCATGCATTCTCCTTCCGAGACTCACTGGCAGGCACTAAAGCGTCTTCTCCGCTACTTGAAGGGTACCCTTTCCTTTGGCCTTCATCTTTGTCGTCGCCCCTCTCATCGTCTCTATGCCTTTTCCGATGCTGACTGGGCTGGTGATCGTGATGATCGCAAATCTACGACTGGCTATGTTGTCTATCTTGGTGGCAATCTCATCTCTTGGAGCTCCCGCAAGCAGCGGTCTGTCTCTCGCTCCTCTACCAAAGCCGAATATCGGGCCATTGCTGCCACCACTGCTGAACTCATATGGATTCAGTCCTTACTGCGTGAACTTGGCATTTCTCTCCCCACAACACCGGCTGTTTCTTGTGATAACATTGGAGCCATGTTCTATTGTGCTAATCCGGTTCTCCATTCCCGTATGAAGCATATCGATATTGATTTTCAGTTTGTACGGGATCGTGTCACTCGTGGCCTTCTTCAAGTCTCTCATGTCTCCACTACTGATCAGCTTGCAGACGCTCTAACCAAATCCTTGCCACGTCCACGTTTCCATCTCCTTCGTTCCAAGATCGGTGTCTCCGATGGTGCCACCGTCTTGCGGGGGCGTGTTAAGGAATCTGCTCCATCAACTGCTGCTCCATCAACTGCACAACTGCAATATTCCTGACAGCAGACATGATCTGCTCCATCAACTGCACAACTGCAATATTCCTGACAGCAGACCTCATGTGCTCTGATGTGTTGCAGCATGGGCAGCAAGCACGCCAGCTTTAGTTTATTACATGTGTCTTTAGTTTATTGCATGTGTGTGTGTGTAAGATGTATATAAAACATTTAACTGTTATTACAACCAAAAAACACAGAAAACATATCTTTTGTATACATCTGACAGATCTTCAACAAACATTTGAGCAGATGCGCCAACATAATTCAAAGACAAATCCTAAAAAAATATGCTCGAGGTTTTGGCCAGGAACTTTCTTGGTTTCTTGGTTCATCAGCGGGAAATAGAGGTAAATAAGAATAAAGCTAAAGCTATTATTGATGCCCATCTGCCGACTACCAAAAAGTAGCTCAATCTCTGTTCTACTAGATCAATTTCCTCGATCGATTTATTTCTAATTCAGCTAGAAAAATGAAAGCATTTTTGTCTTCGCTAAAGGTTGAAAGATTCAAACACGTTTGGTAAACGGAGCACCAACAAGCTTCTAATAAAATCAAAGAGTGCTTAGTAAATCCACTAGTTTTGATGCCTCCAAACGAGGAAAGTTCTTGAAATTGTACATCTTGGTAACTGACGCATTGATTGGGCGTTTACTGACTTAGGACAACGAAAGTAATTGATGGAAATCCATATTTTACCTCAGTCTAAATATCAACTCACCTGAAATCAATTATACAACCGATGAAAATCTCTGCCTCCCTCTATTCTTTACGGCAACAAAGTTGCGACATTACATGTTGCCTTTGGAGACTCAAATAATTGTCTAAACATAAATCATTTGATATATGCTTACACGACCTATTGTTAAAGGCCAAATCACCAAGTGGACCACAATACTGTCAGAATTTACTCTCCAGTATGTTTCTCATAAGGCAGTGAAATGACAATCATTAGCCAATTTCTTAGCGTGTTATTCTTCTCCGTATGGTTTTGGGGGCGACGAAGTCGAGATCGGCATAGTCTCAATGCAAAACAATTTTTGGACCATATATTTCGACCACTCTAGTACTGAGTCTTCGGAAGGTGTGGGGATTATCATTCAATCACTAGAGCACCAACGTTGGTTTTGATTTCAAATTTGACTTTGAATGTACCAACTACTAAGCCAAATATGAGGCTATTGTGATCAGTCTTAGGCTACTTCATGATCTTAAGGCAACTCGAGTTCTTGTGATTCAGAGCTTATGATTAACCAAATTAAGGGCATTTTTCCATTGCATGAGTTGCACGTTAGCTCCATATCACATGGTTTACCTATTTGGCCAATGTGTTCTCTGTCATGACCTTCAAGCACATTTCTAGAGCTAAGAATAATGATAATCACCTCTGACCCGCAACTTTCTAAAGGCGAGATGAGCTGGGCTATAATGGTTGAAAAAAAAAATTATTCTAGGCTCTAGTTAATCAACAATCCCACCTGAAAGACAGCTTGATTAGAACTAGGGTGATGTCATTGCCACCGTTGGTAGATCATAAGGTGCCAAAGGACATCTACACCGTTGAAGTGATACCATCAGACTGAAGACGACCAATTATGTAGTATCTCAACAATCCAGGGGGCAAACATAAACCGGAAAGTCAAGCATCATGCCATGAAATGCATTGTGTACCAAAACGAGCTCTACAGAAAAGGTGAAGATGACCTTTTGTTACTTTTTCTTGGATATACCGAGGCTGCCCGAGTAATGAGAGAAATACATAAAGGGATTTGCGACGCTCATCAGTTAGGCCGAACGATGAGATGGCTTATTTGACGCCATGGTTATTTCTAGCCAACAATCTTAAGGGTGTGTATTAGGTATGGACGGGAGTGTGTTCAATGTCAGTTACACAGCCAAGTACATTGAGTCCCCTATAGGAACTACATTCAGTTGTGAAACCATGGCCTTTCAGAGGATGGGTCATGAACATCTTTGGGAAGATCTTTTAGACCTCTGCTGCAGCAAAATACGCTTGGATCCTAGTAGCTTTCGACTACTTCACAAAATAGGTCGAGGCCAAGTCACGTCGATCTCAATGCGAAATAGTCTATGATTTTGTCAAAGAACATATGTTACACAATTCAGTATCTGAAACAATCTTCATCGATAATACGATTTCCACGGCTGAAAGTTTTAGACATTACACATCTGGTCTTAAAATTAGGTTAGAGTAGTCAACACCATATTATGCTCAAACCAATGAGCATGATGCCATTCCACAATTTTGATAAGTTTTAGCTCTTTACGGGTCACCACAACTGACAAGTGGCGAGTATGCATAGGCAATGATGCAAGAATTAGAGGAATTAGCAGCAGCAAGGTTTGATGGTTGCAACCGTCTCATGACTCAAAAAAAAAAAAAAAAAGAATTGATAAGAAAGCATATAACAAAAGAGTATATCAAAAATCATTCGCGGAAGGGGACTTAGTTTGGCAAACAGTTTTGCCTGTTGGGACTAAGAATCCAAGGTATGGTAAATGGTCCTCGAATTGAGAAGGGCCTTTTATTGTTCATAAAGTTCTCTCCAAGATGGCATATCAACCTAAGGACAAAATTGGTTCGTTATACAGGATGCCTATTAACGAATAGTACTTGAAAAAGTATTATCCAGTTACATGGGAAATGGGCGAACAAAGTTGATAAAGACCTAACTATGACTAAATTACATTAGTTACAAACTTGATCCAAGGGCAGCGAGGTGTATGTTCTTTGGATGCTCTACAAAGACCAAGAAAATGGTAGTATCACATGATGTTTGTTTTGCTGAAAATAAAGCCCACTTTGGACCAACGTCTCAGCTTGGGCCTTAGGAGGAGTATCCCTTTAGTACGGCTCCTCTCCCAATTGTTGAAATTGCGGAAGTCAATATTCCTTCAAATCATGAGCTGAAAGTAAGGCTTTTTGAGCAAAATTTTAAAGAACGTACAGCATTTCAAGAAGCAAATTCTCAACTAATATGGAGAAAAACAATGAAAGAGGAACTTCAAGCTGTTGATGAGAACAAACATGGACTATTGTTGAGCTGCCAAAAGGTGAAAAATCAGTCGGTTGTTGATGGGTTTACAAAATAAAATACAAGAAGGATGATAAGCTCATATCTATATATATTTTACATCAAATTCACTTGTCTTTTCTTAGTTAGTTCTTTATATTTTTGAGCTATTTACTTTGTTTTTGTGTTTTGTAGGATTTGTCAAGTAAAGAAAAGAAAAATAACACAAGTGGAATTTTAAGTAACAAATTCGTCAAAACTGCCTGTACAGGTCAGCTAACTTTGGAAGCAAGTTGCAGACAGCTCAGAATGAATTAGAGAATGAGCCTTATATGCTTGGAAAGCTACGGATATCTATTTTCTGGAGCATTTTACGGATTGTTAATATCATTTTTCTAGAATAAGTTATGGCCATTTTAACACTGAAAGGTTCCCAAGAGACTGAGCAGTTTGTAACTGACAAGAAAGCATTGAAAGCAATAAATCCAATAAAACTAGCAGCCAAAACTAATGCAGCCAAGAATAAGCCAGCTGACATCTATTCAAATATCAGAGAAAATGGAAAATTAAGTGGGAGTAAAGGGCATAAAGGCTGCCCAAAGGGTTACAATTGTTTTAGCATTTCCTCTCACTTGTTGTCATCACTAAATGGCTGTTAGTGGGGTGAGTTATGAAAAAACAACCGTGACAGCAGAAAAGAAGAAAAGGGCTGCAAGTTGCAGCGGCAAAGAGGGTAAAAAAAGGTGGAAAAAAAAGATAGAAAAAAAGGAAGGAAAGCAAGGAAAAAAGATAAGGCTGCTGCGTTGGGGAAGGAAGGAAATGAAGGATGAAATCTTGGCACTCTCTTCTTTCGGGTTTATCTTCTCAAACTCATGTCTTTCTTTTGGTTTAATTTGAGAATTATGTGTAACTAATTTTTAGTAGTTAGGGGCTGTTTTGAAGCCCCGAAAATGATTGCAATTTTGTTATGACATTTCGTTTGAATTACTTTTATGAATGGATGAAAATTGGTTCACTACTTGTCTCATTGATGAATTCTTTATGTGTTTGCTACGGATGCATACTTAGTAAGCATATCTAGGATTCTAATGCTATGAATATGTGTGTGTCTGCCCTTGTCAAATGAGGACCTACATATGTTCTAGAGTAGTACTTGTTAATTGCGATTAACATGTGAATCAATTTCTAGGATAAGTAAGACAACACTAGTACTTACGATGCCTACAACACTAGTACTTACGATGCCTTATGATGACTCAAACTCTTTTCGCTCTTAATGATTTCTACTTGTTAAATCTATGAACACACCATTCTAGATTGCATGTTAGGGACTAAGTTAAGTTGAAAACGCCATTCTCTTAACATACTACATAAGAAAGAGTAATAGGTTGAGTTCTAACATTGAGCCAACTTGAGCATCTTCATCCGAAAATGAAAGGAATTTGAATGAAACATAACATGTTTGCATGATTATTTGGTGGTGGATAGCAATTCCCCTAACTCGTTTTTCTTAATTTGTGAACTACTTAAAAATCTGTTTTTGTTCTGTTTTTTTTCGATTTAATTTAAATAGCAAATCAATTTCAAAAATCCCAAAAGTTTGTGTGAGTGTAGCTCTGTGTGTCTAGTGTCTTCATATAAAATTTCGTAGACTTTAGATAAGTGTAAGTCGATCTAATAATTATTTTTCGGTGACTGGTCAGTAGGGACAGCAACACAGTTTTTGTAACATTTTAAGTAGTTAGATAAAACAATCTTCTGCGGAAAAGACACTTATTTTCATATGCTACAATTGACAAATCTTAGTGTTAATAAGGAAAATCAATAGAACATTTGTGTGCTACTTTGTGGTGTGCTTTTAATCCTATCAAGGGATGGATCAATAAAGAGGTACAAGGCAAGGCTCGTTGCTAAGCGATTCTCACAAACCTATGGAGTGGATTACAAAGAAACATTTTCTCCAGTTGCAAAAATGAATATGGTTTGAGTAATCTTATCAATTGTCGTTAAATCAGGATTGGCCTTTATTCCGTAAAATATGCATTTTAAGAGAGGGACTTGGAAGAAGATGTTTAAATGAGTCGCCCACCTGGACATCCGCAAGAATCACAAAGGGACTTAGTTTGCAAGTTGAATATAACTCTTTATGGCCTCAAGCAATCACCGAGAGCTTGGTATGCAAATCTGAGTTCTGTTCTTATGGGTACAGGATATAAAAGAAGCACAACATATTCTTTATTATTTATCAAGAAAGAAGCATTCAGCACCATTGTCGTTCTGATATATGTTGATGATCTTGTGTGTAGGAAATGAGAATGGGCACAAGCGGTTGATATGACTTTATGCAACTGTAGAGCTTGTTTGGTACATATGATTGAATTGGAACGAATAACTTTGAAATTTCAAGGTATATTTTGAGGTGAAAGTGAATGATTTTTCATGAGTAATTCATCTTCGATCCTCTAGATGGTCATAATATTATTATTTCTCCCTTCAACATACTTTAATTAAATTAACTGAAAATTTGATATCACCCCTTGAAACTATATTTTCCTCTACTAAAACCCATCTGCTTTTGTTTTCTTGAATAAAGTCCATTGACTAGCCTCCAATTAAACAAATTCTTTAATTAAGTTTGACTTTTCAAATTGTGTATTTTTCGAATGCCTAAACTACCCCTATTAATACTTGGATGAGGTTTTTGGATCAGTTACTTGTTATATCCATTTAATTAATTTTATATATTTTACAAAATAATTCATGCCATTCATTGTATATTCAATGTATTAACTTTCAAATTGTTATAACGTGCCAATTGAAAAATAATAATACTAATTTCATAATTTTGTGCATTACATATATAAGTTAATTTACCTACCAACACAACAATAAACCTAAAACAGCTTCGGCTAATATTCCAATCCCTAATACACAAAACAAAAGCTATATGTTCCGCACAATTCTTACCTACAAAATAGTCTAATTTACCTATTACATCAAACCAAAATTTAAAGGGTCTAGTTTTCTTTCAAAATGGTCTAATTTACCTACATGATTTATGTGCATTAGATTAAAAGTTTATTTAATTGCCTACAAGCACAAACCCACAACATTCGAACATTATCTAATATCACTATTTTAGTATAATATTAATAATTAGGTAAATTAATTTAAATGTAGGTAAATTAGTATAATATTTTATAAGTAGGTAAATTAATTTAAATGTTGGTAAATTAGTATAATATTTGTATGTAGGTAATTACATGATTCAAAATGCAGGTTTATTAGTATAATATTTTATAAGTAGGTAAATTAATTTGTATGTAGGTAATTACATAATTCAAACAATATTATTTTTTCCGTACAAGATTGTCTTTCTCTTTTAAATTTGGTAAATTAATTTATATATGTTGCTAATATTTATTGACACACCCCGACCGAGATCGGAGCGTGCTGGCCGTCACACAAAGGTGACGTAGCCATGTGCACGTGCGGAAGCTAGTAAAGTAGTAATATAAAAGTACGAATAATTCAAAACTAGCATACAAGGTACTAATATAAGTGCTAGAAAGTGATATACAAAATCAGAGCAGGTCTAGAGCAGTCCAAACAAAAACGATAACAGTAGTGCGCCCGAAGGCGACCCTACAATGTGGAGTGTCTGTCAGAACACCGAAAAGCTCTCAAGGGAAACCACCGCAACGGCTAAGCAACTAGAACCTGGAGGGGCGCAAAACAAAAGCGTGAGTGGGCAAAAACAAAGCTCTTTGAAAACTATTTAGCAAAATACAATCTAACCCCTCGCCGTAAAACCTGTATACTTCCCAGAAAATAAACATATGTACGTATGTATAAACATGCACAACATGCTCAAGGGTATGCCAATCATGCTCAAGATATGCCATGCCAAAGCCTCAAAATGAATGTAAGTGCCCAGGTATAAATCATATCAACATCAGCATCTGGCAGCCGGAGTCACCTAACGTGACCTGTACGGCTGCATCTAGAGCTCAAATCTCAACTCTAAAGCTGAACCTGCCCACGAGTCGGAACCACCTAAAGTGGTCTGTACGACAGGCCTGGGTGTAATACATATATATATACGCTCTAGTGCTACGATCACGTGAAGGCTGTGCGAATAATCGCGGGTCACCTACGAGTCGGAACCACCTAATGTGGTCTGTACGACAAGCCTATGCACCTAACTTGGATCCAAGCTGAGCGTGTGGTGCGGGAGGTGAACATCACGTGAAGGACTGTGCCCTACTCTGGGCGGGAGCACTAACACCGGGGGTGCAGGTTATGAGCTCTCTAGGCACCTCAACCACTACTGAAACATAAACGTGAATGTCACTTACCTGGCACTTACCTTTGCGTCCACAGTACCCAATATGCATATGTATATGTATGCCACTAATAATGCATGCAATGATACGTAAACGATAATAATAAAGTGCATGGCATAATGTAAATAACCCTTTTTAATCAATTTCTGGGAATATAAATGTATATAGGTATATACGGAAAACAAAAGCCCACTCACTGGTATGTAGAAGGGTCGTAGCCCCCCTGTCTCGCGTGTGCACGCTCGTCCTCTGGGTACGTGTCACCTAAATGCGAAACAACTATAAAAACGTTAACTTTAAAGCACATAACCCGTTTCTCGTAATAACTTCTCATACATTGCTCAAAATGGACAAATGAATATACCCACGTGCTCTACACAACCTCAGGATCACAACCATATTTTTAAAATAATTTTTGAACCCCACACGCGCCCCCACGCGCCAGCACAGGCACGGACCTACGCGCCCCCCACGCGCGGCCACGTGCCAGGCACACTGACGGTGTCAACAGACGCCATCAGGAATATTCCGTCAAACTGACGGAATATTCCGTTAAATCTAACCGGATCCGTTAACGGCGTTAGGAATATTCCGTCGCCTTCTTCATTCGATCGCCGGCGACGTCGCCGGCGCCGGAAACTGGGAAAACCTGCAACTTGGGTTTTCTCGCTCATTTTTCATCCGTTTTTCGTGATTCTTGGACCAAACGAAAGCCCTAGACTAGTAGAACATGTCCCAACAAGTTTTAAGGGCTAAAACTAAGAGATTATACCTGTCCAAAAACTCCAAGCTCGGCCAACTTCGAACCAGGCCTTCCCGACGTCCAAATTCGTCCAACGAGCTACTCCGACGCTCCTGGGAACCTCACCAACACATCTACAAGCTTTAAAAGTCCAAAAACTCAATGTATAAACTTTGCATGAACAGTACCCAAATCGGCCATTGATGAAACGACGTGAAAACGAAGTATTCCTCACCTGAAAATGGTATGGTTGTGCTCGCCTCGACCTCACGAGTTGAATGGCATCTTTGGTTCCTTCGATCTGTGATGGTTTGAGTGTTTTTTATGTTTGTCCGTACGTCGAAGGAAGAAGAAGAAGAAGAAGAAGAAAGGGAGAGAGAGAGACACGGGACAGAGACAGAGAGAGGGTGAAGAGGGACAGTGTATGTGCAGGTGTGTGTGTGTGGCCCAAAGCTTGCCAACACCACACAAAGTAACCAGAAACAATAATACGAAAACCGACTAGGGGTAAAAGGGTCATTTCCTAAGCACGTTTCCGATATTTTCGGGACGGGATGTCACAACCTTCCCACCTTAAAAAAATTTCGTCCCAAAATTCAAAACAACAATGCAGCAACCCCCTAGTAGTCAAAGAACAATCGAGGGTACAAATCCCTCATCCGATCCTCTGTCTCCCACGTAGCTTCTTCGACTGAATGGTTTCTCCACAGAACCTTCACTAAATTCACTGTCTTGTTCCTCAGAACCTTCTCTTTCCAATCAATGATCGTCACCGGTTCCTCATCATACGTCAGATCTGGGTTAATCTCAAGCGGTTGAGGAGGTATCACGTGAGATGGATCAGCAACATAGTGTCGGAGCATAGACACGTGAAAAACATTATGCACTCTAGCCAACTCCGGAGGCAACTCCAACCTGTAAGCTACCTCACCAACTCGTTCTGTGACCACGTATGGTCCGATGTACCTGGGACTCAACTTCCCTTTCTTTCCGAACCGCACAACACCTCTCCACGGTGAAAGCTTCAAAAATACCCAATCTCCGACCTCATATGCTCTGTCCGTAGTATGCCGATCCGCTAGACTCTACTGCCTGTCCTGAGCTGCTTTCAGGTTAGACTTGATCACCTGAACGTTCTGAGTAGTCTCCTCAACAATCTCTGGACCTACTAAGACTCTTTCTCCAACCTCTGACCAACACAACGGTGTGCGGCAAGCCCTGCCATACAAGGCCTCAAATGGCGCCATGCCAATGCTTGAATGAAAACTGTTGTTGTAAGCAAATTCCATCAAATCTAACCGCTGGTGCCAAGCGTCACCAAACTGCAACACCGAAGCTCGCAGCATATCCTCCAAGGTCTGAATAGTTCTCTCTGACTGTCCGTCTGTCTGTGGATGATACGCCGTGCTGTAAAGTAATCTCGTGCCCAAAGCTTCCTGGAAAGCTACCCAAAACTTCGATGTAAATCGTGGATCTCGATCTGAAATAATGCTCACAGGGACACCGTGGTACTTCACAACTTTCGAGATGAATAGCTCCGCTAAACGGCTCAAAGAATACTTCTCTCTCACTGGAATAAAATGAGCCGACTTGGTGAGTCGATCAACGATCACCCAAATGCCGCCAAAGCCATTATGTGTACGCGGGAGCTTGTACACAAAATCCATGGTGATATTTTCCCATTTCCATTCGGGAACGGGAAGCGGCTGCAACAACCCAAACGGCTTCTTCCTCTCTGCTTTAACTTGCTGACAAACAGCACATCTGCTCACATACTCGGCTATCTCCCTCTTCATACCCGGCCAATAATAAAACGGTCGAATGGTATGATACATTTTCGTAGCTCCTGGATGCATGGCATAAGCCGAGATATGTGCTTCATCGAGAATTTCTTTCTTCAACTCCATACTATTAGGCACGAACATTCTACCTTCTAGCATCAACATGCCATCCGAATCACGAACTCTGAGGTCTCGCCTCCTTCCTTGATCTCGAGCTTGAATAAGTTCTTGAGTCTCCTGATCAACTACTTGGGCTTCAAGCACCCGATCAACAAGTATCGGCCTAACTTGGAAATTAGCAAGTAAGGCCACTTCTCGATCTTCGACTTCTAGCCTTACTCTCGTAGTACGCAAGTCCACCAAAAGAGGAGCACGACTAGCGTACAACGCATTAATACGGCCCTGTGACTTCCTGCTAAGTGCATCAGCCACTACGTTCCCACGACCAGGATGATAATCAATCGTGCAATCGTAATCGCTGAGTAACTCCAACCACCTCCGCTGACGAAGATTAAGTTCTTTCTGAGTAAAGAGATACTGGAGACTCTTGTGATCTGTAAAGATCCTGCACTTTTCCCCGTAAAGATAGTGTCTCCACAACTTCAACGCAAAAATGATAGCAGCCAACTCCAAATCATGTGTAGGGTAATTCATCTCATGAGGTTTCAACTGCCGCGAAGCATAAGCAATCACCCTACCATGCTGCATCAATACACATCCCAAACCATTCAAGGAAGCATCGCTGTAAACCTCGAAATCACCACTATCGTCTGGGAGTGCCAAAGCAGGTGCATGAGTGAGACAATGCTTCAACCGCTGGAAACTCTGCTCACACCTATCATCCCACTTAAATTTAACATCCTTCCTCGTTAACCTCGTCAGTGGTAAGGCAATCACCGAAAAATCCTTAACGAATCTCCGATAATACCCCGCTAAGCCAAGAAAACTTCTCACCTCGGTGACGGTTCGCGGCTGCTCCCAACTCTCCACAGCTGCAACCTTCTGAGGGTCAACCAAAATACCCTGAGCAGAAATGACGTGCCCCAAGAACGCAACTTGGTCTAACCAGAACTGGCACTTGCTACACTTAGCATATAGTTGGTGTTCCCTCAACCTCTTCAACACCAAAGTAAGATGTCGAACATGCTCCGCTTTCGACTTAGAATACACCAGAATATCGTCAATGAAGACAATGACAAATCTATCCAAGTAAGGCTGGAATACTCGGTTCATCAAATCCATAAAGGCGGCTGGTGCATTCGTCAACCCAAATGGCATAACCAAAAACTCGTAATGACCATAACGAGTCCTGAACGCCGTCTTAGGGACATCATCCCTACTGATCTTCAGCTGATAGTAACCAGACCTCAAGTCTATCTTAGAGAACACACAAGCACCTCTCAGCTGATCGAACAAATCATCGATACGAGGCAATGGATAACGGTTTTTAATCGTCACCCGATTGAGTTGCCTGTAGTCGATGCACAGCCTCAAAGTTCCATCCTTCTTCCTCACAAACAACACTGGAGCGCCCCAAGGCGAAGTACTAGGCTGGATAAATCCCTTATCCACTAACTCTTGCAGCTGAACTTTCAATTCCCTCAACTCCGCGGGGGCCATACGATAAGGAGTTAAAGAAATAGGATTTGTACCTGGAATCAACTCAATGGTGAACTCTACGTCTCGATCTGGGGGTAACCCAGGTAAATCCTCGGGAAATACATCAGGGAAGTGTCTGACCACCCTTACATCCTCAACTCTGTTAGAAACAGCTTCATCTAGCACTACGTGAGCCAGATACCCCTGACAACCTTTAGATAACAACTTTTTCGCTCGCAGCGCCGAAATAACGTCATGTCTCACCCCACTCTGCTCACCCATGAAAGTAACCACAGGTAGTCCAGGTCGGTGAAACGTAACTACTTTCCCGTAATAGTCAATGTTGGCACGATAGAAGTGCAACCAATCCGTGCCCAGAATCACATCAAAGTCCACAATATCTAACGGGATAAGATCGGCTGACAAAGCAACTCCCTCTACGATCACTGGACATCCTGGGTACACACAATCTACGACACAACTCTCTCCTCTAGGCATAACAACCTCTAAATCATACCCTAGAGGTGTGGGGCGAGGTTGCGTCACTTGAGCAAACGTATGAGAAATTACGGAATGTGTAGCTCCACAATCAATTAAGACTCTAGCAAAACAACCAAGAATGTTCAACGTACCCATAATCAAGTCTGGGTTGTTCTGAGCGTCCTGCAGAGAAATATTGTGAAGACGCCCCTATCCCTGCTGACGCCCGCCGCGGCCTCGGCTCGCCTGAACGCCGCGTCCCTGAGCACCACGCCCCTGACTGGGCTGGCCTGACTGTCTCGAAGACCCTGCACTGCTAGTGGCAATCTCCCCCTGCTGATACTGTCCTCCCTGATACCACTGTGAACCACCCGCTGGAGCTGGAGGATACGGCATATAGCCGCCCGAATACTGGGGATAGCCACCCTGGGAATAGGGATCCTGGGGATACTGATACTGCCCCGGAGCATAAGGAACAGCATCACCCTGATAATGGTAAGCACCACCTCGGCCCGTCTGGCCGTAACTACTAGGACCCTGGATCTGCTGGAGCGGTGCAGGCGGTGGCATAAAGGTCTGCTGTGGTTTCTGCTACTGCTGACCCTGGGGACAATTCGCCGCTCTATGTCCCACATGTCCACATGTGAAGCACCCGTTGCTGCCACGTCTACACTCGCCGAAATGCCGGTTGTTACACCTACGACAAACTGGGGCTCTGCCTCGCCCACCATCGCCCTGCCTCTGGCCTCTAGCGCCACCAGCAAATCTACCTCCACGACCCTGTCCAGTGGCACTAAAGCCACCACTCGAAGAACTAGAACTAGCTCCACCTCTCTTGAAGTTCTGAGTCTGACGGGGCCCGAGCGATGCCTGACCTTTGCCTTTGTCATCCTTCTTCTGGTTGCTGTCCTTCTCTTCATCAGTATCGCTCGACATATTCTCGGAGTCCTCGATCCTCAACAGTATCTCATAGAAGTCCCGGTAAGTCTCGCTGTGGACCGTAGACGCCATAGAACGCCACTTCTTCCTGGTGCCCAGACGGAAAAGACGGAGCATCTCCGCCGGATTACCAGCGACATCAGGGTGATAACGGGACAAGTCCGTAAACTTACGGTAGTACTCATTCGCTGACATCTTCCGCTGTTTCAGTTCGGAAAACTCCTGTTTCTTACGGTCAATATACTCAGGGGGCACGTACCTTCTCCTAAACAACCCCGTAAAAACATTCCAATCAATCCTCTGATCCGGAGTCAACCTACGAAGCTCCTGCTCCCACCAAGCTGCCGACTCCGTATCTAGAAACCAAGCGGTCGTCTCGACCCACCTCTCCATAGGCAAGTTCCCCTGATTATGCAGCACCCGGAAAGTTTTCTCTATGTGTTCTAGCCAGCGCTCTGCGCTCTCGGGCCCCTCACTGCCCTTAAACTTATCCAACTTCAGATTGTACATGGTCTCCAGATGAGTCCTCTAGGGAGGGCGCATCACTGCCTGAAGGGATGTAGCAAAAGCTTCCCCCAACTGAGTAATATCGGGGAAACTAGGCTCAGAAGAGCGACAGGGTTCCCGACGAGGCGGCATAGTTCTGACAGAAGACACCAAAATTATTAGAATACTCACAAGGACACAGGACTGTCAAACCTAGGCTCTGATACCAAACTGACACACCCCGACCGAGATCGGAGCGTGCTGGCCGTCACACAAAGGTGACGTAGCCATGTGCACGTGCGGAAGCTAGTAAAGTAGTAATATAAAAGTACGAATAATTCAAAACTAGCATACATGGTACTAATATAAGTGCTAGAAAGTGATATACAAAATCAGAGCAGGTCTAAAGCAGTCCAAACAAAAACGATAACAGTAGTGCGCCCGAAGGCGACCCTACAATGTGGAGTGTCTGTCAGAACGCCGAAAAGCTCTCAAGGGAAACCACCGCAACGGCTAAGCAACTAGAACCTGGAGGGGCGCAAAACAAAAGCGTGAGTGGGCAAAAACAAAGCTCTTTGAAAACTATTTAGCAAAATACAATCTAACCCCTCGCCGTAAAACCTGTATACTTCCCAGAAAATAAACATATGTACGTATGTATAAACATGCACAACATGCTCAAGGGTATGCCAATCATGCTCAAGATATGCCATGCCAAAGCCTCAAAATGAATGTAAGTGCCCAGGTATAAATCATATCAACATCAGCATCTGGCAGCCGGAGTCACCTAACGTGACCTGTACGGCTGCATCTAGAGCTCAAATCTCAACTCTAAAGCTGAACCTGCCCACGAGTCGGAACCACCTAAAGTGGTCTGTACGACAGGCCTGGGTGTAATACATATATATACGCTCTAGTGCTACGATCACGTGAAGGCTGTGCGAATAATCGCGGGTCACCTACGAGTCGGAACCACCTAATGTGGTCTGTACGACAAGCCTATGCACCTAACTTGGATCCAAGCTGAGCGTGTGGTGCGGGAGGTGAACATCACGTGAAGGACTGTGCCCTACTCTGGGCGGGAGCACTAACACCGAGGGTGCAGGTTATGAGCTCTCTAGGCACCTCAACCACTACTGAAACATAAACGTGAATGTCACTTACCTGGCACTTACCTTTGCGTCCACAGTACCCAATATGCATATGTATATGTATGCCACTAATAATGCATGCAATGATGCGTAAACGATAATAATAAAGTGCATGGCATAATGTAAATAACCCTTTTTAATCAATTTCTGGGAATATAAATGTATATAGGTATATACGGAAAACAAAAGCCCACTCACTGGTATGTAGAAGGGTCGTAGCCCCCCTGTCTCGCGTGTGCACGCTCGTCCTCTGGGTACGTGTCACCTAAATGCGAAACAACTATAAAAACGTTAACTTTAAAGCACATAACCCGTTTCTCGTAATAACTTCTCATACATTGCTCAAAATGGACAAATGAATATACCCACGTGCTCTACACAACCTCAGGATCACAACCATATTTTTAAAATAATTTTTGGACCCCACACGCGCCCCCACGCGCCAGCACAGGCACGGACCTACGCGCCCCCCACGCGCGGCCACGTGCCAGGCACACTGACGGTGTTAACAGACGCAGTCAGGAATATTCCGTCAAACTGACGGAATATTCCGTTAAATCTAACCGGATCCGTTAACGGCGTTAGGAATATTCCGTCAGAATTGACGGAATATTCCATCGCCTTCTTCATTCGATCGCCGGCGACGTCGCCGGCGCCGGAAACTGGGAAAACCTGCAACTTGGGTTTTCTCGCTCATTTTTCATCCGTTTTTCGTGATTCTTGGACCAAACGAAAGCCCTAGACTAGTAGAACATGTCCCAACAAGTTTTAAGGGCTAAAACTAAGAGATTATACCTGTCCAAAAACTCCAAGCTCGGCCAACTTCGAACCAGGCCTTCCCGACGTCCAAATTCGTCCAACGAGCTACTCCGACGCTCCTGGGAACCTCACCAACACATCTACAAGCTTTAAAAGTCCAAAAACTCAATGTATAAACTTTGCATGAACAGTACCCAAATCGGCCATTGATGAAACGACGTGAAAACGAAGTATTCCTCACCTGAAAATGGTATGGTTGTGCTCGCCTCGACCTCACGAGTTGAATGGCGTCTTTGGTTCCTTCGATCTGTGATGGTTTGAGTGTTTTTGATGTTTGTCCGTACGTCGAAGGAAGAAGAAGAAGAAGAAAGGGAGAGAGAGAGACACGGGACAGAGACAGAGAGAGGGTGAAGAGAGACAGTGTATGTGCAGGTGTGTGTGTGTGGCCCAAAGCTTGCCAACACCACACAAAGTAACCAGAAACAATAATACGAAAACCGACTAGGGGTAAAAGGGTCATTTCCTAAGCATGTTTCCGATATTTTCGGGACGGGATGTCACATTTATGATACAAGAAAGGTAAAATATCCATATGGATTTAATTGCTCATCATAATTAGGATGAGTAATAACATTTATTGACCAAATTAGGATTCTATGGCATAAGTTGTAATTGTATTGTAATAGTTGGTCATATATTTATCTACATGGAAGGCTATTTGAAATTTGGGTTTTATTTGAATGTTTAAATTTAGATGGGTTTTTATTTGGAAAATAGGAGTTTCAAGGGTCTATATCTAAAGAACCCTTAAATTAATTATTCCAATCCAATCATGTGTACCAAATGAGTCCTAAAGTATCATGTAGGTTGGAAGAAAGTACAAAGTGTTTGGTAGCAACACCTGTACCGAAAAGGTACATATAGCCAACAGTAGGAACTCCTCAGCTAGGTATATATCTTGTACACAGGTTATTTAATGCATCTGAGGGAGACAGAATATTATGTTGCGACAAAAAATGAATGTGGTTAGTTATATTATGCGTGTAGCCATCTCAACATTATGTATATATCTTGCAATAAAATAGGGACCTTGATCTACTACTTCGAACATTGTAAACGGGAAAAACCTGAAAGTCATGATCACTTACAGTTGCATACGTGTATATCGGAAATACATTTAAAGTTCACACTTGGATGGTTGATAAACCTTGAACATTATTTTTCAATGCATGGAAGAAATTACTAAGGTTGTTCTGGGAACTGCAATCATAGGGAGACTGCCATTATGTGAAGGGTGAACATGGTCCTATAGGTTACCAGCTTTGTTTCATCGGCCAATTTGAAGCGAAAGAAGCTAAGGAGAGCCATCGCTACTATCTTCATCTGTCGGTAAGTGAAGTCCTTCCCTAGACAGATTCGCGGACCTGCCTGCAAATAGCACAAATGAAAGTGAAACTACTATTGGTGAACATTTGGATAATTAGCATATATATTTGTGATTAAGGAAAAAGAAAATATTTTTACTAACGTGAAATGCGACGAATTTGAAGGGTGTTTCGGGCTTGAAAATGGGCTTGTGAAATCATCAGCGTCTTTTCCCCAGATATAAGGCATTCTTCCCATGGCATAGGTGATGTAGTTTACGTTGTCTCCTTTTCTCACTCTAAAGCCATCTGGAAGAATGTCATCTGCATCAGCACATCTGGAAGAATCACAAAGGGACTTAGTTTGCAAGTTGAATATAACTCTCCTTGCTTTAGAAAACCAAGACATAAAGATGTCAATATTTACAGTAATATGAAGAATTCTTCCAACTTAAAGAGTTGAAGTTCACTACCTATTTCTCCCTTAGTAATAGACAGGGTTTTAAATTTCCTTAAGAGACTTGGCTCCTTATGTGCCAAGGACTCGTTCATCTATGCAGACTAAATATAGTTACACATGTGTGCACAAACTATTTATGCACATGTGCCAGTATGTGATTTGCAAGTAAGCAGGAATAATTCCTTAAGACAAATAGTGTTCTAAGTTTCCTTGTGGAATAATGACTTTCTTGTATTGGTTTTGATATATTTAACAGACTTTAATCAAGGTTTTGGCACTGTCCTGTTTGGAAACTCACAAACTACTATAGAAAGTAAAGAAAATAACAAGTATCTTACTAAAAAAAATGTGACGAGGAAAATTAAAATCAGGTTATTCAAGTATACATATACAATTGGAACTGCAGGGTAGAGCCTTAAGGTCTCTGTCAGCACCGCATGAAGATAGTGCATTCGTTCTAGAGTTTCTTCATTATGTTTTCCACAAATTCATCAACTTTCGCTTCGCCTACTTGATTACCAACGACATCCATCCCTCACTTCTTGTACAACTTTTTCTTGTATTAGAGGGTTCTTTCTGAGCATGTAGAAGAACCATGACAGTGTAGTTGCACTGGTGTCTTTGCCAGCAAACATAAAAGTCAGTATTATATCCCTTAGATATTTGTCATTCATTTCCTCTGGATTCTTCACACTCTCCAGTAGAAATCTTGACAGTATGTCCTCCTTGTCAATCTTTGAAACAATAAAATAAAATTCAGAACTTCATAGAAAACTAAAATCTTAAATTTACCATTAATGTAGGGAGATGACTTCAGCACGCCTTGTTTCTCCTTCTGGACACCCTTGTTTATTTTTCCCTTTAATTGTCTTTTGATTTCTACAATCCGAAGGTCAGAAATAAACTGTGGGGCGTAGGAGGGGAAAAAGGATGTGTGCAAAACACTACCCTTGCTGTAAGTTTTCCTCACAAGAAAAACTGATGGTGTGTAAAAAACAAATAGAATTACATGGTAGAGACACATTCTGTAAAGCCAATGTAGTAATGTAAAATTTACTTACAACATTTTTTTGCTCCCCTTGCAATCTCCTCTTGCTGCTGATAACTTGGTGCACAAAATCATCTAGAACTTTGACATATTTTTTAAGGGAGACCTCAGAACCAAGGTTGAAGATTCTTTTTAGTTTCCAGAATGGATCAATGTAGCGAAAATAGGTCAGTGCAGTAGATTCATCAAGGACCTTCATGAATGCAGTCCCTTCTTTGCTTGACCCCTCCAGGCAATGCAGTTCTATTCCAAACCCGACTTTGAATATGGAGTCCAAGGTACATCTCATAAGCAAATCCTACAAATAGAATCAAATGCAAAATGTTATGTTTGATCCGAAGAGTTTGTTGAGTGTGAATCCTACATCAGAGAATTAAGAGACCTTGGTGTGTGCTTATAAGGATTGGATAGGATAACTCAATAGATTCGAGGTATGCTGAAGTTAGAAAATAGATTGCTCATGAAAGAAATTAACCCACCTGTGCAATCCCTACCCATAAAATGGTACGATATTAACGTTGTATTTAACTTGTACGTTCAAATCCCACGACATGAAAACTCTTCCAGCTCTCCCATTTCTTACTACAAGTCTACAATACATCAGTCTTATAAGTTATCCAATCCAATGCAATCTTAGGCTCCAAACGAGCTGTAATTTCACAGATCATATTTTTCCTCCCAGCGTGCTTTATTCTCATATTGGTACCAAAAATCAGTCAGATCAAATTGACCTTAGTTAGGACTCCCCCAACTTTCCACGCTTAATTAGCTAAGCCCTCTAAATAAATTTTCATATAACCAGTTTGCTTAAGAAATACCAAACAAGAAAAAGAAAAGTTAAACAAATCTTTTAGGTCTCAGATTACTCACCTGCATATCAAAAACCCCTCCGGAACTCGAAATTCCAAAAACAACTCTAACCAGTTTGGCAGCATTATTTCTTCTAAACACAGAGCAGCTAGCATCTCCAAGCACCCTTGTTGAGAACTCAAAGCTCGCAAGCTTCCTCTGCTGCTTCCATTTTTCTCCATCAACAACAAATATCCCTTGGCCAAATATCCGATAGAATACTTTGAGTGAAGGCGCCTTTCGAGTAGCTGGCAAAGTTGGTTTTCAGAACATGCTCAATGTTGCGCGTGTCAGCTGTGTACACTTCACTGTGGTCCGGGACTAGAAGCCGGAAAGTTGAGTGTGTTTTGGCAACTTCGGTTTGGTAGTCGTAGACTCTGTTGAAGTATAAGAACATGTGGAAGACAGTGCCTTTTACGGGAGGGTAGTTCAGGTCTCGGATAGACTTTCCGGTGAAGATTTTGAGTATGAACAAAGACAGAGTTACGAAGAGAAACATAAGTATGGAGGTGAAGATGATAAGGAAATACCCCATCTCAAATTTGCTTGTCATAACAAAGAGGCAAAGAAAGAAATATGTAGAGAGAGAGAGAGAGAGAGAGAGAGAGAGAGAGAGAGAGAGAGAGAGATTTGCTTGTCATAACAAAGAGGCAAAGAAAGAAATATGTAGAGAGAGAGAGAGAGAGAGAGAGAGAGAGAGAGAGTACGCAAGTGAAATGAAGAGGAGAGAGTATGCAAGTTGACATAAATAATATAAATTTACTTTTTTTTTTTTTTTTTTTTTTTTTTGAAAGAAAAAGCGTGGCTTCGTGAAAGTGAAATGAAGAGAAGAGAAGAGAAAGTACGCAAGTTGACATATATAAATTTACCAAGTTTAATGGTTGGGCTAAAAGCCAAATTTTTTAACCCGAAAAATTTAGCTTTTAGCTCAGAAACAGTTTTTTAGCTCCAATCATTTTGGACTAAAATTTTAGCCCAGAATCATTAAAGAATGAACTTAGGCTATTTTTTTCTTAAATTATTTTTTTTTAAATAAATATGTAAACTATCGTAAATTAATTTTATGAACATTTTAATCTAAAAATATTTAAATTCCGATAAATATTGAAAAATCACTAAATTTTTCACAAAGCAAACCTTCAACTTTCCACCAATCTTTCAACTTTGGGCTAACTTTCAATTCACCAACCGTTCAACACAACACCAAACTTTCAACTTTCATCAACCGTTCAACACCAAACTTTCAACTTTCACCAACCGTTCAACTTTCATCAATCATCCTTTATATAAACATATGTCCAATATTAGTTGATCACATAACCTTTCAACCTTCAATCATCCTCTATATTCACCAATCTTTCAACTTTCAAGGAGTTTTTGTTTCCTAAAAATCCTCAATATCTCATCAATGTGTGATAGAAGAAGGCGTAGCATGGCAATGCAGATGACATAAAACCAAGCAAAGATTGAGATCAAGGATGAAGAATTGTTCAACGCTAAAGCTGAACTTGTAAACTCATTTAAGCAATCTGAGCACCATGGCGAATCTAGTCATCGTGGTTATGTCACGGTGCGTTCATATGTGCAGCGTGATAGAGAAGAGTGTCATGACCGAATGATGAAAAATTATTTCATCGAGCGTCCAAGATTTCCTGTTCATGATTTTCGGAGGCGGTTTCGGATGAGGAGAGAGCTTTTTGAAAGCATCTTAAATGCAGTTGTCAATCATGACCACTACTTTGCAAGGAGGCTAGATGCCACAGGCCGACAAGGTCTATCACCTCATCAGAAGCTCACATCTGTTTTTCGTATACTAGCTAATAGGTGCTCTGCAGACTCAACTGACGAGTATTGCCGACTTGCAGAAAGTACTACTATTGAGAACCTGAAACGTTTCTGTAAGGCAATTGAAGGCATATATGGAGCCACATATCTCCGCAAGCCAAATCGTGAAGACTTGAAAAGGCTTATACGCAAGGCAGACAAAATAGGCTTCCCTGGAATGATAGGAAGTCTCAATTGTATGCATTGAGAGTGGAAGAATTGTCCTACTGGTTAGGCTGGCCAATTCAAGGGTCGTCATAACAAGCTAACCATCGTGCTTGAGGCTGTGGTATCTTACGACACATGGATCAAACAACGATATCAACGTTCTTTGGTCTTTTCCTCTGTTCGATAATGTTGTCAATGGATGAGCACCAGAATTTCGGTACAAGGTAAATGGTAATAGGTATGAGCTAGGCTACTACCTAACTGATGGTATCTTTGTTAAAAGTTTTTCTCATCCCGATAGTGCAAAGAAGAAATTATTTTCGCAGAGACAAGAGTCTTACAGGAAGGATGTCGAGAGAGCGTTCGGGATCCTACAAGCTCGATGGGCCATTGTTAGAGGGGCTGCATGATTTTGGCAAACCGAAGACCTTCATTCAATCATGATGACGTGCATAATTTTGCACAATATGATTGTGGAAGATAAGTACATCGAAATTGAAGAAGATTCAGACGAAGATATGGATGATGACCAACCAACACATGCGAGAGCTATTGCAAGAGATGTTGAATATCTCGCTCCAACCACATATGAGACCCGACAAGATAGGGTCACCTTGACTGAGTATATGCAACGTTTAAATAGAATTCAAGCTCCTCAATGTCATGACACACTCTGCAAGGATTTGGTTGAGCATGTATGGGGCCGAGAAGGTGAACGTTGATGACGTTGGTTAAGCATTTATGTAATAATTTTAAGTGTACTAAGTTGTTATTTTCTAGTAATAAATTTAAGTGTCTTCTTGTGCAAAGTATTTTGTCTAGTACGTTGGATAAATTATTGGATGGAGGTTGAATTTTGAGTGAATGTTAGAACAAATACATAGATATTTATAGAGTTTTTGGGTGAATTTTGAGTTAAATCATTTTTTTAATTATTTTAGCCGTTGGATTTAAATTTGGGCCATTAAATTTTTTTTTTACCAATAGATTTGATTATATTCGATCTCAGCCGTTGGATTCAATAATATAAATATAAATATAATAAAATTTTGAATCTAGGCCATTGGATTAACCAACGGCCTGATGATCACAACCGTTCGATCGAAAGAGCCGTTGGAGCTCTGGGGAACATGACCGACAGGCCCACGTGGGTGGGTCCCGGCCGGTCGGAAGGAGCGTGCGTTAGGCGCATTTGACGAGTCCATGGGCTGGGTTTGGAGCCCAAACGCTGAAAACCACTCTCTTTGGTAGGGCCCACTCCGATTTTGGGCGGTTTCTGGCCTTACTTCCCTTTTTAGCATCTAGCCCACATTTTTCCCTTGGGTTAAAGTGAGTGTGGTGGGAAATTTTGGGGGGGAATTTATCATTTAGCCCACCATTGGAGGTGGTCTTACAAGAAACAAAAAGGCATGCATGCAAGCTGACATATATAATATAAATTTACTTTTTATTTTTTTCTAGGTTTTGTATTCTTACCAGAAACAAAAAAGCATATTTGTCGATTTATGTTTAAAATTTGTATGGAGCCGTCAATTTATTTCCTGAACTTCAATTTTAATCAATTACCCCCTTGAACTTTTATAATTAGTCAATTTCTCCTTTGAACTTTAATTTGAGCCAATTACCCCACTGAACTTTTATAAATAGCCAATTTCCTCCTTGGCGCTGGATTTTAAAAATTTTCATCCAATTTTCCATTCATCTTGATCATAGAAACAACATATGACAACTGTATGAGGGCAAAAAAGATGGAAAATTGGATGGATGAAAAATTGAATGAATTTTTTTTTTAAATCTAATGTCAAGGGGAATTGACTATTTACAAATGTTCAGGGGTAATCAACTAAAATTAAAGTTCAAGGGGAAAATTTGACTAATTATAAAAGTTCAAAGGATAATCGGCTAAAATTAAAGTTCAGGCGAAAATTGGCAGCTCCATACAAGTTCGAAGGACAAATCAACAAATATGTCCAAAAAAATTGCGTGGAATGAACTAATTGCAGGCGTTCTGCACTTGATGGAGAAAGCCTTGTTGAGAGAGTGAAAGAAAGATGGAATCTTTTAGTGCTGGTTCGATATGGTATACCGAACTGAAACTAGTATCTCAAATCCCAAACCAAATTTTTTGGGATCGGAATTTGAAGACCAATCCCAAACCAAATTTTTGGGAATCCCAATTCCGGGAATCCTGAAATATTTTCGGGATTTCAGGACAAATCGGGATTAAATTTCATAAACCCTAACCTAATGGTAAACATAAATATAGAAATTAAATTAGGGCTAAAATCATGAACATCCAATCCAAAACATGAACAAATTTCACAAACCCTAATCTAAAATTTGAACCCTAAATTAAATTTCAAACCCTAAATTAATTTCAAATTTTACCTGATTTGGGGGAAAATCGGTGCACAATGCACTGGATGAAGAAGACTCTCAGACTTTGAGTGTCTGATAGAGAGAATCGCGAGAGAGAGAGAGAGAGTGATGTCTCTGTGTGGTGAAGGAATGCTCCACGGTCGAAGACGGTAATAATACTATGGTGTGGTGGTGGGCCAATGACTGGCTGGAGTTGAGCTTTAAATTTGAGACAAAGAGGAGAGGGCTCGATGGCTGAGGGAGGGAGGTTAGCTTCAATTGAAATGAAAGTTATGAACAAACAATGGAGAGAGAATGTTGAAGAACCCTAACAATGAATGGACAACACAGATCAATTTGAAACAATCCAATGGTTGAAATTAACTCTAACTATAATTAAAAAAATAATAATATATATAATAATTAATAATATATATTTTCAGTTCGGTATGGGATTCACGAAATATTGAGAAGACAATCCTGAATCCTGTACCAAAATTTCGGATCGATTTGGGATAGCATCCCGAAAATTTTAGGAATTTTGGTTTAGGACATCTTTGGTTTGGGATCAGAATTTTTTCGGTTCAATTCAGCATTTTCGGGAATTTTTACCCCTAGAATCTTTGGTAAATGTTTATGCTTTTGTTTTGTTGGTGCCACTTTCAGTTAAAAGTCTTCAATGAGTGTTGATTTGCTACTTCTCTGTTCCAACCGAGTGTTAAGACCATCATGCATTTACGGTAAAAAAGTTAAGACATTTTGCATAAGCATATAAAAATTAGTGTCGATTGGATTCACGGTGAAATCTTACTTTATTCTTCATGGTATTAGATCATGTAAATTCTCGAGTCCAAGTCACATAATATATTTTGTTCCTGTGCTTATTCGCTTCACTGAGTTGGGGTTGGGGTACATCTTTATCAATTTATCAATCGGATTTAAACGGCCATGATCTTTTGATTAATGGAATCCATTAAGAGGAGGAGTGTATCCAATTAGCTCCAATGTTTCATGTTTATGAACCTTACCTTTGCGGCTTTCCCTTAGACACATGGTTTAATAGTTTTTTATTTTTTATTTTTTCCTGAGTACATCGATAGTTTTACACTAAGGGAAGGGAGAGTTTGGCTAAGTCACACAATGGGCAACTTAATTTGGTATCAAATTCGCCATCCACGAGATTCGAACCTAAGACCTCTCACTTCCAAGTAAAGAGGAATACCACCAGACCGTAGTACTGAATGATTATGGTTTAGTGTTAGATAAGCAATTACACTAGGGAGGCTTCGATTATTATTTAAGTATTGATTAACATGCTTATTTTTTATTAGTGAGACTCATCACATGATTTACAAATTTGGTCTAAGAAGTTGGTCTACCTATCATTATATTATAATCGACCAATCTATGTCTCCATTCTATTGAATAATGTGAAAAAGTCTAACATCAGCCATATTACGGAATAATTACAACTTAACTTAAGTGGCATTTAATTTCATCGAGTCCTCATGTGTAAAACTACAACTTAGCTTAAGTGGGTGTGTTTATACCGTGGGGAGAGAGACTTTTTTAGGATAGAATCCTTGTTCTAAGCCGGGAGAATCCTAGAGGATATCTAGTAAGTAGATATTGTATCCTCTTAGGAGTTATGATTACTTGCAACGCATGCCTATCCTTAGATTGTAGGGACTCCAAGACTTATAGGACCTGATTGTGTCCACATTTAAATCATATCAGATAGAAGTAGTCGTACTCAGGGTCGAAGTTCAGAGCCACCCTAAGATGAGTTCTGGATCGCCCTTTTGACTATTCCTTTAAATGGCGTAGAGCCCTGGTTTGAATGTTATAACCTACAACCTTGTTGGTTGTGTAAACTTTCCGGAGGCTGGATGGTGCAATGGACTTCCAGGTCAAGGCGCCATGTGCCCGGCCCGTGTCTGCCAATCGTTACCGTGCTTGTTACAATTCAAGTCTCCTAAGCTGTTAACCGTCCCAGACAGATTGGGGTAAAGAGGCCCATATGACAGTGTAACTTTGAACTTTTTTAGACTTGTATTCATGTGAAGTTTTCAAAGTTTAGAACTTGTTTTTGAATAAGTAAGGTATTCCCTGCTTTATCGGAAAAAAATAAAGAAAGAATACGTATTTAAGACAAATAGATGCTCTTTATCCATGATCAAAGTAAAATTAGTTGACAAGGGGTTAGGACTGAATCCGAAAAAGATTGCCTACATATCTCTGGGATGGAGAATTAAATCGCTGGTGTAGTTCTAAGGAAAAGATGATATGATGCAAAAAATTACATCAAGGAACACTTTTGACGATAAGCATATGGTGGGGCATTAAGAGGTGTGTTCTCCATGAACTCGTCTTCCTGTAAACTGCAGCGTAGTGATTGGGTCTGGAGAGAACTGCTTACATATCCCAGGAAGGGAATCAAACCGCGTGTAGTTTATGTTGTGCTTTGCTTCATTTTAAGCCACTTGTAAAGGCCTACAAGGTTTTAGTTTTTCCAGCAAGGGGTCTTTCTCTCAACATAGGCTATTCAATTTCTCTGTTGTTGGTTTTTTCACTGCTTGGCGCTACTCTTGAGTAACGAGGTGAGATTTTGTCTTTAAATGGAACATTTCCTATGACATGCAACCATTCCCAACTGAGGATAGTGTTGTAAGAAGATGGGCTATGCATCATATGAAAGGTCATCAAATGTTCAGATGGTTTTCTTCAAACCATGAGACGAATCGTTTCCATGGTGCTGAGCGGGGTTCCATCAAGAGTTTGGATAATAAACCTCCTTGAATAAACTCTATCTAGGATATCCATCCTTATGGCTTCTCCCCTAAAGAGGATATTGACTTCCTACCCATTACCAATCAGGACTCTGTCGACCATGGTGTCTGAGATTTGCAGTCTTACGATGAGGGTGACATTAGAGGGTGGATAAACAGTTTTTGGCCTGATTGAGGGATTTTTTAGCTGAGGTTTTCCCGGGATCATCTTCCTCCCCCTCTGTGCTTTGTTGAAGTAATCATGTCTTCTTATTATGCGAATAATGCTCAGAAAAAACTTCTTGTCTGTGTCGGGGAGGTGGCGGTCTCGAAATTTCTTGTAGTTGTGCCAGATATGTTGCTGGGAAGAGTTCTTAGATCAATTGTTCCGAATGTGGATTTGTCGTTCTTAGGGAAGCACGAGATGCAAAACTTGCACATTGGGCAAGGGTGTCTTCTACAGTTTTCATTCTTTCAGTTAGCCTGGCGAGCCTTGCCCTTTCTTTGATATGTAAGTTCTTCTTGAGGTCTTTTACTGACGTGCGTATCTTAAGTATGTTGTCCCACACCTAATTGGTGAAAGAGGCTTCTTCTTCTCCATTTGGGTTCATGGCTTGACCACACAGCGATCTTCTAAGCATTGCTTCCATAGGTTAGAGTGATATGGTTAAGAGGAATACGGGTTCTCTCTCAATGAAAGCACCAATTGTTGGAACCAAATTTGCGCACCTATGTGAGCGGTGGTTGAGCACAAACTTGAGCAACCTGCAAAACAGTAAACAACCATAAGCAAGCCTAGGACCATGGGAGGGGTGTGCCGGCCATAAGTTCTCCAACAATCAGGTTAGCAAATGATTTTAGACTTAAGCAGTGGGCAAAAGAATTAAAGTTTATAGATTGCGTTACAGTAGATGAAACCTAGGTAGGTGTGTTTACATTGTGGGGAGAAAGACTTTTTTAGGATAGAATCTCGTTCTATGCCGGAAGAATCTTAAAGGATATCTAGTAATTAAGTAGATATTGCATCATCTTAGAAGTTGTGATTACTTGCGGCAAACACCTATCCCTAGATTGTAGGGACTCCAAGACTTATAGGATTTGATTGTGTCCACATCCGGATTATATTACGTGTCTTATGGAACAATCATGGTCATCCAGTGGAGTCGCTAGGACTCCGCCTAGTGCTCCAAAGTAGAGTGATGGTGACACCCTACCCCATCTGATACAACTCCGCCCGGAGCTGGTAAGTTTATGACCAAACTTCTGAAGTAACAACATTCATATCATATTTACTCCAACCCTAAAAAATCATGGTCCCCCACGTACCTATTTCTCAAATGAGCAAGTTCCTTCTCACAAATGAATCCATGTCAAATCTGTATTTGATTGAAAGTAGAAATCGTATTTACGTGCAAGGAACCAAACAATTACAAGAATCAAGGTTTTGCCAAGTTTAGATCAAAGTGTACATACTTTATATATCAGTTGAGTAATCAAACATTATTAATTATGTCAGCATCAGGCTATCAGTTTTTCTTTTAAGCTTAGTTTCTGATTTTTGTTATTTCCTCTTTTTGTTATCAATGTTGAAGTATCTCTGTAAGTTTCTTAGCCTGGAAGAATTGGTAGGTTGCATCTAAATTCCTATGTATTAGTAAAATATTATGACTTTAAGTTTTCTATATAAACATAAAATTTAATTATTTATATCTTAGGTATACAAAATTACATGATGAATTAAGAGAGTATTGACGAAAAAAATTAAAACTGCAAAGTGGCATTCCACCTAAGATTTTAACATCTCATTTGAAGATGGTCTTATGCGTGTAGCCGTCTCAACATTATGTATATACCTTGCGATAAAATGGGGACCCTGAACTATTATTTCGATCATAGTAAACATGAAAAACCTGAAAGTCATTATCATTTACATCTGTATACCTGTATACATACATGCATATATATATATATATATATTATATAAAGTTCACACTTGGTTGATGAACCTTGAACATTATTTTTCAATGCATAGAAGAATTTACTCAGGTTGTTCTGGGAACTGCAATCATAGGGAGACTGCCATCTATGTGAAGGGTGAACATGGTCCTATAGGTTACCGGCTTTGTTTCATCGGCCAATTTGAAGCGAAAGAAGCTAAGGAGAGCCATCGCTACTATCTTCATCTGCCGGTAAGCAAAGTCCTTCCCTAGACATATTCGCGGACCTGCCTGCAATAGCACAAGTGAAAGTGATACTATTATTAGTGAATATTTGGATAATTAGAAAATATATATTTGTGATAAAGGAAAAAGAAAATATTTTTACTAACGTGAAATGTGACGAATTTGAAGGGTGATTCGGGCTGGAAAATTCCATTTTTAAGCCATCTTTCGGGTCGAAAATCATCGGCATCTTTTCCCCAGATATAAGGCATTCTTCCCATGGCATAGGTGATGTAGTTTACGTTGTCTCCTTTTCTCACTCTAAAGCCATCTGGAAGAATGTCATCTACATCTGCACATCTCCCATCCTTGGAGAAAACCAAGACATAAAGATGTCAATATTTACAGTAATATGAAGAGTTCTTCGGACTTAAAAGTTGGAAGTCCACTGCCTATTTTTCCCTTAGTAATAGAAAAATGGTTATAAATTTCCTAAAGATACTTGGCTCCCTATGTGCAAGGACTCGTTCATCCATGCAGATCAATTATAGTTAGACACGTGCCATAAACTTTTCTTGTTGCATTTTTAAAATTTATTTATGCACATTTGCCAGTCTGGACTGTAATTTGCAAGAGTAAGCAGGAATAACTCCTTAGTCATTAGGCGACAAACAGTGTTCTAAGTTTCCTTGTGGAGCAGTGGCTTTCTTGTATTGATTTCGATATGTTTAACAATTTTAATCAAGGTTCTGGCACTGTCCTGGTTAAATTCTTAGAAACTACTATAGAAAGTAAAGAAAATAACAAGTATCTTATTCAAAAAATATTATGACGAAAATTAAAACCGGGTTATTCGAGTATACTTACGATTGGAACCGCAGGGTATAGCCTTAAGGTCTCTGTCAGCGCGGCGTGAAGATAATGCATTCGTTCTAGAGTTTCTTCAGTAATGTTTTCCACGAATTCATCAACTTTCGCTTCGCCTACCTGATTACCAACGACATCCCTCACTTCTTGTACAACTTTTTCTTGTATTAGAGGGTTCTTGCTGAGCATGTAGAAGAACCATGACAGTGTATTTGCGCTGGTGTCTTTGCCAGCAAACATAAAACTCAGTATTATATCCCTCAGATATTTGTCATTCATTTCCTCTGGATTCTTCGCACTCTCCAGTAGAAACCTTGACAGTATGTCCTCCTTGTCAATCTTTGAAACATAAAAAATTAAAAAAAAATTCAGAACTTCATAGGAAACTAAAATCTTAAATTTACCATTAATGCAGGGAAATGATGTCTGCACACCCTGTTTCTCCTTCTGCACACCCTTATTTATTTTTTCCCCTTAATTCTCTTTTGATTCCTACAATCCAAAATAACCAAGGGTATGGGAGAAGAAAAAGGATGTGCGCAAAACACCTCCCTTACTGTATGTTTTCCTCACCCGGCAAACTGAAATCGTGTGAAGAACACATAGAATTACATGGTAGAGACACATTCTGTAAAGCCAATGTGGTAATGTTAAATATACTTACAACATCTTTCTGCTCCTCTTGCAATCTCCTCTTGCTGCTGATAACTTGGTTCACGAAATCATCCATAACTTTGACATACTTTTTAAGGGAGGCCTCGGAACCAAGGTTAAAGATTCTTTTCAGTTTCCAGAACGGATCAATGTAGCGAAAATAAGTCAGTGCAGTAGATTCATCAAAGGCCTTCATGAATGCAGTCCCTTCTTGGCTTGACCCCTCCAAGCAATGCAGTTCTATTCCAAACCCAACTTTGAATATGGAATCCAAGGTACATCTCATAAGCAAATCCTAAAAATAGAATCAAATGCAAAATATTACGTTTGATCCGAAGAGTTTGTTGAGTGTGAATCCCGCTTTAGAGAATTAAGAGACCTTAGCATGTGCTTAAACGGATTGGATTGGATTGGATAACTCAATAGGTTTGGGGTATGTTGAAGGTAGAAAATAGATTACTCATGAAGAAACTAACCTTTCAATCCCCACCCACAAAATGGTACGATATCAACATCGTATAACTTATACGGTCCATCCCCACAACATGGAAACTCTTTCACCTCTATCTCATTATTATTTCTTACTACAATATATCAATCTTATAAGTATACAATCCAATGCAATCTTGGGCACCAAACGAGCTATAATTTTACAAATCATATTTTTCCTCCCAACTTGTTTTATTCTCTCATATTAGCCTCTTGCCACACGCATATGTGTGTGACAATTGGCTGTTATGATTTTTTATTTGAAAAAACAAAAAACAGAAAAACAAATAATAATGCGAAAGTTTCACCATTTTTTTTTTTTTTTGTGAATTTCTTATTTTATTTGAAAATTTAATGGAAGAGGGCAATTTTGGGATTACGAATGTTTCACCATTTTTGTCATCTCCCTTTATATATATATATATATATATATATATATATATATATATATACTAGCCTCTTACCACACGCATATGCATGTGCCAATTGGCCTTTTTATATTTTTTATTTAAATAATTAATTTATGTATTTTAAAAAAATTATTTAAAAAAAAAAGAAATGAATTAAAAATGTGAAACCACCCACTAACGTGGGAGGTTTTGTTTTTGTTTTGTTTTTTTTTTTCTATAATTTTAAATATTAAATTCTTTCAAAATAAAAATATGGTTAAATAATTTAGCTTCTTTTGGTTCAATTGTAATTTATGAAATTCTTAAAGGGTAATTTATGTAATTTATGAAATTCTTAAAGGGTAATTTATGGTATTTTGAATGTTTCACCATTTTAGGATGCTCACTTTATATATATAGAAATAAAAATATGGTTAAATACTTTAGCTTCTTTTGGTTCAATTGTAATTTATGAAATTCTTAAAGAGTAATATATGGTATTTTGAATGTTTCACCATTTGAGGGTGCTCACTTTATATATATATATTAGTACCAAAAATCAGTCAGATCAAATTGACTTTAATTAGGACTCCCCCAACTTTCCAAGCTTTATTAGCTAAGCCCTCTAAATAAATTTTCATAAATCCAGTTGGATTAAGAAATACCAAACAAGAAAAGAAAAGTTAAAAAAATCTTTTAGGTCTCAGATTACTCACCTGCATATCAAAAACCCCTCCGGAACTCGAAATTCCAAAAACAACTCTAACCAGTTTGGCAGCATTTCTTCTAAACACAGAGCAGCTAACATCTCTAAGCACCCTTGTTGAGAACTCAAAGCTCGCAAGCTTCCTCTGCTGCTTCCACTTTTCTCCATCAACAAGAAATATCCCTTGGCCAAAAATATCCGACAGAATACTTTGAGTGAAGGCGCCTTTCGAGTAGCTGGCAAAGTTGGTTTTGAGAACATGCTCAATGTTGCGCGTGTCAGCCGTGTACACTTCGCTGTGGTCCGGGACTAGAAGCCGGAAAGTTGAGTGTGTTTTGGCTACTTCGGTTTGGTAGTCGTAGAGTCTGTTGAAGTATAAGAACATGTGGAAGACAGTGCCTTTCACGGGAGGGTAGTTCGGGTCTCTGATAGACTTTCCGGTGAAGATTTTCAGTATGAACAAAGACAGAGTTAGGAAGAGAAACATAAGTATGGAGGTGAAGATGATAAGGAAAAACCCCATCTCAAATTTGTTTGTGATAACAAAGAGGCAAGGAAAGTTTATATGGAGAGAGAGAGAGAGAGAGAGACTTTTGCTTTCTTAGATAAGGTTGGAAGCATGAAAGCGAAATGAAGAGAAGAGAAAGTATGCACGTTAACGCAGTATAAATTTTTTTTTTTTTTTTTTATCTTTCTTGGTTTTGTATTGTTTTACCAAAAGGAACAAAAATTGAGTGGTATGAACTAGTTTCAGGCCTCCTGCACTTGATGGAGATAAAAAATACAAAAGATTCCATCATTCTTTCGCTCTCTCAACAAAGTTTTCTCCATCAAGTGCAGGAGGCCTGAGTTCATACCGCTCAATTTTTTTTTATAACTTATATGACGTGATTGTTTATAATCCGATTATTACTTAAGTGTTCATTAACGTACTTTTTTTTTTATTAGTGAGACACATCACACGATTCTCAAATTTGGTCTAAGAAGTTGGTCTTCTTATCATTACTTATATATATATATTATATTTAGAATCGAAAAATCTACATCTCTGTTGAAATGTGAAAAGTCTAACATCTTACAGAATAATTACAACTTAGCTTAAGTGGCATTTTAATTGCTTCGAGTCCTTATGTGCAAAAACTATAAGGGCTTTTACAGGCAACGTGACTAAATTGAAGGCAATATTAACGTATCTCTATTATAGATGTGAGATATAAAAATTGAAAGTTCATGTAGTCATAGACTCATACTTTTAACTTGTATCAAGCAACACAACTCTAACATTGATCGCAATCGAAATGTCCTTACCTTTTTCTCAAATGGGCAAGTTCCTTCTCACAAGTAAACCCCCGTCAAATTTGTATTTGATTGAAAGTAGAAATCGTATTTTACGTGCAAGGAACCAACAATTACAAGAATCAAAGTTTTGCCAAGTTTAGATCAAAGTGTACATACTTTATATATCATTTGAGTAATCAAACACTATTAATTTTATATCTGCATCAGGTTGTCAACTTTTATTTTAAGCTCACTTTCTGATTTTTGTTAAGTGTTGAAGTATTTCTTTAAGTTCTTAGCCTGCAAGAAATGGTAGGTAGTCTCTAAATTCCTGTGTATGTGTAAAAATATTATGACTATAAGTTTTCTATATAAATATAAAAATTAATTATTTATATCTTAGTTATACAAAATTACATGTTGAATTGAGAGAGTTTTGACAAAAAAATTGAAAAAAGTAGAACTTCGCAATACGCTGCGTATATTATACTGCAGGTTACAATATTACTCTAAAAACTTACCAATACAAGTAGAACCACACTACATATATAAATCTAAAGCGCATTTCAGTAGTCATGCAGAATTTTACAGATACATAGTTTAGCAAATTACTGAACATTATTCTACTTGATTTGCAAGAAAGATATCAGGCTGTCCTCGGAGTTGCGCGAAGAGGGAGACCTCCATCCATGTGTAGGGTGAACATGGTCCTATAGGTTACAATTTTTGTTTCGTCAGCCAATTTGAAGCGGAAGAAGAAAAGAAGAGCGGTCGATACTATCTTCATCTGCCGGTATGCAAAGTCTTTCCCTAGACAGATTCGAGGTCCTGCCTGCAATTAGCACGGTTAATTGTAATCATTGCTGACAGTTTAGATAGACTAAGCAATTAGCATTTTTTTCTTTCACATGATACTAACATGAAATGCGACAAATTTGAATGGTGATTCAGGCTGGAAAATTCCATTTTTGAGCCATCTTTCAGGTCGGAAATCCTCAGCATCTTCTCCCCAAATATAAGGCATTCTTCCCATGGCATAGGCCATGTAGTATACTCCATCTCCTTTTCTCAATCTAAAGCCATCAGGAAGAATGTCATCTACCTTTGCACATCTCCCGTCCTTCGAGGAAGCCAAACACAAAGACATCAAACTACATATCAAACTTCCATCCCAGAAAAATGCTTAAACTTCACTAACTCATTGGAAAATGATTAATACCAAGTTATTTGAATATACATACCACGGGAACTGCAGGGTATAGCCTCAAGGTCTCTGTTATCGTTGCATGAAGATAATGCATTTTATCAAGATTTGCATCAGTTATGTTTTCTACAAGTTCATCAATGTTAGCTTCGTCGACCTGAATAGTAAAACCGACAACATCCCTCACTTCTTGTGCAACTTTTTCTTGTATTAGAGGGTTCTTCGTAAGCATGTACAAGAACCATGAGAGTGTATTTGCACTTGTATCTTTGCCAGCAATCATAAAGTTCAGAATTATATCCCTCAGATATGTGTCATTCATTTTCTCGGGATCCTTCTCGCTCTCCAACAGAAACCTCGATAGTATGTCCTCCCTGTCATTCTTCATAAATAAATATAATTCAAGATTTCCATTAACAAATTTGAATCTTTAATGAGAAAGATTGCAGTGCAAAGAAAACGAAAAATGTCGAGTTACTTACAGCATCAGTTTTCCCTGTAACCAACGTCCTCTTACTCTTGATAAGTTGGTGTACAAAATCATCCATGATTCGGACATTCTTTCTAAGAGCTGCTTCAGAACCAATGTTTAGAACACGCTTCAATTTCCAGAATGGATCGACATAGCGCCAATAGGACAGGGCGGTCGAATCATCAAAGGCCTTCATAAATGCAGTCCCTTCCTTGCTTGAACCCTCCAAGCAATTCAGGTCTATTCCAAACCCTACTTTGATTATGGAGTCTAAAGTGCATCTCATAAGAATATCCTGCAAAATGAATCATATGCAAGAAAACTAAATCATATTAAGCTTAATTCTGACCAGACTGATTATTTAAGCGATATTCTAATGTAATCTAAACCATAGGGAGAAGGATTGGAACTTGGTCCGCCCTATCATTAAGTCGCTACTAAAATGATTTATTGGTTTCAGATTACTCACTTGCATATCAAAACTTTGATTGGAACCCAAAATCTCAGAAACAACTCTAACCAGTTTTGCAGAATTTCTTCTAAACACAGAACAGCTAAAATCTCTAAGAACTCTGGTCGAAAACTCAAAGCTCGCAAGCTTCCTCTGCTGCTTCCACTTTTCTCCATCAACAACAAATATCCCTTGGCCAAAAACATCAGACACAATATCTTGGTTGTATTTCCCTTTGGAATACTTGGCGAAGTTGGTTTTCAAAACATGCTCGATGTTTCGCATGTCAGTGGTGTATACTACACTTTGGTCTGGGGCAAGCAGCCGAAAAGTTGGCTGCTCTTTGGCAACTTCGGTCTGGTAGTCATAGAGCCTGTTGAAGTAGAAGAGCTGGTTGAAGACGGTGCCTTTTACAGGCGGGTAAATTGGGTTTCTAATGGATTTTCCTGTGAAGATTTTAAGTAGCAGAAAACAGAAGGTGAGGATGACAAATAGTACTGAAAATGACATGAAGGTGAATATGAAATAGAAAATACTCATCTTTCCTCGCTAGTTAAGGAGGCAAAGACCGTCTATATATAGGAAAATCCAAAAGTGTTAACCGTATAAGATGTCTATCAAGTGGATTATTGTTTAAATTTCAGCTAAAATTAACGGTCTGACAACATGACATATTGAGTTGTTCGACAAAGGAGAAACATTATCTATATGTGTAACGGGAGGAAACGTCGCTATCTTAGGTTACATCTATGAAAGTGAAATCAAGAGAAAAAAATGCAAGCAGAACGTCAACGTTGGTTTATTATCTTATTAAATGGTCTTATTGTCAAAATAAGACAATAAGAAAAGGATAACTACCCATGAGAGGTGAAATAGCAGTCCTGAGTTCCCTATGGCTGATCATGGCCGTCGATCTGCTAGCGAGCGGACATAGGGATCTTGATTGTAAGAAGATCGGATTGAATCAACGGTTGTGATCTTTTAGCTATAGCAGTTGATTCCTTGGATAACTAGGACAGTGTAGCTAACCAGCTCCAAAGCTTTCTTGCTGATGAAGATTGGTGATTCACTACTTTCCAGCTAAGAATTGGACTCTTTCTTCTAATTTCCCCAAATAATAGTAGAGTCAGTCTTGTTAAGAATTGGACCCTTTCTTCTAGTTCCCATACATTCCACTTCACGTCAAGGGCACGTTCGGATTCATCGATTTGCGAGTAGGCTTAAAAATATCACAAGCCCAAAATTTAGGGCCAGTCTTAACCCACTTCAATACTATATTGACATCTCGGAGAGTCGGCATAGCGGCCTACTATCCTCGACTTAACATCGTAGAATTTGGGTGACAAATTGCTACACAACATAAATTTGGGTTATATAAATGTAAAACAATTTAGTTTATGATTCGAGAAGAGCATGTTCTCTTTATGATTAGCTATCATTTCTATTTACCAAAAGAGGAACAAAAGAGGATTCTAATCATGGGCATTTATTAGAATGAGAGTTGTGATTTAGTATTAGGGTCAAATACCAACATGAGTAAGGGGTTTCTAATTATTATTGTAACTTCCTTATTAGTTGGGATTTTCTTCTTGTTAGAAATTTCTTTGTAACCCTAGTCAAATATGTAGTTTGTGTGTGTATATATATTGCCTCATTGAGAGAAGAATACACACAACAATTCAAACCCTAGTATTCTACTACAATTTTATCTTGGCATCAAAGCAGGTATATCCTGTCTCAATCCCCAAAAACCCTATCGCCAAGAATTGCTATTTTGCTTGCATCGGTTCTTGCACGATTTCAGGTTTTTGAGATCGACACCAAACCGAAACCCTTGTTGTGCTACTGTGCTAGCCGACCCTAATCCTTACTTGATGTGCAATTTGTTCCCGGTTGCCGGCCCCAAATTTTTGTTAGTTGGCTTGTGTTTTAGACAATTAATGGCTCATTTAAATGTGCTTTTAAAATGATAGAAAACGTTTTTAGAGAAAATATTTTTGGGTTTCAAAAGCACTTAAAATTCTTTTTGCAAGAAGCACCAGTTATGTGCAGGAAACACTTTTAAGTGTTTTTCCAGGATTTACTTGCATCTTTACTAATGTTTGGTTCTAAAAACATTTTCTCCAAAAGCGCTTTCAGTCATTTCAAAATCACATTCAAACGAGTTCTTAATCATTACCCAGATCCTAAACATAAATCCACTATATCAATCAGCTGCGACTATGGGAAAAGAATAGAAACCCGACGTTAAGATTCAAGTCTCTACTTCAAGCGATTCACCCAACATAAATACATTGCCGTTTGGGTTTAACTGATACCAATTTTTCAATTTGGTCTCAGATGATGGATATCCAAGCAGCAGGGTTGGGAAAGCTTGACTATTTGATTGAAGAACCGCCTCAACCGGATAAAACCGATCCCGGATTCTCAAAGTAGAATACTGAAGATGCAATTGTGAAGGGTTGGTTACATGACTGAGTCCTCGAACCACTGCAACGACTGATCATACCACACTTCGATGATCTTGCAATCATCGACAAAAAACCTACTATGAATCGCCTCCAATTAACGTTGAGCTTCCACCGTATAATCCTTACCTAGCACACAAACCACAAAGTCACCACCTCATATTTAAACAACAATTGTCGTTTTAAGATCCGGGATTGAGCAGTAAGTCTGTTACAAAAGCTCTCATCCTCATAAAGAGAGAGTGACCACAATGACAACTACAAAGGCTCTCCTCAACAAAGTGAGAAAGCGGTTACAACCAAAAACAAGAAAGAAAGAACGAAAGGATAAAGAAGGATTGTTGCCGACCCCAAGGCCAAAGGCTGGGGTCTGCGACGACATGTTTCTCTTTGGTTTTTATTTTTCCTCTTGTGGCTAGGGTTAACGAAAGAGCACAAGAGTGTCTTTAAGGCCTAGTTTGGCATGCCGTAGTATTAATTAATACTAGCTATTCGGTGTTTGGTGTCATTCCGTATTAAATTAGCACCAAATTATTTTGCGGCCCCACCTATTTTGTACGATGCACGCCAGATAACTTATACGGAGGAGGTTTCCCTCCCCTTCTAATCTCTCTCCCCTTTTCTCCCTTCCTACTTGAACAGTTACGATTAAGTCACATCAATATCTTATATTGATTTTTATATAGAGACAATAAGACAAAAATGAGTGTGTGAGAGGATGGGAGGGAAAAGGATGAGAATAGGAGGAGAGAGAATCTTCCCCCAACTTGTACACTCCAAATCCCCGGTATTATTAGTCAAGTCGCTGGAAACAAAATCACGTTGGCTCTTTTTCCATCTCCCTCTCGTAGATTACTCTAGGGCCATCTGATCCATCTTCTCTACCAATATTCCTTCTTCTCTCTCGACGAAGAAGAAATTGGAGTTTTGAGGGTGCAGCTGTGTATGGTTATTGGGGATGGGGATTGTGTGGTGGAATAAGTTGGAATTAGGGCAAATCGATGAACAGGTCGTCTACCTGCGTTTGCAGATACTCGTGGCAACATCCATGGCGACAACTTCTATGTCTGGATCAAATAGACCGGCTCTAATAGCAAATACGATTTTAAATTGGAAACTCAGTGCCATTGAATGTTCTTCAATCTCCTTTTGAGGAAGTAGATGAATATGATAAGCTTTGATTCTTTGTGCATTGGCAACTTTTAGTACTAGAAGGAGGAAGAAGTGTAGAGAAAAACAAGTCCAAGATGAACTAAGTTTTTATTTTTATTTTTTTAACTAACAACAGATCTAATCAATGCTCTTTAATTGTTTATACTCTTAAAAATATATATAGTGATTATTTTTTTCATAAAAAAATAAGTATTTAATCTGATACTGTACCAAACATTTGACTTAACAGTAAGTACGCACGGCTAAATAGTCAGTACTATTTGATGACAGATTATCCTATTCGACTGAAATAGTCAGTATAGTTCAAGCTGTTAAACGAGACCCAAAAGTATAGCTTTCAAGTGATTTTTTACTCGTTCGTTAGAGAGACAGCATGTCTTTTTAACCATAAAAAATTGAAGCGGGCTTAGTTTAACCACAAAAATGAGAATGATTAATTAATTTTGTATCCTTAACCGAGCCACTTAGTACTACGGTCTAGTAGTATTCTTCTTCACTTGTAAGTGAGATGCCTTAGGTTTGATTCACGCGAAAGGCAAGTTTGAACCACATTACTACTAGCTCATTGCGAGACTAAGCCCACCCCCTCCCCTCAGTGTAGATAATATCGTTTGTTAAAAATAAAAAAAATAAAAAAATTGTATCCATAACTTATCTTTGTACAATTCGTCACTTTTAAATTCATGTTTAGTTTCAAATCCCGTGATTCGATATCAATTATACTAGCTAGAAATCAAATTATGTAATTTTAGTGTCACATGTTGGCAAATTGTGATCTCTTTCATAATCATAAATAGGAAGCTTTTAAGGGAAGTAAGCTCTATTTTTTTTTTTTTTTGGTATAAAAATAAGGATTAGTTGTAGGCCATCCATCACAGTGAACTTTAATTATCCGAACCGTCTATTTTTTAAGTTTCACCTCATAAATCATCCTTGCAAAATATTAACCAAATTAGAAATATTTGAAGCATCTAATTGGGTTAAAAGAAATTGACGAACATTTTATTCTCTAAGAAACAATGAAACTTCATTGTGATAATTAAATATGCAAATAATTTCGGATTGATTTGATTTTTGTAAGGACGATCTATGAATCGAGACTTACAAAATAAATGGTTTGGATCGGTGAAATTCAATGTGGAGTGGTTCCCACAACTAATCCATCCCTTCTCTTGGAGCATCTCCAAATGATACGTCAAATTCAAAACATCAAATTTAAATTTGATGGCTGACTTGGCAATTTGACATATTGTCAATATTTTCCTTCCATCAGTATGCCAAATTTTATTGCTTCACTTATGTTTTTTTTTTTTTAACAAAAATAATAAAAGTTGGGTTGTTGGTTTAAAAATAATAAAATAATACTTAAATATGCTAACATTTATGGTAATGCAAGTGGAATGCCTTTAGAAATAGCAAAAATCAAATTTGAATGCAGCTTCAAATTTGACCTCTTTGTCTATGTCAGCTTAGCCTTCTTTTCCATGTTATCTTTGACATCTCGGTTTGAGTAAATGATATGTCATTTGTTACCGTTATATGTTTATGTGGCATTTTTTACATCTCCTTTGAAGATTGTCTTAAAGGTCTGATCATAAATAATATGTCACCAATAAGAAATAAGTGCAGGTTAATCAACACTTAATAATAAGTCAACAATCAACTTCTATGGCATTTAAGGGGGTGTATTCAATTGGGAATTTGGGAGATTATAATGGATTTATAAATCCATGAATTTTTATAGAGTTTAATTGATTTGTAAAGATTTTATGTAAAATTTTAATTCAATTCCCTCAAAATCTCATGGGAAGATGTGAGATTTGTGGATACTTAAAATACATTACAAAATCTCTTAAATTCCCTCTAATTCCTCAACTTTTCCAAATTCTTTAAATTCTAATTCTAATTGAATACACCTGTAATGTTATAAATTTATTTAAAATTCCAATTGAATACACCCGAATTTCTAAGGATTTTAATAAACTATCTTAAAATCCTGATTAAATACACATTGAATTTCAGAGAATCACTTAAAATCCTGATTGAATATCCTTATATTCATTAAAAGAATTAAAATCCCTCAAAATCTCAGTTGAATACACCCCCTAAGTTTACAAAATTTTACCGACAAATTTAAGGGGGTGTATTCAATTGAGAATTTGAGAGACTTTAATGGATTTATAAATACATGGATTTTTATGGAGTTTAATTGATTTGTAAAAATTCCATATAAAATTTTAATTCAATTCCCTCGAAATCTCATGGGGAGAAGTGAGATTTGTAGATGCTTAAAATACATTACGAAATATCTTCAATTCCCTCTAATTCCTCAACGCTCAAATTCTTTAAAATCAATTTCTAATTGAATACACCTGAAATTTTATAAACTTCTTTAAAATCCTAATTGAATACACCCAGATTTCTAAGGATTTTAATAAACTATCTTAAAATTCTAATTGAATACATATTGAATTTTAGAGAATCACTTTAAATCTTGATTGAATACCCCTAGATTCATTAAAAGAATTAAAATCCATCAAAATCTCAATTGAATACATCCCTCTTATTCTCTTTATCCTTACCCTTTAAAATTTAATTTCCACACTCCAAAAAAAATAAATAATAATAAGGGTAAATTATACTTTCATACCTCAGATTTGGGCTCTATTTCAAATCCTTACAACATCTTTAAAACATTTCATTTTCATACCTTAAGTACTATTTTATTTCAAAATAATACCTCCGTTACATTTTCCATCCATTGATCTGTTAAATGCTGACGTGGCTGCCAAATGTCTGCCACGTGGCAAAAATAATAATTTAAATTTTTTTTTTAGAAAAACCTGAATTTTTACAAAAAAAAAAAAAAGAAAGAAAAGAGAAAGATTGAACGACCCACATCTGCAACAAGAAGAAGAAGAAGAGGGAGGAAGAAAGAAAATAAAAATTGAAACTATGTGACCTACATTTGGAAGAAGAAGAAGAAGAAGAAGGAAGAGGAGGGAGAAGGAAAAAAAAACAGAAAATTGAAACTATTCCTCACCCCCCCCCCCCCCCAGCGACCCACATCTGCAAGAAAAAGAAGAGAGAGGAAGAAGGGGAAAAAAAATTGAGCGACCTGCATCTGCAGCAAGAAGAAGAAGAGGAAGAGGAGGGAGGAAGAAAAGGAAAAAAAAACCAACCGCCTACCTCCCGCCCCCCTTCCCCCCTGGGCGTCCCCTGCCCCGGTCCCCCCCCCCCCCCGGCCGACCGTTCCCTCTCCCTGCGCAACCCTCCTTCCTCCGCAATCTGGTGATTTTCAGTTTGGGTGAGTTTTGAAAATACTAATTTGAGTTTGAGATGATTTTTGAATTGATTTTGTGGTAGATGGGATTTTCAGGGGTGGGTGATGGGGGATTTTTGGGAGGCGTGGCTCGGGTGGGATTCTGGGGTTTTTTTTCTTTCTTTCTTCCTCCCTCCTCTTCTTCTTCTTGCAGATGTGGGTCGTTAGGGTTTTAAATTTTTTTTTTTTTGTAAAAATTCAGGTTTTTTTTTTAATTTAAAAATTATTATTTTTGCTACGTGGCAGACATTTGGCAGTCATATGGCATATATACGGCAGCCACGTCAGTATTTAACGGATCAATGTATAAATGTAACGAATGTATTATTTTGAAATAAAATAGTACTTAAGATATAAAAGTGAAATATTTTAAAAATATTGTAAAGAATTGAAATATAGCCCAACCTGAGGTATGGAAGTGTAATTAAGGTTAATAATAATTTCTCAATTTCTGCCTGCGCCGGCGTCTGATATGGCTAAAAGCTCCCAAAGAATAACTTTACAGGGAATTTTCCGCAGTCTCGCGGAATCGGTAAGGATAAAATCCCTCTCCCTCTCTCCTCCTCAACCCAATTAATCGGCATGTATTCGTTCCAGGCATGAGCTTCCTCAAAGGACTCATCGATTCTTTCGGCTCCGTCTTCTCCGCCGCCTCCTCCGACGAGTCTAACCCAAACTCCAGTCCTCCGCCCGATTCCTCCACCATGGACGGCGTAGCTGGCCCATCTTCCGTCTCCAACGAGCGTGTCGCATACAAGCTCAAGGGCTATTTCGAATTGGCGAAGGATGAGATCGCCAAGGCCGTTAGGGCTGAAGAGTGGGGCTTAGTCGATGACGCCATTGCTCACTACAGCAACGCCCAGAGGGTTCTTGTCGAGGCCACCTCCACTCCCGTGCCTTCCTATATCACCCTCAGGTTTTCAACTTTCTGAGCTCTGTGTTCTTATTCTTGTGCTTTTCTTCTTCTTTGATTATTGTTGAAGTGTTGCTGAAGTTGTTATTCTGAAAAAATTGGTGGGTAGTCTTCAAATTTCTGTTTATGCATCGAGATGCCGAGACTCTTGATTTTGTGGATATGAGAGTTTGATTATTTATGTGTTAGATACAAAATTACATCTTTCATTGAAAATGTAGGAGAGTGAGGGTGATTAAACAAACTCGTCAAGATAAACTTTTGAGGTAAAGTTGGAAACAGTGTAGAAAATATTGTCGGTTGTTAATTTGGGAAATCAAGCAATTGTTCTAATGTGCAATGGAGAATTTGAAAAGATGTGGAAATAATATTTAATTCATCATCTATTTGTAAAGAGCTTCATCACTTAAAATAGGTTTCAAACCGTGACTTCGTATGTTGGCTGAATCTGCCCTTCGAAGGATAGTTACCCAAAAGTCAGTCACGGTTCATACTGCTAAGTATCAAATCAGTCAGAGTGATTAATGTTGTAGAATATGAACTTTAATTTGGAATTCATTTGAGTAAACTGTGAAGTATCCTTCAATAGGGCAAATCAGCCCACAAGTATGGTTTGCCTCCTGTTGTAAGAGATGAAGATCTTTATAAATAGCTGATGAATTAAATGTTGTTTACACATATTTTCTAATTCTTCAGTGCAGAATAGAACACTTTCTTTAAATTCCAAAATCTATTCAACAAAGTTGTGAGGAACAAGAACAAACATAATTTGAAGCCTCTTTCAAACTTTACCTCAAAAATTACATCTTAATGAGTTTGTTAGGAAACTGCCCACAAGGTTAACAATTTCAAAAGGGGTTAGAATACCTATTGGACTTACTACGAAAATGTCTCCGGGTGTACAAAGAAATCAACCATAACCAATGTAATTATTAAAACTGCATTCATTTGTCACCGAAATCATTCACAAAGAGTGAATAACCACACTGTTCTTACTGCTAAATATGAAGTCAGTCATGATGACATGCTGAGATGCTCGTGCATTGTAGTTATCATAAAAATATGTTATTTTGTGGCAGTGAGAGAGAGAAGGTGAAATCTTATCGTCAGAAAATATCGAAGTGGCAGGGTCAAGTTTCTGAAAGATTACAAACTTTAGGCAGACGAACAGGTCATATCACGTACTGATTCAACTTAACTGAGCATTGTTTTCAAACTGATATCCATACTTGGAAAGTGACTTTGTTTCTTTCTTTTCTTTTTCCTTTTCCTTATTTCAGGTGGTGCACCCATAAGCAAGGTATGGTTGGTCTGGTTTCAGAGTTCTATACATTTTTTTTGTTCCTTTTCAGTTGAACCATAATTTATTTTTTAATAAATGCACATTATGGTGATCTGAAGCATCTAATCTGTTTAGAAAAATACAAGGAAACAGTTGAGTATTTGATAAAATTCAAGATTACTACATACTCTGTGTAGCTAAAAAATTTCAAAATATATGCAGAACACCATAGCTCATGCACAAACTGCTTCAGTTGCATCAACAACATCAACTGCCAGAAAACATGTGTTACCCCAGTCTCCACGTGCCACTACAAACAGACCAGAAATGAGGAATCAGGCCAATAACATTGTAAGCTCAAAACCTGTGCAACAGTCTGGTGGTGGTTATGATGAAAAATTGGTTGAAATGATAAATAGTGCTATAGTGGATAGAAGCCCTTCCGTTAAATGGGAAGATGTTGGTGAGAAGTTTATAACATACTCTCTATTTATTCTTTTGTTAAGTTTGTTAAGATTACCAATTTACTCATTTTAGTTTCTCTGCAGCTGGTCTTGAGAAGGTGAAACAAACTTTGATGGAGATGATTATTTTACCCACAAAAAGAAGAGACTTGTTCACTGGTCTTCGAAGGCCAGCTAGAGGTAATGCTTTGTAAGATTTCACATATTTACTTGTAACAGTGAAACAGCCAAAAATCTTGTTTCATTTATAACATTGCCTTTGTTTTCAGGTTTGCTTTTGTTTGGTCCGCCTGGAAATGGAAAAACCATGCTTGCAAAGGCAGTTGCTTCAGAGTCAGAGGCAACATTTTTTAATGTCTCTGCATCTTCACTGACTTCAAAATGGGTATGTCTCTGTCTTGAGGGATGCACTTTCTTTTTTCAGTTCATTCCCTTTTTTCTTTTCCGCTATTGCCCTTATAGGAATTCTAATAAGCTTTACTTGCACTGAAAAAGGTGGGAGAGGCTGAAAAGCTTGTACGAACTCTCTTCATGGTTGCTATATCCAGACAGCCATCAGTAATTTTCATGGATGAAGTATGCTACTTTTCCTCTGAACTCTGAAATTTAGATTCAATTTTTGAACACACCCTGGCATCCCCTGTATCTGTTATTGATTCTGTTATTAAGTAAGCTATTTCTTGCTTGTACTCAAGGACTGTATAGTTGGTTAGGAAAAATTGGATGTATGATCAGTGGTTAGCATGAGGTAATTATCTCTCTTTGTGTTTGTTGCTTTATATGTCACTACTTTCTCAGTTTTTTTAGCGCAAGCCCTACTGCTGATTTTTCTCAATTGTATCACTTATTATTTGTTTTTAGTCATCTAGATCGCATATAGCCATTATAGTTAAGTGCCGTAACTTTCAGGTTTTTGGGTTTGTTAGTAAATAGTTAATGTAAAGATTACATTTTCATAGTTTCATAGTTGAGTGTTTCGTGGAATGAGTCAACATGACACTTTTCTGAATTTCCATTCAACTTGCATCTCTGTACCTGTTGTCACAAATGCCTCTAAGATCATAGACTATTTCCACCATTTTCATCTCCACCATATTTTTGTCCCACCCCACTGGCCCCTCTCCTCGTTTCTCTCCAATGGTGCTCTTGTTTTCTGTTACTGTTCAACATAATTCAGTGATGCAATTGTGTATGATGTCTGTTTGTTTACAGATTGATAGTGTCATGTCAACAAGGCAGGCAAACGAAAATGACGCAAGCAGAAGGTTGAAGTCAGAGTTTCTGATACAGTTTGATGGAGTGACCTCTAATCCTAATGATCTGGTAATTGTGATCGGTAAGCTTTATATCTCAAATTCAATCAAAGTCCCCCGAACTGGAAGGGATGTGCTTTTTATTAGTACATTATGTCTAGTTTCTATGACAATCTTGGCTAGCTTGCTTCAAGAATGCCAATTGGTATATTACCATTCTTATTTGTAATCATTTATGTCTTCTGCCTGTTGAGACCTTCATCAAGGAAATTGATGTTGACCCCTGTTACTAATAAATTTTAACGAAAAGAAAAGATCAAGGGAAGTAGGGAGTGACTTGCCAAAGTTCTGAACTATTCTATTTTGTCTCAATATGGATTCTCACTTTGATATATTTTTTTTTAATGTTATTTCAGGTGCTACGAATAAGCCTCAAGAACTGGATGATGCAGTTCTTAGAAGACTGGTTACTCTCTCTCTCTCTCTCTCTCTCTCTCTCTCTCTCTCTCTCTCTGCAAAGAAACAAAAATGATATGGAGGACAACTTGATCAATGTTCAGAAGTATCATTGTCATCTCTTCCCTTTTAACTTTTATACATTGTTGGTATTCATTTTGTTGGCTTCCAGTTGCTTTTCTGGTTAAACTCACTGTAATGGGGAACCCTGAACCAGGTAAAGAGAGTGTACATACCATTACCAGATTTAACTGCGAGGAGAGTTCTCCTAAAGCACAAACTCAAGGGCCAAGCATTTTCCTTACCAAGTAAGGATGCTCCTATAAATACTTTTGGAACTTTTCCTTGTATATGATTCTATTCCACCAAACCAAATAATAACCAAAGAAAGTGAAGCATGCAAGCATCCTTTTGCGCATTTTGGTTAGTCTTCTGACTAATCACGTGATTTTTTACTTCTTATTGCTTGTATTAGGTGGAGATGTTGAAAGACTTGCAAGAGAGACAGAAGGTAAGAAAATTTTCCTGTTATACTTTATGAAGGCAGTGCTTTAATAAGTCAATTCAATTTGCAAAAGAAATTTGGCCAACATTGAGACACTTGGTGCTACCAATCTTAGTTCTCGTTGGTGGTTATCAGCCATCACTTTGTGCTGCTTTTTTATGGAATGGAACCTTATTCATCATCTTGGAATAAAACAATTATCATATTGGTTAAGCATGTCACTTGTTACTTTTATATACAGGGTATTCGGGAAGTGATCTACAAGCATTGTGTGAAGAAGCTGCAATGATGCCAATTAGGGAACTGGGTGAAAATATTCTCACCATCAGGGCAAATCAGGTATTATACCAAAATAAATTGGTTTAAGAGCCGTGTATAAATACTTACTGGTTCTTGGTAGATATTTGCTGAAGGCACTTACACATGTTTACTTTGATGATCTAATTCGTTTCATGCAAGTCTTTCACTCTAGATCATGATTCATTCAAAATGCTTTTTTTTTTATTAAGGTTTCCGTGAGGAACTTTTTTATTTTATTATTGATGAGAATGTGGATGCCAAAGACACTCCATTGGCTGCTCCTAATATTTCTCATTGGTCTCGAACTTAAGCTAAGCGGTGGCATTCATCTGGTTTTCAGTATAATATTTATTTAATGTTCCCGGTGACTGTAAACTTCTTTGAAAAACAATTTTGTTCTCAGTTTACTATGTTATTTGTGTACCAGGTACGACCGCTAAGATATGAAGATTTTCAGAAGGCGATGACTGTAATCAGGCCAAGCTTAAGCAAAAGCAAGTGGGAAGAGCTTGAGAGGTGGAACGAAGAGTTCGGCTCTAATTGAATGCCTATTACAGCATTGACTCTATGATGTCCAAAACATAGGATGTGGAGTTGGACGAAGGACAAAAAATATAGAAAATCATATTTTGATCGTAAAAGCTCCACACCTCAAAGACGCGAACTCTACTCTGCTTGTTCCTAATTGTTTGTATTCTTCGGTGCAAGATTGTACATATTATGTAGTTGGGTTTGCGATGCGGGGAAGCTGCCAGAGATGTGCAGCTCATGTAATTTAACAGTTTATGACTTCAGTTGAAGTACTGATAATCCAAAATATAAGAAGAGTCTCAAGTTGATACATTAAGAAATCTTTGATAGCTGTTGTATGTTTTCGAGGATTGTTCATAATTGCAGCCGAACAGTCACTGTTAAGCGATTGGTTCGGTTTGAGCTCGAACCAAACCGGTGGCAGTTTCATTGGTTTGGGCATGGGCGCAATGCTCTTCCTTACTATATCGCGGATTGGCTTGTCACGCTTGAGAAGATGCCATATTTTGTTACTATTTTCTGTTGTTCAATCGTTAGATGCTGGTTACCCTTCAAATTTCGAACTCAAAGCTTATTTTGCGCTTAAACAACTTATTACAAGACAAATACTAAAAACCTTGTTGGATAAACCCTTAATAATTGTTAAATAGATGGTTTATCAGCATCTTGAGAACATGTGTCTGCAATGCAATAAGCAACTCAAGTAACAGGAAGAAAGGAGAAAATGACCAACATAAAAAAGAAAAGAAAAATGAGACCTAGATATTAAACCAGCCAAAGTAGAGCTCTCCAACTGTTTAGGGCAGATTTTCAATTTCCTTTTTACAATTTCAAATCATTTTTTTCCATAGCAAATCTCAACCAAATTCAATAAAATCGAATGGGTTTTGTTCTTTGTCATGTCTAGTTTCAAAAACACGCTATCAATTGATAGAAATTGAAAGCCAAAGTAGGGCTTTAAAAGCACGCTATAAAAACCCTTTCAAAACCCTTTAGAGCATCTCCACCAGTTGGTGGATGACAAGGGCAAAGGCAACGATGTTGCCCTCAAATCTCAAAAATACACCTCTGGCAGTCCAAATAAGCAAGGGCAAGTGGTGGGCCAACCACTACCAACCCAAGTGCCCAGCATCTTGAGCCTGGCCTACTTGTCCTTTACCTACTGATGGAGATGCTCTTATTGAGATAGTGGGTTGGTCCAATGGTTTGGTTTGTGTTCACAACAAAAGCCATCAGGAGATTCCTTTGTGGAACCCGTCGATTCAAAGGTTCAAGAAGATTCCTTCCCCAACCATTGAGGAAGAACCGGATTTATGGACGAGCTCTCACTATGGATTGGGGTATGATTCATCTGACGACGACTATAACTTGTGGAGTTTACTGATACGGAAAATGTAGTAGTAGTAGTAGTGAGTTATCAAGTCAATGTCTACAGCTTAAAATCCAACTCCCGGAAAAGGGTCCAAAACTTTCCTTCCAATGGTTTTAGATTCAACCAGGTGACATCGTGTGTTTGGACAATGCTCTAATCTTTCCAACCAGAAATATCTCAAATCTCCTGCACCTGTCCATGGGATGGGGATTAATATTCTACTCTTGATTTGGTGGTCTTGAGAGGCTCCTTATGCATCTGTGTTAATCATTTCAACGCCCAAGATTTAGCCACTCGAGGGTGCTTGCTAGTAGTGAACCTTTGGTGCTTTCGATGGATAGTGAAACTGTTCTTTTTTGGTATAATTTACAGAAAAATAGTGTCAAACAAGTTGAAATTCATGGTCTGCCCCGTCGATTTATGCCACTATTTGTGTGGGGAGCCTTTGCCTTCTTGAGGGTGATCCTGTACTTGTTGGGAGGCAGTACCAAGTCCCTTGTACCTCCAAGAGAGGAAAGTTTCAAGAAGTGAAGGGTTTCTTGTTCTGGTAGTCGTCAAAGCAACTGAAGATGATCTCACCTAAGGCAGAACACGATAAGGGTGAAGTTCGGGTGTGTTTGAAGTATGTGAAGGTAGTATGCTCGTTTCTTTAGATTAGGCTTGCTGTTATTTGTATTGAACTTTTTCTGTTTGTGGCAACAGAATTAGTTAGTGTTTTTTTTTTTTTTTTTTGAACAAACGATATTATCTACATTAAGGCGAAGGGGATGGAGATAAGTTTAGCTTCACAATGGGTTAGCAACAATGTATTAAAAGTGTGAGGGCATTGGAGGAGAAGCCCGGCCTAGGAGTGAGGCGTGAGACGAAGCCCTATAGAATTAATTTTATATATATATGTGTTTTATATATTATACATATAATTGTATAAAAAATAATACTATGTAAAATTAACATTCATTCTCAATTTCATCATTTAAATCCATAGTCATTCAAAAAATAATATCATCTAAATTCATCATTCAAAGGTAATATCATCCAAATTCGTTTAAAATTGGAAACCTAAGTATAAATCTGAAACGAAAAGACCTATATCCCATTTTCCATTAAATAGGCAACCTCATTTGTCAGTTTCATCTCCTCTCCCTCATTAGACAACTTTCCAAACAAGTCCCGACTCTTTGACAAAAAAAAAAGTCCCGACTCGGGTCCCACATTCCAACATCAAACCCACATTAAATAGGTATCCTTCTCCCATCCCCTTGAGCGTTTAGCCTCCTTCCTCTTAGGGATGACAATTCTAACCGTTAAACCCGATAATCATGGATAATCGTCCGAATGGATTGAATTTGGATATGAAAATTCAGGTATGGTATGGATATGGGGAAAAACCGTGAACTTTATTCGGTTATGGTTTTGAATATGGTTATAGGGGTCCTCAATCCATATCCGTCTCCAAATCCGACCCGAATATATTGTGTGTGTATATATATATATATATATTTGATATATAATATAATTTTATTCAATTTATCGAACCCTCCCTATACTAATTCATTATGCATGCATCAAACCCTATACTATTTTTATTATGCACCAAACATCATGCATGGGGGCATACCAACAACCTCATCAATTCAATACTCTTATTGTTATACTCAACCAAATTAATTCATTGAATCATTTATATATCAATTATCAAATGTTCCAAGCTTATTAGATTCATCTCTCTTCAAGAGTCTCACTGTCAAAAAATTAATTCATTGAATCAATTCGTTTTGTCTTCCTTTCGTATTTGCTTTTGTCCTCTTTTTCTTTTTTATTGGACCAATTTATCATATTGGCTTATCATGAACAGCTTCAAATATATTGTTATGTTTTTTGTAATTGGATGTTGCTATTTAATGATGGAATTAGTATCCACTAAAATTTATAGTGCATCAATTAGATGAATATATTTTTTTTAAGAAGATGGATATAACCGATAACCGATTGAAAATCCGTTACCCGATGGATATGGTTATGGATAATCCCCGATAGTTAATTTGCGGTTATGGATATGGTTAATTTTTGTGGTTATGGGGATAGATATAACATTGTCATCCCCAAACCGAACTGTTGCCATTACTACTCCCTCCTCTCTGTTTTTCTGCTTTCCCCAGAAAAGCATATCGCCCAGATTTATTTCCTACTCCAGAAAAGCTTCCCCAGTCCACTTCTCCAGATTTATATTGCACCCAGCCCTATCCCAGAATGCTCCACATTTCACACCAGTTTTAAAAAAATCAAAAATCAAAAATCAAAAAATCAAATCAATAACTTTTTTAGAATTTCAGAAACCCTAACCTTTAAAATTGGGGATTTGTGGGCTTGCTGACGGCGGCGTGGCGACTGGGAGAGGACGATCAACTGGGGTGACAGCGGTTGTGTGTTCTGGTACAAGGGAGTAGTGGGTGAAGAAGGCAGAGGATCGAAGGTATGGTGGAATGTGGATTAAAAGTGGAATCTAGACTAAAAACCCTTACACAAACGGCGTCGTTTTGGGTTCGAGTGGGTTTTTTTTTTTTTTTTTTTTTTATTTTAAAAAAAGGGCAGACAAGGCGCCTGGGACGCCTTTAGGCGCGCTCCCCTGCATCGGCATCTCCGGCGAAGCCTTTCGCCTACTCCAACAAAAACAGAGGCGTTAGCCTTAGCGCCCAGCCTCAAAGGCGCCCTAGGCGCGCCCCGAGGCTAGTTTTTTAAAACATTGGCCAGCAATAATTTTGTTCAAACTCGCCTTTGGCTAGAATCGAACCTAAGACCTCTCACTTACAAATGATTTGGAATAAAGTAAGATATCTCACTTACAAGTGACGAGGAATATTATTAGACCGGAGTACTAAGTGGTAGAATTAGTTGGTGTTAGGTTGCCCACTTGTTTTCCAAGTCCTTGTTTTGTCTGGCTGCTATTCTGGTGGTATCGCATGGTATCATGCATATTCTAGGAATACAGTGAAAAACATAGAAGCTGAGAATTGTGCTTAGCGGTGTTACATTTAGGATAGAATGGCTAAATACAACTCCTTATTGGTCACCTTAATATCATTCCTAATGTAGTAATGCTACACTTATTATCTATTTGTACCATCATTTGTATCATCTCTCTAATAGAGATAGGGTCCGTCAACGCATACGAATCTCATCTATTAGAGAGATGATACAAATAATAGTACAAGTAGATTAATTGTAAGAATAGCATTTTTTTTCTTCTGATGTTTTCTTTTAAATCCTTATTCAATTTTGCTCGGAAATTAAAACTAATGCATTAACTAGTTTATAACGTTGGTATTATATACTACTTAGTCTAATATTGTTAGTCTAGTTTACCATATCCTGATATCAGTTTTCTTTCTGAAGCAAAAACTGATATTTTCATTTATATCCAAACGTTGGGGATAATAACGTTAGACTTTTATTGTATAGTAATATGCTCTTTGAATTAATTCTCATTTATTGGCTAACGTCTCTTTGTGATGTCTGTTATATACTTGGTAATCTCTCTGGTGAAAAATATATATGACAATCCTTTCCTCTCCTTTCTTCTCCGATCTTGATCCATCATTCTTGAAAGTGTTATTATATTCTTCACTTCTTTGATACCAAAGGAAATAATTAAATTGTTCACCCAATCTAAGTATTGTGAGTATACGCTTATAAGGATAATAGGTTGTATGCTATATCTTGGAGTGTAGGGTGTCATAACCTGCTACACCAAGATGTTATCTCTGATTGATTAAATCTACTCTTAAAAATAGTGGTTACACGCCTCAACCTAAAACTTGATCTACTCAAGCATTGCTGGAGATTGATATATTCATCACAAAATATAAGTATTTTCTATTATATTGTTATTTTTATTTAATAAATTTTGGCAACAAAAATTACATTATACTAATATTAACTTATGAAATTTGTTGTAGGAGAAGTGGCATTCGCATCGCTACACTTTCCAACAAAATACCGGGTGTTTGGTTTTCGATTTTAATGTTACTTGTCATCTGGGATTGTTGGGCATTGACTGATAAGCAGATTTTGGGCATCGCTTGGGCACCAATTTTTTCCACATTTTGCAGCTGCCATTTCGGTTATTGGATAATAGATGGATCTAGGCATTTTTCTTGTACTTCGTTTGATTAGTTTTCTGTTTTCTGTTTGGTGGGAGGTGTATTTTGTTCCTTTGTGTTCTTGCTAGCGTTGGGATACCTACATTGATGGGTTCTTGAGTGACTAGATTGTCACCTTTATAAGTGTGTGTCCTCTAGTTTGTGTCGGTTCTTATTTGATATTTTTATAGGCTATTGTAGAGCCGACAAGTGGCCCACAGCCCCACTTTTGCAAGCCCTTTTAAATCGTGTAGGGTTATGATTTTCTAGTCAGTTTCAATATAACTCGAGGGTCGATAGGACTATTGCAACCAACTTGATTTGATACTATAATATCAACTTTGTATTATATTTAATGAACATTACTGCTACACTTAGTGGATCTTCATATAATATCAAGCTTGCGGGTAGATTGCAAGCCTGTATAAGGTAGAATTGGAAAGCATGTGAAACTACTTGATGATGCTTTTGAGAGGCAAGTTGACCAATATACCTTTTATAAAGGGAAAATATGGTTAGATTGGCTTAGAAATCTTCTCCCAGTTACAAGTAGGTGAGGGTGATCCTCGATGGGGACAATACCTTAGCACTTACTTCTTGTACGTTCTCGGGTCTTATATAATACCTCATACAGACATGGGTTTAGGGCATTGGGCGCAGCTGCATAGGTCACCATACCTGACAATTTGTCAACGATTTAAATACCCTGGGTAGGATGCTAACCAGGTCACCATCAAATGGCAACTCCGTCGGAAGCTCAACGTTGCCTATAAGCTCATGATGGAGTGGTAGTATATGCTCTATGGGAAATACGTACAAGAGTGCAAATGTAACTTATAAATATATATATATATATATATATGTTGAAAATACTAGTGGGTTAATGAATGCTCACAGTGATATTGAAAACATTGGTAGATTTTTCAATGCCTATACAAAATGATATTGACTTGGGAAATAAAGGAGGATCATATTGTCAAAGGGTGTGTGCTGTAAATTTCAATGTATAGTTAATACATTTATTTGAGTTGCTATATAAATAGAGCGCTCCGTATGCTTTCAAGATACATAGAGAACAAGGAAAGATCAATAACATCATTATCTATCCCTCCATCTTTTATTTGTCATCCCCTTGTGTTATAGTTACAGTGTAATATTTTACACTTGCTTCACTCCTCTCACTAATAAAGATTATCTCTCTAACTTTTACCTATTTATAATAATATATATATTATCTAAGTAAAATAAAATATATAAAATCTATTTATTATTCTTTCCATTAGAGCATATGATAGGCCGTTCATTTTCCCTCACAAGTTGTCTTGCATAGTGACCCACGCGGCTGCGCCCATTGCATACTCTGCCAATTGTGCTCATGTCTTTCATGATGGATAAATAGTGACAATACACAAATTGTGTCTGTATCTAGTATTATATAAGACTCGATAACGTACAGGAAGTAGGCCTAAGGCAATTTCCCAATGAGGATCACCATCACCTATTTGTAACTAGGGAAGGTTTTGGCCGTTGGGATTCCAGCCGTGATGGAATATGAGGGAATCAACACGCTCAAAGGGGTGGAGCGCGGCAGAGCAGGTCTTGTAGCGGAGTGGCGCGTAGGGGAACATAGGGATGTTCGGGTGGGACCAGATCGGGGAGATGCAGGCGACCAGTGGGATCATGCACTTACTGGCCTCCACCTTGGTACGCGGCCAGACGTTCCACGTTATCTCAACTTCGTTAATCCCTTTCGGGTCTGTGTTCGCCATCTCCGACATCTTTCAAATTCTCAATCCCTGAACGCGAATTAGGGTTTGGGACTGGGTCTGGGTTGGAACTTGCGGACTGTGGGAACTTGTGGGATTTAGGTTGCAGGATAAGGAAGAGAAAGAGGAGGGTGGGGGTTAGGAAAGGAATGATGTAGGAGGTGGTTGTTGTGGAGAGAAAAGGGAAGGAGAAAAGGGTAGTCGAAGAAGAATGGAGGAAAGGTTTAGGTTTATTTTTTTATTTTTTCTATTTTTTTTAATTTTAATGTTCATATGGGCTCGTATTGACAAGTGGCGCTCAGTAATTGTCCACATGGGTGCCACATCATCAGTTAACGGCTGACTTAACAGCAACCTCAACAGATATATGAACCTGTCCCAAAATTTTGACTTCAGGTACCATTCTGGGGGGAGAAAAACTTCGTGTACCAAATGTTGAAAACCAATAAACTTGATGATAGTAAATTGAGATTAGCTCTATTTTTTAAATGTTATGACATGGCAGCTAGTGGGCAGCAAGTCTATAATGGTGAGGCTAGAGGAATTTTGCCGAGAGGTTTTGGCTGAAGAAAAGTGTTTTTCAATGGCAAAAACTCATAAATAAAGAAGGATCATGTATGAACCCACCCTTTGTCGAAGATAGTCACATCATTCATTTGAGAGAGATGAGGGTTAAGCCAGAAAAGGAAAGGTTAATCCACATGGACAAATGCTCTATAAAAGCAGCAAAAGAATCAGTGGAAGAAGACACTCAACTCAACCAACACTCTCAATGAAGACCCTTAAAAGCTCTGTCATTTTCCTTACATTCCTTTTGCAATAAAGCCATCCCCTTTATAGTTTTTAGCTCTGCTACATTCTTGGTATAGTATCCATTTCAATTGTAGTTATGTAATGAAATTTCCTTCAAGGCTAGTTCATATCTTGTAACTAACCAAAGAGTGCCCGACAAGCAACAGACTTTGCCCGACAAGGTCGAAACTATGCCCGATCTTTCATATTTGTATTTTGTTATATCAATTACTGCTTTCTTAGTGCTTTACATTGTCATTTGAATTTATTTCCAATAGTAGCTATGAGTCTTTCATTTCAAGTTATCACTTATTCCCTTCCACTGTTACTTTGCTTTTCCTTATTGTTCAAGTAACCTTCACAAACTGTTGTCTTTAATAAACTTGACCTTCTCATTGGCATACAATGCAAATTAAAAGTCCTTAATCACAAGGCAAAGAAAAGAACTTTTTAAGGATTTAACCCATCCATAAACAATCCCTTCAACAAAGAAGTTTTGAGTAACTTGTGGCACAAGTATTCAACATATTCACGATTAAATAACTTAAATCTGTTGGTCTAAGCCAACAGTGGCACGCTAAGCACACCTTAGCTTTGATAAGAGAGCCTACCAAAGGCTCTGCAAAGGCACCTCTCAAAACCAATCCCAAAATTTACAATGCAGACCAAGGGGAGTTGTGTGATGCCTATTTTGGGGTCTGAAGCTAAACAATGTACTTGCCCTTCAACCTATGTAGTGAAACCAAAATGGTTGAGGAAGTGTTTGTGGTATATTTTGTTTGTTGACTTCAGTATGCAGTTTCTGTTTCTCGGGTGATTTTTTTTTAAGGGAAACGATAGCTTTATTGATAACTAACTCAACGAGAGTACAAATCCTGGTTGAGAAACTCCCTAATAACATCCGGGGTTCCTCAAACCAAACTATGGAATCATGACTATATAAACTTGACTTGGCAAGGCGATGAGCTACACCATTGCAATTACGCGGGATATTGTACACCCATGAAACTCAGACACCATCTCCTTAATATCAAGGACGATAAAACCGATACTTGAAAGGTCCGTGGTATGACCATTGCAAGCTGTCACAACTTCCATAGAATCAGTCGCAACCTGTACTTGAACATATCCAAACCTCTTCGCAAGCTGCAATAGCTAGGAGTTCCACCTGCTTTACGGAGACAATACCTTGAAAACTCCACACCCCCGCTGCCCCGAAGCACCCTCCCTCGCCATGGATTACAACAAACCCGCGGTCCCCCCGGGCACCACCCAGCACCCCCAACTCCATCCTCCAGCTTCACAGCACCATCTACATTCAGTTTAAGTCACCCATCACTAGGCACTAGCCACCTCTGCTGCTTTGGCATTTGTACATGGCTGGGTTGCTGGTTGGCAGCACGGAATTCATGCAGCCAACTGAAAGTTCTCTGTACCAAATCCAGTGGTTCTGAACTTCTGATAGATTACCCTCCCACACAACACAATTCCATTCCTTCCATAGTGACCAAAGTAACATCAGCACTGCATCATAGTCCACCATTTCTTCCTCCATAACTCGAAACAGCCACTCATTTATAGGTTCGTCGGAGTTCACCACAGCACCTAAACCCAATGGTGCAGCAAACCACACTGCTCGGGAGAAACTGCAATCCCGTAAAATGTGATGAGCTGTTTCCTGATCGAGCAGCATTCTTTTTTTAGTTAGGTTGGCTCTTGTCGGGAGAGTGTCATTACAAACCCTCCACCCACATACTTTAACCTTTGGCGACACTCGCACCTTCCATATTGCTTGCCATAAGCTACGATATGCTCCACCATCGTTACTAGAGGATGAAGCCATTAATGCTCTAAATACACAACTTGTTCTTGCTACCTTGTATGTATTTTTGAAACAGCCCTTTCTTATAATAACGCCACATTAACCTTTCAGGTGGCCCTTGAAGACTAAGGGGAATGTAGCGAATATGACGAACCTCATCTTCCACAAATAGCTGGTTTGAGTGTTCGCCCCTCCAGCTCATATTCTCCAACACGAGTAAGTCTTTCACCCTGAAATCCCCGAGTAAGGGAGGAGCAAGTGTAAGAATCTTAAAAGTAGTTGGCCTAGGTAACCAACGATCCTTCCAAACCTGAACAGATTTTCCTTTCCCAATAACCCATCTCGAGCCCTGCTCCAAGACACACCGAGACTTCAAGATACTTTTCCAAACATAGGAGGCAGTAGGATGCGCAACAGCGCCCCAAAAGGTGCAATTAGGGAAGTATTTAGCCCTCAGAATGCAGGACTTCAAGATACTTTTCCAAACATAGGAGGCAGTAAACTTCAACTTTTCTCAGGTGATTTTGTGGATGCAATTTCTAGGCCGACGCCTTCGTTTTCTGGTTATTGCATTTTTCGGATAATTTTAATTAGTGTTATGTTGATTTTTGTGACTGTAGTGTCAAGAATGTTTCTGTTGGACAAATGAAATATGTTGAACTTTTATTTGGGAGGGAAACTGATATCAGGTCACCTTAATATCATTCGTAATGTTTTCCTTTAAATCCTAATTCAATTTTGCTTGGAAATCAAAACTGATGCATTAACTAGTTTATAACGTTGGTATTATATACTACTAAGTCTAATATTGTAAGTTAGCCAATTGATCTTGTGCAACGTACCATGTCCTGATGTCAGTTTTCTTTCTAAAGCAAAAACTGATATTTTCATTATAACCTAAAGTTGGGGATAATAACGCTAACACTTTTATTGTATAGTAATATGCTCTTTGATTTAATTCTCATTTATTGGCCAACGTCTCTTTGTGATAGTTCTATTATATACTTGGTAATCTCTTTGGTGAAAATTATATATGACAATCCTTTCCTATCCTTTCTTCTCCGATCTTGATCCATCCTTCTTGAAAGTGTGATTATATTCTTCACTTGTTTCATACCAAAGGAAATAATCATGTTGTTCACCCAATCCAAGTATTGCAAGTATACGCTTACAAGGATAATAGGTTGTATGTTATATCCTAGAGAGTAGGGCGTCGTAACCTGTTACACTGAGATATTGTCTCTGATGGACGAAACCTACTCTTCAGTAATTACCGCCTCAACATAAAACTTGATTTACTGAAGCATCGCCAGAGATTAATATATTCATCACAAAAGATAAGTATTTTCTATTATATTGTTGTTTTTATTTAATAAATTGTGGTAATAAAAATTATCATATACTAATATTAATTTTATGTGATTTGTTGTAGGAGAAGTAGCATTCGCATCGCCATACTTTCCAACAAAATATAGGATTTTTGGTTTTCGGTTTTAATGTTACTTGTTATCTGGGATTTTTGGGCATTGCTTTGGCATGGCTTCTTCCACATTTTGCAGCTGCCATTTCGGTTTTTTTTTTTTTTTTTTTTCAAATGGATTGGATAATAGATGGATATAGATATTCTGCTTGTACTTCGTTTGATTAGTTTTCTGTTTTCTGTTAGGTGGGAGGTGTAAATTGTTCCTTTGTGTTCTTGCTAGCGTTGGGATGCCTACATTGCTGGGTTCTTGAGTGACTAGGTTGTCACTTTGTAAGTGTGAGTCCTCAAAATTGTGACAGTTATTTATTTTTTTATAGGCTATTGTAGAGCCGAAAAGTGCCCCATAAGCCTTCTTTTGCGGCCCTTTTAAACCGTGTAGGGTTATGATTTTCTAGTTAGTTTCAGTATGACTTGGGGTAGATAGGACTATGCTAAACAGCTTGATTCCATACTATAATATCAAGCTTTTATTATATTTAATGGACATCACTGCTACTTCAACTTAGTGGATCACCGTACAATATCAGGCTTGCGGGTAGATGGCAAGTCTGTATCGGGTAGAATTGGAAAGCATGTGAAACAACTTGATGATGCTTTTGAGAGGCAATCGGATCAACGTACCTTTTTTAAAGGGAAAATACGGTTAATGATGCTTTTGAGAGGCAACCTGATCAACGTACCTTTTTTAAGGGGAAAATACGGTTAGATTGGCTTAGAAACCATTTCCCAGTTACAAGTAGGTGAGGGTGATCCTCGTTGGGGACAATACATTAGGTTCTCGGGTCTTATATAATACCTGATATAGACACGGGTTCAGTGCATTGTCATTATTTATCCCTTATGGAAGGCATGGAAGCGATGCATTGGGTGCAACTGCATGGATTGCTATGCTTGACAATTTATCAAGAGGGAAAATGAACAACCTACCATATGCTCCCATGGTAGGAATTATAAATAGATTTTAGATATTTTGTTTTACTCAGATTTTATATATATATATATATATATATACTTGGAAGACTTGCTTTTTCTAATTGATGAAGACTTGCTTTCACTATTGATGATTAGCGAAAGTTGTTGGAATAATTGTTACTTTTACTAATATATAGACTTGGAAGACTTGCTTTTTCTAACTGATGAAGACTTGCTTTCACTATTGATGATTAGTGAAAGTTGTTGGAATAATTGTTAGTTTTACTGTGGAAGCACAGGATGGATGATTGAATGACTCCAAACTTTGTCAGAATCATTGGTGGGAATGTGTTGGCTGACTGAATAATTTCATGCTTTGTCGGAATTATTGATGCGAATAATGCATAAACACCTGAACGCTTCACATGGTTGATTTTGGAAAGATGACTGAAATTTTCACATCACCTTATGCAAATGGGTCTTAGGAATCTTGGTAGTCGGCCCACTTGGCTGACTGTGTTTTTTGGCTTGCTGAGCTGGATGGTTGTTGTGAGGATGCGTCTGAAGATTCGGGGTCTGCGGCTTCTTCTTCTTCAGTATGGAGCATCGTTACTTCTGCAAGTAATTGTTGTGTTAAATTTTTAAGCTGAATGGCTTTATTTTTCTTTGAGCCTGACGATTTAGAAGACTTGAATGTTCCTTTAAGGGATGAAGATGGACTAATGTCCTATAATGATTGTTCCAGGATAACTGGCAGTGATGGTTGTGCTGGTTGTGCCGGAATGACTGGAAGTGGAGTAATGGGATATTCGATGAGGACCTGACTAATAATCTTTTGATTGTTGAATTTATCCCATCACTTGACTGATCTGGCTCTGTAGACTTTACCTGTTTCAACTTCATAATTCCACTTCATGATCCATGGAACTTTGTACTTGGCCATGAATGTTGAAGTTCCTTTCAAGTGCAATATAAGGATAATATAGCGGCACAAGTAAAGGTGTCGAACCACAGGGACTGAGAAACAACTTAGTAAAACCTTTTACTCTTACAAATTAGTATTAGTTAAAGACTCCTATGACTTAAAATGGGGGGTTTGAGTAATTTTGGAAAAGAAATAAAAACAGAAAGAAAAGGAAAAAATTAGAACTATCTAAAAACAAACCTAAGACATGGAATAGGTTAGAAATATTTTTAGGACATAAATCTGACTTCAAATAAACAAAGGCATTCCCCTAAACATCCCTGAATCAATGATATGATATTTTAACTTATCCCTTTCAAATGCACAACTAAGATGTTCACATATCTAGCATGGCATATAACTAGATTGTATGAATCCTCTCTTACTTTGCATGTTAGATGCATGGCATATACATAAAACTTATATTTGTAGATGCAACCTAGCATGGCATATACTCAGATTTAGCACCTAGAAACTCATTAAGAACGAAGAGGATTATGAACATCACATGAACCTTGGAACATGGCATTTATCCTAGAACTTCATGGAATCAATTTACATGATTAATTCTAAACCTAACCACATGTTGCTAATGAATGAAAGAAGATATGGCAATCATCCTTATCATTCTCAACAAAAAGCAAACATAAACAAGGTAGCTAAGCTTGAAAATATATGCTTGAAATAATTGAGACAGAAAACTGATTTTAGCTTGCAAATGAAATTGATAAACTAAAACTGCATCATAACATTAACTCAATCATGTCTAGGGCTTCAAAGCAGCCCTAAGTATCCATAAAAACAAAATACATAAAAAGTCAGGAAAGCTAGAACCTAGAAACTACTCAAGGTCAAAGACTCCTGCTCTCTCTCTAGATTCTCCTCCTTTTGTTAAGTATTTGTCTCCTATTAAAAGGCTTAGGACTTATCTAACGTTTGACACATTTACATCCTTGAATTGACTCTCATTTATAGCTCATAACAACTAGCTTTTAGTATTGGAGTAACTGAAAACTAACTGTTATCAGAATTTGTAATTGAACAACTTCTCTTTATTCAGTTATAACTTCTTGTCGAAACCTTCAAATCATAGACTATAAAGACCATCAGAAAGAAGACTTCCAGGGCTTTCCAACCATATATGGCCCATTTTCTAATTCGTTCTGAGCACTTCGGGGCAAAGCTCGCAAGTTGGCTATTCTGCAAGGGCATTTTCTGCCGAATCTTGGGCCACTTGTTACAATATTCAAAATAAGATGATTTCTTCAAGCCCTTACTTTTATCCTGAAATACAATACAAACAACAAAATACCTTGTGATGCATAGAGATTTTAAGTCAAAAACCTAAGCAAAAGAGGGTATAAAAGTATAACTTTATGCACTCAACAATGAATATTAGGAGAAGTGTAATTATGTAGTTCTCCACATCAAGTTCCACATAATTCAATTAACTATTCATTTAACAGTTCATTCAATCCTATTCATCATTGCCCTTGGTATAATTGTCCTCATCGTTATTATCACTAGTTCCGCCCCATTTGGTATCAGAGCCAAATGAGTGGTAATTGAGTTATCATCTTTATAATCAGCACATTTGTTCTTCCTTCAGTTTTCATTTACAGCTTATCTTATTTGTTAACCTTCTAAGTAGGATTGTTTACTCTTAACCCAAACAGTAAGGTATGTTCCAAACAATAAGTCCATAGGATTGGCATGAGCAGAGAGGGAGTTTAGCAAATACAAAAGGAAGGTAAAGCCAGTAAGATTTCTGCATATGGAAAACTTGCATTTTGAACAATATGAGTAGATTATTTAGATCTAATTCAACTGCTAGCACTAGCTCCAGATCCAATTTAAGTAGAATTCCAGACATAGTAAATGAAGATCAAAAATTAAAATTTCAAACGGATGAATTTAGATCTAATTCAACTGCCAGCACTAGCTCCAGATCCAATTTAAGTAGAATTCCAAACATAGTAAATGAAGATCAAAAATTAGAATTTCAAATGGATGACAGTGTCGCCTTTGGAGATTGGAATATCCCCAAGGTTTCTAGTAAAAACATTTACAAAAATAAATGGTCAGTAGCCTCTTTTAAAAGTGAACACCACATCAAAACAGTTGAAAAAGCTTATGCTTTTAGTAAAGAACATGAAACTTGTCAATTATTCACACCAGAACAAATCAGAACTCATAGAAAAGATGGTTACAATTACATTCACATAGGTCTACTCCAAATAGCAGTCAATCCGTTAACAAGAAGAGGCATCAATACCTCTATTTTGTTATGTCTCTGAGATGCAAGATTCATTGACTTTAGTGATAGCATTCTTGGAATGATTGATTCAAGTCTTTACAATGGACCAATTCATTTTGATTGTTTCCCAGATCTAATAATAAGTCTTCAGACCCCCACATGCTGAAAGCACTCACATTAAACATAAAAACTTCAGGGTACCAAATCCTTGAAGGAGTCCAACCATTAGCTTTAATTTTCAGAGTCTACTATAAAGTCATAGGAACAAACATGAATTTCCAAGCCTTAGTTAAAAGTCCTCAAGACCACACACTCTTGATACAAACCAATCAAGAAAACGCTAACATTAAATTACCCAGAACCATTAGGTGGTTAGATATCAGTCTACCTTCAGATTGGTGCTTAATCAATGAAAGCAAACCAATTAGTATCCAAAATAGTTTAGTCAACCTAGACAACATAGAACAACATTTTGACGGAACAGTTAAAATCAACTTTGATCGTCCAGCCAGAAAATCTAGTGTCCACTAACACGAGTTAGCCCAATCACATAAATCTTTAGAACCAAGTAGAAATTCTTTTTCTGGATCCATATCTGCCAATATGGTGGGTCGAGATCAAGATTTAATCAATTCCTTGGTCAATAGAAAATTAAAAGCAGTAGAAACTAGCTCAGCAGTCACCCAACAACAATTAATCAATGACCTAATTAACATAAAACAAAAATCAATAGAAACAACCTCTCAGGTAACTCACCCACGATACCAACCTAACACTTAAAACCAAGGAGAACAAACCTCTCCAACAGAATCCGACTTCGAAGCAAGTCAAATTAACCACCAATTACTCGTACTGAATAAACCGTTCAAAATTCGATGGAAGAAACTTAATGCTGACATCGAAGCAACAGAAAATATTCCCAGAAGGAATATTTTTCAAAATAAATATACAAAAGAATAAAAATTGGACATTTACAATAAATGGACCAATTTCATGGAAAAGCATAGATTTGAAGTATTTTTCTTCAATTTCGTTGAAAAATATTACGAGTCTGAAAAAAAGTTAGCAGTCGTCACCGAAGAAAATTGGGTTAAAGAAGACAAAATCATAGTCTCTTCTAGTCACCCTCCACAAGAAACAATTTTAATTACAACTGTAAACACACAAGTATCAGCCACTCCTTTCAAACTTCCAAAAGAAGATGCAGGAGTCAAGCCAGTCATCGAACAAAACAATTTCACAAACCAGAGTCCACACACCATAGGAAAACAATTAGACAAAATTGAAACCAAAATAGATAGACTTTCTCAACCAAAACCAACAATTAGGGAAAAACCCTTAGTCAACTTCCCAAAGTCTTCCTCGAGCACAATTGCTTTGAAAACAATTTCCACAAGTTAAAAAATAGATCAAATGTTACGAGAATTGAAACAAGAAAAAACAATCAATGTTTTACAACATCCAGATGAATCTCAACCAGAAATAACTTCTACAACATGGGATTTAGAAGGTGAAAGTGAAACAAATTCCATCAGAAAAGTAGAAGCTTTTCAAAATCTTGAACCAAAACGAATCACGAACAAATGAGTCAATCCAACAACTCTTATCAAAAATTAGTATCCAAGGCCAATACCTCCGGATATTCATTTTGAGGGAAGAAACATCCAAAACCAATTCTTAGTCTCATCTGATAAACTCTATGAATGGAACATAGATGGATTATCAGAACAAGAACTTTTGAATAAATTACAACACATCTCCATGTTTGCTAATAGTTATATTACCAATCATAGCCTCAGTCAAACACAAGTTGTCAATCTTTTGGTCACTGGATTTATAGGAATGCTCCATTCCTAATGGGAAAACCATCTCACTGAACAATTAAGAAATGAAATTAAAAATGCAGTCAAAAGAGACGAAGATGGAACACCCATCTTTGATGAGCATATAGGACGAGGAGTCCTAGATGCAGTCAACACATTACTTTTCACCATTATAGAACATTTCATAGGGACACCCAATAATGTCGCCTTCAGAATTCATGATCAACTTTGTAACTTAAGATGTCCAACCCTAAGCGATTTTAGATGGTACAAAGATGTTTTCATGTCTAGAGTCATGCTTAGAGAGGATAGTAATCAACCATTTTGGAAAGAAAAATTCATTAACGGATTACCAAATCTATTTGCCCATAAAATTAGAAATGTTTTAGTTAATGAAGAAGGTATTATATCATATCATACCCTTACTTATGGAAATATTATTAATATTATCCAGAAAGAATGATTAAAAATGTGTATTGATATGAAAATTACAATACAAGTCAACAAAGACAAGTCAATAGCCAAATACGAATTAGGAACATTTTATGAACAATACAGATTACCTCCTATTACTCCATCCAACAAAAAGAAAAAATCAGAAGCCTACAATAGGTACCGAAATAAGTACTCAAGTAGGAGACATCCCAAATATAACAAATTCAAAAATAAGAATTTTGAAACAAATAAATATTACAAGAAACCGAAGTCTATCAAGTGGAAGAGAAAACCCTCAGGAAAATTCCACTCACAAAACCAATAACAAAAAGGGAATTGCTACAAGTGTGGCAAATTCGGTCATTATGCAAATAAATGTAGAGTCAATAAAACAATCAACCAGTTAAAAATCTCTGAGGAAGAGAAAACCCAATTAATCCAGGTCTTAGAATTAAAAGACACAGACTATAGTCAATCTGAAGATGATTTAAGTTCTAATTCGTCTTCTTCCAATAATTCCTCAAGTAGTTTTTCATCCCCCGACATTAAAATAAGATGCACTGATACTTATTGTAAAAAGATTTCAGTCCTCAATAAACAAGAAGAACAAGAAGATTTTCTTATTGAGTTAATCAGCAAAGTAGATGACCCTTAATTAAAGTCATTTTATTTAAAGAAACTTGAGAAGCTAGTCTCCCCTGAAGAAGTCAGTACTAGTCAACCCCAAGTGGCCCCAAAAATATGTTTTAGCACAACCCTGGAAAGGTTTAATAAGGCTAAGTAAGAAATTACAGTCAAAGATCTACAAAGAGAAGTCAACCAAATTAAGGAAGAAATTAAGTCCTTAAAATTAGAAAACATAGAAATTCGCTCACATCTCAGTAGTATCCAAATACAAGCACTCCTTGGCAATAATAATGAAGAACACAATAGTTCTTCCTCCGACCAAGAGTCAGAATCCAAGTCCATAGAAAATCCAACAGAAAACCTAGTTTTAGGATTACTACCAAAAATTAGGATCCAAAAATGGTATTCTAAAATAAAAATAATAATTAAAGACTTCCAATTAGAAACAATTTCTTTAATTAACTCAGGTGCAGACTTGAATTGTATTCAAGAATGTTTAATTCCCACTAAGTATTTTCATAAATCAACCGAAATTCTTAGTGCAGCAAACCAGTCACCAATGCAGTTAAAATATGAAATCCCAAAAGCTCATGTTTGTTGATGCGAGAATTTATACGCACACAAATTAAACCCTCTTTTTGTCAATTTGTAGTATAAGCATAAGTAGGGATCGTTCTGGACCGGGGATTAGGAGGGATTGTTAATCACTTGGATTTGACTCAAAAACATAAAAACACAATATAAAACATTATACTAGACTCAAAGAATGCAAAACTAAACTTTAAAACACTAAAACAAACCAAAAGACTCAAACATCACCCAAAACACTCAAAACTGCCTTAAAAACACTTTCTGGGCAGTTTTGAGCACTTTGGTGAATTTGGACGAAATTATGTAATAAATTGAATCAAAACACTTAGAAACATAAACTAAGACAATTTCTAACTAAATTGGACAATAAAGTAAAGGGGGATTGAGTTTTGACGAAATTAAATTAAATGAACAAATTGCAATTAAAACAGAATGTAAATATGAAATTGATGAAATGGAATGAATGGATGATAGAATAGCTAAGGGTTTCATCTCCATACATGTTACACTTGCATAATAAAATGATTTCCAATTGCATTTCAATAAACCATGACTTCTCAACGCTCCAAGTTAATTAGGTCCGCTTAAATTAACTTTCAGATTTCCCTAGATTCATTGGATTGAATGGAATACGCATTACAACCAAATTATTCCTACTCAAAGTCCCTAACTATGGAATACGCATGATAGAGACATTCAACAAAGATCATTAAGTTCAACGGAAATCATAAACATCGACGAGGCATTCGTTACTATGGAATACGCATGAAACTTATGCCAAGAATTCATTTAACGCGATTGTTTATAAGCAACCTCCACTACTTGTGAATATAAGTTCGTAACTATTAGGTGAAACTCACTTATATTCTAGCGTCATATTCATGCATGAAAATTAAGCGTGCACTCTCAATAAACATACATAAATAAGTTATCAATCAAACAGTTAAACAAATTGAATCCACAACTTATGAAACGCAATTAGAAGTAATCAAATCAAAATGCAAGCATAAACATATATTTCGAATCCCCCCCTAGCCAAGGGGGGGTTTAGTTCCTCATACGTACAAAATAAAGAGAATCAAAGAAACACCTAAACATTCCAACAACTCGAACTTGAATTGTATGAACGTTTAGGCCTTCTTCTCTTCCATTCCTCATTCGTACAAAACAAAGAGTATTGAAATTAAACATTGAAATCAAAGAAACACCTAAACATTCCAACAACTCAAACTTGAATTGTATGAACGTTTAGGCCCTCTTATCTTCCTCTTCGTTGTAGCACAAGGTCTAAGGATAGTTTGATGGTGTGAATGGTTTGGGGAGTGGTGGAATGGCTGAATTTCTAGTGGTGTTTGGATTAATAGGGAACTCACGGCCAAAGGGCAGTTTTGATGTGTGAATGGGTGAATTTCTGAAATGTGGGAATGTGTATGAGAATGAATGCAATGGATGCTTATTTATAGGTGAAATGGGGGGAACATGACAGCTAGGAGGGAATGTGGCTGCATGTTTGAATGATTAAAGGATGCATGTGGGTTGGAATTGCATGTGCAATGAATATGTGGCTGCATGTGCAAAGGGACAATCTGAAAATGCATGTGAAAGCATGTGTTGGCTGAATTGGTGGTGCATGTGCTGATTTGTGGTGCATTTGGATGGGAAAGTCACGGCACAAGGTTGGAGAAATGATTATGGATGCATGTGTTGAATTATTTCTTGGTGAGGGATGTAGAGTGGCTAGAATGATGAAAGAATAAAGGGTACATGTGGGTTAATTAATTAAAGGGAGTGCATGTGCAATGTTTTAAATGATGGAATGCATGTGAATATGCTGGAAATCTGATGTGCACGGCAATGATTGGAATGTGCAAGGGAATGTGCTGAAAATGCATGTGAAAGCATGTGAATTAAAGCTAGGGTGAATGTTTTGTGAATGCATGTGGATTAAAGGTTGGAATGAACATGAAATGCACGGCAATGATGGTGTTTTCTGTGAATGATGGCAGATTGTGTTTGCATGTGAATTAGGTTGTGAAATGATGAAGGAAATGCATGTGCACGGCAAGGGGAATGCATGTGGCTTAGGTTGTGTATTGTGATGCATGTGGCTGAAGTGGAATGACAGCTAGGTTATGATGATGAGTGTATGTGAGTTGAAATGTTGGAGGAACAAGTGCATGTGAATGCATGGTGATTGCATGTGCACGGTTTTGGTTGGAATGCAAGGTTTTGTGTTAGGTGATGGGTGCATGTTAAGTGATAAGTGATAAGTGGTGATGATAAGTGTATGATATGTGATTATGATAAGTGATAAGTGGTGATGATAAGTGTATGATATGTGATTATGATAAGTGATAATTGGTGATGATAAGTAATGATATGTGGGAGTGTGGCTGAAATGAAGGAGTGGAATGTTGGAATGTTATGCACGGCTAAGGATATAGGAAAGGTTTAAATGTCCTAAAACTAAAGGGAACAAGGTTCCAACACTTTGGTCTTCAATTAGGTCTTCAATTTCGTCCAACACTTTGGCTCCAAGCATAAGCTATCCATCCTTAGCCCAAAAGTGCTCCAAAAGTCTCCAAAATGCATCTTTTTGCTCCTTTAGCCCTTTAGACCTACAAACACACGAAAATAGCTTAAAGTACTAAAATAACTAAAGAAACATAACGTAAATGCACGAGAACAAGCCATTTAAGTCGCATGAATATGCTCCTATCATTTGTCAAAATAGTGTTTGTTTTAAAACTTCATTTGTTTTGATAAAAAATATTTCAAACCCAGTTATTTTAGGTCTCCCCTTCATAGCTCTCCTATATCCTTTTAAGGTACACGATAACCGTATAACCACCAGAATGTTAAGACAAAAAAATCACATTTGAGTTCTGCATGGAAACAGATCTCAAAAAATTAAGATAATTACAAAAAGATAGTATCTCAAAAACCATCAATTTAGTCACCAAGAAATCACAACAAATTAATTTCTTAAAAGAAATTAATTACAAAAGAATTGAAGAACAATTAACAAACAAATCTTTGTTACAAAGCATTGACAATTTTCAAAAGAAACTTGTTAATGAAATTTGTTCGGATATTCCCAACACCTTTTGGCACAGAAAACAACACATTGTTAGACTTCCTTACAATAAGGAGTTTAGTGAAAAGAAAATTGCAACAAAAGCCAGACCAATTCAAATGAGTCAAGAAGTTATGGAATTCTGCAAAATAGAAATCCAAGAACTTCTCAATAAAGGAATCATTAGGAAAAGTAAATCATCATGGTCTTGTCCTGCTTTCTACGTCCAAAAGAACGCTGAGTTAGAAAGAGGAATGCCTAGGTTAGTCATTAATTAAAAACCTCTTAATGAAGTCTTGGAATGGATATGGTATCCAATTCCCAATAAAAGAGATTTAATTAATAGACTTAGTCAAGCAGTAATCTTCTCAAAATTCGATATGAAGTCTGGATTTTGGCAGATTCAAATTTATGAGGATGATAAATACAAAACAGCATTTGTCACTCCTTTTGGTCATTATGAATGGAATGGAATGTAATGTCATTCGGTTTTAAGAATGCACCCAGTGAGTTTTAGAATATCATGAACGAAATATTTAATCAATAGTCATTTCTCAATTGTTTATATTGACGATGTTCTCATTTATTCCAAATCAATAGATGAGCATTGGAAACACTTAAAAATATGTTTGATAGGATAATTAAGTCATATAGATTAGCTGTCTCAGCAACAAAAATTAAGTTATTCCAAACCAAAATTAGGTTTTTAGGATACAATATCCACCATTCAACCAATAGATAGAGTAATTCAATTTGCAGATAAGATTCCAGATGAAATCACTGACAAAACCCAATTACAGAGATTTCTAGGATCTTTAAATTATGTTGTAGAATTTTATCCACATCTTAGACAACAATACCAACCCTTGTTTGATCGTCCAAAAGAATATCCATCATCATGGTCCACTGCTTATACTTCCATAGTCAAACAAATCAAATCACATGTTAAGACTTTGCCTTGTCTTGGCATTCCAACTCCTAATTCTTTCAAAATTATTGAAACTGATGCCTTTGAAATTGGTTACAGAGGTATTCTCATACGGTCAATTTCTTCCGGATCTCCTAAACAAATTGTTTGTTTCCATTCAGGAGTATGGAATCCAACACAAAGTAATTATAGTACTATTAAAAAAGAAATATTATCTATAGTATTATGTATTAGTAAATTTCAAGATGATTTATTAAATCAAAAATTTTTAATCAGAGTCGATTGCAAATCTGCAAAACATGTTTTACAAAAAGATGTTCAAAACATTGCATCAAAATAGATTTTTGCAAAATGGCAAGCTATATTAAGTATTTTTTATTTTGAAATCGAATACATCAAAGGTAGTCAAAATTGCATCCCTGATTTCCTAACCAGAGATTTTCTGCAGGGGAAGAATGACAGCAAGAAGACCTTATTAGAGGAGGCTTCCAGCCACTCTACCACCTCCACCAGTAAAACAAGAATCAAGCCCAGTTTATCAAATTATTACATATGTTTTCCCATTCTACCCAGTACAGGCTTGCCATATATCCGCAAGCTAGATATTATATGAACATTCACTAAGTTAGAGCACCTCCACTGTGCTAAATAGCCCGATGGACAGGCTTCCCCACCAACCCAATGGCCCGAGCTGCATGCTCCAACCCATAGAGGCGTGTGGATGAAAAGGGGCTCGAGCGAGAGGCTTGTGAGGAGTCGCTAGCCCGAGAGCCCAAAGTGGGTATGATGTAAGGTTGACGTCAAGGCGACGTCAGCCACGTTTTCTCTCTTTTTTGCATTAGGTGCATGCACTTCAAGTGCGCATGGGCGAACGTCGTCCGACACGGTTTTAGGCGTGGGGCCCACAGCGCTTTTTTGAAATGTTACCGTTGGGGAGGCCACGTGGCTTCCCCACGTCTGTTGGATTTCAACGGCAACATTTTAGGGACCGTTGGATTTCCAACAGTAAAAAAAAATTAAAACCTTATTTAATTTCAATCGTTGGATCTGGGATCAACGGTTTACGTTATTTGGCTTTATAAATTTAAAAAAAAAAAAACAGTTTAAAATTTTGAAATCTTACCGTTGTGCCACGTGGCACAATCTGGAGTATTTTTTTTAATCCAACGGCAAAGATTAATGATGTGAATAAAAAATTGTAAAAAATTAATAAAAATCCAAAAAAAAAATTGAAAAATTAAAAAAAAATTGATTTTACTTTTCTATAAATACCTTCTCATTATCTTCTACCTTACACCACAATTTCATATTTTGTCAACTAGTTTCAACCACATTCCTATCTTTCTCTCAAAGTTTCAATCCAATTTTTTTTCCAACAAAATGACTAATGATGCAGGTACGAATTGTACACTTATTGAAGATGTTACGTTGTGTACTAGCTGGGTTGAAGTTACTCAACGATTTTGAAAAGGTAACGACACGTGGCGTAACAAGAACGATTAAAAATCTTATCCGAAGTTACAAATAAAATTATTTTATATTATTTTATAAATAAATAAAATACTAATATTTTATTGCCTATTACCGGGGTTATTCAGTATAGATGTGGAAATACAAAAAATTATTATTATTTATTAAGGACAGTTACTGTTTACTGGATGAATTAAATAATGAATAACCCTAGGGGACCTTTACAACGGTGAAGCTAAAAAAGACCTGATCCCAATAAAACTGTTTGCAATAGTCCTAAGGGCCTTTGCAACGGTAGCAAGAATGCCCATTAAATATAAAATAGGCTTGCTCCCAATAAAGCTGTTTGCAATAGTCCTATCTACCCTTAAATCATACTGAAACTGACTAAAAAATCCTAACTGTACAGGATTTAAAAAGGCCTGCAAGGGTTAGGTTATGGGCCACTTGTTTGGGTTCAGATTGTTCATCAGTAGCCTATAAAAAAATAAAAATAAATAAATAAATGCATAACAGAGACAAATTGGAGGCACACACTCATAAAAGTAACAACCTAGGTACTGAATGACCCATCAATGTAGGCTAGCAACAACTATGGTGAAAGTGTGCGTATCACAGCTCAATCAATTGCATCTTTTACGTCAAGTTGCAAGATTTCGAAGTTTGTTGGTGTCAATTTCTCAAATTTTTAATGAGGAATTATTGGTGCGATTACTATATTAATGTAGTAATTGCACTTATAATTTCTCATACGCATATAAAATATGAAACACCCATATTATAATAAAATTTGTCAACATCCGCCTCTAATAGTCAAATTTTGTTGACACCCACCCATATTATCTGCCAAATTTTGTTGATTGTGATGTTTGTGCAACCAAATATGACTCCAGCAAGTTCATTCTTCCTCAAATTTCTCATGGATGAACTACATACCGTGCTCTAGATTAAGCTTCTGGTAGGCAGATGTTCAGATAGACATTCTTTGATCGTGATGTTCGTGCAACCAAATATGACTCCAGCAAGTTCATCTGTCTCAAATTTCTCATGGATGCAGTGTAGGTAACTAGGAGGTGCAGTATGTGTTCTCCTTCCAGCCCGCCCCCTATTTTCAGATGCAAAGTGGTTGATGAGTAATTAAGCTTAACATATATTAACGAGATATTATGTTTCCGTATTCAAATTTGCATGTTTCTTATAAAGCTGAACTCTCTTCAACCCCGCTGTCTTCCTACCCTCTTTATTTCCCTTCAATGCAAAAATCTTGAACAAAATCTACCATTTTAGAACAAAGTAGCCCTGCAAGGAGCTTCTGCTTCGCATCCTTTTATTTTCGAACACGTGCACACATGCATCCTAATTCAATTATTTACATATATAAAGGTGCGCATCCTAAACCTAATTCATTCGATTCGGACATGCAGCCACCCTACCTTCCTCGCTCGCTCGCTCACTCTCTGAGTCTCCATCGCCTCTCTCTCGTTCACGCAGCCAGCCACCACCTAGTCTCCCTTTCTCTTCGTCGCTCCGTATGTGCAGTTTTTGGGTATGCCTTCTCTCTCTCTCTCTCTCTCTCTCTCTCTCTCTCTTGTGGTTTCAGGCTTATGGTGCAAATTTTTTGTTTTCTGTGGTTTATTTGGTTTGTTGATTTCGGTGTGCAATTTCTGTTTGTTGGGGAGATTTTTTGATGCAATATCTGGGACAACGCAATTTCTGTTTTTTAGAGTGATTTTGTGTTTGTTATTTACTTGAGTGTCTAAGTTATCACCTTTATGATCGTTACTATATCTGTAACATGTGTGATTGATTGAGCTGTTATACATACACTCACACTATGCCTACATTGATGGTTTGTTGCTAGCACTAGGATGCCTACATTGATGGTTGCTTGAGTGCATAGGTTTTCAACTTTAAGATCGTTACTGTATCTGTAGCATGATGCATATTGATTGAGCTGTGACACACACACTTTCACCATAGTTGTTGCTAGCCTACATTGATGGGTCCTTAAGTGCCTAGGTTGTCACCCTTATGGGTGTGTGTTCTCCAATTTGTGTAAGTTATTTATTTAAATTTTTTTTGCAGGCTATTGTAGAACCGATGAACAACCTGAACCCGAACAAGTGGCTCATAACCCCACCTTTGCAGACCTTTTTTGAACCCTGTGGGGTTCGGATTTTTAAGTTAATTTCAATATCACTTAAGGATTGATAGGAATATGGTAAACAACTTGATAATAACCCCACCTTTGCAGACCTTTTTTGAAACGTGTAGGGTTCGGATTTTTAAGTTAATTTCAGTATCACTTGAGGAATATGGTAAACAGCTTGATTCGATACTATAATGCCGGTCCAGCTTGTTTTAGGGCATTCATGCTACTTCAACTTAGTGGAGGTCCATATAATATCATGTTTGCAAGCAAATGGCAAACCTGTATTGGGTAGAATGAGAAAGCATGTGAAACTATTTGATGGTGCTTTTGAGAGGCAACCTGACCAAAATGCCTTTACTGTTAGGTGAGGTGATCCTCATTGGGAACAATATCTTAGGGCCTACTTTCTACACGTTATCTGGGCTTATATAATACTCAATACGGATATGCGTTTAATGCATTATCACTATTCATCCCTCATGAATGACATGAACGCGATTGGTGAGTATTTATGGGGCATAGCTGCATGAGCTACTATGCATGACGAATTGTCAAGATGGAAAATGAACGCTATCGTATGCTCTATTGGTAAGAATTATAAATAGATTTTATATATTTTGTTTGACTTGGTTAATATTTTTTATATAACGTACATTCTCTGTATTTGCCACAGAGCATATATGACTCCTTCATCAGGAGTTTATAGACAACGTTGAGCTTCCGACGGAGTTGTCATTGATAGGGGTGGTCTCACATCCTACACAAGGTATTATGATGGAACACGGTTCGAAATAGTCCAAGCTCTACCAACAGTCACCCTGGCCAAAGTTGACGCAAGTATTTTTAACCTTTTAGACATGATTGTGCATTATTTTCTCGTTTTTTTTTTTTTTCTTTTTTTTTTTTTACAGTAGTTCATGCAGCATCCCTACCAAAGGCTTAATCTGTAGCCCTATGCTGATCAGCTTGGTAAAGCATGCCATTATCAGTTTGGTTTTGAGGATGTAGACCTGGCCTTGATCCCTCTACTTCACAACGTCGAAGTTGACTTCCCAAACAAGGGACCAAAGAAGGAGAGGAACCTGGTTGAAGATGCAAAGGTCATTCTTTACATGGATGCGTGGCTTGGCAGGAGTCCGCTGAGTGGATCGCTGCTTGGTAAGACCCGGGGTCTACTATTGTGTGCATTTTATTAATTCTTTTGTGCTACACCTTTTAGTTGGGCACGTCCTCCATAGATGGTGGATGACATGGAAGAACCGTAGTTGGAGGATGACTTGCCCACCTAGCTGTTGTCGCCACAATTCCCATCTCCCTTAGGCAGTACACCTACGACAGCGATCACCCCTTCACCGGATGCCGTGCCCTCCCCACTGTTGTCTCCACCATCATCGCTGCCACATTCTCCATCTCCCTTAGGCGACGGCCCGTCGATGAAGACAGAGGGGTGGCGGCAAACACACCCGCGACAAAGACGACGATGGCAGAGGCTGCGACATAGACGGCGGCGCCAACAGCAACAACATCGAGGATACTAGTGTATATCAGGAAGATAATGAGGGGTCAGAATGATGCACTGTCACTTGTTGTACAGTCAGTAGTTGATGCATCGCTGGTTGTCGTCGAGATGGTAGTTAATGCCCCCGAGTAGCGTAAATTTAATTCCACCACGAAATCCACTATCAAAGTCAACCAAATGATGATGAGTATTATTAGTATTAGTAATTGTTGTAATGTTGTAATGTTGTATTTTAATTATCGTTTATTAATTTTTATTTACTGTTTTAATTATTGTTTGTATTAGTAATTGTTGTAAGATTGAAGCATATTATGTAGACTTATTTCATGTTTCAAATTTTAAATCTTTATCTTTATATAAAAAAAATTAATTGTTGTTCCATGACTTTCATGTTTGATGTGGTAAGTTTAGTGATTTTTCATTATTTATTGTAATTTAAATATTTTAAGGCTAAAATATTCATCAAAATAAATTAGGATAACTTATATAAATTTTATTTTTATAAAAGTTACCAAAAAAAAAAAAAGAAATTAGGCTAAAACCATTTTCTAATAATATCAGCCTAAAATTTTAAGCCAAAACATTGGAGGAGAAATACTGTTTTTGAGTTAGAACTTAAACTTTTTGAGCTAACATTTGAAGTTTTAACCCACACCATTGCACGTGGTCTTAGCACACAGCTTACCTATTAATGTAGTTAATATCGTGTGTATTAAAATAAAAATGTTATTAGCACTTTAAAAATATTATTCTACACTCCTCACAAGTGTATTTTTCTTTCTAATTATAAAAAATTTGGAATTCAAAATGAGGATTTTGGAATCCTAATAACAATTCCCTAAGAGCAAGCCCAGAGTGGGCAAATGCTCGAGGGACAGGGGACAGACAGGGGCCCGAGGCCTCGTGGACCAGCTCCAGCGTGGGCAAGCCCGAGTGAAGGTGGAGGCCCGAGCTCCGGGTCCGTGGAGAATTGCCAGCCCGAGAGCCTGAGGCCATGTGACATCAACGCTGATGTCAACCTAGTGTCAGGCATTATTTAACTTTTTTGTGTCAGGTGCGTGCACCCCACTCGCGCGTGGGGGCGCGTGTCACAACCCGTCCCGGAATTTTTAATTCCGAGGATGTGAAATTACGAAAATGCCCTTAAACGGGACTAAGGGGCGTAAAGTTGGCATTGGTTTTTACCTGAAGTTCCTAAACTAATGTTAATTGGAATATTCATTAGTTTTAGAGACTTAAATTTAAGACTTAGAACTAGGTTTATATGTTATAACTTGATGATTTGGGGATTGGGTAGGACCCCACATCCCTCAAATCTCTCCCCCATTTCTGCATCTTGTCTCTCTCTCTCTCCTCCTCACAAACCTCTCATTCTCTCTGTCAGTTCTCTCTCTCTCCTTCGAACTCACACGGACCACCCACAAACCACCCTAAAACTATACCAACGAAGGATCTAAGACCACCATCGTACTCCTGAAGACCACACGAACACGATGGTACCAATTTTAGGTGAGTTTCACTTCGGAAAACATGGATTTCAATTTCACCGTGTGTGTGCACTGTTCATGCACATGTAAAACTTGATGTTTTTGGGATTTTGAAGCTTGTAGGAAGCTTGGTGAGGTCCTAAGGAAGCTCGGAGTGCTTCGTTGGACAAATTTGGACGTCGGGAAAGCTTGGTTCAAAGTTGGCCGGAACCTTCGAGGCTTTTTTCAACGAATCCACGGCGAGTTAGGGGTCGAGGCAGGTATGGATGTGTTCGTCTCGTCAATACCTTCACTTTGATATATAGTACGTCGAAAATGGTTAAGAAATGAAGAAGTTATGACACTTTGAAGTTTACCCAGAAATTCCGGCAAAACACCCACCTCCGGCGAAACCAGTCCGGCGACGCGAGGAAGAAGACGCGCGCGTGGGCAGCGCGTGAACAGGACGCGTGGGGGCGCGTGAGAGCTCCAAATTGAGTTCTGAAAATTGTCACGTGTTCATGACGTCGTGTAGATCACCGTGGTATATTCATACACCCAATTTGAGCAACGTATGAAAAAGTTATGGACGAATATTTGTGTGTGCGTTTAATTGATGATTTTTATAATCATTCTTTTATAGGTGAAACTGGTACGGACGACGAATGTAACCAAACTAGGCGTGAGGGTTACGAGCCGGCTACTTATCAGTGAGTGGGCAGTTACTTTTCAGTATATATATATATATATATATATATACGTATGCTTGACGTATTTCCCAGAAAACGTATTTTAAAAGAAATACGAATTAAATATCCTGTCATATATGCATCATATTTTAATATGTGCATTACCATAATTATGCATACTGTTGCATGGTGCTGAGGAGGCCCAGGTAAGCTACCTTTGAAATACATTTGATATACGTACGAAATACATTTGATATACGTATGAAATACGTTTGGAATACGATTGAAATACTATCATCACATGCATTAGTAGTGGCATACATTTATATATGTGTATTTGGTGCTGTGGACGCACAGGTAAGTGCCAGGTAAGTGGTATTCATGTTTGTGTTCAGTAGTAGCTTGAGATGCTTAGAGAGCTCATAATCTGCACCCCCGGTGTTAGTGCTCCCGCCCAGAGAAGGGCAGAGTCCTTCACGTGATGTTCACCCGCACCACACGCTCAGCTTGGATCCAAGAAGGTGCACAGTCTTGTCATACAGACCACATTAGGTGGTTCCGACTCGTAGGTGACCCGCGATTATTCGCACAGTCTTCACGTGATCGTAACACTAGAGCGTATTTATTACACCCAGTCCTGTCGTACAGACCACGTTAGGTGGTTCCGACTCGTGTGCAGATTCAGTTATTGAGTTTGAGATTTGAGCTCTATATGCAGCCGTACAGGTCACGTTAGGTGACTCCCGGCTGCCAGATTATATGTTATTGTTATGAGTTATGCTTGAGCACTTACATTTATTATGAGATTCTGATGTGGCATATTCTCGAGCATAAATGGCATATTTTGGAGCATGATTGGCATATCTATACATACGTATATATGTTTATTTTTCTGGGAAACTATACTTGTTTTACGGCGAGGGGTTAGTATATTCAAAGAGAAAAGAAGGTTCTAAATAAGTTCGTTTTGCTGACCCACTCAACTTTGTTTTGCGCCCCTCCAGGTTTAAGATCAGAGCTTGGTGGCTACGAGGAATCCAGCGGTGTTCTGACAGAATGGACCAAATGAGGACTCACCTTCGGGTGGTTCATTTTAGAAGTTGTATATTTTAAAGCTTCCGAACTGTGCAAATGGTTACGTCACTCTCACGTGACGGCCAGCATGCCCTCCTTCGGGACGGGGTGTGTCAACGCGTCGCTGACACAAAATCAGGAAAAAAAAAAAAAAACTTTTTTAGTTACCGTTGGGAAGCCATGTGGCTTCCCACGGTCCGTTCGATTTCAACGGTTATTTAATTTGGACCGTTCGATCTCAACGGTCAAAAAAAATAAAAAAGTCTTATTTAATATCCACCGTTCGATCTGAGATCAACGGTGGATATTAATATGCTTTATAAATAAAAAAAAATAAAAGAAAAAATAGTTTTAAAATTAAGAAAAGTTACCGTTGTGACACGTGGCACAATCTGGAGTGTTGGAATTCAAATTTTTTTATATCCAACGGCAAAGATTAATTAATTGAATAAAAATTAAAAAAAAATGTAAAAAATTAAAAAAAAATCTGAAATTTTTTAAAAAAAAATTGTTTTTACTTTTGTATAAATACCTTCTCATTATCATCTACCTTACACAACAATTTTATATTTTCTCAACTACTTTCAATCACATTCCTTTCTTTGTCTCAAAGTTTGAATCCATTTTTTTTCAACAAAATGACCACTGGTGCAGGTACGAATTGGTCGCTTATTGAAGATGTTGCGTTGTGTACTAGCTGGGTTGAAGTTACTCATAGTTCGCTTACGGGTAATGAGATGCAGTTGCGAGAAATGTGGAGTCTTATTCATACCAATTATCTTGAGAAAATTGGTGGCCAAAGAACCAAAGAATCGATGTCGAGTTGTTGGAAATTACTTAGCCAATCGTTTAGTACGTGGAGAGACGCCTTGGCACAAGCTAGTAGTAATATTCAAAGTGGGGAAAATTATTCGAATCAGGTAACAATATATTATTTATTTGATACCCAAATTTACATTATAATTATTTGTTACCTACATAATTTATGATTTATTGTTTGTATTATTTATTTGTTACCTACATAATTTATTATTTATTGTTTGTATTATTTATTTGTTACCTACTTACATTATAATTATGTTGTTTGTATTATTTATTTGTTACTTATTTTCATTATAATTATTTCTTCTCCCGCATTGTGTAGGAACTTCAAGCACAAGCTTGGTACGCTGCCAAAACCAAAAGCAAAAATAAATTATTAAACCGATGGGAATGTTGGAATATTGTCAAAGATTGTCCTAAATTTAGAGTTGTGCCAGTTGGTCCAAAAGTGCACATGAACAGCACCCCTCTACACTCTACACCCGATAATGATTAAAAATCTTATCCGAAATTACAAATAAAATTATTTTGTATTATTTAATAATACTTCGGATAATGACACGTAACGCAACGAGAACGATTAAAAATCTTATCCGATATTACAATTAAAATTATTTTGTATTATGTTATAAATAAATAAAATACTAATATTTTATTGCCTATTGCCAGACCATTGAAGTGTAACGGTGGAGATGCAAATGCTATTGTCATGGTTATTACTATTCATTAAGGGCAGTTACTGTTCATTAGGTGGATTGAATAGTGCATAGCTTGGAGGGAGGGCTCCAACGCTGGAGTTGCTCTAACACACACACACATTATTTTGTTTTTTTTTTTTTTTGTATTTTTTTGTATTTTTTCGTGAAAGTACACACATTATTTTGTTAAGTTTAGCAATATCCATGGAACTTTTTGATACTATGCTGCTTTAGCAAGGACCCACCTGAGCAGACCAAAGAATCGACCAAAACGGTGCGCCTCAGTAGTGGCGGTAAAAGGAAAATTCAAAAAATCCATATACTGGTCCGGTATCTCTCTCTGGCTTTTCAATTCCCAGAAGCTCTCCCTCTAGAAAGAAAAATCCCAGAATTTCATTCCGGAAAAACCCACAGGAAAATGGAATCAAAAGCCCAGAAACCGCAAGAATCCTCGAAGAAAGATTGGTCCTTGCGAGACTTCGAGATCGGAAAACCCCTCGGAAAGGGGAAATTCGGCCGAGTCTACGTCGCCCGAGAAGCCAAGGTATCTGAATTTCTCCTCAATCGAAATCCAAAAACCTCGAATCCGAATCCATCGATTAATTTGATTTCTGGGGAAATTTGGGTATTTTTTTGTTGGGCAGAGCAAGTACGTAGTGGCATTGAAGGTAATATTCAAGGAGCAGATCGAGAAGTACAAGATTCAGCACCAGCTGAGGAGGGAGATGGAGATCCAGACCAGCCTCCGCCACCCCAACATCCTCCGCCTTTACGGCTGGTTCCACGATGACGACCGCATCTTCTTGATCCTCGAGTACGCTCACGGCGGAGAGCTCTACGGACTTCTCAGGAAAACTGCCTACCTTTCGGAGAAACAGGCCGCCACTGTATGTATCCCCGTCTCTCTCTCTCTCTCTTAAATTCTCTCTCTGGTGTGTGTGGTTTGGAAATTAATGGGGTTTCGTGTGATTGTTTAGTATATTTTGAGCTTGACTGAAGCGTTGGCGTATTGTCACGAAAAGCATGTGATTCATAGGGACATCAAGCCTGAAAATTTGCTATTGGATCATGAGGTATGAATGTTTTTCTACTTCTTCTCCCTACCATAAATCTGCCATTCTTGTTTTGCTCCGGTTTTCAGTATCTGGGTCATCTTAGAAGTTGGAAATAGAGATGAGAAATGTGGCTCTTAATCTTTTATTTCTGCCCAAAATTTATCCCACAACGCTCATCAGTCAATTAATGTTGTACATATTCTAGTTCCACATTGTAACAATGACTACAATTTCACTATTTCTGTGTTGAAATTGTTGGTATATGGTCCAGCCCATGATGAATGTTCTTGATTATTCTAGAAAGCAAGCGAGGTGACTGGAGCATGCTAGGTAATTCTAGCATGTGTTAAGTCGGTTCTATTGATTTTCAAGGATTGAATTTTATTTCACCCCTCTTGGTTTTACAATTGTACAACAATATATAAGAGATTTCACACCTCTTGCTCCTCTTGCTTTACGCCACAACAGGTGGCTTAGGAAAAAATAAAAACTAACAGCCCCTTGAATTAAGGGAGTTGATTAAGGGAGTTGACACCCTTGAATTAAGGAAGAAAGCACCCTTGTATTACGGAAAGCACCCTTTAGTTGACACCCTTGAATTAAGGAAGAAAGCAACTTCCTTGTATTACGGAAAGCACCCTTGAGTTGACACCCTTGAATTAAGGAAGAAAGCAACTTCCAATACTCCCCCTCAAGCTGGATCCAGAAGGTTTATGGATCCAAGCTTGAACAGAAGCCATTGAAACCGATGAGAAGCCAAGGGCTTGGTGAAAATGTCGGCCAACTGGTCGAAGCTTCGTGTATACCGTGTCTGAATTACCTGCGACTGCACCTGTGCCCGAACGAAATGACAGTCAACCTCAATGTGTTTCGTTCTCTCGTGAAACACGGGATTAGATGCTATATGCATGGCTGCCTGATTGTCACAGAATAAGGACATAGGAAGAGTTGCAGGAAATCCTAAATCACACAGAAGACCCTTGAGCCAGATCAACTCACACGCAGTGGAAGCCATTGCACGGTACTCAGCTTCGGCACTGGATCTGGCGATAACAGTTTGCTTTTTACTTTTCCAGGTGACCAAGTTTCCACCGACAAATGTACAATAGCCGGAGGTGGACTTACGATCGATTGCGTTGCCTGCCCAATCAGCATCACAATACCCTACGACTTGAGTGTTGTCATTCTTCCGCATGATGATACCACGACCCACTGAACCTTTTAAGTAGCGTAAGATCCGTTTAACCAGAGTCAAATGTTCAAGAGTCGGGGAGTGCATGAATTGGCTCACAAGACTTACAGAATAGGTGATGTCGGGTCTAGTGATTGTGAGGTAGATCAATTTTCCAACCAATCGCTGATAATGGGTGATATCCGTGAGTGGCGTGCCCTTCAAGCTAGGTTTTTGCTTACTGTCAAGAGGAGTGGTGGCTGGTTTAGCATCACTCATGTTAGCATCATTGAGCAAATCCAAGACATACTTTCTTTGGTTAAGAAACAGTCCCTTGTGTGAGGTTGCCACTTCTATACCAAGAAAGTACTTCAATATCCCAAGGTCTTTAATTGCAAATCTTTGTCTGAGAGACTGTTTGAGAGTGGAGATCTCGTCAGTATTATCACCCGTAATTATCAGATCATCAACATAAATAAGCACAACTAATGTGCCCACAGCTCCTGTGCGAACAAATAGTGAGGAATCGGCGTTGCTGCTTTTGAAACCAACACTAGTGAGAACTGAGCTTAGTTTGGCATACCAAGCTCGTGGGGACTGCTTTAGGCCATAAATGGCTTTGTGCAATCTGCACACCACATTCGGTTCATTGCTTTGTGGATGCCCTGGTGGCAATTTCATATAGACTTCTTCTTTGAGATCACCGTGCAAGAATGCGTTCTTCACGTCCATTTGGTACATGGACCATCCTTTGTTTACAGCTACAGACAATAACACTCTTACTGTGTTCATTTTGGCCACAGGTGTAAACGTTTCTTTGTAATCCACCTCAAATGTTTGAGTGAATCCCCGAGCCACCAGTCTTGCTTTATGTCTCTCAATTGAACCATCTGACTTGAATTTGAGTTTATAAATCCATTTGCAACCTACTGCTTTCTTGCCTGTTGGAAGTTTGGTGATGCTCCAGGTATTGTGTTGATCTAGAGCTTTAAGTTCTTCTTGCATTGCCTCTTTCCACACCTCTTGGTTGTTGGCCTCGTGGAAATTCTGAGGCTCCTGGTAACTGGATATAGTGCTTAGGAATGCAGCATGATTCGGTGTCAGTCTTTTGTATGACACACAATTGGAGATTGGATGTGTGGGTTTGTACATAACAAAATCCTGAAGTCTTGTGGGAGTTTTTCTAACTCGCATTGGATTGCGTCGAGGAGCTGGAAGCGTTGTTACACTCGTTCGCATCATCTTCATTGTCACAATTGTCATGCAGTGTATCCTCAGAGTGAGACCCTTCATTGCTATCTTCATTTGGAGAATCATCAACGTTGACATAACTGAGCTCGTGTTGATGTGGTTCATCCAGTTCAATTCTTGGTAGTGGGAACACATCCAAGATGCCATCCCCTTGGGCTGTGATTTCATTTGACTTGCTGAAAAAAGGGTTAGTTTCATGAAATCGCACATCTTTAGATACAATCAATCTCCTTAATTGGGGATTATAACACTTATATCCCTTTTGTGTAGAGGAATAACCAAGAAAAATACATTTAGCAGCTCTAGGATCTAATTTATCTCGGTGAAGAGATTGAATATGCACAAAACAGATGCAGCCAAACACTCTAAGATGTGAGAGGTCAATTTTCCTTCCTTTCATGACCTCGAGTGGAGACTTGAATTCCAAGACTCGGCTGGGTAATCTATTGATGATATATGCAGCTGCCATAACACCTTGAGACCAAAATCTCTTTGGTACATTCGTTTGTAGCATTAGTGCTCTTGTTTTTTCAAGTAGATCACGGTTTTTGCGTTCGGATACACCATTTTGTTGAGGTGTTCCAACACAACTTGTTTGATGCATGATGCCATGAGTGCTCAAATATTGTTTCATGATATGGGACATATATTCGGTGCCATTGTCAGACCTTAAGGTTTGTATTTGAGAGGAGAAATGGTTTTTAACAAGGTTATGAAAATCCTTAAAAACTTCCATAACTTCATTCTTAGACTTTAAGAGATATAACCATGTGACTCGAGAAAAGTCATCCACAAAAATCACAAAATACTTATAGCCATCAAATGATTCACTAGTTGGTCCCCATACATCTGAATGAACTAGTTCAAAACACTTACTAGTTCTAGACAAGGAAGAGTTAAAAGGTAGTCGAGTGGATTTTGACAAGTGGCATGTTTCACATGAAATATCATCCTTTCCTAAGTTTGGAAATAGAGTTGACAAAATGGGTGAAGAAGGATGAGCTAAACGTTGATGCCACAATTGATTATCTTGAATGTGGTTGAGCTTGGCTTGAAACCCTCTCGGATTGCTCTTTGATATGTAATAGAGACCATCTAAATAAAACCCTTCACCAATCGTTTTCTTGGTGGCACAATCCTGAAAAATAACATTGTGAGGAGAAAAAATGGCTAAGCAATTCAAGGTATTTGTGATCTTTCCCACAGATAGAAGTTGAAATGGGAAGGAAGGAACATATAAAGCCATTGATTCAATTTTGTCTGACATTAATTTTATTTTTTCCTTCCCTAAGACCTTTACATTCTCACCATTTGCAATTGAAACTTGAGAAGGGTTTGCAAATTTTTCAAATTTTTGAGACTTAGACACATGGTTGGTCATATGATCTGTGGCACCCGAATCTACAACCCAAAAATCATGCAACATATTTATTTTAAGAGCAGTTTTAAAGGCTTTCATGATACCTTGCATGTCCTCTTGGGGTACGGATTTCGTGTCTGCCAAGAACCCTGCAAACTTGCCGAGCAATGCCGTCGAGTTCCCTTCTTCTATGCTATCAGCACGATCACTTCCAGCAACTCCTTTCTTGCTTTGAAGATATGACATAAACTCGTTCATGAGTTCAGCTGGATTCGCTGTGAAGTTCTTGAGTGGATCTGGCCCATTGGAGGTGGAGGTAGACGCATGATTCGCTCGATGTGGAGCACGGTTCATCCTTTGCACACCCTTGTTGTCCTTCATGAACTCAGGCTTTAACTCTGGGTGTAAAATCCAGCATGTGTCTTTGACGTGACCTATATTATTGCAGTGTTGACACTTCAAGTTCGGATGTTTTCCTTTGTACCTTTTTTCGTTGGTTATATATGCCCTAGCCTCAGGTACATTGGTAGTTGTACCTATGTTCATGACTTTCCTTCTTACTTCTTCCCGTTGAATCGTCGCACACACACTGGTGAAAGAAGGAAGCTCAATGTTCATGAGTATGTGACATCGAAGGTCTTCATACGTTGAATCAAGACTGGACAAGAGTTGAAATATCTTGTCTTCTTCTGCTCTCTTTCGTAGAAGTGCTGCGTCGGTTGTATGAGGGCGATAGATTTCCAACTCATTCCACATGCTTTTCATGCTTCCTAGGAGTTGCACAAACGGTTTTCCATCTTGCTGCAGATCGGAGATGTCCTTCTTTAATTGGAAGACCCATGCAGCATTGTTTTGGCTGCCATACATTTCCTTGACCGCTTCCCATAGCAGGTACGAGGATTCTGAATAGCTGAATATTTCAGCTAATTTACGATCCATGAAATTCAAAAGCCATGACATAACCAGTTGATCCTTGCTAAGCCATGATTCATAGTTTGGTGAGGAAGCATCAGGTATTTTGATGCTTCCATTTATGAACCCCAGCTTGGACCTTCCACCTAGCGCCAAAGACACAGCTCTCGACCAAGGCAAGTAATTAAACTCATTCAACACGACTGAGCTTAATCTTTGATTTGGGTTGACGTCCACCTCATGCACGTTCAAGGAGGGAGGCACCTGTGAGCTTTCAACTTCGGATATCAGCGGATTTTCTTCAGACATTTTGAGGGTTGAACACGCTCGTATAGCAGTGTAGCAGACGCAGGTTAATTTTCCTGCTCTGATACTATATTGATTTTCAAGGATTGAATTTTATTTCACCCCTCTTGGTTTTACAATTGTACAACAATATATAAGAGATTTCACACCTCTTGCTCCTCTTGCTTTACGCCACAACAGGTGGCTTAGGAAAAAATAAAAACTAACAGCCCCTTGAATTAAGGGAGTTGATTAAGGGAGTTGACACCCTTGAATTAAGGAAGAAAGCACCCTTGTATTACGGAAAACACCCTTTAGTTGACACCCTTGAATTAAGGAAGAAAGCAACTTCCTTGTATTACGGAAAGCACCCTTGAGTTGACACCCTTGAATTAAGGAAGAAAGCAACTTCCAATAGGTTCCCATGAAAGAGCATGCATGTACTAGTTACTTCTAGCAAAGTTTAAGTCTGGTGGTGCGTGTATATTCTAGAAAATTCTAGCATGCAAAGTAGGATGGCTAGTCTAGAATTTTCTAAGCTAGAGATTTGTAGAATATACTAGAAACTAGAAACTAGTTCTAGTTTGTAGAAGGAACTAGAAACTAGTAGAAATAACCAATCAAGAAAGAAGAGAGTAGAAAAGGATCAAGTCCAAAGCTAGAGTTCCACTCCAAGAGTTAGAGTGAGAGTGTTCCACTACACATTGTGTGAGTGAAGTTTAGAGTGATAGAAAGTGTGTGTTATACTTTCGTGTATCCATCAAGCCTTGTCTTTGGCTTGGTAAGACTACTCTTGTTGTATTGATCCTTGTTTCGTGGACGTAGGCATAAATTGCCGAACCACATAAATTCTTGGTGTCCATTTTCTACTTTACTTTGTGCATTCTCTATCTTGTAGTACCGACATTCCTAACAGAAATTTCGTTTTTGGTTTCCAATTAGTGACAGTAACAACATCTTCAATTATTCTGTATTTGTATGATTTTCTTTCAATTTTATAGAGCCTTTACATCTTTTAAGACTAATACTTCTAATGCCATTAAAGCAGGTCAGTAATTTTGGTTTCGGGGTTAGCTTTAGTAGATGTGATTTTCCTTATGCAATTTTAGGAGAATCTGAAACCAAGGTTGGTTTTCCAGTATATGAACATACAGGGGCTTCTTATTGCTGTCATTGTTTGTCCCTTTCGGTTTTTGAACAAAACTGTGCCTGTTAGTGATTCCAAATTGCACAGCTATGTGAGTTCTTTTCTGGGGTCGTTATCTTTGAACAAGCTGAGGACGTATTTTGATGAATTGATTATGAAATTATTCTTGTAGGGTCGATTGAAAATTGCAGACTTTGGATGGTCTGTGCAGTCAAGAAGCAAGAGGCATACCATGTGTGGAACTCTAGATTATTTAGCACCAGAAATGGTGGAGAACAAAGCTCATGATTATGCTGTTGATAACTGGACTTTAGGCGTTCTTTGCTATGAGTTCCTCTTTGGTATTCCTCCCTTTGAGGCCGAAAGTCAAAAGGATACATTCAAAAGGTATCAATAAGTTTTCTGTCTTCCTCAATCAATGTGGTTTCCTGACATGAACCGAAACATAATTGGATAACAAGTTGATATTGGATGCAGGATAATGAAGGTTGACCTAAGCTTCCCAGCTGAACCTCAAGTTTCCGCGGAGGCCAAACATCTCATTACCAGGGTAAGTTTTTCGATGGTTATGTTCTTAGTGATAGGTGGGGGTAAATATAAACCTCTAGCAGTAGTTTTCGGTATCAGTATCCGTCCATTGCCTTCCTTCCTGAAATAAGTCGACCTTTTTGCAGCTTCTCGTCAAGGACTCCTCAAAGAGGCTGTCTCTTCAAAAGATCATGGAACACCCTTGGATAATCAAGAACGCAGATCCCTCCGGCATTTGCAAATAGCTTGCGTTTCTTGCTTTCGTCATGCTCTAACCATGGATGTGAGCGCAGCTGAATTTTGTAAATTTCGGTCAGAATCTCATCAGACAAGAGGCGATATATTTCTCTAATATATGCTAAGGAAGTCTTGTATCTTGTAAACATTGATCACATCAGTTGCTGGCTGAGTATGCTTTAATATACTTCTCAATTTTCACTGTTCCCAGTAAATAGTAAACATATATCTAAAGGTTTTGTGACTGTTCTGGTTTGTGTAAATTACAGATTGCATTAGTTGAACTAATTAATAAATAACCGAAACTATTTTGTAAGAGGATTATTGCTCATGTGGTAAAAAGCATTTACTTTTGTGTTTGAGGTGTTGGTCACGACTCGTGAATCGTGATTATAAGGATGTAGAGGATTTTAAAGAAATATTGTTTGTTACTATTTTAGCAACCACCCGCAGAACATTTTCTGAGTGACCTCCTTCCTGTGTATTTATGTTGCCTTGTCCATTTTCTCATGACCCCTCACTTGAATTTTGAAAGCCTCTCTTGATCATCAAATATCTGGACTTTTGTTTGGTTCCCAATTTTAATTTTTTAAGCATAACATATATGTATGCATGTATGTGTGCGCGCTGTGAATAATCCAATCCCACCAGTTTAGATTAATTCAGTGAAGAATATTGCTCAAATAAAAAAAAAATGATAACACTTGTATTCTTCCGTGAGACAATGCACATATCTCATTATTTGCGAATAACGTATAATTTTATAATCGAAACTGTTCAATTTTTAATCTTCATTTAAAGATCATTCTTATAAAATATCATTTTAATCATAGATCGTTTAGTCATCCAAATGTACATAACAAATCGACGGTGTGAGTATCAATTAACATTCATGAATTGATCTGATAAATTTACATGACTAAACGATCTCCAATTAAAATTATATTTTTTTTTTGTCTAATAATCTTCAAATGAAGATTAAAAAGTTGAACCGTCCCAATTACAGAATTCATAATGAAGATACCTTCTTCGCAAAGAATGAGATATGTGCATACCAAACCTAACGTTTGACCACCGAAAGAACAAGCGAAAGATTCAATGCCGCGCGAAAGGAAGAAACAAGCATTAATCTGATGAAAAACGTCTCTCCGTCTCGGCTTATCGTAGCTCCATTGTTCATGCCACCACTGGCCGCAGCATTATCAGAGGCCGACGCCAATCCCAGCTCCCTCTCGGCTTATCGTAGCTCCATTGTTTGATAACCGTATGATTTTTAACGTGAAAACGGAAACTAAAATCTGAAATGATTATCTACGGCCTCTTAATTCATATAGTTACTAGAGGAAGATGAACGTCTTAATTACTTACCTGGATTGTCTACCTTGAATCTAATGGTAGTCTAATCATTTACACCGACAGCGAAAGTGTTCTAAAGAGGAGGATCAACAAGATTACATGTCAAAGGGTCCTTGTCCTTGCATTGGATGATCATCCCCGGACCCCTGCCACCAAATTTGTCCCCTGAAACACAATCTCCACCGTTGAATATCTCACCTCCGTCTCCTGCTTCCTTGTCTGTAGGTTCAACGGCAAGTCCTGAGCTGTAAAATAAAACAGCAAAGGCGGGAATTTTGGACAGCCAGTTCCAATTGCCCCCATTGACATGGTAGAAATAAGCTCGTGGTACGTCAATGCTTGTTGGAGTTTGTGGCCAAGTGGACTATCCTCCAAAATACCTTTCGGCTAAAGAAAGAAAGAAAACATCTTTCCTTGTTTTGGGGAGAAACAAAGGGAAAAGCAAGGAGAAAAATAGGGAAAAGCAAGGAGGAAAAAAGGGAAAAGCAAAATGTTCTCTTCAACACCCGTGGGTGTTGGTTCAAAAAGGAAATAAAAGAACAGAGAGCTCATTTGCCTTTGCAGAAAAAAAAAAAAAAGGAGAAGAAAGAGTTCTTTTTTGCAGAGAGCAAGGGCAAGGGAGAGAGAAATCAAGAGAGCTAGAGTGAAAGATCTCTTGTGAAAGAACTCTTGGGGTAGAGTGAGGCTCTTGGGAAAATTCTGTGAGTGGGTGTACAAGGGATATGGGATTGGGTTATGTCGATTTAACTCATGTGTAACTTGTACTGTTTTTTCTCATAGTGAAGAGCAATATCTCTCAGAGGACGTAGGCAGGTTTTTGCCGAACCTCGTAAATTTCTCGGTGTCTTTATTTCTTGTATTTTAAACTATTCAACTGTGGGTTTGTATGTTGGTGAAGATAATCAGCCAAGGCACAACAATTGGTATCAGAGCTTTGTTGGAAGCTTTGGTTCATTGAAGGTTCAGATTTATTATTCACCATGATGACTACAAACATGTTGTTTTCAGTTGAGAAGTTTAATGGGAAGGGCAGTTTTACTCTCTGGCAGATGAGAGTAAAGGATGTCTTGACTCAACAAGGCTTGGTTAGAGCTTTGAAGGGAAAAGATGGGAAGCTTAAAGAAATGACAGATGACCAGTGGGAGGAGCTGGAGTCGCGTTGTGTTAGCACGATTCGACACTGCATAGCTGATAACATTATCAACAATGTTATGGATGAAGATTCTGCGCCTGCACTGTGGGAGAAGTTGGAAAAACTCTATATTGTTCAATGGATACTTGGATCAATTGAGGAAAGTTGATGTTAAGGTTGAGGAAGAAGATAAAGCCCTCTTACTTCTTACCTCACTTCCAGATTCGTATGAGAATCTTGTGACAACCTTATTGCATGGAAAAGATACAGTAAGTTTGGAGCAGGTGTAGGCTTCTTTGGTGTCTTATGATACACAAAAGAGGAAGACCATTGTTGATGGTGGGCACGAGACTGCTTTAGTTGTTCAAGGTTGGAATCATGGAAGAAAATTGGGAGGAGGATTTGAGAGAGACAGCAGGTTCAAATCAAGCTCCAAAGGTAAGGGACCACAATGCTATGACTGCAAAGAATTCGAGCATAAAAAGATAAATTGTCCTTTGAGAAAAAGAAAGGATGATCTTGGTCCAGGTAGCAGCAATTTTGTGGCGGAAGACTTCGAGTATGCCCTCTAGGTACTCGAAGCAACACATCTCCTGGTGATGTATAGTCTCAAGTGTTGCAGGGGTTTTGCAGCAGGTGGAGCTATGGGATTCACAGGTGATGAGATGGTCCTGAAGAATGAGAAGTGTGAGGAATGTTTGTCTGGCTCGACGGGTGTTGCTGGAAATGGGTGCACTGACAAGTTTCCAAGTTGCAAACAATGAAGAGGAGGAAAACCTGCTGGAGGAGACGAGGATGTGTCGAGATCCTGTCTGAAGCTAAATGTTTTTTTTTGCTTGCAGCAGCTGCACATGCATTGGCAGTGACTGAATCGGAACAGGACCAACGAGGTTGATTCAGTGTGTGCATGCTGGTACGTAAGGCCAATGGACTTTGGTACAGCTTGGCCAAGGTGGAGATTGTTGGAGTTTGTGGCCAAGTGGACTATCCTCCAAAATACCTTTCGGCTAAAGAAAGAAAGAAAACATCTTTCCTTGTTTTGGGGAGAAAAAAAGGGAAAAGCAAGGAGAAAAATAGGGAAAAGCAAGGAGGAAAAAAGGGAAAAGAAAAATGTTCTCTTCAACACCCGTGGGTGTTGGTTCAAAAAGGAAATAAAAGAGCAGAGAGCTCATTTGCCTTTGCAGAAAAAAAAAAAAAAAAGGAGAAGAAAAAGTTCTTTTTTGCAGAGAGCAAGGGCAAGGGATAGAGAAATCAAGAGAGCTAGAGTGAAAGATCTCTTGTGAAAGAACACTTGGGGTAGAGTGAGGCTCTTGGGAAAATTCTGTGAGTGGGTGTACAAGGGATATGGGATTGGGTTATGTCGATTTAACTCATGTGTAACTCGTACTGTTTTTTCTCATAGTGAAGAGCAATATCTCTCAGAGGACGTAGGCAGGTTTTTGCCGAACCTCGTAAATTTCTCGGTGTCTTTATTTCTTGTATTTTAAACTATTCAACTGTGGGTTTGTATGTTGGTGAAGATAATCAGCCAAGGCACAACAATGCTGAGGTTGACAAAAGATAATTTTGTTGACACTGGCAGCAAGACGCATAAAAAAAAAAGTTGATATCTTGAGCAGCACGTCAACGGGGTGCTTGTATCTTGAGTTTACTAGTAAGGTGAACCGATGTGTTAGTGTTGTCACGGGAAGGAAGTAAGGGCGGAGTTAGAACTGTCATTGTTTTGGAGTATGGCGGCGATGGTTGTGTTGTCATAGGCTTTCCAGCACCACCAACGTAGGCCTCAGCAATCATGTAGTTGTTGTTCGGGCCTCTGGTCGGCATATAACAAGAGGCCAATGGTTTGGCCGGGAGATATGGTCACATAATCTGTTGAAAATGGCTTGGTGCAGCTAGCATCTGAGCCCACAACTGTGACGACATGATTGGCAATGGCGAAAAACAGAATCTGTTGCGCAGCGGAGTTGATTAGTCTTAGCAGGTAGGGCTTGCCATAAACAACTATGAGCTTGAATGTGTCTGCTTCTAGAGTTGAGCAAGGAAGTATTAGGGTCCCCTCCATTTTGAATCGTTTCGTTGTAAAGTTGTCCGATATCTTCCTTCCACGTTTCCACCACTTTCATGCAAGCAGAATAATTAGGATCGTTTGGAAATGCTTCTCAAGAAACAACTTTTACAAGAAGCGTCTTCATTAGAACACATCAAAAATTTTAACAAAAATCCAAGTACTTTCCTTGTAACTACCCAGAAACCCTTTTAACTTTTTCTGTCAAACACTATCATAAGCGTTTCAGCGCTTTCATTAGAACACATCAAAAATTTTAACAAAAATCCAAGTACTTTCCTTGTAACTACCCAAAAACCCTTTTTAACCTTATCTGTCAAACACTATTATAAGCGTTTCATAAAATTTCGAAGTGTTTATGATAAAAGCCCTTTTAACATAAAGTGGTTTTTTGATGTTTCAATGGCACTTGAAAGCATGTTTATCTGAGTTGGCAGGCTGCTCATCTATATGCTAATACAAAGTTAAGAAACATCATAACAAAACATTGATTTGGCATACATTGTACAAGATTACAAGAGAGAAGGTCGACCTTTCGATGGACAAATTACATGCAAATCAACCCACATTTGCGGTCTCCGAAAACTAACAAGAAATACACTTTCATATCTTTCTTCGGAGGAGAAAAAACGATCAGATGCCACGAAATCTGAATTACTATTTTCCTCTCAGAACACAGTATTTCTTATGCCCTACAGAGAGACTTCCTTTTTCTTCTGTTGATATTTTCCTGAGGATACTGGTTGCGGCAGAAACACAGAATTCAAAATTTCGGATACTTCAGAATCATGGAAAGTGTAGCTATTTATGAAGAAACATAACTACCCTCGTAAGCAGCAAGGCTGGTGTCTGTAATGGTTGTGTCACTATCGCCGCTGGAATTGCTTTTTTCATCATTTTGCATCGGTGGGGGCCTTGCTGGGATGGACATGCTGAGATTTGTATTGGGGATTGCACGATCAGTTTTTGTGGTAGTGGATATCGTCTGAGAGATCTGAGCGGTGTTCATGGAAGCAGCTGAACTAGAAGGAACACCTATTGGCTGGGAGTCTTTCGTTTGCCTCTTTGCTCCTCTGTGGACATGCAGACCACAATACTTCTGGTCAGGAAGAACATCCCTTCTGCAGCGCCACTTCTTTCCATCCGTTCTCCTACACCTCCTTGGTTCAAGCTCTGTCCCGCTACTATTGTTGAAGCATACGCCATTGGAAATTAGAAAAGCTGAAAACAGTAGAAAACTGAAATAAATACACAGATACTCCAGTTGATTAGAAGGAAAACCTAGAGAAGTATTTTAGTAACTAAAACCATTTTGTCATCCTTTTTACAGGACATAATTTGCCTACGTGATTTCAATTCTGGCGCACTGTTGGCCTCTTTTGTTAAGAAGTCGCATCTAAACCAAACTCAAACATTGTTGTGTAGAAAGTTTCTCAAAACCAACAGTTATCCTTATTAATACATACACACACATATATATAGCAGGTGAGAATAAAAACATGCTTTAGCGCAATGGTTTGATCTTACTCATTTGTCTACCCTGAAGAACGCTCTTTGGGGAGAAGCCCAATCCTGGTGATATAGTACTACCAACAATGGTGCTATTTCTGTTGAGGCTGCTTCCTCTGATCATGCAATTGTCACCAGCATGGCTGCTACTATAGTCTTTTACACCAATGCTGATGCTATTTTTGTTGCTACTGCTGTTGGTGGCAGCAGTTGGTCCAGCATGCGCAATAGTGACTGCAGAAGCAGGGGATGTAGCAGTTCTATTGGCAGGTATCATGGCAACGGATGTAGTTCTAACAGATCGGATGTTCGTCTTACATTCTTGATAGCCATTGGAGGCAGTGGTTGTACCTTGGCTGACACCAATATTATCCGAGGATTGGGCCTTAAGATGAAGGCCATTCGGAGTGGAAATCTGAACGTTTGTCTTTGAACTGCACAACTCAGCATCTGAATTCTTGGGTTGTTTTGCGCTGGAAGGAGAAGAGGTTTCAGAAGTTTCCACATGCTTTCTTGAACGCTGGCAGCCTCTGTGCATGTGTTGCTGACAGTATTTCTGACCAGGAACTACACTCTTACTACACCTCCATTTCTTTCCATCTGTTCTTCTGCACCTTCCCAGCTCAGGATCCATTTTACTTCGATAGTCAAAGCCCCCCACAGGATTGAATCCTATAACTGAAACAACCAATCCAAATAAGCAAAAAAACCAATCAACTGAGAAAAATCCTTCTCAAAAATCAGATTAATTGATATAAGTTCACAGAAACAATCATTTCACATGACATAGTTCTTATTATTTTCAAGTTCAATTCCATGAACCCTGTCAACAAACTCGCATTGTCAATGTATGAAGCGATGCCTCGAATTACTGGTCCAAGCAAAAAATTTGAATTGTAATACACAGAACAAAACCATCTTTGGGAGGGAAGTTCACAGAAACAAATACTTCATATGACAATAATCGAAAATATTTAAACTCATTTCCACAAAACCATGTCAACAAAACACATTATCCATCAGCAGTGGCGGAGCCAGCATGGGGTCATTGGTTGTCCTTGACCGCAGTAACTTCAAAAACCCCATGTATATTTGTTTGTGTAGTGTCCTTGACCCCTATAAATAGCTAAGGCAAACTAAATTACAACATGCTCTTGCTACTTCTATTTTCTTTTATCATATTTATCTTCGTTTTCTCTCTTCTCGTATGAAATATTTTAGTTGAAAAACCTTGGTAGTCTTCAACATTACTCCACAGTACCCTACATCCACCCTCAACAAGCCTCTACAAGTAATAGTAGATGTCGACATATTTTGGCATAAACTTCCAGCATATGTTGATAAGTGCGTACTAGGTGCTCAACAAAATGGCCCTATGAAGCTTTTTGGTTGATATTATGGCCCCATTATTTGAAAATCCTGGCTACGCCTATCGGTGGATGAAGTGATAGATTCGAATTCCAATACACAGAACCACCTTCAAGGAGGGAAAAACATTTTGCAGTAAAACTAACAGAAAAGCCTGTCAATCTTTTAATCGTTATGTTTTCAATATTTAATGGATATGTTGTCGATATTGCAATTGAGATTTGATTTCCGATCATTTTAGCCAGTTTCCCGATAGTGAATGAAACAAAAATATTAGAACCCAGTTCAAATTTCTCATAACAACCACCACAAAGCAAACAAAATAACCACAAAACAAATAGACAATTCAGTAAAAAAAATGAAATCCCATCAAGGAAAAGGCAAGAATTTGACTTACAGGTGGGGAAGTGCTGATAGATAGCAGCAGCATTTGAGGAGCCAAAAGAGGCAGCCACACTGTTCCATATTGGAACCAAAAGCTGAACCGGCACTGGTACCCCGGCAGCTAAGTGCTTATAGATAAGCGCTTGTTCCTCCAGCTCATGCAGCTGCGCAGCCGTAAACCCACCACCACAGCCGCCGCCACCACCGCCACCACACTTCATCTTCTTCTTCTTCCCGTTCTGACCACCATAGTTACAACCAACCCCAATACCAAGTCCAAGTTTCACCTCTTCTCTCTCCTCTTTCGCTCTCCTCACAATTCCATCCTCCATCTTCACAAACACATTCAACAGATTCACAGACAAAAACCCAATTCAGTTCCTAACTCGATTCTCAAATTTTCAACACAAATTTGATGAACCGAGTGAATGAAATCTTTATATATATTATATGTATACAAATATATTTGCTTTGTTTTGTTTAAAGCGGGTTGTCAGAGAGAGCACTGAGTCACTGACAATCCCTGCCTCTTTGTTTCAGACTTTTTCAGTGTCCGCAGGCCGAAGTTTTCAGACCAACTTTCTCTTCCGCTTCTCGGGCCGCTTAAAAACCATTGCGCGTGTTCTTCACGCTCCAATTGGCGGGTCGGCCAGTCTTTCGCTGGGGATTTACTCCACGCGCCTCTCAGCTGGACCAGGGCGCCTGCTTGTCTGGCAGCAGTGGAATCCCCGTCTGTCGACACGTCATCCGGGTTTTATGTTGTGTGGGGCCTGCACGTACGTTACATTTTCTCGGTTTTGTCTTCTCTTCGATTCGGTGGTTGGGCAGGGCTCAATAGCCCCAATGGGCCTATATTTTGGATTTATGGAGGTCGTTGGATAACAGCTTGGATTTCTTTCAGGTTTGCAATGCTTTGGCCCAAACCAATATCTAATATCCTCCATTTTTTTTTCCAACAATGATATTATTTATACTACGAAGAATAAACGGAGATTAGCTTCACAATGGGATAAAAATAATTTGTTTTTGAAATTTTCCTTTAACGAGAATCGAATTTAAGATATATCACTTACAAATGAAAATAAATACTGCCAAAATGTAGTACTAAGCGGCCATATCCTCCAATTTTAAAGTTACCATGACAAGTATTGCCTTACCACATAAATTTTTCTTCAACAGTCCAAACTATTTAGTAGTACAAAAAATAAATGGTCATAATTAAATTGAGAAAATAATTTATTATTTTGGCAGTAGTCTAAATATGATAATAATTTTTCATAACTATTAAGTATAAAGCTGATCTAATAAGTATAAAGCTAAACTACCAGCAGTCTAAACTATTAAGTACTTTGCCATCTTCACATGCCACAACATATCTCTATGTACTAAAACTTAGTGAAGTGGTACTATGGATGACCAGTGGGCAGACGATTTTGCCCCTGGCGTTTTCCTCCGGTTATTCTTCTCTTTGGTTTTTGGGGGAAGCGAAATGCCACTTTTGCCCATTGCTTCCACTCGTCTATCATCGATGGATCCTCTATTTGGATTGTGTTCTCGATTTTTCTTTTGCTTTCCGTTTCTTTCTCACATCTTTCTCACAAATCTCTCTTCTGCTATTCTCGGGCTTACTAAATCTCGCCTTCGATTCCAACAAGTTAGTATCTATTTAAGGATGAAATAAAGTAGCATTTAACAATTTTATTGGAATGTGAGAGGTATTAAGATTGGTTATCGCCAAATGCGAATTTGAATTACATTATTACTGGGCCATTATGAGATTAAGCTCACCCATTTTCCCTCTCCACATTATTACTAGCCCATTGTGAGATCTAAACCATTGTGAACCACATTAGTGTAGATAATATTTTTTTTTAAAATAATTTTATTGGAGTGTCAAATTTAAGGTTAAATTGCAATTTTAGATGCGATCGGCATATCAACAACTATGTCTACACATCAACAATTGTAAAGTTGAATCGTCGCGGGTTTTAATAATATCGACAACTGAATTTAAACAAAATGTAGTTAACATAAAATTGGGAAAATGAATTGAAAGTCGTGCATAAGAGGGAGCATATTCACTCTAACGTGACTACGTATATGTCTACATATGATAATAATTTGTCGTGCGGTCTCTACATGTGTCACATCCCGCCCCGAGCTCCCATCACATCCCAGGCTCGACTTCGCCATAACACAATATTGTCCGCTTTGGGCCCCAACCATGCCTTCAAGGTTTTGTTTATGGGAACTCACACGAGAACAATCCATCCCCTTAGGGGCCCAACGTCCTCGTCGGCACACACGCGGCCAGGGTTAAGCTTTGATACCAAATTGTCACATCCCGGCCGGGCCCCGACCACATCCCAAGCTCAACTCCTCCGTAGCACGATATTGTCCGCTTTGGACCCCAACCATGCCCTCACGGTTTTGTTTCTGGGAACTTACACGAGAACTTACATGTGAGTCACCCATCATGGGAGTGCTCTCGCACACTACTCACTTAACTTCGAAGTTCCCATGGAATCCGAAGCCAGTGAGCTCCCAAAATGCCTCGTGATAGGTAGAGATGGAAATATACATATAAGACTTACAGGATCCACTCCCCTGAGCAATGTGGGATCTAACAACATGTGTGAGAGTTCTTGGTTTTATTTTGTTGTGTGTTAGACTGTTAGTGATATTTAGTTTATCTAAGCAGGCTGGCATTTTTAGCGGCATTTATGTATCAAAACTGTGTTGTTGAAAACCAAGTAAATTGTAACAATAGTCCCTCAACTTTAATCAAATTGGAGCAATGGTCATCTCAACTAAAAATCCATTATCATTGGTCCTTCATCTCATCAAAACGTGTAACTATGATCCTCTTCGTCAACTCCGTCGAAAATTCTATCAAAATGAGTTATGTTGGAAAGACTACTGCTCCAACTAGGTTAAAGTTAAGGGACCATTTTTCCAATTAAATTAAAGTTGAAGGATCGTTAATACAATTAATATCAAACTCGTCATTCACGAAATTTGTACAGAATATTCAGATGGTTTGGACATTGAGAAAGAAAGAACAAAGTGAATTCTTTTCACCTGACCTAACTTGCTAAAAGATTCTAACCTAATTGCCAATTCCATTTCAGTACTTGGTCATTTCATATGAATATTTACAAACTACATTGATTAGAGGCCAACAAACAGGTGAGCAACGGGACCATGTGTTTGTTTCATTTGTTAATGGAAGGGGCACAAAGTCACATGGCAACCAATTGCAAAGTAATCCTACATTTTGGGCCCTTTACCCTCTTCTTCTTTTTTTTTTTTTTTTTTTTTTTTTTTTTTTTTTTTTTTTTTTTTTCTCTTTACAAATTTGGTTGTTACAAGTGTTGCCGACAATAAATTGATACTCGCACAACAACAACGTATCATGGGTCCGGACCTAAGGCGGTGAAAATGTAAAAATAAAACGTAAATAAATAAAATATATGGTAAAGAATAAATTCCTCTTATGAAAAGAATCAAAGAATTCTTTACAAAATGAAAATAAATAAATACAAATTTTAGCCTCACGTATAGGATGATTTTATCCTATCTATCATTTTGATTGTTTAATTCGTAAACCTGCAAAATAATAGTGAGGTGAGCTTCCACAGCTCAATAGGAAAATAATTTTATCATAGTAAATTGACTAAACTAAATTAAATGCCATGGAATCATTAAACAAATATTGGACCGTTACACTAAGAATGAGAGAGTGCGTTTAGCCTCATAATGGGGATGGGCTAGCAATAATGTGATTCAAAAGCCTTTGCATGAATCGAATCTAAAACCTTTCACTTACAAGTGAAATGGAATACCACTAGATTATAGTATTAAGTGGCAATATTAGACCATTATTAAAACAATGCACTTATGCAATATTTGCCACTTAGTACTACGGTCAAATGGTATTCATCTTCACTTGTAAGTGAGAGGTCTTAGGTTCGATTCTCGCCAAAGGCAAATTTGAACCACATTATTGCTAGCCCATTGTGAGGCTAGCCCACCCCCCTCCCCTCCCTAGTAGTGTAGATAATATCGATTGTTCAAAAAAGAAAAAAAAAACTCTTCGTTTATTATTTAGTTAATTTTAAGTTGTTATACTCCATATATATTAAGAGAAGACATGCTAGAGTTGGAAGGCAATACATAATTGCAATGCACTTGAAATGGAAGGGTAATCTATATGCAACTACTCTAAAGTGATATTTTCTTAGTTTTCTTAAACTACTATCTTATGTGAGTAACGTCTTACAGATTTTTTAGGACGAAATTTTTTTTTGAAGACCGATTGTGAAGATCTGTATTTTTAAAAATAATTATATGATTATTATGTGTTGAATACACATTGATTTCATTAAGTGTTGTATTACTACTTTTTAATAATTTTTACTTAATAATAAGTTAATTATTTTATTTTATTTTATTTTTTATATTCTAATTGGCTACTATTTTGAATTATATAAGTCCAAAACTTTTACGGAAATTGATTTTATTAAAATTGTGAAGTGCCAAATTATTTTTTATATTGGTTGACTGGTTGTGACTGGATGATAATTGGTTATGTGTACAATTGCATCATTCGAATATTCATCTGTCGTGATTGTGGAATTGTTGCCAGAGTGTTGTTCATTGGTGATATATGTGAAATATGACATGAGATCAATTGTGCATCATTCATGTGTAAGAAGTAGTTAACATTTTCGATGTTGAGAAAGCAATTCGAAAAAAGGGTAGTTAGAAATGATCATTTGTGTAGTTGAGTTTAACTCTTGATAAGTACCAAGTCTGAGGTCAGCCTAAAGTGCACATGATTTTATCGAGTAATTCAGGACTAGTTAAGCAAAATGACTATCAAAAAGGAAAATTGGGATGACCGTGTTACTGGCAGAGACGAATCCACACAGGAACCCGAGTGGTCGTATGACCTTCCAGATGCTGAGAGAAACACCTGTGGTCGATCCCTTGGGACCCTCCGACGGGTTGGGTAGTGGTGGTGGAAAGGTCCTTATCTCTATGGATGTGCATGCAGTATGTTATACAAGTTTCCCAATCCCACACCCCACCAGTCACCACCACCTATCTCCACTGCCACTTGATGTGCCACCGCCTAATTCAGTTTTCTTCTAAATTCATGTAAGTTTTTTTTATCTTAGACTCCTAGACCCAATTTATAATATAGATGCTAACCATTTAAATTGATATGTATACTTGTGATTAGACCTAATAGTTTCTTATACGATTCGTTAACACAACACGAAAATAACGGGTTCAGGTCAACATGATAAATAATCAGGTCATTATCGGGTCACTCGTTAAGAACCCGTTAATAACATCTTTACATGCAAGTAACATGTAGGTAACCCGTTAAGAAAAAAATTTATTTTAATGATTTTAAAGTTAATCTGTGACATCCCGTCCCGGAAATATCGAAACGTACGTGTGAAATTACAAGTTTGCCCCTAGTGCGTTTTCGTCACGTTGTTGGTTGTTTTGTATGGTGTGGCAGGTGTTGGGCCACACACACACACTGTCTCACTCTCCCTCACCCCCTGTCTTCTCCCTGTCTCTCTCTCTCCCCCCGAGCTCCATTCCTTCCTCTTCCTTCTGAAAACGTACGGACAACACACAAAATCAACCAAACCTTAGCAGATCGAGGGAACCAACTATACCATTGAACTTGTGAGGTCGAGGCGAGCACAGCCATACCATTTTCAGGTGAGAAATCCTTCGTTTTCACGTCGATTCGACAATGGCCGATTTGAGTACTATTCATGCAAAGATTATTCATTGAGTTTTTGGGATTTCTAAGCTCGTAGGTAGCTTGGTGGTGTCCCAAGGAGCCTCGGAGTAGTTCGTTGGACGATTTTGGACGTCGGGAAGGCCTGGTTCGAAGTTGGCCGGTTTTTGAGTTGTGAGACAGGTATGATCGCGTGGTTTTTAGCTTTTAAAAGTTGTATAACGTGATTATACTAGTCTAGGGCTTTAATTTGGTTCAAGAATCATGAAAAATGGTTAAGAAACGAACGAGAAAACAAGGTTTGAAGTTTTTCCAGTTTTCCGGCGCCGGCGACGGCACCGGAGACTGAACGGAGAAGGTGACGGAATATTCCGTCAGAGTTGACGGAATATTCCTGACGCCGTTGACGGAATCTGTCAAAACTGACGGAATATTCCTCACGGCGTCAGTTGACGCCGTCAGTGTGCGCCGCACGTGCCTACGCGTGGCCGGCGCGTGGGGGCGCGTACGGCGGAGGAAAATTTTTCTAAAAATATGGTTGTGATCCTGAGGTTGTGTAGAGCACGTTGGTATATTCATTTGTCTATTTTGAGCAATGTATGAGAATTTATTACGAGAAGTTGGTTATGTGCTTTAAAGTTAACGTTTTTATAGTTATTTCGCATATAGGTGACACGTACCCCGAGGACGAGCGTTCGCACTCGAGGCAGGGGGGCTACGACCCTTCCACTTACCAGTGAGTGGGCTTTTGTTTTCCGTATATACCTATATACATTTATATTCCCAGAAACTGTTTAAAAAGGGTTATTTATGTTATGCCATGCACTTTATTATTATCGTTTATGCATAATTGCATGCATTAGTAGTGGCTTGCATATACATATGCATATTGGGTGCTGCGGACGCACAGGTAAGTGATATTCATATTTACTTTCAGCAGTAGTTTGAGATGCTTAGAGAGCTCATAACCTGCACCCCCGGTGTTAGTGCTCCCGCCCAGAGTAGGGCACAATCCTTCACATGATGTTCACCTCCCGTACCACACGCTCAGCTTGGATCCAAGTTAGGTGCACAATCTTGTCGTACAGACCACATTAGGTGGTTCCGACTCGTAGGTGACCCGCGATTATTCGCACAGCCTTCACGTGATCGTAGCACTAGAGCGTATATATATGTTACACCCAGGCCTGTCGTACAGACCACATTAGGTGGTTCCGACTCGTGGGCAGGTTCAGTTGTTGAGTTTGAGATTTGAGCTCTATATGCAGCCGTACAGGTCACGTTAGGTGACTCCGGCTGCCAGATTGCATGTTATTGACATACTTTATACCTGAGCACTTGCATTGTATTATGAGGTTCTGACATGGCATACTCTGGAGCATGATCGACATACCCTTGAGCATGTTTGGCATATCTATACATACGTATATATGTTTATTTCTGGGAAGTATACAGGTTTTACGGCGAGGGGTTAGAATGTATTTTTGCTAAATGGTTTTCAAAGAGCTTTGTTTTTGCCCACTCACGTTTTTGTTTTGCGCCCCTCCAGGTTCTAGTTGATTAGCAGTTTCGGTGGTATTCCCAGAGGATTCTCCCCGCTTTTCTGACAGATACTCACCAGCGTAGGGTCACCTTCGGGTGTATTTTTATCACAACTTTTCCTTTGGACTGTTGTAGACCTGCTCTGAAATTGTATCTCACTTACTAGCACTTGTTTTAGGACTTTGTATGCTAGTTTTTAATTATTCGTACTTTTATATTATTACTTTATTGGCTTCCGCACGTGCACATGGCTACGTCACCTTCGTGTGACGGCCAGCACGCTCCGATCTCGGTCGGGGTGTGTCATAATCTACTACAAAAACTTTCTATAAAATACAACAGTCATTGTGTACATATGGTATATTTAGGGCTGGAAAAAAATCCCAAAAATCCCAAACCAAACCGAAAAAATCCCGATCTCAAACCAAAATTCCCGAAATTTTCGGTATGTTATCCCGAACCAAACCGAAATTTTCGGTATGGGATTCGGTATTGCATCTTCATTTTTTCGGTATTCCCATACCGAATTGAAATAAATATTATATATATATATTATTTTTTTATTATAAGAGAATTATTTCAACCATTCATTGTTTTAGATTTAATCTGTACCGTTCATTTGTTTTTAGGTTAGATCCCCATTTCAATTTTCAGCACTTCCGTTCGATTTCCTTACTTCCAGCAGCCTTCCTTCACGGCTTCGAATCACCAGAATCACCCATTTCAATTTGTTTGTGAGCTTGAAGTTGAGTAATCTCAAGCGGTTCTTGCAGTCGATCTCTCCGTCCGTCCCCGCCCAGTACCTCTCCAAGGTGTTTGCTTGAATCTAATTTGTGTAATTTTTTGGGGCTTTTTTTTTTGTTAATCTTGTAATTAATTGTTTGGTTGCAGAGGACGATTAGAGGATTGAGTACATGCGACGTGGAATATCAGCCATGGTAGTTGTGATTACGAAACTGATAGGTAGCAGAGATGGTAGCTGTGATTTCCCCATAATTTGTTTTCCGGAGAAAAAGTTTTAATTTTTGCTATAAAGACGATTCCTTTTGTTTTTGGTTTCTATATTGTTCAAAATTCGAATAACTGGGGAGCCAAAATCTCTCCCTTTTTTTGACTTTTTTGTTTCTGAAGATGCATATTTGCTGTCTGTCGTTGAATTATTCAAAAATAGTCAAGAAATTAATTGGGTCAATGTGTTTTTCCTTTTTTTTTTGTTGAGAATTTGAATTGCTTGTTTAGTTTGACTACTTGTTGACTAATCTTTGCAATGTATTTTGATGTTTGCAGTTGCCCATGCTATAGATTTGGGAAGAACATGAGACGATTCCTTGTTCGTTACAGGTTTGTAATTCTATCCCTTTTGTGATTGCTTTTTTTATGTTATCTGTGGAAAGGAGAATTTGAGGATGTTTTAGATTGAAAACTATTGAATCTGAGTATCAGTATACCCTTTTTGAAGTTCTGTGGACAAGCTTTGTAGAGAGCTAACTGATCTAAAAGTTGCATATTCCGGTGTTATATTTGAAATCTTAAACAGTCTTCTGGTTACCCAGTTCCATGGGTGACACTGGTATTGTTGTCTTTTTAGCTTTATAGAACCACAATTGTTTTAGTATGTCTTGCTTTCTCCCCAATATTTATATGAAGCTTAAGCATCAATTGACTTTCGAACTCATTGTGTTTCTATAGGCGCTTGATTCTTGCTAGTGGACTCGAAGGCATAGACGGATTTCGCCAGAGATGGAGTTTGCATGGTCGCCTTGCAGATACCAAGTAAGTTATCTTGCAAATAATTGCATTTTTTGTGAGTACTCTTGAAAGGAGTTGTTGACAACCAATACTTGATTGCTCTCGACTGCACATGTATCAACTGGTAAAGGATGACATTTTCTAGATTTCCTTTTTCTTTTTTTGAATGTGTAAATAATCGATTGATAGATTCGGTATTTGCTGAATTATAATCCATTACTCATTCAGTTTTGTTTTTGTTTTCATTGTAGTTAAATCTGTGTATTATCCTCGTTTTGATTCGAAGATTTGGATTTTTTGGGTAAATAAGGTTGTTTTAGGTAGATTCTGAGTATCAGTATATTGTTTCGCAGGGAGCTCTTCATTTGATCCTTGTTGTTCTTGTCCTTCTCAACTGCATTGCCTTCATTGTCACCAAGAAGCACTGCTTTCTATATTAGGCGGTTGCTTTCACCATTTCACTAGGAACGTATTTTAGTCCAAAAGCCCAAAAGCATTTCGGGATTCCCGATTTGTCCTGAAATCCCGAAATTATTTCGGGATTCCCGAAAATTGGGATTCCCGAAAATTTGGTTTGGGATTGGGATTGAATTTGGGATTCCCAAAAATTTCGGTTTGGGAATCGGGACAATGGTTTCGGTATGGGATCCCATACCGAACCACCCCTAGGTATATTACATATGTATTATTGTACTATTATTCTATAAAAGTTTAAAATTTTAAGTTTTATTTTTTATTTTTTATTACTAGAGTTTCTTATTAGGGGCTTTTCAATCTAAGTCCAAAAACATAGGTAGTTTTTTAACTAAGTCCAGTTATCCAATTACATATTTTTATACCAATTTTGCCCTTTTAGATAAAAATATTTAAATTCTTTAATTTTTGTATCATTTATTCAGTTTTTAATTTTGAATATTTAAATACTAACTAAAATATTATCTAGTAACCACCTAATGATGTTTACCTACAAAACCGATATAATTTAGTATCTACCTATTGTATAGGAAGAAAAATACTTTATACCAACAAAACATATGTAATCTACTGCAAAACAAAAATAAACTACCTATTGTATAGGAAGAAAAATGCTTTATACCTACAAAATAGATATAATCTACCAACAAAATAAAAATAAACTACCTATTGTATAGGAAGAAAAATGCTGAACCTTCATGGCAGAACATTAGAATAGAAATATGATATAATATACCTCCATTAAAGGAACAAATACTAAACAAAAAAAAGGAACAAATACTAAGTTTCAGTTTACCCTTATGATACGCACAAAAATATAATAGAGCAAATATAAATGCATGATGCTGTATTATTGCTTGCAATTGATATTGTATTGCCGAACGAATATGTAAAAAAATTGTGAAAGCTATGTAAAAACTGAAATTGTCATGAAGGAATTTGGAGGGAGGAACACAAAATATCACCCATGAAAGATGAGAGAAGAAAGAGGATGATTGATTACATGATCTAACAAAGGGAATTGTTTAGAAGAAGGAAAAAAAAGGAGGGATAAAACAGACTGGGGGTTGAGATTTTATTGATATAACTAATCCTACAATTAAGGGATTAGTTAAACCACAAATAATCATATAATTAAGAAATTTTGAATATTTACTACAATTTATAAGTTTAAGGGATAAATATGGTACAAATTATAAATAAGCTTACGTGGAATATCAATTATTGGACCTATTTCAATGCAGTGGACTAATTATAGTAATGGCTCACAAAATTGGATCTATATCAAATTATCCCTTCTTATTATTATTAATGGAATAAATTTTACTTGACCCATTGTCGAAAATCCAAATCAACTAGTATAATATTAGTATAGGCAAAAAACAAACTTTCAATTTTAGAGTCAACAATAGCCACAAGTTTATTAGTCTATCTCATACGGTCACACTCAAAAATGTTTTATCCTCTTAAAAGTGAGATTCATTTGTTACATCGTCGTTTAGATTAGATCGTGATTGCATCCTCCACATGTAGACGATGGTAACCATCGTCGTTTAGAATTTTAAAACTCTCTAAACACTCATGAATAGTATTTTTATTTGAGGGCAAAATTATAAAATTAATAATAATTATTGTAGAAGTGAAAAATGTAAGGAAAAACACACAATCACTCGTAATGACAAACTTTACAACTTTGTGATGGGGTCAACTCCGAAATCCAACACACATAATCCATAAATCTTAGATTTTTATTTAACTGTCAATTATCGTTTACGCTTTATTCTTCTCACCAAATTTTGTTTTTTAGATTTTTTTTTTTTTTTGAAAACATGATCTTTTAGTGATATAGAAAAATGAACAGTTTAGATCGTTGATATCGCGTTCCGATATTTACGGTTAACTAAAATGTGAGCGATGTTATGTAGTTTCTAGAGACTTTATAAACTCCGAGTAATATTTTCACTAATGATGAAACTCTGAACATAATATCAATGATTCGAATTATTCATCTCCCTGCATCCTCTAAAAGATTATGTTTTCAAAAAACAAAATTTGGTGAGAAGAATGGAGGAGGGTAAATGTAAATGCAATCAGTGGCTAAATTTTAAACTATAGTTTATGTGATTATAGTGTGAATTTCAAAGTTGAGCTCTTCAGGAAAATTGTAAAACTTGTCATTATGAGCGTTTATATGTGTGTGTGTATGTGGTCGGCTGTTAACTAACTGGTCGTAGGTTCGAATCCTACCTCGGGAGATTTGATTCATTCCAAATTCTTTAATTCAGAATAAAGGGTTCAATTTGACTGTTAAGAGTAAATAACCTGTTCCCTATGTCTATATATATATATCTATTATTTATTTTTTATTTTTCACATTCTACATTAATTAAAAAAACTATTCAAAACCCAAATCTTCTTAAATCCATACCGTTGGATCCCATCTCACTTATATTATTATAACTTTTTTGCATATCCTTAAACATTTTATATTTTGTCGCAATGTACTAATATTTTTTTTTCCTTAGGCTTTTATTTTGGGGTTTGTAATACTTGAAAGACAAATGAGTTTTTATGTTTTAAAGTAATATTTATGTGACAATGTGGTATGTATATACTATTTTAGTTTTATAGTTTTCATTTGATTATTTATTGGTTTAAAATATATTTTCTTTAACGGGTAACTGGTTGGATCCTATTATCCATTAATATTAACAGGTTGGATCATATTACCCATTTATTTTAACAGGTGTTACACGACACGATCTGTTAAGATATTGGATATGACATGAAAACGAAACACGACACAAATGTCAGGTCTACTTGTGATTTAAGCCAATTTTTCAGTTTTTTGAAAGTCATAATTGTGTTATGGTGTTGAAGAGCATTAATTTGTTGGCTTTGGCAAATGTGAGCTTAATCTTGATATATTCATATGAACCAAATTTGATAAAGATGTGAACCAAATTCAATATAAACTGAGGATGTTTATAAAGATAATCAATGTTGGAACTTTTGAAACTTCTACATTGGGACCACCTGACATTGAAATTCTGAATCTGCCACTAGTTACGGTAGTTAGTGTTGGAACTTGTGTTATGTGGGACTGCCAGTCCCACATCGCCCATACACCTTTTACACTAAATCTTTATAAGTGAGTTCACTCACTTATAGTTTGAATTGAATTGCGCCAAAGCCATGGACCTTGGGCCTTAGACTTGGAGGGTTTGGGTGTATATATTAAATGTCAAAGATGGGCCTTGGGCCTTGGGGCTCTTGGGCTCGGATGGACGAAAAACACAAGTTACGTTTTTTATTTTTTGGATTCAGTTTTTTCCGAAAGGATAAAACTGATTGAACAATTACGTTCAGTTTTTAAAAATTGATTGAACAGTTGCATTCGGTTTTTTTTTTTAAAAACTGATAAGCATGAACGGTTGTATTAGTTCAAATTATGCCATTATATATATGGCAATCAAATCAAAAACTGATCATCAATTTCATTTTTACCTTTCTCCATATTTCACAGAGAAACGCTCAATCAATTCATCAAGAATCCAAGTTCGTGTGCAAGAACTTAGATTAGATAGTTGTCTCCTGCAAGATAGACGTCCATTTGAACTACTGCACTGGTGTAGGGGTGTATTTCTGTCTTAGGAGATTGCTACTGCAAGCCTCTATCTTCTTAACCAAGTCAGTGTTTTGTGGTTTATTAATTCAGTTCTATTAATTGTTTATATTGTAAGATATTGTATCCTTGTGAAATTTCTATTCGAAATAAACTGTGCAATTGTTGTATAATATATACTTAACATTTGATTGGTTGTAACAGTTAGTTCATATGGTAAAACATTTAAACCACCATTGTAGAGGTAAAATACACGTATGAAATATGCATGTCCGCGTGTTCTATTATATAAATTAACAATTTGGATAAAAGACGCTAAGTCGCATTTCATGTAGAGGTGAAACCATGGAAAGGAACTTCACATCTCCCAGCAGGGAAGAAAAAAGAAAACGTTGTCGCATTTTTATGCTTGTGGTGGTAGGGACCAACTTGTCTCACAACAAGTGATGGATTTATTCTCATCTAATCACCTCAAGTCATTTTTTGCCTTCTCAAACAAAAGAAATCAAAACTTGTACAAGAAGAAATTCATATCGTTATGCTTTGTTGACAACGTTTTTTGTTTGTAATAATGTAATGTCCCAAGCCAGAATTCGAGCAAGCAAAATATGAAAAAGGTGTCCAGAAATCATTTTTCTCCGAATAAAATTTGCATCCTTTTTTCTTGCAAAATTTAGATGGCAAGCTTGGTCGAAGGTTTTCTTTTCATACTTTCTCATCTCGCCACATAGAATGCTTTCTCATCTTGCCATGCTTTCTCATCCTGCCACGCTCTCTCATTTCGCCGCATAGTTCTTTTCTGACCTTGTCAGAGGTGGAAAATAAATCTAATAAACAATAGAAGAACATAAATGAAATTGACAAGGAAATCATCTAGTACTACGGTCTAATAATATTTATATTCACTTGTAAGTGAAAGGTCATAGGTTCGATTTTCGTCAAAGATAAATTCGAACTACATTATTGTTAGCCCATTGTAAAGCTTAGCTTACTCCTCCACTCTCTTAATATAAATAATATTGTTTGTTTAAAAAAAAAAATGACACGGAATCTAATGAGCCATTTGTTAGATGAAAGTCATGCTCTTTGCTTCCAATTGAGGGAGACTTAATGCTTGGCATCCATTTTATACGTTATTCCCCTTTTTCCTTTCTTCTTTCCCTTGCAAAAATACATATTAAGTTTTAATTTAATCTTTATAACCAAAACCCTTCGAGGAAAAAAATATAAGAAATTCAATTTTTATATATTTTTTTTCTTTGGCGGCATTAAAGTTGGTCATATATATTGAGACGTGATATCTACATATCTCTTTTTACTTCTCACACATTATTTTAATTTTCGACTATTAGATTGGATAAATTGAAGAATATCAAATAACAGAAATTAACAAAAATGTGAGAAGTAAAATGAGTGCATGAATAACACATGTCTATATATTAATCCAAAAAAGGAAAGTAGGTGCGTTTCACAAAAAAATAAAAAAAATAAAAAAGAAAAAAAGGAAAGTAGGTCGTACATAATTTCTTTTGAATTAATTTGAAGATTTCCTTATGAAAGGCGGTTCCAGCTGTCTGATTTCCAAAGACAGCCAAAACGTAAAGGGAAGCAAAAATGGGCTGGAGGTTTTATAGTGATTAGCCACTGACCTTCTCAACTCCTTCCCGATAATTTAGGGATGAGATTTATTTTCAGATGCTCTTTGTGAAGATCTTAGGAATTAATTTATTTTAGTCGTTTATCGTATATCGTGTGATCAACTTTTGTTAGATACTATTTGTATTCAATTTTTAATAAAAAATTCAAAATGATTTCTGATTACAAGATAATTGATGAACGGATAGAATGAACTGATCCTTATGATCCTGTTCCATAATTTAGGGCACTCCTAATAGCTTTTGGTTCCACAACATGCCACTTAGTACTACGGTCTAGTGATATTTCTCTTAACTTGTAAGTGAGAGGTCTTAGGTTCGATTCTCGCCAAAGACGAATTTGAACCACATTATTGATAGCCCATTGTGAGACTAAGCCACCCCCTTCCTTTAGTGTAAATAATATCGTTTGCTCAAAAAAAAAAATCATTATATATATACACACACATTGGGAGGATAATATATATGGGTGATGCTAGAGTGATCATTTATTTGAACCATATTTTGTAAATTACATGATGCATTGGTTGATGGTCGAATTCCTTATTTGAACTATATTTTGTAAACTACATGATGCATTGGTTGATGGTCAAATTCCTTCTCTAAATCATTAAATAACAAATCTAATCATCAATCGTCATATCATGTGGTCTATAAAATATGGTATCCATAGGATATATATATATATATATATATATATATATGAGTTAGGATTCGGGGACACACATTTTGACACACGTTTTTGTGGCTCTCATTATGTATCTTTTTCAAAGATCCGAATAGTCTATATTTCAATTTATTATTTATAAATCAGCCTTACAAAAAATTAGACAAATCCAAAATTATTAAAACTTTCATTTACAGTGAGGAAAATGAATGAATACGGTCTAAAAAAACACTAAATTTAATCCAAAGATCATATGGCTCAGATTCGGGTGATTTTGGTAGATATGATATTTGAGAAAAGAAAAGAAAAAGATAAACAGTTAGATCGTTAAAATACATTACGAAGTAAACTCCATAAAATATGTGTCAAAATGCGTATATTCATGAATCTTAACCATATACATTTGCTTGTATAGAAAATATGGATGACAACGACAAAGGCCACGTTTGGTTACATGCTTAAAAAGCAACACAGCTGGGACTTATTAATCCAAAAGGATGGTATCGTCTGACATGCAAACAATTACATTGCATTCATGTGTGGTTTAATTTTTACAGTGTCCAATACAATACAATATATATGAGATTTGGAATTGTCGGTACCAAACTAACTTGTTGGTTAGCGAAAAAAATTCCATAAAACGAAGATTTGAACTTGCAACCACTTCTATGTTTGGAAGAATATTACATCATACTAAAAGTTAGTTGAGTAAAAATTAAAATGCTCGAAAATACTCACCAAACTAGTGCACATGCATTCAAAACTTTTAACGTTCGAAAGAAAATTATCATTAAACTAAGAGTTCGTCCGTTAAAAAAAAAACCTAGCAATCGAGCTTGAAATTTCTTCCAATATTTTAGGCTCGGATATCCAAATCCTAAGTTTTATATACTTCTCCCACCTAGGGTTTAGAGCCCTTACCCAAAACCTATCCGTTTCTATCCACCATCAACCCACCTCCTCCCATCCCACTTTTGCCTTTTTCTGATACAACCCCACACAGCATAATCACAATCACAATCACAAACCATCCTCATCTCCCAACCAAACACCCCCAAAAGCGACAAGGGTATTCTGGTCATTTCACTCGCAAAAGAAACAGAATATAAGAAGCACATGGCCTGGCCTCCTCCTTCCAGCTGTCAACCCAACCATAGTTAAATCCTTAACCGTAGTTAACCCCCCTCACTCTCTCTCTCTCTCTCTCTCTCTCTCTATCTATCTAATCTCTGTCTCTCACACTCACACTCACTCTCACTCTCACTCAGTCTAAACATGGCTTCACTGAGCAGCAGGACTCTAATCCTCCTCACTCTCCTATCCCTGGCCGCCACAATCCAATCCCACAACATCACCGATATTCTCTCCGCCTTCCCGGACTACTCCCTCTACAACAGCTACCTCACCCAAACACGCCTCGCCGACGAAATCAACACCCACCAAACAATCACCGTCCTCGTTCTCAACAACGCCGCCATCTCCGCCCTCGCCGCCAAACACCCCCTCGCCGTCATCAAAAACGCCCTCAGCCTCCACGTCCTCCTCGACTACTACGACGCCCCGAAACTCCACAAAATCTCCGACGGCTCCGTCCTCACAACCACTCTCTACCAGACCACCGGCCACGCCCCCGGTAATCTCGGCTTCGTCAACATCACCGATCTCCAAGGCGGCAAGGTCGGCTTCGGCTCCGCCGCTCCCGGCTCCAAGCTCGACTCCAGCTACACCAAATCAGTCAAGCAAATCCCCTACAACATCTCTGTTTTGGAGATCTCCGCTCCGGTCATCGCCCCCGGGATTCTGACCGCGCCGGCGCCGTCTGCCTCCGACACCAACATCACCGCCCTGCTCGACAAAGCCGGCGCAAAGAAGTTCGCGTCGCTGATCGTTTCCACTGGCGTCATCAAGACGTACCAATCGGCGGCCGACAAGGGACTGACGATTTTCGCGCCAAACGACGAGGCGTTTAAGGCGAAGGGCGTCCCCGATCTGAGCAAGCTCACCAATGCCGAGCTCGTCTCGATCTTACAGTACCACGCCATTACCGGTTACTCTCCGATCGGGTCTCTCAAGACGTCCAAGGCTCCAATCAGCACTCTCGCGACGAACGGAGCCGGAAAGTACGATCTCACAGTAACCAGCGCCGGCGACCAGGTCACTCTCCACACCGGAGTCGGCTCGTCCCGAGTCGCCGACACGGTTCTCGACGCGACTCCCCTCGCCATCTTCACCGTCGACAATGTGCTGCTTCCATCAGAGCTCTTCGGCAAGTCTCCTTCGCCGGCGCCGGGCCCTGCCCCCATATCCGCCCCTTCCCCGGCGCCTGTACTCGCTCCGGGGCCGGCCTCAGTAGAAGCGCCGTCGCCTCTGGCCGCATCTCCGCCTGCGCCGCCTTCCGAGACGCCGGGGGGAGCTCCCGCGGACGCGCCTTCGGCTGAGTCGGCGAACAGCACCTCGGGGAACGGAGCTGGTCACGTGGCCTCACCTGCATTGCTGATGAGCGTACTTGTCACTCTCTCGGCTGCTGCTATTTCCTCCATTGTCTTGTCCTGAACGGTAATTTCATGTCAGTTTTAATTTATTTTATCTTTAATTTTTTGGTTGTTTTTACTTTGTAGTACTTTCAGGCATTATTGTTACTATTTTATTTTGTTTACTCCGCTGTTAAAGAGACTAGAGTGGTTTTTATCTGTTAATTTTAATTTATTACTTTTCTTTTTTAATTTATTTTATTTTTTTAATTTATTTTATTTTTTTAATTTATGGGTAGCTGCGCATTTTAGCAGCTGTGGCTGTTAGTTTGTGTGGGAGAGTAAACAATCGTGTGTGTCGCGCGTGGGCGTGCTATTATTATAAATATGAGGATTTGATGAGATGTTTTCGCGTATGTAAATGTTTAAGATCAAGCGCATGGATTCGTGGATGTGACAGTAAGCAGACATGGGCCCACGGTGATGGTGTTTTTTAAGAATGAGGATCCTCTTCAGATCCTGTATGTGAGGATTTTAGGATTCTTGATAGGGATTTTACCACCGTAAAATTAGGGATAAAATACTTAAAAATACTTGCAAGAATACAAGGTTATCGTAGTATAGCAGCTCAAGTAAGATTGTTCTCCACATAATTAAATGAATAATTTATGTAAATATCAAATCTTAATTAATTATTTGAAAACAAGGTTTGGAAGAAGTTGATTTTATGACCTATACAATTAAAAACGAATTTGATAAAAAACAGTAAAATAAATTGAGAAAGTAAAGAAAATAGTTTTGAAAATAAATTTGAACACTAGAGTTCTGTCGTCATTTTAACAATCTTACACAGTTCTCACAATTACTTATGATTTACACATACATATTTAAGGGTTAGGTTTTTTTAATATATATCCTACTTGAAACCTCTAACATTGAACGTTATCTAACATGCAATCCGTTCGTGGTGTCTAGATCGAATGTTAACAAGCAAGACTCATTAAGTTTTGTGAAATCTTTTTGAAAAACCATATAACCCCTTAAGACATGTCGTCCATCTTAAGAAGTTACACATATTAACCAAAAGAAGTCAGCACCAATTTTAGGGATAACCCTCTATCAAAATTGCATCCAATTACTTTTCTAAATATCCTAATGGTGGCCAATCATCAAGACAATTAGATAGTTTAAACCGATGATTAATAATTTAAAATTTGCATGCATAATATCATAAGCAAATTGCAAAGAAATTACATATTCTTGCTAAGGCTCGTGGTCTCGTCCTAGCAAACAAAACTAGTTACGAATAATCATAAAACAAAATATTATTAAAAACATGAATTGAAAACACCTTGAAAATAAACTTGAATTGTCAAAAGCTCCAAAGTAGTGTGTCTCTAAATTTTATGCATTCTCCTTTCTTTTTTTCTCCATTTCTAATGGCTAAATATTTTATTTATACTACTACAAAATAAAACTCTAAAAGTTCTTAGAATAAAACTAGGAAACATAATAAAATAATAAAACAGAAAATAAAAGGTTTCTTATTTAAACTGAAATTCGGACTTAGAAAAAAATCAGACTTTTGACTGACCAAATCAACTTTGATTTTCAAAAGGTCTATTTTTAAAGCTTGAGACGTCTCCAACAAATCCTCAGAAGGAATCTTTATCAAAATATGCCATCTTAACCTCTAAACTGCCCAAAACCTCTAGAAACGTCTAGAAACGTCAATATGAGAAAGTTGCGTGCTAGACCTTTATTTATTTGTCACGGTCAAATGGCTAAGTAGAAAAATCTAGAATTTTGAAACAATCATTTTGAAAGACTCACAAACATCCTCCAATTGGAATCACTCCAAAAATTATCCGTTTGAATATTTTTTGTTTAAGAGAAAGTCGAATATCCTACATTGAAAATACATAACAAAGTATCAAAATTCTACCAAAATAACTAATAAATTATAACTAAGATTAGAGTAAAGTATATGGTATAATATGGACTCATCAATCCTCAAATCGTATCCGTTCATCAGACGTTGTGCGATCAGAAATCATTTTAAATATTTTTATTTGAAATTATACATGTAGAGTATTTGACGAAAATTGACCGCACAATGTACAATGAACGAATACGATTTGAGAATTTTTGGGATTCTCACAAGGTAAATCTGAAGAAGATTGTGATTCTTTTTTTTACTTGGGAAATAAAAACTTTATGACAAGAAACCACGAACACAACCCGTTCAAGTCGAGTCAAAACGAAAAGCATTCCAAGCCATAGTAAATCCCAAATGTAAAAAGGAATGCCAATGGTGATGGTGTATGGGGTACCCTGTATATTAATACTATTTTTGTACTTTGTAGTACTTTCAGGTATTATTGTTACTATTTTATTTTATTTTGTTTACTCCGCTGTTAAAGAGACTAGAGTGGTTTTTATCTGTTAATTTTTATTTATTACTTTACTTTTTTAATTTATTTTATTTTAATTTATTTTATTTATGGGTAGCTGCACATTTTAGCAGCTGCGGCTGTTAGTTTGTGTGTGGGAGAGTAAACAATCGTGTGTGTCGTGTGGGCGTGCTATTATTATAAATATGAGGATTTGATGAGATGTTTTCGCGTATGTAAAACGTTTAAGATCAAGCGCATGGATTCGTGGATGTGACAGTAAGCAGACATGGGCCACGGTGATGGTGTTTTTTTAAGATTGAGGATCCTCTCCGGATTCTATTTGTGAGAATTTTGAGGATCCTTGATAGAGATTTTACCACCTGTAAAAGTAAGGGGTAAAATACTTAAAAATACTTATAAGAATACAATGTTATTGTAGTATAACAATTCAAGCAAAGTCGTTCTCCACATGAATTAAATGAATAATTTATGTAAATATCAAATTTTAATTAATTATTGGAAAACAAAGTTCGGAAGAAGTTGATTTTATTACCTAAAATATTAAAAACGAATTTAATTAAAAACAATTAAATAAATTGGGAAAGTAAAGAAAATAAAAGAAAATAAATTTGAACACTAGGGTTCTGCTGTCACCTTAACAATCCTACGCAGTTTTTCCAATTACTTATGATTTACACATGCATATTTGAAAGTTATGTTTTTTTAATATATATCCTACTTGGAAACATAGAACGTATATCTAACATGCAACCCGTCTGTGGTGTCCATATCGAATGTGAACATGCAAGACTCATTAAGTTTTGTGAAATCCTTTTGAAAAATCATATAACCCTTAAGACGTGTCGTCCATCCTAAGAAGTTATACATATTAACCACAAGAAGCCGTCGCTAATTTCAGAGACAGCCTCCGCCAAAATTGCATCAAATTACATTTCTAAATATCCTAATAGTAGTCAATCATTAAGACAATTAGATAGTTTAAATCGATAATTAATAATTCAGAATTTGCATGCATAATATTATAAGCAAATTGAAAATAAACTACATATTATTGTCAAGGCTCGTGACCTCGCCCTAGCAAACGAAACTAGTTATGAATAATCATAAAACAAAATATTATTAAAAACATGGATAAAAAATACCTTGAAAATAAACTTGAATTGTCAAAAACTCCAAAGTAGTACGTCTGACACACCCCAATCGAGATCAGGGCATGCTGGCCGTCACGTGGAAGTGACGTAACCATGTGAACAGTGCGGAAGCTAATAAAATAATAATAAAAGTACGAATAAATAAAAAACCAGCTTTACACAAAGTAAGAACATACATGTGCAAGCATAAGTGTGAAAAACAAAGTTCAGAGCTCGAAGACCTAATGCAGTCCGGGAGAAATAACACTACAAAAACACACCCAAATGTGGTCCTACACTGGTGATAATCTGTCAAATATGCCAGGGAAATCCTCTGGGGAACCACCAAAAGTGCTAGCTAGCTAGAACCTGGAGGGGCGCAAAACAAAAAGTGTGAGTGGGCAAAAACAAAGCTTTTCAAAAACCATTTCATAAACAAGTTCTAACCCCTCGCCGTAAAACCTGTATACTTCCCAGAAAAGTAGAATATACATATATATATATATATATATATATATATAAGTCATGCTCAGAAATATGCCATGCCAAATGCCTCAAATAAATGCAAGTGCTCAGGAAAATGTCAAAATCAATGCCATGAATCTGTCAGCCGGAATTACCTAACGTGACCTGTACGGCTGAATCTAGAGCTTAGATCTCCATCTCACTAACTGTACCTGCACACGAGTCGGAACCACCTAGAGTGGTCTGTACGACAGGACTGGGTGTATAAATAGTACGCTCAAGTGCTACGATCACGTGAAGGCTGGGCGACTAATCGTGGGTCACCTACAAGTCGGAACCACCTAAAGTGGTCTGTACGACAGGACTGTGCACCTAACTTGGATCCAAGATGAGCATGTGGTGCGGGAGGTGAACATCACGTGAAGGACTGTGCCCAACTCTGGGCGGGAGCACTAACACTGGGGGTGTAGGTTATGAGCTATCTATGCATCTCAAACCACTACTGAATATAAGCATAAACCATACTCACCTGACACTTACCTGTGCACCCGCAACATCAACATACATATATATATAGACTACTAACAATGCATAAACAAACGGCAAACATAATGCATGACATTTAAATGTATAAACGTTTCCATTTACTTTCTGGGAAAAACGTAAGTATATAGGTATATACGGAAAACCAAAAGCCCACTCACTAGTATGTAGGAGGGTCGTAACCCCCTTGCCTCGAGTGACCGCGCTCGTCCTCAGGATAGGTCTCACCTATATGCGAAACAACTATAAAAACGTTAATTTTAAAACACATAACCAACATCACGAAATAACTTCTCATACAATGCTCAAATGGGGTGTATGAATACACCAATGTGATTTACTCAACCTCAGGAACATCCCCATATTTTTAGAAAAATTTTCCACCGCCGCACGCGCCCACACGCGCCGGCCAAGGCACAGCCACATGCGCAGGCACATGCCTGGCACACTAACGGCGTCAGTTAACGCCGTCAGGAATATTCCATTAAAACTGATGGATTCTGTTAATGCCGTTAGGAATATTCCGTCCCAACTGACGGAATATTCCGTCATCTTTTCCGGCGAAGCTCCGGCGCCATCGCCGGCACCGGAAAATCGGGAAAACTTTAAAACCTTGTATCTCACTCGTTTTTCAACCAAATTTCACAAAATTGGTACCAAAATGAAGCTTACAACAAGAGGAACAAATCCATACCACTTTCAAGCACTAAAACACACGGAATCTCGCCGGGAAAACACCACCAACTCCGGCCAACCTTGTAACTCACGATCCCGACGTCCAAAACCTTTAAACGAACCACCCCGAGCCTCCTAAGGACCTCACCAAGCTTCCTACAAGCTTGAAATTCCCAAAAGCACAAGAATTAACGTGTGCATGAATAGTGACCAAATCGAGGTATCCCGACTTCGACGTGAAAACGAAGGTATCCTTACCTGAAATGGGTATGGTTGAACTCCTACGGGCTTCACGAGCACGAATATGTAATTTGTTTCCTTGATCTGTGAAGGTTTGGATGGTTTTGGTTGTGTCCGTACATGTGGGGATAGAAATGGGAGAGAGAGAGAGAGAAAGGGACAGAGTACGGGACAGGGAAAAGGGTGAGAGGATGTGGGAAGGTGTGTGTGGTCCAGAACCAGCCAAACAAAACCCAAAACAACCACACAACGAAACCAACATGCTAGGGGCAAAATCGTCATTTCACCCCCACGGTTTGAAAATCCGGAACGGGCTGTCACAGCGTCCCTAAATTTTATGCGTTCTCTTTTCTTTTTCCCCCCATTTCTAATGGCTAAATATTTTATTTATACTATTGCAAAATAAAACCCTAAAAGGTCTTAGAATAAAATTAGGAAACATAATAAAATAATAAAACTGAAAATAAAAGGTTTCCTATTTAAATTGAAATTCGGACTTCTCAAAAAATCAGACTTTTGACTGACGAAATCAACTTTGATTTTGTCCTAAAAGGTTTCTTTTTAAAGCTTGAGACGTCTCCAACAAATCCTCATAAAGAATCTTCCTCAAAATATGCCATCTTGACCTCCAAACTGCCCAAAACTTCCAGAAACGTTAATATGGGAAAGCTGCGTGCTGGGCCTTTATTTCTTTGCCACGATCAAACGGCTAAGTAGAAAAATCTGAAATTTTGAAACAATCATCTTGAAAGAGTCACGAACATCCTTCAATTGGAATCACTCCAAAATACATTCATTTGAATACCTTTTGCTTAAGAAAAAGTCGAATGTCTTACATTAAAAATACATAACAAAGTATCAAAATTCTACCAAAATAACTAATAAATTATAACTAAGATTAGGGTAAAGTATATGGTATAATATGAACTCATCAATCCTCAAATTGTGTCCGTTCATCGTATGTCGTGCGATCATAAATTATTTTAAATATTTTTATTTGAAATTAAACATGAAGAGTATTTGATGAAAACTGACTGCACGATTTGAAAATTTTTGGGATTCTCACAAAGTGAATTTGAAGAGGATTGTCATTCTTTTTTTTACTTGGGAAATAAAAACTTTATGACAAGAAACCACGAGCACAACCCGTTCCAGTCGAGTCAAAACGAAAAGCATTCCAAGCCATAGTAAATCCCAAATGTAAATTTATTGAATAGAATGACCATGCTAGGAATGCCAATGGTGATGGTGTATAGGGTACCCTGTATATTAATACTAAGGGATAAAACCTATTTTTGCCACTATACTATAGGGTTTTTTTTTATTTTTTTATTTTTTAAAAATAAAACAAACCACTATATTGTAGGTTAAAATTTACTTTGGTCACTGTGTTGTTCAAAGTAAGCAATTTTGACTATTTCGATGGTTTTAAAAAATATAAAAATATTCATTAAATGAATAAAATTCGTTTTAATAAAAAGAAAATTTGAAAAAAGATAAACAAAAAGAGGGAAGAATGGAGAGATTAGGGACATCGGAAAAGATGGTCAGCCACCACGCTACCATCAACGGCCAGAAAAGCTAATGACGATTATTTGAGATTTGAAACACAAATTAACAACCAACCTTGACTCACAGCTCCTCTGCTAATTTGAGCGATGAATTTTTTCAACGGGTTCGAATCCGCTAAGTAGAGTAGGTGCGGCCGGGGCAGGGTAGAGAGAGGAGGGATGGGCTTGCCACGGGGAGAGAGAGAGAGAGAGAGGTGGCGTTGGGGGCGGTCTTCCCCCATGCCCCCATTCTCTCGTTTCTTCTTTTTTTTTATTTTTTTTATTTCAATCTTCATTCTTTGTAAATGAATTTTAAGTTTTTCAAATTATTATTTTATTCATTTTAATCATTTAATGAACGTTTATAGTACCACGGTCTGATGATATTTCTGTTCATTTGAAAGTGAGAGGTATTATGTTCGAATTTTGTGAATGGCGAATTCGATACCAAATTAGGTTGCCTATTGTGTGACTTAGCCAAACTCTCCATCTTCTAAGTGTAAAAAATATGTTGATGTACAAAAAAAATGAACGTTTTAATATTTTTTAACTGTAACTAAAGGAAGTAATTAAAACTGTCTTTGAACAACACAATGATCAAATTAGCTAAATTAAAAAATACAGTGATTAAAATAGATTCTGATCGATAATGACTTAAATAGTAATTAAAACTGTCTTTGAACAACACAATGATCAAATTAGCTAAATTAAAAAAATACGGCAATTAAAATAGATTATGACTGATAATGACTTAAATGGTGTAGGTCTATTTGACTGAACAACTAATGACTTGATTTGTCAAAAACTCATCTCCAATTGATGGGTAGGCTATAATTCTATGGAGCCTACTAGACCATTATTTGGCCAAAGGGGCATTAAGTTAAGCAAGTCCACCCCTAAAAATGAGCTAATCCAAAGTTCATTTAATCCACCGAAATGAATAGTAATTGACTCTAATGAATAGTAATTGCCAAGTGCATCTTCACCACTAAAAAATGAGTTGACCCAAAGTCTAGACAATTCGTATTAAAATAATATTAATTTTTTAATAAAATAATATAAATAATTTTATTTTTAATTTTGTGTAGGATTTTTAACAAATTGTCATGATACATGTCAGTATCCAACAGTACTATCTTTGTGAAAGCTTTGGTTCAAAGTGTTGAAAATATTGAAATATGGTGTATGGTGGAAGATGATGGTTAGGTATTTATAGAAAAAAATAAAAAAATATCGTTTTGTTGTAGGCCTATTTGATTGAACGATATAAGGTTTAGAGAGAGAGGGGTTCGACAATATTGAGAGAGATGAGAGATTGATTTAATTGTGAGGTGTGTTTGATTCATCTCATTGTGCCTTTATTTATAGTAGTAGAAAAGGTAAAACCTTTCCCTTTAGGATTACAACATTTAATAGGTAATCTAATCCTAATAGGAATATAATACTTTCCTAGATTCCCTATGATTTACACAATCACATTCCTATTCTAAATATGACTGCAACACTCCCCCTTGAGTGTGTAAATACTCAACAAACCATCGCATCAGATCTTAAGCAGATAAGGTAGAATAGTTGATGAAGTCATTGGCACAACGGGTGGTCGTGAGTCTTAAATTTACTTCAAAGTATGCATTTGTAAAAACTCACAAAAACCTTGCTATGGGGTAAAACCCAATGAATGAGGAAAACCCATAGACTAAGGAGAAAAGTAAGAAAATATGCATAATGTCTAAAACGCTCGGCAAACTGAACGAAGGTAATGAACTCAACGGAATATGATCATCCCGGGATGGATGCCTCATTAAAACCTAGTTAGGTACCAAAAACCCAGTGGGAAAAATACTCCTAATCATAGGGAAAAAGAGTACATTAAGATCATGTGAGTATGCTTCAAGATACTCCCCCTAAGTTAGACATAACTTCTAAATAAGAGAACTACAAGCGATTCAACTCAGATAATTTATGCATACCAATTCCTTGGATGAGCTTCTAAAATGTAAACTTGGGCAATGACTTGGTAAAGAGATTGGCCAAGTTGTCTTGGGAACGAATTTGCTTGACTTCAATGTTCTGATATTGCTGCTGTTGGTGTGAGTAAAAAAACTTCGGTGCTATGTGCTTGGTGTTGTCTCCCTTGATGTATCCCTTCTTCAGCTACTCGATACATGCTGCATTGTCTTCAAAGATCGTCGTTGGAAAGTCAACGACTGATGTAAGACCACTAGTGCTTCGAATATATCCCATAACTTCTCTCAACGAAAAACACTCACGCGATGCTTCATGCAGGGCGAGAATCTCAGCATGGTTAGACGAAGTCGCAATTAGCGTTTGCTTGGTAGACCTCCAAGATATAGCGGTGTCTCCAATGGTAAAGACATAGCTCGTTTGAGAACGTGCTTTATGTGGGTAGACAGATATCCAGCATCTGCATAACCAATAAGGCGAGAATCAATCCGAGGGCCATAAGGGGTGGCAACACTTGGAGATTCGTGGGGTATAAAACAAGCCCAAATCCGTAATACCTTTGAGGTACAGAAAATGTCTTTAACACCATTCCAGTGTCTGCGTGTGGGCGCATTGCTGTATCTAGCCAAAAGATTCACAGCAAAGGAGATGTCGGGTTTAGTGCACTGAGCTAAGTACAATAAAGCCCCAATTGCACTTAGGTAAAGAACTTTGGGTTCCAAAATCTCTTCCTCATCCTCCTTTGGACGGAAGGGATCTCGTTTAGCATCTAGAGTCCAAACGACCATGGGTGTACTTGAAGGCTTCACTTTATCCTCATTAAAATGACGCAACACCTTTTGGGTGTAGTTCGATTGATGTACTAAGATTCTATCCGAACAATACTCGATCTCCAGGCCGAGACAATATCGAGTTTTCCCAAGATCCTTCATCTCAAATTTCGATTTCAGGTGTGCATCAATTTCCTCAAGCTCTGCGGGAGTCTTAATGAGGTTCATGTCATCGACATAAACTGCAACAATTGCAAATCCGGAATATGACTTCTTTATGAACACGCATGGGCATAGTTCGTTGTTCACATAACCCTGACTTGTTAAATATTCACTCAGACAGTTATACCACATCCGCCCGGATTGTTTTAATCAGTAGAGTGACCTCCTCAACCTAATTGAGAGAGTGTTCCGTGGTCTAGAACTATTTGAACCAGTCAATGGAAGTCATTCTGAAACTTTCGTATATATTTCCGTATCTAGATCCCTATAGAGATATACGGTTACCACGTCCATAAGCTGCATATTCAATTTTTTGGAAACTACCAAATTGATTAGGTAGCAAAACGTTATAACGTCCATTACGGGGGAATATGTCTCATCGTAATCAATCCCAGGGCGCTGAGAGAAGCCTTACGCTACGAGGCGTGCTTTGTATCGCACTGTTTCATTCTTCTCACTACGATTCCTCACGAAAACCCACTTATAGTCAACATGCTTTACACGTGGTGGTGTAGGAACGATAGGTCCAAACACTTTACATTTCGCGAACGAATCGAGTTTGACCTGGATTTCCAGTTTGACCAATCAATTTTACGTCGTCATTCATCGATGAAATGTGGTTCAATGTCATCGCTAAGCATGATGTCAGTGGCTATTGAGTACGCGAATGCATCATCAATGATCATCTCATTCCTATTCCAAACCTCATCCAATACTGTGTAGTGGACCGAATCTCACGATTCTCGGGAGGCCGGCATGTTTCGTCTGAAGCATCACCGTAATCTAGAATAACTTCAAGTGTTGGAACGGATAAGTGAGCGATGGTCGGATTCAAACTAGAGTCACTAGTTGGTGCCATTTTCCTCTTCCGGGGTTGTGAATCCTTTGAACCAGGGGGTCTACCACGCTTCAGGGTCGGAGCAGATGATTGGCTAGCCGCCAATGTACCTTGCCGTGTAGAGGGTGCGACCTCCCCACCTTCGGGGACGGTCTGGCCTTCCCAGACAGGCAGTTGACGTACGCGGGGTACATCTATCATTGCAGGTGTGTTTGCAGCGGGTGTATGTGATCTTGTCACCTTTGCTAGATCATTAAAAGCATCTGGCATGCTTTGAGCAATGCTCTGAAGATCTATAATTTGTCACACCTCAGTTTCAGACTGGGCAGTGTGGGGATCTAAATGAGACATAGTGGGAGCATACCATGACAATTCGCGGCGTTCTACGGGAACGTTAGCATGCTTATCTCTCCCTAATGACAGAAAGACTGTTTCATCAAAGTGACAATCCGCAAAACGTGCAGTAAAGAGATCTCCTGTCAAGGGTTCTAAGTATCGAACAATTGATGGCGAATCATAACCGACATAGATTCCCATTTTTCTTTAAGGACCCATTTTGGTACGTAGTGGCAGCGTTATTAGCACATAAATGGCGCACCCAAACACCTGTAAATGCGAGACGTCATGCTCGTATCCAGTGACCAACTGTAACGGTGAATGTGGTTGAGTAGCAGTGAGCCTCAGGCAGATCAACATAGATGCATGCAATATTGCATAGCCCCAGACAGATACCGACAATTTGGTTCTCATAACCAAAGTCCTAGTTATCAATTGAAGACGCTTTATGAAAGCTTCTGCCAAGTCGTTTTGGGTGTGAACATGGGGCACAAGATGTTCCACATCAATCCCTACTGACATGCAATAATCGTCAAAAGTCTGTGACGTAAACTCTCCAACGTTATCCAGTCGAATCGACTTAATCAGATAATCAGGGTGGTGATTAAGCTAGGAGTTTAGCAAACGCGGCGTTGCGTGTGGACAACAAGCAAACATGTGACCATCTTGTCGATGCATCAACCAACACCATAAAATATTTAAATGGTCCACATGTTGGTTGGATAGGTCCACAAATATCCCATTGAATCCTCTGAAGAAATTTAGGGGGGGTCGTGAATAATCTTTGTATGGGAGGGTTGAATATTCAACTTCCCTAAAGAACACGCTTTGCATGACGAAAAATCCAACATAGGGATGTAACTTATGCCCGTGAGAAGATTTGAGGATACGGCGCATCATGTCACGTCCAGGATATCCAAAACGATCATGTCAAAGCAACAAAGTGTCCTGGAACTCAGGCATAGGGCCGACCACACTGTGGGCTTCTATGCCATGAATGGTTGTGATGTACAACTCATTCGGCAGATGTTCCAACTTCTCGTGAATATGCTTCTGGCCATATTCGTATGAAGTGATACAAAGAAATTTAGAACCATGATCTTTCGTGGTTTCAAGATGATATTTATTATCTCGAATATCTCTAAAACTCAGCAACGTTCTACCGGAACATGGAGAATAGATTGCCTCCTTAATGGTCAAGATTGTACCATTAGACAACATGATACGTGCATTTCCGTATCCTTCAATCAGGTTGGATAGGCCTGAGAGAGTTGTCAAATGAGCTTTTTTGGGTATTAAGTTAGTAAAATAATGTTGTTCACGCAAGATGGTGTGCATGGTTGCACTATCTGCCAGACAACTAACTTCCCCACTAAACATACCTAGAAATAAATTGATTAAATTGGTCACATGCAAAAATATAAGTCCATTCATTCAATTAAGCAATTCGAGAGAATAATATCCAAATAACAATCCATAATTCAAAACAAACCAAAACCAAACAAATTATTCCAAATACATAGAAAAGTTGTTCAAAATTAAACCATAAACCTAGCAAAATAGGGGGTAGGGCCGGCCACTCCTAGTGGGTTCGGCCACTAGGGGTAAACACCCTAAAAAAAGTCTAATTTATTCATCCATAGGCACTGATGCCTCCTGAAAGTCCGATATCTCCATGGATGTAGTTGCATCTTCCGGATGATCAACATGTGCAAAGTTAGACTCATGACGAGAATGATACTTGGCAATAGCCTCAGGGGAAGCTCGGCATACGCATGACCAATGATCTTTGGATCCACAATGATAGCACATGTCCAGTTCAGTAAAAGCAGCCTGAACGGAAGCTGTGCCCTTGTTCTTAAAGTTTGGGGCCTTAGGGGCGAATGGTGGACGCTGCTGGGTCACATTTCTTCCCTTAGGTGCGGTACTTTGTTGACCTTGGACCCATGGTTGGGCTTGCCGCCCATTGCCATGGCCACGACGGTTCTTTTGTCGTTTATGGCTGCTAGAATTGGTCGCATGCGCTTCAAGCGCTGCGTTCAAGCCAATGGGTTGAGCTTGATGATTCTTCATCAAAAGCTGGTTTTGCTTTTTAGCGAGAAGTAAAACGGAGATCAAATCCGAGAATTTGGTGAATTTCTGTGCCCGATATTGTTGCTGCAGGACAATATTGGTGGCATGAAAGGTCGAATAGGTCTTCTCCAGGAGATCTGATTCGGTTAGTTCCACTTTGCTGAATTTCAACAAAGAACGGATTCTACAAACTTTAGAGTTGTATTCACTGACGAACTTAAAGTCTTGGAAGCGAAGATGCTGCCAATTGTGTCTTGCTTTAGGCAAGTATATATCTTTCTGGTGATCGAAATGATCGGCCAAAGCAAGCTAGAGGGTGCGTGGGTCCTCGTCAGCAAGATACTCAGTCTGCAGTGCATCATGGATGTGTCTTCGAATAAAGATCATTGCAGTAGCCTTCTGAGCTTCGTCAACAGGTTTGTCAGCGATATGTGTCTCGATGGTAGCTCTAATGCCCTTTGCAGTGAGATGGAGCTTCACGTCTTGAACCCACTTTAGATAGTTTCTTCCAGATACTTCTAGAGCGGAGAAATTGAGCTTGTTCAAGTTCAACATGTCCCTAAAACAGAGGGAGAAAACGTGATTAGTCATATGGTAAGCCATAGACATATATCGTAGAACATACAGGTTCTACAGACATGTAGTGGTTTAATTTATGCATGAAAACTACGGGTTTCATGTGGTATGTTTTGAATGAAAACTTCAGGTTTCAAAGGCACTAAATTTGAAATTACAAGTTCAATTTAGTTTTTATGAACAATTGGTTCATAATGAGAGGTTCCTACAAGAAACATAAAATGCAATATGCTGATTTAAGTATAGTGGATTTGCTTTTCTTCGGGAACTCAAGTGTAAGAGCTTCATTACTACGAAAGTATGTGACGGTTCAAAGTATAAAAATAAATTATTGAATCATTAATGTCCAAAAGTGATCTTCAGGTCAATAATTTTGGATTCATTATCAGATTAATGGACTCCATATCACTTTTAATTAATTCAATAAATCAGGCCATACGGGGTCGATTGGAGAATCAAAATAACAATAAAATAATATTATTGGATCGAAAATATAGCCCCAAAATAATATTGGACTTGGTGCTGTGGATTAAGTGGCACGGGTTTGGGTGCCTTAAGTATAAGGCAAGGCCCAAAAGACCTCGAGGGTGGGCTACATGCCACATAGCTGAGGGAGAAGCCCCAGCCGCAGCTGGGTTTCAGTTTGGGCTGAAGGGAGGTGCACGGGACAAGGCCCAGAAGGTGTTGGCCTTGTGGGTGATGCACAGGGGAACAAAACCCAGCCCCATGGGTTGGCGTGTAGGTTTGAATGGAAGCCCAGCCGCATATGCTGGCTTCCTGTGCTGCGAGCCGTAAGGAAACAATGCCCAATCGAGTGGGCTGGCACTATGCGTGCGGGACAATGACCCAGCAAGTAAAGCTTGCCGTAGGTTTGGTATGGATCCATGAAAGCTGCATGCCTCCTCAGTGATAGAACTAGAGCTGCAGGCTTATTCTAATCAATCAGGCTGAAGGCCTAGGGGTCTAAGTAGGTGCAGCAAAGCCCAGAGGGCTGCTACTGATGTTGTGCCGCATGGGTGGTGCCATCTAATGTCCAATTTCCCCTTCTTCTTTTTTTTCAAAAAAAAACCCTTAGGGTTTAGGAAACCCTAAATATGCTTCTAATTTACTTTATATAATTGACTCACAAATTCCACATAACAATTTAATTTTGCGATGCATGAAACAAATATATATATTGAAAAATATATGAACATATACAATATATATATCGGAAGGAAAATGTAAACATAGGGGGTTCATGCATCATGAGGAATGTTTTCATGCTTCGTGGACGTTTCAAATATCTTCCTTTATTTTAAGCGTACCTGATTAGCAGAAAACGAATAAGCCTTTGAATGTGGTGGATGATAGCCTCATCCTACGATGCGTCAATTCCTCAGCTTCTGGCAAGAGCTTGCTGATAACGTGTTATAGGCCTATTTGATTGAACGATTTAGGGTTTAGAGAGAGAGAGGGGTTCGACAATATTGAGAGAGAGGAGAGATTGATTTAATTGTGAGGTGTGTTTGATTCACCCCATTGTGCCCTTATTTATAGTAGTAGAAAGGGTAAAACCTTTCCCTTTAGGATTACAACATTTAATAGGTAATCTAATCCTAATAGGAATATATAATACTTTTCCAGATTTTCTAGGATTTACACAATCACATTCCTATTCTAAATATGACTGCAACACGTTTTATTTTTTCTGTATTTTTAAACAATTTTTAATAATTTTTATTAAGTTAATTAATCTGGATTGTTGGATTTTAAAAAGATTGAAATCCAATAGCCCAAAATGGGACATGTGGCCAACAGTAATAATTATGACATTTTTTTAAAAAGTTTTTTGGCAAAAAAATCTGGACCGTTGATCTAAGAATCGAACGACCTAGATTTTGTCACGTCACTAGCCGTTGGGTTTGAAATTCAAAATTTTTTGATTGTTGAAAATCCAATGGTTCATAAAACCAGCCGTTGGAAATCCAACGGTCGAAGACGCGCCACATGGCATGTAAGATCCCACATCGCCTAGGGGTGAGGATCTTGTAAGCCTTATATGTATATTCCCATTTTTACCTAGCACGAGGCCTTTTGGGAGCTCACTGGCTTCGGGTCGGTGGAGTCGAGCCCGGGATATGGTGGGGGCCCGGGCCAAGATGTGATATGGCACATGTCCTGCGCCCCTTTAGTGCACTTGCAGCACGGGGCTCACCATCTGTTGGTTATCAGGAACGCCCGCCCACGTAGGAGTGTTTCCTATGCGCCTGACGCAAAAAAAAAAATCAAGTCTTTGTTGATGTCAGGTTGACGTCAGATAGGCCAGTTCCTTACTCAGTCCATTTTAGGCTGGCCTACAGACTAGGCTGGACTATTTTGTGGGGTGGAATGGGTTTTTTGGGTGCCAGCGAACTTGCTCTTAGCCCTTTTTTGAGATCAGCTCATTAGTTGCAATAATTGATTCAAATTCAACGATTATATTTGAAAAAAATCCAACGACAGTTTAACTAAATAACCAATAAATTTAAAGTATAAACTTAAAACTAATAAATTATTGAGAGGGGCTATGTTTAGCCCCTTCCGTATGGCCTAACACTGTTTATTAAAAAATAATTTTTTGCAAGGCTATAATTTTGGACGGGGCTATGTTTAGTCCTTTTGGTTGGAGATGGCCTAAAAGGACATAGAAAGAGAAGGTGTGGAACGGCAAGAAAGAGAAGAGAGAAATAAATTCTAGGACCGAATACAGTATCTTCTCGTGCTCCAAGTTGGTGCTAAAGTAGTAGTAACACCAAACCTAAAGCCAGTTGTATAAGGTGTAAGAAGAGTTGTCAGTAAAGATGAAGCTTGTCTGATTTGAATAAAGTTTCTTCTCTTGCTTCGAGTAAAGACGAAGTTGGAAGGGGAGAAGAAAAAAGGGCCAAAGAAGAAAGAATTTGGGCGTGTGAAAGCGAAAAATGAGAATATGAGATAGGACTAGGATTATCTCCCCTTCTCTTTCCATCCCCTCCATCCCTCCTCTCATATTATTTATTTTGTCTTTCTCTTTTTATAAAAAAATTAATATAAGATGTTGACATGACTTAACCGTGACCGTTCAAATAGGAAAGAAGGAAAGAGGCGGAAAAAAGAGAGAGGAGATAATCCTACTCCCGAGATACTACGGAGCATAAGAAGGAGAAGATGAAGAGAACATTGTCTTTCAATCTTGCGCTGATGAGGTTTTGCAAACATTAGGGTTTTTTCAATGTGTGCTGCGTGTTTGAAAAATAGAAAGTGTTTTCTCTATTTATAATGGATGCAAAAAAGGTGTTATTTGGGTTAACCCAAAACAAATAGTAAAACCTAGCCCACTTATAGCAGGATGCGAACCTGTCACATGTATGTTTCATTCCAGTAAACCCAATTTGGATTGTGGGAAGATTGGGTTTGGCAAGGGAAAATACAATCCTACTGAAAATAAGTAGTCATACGATGTTCTAGAATCTCCAGATGATTATAGTAATTTTTTAGTACATCGATATATTTTTACATTAAGAAAATAAAATTATCGAATAACCTAATTTGTTATCGAATTTGTCATCCATAAAATTCGAATTTAAAATCTCTCACTTTCAAGTGAAGATAAATACTACCAGACTGTAGTACTGGATGATAAACGCTCATTAAATGATTATAATGATGCTCGAACTTTTCTCCATTCTTTCTCTCATACCAAAATCCTCAGCACACGACGAGAAGCTAATAGGTTGGCTCACAGATTGGCAAGAGTTGGGCTATATCGGGAACAACATGTGGTGTTGTTTGAAGAATCCCCGATATAATCATTCATCTTTTAACAGTGGATAGTACTGTTTTATAGTTTTTGATGCGAGACGCTTTTTATTTTTTCCGATTGGGTTGAAATTAGACCTGGCATTCGTGTCGTGTTTCTCGTGTTCGTGTCGTTTTCGTGTCATACCCGATAGCTTAACGGGTCGTGTCGTGTAATACCTGTTAAAGTAAACGGGTAATATGACCCGACCCGAAATCAACCCGTTAATATTATCAGGTAATATGACCCGACCCGTTACCCGTTAAGAAAATTATATTTTAAAACAATAAAACTGAAAAGAAAAACATAATTTGACCCAAAAAAATGTAAAACATAATATTAAATTAGTATATACATACTAAATTTCGGAGTTGACCCCTTAATGAAAGTTGTAAAGCTTTTCATTACGTGTGATTACATTTTTCACACTTATTATTATTAATTTTCACTCAAACAAATAACATTGTTCATGAGATTTTTAAAAAATCTACCCTTATTTATACTTTCATCAAGTATAACAAAAGATTTTATGGTATCCACTAGTGTAAATATTTTAAATTGAAGATCGAATTCATTCATTGTATTCATATAGGGTCAATGAGTGTAGCTGTAAAAAATCATCAAAATCAGAGTTAAAATAACCGTTAAATCGTAAATTTTCGTTTATAACTGTCGAAAAGTTTTGTCTCATTACTTGATCTCTGAATGTTTTTTTTTTTTGCAATTTTTGGCATATGCGATCTCAAAGCATATATAAACAAGTTTGACGGTTGGATCGTTGAAATTAGTTTTGTAGGATGCGTATCACATCAAAACGATAGATTCACTAACACTTAAGAGTTTATTTATACTTTCATCAAGTATAACATAAGATTTTGTGGTATCCACTAGTGTAAATATTTTAAATTGAAGATCGAATTCATTCATTGTATTCATTTAGGGTCAAGGAGTGTAACTGTAAAAAATCATCAAAATCAGAGTTACAATAACCGTTAAATCATGATTTTTCGTTTATAACCATCGAAAAGTTTTGTCTCATTACTTTATCTCTGAATGTTTGTTTTTTGCAATTTTTGGCGTATGCGATCTCGAAACATATATAAACAAGTTTGACGGTTGGATCGTTGAAATTAGTTTCGTAGGATGCGTATCACATCAAAACGATAGATTCACTAACAATTAAAGAGTTTATTTATACATTCATCAAGTATAACATAAGATTTTGTGGTATCCACTAGTGTAAATATTTTAAATTGAAGATCGAATTCATTCATTGTATTTGTTTAGGGTCAAGGAGTGTAGCTGTAAAAAATCATCAAAATCGGAGTTAAAATAACCGTTAAATCGTAATTTTTCGTTTATAACCGTCGAAAATTTTTGTCTCATTATTTGATCTCTGAATGTTTTTTTTTTGCAATTTTTGGCGTATGCGATCTCGAAGCATATATAAACAAGTTTGACGGTTGGATCGTTGAAATTAGTTTCGTAGGATGTGTATCACATCAAAACGATAGATTCACTAACACTTAAGAGTTTATTTATATTTTCATCAAGTATAACATAAGATTTTGTGGTATCCACTTGTGTAAATATTTTAAATTGAAGATCGAATTCATTCATTGTATTCATTTAGGGTCAAGGAGTGTAGCTGTAAAAAATCATCAAAATCGGAGTTACAATAACCGTTAAATCGTGATTTTTCGTTTATAACCATCGAAAAGTTTTGTCTCATTACTTTATCTCTGAATGTTTGTTTTTTGCAATTTTTGGCGTATGCGATCTCGAAGCATATATAAACAAGTTTGACGGTTGGATCGTTGAAATTAGTTTCATAGGATGCGTATCACATCAAAACGATAGATTCACTAACACTTAAGAGGTTATTTATACTTTCATCAAGTATAACATAAGATTTTGTGGTATCCACTAGTGTAAATATTTTAAATTGAAGATCGAATTCATTCATTGTATTCATTTAGGGTCAAGGAGTGTAGCTGTAAAAAATCATCAAAATCGGAGTTACAATAACCGTTAAATCGTGATTTTTCGTTTATAACCGTCGAAAAGTTTTGTCTCATTACTTTATCTCTGAATGTTTGTTTTTTACAATTTTTGGCGTATGCGATCTCGAAACATATATAAACAAGTTTGACGGTTGGATCGTTGAAATTAGTTTCGTAGGATGCGTATCACATCAAAACAATAGATTCACTAACACTTAAGAGTTTAATTATACTTTCATCAAGTATAACATAAGATTTGTGTGGTATCCACTAGTGTAAATATTTTAAATTGAAGATCGAATTCATTCATTGTATTTATATAGGGTCAAGGAGTGTAGCTGTAAAAAATCATCAAAATCGGAGTTAAAATAACCGTTAAATCGTGATTTTTTGTTTATAACCGTCGAAAAGTTTTGTCTTATTACTTGATCTCTGAATGTTTGTTTTTTGCAATTTTTGGCGTATGCGATCTTGAAGCATATATAAACAAGTTTGACGGTTGGATCGTTGAAATTAGTTTCTAAGATGCGTATCCCATCAAAACAATAGATGCACTAACACTTAAGAGTTTATTTATACTTTCATCAAGTATAACATAAGATTTTGTGGTATCCACCAGTGTAAATATTTTAAATTAAAGATCAAATTCATTCATTGTATTCATATAAGGTCAAGGAGTGTAGCTGTAAAAAGTCATCAAAATCGGAGCTAAAATAACCGTTAAATAATGATTTTTCGTTTATAACCGTTGAAAAGTTTTGTCTCATTACTTCATCTCTGAATGTTTGTTTTTTGCAATTTTTGGAGTATGCGATCTCGAAGCATGTATAAACAAATTTGACGGTTGGATTGTTGAAATTAGTTTTGTAGGATACGTATCCTGTGAAAACGATAAATTCACTAATACGTAAGAGTTTATTCATACTTTCATCATTTTGATGGGATACGCATTAATGTTATACTTAATTAAAGTATAAATAAACTTTAAGCGTTAGTGAATCTTATCGTTTTGATGGCTTGGAATAAATATATTAATTATTTATATATTTTAAGTGTTAATTAGACTATGTTTCAATTAGTATGTGATGATATTTAATAATAAAATTACATTTATGTTTTTTATTACGTATTTTATTTTTATTCAAGTTAAAATGTTATAAGAGATAAAAAAAAAAAAAAAAGCTGGTTATTTTTTTTCTTTGGGTTAAACATTAGGCGGGAAATGGATGGATATAGGTTGCAAAATTTCCCAAACATTAGGTGGGAAATGGATGAAACTCTTGATATATTAGGCGGGAAATTAATTATTATAATTTTTTTATGTTTTTGGTATTTTTAAATTACTTGATATTTTTATTTTTAATGTGTTTTATGATTTTTAATCTCAATCTTTGCCTATAATATACTATAAAAATAAATAAATAAATAAAACTTAAATTTTAAAATTTATATAGAATAATAATAGAATAATAATTAATAAACAATATATACATATTCATTATATCTATTTCATTTTATAGTAAGTTTTTTTTAGTAGTTTAAAAAATTAAAATCATCAAAATAGCATTTTTCTTATCGTGTCGAAATAGGTTACCCGCGTGTCACTCTCGTGTAAATCTGTTAAGGACCCGTTATTAACGGGTTATTATCGTGTGACCCGATAATGACCCGATTAGTTATCGTGTTGACCCGAAATCCGTTATTTTCGTGTCGTTTACGTGTTGTGTTAACGTGTCGTGTAATAAATTGCCAGGTCTAGTTGAAATGTCAAGCAAATTTTTTTATCAAAGTCTACTGAATTGCATCCTATCCTCCAATTTACACGTATTCGCTAAATTATATCAATGAATATTGTTCATTTCTTAATAAAAAAAAAAGAGTGCCCTTAGCACTCTTGGTGCAAAATATTGTTGCATATAAAATGCAAAAAGAACAGTAACAGGAACGAGGCAACCCAATCTGCTACGACCAATCCATGGCGACCGAGCCTCTTCGCACCACCGCAACCCCAGCAACTCACGCGGCGGCGCTGACAAAAGAGAAACGACCCCGTTCCATCTTCGACGTCGGGGCCGACTTCTTCGACTCCTGCGAGCTCCTTCATTCTTCTGGCCTCTCTGCTGCCTCAACCACCGAGGCCTCCAACTACAATTCCGCCGTCGAAACCCTAGACGACTTCGAGCCAGAGCGCAATGAACAAAACCCCTTCCAAAACGCCGTCGTAGCAGGACCCCGGTGGACCTGCAACACTTGCAAGGCCGAGTTCGATTCCCTCCAAGACCAGCGCTCGCACTTCAAATCCGACATTCACCGATTCAACGTAAGTTAATTGTTCAATACAAGCTTATATTTTTCAATTCCCGCCGTTTGGTATATTCAATGAATACTCGTAATTGAGGAAAACCTCGAAATTTTGGGGCTTTGATACACTGTTTGTTTAGAATTGTTAAATATTTTTGTATTGATTTCGTTCAAATTTTTGATTTTTAATCAAATTTCCGTTTGGTAAATGCGAATGCTTGAATTTTCAAGCTTTACTGTGCTTTGAATGGATATGTTTTTGCCCTTTTGCAATCAACATTTTGCTTTTTATCCAATCAAATTGCGTATCTGATTCGCCTGTTTGATATGTGGGAGGATTATACTTATTATTTTCCTTTGGGTGATGCTAAAGAGACTATCTTGTTAAACCATATTTTGTAAACCAGTGGCGGTTGATGGTTGTCTTCTTTTAAATCATTAAAAAAATTCAACCATCAAGTGTCACATCATGTAGTTTACAAATATGGTTTAAAAATATGGTCATTTTCCTTTTTCTTTACACTCTTTCGTTACTTGGTAGTTCAATTCTCAGCTGTAATGTGAATGTGTGTGTTTTGGGGCGCATAGTAATTACTTCATTATGTATGATCATAGGTGAAGTTAAGTGTTGCTGGAAAGAGTATTGTGAAGGAGGATGACTTTGATGAGTTAACATCCGATTCTTTTAAAGACTTTGATGTCTCAAGTATATCGGGGTCAGATGAAGATGAACCTGAAAGGGGAGTTCGCTCTTTGAAGTTTTCAAGGGAAAATATCAGGCAGAAGTTATTCTTCCACCTTCCGACTGGTGAGAGGGTTTCGGTTTGGAAGTGTTTAGTTACAAATGATTCTGGACCTGAAGGTACTTTGTCAGACGAGGAAGTGAGAGAGAGATTGAAAACGTTGGTTCATGAACCTAGGGATAAGACCCGTTTAAGAATCGTGTTGCTTGCAAGTGGTGGGCACTTTGCCGGTTGTGTCTTTGATGGTAACTTGGTTGTGGATCACAAGACCTTCCACAGGTTGGATCATTAATTCTGGTTATATTTCTGTTAAATTTTTTATTTTTTTTATTTGTGATTTTTATAATTCTTTATTTTTTTTATTTAGATATGTTGTAAGGGGCAAGGCTGGAAAAAAACAGTCATCCAAAGATGCAGGTGGCAGGTTTGCTCATTCTGCCGGAGCTTCTATGCGTCGCTATAATGAACTTGCTTTGAAAAAGGTATTCGACTTGGTGACATCTCTATTTGATTTTGTGACAATGCTATGCCAAAATAGTTTTCGACTCTTTTACGATGGATATTCTTATGATAACATGGTTGTTTATTGTCAAAAATGAGGTCACTGATAAAACCTGTCACAAGTTTTGATTTGATTGCCAGTACCTAGTTTGATGAGATATGGGTACAATTTAGTGTAGTATTTTCAAGACACTTCATTTCATTTGGCCGAATATAAAGATTCCCTTCCAATTAATTGCACGTTGCTCGAAATTTTGCTTGCTAATACTTTCCAATCCAAATACAAATTTTACCACCTCTGAGTCGGAATTTATTTTCTACATTTGTAATATATATTAATGGGATCTTTTCCTTCAAATTTTTTGTTGTGTCATACTATTATATAAAAGATCTTGAAAGCAATAAGAACTGTTGCCTTAGTTGGACGGAATTATATTGAGGCCATGCATGATGTTTTAAATTGCCTACTGAATATTGTAAAGGTTGATTGATCCAAAAATTCTACATTCTAGGAAATTCAAGAGCTACTTGCTGCTTGGAAGCAATACTTTGATTCTTCCTCTTGCGTTTTTGTTTATGCTCCTTCTAGCAATCATCAGCTGCTTTTTAATGGGGACAACAAACCATATTTTAGTCATCAGAATTGTGTTGTTCAAAATGTTCCAATGACTGTTCGGAGACCTACTTATAAGGAAGCTCGGCGTATATATGAGCAATTGACCCAAGTTGTTTATGAACTAGATGAAAATGTAGCTCCACCAAGTTTCAAAGAGTACCCGCCACTTACTTCAGGTATTAACAGCGACCTCATCCCAAGAATGAACAAAGTCGATATTGCTGACAGTTCAGATTATCGAGAAAAACCTGAAGCTTGCCTAGACAGTAGAAAGTCCAATGAATTCCCTATATCAAGTGACAGTGATGGTGAGGAAATATGTTCGTCAACACCCTTGCACGAAGCAGCGCAGTCTGGAAATACTCTTAAGGTTTTGGAACTATTGGAACAGGGCCTGGATCCTTGCATCAAAAATGAAAGGGGACTGACTCCATACATGCTAGCAAGTGATAAAGAGGTCAGAAACACATTTAGACGGTTCATGGCCTCAAACCCGGATAAGTGGGATTGGAATTCTGCTAAGGTACCTAGTCCATTGACAAAAGAGTTGGAGGAATCTCAATCTGCTAAGCAGGTAATCCATTGCAACACTTTACCTAGTTTCTGTTAATGGTTTGATGCATTTGCCAACTCAGATCAAATAGGGAAAGAAAACAAAACTTTGCCATTCTTTGTTTTCAGCAGTGTAATTACCTAGGTGATTCTATTTAAACCCCGAAGCTTGTTCCCTTATCCTGCCCTCTCATCACTAAATATTTTTTGTTTTCTGATTTTACTCCTTAATTATAAAAGAGAGAATTAAAATAAGGGAGTTTTAACGAAAAGTCCGCGGTACTGTTCACTTTAACGAAAAACCACATTTTTACACTAAAAAGTCAATCTTGGTACTATTCACTTTACCCTTTATTTTGTCCTTATCACTAAAACTCAAAATTTTCAAGCTCTTTTCATTAGTTTTCCTTTAAAATAATTCTTCAGCTCCCTGATTTTTCCAGTGATTTAGCCAATTAAGTCTTGCATGTTTTTTGAGAAAGATTGTGTTGCTAGTAAGTTAAATGCAGGCTTTTTTATTTTTATTTTTATTTTTTTTACTATAATCATGGAGTTATACTGAAAATATGAACTTAGATAAAGATTAAAGAGTTTGTGGTTCTGTCGTTTATTGTGATTGGAGCACAAACAGTATTTTCATAGGGAAGTGTATATGCAGTACAACATTTAAACCCTTCTATTTTATGTGCCTGCTTACCTTTGGTTTGGTTATTGATTGTCCTCTCAATGATGTGGCATCTTGCCTATGTTAATTTTGTGAAGCCTCTTTCCAGCAGTGTTTGGTTAAATGTTGATACCTGAAAAATTGAATATGATCTGCCTTCATTTTTTGTTGTTCAGGCTGAAAAAGATGCCAAAAGGAAAGCAAGAGCAAAAGAATTGAAGAAATTACGAAAAGAAAAAGAAAAGAAAGCTCAGGTACGTATTATACTTGCTCCTTCTTCTTTTTGTTTTTTACCCTCAAAACATGTTAGAGATTATCTTCTTTTTCCTGGGGACTTGGCTTTGGTTCTAAATTTTCTGAAGAATCTTTCAGGATGACAATTTCAATCATGTGAATGATGCACTTTTGCAATGGTTGTTATAGCCTTCATGCAGTGATCTTTTGAAATTAATTTGTAGGTTGCATCAGTTGATTCACACCTTCCTCAGCATTCATCGATTGGTGGCACTGGAAACAGAGAGTTTCTAATTTCTGTTTCTATTTTGTGCATCTCTCTTTTTTTGGTTACATTTAAAAAGTGAAAAGTTTGAGTAAATTTTGGAATCATTTGTGTTAGGGTTTATTTTGGGTAGTTGTAAGGAAGGTTTTATCGATTGTAATGCAGAAGCAACGACTGACATCATTCTGTCAACTAGCTATGTAATATGCATAATATTCTTCTTTTTTTCTTAGTCTATATTTTCTTTCTTCAATCTTTCTATGGCATTTGGTATACTACAATCTTCGTCATATGAATATGCAGGCTGAGGCTGCTGCTTCCCAAAAAGCTTCGACATCTTCTAGTCTTAAGGGAAAGCCTCAACCTAGTTCTGGATCACATATCTCTAAAGAGGTCGGTTGGATTTTTTACGACTGCTTATGCATACCATTTTAAACTATGTTGGCTCGTGTTCTCAATATCTTCTTTCTTTACTTTCTGCTCTTTATTCATCCTGTTTAATGTGCGAACCGTACTTTAAGTTTGTTTACCCCTTGTTGATCCCTTATCAGGAGGAACTGAAAAGGGCGCAGGCAGCTGAGAGGGAGAAAAGAGCAGCTGCTGCGGAGAGGAGAAGAGCAGCAGCTGAAGCTCTTAGCGCCCAAGGCAATAGCAGTACTGTTGCACCGAGCACTGTTCAGCCCAAGAGCGGGGAAGCTGGTGACATTAACTGCTCCTGTTGTAATGTATCACTGGCTGGTAAAGTTCCTTTCCATAGGTACAATTACAAATACTGCAGCACATCATGCATGCATGTGCACCGTGAGATTCTTGAGGATGAATGACATAGAAACTACTGGTGTCACTTTACTTTCATGTTGCTACCTCAATTACAAAGCATTCATTTCCGTCGTTCTGTATCATCTTGTTCCATCATTCTACATTATTGAAGTAATTGAGGCCTTTTACCAATTTTAAAGCGTTATAATTGCTTTTGCAACAACAAAGGGTTTATCTGTGAAAGATTTCAGCTGGTGTCCTTATTTTGATTAGCTCGATGGGAGACCAACTCCCCTGAACAGAGCCAAAATCCTTTGTCATAGCCCGAATTAGATGACGGAAACCCTTAAGTTGAGTGCCAAATTAAGCACCATTTCTCATCTCTAATGAGTAGTCTAATCACACCTCCCTCCCCCTCTGATTACATGATTTGCAGCCATCAACGATGAGTTTAATGCCGCGAATTCCTTGTTGAATCTCGGTGTTCCTCCATGAAGTTGTAACAAGTATGTTCCTTCACAATAAGTAACACAACTTATGAATGAGTTGCATTTCTTATCAATTTATCAAATTCTTTGGTTTGTGGTGAGAACACCAATATTATGTTGTCCCTCAACATCATGCACACATTGCAAAGCGATGATCATCGTATTCCAGTATCGATCTTAATGTTGTAAGGTTCTAATAGCTACGCAGCATGAATGTCTCATCATTTTCCAGTATCTCGCACTTGATCTGAATGTTTCCATGACTTTGATTGCTCGCGACCATTCCAACTCAAGTTTTGCAAATTGACGTCGGATTTTATGCGACCTCTACGTCCGTCTGATTTTTGCCAACATCACTCACCGCACTTGCACTAGCGATTTCATTTTACTACCGAGACTCTATACCTAGTAAATAAGAGCAACTTAAACCGTGGGTTGACATTCTGATCAAGTATGTCCATAAAAGCCTTTCTAGATTTTTTTTTTCTTGATACACATTATCAACAACTTTACAACACGAACCAAATGTTTGCCTCAAAACAACCTTTAATCAAAATTATAATGATCATCAATTTTAATGTGTAAAGCACCGATGCAGCCGTTATCAAAAATTGGATTTTTATTTATTTCTTTTTCATAAAAGAGGATAACAGTTGGCAAACCATGATTATACACCATTTTTGGTGGCCGGAAAGACCAAGTGGCCCAGTGGTAAGAGCTCAGACTGCAGTTCCCCAATAAACAAAAAGATGTGCGAGGTCTCGGGTTCGATGCTCCGAGCTAGTGAGTCTGTTTGACTGTGATCACGGACATGGTGAAATTCCCCATAACCTCTTCAGACCCGAAAAATGATAGATAATTGTGGCTTGTCATCACGCCACGGACATAGTGAAATTTTAACGACAAAGTACAACCCCATCATGCTTAAGTTAAGAATATCTAGTGTACAAACCAACACCGCAACGCCTTGAGCAGATATAAATACAGCCCGTGCAGAGCAGCACAGCATAAACTCCTCTTCCGCAATGGTAAGTATTTCTCCGCCTGATTCCGTCCAACACCTTCGCTTCCGTAAAATTTCTACTTCGAAACGGCTCGCCTTCCTCGATTTCTTCCCCTCTCTTTTTTCTGCTATTTGATAATTTATGTTCTCTGTTTCAGTCGGTCACGCTGCACACGAATCTGGGCGACATCAAGTGCGAAATTTTTTGCGATGAGGTCCCCAAAACCGCCGAGGTCGGTAAACAAAACTTTGTAACTGAGGATTCTGATTCACTTTCTGTTTGTTTCCCGGGAAAATTTTATCTGGGCTTTGTTTGATTGGGACTACTACTGGAAAATTTTATTACGCCCGAAATTTATTGTTGAATTTGTTGGGGGAATGCTTGTTTGATTTGAATATTGTTTTGTCAAAAATCAAATCTTCAATATTTTATGTATTCAAAACAATTATGTTGGATTGCCCAAAATTTCGGTTCTGTAAGTTGTTTATGAATCGATTTGTTATTTGAAACGTTCATGGAAGACTTGCCCGACTACTTTGTTCTGAGTGCTGTATCGTTGATTTTCAGCTAAGAGTGTGCTGGATTGATGCATTGCATTGTTAACACACAACTAAGTCTTATTTTTTGGTAGTAAATTAGAGATACAGAAATGCTGTTTTGTTCATGGTGGTGATGCCTTTGTGCTCACTCTCGTGTTTAATTTCGATACAGAATTTTTTGGCATTATGTGCTAGCGGGTATTATGATGGAACGATATTTCACAGAAACATCAAAGGTTTTATGATACAAGGCGGAGACCCAACGGGTACAGGCAAAGGGGGGACGAGTATATGGGGCAAGAAGTTCAATGATGAGATAAGAGAGTCTCTCAAGGTAATCATGTTTTGAAGCTTGAGCTTGCTGGGTTAAGCTCGGTTTTATTACATTGTCTCGAGCGGATATCTTATACCATCGGTCAATAGTTTGCTCTATTGTGCAACAGTTTATGCCTAATTGCCATAATGTTCTCCATGTTTTATTCTAGCACAATGCAAGGGGGATACTATCGATGGCAAATAGTGGTCCCAATACCAATGGAAGCCAGTTCTTCATCAGTTATGCAAAGGCGGCACATCTAAATGGGTTGTACACTGTGTTTGGCAAGGTTATACATGGGTTTGAAGTTCTTGACATCATGGAAAAGGTATGTGCTAGCTAAGCCAAGATTCCGTTTGTGGAAAGAAAGTTAAATTGGGCATCGTGCAGCTTATGAATTGGGATATTGGTTCTTTCAATTCATCTGATGTTAACCTTTTTTTTCTTTAACACAACCGTTCCTCTGTGATATATGCAAAAGATATCGAGTTGAATTGCCAATGTTTGATTTGAGTTGTTCATTGTCTTTGGCGTTTTTTTTCAATACTGGTGTTTGGATTTGTGCAGACTCAAACTGGACCTGGGGATCGTCCTCTTGCTGAGATCAGGCTCAATCGAGTGACCATACATGCTAACCCGCTTGCTGGCTAGCATCCACTGCTGACCGGTGGACATCACACTCTCTGGAGGTCTTGTACTTAGGACGTACACTAGCAATCACGAGCACTGTCATCACCAGTAGAATATGTAAGTTTGGTCGCTTCGTAACTTGATTTCTAGATCGAGCATTTTAGTTATACTGTTCTGAACTTCTGAGAGATGCTATTTCATTTTATGATAATTACGCTGTCGATGTAGGGTTTAACTTGAAATTAACAGAGCTTGTACGTGTGTGTTTCTGTTTGACCCGAGCTTTTCCGGCTCCTAATGAACAATCATTGTTGTCTTGGGTTGCAAGAGTGTTTGACTATTTTTCCGTTCATGTATTGGTAATTTGTGAAGCATATGCATTTTATTCTAAAGGAAAACGTGCACAATGGCAACTGAAGCAGTTGGAAATGTAACTTGATTGCAGCAATTCAAATTCCTAATGTAAATATTCTTTTGGGCTAACAGCTTCGTTCAATTCAAGCAGTTGGTTTCAATTTGAGGTTTTGAAATTGTATTAATTCACGATTGTTTTATGCCTTCAAGTTTAACGATCTTTCGTGAAATTGATGATGTTGCAAATGTGAGTTGTTTTCAAGTTGTGTAAGCTACACAGGCTACTGGGACCAAAAATTTATGATGGACTGTTTTCGAAAACAAGACATTGATTAAGGAGATATTGAAGCTTCTTGACGATTTATTTTTTGTCCATGTGGTTCGGGTGAGGCTTCTAGTCTTCCACACAACTTATATACGGGTCTCACACTTAGTATGTCTTTAATTTAAAAGGACTTGGACAGTTGAACTAACGGCAAACACAAACTTATGAGAATTTAAAACTTATGGTGCAATGTGGTTACTTAGTACTACGGTTTAACGATATTTCTCTTCATTTGTAAGTGAGAGGTCATAGGTTCAATTCTTCCGCAAAAGCGAATTTGAACCAAATTATTGCTAGCCCTTTATGAGGTTAAGGCCTACCCTCACCCCCCACTTTAGAATAGATAATATTGTTTGTTAAAACAAAATATATAATTAAAAAAAAAAAAAAAAAAAAAACCTTATGGTGCAATGTGACAAAATTAGAACTTTGTAACTCATTTTGGAAAATGGACATTTTGACATAGACACCTCGTTTTGGAATGTTATAGACTAGACATCTCTTCCTTTTTAAACTTTGATTCCAATGGTATTTGACACACCCCAATCCCGATGTCCGGGGGACATCAGGATGGCCACATGCTGGCTGACACTCAAGGGTGAAGCAAGCCATTTGATGAATGCATATACTGAGAACATGTGAAACATGCATGTAACTTTCGTGTGAACTACGCAATGTAATATTCCAACATAATCCTTATAAAATAATATAATAATATTCAATTGCCAACAATGATAATGATAGTGATAATGCATGACATGTTCAGAGCATACAACTAATTCAGAATACAAGCAGAATGTGTTATTACAATGATGTCAAAGCAGAAGGGATGGCACGATGTCACTGGTGGGGGAATGTCTCGTAGCTCGGATCGTAAGCCTCTTTCCTACGTCCTGAGGGGGCACAAAACAAACATGAGTGGACCAAGTTGATATATAAGTAGTACAAACATAGTTATTCAACAACGTACTAACCCCCAAAGTTTATGAAAACTAATAGCATAATATGTAATAGGTTTCCGAAAACCCTAGTATGCCATAAAACCTTTCATAAAATATATATCATATCTAGTGTGCTAACTAGTGGTATCATAATTGCCTGAATGCTCTCCATCATGTGCCCATAGGCAGGACATAAGCCCGTAGGCAGAACATACGTCCCGTAGGCAGAACATACGCCCGTAAGCAGGACCGTCACGCGCCCATAGGCAGAACTATCGTCTGTAAGCAGGACATACACCCGTAGGTAAAACATACACATACACCCGTAGGTAGAACATACGCCCGTAGGCAGGACATATGCCCATAGGCAGAACATACACTCGTAGGTAGAACATACGCCCGTAGGCAGGACATATGCTCGACAGAACATTGACCAGTAGATACGCGCAAAAACATTGAATATAATCTTTCTATCATAAGTACATATATCTCAAAACATCTTCATAGTATATAGTCATCCATCATATATACTACAAAGAGTGTAAAAACATGTTCATAAATAATATATAGTCATCTATCATATATACTACAAAGAACATAAATTTGATAAAATATGGTATTCCAAAATATTCTTAGTAAAACATGATGATCATAAAGTGTAAATCTAATTTACTTATAAAATGTAACTAATAAATCATGCTTTTCATGTATGTATTTTTACTATTAAAATATGCATTTTAGAAGGGGTCCACTCACAAATACTTTGTCGTTGATGAGCCGTGCGAAATAGGAAGGATGAAATCTCTGCTAATAGTCACACCTAAGCACATAAAGAGTCCAATTAATAAAACTTAATCATAACGATTGAATTTTGGGAAACAGATGTCATAAACGGATTCAGGACATCGAAAAACATAAAGGGGGACCTTAAATATCCCCATGGGCCACCATGGGTCGTCGGAAAGTTAGCCAGAAAAGTCGCAGGCGCCAACATAGATGACGGCCTGTGTACTTCACGCACTGGTATTGGTGGCCCTTCATGCGTGCCCACGTATAGCCTAGGTTAGGGTTTTAACTAGGTTTGGGCCTGGGTTTTGGGCTTGGGTCCAAAGGGTTTGGGTCTAGGGTTTAATGGGCCAAAGGCCCGAGTTCTACACAGCCCAAGGGCCTAGGCTCAAAACGATTTGAGCTTAGGTTCTAACGGGTTTTGGGCTTGAAAGCCCGGCCCAAGTCACTAGGTTTGAGGATTTTATATAGGTTGGGTTTGGTTTCAACAGGCCGAAGGCCCTAGTTCTACACAGCTCAAAGTCCCAGTTCCTTTGGGTTTTTGGGTTAAAGGTTTTGAGTTTTGGGCTTGGGGAAATTGGGTTGGGCTGGCCCAATTTCAATTCATAGGTCATTGGACTCAACGAAGAAGAAGGCCGGTTTTTGGCTGGGGAACTATCGAGCTCCAATTCACAACGATCCCTAGCATGCAATATACCAAAATGAAGCTAGGGAGACAAAGATTCGAAATATATCCAATCTAGGCCCAAACGTGGTTGGAGTTGGCCGGAGAAACCTTGCAAACCTTTAGTATTCACCAGAAAGTTGAGAAATGCTTCCCTGAGTTATTTTCGCGCCTAAACCTTCACCAAAACCGTTTTCCATTCAATAAACAAGAAGTTTAGACTATGAGGGAAGAAGATCGAATGATGGTTTTGACTTACCTTCGTCGGAACAAGCTTATACCATGACTGCAATGATGTTGGGAAAGAGAGAGAAAAAGTTAGGTGCTTGGTCGAGGTTGGGGTTCATCGTCACTCCAACAGGTGGTGGTGATGGTGTGCATGTATCGTCGGATGGGTGAGAGAACAGAGAGAAATCTGTGAAAGAGGGAAAATAAGCTGAGAAAGAGAAAGAGAAAGTTGACTCAGGGGAGAAGAGAGAAGAAGAGAGAGGGAGATATGGGTGTGCCACGTGGCAAGCAAGCAGAGGAGGAGAGTTAGGAGGAAATCCCAAAAAGAAACTGGATTGGATAGTGGATAGGGGACAAAAGGATAATTTCATAATTTCCATTAAATGAAATTACAATTAGTTTATGGCGGGGTTTCACAATCTACCCCCTTAAAATAATTTCGTCCCCGAAAATGAAATTACAACCTCAAATAAATAAATACAGGTACTAGCTCCTCATCAGTTCCTCCGTTTCCCATGTTGTTTCCTCGACTGCATGGTTTCTCCACAACACTTTTACCAACGGGATGACTTTGTTCCTCAAAGTTTTATCCTGTCGGTCAATGATCGCCACTGGTTCCTCGACATAACTCGCATCCTGATTCATTTCTAATGGTTCCGGCTGAATGACGTGACAGGGATCTGATACATACTTCTGAAGCATGGAATCATAAAAGACGTTGTGAATCTGTGACAACTCTGGTGGTAACTCTAATCTATAAGCAACCCCACCAATTCTCTTCGTAATCTGGTAGGGGTTGATGTATCAAGGACTCAACTTTCCCCGCTTACCAAAACGAACAACACATTTCCAGGGCGATAACTTCAGAAAGACAAAGTCATCAATATCATACTCATAATCCCTGGAATGTCGGTCCGCAATACTTTTCTGTCGATCTTGTGCCGCTTTCAGATTCCTCTTAATCAACTGGATGTTAGTATTAGTGGTGTCAACAATTTCTAGTCCTACTAACACCCATTCATCGACCTTCGTCCAACATAACGGTGTCTGGCATGTTTTCCCATACATTGCCTTAAACGATGCCATGTCGTTACTAGAGTGGTAGCTATTGTTGTAGGCAAACTCGATCAGAGGCAAATAGCTATTCCAACTACTTTTCCACTGGAGAATAGACACTCTCAGCATGTCCTCCAAAGTCTAAATCGTTCTTTCAGATTGACCATCGGTCTGTGGATGATAGGCAGTGTTGTACAACAGCTGAGTATCCATGGCGACATTAAAAGCTCTAAAAAACCTGGAGGTGAATCTTGGATCTCTATCTGAAACAAGAGTGACAGCCACACCGTGAAGTTTAACGATATTGTTAGTGAATAATCATGTTAACCTTTCTAGTGTGTAGGTCTGTTGAACAAGTAAGAAGTGAGCAGTCTTGGTAAGTTGGTCTACAATCACCTATATACCATCAAACCTAGACCGCTTGCTCGGCAAACCATACACAAAATCCATGGTGATGGCTACCCACTTACATGCTAGTATATGGAGATTCTACATTAGCCCTTTAAGTCTTTGTCTGTTCACTTTCACCTGTTAGCAAATAATACATCTCTTGACATACTCTGCCATATCCTGTTTCATCCCATACCAGTAGTAGAACGGACGGATAGTGTGATACAATTTGATATTCCCCATATGCATGGCATATGCCGAAATGTGGGCTTCATAAAAAATTTCCTTCTTCACCACTTTATTGTCCTTAGGCACGAACAACCTATTTCTCATCACCAAGGCTCCATCTCTCCAGATTTTCAAATCTCACCTAGAACCATTATGCACCTATTCCTTTAGGTCTGTACACTGTTAGTCAAGCTCCTGAGCTTCCCGAACCAAATCTACCAACACATGCTTAATATGGAAGTGTGCTAACAATGCTCCCAGTGAATCTGGTGTCACTGCAATGCCAGTCTCTCGAAGAGAAAACAATAGTTAAACATGGATAGTTCGAAGAGAGGCAAACTGTCCATAGGATTTTCGGCTAAGTGTGTTCGCTACGACATTTACTTGACCAGGATGATACTCAATAGTGCAGTCGTAGTCATTAATGAGTTCCATCCATCTTCTCTGCCTCAAATTTAGCTCTTTATGGGTGAAGACATACTTCAAACTCTTGTGATCTATGAAGATGCAACACTTCTCACTCTACAAGTAATGTCGCCAGATTTTTAGAGCAAAAACCATTGCTCTAAGTTCAAGATCATGAGTGGGGTAATTTTTCTCGTGAGTTCTGAGCTACCTGAAAGCATAAGCAATGACTTTCCCATGCTGCTTCAGAACATAACCTAAACCTGACAATGATGCATCACTGTAAATTTCAAACTCATCGCCATCATCCTGAAGAGCAAGGACGGGGGCGTGAGTAAGACGATGCTTAAGCTCCTGAAAACTCCATTCATAATTCTTATCCCACTCAAATTTGAACCCCTTATGGGTTAACTTAGTTTGAGGTAGGGCGATTGCTAAGAAATCCTGCACAAAATGTCGATAATAATCAGCCAGTCTCAAAAAACTCCTCACTTCAGTAAAGTTCCTCGGCTGTTCCCACATAGACATTGCAAAAATCTTCTGAGGGTCCACATTAATTCCCTCAACGGAGACCACATGCCCGAGGAAACTGATCTAGTGTAGCTAAAACTGACACTTACTAAACTTTGCATACAGCTAATGTTTTCTCAACCTCTCAAACACCAACTTCAAATGCTTCATGTGCTCGGCATTACTTTTGGAGTAGATCAGGATGTCATCAATGAACACAATCACAAATTGATCAAGATACGGTCTGAAGACTCTGTTCATCAAATCCATGAAAATTGTGGGTGCATTCGTCAACCCAAAAGGCATGACACGGAGCTCATAGTGTCCATACTTAGTGCCGAAGATAGTCTTCGGTACATATTCGTTCTGGATCAGTAGCTGGTGATAACCCGAACAAGGGTCGATCTTAGAGAACGTTTGAGCACCCCTCAGTTGGTCAAACATATCATCAATCCAAGGCAGGGGATAACAATTCTTCAGCGTCATCCGATTCAGTTGCCTGTAGTCGATGCAAAGTCTTATCAACCCATCATTTTTCTTGACAAACAGTACAAGAGCGCCCCAAGGAGATGTGCTGGGCTGGATGTAACCTTTATCCATGAGCACTTTAAGTTGAATATTTAATTCCCTCAACTGAGCTGGTGCCATTCGGTATGGTGCCAAGGAAATGGGGTTGGTACCTGGAAGTAAATCAATGGTGAATTCGATTTCCCTCGCAAGTGGTAACCCTGAAAATCCTTGGGAAATACATCGATGAATTCATTCACCACTGGCACATTTCCAGCACACAACCCTTCTGTAATAACTTAGTCGTCTAGATGGTAGAAATGATACTATTTGGGAGGATTCGTCGCTCACCCTGAAATGTGATTGTTGGTCGTCCAGGCCTATTAAAGGTCATAAATTTCTCCCTACATCCAACATAAGCATTTTGCCTAGACAACTAATCCATTCCCAAGATGACATCGAACTCCACAAGTTTGAAGGGAATCAAATTGGCCTCTAAGATTTCCCTTTCGACAATGACTAGGCAATCCTTATACTCCCACTGTGCACAAAATAGATCTCCAGTGGCCATTGAATAAACATATCAAATTCGAGCGATGTAGGTTGCGGGTTTACAACCCGTGCAAATGGTGAGGATATAAGAGAATAAGTGGCACCTAAATCAATTAGAACACGAGCCCAGTTACCATAAATAATTAACGTACCAATAATGACTTTGGGGTATTATTCCGCCTCCTGCTGATTCATGGCGTTGATACGCCTATGGACCTAACGTCTTGAACCACTGTTACGGCCGCCTCGAGTCCTAGAACCTTGGCTGTTGTAGCCTGCTCGGTTCCCCTGAGTACGACTACCTGAAGCTGCTCCAGAAAATTTTTGCTACCTCATAGTAAGGACCTGAGTACTCTGGTTGTTACTGCCATCATAACTTTGAGTAGTCAAATAATTACCCTCACCGTAACTCGAAGTACTCAGGTTATTTCTCCCACCGTAACCTATGTGTCCAAAGCTGCCACACTTGTAATACTTGATCGAATTAAAGTGGCTGAAAGATCGCTTCGCCGACTTACTGCTTGAGCCCTCAATGGATGATCTTGAACCTTGACCTGTCATTTGAATAACCCAGAGTGTCTAGGACAGAAGGAATTAGAAGGTAAAAGGCTCCCTCATACTTCGGGATCAAAATCCACGACCCTGCTGATTTTAGTTCCAAGTCTGGTTCTAGTTCCGAGGCTGATTCTGGCTCCGAGATTGATTCTGATTAAGTATGTTCCACCTCATCTGTTCGATTCTCAAAGGACCTCAATCATCTCCTCTTATGAAGCATGCCTCTATGGTGACAGAAGCTCGCAAAAGTCATGGGTCATAGCAATCTGCAACTGAATCATCATTTTTCGCTGGTTCCTATAAGTTCCCTTATAGTGTCTCGACAGGAGCCGAAAAGTCTATCAAACTCGGTAATACTCGATTGCCCTGGCGAAACTTTAGGAACTCCAGTCTCTTTTTCAATTGATAACCAAGGCTAAAAAAGTGTGCATTAAAGAGTCTCTAGAACGTAGCCCAAGTCATCATAGAGTTACGGAGGTGAAAGCCCGTCACTAACTTCCACCAATATCTCACATTCCCCTGAAGGAAGTAACCAGTGTTATTCGCCTATTCAGATGCTGGGCATCTCATATTCTTTAGGGTGTCTTCCATATTTTCTAACTAATTCTCAGCCTCCTCACAGACTTCAACTACATTAATTTTCGTAACACCGTGGCTACAAGCAATCTCCATATATGTACGATTTGGCCTGCTACCACCAGCAAAAGCATTTCATAGAGCGGAGGTCATCTGTTGAATTCCTCCCATTAGACCAAAACGAGGTCGTCGAGGTACATTCCTACCAGTAGGATCAATGATTCTGATAAGAGGCAAACAAGATTTAGAAGGACGAAAGATTATGATTAGTAAATGGAAGAATGGAGCCCTAAGTATACTCTGATACCAATTTGACATGCCCCGATCCTGATGTCAGGGGAACATCGGGATGCCCACGTGTTGGCCGACACCCTAGGGTGACGCAAGCCATTTGATGAATGCATATGCTAAGAACATGTGAAACATGCATACAAATTTCACGCGAACTACGCAATGTAATATTCCAACATAATCCTTATAAAATAATATAATAATATTCAACTGCCAATAATGATAATCATAGTGATAATGCATGACATGTTCAAAGCATACATCTAATTCAGAATACAAGCGAAATGGGCTATTACAATGATGTTAAAGCAGAAGGGATGACATCAAGTCACTGGTAAGGGAATGCCTTGTAGCTTGGATCGTAAGCCTCGTTCCTATGTCCTGCGGGGTCACAAAACAAACATGAGTAGACCAAGTTGATATATAAGTGGTACAAATATAGTTATTTAACAACGTACTAACCCCCAAAGTTTATGAAAACTAATAGCATAATATGTAATAGGTTTCCGAAAACCCTAGTATGCCATAAAACCTTTCATAAAATATATATCATATCTAGTGTGCTAACTAGTGGTATCATAATTGCCTGAATGCTCTCCATCACGTGCCTGTAGGCAGGATATACGCCCGTAGGCAGAACAGTGACCACTAGATACGCACAAAAACATTGAATATAATCTTTCCAACATAAGTACATATATCTCAAAACATCTTCATAGTATATAGTCATCCATCATATATACTACAAAGAGTGTAAAAACATGTTCATAAATAGTATATAGTCATCCATCATATATTTTACAAAGAACAGAAATTCGATAAAGTATGGTATTCCAAAATATTCTCAGTAAAGCATGATAATCATAAAGTGTAAATCTAATTTACTCATAAAACATAACCATTAAATCATGCTTTTCATGTTTACATTTCTACTATTAAAATATGCATTTTAGAAGGGGTCCACTCACAAATACTCCGTCGTTAATGAGCCGTGCGAAATAAGAATGATAAAATTATCGCTAATAGTCGCACTTAAACACATAAAGAGTCTAATTAATAAAACTCTATCATAACGATTGAATTTCAGGAAATGGAAGTCATAAATGGATTTAGGATGTCGAAAAACATAAAGGGGGACCTCGGGTACCCCCACGCGCCGTCGTGGGTCGCCAAAAAGTTGGCCGAAAAAGTCTCTGGCATCGCCATGGACAGCGGCATGTGTGCTCCACACGCTAGCACCGGTGGCCCTTCACACGCATCCACGCACAACCTGGGTTTGGGCTAAGGGTTTAATGGGCCAAAGCCCCTAGTTTTACAAGGCCCAAAGGCCTAGGTTCAAAAAGATTTGGGCTTAGGTTCTAATGGGCTTTGGGCTTGAAAGCCCGGCCTAAGTCTCTAGGTTTGAGGATTTGAAATGGGTTGGATTTGGCTTCAAAGGGCCGAAGACCCTTATTCTACACGGCCCAAAGGCTCGATTCTTTTGGGTTTTTGGGTTAAAGGTTTTAAGTTTTGGGCTTGGGCTAGCCCAATTTCAATTCGTGGGTTGTCGGACCCAACGAAGGAGAATGCCGGATTCTGTCCGGGGAACGGTCGAGTTCCGATCGAGCTCCAATTCACAACTATCCCTAGCATGCAATATTCCAAAATGAAGCTAGGGAGACAAGGATTCGAAATATACCTAATCTAGGCCCAAATGTGGCTAGAGTTGGCCAAAGAAACCCTACAAACCTTCGGTCTTCGTCGGAAAGTTGAGAAATGCTTCCCCAAGTTGTTTTCGTGCCTAAACCTTCACCAAAACCGTTTTCCATTCAATAACCAAGAAGTCTAGACTACGAGGGAAAGAGATCAAATGATGGTTTCAACTTACCTTCGTCAGAACAAACTTGTACCGTGACTGCAATGATGTCGGTAAAGAGAGAGAAAGAGTTGGGTGCTTGGTCGAGGTTGGGGGTCATCGTCATTGCCAACAGGTGGTGGTGATGGTGTGCATGTGTCGTGAGAGGGGTGAAAGAATGGAGAGAGAGAGATCTGTGAGAGAGGGAGATATGAGATGGGTGTGCCACGTGGCAGGCAAGGAGATGAAAAGAGTTATGAGGAAATCCCAAAAAGAAACCGGATCAGGTAGTGGATAGGGGACAAAAAGGTAATTTCATAATTCCCGTTAAATGAAATTACAATTAGTTTAGGGTGGGGTTTCACAGTTTCCTCTTTCTCATGTAAATGAGATATCTTAGGTTTGGTTTTCGGCAAAGGCAAATTTGAAACACATTATTGCTAGCTCATTGTGAGGCTAAGCCTATTCCCTTCCCTTTGGTGTGAATAATATTGTTTCTTAAAAAAAAAAAATTGATTAAATTTTTTTTTCTATGATTTTAGAAATAAAATTTTATCTTATTTGAAGTTTATTTCTTCTTGTTTCTTTTTGTCAATTACATGTTCTGTTTTTTGGCATTCCGCTTTTTACTCCTGTTATTAATACATTTATTATTCTATCTTTATGGTGATTTCAGATTTTTTTTTTATTGTTTATTATAATATTGTTTTAATAAATTAACTAGCATATGGGTGCACACCAAGTGTGTGAGAAATTTTTTTATTTTTTGAAATAGAAGGAGACAGAGGAAGAGAGTGATAGAGAATGTGGGATTGGAAGTTTATTTTTTATTTTTTTTAATTAGATATATGTTAGGATTACATGTATGTGAGGCTTTGAAAAAAAAATAGCAAAATTTGGTTGTGTGAAATTACATTTCTGCCACATATTTCTTACTTATGTTCTGTTTTAATTAGAGGGTTAAACTGGTAATTTCATAGTGTTTTGGTTGACAATGAGTGTTTTATTAATTAGTAGAGATTAGACTGTTTAAAAACCACTTGTCAAGTATATAAGCATAATGTAAGTACATTTGATTGTATGTTCGTTTGCTTATATCGGTACGTTTGGTTATATATAACATGAGTACATTTGAAGGTTTGATACATTTTAAATTTTTGGTACATTTGAAGGTTTGATACATTTGAAATTTAAAAGTATCAAAAGTTGGTACGTTCGTTTTCAAACGAATCATAAGTTTTAGTTATTTTTTTTTTATTAATAATGAGGAATTAATTAATTTTTATAAAAAGGCCATTAGGAAATTGGGGAAATTAACTTTTCTAGATTGTAGGCAATTAGTTGCAAGGTGAAGATTCTTTTATACTAATATAACATGTAATTTAGCAAGTGGGCTTTTACCACAATGATGGAAATGAGTTAAGCCCTTGCATGATGGCGTGAGACCCAACCCCGTCGGTGACTAATCTAACAAAATAGAAAAAAATTGATGTGGAAATTGGTCAAAGCCTCTTAATCAAATCTTAAAAAGGAACTAATGTTTAATCTAAAAATGTAGAATTCACAGGCAAGGTTTTTATCTTATTAGGTTGGAACGCTCTTCTTTTATTCATCCAAGTTGAAATTCTCAACAAGATTTTTATTGAGACCATTATTAGCCCTAAAAATGTAGAATTCGCAGGCAAGGTTTTTATCTTGTTAGGTGTGGAACGCTCTTTTTTTCTTCATCCAAGTTGAAATTCCAAACAAGATTTTTATCGAGACCATTATTAGCCCTAAAAATGTAGAATTCGCAAGCAAGATTTTTATCTTGTTAGGTGTGGAACGCTCTTTTTTTGTTCATCCAAGTTGAAATTCCAAACAAGATTTTTATTGAGACCATTATTAGCCCTAAAAATGTAGAATTTGCAGGCAAGGTTTTCATCTTGTTAGGTGTGGAACGCTCTTTTTTTCTTCATCCAAGTTGAAATTCCAAACAAGATTTTTATCGAGACCATTATTAGCCCTAAAAACGTAGAATTCACATGCAAGGTTTTTATCTTGTTAGGTGCGGAACGCCTTTTTTTTTTTTCCTTCATCCAAGTTAAAATCTCCAACAAGATTTTTATTGAGACCATCATTAGCATCCTATCCTCATTGTTTGTACATATTCCTTCTTCTTTAATGAATGTTGCACTTAATCTCAAAAATTGTAAAATTCACAGTTTGAAACACTTCTAGAATAATAAGTTGGTTGACACAAAATATTTTACAAAATTAGTTTTCAATTTTCATACAATATTACATTAAAAGGCAGTAAATAATTGATATTAAACTCATTATTTACAATATTTTAACTATTTTGTATGAAAACAAATAAATTGGTTAGTAAACGATTAATTAATAATTTGTGGGCCGTATGATTACAAAATTTATGTACTTAATGTACGAGAAATGCTATAAGAGACTCTGTCACCTCACAATTTAACGTCAATTTTTATGTCAACTTATAAAATATTATGTAAAGAACATAAGGTGAGAGAGAATTTATAGAGAGTACTACTTTTAAGAAAATCTGGTTATCATTTCTCCTTAATATACTACGTGAGTTCAATATAAGAAAAAAAAAAACTAAACAGACTTTCTCAAAAATTGAAATCTCTAGGGACTCTCTTTCACCTCATTTTTTTGACACAATTCTGTGACAACATTATAAAATATTACGTATAAAAAATAAAATGACAAAGAGTCTATAAAAAGTCGATACTCTCATCGTATAAACTATGTGTGCGAGTGTGACAGTAAATTTGTATTATCCATTGGCTTCCTCAACACTCTATTAAATCTCAACCGTAATTGGCAAACCATTTGCATTTTGCACTGAGAAGACCCAAATCCCCAAGTCCCAAACTTTACAAACTTCCCAACTCACTCTCTCCACTCCACCCTCCAATCTCCCCTTCTTCCCCCAAATTTGTTCATAATTACTTAATTAGGGTTTCCAAAAACCTCCTGCGTCCTTCAATGTCTGCCGTAGGCGAAAGCGAGGTCTCCTCCAAACCCACTCCAGTCAAACCCAATGTCGCTGCGGTCACCACACCTCCACAAGCCTCCCAGTGCACCCGCCAGTTCATCACCTCAGTCGCCTCCAAGATCGCCTCCCAGCCCCTCCAGAATTACGACCCTGGCGTCTGGGGTGTCCTCACCGCCATTTCCACCCAGGCCCGCAAACGCAACCAGGTACCCTGCATTTCGTTCCCCTCTCTCTGGGCATTGTTATTTTTGTTGAATCTGTTTCGTTGTGGGCTCAAAACATGAACTTTGTACAACTTATTAGGTTTAATTGATTGCTGATCAAATAATTGAACTTATTGAGGCTGTTCTGGTTCTTTATTTTACGCTGTTTTGATGTAGTCTTTATTTTTTTATTTTTTTGTTAAAAACATGAATCAAATTTTTTATTGCAGGGCATAAACATCCTGTTCACTGCGGATGAGCATTGGATTGGCCGAACCGTGGACGATGTACGTTTCCAGATTGATTCGACTGCGGTTAGTGGAAGGCATTGCAAGATATACAGGAAGAGGGCTGCTAATGAAGATACGAAACATACATCCGTATGCTTGAAGGACATGAGGTTTATTATTGTTATGCGTTGAGATTTTTCAGTTTCGCAGTCAACTTATAAAATGAATGATTGAATTGAGATTTTTGCAGCACAAATGGGACTTATCTCAACTGGATGAAGTTGACGAAAGTTGGTGCTGAAGCTGAAGTACGTCATGGAGATATTATATCACCTTCAGCACCTCCTCAGCATGGTAATACTACAGTGGCCAATAACCATCTTGTAGTCTAAGCGGCACTTATGCGACTAACACCCTGTTTATTATTTATAGGCTTCTAAAGTAGAATTTGAGGAGTTGTTAATTCTTAGTATTTGTATAGAGATATTGTTCATGTTTTATAGTTTGTAAGAAGCCCCATAGTCTCTACGGCAGAATGTTATTGACCTTTTAATCTGTCTATAATTACAGATCTTGCATATGCATTCGTATACAGAGATGTTTCACTGTCCAGTCCCAGTACAGATGGTGCATTTGCAAAAAGAAAAGCAGGTATATTCATGAGCAAAATACCACTATAATAATTATTTTTACTCAGGTCATAATAGATTCATAGATCTGATGGTCTTCATGGTTGTGAATGTGGCTCATTTGGACTAGTTAATATTACTTGTTCTCATTATTTTATTGACGTATTTTCTCTTTTTAGTACAGAGGATTTTGTCACTGATAATAAGAGAGTTAAAGGGATTGGCATTGGTTCTTCTGATGGTCCTATATCTCTTGATGATTTTCGAAGTCTTCAACGGTCAAACACGGTACCTTATTGATGATATTACAGTATTGATTGTAGAACTGTTGTGAATGATGATGGAAAGTCAAAATAATTAACTTCCTTTTGAAACTTCAGGAATTGAGGAAGCAATTGGAAAACCAAGTCGTTACAATTGATACATTGCGCAATGAGACTCGTCTAGCTGTTGAGTGTCATGAAAACGTATGCACCTGGTGACCTGTGACCTCTCTCTATCTCTCTCCCTCTTTTCCTTATCTCCTCTCTCTCTCTCTCTCTCTCTCTCTCTCTCCATCCTTTTCCATGAAACAACCATGCCTGTTTTTGAATCAATGTTTTAAAAGGTGAAGGCATAGGCGAGTTGTTCCATGGATAGCCCTGCCTAGGCGTGAGGCTTCGCCTCATGGGACCTAAAATAATATATATATACACACACTCAAATTAATCAACAATCAAACAAGCAACCAAACTACCAGCGACCAAATTGAAATTAGAATACTAAAAAACGTACTTAAATTCTGAAACAAATTCTGGTGGTGTGGATAATTTTGAAACAAATTGAGGTATGAGATTGGGCTAAAATTGAAATATGGGATTGGGGAGAATTTAGGGTTTGAGGAATAGGGAAATTGGGTGAATTTTGAAAGGTAGAATCGGGTATTGGATCAGGAAGAAGGGGGACCTGCTCTCTGCTGGGGTTTATAAAAAAAATAAATAAAAAGTAGACTTGGCCAAAATGAAGTCATTTTGGAAAAACCCTTCTTCGCACGGTCGTCTTCTTTGTGAAGACGCTGCTGCAACACAGAACTGGAGCCAGGTTTCCAGTAAATTTCAAATTTCAAGCAAGATTTTGGATTGCTGAAGGGTACTGGGAACACCCAGTCAAATGCCTCAGGCGTGCCTCGGCTACCTAGGTGCGACCTGTCGAAGCCTAGGCGAGTTTCTGCCTACTCCCAGAACACAGAGGCGAAATTGCTACCGCCCTGCCTTGAAGGCCCCCTAGGCATGCCTTGAGGCGCGTTTTTTAAAATACTGCTTTGAATACATTGAATTGGTATAAGTGAGTGCATGTTAGTGCAGGTTGACATTCACTGTGTTATTTCTTGACAAGGAAGGTACGTCAATCTACTGACAAGTGACATGTTTTGTCCTGCAGGAAAAGAAAGAACTGAGAGAATCGGTGGCAAGACCTTACCTTGATCAACTCAGTGAGTTGCAACGTGGTCTGGAGATTAAACAGAAGGAGCTGGCGGAAGCTAATAGAATATATGCAGAAACAAAGCATGCTATTGAAGACCTTAATGAAAGGCTCAGTGCTTCTGTGCAGTCATGTTCTGAAGCAAATGAAATAGTGAATAGGTAAGGCACTTATTATTTGGTCATGTGTTTACCTATTGAGTGTATATATTTTCTTTTCAATGGAGTCTCGTATTGTATTAGTATTAAGTAATAAGCAATATTGTTCGAGTAGCTGTCTCCCATGCTTTTCTGGCTAGCAGTTCAAGTAGCTTCCTCTTATAACTTTTACTTGATTCTGCGTCGTACACAAATCTAAAATTCCAAGCTTTCTGAGCCATGGGAAGAAAATGGATACTTTTGTTTGGGTGGCCAGCTTTTTCTGATAAGGGTGTTGTGGTTATTGGTAAAAGCACTGCAGGAACTTGGCATTCACAATACATTCAAATACTAAAATATACACTAACTTTGTTTCCTATACTTGCTATGGCTGTAGCTGGGATGGCTAATATATTTTCATGCTAAGATATATCTACTTATTAAATTATTGATATCATGCTTCATTGAGCATGTCTATGCTAGCCTGACTTGTTTTGTCAAGAACAGTGGTGACTGATTCTCTCCCCACCTTAGGGTGCAGAGGCTGAGAGAAAATTTAATTTATGTAGAAAGATATAGTGATAGTCTTATCCTTGTTTGTAGTCAGAAAGCATCTATAGCTGAACTCAAGGCACAGTTGGATGAAGAGCGTGCTCAGAGACGAGAAGAACGAGAAAAGGCTGCAGCAGATTTGAAAGCAGCAGTGCAGAAAGCTCAATCAGAGGCTGAAGAGGATTTAAAACGATTTTCTGATGATGCCACAAGACGACAAAGAGAGCAACAAGAAGTAATTAATAAGCTTCAGGTATGAATGCATTTATAACTTTCGTATATGATATAATGTTTTGATTGTGTTGAGGAATGATATATAGAGATTTGTGGTCTCAGGAATCAGAGAAAGAAACATGTTTGCTGGTGGAAACCTTGAGAACCAAATTGGTAATATTGGCACTACCTTTATATTTTTACATGCTGCATAATTAGATACGTTGATTGAATCATTGGAGGCCCTTGTATTGATTCCCTTGTGTTCTGCAGGAAGACACTAGGCAAAAGTTGGTAGTCTCTGACTATAAAGTTCGCCAGCTAGAAACCCAACTTTCCGAAGAGCAGTCAACCTCTGAAAGTCGAAAAATTGTAATTATGCTCTTTCATGCCTGCTTAATATTTTTGTAGTTATCTTCACCTGCATATAGCTGTTGAAGTTAAGTTCCTTACCATATTGGGGGATGTTTGCTTAGAGAGCTGAAGAACTTGAACATGAGATGAGAGGACTGAGGAAGGAGCTTGAGAGTGAAAAGGTAGACATGAAAATTTTTCTTTTGCCTTGTACAGTGTTGTAAGTGGTACAACACGCTAAATGTATCATCTTGAGGCAAGGCATAAATGTTTTTTTGTAGGCATTTATCTTGTTACTTTTTTAAGCTGACATATTTCTTGCTGTTGGTAGCAGGCAGCTCGAGAAGAAGCATGGGCTAAAGTTTCTGCACTTGAACTAGAGATAAATGCTGCTATGCGAGATCTTGATTTTGAGAGACGAAGGCTAAAGGCTGCCAGAGAAAGAATTATGCTTAGGTAAAGAAGTCTTTACCTGTAGGATTATAATGTAATTTCGTTGCATGGTAGCTTAGTTCTTGAGTAATCAATTTTTGCTTTTGTTTTTTAACCCTTTCTTCCCTGTTATGTCATTGCTGAGCACGTAAAACTCTTTGTGGATTAGCCCCCCAAAGTTTTCCAATTGTAAAATAATTATTGCCCTAGAATCAGTCAGTTCTTTTCAAATGACACAAATGGAGGTCCATTTTCTGTGTTTGTGTTGGGGAGGGGTGGGGTTGTTTACTTTTTTTTTTCAACGCTGAATTTTCTTGAAACATTATAAACTGTGAAGATATGCTTTTCATACAGGGAGACGCAACTAAGAGCATTTTATTCTACAACCGAGGAGATTTCTGTACTGTTTACTAAACAGCAGGAACAGTTGAAATCAATGCAGAAGACGCTGGAAGACGAGGAAAATTATGACAACACATCAGCAGATATTGACCTCAATGTGGTTATTGATGATGTAACTGTACCTGAAGGCAGAGGAAATGAAGCAATCAGATACCATAGTAACATTACTGCCAAGGCAGGGTCAGCTACAACATCCCAGAGGTCTTTCAGAAATCAAGTTGTAACTTCTAGTGATGAAGTTAGTGTGACCGAGAAACATGACTGTGATATCAGAAGCCAAGAAGGTCAACATACCGAAGAGGCAGAATTTACAAGTGCAGACCTTGGTGTCAAGGGTGCCTTTGGTTCTGAGATTGATGGTGTTGGCACAGCACCCATTATGGAGGGATACGGCATTGACACCGAGCATGTTCCTGAAACTGAAAGCCCTGGAATCAATGGCGAGCAGAATATTGATTTGAATAGAATTGTCACTTTAGAAGGGGATACAATGCAACTTGATGATGAAGCCAACGTACAAGAAAATGATGAGCAGGTTCCAATGATTTGTCAGGAGCGTCACTCACAATCAAATAGCCCCCATGACACTCTCAAAGGTGTGGAAGATACCGAAGCCTGTGGTACGATCAGGACAGCAGACCTTTTAGCTTCTGAAGTTATTGGTAGCTGGGCTTACAGCACAGCCCCTTCTGTGCATGGAGATAATGGCTCTCAAAGAAGCAGAGACAACAATGAGGAAGGTGCTGCTGCACCACACAACTCCACCGATCAGGTGGCCGAGAGCCAAAGTACTCCATCTTCTGATGCTGCTGCCAGAAGACGAAATCTTGAATGTCAAGCACCCAATTCCTCTTCACCCCGATTCCAAATTAGTAAACATGCCCTAAGTGAAATGATTGGGATTGTTGCTCCGGACTTAAAAGAACAGTTCGGTGGTATTGTAGATGATAGTTGTGATCACGCGAAAGAAAAACAAGGTTCTGCATCCGACTCAGATACTGAGAGCTGTTCAGACAATGAAGAAGATAACAGAACTGATGCCAAAAGCGGATCAATTTCAGATTCAGAAACCGAGGGCAGCGAACGGGGTGACGAAGGTAAAAAATCTGGTGATGCAATGGATGAAGATGATCAAGATACAGAAGATTCTCTTAGATAATAGGCGTGTATGGGAGCACAAGTACTCCACCTATCTGGTTCGGACTGGAATGACCTGTAACTACTCGAGACATATTGGGATTTTGCGTCTGTCCTTTTGTTTTCTTTATTCTTGCTCTTGTAGTTACGTTCACTGTTTATATATGTAGCTATGTGGCTTTCCTTTATACCAATTTCACAAAGAATTTTGTTTCTTGATTTGTTTTCCTTAAACTTGGGAGTTGATGTTCATCGAGGCTTTAGAGTCCCCTTCCCCAACTATGGACTGAAAATTGAACACTAGAGAGATTCAATCCACTTTCCCAGTCACATCCCCTCATGTGACGAGCACGTGTTCGCTTTTTCCCTGAGGAGTTAATGGATAGGAACTTCCCTATCTCGGTGTTAGCGTAGTACTGAGTGGTTCTTTATTCTGGTGTTAGTGTCTCATTCTCTATCTCTCTCTCTTCACGTAATTATTGATGAGTTATGTACTCGTGTATACTAAGCATGTTGTTCAGAAAGTCCAATGTTAGTTGCTAAAAGCTGGCTATGATCTCTAAGTAATGAGCATTTTTGCTTAGAAGTCAGAAGCAGTGAGTTTGTCAACCAAGTAGATAATATTTTTTGAAGTAAATTTGTCAAGGCCAGCAATCAAATACATCTTCCCACTAGGCACAGCCCTAAATGCTCTTCCTTCTACACCCTTCAATTATTGGATGTAACTTGCTCTCTCTCATTGAGCAAGACCCCAAAACCTAATCTTGAAACTTTTGTCTAGATCCCACAAAGAAATTTATATGCAACTGGAACATTGAAGTGACAATATTCAAAGTTTATTACGTTTCACCTTGTATCTTAACTTACGTGCATGAATCATGTCATCGGTTCAGAATATCGTCACACTAGCATTCTAGATGTACGTAAGTTCTATTTAAATGTTACTCTTTGTTTTTGTATAGTTTTTAATCCACGTTTGCATTTAGATTGGGACGAAAAGTAATATAATGTCATACTTTCTTAGTGAAATAGTACTCCATAAAACCTCTTATTCGTCTTAGCCAAATTGGTCCTTGTAGTTTGGGTAATTTTTCACTTTACTCCCGCAGTTTCAATTTTGGCAATTTTTGTCATGTAATTTCCTCGTATTTTCAATTAGTTCACAATCGCTAAACCCATTAAAATTGAGAACATAAATTTGACGTGACATCACATGCATGTTTTATGTGTAGGCATCTGTTTAGATGAACTATGGTTTCGTGCACACTCTCAAAAAGTCACGACATTTTGAATGTCGAAATAGTCACACATGAGACATGTGAGTGCTCTCTTGACAAATTTTAATCTATAATTTTAATTGAGACAAACTGCAGAAGTAAATAAGGCCATAAAAATAGGGGTCTCACCACATGTCCACAAAGATGATGAAAACAGATAAATGCCCACTCATCGGTTATTGTAGTTAGTACGTTGTTCTATGGAGTTTTAAGGTCAAAAATATAGAAGAAACATGCTTTTCCACAACTCTATCGTCCAGTCATTTATGTTCAACTTAATTCTTGTTCATGACCACATATCTTTTTAGTATTTTTTACTTTAACTCCACTGATTAGGGTGGTAAAAGTCACGTTATAAATAAGTTCCTCATTAAAAACCAAAGGTATATGCTTCAGTCTCATACTTAAACTTACTGCTTTGACATTGATACAAATAATTGAGTAGAACGTGAGAGGGCTTGGCCAACACCACGTCGAGGTTTGCTCATCTTGCTGTTACAGGATCGAAGTGAAAAACACTAAAACTATAAGGACCAACAGTAAAATTTAGATACCACTTTTTCTTTTCGTAGTGGCATCTCTTTCTTTTGAACTGAGATAGTCTAGTGGATAAGTACTCTGTACGTCTCTTCTAAATTGTAATGAGGAGGTAGAGAGAGATACACAACATATACATATATGTATATATATATATATATATATATATTATATACAAATACACACACACACACAGAGGAAGCTTTTAAGAAAATGGATCTCTATTTTTATTATAAAAATGAGAATTAGTTGTGGGACTCACACCACATTGAACTTTAACGACATAGATCATAGTTACAAAATATTAGCCAAATCGGTTATATTTGAAATATCTAATTGAGTTCAAAGAAATTGATGAACACTTTATTATCTAAGAAACATTGAAATTTCACCGTAACAATTAAATAAGCAAATGATTTCGGATTGAATTGAATTTTTGCAAGGATGATCTATGAATCGAGACTTAAAAAATAGATGATTCGGATTGTTGAAATTCGATATGGAGTAGATCCCACAACTAATCCTCAATTTTTGAACAAAATAGGGATTCCTTCCCTTGAATGGTGTGTGTGTGTGTGTGTTTATATATATATATATATATATATATATATATATATATATATATATCATGATGAGTATGCAGTGTGGCAATCTTAAGGGCAATCGATTGCGCAGTAGGCAATTGAGTGGGAGATGGATCGAATTTGAATTGCAAGAAAATGTCGATGGTGATGTGGACCAGATTGCTTGATGGTGAGACGTGTCTGAACACTCATAGATCATAATACTTGTATAGTTCATGCATGTGAAATTACATTACACTATAAAGTGAAAACTATAAGGTTAATAATTATAACTTGTACCAAAAACTTGCATTATGTGACCACAAATTTCAATAGAATTTACCAAAAAAAATTGTAGTAGTTAAAAGGTGGTCATTTAGAACCAACATCTCACATGTTTTCAACCTTTTTGATCACATGAAGGATTGCCAAGGGAGAGTTCACAAAAGAAAATAAACAACTGAAAAGAGAGAGTTTAATTTCTTTTTTAATTGGAAAACATATTATAAAAAAGATTTAGGTCGGACTTTAAATTTGTACAAAACTAAGAAATTCTAAATCATACACAAGATTGATTATAAGTACGTCTTACTAAGGCAGAATCATCTATCAACACATTTGTCTCATGATATTTATGATCCAAACCAAATCTTGGGGTCCCTATTGTGCATCAATTAATTACCAAGTGTCCCAAACTATTCTCAATAGTGGAGCCATGTCTAGCAAACTAAATATTGAAGGTGATGAATTGGTATATATGACACTTGAAATGCATCATGCCCATCGATCACCCAAATTAAAACTTCCAAAGAAAAACAAGAAAAGATTCGAAAGTTGTAAGAAGAAAAAAACCAATAAGTGAAAGCAATCAGATCATTTTTGAAAATGGTGGGAGCTTCATTTGCTTGTTGACTATCTTCATCTCATCCTCTCATGGTGTGGCATATAAGTACTGAGGAGATAGTAACACAAGAAATGAGTGAAGCTTGCTCTGGTCGCAGCCCTAATAATCAAATGGCTAAACATATCCCATGTCCAAAGGGGCATCATGAGGGACTAGTACCCAGTTCTATGCCCACTCTAATACATGCCTATAATGTTCACACTATATACCACCTACAAAAAGGATATGATAACATAGAATACACCCTATGGTCCAAAGTAAGTAGTACACATCCTTTGTTTTGGCCCTTTTTTTTGGTATTTTCAATACAGTAATGGTCTATTTTCAGACTTATGTTGCATGCAGATAAATTTGTGTTTGTATTGTTAGACAATGAATTTAGACTAAACATTTTGATCAAAATCAACAAAATTTAGGTTCAAATTTATAGTCTGACGAGAGAACAATTTCTGCTTCAATGACGGACTTTCTTTCTTTAGCAGAGGAAGATCATGAAGAATGATGATGGTATGTATAGCTTCATATTTTTGTGAAAACAAAACAAAAGCATACGGTTTGATCCATCCATCGAATATAGCTCGTTGTAGCAAGCAAATCATAAGGGTTGTGACAAGAATGTGAGAGTTTTGGTCCCCAATTGTATTATGGGCTGTCAAGTTTAAGTGTCTCCAACCACGTAGAGTTAAGGGTGCCATGTGAAGTGGCTGAGCTGAAGTTGGACAAAATACCACCACTACCATTGATAATGATGATATTACCAATCCAATGGGTGAGAGAGAGAGAGAGAAAGAGAGAGAAAATGATCATGATGGTGAAGAAGAAGATGAAGCCAAAAATGGGGTTCATTTTCCAAATAAATGAGTATGGCTTTGGTACTCAATTACACCAAGAAAAGAGACAAAAGGGGAGGACCTAACAACATTGACTACTCCCTCATCCTCCATGCTTAGGCATCCCTTCCGATAAACTGCTCATTTTCCCTTGGCTTCTCTCTAAGGCCCTACACAAAATGGCCACATGTGACTTGCACGTGACAGTTCATATGAGTCTTTGTCATAAGTTGGACTTGGGGAAAGGTGGCTTTAGACAAACTAACTTCATCAGATATATCAAATCATATGGCATGAATAATATGTTGAAAAAAGTTGCTACTTCTTGGTTTGCATTTAATTTAGGGGTGGGTTTAAAAAATCGAAAACCGAAAAAAAAACTAAACCGTACACCAAAATAAATGTCAAACAATAAAAAATTTAATGTTTAGGGCATAAATTTTAGACTAATTGATTCAAAACCCTACAATAAGAGAGAGATTTAAATGCACTCACTACACCACCATGGCATTGTGAGGGGTGTATGTAACTCTTTGCCCTACAGTAGATACCTTGTTTTAAAAACAGACAAACCTTTGAGTTGTTAATTAATTGATCGCTTAATTGATTCTCTTTTAGGTGATCAAGCCACATGATAACTTTAAAAAGTTTAAAGATATTATAATATATATAATAATATAAATTAAAGTGAAATTGCAGTTGCAAGTGGTTGTGCATTTTCTTAGCCGAATATAATCGATAAAATGCGTAACGACATGGGCACTGTTGCAATTTTTATATTACTTTAGTTTAGTTTTTCCTTTTCAAATGGTAACATTGAACTATATTTTTCTTGAACTCATATAATTCTGCTGAAGCAAACAGGAGCGGGAGCATATAAAGGATCGAATTGGTTTTATTTCAAATTCTCTATCCAAAGATCCAACAGTCTGAACTACTTGAATTATTGATTTCAAATTTTCTTTACTTCTACTCATCTTTCTCAAGGCTAATTTGGTATTGATGTGAAATTGTTTTTGATGTGTTATGAGAATAAACAACTATAAAATGAAGTAGTAAAGTGCTTGATAATTAACAAAAAAAAATCAGTGTGTGAGTGTTTGATAAACTTTTATGTAAAATTGTTGTAACAATATAAAATAACCAAAATAAATATGGTGATTATGTGATATTATCATGTTTATCCTTTATTTCAAATAGAAGTTTTAACGAAAAGTCAACGGTATTGTTTACTTTAATGAAAAACCATATTTTTACACTAAAAAGTCAAATCTGGTACTATTTACTTTACCCTTTATTTTGTCTTTATCGTTAAAACTCAAAGTTTTCAAACCCTTTTCATTAATTTTCCTTTATTTTTTTTTCATAATCCTGTTGCTTCCTCCTGCTTCTCTCCCAACAATCCATCGCTTCATCTTCATCAACAACAACAACAAAGCATTTTCCCACTAAATGGGATAGGTTGTAAGAATTCTAAAACATCATGTTACTGTGTCACTTTCAAAAAATAAAAGATCTAAAAAGAAGAAAAGAAAGCTAGGGACGACGTGAGTGTTGGGACGGTGTCGAGTTTGAAGCCAAAGACATTGTGAGTGGTGGGACAACATGAGTGTTGGAACAGCGTGAGTGTTGGAGAGCATGTCCGGTTCGGTAAATATCCGCACCGAAGGAAGCAAGAGCCAGCGACGAGTTCAAGGTCGATAAAATTCTCGGTTCATATTCTTCTCAATTGGTTTAATTTATGCCTCTCTCAAATCCCCAAATTTTGATTGAATTTATGCCTCTTTCAATTTTGATTGAATTTGTGCCTCTCTCAATTGTTGATTGAATTTGGTGTCCATTGATTTCTCGAGTGGGAGACGAGGGAGGAAGAGATCGAGTTGGGATCCTGGGACACGAAGAAATATGTTTGATGCGCAGAAAGTGCGATGGAGAGAGATGGTACTATTGACATATTGAAAATTCATTGGTGATTATTGTTCACCCGTGTTTTGATAAAAAATAAAAAAAATAAATAAAAAAATTGCTGGTTTTTGAATGTAGATGAGGGAGATGTCCATTTTCTACTTTGAATGACCGTGATTTTGAAAAAAACTTGGGTTTGCTTGGGTTACCAAACACAAATTGGAGTCCAGCTTTTTTTCGCTCCTTCCTATAAATAAAAGGTTAAGCAATCAAAAACCAATATTCAGAGACAAAACCGCACATCTAGTTAAAAATATTGGAGCATTTTTGCTCACCACCATAACTATAATATATGCTCAATATAACTATGGTGTATGCTCACCAACCTTATCACCTATCACGTGTCCTTTCACATAACACTAGTTAATATTGTAGACATGCAAATTTCGGTGAAAATAAATGTTCACCAAAATATTAAATTTCGGCATGCGAGGGCTTACGTGGCATGCAATGACACATGTCAACACTTGGTGAAAATGTCAAATTGGAAAGATTGATTTGTTTAATTTTATTTAATTTTTATTTGATTAAATCAAATATTAATTAAAGGAGTAAACTCACAAATTACGAACCAAGACACAAATCAAGTCTTGGTTCTTTGACAGGTAAAGCTTGGAGAGTATAAATAGGAGGCTCCAAAATAAAGAAAGGGGTCCAGAAATCATTTCACCCCCAGATGCTGAATCTTTGAAACTCTAAATCTCTCAAGCATCCAAATTCCCAAATACTCAGAAAATTTCAAAAAGCCCTCTACTTTATTCACCAAAACCTTTGAAGAATCATCAAACACCACCACACGTGCCTGTTTTTCCTTCACCACAAGGCAAATCCTTGAGGCAATCGTTCATCCAAGATCAAGTCATCACAACCCTTGGATCAACAACCCCTACCTACACACTTTATATGTTTGGAGATAGAATCAGAGGATTCAAATTGTAAAAAGATTGTAACCGTAAACTCACTAATACAAATATTCTTTGTACACATGTTCTTGTTTCATTTGTCATAGAATTTTCGTATTTACAATATTTTTCAAAATTGAAAAAAGACATATAATATTAAAGTTAGCTAGATTTAAGTGAAATGACACGTGACAGATGATAAAATGTATAATGAGCACACATATTAATTTACGATGGTGAGAAAAATGCTCCTAAAATATTTGGTACTTTGGGATTTAATTAGGATAGAATATTCTTGTTAGGGCCAATTATACTGAAACGAAATGATTACATTATCCCTAAGTTTGAGTTTACACGTTTGAATATTTGACCCTACAACATGCAAATTGCAGACATTTTGTTCTCGTGTAAAAGCAAAAGAGCATTTTAAAGGTGACGTCTACTTTTCAAACACAACCTTTACTTTCAATACAATGCCTTAATTAAGATAACAACTAATTAAGACAAACACTAACTTTTTGACCAAATGCAAAATCCAGCTAATTATCCGTCATAATTTCACGTAGAAATTTACATAATACTCACATACCCATTCAGTTCAACCATTGACTTAATTAAAGCAATTGTCCATGTATTCGGGTTTCCCATTCTTCTTTATCTAAAGCATCAATGACATTAATCGTAGGGTGATCTAGTGGTTAATGATGAATTTCAAGCTTGTACTTCACGCGGTAAATCCTATATTTGATTTTTGATGTTCTTGAATCGTATGATGGTGGTTAGAGAGAGGTTGAAATGCCTTTGTGAGTCTTTTCTACACCCCCTACCCCCCGAGCCATCAGGAATGATGAACCATTGTGACGAAACCACCAGTTGGTCTCCTATCCAAGAAAAGTTATACCGAGAACTGATTTTGATGTGTATAGTTTAATAATCCGCAAAGGATCTTCTTTGTGATTTGATTTAAGTTTCAAAAATAAAATTATTAAGCATTGTAAACAAATTAATTGCCTTCTTGTAGTTTTAAGATTAATATTCATCCATTGTTTTCTCAGTACACAAAGAAGAGAGGAGTGAATTCAAGCTGCCAAGCAAGACTATTCAAACTCTTGATTTCTGCAGTAATGATTTCGTTTACTGATTGCAGCACATGACTATGGACATAACAAGTCATCTTCCACATTCAGGACTCTGTGAAAAGGGACCAAAACCGTATTAGTTGAAACTGAAGGGGGAAACTTCTGAATTTCAACAAAGTTGCTAACCCTAGTTGGGGTAATAGTCACTTTCCCATGTGCCTAAACAAAACCCAAACCCCTCTCAATTAATCTTAAGCATCGATCCCCATCCATGAAAGAGTCTTCGACTCTAAGCCAGCCTTGGGAGGGAGAGATACTCTCTCGCAAACGGTTTTAACAATTATATTTCTCATTCCAGTGACAGAATCAAAGTTTTATATGGTAAAGTTTTCATGTCACACGTCACGTGATGAAAGAAACAAATATATATTGGATGAATTGTGTCTTTATCCACACATACAAGTTAGGTCAGTTGACCACAGCGATACTCTTCCATTTTACACTAGAGTCACTTATTAACATCATTTCTTTTTCTTATCTTCTCCTCTGCATTTTAATTTCAATCTATACTTGGCCTTTGTAATCATGACTCCTTTTGCCATCATTGCCATGGAAAGCCTTCTCTCTCTCTCTCTCTCTCTCTCTCTCTCTCTCAAGTACAGATACATAAAAATAGCTATGTGGCTCATCTTTTCCTCCTAGGTTCTACCCAGACTTCTCTCCTATTTAAAGTCCAAGAACTCTATTTTTCGCAAACCACAATTTTATTAGCCTTCTCTTCTCCAAGTTTAAACTCTCTCTCTCTCTCTCTCTCTCTCTCTCTCTCAGAGGCAGCAACTGAATTGTAAAGAAAACAATGTGTTTGAACTCAGAAATGTCTCCGTCTAGTCCTCTATACTCTTCTTTTCGCCTTCGAAGGCCATCAAAGCAACACAGCTTTCGAGTTCGCCGCCTAATTAACAGGTTTGTTCCTTCACAACCCATCTCTCTCTCTCTCTCTCTCTCTCTCTCTCTCTCTCTATTATTCTTTGTTCTTATCATCAAAGAGATTAACAGTAGGTGTTTAAATTTTGTTTGTTATGTTAACACAGGAACTGGAAGAGAAAAGCAGCTGGACCGACAGCAAAAGAGGGAGAGACCGGAGGGGCAAAGGTAGAGATGGAAATGAAGAACTTGAAGCTGTATATGGAGAACCAGAGCATTATAGAAGAGAATAATAAGCTGAGGAGAAAAGCACTTCTTCTTGTCCAAGAAAACCAAGCCTTGTTTTCACAGCTCCAACAAAAGCAGCTTTTTCTCAACAAAACAACAGCAGCAGTATAATAGGCATGCAGATGCACTAGGAGTCCCATGAAGCTCAGACACGATCATCAGTACTAGACTAATTATCTAAACACGTATTTAATGCTTAATTAATTCGCAATTTTCATGAGAAAACTTAAACAAGAAGGAAATGGAGTAATAGGGCGCCTCTTTTCTCCTTAATTTGTTCTTTCATCTCCTTGTGGAGGGATCAATTCCCCCACCTCACTTAATATGTGGGTTAATTTTGGTTTAGGTTGCAAAAATAATAAAATATGGTATGGTATGGTATGGTATGGACGATTTACCACTTATGTGCCTCCAAATAGGTCCAAATTAAGAATAGTAGTATATACAAATCCTCGCAAGTATCCTTGTGTAACTGCAATGTTTTATTTATTTCCTTCTCATTTTTTTTGTTTTGTTTTTTTTTTTTTTTTGTTCTTTTTGTTTGTTTTGTTTTCATGTGTCTTGGGGCCCGGAACAAACGAAAGATTCTTGAGTGTTACAAGGTTGTATACAATTGTGTCTATTATCTTCTGATACTTGAGTTTGATTTATCAGCAACCAAAAAATACATGGGTTGAAAAAATAATTATCAGAGTCGGGCCAAAGGCCCACTTCCGACAACACCAATTTTATCTCAAATTTAGTAGTTACTACTTACACAATCCATCAGGTGTGGAGTTTTACCATAAAAGACTTCAATTTTAGTTAAAGTAAAATAATTCTATTTAAATTGCTTTTCTCCTTTCTCTCTAGCTAATATGGGATTCAACAACAGCAAAGCCTGCTTGATCGTCCACTACCAAATGTCCGTGATGGAGTTAATTACATATGGATTATGGAGAAAATTAAGGATCATGGGCCTACGAGTCCAAGATTCAATGTCTGTACAAAGGCCATATAACTCGCAAGCACAGGAGGGAAGGGAACACAATCGCTTTAAATTGTATTGCAATCGCTAAGTGTCGGAGCTTCTTTTGCAAGTACTCACCCGACATGCTCTCATTGTTGGCAAGTGAAGATGGTTTACAAAATTGCTTGTTGGAGAATCTAAAAAATTTCCCCTCCAACCATTGTCTTTTGCTCATGAGACTTTTCCAGGGCCAGCCAAAAAGAAGGAAAACTAAAGGCAAATCGAATGCCATAGTTACATTTTAATTATTTATGCCAAACGTTGGTGTAAGTACTTTCAGTTATCTCAAAGCTTTATTAACTGATCCCTTATTAGCTTGCACGTTAATAAATTAAAAGAAAATTAAGCATCATTAAATTAGTTAACAAACTGAGCCTGAGCCTCCCTTTCCCGCCATTTGGACTCGTATGGGCTGGGCTGCTATGTCACCTCATGATGAGTGGTGGGCTAAGTGTTTGATGACATTGGAACCCCAACTAAGCCCAAGGATGAATGGTCTTTTGATATTTTTTCATCTCACACTAGTCTCCCCCGGTGAAAAAACTGCCCTACTCATGCAGCCTACACAAGTTTCTCTTCAGGAATTATTTGAAACCCATTCGTTTCCTTGTTATTTCGAATCTTGGCATACATGAACGGTACATGGTCCGAAAGAACAATTTGAACCGAATCCCTAGATTTGAAATCATTCCGCCCAAATTTGCATCTACAAGTACAAAAGGACGTAGTGTCACACTTACATCTCAACTAAAGTTAAAGCAATAATCATGTGAATGTCACGGCTCAAGGATAGGGTTTAATGGCATGTGAATGACAAGGAAACAATAGCTACAATTATTTCAGTCACAAGGCTCCTGCCAAAGTAGATGTGAGAAATGCAGGCGGCGGATTGTCCTTGTCGTTAGGGCTTCTCAACCACCTGCGTTTTGGGTTCAAATCATCCTTCTTCACTTAGTGTAGATTACTGTAAAATATCGCTTGTAACAAAAAAATTTATAGAAAAAAAAAAAAGAGTAGATGTGATAAACAAAGAACCATTTCTTATTGCGACATAGAACTACTTCATATAATAACAGCCCCAAAAGCATTCGTGTCTGTAATTTAAAGCCAAGCAAAAACCAAAGAAAACATCACTTATAAACTCTGAAGGAAAAAGACTCAGCATCCCAAGGAAAAAAAAATGTCCTAGACAAGAAAACTACCTCAATATCGACTGACTAAGACGAACTCATCATCGTCAAGAACCCGGACATCCTTTTCTCCGACAAAATTCTCCCGCCCAATTTGCTTAACCAAGTTCACAAACTCTACCCTCTTTGCAAAAGGAAGAGGTACATATGGCAGCCTGAAGACCGGCCTCACAACACCAAGTTGGGCAAGTGCTGTGTTTAAGCCGATGGGATTTGGCTCTTGGAAAAGCCACTTGACCAGAGGCATAATTTTTGCATTCAGAGACGGATTCTTCCCCCCAAACATGAGCTGACGCATTAAACCTGGAACCAAGTTACTAGTAACAGATATGACTCCGGTAGCTCCATGGCTCCACCTAGAATCATGGCACTCATCATCATTCCCACTCCATACCACAATTTTCTTCCCAGTGTACTCTTGAACCCGATCATTTCCAACACACTCCTTGATACCTGCGAAGTTCGGACTTTGTGCCAACGTGTGAACCACGCTTGCAGGGATATCTTGGCCGGTTCGTGATGGCACATTGTAAATAATAGTGGGTCCCATAGATAAAACACTATCGAGGTGCGCAACCAATCCCTCCAAGGAGGTTTTCCCATAATAAGGATTGATGTGAAGGGCAGCATGCATTCCAACAGCAAAGCCCTGTTCGGTGGCATGAATTGCTTCTCTAGTAGAATTACTTCCTGTGTTTCCTATTACCTTAATCGATCCACCATAGCAGTTGATCGTGTGGCCAATGAGCATTATGTGCTCATCCCAGCTCATCAATTGACCTTCACCAGTCGTGCCACCAACAATCACACCTTCAGCTCCATTTTCAATCTGCATATTGACCAAAGCATCGTATGCTTCAAGATCAAATCTGCCATCTGGTAGATATGGGGTTTTGATGGCTGTTATCAACCTAATGGACTTTATGTCATCCACCGATGTCCTGAAAAATAATGTAGCTGTTCTAAGCACACGATTTCTTATCAACCACAGTACTGAAACAACAGAAAATCACAATAACTACATGAATTAAACAGTGGACCAATCACTTTTTTCAATAGGTATGGTAAATAGAGTATGAGACTCAGGCTAGCAGGACTTGCTCAAAGCCAGAACAATTTAATCATATGTATTTACAGGGGGCATACAAATATGAATAAAGTTACAAGTTCGTGCTAAAAATAACACCCCTTCTGAGCTCTAAAAACATACAACACTACGAAAGAACTATAACATACGATGTTACTCGAAAACCCGGAAAAGAAGAGCAATAATCAATTCTCATGAACTTTTCATGCATTTTGTTCTTCTAACAAATCTGATAGACTAATCTATTAACCTCTTCATGCATTTTGTTCTTCTAATCAAATCTAATAGACTAATTCTATTGACCCAGATTCTTAGAACCATCAAAGATTCTTAGAACCCAATCTCCAATTTCAAATCCTTCAACCCAGGTTAACATGAATGGAAAATTACCTGTTTTTAACTTCAAAACTACGCATTGGCAGATGAAAATTGGGAATTACAGCTGCCCGTGGACACCTCCATTTTGTATCCCGCCTATTTATCGCCCACATATAAAAAACAAGAAATTAATAATTAATTATCATTCAATTTGTAAACTCTGTTTTTCTTCATCCAACAAATTAAATTGATTCGGATCTAATTTAATAAAGCAGAATACAAAACTATATGGAGAAAAAAATTGAAAAAATTAATCAACAAATTGAACAACTAATTAATTAAATATTAAGAAAATAAACCTCTTGTAGTTATCGCTAAGATGGTGACGCGGAAGCTGGAGAGCAGACTCTCGCAAACACACGCTGCAGCTCTTCAACGTAGCCATTAACACGGACCCGACGGAGAGATAGCTCGAATTCGAAAGCTAGAAGTTCTGTGCGAAGAAGAGGACGCAATGTCAGAGTTGAAATTTCAGTGAATGGTGGTGGCGTTAATGGCAATGGAAATAATCGTGATAATCGTCGTGGTGGTGGAGGTGGAAGGAGTTTTGGGGAGGGAGGAGCGGAGGTTGGAACGGCGGGGCATGTATTCGGGCACGGGTCGATAAGCGGACAATGGAGGCTGCGCGACTGTGTATATCTCTGTGTGTGTGGGTTGTTTATTAGGGTTTTGTAGGGTGGCGGTGAGTGGACTGGGAGACCGACACGTGCATTTATTTCTTTATTGCTTATTTTATATTCTTTTTTTTCTTTTTTCTTTTTTGTCAAAATTTTATTTTCTTTATGAAAATACATTATATTTATTTTAGGTTGCTAAATTTGGTACATTTTGCCGCTCAGTACAACAGTCTTGTAGTATTTCATTTCACTTGTAAGAGAAAGATTTTAGATTTGATTTTCACCAGCCAAAAACGAATTTGAATCATATTTTGAAACTTGGCTTACCCTCACTACTTTAATATAAAAAATATCGTTTATTAAAAAATAAATTTGGTCCATTTTGATGTCTCTCCATACTATAGTCGATTTTATATGTTGAAAAGTGTGTGCGAGTCAGACAGATAAGGAGTGTAATGTTGTTATGCTATCAACCATTGCATCATGGACTTGTTAAATAAAAAATTAGTACCAACAATTGGATCATTGGTGGTTTTTTCTTCTTCCTTCTTTATCTTAATAATGCAAGAGGAGTCACATCAACATTTTCTTCTATCAATGGTTGACATGGTGCAGGTTGGGACGGTGTTTTCGATTTTGAAATTAAAATTTTCAAATTCCAAACTGTAAATTTAAATTTTGAATATTTTCTAAAAATTAGAATGCATTTAGAAATTTCGAAATTGTTCAAATTTTTGATCCGAAATTTTTCAAATTTTTTATCCGAAATTTTTCAAAGTGTTCCAAACTTATTTCGATAGCAAACTTTTCGAATCACAAATTGACACACCCCGACCTAGAAAGTCCACTTGGACTCTGAATTGAGTTGTGCTAGCTTCGTCACCTGACCCATCGGGAAGTTCTCGTGTGAGTTCTCATAAACAAAACCGTGAGGGTGTGGTCGAGGCCCAAAACGGACAATATCGTGCTACGGTGGAGTCGAGTCTAGGATGTGGTGGGGCCCTGGGGCGGGATGTGACACAAATTGTATTATTTCAAATCCAAATATTTAAAAAAAAATTGGAATGCATTTAGAGATTTCGAAATTTATGACCTAAATTTTTCCGAAGTGTTTCTAACTTATTACAATATAAAACACTTCCAACATATTTTAACTTTTTATAGTTAATTGCTTATAAATTTTGTCATTAACTTTTGTATTTTAAGGTTAGTTTTGGATATAGTTTTGTTCATTATTTTTATATTAAACACAAGAGTCCCTTAAATTTGGAGATAAACATTGATGTTTGGTTGGTGAGAAAATGCAAAGAAAATGAAACTATATAGAGAAAGATGGTTTGAGTACTTGGGTTTTGATAGGACTCCTCACCAACAGCTCCATTTGGGAAAATAAACGTAGCTTGGAATTTGTTTTAGTTGTTGCAGAGAATAAAATTAATGGAGTATTTAGAGTTAGCATGATTAATCTGTTATTCGGTTGTTGTTCAACACTTATCCTAAGTAAGAACAATAAATTGCACATATGAAAAAGTTAAAGAATATTAAAAAATTGCATATATGAAAGAGAATATTAAAAGATTATAAATATATGATTTTTTGAATTATGTTCCGAAATTTCAAAGAATATGTCGAAAACTTTAAATTTAAAAATTGTGATCTGATTTGCCACTTAGTACTACGTCTAGTAATATCTCTCTTCACTTTTAACTGGTAAGTAAGAGGTCTTAGATTCAATTCTCGCCAAAGACGAATTTTGAATCATATTATTGCTAGCCCATTATGAGGCTTAACCTACTCTCCTACCTCTTAGTGTAGATAATATCGTTTGTTTAGAAGAAAAAAATTGTGATCCAATTTTGAAATTTTATAACGAATATTGGAAGCGTTGTTTTCGATCCAATCGTTCTGAAAAACACCTCTAGTCTAATAATTCTGTTGATGAACATTCCAACCAACCTAGACCATCTCCTTGAGGCAATGTTTCCCGTTAGTCTAGTCTAACATCAGTGATATTGATAGACTCCTCTAACATTATTTTGCATTCTATGTCCTGAATCTTGTTAGATTTTACTTTCTTTTTTTAACATTTCGAAGTCTATTTACTTTTTAGTTATGTAGACTGGCTCATCAACCACGAATTTCTTTTGTAAGCAATTGTAATCCCGATTTTATCATGAAATGGTTACATTCAGTTTTATGCGGTTATTATTATCATATTTTCATTTACAACTTGGCAAACACTCATTTCGCATTGGATTTAAGTCCTCATTTACTTAAGTCATGAGAAAAAAAACTCAACTGAACTAACATCCCATTCGAAGTGCATTAGTCACTTTGGCTAAGAAGTCATATCTACGTCCAAACCTAACATAAATCTAAACGGGTTCATTTAGATATTGGTCCTGAAAAATCATGATTTCTAAACATAAACCCAGATATAATTAAACAAGCATCCAACAAAAACCCAATAGTCAAATAAACGAACACATAAGAATATAAGTAACCTACTAAGACAAATTATTTACAATTTTTGCCACAACCCACACTTGAAAATTAGCTTTAATCAAGGCCTTAAAACCTGATCATAGTCTGAAATATTGATAATATCGACGAAATATCGAGGATATTTCGGTTTCGGTTTTTTCGAATCACTGATATTTCGGAACATATCCATGTACATATCGTACAAATATCGACAATATCGATGATAATATTGGAAAATATCGATGTCGATAATTTCGCGCCTTAAAACCTGATCATAGTCTAAAATATTGATAATATCGACGAAATATCGAGGATATTTCGGTTTCGGTTTTTTCGAATCACTGATATTTCGGAACATATTCATGTACATATCGTACAAATATCGACAATATCGATGATAATATTGGAAAATATCGATGTCGATAATTTCGCTCACACTTCAGTAATATTTTGTCAAAATATTGGTGTCATATCACTAAAATATTGAAAATATCGATGTAAAGGAAGGAAAAAAAAACAAGGAAAAAAGAAGAAAAAAAAGGAAGAAAGGGAGGAAAAAAAACACAAAGGGGATTTGAACCCCTCCCATTTTACTCCTCCAACACCTTAACCACAATATATCACTTATGTTTTAGTGATAATATGCTAAAATATTTATATTTATATGAGTGGCATGTTAATAATTAGATGCAAAACTATTTTGGGGATTTATCATTTGATGAATACTCTACACATAGAGATGATGAAGATAGTGAAAATTTTGAACCTTATAGGAACTTTATGTGGTACTAAATCACTCATGTATCTTACCATGCAATGTATAAAGTGTAAAATATTGTAGTAAATCATTATATATAAATGATTATGGTGTGTTTAATCTTTTTTTCATTAATTACTACATATTTTCTACACTCACAGTATTTGCCAGCTCTCTGTATAATCAACTTAAATCAGTTAAATCCGTCATGTAATGCATTTCCTTGTAATTTTTTTTGATAAACTAATAGATAATTGACTAAATATCTTCTCCAAAGTTTCAATAAAAAATTCCAAGTTTTTCTTACAATTTCCATGGTTTTTATTCAAGTTTTATTGATATCGATAATATCCCGATATTTCCATCTAAATTTCCATGTTTTTGGACTACCGATATTTCCGATATCATCGATATTTTATACCATGAACCTGATTAATCATCCTGACGTTTTTTTCTATTTATTTATTTTTAATTTCTACAACAATCTAGTGCATTACTTTAAATCATGACTACATTATTATTCGGTGTAAATTATTCTCCTTATATATAATAGTTAAACGTCCCTACTTTACCTATATAAATAATATTGCCCTATTGTCTGTAATTTACCTACAGTATATAAATAAAATATTCTCATATTTCTTTTGGCAAGTAGGTAAATTTCAATGAATAGTAGGTAAATTATGTACGTGATTTACCTACATTTTTTTATGTGAATCAGATATCTAGACTGTATATGTAAATAATTTACCTATAGTTGGTTATTTTCTTTTTCTTTGTCAAACTAATTTACCTGCAATTGTTATCTCCTTTAATTTATATATTTTTACTTTGACAACAATTTTTTTTTATATATTTTAAAGTACAATAATTTACCTATATATAATATGGACACGTTGTAATGGTAAATTGGAATTCGAGAGCCAAACTAACAAATAAATCCCTACATTTATATGCAAAATATTATTTTTGTAAAATCATTAATTCCCCCTTACAATTTGCATAGAATTAATTGTGTATATATTAAACATTAAATAAGGGTGTTTTAAGCATCCGAAAAATTTTAAATGGATAAAGTCAAATATAATTAATAAATTTGCTTATGTAGAATCTAGTCCATGAGTTATTCAAGCAAAAAATTTACGTCGGATTTTATGTAGAGAAAATTGAATTCCAAAGACTAAAATCATATTTTCAGAAATCTAAACACACATTGTCTATTGACAGCCTCCAATGGTGGCAAGCCTATTTTCTCTTTCTCTCGAGCCATTTTGTGGCACCGAGATCGAAAGCAACGCTCACGTGTTGAGCCTAGTCGGACTCTATTCGAGTTTTAACGCCAACACAACTTAACTAGGCCTAATTTGAACTGTATAATGGACCAGTCAGACCAAGAAAAGTTAAAACAGTTTTCAATCCAATCATTCCATTTTCTTCCCTTTTTTGGTTGGTCATATTTATGCATGGTGAAATTAGAACTGGCCTATACGTGTTAGCAATATTTAAGTGTGCCAATAAGATCCTCTCTAGATCCTTTTGGTGAGAATTTTATCCGGATTCTTTTGGTAAGGATCCTCTCCAGATGCTTTTGATGAGGATTCTGGAAATTCATGAATTGTGTCCGTTCATTGCATATCGTGCGGTTAGTTTTTATCAAAGTACTATTTATTTTTATTTTTAAATAGAAATATTTAAAATTATTTCTGACTGCATAATGTACGATAAACGGATATCCAAAATCCTCACAAAGAGAATCCAGCAAGAATCCGGACTCCTAAGAGTGAAATTATTAGCAATATTTAAGAGTGAAATTATTAGCAATATTTTAAGGGCGAAATCACTGGTCAAAGGAGATCTCTAAATTACAATCATGTAAAGTCATTACATGTGATTTGCTGGACCTTGTGGTCCCCTCCTTTTCTACCTTGACATTGTACTTGCTTCTAATCATATAATTTGAAGTCATTCGGTACTACGATTTGGTGGTATTCATTTGAAATGAAAGATCTTTGATTCAGATCTCATAGATGACAAATTCTATAATAAATTAGGTTGTTACTTGTGTGATTTAGCCAAATTCCCTATTTTTTTAGTGTAAAATATATCATTGTACTAAAAAAATCATATAATTTAGAAATCAAACCACAGATCAGTCCTCATGATTAACAAATTAACACAATTTTAAATAACTTTGTTCTTATTTTAGCTTTTGGTCCTCATTGTTATTTGTATTGTTCTGGAGCTTTCTCCAAAGTTCACCCATTTTTTTAGTTTCAAGGGCAGATGTGTTTAGTGCCTTTCAAGTATTTGGATTTATCTTGAACTTCCTTAAACTTGAACCATTCTTGGCTACTTGCAGACTCTGCATCATAAGCATGGAAAGCGACACAAGTTCACTGTTTCACATATCATTTCTTGCCAAAACTTGAAAGGATATGGTGAAGGAGAATAAAACTTGGAACTTGAAGCGTAAGGATGAATGTTCTTAAGCAAATGAGTTACATATACCTTTCCTCTTATCTTATCTTTAGCATTATACTATTCAACAATTATACTTTGTAACAATTCATTGTAGGATTATGTGAATCGTTGTTTCTAACAAGCACTTTTAAGTGAACTTTACAGTAACCAACCATCTATTGACTGATGATATTTTTTTTCTCAATATGGAAAAAAAAATATCCCATTTAAATCTTCACACTCATTTATAGAAGAAAATCGTTGTTTTGTTCTCATATCTTAGTGATTATGTGTGTAAAAATTCCTTGTGACTAGACGAAACCTAGTGGCAAGTGACAAGTAAAGGTCTTGACACACCCTGACCCCAAATAGCATTAGTTACGAGGCCGTGATGTGTTGGCCGTCACTAAAGTGACCACATGGCCCATCAAAAGATGACATCATGAGTCAACTTAATAATGAAGTCATAGTAAGATAATTATGATGTGAAATAATTTGACCCAAAATGTTCATTATTAATAGAATAAAAGCTGCTACAAAGTCTCCTAATCAACCTCCCCACTTGGGGACACAAGTACATGGATAAGATCTCATCAGTATCACACATATCAGAGCAGCTAGAAGTTTCATACAACAGTAAACACATAAAAGTGCAGTGCTATGCATAATCGAAAGTATGATCATACAATTATTATAGACTAGAATAAACTACAGTAAAGGAATCATCACCCAAAGTCCAAAGGATGGATGCCTCACTGCCAAGCCCACTCTTCACCTCCAGGGTTCTCCTTATTCTCACTATGTCCTGAGGGATTGAAAAACAAAGCGTGAGTGAATCAAGTTTATCTAGTTAAAACCGTTGCAATATAATAACCCTAGTTTTTTTGCTAGCCGTGTTTACGCTCATTGTGGCCCAGCCCACTAGTCCAGACCTAAATCTTAGCCATAATTTGCCATAAAATCAGTTTTAATCCAAAACTAACCAAAACTAATTTTAAGCCCAAATATTGGAGCAAGTTTGGGGAGAGTTTAAAATCTAAACTTTAAGTTTTAATCCACCATTAAATAGGTCTAAAAGAGAGTTGCATGATTCTTTATAGGGTAGATGGTCAATCACATATCTAGACACCCGAACTAGCAATGTCATAGTAATGACAAAGACGGACATTTCCGTAATTTCACTTATCCTCCCTTCAAACCGAAAACAAAGTTTTTTATTTTTCGAACAAAAACAAAAAAAGCAGCGGGACCCCCACCAATCTGCAACCTTCTCTGTTTTCTTACTATGAAGATTTTTCAATGTGATCAATACATAAGGATCACCGATTATTATGAAAATAATAGAATATATATGTTAAAAAGTTAATAAATTAAAAAATAAATTTTTTCAATACTTACATAATAAAAACACGTGAAATACCGTGGTAATAAATGTTTTTTCCTTACACTGGCTCCGACCGGGCCCCACTGCCCACCTCTCTCCCTACCTCTCGGTCTCCTCCAACACCCCACTTTGAAATCATCAAACCCCCGGAACACCAGACACACACGCAGCAGAGCAGCACACTGAATGCGTCCGTGAAATCTCGCTGCAGTACTGTAGTCGATGTCTTCGCGAAACGGCGTCGCGCCGAGGGGTGCCGTGAAGCTGGATCGCCCGGCCAATTTCAGAACGTCGTCGTTCAAGTCCAGGCTCCCTCCTTCTCAATCTCCCGGATCCGCCGTGCGCCGGAGCAGCCCGGCGCTGTTTGGCACCGCAGCTTCAAAGGATGACGGAGGTCAGTTTTTGTTTTCCCCAAGTGGGATTCAAATTTTGGGGAAATGGAAACATTAATGCAATTAATCATTTAAATAAATGTTTGAAATTTGGATTATAAGTGGAAAAAATGGATAAATAGAATAAGAAATGCAAATCCAAATGAGGATGAAATTTTGCTTGCATGCCTGTTGATTGTGTGTTTTCGAATCGATTAGTACCCGGAAGAGTTCGAGTAGCTGTAAGATTGCGGCCCAGAAATGCGGAGGAGATGATGGCTGATGCCGATTTTGCTGACTGTGTGGAGTTGCAGCCAGAGGTAATTGCTAATATTTGTTTTTGTTGCGTTTTTCGAAGTTTAATTTTGGGAATGCCGGTGATTTGTATCTTTTAAAGGTTTTATTTCTGGATTTTTGGTGTTTGTGGGGTACCTATTAGTGTTTGATATTTGTTCTACTTCAACTGCAGCTTAAAAGATTGAAACTTAGAAAGAACAATTGGGATTTGGATACATATGAGTTTGATGACGTGCTCACAGAGTATGCATCGCAGAAGCGTGTCTATGAAGTTGTTGCCAAGCCTGTCGTGGAGGTTTTGTTCTCTATTATAGTCCTTGTCGTGTTTTCCTACAATCTTTTATTGACATTGCACAACAACTGAATAGTTGTCTTTTTACCATTGTAGAGTGTTTTAGATGGTTACAATGGCACGGTTATGGCTTACGGTCAGACAGGTACAGGGAAAACATTTACTCTTGGACAGCTTGGAGAAGAAGATACATCTGAGCGTGGAATCATGGTTCGTTCAATGGAGGACATTCTGGCAGATATATCTCCCCAGACTGATTCTATCTCTGTATCGTACCTGCAGGTTGTTACCCTTATACCATTATTGGTTTGATCTTCTTAATGCTCTCTGTTTATATCTGATCGTCATTGTTCAGAAGTTTGACATTCTTACCATCTACTGATTTTTTTTTATAGCTTTATATGGAGACCCTACAGGATCTGCTTGATCCGGCAAATGATAATATTCCCATTGTGGAAGATCCAAGAACTGGAGATGTTTCAGTACCTGGGGCCACTATTGTAGAGATAAAAAATCAGCAAAGTTTTCTGGAGTTGTTAAGATGTGGGGAAGCTCACCGTATAGCTGCTAACACAAAATTGAACACTGAATCGTCTCGTAGTCATGCGATTTTGATGGTAGAATAGTTGACTGTCTAGTATCTGTTTATTTTCATTCATGTAGTTAATTTTTTTTAGTCATGATCACGTCATAGTTTCTTGTTGGTAATCAGGTTGTTTTGGTATAACATAACTGGAATCTTGATGTTTACAAGTGCCTTGGTGCAGGTACAAGTTAAGAGGTCTGTCTTAGGAAGAGAAGATGATGTTGCAAGTGAAAATGGTGACCCTACTCACTTGACCAAGCCTTTCAAGCCACTAGTCCGGAAAAGCAAACTTGTGGTGGTAGATTTGGCAGGTTCTGAACGTATACAAAAATCAGGTGTACATCCCAACTTGTGACCTTTTATCTGTTCAGTAACTGTTATAATACATATGTCATCATGTCTGTGCAGATGTTCATGCATGTTTGTGTATGTGTGTATCTCACAAGTCATTGTGTGATTTCCTTATCCATATGGAGGCCAGTCCCACTTATGTGGTGAAACTTTTGTTTTTCCTTTATGGCAGGAAGTGAGGGACATATGTTAGAGGAAGCTAAGTGTATCAATCTATCGCTTAGTGCACTAGGGAAGTGCATTAATTCTCTAGCAGAGAATAGTTCTCATGTTCCATTTCGCGATTCAAAGCTTACAAGATTGCTTAAAGATTCGTTTGGAGGTAGGCTGTTTGTCATGTCAATGCAAACTTGTGCTGAGTAGAGTACTTGATATGCTAGCCATGAGGCCCATGACTGCCATTGACATGTGAACACTCATAATATTCGTAGCTTGGTTCATTTTCTTGTTTGTTTAGAATTATTTTCATGTTTGCTAGACAGAATTTTGGTTTTACCATTTGTTTTGGGTTCACATTTAATTCAAATTGCAGGATCTGCGAGGACTTCATTAATTGTTACTATTGGACCTTCTCCACGTCATCGGGGAGAGACTACAAGTACCATACTATTTGGACAAAGGGTCAGTTTTTATAGTTGGAGGTCATAAAATTTGAATTAGGAAGCATCTATTATGTGTTTTGTTGTCGATATCATATGTACTTTACCAAAATCAAAGCTCATGTTATTCTACTAATTGGATAAGCTCCTATAAAAGATGGGTAAATTTGAAATGCAACATCGCTATTCATGAATCATGTACTTTGTTCTCACTATCTGTCAACATCCACATTATTCCATTTAATTCATATTCTATCGATAGTAACAGTTATTCTTCAATAATGAAATTTTTTGTCAGTTAATGTTTCTTGATTACTTGGTATATGAATGGATGTGCTATTTTATTATTGGCAGGCTATGAAGGTGGAGAATATGTTGAAAATTAAGGAAGAGTTTGATTACAAAAGTTTGTCAAGAAAACTTGAAGTACAAGTGGACAAGCTTATTGCAGAAAATGAAAGGCAGCATAAAAATTTTGAGGATGAAATTGAAAGAATAAACCTAGAAGCACAAAAACGTGTCTCTGATGTTGAAAGAAACTTTGCTGATGCATTAGAGGTTCGTCTGCTTTTATTTTATTGTTACAGAATGAACTTCACTTTTTTTTATGCTCTATAATTCTTTAAGTGGTCTTGATGGACTTGAAACTATTTTACTACATTTTTTTTTCTTTAATTGATTCTCTTTATTACTATTTTATTACTTTTTAATACTACCATGCTTCTGACAGAGATTTGGTGATTCAGTAATCATATTGGTGCTACATTTTAAGTGTTTTTTTTATCCTTTCTGCAGAAGGAGAGGCGAAAATGCCAAATGGATTATATGGAAGCAGTTAAGGAGCTGGAGGAGAAGTTGGTGTCAAATCAGAAGCCAGACCATGAGGGCCTGGTTGATATTAAATGTAACGGAGAGGTAGTCCATTGAATAATCGTTATGTGCTACAATATGTTGTCTTGAAAGCAAGTTCTCAAGTTAATTGTTGGTTTACTAAGAGCTCACATTTGACTTAAATATCATCTTGAACTTATGTATCTTTTGCGTATCGACTTTACAATTCCCAAATAGTCATATTATCTTCCCAAATAGTCATATTATGAATGCTTTGTTGAAGTCAATTCACCAGATTTTGCATGTCATCCACCTGTAATTGTTAGAACTATTGGTTTGTCATATATCTGTAAATAACATGATACATATCATGCTTGCAACGAAATATTTGTAACTTATCAGTAGGATGTTTATAAATTTCTGGATTTCTTGAAGTTCGTCAAATTTATTTACTTAAATCTTTTAAAATTCTCTATTAAAACGTGTTTTCACCTGTTTTGTTCTCTTAAAAAAGTCTCTCTAACCAAAGGCATTTACAAAAGAAAAAAGAAAGAAAGAGGAACTGAAAATGAAGATTTGAAGTTTGTCAAACAAAGTGCATCCTTACTTTTAGACCACCAAATACATAATATAGTTGATTTGTTTTCCTGTTATTTAGGGGTCCGGGCTTTTTCCTTCTAAGGAAGTGGCTGAGTTACAAGAGTTGCTTCAAAAAGAAATTGACCTCAGAAAGAAGGCTGAGGAGGAGCTGAAAAATCTCAAAAGCCTAGGGCTATATTCACAATCACAAGTATGACTTCTTTCGTAGATTATGTATTGCTAGCATTATTTGGCTCCTCAAAATCCCTAAGCATGGGATTGATATCAATTATGGGATTATTCTTGGTGTACTAGGCTGGTGGAGATGCGGAATTTTTAAAGGTTCATAAACTTCTGGAGGAGGAAGCTGAACATAAGAAGAAACTTGAAGAAGAAATAGTAATTTTACGCAGTCAGTTGTTGCAGTCGAATTTTGAAGCTGAGCAGGTATGTAATTCATAGAAGTTAACATAAAAGTTTTTCTTCCATGCTAAAGTTATATTTGGTTTGTGAAACTGTAAATAAATGTCATAATTACTTCATGTACTTTCAACTCAGTGCTGAAAGTATCTGAGCCGTTTGCTTTCACAAACCTAGAAGTTGATTATTCAGTTATCTTTTGTTCATAAAAAATAAAATTGCTTTCTTGGAGTGCTTATATTTGAGAAAGCCTCAGCTGAACATGAATGAACTGTTTGCGTTGGGAATCATATAATGTAACAAGTTCAAGAATTCTTGTCCCACACGTAGGAATTTAATCATTTTTGCTTTTATTCGTATTTATAGATGAGAAGGTGTCTTGATAGAAGCGGGTCTGGAAATGGGTTTACTGCTATAGATTCTTCTGCACCTTCAGTTAGGCATTCCTATCCCAGAGACACTGGGAATGGACACAAGGCACCAGTTTCCACACTCTTTGAACAAGGTAATGATAAATATTGCATTTTAATGCATAGGCAATATTTGTTCCAACCATTTTAATCCATAGGCATCTCTGATGTTGTTTTTGTCAATCAATGCAACAGTTGGATTACAAAAGATTTTGTCCTTACTTGAGTCGGATGATGCTAATGTTCGCATTCATGCTGTAAAAGTGGTAGCCAACTTAGCGGCTGAAGGTGTGTAGATGTATATCTGGTGCAATTTTTCTTGTGGCCAACTATTCCATGTCTTCCAATTTCATGTTTTATCTACAGCAATCTTAAGATTTTATTTATTGCAGTACACAAGTTCTTGATCTTTTTCTATTGCATTTCTCCTTTATTTTCCTGTGACCTTTTTTCATCTTGTTTATCTCTAATATATAAGTGCATTGGAACGATCAATCCAGTTGGTTGCTTTCATGTTTTCGGTTCTTTAGTTGTAAAATGCAAATACAGAAAAGTAAATTCTTACTTGATTCGGGAGATGTGAATTGTACTCCCATTTGCTAGTGGAGGAACGGCAATGGTTGATACAATTCTTGAAGATAGCCTTATCATTCTTTATTACTTATACACTAAGTTTAATAACTATTATGTTGAAGAATAGGTAATCTGTATGTGGAGTTACTGCTATTTGCTAATCCTTGGCTTTATCCAAAACCACTTTGTCTCTGAATACTGAATGCACAATTGCATTCTTAGGAGACCATTCTTTTTTTCTTTTTATGAAGCTGTATGTTCTTTCTCCAAAACCACTTTTTCTTTTTGGGCCTTGGTTTGATTGTTAAATAAAAGTAATTGAAGTTGCAGTTGTATACTGTGTATACTTTTTTTTTCGTTTTTTGAAGTTTTAACTTTCAGAGAATTGTTGTGCACTTGTATGTGAAAAGCAGAGGCAAATCAGAAAAGGATAGTTGAAGCTGGTGGTCTTACTTCCTTGCTGATGCTTCTTAGAAGCTTTGAGGACGAAACCGTTCGAAGAGTGGCAGCTGGTGCCATTGCGAATCTTGCAATGAATGGTGAGTGCTCAATGATCTATTCTTCTTTCTTAGAGTGCAAGGGCTTTTTCTGTAGTTTGAATGTCATTTCTTTTGGGTTGAGAAGTATCTGTCTGACTTTCAAAATATTGGTTTTTTTACGTTGCTTCCTCTTTGGAATTGCAGAAGCCAATCAAGAAATTATAATGCAGGAAGGTGGGATTAGTTTGTTAGCAACGACAGCCGCTGATGCTGATGATGCTCAAACCCTACGCATGGTTGCTGGAGCTATTGCTAATTTATGCGGCAATGGTATACTGCGTTGTCTTTTCTTTACTTGTTTTATTATTAGAGCCTTTGCCTTTTCTTTTGGTTATTCATTTCTTTTCTCAGATGGTCTTAAAAGAAAATGTGTATAACTATCGGTAGTAATCGAGCATAAATGGCTTCATTGACTTATTAGTGCATAATAAAAGTCCCTTTAAAATCTTTGAAGAAGACTCCTCTTTTCTATTTAGTTCTCGGGTTTATTATATATAATTCAAACTTTTTTACACTAGTCCTTGGAAACATGTCCATTTTCCAATTCTATGCTTCAGAGGAAGGATTTTCTGTTGTTTGTTCTTAAATTTGTCTTCGTTTGCTCTGCATTTTTTTTTTACTAAATTTGAGTATTTAATATCCTCAGATAAGCTACAAATGAAGCTAAGGTCTGAAGGTGGTATTAAGGCGTTGCTAGGAATTGTGAGGTGCGGGCATCCTGATGTTCTTTCCCAAGTGGCACGTGGAATTGCTAACTTTGCAAAATGTGAATCACGAGCGTGTACTCAAGGTAAGAGCCTCTGTCAGAAATATTCCATGAACAGTGGGCAATAGCTCCCTCAGTATTATGGTGGAATGTCCGATTTAAAATTTTTACGTTTTTTGTGTAATGTCAATATGCCAACCTACTATAGGGATAAAGAATGGAAGATCTTTCTTGATAGAAGATGGTGCACTTCCATGGATTGTACAAAATGCTAATGACGAGGCTGCACCAATCCGGCGCCACATCGAGCTTGCACTCTGTCACTTAGCACAACATGGTAGGTGAATTTGTTTGATCCTAGATAGCATCTTTATGTCTTGGACTTTCCACTTATATATATTGGGTATTTAAATCACAGAGGTGAATGCGAAGGACATGATTAGTGGAGGTGCCCTCTGGGAGCTAGTTAGAATTTCCCGAGACTGTTCACGAGAGGACATAAGGAGTCTTGCTCATCGGACTTTGAATTCAAGCCCCACTTTCCGTGCTGAAATGCGACGGTTACGGATAGACTACTGATTAGCAAGCAGTGTGATGGGCTGCTCTGAATATATTGTCTCTCCAGTCAATGAGAGATGCGCACACAAATTCGTGATGCTTCTGTATAGCTTGGTCAAGAATTGAGTCCGACTATTGTTACGTGCTAAAAAGGGGCATGACCGGTAGAATTCCTCGCAATTTTTGTGTAAAGTAAGTGAGGTTCAGTTTACGTTCTTGTTTTATAGCTCTTCTCTTTAGCTTAGCGTCTGTTTGTAATCGGTGAAAATGAACAAATGAAGAAGGGAGAGATATGTTGCGGCTTAAGGGGGAATCGAGTCCCGTACGGTTGGATAAGGTACATAAGCTCGAAATGGCATCACGCCCTTTCGATGTTGTATCGATTTATTCGTATAACCAATGATAATCTTCATTCTTTAGTTTGTTAAACGCTAACTTGTTTAGATTATTAGCTTCTAGTTGTAAAGGTTTGTTCTTCAATGCTCTCATTGAAACCACAAAGGCACAAAGGTAGAATGTGTCGCTTCGGATGCTTCATAACACGTGGTTCCTTTCCTCTAGTCTTATAGTGCAGAATATATCTAACTACTACAAAATTAGGGTTTCTAAGGATTCTAAGTTAATGCTTTGTTTATGTGGTTCAAGTCTTGTTGAAAACTGAATTCGAATTTTACCGTTGAATTTGAATCGATTATTGCAATTGAGGAGCTCGGTCCAAAAACAGGGCTAAGAGGGGGTTACATTTACCCAGCCTGATGCTCCTTTAGCCAAATAATGGTATGATGGGCTCCATAAAGTTGTAGCTCAGCTATCGGTTGAAGATGAATTTTTGGACAAATCAGACTAATTTTTGGCTTTTGAACCTGTAGCTCTTTCCATTGGAGATGGCCCTAAGGATTCTAAGTTGATGCTTTGTTTACGTGGTTCAAGTCTTGTTGAAAACTTGATCATCATCTATTAGTGTATAAGTTATAGCTTTGTCTTCCTCTCTCTCTAATGTTACTATTCATGATAGAGGAACAAACCTTAAAAAAGGACATAAGCTTACTTTTCATGAGGTGAAGAAAGCAAACACAAGCCTCTGCATGACACATGGAGTAGATTGCTCTTTGGTATGTTAAAACAATACATGCCAAAGATGTTGTGGCTTATCACATAAACTCAAGAATAAATTCTTGAAGGCCCATTTGTGAATGATTTCGTTTTCTCTTTTTGCGTTTGAGATGTGAGAAAAGTATATAAAAAAAATGGACGAATGAAAAAATGGGTGGTGGGAGACAGGTGACATAGGATTGGAAGAACATATTAAAAATGCGAATTCTGATGTGAAAAGTTATTTTACCATAAATAGAATTTGCGTTTTCTATGTCCATTTTTGCCGAGGATAACTTATGGAAAGAGAACAGCAAGACGAGTACAGCTCGTAGCTTTGTTGATATAAGTTGGATTTTGACATTTTAATAACGTTTAGTAGGTTAAGAACACCTTTAAGTTTTGAGGTTATTTTTGGAACTTTGTAATTTCCCGTTTCATTTTCCTTCGCAACTAGTTTACTAGGACAATTTAAACAAAATATTATGGTTGTATTTTAATCATTTTATTATCATTACAATTGAAAATCGAGTCGCTCTTAAACTTGTGGTGTTTTAGAATCTTATCTAAGGGTGTCGATTTGTGATTCCTTGAACCTATAACTTACGTTGTGTTAGTGGGAAAATATTAATAATCTCGATAATTTTTTTGAAGATCCATCTTTTTAAATTAAAATGTGAAGCATGGTGTCTGAAGATAAAAAAAAAAATGTGAAAATTACTTGGAAACACTACTTATAAAATTAAAAAAAAAAAAAAAAGGTTTAGTGACTACTTATAATTAATGAGGGGACTTTAGCACCACTTAGGTTTAAATATGGTTTATGGTAAAAGTTGAGGACTTTAAACATCATCATCACTATTAAATAATCGGTAGCTCCTCGTAACAGATTGGAACTTGCATGTATCAATATCATTTGGTCCTCAAGAAGTGTCTATTTAGAATAAAATAACAATTTGTTGAAAAAAATAAAATGCAAAATAAAAGTTATCTATTTTTTGTCTAAGTGAGTTGCGACCTGGGCGGGTCTGGACAGGCTCGGTGGGTGCCTAGGCGGTCTAGGCGGGCACCTCAGCCGGTCTGGGCACCATTTCTTAATTTTCAAACGCCTAGACATTAATTGGGGTAGTGGCTAGCCGCGTAGCACCTAGGTGGGGATTTTTAGAACAATGGTACAAATAGAGGATAAGGTGCATAAATGGCCTCGATAAAAACCTTGACAGGGGCTTCAATCCGGTCAAAGGAAAAAAGAGTGTCCCACATCAAAAAACTTAACGGCTAATATTTCCTCTAATAAAAAATCGAAAATTACATTAGGAGGCTCCTCAAACCAAGAAATAGGGTGATCTAAAGTTAGGCCTAATCTAGCTAGGCGATGAGCCACCTTAATTATTAGCATCCCTTCGGACGAAAGTATTCTTGCATTGCCCAACATTTTGTAGAATCCTCCGTGCATCTTCCGTGTATTCTCCGTATCATTTCCTTGGTTTACTAAAATTCTTAAGTTGCCGATTTGTTTTAAGAGTTTTTACGTCTCACATGATGACGCAGCACTGGAAACATTAATTTTTATAGATCATCTGTCTCTTTTAGCACTGTCTAGTCTGTCTTGCAAAACATATGATTATTGTTCGTATTTTTATATCTTTGTTTACAAGTACTCTCCTCTTTGAGTTATATATGTTCTTCATTTTTGTGAATCTTATTTTTGCCCCTTTCATAAAAGAAATATGCCGAATGAGCTAGCAGTAGCAGCCTTGATTATCATAAGCTCATTAATATTATTACAAAAACTAGCACAATATTCTTTAATAGCATGGGCATGAATTTTTTATGTTTGCATTAATCCAATGGTGATGGTCAGTTGGTAGTTCAGAATCAAAGATATAGTGCCTAAAATTACACTGAGTTCAATTAGGAGATGTTATTTTTCATCCACGTACAAACAACGTCCAAGACATACAACCATTTCCTCTTTAAATTAAGTTTCCTACAAGAGGATATCTCCATCTCTTGTATTGAGTAGCCCATAGGCTTGCTTGTTTTGCCCTCCATTCCGGAGGTGATTGTACTTGGTTGGGTTGATGAAACTCCCTCTTTGATTTGTGATTTTGTTAAAGAGGATATCTCCATCTCTTGTACTGAGTATAGTCTTTTTCTGGCTTTGAATGAAATATGTCTTTTATCAAAAAATTGTTTCCTACGATAGCATATATATTAAATCTTTAGCTTGCCCTTGATCTAAGTTGAAGAGAAAATGGCATGCCTGTGTTGCCTAATTAACCAGATACTTGTTAGGAAACCCTAAAAGGTAAAAGCTTATAGGAGATCGATCGATCCAGAAATTATATCAAACGGAATGGAATAGAAACAGGATTAAGCTAATGCACGTATGATATACAAAGAGTCTCTTCTGATGTTGGAGGAGAAGAAGGTGAAAGCCTGCCATTTTTGTACGTAGTCATGATCAGATTGTATTTCAAAGAATGATCAAGTGATGCTCATCATAATGAAGTGGAAGGGATATATACACACACACATGTATGTATATGAGTGGTACTATCTACATACTCCTTTACTTCCGTACATACATCTCAATTTTAGGCCGTTAGATTGAATGAATTGGAAAAGATTAACTAACAAAAATTAGCAAGATGTTTGTGTGTGGATAAAAAGAGGTGATGGATGGCTCTACCCATGTACATACACACACACACACACATGAATTTGAATTGTTCCAAGCGTAGTAGGCATGCATGGTCCAGCTAATAATCACCCCTCAAATTGTACATGTACTAGGGTAAGAATCATTCATATAAATAGATAAACTTCCCGCACGAATGCGAATTAAAATACATGCTATATATATATATATTTATTTACTTATAGCTTAGGCTTTTGTGTTGGTATATGCAGTTATAACAATTTTAATATTCGTTGTGCGTACTATATATATATATATATATATATTTTTTTTTTGCGTGTACTATTTATAAGGGATTTCTGATATTATATATTATATGCAATTTCTTGGCATATATAAGATTTGAATACTGATTGTGCACAATCTATATGAGTTGTGTGTGGAATATTATGTAAACACTGATTCCACTTTCGAAGAATCTAAGGTTTATAAATATATATAGGTCATAGGTCATATATTTATGAGTTGCACCTTGAAGAAGTTACCTTCCTCATAGAGTTTCTTTTGGGGCATAAAATCAAAACCAGGTTTCTTCCGAAAATCGTCATCAAGAAGAGGGAGAAAAGAAAGGGCAATCAATTAAGCAATATAAGGGGAGGAAAAATATAAGCAGTTGAAGTGAATTAATAAGGGAGAGACAATCTTCATTCTACAAAAATTAGTGAACGGAATGCTGTATATATATATATAAGGAAGTGTTATTGACACTCAAAAAATCTCATTCTAAACTCCTTACAAATGTATTTTTCTTTCCTAATATAGAAAATTTGAAGTGTAGAATGAGATTTTTGGAGTGATAATAAAAATTATATATATATATATATATATATAGAGCAAATAAATAAGGGAGACGTAATTACCTGGTAAATATATAATGTCGACGAAGAAAATGAGACTTGATATCTCTCATCGATGAAGTGCAGAATGGGCCAAGGCAAACGTATTACAATCCAAATAGAGAAGCACAGAGCTAGCTAGGGTTTCGAGGAGCATCCATATTTGATCAGAAAATCAAGCAGAAAACTACAGTTTTTATTTTAAAATTTAATCTCTTAGCTGCTTGATTCGCTCCATTACTGTACTTCTGTGGAGCCAATGTGAGAGAGAGAGAGAGAGAGAGAGAGAGAGAGCGAGAGTTTAACGCTTGGTGGAGTTGAGGTCAGTTTGTTCTGGTTGTTGCCTCGAAAAAGAACTTTTACAGAGCGACCCAGTATCCAATGTCCTGCTCGATCGACCACCTCCATAACAAAACCCTAGCTGCTGCTAGGCTAAATAACTCAGTTAGAGATTCTGAGAGAGAAAACAAAAACCCTAAGGCCTTCATTCTATTGAGGAAATTAAAGGACGCTTTCACTAACCTTGAACAGTCACGAACTTAAAAGTTACTGTTACAACAAACCACTTTAACTTCCACAACAACATCAGTCACTTCTTCAGACAATAACAATGAAGAGAAGAAGAAGAAGAAGAAGAAGAAGAAAATCTGAAGGTGGGTCGTGTAATGATGATTGTTAAAAGTGAAAAAACGGAAACTGTGTATTGTACTATACGAGAACTGTGAAAACCATCCAATAAAGAACTGTAAAAAAAAAAAAAAAAAAAAAAAAAAAAGAAAAAAAGCATAGGTGAAATAACTAGAATGCCAACCTTTTTCATAACATATTTGCTGCTGCTTCATCTCTAAGCTATACAGCTACAATCGCTTGCGGTGAACTGAAAGAAACTAATATTCCACTGGTAAAAGTAAACCAAACCCCCACCAAAATACATGGTTTTTGTACATCCAATTCTCAATCCAAACACCTATTGACGATGAATTAATACCATGATCAACTAATCAACATCTTTGATTAACTATTTAATTAAACACCACCTAAATTTTATAAAAGAAGAAAAATGAGCAAAAGCTGTTTAATTTGAAGAGGTAAAAAAAGGGATCCATCCATCTGAAGATTGACAAAAATTAAAACACAAGTGAGCTTCTTTTTTTCTTGCTATTGATTACTCAATCAATAAGGAGGGCGTGCCGTGCCCCAATATGCATCAGCAGGCAATTGGTTTAGCAGACTTTGTGGCATCCCATGAAAAAGCGATGGTGCATTAGGATCTTGCAGTAGTTGCTGTTGTTGTTGTTGCTGCTGTTGCTGCTGAAGTGACTGCTGCTGATGTTCTTGCCCGCCAATCCCTGGGGAACCAAGGGACCCTCCGCTTCCTTGTACTTGCCCGGCCACGGCGGGCTCCTCTTCTTCCTCCAGGGGTAGCCTCTCGTAAGCCGCATTCCCAAAGGACGCGGCCATGATAACAACCGGCCCCGAGGCCAAGAGTGGACCCACCACACCACCGCCAACGACTTGGCCCTGTCCGCCGGCCAGGTATATGGTCAAGCATGATGCGGCAGGCGGGGCAGGGGGCGGCAAGAAGGACCCTGAAAGGGACAGAATTTCAAACCTGCCGTGTAGAGTGACCACGGCTCCCGGAGAGGCCGGCTGCCTTAGAGTGACATTAGTGACGGTTCCGCTGCCGCTGAGAATGCAAACCCCTCTTTGTCTACGCCTTGCGAAAGTGGAGACACTTTCCATGATGTCGCAGCCGTTGGCTACTTCCATAACGTGGGATCGCAGCGCATTGGCGCTGTCCCGGGTTATGATGATGGGGGGCTTGGCCTTATTCTTGGAGCCGGCGGGACGGCCGCGCGGCCGTCTTGTGATCTCGGCCTCTCCGGCACTGGTGGACCCCAGTTGATCTTTTCCCTCCAGAGAGGTGGTGCCACCCGCGGAGTTCTCGTCTCCTCCACCGCGATCGCGCTTGATTCCTCGGCTGTTTTGTTCGTCCTCGGAATTTTGGTGGTTGAGGTGGTGGGGGTGGAGGTGTTGTTGGAATTGGTGGTGAGGATGTAAGTGAAGATCTCTTGAAAGAAAAGGAGGTGGGATTGGACGACCATGTGCTGCAACTGGATCCATATCTTCTTCTATCCTTCTCAAACCTAGCTAATTAATTTTAGCTCACGCAGCTAAAGCTTTCTCTCTCTTAACAAATTTGAGAATTGAGAGAGAGAGAGACTTCTTCTTCTTCTTATTCTTCTTCGATCTGTTTCTTTTTTCTTTGAGAATGAAAAGGGAAAGGGTTTTGTTACCAGAAAATAAAAAAGGGAAAGGGTTCTAAATTTTAGGGCAAATAATTACCCACCAAGTACTTAGCTGAAAGAGCTGAAGAAATATCATCAAACCACCTTTCTTCTTCCTTCTAGTTACTTGTTCTTCTCATGCATCATCAGCTCATCTTCTCATCATGTGAAGCCAATTGAAAGTAGTTGGTTTTGATTCAGAGTTTGGGAGAAATTAACAAAGAAATTGAAAGAGAACAAGTGAGAGAGTTGGAAGAACTATTTAGATTGGAATTTGGGCTTTTGCTTTTGATCGAGAAGACTTTTGAGACCTTAGAGAGAGAGAGAGAGAGCGAGAGAGAAAGAGATTATTGAGTTGTTTGGCCTTGGGCATGTTGTTTTTGTTGATGATGGCAGTGCCTTTGCCTTGCTGGCTTAAATTGTTTTAGGGTTAGGTCAGAGGAATTGAACCGGATCGATGATGTGTTATCATGATCGGTTGATGGATGGCTTTGATTGAATTCATATTTTCTGATAGGTTTTGGATCCTCCTCTTGGTTTTTTGGTAAGACAGCGTGCGCCTGGGCGGGTGTGGGTCCTACCTTCGTCCCCCTCTCTCATTCTCTACCTTTCTAATCTCTCTATCATTTCATGTCTTTCTATTTGAACGGTCACGGTTAAGCCACATTACTATCTTATATTGATTTTTTTTATAGAGATAATAAGACAAAAAATAATATGTAAGAGGAGGGACCGAAAGGAGATGAGAATAGAAGGGTAAATAATTCTCTACCCTCTCTCTCTCCCCTTTGTCTCGTACTCTCCCTCCCTCGGGGGCCCCAACGCCGGGGAACCCCATGCACCCTTTAGCTCCTCATTTTTATGTCTCTTATTTTGTTTCTTCTGAGCTACAAATGAGATGGGAGTCATGAGACTATCACTAATTAATTAGTTAACTATGAGCCCATAGTCTAATCTTCCAGTGATCTCAACTGATCAATAAATACTTATTACGTATTTAAAAAGTAAATCATTCGTTTATTATTTGTTTACCAAGTGATGAATTCGTAATTAGAGTATCTCTCCTTCAGCTGAGTTGTAAACTTATAACATCAGTTTAATTAGTAATTAGTAATTCAAGAAATTTTGTAGCATTGTTTTCTTTGTTCATTCAAACCTAGATTTTTTAGACGTTAGTTTAGTTAAGTTGACTCGAGAAGTTTGCTTTTCTCCGTACTCAAGTTTAACTTTTTTATTTTTGAGTTTAAATGAATTTAGTGTAGATAATTATATTGTTTGCTCAAAGAAAAAAAAGATAGAACCTTGATTTACTGCTTCCTAATATCATATAATTTTCTTCTTCAAAAATTAATTAATTTTTAATTATAAGAAGCTTGTAATTAAAAATGAAAATACAATAACCCTTTTTTCCCTCATAAATTTGTTGTATCTTAATTTTCATGTGGCTTTAATTAATGTTCTTTCTTCAAATCATATAAAGAACTTAGAGAAGAAGGCATTGCTTTTTGCAGAACTACAAATTTATGAAAACTTAAGGTATCATCATGCAACGTGCATCATGTGCATATATATGCCTTAGTTTCAGCTTAAATACTGAAATCATTTTGAAAAATCATATAACCTTTAAGACATGTCGTCCATCTTAAAAAGTTACACATATTAACCACAAGAAGCTAGCGCCAATTTCAGGAATAGCCCTCCCCCAAAATTGCATCAAATTACTTTTCTAAATATCCTAATGGTGGCCAATCATCAATAAAGTTAGATAGTTTCAACACGGTGATTAATAAGTCAAAACTTGCATGCATAATATCATAAGTAAATTGAAAAGAAACTACATATTCTTGCTAAGGCTCGTGGCCTCGCCCTAGCAAACGAAACTAGTTACTAACAATCATAAAATAAAATATTATTAAAAACATGGATAGAAAACACCTTAAAAATAAACTTGAATCTTCCAAAGCTCCCTAAGTAGTGTGTGCGTTCTCTAAATTGATGCGTTCTCCATCGCTCCTAATGGCTAAAAAGTTTTATTTATACTACTATAAAATAAAATCCTTACTAGAAAAGGTATTCTAAAAATTAGGAAACACAATAGAATAAGATAACCAGGAAATAAAAGGTTTCCTATTTAAACCAAAATTTGGACTTCTCAGAAAATCACACTTTTGACCGACCAATTCAATTCCGATTTGGTCCCAAAAGGTCTCTTTTGAAAGCTGAAGAAGTCGACAAATCCTCAGAAGGAATCTTCCTCAAAATATGTCATCTTGACCTTCAAAATACCCAAAACGTTCAGAAACGTCAATCTGGGAAAGCTATTCATTGAGCCTTAATTTCATCATCACGGTCAAACGACTTGGTAGAAAATTCTAAAACTTTGACATAATCATCTTGAAAGACTCACAAGCATCCTCCAATTAGAATCACCCCAAAATTCATCCGTTTGATCACTTTTTTCTCCAGACGAAGTCGAATGTCCTACATTGAAAATATATAACAAAGTATCAAAATTCTACCAAAATAAAGGATAAAGTGAATAGTACCATGATTGACTTTTAGTGTAAAAATGTGGTTTTTCGTTAAAGTGAACAGTACCATAAGATTTTCGTTAAAATTCCCTAAATTATAACTAAAAATAAGATAAAATATATGGTATAATATGGACTCATCAAATACGAAGAATTAAACTCATATTACTGCACAGCTATAAGCTTTTCGTGTATAATTGGGTCTTACAAACTGAAGATAACAGACATATCTTTCTGCTTAGTGCAGTCTGCAATCTGCATGCCTTCGCTATTATATATATATATATATATATATATATATATATATATATATATATATATCACCCTCACTGATCGATGCAGAAATTAATTAATACGGATCAGAAACACATGTCCTATACTATACAAATTAACTAGCTTTCTTATATGAGTTCTTGCCTTTGTAGCCGTCAACCAAAATTTCTACATATTTTGAGCTTTTGAAGCTTAGCTAGCTAAACTTTGAGAAAAGACTTCATGGCATAAATTCTTTTATACTTATCTATCTTATTCCGTGAATCTAAGTATCAATCTCATACAGAAAAAAAAAAAAAAAAACGTTACATGTGTTTATAAGTAATTTAGATACTTTCTGTATTGCCAATTGATTTTATGGTGAAACCTTAATTTTTTTTATGGTATCAGATCGGGCTGTCCTATGTGTGAAGTTCAACAACCACACGTGCTTCACATCATCCAATTTATGTTGTTTATGTATTTGGCTTAAAAATTCGTCACATGTAATGGGCGTGTGAGGATGTGTAGGTAAAGAGTCTCACATCAGTTAAAAGAGAAACCTTGCATGACTTATAAGAGGTTGGGTTATTCTTCATATTACCAAGTGTTTTATGGTAGAACTTCAACTTTTTTCATGATATCAGAGCACGCTGTCCTGCATGTGAAACTCAACAGCCACATGTGCTCCACGTCACCTCATTTACGTCACACATGAGGGAGCGTGTTGAAAGGGAATCCTACATCCAAGAAATAAGGGACTTTACATGTCCTTATAAGTAAATTGACTATCCATCATATTACTAATTAATTTTATAGTAAAACCTCATTTCTCTTCACTAAATAGATGTAACTAAACCTAACTTAGTCATGAAAGTTTCAAAAGTTTTTCTCAACTAAAAACATCCTTCATAACACAAATTTTCTTGTATTTATCTCTCTTATTCCATCAGGACAGACGTAAAGTAAAAAACTTTCGTTTTCCGGAGTATATGTAAGTAACAAAACGCAGCAAAAACCCAAGAGTTTACACGAACCCTTTGCACTAGCAGCTGCAGGCAGCAGTTCCATAATTTTTTAGTCAGAATATGGAAAACTAGGGGAGCACTGCATCTGCATGTGAGTCTGTGAGCCCGTAATTTCACTGGAAGAAGTAGGGGTGGAGTTGTCATTTCAGAGAGGTCTCGTGGGAAACTGGAGTGGGGCCGACGGAGGGCAGTTGGAACTTGGGGGTCAGCCGTGGGGTGGAGTCAGTGCGTGTCTTGAGGGCGACTACTCTCGTTCTTTTCAAGTTTGTGGGGGTGCACCGGCCGTTCGCTTGCTTTCTCTTGCATTTACTTTCTGATTTGTGTGACGTGGCTCTTTCCCGCTTACTTTCTGATTTGTATCTGCTAATGTTAATGAGATTTAAGTAAAACTCATTGTTTGTGGGATTGAAAAGATTAAAAGATAAATTATACTCCCTACCCTGTAAAAAAAATTAAAAATGAATAGAAATCATGTTTTCTTTTCATAAAAAATATAAACATATATACACATACATACATAACATTCACCACAATTAACGAAAACATTATTGTACCATAAAATATTTGAAAGATTCTTCAAGCAAGAGAAAAATAATCTAAACTTTAGACCTGCATGTTGAATTATTCTTTTATAGGTATAGAGTCAATCATTTTTTTTCCTCCAATGCACAGAGACTCAAACCCCAACTTTACAAATTGTTTAACTTTCGTTTATCTTTATTTTTTTTATTGACAAGATTTGAGCTAGTTTTTGTATAATCAAATTATTTTTTTTAATGAATATTTGGCCTAAAAGAGTTCAATTTTTTTGTTAGTTCTCTTTTCCTATTGTGGTCTGCGCCACACGGGATCACCAGTTCATGAAGTTCTACTTGCAAAGCTCACGAGGCTCTGGACAAAAACATCTGGAGACGTTCTCAATCTCTATGAATCAACCCAACTGCTTTTCAGCATAAATCCAATTGCTCTTTAGCAAAACCTCTAGCTCTTTAGCTACAATTTCAAAGCCTTCGTTCGAAGCAAACATTGCCTATAATCCTTGTGATCTAAGATTTTTACAACTCTGCCACCATATGGTTTGATTTTATTGACGTGCAATTTCAGCCACCTTGATTTCCTCTATGAGGCACATGTTTTCTATTAAGTCCAGTTCGAACTCAGTGGTTTGGTGGACTCTTCTAGCATTTCCTCGCCCTTCATGACCTGAACCTTGCTTGCTTTCTTTACATTTTCAGTCTATTTACATTTTAAGTCATGTAGTTTGACTCATCAATAGATTTACTTTTGTAAACGTCTTTCATCTCAACTTCATCATGAAATGTAACATTTTTTTCTCATTTTAGTTCTCTTTCATTTACTTTTTAGGCAAATACACACAAACTTATATTGGATTTTAAGTCATCGTCCACTCAAGGCACATAAAAAACTTAACCGAACCACTGTCCCCTTGGTGCAACGGGTTCAAAAACTAAACCTCCCTTCTTCGGTCCAAACCAAGATGGTGCAATACATATGACTACTTGTGAAGTAACATGACAAAAAAAAAAACACTCGAGACAAATAGGTGTTGAACCCAGTCGAAACTCTGTTTGAATTTTGACATCAACACCAACAATAGGAAAAACGTGTTGAACCCAATTTTTTGGCATTCATGCATATCTCAATGGACTGTAACCTTAAATGTTTGTTAACTACATTACATGTGTTGAATTTGTAATTTTGTAAAAAGTCCAAATCCTCATTTGTCAACTAAATGATTTATTAAGACTTGCAAATCAATTTGCCATTAGTGGAATCGATAGATGAACACAAAACAACCAACAGTTGATGAAGAAAATGGATAAGAAAGGCTAGTAATGAACCGTTGAATATGTTGGCAAGTTGCGAGGGTCTCACTAACTTACGTAAGCATCCAACTCACGCGCACGTGCATGTTCAAAGTCTCGCTTGCTTGAACTTCAAATTCTCTCCCTGAAAACAAGGGAACTAATTAACCCTTCCAACCAAAGTCATGTCCCATTGCTTCATGCTTCTCGACATCTATACAAAAAGTACAACTCATGCAAATAAGTTTCCCTTTTTTTTGTTTTTTTTTTCTTGTGTTTAATTAAGTTTTCAAAATTAATAATTTTTTTTATTGCAAGCAACGTAACATTAAGAAAAACGGGAAAGTGAATTCAAGTACACAAAAAAGAAGAAGAGAAAAATCCTAATCACCAAGGCAATACAACACTCGCTGACAACTAATATTTTGGATGAAAAAATTAGCAATAATTAACTAGAATCGATTAGTGAGTAGCATTTAATGGAAGCGATGTCATTTGGACTGAGCTCATTGTTGATGATCACAAAAGTGTGGAAAGCCATATATAGATTATAAGGGGTTTTATTATATAAATATTTAAAAACAAAATGTATGTGTTTTGATTTTTGGTGAGAAATAATTCTGTTCGACTAATGAATAATGACTCATATATGTTATGGCTGCAGTAGTATACCAAATATAAGAAGGGGAGATTCGAACATAAATGATATGGAGACAGTTTGACTTCATTGCCCATGGTACTTGGTGTAGGTTGAAAGGCAAACCACTGCGTGTGGGCGTGAACGAGAGAGAGAGAGAGAGAGAGAGAGAGAGAGAGAGAGAGAGAGAGAGAGAGAGAGGGGTGGTGGTGACTGCTGACAGTGACAGAGTGATGGCCGAGCGAGGCAACCAAGAGGGCGGCCTTTCTGTGTGCTGAGAGGTCGAATGGAAAGAAGGCTCTTTGTTTTGTTGGGTTTTACGATACGGTTATTGGTTTTCTTTGTCTTGCATGGTTTGAGAGAGGGATATAAGAATTTTTTTTTTTTATCCGAAATATAAAATAGTATATCAAGTGTTCTTGTAAATGTTAATGTTGATATGTATTATTCTAGAGTATATTTGGTAATATTTCTTCACTTATTTAATAACAGTTTTGATTGTTTTGTGTTTCAAAAACACTGATGGCGGGTTTACTAATCCGTAATCAAATTGAGAGGAATTGAATTGAGGAGGAATTGAATTGAGGAGGAATAGAAATGAGGTGGAATCAGAATCAGATTCCTTTTGAAGTTGTTTACTAAAACTGTCTGGAATCGGAGTAGGAATGACATTGATGCATATAACTGTTTACTAATTCACATGAATCGGAATGAAAACTATTATGATTACTAAAATAACCCTAGTTTAATTAATCTATTTTATATACTAATTATTTTTAGTAAATATTTTATTCTTTTTTTTTTTTTTTTTTTTAAGAAGAGAGAACCATTATTATTTTTTATTTTTTTTAGTAAAACTTTTATTATTTTATTATTTGGATTTTTTAGTGGAATTCTCGTGCTTATCTACTAACCTAGAACACATTGTCCTCATCCAAATTGGCATTATCTAGAACCCGCAACCCCGAGAGTTCACCTCCTACCGCTTCTTCTTGGGAGAGATCACCTCCTATCGCGGAATTCTCGTGCTCATAGCCTCATCCTGGCGGAGAGATCACCTCCTACCACTTCTTCTTTGACGACGTGTGGGCGTCAGAGCCTGTGCCTCAGTGTGGGACTCCGCAACCCTGAGCTCCAATTCGGGTCTTTCTCACCTGAACCCACTCCTCTCCCTCGGCCTCTCTGGTACCACTCTCTTCTCCGTCACTTCTGTTTCCTTTTGTTGCCGAATTTTCTATTATTATCAATGGTGGCAACTGGGTTCGGATTTTCTGAAGATTTGATTTTTGCTTTGGGTATGCTTGCCATTTTTTGGTTGATTTTGCTGTGCCGAATCCTATGGAGGAGGACGTGGAGGATTTTGAGGTGGTGGAGCGAGAGGAGGCGGCGGAGCAGCAAAGAGCTGCTGGAGAGGATGGCGGAGGACAACGAGAAGATGGAAAGGAGTACTGAAGGTGTAGGGCATTTTGGGAAGGAAAATTTGATTCCGGATGGAGTCTTCTCCCCGGAATCCAAATACTACCTTCTTCTAGGTAATCCAATTCCGACAATATCAGGAGATGAATTCCTGATTTTACGTGGGACCCGCATAACTGTTCATTCCGCTTAAGTTAGTAAATGGAGGAATAATCAGGAATGGGGAATGATTCCCATTCCGCCATATCCTTTCCCCATATGTAAACACGCCATGAAAATTTTATCGACGAAAAGAGAGGAGTAAGTAGACATGCACCAGAGACTGAAGTATGGGGTGTCACTGTCTCCCATAAATCAAAATCCCCTATTGATTCACACAATTTAAAGAAACAATTTTGATATCAAAATGTAGTGTATCTTTCTTATATTCGGTATTACAATGTATATCTTTGTGTAAAAGAATAATAGGTTCATAATTGTTTAGGAAAATACACATAAAATTGTAAGAGCATTACCAAAATAACAGAGATAACAAAGCAATAATCACTAGTAAATGGTGGATCTTACTAGTTACTATTGAAGTATATAGCAATGATGAGATTCAAAGTTTGTTAATATACTATTGAGATTGAAATATATCATATACTTACCTCAGAAAATTGAAACAAAATTAGCAAAATAAGGCGCTCGGAAATGTATGAACTGAAACAAAGTTTGGTGTGGTGCATGTCCTCAGACAATTCCTTTCTACTGGTTTATTGTTAGATAAATACTATTTTAACGCTGCAAGGATTTTTTTTGGTATTTTCACAACTTTTGTCATGACTGTTAGGGTGTTAGTTTTTTTTTTGGGTCATAAATGGAGGTTTGTAAAACGTCAAGGGGTATTTGTCATTTTCAAACCTAAGAGGGTTTTGTGAAAACATAAAAAGCCTTAAAGAATATACGTGCAACTAACCCCAGTGACAAAAAATAAAAAATGTAGCTTATATATTAAGCATTACTATGTTATCAGTATTACACCAAAAAGTGATATTTTGCCACTATTTTTAATGTAATATATCGAGTATCGACAAGAAGTTAAATTCATTCAACTTACCACGAGACTACTCTTCCATAGTTGTGCTTTGACTTTTTTTTGTCGAAACATAGTCGATTTAATTATTTGAACTCGCAAGACCTTACACGGAGTGTTCCGATTTCGGATTTTGGCATTGTAAATAGATATGACATTAATTGTTACATTTGGGGCAGGAGCATGACAATTCCTTTTAATATTATTCATGATATAAAATAATAAGAAAAAACAATATATCTAACTTAAAGTCCCTTGCATTTTCATTTTATTATGAATGAGATTTTTGTATAGAGGTTAATTTGCACTTTCATCTTATAATTCTCTCTATACTCTACCAAACCATTTCCTTCTTATAATTTCTTCAACTCAAGGCCGTCAAAATTTTAGGGCCCGTTTGGTATCCTATTAAAAAAAATTTCTCCTTTTTAAAAATATTTCTTAAGACCATTTTCTTAGGAACAATTTTTAATAAGACTCAAAAATTTGTTTGGTATAAAATTCAAATTGTTTTTGTATTAACTATTAAAAAAAGAAAAAAAATGCAACCATCAACTTATTGGTGGAGCTGACAGAGGTAAGAGAGGATCTAGCATGAGAGTAGGAAAAGAGGAGAGAGATATCAAAAGATAGGAGAGAGGGAGAGGATCTGGCATTAGGGTCAAGAGAAATGAGAGTGAGAGAGAGAGAGAGAGAGAGAGAGAGAGAGAGAGAGAGAGAGAGAGAGAGAGAGAGAGAGAGAGAGAGAGAGAGAGAGAGAGAGTGAGTGGAGAGTGTTGAGTTTGAAAACTCTAAATACTGACTATTAGTGTTTCAAAATATAGAGTAAATTGTAGTAATGGTCACTCAACTTTAATCAAATTGGAACAATGGTCCCTCAACTAAAAATCTATTACCATTGGTCTCTCAACTCATCAAAATATGTAGCTATGGTAATTTTCGTCAACTTCGTCAAATTTTTTTCAAAATGGGTTATGTTGAAAAGACCATTGATACAATTGGGGTTTCTCAACTCATCAAAACTTGTAGCTATGGTCTTTTTCGTCAACTTCGTTAGAAAATTTTGTCAAAATGGGTTATGTTGGAAGAACCATAGCTACAATTGGGTTAAAATTGACGGGCCATTGCTCCAACTGAATTAAAGTTGAGGAACCAATGGTAATGAATTTTTAGTTGAGGAACCATAGCTACACATTTTGATGAGTTGAGAGACTAATGGTAATGAATTTTTAGTTAAGGGACCATTGCTCCAATTGAGTTAAAGTTAAGGGATCATTGCTACAATTTACTCCAATATATAAGCTATTTTTTCGAGTTGGTTTTGATTTTTTCTAAAAGTAGTCCTACTAAACAAAGATTCTTGGCTTGAAACTCAAAAATTGTTTCTGTGTCAAATAAATTGCATAGAAAACTTCATTTCAATCCTTGATAAAGATATTAAAATCATGAGTAAGATCAAAAATTTAATTTTAGTCCCTTGATACATTAATAACCTCATTTATTAATTATATTTTGTATTTTAAAAAAAATTATTTCTCTTTTTCTTCTTAATTTTTAATGTATTAATTTTATTTTATTATAATTTTCATTTCATTTATCGTAATATATTTTGTGTAAACATTTAGATAAACTAATTTTTGTTATACAATATATTTCGATGTACTTTGTCTTCTTCATTTAGGTACATTAAATTCATTATAATAGATTTAGGTGCATACACTTGAGTACACATATTTCGGTACATACATTTCAATACAAACATTTAGCTACATTAATTCAATATAATACATTTCGGTGCATACATTTTGGTATACACATTTAGGTACATTAATTTAATATAATACATTTCGGTGTGTATATTTCGATACATACATTTCGGGTACTAACATTTATATACATTAGTTCAATATAATACATTTCGGTACACACATTTAGGTACATTAATTGAGTCTTTCAAGTTTGAAGAATGTTAAATAAAATTAATAAATTAAAAAACTCTTTTTTGGTCAAAAAATAAATTAAATTTATATATTAATAAATTTAAATATTTAATGGGAGACATCAAATAAAATGCTCATTAATTATTTTGAATTAAGGACGGATCTAGGGATTATAATTAATATGTAATCTAACACAAGGTTTATTTTAAATTTCAATCTTTTTGAAAGATTAAAATTAAAAAACCCCTAAATTGAATTCAAGTTGAAAACCAAACATGTCCTTAAATTTTTTCACAATCCTAATTACTTAAAGTTGAAACATATGACACTCATGAATCCATAACTTGTTAAACAAAAATAAATATACTTTACGTGTGTGGATACAAGCTGTCATTCTAACACTAAATAAGATTATAAGTGCGTTCAAAAAAAAAAAAAAAAAAAAGATTATAAGTTATAAATTATATCAACGCCCAAGCTGGTTCTACTTGTTGACAGAGAGAAAAAGAAAGAGACAGATCATAAAATAAACAGAGAAAATAAGGTTTCTTTGGCCAAAGGAAAATCTAAATGGGTCTCCCCTGTAATAAAAAATTTGGCCAAGCGCCCTCTCTCTCTTTCTCTAAGAAGAAAGCAAAGGACCACCTTAATATTAGAAAATACCTATTTGATAATTTGCCTTTCAAATTTGTATAGAGCTGCTAAATTTTTCTCTAAATTTTAATTTAGCTAATTTACCTCTTGAATTTATAAATAGCCAATTTTCTCTCGGTGTTAAATTTTAAAAATTTTCATCCAATTTTCTATCCATGTTGGTCATATTGAATGACAATATCTTGGAGTATCATTGAAGATTGCTTGTCTTCCTTAGTTATAGGAATAAATTGATCCGTGTAAATCATGTATTGATATTTATAGTTGACTTCCTAGAATAGCCTCATGTATTATTGTATAAATCTTGTACTCCATGTAAAGCAGAATTCGAATGAAATAAAACTACCATTATTATCTTCCTTGCTTATCCTAAACCCTAGAGATCCGAAACCCTAGCAGCTTTATTTTTTTAACATGGTATCAAAGCACTGTTTTTGGTGACTCTGAATACCCAAAGCTTCCGCACCTTAAACAAACAGTACTATCATCATGAGTGAATCAGTAGCCAATCCAAAACCAACTGAGATGGCTATATCTCGAACCCATTCGTATTACATCCCTCTGATCAACCTGGGAATTTGTTTTTTTTTGCTTCTTTTTTATAATCTTTATATGCGCCTATGTACACTTATTCAGTGAGAACTTACCTAGAACTAGATAACTATAGAACAAAAAGAGGCACTAATTTGAATCAAATCATGTTTTGCAAGTACAGTTTACTAAAGTATATAATCATAGCAATCGTACATTAGATGTATTTCGTTGTCAACTTTTCTTGATCCATGCATGGTACACACACACACACACGTATATATATATCCTTAATAACAGTACTTATTTTGTTGTTTTATTGTATAATGATTTTTAAGGAATTGTGTCATAATATAGCCAAGAGTAGTTGGTGCAAGACCAAGATTCTAGGGTTCATACGTGAAGGGCAACCAAGTCCAAAAGTAGCGTTCCGTTCACGGGGTTGATTGAAACAAAATTTCAATCACAAAATTAAGAAATGATTTTTTTTGTTGAATTTAGTGACCATATGAGATGAAGTTTTAAGTCTTCAAGAAAGAAATAGTCTTCCCTTTAAGAGGGTAAAGTAGAAGAAATGGAAGAAATGATGCTATGCTTTACGTCATTATTTAAGTTGACGGATATTTTAAAAAAAACATTTTTTTTATTTATTTAATAATATATGATATATCATCCCATGTAATGTATACATTGAAAAATCTTTCGAAGAAATGAATGTAATTAGGGAGCTTAGAAACCTGTACTAGTTACCGAGCCCTAGCTAAGCTTTGGAGCAGTGCAGCAATAATACTGTGATCCTTATCTTAATCAACTCGATCCCTTTTGATTAAAGTAACTGAACCCCCATTATCTAATCCCAAAAAAAAAGTTTGAGATACGAGTAAAATTAATACATAAAGATATATGGACCACGCGAAAGAAAAATTAGTTAATTAAGAAATAATTAGTTAAAAATTACTCTCACTTGCGATCTTCCATGTGAAGAGCACCTATGGCTATGGGACTTCGAATCTACCGCAATGTTGCATGTTCTCACTCTCCCACAAGCTGCTTTTCATTCGGAAGTGGCTTGAGATTGTTGCACCGTTTCTTGTCCTCGATGGAACTGAAAGCCAATCCAAATCCATTTGAGACTTTGGTTTAATTAAATTAATGGAAGTTGCATTGAGCATTGGGAATATTTTAGGGACTAAACAGCCGACCAAACTGAGGTTGCCATGTGATAGATGGCGATGGATTTGGAATCATTATGGTCATCTCTTCACCTGCTTGTTTAGTCTCATTGAAATGAATTAATGCTAGTTGCAATTGGCTTAGTATTAACGTCAACGCTTCATTTTGTTTGGGGTGATGATATTGGTTGGTACTTAATTGGTAGGTAGACAAATCGTGGGTGCACATATGGTTTCTTCTATAAACACTAGATAATTTGTTGGCCATGCTCCTTCATTTTATGATTAATTACACCATTAACACCAGTGGGGTACTAAATTTGGAACCCTTTTGAAATTATTAATTTCTTTACAGAAAACAACTAAGAACTGTTTTGTTGCTTATACTCTTGCTAATTTCGGTCATTCTCACTCTTCTGATCATGTTTGGATCAATGTAATTCCTGAGTGTACTAAGAATGCACTTCTATTAGATACTGTTTGTACTGAATGCCCTAGAGACTTTGCTTTAATTAATTTCTCCTTTCAAAAAAAAAAAAAAAAAAAAAAAAAACAACAACAACAACAACAAAGAACCATTTTGACATATGATATTTTAAGAATCACTTTCAAACCGATTAGGTCTTAAATAGTGGTGTTTCTCGTTATCAATAATTTACAGCTCAAAAAGTCTTTAAGTAGTGGCGGAGGCAGAGACCACAAGCCAGCCTTGGCCCCCCTCCACTTCTTTATATCCCTTGTAATTCGTATATAATGTATAACTACAAATGTGAAAATAGCTAGACAGCTTTAGTTAAGCTTATCCCCTCACTGCAGCTATGAGGTAAAATCATATTTTTCAACATGATTATGTGGTAAATTACTGAACAGAAAATGATAATCACTCATCTGTTACACCAAGTACTCTTGTAAACAAGATTATTAAGCTTTGTACATTATGTTAAGACTCCCCCGAACATAAATATATGGCTCTGTCCCTATATATAACGGTTTTTTTCTTACATAAATTAAATACATTGTCAAGCTAGATTAGCTCCTTAGAGTAAGACGTGACAAGTCTATCTTCAATTCTGAAGGCGAGGAGTCCTACACACTCTGGAAACCCCACCCCTCGCCGCCTGCCTTTCTAAATCATTTTATTGATAAAAAGTAAAAACAAGTACTACTAGGAGAACAAGAATCGAAACCCTATGAAAAGGAGATGGAATTGGTTAGTCACGGAGCCGAGCATCTCCGAAGAAAGTGTCGAAAATCCTATGTGAAATGTTTTAACCAAAAAAAAAAAAAAAAAAAGGTGGTTTTCTGGTTTCAAAAGAGATGCCAAAATCCTACATTTGACATTCTCAACTTTGTTGCCAAATTTGAAAGCAATGCCATATTTTTTTTGTTTTATTTAATTACGAGCCCACATATTTCTTTAATTTTTTTTCATTTAGTAATTATTTTATTATTAAATTATGACTCACTTGATTTTACAAATAACCAAAAAACATTTTAATTTGACATCTCGGTTGGAATGAGAGATTTTACAAAATAGTATTTTGCCACATCAACTATAAAAATAAAATTTAACATTTTAATTTGACATCTCCGTTGCAAATGGTCTTATTGCCAGAGTGGGCTTGGGCAGCCTATCCAAAAAAAAATTTAGATGATGTTATCCACATATCCTTTTTTATTTCTTACACCTTCTCTGTTAATTTCTATCATTTGATCTTCTTTAACATATTCAATTTGACGGCCGAAAATTGAGAGGAGTGTGTGAAAGGTAAAAAGAGGTCTGTGAACAACACCAACTTTTTTTTTCTTATAAAGCTCTACTACCATTAATCAATTCATAATACCACTACCAACTTGAATTTGTATTGGGTCAGTCAAAGTACCAACAAATACAAAAGCCTTTAATGAAAATTCGAAACTACAGTTCTTCAATAATATTGGTTGATCATATTTTCCCTTTGCTTGCAAACTCTATATTATTTTGGTTAATTTCTCATTTCCCTTTATTATAGCATCTAGAAAATCAAGAAGAGAAAAATATTTTTTATGTCCTAATTAGCCCAAGAAAACTCTCATGCTCTATGTTTTTACAAATTTTTTTTTTTTTTTGTCATAGGAGAAAAGAATGCATATTGGTCACTCAGTACTCACGTTTGAATTTAATTTCAAGAATGAAGAACAAATGAAAGTGCCTTTAATGTTTTATTCTTAACCCTATACATCAAATCCAACCTTAGTTGACCATGTATCATTGGGCACTAGGATGACCAAAAGAACGAAACTCTGTTTCTCTATATATTATGTGCATTTTAGTCTTAAGTGTACCATTTCTAACATGAATTTTGGACTCCGTCACTGAAATTCGTTGACACAAGTGTGAAGCCATAAAAGAAAAAAAATCCAAAGACATAAATCATACTCCAAAAAAGAACCGAATCAATAGTAGAAGAAGATTGTTAATGCGTGTGTAACCCATTGGAGGACTTGTCCCCCACTTACAGTTAACGAATCTTTATCATACAAATATTATAATCGGAACCGCTCATTCTCTTTATCATCATCTAAAGATCATATATGCAAAAAGTCATTCAGAGAGGTCGTTTAATCATCCTTATGTGTTAAACCAATCGGCAGTTGTAGCAACAATTAAGTGGCATAGTCATGATTAACCGTCCATTTGTTAAACCAATCAGCAATTGCAGTAACAATTAAGTAGCATAGTTATGATTAACCGTCCATTTGTTTTAGGATAATGCTAGGGATATCAAAATTTTAAACCAAATTATGTGTCACTAATAGAAAATAAACATGTTAATTAACACATAAGTAATATCCACAGCGAATGTCATCCACGCATCAAGGCAACATACAAGTTCACAATAGTGGATCCAAAACTTCGATTAATATTAAGGTCATCTTAAGTGCAAAATTTATTTTCTTACATTATATTTCTTATATATTCTTTGATATTGTCTTTGCAAGGATAACTAATCAGATACAAAGTAAAAAAAAGGAACGCATTTATGAGCATGAGAACCACCATCATCGATCATGCGACATTGGAACGGCTAAAAAGAAGTGGACAGTTTGCTGAGGAACAAACTTTTTGTTGCCTTGGAGATGACCTAAGAACATTATCCCCCATGAAACAAGTGAATTTTTGTATTATTAACCAAAGTATTAATTTATATCTTAAATTTGAGATGTCTAAAAAGTATTGTCTCCCACATATTTGGAAGTCCAACTAAACATTTTTATGATTTTGGTAAGATTAATATATTAGGGAGACTAGGAGAGAAGTAACCTTTGTATTCTTCAGTTTAATACGTACTCACATAAAAAAAAAAATTTGCCCCGACACTAGACAGCTAAATTAAACGATACACTAATCAATTAGATTAATTGTATACATATCTATATATACATGCAACATGATAAACGTTGGAATTAGAAAGTCCAGTATTTTAACAGCAGAAAAAACAATTAATAAACATATGGTCACTAGTCACTACTAGAAATTAAGTGTAGCTTATCTTACAAATTATAATTTATTGAAAAATGGATAATGCAAGTTGGGGATAAAAAACCTATGCTTAGATTTACGATGTTCTGGATAAACACAATGTTCGTCAGACCTACTTAAAGTATCCAAGAAAAAAAATTGTGTTAATTAACAAATGACAAACATATTTTTAATCTACTGTAGTTTGTACTGTGTGACAAGCAACTTACTCAAATACTGTAACTGTAACAATATATATTGTATTTATGTTGGGATTGTGGGTTACATATCTACTGTTCTAAAAAGAAGGAACCCAAAGTGAGGATCTGTCTGAACTGTGAAGGTAACTAGCTAGTATAATAGCCATCGAAGCGTGATAATATATACAGAGATTGAAATAAACATGCAGTTGATTCATATAATTAACTTATTAGTGTATTTATTATCTCCAAAGCTGCAATTGGGGTTTCGTGCTTAATTATATTTACTGCTTAGAAGTGCTAAACGGTTTTGAGAGGAATGTAAAATGAAAAAATTTCATTATACGGTTAAATTCCGTACGTAAAGATTGGGAAAAAAATTTACATGGAAACAATTTTTTAGTACGTATTTGTATGTTTTTGTTTAGATCACAAGTGAGATTCATGAGACTGTCATGGAAGTTTTTACCAAGAATTAGACAATCTTGGCTTTCAAGAACAATTCATTCGTGATTGGTTAATGGGAGATCAAGATGTTCAAAACTTGGTTCCTTATATATATAGAAAACTTTTACCATTACACTTCATATAAAATCATCACACACTTCTCCCTTCTTTTAGTTTTTGAAAAGTGCATAATGACTTTTTAACATGTTAATAACAACTCTCAATATATATACTAGCATTATTTGTTCATCAAATTGTGCCCGTTTACTGCTTTTCTAGCTCTTAGCTTTTGCAACATGTACCACTTCTAAATGCAAAATGGGCATAATCTGAAAAAACTGAATGTAGCTATTCAAAGTTCAGCTGGCCTTCAACTCTGAATGCAAAATTGGCTGTGCCAACCAAGTTTTAGTCTCGCTTATTAAAACCAAAATTATGTAAGAGTCTTATAGCTTAAGTGGTTGAGGTCATTTATTTCTACATCTGAGATTCTAGCTAGGTTTGATTAACCCTCCTCCAACATCACTTATATTAAAATTAAAAAAAAATATATCAAAACCATATATCAAGACCAAAATACCCACCAAAAAAGAAATAATAGAACCTTAGGAAGTGATACAAATGTTTCCACAAGAGTAATGATAGGTAGATCAACTTTTTAGACTAAATTTACAAATTATATGATGTGTCACCAATAAGAAATAGGTACTTTAATAAACACTTAATAATTGAATAATCTACAACAACAACATCATATTATTACAAAATTTGGTCCAAAAAGTTAGTTTCTCTATTACTCTTTTCCAATTCAAATTGCAAATAGGAAAATAAAAAGAGTTGATTACCAGTGGGCCTAGGTATATATGGACTACTTGAGATTTAACCCTAAACCAACCTTTCACTATGGGGCCAAGACCTAATGACCAATTATATATGGGCTTATATGCCCTAGTACTCTATTCTTGGGCAACAATATCAAAAGACTACAAGTTATTGAAACCCTTGCAAGTCTTCAGAGCACATGAAAAGAATCAAACCCACAAATTTATATCTTAATAGTCACTTTTTTAGAGCCCAAAATTTGAGTGGATACTAATTCAATTTTAACATACAAAAAAACAAGTACTTCGTTTACGGGGTAAGTAATCTCTTAATATAATGCCCATAAAAAAACATTACGCTTAAGAGTGCATAAGAGCTGACAACTTCATGCATGACCTGGTAACTCAATACAAAATGATACGAAAAAAATGGATTTTAGATTAAGACTTAACGGATTGGATGTGTTAACGGGTCAACCCCATAAGCACCCGTTAAATAATGTGTTGATTCAAGTCTACATGAGAGTGACCCGTTTCAACCCATTTGAATTTGTTAAATTAAAAGTCCTGGCTCTCTCATAAACGTAGTGAGTAAATTCGCGTATAATACACGTATTGTATATGTACTTACGTATTTAAAAAAATACTTTGTTTTCCATTTACGTTTTAGTGATTCGTTAAATTACACATTTTTTGAAAATTCAACGTACAATATACGTATATATGTACTTTTCATGTTAAAAAATAACAAACTTTTAAATATTACACATGGGATTCACGTATTCTAGACGTATTTTTAAAATATTTTTTAAGAAACATATATAAATAATTAATTAATTTAAACTAGAGAATGCCCACATATTATGTGTGTACATACAAAAGATTTTAAAAGAAAAAAAATATATGAAAGAGAGTTGGAAACGGAGAGAGAAAGGGAACGTGGGGAGGTTTTTATTTTGAATTATTATCTCTACTAATTAATGAAATCTTCTTTGTCAATCAAAGGACGGTGAAAAGACAATTTTGTCTTGTATCACACAAAAAAATGATGGGCAATAATGTAATTTCAGAGGTCCAAATTTTACTGTTTTTTATTAAAGACTCACATACAGGTGATGTTAAAATATCTCTAATATTTAAAATAAAAAATAAAAAATAAAAACCAAAACAAAAACCTCCCACTACCTCCATGTTTTCTCTCTGTAACGCCCCGACCCCGAAATATTTATTTTCGGGAAATAGTGTAACATCCCACATCGCCCAGGGGAGTGATCCTTAAATGTATATTCCCATATCTACTTAGCACGAGGCCTTTTGGGAGCTCACTGGCTTCGGGTTCCGTAGGAACTCCGAAGTTAAGCGAGTAGCGCGCTAGAGCAATCCCATGATGGGTGACCCACTGGGAAGTTGCTCGTGAGTTCCCAAAAACAAAACCGTGAGGGAATGGTAAGCCCAAAGCGGACAATATCGTGCTACGGTGGTGGAGCGAGCCCGGGAAGTGATCCGCCCCGGGCCGGGATGTGACAATTTGGTATCAGAGCCTAACCCTGGCCGCGTGTGTGCCGACGAGGACTTCGGGCCCCTAAGGGGGGTGGATTGTAACATCCCACATCGCCCATGGGAGTGATCCTTAAATGTATATTCCCATCTCTACTTAGCACGAGGCCTTTTGGGAGCTCACTGGCTTCGGATTTCGTAGGAACTTCGAAGTTAAGCGAGTAGCACGCTAGAGCAATCCCATGATGGGTGACCCACTGGGAAGTTGCTCGTGAGTTCCCAAAAACAAAACCGTGAGGGAATAGTAAGCCCAAAACGGACAATATCGTGCTACGGTGGTGGAGCGGGCCCGGGAAGTGATCCGCCCCGGGCCGGGATGTGACAAATAGTTCCAATAGCCCAATTCAATTCTCATATTTGATTTATTACCAGTACACTTTATTTTATTTTTTTTAAATCCTAACTACTCACATAAGGATCCACCAAACCCACTTAGCAAAACATACATTTATATTTATATTTTAGCACCAATACCGTCATATTCACTCTAATTCCCAACAAAAGATCAATCTCAATTGTCCAATTACCATAATTACAGAATTTCCTGCTTAATTTATTAAACGTTCACACAATTTATAACTAGAATTTATATATACAAAACATAAGATTTCCTTTTATGATAAAATTCCAAACTCCTTGCTTAGTTCAATTTCTCAATCAAAGCTTTGTCTCGTTTATTTAATCTCACTTATTGTCTGGGTGCATCTAACGTCTCGTTAGACTGCCTACATACCCTAAATAGGGATCAAACCATTCGTAGTTCACATTTCCAAAAATTCAAACCAAATTCAAATATATTCATTTAATCCAACATATACCACAATCATATTAATATTCAAATCATAGCAGTTAAGTCCCAAAGCATAATTAACAAAATTCACATAAAAACACAATTTCGGCTCCCTAGCCGTGCGCGGCCGCACCCATCGTTGCGGGTGGCGGTCGGCGGCCCCGGCTCGTCGCAAAATTCAACTATTTCTAAAAATTCTCAAAAATTACAAAAATGAAGATCTCAAAGAATAGAGCAAATTTTATACATGCAGCCAAGTCCAATTTGGCCTGGAAAGGCTCCAATTTGCCTTGAACCCGGCGGAAACCTTATAAATGGGTGGCCCCAAAATGTCACCTCCGGTGCTCCGCCGCCCCTACCATTGTTTGGGATTTGTTCCAGACCTCAAGGGGAGTCTAATGGTGGTGGAGATCGATGTATCTTGCTTAAGATTTAGTTGATTCGAACACACACCCGCTGCACCCCACCGTGCGGTTTCTCCCGATTTAAAGTCTAAATCCTTATATTTTTGGGATGTAATAGGAAGAGGGAAAGTCGTGGAGGGGTTTCCAAGTGGTTGTTTGATGTAATTCACTAGAAAAAATGGTGAAAACCCGTCGGAAATATGTACGGCGCCGATCAGGTCAGGTCACCAAGACCCGGGTCCCTATCCTCTGTTTCTTTTTCTCTCCTTTCTCCTCGCCGTTCTCTCTCCCCATTTGTCACCCTCCTTTCTATTCTTTTCTTTTAATCACAACCATCCTTCATTTATTTTTCTCTCTTTAATCACCGCCACACACGTGGCACAATTCATGGCTCCAGATTTCTAGAGCCTTCTAAATGGAAATAAAATTACCAAAATAGCCCTGATTTTATATGTTAATAACTCTTTCGTTATAACTCCGTTTCACGAACGATTTGCGCCTACGCGTTCGTGAGTTCAAGCCCTATTCAAAATATAAATTGTGACCTAAAAAGGTCCACGGATTTAAAATAGTTAATTTTCAAACTTTAAACCTCGTAAGCAGTTTAATTTAAAATTGAACTCAAATAAATTAATATAAATTCCCGAAAAATAATATAAACTCTCAATACCACGAATATGTACATTATAATAATTCCTGTAACAAAACTTTACGATTTTCCCAATTCTATCTTTGGGACCGTACATCGATTTAATTTCGATTTTCTTCACATATTCACAATTATGAATATAAAATTCATATATTTAAATTTTCAAGGTATTACACACTCTCTCTCTCTCTCTCTCTCTCTCTCTCTCTCTCTCTCTCTCTTCCTCTCTTCTTCTCATTTTCTAAAAAAATGTGTTCATACACACAAAGTGTGTAGGCAAATGCTAGTATATAATTAGAGATATGTTTTGATGATATGTGGGTGGTAAAAAAACAAATTTTTTTGCAAGAATTACTTAATGCCAATGATTTTTTTTTTTTGAATGGTATACTAGTATTTTTTTTAAGATTTTGGTTGAAAAGAGAGAGTTCTATAAATAAGTAGTATGAATAAAAAAAGGGGGCAAATTTTAAGTTTGGCATTTTTTTTTAGCAAAGTTGTTGAATCATACATGCACATATATGTCACATACTATGTTCCTTATGTATTTTTCACATACTATTTCGTCGGGCAAAGATACCCCAATCAGTTGGGTAATATCACTTTTTTCATCGGGCAAGCCCAAAACTTTCCCCGAAGTTTTTACCAAAAGAGTCAAATTTCCCTCCATTTTAAAGGTTTGCCTGATGAATCATATGTTTTTCATCAGCAAGAGTTCTTTCCCACCATTGTTTTGGCCAAAATTTTCATGTGCGGATTTTTTATGAAGGTCTTGTCCTCGAAATTGTTGTCGAGCAAATTGCTATTGCCCGAAGCCTTCTAATTTTCGTCAGACAAAACCTTATGCAACGAGCTTTGTGAGACAAAGGTTTGTTGGGCAAAACCTAAGGCGACAACATGTAAGTTTAGGTGACAAAAAGGAACTTACGAACTCATGCTAATATTTTGTGATTTCGTTTGAATTCTTTTACTTGATTATGAACTAAAGTATATATTGTTTTTAATGGGTTCAAATGCGTTGGATCACCTAACTTGTTGATTTTAATAGGTTGTGTTTAAGTTTGAATTCTGAAATTCATTAAAATAATTCAAGTATCATGGTATGACCTATTAAAATTACGAGTTTGACACGACAATGGCACAACCACATTAAATATGACTCGTTTGTCAAATTTAGTAATGCATGTGTTCTGTTATAATTCGCCGAGTTTATATTTTTGTTTTACCTTTATGTATGTTTTGTAATGTCAGTTTGGCAAATGTCCTACAACGGTCAACATAGACAAAACCAAGGATACAAAAAAAAAAAAAAAAAAATCACAAAATCAGAATTTACTTTTCATTTCTCTCACACTTTTTGCTTTGTCTTTCTTTATAAAAAAAATGGTAAATTACATTGAACTACCTTAACTACTGGGTTATTAACAGTTTCATACCTCGTCTTTAAAAAGTTTTAATGTCATACCTTATTTTTGAATTTGTTGCAATGTCATACTTTCTGTCAGTTGTCTGTTAATTCATCCGTTAAAATGCTGACATGGCTTAAGGTGAGACCCATTTTCTATTAAAAATTTAATTAAATATTAAAAAAATAAAACCAAAAATCCCAAACCCCCATCTCCTTCCCCCCGAAACCCCCATTCTCTTCCCCCCTAAACCATCTTCCCCTTCCCCGTTGGTTCCCCCCACCCCAAAAACATTCCTTCCAAGCCCAGAATCCCTCCCCCACCACCCCCCCCCCCCCCACCCATCTTCTCCCTCCCAAGCCTCCCAACCACCTCCCTCTCCTCTCCTCCACTCTCTTCACCTCTCCTCCCATTAAAAAAAAAAACAAAAATACAAATCTAAACCCACATTGTCCAGATCGTCGCACCCCACCCAACCCTTCCTTCCCGTTGAAGTCGAACCACCACACCTGGTTGATTTTTTTATTATTTTTATTTTTTGAAGTTTTGAATGGGAGGGGAGGTGAAAGAGTGGAGGAGAGGGAGAAGTGGGGTGGAGGGGGGGGGTGGTGGGGAAGGGTTTTTGGGCTTGGAAGGAAGGTTTTTTTTTTTTGTGGGGTGGGGGGGGGGGGTGGTGTTGGGGAAGGGGATCTGGGTTTGGGATTTTTGGTTTTTTTTTTTTAATGTAATTTTTTAATATTTAATTAAATTTTTAATAGAAAATGGATTTTGTTTCTAACCATGTCAGCATTTTAACAGAGGAATTAACAGACAATTGACGGAAGGTATGACATTGCAACAAATTCGAAGATAAAGTATGACATTGAAACTTTTTAAAGACGAGATATGAAACTATTAATGATTCAGCAGTTGAAGTAATTTTGTGTAATTTACTCTAAAAAAATTAACATAAAATGACGTGGTTTGGGGCCGTTTAAATACCAAAAAGCAAAGGACAAAAAAACAAAAGGGAAGGAAAAAAGAGTGGAGGAGAGGGAGAAGTGGGGTGGAGGGGGGGGTGGTGGGGAAGGGTTTTTGGGCTTGGAAGGAAGGTTTTTTTTTTTTTTGTGGGGTGGGGGGGGGGGTGGTGTTGGGGAAGGGGATCTGGGTTTGGGATTTTTGGTTTTTTTTTTTAAAGTAATTTTTTAATATTTAATTAATTTTTTAATAGAAAATGGATTTTGTTTCTAACCATGTCAGCATTTTAACAGAGGAATTAACAGACAATTGACGGAAGGTATGACATTGCAACAAATTCGAAGATAAAGTATGACATTGAAACTTTTTAAAGACGAGATATGAAACTATTAATGATTCAGCAGTTGAAGTAATTTTATGTAATTTACTCTAAAAACATTAACATAAAATGACGTGGTTTGGGGCCGTTTAAATACCAAAAAGCAAAGGACAAAAAAACAAAAGGGAAGGAAATCCTATTCGTTGAGTTCTTATCAACTGAAGAAAGCTACCACTGTTTTGTTTGTTTTTTATTGGCAGGACACATCACATCGGCATCACACAAGATAAGAAGCAACCGGAGCCGATTGACAAGCACTAACGAATAATTCTCATATTTGGACAAAAGATGGAGGACCCATATTATGGATAATACTTTCCAAATACCAGAGAGAGAGTGTCCCACAGAGAGAAGAAACCAAGAAACAAGAACTGCAGTCAAAGAGTGAGAAAGTGAGACCGCATTGTTGTGGTGCGGGAGTATATTCTGCATTTTTTATTTATTTTAACAAAAGATAGTATTTACACGGAAGGGAGGAAGCCAAACTGAACATCATAATGAGTTATTAATAATGTGGTTCAAGTTTGCTTTTGACGAGAATCGAATTTAAGACCTCTCATTTACAAATGAAGAAGAACATCACTAGATCGTAATAGTAAGTGATTATATTCTTTCTTCTTATAACCTCTCAAAAATCATTTATTTTATATTACAAGGGATATGGGTTAAATTACTTAAATTAAATTAAATAAAAAAAAGAAGAGTTTAAGTCTAAAAACGTAGTAGATTTAGATTAAAAATGAAGACCATATACCAACCAGCAATCCACCACTATGCTCCTAAGATCATATCTCTAACACAAATCAAGTGATAAAACCCCTTTTGTTTGGAAAAAGACTCAACAATTTATACAAAATGTATGCATTCTTAAATCTTGTTAATCCAACTAAGCTTCTTTCCATTTAATTTATACATGATTTAGCTGCAGCCTAACTTAAAGCAGACACCTTCAATCAGTACACATAGTTTCTTGTCATCATCAACCTAAATTCTTCAAAATCCACAGCTCCATCTCCATTCCTATCGACCCCTTTAATCATTTGCCTACACTCTCTAAGGCTGCATTCTTTGCATCCAAGGCTGAACAGAACCCTCTGCAACTCCTTGGCTGAAATCTTCCCGTTCTTATCCGTGTCGAAAATACGAAAAGCATCCATGAGTTCACAGTCTTCTTCCTCATTTCCAAACCCAACACTATTACTATCATTACTTCTTGATCTGTCAACATTCACTGCGTTCATGAATTCATCCAAGTCTATGCATCCATCTCCGTTACGATCCATTTCCCTCACAATCCCTTCAGCTTCCTCTGCGGCGATCGACTTCTTGTTTCCGAGGCACGAAAGCACGGCGCTGAGCTCGAGAGGGGAGATTTTCCCGTCCCCATTTGCATCCATGACCTCAAACACTTGCCTGAATTGGCTGGAGACTTCCATGCCTGCAAAAGATGAGGTTGCAGCTGCAGGCCGCACATCAAACCTGGAAGAAAGTTTCGGTGTCTTTCTTTTCTTGCATCCACTTGTCATCCTCTGGACGGTTGACGCTAAGAAAATTCTGATACAACTCATCATTGAAGAGAGAGCTGACAAGATTGTGTGCTAGAAAGAGAGAGAATTATATAGGCTTTTGCGAAAAAGAGTGGAACGAATAGTGTTGAGTTCTACGCTAAATTTATTTAAATTACAGAAAAGAGACTCGAATTTAAATGATAAGAGAGGAAAAAAAAAACACTTGGTTCTAATTAGCAACGAGTCGAGAATGATCTAATCAACTAACTTGACTAGTGGTGAGCCTAGCAATTTCTCTACGACTACAAAACCCTAGAAGCCAACAAATACTGATATCTAGGCTCTTGGGTTCTCCAAGGTGTATGTAAACACACACACACACACACACACACACACACACACACACATATATGAGAGAGATGCCCATGGGATCCTCATCCATGTGAATGCATGTATGTATATCTGTAGATCTAGGGAGTCGGACCAAGTCTTTTAATCCGGGGGTGGGGGGATTGACTTGCTTGGTGGATGCCAGCTGAGTTTTATATGATATCACGTACTCTCTCTGTCACCGCTTTCTGTCTCTTGGCTCTCTTGTGGTCTCCGCAATTTGAGGTCTCTAATTCACTTTTTGTTGGTGTTTTCTTGCAAATTGTCTCTTATTTTTCTCAAGTGAAAAGGTGACCCCAAATCTAAGTTCCACAACACAGATGACAGACGGAGCCTGAGACTCGTAAATCAAGTAGTTAAGAGTGTTTAACCCCGCACCTGAGATATTGCTTACCTCTACTCCATAAAAATCTATAATAAATTATGCCATTGCCGGCAAGATAATTTTTTGAGATACATTACCAAGTCCATCCATCATAAATCTAATATTTCCCCGTCACCATTGTCTTCTTGTGTGCGAACAAGCATTTCTATTGGGTTTTACGACACAAGGAAAAGGGACGGCTGAATTTTATAAGTTATAATCAATGAGAAGATGCTCATAAATGTATGCATTACAACGAGAACTCACATAAAATGGGTTCGCACTCCACTGTATTATTAGAATAATACGCCACAGTGACAGTAAAGCCCATTGCATGTAAATCCTTGTGTGACAACTTTAAATTGGGCAAGAGAAAGTCGACATGAGATTTGCGTTGGTTTTTCCAACGAAAGGCGGATTGAATCAAATCTCCCCATGTGAAGATAAAAATATGTGACTACTGACTAGCATACAACATCAAAACTCCGGAAGAGATGTATAAATTCTAAATGGAGCTATAATCTCATATGAGACTACAGAAGGTTTAGAAGCACTAGTCAATCAAATTCAAAGCATTGCTACTAACTCTTCATAACACTATCAAACTATATTTCCAATAACGAATAAAAAACGAATACGAAAATGAAGACTACGAAGACTTAGGATAAAATTATCATACATCTCAAATTGCGCGGTCCTATCTCACCTGCTCAACACGACCGAAGCAACACAGGCCCCACAGATGAGCTGAGCATGTCACCGAGGGCAATCTGGACCTCATTTGAACCGTGTTCACAACTTATCAAGCTGGAAAGGAGGGGGAAGAACTGAGACAAGTTGTTTTCAAACGAGGACTCTCCCAAACTACAGATAGTCTGGAGAGTTGCCACCATAAGCGGGGCACGTTGGGCCAATTCTCTTCGTCTCCCAGAACCTAGAGGAATTAGCCACTGGAGCTGCTGCCCTTTGGATGATTCAGATACCTTTCCAGAGCTAGCAGCTTCAATATAAAACTGTAAAACCTCTCTGCAGAGGTCCACGATGCAGGACTCCACCTCCGCTTCATCATAACCTGCTGGGCTATCCTCTACAAGGTTCTGTAGGAATGTAAGGCATATTTGGTAAGATTCATTCTCGATGCGCAACAGTGGAGGGTCTTGCATTTGGGTCACGGCACCAAATTCTTGTAACCTTGCTCTTAAAGTGGAATCGGTGTTAATCTTGTGAGCGTGAGATGCAACATCGTGCAAAGCATCAAAAAGGACTAATGTGTTTCTCGCGGAAAGGTGAGAGCGATACATGGTGTAAATCTCCATCACCGCCTGCCAAATATAGTGAAAGACAAACCTCACAAAACCGTATTGACATGATAACATGTAAATATCATATGATGAAATTTATAACATGTACATATCACACACTCACGCACAACACACACATGCATTCAAAGGTTTGCCCTATCTTCAAATTGATTGTCGCTCCAGCATTTTCTATTTTCAAAAACTGTAACTGGACAGCAAAACAATAAATTTCAAAAGAAATGGTTATTGCAATATACTTCCACGACTTCAAATTTGGGAACATGCAAATTTGGTCCCTGTAGAATGGGTTGTTTCTCAATTGGGTCCCTAGGAAAAGGACTAAAGTTCATGCCAACTCAAACATATACCAAGCCGCATCCTATAATCAACGTAAACATGGTTTGTCCAACCTAACACCCATAATGGAGTAGAAATTACCTGAATCAATAAAAGTTGAACAGCAGCTCGGCACTTGACGTCAGATATTCCAGCATACATGTGGTTTGTCCTCAGTCTCTCTGAATCCTCATCACTCCTGCCAGACACGGTGGACTCTCCATTCTCTTCTCCGCTCAAAGCATGTTCATGGCTTCTAATGATGCCATCTCCACTAAGGAAAGAGAAATCAGGAAGCGTTGAATTGGCTGCTTCTTTTAATGATGAAACCACTTCTAGCCACTTTTCATGAGAATAGAGATCCCCTGCATTGCTCATCAATCGCACAAATGCAGCAATACCAATACCAGCTAAGCTTTGGTGTGGTCGTCGAATAAAACTGACTAGAAGCACCAAAACTTTCTTCAATAGCGGATTGACGGTGTTATAAAATTTGACAAAGAGATCAACAACTAATTGAAGTGCCAATGTGCATGTCTCATAGAGCCAGGCATCTTGATCAAGATCACCCACATCACCATCAGTCCCTTGCCCTGGTGAACCTTCCCCAGATGGATCGATAGCATGCCGCACATAGTCAAATATTGGAAATAGCACTGATTCAAACACCCTTTCCCACAAAGGTAGTGAGAAAAGGTGACCATGGTTACGTAAAGTTTCAAACAGAACTTGTAGGGCACTCCTCCTGATTTCAGGCCTAGGGTCAAAGCTAAGCTCGGATAAACCTGCATTGTGGAGATAAATATATAAAACTCTTTCCCAGTGTGATATATAAAAAAGCTCAAAATTTTAACACAAACGCTTTGCAACATTATGTTTATTGGCACCAATTTATGAAGTATTCTTACCAGCCAATAAAGGGAACCAGAAATAGATATGGTCATCCTTATCTGGCATTTCACCATTTTCTTGTTTTCCATCTTTCCAGGCTTGAGGTGAAGATGGCAAGATTTTTCCAGAAGCTTCCTTGTCCTTATTTTTTGATGAGGAACCAAGACCTCCATCTGCAAGTTTTGTAGCACAGAATTGAAGAAAAGCAATAGCATTGAGGCTAATGTCCTTGTTGAATCTACTATTCGTAAATGCAATTAGGCAATTCACGCAATCAGTAAAGGTAGTGGTTTCAGTCTCAGTAATGTACGGAAAATAGTCTCGAATAATCTTCTCAATTATTTCAAAGGCCAAGAGTACAATGTTTTTGTGGTCGTCATAAGCTGCAGTAGTGAATACCTGAAGAACATAACAATGGAGTATTATCAGTATGCAACAAGAATAATTCATGAAATCAAATTAATTTTTATCGGCTGTAGAATTAAGCGTATCACAAAGAAAAAAGGACTGGGAATGTTCCAGTACCATGAACATGCTCTTCCATCCAGATTTGACATTGTTGACACGAGATAATACCATTTGTGAGACACATCTGATGATTAATTCACGTATTTCAACTGCACTGCTTTTACGCATAACAATGACAAAAGGTTTCATGAACTCATTCTGAAAATTATAATTAGCCAACTCTTCTCGGTCCAAGAATTTCATTGACAACTGGCGTAGAGAATCCATAGCAAAAATGGCGATTGACAGGTTTTCAGAACAGCCAATTGTCACAAAGAAATTAGAGAGCACATGCCAGATGCTAGACCAGACAAGCCTGATGCGGTTCATATTATAATGCCTGTTATAAGAAAACAATTTAGGTCAAACTCTACAGTTTTTTAAAAGGAAAAACATAAACAAGATTGAAGTAAGGCGATCCATACGCAATCTCAACAATCTTTGTAAGGCTGAAAACCCGAGGATCAGATGCCGATCGCAATTCTTCCATAGAGACCTTGCAAAGTGCTTTAACAAAGTCCACAATCGCCTCACTGTTTAGTTTCTGACTCCGTGTGAATATGCGGCTCACTTCACCAACTTGTTCTAGCATGTTTAAATTAGAAACCAAATTGTTCATCTGTTCTGATGTGACAGCCCCAGAAGCATTCCCACCAATACCAGCACTATCATATGAACCTCGCAACACAGCAGCAGCTGCATACTGCATCCTTCCTTGCCCCTTCTTTTTTAAAACGGGAAGGATAGTGGACTTAGTCTGTTTTGTTTTTTCTGACTCACTCTGAGGAAAGGCAAAGAACGTAGCATCTGGAGGAGCACCCTCTCCCAAGAGATGTAGATGTTCAAACCGGGAAACACAAGTCAAAATATGTTCCCAAGCTTCTTGTAGGTAGTTTCCATCTTCATCTGCAATTGTCACTATTGCCTATAAAAAATGACCAAACAAAATATTAGATACATCTCAAAGTGCAAGCATTTGAGCATGCTACTGTGACAGACCTGTCACATGACAGTACATAAGTAACATTATGACGGACTGTCACCACCTAGTAGCACACAGTCGAAAAAGATGTTTTAACTCACACATCAATTATTCACCATGTTTATATTTATTTCACCGATAACCATACAAGCACATGCAAGACTCTTCTCCTAAACACTCTTCTGCCATCCATGCAAAGTGTCCAATTATGCAGTTATAGCTCTAAATTACAAATGTCTTCGATTTCTTTTTCTGATTCATTCTTGGGACAGCACATTATTATTCTAGTTAAGACCAGTAATTCAAGTCTATACTTTTGCCAACTTAAGATCTCATTTGCACTTGAGAAATCAATTTTATTGGAAAGAAGGCAGACATACAAAATAAAAATGGACAAAATTAGATGATGAGATTTCTGCGTAATTGTTCAAGTGAACATACTATTTTCATGCAAACCTTTATACTTATTCTGCTGCATTATATCTCAGCCATGATGACGGGTTAAGCATGAAAAATTAAAGTAAAATAACTTCGCATCCAAAGTGTTCAAATCTATGATAAGATTAGTGAAGTAACATGATTTCCTCTATGAGATTACTTCAGTCTTCAAAGCATCATGAAATTAAGGACAACTAACAAGTACAATCTTTAAGCTTATTCACATCCTGTACAGAAACTATGGTGGAGTACAACAATATGCTAACCTTAATTGCGTCAATATTCTTCTGCTTGATATCGGCAGGAGAGTGGAGAGAAGTAAACTTTGCTAGTGAAGTCACAAAAGCGTCTCTATGGGTCTTCATGGACATTACAGCAGTAACATGAATGGCATGACGAAAGCCTTCCAGACACAGTGAAATAACTACTTCATCGTCACTTTGATCAAGTGGAACACTGAAGGCAGCCAGCATAGGGGCCCAGCATACCTCAACCATGAATCTAAGAATTATCACATCTGTTGCAGCATAATAAACTGACCTACAAAATGTCCGTACAAGTTTATATTAAGAACAGAGTCTAATCAATATAAAGATAACACACATATTAAAGAATTTCTCAAAATTCCTAAATATAAATGCACAATATCTTAGTCTAGTCAAACTTCCACTATGCCGAGCAAGGAATAACAATCCTCATCAGTGAATAAGAGAACTCCTAGAAAGTAATATTTTATGGCCTCTGAAGAAAATGTGGTGTGATAAAAATGGAATGACAAATAGGATTCCAAACATTTGACATCAGAGAAGTTCAGTTAGCCTTACTCAGATTTGCGAGCTTTTTCTTTAAATTGTTCTTGCATATGCTTGATAAGATCATCACTGGTCTCCAATTGATTTCCTTCCCCCCGTTTACGGATCACAATATTCAAGATACTATCCAAGCCCAAAAGCCGGTTTGGGTTCACCGACTGTATTTGAGGAGCCAATTCATATTCTTTCATTTTAATCTCATTTCTTGATATTCGTTCAAACAATGACCTCAAGTACTCCTCAGGTAGATCTTTTCCATCATCTATGCCGCGATTGTTTCTTATAAAATCATCAGCTGACATCTGAATAATTTAAATGGCCAGAAAGAGAGGGACATCAATCAGCTATCTGTTTCAGTCATCCAATAAAATCAAGGTATATGTGAAATTGTTAACTCACCTTGTTCTTCACCATAGGGTTATGAGCATCAGTGTTGAGCATTATCACGGAATAAGCAAGGACATAGGCTGTGTCAGCACTAGTAAAAGCCTTTGAATTACACTTGCAATAGCGTTCTGCAAACTTTTCCATTATTCTATCGATCTTCTGTGCCTCACCAGGCAACCTAAAGCCTTGAAGAAATGCCCTGATGGCCTCATCAAACTCCAAGCCGTGAAATTCAAAGGAATCCACATAAGCATGCATTACTTTTAGCGATAAATCTTCTCTTTCTCCAAGGTAATCCCCAATCAAAGTCTTGTTCAAACCAGATGCATTTTTGAGAAAAGCAGCTATCTCCTCAGGTGAACTACCCACCTTGTTTGCATTAATAAGAAACTCAATTCCTTTTTTAGGTTTCCGATTAAAAAGAGATATACCTTCCTGCCACAAAACAATCATTAGATTCCAAGTGAAACAGCCTAAAGATGAATCTGATGGAATTCCAGACCCTTACCTGAAGTTCCAGCTTGTAAGCTCGGCGTTGTTCAATTGTCAGAGCATCAGAGGCCTCACTGGAGGCTTCAGAATGAGTGTCTGACCCATCAACAGGCTCCTCACTGTTCCCATTTGCCAAGGGAAGACCTCCTGGTTCAGGACTATTCTCAGTTGGCTCAAATCTCTTGTTAGAATGAGGATCTGGAATGCGCAATTGTTTGTTCATCCAATCTCCGATTGACCTCAAAACACCAACTAAGCACTTCATAGCTTCAAGTTTCATAGTTGCCTCCTGAGGTGGTAATAATGTGGTGGCAACACCAGGAGGGACACCTTGAGCAGTTTTAAGTAGGCCATTTACCATCCTGGCAACATGAAAGGAAAAAAGGAGAAAGAAGACACAAAAATTGTTAATGCAACACCAATCACTCACAATCCTATGCAGGTGTAGAAACAATGCAGGACATCTGCTAATGAATTTTATAATCAATATTATTGTTCAATAGTTTTGAAATTTGAAGAATTTATAGTGAATTCTACAGGAAAGAACATAGCATACCTTTCAAATATGTTCGATGAATTGACATCACAATCATAATTGATAAATATGTCTACCAAGATCTGGGAATCAACACACAGCTTCTCAAGAAACCGAAGTACTATCATCTTTTGCTGAAAATTGGGTTGTGCGACATTTTCCAAAACTCTGAGAACAATCATGGGAAAAAATACTCCAATCTCTGCTTTCAGTCCAGCTCTAAATCTTGACACCAGACTAATGAAGATGGAGCAAGATAGCTGAAAAACTATCATAAGAGTTGAAGCACTGTTCTTTAACAGTGATAGACATAAATATTGCTTAATCGCACCTAAAAACCTGTTCCACATCACACACAAAATTCATCATTAGAGATTTCAAGGTAGGAGAAAAAACTAGCTAAACTGAAACATATCTAGAAGACGATAATACAGAACGCAAGTTTTTTTCCCTGAATTCAGAGATATGAGGTGCATGAACACAAAAAATAAAAGAATGACTAGAGAAGACTTTGTGAATATTATTAAGATGCTGTCTTGTGCTCATGCACAGACGTGCGCACACCAGAAACCAAAATTCCACAAGAGACCAGCATGTACAACAGTTATTGCATTGTCAGAAAACTAAACCAAGATCTAAAAAGTAGCAACATCGAGGGATAAACCCCGTAGCATATTGCACAGATGTTTCTAATCTGGGGATCCACTCTAATACCTTAAGAGACACATCAGTTAGTTTTTCTCCGAATAGGGAGTGACATATCTGCATTATGAGTCTGCAAGCCTGGAGATATGCTTGTCCCAAACTGAATCGTGTTTCAGATCCCAGCAAAGTCCTCAAATATGTAAACCAATTAATTGATCAAGAGCTACCAGACACTCACAATAGCATGAATTTCCAGCATCACGTGTACCATGGCTCATGATCGTATGGAAGAGGTAAAACTAGAGTCCCACAAGGGCCACAACTAAGAAGTATCAACTAAGAAGCCACCGTATCTATCCACCAGCCTTTACCAGCTAGGCGACTACAAATTGACATATTAGTGATTCTCCTACTCCCCTCAGACCTCACCTAGTGTTGTATTATCATGCCAACCATCATTTAAATAATGAAACAAAATCCTCTTTGAACCATCTCTGTTATCTATAAACCCTCTTTCCACACAATCTCAAATATACAGATATAAACAACGTACTCGACAAACATAACAAAGTTAAAGGCCGAATCTCGAGCAAGTAAGCTGAATGCAATGACTAATCAGCTCAATCCGAACACATAATCAAGACAAATAACACTGAACACGAAATGGCAACATCTAAGAATAAACATTTTTAACATGAGAGCAGGCAGCGAGGTACCTTTCACTGGTCCTAAAGACAGCACCGGCATTCTCTAACAAAATCTTCAAAAGCTCTAATGCAACAATTTTTCCCTTCATCAACTCCGGATCCGCTAATGCCTCTTTGGGCGGAGTCTTCATAGACAGCTTACACAGAGCTCTAAACACCAAAAACGCATCTCTTCTCAACTTATTCCCAATCTGAACCTCCAAATCCTCATCTCTCTCCACTTCTCCGTCAGCCAATTCGCCTTTTCGGCCCTCCAATGCCGTCTTGTACATGCTAATCTCCCAGTACTTGGCATCCAACATGTCCTTATCAGTCGAATCCAGCAAATCGGCAGGGTTCGTGGTCTCCACTGTGGTGGTCTCGAAGGCCCCGTCGTGCCCTCGCAGTGACACCTTAGTAGGTGTCGAAGGGTTCAAAACTCCATCAATGTCGGACATAATCTTGGTGATAAACCCCTGAACGAACATTGTCAATGAGCCGTCGGCATCGGCTTTCTCAATCGGATCCATCAGCTCAGCCACCACGATCGGGTGAATAGGAACCGTCGACGAGTCAGCCTCCATTCTTCTGAACACGATCACCAGCATCTGGATCAGCGACGCCTTCGCCGTCGTCTGATTAACGACATTCTTACTCCCCAAATAGATGTCATAGCAAGTCCTCACTATCTGCAGCAAGCAATCTCCGTGAATTCGCAGCGATATCGACGTCACTGCTGATAACAGGGTCTTCAACACCAGCAGCTCCATCTGATCGTCCCCCAAATCGTGGCATTTGCACACAGACTCGATCAATTTCGTGAGCAACTTCGCTTCCGCGGCGCCCCCGGATGCGTCAGCCTCGCCGCGCAAATATCCATGGGCGATTAGCTTCTGGATGCAATCGACGGCCGGATCGGCGATCTTCAATACGCCGGAGCCGGCGGCGTTGATTACGGGGCTGAGAATGGACTCGGAGTCGGCGAGCGAGTACTCTTCGGAGCCTCCGTCGTGGAGAGGTCCCGGGCCGGAGTTGTCAGAGTCGGAATTCGGGTCGGGTTTAGACTTGCTGAGCCGCTCGAGCACGGCTTTGCATTCGCTGGCGAGCTTGGCGTGCTTCCGCCACGAGGCGTTCTTGATGATCTTATCGAGGGCTGGGGACACCACCTGCCTCAGACGGGAATCGGCTTCCGAAGAAGCCATTCCCGAGCTTGCTGCGAGTGTGACTCAGTGAGCCGGATCTGGAGAAATGGCTAGCGTCTTGCGACGGTGGACTGCGGTGCCGGGCGGGGACGGTTCGTGACTCGGTGAGCGGGTTGACTCAGTGGCATAGAGAGCTTCAGAGAGGAAGTGCGGACGAGTTGAGATTTGGATCGCGTTTTGTCATGGAAGGGGGAGCTACAATGGTGGGATTTTAAATCACGGAAATGGCCTTGAGCACCTGGGGAACAACTGCGGTGAAGACCCGTCGAAATCGATGGGTGTTTTTGGTATTTTGGAACATTTGGGAATTAAGTACTCCCTTTGTCAATGCTCGTCTGCGGGAGCTTTCGATATTCAGTTCAATATAATAAATTTTTGTTTGGACTTGCATCGGTTCGAAAAAATTATTATATAATAGGTGATGTTAAGAGATTTGTTTGTAAAATCAAATGATATGATTGTACATAATTGAATTATTGATTAAGTTTGATTAACGTGTTTGTTTTTTTATTGATAACATATCATTTGATTTATAATTTTGGTTAAAAAATTTGATCCACCCTAACATTATCTATTATATAAGACCATCTCTAGGGGAAACGTAAAAAATACTACAGACATATAACAGTAACAAATGATGTACCATTTACTAAATCGAGATGTCAAAAGCTGACATGGATAAAGAGATGTCAAATTTGCAGCTATCTTAAAATATGGTTTTTTGCTATTTAGGTATTATTTTATTATTTTTAAACTAACAATAACCCAACTTTTATTATTTTTGTTTAACAAAACCATAAATGAAACAATAAATTTTGACATATCAAGTGGAAGGAAAATATTGATAATATGTTAAATTGCTAAGTCAGTCGTCAAATTGAAATTTGATGTTTTGAATCTAATGTCTCCTTTGGTGATGTTTCAATGCGAATAGAGAGAAGGAAGGAAGAGAGGGACAATGAGGGAGGAGGAAGGAGGTGAGGGTTTGGTGCCTTTTCGCATCACAATGGTCATTAGGAAATTTTATCTAGACCCATTTATCTTATTTCTACACTTAATTCATCATTTTTTATCTTGAAATTTCAAATATGTCTAACAATTCTCTTTTTGCACCCAAAATAAAAAATAAAAAATAAATTCCAACACTAGGAAACTTTGGCCACCTTATCTCTCCATACACCAACCACCCCCAATTTCTAATTTTCTACCCTTCCCAAACCCACCGCCACCTCCCTTACCAGCCACAATGAAAACCCCAAAGATCTCAGTCATGACTCATTCTAACTTGTCTTTCAAGAATTAAATAGTTAGACAAAAGGTACTCAAGAATTCCATCACTCACTTAACTTGTCGCAAGTGAAGAACATTGAGGGACTTGAAACTGGGAGTGTGTCCACAAGAGTGTAGAGTTGGATTGTCAAAACTCATTAAGTTCTCCCCTGCAGAATACAAGAATTGCTCCAGCGTAGACCATTTATTTGCATTGGTATTGATACCTAACATCTTGCGGGCAAATGCTTAATCGTTGGAAGCAAAACCGTTAGCGAAAAACTCCCACCTCAAGTGTTTGAACTCCATTTTCTAATGCAAACTAAATCCAGCTATTAATGCAAACTATTTTAGGGTTTTATTGGGATTAGTTGATTAATCTTTTTTCTTATCAAATCATATTCAATGATGGTTATAATTTTCCCTATTGTGAATGAGTTGTAACGTAAACCTGTTTTAAGATTACGACATGATTTGAAGTTTTGAACTTACAGTTTTCAACTTCCAATCTGACCTCTAGTCAGAGTTAGATTCGAATAGTCAACTGTTTCAAAAAATTCAGACCGTTTGAAGGATTGCATGAAAGATTAGGAAATGGGTAATGATGGTTGAGATCTTTGGGGTTTTTATTGTGGGTGGTAGGGAAGGTGGCGGTGGGGGGTTGGGGAGGGCTAGAAATTGAGGCTGGTAAGGATTTGGAGAAATTGGGTGACCGGAGTTTTCTAGTGTTGGAATTTTATTTTATTTTATTTTTTGTTCTTTTTTATTTTGGGTTTAAAGAGAGAATTGTTGGACATATTTGGAATTTTAAGAGAAAACATGATAAGTTGGGTGTTAAAAGAGGATAAATGGGTCTGAATAAAATTTCTCATGGTCATTTTGTTAATTTGATTAATTTTTTTTTAATTTTTCAATTTTGTTTTCTAATTTATTCATTTTTCAAAATTTTAATATCCATGTAGACCCATATTGACACGTGGCGCCCGTCATTGCCCGTGTGGGCACCAAGTCACAAGTTAACAGTTGTTTTAACAAACAGCTTAACAGATGTATGAAAGTGTTCTAGAATTATAACTTTAGGTACCAGACTAGGACATAAATGCGTTTGTTGCGCCGGACTATCTCGGACTGGATTAGCTTCAAGGACTAAGCTGGACTGGCTTAGACTAGACTAAACTGGACTAACTTAGTGAAGCGTTTGGTGCAGTATTGGACTAAGAAGCTGGATAATAACAAATTCTAATATTATTTTATTTAATATATAAATTATTAATATTTTATTATGATCTTATCTTTTTCTCCATCTTTTCTTCTCAGACCTCTCAATTCATGTCTCTTTCTCATTCCTGGTCAAACTCCTTATTGATTCCAGTCTCTATTTCTCTGTCCTCCCTCCCTCTCTAGCTATGCGTTGTTCGAACGGAATCTCACGGCTCCAATTTTCCCGATGAGTTGCAGGTTTCCCGATGTGTTTTTTGGCCAACCCTCATTAAATTGGATGAAGTTAGCACGCCAAAAAATTCATCACCATCCTTGGACCGAGATCTTAGATTTGCATGCTCGAATTTGTCATGGATTTGAAGAAGCCCAAACAGGCCGAGACTTCCAAGCCATTTTCCGACCACATTTTGGCCTCGATTCAAGTAAAATCGTAATCTTGTCACTCCCAGCTTCAATTTGGTATATTTTATATGAAAGTTGGTTGTGAAATGGATCTGAAAGAGAGTCGGGAAATTAATGATTGATCTAGGTGACCGGCGATGACGAGGAGTCTGTCGGGAGTGGTCGTTGAGCATGACAAGGACAAGAAATAGAGGATAGTCTTAGCTAGTCTCATGGTTATTGGGGGCTCTCACTAAGACCTCTTAGTGAAGGGTTTTGTCCATGCTAGTCCCCTTTAGTCTCATTAATGTTAGTCTCAGCATAGAACAAACACAGTATTGGACTAATAGCTAGTCCAGTCCAGTCCAGTCCAAGTTAGTGAGGGCAAACAAACGCCCCCAAAAAACTTAATGTATGAAATGTAGAAAACCAAGAAACTTCAGGGTAGTAAACTAAGATTAACCCTTATATAATTGTGTCCAATATTTTTTTAGCGAGCTTTTCCATTTTGTCGGCGCCTTTTATTTGCTGATATAGCTAGAGTCGTTCGATCTCGTGATATTCTATTATAATTTTTTGCTTTTTCTTGAGCTTTAGCTAAAGTGTCATTGAATCGTAAGATAATGGATTTATGATTACGTTTGGCATTGTTTGATATATAGGGTTTGATTGGAATGGATCATAACTTATTATGTTCAAATATTTTCTATTATACAATTATATATTCACAATTTTACACTAAGGGGGTGGGAGAATAAATTAGTTACGAACATGTCATTTACGAGATTCGAACTTAAGACCTCTCACTTACAAGTAAAGAGGAATATCGTTATACCTTAGTACTAAGTGACTATGTTCAAATATACATTACAAAACATTAGACAGAAATGCATCATTTGAGCATTTTAAATGCTTGTGAGAAGGATTTGCAAATCTATACTTGTAATGAGTCATTCACAAATCTCTCTTACGTCTTTGCAATACTCATAGTATATTTCCAATCTCTATTGTCTAACAGTGATTCATCCCTGATTCAGCTAGGAAGGCTCGTGCCCAAACATTCCTTTTTGGTGGGATTGAATTAGAATAGATCAAGGCATGTTTGGTAACGTTTTCAAAATAGTGTTTTTTCATGTACAGATCAAATGTAATTTTTTAAGAATGAAAAACCACTAGATACCAAAAAAACTGATAATACTTTCATTCATAAACCATGATAAAAACTACAATTCAAGCTTAATTGTTCTGATGAGCTTTCATGGTTTGAAAACATAACAATAGCTTCACTATTTTATGAATTAAAGTATATATTTCTCAACGTAAACAATCAAATCATCATTCAACTCGCAAATGTCCCCTCCATTAAAGCATTTGTAGCCGTCAAATCATAGCCAATATAATAAGTAAATACAGATATTTAATTCTTATAATTGTTGATGGTAAATTTAGTGTTGGAGAATGGACATTGGCTTTTGATGTTACGTAGAATGGGAGATGAGTTTTAATTATTTAAGTACACACCATCATGGTAGGGTAAACTCTAAGGTCAATGTCTCCCTTCTTAATCAAGGAAACGAAGATATGAAATCACTTTGCTTTATAAGCTTTTTCTTTAGGGAAACAAAAGACGCTTATAAGCTTTTGTTTCATTGAAAAATAATTCATGATCCAAAGCACAAAGCTTTGGGATGTATTCTCAAACCAAAACAAAGAAAGGAAAAATGAAATCTTAGGTTAGAGTTTCACTGCCACTTAGTGCTACGATCTAGTGGTATTCCTCTTTACTTGTAAGTGAGAGGTCTTAAGTTCGATTCAAGCTAAAGGCTAATTTGAACCACATTAGTTTGGCTTGCTTATTGTGAGGATTAGCCCACTCATCCATCCCCTTAATGTAGATAATATCGTTTGTTAAAAAAAAAAAATTATAGTTTCACTAAACTCCTTGCTAATGAAGGTAAAATCTTTAATATTTGGACGAGATATATGCTTACCTACCCTTTGGATTCTATATGTAAGTTTTGCAACCAACATTGAGAGTAGGGAGAAAGAAATAATTGTACCAACAAGCAAATAGAAAAGTGATTAACCAAAATATGAAATGATGTTTTCATAAGTACAATTAGCATGGGGTTGCAATTGACCTAAACTACAATTATATATATATATATATATATATATATATATATATATATATATTTGAGGGAGTTTTAACGAAAAGTTCGCGGTACTGTTCACTTTAACGAAAAACCACATTTTTACACTAAAAAATCAATCCTGGTACTATTCACTTTACCCTTTATTTTGTCCTTATCATTAAAACTTAAAGTTTTCAAGCTCATTTCATTAGTTTTTCTTATATTTTAAAATAAAACGAGATTAAAACTGAAACCTCTCACTTACAAGTGAAATATCACTAAATCGTAGTACTATGTGATACAATCAAATGTAGTTTACTCGGAGAATTTTAATATCTAATTCAAATGTTATACTGGATGATTGACATTCCAAAATCAATTTTTTTTTTTTTTTTTCATTGGGCAAGTATTATTCACTAATTTTGACATAGGATAGGAAACTTGATGTACTGGGTGTCTAGTCAAATTCAAGGGACAATGTGTTTCATGGGTATTATTTGTAGAGCTGAGCTACAACTTTTAGAATCAAGATGAGTTTATTTTTTATTTTATTTTTAGGAAAATAGAAATAACTTGTAGGCAAAAAATATATCTAAGTGGGAGGTCTTTGGGCCAGCTTGAACAACTTGGTTTTTTTCGTTTGTTATCTCTTGTGGGAAAATAGGAAACTTGTAATTTTTCTTTTTGTCAAAAGGGAGAACCTGTAAAAAGTAAGTTATTTAGCACTACGGTCTAGATATTCACTTATAAGTAGAATGTCTTATGTTTGAGTCATGTGGGCAACAAGTTTGTAACCAAATTATAATGGTTGGCCAAAATATTATTTATTTAATATAAATATATAGTTGTATTAAAAAAAAGAAAGATAAGGTGTTGTAAAGAAGACTCTCCTTATAGCCCATGAACATAGTATCTGATGATCGGATCCAATGGATGAAGGTAGGTGATCGGAATTCCCGTTTCTTCCATCATAAGGCAAATTTCAGGCAGCAAAACAAAATTAGGGGCCTTGTCGATCATTGTGGTACCCAGCAGTCAGATGTGTAGGGCATTGAGATATTTTGGATTACTTCAACTCTATTTATCGCACCCAATACTGTGGTCGGAATCTAGACAATGATGTGTTTGAAGCTTTGGAATGTAAGCTGACCGCTGAGATGAATGGAAACCTTTGTCGTGAGTTCACGCCGGAGAAAGTCAAGATCTCTCGTCCATATGCACCCCCTCAAAATCCCCTGGTTTGAATGGTATGTACCTTTTATTTTTCCAAAAATATTGGTTTATTCTGGGTCCCGACATTACTAGTGCAGTGCTCTCTATCCTCTCCCCTAAGTGGATGTTAAAAAGGATTAACTTCACCAACGTTGCTTTTATTCCAAGGCAACAACAACCTCACCATACGAGTCAGCTTCGCTCCATTAGCCTGTGTAATGTCGTTTATAAAATCATCTTAAAAGTCCTTGCCAATTGACTTACGATTATTTTGCTGTATTAGTGTGCTTTTGTTCCTGACCGCTCTATTCCCGATAACACAATTTTGGCTTAGGAAGTTGCCAACTTTATGTACAAAAGACGAAGGGGGGAAAAATGATTCTTCGCTTTAAAGCTCAATATGATTAAACTGAGGTTCAATCCGAGGTGGGTGAAGTTGACTATGATGTGTGTCATCTCTGTTTCATATTCATTTTAGTTAACGGTACCCCTAGGAGTTACATTATTCCTTCCCGTGGGTTATGTCAAGGAGACCCAACTTCCCCTTATTTATTTCTTCTTTGTGCCGAGGCTCTCGACTTTGATTGCTAAGGAGGAAAGACCCAGTGCTTTACAGGGTGTTACGATTTGCCATAATGCCCCCTTTATTCATCATTTGCTCCTTGTAGACGACAACTTCATTTTTGCTAGGGCTAATAGAAATGGTTGTGGGAAGGTTAAAGCCATTCTATCTTGTTATGAGCGTGCCTTGGGCCAGCAAGTTAACTTGCAAAAAAGTGCTATTTGCTTTAGTCAAAATATTAAGCGGCGTATCCAGGACCATTTGGCTTCCACTCTCAATTTTGAGCCTGTGGGTAGACACGAAAGGTACTTGGCTCTCGATACTTTTATTGGTAGAAATAGTGGGGTGTGTTTTAGCCATATCAAAGAACACCTTTAGAAGAAGCTCCAGGGATGGAAGGGGAATTTCCTTAGTGTCGCGGGAAAGGAACTTTTGGTGAAGATTGTGGGGCAAACTATCCTACTATATACAATGAATTGCTTCGTGTTGCCAAAATATTTTTGTGATGAGCTAAACCAATTGATTGCATCCTGTTGGTGGAATGAATCAAAATACATCAAGAGAATCCACTGGATGGCTTGGGATAAGCTCTGCATGGACTTATAAGAGGTTGGGCTACTCCCCATATTTCCAATTGGTTTTATGGTGGAACCTCAACTTTCTTCATGGTACCAGAGCAGGTTGTCCCACGTGTGAAGCCAAACGGCCACACGCGCTCCATGTCACCCCGTTGTGTTGTCCATGTTTTAGGCTTGAAAATTCGCCACATGTGAGGGGGTGTGTTGAGATGAGTCTCACATTGATGGAATGAGGGACCTTGCATGGACTTATAAGAGGTTGGACTACTCTCCATATTTGATGCGTTAAAAACTAGCACACAAATTAAACCCTATAATTTAGACGATTGTAGTATGAGCAAGTAGGGATTGTTCTAGGCCGGGGATTAGGAGGGATGCTAATCAACAAAAATTAAACTTAAAAACTGAAAACTAAGCTAGACTAACACAAAATAAGAACTGAGGGGGATTTTTGCATGAATTTTAACAAAAATAAAGTAAATTGCAGTAAACGAATTAGGTCTTGTACGAGATATAGGTGAGAGGCTAGCTAGAAGATTGTTCTCCACACATGAAAGATTTGCATACAAATTGATCTCCAGTAATTATTTCTATAAACCATGGATGACAATGCTCCAAATTAACTGTGAACTGCACAAATTAACTCTCAGATTTTCCTAGATTCATTGAATTGGACTCAGCGATGCAATCAAATTATTCTCCTCAAGTTCCCTAACTATGAAAAGCATGATAGAAATACATCTCGAAGATCATTAAGTTATGTGAAAATCATAAGCATTGACGAAACATTTGTAACTATGGAAAGCATGATACTCCTGCCAAGAATTTACTTAACTCAATCATGACTAGTGACATTTACTACTTGCAAATATAAGTTCATAACGATTAGGTGAATTTCCCTTATATTCTAGCATCAAATCCCTGCATGCAAATTAAGTACGCATCCTTAATAAACATATAAGAATAAGTTCTTTATAAAACAGATAAGTAAATCGCATTCACGTTTTATGAAACAATAACTGGATGTAATCAATTTATATAAAACATATGATCATGGCTTTGAATTCACCTCTAGCTAAAAAGAAATTTAGTTACGCACGTTCAACATAACTGAAAAACAATCTAAAATAAACATTAAAACTAAACAAGGAGAGAAAGAACTCTGAGAAACTCAAATAGTTGAATGGCAAATTCGGCACTTTTCTTTGGATGCAAGATGCAGCACTCTCTTTTTTCTTCTGAGTTGCGGCAATAATGTATATATAGGGTAAAGGCACAACTGAATCCTAAGAGGAAAAGGATTAGGTTATTTGAATTAATTTAGGACTCCTAAAAATCAGATAGGAATTGTTGGAATGTGATAAGGATTCCTCTTTGTCACTGGAGATAAGATAAAGTAGGATAAGGTTTGGATAAGATAAGATAAGATGAACTCGAATAAGATAAGGTAAGATTAGATAAGATAATGCTCCTCCCACTAGGATTCCTTTTTCTTATGTAATTCCTTGTCTTCCAAGCCTCAACTTTAATTTATCCAGAGTTTAGCACATGTTTAACACCATTTAAACACTAAAAACGTCCAACCCATATGCTATCCACGCATGCTATCCAATCCAAGTCCAAAACTGCTCCAAATTGCTCCATTTGACTATTTATTATTATCTTTACCAATTGGACCTACAATAATACGAAAATAGCATAAACTACCAAAATAAATGGAAATTAACAAAGTAAATGCAAAGAAATAAGATAACAAAGTCTCATAAATATGCTCCTATCAAATTCTCCCACACTTAGCTTTTGCTAGTCCTCGAGCAAAACAAAGAAAACAAAACAAAACCTAAACCTTTCAACAATTACCTTATGGATTTCCAACGAAATATGACATGTTAAAAATCACTACTTACATAGATTTCAGCAATCCTTACTCTTGAGCTTATACTTAACCGCTGCAACCACTTACTAGCTCACATTTAATCAATTAAAACAACATTTGAAAGTAGTAACATGCCTTAGAGAGTTCACTCAATTCCTCATCAGATATACTCTCTATTTTCACACAGATTTTCTGACTACACTTCCTATACTAAGTATATGTGAGAAGATTGATGTAAACATGTAGACTAACACTCACATATGTTATAACTAAGAAGGCACTTTCTGGAATTATTAATACAAATATGTATATGATCTCATAACGGAATGCCATTACTTAGAAGCGAGAACCAGGGATTCCATATGCTTATACCAATTTCAAACTCCACATATTGAAACACATAACAATCAAGATCAAAATCTAAGGGTTGTAATGGGGCTAAGGTATTGGCTAACAAAGACAGGTTAAAGATAAATAAATGTTCTTCAAGTGATAGTAAGCAAAGTAATGAAATCAACATTTAGAATTCAACTTTTGATTGCAGCCCCAACTATAAACACAAAGGGAAGATTCGTACAACTTTAGGGGTCAGATTCACATTTTTGGACCCTTCTTCAACAACTAACACTTATGAACTCATTCTCACTTTTTTCAACCTCTTTTTCTTTTCTCTTTTTTTTTTCAACATTTTTTTTCTTCTTTTCTTCTTTTTTTTTTCCTTTTCTTTTTTCTTTTCTTTCTGTTTTCTTTGAAACATAAAACATAAGAACTACTTCACCGGATTCAAAAGAATGATAGGAGCATATGTATGCGACTTTGTTATCTTATTACTTTACATTTACTTAGTTAATTTCCATTTATTATAGTGATTTAGTTTATTTTCGTATTATTGTAGGTTCAATTGGTGAAGATGACAATAAATGGCCAAAAGGAGTAATTTGGAGCAGTTTTGGACTTAGATTGGATGGCATGTGTATGGAACATAATGAATGGACATTTTTGGTGACAAATGATGCTAAACATGTGCTACAAATCTGGAAGAATTAAATTAAGGCTTGGAAGACAAAGAATCAGCTGAAAACAAGGAGATCTTATCCAACCTTATCCTATCTTATCCAGTCTTATCTTATCTTATCCCATATTATCCAAACATTATCCTATTTAATCCAACATTTTCTAAACTTATCTCCAGCTTCAAAAGGAGTTCTTATCCTATTCTAAATCCTTCCCATCTGATTCTAGAAGTCCTGAAATCATGCAAACAATTAAATTCCTTTTCTCCTAAAATTGTGTCATGCCCTATCCTTGTCCTCCAAGGATTGGTGCCGTGAACCCTACCTATATACACACACATTGTGCCCCAATTTTGGAGAGAGAGAGAAAGCTTCAGAGAGAATTTCAAAGATAAAATATAAAGAGTGCCCCAACTTGCAAGGAAGGAGAGCTTAGAGCCATGCTTGCCATCCAAGGCCTTTGGATTGCTGGAGCGCTTTTAGGTGTATTCTATCCTTAGTTTTAGTTCAATGTTTAAATTAGATTGTATTTATTTAGTTATGAGGAACATGTGTAACTAAATTTCTTTTTAGCTAGAGGTGAATTCAAAGCCATGAACATATGTGTAATATGAATTGATTACATCCAGTTATTGTTTCATAAATTGTGAATGCAATTTACTTATCTATTTGATTGATAACTTATTCTTGTATGTTGATTAAGGACGCCTACTTAGTTTGCATGCATGAATTTGATGCTAAAATATAAGGGAATTTCACCTAATAGTTACGAATTTATATTTATAAGTAGTGAAAATCACTAGTCATAATTGTGTTAAGTAAATTCCTGACAGGAGTATCATGTTTTTTCATAGTTACGAATGCCATGTCAATGCTTATGATTTTCATAGAACTTAATGATCTTTGATATGTATCTCTATCATGCAGTTCATATAGGGAACTTGATAAGAATAATTTGATTGCGTCGCTGAGTCCAATTCAATGAATTTAGGAAAATCTAATGGTTAATTTGTGCAGTTCATGGTCAACTTGGGGCATTATCATTCATGGTTTATAGGAATAATAACTGGAAATCAATTTGTATGCATATGTGTCATGTGTGGAGAAGGACCCTCTAGCTAGCCTTTTCCCCCCTTCATTCACCACAATTTAGTATGAATTAGTTTGTTTTCTGCAAGTTACTTAGTTTTAGTTTTAAATTTCGTCCAAACCAAACCCCCTGTCATTGTGTCGTGTTAGTTTAGTTTTAAAATTCGTTCAAACTTGTCATCTGTTAGTGTTTTGAGTCAAGTTAAGTCTAGAATTTGTCCAACTCACCTTTTAGTTCCTGTTTTGAGTCAATTTGTTTGTTTTGCGCTGTTTTGAGTAAGTCTGGTCAGTTTGAGTCATTAGAGTCTAGTTTTGTGTTTTTAAGTCTAATTTGTGTTGATTAGCATCCCTTCTAATCCTCAGCCTAGAACGATCCCTACTTATGTATACTACAATTGTCTAAAAAGGGTTTAATTTGTGTGTTAGTTTCTACCACATCAAAGAACAAATCCTTCCCCCGCACTTGTTTTTCTGCAAATCATAAATCAAAGGGAATTCCCAACAAGTCTTGCTTCACTATTCTTTAAGAATAAGGGTATGGATATTCCTATAGTGGAAGAAAATAGGCGAAATAAGGCTCAAAGGGATTAAACCTACAAAACATATGCAAGGGATAAAGCTTTTTGGCTTTGGTGGTAACTAAGCAACTTCATCTTGTTATTTGTTATGCAATCAATTTTATGCTTTGAATGAAACAGGCATTAGTTCTAGTATTTGGAACTAAAATGATGAAAAAGCATTCTAAGTAGCAACCAAGCAAAGAAATAATGAGATCATGCAATGACTTTAGAAAACAAAAATATCACAGATTAATAACTCTCCAAACAAAGAATAGGCTCAAGTTTCACAGGGTTGTAGTGTTAGTTTGAGTTTCTTCCTTCAAGCATGTTACAAAAACTAATTTTTTTTTTCTTTGTGATTACATGTGAATTCGTAAATGACAACTACAACTAAGTATTAACCAAAGAGCATATCAAACTTCCACCCATGTTTGTAGCTTTCTTTAATAGTCATGCAATTAAAAACCAAATCCTCATCATTGTGTTGGAAGGTAACCCTAAGACACAAACAAGCAATAAAAACGAATTTTTTTGGTATTTTCTCAAGCTTTTTCTATTATTTTTTTTTCAAAATTTTGTTATATGACACACAATAAAACACTTTAAAATAGTGAATAACAATATTAGTAGTGATAGGTGGTGAAATTCGAAGATAAGTTATGAAAAATATTCTGTTTACACCCCCCCAACACTTAAACCAAACATTGTCCTTAATGTTTCAAAAATCAACTTAAACAAGAAAGCAACAAAAGATAACTAGCAAACAAGACAATCATGGTAAAGTAAAAACAACAAAGAGAAAGGTAAAAGAGAGCAAATCTGGTTATAGGAGTTGGAGATTCCATCGTCTCTTGATTTGAACATATGGGTTGCCTCGCACGAAGCGCTTGCTTTAACGTCTTCCAGCCGGATGATATCTCCATTTAAGCTTCACTTGGACCAACGGTATGAAGGGGTACATCCTCCACGATATGCTCCTCAAAACACTCATAGTAAGGCTTCAAACGGTGTCCATTCACTTTGAATTCATTCCCCGTCTTTAAACTTTGAATTTGGATTGCACCATAGGGAAAAACATTAGTAATAACAAAATGAAGAATCCATTTAGAACGCAACTTACCTGGAAACAATCGAAGGTGGGAGTTCAAAAACAACACTTTCTGCCCAACAGAAAATGTTTTACTACGAATCATCTTATCATGGAAAGCCTTTGTTTTCTCCTTGTAAATACGAGCGTTCTCATAAGCCTCATTTCGAATTTCCTCAAGTTTATTCAATTGTAACTTCCTATGAAGGCTAGTAGCATCAATGTTCATGTTGAAAGTCTTGACTGCCCAATGTGCACGGTGCTCCAATTTAACTGGAAGATGACATGGTTTCCCATAAATGAGCCGAAAAGGAGACATTCCAATTGGTATTTTGTAGGCAGTACAATATGCCCACAATGCATCATTCAAACGCAAGCTCCAATCCTTTCGAGTTGGTCTAACTGTCTTTTCCAAGATTTGCTTGATTTCTCGGTTAGAAACTTCGGCGTGTCCACTTGTCTGGGGATGATAATGTGTCGAAACCTTGTGTGTGACATTATACTTCTTGAGCAGTGCCTCTATGGTCTGATTACAAAAGTGAGAACCCTCATCACTTATAAGTACTCGCGGCATTCCAAACCTTGCAAATATGTTAGTTTTGATAAAATCTGCAACCACTTTGGAATCATTAGTACGGGTAGCTTTTGCTTCCACCCATTTCGAAACATAATCTACATCAAGTAAAATATAATTGAAACCATGAGAGGAAGGAAAAGGACCCATGAAGTCAATGCCCCAAACATTAAAAATCTCCACAGAAAATATAAGAGTTTGTGGCATTTGATCTCTTGAGCCTATATTGCTTGTTCTTTGACAACGATCATAAGTCATGCAAAAAATTCTAGCATCCTTAAATATAGTAGGCCAATAAAATCCACATTCTAGAACTTTAAGTGCTGTTCTTTGAGTACCAAAATGACCTTCACGGGCATAAGTGTGACAGAAAGTTAAAATTGAATTGAATTCAAAATCATGCACACACCTACGAATAATTTGATCAGGGCAATATTTCCAGAAATAAGGGTCATCCCACACATAAAAACATGCTTCTTTTTTAAGTTTATCATGTTAGTGCCTGTTGATGGTGTTTGGAACTTGTTTAGACACAATGTAATTCACAATATTAGCATACCGTGGCTCACTTACCTTAATGGTTAGCAACTGTTCATCTGGGAATGCCTCTGGAATAGGTAGAGGGTCTCCTTCATGTACCAAACGACTCAAATGGTTAGCTACGACATTCTCGCTTCCTTTTTTGTCTTGGATTTCCACGTCAAACTCTTGGAGAAGAAGCATCCAACGAATAAGCCTTAGCTTGGCTTATTTCTTTGTAAGTAAGTACTTCAAAGCTGCGTGGTTAGAGTAAATTATAACCTTACTTCCAAGTAAATAAGAACAAAACTTATCTAAAGCAAACACAACAGTAAGGAGTTCTTTTTCAGTAGTGGAATAATTCAATTGAGCATCATTCAAGGTTCGAGAAGCGTAGTAGATGACATGTGGCTTCTTGTCATTTCTTTGTCCCATGACAGCTCTTAAAGCATAATCTGAAGCATTGCATATAAGCTCAAATGGAAGACTCCAATTTGGTGGGACAATGATAGAGGCTGAAGTTAACATCTCTTTGAGGTGATTGAATGCCTTTTCATAATCCTCATAAAAAACAAACAGCACATCCTTTTTTAGAAGTCGACACAAGGGTGTTGAAATCTTTGAGAAATCTTTGATAAACCGTCTATAGAATCCTGCATGTCCAAGAAAATAACGAACTTCTCTCACCGACGTGGGAGAGAGTAAGTAGCGTACAAGATCTATTTTAGATTTATTAACTTCAATTCTCTTTTTTGAAACTATATGACCTAAAACTATGCCTTGTTTTACCATGAAATGACATTTTTCCCAATTTAGAACAAGGTTAGTTTCGATGCTACGTTCCAATATCAAAGTGAGATTAGTTAAACAATCATTAAAAGAGTCACCAAAGACACTAAAATCATCCATGAAAACTTCAATAATCTTTTCAACAAAATTTGAAAAGATACTTACCATGCATCTTTGGAAAGTGGCTGGTGCATTACATAAACCAAATGACATTCGACGATAAGCAAAAATACCAAATGGACAAGTAAAAATAGTCTTTTCTTGATCATCTGGAGCTATAAAAATTTGATTATATTCCAAATAACCATCAAGAAAGCAATAAAAAGAATGACCAGCTAAACTTTCAAGCATTTGATCAATGAATGGTAGAGGAAATTGGTCTTTCCTTGTGGTGGCGTTGAGCTTCCTATAGTCAATGCAAACTCTCCAACCTATTTGGATACGAGTGGGCACAAGTTCATTATCTGCATTCTTTACCACAGTGACTCCAGATTTTTTTGGTACTACTTGAACCGGTGAAATCCAACGACTATCCGAAATTGGATAAATAACTCCACAATCAAGAAGCTTGATGATCTTTTTTTTCACAACTTCCATCATTGGAGGGTTGAGTCAGCGTTGAGCCTCTCGAGTTTCTTTAGCCCCTTCGTCTAGAAGTATGCGATGCATCCAGGTTTTAGGACTTATTCCCCTAATGTCAGCCAAAGTCCATCCAATGACTGTTTTGTCCTTTTTTAACACCCTAACCAGTTTCTCCTCCTCTAATGCTGTGAGTGTTGAAGAGACTATGACTGGCAAAATCTCTTTGTCTCCCAAGAAAACATAATTCAAATAATTTGGTAATGGTGTATGCTCAATAGGGGGTGCCTGAATCATTGAAGGTAACAATTTGTTAGTAATGGTGTAAGCTCAATTGGGGGTGCTTGAATCATTGAAGGTAACAATTTGTTAGTAGAAACAGAAATTGGAATTGGGAATGGAGGCTTACCAATATGTTGTGGCAGAGACTTAAGGGCAGCCACCATTTCGACAATTTCTGCATGATTAGGCTCGGCCATATTGGTTTTGGGTTCAATTCATTCGACAATGGTTATTTCAAGTGCATCCCTACTTAAGAATTCAAGATATTCTTACGCCAAAGAATCAAATACATCAATAGAAAAACAAGAATGATCATCAATAGGATACCTTATAGCTTCAGAAATATTAAAGTTAATGACATCGCCATCAAATTCCATTGTTAACATCCCCTTGAACACATCTATCTTGGTTCGGGCTGTTTTCATGAAAGGTCTTCCAAGTAAGATTGGCAATGGTGTAGAATGGGCCGAATCTTCCATCTCAAGCACATAAAAATATGCTGGAAAGATCAAGTGGTTAACCTGCACCAAAACATCTTCCAAAACTCATTTTGGATATGCATTAGAACGATCAGCTAATTGAATAATAACACTATCGTTTTTAAGCTCTCCTAGATTCATAGATGCATAGATAGATTAAGGCATGACATTAATGGAAGCACCTAAATCTAACATAGCATGTCCAAACTTGGTATTACCAATAACACTAGAGATTGTGAAACTACCTGGATCTTTGCATTTAGGTGGCAGTATTCTTTGCAAAAATGTAGAAACATTCTTACTTACCCGTACCACTTCCTTGCCCGAGATCTGTCTCCTTGTTGTACAAAGCACTTTCAAAAATTTAGCATAGTTTGGAACTTACTTTATTACATTAAGAAGTGGTATATTGACTTGTACCTTCCCGGATAGAGAGATCACCCAAATTTCAAGTGGAGGGAGCCTCAATAACTTCAAAAACAAGGAGGATTTCGACAGCCACCCCCTGGGATATATCAAAGGGCATTCGCACAATCTCAACCACAATCATAAACTGCTCAACCAAACTCAGGTTTGCTATTTGATAATGATCAAGCTATTCAATTACTAACTTCTGTATCGCAGGGATTACAAAATCAAAATAATAGAATAGTGAACCAAGACAAGGAGATAAGTGACATGAAGAAGCAAATAGGGCAGATCTCATAGATCATTGGGCAGTTTCAAGAACAAGGCAAACTTCCTAGTTCAACCGTTGTGAATCTAAAGGGAGGTTTTGAAACCGCCAAGGCCATTACGTTAAGAAGTGGCTAGGAGCTTGGAAATCACCCAAAACCATCGAAACAAGGCCTTAACGAGGATGAAAAGCTGCTGTAAGAAGAAGAACATGAAGCAAGGGCCACGGCAAGGGAAGACCAATCCTTGCCGCAACTTCCTAAGGCCTCAAAACCGTCCCAAACCACCAAGGTAAGTCCAAATTCGAATTTTTCTAGTTCTATTCCACTAAATGTGCCCTTTCCTATGAGGTTTATGCAAGCTAAAAAAGAAGAGGATGAAAAAGGCATTTTGGAGACGTTTAGGAAGATGCACGTCAATATCCTGTTCCTTGATGCTATAAAGCAAATCCCGAAGTATGCTAAGTTTTTGAAGAAGCTTTATACAACAAGCAAATAGATTCGGGAGAAAGAGGTGGTACATGTAAGTGAGAATGTCTCTGCAATGTTGCAAAGAAAGCTGCCACCTAAATGCAAAGATCCAGGTAGTTTCACCATCCCTTGTGTAATTGGTAATACAAGGTTTTAACATGCTATGCTAGATTTAGGTGCATCAATTAATGTTATGCCATATTTTGTTTATGCATCTATGAATCTAGGAGAGCTTAAAAATGATGGTGTTATTATAAAATTAGCCGATCAATCTAATGTATACCCGAAAGGAATTTTGGAAGATGTTTTGGTGCAGGTAGACCACTTGATTTTCCCTGCAGATTACTATGTGCTTGACATGGAGGATTCAGCCCATTCTCCACCATCGCCAATCTTACTTGGATGACCTTTCATGAAAACAGCCCATACTAAGATTGACGTGGCCAAATGAGCCTTAACTATGGAGTTTGGTGGCGATATGATTAACTTTAAAGTTTCTGAATCTATTGAGAATCCTAATGATGTTTGTTCTTGTTTTGCCATTGATGTAATTAAAAATATAGGGCAGGAATGTTCAACACCAATTAAGAAGGATGCATTTCAGACCAGCAACGAAGAGGGAATTGGAATGAAGCACAAGGGACATGCCCCTGCCATCAAGAAACCCAATTTGGCCTAAAGCACCCCTAGTGATTTTGTTGACAATGATGCTACTTTTAAGCCTTCATCGCAATATATTGGTGAGCCACCTATTCCAATTCCAATTCCCATTTCAACTAATAGGTTGTTACCTTCTTTGGTGCAGGTTCCCAATCAAATCCAAGGTGGTGAGAGAGTTTACATGGACTTTAGGAAGTTCAACGTCACAATCAGGAAGGATCACTATCCCCTTCTATTCATTGAGCCTTATTATGAGTATTTTGAGGAGCATGTCGTGGAAGATGTACCCCTCCATGCCGTGAGCACTAATGAAGCTTAAAATGAGGTATCGTCCGGTTGAAAGACGTTAAAGCAAGCGCTTCTTGGGAGGTAACCCATGCGTTCAAATAAAGAAGACCTAGGGATCTTCGGCTCCACAACCAGATTTGCGTTCCTAAACCCTACTTTTTATTGCTTCTATTTTGCCATTATTGTCATGTTTGTATGATTGTTTGTTTGTGAGTCTATGTTTGAAACATTGAGGACAATGTTTGGTTTAAGTGTCGGGGAGGGGTAAACAAATGATTTTGCATTGATTTTCGTGGGTTTTTATCACCTATCACTTCTAAAGTTGTTACTCATTGTTTTTAAGTGTTTTTAGTGTGTTTTGAAGTGTTTTTATGTGTCCTATAACTAAAAATCCGAAAATTTGAAAAAAAAAAAATCGAAAAAGAGTGTTTGAAAAACCCAAAAAGAGTTGTTTTTAGAGTCGTTTTTGTTTTTGTGTGTTGTGTCTTAGGATACCTTCCAACACAATGATGAGGATTTGGTTTTTAATTGCATGACTGTTAAAGAAAGTTACAAACATGGATGGAAGTTTGATATGCTCTTTGGTTTATGCTTAGTTGTAGTTGTTATTTACGAATTCACATGTAATCACAAAATAGAAAGAAAAAAAAAATCAGTTTTTGTAACATGCTTGAAGGAAGGAACTCAAACTAACACTACAACCTTGAGAGACTTGAGCCTAAACTTTGTTTGGAGAGTTATTAATCTGTGAATTCTTGTTTTCTAAAGTCATTGCATGATCTCATTATTTCTTTGCTTGGTTGCTACTTAGAATGCGTTTTCATCACTATAGTTCCAAATACTAGAACTCACACTCATTTCATTCAAAGCATAAAATTGAGTGCATAACAAATAACAAGATAAAGTTGTTTAGTTAAACCAGAGCCAAAAAGCCTTACCCTTTGCATATGTATTGTAGGTTTAACCCTTTTGAGCCTTAGTAGCCTATTTTCTTTGTTAACCACATTATCCTTACCTAGCCTAGAATAGGACTATCCATACCCTTGTTCTTAAAAGCATAGTGAAGCATGACTTAGAGGGAATTCCTTTTGATCTACAATTGGCAGAAAAACAAGTGTGGGGGAAGGATTTTCGTTGGAATTCTGTGAGGTTGTATGTTTAGTGTGCCAAAGAAAGAGAAAGGGCACGGAAAAAAAACGTGAAAAAGAAAGAAAAAAGAAGAAAAGTTGAAGAAAAGAAAGAAAAAGAGTTGAGAAATAAGTGAGATTGAACTCACAAGTATTGGTTGTTGAAGAAAGGGTCCAAAAGTTTGAATCTAGCCCTAAGTGTTGTGTGAATCTTCCTTTCGTGTTTAAAGTTGGTTTCTGCATTCAAAAGTGAATTCTAAGTGTTTATTTCATTACTTTGCTTACTATTGCTTTAAGAACTTTTGTTTATCTTTACCTTTCTTTATTAGCCAATACCTTAGCCCCGTTACAACCCTTAGACTTTGATCTTGATTGTTATGTGTTTCAATATGTGGAGTTTAAAATTGGTATGAGCATATGGTATCCCTGGTTCTTGCATCTAAGTAGTGACATTCCATTCATGAGATCATATACATATTAATAATTCCAGAAAATGCTTTCTTTGTTATAACATATGTGAGTGTTAGTCTACATGTTTACATCAATCTTCTCACATATACCTAGTGTAGGAAGTGTAGTCAGAAAATCTGTGTGAAAATAGAGAGTACATCTGATGAGGAATTGAGGGATTCTCTAAGGCATGTTACTACATTCAAAATGTTGTTTTAATAGATTAAATGCAAGCTAGTGAGTGGTGATTGCGGTTAAGTATATGCTTAAGGGTAGGGATAGCTAAAATATGTGGTAGTAGTGATTTTTAACATGTTATGTTGCATTGGAAATCCCCGAGGCAATTGTTGGAAGGTTTAGGTTTTGTTTTGTTTTCTTTGTTTTGCTCAGGGACTAGCAAAAGCTAAGTGTGGGGGAATTTGATAGGAGCATATTTATGCGACCTAGTTAGCTTGTTTTCTTGCATTTACTATGTTAGTTTATATTTATTAGAGTGTTTTAAGTTATTTTCGTGTGTTTGTAGGTTCAAATGACAAAGTTGGCAAGAACGTGCAATTTGGAGCTACTTAGAGCAGTTTTGGGCTTGGAATGGATAGCTTGCATATGCATGGAGCAAGGTGGATGGACGAATTTGAAGTCAAAAAAGGCTACGAACATGGTACAAATCTGGAGAAACAAGTTCAAGATAAAGAAGATAATGAAAAAGCAAGAAACATGGAACATTATCCAAACAACCTTATCTTATCCAAACCTTATCTTATCTTATCCTATCCTATTCTTTTGCTACCTTAATTCCTGCTGCAAGGAAGACATCCAAATGACATTAGAACACCTAAATATCAGGTTTCTAGAAGCCCTATCCTTCTCCTACATTGGTGCCGCACCTATCCCTTCTAGAAGCTATGTTTCTTGCCACAAGGACCATTCCTTGTCCTCCCTGGAATCTGATTGAAAGTGTCATTGTTCTTTGGTGATTTGAAGTCCTAATTCTCCTCTTTCTGAGCTTTGCCATGCCTTCCTTTCACCCTATAAATAGAGTGTGTCGCAGCCTTCATTCACAACCCTATCATTCACCACAATTCACAACACACATCCATCATACACATAAATCCCTTTTGTGCTGCAGCTTAGCAAGGAGAAAGGAGAGGAGAGCCTTAGCCGTGCCATCACATTCAAGAAGTTGGATTGTTGGAGTGTTTCTAGGTGTATTTTATCTTTTGCTTTCAATGTTTAATTTAAGTTATCTTTGTTTAAGTGCGAACATGAGGAACTAAACTGGTTTTCGCTAGAGGTGGATTCAAAGCCATGAACATATATGGATATGAATTGATTTCCTCCAGTTATTGTTTCGTAAAACATGAATGCGATTTACTTATCTGTTTGATTGATAACTTATTCTTGTATGTTGATTAAGGGTGCACACTTAGTTTGCATGCATGAATTTGATGCTAAAATATGAGGGAGTTTCACCTAATAGTTACAAACTTATATTTATAAGTAGTGGAGGTTGCTAGTCACAATCGTGTTAAGTAAATCCATGGCAGGAGTATCATGTAGTTCATAGTTACGAATGTCATGTAAATGCTTATCATTTTCATAAAGCTTAAGGATCTTTGATTGTATCTCTATTATGCTGTTCATGTAGGGAACTTGATAAGAATAATTTGGTTGCTGATGCGTATTCCATCCAATTCAATGAATTTAGGAAAATCTGAAAGTTAATTTGTGCTTTTTACGATTAATTTGGGGCATTGTCATTCATGGTTTAAAGAAATAATAACTGGAAATCAATTTGTCTTGCATATGTGTCATGTGTGAAGAAGGACCCTCTAGCTAGCCATTCACCCATATTTCACCCAATTTCCTCCAAGTTGTTTAGAGTCTTTAAAATTTGTTTGTTTTTACTTCAATTTCATCAAAATCAATCCCCCTTTAATATTTTGTGTTTTAACTTAGTTATAATTTGTTTAAGTTTAGTTATATTAGTGTTTTGAATCAAGTTAAGTTTGAAATTCGTCTAAATAACCCTTTAGTTCCTATTTGTGTTAGTTTAGTTTCAATTCGTCAGAATCTGTCCAAATTGAGTATTTTGAGTCTTTTTAGTTTAATTTTCGTCCGAATCACTTTCTAGAACCTATTTTGAGTCAATTTAACTTAGTTTGTGTGTTTTGAGTCAATTTAGCTTATTTTGAGTTGTTAGAGTCTAGTTTTCTGTTTTTGAGTCTAGTTTAGTGTTTTAGAGTTTAAATTGTGTAGATTAGCATCCCTTCTAATCCCCGACCTAGAACGATCCCTACTTACACATACTACAATTATAGGGTTTAATTTGTGTGTTAGAATATATCACATAAATGAGTTAGCATAATAATCACAATTAAGGGGTCAGTAGACAAGTTATACGAAATTCAACTTGGATCTTGATCCCCAAGACGACAGCACACCAGACTCAAAAGTAGACGAAGATGCCGTCTGCATCCGCCTCAACATTGATATACTAGAACGGAAAGCCAAGATCGCTTGAAATTGACCGAGCGGAAAAAACAAAAAAAAAAAAAAACTGTTCACCAACTTCTTACGGGCTAACAAAGAAGTTTTACACGTTGTCAACAAAGGACAAGCCCGAAATCGATCCTTCTGTGATCTGCCATTATTTCTAACTGGATCCAACTGCTAGACCAGTTATCCAACATAAATGAAACCGTGAAATAGAGTGCAGTAAAATCATAGAAGCTAAAATAGACAAACTCAAAGATGCCTAGTTCATTATCAAAGTCCATAAACCTGGAATAGAGGCTAACCCAGGTTAGATCAAAGCTATCATAGAAATGAGATCACCCAGAACCATAAAAGAAATACAAAGCCTGATGGGCGAGGTACAACCCTTAACAAATTCCTTTCATGATCCACTGACAAGTGTAAACCACTCTTCACAACAATAAAGAAGATAAAAGGTCTACTCTTGACGGATCAATGTGAATAGGCATTCACTAAACTCAAGGAGTACATTTCCAACCTTCGCTGCTGTTTAAACCACTTGACGAATAAGGCATGTACTTATACTTGGTCGTATCTAACTGTGTGATAAACATAGCTCTAATTCGAGAAAACTCGAGGGAGTAGAAACCCGTGTACTACATATCAAAAGCTTTTCTCAAACTAGAGAAGAGGTATCAGAAAATGGAAAAATGCATCTTGACATTAGTAATGACAGTAATCTACATGACAGAGTATTTATTGAGATCGATCTTGCACAGCCCCGATGTTTGGTTTAGAGTCACTAAATAGGTTATCGAAATCAAGGCTTAAGTACTAGTAGAATTTGTAATCGAATTCACACTGGCAGCTCGAATTACCACAAATGTAGCAAGCTCCCAAGGCCCTCCTGAAAACCCACGCCTTTAAAGGCTTTACACAGACGGGTCGTCTAACATACACGGGGTTGGTGGATGGATCTATACTTGAACATGCTTTAAAAATGGGTAAAGCAAACAACAGCGAAGCGGAGTATGAGGCCCTCCTGGCAGGACTTAGAGTCGCAGAAGAACTTCAAGTAAAAAAACTGCTAATCCATTATGACTCGATGCTCATTATTAATTAGGTCATAGAGGACTATGTTGCCTACCATCCCAACATGAAGCTGTACCTGGATAGGGTTAAAACGCTACTCGAGAAGTTCGAAAAATATGAGATCACACAGATCGCTAAGGGAGAGAATAGTCACGCTGATGCACTCGTCGGGATAACTTCAAACATAGATTACTCCCTCCGAAGAATGATCCCCTTCAAATATCTATAAGCCCTCCCAGTATCCATGAGATGGAGCCTAAGGTAGTCACTGTCATCGATGCTCGAGAAAATTGGATAGACGAAACAATCGACTACATATGAGATAAAAAAATACCTGAGGACCGCAACCTGGCCAAAAATCTAATCCAGAACTCGTCAAGATGCACAGTCATTCGCGAAAAGCTCTATATATGCTTTTACTCTAGACCTCATACCTTGTGTATCGCACCAAAGACTGAGCTACAAATTCTAAATAACATTCATTCTGGGGTATGTGGAAATCATGCTACAGGAAGGTCATTGGCCCAGAAAGCATTAAATGCAAGTTATTATTGGCTCGCCAATGCAACAGACAACTTTTTGAAATGGATAGAATAAGAGCTACTGACAAGGAACATAGTCACGGTCATCAATTCTTTTGTTTGAAAGAACATCATATGTCGGTTTGGGATTCCCCATATCATACTAATCGATAACGGGCTACAGCTTACCAGGTCTGTGTCAGATATTGGTATAAAGAACTCGGGATCCGTCACCTCTCATCGATTCTAGAATATTCACAAGGCAATGGACAGGCAAAAGCCTAGAAAAAAACCATCCTGCAATGTTTGAAGAAAATATTGGAAGCAGATAAAAGCAAGTGGCCAAAAGAATTACCTGGAGTCTCATAGGCATATTGCACGACGATTTGGAAAGCCACTGGAGAAACACCATTCTTTGTGGCTTACGGAATAGAGGTCATCATCCCAGTTCAAGTCACAACCATGCCGAATTTTCATACTGAAGAACAGACTATCCTGGAAAATGCAGGGATCCTAAAAATTGATCTTGAGTTCATTAAAGAACGTTGAGAATGCGCTCAAGTTCGACTAGTAGACTACCAATAGATCCGATCCTATAACAATAAAGGAGTCAAGCCTAAGAGATTGCAAGATCGTTAGAGTGGGGGGCAATGGGCCTTATCACCTAGAACATATGGATGGAACCCTGATCACCAAGAAATGGAACATTGCCAAGCTCAGAAAGTATATCTGTAAACACCCCACACGAACTACATGTCGTTTAATTTCCTCTTAAGGAATATAGGAAGTCCTTGCGAGGCACAATTGCAACGCCACCATCTACGTGAAAACAAGTCCATGGAGACAGCTTCTCATACCCCATCATAGGCTTGTTGTAAAAAATGATCTCTGATGTAATTTTTACATAACGTCATTTTTTTCCCCTAGAACTACACCATTGAATTGATTCTTCATACCAGAGATATGTAGGCAATCCTTTTCGGATTCAATCACACCATTTCATCAATCTAATTCTACTTCAAATTTATGAATAAAGAAAAGTTATTTGTCATAAATATTTGTTGTGATGCAATAGAGTACCCTACTTACTTCAAACAAGGCGCCAAATCTGAAAAAAAAACTTCGCACAAATGGAAGTCTAAAAAAAGTTCAATGTAACACTTTAAGAGGAGTTTCCCTTAGCCTAGTTTGTCTTGAACGGTTAGTAGCTTAGGAAACCCATACCGTAATAAGTGCGATAACAATTGGCGAGCTACAGGCATAGGCACATGTACGCCTTAACCTGGAAGTCTAATGCATCATCTAGCCCCTAGAAAGTTTATATAACCAACAAGGTTGTGGGTTATAATATTTAAACCTGTGCTCTACGACATTTGAGGGGAAGTCAAAAGGGCGGTCCAGAAATCATCCAAGGGTGGCTCTGAACTCTGACCCAAGTACGACTACTTTTATCACCATGTGTTAATAGGTCTGAAAAGGGGCAGCCAAACTAGGCAATCCCCAAGTGAAATTATTCTAACAGAGCTCAGATACGCGAAAATTCTTTGGGTTAGTTAGTTCAAAGTAGTTTGATTGTAAACGCTCAAGTCCAACATATAGGGTTTGGCAAAAGGATTCAAAAAGTGTTTCCAACCCACATTGCTAGCGGCTATGTTTCCAAAGAACTTTCGTTTAAGATTCATTGGAAACAGACATGCAATCCAGTCTAGGAAGAAAAATCCCTTACTATGTTGCAATTATCGAAACCCTTAGCATAAACACATGAGATGTTTAATAGGTTTTGCTAACTTGTTTCCTGCAGGATATTTTCGATGCAAACACGATAGTCTCAAATATGATAAATGCAAAGAAAAGAGCTCGGAGCGCGGGGTTCCTCACGAGTTTAATGTTCAGTTTCTGGTACCGGAGTAAGGTGGTACTCCAGACATCGCGATGAAAATCCTTTATAGATGCAAAATTTAGGAGGTAATGTTTTTCCAAGCCAACATTATCAAGGGGGTTTTTTCTTTAACTCTGTCTTGGACCCATAAACTTATTCGCATTTCGCTCTGTTGTTTTTTTTTTATTTCTCGAAGTTCATTTACTTTGGAAACATTTATTAGATTAGAAATTCTTTATGAAAAATGATGCACAAGACAGGAAAATTCTCACATAAATGGGGAGACAAGCCCCCGCCCCTAGCAAAAAAGAAAAATTGGAAGTAAAAACGAATATCAGCGTCAAGCCCTATGCCCACCTTGCTGCATTCCGGACATGACACAACATTGAGGGCAAGTATTCAGATGGAGATCTACTACTGTCGTCGTCCACAAATAGAAGAAATGGAAAGAGACTATATTGAAGAATCTCCAGAACATCTCATCACCTTGAAGAAATTGGACATTGGTGTAGATTTTACGGAAAGTGCCTGGCAAAGGACTGTTAGGTTTTTGGCTCTACAAATATGTCCTAATTGGTTTAGGATTGTTTTAGAAAAATTAAAGGTATACCGATTCTTGTCTTAGAGGGATTAGGAAAGAATTTCAGTTTTCCTTATTCAATTTAGGTTTGGATTTCTAGAAGTCTATTTGGATTTGGATAAGTGTAATTTCCTAGTGCACTTAGAAATAGGAATTCAATCAGCCTTGGGACATGTAAGCCTACCCTATGCCTATAAATAGGGTGTGGTAAGGCTTATTTTTAAGAGGTAGAAAAACTGTGGTAGCCAAGACAAGAGAGAGAGATTAGTTCTAGGGTTTTGCAAAAGTTTTGTAATCTCCATTATTAATTAAATGAGCGGTGATTTCTCTACCTAGAGAAATCACAACTGGACGTAGGCAAAAGTTTTGCCGAACCAGTGTAATTCTTGTGTGTCTCTAAGTTATCTAATATTTGCTAGTTTAGTCTATTACCGTTGGTTACATTAAAGAACAAGGTCTAGTGTGCAGGTTTTTTCAACAATTGGTATCAGAGCTAGGATCAAGGTGTTCTACGATGTCAAAAGGGAAGATGAATGCGGATCAAGGACCTGCGTTAAAGCCCTTTAATGGCAAGGATGACTTCATGGACTGGCAAAGGATGATGAAGAACGTACTGATACATCAGGATTTGGATGATGCACTCGATGGTAAGAAGCCGGAAAGCATGACAGAAGCAGCATGGAATAAGGTTCTCAAGAAGGCCAAAAGTTCCATCGAGATCCATCTTACAAGATCAGTTCGGTCACACATCACCGAAAAAATGTCTGCCCAGGAAGCATGGGAAAAGTTGGAGAATGTTTATATGGGAAAAACTGTGTCCAATAAACTTTTTCTAAAAGATGAACTATTTGGGCTTCGACTAGAAGAAGGAGGTGATATTGAAGATCACGTATGCAAGTTCTAGAATTCCATAGTTAGTCTTCGAAAGGTCGAAGAAACTTACAAAGATGATGATATGGCTATCATCTTGTTGAGGTCTCTCTACCTTCGTATTTCAAGCACTTTCGAACAACTCTAATGTTTGGAAAATAGTCCTTAAAGCTTGAAGATGTAATTCAAGCTCTTCAGTCATATGCTAAACTAGATGATATAACTGAAAGCTCTCAAGGCCTTTATGCCAAAGGCAAGGACAAGGGGTTGGAAAAGACAAAGGAAGAGAAAACATGCAACAGAGGTAGGTCAAAATCTAAGAAAAAAAAAAGAAAAGAAGGAAGGTTGCTTTGAATGTGGTTCAGCCGATCATTGGAAGAGGAACTATAAGATTTGGAAAGAGAAGAAAGCCAAGATGGAAGGAAGCTCAGGTTCAGCTAGTGCAGTCACTGAGCATGAGCGTGATGGGGAGCTTTTTTCAGTAACATCAGGCTCCAAGGCTTTCATAAATTGGATTTTGGATACCGGATGCACTTTTCATATGTGTGCAGTAAAAGAATGGTTCGATACTTTCAAAGAAGTCAGTAGCGGGGAAGTTTTAATGTGGGACGATTCTACATGTCCTGTAAAAGGAATCAGCACTGTTCAAATCAGAATGTTCGATGGGATGATACGAGCATTGGGGAACGTCTAGTATGTCCCTAAACTAAGAAAAAATTTGATTTCCTTGGGTACTTTAGATGAGGCCAGTTATAGGTACAAGTCTAGAAAAGAAAGACTCAAGGTAACCAAAGGATCGCTAATAGTAATGCGGGGTGACCTACAACCCAATAAGTTGTATAAGTTAATTGGGACCACTATAGTCCGGGGAGCAGCTGTTTCTATATAATAGAGTACAGAAGACAAGACTGAACTCTGGGATCATAGGCTCGGGCACATAAGCCAGAAGGGGTTGTAAGAATTACACAAGCAAGGCCTGTTGGAAGGCACGTCATCTTGCAAACTGGACTTTTGTGAATACTGTGTTCTCGGGAAGCAAAGAAATGTATCGTTCACAAGTAGCAATGTAGATAACCGAAGCAAAGAGCAACTCAACTATATTCACTCAAATGTTTGGGGCCCTGCTCCAACTAAATCAAATGGTGGAGCCAGGTATTTTTTTACTTTCATGGATGATTTTTCTAGAAAGGTTTGGGTATATTTCATGAAGCAAAAATCTGAGGTTTTTGCAAAGTTCAAGGAATGGAAAATAGAAATCGAGAATCAAACTGGAAGAAAGATCAAGTACCTGAGAAGTGACAATGAAGGTGAATATACAAGTATGAATTTACCGATTACTGCAAGCAGGAAAACATCATAAGGCACTTCATAGTAAAGAAGAACCCTCAACAAAATAGAGTTGCTGAGAGGATGAACTGAACTCTCATGGAGAGTGAGGAGCATATGATTTCATGTAGGATTGCCTGATAGTTTTTGGGCAGAGGTTGTTAATCATGCAAGTTATTTGATTAACAAATCACCATCTATAGTTCTCGATTTAAGAATGCAAAAGAGGTATAGTTTGAGAAGCCGGTGGACTATTCCAAGCTCAGGTTATTCAACTGTAGTGCTTATACACATAATCCAAGTGATGAAAGGTCCAAGCTCAAACCAAAGTCTACACATTACATATTCTTAGGTTTTGAGAAAAGAGTAAAGGGTTTCAAGCTTTAGGATATCAACAATAGGAAAAAGGTTGTCAGCTGAGATGTTATCTTTGATGAGACAACCATGCTTCTGAATAAAGTTGAGAACAGTAATGAGAAGAAGAATGATGCTGAAATTGAAGCAACAAAAATCCTGTTAATCAATTCAGATGAAGAAGAAGCTCAGGTGGAGCAAATTGAGCAAGATGCCGAATCTGATGGTTTTGAGGAAAAAGAAGAGCATCGACATCATTCACCAGTTAGGAATCAGGTGGAGCAAGAAACAGGACAGATTAAAGGCACTCCAATCCGACAGATATCCCAAAAGGGGCAAACTCCAACCAACAATCCACCTGCATTCTAGAGATGCATAACACTAGACAAACCTAAGCGGAACAAGAAGAAACCTGACAAATTTGGGTTTGACCAAGATGAAGTTAATTATGCTCTTAACATTAGTCCAAGAGATCCGACTACTTATCGAGAAGCTATAGCAAGTGATGAGTGAGATAGTTGGATAAGTGCTATGACAGAAGAAATGAAGTCTCTTTACAAGAACTCTGTTTGGGAGTTGGTTCCTAAGCACAAAGACAGAAAGCGAGTTGGATGCAAGTGCGTATTTAGGGAAAAGAAAGGACTACATGAACAAGATGCTATGAGATTCAAAGCAAGGCTCGTGCCTAAATGGTACTTACGAAAGGAAGGGGTGAATTATGATGAGATCTTTTCGCCTGTAGTCAAGCATACTTCTATCAGATTGCTTTCAGTAATGGCAGCTCAGCATGACATGGAGATTGAGCAAATGCATGTGAAGACAGCGTTTCTTCATAGGGATCTAGAGGAGACGATATTCATGACTCAACTAGAAGGGTTTGTTGAATATGGGAAAGAGAACCTAGAATGTCAGCGAAGGAAGTCCATGTATGGCCTAAAACAGTCTCAAAGACAGTGGTACAAGAGGTTCGATTCCTTCATGCTGAAATTAATTTTAGAAGGTGTTTATATGACTGTTGTGTGTACTATCATGTGTTCCAAGATGAGATGGTCATGTTGTTATTGCTATATGTGGATGACATTATAATTTTTTGTCAAGACAAGTTTAGAATTCAAGACTTGAAAAAGATGTTGAGCGAGGAGTTTGACATGACGGATCTAGGTGCTGCATAGAAGATCCTTGACATGGAAATTCAGAGAGATAGGATTGCTGGAAGGATTTGGATATCACAAGCCAAATATATTCAGAAGGTTCTTAACATGCAAGAAGCAAAGATAGTTTCAACTCATTTCGTGGCTCACTTTAGGTTAAGTGGGCAACAGTGTCCTAAATCCGAGGAAGAGCAACAAGTAATGGAGAATGTGCCTTATGGTAATGTCGTGGGTTGCCTCATGTATGCAATGGTATGCACACATCCCGACATAGCTCAAACAACCAGTGTCATTTCAAGATACATGGCAAATCCAGGAAAGCAACATTGGGATGTAGTCAAGTGGATTTTGTGTTATTTGAAGGGTTCTTAGCGACAAAGGATTATGTTTGAGAAGCAAAAAGAAAATGCAGGGGTGTTAGGATATGTGGATGCCGATTATGTAGGGGACTTGGACAAGAGAAGGTCAACTTCTGGTTATGTGTTTACATGCGCAGAAGGACCAATCAGTTGGAGGGCACTACTGCAACCAATTACAGCTTTGTCGACCACAAAGGCAGAGTATATTGCATTGGTCGAAGCTGGAAAAGAAACAATTTGGCTTAGTGGCTTGGTAAGTCAAATGGGAATCACTTAAGATTGTGTGAAGCTTAAGTGTGATAGTCAAAGTGCCATTCACTTGGCAAAGAATCAGGTTTTTTTCTAGAAGATCAAAGCACAATAAAGCAAAGTATCACAGAATCAGAGATTGGGTGGAGTCTCAGGAAATTTGGATTGAAAAATGCATATGGATGACAATGCCGCAGATTTTCTTACAAAGATAATGTCGGCCAAGAAGTTCAAGCATTGCTTGAACTTGATCAATCTCATTGATTAATCAAAGTGGAGCACCTCCTCACTTGAGGTGCAAAGAGACAAGAAGAAGATTGCCAAGGTGAAGACTCTTGAAGATTTCCAAAGCTGTTTCAAGAAGGTTCAAAGATACTTTGGGGTGCAACGATCAAGACTTGGTTTGACTCACCTAGGTGGAGATTGTTAGGTTTTTGGCTCGTCAAATATGTCCTAATTGGTTTAGGATTGTTTTAGGAAAATTAGAGGTATACTGATTCTTGTCCTAGAGGGATTGGGAAAGAATTTTAGTGTTCCTTATTCAATTTAGGTTTGGATTTCTAGAAGTCTATTTGGATTTGGATAAGTGTAATTTCCTAGTCCATTTAGAAATAGGAATTCAATTAACCTTGGGACATGTAAACCTACCCTATGCCTATAAATATGGTGTGGCAAGGCTTACTTTTAAGAGGGAGAAAAATTGTGGCAGCCAAGACAAGAGTTCTAGGCAAGCGCTTCTTGGGAGGCAACCCATGTGTTCAAATAAAGAAGACATAGGAATCTCCGGCTCCACAACCAGATTTGCATTCCTAAACCCTACTCTTTATTGCTTTTATTTTGCCATTATTGTCGTGTTTGTTAGTTGTGTTATTTGTTTGTTTGTTTGTGAGAGTTGTTGCATGATCTCATTATTTCTTTGCTTGGTTGCCACTTAGAATGCGTTTCATCACTATAGTTCCAAATACTAGAACTTATGCCCGTTTCATTCAAAGCATAAAATTGATTGCATAACATACAATAAGATGAAGTTGTTTAGTTAAACCAGAGCCAAAAAGCCTTGCCCTTGGCATATGTATTGTAGGTTTAACCCTTTTGAGCCTTATTTAGCCTATTTTCTTTGTGAGCCACACCATCCTTACCTAGCCTAGAATAGGACTATCCATACCCTTGTTTCTTAAAGGATAGTGAAGCATGACTTAGAATGAATTCCTTTTGATCTACAATTTGCAAAAAAACAAGTGTGGGGGAGGGTGTTTCTTTGGAATTCTATGAGGTTGTACATTTTGTGTGCCAAAGAAAGAGAAAGGGCGCGCAAAAAAAAAAAAAAATAGGAAAAAAAAAAACGTGAAAAAGAAAGACAAAAAAGAAAAAGAAGTTGAGAAAAGAAAGAAAAAGAGTTGAAAATAAGTGAGAATGAACTCACAAGTATTGGTTGTTGAAGAAAGGGTCCAAAAGTTTGAATCTAGCCCTAAGTGTTGTGTGAATCTTCCTTTCGTGTTTAAAGTTGGTTTCTGCATTCAAAAGTGAATTCTAAGTGTTTATTTCATTACTTTGCTTACTATTGCTTTAAGAACTTTTGTTTATCCTTACATTTCTTTGTTAACCAATACCCTAGCCCTGTTACAACCCTTAGACTTCTATCTTGATTGTTATGTATATCAATATGTGGAGTTTAAAATTGGTACGAGCATATGGTATCCCTGGTTCTCGCGTCTAAGTAATGGCATTCCGTTCATGAGATCATATACATATACATGTTAATAATTCCAGAAAGTGCCTTCTTTAATTATACATATATGAGTGCTAGACTACATGTTTATATCAATCTTCTCACATATACCTAGTGTAGGGAGTGTAGTTAGAAAATCTGTTTGAAAATAGAGAGTATATCCAGTGAGGAATTGAGGGTATTCTCTAAGGCATGTTACTACATTCAAAATGTTGTTTTAATTGATTAAATGCGAGCTAGTGAGTGGTAACTGAGATTAAGTATATGCCGGAGGGTAGGATAGCTAAAATTTGTGAGAGTAGTGATTTTTAACATGTCATGTTGCATTGGAAATCCCTGAGGCAATTGTTGGAAGTTTTAGGTTGTGTTTTGTTTCTTTGTTTTGCTCGGGGACTAGCAAAAACTAAGTGTGGGGGAATTTGATAGGAGCATATTTATGCGACTTAGTTAGCTTGTTTTCTTGCATTTACATAGTTAGCTTCGATTTATTATAGTGATTTAAGCTATTTTCATGTGTTTGTAGGTTTAAATGGCAAAAGAGGCAAGAAAGTGCATTTTGGTGCATTTTAGTGCAATTTTGGGCTGGAATGGATAGCTTGCATATGGAGCAAGGTGGATGGACGAATTTGAAGTCAAAAGAGGCTAGGAACATACTACAAATCTGGAGAAACAAATTCAAGACAAAGAAGATAAGGAAAGAGCAAGAAACATGGAACATTATCCAAACTATCTTATCTTATCCAAACCTTATCCAACCTTATCTTATCTTATCCTATCCTAATCTTTTGCTACCTTAATTCCTGCTGCAAAGGGGATTCCTCTTCACATTAAATCACCTAAATAGAAGGTTCTAGAAGCCCTGTCCTCTGCCTAAAGCTATGTCGCACCCTCTCCTATTCTCCCTATTCTTTACCCTGTAACCCTAATCTTTTCCCCCTAGGATTGTGCAATCCTTTTCCCTTCAGAAATTGTGTGAACCCTAGCCTATAAATACCTCATTATGCCGCACAAATTAGACCACCACATCCCATATATTCACACCATAACTCACACCACATACACATAATTCTCTCTAGTGCCACAGCAAGGAAGGAAGGAGAAGAAGGATTGGAGTCGTACCTGCCACCATCCAAGGGAGTGCCGCAGCCTACTTTGGAGTGTTGGAGCGTTTCTGGGTTCTTTCTATCCTTAGTTTTAGTTTGATGTTTATTTTAATTTGGTTTTCAATTATGATGAACATGAGGAACTAAATTCTTTTTAGTTAGAGGTGAATTTGAAGCCATGAACATATATGTGATATGAATTGACTTCCTCCAGTTATTGTTTCGTAAAACATGAATGTGATTTACTTATTTGTTTGATTGATAACTTATTCTTGTATGTTGATTAAGGATGCATACTTAGTTTTCATGCATGAATTTGATGATAGAATATAAAGGAATTTCACCTAATCGTTATGAACTTATATTTACAAGTAGTGGAGGTTACTAGTCACAATCGTGTTAAGTACATCCATGGCAGGAGTATCATGTAGTTCATAGTTACGAATGCCTTGTCAATGCTTATGATTTTCACAAAGCTTAATGATCTTTGATTGTATCTCTATTATGTTGTTCATGTAAGGAACTTGATAAGAATAATTTGGTTGCCGATGCGTATTCCATCCAATTCAATGAATTTAGCAAATTCTGAAAGTAAATTTGTGCTTCTCACGATTAATTTGGGGCATTGTCATTTATGGTTTAAAGGAATAATAACTGGAAATCGATTTATATGCATATATGTCACGTGTGGAGAAGGAACCTCTAGCTAGGCTGTCATCCATTCATTCACCCTAGTTTCGTACCCTTTAGTTTATTTCTGCAATTCGTTTGTTTAAGTTTTAAATTCGTCAAAACCAATTTCCATTTAATATTTAGTGTATGAACTTAGTTAGAATCTGTTTAAGTCTATTTATATTAGTGTTTTGAGTCAAGTTAAGTTTAAAATTCGTCCAAATACCCCTTTAGTTCTTATTTGTGTTAGTTTAGTTTAAATTCGTCAGAATATGTCCCAATTTAGTACTTTGAGTCTTTTTAGTTCAATTTTCATCCAAATCACTTTCTAGTACCTGTTTTGAGTCAATTTAACTTAGTTTGTGTGTTTTGAGTCTATTTAGCTTGTTTTGAGTTGTTAGAATCTAGTTTTCTGTTTTTGAGTCTAGTTTAGTGTTTTAGAGTTTAAATTGTGTAGAGTAGCATCCCTTCTAATCCCTGGCCTAGAACGATTCCTACTTACATATACTACAATTATAGGGTTTAATTTATGTGCTATTATATATCACATCATTCCTACAATCTAGGAATTGGCGTGTGCCGCAAGTATTACAACTCCTATCTATTTCTAGATATCCTATAAGATTCTTCCGGCTTAGGACAAGGATTCTATCCTAAAAAGGTCTCTCCGCCTACAGTATAAATACACCCATCTAGGGTTTATCTATGGTAACACAATCTAAACACTTGAATTCTCTTACCCACTACTTAAGTCTAAAATCATTCACTAACTTGACCATCAGAGAGCCTTTAGCCGACACCCCTCCTCGGGCCTTGGGCTTACTCACACTTATTTCACTGTTTTGTAGGTTGCTCAAATTTGTGCTCAACCACAGCTCATAGAGGTGCGCGAATTTGGTCCCAACAAATGGTGAAAGTGATGAAGATGAATACTTTTACGGAATGCCAGAGGATGAGAGAATGGTGAACGAGTGGAAGAGGAATTAGGCTTTATCCAAACAGTCAAGTGGTTATTGTTGTTCAAGAGGCTATCGAGATGTCAATGGTTGTTTAAGTTTTAGTTAAGTCATTTTATTTAGTTCTTTTAATTCTCGAACATCTTATTCAAGTATCATGGGATACTTGGTTCTCTTTAAGGAGTTACTTATTCTGTTGAACACATCTATAACTAGCCTTTAATGTGGGGGAGTCTCCACTTATTCTAGTTGAACAAGGATAAAGTAGATCAGCTTATGGAGGAGTATCCACTTCTTCTATTGACCGCTGTGTTTATGATCTACCATTTCACTGTTGTTGGCTAGTATACTTTGCTAGTCAAGATAGCCTTTGCTAATTCACTTAGATATTTTGATTTTTTTTATACCTTTTAGATATGAGTGCATTATATATGTTATTTGATATGGTTGTTAGCTTGTATCTTTTGTTAGATCTGTTTGCATCATGAGTGCTTGTTGACTATCACTTCTCTCTTGGTAGCTCTTTCTTTCTTTCCTTTTTTTTTGCCTTTCCATGAAAAAATGAGGGAAAAACAATATTACTCTACTATTTTTCTATGACATAATCTCTTGCTCTTGTTAAAAGCTCTAGAAGGTTGCAGGTGTTGTTTGGGAAATGAACAATGGCATTTTTCTTGTTTTTATTTTTGGGATTGTCAAAGAAAATCAAAGGGGAAGATTGTTAAGTCAAGACTTAGCCTAGATTTAGCTTTCTACAATGCACTAAGTATCTCACTTGCACATAGAATATTGTGTCCAAATATTCATGCAATGCTCTATCTAGTAATGATTGCCCCAGTCGAGATATCACAAGTGCACACTTTGTGCTGCACCTGACTCTGGCATGCATTAACCTATCTACAGATAACATGTGGAATGTTTAGAAAATTTGTGTTGTACCTTTCTAATTCAAACCTATCTTGGGTAGATTTAGATAGGATATAGTCTACTCTTATGTGTTTTAAACAGGGAATTTCATCTCAAAAAGGGAAAAAAAGTAGAGGTTGCTGCTAAAACATGAAGCAATGTAACACCATGAACAACCACGCTCCATAGTGTTAGGCTATAAAGATTAGCTTAAGATTGGGCCAAGTGTTATGTATTAGATGTGTACCATGTATCACAAGGGTATTAGATGAGTTAGTTATATGAGGATGTATTTATATATAAACAAGTGATGTAATCATTCATGAATCAATGTTGTAAAATATTGAAGAAATACATATCTTTCTCCACTTTCTCTCTCAAAACTCTCTATAAGATTTGTTAACATGGTATCTTCACTGGCGATGGGTAACTTCTGCAGTTGACAACGATCCTTGTGCTTCTGCTTCCGCGTGTCTCTGTCATTGTTGGTGCTTCTGTTTACGTCTCTATCGCTCGTTGCTGTTGTCTGAAGCTTTATCGATGCTAAGTCAGTTTAAGAAGTCAATGATTGAAACCCTAAATTCTTTGAGTTTTTTGTAAGTCGATAGTTAATTTCTTGATTCTTTCTTTTTTCAGTGTCGATTATGTTACTATTTGTTGGAGTTGTAGTGTGCTGGTGTTGATTCTTGATTCTTTGATTATCGATCTGTTGATTTGTTCTTCTTAAAGCAAATTATCTTGTTGATTGGTTATGTTCATATACAATGGTTACTGTTGCTCAGTTAGCATTCACCCAGTCACCGATCTCTTCGTTGATTCCTAGTGTTGGAAATACTGTGACTGTGAAACTTAATGATTCCAACTATGTTACATAGAATTTTCAAATGGAACTCTTGTTAGATGGCAATGGAATTCTTGGGTTTGTTAATGGTTTCATCCCCTATCCAAATCAGTATGTAGATTCTGACTCTGTAGATGAGATTATTGAAAATCCATTAATGCTTACTGATGCATACAAGGTTTGGAAGATTCATGATAAAGCTTTAATGACTCTTATTACTGCCACATTATACAAGCTTTGGAAGATTCATGTGTTATTGGTTGTCAAAGTTCCAGAGAAATGTGAACAGGTTCTCTAATATGACAAGAATTGGTATTCTTCAGATGAAAATTGACTTACACAATATCAAGAAAGGATTAGAATCTATTGATTTGTATTTGCAGCAAATTAAAGATTGTGGAGATTAACTTGATGTTGTGGGTGTGTTGATTTCAGATGAAGATATTATCATTATAGCTCTTCGAGGTCTTCCTTCAAAGTATAATACTATTAAGGTTGTCATTAGGGGCAGAGAAAACCTTGTTTCTCTTAAAAAACTTCGATCACAGTTAAGAGCTGAAGAGTCAACATTGGAAGAAGTGATTAAGCAAACTCCTGTGATGACTGCCATGTTTGCAAATTCTCCAAACTCTGGTTTTGAGGTTAGTAGTTCTTCTGGATCAAGTCAAATCAACAAATGTCTTCATTTTCTTAAATGCCTCAATTGCAACAGATACCTTCATTGTAACAGATGCCTACATTTCCACAGCTACTTTAATTGCAATCAGTCCAACCATTGCAATTTTCCCTGTTGAATGGACCACTTGCATATGTGACTCACACTGGTTCAGGGACATATAACAACTTTTGAGGTGCTAATTTCAAACCAAAAGGCAAAAGGAAGAAGGTTCATTCTGGTTATTCATAATTATTTCAACAACTTTTGGCACCTAGTTCTTCATCATCATAGTACATTCTATAATCTCGGTATTTTCAACAATTAGGTAGTTCAATGCCAACAGGACAAGTGTATCAATTGTTTCAATATTGTCAAATTTGCAATAGGAAAGGCCATAATGCTCTTACTTGTTTATAACAAGGGTGCCAAATATGTCATAGAGTTGGTTATACGGATGTAACCTGTTTTGACAAAAACCCTTCTCCAGGTCCATCTATGCCCAAGCAACATACTGTTCCACCTTATTCTCAGCAACTTTAGTCTTCCCATTCTGGCATGTCTTTCAATGCACAGAATCATATCATGTCTGGTTATACTCAGGCTCCAAACATGATGGCTTCTTCTTCCTCTAATTCTCCTATAATGATGCCTCAAACTGTTCTTTATGTTGCAATGACTACACAAACCAGTGCTTCTCATTCTGCACCTCAAACTAAGTATTGGTTGCTGGACTCTAGTGCTACAAATCACATTACCTCTTACTTATCTAATCTTCAAATTGCTACTTTATATTCCTTTTATGATACAGTCACTGGAGCTGGTGGTGAAGGTTTGCATATTGCTCATATTGGCAAATCAAATCTATCACATCAGTCACATAATTTTCATTTAAAGTCTCTCATACATGTTCCCAAGTTGTCTTAACATCTGCTCTATATGCATTACTTATGCAAAGATAATACCTGTAAGTGTATTGTTGATGAATTCTCTGTATGTATGCAGGACAAGGTCACTCGGGAAATTCTTTATCAAGGACTGAGTAACAATGTCGTTTATCCAATTCTTGTGCTTAAGTCTTCCAAAGCATCTCCAACAGCTTATACAGGTCAGAAAATAAACTATGCACTTTGGCATTGCAGATTGGGTCATCCTACCAATTTAGTCACTCAGGTAGCTCTTAGTAAGGCAGCCATTCCTTTTTCTTGTATTGATACCCCTCACACTTGTACTGCTTGCTTGCAAGGCAAGTTTACTAGACTTCCATTTCCTTTAATGGCTTCAAAATCTATTGTTCCTTTTGAAGTCATTCACTCTGATGTCTGGGGATCTGCTCCTAGTATGTCTATCGAGGGTTTTAGATATTATGTTTCATACATTGATGAATGTACCAGATACACTTGGATATTCCCATTAATGAATAAAGCTACTGTTTTTGAGACTTTTGTTCAATTTCAAGCTTCTATACAGAATTCGTTTTCTGCAAATATCAAAATTTTACAAAGTGATGGTGGTGGAGAGTATGTGAGTGCTCGGTTTCAATCTTATTTTAGAAGTAAGGGTATTTAACATCAAATGTCTTGCCCATACACTCCTGAACAGAATGGCTTAGCTGAAAGAAAAAATCGTCACATTGTTGAAACTGCCATAACACTTATTCAACAAGCATCACTACCTTCATAGTTTTGGTATCATGTTTGTGCAATAGCTATTGACCTCATTAATAGGATGCCTACTTCTGTCTTGTTCATGAAATCTCCATTTGAGATGTTGTATCATTCAACACCTAAACTAGATCATTTGAGGGTGTTTGGTTGTGCTTGTTATCCTTCTTTGAAACCTTATAGGACTAATAAGCTTGATTCTAAGACCACCACCTGTATTTTTTTGGGATATGCAACACAATATAAGGGCGTTATTTGTTATTCTCTTCAGGATAATAAAATCGTTGTGTCCAAACATGTTTTATTTGATGAACATGTCTTTCCTAAGCTCATTGGAAAATAGCTATGCAATAGGAGATGGATGCCTTAGTTCAACAGGGCACTTGGAGTTTAGTTCCACTTCCTCCCAATAAAAATGCGGTAGGGTGTAAATGGATATATAAAGTCAAAAAGCATCTTGATGGTGTGGTTGCTCACTATAAAGCTCGATTAGTGGCTAAAGGGTTTTCTTAGGAAGTTGGCCTTGATTACTATGAAACGTTTAGCCCTGTAGTTAAACCTACTACAGTGAGGTTATGTTATCTCTAGCTACTTCAAAAAGGTGGAAACTAAAACAACTAGATGTCAAAAACGCTTTCTTACATGGCTTTCTTGATGAAGAAGTCTTTATGACTCAACCACAAGGACTTGTGGATGTTAATCACCCTGAGTATGTTTATAAACTGCAACGGTCTTTATATGGCTTAAAACAAGCTCTGAGACCTTGGAATGAGCGATTTACCAAGGTTCTTTTATCCTTGGGGTTTAAATCCTCATATGTTGATCTATCATTGTTTGTGAAGTCTAATGGCCAGTCTATTGTTGTTCTACTTTTGTATGTTGATGATATAATTTTGACTGGGAGTGTTGAGAGTCATGTTCAAGCTATGATCAGTCAATTGACCAAAGACTTTGATATGACGGATCTTGGTCTACTGCACTATTTTCTTGGTTTACAGATTGAATATCAAGCTCAAGGTATCTTTGTTCATCAGTCCAAGTATGTTACAGATCTTCTACAGAAAATGGACATGCTTCATTGCAAATCTTGCATCACTCCTTGTCGTCCAAATCACAAGTTACTCAATCATGGTAGCCGTTATGTTTTGGATCCAAGTCTTTACAGAAGCATCGTTGGAGCATTATAGTACCTCACCTTCCCAAGGCTAGACATTGCGTATTCTGTTAATCAAGTATGTCAGTTTATGCATTCTCCTCTTAAAGATCATTTTGTTGCTGTAAAAAGGATTTTGATGTATCTTCAAGGTACCATTGGTCTTGGCTTATGTTTTAAACCTGGTTCCATGGATATATTAAGGCATACACAAATATGGATTGGGCTGGTGACCCTAATGATAGGCGTTCCACCATTGGTTTTGTTGTGTTTTTAGGCTCTAATCCGGTTTCTTGGAGTTCTAAGAAACAACATACAGTAAGCTGGTCCTCTACAGAAGCTGAATATCGAGTAATGGCTATTACCACTGCCGAAGTTGTGTGGATTCAACAACTACTTAAGGATTTGCATCTTTCTAGTTCATCTACTCCCCTACTACACTGTGATAATATCTCTATTATGGCCTTGGCTACTAATCATGTGTTACATTCCAAAGCAAAGCATATTGAAGTTGACTACCACTTTATGCGAGAACGTGTTCAACAAGGCACAATTGTGTTGTAGTTTGTATCTTCTGCAGAACAGTGTGTAGATGTGCTCACCAAGGGGTTAGGCTCTTCTCAGTTTAATGTTCACTGTTCCAATCTTATGCTCAGTTCTCACCTCCATAAGATTGAGGGGGAATGTTAGGCTATAGAGATTAGCTTAGGGTGTTATGTATTAGATGTGTGCCATGTGTCACAAATGTATTAGATGAGTTAGTTATAAGGGGATGTATTTATATATAAACAAGTGATATAATAATTCATAAATCAATGTAGTGAAGTGTTGAAGAAATACATCTCTCTTTCTCTACTTTCTCTCTCAAAACTCTATATGATTTGTTAACACATAGATGGATAGCGGACTCAACGACAATGATGATGACAAGGGTCTCAAGGGAAGGATCTGGACACCTTATCTTCACTATGAATTTTGATAGGTGTGGGCGGCAATTTGGAGAAACCAAAGTCATTTGAGCAGATGAAGATGTACATCACCAACTCGATATGTTGTCTGCAAAGTGGAACCAAACTTGTGAATTATACTGGTTTTTAGGACCCATTTCTACCGACAGACTAGGTTGATCACAGCCGTTGAATCTTCGTCCGCACAGATCGTCCGTGCGCTCTAAGTTTTGGTTTGCTATAATTTAGGTTTGACTTTTCTTTGAAAGTATATAGAGCCCAAGAGGCCAATGAAGGACAAAAAACATCAAAATCTTTAAACTAAAGCCCATAGAAAAAAATGAAGACTCTTGAGTGAACCTAGAACAAAGAAAACTGAAGCCGCAGTCACCTTAACCATTACCTTCAACTTGCCCGTCACCGTAAACCAACACGAGAAAATTGACAAGATCCATATGGCAGTAGAGAAATGAACCTTAGAGTCGAACAAGGACCAGAGAAAGAGGAACAAACAAAATCCTACGAAAATATAGACCACAAATTAACCACGATAGCACAAAAGTGTCTTTTTTTTTTCTTTTTTTTTTCTTTTTTCTTTTTTCTTTCTTTCTTTTTTTCTTTTTTCTTTCTTTCTTTCTTTCTTTCTTTCTTTCTTTTGACCAGAAGCGACACCAATTTCATTACTAACCAATATTGATTACAACGGGTGCCACCTGGATATATTTCTCCAATGACAAAAAATACATTGATCTAGAAGTAATTTGCACAAACAATCAAAATGATTAAACCCCTAAACAGCTACCACAAGCGTGAAATTACTGGTACAAATTTGCCGCAAAGATGATAGACACAACAAATGTGTACTGGATCACACATAAAGTCATCACTATAAGCAAGACCACCAAAAAAATGAAAACGTAAGAAAAACGCATAGAGATTCAACAACATCACTAGTTCTCAAAACCCTAAAGCCGCGACAATCCAAACTCTATCAAGTATGGTAGGTGATCATTTTATTTTTTTCACTTTTTTTTCTCTACCATTGAATTAAGAGTGAACGGTGAGTGATCACAATATTCTTAAATAATGGAGTCTAATAGAACGGAACTCTTGTCTTCGTGATATTGGAAGAGGTTCAAGTTCTTATGCGGTATGCTCACTCCCCTGTTATTAATGTACTACGCCAAAACTGAAATGATTCACATCCAGCATATCCAATCCAATGATAGTAGTCATATAGGATTGTAGTGACCCACCAAATGCCCTATATTTATAATCTAACGTTTAAATCTTCACTACATTTTTTGAAAAAGAAAAGAATTAACAAAATAAGAAGTTAATAGAAAAATATAAATGCGTCATTAAATTTACCTGCCACCGAAACCCTAACACTATGTTCTCTTGCTAGTACATATATATATATATATATATATTATATGTTCATGAGTTAACATGCATTTCATCAGGCAAGTACTCGTAAATTAATTGATGATTGGTTCGATCTTTGATCAGTACTAATCTCATTTGGGGTGAGAATGAGATGGTGAACCCTCAGAGCACGGTACAGACCCAGGTGATGGAGATGAGCTATGCCTATGAAGTAGTTCACGAGCCAAACTTTGAAGATCTCCACCACCACCGCCAGCTGGTGAACCCGGACCGCTACTGCCGCCTCCGAATTGATGATGGTGACGCGGGTCATGCAGCGCACGCTGTTGCATGGCCCAAGGTTGCATGACCATGGGTTCGAAAAGTGAGGACAAATCGTATGAAGCGGGCATGGAGGAGACTGCTGATGGAAGGTCTGAGATGGAGAATTGAGGTGGGGTAATGAGTGCTGCTGCTGATGGTGGAGGGGGTGGAGGTGGTGGTGATGGAAGCTCCATTGTCGCTAGGTGGGCTTGTAAGTATGAGAGCTCAGCTTGCAGATTCACCACCTGCATGTACAATCCGTAAACGCAAAAAAGAAAAAACACACACAACAATGAATTGATTTTCATACACACATACAAACCTTAACCGTAAACGCGACGATTATAATAACATATAAGTCAGTGTGGATCAAAACTCTTTATAAATATAATGATTCAAATTTTAATGAAATGATCTCCGGACACCTGTATATATAGTTTTGAGTATTTTTCAAGAAACAAGGGACTAGTTGAAGTTTGGAAAATGATTTCTTAGTTAGAGAATGAATGAGGAAACTGAGCATGTGTTAAATTTAAGATTATATAAACGAGTTGACGATCATTGATCTGTATATTCTATACTGATAATGCATAATATTAGTTGTTTCAGATAAATTTAAGGCTTCTTTGTCGTTGTTTACACTTAAAGGGTGCTTCAACTATGTGTACAGTGTACTCGAACATGGGATTGCGAACAAACAAATGATTCTCGCGGCACAGGAAGAAAAAAGAACAAAATTTCTTCTGCATATATGTTCTTGGGGTTGGGGAAGGTGACGTTGGCTGCTGAAATTGGATGCAAGTATAGTGACTATTTATAAGAGGGGTATGCTATTTACACATCTCTTTTTACTTCTTACACCTCTCGTTAATTTCTGTCATTTGATTTTTTTTTTTTTTTAATTCATTAGATTCAATGGTAGCAAATTAGGAGGGTGTGTGAGAAATAAAAAATGGTGTGCGGATAGCACATCCCTTTATAGAAATATAGTTTGAGTTTTGACTCGATCGAGCTTTAAACTATTGACTCTAGAAAGAAATTTGTAACTTGATTCCACATATCCAAAAAATTACCTAATTAAAATTTTCTCACATGATTCCATTACATGAATATAGTTACTCATTGATCACAAACTATACTATTTAGTTATTTAACTTATCTAATAACAAGGTTATTGCTACATATAACATAGGATGCACATGTGGTCTAATTAGGCTATGAGGTTATGGAAAATTTTCAAACCTAAGGGTTACAAGCACAAAGATTTTAAAAGGCGCTAGGGGCTAGTCGGTTGGCAGGCAAGGTCTAGCATCTAGGCGTCTAGGAGGGGCCTAGGCGATTTTTATAATTTTAATTAAATTTATTATATCATATAAATAAATATCTACTTATACTTTAAAAATATATAATTTGTTTTGAGATACATAAATTGCAAAATAGAATGACATATAAATTATAAAGTACTAAAACATATAGAAAACACATATAATGAGTGTTCATCCAAGTATTCAATAAGTATCTTTCAATTTATTAAAAAATAAAAATGCAAAATAGAAGTATCTATTTTTTGTCTAAGTGAGAGTTGCTACCTAGGCGAGTGCCTAAACAGATCTAGGTAGGCGCCTAGGCATGTTTAGACGCCATTTATTATTTTTTAAACACCTAGGCAGGTCTAGATGATATATATTTGACAAATTAATAGTGTATAATATCATTGTACTTATCATACTAATGTTCATATTGCACTCAATTCTATACTTGGAGATGTCATTTCTAATCGTGGCAGTGGACAACCAGCTAACGTCTAGACACAGACTAAACGGCGCTAGGCAGAGACATTTTAGAACACTGACAAGCACATATTCACATCCCAAATGCATGAGAAAAAGTAGATTCTACATTGATTGATTAGTCACTCACATTGGTTATCACACTTCTCACAGATATGTACGTAACGCTCATTTTTTGAGTGCAAGGTCAAAAGATATAATAGAAATTAACGTATGTTGTCAATTAATTAATGTGATATAAATAATTCCATTGCAACACTAACGTGTAGAGAGTATGATGAGACGTTCACTTTTCAGCTGTGAAGTTCACGTGAGTCTTGAATTAGTGAGAGATATGATAATAATTATCGTATCTAATAAATTAAAAGAAGTGTTATTAGCACTTTAAAAATTTTATTCTACACTTCTCACAAGTATATTTTTCTTTCTAAATATAGAAAGTTTGGAATGTAGAATGAGAATTTTGGAATGCCAATAACAATTCCCTACATTAATGTGATATAAATAGTCCTACTGCAACAATAATATGCACTGTGTGACACTCATTCTTCAAGTGTAAGGTTCACATATGTTTTGCATTTGAGAGAAATTAAATATATTAGTAAGTTATGTCTCTTTAAAGAAAAGGAAGTAATCTAGTTTCTTACATAGAAGTAACTATAAGTATTGTGATATAAATAGTTCTCATCCAATGCTTCAAAATTTTATTAAAAAATATTAACAATTTCTTTTGACCCAAAGTTGCAAATATATTTTTGCAGATATGAAATAGTTTTTTTATTTTTTGGGTGTCATATTTCAATGGGTTTTTTGCTTTGGTCAGATGATATATATTTGACTTTTTTTTTTAACAAAAATATTATTTACACTAACAATAATATAGTTCATATTTAACTAATTAATAGTGTATAATATCATATGTACTTATCATACTAATGTTCATATTGCACTCAATTCTATATTTGGAGATGTGGAGCTGAAATTGTGGCCTATCTCTGAAAATGAGATGGAATGGATATAAAAAAAATGTGGACAAGAAAAACAAACCTTCTCCACTTCTCCCAGGAATTGCTGAATTAAAATAAGTTATTAATAGTGGGAAAATATATAAAGAAAAATGACTCTCGTCATCCTTAATTAATTAAAAGGCTACTTAGATTGAATGAAGAAACAAACCGACCATTCCTCCTTAATACCAGCAAAGTACCACAATTTGCACAGAAAGATGGCACACACCTGTATTGCATAGTGTAACCGCCGACCACATGATTTGTTAATAAAAAAAGGCCTCTAGATTTCAGTCAAGCACAAAACTGTCCCCTAAGGGTGTCCTTTACAGTTTACATTTTATTCTTCCTTGATTTTATATTTTAATTAAGCTCTAATTTCCTAACTAAAAAAAAGCTTATATCTATATATATTTCTCATTAAGGGCACCGAGGAAGGTCCTACTCTCTCAGTAAAGATCTAGACACCCTCCTGTCAATAAGGCCATGGTTTGCCTTTGCCCTATCCTTCTTTACTAATATATTTTTTGAAAGATCTTTTGGGTCAATGCAAGTTGAAAAATATGGAAATCAATGGCCTATAGTACCCAAAAAAGAAAATATATTTTTGGATTAAATTAAAAAAAAAAGGTTATATGGACTTTTTTTTTTGGGTTAGTATAATGGACTTAATCAGAAATGGGTAGAAATTAATTAATTAAGAGTAAACTACCTTGTATATGTATATTACTTCAAAAAGCTGATAAAATGACGTAAAAAGTAATTAAAAAAAAAAAAAACATGAAGAACAACATCACAATTAAGCCTTATCAAGAAGTTGGTTTCATCAATTCATTTACCAAAAAATTAATAAAAGAACTCAAGTGATCAATCAAGTTGATCTAAAAATGAAAAAGTTAACACAGACACACACCTGTTGTTGGAGAGCGAATATGTGAGCAACACAGCCGTAGACTGGATCTCTAAGGCGGGCTTGAGCCTCGTAACATATGGTGACAACGGCGTCGAGCCGCTTATGTACTGGAATATGAAGAAGAAGCTTGGAGACATTGCTGGCTCCGAAAACCTTGTGCACCGCCGCAAAATGAGCTGCGCCTTGCTCCGAATCAAAGTAGGGTGCAAATATGCACCCTGGCACACACTTCCTCCTCAAAAATTTGCACGCGCCACATGGACTGCCGCTGCCGGTACCGCCACCACCACTACTACTGCTCCCTCCACCACTACCATCACCACCATTAGGGTTTGTTGGATTCATGGATGATCTCTGCCTTGATGGGTTGTTTGCTATTAATTAAATTATAAATTGTTGAATATATATATAATTTACTTGTTTTGATTTATGATCGTGAGGAGTGGAGGCGTCATTAATGTTCGTGAAAAAGGAGGAGGAGGAGGAGATTTGGGGTTTGGTGGGGTGGGGATGGGGGGTGTGTTTGTTTTCGTTTTGGGTTTATTTGTTGTTATTTAATGTGTATGAGAGAGAGAGAGAGAGAGAGAGAGAGAGAGAGGTGATAAAAAACGCTAGTAGGCTGATGAGATGGGATAGAAAAAAGAGACTTTAAAGCCACGCGAGAGAGCAAAGGCTTAATACCCACATTTAGCTGTTTGCGTGAAGCAAACATACGATAAGCCCTAGCTGTTTTCTTTCTTCTTCTTTTTTTCCATTTCTCCCTCCCTCTTCCTTACTTCCTCTCGTGATTTTTTCTTATTTAGCTAGCAAAACTCATGCCCCTCTCTCTCTCTCTCTCTGTCTAGCTAGCTAGCTGGCTACTTGTATAAATATATGAATGTATAAGGCTTATTTGATAGCTTTTTATTTCTAATTTTTATTATTTATGTAGTGTTTCTTGTGTGTACAAACTATATATGTGAAAAATAATGTGGGGGTGAATTGGATTGGTTTGGTTTGTTGGAGTGGAACAAAAAGAATGGGAATTTGGAAGGTCGAAACGTGTCGAGGGCACTGCCTATATTTGCCAGTCTGCGTGTTTTAAGCTGCGTGGAGGGAAAAAGACGCCATCTCTCTAATCTCTCTCTCTCTCTCTCTCTCTCTCTCTCTTTCTCTCTCTCTCTCTGTCTCTCAGCATTGAAAGTGACTCATTTTTTCTTTTCTATATGAAAATCCAAAAAGAAGTCTGAGTTTGAAAGTGAAACACAAATAGATAGTTTTCTAATCTTTTTCTAGCTGGCTGGTAATGTATTTTACAGTAACTAAATCCACTTACTAAGAACTACTGTTGGTAAATTTGTTAATGATTGCGCGCTTTTTAACTTATTATCTGCCAAGGTTTATATATGCACCCTGCAGAAGTATATACACAAAACCAAAGAGAGAATGACTAGTATGAGAGAGAGAGAGAGAGAGAGATGAACAGCTAGCTATAGTGGATTTGTGTCATTGATGCAATTGAGTGAGTGCGTCTGGTTAACGGGTGCGATCGTGTATATATATGTGCCAAAAACAGAAAGGCAGCAAATTAATCATATTCAAGTAAAAATTTGAGCTACAAATTCGTCATTTTCGAGATCAAGGTGCTCTTACGAAACTAAAATGATTTAGCTTAATTAGCTGATCAATGATGATGATAGTAGTAGTGGTGAGAATATTTATATAAAAGAACGTGTTGGCTCTAAAAATTACACAATTTATGTGGTGCGTAGGACGAGTAACTAAGGAGTTAACTGCGTTCTTTAGTTGTTGATGGCTGATACGGGTGTGCCCACTCGCTATCGAGCTTGGTTAGGCGAATGTCTTGAATGTAGTGGATGTGGTGAAATGTGCTGCTGACTGCTAAATAAATGATTTAAGCCAAGGAAGGAACACTCTCGGCCTTGGGTTCTATAACTTGAAGACAAGGTTATGCAAATCACTATGAAGTTCTAGATCTTGTGCACTGGGTTCAACATTGGTAAGAATATAGGTCCACCGAACTAATATCAAACTATAGGGACAAAGATACTCAAAGGAAATGAGTGTCTTCATTGTAAAAGTCTTTTGACCGTCTGAATGCCAAACTGTGAATGTCACTTGAGAATATTCAATCATAAAACACTCAACTTCGCCGAGAAACTTAATGAAGTGATATCTTTCAACAAAAGAATCAGAGACACCTCACCAGATGAGACTTAAGATAAATAATCAGTGGAACTTAAAAGACTCATCATTTACCCAAGCAATTAAGATTCCCTAAGCCGAACTAATTCTACAACTTTGGCGTTGTCTTCTTGCTGAAAAACCCTATCAATTTTGTCCTCATCTCTAAGCTCATATTATATTTCTCCAACATAATTACAACGACAACAGTTCAATCAAATCTCTTAGAATTCCCATCACGATTATCAAGTCGAATTCAAGTTCCTTGGTCAAGAAGTATAGGATTGAGATTATTCTCGCACCACATTTAGTGAGACTACACACCATAATTTTCTAAACCACAAACTGATACATGAAAAAGAAATGCCTTTTGCTGAAGTCAAAGAAAATTATTCAATGTTGGCCTAAACGGCTCTATTTATTTTTTTTATTTTTTGCAAATAGCATCTGTGTGCTGCTTAGGCCAAGTGACTAAGGAGTTAACTACGTGCTTTAGGGGTGGCTTGGTGATGTGGACGTGTGTTAGCCTTAAAAACTACTTAGCCTATGTGGCGTGCAGGTCGAGTAATTAAGAAGCTAATTATGCCCTCCGATCGAATGCGGAGCATGCCAACTCGTCGGCCGAACTCGGCAGGGGAGTAAAATGAATGTTGATGTGGCATTAGGTGTGCTACTGACTTCTACAACTTGCAATTCCGCCCGCGAAAAGAACTCATCTCGGCCTTTGGGTTCTAGAGCCTGAAGACAAGGCTACTAGTTTCTTCGAAGTTCACGAATCGTAAGCCCTGGGTTTGGCTTCAGTAATTATATTTGTGAGAATATAAGTACGTCGAACTGGTACCTGACTGTACGGACACAAATGCTTAAAAGAGATAAGTGTCTTGATTGTAAATGTGGTTCGGCCGTCAGAATGCCGAACTCTAAAATATACTTGTGAATATCCAATCATAAAATAAACTCGACTTTCAATGTGCTGAGCCTAGTAACCTGGTAACACCTCACTTCGTCGAGAAGGCTGATGAGATACCCTTTACCAATAAAGACTCGGAAATCCTTGTCGATCTAGACTTGGATAAATAACCAGTCGGTCTCGAAACAGTACTATTTATCCAAACTAAAGGTGCTCCTTGGTCGGCTGATTCTACGGTTTCAGTACTGTTTATCCAAACTAAAGATGATGCATGTTGCCTCCACACTGCTGTTTATCCAAACTGAAGATGTGTTGGCAGGAAAAAAGAAAATATAAATCTCAAGATGTTTGAGAGGTTTGCGCATAACAGTTGTGTGTTGAATTGGAAGGGCTTTGAATGATGCACCCCTTTCTCTATTTATAGTAGTGATTTCCTCCATGGCCGAGGTAGAATTTAACCTCGGACTAGAATTCCTCAAACCAATCTAATTAGGTCTCGACCAATCCTAACCCCTATAGGACTCTGAACTAAGCTCTTTTATCACTCAGATTCATCCCTCAATTCTCAACATCTTTTCTTATTCAAAGCATCATTAGCTTTTAAAGAATCCTCATTGCACTAGGATTCCACCACTTTGCCCTTATCCAGGCCAAACCATCTCCTAATAAGATTTGGCTGAACTCCACTGGATTCGGCATATGACAGAATATTCCCAGTATCCCTTTCTGGACCGAGAATAACTCTAGGCCTGGCCCAAAGCATTATTTTGGGCCCAAACATTACCCCCTCGCTTCTGAGGTCTTCGATCTACAGTGTCTGGTCGAACTTCGGTGAAGAAGCGATCTATTTATAACCGAGAAATAAACCATTGGCCTACACTTTGTGGTCAATCTAAAGATCCTTGCAAAAATGAATATTCTTATCCACTCAGATACACTTATCATGCACAATCTCCCACTATATGTCAGTCCTTGATAATCGCAAAGGTTTAACACGCGGCGCTTCTCGTCGCGACTGTTTAGATTCGGCAACACACGAGCCTCACAACCGAGGCGCATAGATGTCTAAACATTTATTCCTAACAATCATGCCCTAACGTTCGCTGCCACACGCAATCGTGCAACCCCAATTCGAGTGTTATTTTACCTCTTCGCCTGGATTTTTAAATTTTTGTAATGATTGCAAACTATTTCGGCCAAATTTACCCCTAAACCTTTGAATTTGAAATTGTCAATCTTCTTCTCCAGTTGCTTAAATATCATTTCCGGCTTCATTCCAACTTTACGCTTCCAAAATTCTCAAAACTCTTGCCATTTTGCTCTGAGCTTTTGAAATCCCAAAAAGACCAACCTTTGAAACCCAGACAAAAACCTCTGAACTTTTGCTTCAATGGCTGCCAATACCTTCATAACCAATCTTGTCGAAGAATATGACAAATGTCACGATTTCATCGATTGGAATGCCATCAAAACCCTCTGATTTGAAGAAGATTCAGTCGCCTCTCACCAGATCCTAGGTCATTTGTTTAAAGATGACATTCCAGAGGTCATAACTAAAATGCTCAAGAACCACTGCCTGAGTCCTTTATTCCAAGGGTATGATTAGTCGAAATAAGAATCGACCAAACGTCAGGGAGTCTAGTCTTTGGCCCTTGCGGCCTGGGCTACTTGGGTTAGCCAAATGGTTTGGCGACGACTGGAAGTCACTTGGCATTTTTGACGCCATTAAAATCTCGACTAGGCCTGGCAAACGGGTCGTGTCTATCGTGTTCGTGTCGTTTTCGTGTAACCTGTTATCTTAACGGGTCGTGTCGTGTCACACCTGTTATCTTAACGGGTCCTTAACAGGTCGTGTCACTTTACCCAACGGGTAAAGTGACCCGACCCGTTATGACCCGTTAAGAAAAAAATATTTTTTTAAAATTTGCACATACCACACATTGCCACATAAATATTACTTTAAAACATTAAAACATTTCTCGTTCAAGTACTATATCTACACTCGAAAATAAAAGCCTAATAAAAAAAATAATACATACACTACTAATCTATTACAAATATTAAATGTGCAAGGATAAAGAGTTTTTGTTTTTAAGATTGTAAGTCTTTCTCAAAAGTTTACACCTCCATTTACAAAACCTTCAATTTACATCGATCATCATGAAATTGTATTGGGACTTTGGCTTGATCTATTGCCTTCAAGAGTTATGTTGAAGATGTTTTCAGTAAGATTTTCCACGTCAGAACTCTCTTCCGCATAAACTAAGTATAGAAAAAGCAAACATTAAAAATCATTCAATTATGAAAAGTTAAACAAAATAATTATGAAAAGAAATAAAATAATAATACTATACCATATAAAAATATATTACCTCCTTTTCCAAATAGTTGATTCATACTTTTATTAAGTATATAAATTATAACATAAGATTTTGTGATATCCACATCCACTAGTGTAAATATTTTAAATTGAAGATCAAATTCATTCTTTGTATTCATATAGGGTCAAGGAGTGTAGCTGTAAAAATTCATCAAAATCAGAGTTAAAATAACCGTTAAATCTTGATTTTTCGTTTATAACCGTCGAAAAGCTTTGTCCCGTTACTTGATCTCTGAATGTTTTTTTTTTGTGATTTTTTGCTGATGTGATCTCCAAGCATATACAAACAATTTTGACGGTTTGGATCGTTGAAATTAGTTTTAGAGAATTCGTAAAACGATAGATTGACTAACACTTAGAGTTTATTTATACTTTCATTAAGTATAACATAAGATTTTGTGGTATCCACTTGTGTAAATATTTTAAATTGAAGATCGAATTCATTCATTGTATTCATATAGGGTCAAGGAGTGTAGTTATAAAAAATCATCAAAATCAGAGTTAAAATAACCGTTAAATCGTGATTTTTCGTTTATAACCGTTGAAAAGCTTTGTCCCGTTACTTGATCTCTGAATGTTTTTTTTTTGTGATGTTTTGCTGATGTGATCTCCAAGCATATACAAACAATTTTGACGGTTTGGATCGTTGAAATTAGTTTTGGAGAATTCGTAAAACGATAGATTGACTAACACTTAGAGTTTATTTATACTTTTATTAAGTATAACATAAGATTTTGTGGTATCCACTTGTGTAAATATTTTAAATTGAAGATCAAATTCATTCATTGTATTCATATAGGGTCAAGGAGTGTAGTTATAAAAAATCATCAAAATCGGAGTTAAAATAACCGTTAAATCGTGATTTTTCGTTTATAACCGTTGAAAAGCTTTGTCCCGTTACTTGATCTTTGAATGTTTTTTTTTTGTGATTTTTTGCTGATGTGATCTCCAAGCATATACAAACAATTTTGACGGTTTGGATCGTTGAAATTAGTTTTGGAGAATTCGTAAAATGATAGATTGACTAACACTTAGAGTTTATTTATACTTTCATTAAGTATAACATAAGATTTTGTGGTATCCACTTGTGTAAATATTTTAAATTGAAGATCGAATTCATTCATTGTATTCATATAGGGTCAGTGAGTGTAGTTATAAAAAATCATCAAAATCGGAGTTAAAATAACCGTTAAATCGTGATTTTTCGTTTATAACCGTTGAAAAGCTTTGTCCCGTTACTTGATCTCTGAATGTTTTTTTTTGTGATTTTTTGCTGATGTGATCTCCAAGCATATACAAACAATTTTGACGGTTTGGATCGTTGAAATTAGTTTTGGAGAATTCGTAAAACGATAGATTGACTAACACTTAGAGTTTATTTATACTTTCATTAAGTATAACATAAGATTTTGTGGTATCCACTTGTGTAAATATTTTAAATTGAAGATCGAATTCATTCATTGTATTCATATAGGGTCAAGGAGTGTAGTTATAAAAAATCATCAAAATCGGAGTTAAAATAACCGTTAAATCGTGATTTTTCGTTTATAACCGTTGAAAAGCTTTGTCCCGTTACTTGATCTTTGAATGTTTATTTTTTGTGATTTTTTGCTGATGTGATCTCCAACCATATACAAACAATTTTGACGGTTTGGATCGTTGAAATTAGTTTTGGAGAATTCGTAAAACGATAGATTGACTAACACGTAGAGTTTATTTATACTTTCATTAAGTATAACATAAGATTTTGTGGTATTCACTTCTGTAAATATTTTAAATTGAAGATCGAATTCATTCATTGTATTCATATAGGGTCAAGGAGTGTACATGTAAAAAATCATCAAAATCAGAGTTAAAATAACCGTTAGATTGTGATTTTTCGTTTATAACCGTCGAAAAGCTTTGTCCCATTACTTGATCTCTGAATGTTTGTTTTTTGTGATTTTTTGTTAATGTGATCTCCAAGCATATACAAACAAGTTTGACGGTTTGGATCGTTGAAATTAGTTTTGGAGAATTCGTATCCCAACAAAACGATAGATTGACTAACACTTAGAGTTTATTTATACTTTCATTAAGTATAACATAAGATTTTGTGGTATCCACTTGTGTAAATATTTTAAATTGAAGATCGAATTCATTCATTGTATTTATACAGGGTTAAGGAGTGTAGCTGTAAAAAATCATCAAAATCAGAGTTAAAATAACCGTTAAATCGTGATTTTTTGTTTATAACCGTCGAAAAGCTTTGTCCCATTACTTGATCTCTGAATGTTTGTTTTTTGTGATTTTTTGTTGATGTGATCTCCAAGCATATACAAACAAGTTTGACGGTTTGGATCGTTGAAATTAGTTTTGGAGAATTCGTATCCCAACAAAACGATAGATTAACTAACACTTTGAGTTTATTTATACTTTCATAAAGTACAACATAAGATTTTGTGGTATCCACTTGTGTAAATATTTTAAATTGAAGATCGAATTCATTCATTGTATTCATATAGGGTCAAGGAGTGTACCTGTAAAAAATCATCAAAATCGGAGTTAAAATAACCGTTAAATCGTGATTTTTCGTTTATAACCGTCGAAAAGGTTTGTCCCGTTACTTGATCTCTGAATGTTTGTTTTTTATGATTTTTTGCTGATGTGATCTCCAAGCATATACAAACAAGTTTGATGGTTTGGATCGTTGAAATTAGTTTTGGAGAATTCGTATCCCATCAAAACGATAGATTGACTAACACTTAAGAGTTTATTTATACTTTCATTAAGTATAACATAAGATTTTGTGGTATCCACTTGTGTAAATATTTTAAATTGAAGATCGAATTCATTCATTGTATTCATATAGGGTCAAGGAGTGTACCTGTAAAAAATCATCAAAATCGGAGTTAAAATAACCGTTAAATCGTGATTTTTCGTTTATAACCGTCGAAAAGTTTTGTCCCGTTACTTGATCTTTGAATGTTTGTTTTTTGTGATTTTTTGCTGATGTGATCTCCAAGCATATACAAACAAGTTTGACGGTTTGAATCGTTGAAATTAGTTTTGGAGAATTCGTAAAACGATAGATTGACTAACACTTAGAGTTTATTTATACTTTCATTAAGTATAACATAAGATTTTGTGGTATCCACTTGTGTAAATATTTTAAATTGAAGATCGAATTCATTCATTGTATTCATATAGGGTCAATGAGTGTAGTTATAAAAAATCATCAAAAGCGGAGTTAAAATAACCGTTAAATCGTGATTTTTCGTTTATAACCGTTGAAAAGCTTTGTCCCGTTACTGGATCTTTGAATGTTTTTTTTTTGTGATTTTTTGCTGATGTGATCTCCAAGCATATACAAACAATTTTGACGGTTTGGATCGTTGAAATTAGTTTTGGAGAATTCGTAAAACAATAGATTAACTAACACTTAGAGTTTATTTATACTTTCATTAAGTATAACATAAGATTTTGTGGTATCCACTTGTGTAAATATTTTAAATTGAAGATCGAATTCATTCATTGTATTCATATAGGGTCAATGAGTGTAGTTATAAAAAATCATCAAAATCGGAGTTAAAATAACCGTTAAATCATGATTTTTCGTTTATAACCGTTGAAAAGTTTTGTCCCGTTACTTGATCTCTGAATGTTTTTTTTTTTATGATTTTTTGTTGATGTGATCTCAAAGCATATACAAACAAGTTTGACAGTTGGGATCGTTGAAATTAGTTTTGGAGAATTCGTACGCCATCAATCAAGTTCCGTGTGTGTGTGTGTATATATATATATTTATTAAGTAGATTTAAATCTATTTATTTTGTACGTATAAATTATAATTGACTGGTACACAGAATAGTACATACATCACGTGTCACGTGTGTCATTATAAAAATAGTGAGATATGTCATGACAGTTATGTGTGTGATAAAAAGTTAATAACTTAAAAAAAAAAAAAAAAAAAAATTTCTCACCACTTCTATTAATTTTCATTTTTCCCTCTCTTTTTTGTTTCCTTTTCAACTTTTTCTTATCATTTTCACTTTTCCCTCAACATCTTTCCCTAATTCCCTCACTTTTTTGTTTCATTTTCAACTTTTCTTAACATTTTCATTTTCCCTCCATTTTTTTTTTCAAAAAGGGCGGCAAGTTGGCAACGGCAAGAAATTCATTATTGAAATTTGAATGGAAACAAATCACATCAAATTTCAATGGATGCAATGCAATGCATCATATTCATGCATATTAAATTATTAATTAATAATTATTATAGTTTTTATAAAATTTAATATATATATATATATATAATTATTATAGATAGACTTAATATTTTGGGGGTATAATTATTATAGTATATATAATTATTATAATTATTATAAATTTTATAGTTAATTTAATATATATATATATATATATATATTTATTATAATTTTTAGGGGTATAAAATTGTAAAATTAATGTATATAATTATTACAGTATTTTTTTAGGGTTATAAAATTATAAAAATAATATTTTGCTTATCGTGTATCGTGTTACCCACGTGTATACCCGAACCAACCCATTATCTTAACAGGTGCTTATCGGGTTACCCGATAACGACTCGATTCGTTATCGTGTCGACCCAAACACCTGTTAATTTCGTGCCGTGTCGTGTCGGGTTATCGGGTCGTGTCAGAAATTGCCAGGCCTAATCTCGACCATCGAGGTTAACATGAATTGAAAACTCATGATAGCTGCCTTGAGTTTCTGGTGCTCGGCCACCAATACTATGGTGCTTCCCCTCGGCCCCATTGGTCCAACTGTTCTAGATATAATGGCTATCCTCGGCACCTCACCATTTGGTCCAGTTGAAACCACTCTTTCTTGGTATCAGTTCGACTTGGATTTGAAAATAGTCTTCCATGAGCGTGCCCTCAAAGTCCTGAAAAAGGATAATCGATAAAAAGTATCAAAAGATGAAGTGAACAAGCTACACAAGAACTTATTCAATTACAGCTCTTTCATCAACCACTTCATTGGCCAAGAAAAAGTGAAAACTCATGAAAGAAGAAAATGCCTTCTTGTTCTATTGGTACAACAAATTCATTTATTGTAACAAGTCAAACAAATACGTTGTTGAGAATATGCCAGTGGTCGAAGCCCTAGCCAACAGTCACATTCTGTCTTTTAGCCCCACTATTTTTGCCAACCTCACGATGCTTAGCTGAAGCAACTATTGGGAAAATCAACTCGTACCAGAACGGCCCATTTTGCGTCTTTCAACGTTGGTTGCAGGTTTATTTTGCTATCCTAAGGCCAGAGAACTTTAACTTTGATTCGTTTGAAGAAATGGGTCTTCAATTGGCTTCTCGCCTAAACCCAACTCACTCAGCCGAAGAGATTTTTAAATATTTCTTCGACCTGGACGACCTTACGAATGATGAATTCCTAATTTGTCGTCGAATAGACTATCCATCCTCCATCAGACTTTCCATATGCGCATGGAAGGAAACAGGAAACAATGATTTTCGACAGACCTAGGGATCGTTCGTGCTGGCTCCCGACCTTCTATTCAGTTGTGACACTCGATGGACCACTTGGGAAATCTACCATCCCCATTTTGTAGCTTGACAACTAGGTTATCTCTAGGGCTGTCATGTGCCTCTACTCGCATTTCGCTCACTTTTGAGTTGAAAACGACTTTCTGGCTCCTCAAAAAGGGAATGTGAAGAAGTGGAATAAGAGTTTCAAGAATGATGCACCAAATTTCGTCTTCGATCGAATACCCCTGAAACCCATGGCACCAGCACTTTGCCGATTGGTGGGATATCTACACCAAAGATTTCTTTGGCACATCGGTGGAGGAAATCAAGAAGAAAATCTTTGGCGATCGACCAAAGAAACTCTTGCCCAAAATCCAAAGACACGGCTCAAGGTACTCTTGTTCTTTGTTTTACAAATACATACTTTTTAACCAAATATCTTCATCTTGACCCTGAATTAGTTTTTCCAGGTGGTCGATCGATAAAACGGGCTGAGGTGGTTACGATGGTTATGACTAGAAAAAAGCTCGCCACTCATCCGAAGAAACCGTTGTTGTTACGGCCCATTCTCCAAAGATAACTTTGGCTACCTCAACTCTAGCAAACACTACTGTTATGCCAACAATGGCGGGTAAACGGCTTCGTCCTTCAGCCGAGGAGACTAGTGATGTTGCTCGGCCCATAAAGTGCATAAAAATGAAAACCAAGAAGGGGGAACATGAGATTCTTGTCATTTCCAGCCAAGAAACACAAACTTTAACTCCTTACACTCATTGTCCCACCCCTAACGTTGAGGTCCCAAAGAGGACATTGCAAAAGTCCTCGACCCTAAATATTAATCAGACTACCTCAATTCAATCCATGGTGCAGGTTATTACTATAGATGAACAAGTGTCGCTCCATTGGCCGATGGGTTTGTGGCCCAAACTTCTACTGTCCCTTTTGTCAACGCTGTGGACGCCGACCCAGAAACTATTATTTTGGAAGAAGGGACCATAGTCTTGCCAATGTGACTCCCTCATCTAATCCAAAAAATTATTCAAGTGTCAAATATTCTAAAATGGGTACAAAGTTTCCAATGCATCCCTTTCTTTAAAACTAACATATCTTCGGTTGATATCTAATCTTCTTCTGTTATCAGGAGAATGAAAGTGAGACGATCCCACTAGTAAGGCGTCCTCAACCGGCTGAGCAAATAAATGAAGCTTTACTGCCTCTGGATAAAAGCAAATGTGTCATATCCTCCATTAGTTGTGTTAACCCTGAGGCAGCTGTTGAGAGGCCAGATGTCAAACCGGCGACTTTTGTAAGGGAAGAAGCAATTACGGAGATGCCGGTTCATGGTTAGGACAAAGATTTTGGTATCCCTGCTCAATATATCACCTCGGCCTTTGTAAGTTCTTCATTTTGATTCTGAATTTGGTCTTCGAATGCTAAACCAAAATACAACCATCAACTGCCAGATGCCTAGTCAGTTCTCTGGGCTCAACCAATAGCCTAGAAGATATGACTGAAGTCACTTTTCGACAGGTCTAAAACAACTTCTCTTGTCATTTTTCCTTTAGATTCTGCTTATCTGACTCTTATTTTGTGCAGCTTTCATGGAAGGTCGAGCTTGACACCTATTTTACCAGCACATCCGGGACAACTGATCTTTTTGTAGCCCCGGCTGAGTTCAACGCTTTGACCAAGCTTCAAAAGACTCTGTCATTCTCAGCCCTGCAAGCTCTTCATAACAAAGGCCTCGACTCTGTGGGAAAGTGCTTGAACATCCTTGTAGCTGATGGTCTAGTGAGCAATGAAAGCGTTGTTTACCATTTTAGAGAGAACTCGACTATACCTTGATATTTTCAAGAAAGCTCTTCAAGCTGACAAAGACCTGCAGTTTGCAACAGCCGCTTAAGAAGCCATCCTACCAGAGCTCGAGGTAATGAAAGCAAAGAAAGAGAAAATGGTTGACCTTGATCGTTAGATTGCTGAACTTCAATCCCAAAGGTCTACCATTACCTCTGAGCTCGAGAATGACCTTGAGGCAAACAAACATCGGCTGGCAGAATATGCGGCAGGCGTAAAACAGATACAAACGCTGAAGGCTGACAAAAGGACTTACAGGGCGAGATCACTATAGGCGAAGTAACATGGCTAGAGCTAAAAGCCATACCTGAAGTTTTCCTTCCTTCTGTTGGAAGTATGCCCACAAAGCCACTCATTTGATGTAATAGCTTTTTGGAATACTTATTGTGTTAAACTTTTATATGTTTAATAGAGGGCAAAGCTTATTGTTAATCACTATTTATAGTATCTTGTGTTTAAGCAATAAGGGAATCCAAGGAATGTAATTGATCTAAGAGACAAGTGATTTAAGTTAGTTAAATTAACGAGACCTTTCTCTTATGTTCATTCCTAAAACGTTCCTAGCCATAGGATTGCCAATTGGGCATTGACAATCCGCTAAGGTTAGTATGTGTTATGTCGACTCAAGCGTGAGTATGAACTAGTCTCAAGTCATTTGGTGTTGGACACTAAGGCAAACACATAGGTGCTCGAAAGAGTAATCGAGTACACTGAACAACGATCAAACGAGAGTTCGAACATACATGTCATGTGAGAACTCAATAGTTGCAATATGCAAAGTAGTCCTTTGACCTGAGGCATCATTGATGTCTAATGGTTAGGTCCTTGATCTTTGATTATGTCAACGGCATTCCATTGGAGTGTCCACGACATTGTTGGGGTCAAGCTATCTAGTCATGTAGGCATATGAATGCACAACAAGGGATCTCTAACCTTCCATAGTGGAAGGAGAATACTCTAAGATATGATTCGAGAGTCTTTGGCCAAAGCATATGAATATGACTAAGGAAGGTTGTTCCAAATCTTATTCAATTGAATCATATAGAGAAATATCACATTGGATAGTAGACATGAAACAAACTATCACTTAAACAATGTAATTAAGAGTATTGTATTAGAGAAGGACCGTATTGCATTGTAGTTGTAACTGGATAGGTTCTCCAACCACTTCTACTTAGCTTGGGTAACCATGACATGCTGCTAGGCGTCACCCATGGTTTGTGGAAGCCCTAAAGATTAGCAAACACTAATTTTAAGGGAGAATTGAAATGTGGTTTCAATTCACAATCGATCGTTAAGAGTAACATCGCCCACTACCTCGCTAATTGGAACCTAATGGATCGTACACCGAGTAAGGATATAAGTGAAGAAATTATATGAAATGGATAAGCAATTAAATGGTTTAATTGAAGAATGGTCAAGATTAATTAAATAGTTAATTAATTATACGAAACGTTCGTATTGGGCGTTTAAGTTAGTTTTGGGCTTCGGGGCACAAAAACGTTTTGGTCCACAAGGCCCATTATGTTTAAGTTGTATGACAACTAAAACAAAATGGGAAATTAAGCCCAATAACAACATATGGCCATAAGGGTGAGGGGTAGCAAACTTGTATTAATTACAAGTTTGCCACTCACATGAAATGAAGTGTAAAATCAACATTATAGCTTGGTTTCACATTAAGGGGTTTTCTAATTGAATTTGGGTGAAACCTATTCTCTCATTTTCTACATAGAGGCCGGCCACCTTAGGGGAAGAACATCTAGCAATCTTTCTTCCCTAAGTCATCCATTTCATCTTCACACAACATCTTTGGTGTGGAGACTTAGAGACACCAAACTTTTGGTGTTTTGGAGAACAAATCCTCAAAGAAGAAAAAGGAGCACTAAAAGGGAGGAAATCACAAGGAAGATCCAAGGAGCAAGGAGGTGACTTGAAGGCCCTCCACTTGGGTGAATCCCTTGTGCAATCAAGGATGAGCTTCAAGGGTAAAGAATCTCTAAATTCTTATTCTCTTTAATATTGTTAAAGAGTCTTATGGTTCACCATATACTAGGCTTTGAAAATCATGGGTTTTATGAATTGTTTTTGAATGCATGCCTACTTTAAAGTGTTATTAGTATGCCTATGTATTCAAATGTTCATGCATGTTCTTAGCTAGGACAAAATTTTTCCTTCAAGTGGTATCAAGAGCCTAGGCCTAGTTTATGGTGGATCCTTTTGGGTTTTGTGATTTTTCATATTTTGAGATTTAAGTGTTGTAAATGTTACAAGCTTTGTTCTTGCTTTGAATATAAATTTTACTTGAAAATTTAGCATCTCAAATGTTGTAGATGTATTTCATTAAAGCATGAATAATGGAACTAAAAGTTGGTGCCAAGTGTTTTGGGATTTTCGGCCAAATCCAAAGGGTGATTTTTTGGGTTCATGTTAGGCTTGTTAAAATGGTTTTAAAGTGCTTTTTGGAACCCCTAAGTACCCTAGGATATTAACCCTCTTTTGAGTTGTGAAAATTTGAGTTTTTGGTGAAAGAAAACATCCATGGAGCTATTATGAGTTTTCATGTATGTTCTTCATATTTCTTGAAGTTCTTATCAAGAACAAAAAGTTTTGAAGTTTTGATTCAAAAGTTTTATGTTTTACATAAAGTTTTGATTATTAGTTGATGGGTGATGATTATTGGTGAGAAATGATTAAATGGCTTTAATTATGTCAAAGATATATTTTTGAATAATAGTTGATGGATGATGATTGTTGGTAAGAAATGATTAAATGGTTTTAATTATATCAAAGATATATTTTCTTTTCAAACCATCCCCACCATCTTTAATCTCACCCACCAAAATCCACTTACAAAATTCTTTTTATCAAAAATCTCTATAACAACTATCCTTGGCCGGCCACCCCTCTAGTGGGGTGCTTTTGTGCAATTAAATAAAGTTTTGATACTTTTGTGTATTTGTATTTTGGCCCAAAAGTTTGTGTTTTTGCAAAATGGCCCAAATAAAATGAGAACAAAAATTGTTTTGTCTCTTTAATGAGAATTGGATTTTCATTATATTTAGTTCCATTTAAATCAATTCTATGGATCCAAAAACCAATTGTTTAAAGTTGCTTTCTTAGTTAATTTAGTTAATTAAGAAAAGGGTGATTATGAACCAAAGGCCTCGATAATTGAGCTATGTGATTGGCCGATTTACATTATGAATGCTTGGGTTTTAAGTAATGTAGATTTGAATGTAATTTGATTAATTCAAGTTGTTGTATTGGGCATAAGTCCTTCAATTTGTTGTAAAGGGCATAAGCCCATTATTTGTGTTGTAAAAGGGCATAAGCCCTTCTTATTATTTCATGTATTCCTCTTTGTTTATATGTATGCAAATTGGAATAGTTGGGTCCAACGCCCAATAGGAAATAACGGTTTAATTGGATTAAACGCGTAACTAAAATCAACAACTATCTACCTTAAACCCAAGGTCCAACACAAGGCTCGTGTTGGATCAAATCAAACGGTTCATAATCATCCTAAAACCTAAAACGACTATATAGTCCATATGAGGATGCAATGCGTTCGTTAGTAGTTCCATATAGTCTCGCTTGTTTCAACGAAACAGTGGGAGTATTATATGCTACTAATTCATATTAACTTGGACCAATAGTTGTGATAGGCCCATGTTCTTTTAATATGATTAAAATGTTTTTGATGTAGCCCAACACTACTCCCTCAAATAAAATGGATATTAAGTTGATAAGCGAGAGATGCTTTGAACATCTCTTCGTAGGCCTTCCACCGTGGTGGGCTCCAATCGTTTGTGACTTGTACACCGGCTTCACCCTATCATGGGGGAGTACAAAGTGCATGCTTACACTCAGGAGGAGTCCATAAACATATGATGAGGTAAGTGTAGGCAACGAGGATAGCCAACATCGTATCATCGTGAGGTTATTCTTGAACCCCTACACGAACTAAGCATGGTGGGAATAACTTAACTAAGTGCAATGGTGCCAACATCGTATCATCGTGAGGCAACATTCTCTAGAGGCCAAACAAGATGGGTAATTACAAACGTTGTAAATGAGTAAAGCGTTATTCTCTCATCATTATTTTTGCTAACCAACATCGTATCATCGTGAGGTGGGCTTGGTAATGGTGAGTCTCCCATACCCCGCTAAGAGTTCAACATAACTCTCGGATTCTATTGAGGGATATGGAATTTGCCAAAAATAGCGGGTGGTACTATTTGATTCAAGACCCAATCAAGTAGTTAATCAACAATCTAATACGATTTCTGTTATGTTATGTAGTTAACGACATGCCTAAAATACTACCCACCATTATACTTGACAAAATGGCCTAAGACTTTTTCCTTGCATATCTCTCGGATGATTTCACTAAGTTTATTGTAAACTATAAAGTGAATAGATTCGATCATACTTTTAACGAGATGATTGACATGTGCTGTAAATTTGAAAAATGTTTCAAAAAGGACAGTGGGAGTGAGAATGCAAAAACAAGGAAGAGGTTACATAAGAAGAAGGCAAAGAAATCCAAAGGAACATGCTTTCATTGTGGAAAGGATGAACGTTGGAAGAAGAAATACAGGGTGCGCATTGCGAGCCTTATGACACGAACTTTTGAAGAGACTATTTCGGTCATAGAAAGTGCTTTTACAGTGAGCTCCAATTCCTGGATATTTGATTCAGGCGCTAGTCAACATATCTGTAATACGATGCAGGGACTAGTAGGGAGCAAGACACTACGCAACGGGGAGATGGTTGTGCGAGTTGGGAACGGCACTAAAATCTCTGCAAAAGCAATAGGCACCTACATGCTTAACCTACCCTCTGGGGAAGTCCTGGAACTTAAAAATTGTTTATATTTTCCTTCATGTATAAAGAATTTGATTTCTATCTCTAAGCTTTTACGAGATGGGCACTCAGTATTGTTTGACAAAATGAGTTGCACTTTATACTTGAACGGTCGTATTATCTCTCATGGTAATATGATAGAGGGACTTTTTCACCTAGAGATGAATAGTGGGATGCACTGTATTGAAAGCGGGAATACCTCAAAACCCAAAAGGGCTAGAGAAGAAGTTAACCAAGAAAGGATGTGGCATCTTAAACTTGGACATGTGAACCTTGAAAAGATTCGCAAGATGTCGAAAGACGGATATGTCCGCCCATTAGGTAATGACCAGATGGGTACTTGTGAATGCTGTTTGAAAGGGAAGATGACCAAATCTCCATTCACTGGGAAAGGAGAGCGTGCCACTGAAATTCTAGGGTTAATCCACACTGACGTATGTGGACCTATGTCTACTACGTCGAGAGGAGGTTTCTCCTACTATATCACATTCACCGACGATCACTCTCGGTTTGGCTATGTGTATCTTATGAAGTACAAGTCAGAATCCTTTGAAAGGTTCAAAGAATTCAAGAATGAAGTTGAGAAGCAAACTGGGAAACAGATAAAAATCCTAAGATCAGATCGAGGGGGTGAATATCTGAGTAATGAATTCCTAGATTATCTCAAAGAGTGTGGAATAAAATCACAGTGGACTCCACCAGGAACTCCACAACTTAATGGAGTTTCTGAAAGGAGAAATCGAACCTTGATGAACATGGTTCGTTCTATGATGAGTTCCGCTGATCTGCCAGTAACATTCTGGGGATACGCTCTATATACAGCAGCTTACTTGCTTAATAGAGTACCTTCCAAATCAGTTTCACAAACGCCCTATGAGATATGGCATGGTAGAAAGCCAAGTCTTAATCACATTAAGATTTGGGGTTGTGAAGCATATGTCAAGAAGCTTGAAGCTACTAAGCTTGAAGCGAGATCAGAAAGGTGCTATTTTGTGGGATATCCTAGAGAAACTATGGGATATGAGTTCTACCATCCTGACGACCAGAAAGTCTTTGTCGCCAGAACTGCTAAGTTTCTAGAGGACGAATTTGTTCTCAAAGGAACTATAAGTAAAAAGAAGGAAATTAATGAGATTAATGATGAACCACAAACAAGCACTCGACAAGTTGACAACCCTGTTCCTGAACCCCTAGCTCCACGTAGATCTGAACGGGTTAATAAGCCACCTAAGAGGTATGGCTTAGACGAAGACTTTGGGGAATTGTACCTTCTAGGTGACAATGACACAAAGGAAGACCCTAGAGACTACATTGAGGCAATGTCCGACATTGACTCAAAGAGATGGCAAGAGGCCATGAAATCCGAGATGGATTCCATGTATCAAAATCAAGTCTGGACTCTTGTAGACCCTCCAGAAGGTATAGTACCTGTTGGAAACAAATGGATCTTCAAGAGGAAAATAGGCATTGATGGGAACGTGGAGACTTATAAGGCTAGACTAGTAGCCAAAGGTTACAGACAACGAGAAGGGATTGACTATGAAGAAACTTTCTCTCCTGTAGCCATGATTAAGTCCATTCGGATTTTGCTTGCTATAGCTGCGTACCATGATTATGAAATCTGGCAAATGGACGTGAAGACAGCCTTTCTGAACGGCTACCTAGAGGAAGAGCTTTATATGGCTCAACCCGAAGGTTTCGTGTCCAAGTCTGAAAAGACTAAGGTATGTAAACTTCAGAGGTCCATTTATGGACTTAAGCAAGCCTCCAGGAGCTGGAACATTCGTTTTGATACTGAAATCAAATCGTTTGGTTTTACTCAAAACGAAGACGACAATTGTGTTTATCAAAAGGTCGTTGGGGAAGCAGTTGTATTCCTAGTATTATATGTAGATGACATATTACTATTCGGGAATGACACTGCAGTACTTTCTTCTGTAAAAGTGTGGTTGTCCAAAACCTTCCACATGAAAGATTTAGGAGATGCATCTTATGTACTTGGGATAAAGCTCTATCGTGATAGATCCAGAAAATTAATTGGATTATCCCAATCTATGTACATTGATAAGGTGCTAAGTAGGTTCCAGATGGAGCAATCTAAGAAAGGTATTCTTCCTGTAGGACATGGAATTCATCTTTCTAAGTCCATGGGACCTAAGACTCCTGAAGAGATACGGCATATGAATATGATTCCTTATGCTTCCGCCATAGGAAGTCTTATGTATGCCATGATATGCACAAGGCCTGATATCGCATATGCTGTGAGCATTACTAGTCGATATCAATCTAACCCAGGATCAGAACACTGGGCAGCTGTCAAGACGGTCCTTAAGTACTTAAGAAGAACTAAGGACATGTTCCTCGTTTATGGAGGAGCGACAGAGTTGCGAGTGGAAGGCTATACAGATGCAGATTTCCAATCTGACGTCGATGATAGAAGTTCCAACTCCGGATATGTATTCACTCTGAATGGTGGGGCTGTCAGCTGGAAAAGCAAGAAACAAAGTGTAATTGCTGATTCCACGACAGAGGCTGAATATGTCGCTGCAGCTGAAGCCGGCAAAGAAGCGTTCTAGATGAAGAAGTTCATCAATGAACTTGGAGTGGTTCCAACCATTACATCACCAGTAACTTTGTACTGTGATAATAGTGGGGCGATAGCTCAAGCCAAGGAACCCAGGGCACATCAAAAGAACAAGCATTTTGATAGGCGCTTTAATATCATTAGAAGATATGCTGCCGAGGGGAAAGTTAACATCCTCAAAGTTGCTTCAGCCGATAACATAGCAGATCCACTAACGAAGCCAATGTCTCAAATCCAACTTGACCGTCATATGGAAAAGATGGGTATTAGATACATGGGAAGATGGCTTTGAGTGCAAGTGGGAGATTGTTGGAAGTATGCCCACAAAGCCACTCATTTGATGTAATAGCTTTTTGGAATACTTATTGTGTTAAACTTTTATATGTTTAATAGAGGGCAAAGCTTATTGTTAATCACTATTTATAGTATCTTGTGTTTAAGCAATAAGGGAATCCAAGGAATGTAATTGATCTAAGAGACAAGTGATTTAAGTTAGTTAAATTAACGAGACCTTTCTCTTATGTTCATTCCTAAAACGTTCCTAGCCATAGGATTGCCAATTGGGCATTGACAATCCGCTAAGGTTAGTATGTGTTATGTCGACTCAAGCGTGAGTATGAACTAGTCTCAAGTCATTTGGTGTTGGACACTAAGGCAAACACATAGGTGCTCGAAAGAGTAATCGAGTACACTGAACAACGATCAAACGAGAGTTCGAACATACATGTCATGTGAGAACTCAATAGTTGCAATATGCAAAGTAGTCCTTTGACCTGAGGCATCATTGATGTCTAATGGTTAGGTCCTTGATCTTTGATTATGTCAACGGCATTCCATTGGAGTGTCCACGGCATTGTTGGGGTCAAGCTATCTAGTCATGTAGGCATATGAATGCACAACAAGGGATCTCTAACCTTCCATAGTGGAAGGAGAATACTCTAAGATATGATTCGAGAGTCTTTGGCCAAAGCATATGAATATGACTAAGGAAGGTTGTTCCAAATCTTATTCAATTGAATCATATAGAGAAATATCACATTGGATAGTAGACATGAAACAAACTATCACTTAAACAATGTAATTAAGAGTATTGTATTAGAGAAGGACCGTATTGCATTGTAGTTGTAACTGGATAGGTTCTCCAACCACTTCTACTTAGCTTGGGTAACCATGACATGCTGCTAGGCGTCACCCATGGTTTGTGGAAGCCCTAAAGATTAGCAAACACTAATTTTAAGGGAGAATTGAAATGTGGTTTCAATTCACAATCGATCGTTAAGAGTAACATCGCCCACTACCTCGCTAATTGGAACCTAATGGATCGTACACCGAGTAAGGATATAAGTGAAGAAATTATATGAAATGGATAAGCAATTAAATGGTTTAATTGAAGAATGGTCAAGATTAATTAAATAGTTAATTAATTATACGAAACGTTCGTATTGGGCGTTTAAGTTAGTTTTGGGCTTCGGGGCACAAAAACGTTTTGGTCCACAAGGCCCATTATGTTTAAGTTGTATGACAACTAAAACAAAATGGGAAATTAAGCCCAATAACAACATATGGCCATAAGGGTGAGGGGTAGCAAACTTGTATTAATTACAAGTTTGCCACTCACATGAAATGAAGTGTAAAATCAACATTATAGCTTGGTTTCACATTAAGGGGTTTTCTAATTGAATTTGGGTGAAACCTATTCTCTCATTTTCTACATAGAGGCCGGCCACCTTAGGGGAAGAACATCTAGCAATCTTTCTTCCCTAAGTCATCCATTTCATCTTCACACAACATCTTTGGTGTGGAGACTTAGAGACACCAAACTTTTGGTGTTTTGGAGAACAAATCCTCAAAGAAGAAAAAGGAGCACTAAAAGGGAGGAAATCACAAGGAAGATCCAAGGAGCAAGGAGGTGACTTGAAGGCCCTCCACTTGGGTGAATCCCTTGTGCAATCAAGGATGAGCTTCAAGGGTAAAGAATCTCTAAATTCTTATTCTCTTTAATATTGTTAAAGAGTCTTATGGTTCACCATATACTAGGCTTTGAAAATCATGGGTTTTATGAATTGTTTTTGAATGCATGCCTACTTTAAAGTGTTATTAGTATGCCTATGTATTCAAATGTTCATGCATGTTCTTAGCTAGGACAAAATTTTTCCTTCACCTTCAACCTCATAGATTATATTCCAAGTGCCAATTTGTGGGCCGGTTGACTTATGTATATATATTTTTTGCCGACTTAATGAAATATTTCTTATTCTTGTATCTCTTAAGTAACTAGATAATATTTTTTTAAAGAACTTCCCATTGATTGGCAACTTATGTATTAAACCCATTCAATCCTTGAGATGGTTTGCCCATTTGCCGAGAACTTTGTGAACAATAAACGGTCCTTCCTAATTTGGCGACTATTTTCCAAATATGGGATCCTTGATCCCTACTGGCAACACCATTTTCCAGACCAAGTCACCTTCGCATAACATTTTTTGCTTTACTCGTTGATTGTAAGCCAGTTTGGTGATTTTTTATTACACTACTAGCAGATTATAGGCATCGAGCTGAGCCCCTTCTATATCCTCCAAGTCTTGTCTCATTGCTTGACTATATTCGGTGCTGAACAAACTACTTTGTTCGATAATTCGCAATGAGTTTATACTCAAATCAATTGGTAACATTGCGTTGTGTCCATAAGTCAAGGCATATGGAGTCGTCCCTACCGCTGATCGAAGTGAAGTTCAATATGCCCATAATGCCTCATTTAACTTTATATGCCACATACCAGGCCTTTCCTTCACCATTTTTTCTAGAATACTGATCAAAACTTTGTTGCTTATTTCGGCCTACCCATTCGCCCGTGGGTAATACGGTGCGGACTGTTCGAGTCAAAATTTCAAACTCGCCATATAGTCTTTAAACCTATCGACCGTGAAAATCGTGCATTATCCGTGATAGTCATTTCTAGAACGCCGAATCTTGTTACAATGTTTTCTTCTATGAAATTGCAGAATTATTTGGACGTTAATTCAGTGTACGACTTCGTTTCAACCCACTTGGTGAAGTAATCAGTTGCTACGAGTATCCATGCGTGTTTCGTTGATCCAGATAATGTTGTGATTTTGCCAATTACATTTATGGCTCATCCTCTGACCGGCCATGGTTTAGTGATCTAGTGAAGTAATTCGATCGAGACTCTCTAAATAGGTTTATGGGTTTGACATTGTAAGCAACTCCATGCATATTCTATGCAATCTTTTAAAATACTATGCCAAAAGTAACCATGTCGGCAGAGTAACCAACATATTTTTCCTTTGGATTGATGAGCACCACATATTCCTTTATGCACCTTTGTAATGGCTTGAGCAACTTCTTTTGGGCTGAGACATAACAACAAAAGACCATCTTTGCCATTTAGGTACAACTCATTTTGATATACTACATAATTTGTAGCATGTACCTTTGTCTTGTGATCGTGCTTACCACTGGGGTCATCAAGGTATCATATAATCGACATTCTCCACTTGTCTAGTAATGTTTCAACCACACAGATGTCTACAGAAGCCTCACATTCGAGTAATGAAGGCAAAGACATAACCCATGTTCTGATTACGCGGTCCAGTTTGAAAGCCTGTTGATTAACCAAGGCCATCTATGGGTGTCGATCAAGTGGTAAAACCCGGCCTACCTCGCCCCCATGAGTTATGCTCTGGAAGCTATTTGAGCCAACTCATCTGCATCGGTATTCTGAAATCGAGAGATATGTTTGAATGTGATGCGTGCAAATGATTCGGCTAAATAATTATTGACCATATCATATGGTGCCAGAGTAAAACTCATGAATGAAAAGTCCTATTGAGCTAGTTAATCACAAGTTCTGAATTGCTGAAGATGAGTACGCGGGCTGCCTTCAAGTTGTGAAGAATGTTAAGGCCGATGACAAGGGATTCGTACTTGGCCTAATTATTTGTACAATCAAAATTTAACTTGAGAGAAAAATACCACTGGTAGTGGTCAAGTGACTGGATGACAATGTCGACACCAGCCGAGGCCGCAGTACTCTAGCCGTCGAAATACATCGTCCAAAAATTATCACGCGTCAATACCATGCCAATCTCGACATCGTTGCCCCCAAAATAGTATAGAGAAGGATGTTGGGCTAAAAAATCGGCCAGAACCTGACCTTTAACGACTTTTTTAGGTATGTACTGCAAACTAAATTCAGATAATGCCATTATCCATTTCCTAATTCGACCTTTGATTATCGACCTAGTAAGCATATATCAAATAACATCAATTTGAGCAATGACCTGAGTAATGGAAGGGAGTATGTGATGCCTAAGTTTAGATGCGACAAAGAATATAGTCAAGCAAAGCTTCTCGACGGTCGAATAATTTATCTCAGTCGAGTTAAGATTTTGGCTGAGGTAAAAATGGCATGTTCCCTACCGATGTCATTATCTTGTGCAAGAAGACAACCAATGGATTCTTCGACAGCCAAGATATATAACTTAAGTGGTTTGCCATGCTGAGGTGGAGCAAGAACAAGAGGGCTAGTGAGAGAGACCTTAATTATGTAAAGTCGTCTAGATGTTCTTCTCACCATTCGAATTGGTCAAAATCCTTGAGTTTGAGGAGCGTGGAAAAAGCCTTTATTCTTCCCGTTGAGTTGGAAATAAATCGACTAAGGAAGTTGATCTTGCCCAGCAAAGATTGTAACTGCTTTTTGGTTGTTGGAGGTGGAGCATCGATGATCGCACGAGCTTTGTTTTTATGTACCTCGATGCCTTAATGATGCACAAGGAAACCTAAGAAGTTTCCTGCATATACACTAAAGGCACATTTAGCGGGGTTCATTTTGAGTTTATGATGGCGTATGCGAAGAAAAGTCTGCCGAAGATCCTCTAAATATGTTCGGCATCATTTGGACTTAATTATGACATCGTCGATGTATACTTCAACAATTTTGCCAATCAGGTAGTGAAAAATGGTATTCATCGCACGTTGGTATGTGGTAACCGTGTTCTTAAGTCCAAAAGGCATGACGACCCATTCGTAAGTCCCTAGTGCCCCAGGGCATCGAAATATAGTTTTATGGATGTCGACCTTGGCAATAAAAATTTGATTGTAGCCAACATGGCCGTCCATGAAAGATAAGATTTCATGGTTTGCCGTATCGTCGATTAATAAATCTGAAATCGGCATTGGGTACTCATCTTTAGGGGTTGCCAGATTCAGATTACGAAAATCAATACAGATGTGCAAGGCACCACTCTTTATTAAGACTGGGACAATATTAGCCAACCATTCAAAGTATCAAGCTGTCCGAATAATGTAGGCTTTCAAAAGCTAAACAAGTTAGTCTTTTATTTTGAGCTGAACTTCAGTCAAGAATCGACATGACGGTTGGCAGAAAAGTTTACAGCTGGGTTTGATGCGCATCTCATGTTCAACCAATGTCTGATCAAGGCCAAGCATCTCATGGTAGTTATAAGCAAAACAATCTTTAAATTCCTCAAGTAATTTACAAAGTTCGCATGTCATAGGTTGAGGCAACAAAGCACTAATAAATAAAGGTCGAGGTTCGTCGGTCATCCCAACATTTATCTTTTCTAAAAGATATTTGACTTCAGGCCGATTATCTTCAAGCTCGGTCGATGCAGCCTTAATTTTGTTGAATGATAGCTCAAGGCCGTTGCCCCATTCGGCGAGGAGCTCCACTAAGTTCATGCCAGAATTCGACTCCTTGGAAATGGTATACCAGTGGGCCAACAGTCGTTCTATTATAGATGAAACAGGGACCCTTTGTTCATCCCGTCGCGTTGCGTCAATCATTAGGACAATTGGCTAAGTTAGCCAATCCGAGTCTCGCCGAATCCTGTTGGATGGTCTCGGCTCTAACCTTGATAACTTTCTAGACAAAGATTATGGACGGTCTACCTTATTCGTTAAAGCATTGTAAAGTGATGTAGCCAACCCGATCATCGTAATAACAGGCTTGAATCATGTTGGCCTCGAACAGTTGATTATTGGTTGGATGAACTATGGTCGATTTATCATCCTATAAAATAAAGACCTAGCATAGTGAAGAAGGGATACAGCTAGTCTAGTGGATCCAATGACGACCGAGCAACACATTGTACTTGGTCTTGAAGTCAACTATAAAAAACGTGATTATGTGGTTTCAACCTGCGATATTAACTTCCAAAGGGAGTACTTTTTTAGTTCGGGATTTATCGCCGACAAATCTGCTCATAGTTACGCCGACAAATTTGCGATATTGTTTTCATGATGGAAATGGATATTGACCGTTATTCCATAGTCAACGAAAAATTTGGATATTGGATATCCCTTAATATGGGTCATCACATAAAATGGCTTCAAGTGGTAGAGGTTGATGGCCGAGGAATGAGGAAAAAGCTCAGCCAAGGCTGCTTTGTTTGTCCTCTTTGCCAATCGATTTGGTCTCTTCGGCAGTCATGAACTCGACTGGCGTTGTTTCTTCAGTAACCACATCACCATCCAAAAAGCTTGGTTAAGATATGGTTGGTTGGAATTCCACAGATAAGACATGGACCATGCTAATTTCCATGTTGTTAAGGACTGAAAGGCCCATTGGGTGGCGATCCCCGTCTTCTGGATCTTCTGGCAAAGCATCTTGATCATTGTTCTCCCCAACGACGTCGTCTTCTACCAAAGGCAGAAGGTGTGCATTTGGGGTACTTGGTGTGGACGTTTTTATCTTCGGCTTTGGCAACTGGTTATATTGTCACCGGGACTTGACTCTGTGTTTGCAAAACCTTGTGAACCTACTTCTGATACGCGACACGAACATCTTGTGTATCCAAGTAAGCGTCCAACCTTTTAACTCACTTTTTTTCGTCGGCCGTGAGGTTGAACAAAGATACGGCTGAAAAAAAACCTCAAAATAATGCCGCAAATATTGCAAATCATCTAAAGAGAATGAGAAGTCTGCAGGATCTAGATTGGCGTATGGGTCAACGTCGAAGCCGAGAACACTGGCTTCGCAAATGTGTTGGAATCTGGCCTTCATTCCCAAATCCAACCAATTCTAGATAATTAGTTCGGCATCGAGGCTAGTCAAAGCTAAGTCAAAAAACTCTTAACACGCCTTTGGGAGGCCATATAGGTCGTTTGCTGAATTATTCTTATGAAAGTCCCGCATTTATTTTAGAGCCTCATCGAAAAATGGCAGATAAGGATTCCGTCTGACTTTAATCAATGGTTCCTGTGGTGGTAGTGGAGGAAGTTTGCTTTCAGTCTCCTTCCTGAAATACTTGATGCGAGCTTTCACTTCTCCAGGGTGAAGGAGAAGTTTGATTTGTTTCTTAGACTCTTCAATTTTAGTTTCAAAATCTCAATCAATTATCTTCTTTCCTTGGAACAACTTGATCATAACTGTCGGAGGTTGTTGATTGTCCTCATTTCTTACTGTTTCTTGAGCTGCTCGCCGATGGACCATGCAATCTATCCTATGGCAGCAACGTTTCGAAGATTTAGATAGGGCAATATATGAGTCAGTAGGAAGATTATAACTATGCCACCGATGGTCGTATAGCTCAGATGGTTTGAAAGTTAGTTGAGGCGTGGATGAACTTGAACTTCCAGAGTTGTGTACATAGTAATCATCATCATAAAATGACTCATCAAAATCGAGTCATCGTCTAACTAAAGGCGATTGGTAATTCTGCTGTTAAGGGTCGAGTCTATAAAAAACCCTTGGCTGGAGTTGTCCCGAGTAGAGCACTGGTTAAGATTTCGTCGAAATCTTAGATGCAGGTTTAGCTGAAGGTTAATGTGGTTTTGACTTGGCTATGACGACTTCTAATTGGCACATACTACACAAAACTATTGGGTTGTCAGACTCATAAAAAAATGGAGTTAGACACCGGCTCGGCATATACTAGATTCAAGAAGAAACTAGGGGGTCGTTCTCGGTTGAAAAATCTATTTTCAGGTGCGGCCAGGGATTCTGTTTTGGAACATGGTAGGCCGGGATGTACTCGACTTTTCATTTTCTCTTATCTTTTGGTAAATGGGCATCCACCATGTCTATTATTGCCGAAGGAAAAGGATCAGGATCGACCAACATCTGTGTTTTTTTTTTTGGAACTTTAGTTTGTTGTTATCGATTCAGCTTTGAATAGCATCATGAAATACGACGCAGTTATTCATCATGTGTTTTTTTTTAGTTGTTACACTTGCAGTATATTTTTCCTTTTAAATCTCAAGATCTAGTTTGATAGCCATAACACCAAATTTACCTTTCTTTCCCTTGAAAGATGAAAATATTTCGTGAGCAATCAGAATATTGTCCTAGATTGATCTTCCAGGAGCAAAGGCACCTTGATTCCTGGAATACAATGAGTTAGTAATGGTTTAATCTGATTAACCATAATCTTAGTGATAATTTTATAAATGACATTACATAAACTGATTAGCCTAAAATTGGAAACCACCTCAGGGTTATCCACTTTAGGAATAGGGCCAATATGCATATAGTTTATCAGCCTTAAACTAGAACATGTGCTGAAGAAATATTTAACCACATTCGTAATAGATTGTCCAACAAGATTCCAACAATTTTGATAGAAAACTGCATGTATACCATTGGGTCCTGGAGCCTTAAGAGCACCGATACTTTTAACAGCTCCCAGGACTTCATCATCAAGAATAGGTTGGTTTAAAGAGGAATTGTGAGCCTCATTTAAACAAGGATCAATTATATCCACAAAATCATTAATATCTGAATTAGAAGGGGTGAGGGAAGCAGTGAAACGATGTTTAAAGTCTTGAACAAAAATATTCTCCAATCCTTGACCTTTCCTCCACCAATTACCATGGTGGCCCCTAATTCTGAAAATCTCATTCTTTTTCTTTCGAATATTAGTCACAGTTTGGAAATACCTAGTATTTTTATCTCCAAGTTGGAGCCAATTACTCTAGCTTTCTAAGCCCAAAAGGTTTCATCATTTCTAAGGACTTGATAAAGTTGCCTTTTGATATCACACTCCTTATTTAACAAAAAGCTAGAAACAGGCATGCCCATGCTATCTTGTTGAATTTTATTTTATTTGCTCTTGAGAGCCTTTTTCTTGTCAAAAATATTGCCAAAGTAATCCTTGTTCCATTTGTGGACAATAAATTTGATCCTTCCTAAGTAAACCCTAACTTTATCGCAAGAGTTGCCAAGCATATCATCACTCCAAACTTTACTCATAATATTCCTGAAATCGGGATGAATTAACCACATAGGCTCAAATTTAAAATTATTACTATTTACAGCATTAGTGTTATACAAAGTATTAGTATCTAATAATATGAGGCTATGATCCGAGCCAAATATAGGGTAATTATGAAGAGAGGCCTTGGGGTACAAGTTAACCCAACTCAAGTTAGCAATGGCCATGTCTAATCTTTCATAAATAATAGTGTTATCTTTATGCCTATTACACCAGGTGAACGGCACACCTGAAGCAGGGATTGAGATTAAATTTCCTTCACGTAGGAACCTATTAAACTCTAACATGTGAGTAGGAATAGTCCTATTGCCACCAACCTTCTCCGCAAGATTAATGATATTGTTAAAATATCCAAGTAGAAGCCAAGGATTGATACCAGATTTAGCAAGCACTAGATCAAGAATATCGCTCCACAATTGAGGTTGTAAGTGTTTTTTGGATAAACATAAACAAAGGTACATAAGAAGTTAGTGTTGAATTGTCTATCTAAAATATCACAATGGACAAAACGAGAATTATGGGCAATCAAATTCAGGTTAATATTACAATCATTCCAACAGAGGCTAGAACCCCCAGCCCTACCGTCCCCACTAGCAAAGAAAATATTAGAGAACCTTTTAGACAATAACACATTAAGCCTTCTATCAAGGCTAGCTCTAGGAACAACAATGCAAAAAACATCTAACTAACAGAGACAACAAAGAAAATTAAATTGCAAGGAAAAATCAGGCATGCCCTAACCCCTACGGTTCCACAGCAACGACTTCATTAATCAACATCTTCTAAATTGTTGCTCGGACCCTCTCCACCTTTACCTTCACTTCTCACCCTCTTCCTGTTACCTCCAGCTTCAATCTGCTCAAAGTCGTCATCCTCAGTTTCCATAAACACCTCATCCATGTCCAGATCAGTAACTTCCTTAACTCCCTTTTCCTTTATTCTCATTGTCCGTAGCCTTCTCAGAAACCTCACACCTTTCTACAATAACTCCAGAACCGAATCCCCTATCCGCATGATGACCCCACCTAGAAACTAGGTCAGCCTTTGACACCTAAGTTCTATTACCGCAAACCATATTTTCATAGCTTCTATCATCCCTACGCCCAGAGTTCATGCCTCTGCTAGCACTTTTTCTCCTTCTAGCTAGGACAGTGTTCCATACCTCTTCATCCTCAATTTGCTTTTGGACCATCTCACCCTTCACCAGTGTTTCGCCCTCAGCAAAACCCATCTCATCAACAAGGGTAGGCTGGGGAAATAATAGCATTACCCCCTCATAAAGCTCACTCTTTGTTTCGTCGCTCACTGGGAAGTTTGCAGGGCACACCAAAGGTTCATCCTCAAATATTCTGTCCACAAGAAGACACCTATCATTGTCAAAATCAGCAAGGCACGAATGCTTATTACTCATTTTCCTCCCACAATAAAAACAAACTTAAAACAACTTCTCATAGCTCAGCAACAAAGGGCATTCTTCATCATCATTCACCACTAGGATTCTCTTTAGGGGTAATCTCAGGTCAACTTCCAGCAGAACTCTAACAAACAAGCCATTAAGCCCCAAAATAGTAGTTTCATCCGCACGAATAAAATTACCCACAGGTTGAGTGATAACCTCCAAAATCTCAGCATCCCGCTATTGGACTGGGACTCTAGGAATTCTAATCCATACCCTCAAATTAGAGATGAAGTATGTGTCTCTGAAATGAACATTCCACTTCTCCATATGGAAAATTTGACCCCACACATACCAAGGCCTATTATCTAATGCAAACTCTAGCTCTTCTTCATTAGTAAACTCAATAGCATACCACCTATGCCCAAAGTGGTCCAATTAGAAAGGATTCTTAACTCTAGAACCCCAAGTTAACCCCAACTTCCATTTGATAGTCCTAGCATCCAATTGCTTTCCCACTAACTTACCCATGATCACCCTACTCTCCATGTACTCAACATTCAGATTTGAATGAAGGCTAGTCAACACTTTAGTAATGCCATTCTCTATGGTGAAAGTAAAGAAACTGAGAGAGAAAATATCTTTCTGAAATATTACACTTTCATTACTTACTGAAATAATTACATAAAGTGGTATTTATAGGCATAACAACAATAACAACTCTAACTAACTTGTACACATAGCACATTACAATTAGGTGATTAAAAACAGAAGTTATGTCATGATTTGGCATCCTCATCTTTACACCCCCTCAAGCTGAGCTTGGAAGAAGTTGGAGTTCCAAGAGAGAGCTTGGATTGAAGAAGAAGGAACCGGTTCTTGGTCAAAGACTTAGTATGAATATCAGCAATTTGATCCTCAGAACACACATACTGAACTTGCAGCAGATTAGCAAGAACTAACTCTCGAATGTAATGATAATCAATCTCAACATGCTTTGTACGAGCCTGAAAGACAGGATTGGAGGCAAGAGAGATAGCAGAAATGTTATCACACCAGATTGTAGGTTTGGAAGATAAGGGAAAACCAAAATCATGAAACACCTTACAGATCCATGGAAGTTCAGCTGCAGTATGGGCCAGAGATCGATATTCAGCTTCAGTGGAGGATCGAGCCACTGTAGGCTGCTTCTTAGCACTCCAGCTGATTAAGTTGGTTCCAAGATAGACACAAAAGCCGCTGGTGGAACGACGATCGAATAAACAACCAGCCCAATCGGCATCAGAAAAAGCAGAAAGATGAAGAGAACTTTTCTGAAACCATGAACCATGATCAGAGGTGCCTTTGAGGAAACGTAGAATCCGTTTTGCAGCTTGCAGATGAATATCAGTGGGTTGATGCATGAACTGGCATACTTGATTGACAGCAAAAGAGATATCAGGCCTAGTCCAAGTCAAATACTGCAAGGCACCAACCAGGGATCTATATTAAGTAGGATTGGAGAGAGGAATGCCACTGTGATCCAGTTTAGTAGTGCCAAGAGGAGTACAACATGGCTTGGCACCGTCCATTTTGGTTTTCTGAAGCAAATCTAGAAGATATTTGCTTTGATGAAGAAATAATCCCTTGGATGAGCGTTGAACTTCCAAACCCAAGAAAAAATGAAGAGGACCTAAGTCCTTGACAGGAAACAGAGATCCAATTTTCTGAATAACCTGCTGGCACACTGCCGGATCAGAACCACTGACCAATATGTCATCCACATAAACCAATACAATAACGAGGACAAGAACTTTGATGACAAAGAGAGAGGCATCAGAGCAGGATTGAGTGAAACCAAAGGACTTGAGAGCTTGAAAGAGTTTATCAAACCATGCCCGAGGAGCCTGTTTGAGGCCATAGAGAGACTTGTGGAGTTTACAGACATGATTTGGCAGAGTAGAATCAATAAAACCAGGAGGTTGTTGCATAAACACCTCTTCGTGTAAGTCACCATGAAGAAATGCATTACTGATGTCAATCTGATTGAGAAACCAATTAAACTGAACTGCAACAGTTAACAGAATCCGAATAGTGACTGGTTTAGCGACAGGGCTAAACGTTTCTTGATAGTCGAGACCGTATTGTTGGTGAAAACCCTTGGTAACCAATCTGGCCTTGTAACGTTCAACAGAACCATCAGGCCGTTTCTTAATTCGAAACACCCATTTGCAACCAACCACATTTTGAGAAGGGGAAGAAGGAACTAAGGACCAAGTGCCAGTAGATTGAAGAGCATTGAACTCATGTTGCATAGCTAGGCGCCAGTCACTGTGCTTGGAAGCTTGATTATAAGTAGTGGGAATAGAATCAAGAGTGGATGGTAAATGGTGTTTAGTAGCAGAGTAAGCTTTAGGGCGGAAAACACCATTTTTTGATCGAGTAACCATGGGATGATGGTTAGAAATGGCTACAGAAGGGGAAGGAGCAAGAGAGGGACCAGGAGACGGAGAAGGGGAGGGTGAGGATATATGGGAAACAGCATGAGGAGGAGATAGAGGAGCAGGAGAAGGAGAAGAGGAAGAAAGAGGAAAGTGAAGATCAACAATGGGAGGAGCAGGATCAGGTGATGATAAGCCTGGGGAAATAGGAGGGTGTGAGAAGGGAAAGACTGTCTCATTAAACAGTACATGCCGGGATATGTAAACTCGGTTGGTGAGAGGATCCAAGCATCTGTAGCCCTTGTGTTGTAGACTGTAGCCAAGGAAAACACATTCCTTACTTTTACCATCCAACTTAGAAGAGACATATGGCTTCAACCAAGGATAGCAACGGCAGCCAAAGATCTTAAGTCGAGTATAATCTGGTGCAGTGTGAAACAACAATTCCCACGGAGAACAAAGAAGACCAGATATAGGCAAGTGATTGATCAAATAGAGAGCAGTAGAGATAGCCTCAACCCAATATTTGTGAGGAACATGAGATGTAACTAAGAGAGTTCGAGCTGTCTCTACAAGATGCCTGTGTTTCCGTTCGACACAACCATTTTGCTCAGGAGTATGTGGGCAACTAAGTTGATGAGAAATGCCATGTAATTGAAGAAATGCTTGCAAAGAAGAATTGACAAATTCACCCCCTGAATCTGAACGAATAGCCTTGATTTTATTGCCAACAGTATTTTCTACATATGATTTGAAGGCGACAAATGTAGAGTACACCTCAGATTTTGCTTTCAATGGAAAAAACCAGCTATACTTAGTATGATCATCTACTATCAACAGATAATATCGAAAACTACTAACTGAAAGGACAGGAGCAGGGCCCCAAACATCACAGTGAAGTAAGGCCAAGCTGTGAGATGCAGAGGAACTGGCAGCTTTGAAGGGAAGCTTATGGTGTTTAGCAATAGCACAATCTGAGCAGAAAAAGGCAACCGAAGAAGTACCATGTACAGCAAGTTTATTCCGAGCTAAAACCTTGCGAAAAATTGGAGAAGAAGGATGGCCTAACCGACTGTGCCATATCTTGATTGGAGCTTTAATACTGACAAGAGCTGAGGCAGAGAGTGAAGGAGAACCTTGACCAGAGAAAGAACAATTAGAAGACTGCAGAGGATAGAAACCGTCTTCAACGGAACCTCGCAAAAGCGTCTTCCCCGTAGAACGATCCTTAACAACAGATCCATTAGAATCAAGAGTTAATGAACAAGAATTGTCACGGAGAAATTGAAAAGCAGACAACAAATTATGCTTCATGTGAGGTACATGAAGGACATTGTTCAGTTTAAAGGAAGTAGCAGGGGTACGGAATGTAGAGGGGCCAACATGAGAAATGGACAAACCTTGACCATCACCTATGTATACTTTGTCTTCACCAGTGTAGAGAGTAGGAGAGTGAATATTGGAGATGTCATTGGTGATGTGCGAGGTAGCTCCAGAATCAATCAACCAAGTAGGAGAGGACTTGGCACTGTGACGAGCACACATCGCTTGGAGCTTGGAAGGAGGAATTCGACCAGAAATCTCCGAATTCATACGGTCATAGCAATCAAGAGCTTCATGACTGGAATTGCCACAGATTTGACAAGGGGCGCGAGGACTAGAAGAAGAGCCTCGAGAGTGAGCAGCAGTATTGGTGCGATTGAAGTTACTGGTGAAATTGTTACCACGATAATTGCCCCGATGACCACGATTATGGGAGAAGCGATTGGACTTTCCACGATTCGAATTATACCGAAAAGAGTGCTGCAGTGGTTGATTCTGAAGAACATACGCCTGAGGCGGTGTGGGAAGTAATGGTGGTTGAGTGTTGACCGATAAGGCATGAAAGGGTTCAGTAAGAGTGGAGGAGGTAGCTTTCTTGCGACGAAGCATAGAGAGTTCTTTGGTGAGTAACAGGTCGTGCAATTCATCCAAAGATGTGGTGGATAAGCGAAGCATGATGGAATCCGTAAAGGACTCAAAATCATCAGGAAGACCAGCAAGAGTGGCGGCGATGAGATCGCGATCAGAGATTGGGGCTCCAGCAGCAGTGAGAGAATCTGAGATCTCTTTGAGCTCTTGCAGGTAATCAGACATGGATTGTGATCCTTTTTGAATGCTTTGAAGACGCGATCGAAGCTGATGAACATGCACATCAGAAATACCCCCAAATCGTTGCTCGAGTTTGAGCCAGAGATCACGAGATGACGAAACACCAACGGTGAACGGAATGACCTCTTCAGATAATGTGGAATTGAACCAGATCAAGAGGTTTTGATCTTTCTCATACCAAACTTCAAACTCCGGATTCAGAGAGCGATCAGGCATAAGAGGTGACGGACAGGGTTCGGTACCATCAACGATACCAAGAAGACGATAGCGCCGAAGAATTGGAGCAAAAAGAGCACACCATGGGAGGTAATTGGACCGCTTGAGCTTGATTGGCACCATGCTACCAATATTTTGGATCGTGAGAGAGGTATAAGGAGAAGAATTAGGGTTTGAAAAGGGATTAGGGTTTGAAGAGGCATTTGGAATTGGAACCGACTCAGAAGGAGAGGCAGTCGCAGACGGAGATGCCATTGAAAAGCAAGAAAACAGAACGAGGATCGAAGATTCAGCAAGAAATGTGATCGAATCAGAGAGAGATCAGAGAAAAAGAGCGGAAGAGAAGAGGATCGAGAGAAGCCGTGAGGCGATCGGCGATGAAACCATAAAGAAACTGAGAGAGAAAATATCTTTCTGAAATATTACACTTTCATTACTTACTGAAATAATTACATAAAGTGGTATTTATAGGCATAACAACAATAACAACTCTAACTAACTTGTACACATAGCACATTACAATTAGGTGATTAAAAACAGAAGTTATGTCATGATTTGGCATCCTCATCTTTAGAAAGTGCCACGAGCACCCTCAACCACAACAGGGGGTGACCAGATAGTGGATTGGCAAATTTGTTAGCCCAAACAAGGATTCTAAGGCTAGTGGGAATTCTAGCATGTCTGGAAGAGGAAGCCTCAAGTTGGAAAATGACAGTCATGGTTAAGGTACACAAGCTCTAGAGGGTAATACTAAGCCTAACCAACCCACTCCTATAAATACTAAGGGTCGAGCTTCTAAAAATGTTCCTGGAAGACGAAGAGGGCAATCCTAGAAGCTCAAGGGACACACACAAGCTCTTAGCAATAATTAACACCCTATTGGTCCTAAAACTAGCCCAGACAGTGGAGACGACATGCAAGAACTCGAAAAACGAAATAAATGGGAACCAATACACTCCAAACCAATAGCTAAGATTTAAGCAATCATAATTAAGCGTAGAGATTAAAATCACCATCAAATCAAAGCGGCTGTTTAGCTTCCTGCAGGTGTTATAATTATCTTCGCCCAAAAAAACCAATGATAATCAAACCATACCTTGCACGCTCTGATTAGTAGGTTATTAATTATACAATAGCATATGACAACTCGCGTCATCACCCAACTCACCCACCTTGGGTAAATCCCCAGAATTTTGAACTTCTCATTGAGCATGCACTCACCACACACACCTTCTTTAGCATAATGATTATAATTACCTCCCCGAGACAAAGATTCATCTAAACAAGCAAGCTCAACAGCCTTATCGGAATGACTAAACCCCAACTTCTCTTGGAAACCTGCCTTATTTGAAATTCCCTCTCCTCTCTTATCCAACTAGTTAACCAATCGATTACAACCCAGCAAAAATTTGCAGAACTCAACTGATTAGCCAAGTGTGGATTAATTGCACCAGGATGAGCCCTAACCCTAATCCTAGAAATTTCCCCCTTTTTCCCCTCTCGACTCTCATCCCTCTTTGCACAAGTTTGATGGACTGTTTAGAGTTCAATTTTTGTCAATACTACTATATTTAGCCTATTTTTTCAACATATTAATGTAGATAATAATATTTATTAAAAAAAAAATGTTACGCATGGAAACTGGATTTACATAATAAGCGAAGGTAGCGACCACGAAAGTGACGGTCCACTGGTTCGAGAAGATGACCTCATCTTCAAAGTGATGTCCGCTACACGTCGTTCACTTGAAAAGAAAAATAATAACGTCCCAATTTAACTTTTTTTTTTTATGCAATTGGAGTTTTAACTTTTTTTCATTTGATTGTTGTCTGTAACAGTTCGTAACGGCGCATCACCGCCTCCTGTCCAGTCCATGTGCTGTGATCATGGAGAGAGACTTTTTTTTTTTTTTTTCTTTTTTTGAGAGAGATTCACTGTTTTCGTCGGTTTTTTTTAATTTTTTTTCAGAAACCGGAATTTTGGAGCAAAAGTGAAGAGTACACCGAAAGCCCAGGAAGGACTAGCAATAAGTATACAATAAAATAAATCAGACACTTTTTATGATCTCATATTACTAGCACAAAACGTCATATAAATTATTATAATAACGATGACTTCATTCAACTATGTCTTCCTCACAATTGTGAAGAAAAGTAATGAAAGGTTCTGGACAACAAATATAAAGTCATATATAAAACCCTTTTCCTCGTAACTCTTTTTTTTTTTTTTGGAAACTACGTGATTTTGTATTAGTGAAAAGTAAATGCCACAATTGCATAAACTCATTTTACTGAAGTCTTTATCGTGGTTAGTCATTCAGTACTACAGTCTGGTGATATTTTTTTTCACTTGTAAATGAGAGGTTTTAAGTTCAAATCTCGTGAATTCAATACCTAATTAAGCTGCCAATTATATGGCTCAACCGAACTTTTTCTTTTTTAAGTGTAAAATATATCGATGTACTCATAAATCTCTATCGTGATTGTGAAGTGGAAGCAATAGAGAGAAGCTTGAGCTCCACCAGATGTTCGACACGTGCCCTCATTTTATAGCCGTGATTCGCACTAGCTTACGTTGTAATAGTTGCACACCATGCATCTATATCTCCCTCGTACTTTTTTTTCTCTTTAAGCAATTTTGCAATTTTGGATGGGAAGCATTGTACTTGATCCCACGACATTACATATTTGTTGGAGTGTGAGTAATATGCTGCAGTACGATTTGATGGAGTATGGGACTGAGATAAGTTAAATTAAACTTGTGTATAGAATACACACACACACACATATATACATATACATATATATATATATATATTTATATATATAATAAGATATTATATGTCTACAATAGCATAAGATATTATTTGCTAAAAAAACATTACATTTGAATTTGCAACTGGTAGATTGATATTGTGGTTAGGGTCTAACTCTGCATCCGGAGTTCACTGTCTCCATCTCCCTATAATTGTATTTAGTATAGTAATATCACTTGAACTCACCAAAGATTATTATCCAAATAAGAGAAATTACTTATTACATTTGGCTATTTTGCATTTTAATTATTTATTATATATGGAACCAAGCACTCTCTATTCATGTGTATGGAAAAATATTGAAGTACCATACTCGTATGTCATCATTATGAAATTGAAAAGAAAAAAAAAACACTATTATTGTCATCTTAATCATTCATATATTGAAGTTTATAAAAACTATTGTGTTTCTTTATTAATTTTGCCACAACTTCTTGTGAGGATATTCTTTCCATGAGGACCTAAATAGTGACCGCTTTGTACCATATGACTAGACTGTGGTCGAAAATATTGTATTAAGTTACATAGCAATTTGTATACTTAATGGCTTTTTTTTTTTTTTTGGTCATATGGTAGGTTTTGTTAGATTAGTCACCGACATGGTTCTAACCCACGTTGTCATGCAAAAGCTCAACTCATTTTCACCATTGTGGTAAAGGGCCACTTACTTGTATACTTAATGGTTCGTGTATGTAAATGAAAATAAACAAGTTAAATGTCATTATTAATAATTTTTAATCATGTGGTTCACGCAATATAGCACCCAAATAAAAATAATTTGATAAAGGTCGATCGTGTTTGGAAACACATATGTCTAGAAGATAACAAGTTTGAAGTCTTCGAATTGCTTAGAATGTTTCTCAATGTTTAAGGAGGGTCTTGCAAATTGGCTTACCTAAACGTTTGCTAGCAGCAACGTTGCCCCACGAGTTCCCCACCCGTGCGGTCAAACCCTTAAAATCTTAAGAATGTACAAACGCTTATGATTATATTAGCATTGGCTTTGCCACTTTTAAGTTTGATATGTGTTTTAAATTGCACACTGTCACCCCAAAATGGGGCAACTTAGCTGCTAATTAAAAGCCTAAGAGTGATTAACTAGTCAACACACTTCATAAAGAAGGAGAGTTCAATAAACTATTTCATTGAAGTGCAAAAGAATTAAAGTAGTCAAAAAAATTTGGACCAGACTAATCATGAAACTATTATTATCAAGCTTTTAGAGTGTATGTTCGTCAAACCATAAAAGGGCCTGTATTGTTGACTAATTTTCTAATTATTGTTTAGGACTAATGATGCTGTAACTTGCGTGTTATGCTAATGTAATACAGTTGGACAGATGTATAAATCTTTCATATCTTAAAACTTCAGAGTATAAACTTGTAGGTTGTAGGCTTGTGCGGCAATAGGGGCAGGTCTCCTTTGACTATGCTTTCGACGAGGGAGCAGATATTCTAAACCCTAATTCATCACAACTGTCCTACTCTTTCATGATTCAATTCATATAATGAGAAAATAGTATTGGTTTTTTTGACTTTTTTTCTCAATTGAAGGTTTGGTCCTTCAATTAAAAATCGCGGAGTATCGATTCATTAACTTGTCATATTGTGTCCTTTTGAATAATACAATTAGTGATCATTGGTATACAAACAAATATTGACGGTTTTTTAGTTGAGGAACCAAAACTCCAATTCAACTAAAATATAAAGACAAAAGGCCTAGCTTTCTCTCATATAATGCTCAATCTGGGATTTTCATACACTAGTAGTATACTCTATATAGAGAGAGGTTTGGCTCCTTAAGATATTTTATAATCAATTTACGAAACTTTGTGCTTATGATCTGATTCGTTCATATTATAAATTACTTTGCAAAGATCATTTATGCAAAATAATAATAATAATAATAATAATTAAAAATAGGATCATTTAGTCAATTAATTGTAGCAAATAGATAGACACTTCGCAATTCTTTATCAAATTCGTCCACCTGTATTTATATAGTTCAATGACTAAACGATCTCATATTTTATTAATTTTTCATATATAATCTTTACAAAATAATTTATAATATGAACGATTCCAATCATAAATATGAAATTCGTAAATCAGTCACGTAATAAATTAAGGAGGAACTCATCCTCATTCATTGAGTAGTCAAGTTATAATTCCATCTATATATAAAATCAAGTTCCTTTCTTAATTGTTGACTTGTCCTTGTCCGGATCATCTTTTGTTGGTTTGCTCTGTAATCCAGCCCAGAATTCGTGGATTGTATAAGAATGCATATATCAAGATTAATTAATTCACATATAATATATATATATATATATATATATCGATCATATAAACAGTGGTGGCAGCTTATTATTTTGTCATACATCGCCTTAATTCATGTTACTTTCAAACTGTTATTTTCAAACCACGTTTAAATATCAACTTAATCAAAGTCACGCGTTTTATCTAATTACCTCGAGTTATCATACCTCAGTTTGATACTAAACGGAAAATTTATAGGGTAAAGCTAATTAGCAATGATCTTAAGGAGATTAGAGAAAATGAGTTTGCATAACTTGAGTTCATCTCGGTTTGCACAAACAAAATAAAGTTTGAGGGAGACACAAATAAGATCTAACGGACAGAAATAAAAAGTGTATGATGGGGAAGAAAATAAGAGGTTCTCAAATACCCTACAAATTCAAACATTTGAACTCTGTGATTTTCTAGTAAATTAGCGGAGTATAGTGGAATACCATATATTTTGGTAAAAATACTTTTACCCTTTTAATTTAAAAGCATCGACTTTCTTTCTTTCTTTCTTTGTGTTTGTGTGTGAGTGTGTGTGTGTGTGTGTGTGTGTAGTACGTGTACATTCTAATACGATATATATTGCTAGATAATCTATGCATATGCTTGAGTCTCTCCACACATTATTGGTTGATAGGATCCGCAGCTCAAATTTAAGCCATGAAACAAGTAGTTGGCAAATCAAAATTGGAATTGGCACAATTTGCAGAATTAGAAGCCTTTACACAATTCGCTTCTGATGTCAATAATAGTTGGATTTTCACATTCTAATGTTGGATAATTCAAATTATTCTTTACTGTATCTTCTAAAAAGTCATGTTCTCCTAGATTTTAGTGCGCAAGAAATTGTCGTCACTCACTATTTAATTTTAATTCAATTATAAGTGATCAATTATTTTTTGTTGTTGTATTTTCTCCTCCATCATTGAATTAATGGGGCGTTTACATAACCGTAATGAAAATAAGGAGAATTGAATTGAGAAGTAGTAGGAATGAAGAGAAGTCAGAATCAGATTCCTATTGAAGCTGTTTACTTAAATGTTCTGGAATCAAAATAAAAATGACACTTATTCCATAAAGTTGTTTACTAATTCAAAATAATCGGAATATAAATCAGTATGATTACTAAAATGCCCTTATCCCAAAAGAAATATTTATATACTTTTTTTAATAAAATTTGATATAATATATAATAGTAAAAAAATTAAATTGTTTTTTATTTCATAGACACACTAAAATGCTTTTGTTTATTTTTTATTTTTTATAAATTTAAGTAATTACTTTAATATTTAAATTTTCTCGCTCAAATTGTAGTTTCTTCTCTTCGGCATATGCATGGAGTTGTGCATAATGTGTATGAGCATGAAGTTGTGCATAATGTGAATAAGCATGGAAATAAAAATAATAATAAAAATTAAGGAGTTGTGCATAATTAAAATGGGTTTATAAATGATAGTACTGGAAATAGAAAAAGTAAGTGAGGGCATAAAGGGAACAAAAGTGTTATTCCGATTGCCCAAACAACCAGGAATCCAAATACCATGTTAATCTAAGGAATCCAAATCCTCCAAATTTTGGAATTCAATTCCAAAATTTTGTGTGAGTCCCACCTTTTGTTTTACTTCCCAAGTTTAGTAAACAAAGGTATACCAATAATTAGAATTTAATTTCGTTTTTTGATTCCGATAACGGTTACGTAAACGTGCCCTAAAGGGTTTAGGAGGAAGGGACTTATCTTTTACAATATCAAATGAAATAAAAATTTAACTAGGGTTTATTAACTTTATTGGTACAGTAAATTAAGCCCAATAACCAAAGGCAAGTTGGCAATCATATAAACGTAGTATAATAACAGATCAGATCACGGATCCTAGATTTGAATAGGAAAGTAAGTGACACAGTAAACAAATAAATATACTACTGCTAGGGTTTTAAGGGACAGGAAATGGATCTCGCCGAATCCTTTTCTTAAGGATCTTAGGAATTTTGTAATCGTTATTATTTATCGTACATTGTACGATAAAAAATTATTTTAAATTTTAAATTTTAAAATTAAACATAAATAGTATATAATAAAAAAATAATCGTATGATGTATAATAAACAGTCACGATCACAAAATTTCTAAATATTCTAAAAAAATATCTGGCGAGAATCCTTGTCCTGAAGGACACACACGATGAACAGTGTACCGAATGACATACGGGCCTCCTGGCTCCTGTTTGGAGATAGGGAAGGGTGTTCGTACCAGAGTTGAAGCGAGGACTGATGAGATGAGGACAAGTGGCAGTTGGTACCAATATATGTTCTAGTGCTCTTACGTCAACAACTTTGAATTGCACTGCATGGTTTTCTGTGTTGCAAAATAAACCATTGGGATGACAGCAGAGTCAGTGTCTTGTGCTTGACTGATGACTAAAATGACGAATGACAGATTTTACCGAATCACTCACTCACTAGGCTGTTGTACATGTCATGCACGTCCACCTCACCATCAATGAGTTTCACTTCTTTATTTTTGCTCGAGGAAACATATTCATTAAAACAGGAGGGAAACCTCCAAAGAAGAAACACATAACAAACAGAAGGGTAAAGCACAGGGAGCTAAACCCAAACCGCAGAGCATGAAAGTTTTAAAAAATAAAAAATAAAAAAAAATAAACGAGCAGGAACGCGAAATGGTTATGGGGAAGAGGACCTTAAAAAGGGGTCAAGGAAAACAAACACAGTACTAAGGGGATTCCCTGCCTATAACCATAATAAACACCTAATGTGGACATGGCAGACCATTTTTTGATAGGATATGAACTAGAACGGAAGGAAGGTTTGGCCCTCTAGATTTCCAGGCACGTCCCTCCTTTAAAATGCGACGCAACCCAGTCGGCCACAAAATTCTCTTGGTGGGGAATTAACCAAAATGTGATACATATAACATTCTTGATGATGATAGCTAGTAGTCATCTCATCTCGCAGGGTTGATATGAGCAACTCCTCTCACTTGTCAAAATATACATGGACCACGTATACAGGTGCACTGGTAGAATAGTAATACAATTCGTAAGGTGAATGGTAGAGACCTGCACATCATATCTGAATACAGTATTTAAACTTATGCAAGTAGCTAAGCTGATAACCGCCTTGTTTGTTTGCTTAACGCAAACTACTCCACTTCTTCTCTGCTTGACGTGATTTTAAAGTTTAAACCAAATATATATATATATATATATATATATATATATATCAAGCCCCTCCTCCCACCTCCACTCGCACAAACGAACGCACCACCCTCTATCCCCCTCTCTCACTCAAACACGTGGGAGTATTGAATATATGCCACCCAGAATATTATCTAAATTAAAGCATGCTTATATTCAATGTATTACTTAATTTTAGCGCTGAAGTATGTCCGATTGCAAGTCATTCAAGCCAAGTTTGAAAAAGTGGGACTCTAGTAATACAAGGATATCATATTTTATAGCTAACATATATAATGATAACAATCCTCTCATCCTAAGGTCAAGTATTCTGACTAACTCAGGTCGCGCTAGTTAAGAAAATTACGCTGATAATCTTGTTGTGTTGTGGCATGTTATGCTTAAGCTCATGTCAGGCATTAATCAACTCAAATTCGTGAGTTTTAGGCTTAGTTTGATCCATCCTTTTCTTTCGAAGATTTAAACGAGAGAAAAGATCATTAAAATTGAAAATTGAGTCCCTATTTGACACTCAGTTGACCAAATTTACTTTGTTCTCAGATGACTAAACTATGTTCAAAAATCAGAAATGACATTTACTGTGTTCTTAGATGACAAAATTGTAGTTACATTGTTCTTAGGAATTTTGGCCCCACAGTCATCTGTCTCTATAAACACATTTAAATATGGACAATTGGATATCAGTAGCTAGTGGATGTTTATCTTCAAAGTGATCATTTCCACTTTGCCAGACTTTGGTACCTGTGATAAGTTGTTTGGATAGTGAAATTATATTCTAAAACAAGTTTAATAGGTGATTTATGCCGTATTAAGTTAGCTACAACGTGTTTTTGGAAACTTCTGATATGAATATGTTACTGGCTCTGGCTTATATCATCACTAACTCATCATACAAAATATTGACGTGAAAGTTGTGTTTGTTTTGTTTTACTTGGCTGCACAGCAAAAATATAACTGCTGGAAATTAAAAGGATTATGCTTGAATCGGAGATGAGCTTACTCTCTCATTTACAAATAACGTATTTTTATCATAAAAATATAATCGGAACCATTCAAATACTTAATCTTCATTTAAAGACCATCTTGACAAAAAATCATTCGATTTAGATATCATCGAGTCATCCAAATGTATTAAATAAACTAACAGTGTAGATACCCAAATAGCATATTCATAATGAACCGTTGATTTATTTCATACATTTAGATGACTAAATAATATGCGATTCGCATGATTTTTCGTAGAAATTTTTTGTAAGGATGATCTTCAAACTAAAATTAAGAAATTGAACGGTTCTGATTATGAAATTTTTACGATAAAAGTACATACATTATTTGCAATTAGTAAAATGAACTCATCCCCAATAAAGAACGCAAGCATTATCCAAATAAAAATGGAACCACCAGTCCTTTCTAGTGACCCACCAGCCACCACCAAAGCTTCCACGGTTTCTATCAATAAATGAATGTAGAAATCAAACCCAACCCCCTCTCACTCTCTTCTGAATACTTGCATCTCTCTCTCTCATCCTCTTTATATATTATCTCCCAGACCCCACAGACTAATTAAACTTGCCTGAGAAGAAGCAGCAGCTAATTAATCTATAGCGCGAGAGAGAGAGGGAGAGAGAGAGAGGGAGGGAGAGGAGAGAAATGAGTGGATCATCATCAAATGGAAACAATGATAATGGAGGAGGAGGCGGTCCTTGTGGTGCTTGCAAGTTCCTGAGGAGAAAGTGCATAAAAGGGTGCATATTTGCGCCGTACTTCGACGCAGAGCAAGGCACGGCGCACTTTGCTGCGGTGCACAAAGTGTTTGGTGCGAGCAACGCCTCAAAGCTTCTGTTGCGCATACCACCACACAAGCGGCTCGATGCTGTCGTCACCCTTTGCTATGAGGCTCTTGCTAGGGTTAGAGACCCTGTCTATGGCTGTGCTTCTCACATCTTCACTCTCCAACAGCAGGTGATCCTATTAACTATAATCACCTAATTACGCACTCAAATCCTTGACTTGTTTCTTTAATTTCTTTGACCTCTTTAAGCTCAAATTTGTTGACCATTTTCTGAGTTTAATTTTTCATGCTTCTTACGTAGATCAATTTTAATTTAAATTATAGGTTTTTCAAGAAACTGGTTAGAACGAGCAAACTTATCAGTTCTCACTGATTTTCTTGAGATTGATTGCCTGCATTTTAGCTTCTAGTTCACCTAGCCACGAGCACAAGGCTAGAATTGTAACACATTTGCTAAATATAATCATGTCAACGGTGTACACCTTATACACTTAATAACCTACAACTAGTATTGAGGTCTAAAGTGAATAAGTATGTGGTTCGGAGTATCAAAAACTAAATAATTAAAGAGTAAGGCTACTAGCAGTACTCTTCTTTTGTGGGAAATTGGCAATTGCTAGCTCTCTGTCGAGTGCAGGTTAGTGAATATTTGTACTAGCATGCGCCTGGTGTGTATTTCCATCTAGCTGTCATTTTTTGGACAAGTATGACTGGATGTGATTTTAGACGTTTGTCAAGTTTTCCGATTTGTAAGACTACTAGATCAAGACTGCGTGTTTCATAAGTTTTCGAGACATCCATTCCATGCTATATCTAACGTGCGCCATGAGTTGCTTGTTTTCTGGGCATAATCACTTGCAATTTTTTACTTTTTTGTTTTCTAGGTTTTGCTTTATTTTCTGGGAGTGTTATTCGTCTTAGATTTTCAATTAAATTTGCTTGAAATCCATGCTAACTTGCACTTGTTATAGGGTAATGTTAGAAAGACTAAATTGATAGACTAAATTTGGTAAACTAAATGATGTGGAAGTTGATGATTAGATTTTTAGTGTTGATTAACGTGCTTATTTCTTATTGATGACATATTTGTTTGCAAATTTAGTCTACCTAGCATATATGGAGAAATTGTAAAGGTTTTTCTTCTGGTATTATTAATTGGTCTTTCTTTTCCAATACAAAGTTATGAAACTCGTAATGTATATAAACATGAGTTTCTACTTTTTTTAACCTTCTAAATTTTCCCATAGAAAAGAGAGAGAGAGAGAGAGAGAGAGGTGGCGGCTATGGTGTATTGGGTGGATGACTTTGGGGGTTCCTGTTGCTTGCCGGAGCTACCAAGCAAACATATTTAGTGATTCGAGATATATTTAATACACCTGTTTTTGACTTTGTTAACCATTCTCACATTATTGGTATCCTAATTATATATATATATATATATATATATATATATATGTTTTGCATTTATATCAGCAAGATGATTATTATTGTTTCTCACGTATGAGAATTAAGGACCCTAACAGAACTATGCGAGTTTTAAGATTTACTGTATACCTACACTTTCTTCCTTAATCACAAAGAATAATGGCTTGATTTGTTAGTGTGAGATATACATACACACACACACACACACACATACAATATGGTATCTATTTTCATGATTTTTTTGCCTTATATATAACATATTTTGCTTTGACGTGGTGACAACCGTTTGCTTGTACGTAGGAATGGTACACTATAAAGTCTTATTCAGCTTGATGAGTATAAGTATTAATTAGATTTTTCTGAAAGGGTATTAGTTAGATGTTATTTATTATATATGGTAACTATATATGTTTAATGGTATGCAAGTGTGTGTGTGTGTGTGTGTGTGTGTGTGTGTATCAAGTTGTCCATATAAAAATTCTACAATACAAAAATCAGATTTCTAGTTTCCACACGTCAAGGCCATTTCTAGCTAGCTTTGTAATCTTTAGCTTTTGGGTTTGGTAGAATTCCTTAAACCTCTACTGTTGGGTAAGGTTGACTACACATGAAAGCACTGTTATAAAAATCCCCATCTAGACGCTAGGCGGCTGGTCACCGTCCCAAATAATGCCTAGGAGTTCAAAAATTAAGAAAGGGTGCCTAGACCAGTCCACATAAACCACTTAGGCACCCGCCTGACCCACCCAGACCTGCCTAGGCACCTGCCTATATAGCGCCTCACTTAGACAAAAAATAGATAACTTTCAATTTGCATTTAATTTTTTTCAATAAATTGTAAGAGACTTGTTGAATACTTAAATAAGCACACACTATATGCTTGTTTCCCATGTTTTCATTATGTTCCAATACTTCATAATACATATGTCATTCTATTTTGTAGTTTATGATGAAATTATATATATTTTAAGTATAAACAGACACTGATTTACACGAAATATAAAGGATTTACTTAAATCCGTCTAGTCTGCCTAGGCGCCCGCCTAGACCCCACCTAGCCGCCTAGGCACTAGGCTCCAGCCTGCTGCTCGACTAGCGTCTAGCGTCTTTTAGAACCTTGCATGAAATGGATGAAATTAGAGCTGTAAAGGCATAGTTTATATACATATCAATCATATAACCTGTTCTTATGTTATAATAATGATGGATGACGAGTTTATGCTTCAGTGTATACATTGTATAATAGTACTAAGCAATTCAATCGTGGGTTGCAACATAAAAAAATAATCGTTACCACTGACAATGTTTCAACATCACACAATTCTAATTAAGATATAAATATATCAAACACGTAACCTTTGCACCTTGACCTAGCTAATATCATCATATATCTGTTTTTACATATATAATTACAAAAGAAAAATTAACAAATTTTGCTTCATTATTATATGGCATAGACTAGCTATCTATCTCATACTAATAACGTTTGCATTTTTCTATTTATGTAACAATTACCATGAAAGAAGAAACTATACTTAATCTCTCGTATTTATGGTTGGTAGGTAGTGAATTTGCAAGCAGAGTTAGCCTATGTTCAAGCCCGTCTTGGCACCTTGCAGCGTTTTCCGCTGCCGCCACAACCACCTCAGCTCGAAATCCCTCCGCCCACCAGAAGCCTTCAGTATTCCTCGTCCAATATTAATGTGACATCGTCATCGTCCTCAGATATGGTACCAACTCCCAACATATTGACGCATTGTGATCCTCTCCAAGCACCAAATACATCATCTGAAATGTCAAGCCTCTTCAACACAGAGGATCAAGAACTCATTGATGGTGAAAATCTGCAAGCACTGGCTCGAGAGTTCGTCTGCCGGTACTTGCCAGGAGTAAGGTTGAACAAGTCTTCCGGTTCTCATCATCAAAATTTCTAACTCTTTCCAACTGGTCACATCTGATCAATTTTCTTGTCCATTGTACTTGCGTTATGGCTGGCTTTTGCAAGCAAAGATTTTGTGGCTCCTGACGTATCAAATGAATTGTACTGTTTTGGAGATTTAAAAATGCCAACCCCGTGCACGCACACATTACTTTGTTCTGTAGCTTTCTTGCAACAAACCAGGCATGGGTTTCAGTTAATTGATTTCATTGCGATTCGTGCTTCACGTATTTTGGCAAGTGGATGTTTGTGTTAGTCCACGTTAAAAGTTTGGCCACAAACTTAACAGATTGTAGGGAATTTGTATGTGACTACCACTTCTAAATGCTTATTTTAACATGTCACATTATCACCATATTGGTACTGCTCTAGGGCCGCTGGTGCAAGGAGGAATATTCTTAATCGTGTTACGAGCTTCTTTCAAATTCTATTGTTCAGTATTTAAATGGAGCTCAAGTTCCCCTTTGTCAAGTAACCATCTTAATTTATAACTATCAATTGTCAACATGCTGTGCATCTGCTTATTGAAACTTTAAAAATAAAATTTACAAAGAGAGAATATAAAATGGTTGCTAAAGGTTTTTGGTGACGAACTTCAAACGATTTCGTCCCTGAATAGATTGTTCATACCTTTAACAATTGTTTCTGGATAACTATTTCATCACTACTGTTGAATTATAAATGTTGAAATGATTTCTGTTTAATACCTTGGCTTATATGCAAGGTAGAAAAATGTTTGTTATGTTTTAGTTTGTTAAATGGAGCTGCCAGATGTCTAAAGCTCATAGGCTGATTAGATAAATGATTAGGATTGAAAGTTGTAAAATGAGAGATTCTCTCTCTACAACTCTCTGAAATTCTATTCTCATTCATGCAGCTTCTTCATTTTGTCATCATTTACTTGATTCTGTGTACCTAAATCTCTGTAAAACTCCATTTTCTTTTTTGCTTTCTTAACCTTTGTCATTTTGTACTACGATCTAATGATAATCTTCTTCACTTGTAAGTGAGAGATCTTAAGTTCGATTCTCGTTAAAGACGAACTTGAACCACATTATTTTAACCCATTGTGGGGCTTAACACACTCTTCCACACCCTTAGTATAAATAATATCATTTGTTCAAAAAAAAAAAAAAAAAAAAAAACACAACAACCAAAAGTTTTTTTTTTTTTTTTGGAAAAAAAAACGTGGAAGAAAAAATTAGGGTAATGATATGATTTTTTGCTATGAGGCTTTGAAAAAAAATAGTAAAATTATTTTACAATCAGGAAAGAAAACAATTTTATCTATAAACATGTTAAAATAATTTCATTCGTTTGTTGGGTTAATAATATAATTAGCCTTCCTGCATGCGCGAAAAGGCTTTTTTTTAATCATGGGCGCTATGCGCCCCTATAGATCTTGTACATATACCTTTTTTTGTGTTCAACAGGGTTCGATAATAGGCAAGGCAACGGTTTGAACCTTATAGTCGCCACGATTCATTTATTAATTGTCCCTTTTGTCTCTGATGGGCGCTACTTGTACATATACATTTTTCATGTTCAACTGAGTTTGATAATAGGCAAGGGCACGGGTTGAACCTTGTAGTTGATGCGATTCATTTATTAATTGTTGTTTTTGTCTTTGACGGGCGCTATACGCCCCTATAGATCTTGTACATATACATTTTCTGTGTTCAATTGGGTTTGATAATAGGTAAGGCGACGGGTTGAACCTTGTAGTCGTTGTGATTCGTTTATTAATTGTCACTTTTGTCTCTGTTTATCACTCGTACAACACTCTCTTTTTTTTCTTCTAAAGAATGCAAAATGTTTGTTTGTCCCAATGGAGATTGGTCATTGTCGGCCTCTATCAATAAACTGCAAAAGAGAAGAATAAAAATCAGATTAGATTCACAACAAAGATGCAATTGCAAAGGTAGATAAGAGTCTTGGTAGTCCATCAAACTAAAAGCAGGCAGTTTGGTTTTTTTTTTTTTTTGGTACCGTGATAACAAACAACCTTTTGGCCAAAATCATGAAGAAAAATGTACAACCACTGCAGAATCAAATGCAATCTCGTATGAGATTTGATTTCGGATATAATAGCCAAGTTGCCATTACTTTTAAGTTTCACTGGATGAATTGCATTCATTTTTTATTTTGAATACAATCCTAGGAAGTTTTGTTGAGAGGAACCTTAGAGAGAGCTCGTTTAGGTTAAAATTAATTGTGACTATTGGAGATTAAAAGTATTGGCTGGATTAATAACTTGGCTATTACACAGAGCACCTAATCTTATAGTATTTTGCATTTGCTGAAAGAAATAAGATAAAGCAAAAGGAAACTAACATGAAATGGGTTTTCCTGCAATAGAAAACTAACACGAAGAGGACTTTCTTGTCGTCCTTCTTTTTTCTTTGTTCCTGCATTTGAATATCTGAAAAATCAATCATAATTGTGTGGATATTAATAGAAAGAGGGAAAACTGCATAAAAGCAAAAATATAAACGGCGCACATAAAAAATGGCTCGGATGTTGATTTCGGCGAAGATCATGAGGGAATCCAGAGGATCGAGGCCAGTTGACCTGAGGTTTGTACTACCATGTCCATTTCTATCTCTCTTCTGTGAATTTCTTGAAAACGTTGTACGTAAAATATGGTTTTGAATTTCTGCAGGAGGAGAGACTAAACCGTAGGAAAATGATCAAACAAACTTACTCAGAAGAAAAATGATGAATCAAAACTTTCCCTCTTCCTTCTTGTTTATTCTGCATTTGTATTAAGAAGCAACAACCAAAAAAAACAACTTTGGAAATGACTATCTGACAACGAAATGGCAATGAACCCAATTTCTTCAAACCTATAAGCAATTTTTCCCTTTTGGAATATATTCCATGCATACAATTAAATAAGCACAAGAGATCAAATTCATTGGAGTAAACCATTACGGAAAAATGTGACTCACATCTTGTAGTAAAAAACAGCGGCCTCGCAAATGTTTGAGATTTCCTCTGCCTTCACCGGTAACCCTTGATCAGTTTGACATATACTCATTTCCGTTAGCCTTTTCCTTTCTCTGAATGGAAGACATGATGCGCCAAGAAGGCTGTCGAGCACCTATGGCATTTTTGTATCCCACAGAAAGAAGATTCCTCTCCTCTACAGTCAGCTCAAGGTCAAGTTTCGCAACTTGCTTCATACACTCAACAGTTTTCTGCATCATCGAGTAAACATAACAATTCAGAGAGCAACTCAAATTGACATACAGCAAGTGACTCATTGTCACTCATTTCAACAATATGCATTAAATGTTGAAATGATTTCTGTTTAATACCTTGGCTTATATGCAAGGTAGAAAAATGTTTGTTATGTTTTAGTTTGTTAAATGGAGCTGCCAGATGTCTAAAGCTCATAGGCTGATTAGATAAATGGTTAGCATTGAAAGTTGTAAAATGAGAGATTCTCTCTCTACAACTCTCTGAAATTCTATTCTCAATCATGCAGCTTCTTCATTTTGTCATCATTTACTTGATTCTGTGTACCTAAATCTCTGTAAAACTCCATTTTCTTTTTTGCTTTCTTAACCTTTGTCATTTTATACTACGGTCTAATGATAATCCTCTTCACTTATAAGTGAGAGGTCTTAAGTTCGATTCTCACTAAAGACGAACTTGAACCACATTATTGTTAACTCATTGTGAGGCTTAACACACTCTTCCACACCCTTAGTATAAATAATATCATTTGTTCAAAAAAAAATTTTTAAAAAAAACATAACAACCAAAAGTTTTTTTTTTTTTTTTTTTTTTTTTTTGAAAAAAAAAACGTGGAAGAAAAAATTAGGGCAATGATATGATTTTTGGCTATAAGGCTTTGAAAAAAAATAGTAAAATTATTTTACAATCAGGAAAGAAAACAATTTTATCTATGAACATGTTAAAATAATTTCATTAGTTTGTAGGGTTAATAATATAACTAACTTTCCTGCATGCACAAAAAGGCTTTTTTTTAATTACGGGCGCTACGCTCCCCTATAGATCTTGTACGTATACCTTTTTTTGTGTTCAACAGGGTTCGATAATAGGCAAGGCGACGGGTTGAATCTTATTGTAACATCACACATCGCCCAGGGGAGTGATCCTTAAATGTATATTCCCATCCTTACCTAGCACGAGGCATTTTGGGAGCTCACTGGCTTCTGATTCCATGGGAACTCCGAAGTTAAGCGAGTAGCGCGCGAGAGCACTCCCAGGATGGGTGACCCATTGGGAAGTTCTCGTGTGAGTTCCCAGAAACAAAACCGTAAGGACGTGGTAAGGGCCCAAAGCGGACAATATTGTGCTACGGTGGTGGAGCGGGCCCGGGAAGTGATCCGCCCCGAGCTGGGATGTGACAATTTGGTATCAGAGCCTAACCCTGGCCGTGGTGTGCCGACGAGGATGTCGAGCCCCTAAGGGGGGTGGATTGTAACATCCCACATCGCCTAGGGGAGTGATCCTTAAATGTATATTCCCATCTCTACCTAGCACGAGGCTTTTTGGGAGCTCACTGGCTTCGGGTTCCATGGGAACTCCAAAGTTAAGTGAGTAGCGCGCGAGAGCACTCCCAGGATGGGTGACCCATTGGGAAGTTTTCGTGTGAGTTCCCAGAAACAAAACCGTGAGGGCGTGGTCGAGACCCAAAGCGGACAATATCGTGCTATGGTGGTGGAGCGGGCACGGGAAGTGGTCCCCCCCAGGCCGGGATGTGACATTATAGTCGCTATGATTCATTTATTAATTGTTCGCTTTTGTCTCTGATGGGCGCTACTTGTACATATACATTTTTCATGTTCAACTAAGTTTGATAATAGGCAAGGGCACGGGTTGAACCTTATAGTCGCTGCGATTCATTTATTAATTGTTGTTTTTGTCTCTGACGGGCGCTACACGCCCCTATAGATCTTGTACATATAAATTTTCCGTGTTCAACTAGGTTTGATAATAGGCAAGGCGACGGGTTGAACCTTGTAGTCGTTGTGATTCATTTATTAATTGCCGCGTTTGTCTCAGTTTATCACTCGTACAACACTTTTTTTTTTCTTCTAAAGAATGCAAAATGTTTGTTTGTCCCAATGGAGATTAGTCATTGTCGGCCTCTATCAATAAACTGCAAAAGAGAAGAATAAAAATCAGATTAGATTCACAACAAAGATGCAATTGCAAAGGTAGATAAGAGTCTTGGTAGTCCATCAAACTAAAAGCAGGCAGTTTGGTTTTTTTTTTTGGGGTACCGTGATAACAAACAACCTTTTGGCCAAAATCATGAAGAAAAATGTACAACCACTGCAGAACCAAATGCATTCTCGTATGAGATTTGATTTCGGATATAATAGCCAAGTTGCCATTACTTTTAAGTTTCACTGGATGAATTGCATTCATTATTGATTTTGAATACAATCCCAGGAAGTTTTGTTGAGAGGAACCTTAGAGAGAGCTCGTTTAGGTTAAAATTAATTGTGACTATTGGAGATTAAAAGTAATGGCTGGATTAATAACTTGGCTATTACACAGAGCACCTAATCTTATAGGATTTTGCATTTGCTGAAAGAAATAATATAAAGCAAAAGGAAACTAACATGAAATGGGTTTTCCTGCAATAGAAAACTAACACGAAGAGGACTTTCTTGTCGTCCTTCTTTTTTCTTTGTTCCTGCATTTGAATATCTGAAAAATCAATCATAATTGTGTGGATATTAATAGAAAGAGAGAAAACTGCATAAAACCAAAAATATAAACGGCGCACATAAAAAATGGCTCCGATGTTGATTTCGGCGAAGATCATAAGGGAATCCAGAGGATCGGGGCCAGTTGACCTGAGGTTTGTACTACCATGTCCATTTCTATCTCTCTTCTGTGAATTTTTCTTGAAAACGTTGTACGTAAAATATGGCTTTGAATTTCTGCAGGAGGAGAGACTAAACCGTAGGAAAATGATCAAACAAACTTACTCAGAAGAAAAATGATGAATCAAAACTTTCCCTCTTCCTTCTTGTTTATTCTGCATTTGTATTAAGAAGCAACAACGAAAAAAAAACAACTTTGGAAATGACTATCTGACAACGAAATGGCAATGAACCCAATTTCTTCAAACCTATATGCAATTTTTCCCTTTTGGAATATATTCCATGCATACAATTAAACAAGCACAAGAGATCAAATTCATTGGAGTAAACCATTAGGGAAAGATGTGACTTACATCTTGTAGTAAAAAACAGCGGCCTCGCAAATGTTTGAGATTTCCTCTGCCTTCACCGGTAACCCTTGATCAGTTTGACATATGCTCATTTCCGTTGGACTCTTCTTTTCTCTGAATGGAAGACATGATGCGCCAAGAAGGCTGTCGAGCACCTATGGCATTTTTGTATCCCACGGAAAGAAGATTCCTCTCCTCTACAGTCAGCTCAAGGTCAAGTTTCGCAACTTGCTTCATACACTCAACAGTTTTCTGCATCATCGAGTAAACATAACATTTCAGAGAGCAACTCAAATTGACATACAGCTAGTGACTCATTTTCACTCATTTCAACAATATGCATTAAAGTGTATACATTTGATTCTCCCTATATTCTGAAAAAATGGACAGTAGGAAAATCGAAAAGGGACGAAGATATGTAGCCCAAAACAGAAAAGGATGACTCAACCGTATTTGTCTTCCCTCCTTTTTTGCTATTTATCTTCCTTCTTCTTTCGTATTTTCCCTGTGAAACCAACTTCAAAACTAATTATACAAATAACAAAGCTTCAAACTTTTAATTACCCAAAAACCAAAAATGAAAATTTGTACTAAATTAATTAAAATAAACTCATGGACAGGAGGAACATAGACAACCTTTTGAATTAATCTAAAGATATAAAAACCAAAAATATTAGTATGACAGGAGGAAAAAGATTGAGATTGAGAATTGAGAATAAAAGATGTAGATTGAGAGTTAAGCATCTTCAAAAGAGATATCAAATTGTCTAAATAAGCAATAACGGTAACAAAATACATCATTAATATTTTCCAACCGAGAAGCCAAATCTGATATGGGATGACATGAATTGACATCTCTCCCCTTGCTGCCAAATTTGATAGCACCTTCAGATTTTTTTTAATTAATTATTAAATGCTTTTTATTAATTTTTTTTAATGGTTTAAAGCATTATCCTTTTGTTTATTTTCATTCCCAATGAAAAGAAAATACATATGAATTATTATTTTATTTTAAAATTTGACATATCAATTGGAGAGCAAAAGTTTAAAATATGTCAAAGTGCCACGTAAGCCTTCAAATTTAAATTTTAGGTTTAAAATTTGACATTTCCTTTGAAGATGGTAAGAAGTTGTACCAAAGACTGTTTTATCCGCAGCAAAGACTGTTTTATCCGCAGCCTCGCCTTCATTCTCTTCTCCTGGTTTTGCTCTTTGTATACCCAAAACATTGAGATTGACAAATAAAAAAAATTAAGTTGTACCGTGGAAGACTCTTTGGCGATTTGTTTATCCCTCCGCCTCGCCCTCATTCTCCTGCTCATTGATTTTTGCACAACCACAAACAAACTGTCGATGTGCGGTTAATGACTGAGAAACTGGCGTGTGGGCAGTTGACGTCGAAAAAAGGTACTCGGTTTTTTCCCCTTTTTTCTATATTTTCCTATCTATTCCTGTTTTTTTACTGTTTTGCTTACAATTATAAATGGTGTTGGAGGTGAGATTTGTGAACTGCCAATGCAGAACGTGAATGAAGGAGAAGGACGATCATGGTGAAGCACGGTCTCGTTATGGTCGCAGGGCGTTGGGTGTTGGAGTGTTCTATGTTAACTGCCAAAGCACAATGGGGAATGAATATCTCCTCAGTCCAGCACGCCTTTCCTTTTTCTCTTTTAATAAAATGAATTTTAAATTTGACCTTTTTTACAGAATTGCCCTTGTATTTTTTCATGTATCAAATTCGATTAGTTTGAAATTTTTTGTTTTAGGGGCTTTTTAGTTCAATTATTTTTTGTGAAGCCTTGAAACACCGAAGTGTGTTTCTAGCTTTCTAATCTCTACTAATTAATTAATTAATTAAAGATTAAAGATTTGAAGCTATAATTATAATATAATCTTTCAATCAAAATTCTCCCGATAAATAACTAACATGTTAGTTGCCATCCACCACGGATTGGTTCAGCCACTTGCCAATACTCTCTTCGGCCCAATTTGAAATAAGACACTTGTTTCTCTTAGGAATATTCGCAGGCTCATGATTTTAGTTGCTTGTAGGTTGTAATTTGATAACCCACTAATTTGGTTTCGAATTAAGCCACATTTTTGTTTTGTTTTGATTAAGAATCGATTTAGATTTGACAAATGAGAAACACACATTTTTTTTCTCCTATATATCTATTTTTAATTATATTTGTTGTTTTTGTTTAATATATTTAATGATTAATTTCACTTTATTATTGTGAAGTTTCTTAATTTTCAGTATGGTAATGGAAGATTAATCCTATATTTGATATGATGTCTGAAAAAAATATATATATATATATATATGTTAGAAGGACGTGTGGAAACCAGCTCCCTTGGATTTCCAAAGTATAGCTCATATCTCAAATGCTATTGGATCTTCAATACATAGAAAGCAGCTGACTGCATATCCAACTTGGATGTTCTGGATTTAAAAATAAAAAAGTGAAGATGGATGAGCCAGTCCAAATTCAAATTTGAAGCGTTGTATCTATATTTATATTATTCTTGCAACTAATTCAATTTAATAATAGTATTATGACAACAACTATTATTTAAAAACTTTAATTCAAAATGATGTGGCAAGTAATATGCTAGTTCAACAAGAAAAAAATAACTAGTTAACTACTACAGGATGGTCCAGTGGTTTGAGATGAATTTTAGAGCTGTATTTTACATGGCACGTTCTGGGTTCGATTCTTGTTATTGGTAAATCACACGATCGTTGTTAGGGGAAGGCTGAAATACCTCCGTGAATCTTCCCGGCTTCCGAAAGGGTGAACTACCGTGGTGAAGCCACTAGCTGATCATTTTTAAAAATATAAGAAAAAAAAAACTAGCTTAATAGTATGACAGTGACATATTAGAGTAAAAATTGGGGTAGGTACCATTACGATTATTAATTGAAGTTTTGAAAAGACATACTCGTTTAGAAATGTTTTTCTAGAAAGAACTTTTGCTCATCAGCACGCTTATAAGAATCACTTTAACTACAGGCAAGTCCAAATTTTGTTTCAAATTTCGAGTGCTTTCTGAATAAAACAATCACTTGTGAGCTCTTCTATAACCCAAATAGACTACCAACTTTTTCTTTCATAGAAGTGTGTTGATTATATGAAAAAAAAAAAAAAAAAAAAAAAAACCGTAAATAAAATGCAAAATATGTTTGAGTTGAATTTGAAATGACTAAATACAGTATATCTAAGCTGGATATGAAACTCACTGCTCTAAAATTTCAATACCCTGTTGAATGATATTTTACCAAAACAGTATGGATTTGTTTCCAAACATATTTTATCCACAGAAACTTGATATTTTGAAAGCAATTTAAGTTTTATAGCAAACTTAGAAACTATGAACTTTGGATTTCCAAAAGGGCACCATATACCTGCCACATGTAAGAAGCCGTTCTAGTTTCCGACTCCGTATGCAAATCACAGTGTAATGCACGTGCAAAACTTACTAAAATGAAATAAAAAATTACATACATTGTCAAACTATAATTCACGTGCAAGTAGAAGTAACCTGTATAGTTGAAAAGCCATGTATTTTTCTTTCTAGAAAGAAGCTTCACACTCTAGAAGTCTAACAGGAATTTACTGGCATTGTGCAACATAGGGATGGGCAAACAGGTATAGGAACCATGGATCGGGGTGGGTACAAGTCGGTTTCTAATTTTGTAAAAACAGAAATGGGGTGGGATGGGGCAGGCCTTTGAAATTTTCGGTTCGGGCCAGTTCCTGAAGTATAGGAATCGCGGGTACCCGGACCGGCCCGTTTATAATTAGAATGGACAGACAAGATTGATCTCCATCCAATCTTAATCGTTGGTTTTAGGTTTCCTCGTCCTCGACCTATCGAATTCGACTCTGTCACTCGAGTTTCTCTCGCCATCTCGAGTGCGTCGTCCCCTTCCCTCTACCACCCCAACATCATGACGGCCCTAGCGACCACCATCTTCTCGATTTGTCACCTCTCTCTTGGCGTCTCAAGTGCATCATCCCCTCCCCTCCACCACCCTGACATCACGACGGCCCTGGCGACCACCACGATGGCCCACCAACTTTGACGACATCCCAGACTTACAGAACCCAGTCACCCCACCACCCATCTTCTTGATTTGTCACCTCTCTCTCAGTCTCATAGGTAAAAACCAACCTCTGTGTATATAATTGATCTGCATTTCGAGTTCTCTGCTTTATTTCAGGTGTTAAATTCCTAAATATTATGTGGATCAAGTTTGATTTAGTTGTTTTTCGGCATTTCATTGTAATTTGAATCACTTATTGTGTTTATTGTGCTAACTAATTACCAGATTAGGTCAATTTTATGTTATTAGTGCTAGCATTTTAAGGATCTAAATTTGATACTCAGTCTCACAGGTAAAAACCAAACCCTAATTTTCTTCTCTGCTTTATCAAATTTTGTTTTAAAATCAATTGATTTCAAGTTTTAATTAGGAATGTAAGCTGTTACCATTGTTATTCAACTTCTTGTTAGAAATGTAAGCTGTTAGGAATGTAAGCTGTTAAAAATGTAAGTTGTGCTATTTCTTGTTATTCAATATCTTTGTATTGGTTTGGGTGCCAACTGTGCTGTTTTTTTTCGTCCTTTTTTCTGGTAGTTTATTAGTCTTGGTTGACGATGCCTTGGGGCATCAACAGTATTATTTCATACACAAGTTTGCAACTTTAATGAAAAAAAAGTGCAAGAAAGACAGAACAAGGTGTCATCTTACTTAATAGTACCATAAGTCCACGTTGATTACAGTGAGTTTTTGACCATTCTTCTTATTATGGGTTTTTTCAGTTTGCCACAGCCTTAACATCAAATGATATTGATGAAATACAGAAGTTTCTTGATGCTGATGTGAGTTCAAGGTATTCACTCCATTCTTTTAACTTTTCAGGGGGCAAATGGATATGAATGTTATTTTGAATGTCTCGGATTTAATGTATCGAACGATGTTAGATGATGTAATGCTGTTAATCTATGAACTTGGATGTTGGACTTTGTATTTGGATTGGGTGTGATCTGTGGAGGGAGTAGTGCAAAATCTGCACTGTACTGCACTGATATCTAATAGTGAAATCTGTGTAAATGTGAACTGCTGGGAATGAATTTGAATCTGTACAAATGTTAGTTTATATATATAACCAAAAAAAAAAAAAAACCAAGGACTCGTGGACCCGACTTGATCCAGCTCGTTTCAACTGGACCGGGTTAGGTCCAGTTCCTATATTAGAATCTTTTATCCCCGACCCAACCCGTCTCCTTTGCACCCAGGTCCAGTCCAATCCCTCCAAAATTGGGTTCGGCCTGTGCCCACCCCTAGTGCAACATATTTAAGTTCAATAGGAAATTGGTTCCTATGATAATCCCAACTAAATTGAATACATACCTTTCTTAACATTGTAAGACCATCTCTAAAGGAGATGCCAAATTTTAAACACAAAATTGTAATCTAAAGACTTATGTGGCACATTGATCTTTTTATAAATCTGGTTCTCCACCCGATATGTTAAATTTAAACTATTATTGCATTATTTACTTTGAGAATTGTTATTAGCACTCCAAAAATCTCATTCTACACTCCTTATAAGTGTATTCTTCTTTCTAATTATAGAAAGTTTAGAGTGTCAAATGTGATTTTTGAAATACTAATAACAATTCCCTTTAGTTTTTATAATTGCAATTAGTAATTTTAAAACAAAAGATAATAACAAAAATTATAAAAAGCATTAATTATGCCCTAAAAATAAATTTGAAGCTGCTGTCAAATTTGACAGCAACTCCATCTGGTGCCATTCCATGTCATGCCACATAGAAATTGGCATTTCGGTTGGAAAACAATAGTGTTGTTTTTTCTAACCATCATTCCTTACAGTATCTCCAAATGACATGTCAAATTCAAAATATCAAATTTCAATTTGATGGTTGACTTGACAATCTGAAATATTGTCAATATTTTGCCAATCTAAAATATTGTCAATATTTTCTTTTCATCAGATATGTCAAAATTTATTGTTTCATTTATATTTTTTTTGAAACAAAAATAATAAAAGTAATCAAATAATATTGAAATATGCGAGTATTTATGCTAAGGCAATTGGAATGACCTTGAAAATAGCAAATCCTTATTTGACGCCTGTGTCAATTTTTGACATCTCCATGTCCACATCATCTCGTTTGAAGTAAATGACACATCATTTGTTACTGTTATATGTCTATATGACATTTTTGCCATCTCTTTGACCTCTCTTATTTAATTAAACTGTTGTTTGAAATTTTCACTAGAAACAAGACATTCAAGGGTCCTTTCAGAAGAATGAGGATCCTCTTTGTGAGGATCCTGGAGATTCTCAAATCGTATCCGTTTATCGTATATCGTGCGACCAAAAATCATTTTAAATTAAATATAAATAGTCATTGACGAAAACTGACCGAGACAAAGAGGATCCGGAGAGTATCCTCCTGGCTTCCAGAATACCATTGTTGACCAAATAGATACCAAATCTACTCATATTTTAGTCCACTCCACCAAAGAAGAAACACAGGAGCTTTTATTTTCCTCTTCAATCAGAAACTGAAGGCATAATCCATGGGCCACTTAGCAGACAGCAGTTATATGATGCAAGCCAAGGCAGTAATGATCAAGAACCATCCAGCACTAACAAGTAATTGAACATATTCAAACCATTAATCAAAATATATGAAAATTTCTATAACAACAGAAGCATGTAAGGTGACTGGATGTGGAGCTTTCAGATTCAGAGGACTATAAACACCACAAAAAGAGAGAGAGAGAGAGAGGCACACTGCAGAGAATGAAAAATTCTATAACAGAAGTCGAAAACGATTACATTGAGCATACAGAACTTCACGAAAAATTATCGATGTCCTACCCGATACGCACTATAAAACCAATCTGAAAATTATGAATACCCAGAACATGGTTAACAAATAGTTATGTGCAGAGAAGCCCAATCGGCAATACTTTACAGAACAACACAAAGTAAAGGAACCTACAATTCTGTCTGAGGCTCCAGTCTTCTGTATACATAAATGTACAAGTCACTTCCAGCTCGAGAAAGGGACAATATACACCCATAATTATGTTAGAAAGGATTAACCAGCTCTTCAAGGGACTAAACAATCTCCTCATTCCTGAACGTATTATCCCCACAATCGGCAGCTGGGTCCAACCCACAAGGAGAATCAAACCATTTCGAATTTGCTTGATAGAAGCTATCGACCTGTATACCAACAAGACCAACATCTGCCCCTATACCCTCATCATGTCGTAAGGACTTGGTTAGTTTCGTATCCTCGCAATCAAGCATGCTCTTCTCATCAAATTCACTGCACTTCAACCACTTTTCGGGCTTACAAGGGTCACCGATCAGATCTTTCGGACTCCTACAGTCTTCCCTCAGCTGCTCCCAAGGGACACCATCCCCATGAGTTCGCCCAAAACTGTCTTCATCATCCTCAATCAGATCAGTGTCCTTGCCATCTCCATATAAACGTTCGTGATGGTGATCACTCCAATGGGCCAAATCATTATCCCCAACCAAAATATCACCTGCAAGTGTCTTATCCCGTAGCAAATCCATTGGCTTTGAACTCTCCTCTCCTACTTGTCTAACTTTATTGACAAGATCAAACAAATCTCGGGACACTGAACCCAAAAGCTCTTGTGGCATTTTCACAATTTTCTCTTCTAAAAGCCCAACTTCAGCTCTCAATTCCTGCACCTGCTGCATGACTAACAACTGCATGTCCCCCTCATCCTTTCCGAACAATCCAAACCCATCATTGTCCAATTCCTCACTGACCCCATACACAGTATCCTGATCCATAAAAATCCCACCTTTGTGCCCCACAACCCGATGCATAATCCTCGCGTTCCCGTCCAATGGACCAGGCTCATGCCCTGAATGCACAGCATACAGCTTAAACACTGCCACCCCCTCTTCCTGATACACAAAAGTCTTGTCCTTCTCATTGTAATTTGTAATTGGAACAATGGCCCTAATCCGAAACCCACAGCCGCACCTCTTCGAAGCATATGGTTCCCTCTTCAAAATCTTGGACTTCTTAGCAGCGGGCTCCCCGGCCCTATGACAAGCATAGTCCTTAACCTCCGCCATAAAGGGCTTATACCTGATATACTTCTGCCTTATACAAAGAACCACCTTATGCTTAGCAGCCAACTGCTGAAGCCTAGTGGGCACCTCTTTGGCAGGCACATCAAAAGACTCAGTATACTCAAACCGCCGGCGTTTGCCCCTACCTGCGAGCCCCGAATTATCCGTGGAGCAAATGGTGCATGCAGCAACACAAACCCTAATGTAACTCTCAGGAATTCCATAAAACTTAGCACCTACAGTCCAAACCTGCTTAATCCTATCAATGGTTTCCTTCAACCCTAAGTGTTTCAAATCGGCATCGCTATGGAAACTCATAACAATGTCTTGCCACTGATTAATGTGAGAAACGAATTGCTGGTTATTGTTCTTGAAGCACAAGAATTCGTTACCGTTTTGGTCGACGTGGGCGGCGAGTTTGTCCTGGATGCGCTTCCAGGCGGTGACGTAGGCGGTGTCCTCGTTGCGGTCCTTCCAGACGGCGCGCCAGGACTTGAGGACGGGGCGGGGCGTGGCGGCGCGGATCTCGACCGGGGTGGCGAGGCGGGAGTCGAGGATGCACCTGATCATGAGGGAATGGGAATCCGGGTTGAAGGTGTAGAACTGGGAGGAGATGTGGGGCTCCGGGGAGATGTAGATGGGCTGGGATTTGGGTTCGGATTTGGGGTTAGGGTTTGAGACGTCGTCGTTTTCGTCGGAGGAGTGGGAGGGGGAGGAGGAGGGGGAGCGGAAGATGTCGATTTCCGGGGGGAGTGGGAAGACGACGTCGTCTGCAAGGAGTGAAATGGAGGGCGGGGATTCCATGATCTGGTGGGGAGGTGGGCCCAGATCATGGTGGCTGAGGTGGTGGTGGTGGTGGTGGAAGTGATGGTGGAAGAGATCTTCCGTTTTGTGAGGATTCATAGAAATCGAATTCAAAACCTTGCTTTCAAAAACTCTCTTGTTCAAGTAAATCCTCTTTTGCTCTATTGTTTTTGCTGCTTGCTGTTTTCTGATGTTTTTGCAGTTTTCTGCTGTTCTTGCTACTTGCCTTCTCTCTCTCTCTCTCCTCCTTTTTCCATTGTTTTTTCTCTTTTATTTTATTATTATTTTTTTTTTCAAGAAAACCAATAAAAATAATTTGAAAATTTTGAATTTTAAAGATAAGGATAAAATAAATAGTATCATGATTGATTTTTTTTAGTGTAAAAATGTTGTTTTTCGTTAAAGTGAACAGTACTGGGAACTTTTCGTTAAAGTTCCTTTTTTTTTTTTTTTGGGATTCATCTTGCTTTTGCTTTTTTTTTTTTTTTTTTTTTTTTTTTCTTTTTCATTTAAATTTTGAAATAATTTATAACTGCACGATGTACTATGAATGATCACAATCACAAAATCTCTTAGATCTTTAGGAAAATGATCATTTTCCAATGGGGAAAATGTTGTTTAATATTAGACTTTGTAGGGGTTTCTGCAATTGTTGATTTGATCCCTACTCATTTATGTGTTTTGATTCTAGTTTGATCCTACTTGATCATTGATATGTAGTCTTTTGACTTTTAAATCATTCCCAAATGGTCATTTGATTCATCATCCTGATTCACGAAGGTACAGTCTGATTGAGCCATGTCGTTGTTTTAATTTGGGGATCGGCTAACGCGGTGAAAGAGGGAACATACAGAATGATGATGGCGTTGGGGGTCCGATTGATAGGATTTGCATGGAATGTGAACATGGAAAATGTTTTGAATTTCCAATAAAAAGGCTTGGCTCCTTAAGATTGAGAAGGAGCTCCTTATCAAGATATTTTGTGACTGATTTAAAGAACTTTATTTTTATAATCAGAATATGTTCATATTATAAATCATTTTGTAAATATCATCTTTTCAAAAATCAATTTAAAACACAGTCATTAGTCAATCAACTATAGCAAATAGATACGCGGTTGCTAGTTCTTTTACCGGATTCATCCATGTTTTTATATAGTACGATGACAAAATGATTTCATATTTGCATAGATTATCTTTATAGAGTGATTAATGATATGAACTGTTTCGTTTGTGAGCCCGAATTTCCGTTAATCGATCATAAAGTACCCTAAGAATGAACTCGTCCTCAATCTTAAAAGACCCCAGTTAATTTCCTTTCCTCCAATGGATTTCCTTTTTTCTATTTTAAAACACTATCTGATTTATAATTGCAGGTCTGGTAGTATAACAGCCCCTTGCTAACATTGGGCGCATTTAGGCCCACCCAAGGGCATAAGCCTAAGGAAAGGCCAAAAAGACCAAGGCCCAAGGAGTTTGGAGAGGGCCCATCTGAGTGCTTAGGTCGACTGAGATGAAAGAAGAACTACTTGACCGAGAAGAACATATGGGCACGCTAACAACTTTATGGTACAAGTCTTCAAGAATAGAATTACTCAAGTGCTACTTAGACTATTCAACAACGTGCAGGCAATAACAAAGACATATGATGGGACATAAGGCCAGTCAAGGTAGTGCTTGACAAGGAGAGACAGAGTAATTGAAGTCTAAGTCGGACGCTCTGGCCACCTGGGCCTTAAAAGACTTGCCATCCGACTACTAGAACGTCACTTCCTTGACAAAGGCATGTCAGAGTAGGTGAAAAGCTCAGTAGGCCAGTACAAATGGTTGGCATATTTAATGTCCGTTTGAGAAGCCTCAAGGTGACGAGGCCTATATAAAGGGGTAGAGACCTCCATTATGGGGGTTAGATGAATTGGAGAGAGGAGGGTGAATGTATTAACGGAGCGCTATTTAGTCTTGAAATCAATATATTAAGAGTAACACAGTGAATGTAGCCCAGTTTTGAACGTTGAACCACTTACATCTTTGAGTCCATTTAATTTCAGCCCATATTGTGAGTCCATCTTATGTCATTTAATTAAGTTTGTTAACCTAACAATTTTAAACGTTAACGGTTAGGTGTCATCTATGGAAAACACATACTATTTGGTTGTGTTTTCTACCCTGCTGATCCAAGCACCCATTACGATTGAAGCAACCACACTCTGTCGAGCACCATGGCAGGAGGAGAAAAAGCAGCCCAACCCACCAAGGTCAAAGGATTCACCGGGCAAATAATACGATTGGTAGAGCCCATGATCCCCACTGAGCATCTGAAAGAGATATCACCCACCGATGGAAAGTTAGAAGCGCCCAATCCAAGGGGTGAAACAAGAACTACATTATTTTTATAAAAACTAAACAATAAGTAAATTATTTTCTTAAAATTAAATAATCGGTACATCGTAAAAATTTAAATTTGTTAATAATGCATTCAAATTATAGCATTAATGCTCTTATTTTCTTGCCACACAATATATATCAAGACATTTTTCTATTTGTTATTAATATGCATTGAATTTTATAAAATTAATTGTCATGATATAGATTGGTAAAGATCATTTTTAGACAAAAACCATGAGTAAGATCAAAATTTAATTTTAGTCCCTTGATACATTAATCACCTTTATTAATTATATTTTGATGTTTTACGAAACACCTCGATTCGAAATGTCCACCTGGACTCCAAATCCAGCTGTGCTGGTTGACACCATAAAGGTGACGAAGCCATAAAATGTAGTGATGTGGAAAATGTAAATAAATTTAAACCTAAAAGTGATTGATGCAAGAGTGTGCATGTGACCGAGATTGAACCCAATTCACACGTGATGTCAGAGCATAAGTAAAGTACAGTAAAGGTAGGATAAGAATTATACCATTAAAGGTAGTCTCCTAGCAACATTTGTCTGGAATCGTCGTTGACACAAAGCTTTGCCACTAAAACCTGGAGGGGCTAAAGTGGGTCTAAAAATAAAGCTTTGTAAAACCTTTCCAAAAATGTGTAACCCCTTGCCGTAAAACAAGTATACTTTCCAAATTTCACTGTTTTAAAAATCCCCGCCTAGGCACTAAGTGGTTGACCATTGCCCCGATTAATGCCTAGGCGTTTGAAAATTAAGAAAGTGTGCCTAGACCTGCTGAGGCGCCCTCCTAGACCACCTAGGCACCCTTCTAGCCCGCCCAGACCTGGCTAGGTGCCTGCCTAGGTTGCAACTCACTTAGACAGAAATGGATAAGGTTTCATTTTGTATTTTATTTTTTTCAATAAAATGTAAGAGACTTATTGAATACTTAAATGAACACACATTATATGCTTGTTCCCCATGTTTTTTTCCTTATATTCCAATACTTCATAATATACATGTCATTTCATTTTCTAGTTTATGATGAAATTATATATATTTTAAAGTATAAACAAACACTTATTTACACGAAATATAATATATCTACTTAAATCCGTCTAGCCGCCCACCTAGCTGCCTAGGCGTCGGTCTGACTAGTGTCTAGTGTCTATTAGAACTTTGATTACATATAGTATGAAAACACTTACCATAAACAGCAATATTTCAGAAATACGATAAATTACAATATTTCACCTATAAAACATATAAGGTTTTTATTTATTTATTTATTTATTTTAAATTTTATTTTTTATATCACAAATAGTCCTTGAAATTGACCCTCACCATCAAGATGGTTCCTGAAATTGAAAATCAATTAATGTAGTCCCTGAAAATAGGTGTTGCAAATCAATGTGGTTATTCCGTCACAATTTTGTTAAAAATTTCGTTAAGTGTTTATCTGGCATATAAATGGGTCCCACAAGATTTACGGGTTTTTATCACAATGGTCCTTGAAATTGACCCATACCATCAAGATAGTCCCAAAAATTGACCCACACAACCAAGATGGTCTCTAAAATTGAAAATCAATGAATGTAGTCTTTGAAGATAGGTGTCGCAAAATCAATATGATCCTTCCACCACAATTCTGTAAAAAAATTTGTTATGTGCTGATGTGGGTTTAATAATTAATTAAAAAATTTGTCTAAATACATTTTTGCACAATGATTTTTTTTCTTCTTATAGTAGGGCCTACTTCGAAGAGAGATCTCTTCCATAAATTCTCTAAGAGAGGGTTTGGAAATAGTTTTCAACCAACAATAGACGCACCTCGGTTATAACCTCATTATCTCAAAGTGGACCTCGCCGTTCTTTGAGTCACCAGACCACCAGGGAAGCGCTGAACAAGCTCTCCAAGATTAAGGTTGTGAGGATGTTCCTAAATCTTAACAATGATGTCCCAGAAGTTGTTATCAATTAGCCAAGCCATCACCAAAGGTGATCTCGATCTAGGTTCAATTTGATAAAGGGTGTTGAAGTGTGTAAAGATGGGTGCATTGAGATTTTTTTATAGAAAATAGATAGCGAAGGAGGTAGAGGAATGTGGATTGAGATCGGAGGTGATTGCATGAGTGGGTTTTTGGGTTGACAACTTTTTATTAACAATTAAATTATTAAACCTATTTGTACCTTTTTTAAAAATTTAATTAGACTTGTGTGACCCATTTATGTATCACATCAACACATAACATAATTTTTGATAGAATTGTAACATAATGGCTATATTGATTTGAGACACTTACTTGTAGGACTACATTGATTGACTTTCAATTTTAGGGACCATTTTGATGTCGCTGGTCAATTTTAAGGACCACTTGCGAGAAAAAAGACTTATCAGACCCATTTATGTGCCACATCAGCAATTAACATAACTTTAATAGAATTGTGACGGAATGACCACATTGATTTGCAACACCTATTTTCAAGGACGACATTGATTGATTTTCAATTTTAGGGACCATCTTGATGGTGAGGGTCAATTTCAAGGACCATTTGTGATAAAAACCCAACATATAACAACTGGTAATCACAATCTTTCACATAAACGAACATTTAATATCGAGTGCTCATTGACATCCGAGTTCATACAAAGATATTCTGACATGAACATAACTGGGTATAATAATGATTTATGCTTTAGTACTACAATCACGTGAAGATTGGCATTATTCGCATCACATACGAGTCCTAATTGCCTATAGTAATTTAGGACAGGACTGGCACCCACAATGGATCAAAAGTGAGCATATTGGTGCGGTGTGAACATACACGTGAAGACTGGCCCTTGCTCAAGCGAGTACTAACATCTAGGGATGGGCAAACAGGTCCCAGACTCGCGGGTTGGGGCGGGTACATGCGGTTTATGGGTGGGGCGGGTCTATGAAATTAGCGGGGTGGGACGGGTCTAAAAATAAGAAGGAACGGGCCCCCGGCCCGGCCCGTTTGTAGCATGGGATAATGGATTGTGGATTAAAGCGACGCCGTGCCCCTCGACTTACAAGATAGCCCACCAAATTGGATCAGATTTGGGAGGCCCCCAAGAAGGTCTCTGGAACCATCAAATCATTTAATTAAATCCAACTTTCCAGCATTCTCCCATTTTCCATTCCTTCACACTTGAGAGCTTGCGTCGAGTTCTCGACAGCAGTCACCTAAACCATCATCTCATGACCACCACGACTGCAATGCTCTCGAGCTCCTGCTAAAATCGTTGGACCATCAAATCTCGGCTGTTGACCACCCAATATGGTCCGACTCGGGCGATTTTGCGGCATTCTTGACTCGATCAACTACCTCATCGCCACGACCTAGGACTGGGATAGACTCCTATGGCCGCCGACTAGTCCGTCGCTATTGCGTATGTGGGTTTTTTATGGAGCAGGTCACTCTTCCTTTCCTTGACTTGTCTTATCCTCTCTCCTTGACTCGTCTTTTCTGGTTTTTTTTTATGGTTCTGATTTTCTGTTGGTTGGGGTTTTTTTATGGTTCTGATTTGTCGTCTTCTCTTCTCTTCCAAACGACTAAGGAAGACGACTTGAATGGTCCAAGCTGCATCTGGGTTGTAACGGAGGAAACGAGCTCGATGACTTGAATGACATCGTCCCTTTCTATGTTGACGAAAAGAAAAAAAATGTAACAGAAACCGTGGACCCACCCTGAACCGGGCCGTTTAAAATGGGCCAGGTTAGGTTCGGTTCTAAAAATCTAAAGCTCTCTACCCGGCTTGGCTAGCCTCATTACATTTTAAAATGGGTAGGTCCGGTTCCTTCAAATGTGGGCCCGGTCCATGCCCAGCCTTAACATCAGCGTACCATGCACGATGAACAGTAAATATAAATATGATCATGTAACTGTAAATCAATAATTTGATAATTCTAATCAATGAAATACTATTCATGATCGTAAATACAATTAAGGCATCTCCTAATAATACGCATACCTATGTATCATATAAGATGCAAAATAAATTCATAAATTCCGTCAATGTGCTAATTCTTATAAATGTTAATCTAATCTAGGCGTGACGTAGAAAATTCTTTATTAAATATATAAATGGAAACTAAATTAAAATATAATATTTCAAAGTAAATGTGACGACCTGTCCCTAATTTTCTATGTAATTCTATCCCCGAGTGTGTAAATTGACATTTATACCTTTGTTAGCAAAGTGACGTGGACGTACTTATTTGGCTTTTAATCAATTTTCTCGTTATCGTAATTAAATAGTACTCATTACAAACGCGTGCAGACTTGTAACGAAAAAGTTACGATTATTTAAAGTGCGTTAACAACAGGTAAAATTGTACACGCGTGTGCAACTTATCTAGTGTTGGAAACACTATTCTAGAGATTTTATAGATTTCTTGTAATTTTATATTGCATGAAATTTGATCCCTTTCCTTTTTAAAATTTAGATCCGAGACCTGTTTTCACCCACCAATCAGTCATTCTCCTTAATTCTTTCACCCAATCAGATTTTTCTTTTCCTCAGCCAATCAAAAAGCCTTCTCTATCCCTCTCATCTTCTTCTTCTCTCTCTATCCTGAGACCCCCTCCTCTCTGCACACACATACACCACCACCAAACTTCACAGATCGAGCATAAAATTACCACCATCTTGTTCCTCTTGTTCCCACGAACACATCTTAGCAACTGATCACGAAATGGATGAGTTTTGAGTGTTCAACTCAGAGCAACTCGGAAACTCGGACTCAGGGGTGATTTTGAGGCCACTAGCCTAGTTTTGAAGTGGGCCGACGAAGAAAACCACGGGTTTGAGACAACAAAAGTAAGGCCGAGAGTCTTGAGTCCATTTTGATCGTTTTCTCGTCCATTTTTAGACTTTTGGAAGGTACAACCTTATTCTCCTCTTCCTGAGCTTCATTTCCATGTAAAGTTTGTCAAAAATGGTTGAGAAATGAAAAAGATATGAAGGTTTGAAATTTTTCCAGAATTCGGCCTAATTCTCCATTTTCCAACGAACTAGACTGCGGCGCCGGTGGCGGCGAACGACAAAGACAGCAGCGGAGTTCCACCGGGGAAGAAGACAAAATATTCTGTCAGACTTAACGAAATATTTTGATACCATTAGGGTTGATGGAATATTCCGTCAAATCTGACAGAATATTCCTCTGTCAGTCTATCAAACGTGTTAGGCACATGGCCTATGCGTGTGGCTGTGACCTGGTGGCGCATAGCAGCGCGTGAGGGCTCGTTCGGCCACCAGCCGGCGTGTGCTTGACGTGTACTAGTCCGCGACGTCGAGTAGAACATTTTCGTATATTTAAACCTTTCGTTTAAGCAAGCTATGGTGAAATTTACCTAGCGTTTAGTATATGTCATATTAAATTAATTATTATTAGTTGTTTCACACTTGGGTGAGACTTATCCCGAGGACATATGAGGTCAAGCAAGGCTAAAAGGCTATGATCCATCGACGTATCAGTGAATGGGCATTTGTTTTCGTGTATATATATATATATGTATGTATATATATACTTTATAGTTTCCGCAAATGCTTTTGAATTGATTTATGCATATCATGCCATGATTAAATAACGTTATAAGAAATGTTGTACTGTTGTGAAATGCTAAAATAATCCTACGAGATGTGTTGGTAAGTTTATTATGTTAACTAGAATTATTGAATCGTTATGGCATGCTTATACTTATGTAGTCTGCTCATCATTGACGCACCCCGATGTTAGTGCTTACCCAGGGCCAGGGCCAGGGCCAGTCTTTCACGTGTATGTTCACATCCTGCACTGCACGCTCGCCTTGGATCCAAGTAGGTGCTAGTCATGTCGTACAGGTTGCAATAGGCAACTCCGACTCGTATGTGATCGTAAATAGCACCAGTCTTCACGTGATTGTAGCACTAGAGCGTGTATTATGATTACACCTAGTCTTGTCGTACATGTTGCATTAGGCAACTCTGACTTGTGTGCTAGCATAAATTGATGAGCATCAGTCCAGTCATATAGGTTGCGTTAGGTAACTCTGACTTATGTGCTAGAATAGATCGATGAACATCTGATTTTATTATGCTACTGTTGAGATATTGTGATTGACATATTTATGGAATTATTGTTGATTTGCATTTGATTTCATACTTATACATAGTATGATTTTCCAGAAACTATACATGTTTGATTTTCTAGAAACTATACATGTTCTACAGCGAGGGGTTAGTATGTTTAGAAAATAAAAATGTTTTATAAACCTTTGTTTTTGCCCACTCACCCTTCTATTTTTTGCCCCTCTAGGTCCTAGTTAGTTGATTTATTATGTGGCGTACGAGGAATATTCGATGGTTCTGACATATCCATAAATAATGTAGGGACTTTTCCCAGTTGTGTATTAAGTACTTAACTAGTTTCGACTGCACATTCTTTTGTCATTTATGCTTTGAATATTTGTATTGTATGGGTACTACCCACCACTGCGCACTTACATTATTAGTTTAAATAAGTTCTAGTTTCGATTTTAATTTATTCACATTTTCACATTACTTACACTTTTGGTTACGTCACCTTCGGGTAACGGCCAGCATGCCTCGACTCTAGTCGGGGTGTGTCAGTAAAGACCTACTTATAGTTATTTGCGATGTCACATCCGTTCGAGCTAGGAAAGCTGGAGTTTCCGATAATAATTGCAACTAAGCATAATATTGGGACCCATTAGCAAAACTCAACTGAAATGATTAAATTTGGAAAAACGGGCCGTAGATTTGGAATCAGGGCATCGAAATATGCTAAGTAAGGTCCCGGGTAAATTTTATAAAAGTCAACGAAAAGTCAATGGTCAACCAACAAATCAACCAAGCCGCCCTGATGGACAACTGCATTAAAACTTTGCAATTTTACTAAATGGATGCCAAAAGCGGACTCGGGGCATCGAAAGTAGCCAAGGAGGATTTTTGAGAAAATTCCAAAAAAAGTCAACAAAAGTCAACTAACAGTTAACGGTTAACTTTACCTAAATATTTCATCCTTAGACGAAATATTTTTTTCAAGTTAACTGGGAGTTAACGAAATATTCCAAGTGAATATTCCCTTTAGATCCCTAAATGGGTCCAGGTCGTATTCAGGTTTGGGCCTTTTTTGTATCAGGTTGGGTTGACCCGTTTGGGCTTGCGAGACCCAACAAAGAAGAAGGACAGATATGGGCTGGTTTGGCTGAAATACTTTCTGAGCTCTGTTCGAGCTCGATTCTTAACTATTTTCAATGAAATAAAAGTAAAAAATGAAGCTCAGGAGATCAGGAACAAGAGTATACCAAGATGGGGTTGAGCGATGGTCGGTGTTGGCCGAAAAATGGCCTACAAGTCTGAGGTTCCTCACTGAAAAACTGGGGAAAGTCTCCCCTCGTCGTTTATGTACCAAAACCTCCACCAAAAATCTTAGACAAGCTAGAAATACATACCAAAACAGGATCCAATAAGTTTTAGGTTGTTTTCGAGACTCACCATTGTCAGAGAAGATGGTGGACAGTGGCCATGACAGCCATTTTGTAGAGAAAAACCTTAGGTCCTGGGTGTTGTGAGTAAAATGAGGTGATACTTGCAATGGTCTGCCATGAAGCTAATGGGTGGTATGGCGATAGTTCGGTGGTGGTGCAACTTGTCGGAGTTGCGAGAGATGGTGGTTTGGTGTCGATGTTTGTTGAGGAAGGAGAGGGACAAGAGAGATGAGAGAGTGGTGAGGGCTATAGAGAGTAATGAGGTGATAGTAAGGGAGAGGGGGTCTGTGAGAAGGGGGGACACTGGACAGGTGCAATGAGGAGTCCCACATGGGTGGGTCACAGAAAAATCTCACAAGACAAATATTAAAATAATAAGGGCAATTTATCTGGAATAGTGAATTTACCAAAATGTTCTCGGTATTCTGTGTTTTGTAAAATCTTCATTGTAACTTCAATTTTGATTTTGCTTGCGCCCACCCGTTCGTAGCGACGAGTACTACATGAATACGGTAAAATAGTAGCTCTTACGCATCACGAAATGACGGTCAACAAAATCAACAATCTCATAAGGGCATTTTGGTCAATTCACAAATTTAAAATTAATAAAGCAGTAAAATTAGGGACGGGTTGTTACATTTTAATTATTTATCTTTTTCTTCCTAATTTTAATGTACTAATTATATTTCATTATAATTTTCATTTTCATTTCATTCATCGTAATATATTTTGTTGTGAACATTTAGATTAACTAACTTTTGTTATAAATATATTTCGATATAATTTTATTTTCTTCATTTAGGTACATTAAATTCATTATAATACATTTTGGTGCATACATTTAGGTACACACATTTCGATACATATATTTCGATACGAACATGTAGGTAGAGTAATTCAATAATGCATACATTTCGGTACACTCATTTAGGTACATTAATTTAATATAGTAAAGGGAGGCGATCCTCATTTTCATTCTAATTTGCTTTTTGGGTTTAATGGGAAAACCTCATTTTAAGGGTGTATTAATACTTTTATATTAACTTTTGGTCGTAATTATCATAAACTTAAAATTGAGGCTATAATTCTATATGGGTTCCAAGTTTTGATTATTTTTCTAAATGTCCCTATTACTAGTTTATATTTAATTATTTTATATGTATGTCCTAAACTAAAAGGGGGTTCCAAATTTTGATTGTTACTGCAAAGATATATACTATCAGATTTTTTTTTTTTAATTTTTTTTAAAAGGAGGACAATTGGTGATATGTCACGATTATCCTCTCATTTCGGGTCTGGAGAGACTATGGGGAACTTCACCCTGCCCCATGACCGCAGTCAAGCAGACTCACTAGCTCGGAGCATCAAACCCAGGACATTCAACATTTTTTTTGTTTTTATTGGGGAGCCACTATCTGCGCCCTTACCTCTGGGCCACTTGCTGTGGTTTATACTATCAGATTTGGCATTAAGGAAATCGGATAGTGTTTTAATGATTATTACCAAAACTTAAATATTCCAACAAAATCAAGAGCGTGTGATTTTGGAAAAAGGAAAATCCATGGAATGATTACCAAAATTTGAAATTCAAAACCTTTTCCTTTTACATTTGCGGTGCCTCATCCTCAGTTAGCTCTACGTCCTCTCTTTCGTCACGTCAGCCGATCCCAAACGCAAACGACGCCGTCTATAATCAAAACCGTACTATGTGCGATTCGCATTTCTCAATATAACGCTCCCCTCCTCTTTCCTTCCCTCGCACGCAAAACTCGCGCTCCCGACAAAAAAATCCAAGCGTTACGCAGAGAGAGATTCACACTTCACTTACACTCGCTAGGGTTTCTGAATTCGCGCTTGTCATTCTCTGATCGATCATCTGGAAAGCTCCGCAGCGATAAGGTCCGTTTTCTTCCTTATGCTTTGTTTGTTTCTGGGGAAAATATGCCCGGAAAATGTAGCGTTTTCGAGTGCAGTGATTTATTTGTAACTTTATTTCATTTCTGGAGTAAAATTGTCGTTTCGATTTCATTTGTTTATAATTTTGTAGTTTCTGCAGAAAGAATGGGATAATGAATGGAAGTTGGGGAAAATACATGTTCTGTTGTTCTTTGATTGTTATCATTTGTGCTTATTTGTTTACTGTTTGGAAGTGCTTTGAAGGTCATTGTTTATTTTTCGTCATAAAGTTTTATGTTTGATGAAAATATTGTAACATGATTGGAATTATAGTTATACTATGATGATTATACATTGGTGTAGAATGAGGATTTTTTGGTATATGATGAAGATAGATTGCTAAAGAAAAGTGTATCGGTTATGTATGTACGAAACACGAGTTTAATGAAGTATTTAGTTACTCATAATTTCTATAGAATCAAGTTAAGAAGCTTTAAAACAAACTACATAGTCTGCATTGGATTGAAATGTACAGATTGGATTGAATTACTCATAGTTTTCTATAGTTTCAATATGTCATTCGGTGTAATTGTGTAGGTTTTGAATCTAGAGACAATGTAATGTGCCCAAATTCATGGAGGCTGATGAAATTGGATTGGATTTTGACCATGTTAATCAAATGATAAAAATTGTATTTCTTCATCTGAAAGCCACCAAAAGACTCTCAAACAGGGCATATGTTTTGACACTGACTTTTTTTTTCTTCTTCTCATAACTGGAGGATTTGAAACTCTGCTTGTTTGGCTTAGAATTCTTCTCACAAGAATCTTACGGAGTTTGTTGCCATTTACAGTGTTTTAGGTACTTCACCATGTTCAGTCAGCAAGGCAGTAATCATTTTGCGCATATGGAAACAAAGTTTGAATCTTTGCTGCAGGAACTGCAGGTTATCCCCAAAAACCCTTTGACAATTTATTATAAATAGCCTTTTACTATTCTCTTTATTATTCCAGTTCTACTTGAGTAGACATTATATGGTATTCTGCATAGTTGAGTTTCTATTTTTGGGTATTTCTTCACTTTAGTATATTTGAAATCAGAAAATATGGGATGAAGTTGGAGTGCCTGATGTTGAAAGGGATGCAATGTTTCTAAAAATCGAACAAGAGTGTATGGAGGTATCTAGGAGAAAAGTTGACGAGGCGAAAAATTGTAAAGCTCAACTTCTGCAAGAAATTGCTAATCACAAAGTAGAGCTTGTAGACATATGTGCTGCATTGGGAGAGCAGCCACAACACGTAAGTCTTGACTGGATATAAGACATGAGCATGTGCATTTCTGCTCTAATGTCTCTGTTTCCATGATGAAATTTTAGTTGGTCGGAACCCCCTACATTATTTATTTATAATGTCCACAGCTTGATCAAAAGGCCAGTGGAAGTTTGAAGAAAGAGCTTGAAACCATTATCCAACAACTAGAGGACATGAAGATGCAGAAAATGGAAAGAAGGAATGAATTCTTTGTTGTCTTAGATCAATTAGAGAAAATTTCGAATGCAATAGGCAAATGCATGACAGACAGTCTGTACAAAATGGTAGTGGAAGAGACTGACTTGTCCTTGAAGAGACTTGAAGAATTGCGTAGACGGCTGCTTGAATATCAAGATGAGAAGGTATTGTTTTGCCTTTCAATTTCATTACACGCTCACTCTAGTTAATGATCGAAATAGCTTTGCATTTGGTTTCATCGAAACATTTAGTGAGACAACCAGTGTTAGGCTGAAATTAGTAGTACTTCAGGGAAAGTTAGGTGAGTTTGCTTTTGTGTGCGAGTATCGACTATCGAGGGACAGTAGAAACAATAAGAGGCATTTTATATTGATTTTGGTTTTGCAATACACCACAATTAGCTTCTTAAGTTTTGTGATGATACACTCAGATTTGATTGTATCTTTTCTCCTCCGCAATACAGTTGAGTGCATATTGACAATTTCATTTTTAATATTCATATCACCTGCAGAGAAGCCGTTTGAATCTGATAATGGACTACCTAAACATGATAAGCTCACTTTGCTTGGTTCTCGGTATGGATTTTAAGCAAACAATTCATGAAATCCACCCCACTTTGATTGATTCTGAGGGAGCAAAGGACATAAGCAACAATACAATTGATAGCTTGGATAACTCGTTACAAAGTTTGAGAAAGCTCAAGAATCAGAGGTGGCAGAGGGTGAGTATGCCCGTAAATCAGTTGTATTTTTCTTGTTGTGAAACCTGTAGTTTTAGTTTTACACTTTATTTTTAGCCTTATGACCATTACATTTGTAACAGCTCCAAGATCATGCAAGTGCTCTGTTTGAACTGTGGAATCTGATGGATACACCAATAGAGGAACAAAATAAATTTCAGAATGTAACTAGTCATATAACTGCTTTAGAATCTGAAATCACTGAGCCTAACATGCTGTCTACAGACGTTCTAAATCATGTGAGTATTTCAATTTGAATTTAGAGCTGGAAATATTTGTTGTGAATTCATTTCATCTGAAATATATTTTGCTGATTTTATAAACTTCCTTCTGCAGGTTGAGGCAGAAGTGTCAAGGTTGCAGCAGCTCAAATCAAGTAAGCTAAAAGAGATTAGTCAGAAAAAGAAGTTGGAACTGGAGGAGATATGCAAGCGGTCTCATATGGTTACAGAAACATTTAGTGCAATGGAACACTCAATTGATGCAGTAGAGTCTGGTAATTCTTTCCTTTGTTTTCATCCCTGATATTGCCTATCTATTCATTACTACAATTAATAGATGCCATCCAATTAATGGTAACATTATACTAAGAGACTTGAGAGCTTTATTGAGAGCTTGGTGATGTACGACATTGTAATAGTCATTTGATGGCACATTGACCAGTCATAGAAAATTCAAATGTCCCCTCATTAGCAGTTTTAACATTTTGCAGGAACTGCGGACACTGCATGCCTGTTGGAACAGATTGATCTCCAAATCACAAGGGCAAAAGAGGAAGCTTCAAGCAGGAAAGAGATACTAGAAAAGGTTGAGAAGTGGTTGGCTGCGCGTCAAGAAGAATGTTGGCTAGAGGAGTACAACAGGGTGAAATTTTATTCTTTCTGGAGCAAACTGTTTTTTTTTTTCCATCTATTATATTTATGTTGCCCTTTATTTCATTTTGTCAAAGTTATGTCCATATTAATCAGTCAAAGAATATCATTTCTAATTTTACCATATATTTCCGGTGCGGCAACTTCTTTTACATATATTTGAGGTTATAACTTTGCTAAAAGATTGAAGATAATATAGTGACTGTGAATGCATTACTTTGGTCTCTTGTCGCCTCATTTGCTTCAGTCTCCAACATATTGTGGGATTTCAGGATGAAAACCGCTATAATGCAGGGAGAGGAGCCCATCTTACATTGAAACGTGCAGAGAAAGCTCGTGCTTTGGTAAACAAAATTCCAGGTAAAAATTGTTTCAATGGCCTGGTGTAATTAGTTTGCTATCCTTTTAATTACACTATGCAGACAAGGAATGGTTATTTATTTGAGTTGATACATGCCACGCCTTACCATTTGTGAATAAAAAAATTTTCTGTTGTTTCCTGCCGCATGATCGTCTCACATAGCAATGTAGATGTGTGAGAATTATTTACATGTTGCTGTTAGATTTAATCTACTTTAAACTGGTAAGGAAGGATAGTTCAAGATATAAGCCTTATGGGTAATTAACTTATCGCAAATGTTAACCTACTATACCTTCCTTTTTTTTTTTTTTTTCTATTTCCATTTGATCTATTGATTATCAGGGATGTTGGAAGCATTGACTTCAAAAGCCACAGCTTGGGAAAGAGAAAGAGGAACTGAATTCTTGTATGATGGTGTAAGTTATTTCCAAGTCAAACTTTGATTTGGTGAAGTGTTTTACGTAAGTTTTGTCATAAGTTTATCGTATCCACATCTGTTCGTTATTTGTATAGGGCAAACTTCTTTCAATGCTCAATCAGTACAGCACCTTAAGGCAGGAGAACGAGCAAGAACAGCAGAGACAGAGAGTATGGACCTTTCTCCTATTTCGTATGTCTGAATTACAGTTTTCCATACACATAATATTTAAACAAGCTCCTCTTGAACCAGTTCATTATTGCTTTTGTATTTAGGATATGAAAAAATTTCAGGGGCAGGTGCTAGTTGAGCAGGAAGCATTTTATGGGTCAAAACGTAGTCCATCCAAGAGTGGAAAGAAGGCTTCCAATAGAAAAATGTCCCTAGGTGGAGCATTAATCCGAAGCCAAAAGAATGAAAAAGTTACTCCGCCTTTACACCCTACAAAGAAGGGTGACTTTCTCCATCGAAGTAGCTCTCGCCAGCAATACAGTGGAGTGGAAGCTCCATCCTTTGGTATGTTTTAACATGGTGCTAAAATAAATAAACTCACAACTTATTCGTATGCTTCATTTTCCGAGTCCTGGCGTAAATTTTATGCAGGAAGGAGAACCTCAGAGATCTATGGTCATTCAGTGAAGAAGCGCCCAACCAGTGCTGCAAAGGCTCTTGAAATGGAATCCCCATTGATCCGGAAACCGCTCTCTCCTGTCTATTCTGAAGTGTCATCTATGGCCAACATTGCAAATTACTTTGAAGGTCAGAAGAGACAACAGGAGACAAACATCCAAGCAAGCCACCTTTTAAGTGAAAAGCCAATCATGACTCCTTCCAAGCCGAAAAACGCGGTTGATGATGAAGAGAATAGAACCCCAAAGACGAAGCCAATTCCAGTACCTCCAACTCCTTCAACAATATCAATTCATATGCTGACGGCCATGACACCAGCCACACCTTTCACTTCTGGTGATTACAAGGTTGAGAAAGCTGATCAACGACTTAAGTACTCGTTCGAGGAGGTGAGAGCAATTAGATATGAACTTGGTAGCCAGTGAATCGACTTACACGTCTTGCCGATATAATGCACAATGTTGTCACTGTGTTTTGAAAGGCCGAGGGAAGGCTTCCTTTGATGAAATATTCTGTTTCTTTCGATATTTTGAAATTAAAACTGTGATATATTTCTCATAGAAAAAAAAAAAAGTTATATATGCATGTAGTACATTTGTGGTCAAAGTTTTCCCAAGGTCATACAATCATAACTACTACTGGATACGTTTGAATGTATTTATAACCAGCATCAATCTGAATGAAATTTATCAAAGAATAGATTGGAGCGGACCTCGTAGTTTGTGAAAGGTGGAATCACATTGTTATAAGCACTATTCTAAAAATCCTCGCCTAGCACCGCCTAAACCCCGCCTAGAAGCTAGGCAGTTAGCCACAACCCCGATTCATGTTTAGGCATTTGAAAATTAAGAAAGGGTATCTAGACTTGTTGAGGCACCCGCCTAGCCCGCCCAGACCAACCTAGACACCTGTCTAGGTTGCAATTCACTTAGATAGAAAATAGATAATTTTCATTTTGCATTTTATTGTTTCCAATAAATTGTAAGAGACTTAGTACTGGTTTGGTACTGAGGTGCTTTTATAAAAAGTGGGTATAAAAAAAAGCTGAGCTCAAAAAGGTGTTTGGTAAACACTTAAAAATAGCTTATTTTCATAGTTTTGGGTGAAAAAAAGCTGAAAACGTGAAGCAAAAATGAACTTATTCTTATAGCACAACAGAAGCAGTTTTTTGTCAAAGCACAGGAATACCAAACCAGATTGAACACTTAAATAAACACACATTATATGTTTGCTCCCCATGTTTTCATTATGTTCCAATACTTCATAATATATATGTCATTCTATTTTTTAGTTTATGATGAAATTATGTATATTTTAAGTATAAATAGACACTTATTTACACAAAATACAATATATTTACTTAAATCCGCCTAGTCCGTCTATGCGCCCGCTTAGCCGCCTAGGCTCTAGGCCCCAGCCCGCCGCCCGACTAGCACTTAATGTCTTTTAGAACCTTGGTTATAAGGCGCTGAAAAGTTGGGTTGAAACCTGTTATGCAATAACATTTTAATTAAATGAACGAATGTGGAAATGAGCTGGGTAAAGTATATTCATTTGTTATATTATTGTTTTTTGTTTTTGTATAACTTTAGATTTTTTAGCTGAATACAGGTTACATAATGTTTGTTAAAGTTAGTTACACCAGAGACATGCAGATAATGAGGAGTGGCAGCATACCTTGTAATTTTTGGAAGCGAGAGATGTAGAATGTCAACAGTGACATAAATTTACTGTAAGAGATTTGAAAACTATAGGAAAAGTTATAATCATACGATACCGTAATTAAATGAGAGAAATCCATTGTGTGCAAAGAAGGAAATAAAAAAATTGCACACAGCAAGTTGTTAAAAAAACTCATCGGTTAAGAATGGGAAATGACCAAAAAATGCAAATTATCAATGGGAATCAGGGCAAAATCTTGGTCATGCAAGGTAAGGAGATGGGTTTTGGAGGAGCCATGGTTGTTTAACATTGGTCTAAAGTTGTTTCAAAACAGAAAAAATGTAGAGGGGTATAAATGTAACAGAAAAGTAACCAAACTGAGCAGCATTATTTACAATGGACTGAAAATGCGAGAACATGCTGCAAAAAGCCATGCAAGTGAATCATGTTCTTTTTCAATTGTAAGAATGGTAACAAAAGATGTTCAGAGATGGATCAGATATGTCTTATTTAGTGTTTTTGTAGTATGCGGAGATATAAATCAGTGAGTTGTTCGCGCTTTGATTTTTTGAGGCATTATCTTCATGTCCATTGATAGAAGCATATTCATGCGACTTAAATGGCTTGTTCTCGTGCATTTACGTTATGTTTCTTTAGTTATTTTAGTCCTTTATGCTTCTTTTGTGTGTTTTCAGGTTCTAAGGGCAAAGTATGCAAAATGATGTCTTTTGGAGCCTTTTGGAGCAAATTAGAGATTGGAATGGTTGCATATGCTTAAAACCAAGTAGATGGACGAAATTGAAAATCAAAGGAGACAATCCCCTTGTGCCGTGCATCCACCATCCCAGAAATCCACCCATGCCATCATCATTCACACAAACACAACCATTGCCGTGGCTCCCCCTCCACTTTCCAGCATTCCATTTCATTATTGCAACCATCATTCACTCTTGAATCCACATGCATTCATCCACAACCAACCTAGCTGTCATTGCACATGCATTCATTATTCATTCACTTTGCATACACTTTAATCATTCAACCACATTCACACATCACCCATTCACCTTTGTGCCGTGACTTCACCTTCATTCCAGCCATTCCACATGCATATTCAACCTAGTTGTTTTGCACATGCATTCCCACATGCATTTCCACCCACATGCACCCATAATCATTCAACCATTCAGCCATTGCAGAAAATCCCCCTTTGGCTGTGCATTACCCCCTTCATTCCAGCCAAGCACATGCACTCCCACTCTTCAATCATTCATCCTAGTTGGCAGCCACATGTTTTCCCATTTCAATATCATTCTCCCATAAACCATCAGCACATGCCCTCACCATTGCCGTGTATACCCTCACTCTTTAATCATTTCCAACCCACATGCACCCATAATCATTCATACCTATCAGCCACATGCATTCACTCTTCATAAATCAGCCACATGCATTCAATCATTCACTCCACACCCATTGCCGTGCACTCCCACTCCAGATTTCCAGCATCCCATAATCATTCACACCCCTTTAATCCACATGCAGCCACATATTCATTGCACATGCTTTCACATACAATTCCAGCACCAAACATCCCATGCCGTGCATTCCCTTTCATTTCTGTCAAAGCACATGCACTCCCACCCTTTAATCACATGCATAAATCAGCCACATGCATCTCCCATCACCATTCCAGCTTTCCACCAAGTTCCTAGCTGTCATGTTCCCTCTTTTTCACCTATAAATAAGCATCCATTGCAGCCACAAACCATTGACTCTTCCATTTCAGAAAATCATCCATACACACCAACTTGTGCCGTGAGTTCCCTACTAATCCAAACACCACCAGAAATTCAGCCATTCACCACTCACTATCCTACCACCCCACTCCATTCTACATCATCCATAATCCCAAAACTCACCTTAGACCTTGTGCTACAACAAAGAGGAAGAGAAGCGGGCCTAAACGTTCATACAATTCAAGTTTGAGTTGTTGGAATGTTTAGGTGTTTCTTTTCCTTTGAATTCAATGTTTAATTTCAATTCTCTTTGTTTTGTACGTATAAGGAACTAAACCCCCCTTGGCTAGGGGGGGATTCGAAATATATGTTTATGCTTGCATTTTGATTTGATTACTTCTAATTACGTTTCATAAGTTGTGGATTCAATTTGTTTAACCGTTTGATTGATAACTTATTTATGTATGTTTATTGAGAGTGCACGCTTAATTTTCATGCATGAATATGACGCTAGAATATAAGTGAGTTTCACCTAATAGTTATGAACTTATATTCACAAGTAGTGGAGGTTGCTTATAAACAATCGCGTTAAACGAATTCTTGGCATAAGTTTCATGCGTATTCCATAGTTATGAATGCCTAGTCGATGTTTATGATTTCCGTTGAACTTAATGATCTTTGTTGAATGTCTCTATCATGCGTATTCCATAGTTAGGGACTTTGATTAGGAATAATTTGGTTGTAATGCGTATTCCATTCAATCCAATGAATCTAGGGAAATCTAAAAGTTAATTTAAGCGGATCTAATTAACTTGGAGCATTGAGAATTCATGGTTTATTGAAATGCAATTGGAAATCTTTTTATTATGCAAGTGTAACATGTATGGAGATGAACCCCTTAGCTAGCTTCCCATCCATTCAATTCTATCACACATTCACATTTACATTTTGCTTTAATTTACAATCTGTTCATTTAGTTTAATTTCGTCAAAACCTAAATCCCCCTTTACTTTATTGTCCAATTTAATTAGAAAGTGTCTTAGTTTGTGTTTATAAGAGTTTTGATTAAATTTATTTACCAAATTCGTCCAAATTCACCAAAGTGCTCAAAACTGCCCAGAAAGTGTTTTTAAGGCAGTTTTGAGTGTTTTGGGTGATGTTTGAGTCTTTTGGTTTGTTTTAGTGTTTTAAAGTTTAGTTTTGCATTCTTTGAGTCTAGTATAGTGTTTTATATTGTGTTTTTACGTTTTTGAGTCAGTTTCCAAGTGATTTGCAATCCCTCCTAATCCCCAGTTAAGAATGATCCCTACTTATATCTATACTACAATTGTCAAAAAGAGGGTTTAATTTGTGTGCGTATAATTCACGCATCATCCATGTTTTCTTTTTAAAGGAACTGACTGTTATCAATATATAAATAAACAGTTTCTTCTTTTCACTTGTTGTAAACAGATGATAAATTACCTGGCTAGTCATTGATGGATTTAAGATGGACATCCCAAAGTATGAATTTAGATGTTTTAATCATAGATGTATTCCGTGAACATCCTTTGATTGGACAAAACAAGGCAATATGAATTGTACAATTATTTAACCTATCTAACTAATAATAAGAATGTTGGATAAATTACAAACCAAATACACAAAACAGCAAAAGCAAAATGTTTTTCCCCCCTCCATTTAAAGCAATGCATAACCGAAAAAAGCGAACATAAAAGTTTTTTTTTATCACAAAGCATATAGTCTAAAACCAAGTTATAACCTAAAGGAAACACACTTTGATCTAAAATTTAAACAACCTGCAAAAACCATGAATAATTTTTGGGTTGAACAATATTTTCTCAACCAAACACATTGATAAACAAAAGGTAACAAAACTTATATCAATTTAATTATTCATCTCAAAAAACGGCTAAACGATAAATATTTGTAATGATCTAATCAATCATTGAATTAAAGAATTAAAAGCAAAAATCAAACCATATAATATTGCACAATCCAAACGACCTCCATGAAACAACCATAGGTTAATATGAAACACCAAAACAGTTACACCAACGTTGACAAAGGTTCTTTCTCAGTATAAGCATGCCATCATAGGTCAAAACCCTTCATCACTTTCATGAGTGTGTGTATCAGGTCACATTCTCCACCAATAGAGATTTTAACATGTTCTTCTTCAGCCTTTAAAATTAAAACTATAAAATTAATGCATCACTTTGTTGAGTTAGAATCAGCACACAAATTTTTTAGCCAAATTTCAATGGTAATCAGGTCACATTCTCCATCAATTGAATATCATTAACCACGATTCAATTCCAATTAACAAACAAAGAAAAACAATCAATAACATCTTTTACACCTGTAACAAAGCGACGTATTCTAAAAGGGCGCTTGCTTGGGTTTGAAATAGGCACACCTTGCTTTCTAGTTGATTCTGTGGATTTTCTAGCTTTAAGTTGCAATGTATTTCATGTGTTCAATGTACAAGAGTTAAGGTATATATGAGAGAGGGAAAAAAGCAGAGATCCAGAGAGTTAGCTGCTGCAAGCAGATGACTAGGAGGGAAGAAAGAAAGTTGGCTACACACAGCCGACTAGAGCTAACCTACCACCTCCCTTGGATCAAGGAAAAGCTTAATCTACTTTACACCAATCAGTCACCTCCCTTAAATCAAGGAAAAGCTGATTTATAACAATATTGCCTTGAGATTACCCTAGAGATTCACACTTGCTAGTTGACCTTAAACCCATCGGGAGACACACTTCAACACTCCCCCTCAAGTTGGATTGAGGAGGTTAATTAAGCCAAGCTTGCCCAAAAAATGATGAAATGGAGCGGATGCCAGAGCCTTGGTAAATAGATTGCCAGTTGATCATGTCTTCATGTGAAGATGGTCCAGATGACTTGAGTTTAAACTTGATCTCTAATGAAATGACAGTCCACTTTGATATGTTTGGTTCTTTCATGGAACACAGGGTTAGCAGCAATGTGCATGGCTGCTTGATTGTCGCACATAAGGGACATAGGGGTATGAGTAGGAAACCCTAATTCTGAAAGAAGCCCTTTAAGCCAAATAAGTTCACAAGCAATGGCTGCCATGGCTCGATGTTCAGCCTATGCGCTAGAGCGAGCAATTACCTGTTGCTTTTTGCTCTTCCAAGTGACAAGATTTCCACCCACAAATGTACAATAGCCTATGGTAGATGTAAAGACGAAAATTCTATAACGAATGAAACGAGGACACGTGTACAAAGAGAATTTGTATTGATTTGAATTTGTAGAGTTACAATCTCTGTTTACAATTTTCCTCTAATTTAGTCTTTAAATTTGATGCAGATGCGTAGGTTGTTGGTCCAAGGGTCACGATGACTTGATCTCGAATGAACAATTGAATGATTGCTTCAAGTTGTAAGCTTAAAACAATGTTTGGATAGTCTTCACCTCAGGTTTAGGGCTACGGCAAAGATGGTGTAGATGTGAGATTTCATTGATTCAAGGGCCTTGACGACAATTGATCTTAATCAAACGTCGTTACAAGTTTTGAGCTTACAACAAAGTCTTGAAAGAATCAGCACAAGTGCTTGTTGATTCTTCAAGGGAATGCTTCAGCTTTTGGTCGAAAGAATGCTTCGGCTTTGGTTGTGAGTTCTTTGAAGAGAGCTTTGGTAGCGTATTAGTCTTCAAAGATTTGTGCAAAGGTTCTTCTGAATGTAGGATTTTCAGCCCCTTTGTGTGTCTTGGATCCTTGTATTTATAGACTTCCAAAGCCATGCCTTTGGATGAATTTGCCTTGATTTGTGTCTTGATTCGTCCATGGGAGAATTTAGGCATGTTTTGTATCTTAATTTCAGCCACCTTCCTCATATTGGCCAAAATTTATAGGCCTTGCTGCCTATTTGTGAGCAATCCTCAATTCTTGCTTGTTTTGTGAAGATGCTTTAGCTTTCTTTTCGGTTTTGAGAGCAATTTGGGCCTCTTGCCGATTTTAAGGAGAGATTCCCCCATTTTGCCAAATTTTGGGGAAGTTTTATTCTTCCTTTGCTTGATTTGTGCCACATGTCATTGGTGACTTGTCCATTTGTGATGAGTCATACGTCACGTGGAGCTTTGTGATGCATTATTTGTATGTAATGAATTTTACATGTCTACAAATGCCCCCACTTTAAGGCGCGTTGTAGGCATGTGCTTGTCACATGTAGGAAACGTGTTTTGAAGTCATGCAATGTGAATGTTCTAACTCAAGGGTCGTTGAGACTTGATCTTGAATTAGTTTGCTTCTTCAAGGGCCGTAGAGGCGTATTTCTTGAATTGACATGATGAATTGTGTCAAGGGCTGTTGAGGCGTATTTCTTGAACGAAACATTTCTTCAAGGGCCGTTGAGGCTTGGTCTTGAATAAATGAATACTTTCTTCAAAGGCCGTAGAGACTTGATCTTGAAAGAAATGAAAATTTTCTTCAAGGGCCGTAAAGGCTTGATCTTGAAAGAAATTCTGGAAATGGATAAATTGGCACATACTTATTGTGCTTATTGATTTTCCATAATTTGACAAAATACATTTGGTGTATTTTGAATTTTTTTTCTTGTAGTTGTAGGAGAAAATGTTTTTCCTTCCTTAGGTAGAAATCTCCTTCAACTTTAATGAGGGTGATTTCCTTCAAAGTATTGGAAAGCTTTGGTGATTTCCTTCAAAGTTTTGAAAAGATTTAATGCTTGTCCTTGGGTAAGTAGGATGTACATTTTTTTCCACGGCAAGGAAGGTGTTTTTCCTTTCCCCTTTTGTTTTCCACTGCAAGGAGGGACTCTTTCCTTTCTCCTTTTGTTTTTCACGGCAAGGAGGGGTTCTTTCCTTTGTTGTTTTGGAAATTTTGAAGCCCTTTCCTTATTTTTTTATTTATTTTGTTTCTTTTTCTTCTCTTTGTTGATTTTTGTTGCAAAAACAGCATGTATTTCCCTTGTTGGTTTGGGAAACATGTCATCTGATTTGCATGCCAAGTTTGAGGTCGATTTCTCTTCTGGAAAATTCTTTAAAAATATGGAAAACGTAGCTTTATCTCTTATATTTACAGGAATATATCGCACACCACTAGAAAAAATCGGGAAAGCCTTCAACTCATCATTTTCCCATAGCTGCGCAGTTCTGACGGGAAAACAACTTCTGAGGGATTAACTTTGAAATCTGGAATGTTTGGCTTTAGGGAAAATTATGAAATTTTGATACAACAATCATCAGCCTCTTAGCTTCCTTCTCTAATTGGCCTTGCATCAAAACTCCTCCAGAAAGTCAAATTATCACCAAAGACATCCTACTTGCGCAGCTTGGTTGAAACTTGCCATTTTTTGCTTGGAATTTGCTTCCTTCTTTTGGTTGGATTGTGCTTCCTTGTTTTGATTTTCCTTTTGCTATTTGGGTATGTATTTCCCTTATATCATTAGGAAGCAATTGACCCCTATTTATTGGACAATTGGGTGTGTATTTTCTTTTTCACAATTCACATCCTTGCCGTGTGCTTGCTGATGTGCTTTGTCGTGGGTTTTGCTACTTGCTTGCCATGGGTTTTGCTACTTGCTTGCCGTGGGTTTTGTTGCTTGGAGCTTGTTACAGTGCGTCACTTTTTACCTTATGGTGTTGTGCAAAAGACTGCAGCGGTGTTATGTTGTGTAGTGCCTTTTGGTCACAGTTTTCCCTCGATGGTGACGTTGCTGTGCAGTGCAAGAAACTGCTTGCATAATCGTTGTTGGATTGCGTACTATTTTGGTTTTCTTTGCAATTGTAGTGTGCTTTGAAGGACCGTCTTGTAGCTACCCTATTTGCCGTGCAGTGCAAGAAACTGCTTGCGCAATTGTTGTGGGGTTGCGTAGTGCGATTGCGTAGCATTTTGGTTTTCTTTGCTAGGTAGCGGCGTGCTTTGAAGGACCATTTTGTAGCTGGCCTCTTTGCTGTGCTTGCCCAAGCTTTGTGGTTGATTTCTTCTCATTGTTGTGACTTTGCCATCATCATTCTTCAACGCTCACGAGGTTTGTCTCTCATGTCTTTTGCTTTAGTGAAGCAATTTTTTCCTTTTTTTTTTCTTGCCGTCCCACCTTGTGCTTATGTTGTCTTTTTTTTTTTCGTTGTAGCCATGGTATTTTTCAAGTGCTTTAAAAGCAATACCATCACTATTCTTGCGAAGGAAGGCGATTTGCAGGATAAGGGAACGACGTTGAAGCTTTGTGCGCCATTGACTAGCCCTAAGGCACTTGCTGACAACTTGATGCATATCAAGTCATGGTCTTCTGAAGTATCTTAGGAGGTGACAGCTTTTGGTCGACCAACTATGAAGAAAAAGGCGTGTACGTCAAAGATCTTGAATACTTCGCACCATGTTCGTGACAATTCACCGGCTTCGTTGGAGCTGCTTGGCGATCGCGTCCGTAGCTGAGTTATGACATGGAATAATACTTTGCCGACTACTGGAAAAGCCGTCTTTGTTGACTTTTATTAAGCATGGCTTGAAGATGTCTTGAGCCGATCCAAAGATGTACTTACTAACGTGGACCTTTATCATGCTGTGTACGCATTTTTGTTTAGTTATTATTGCCATCCTTTCGTCCTTTGTGCGTTCTTTGAGCATTGGTGTTTAGTGACCAACACACTTTACACGTCACAAGGAGAGATGTCGATTTCACTTTGGGATCTCCACAAGATAGGTGGGTTGCCAATCCAGGGTAAGTTTTACGACGAGGTTGTTCTTAGCGTGGAGGAATTTTCTCATCGCAATAGCTAAGGATTGCCTGCGAGTTGCCGCTATTTGTTTTTGGGCGTATCATAAGCTTTCCTAGGAGGCTCAGGGTAAGTCAAGTGTGAAGATTTCTTCACCGATCCAATTTTGGTATTAGGATGCCATGAAGTACAAGAAGCTTTCGAAGAAAAGTGGTTGCAACAAGACCACTAAACCAAAGGGAGACTTAGACCCATCAGGTGTCATTGGTTCAACCAAGCGCTATTCCCCTACAGAGTTGAAAGTGTTTGAGGATCTTGGCATAACATTAGAACACATGGAAGAATCTTACCTAGCCGTTTTCTTAGCTTGTTGGCTTTGTAAGTTTGTTTTCTCCAAAGACAATGTCAACCTTATCTGTCCTGGAGTCTTCAAAGTGGCTTGCAAGATGGCTGCAGGTGAATATTTTAGCCTTGCTATTCTGGTCTTAGCCAATATGTACAATGGCTTGAGTATTGTTTCAAACTCAACGAGCATTGAAGATTGTGCTGCGGTACTTCCCTACCATTATGTGTATGGTTGGTTGGGTGAGTATTTTGGCACTCATTTTTCTTCGTCGACTTTAGACAAGTCGGGGCCTTTTTCCTCAACTTCAGCCAAGCTGGGGCCTTTGATGAAAAAGTACTCTGGCGTGCTTTTTGCAAAGAGCTTTGATGATTTGCAGGCACATGCATTTTTAGAAGTTGTGAAGGTTTGAGAATGGATCACTTAGCAAGGGTTGGCTCGCCGTGGCAGGGCCTCGTTGATGATTCACACCTTTGTTTCTCAGACTTGTCTTATATTCTCGAGGTATGTTTCTTTGCAGCAAGGAGATCGATGAATTGTTCAGCCATATAGCCCTTACCGTTTCAGTAGGCAATTTGGTTTTGTCCAACATGTGTTAGGCAAGTTGAAGGAAAACACACAGCTAGAATCCTTGCAAGCGGTGTATATGCATTGAGAGTCTTGTACCCGTTCATGCATAAATGCTTCTATCACCCTGCTGGCCAAGGAAGAGTTCAAGAATAATCCAGTGACCTGTGCCTACGCAAATTGGTGGTCAAAGGTACATCATGAAGACACGGGGATGGCAAGTGGTGCCAATTCTTCTACGGTTCCTACGCAGCTAGCACCTTTTGATTGTGCAAGTGTTGTTTCTTTGCAAGGTGAACTTGCTGAAGGAAATATGTGTGAGAACTAGTTTATTTGAGCAATATCTATACATGCTATTAACAATTAAAAGGTAGAATCATGCTTGTATGCACTAAAAAACAAAACTTAACCCATGAAATTCAAAGCCTAGTAGTTATGGTGAACCAAGACTCAACTCAAAACAAAGTGAGTTGAGAAAATTTATACCTTTGAAGCATCTCTTTGCTTAGCAAAGGTTAATCACCCATGTGAATGCCTTCTTTCCTTGTCACCTTGCTCCTTGACTCCCTGGATTTGGATGGAGGAACTTTGCTTCTTGGCTCCATGTCTTCTTGGATATGGATGGAAGAATTAGGTTCTCCAAAAGTCCCCAAAGTTGGAGACCTCTAAGTTTTAACACCAAGGATGTTTAAGGAAGAAGATGAGTGACCATGGAAGAATTAGATGCTAGTAAATTCCCCCATGGTGGCCGGCCTCCTAGAGAGAAAAATGAGAGCTTTTGTTTTCTCCAATTTCCTCAAGAAAACCCTAATGAAGAAAAGGTTGTAAAGTCACATTTATGCCTACCTTTATTAGAGTGGCAAACATGTAATAAGTCCAAAACCCACTTCCTTTCTAAGCATGGCCGACCTCCCTATTTTTAGTGGGTTAATTGCCCATTTTGTTTTAGTTGTCACATAACTTAAACCTTATGTGCCTTGTGGACCAAAACCATTTTGTGTCCTGAAACCCAAAACTAACTTAAGGCCTAAAACGAACCTTTCATTGTGGCATTGAAGTGGACCAATCAAAGATCAAGGCCATTCAAAACATGCCTGAGATAAGAAACCTGCATGAGCTAAAAAGTCTACAAGGACGACCAACTTTCATTAGATGCTTCATCTCCAACCTTGCAGGGCGTTGTCAACCATTTAGCTGACTCATGAAGAAGGATGTTCCGTTCGTATGGGACGAAGCATGCCGCAATGCTTTTGAAAGCATAAAAAAGTATTTATCAAGTCTACCTGTCCTGGGGGCGCCTGTGCCCGGGAAGCCGCTCATATTGTACATCGCCACTCAGGAAAGTTCAGTTGGAGCACTCTTGGTGCAAAAGAATGAATCCCAGAAAAAATGAGCGTTTTACTACCTCAGTCGAACTCTCACCGGCGTTGAGTTGAACCACTCCCCAATAGAAAAGATGTGCCTCACCTTGGTGTTCACCATTCAGAAGCTTAGACATTACATGAATGCTTACACCATCCACTTGGCTACTAAAGCTGACCCAATCAAATACGTCATGTCCAAACCAGTTTTGACAGGGCGACTAGCTAAATGGACGTTACTTCTCAATCAATATGAGATCATCTGCATCCCAGCTAAAGTCGTCAAGGGACAAGCGTTAGCAGACTTCCTCGCCGATCATCCGATCCCAACCGATTGGAAAATCTCAGACGACTTGCCCGACGAGGAGGTGTTCTACATCAACATCTTCTCGACATGGACGATATTCTTCGATGGATCCACACGAGAAGACGAAGCGAGGGCAAGAGTAGTATTCATGTCACCGCAAAGGCAAATACTACCTTACTCCTTCCAAATGAGTGAGTTATGCTCCAACAATGTCGCTGAGTACCAAGCGCTGATCATCGGGCTCCAAATGGTGACTCCAAGCTCATAATCAATCAACTCTTAACTGAATATGAGGTGAAGAAAGATGATCTCGTCCTATACTTCCGGCTAGCAACTCAACTACTGCAAAAGTTCGAGGTCGTGACACTAGAACATATACCAAGAAAGGAAAATCAAATGGCAAATGCTCTCGCCAATCTAGCCTTAAGTATAACACTGGGAAAAGATGAAGCTGCAGACGTGCCAGTTTGCCAAAGATAGGTGATCCCACGCGTTACTGAAATGCTATTGGATGATACAAACGTCATCTCGGTACTTCCAGTTGAAGCTGAAGAGTGGAGACAACCGCTGATCGACTACTTGAAGCACGGAAAACTTCTAGATGATCCTAGACACCGCTCGAAAATACGTTGACGAACACCCCGCTTCCTTTACTACAAAGGAACACTCTACCGACACTCTTTTGAAGGGATACTTCTAAGATGTCTAGGCGAGGAAGAAGCCAATCAAGCCATGGAAGAGGCACACTCAGGTGTGTGCAAAGCGCATCAATCTGGACCAAAGCTGCATTTCCAGCTTAAAATAATGGGTTACTACTGGCCAAACATGGTGAAGGATTGCCTGGAACATGCCAAAAGGTGCCAAGCCTGCCAATTCCACGCCAACTTCATACATCAACCGCCTGAACCATTACACCCTACAGCTGCTTCATGGCCATTCGACGCATAGGGATTGGACGTTGTAAGACCAATTACGCCAAAGTCATCTGCAGGAAAAGCTTACATCCTAGCTACAACAGATTACTTCTCCAAGTAGGCTGAAGCCATACCTCTGAGGGAAGTCAAGAAGGAAACTGTCGTCCATTTCATCAAAGAGCATATCATTCATCGATATGGTGTACCTCGCTATGTTATCACTAACAACGGAAAACTGTTCTCCAACTGACTCGTAGACGAGCTCTGCGAGAAATACAAGTTCAAACAGCACAAGTCTTCCATGTATCATGCTCCGGCCAACGGTCTTGCAAAAGCATTTAACTAGACGTTGTGCAACCTCCTGAAGAAGAAAATCGGCCGAACAAAAAGAGACTGGCATGAAAGAATAAGTGAAGCATTTTTGGCATATAGGACTACACATAGAACTCCTACCCAAGCTACACCTTATTCTCTTGTATATGGCGTGGAAGTTGTTTTACCGCTCGAAAGTCAAATCCCCTCACTAAGGTTGGCTATACAAGAAGGCTTGACTGATCAAGAAAATGCAAAGTTGCGCCTTTAAGAGCTGGAAGCGCTGGATGAAAGAAGGCTTGAAGCTCAACAACACTTGGAATGCTACCAAGCACGGCTATCCAAAACATTCAACAAGAAGGTCCGCCCAAGGTACTTCCAAACTGGAGATCTCGTCCTCGCATTGCGTAGGCCTATCATCATAACTCACAAGACAAAAAGCAAGTTCACATCAAAGTGGGATGGACCATACGTAATACAAGATGTCTACACCAATGGCGCCTACTTAATCATGGCATAAGATGGCCTGAAGATCGGCCCCATCAATGGCAGACTCTTGAAGCACTACTACCCCTAAAGCAAACGCACCACACTCCTGGCCCGCAAGAGCATAAACTGTGTACAGCAAAATTATCATCAAAACCATCACTCATTTGAACTACGTCATGACTTGATCCCTCCTCAACCGAGGGTACGTAGGCAACTTGAAATTTCAAAACTTCAAGTATAGTTACATCATCAACAAAAACACAAACACTTTGAAGAATAAAGAGCAGATTAAAAAATGAATGCTTTATTCTTTAAGGGAAAGATTTGGTTACAATGCCTCATTTCAAACAAAAAAAAAAAAAAATAATGACGCACTGCAACAAGCACCAGGCAAAGAGCACAGTTGCACGCCTGCTCACTCCGTCACTAATTGCAAATTCGCAAGAAGCTGCCACCAATTGTGAGCATGGGTAATCCGTCAAAACAGTAAGGAAATCCAGGAATGCAGAGAGCACCTATAATAATAATAATAATAATAATAATAATAACAAATAAAAAAAATAAAAAAAAGGGTAAGTGCCTTCTGGGGAAAATAAAAGCTTATTTATTTACTTCTCAGGAAAATTATAGAAATGTGGATGTGTACATGTACATGAGTTAAAAAATTAAAAAAAATTAAAAAAAATTAAAAAAATTAAAAAAAAGAAAAAAGAAAAAAGCCTTCATTGATCAGGTGAAGCCTCATCACTCGATAGAATTCCAGGAAGAAGAGGCACCGGAGGTTGATTGTTTGGAGCCTCAACACTCGGTAAAACTCCAGAGGTCGAAGGTAATAGGTGCCTCTGGAGTAAAGCCACAAACATCTGATGGTCACTCTGAATCTGACTTTCGGATTCCTGAAGCTGGTCAAGCTTTCTTTTCATGCCCGTTGAGTAACTATTGGCAAGCATGTGCAAGTCTCTATTTTCATGCTTAAGCCCTCTAATCTCTTGCTTAAGACTCGCCACCTCAGCCATAAGTGACTCAACTTGACGAGTTCGAGCAAGAAGGCATTAACCCATGTTCGATACAGAGCTCGCACACTGAACACTGAAAGCCAAAAAGTCTTGAACAACCAGCTCATCAGACTGCTTGGAAAGGATCCCGTTATACTTGGGGGTGAGAAGATTTCTAGCAACCACCGTAGCGGTTATGTCGTTCTTTATCACAGAGTCCCCAACTATAAGAGGACCGTTGGGGGATACGAAGGATGAGTGCCATAACAGTCTTGAGAATGCATGTCCGCATCTTCCTCAACATTCAAATCAAGACGACGATCAAACGGGCAAGCCATTTGTAGAAATAAGGAAGGAAGTAGAGGTCAGGTGAATCAAAATCTCAGAAATACAAAGAGGGTAGCTTCTACAGACAGCAACTCTCAAGCGTTCTTTTGAAACATAATTGTTGCCTCTATAAAAAAAAAGAAGGGGGAACAAAGTTGTTCATTCAGAAATCGAAGAGGTTCTTGCTCAGAAATTGAAGAAGCGTTTGTTCAGAAATCGGAGAGATGCTTGCTCAGAAATCAAAAAGGCGTTTGTTCAAGAATCAAAGAAGGATCGAAGAGTCATCACTCTCTGAATTTCAAAACAAGGCTTTTCCGGATTTATCATCACCTTTCACACGCAACCCCAGCTTTGCAGAAATCACGGGCAACTTTGTCAAAGATTTCTGACAACGTTGAAAACGCGTGAATCTTACTATTTCAATTACCTAACGGTTGCCGACAAGAGTAAAGGAATAGTGCCACTACTGGCTGTTGGGAAGTCTTTCATGGTAAGGCAGACCTGCAAAAAAATAAAAAATAAAAATATGCCTAATTATTCCTCACCTCCGAGAGCGCACTCCTAGCAGAGCCTCTCGAAATGTTCAGTTTTCTTCCTCTCCGGGAATACCCTTGCAAACAAATGACACCAAAGCAAAAGTATCACATATCATCAGGGTTGAAAGCAAAAGTATCTCATATCACGCTTTTTCCCTGTCTTTTCCTTTGCTTTTGCTCTTACCTGCAGGACAAGGGGAAAAAGAGTAATTAGTCGGAACCTGAAATCAAACTTCCGACCTGGAACTGATTGCCTGGAACCTTTGCCTGGTTACTTACCTTGCATTGCTCTCGAGTACTCATCGTCGCTGAAAAGTAGTGTTCTGAAGCACCATTTAAATGCAAAGGTTGCATTCAACTCCTGCATCAAGAATAAATACGACAAGAGATTGAAGCATAAAGATCAATGATGAGCTGGAACAGATCACTATAGCACGACGCCCTTCCCTGCAGAATGGCATAATCCAGATGGAGGAGTTTAAGTCAAAACCAAGCTCGGCATCGTTGCTCTAATCAAAGAGCTCGAAAAGCTTCAACAACCTTTCGTTGGCACCATCGCCGAAGAGCAAAGCCTCGCTGTGCAACTTGTCAAATCACCACCACTTCTTCGATAGCAAGAGTATCTCATATCATGCTTTTTCCCTATCTTTTTCTTTGTCCTTGTTCTTACCTGCACAATAAAGAGAAAGGGAGCAATCATTCGAAACTTGAAGTCAAACTTCCAGTCAGGAACCGATTGCTTAGAACTCTTCCCTGATTGCTTACCTAGCATCGCTCTACTGGGGAAATAGACAAGGCAGCAGAAGATACCACATCTGCCTGGAGAACAAATAAGGTAAGCGAAAATGATACATTGAAACATGTGGAGACAAGCACAACAAAACACGTGCCGATTCATCTCCTAACCCTCTTCAATATGAATTGGAAATATTGAACAAAGAAACAGGCCATCACCTCCACCTCGTGCTTGCCTGCCATGTGTCCAAAACGTGAAGCTCCTTGTGGTCCAATTTCATTCAAGAACAAGCCTCGACGACCCTTGAAGAAATCACAAGTCCAATTCAAGATCAAATGTCCACCACCTTTGAATCAAGTTCAGCTCCAGATAAAAGGAGTAAATTTAGACATTTGGAGCAACTCTAGCATAAGAAACCCCCCAGCCCAGTTCAAGAATAATCCTGTGGAAAGTCAACGATTAGAGGAAACCAGAAAATCCTCCAACCCAGTTCAAGATCAAAGCTGTGGAAAGTCAACAAGCGCAATAAAATACATGCTGATTCATCCACTACCAAAACCAAAGATCATCTACCACATGAAACTCTTTGTGGTCCAATTTCATTCAAGATCAAGCCTTGACGGCCCTTGAAGAAATTTCAAACAAAAGTCAAGATCAAGCCTCGAGGGCCCTTGAAGACATTTCAGGCCCAATTCAAGATCAAGCTTTGACGGCCCTTGGATCAACATCTACATCAAGAGACTTCAAAACTCATCTCCTACAAGTGACAAGTGCATGTATATGACGTGCCTTAAAGTGGGGGCATTTGTAGACATCAAAATTTTGGTAAAATAAATGTTGACCAATGCATTAAAATTACAACCTCCACTTATTTCACCTATATCATTCACTTACTTCACCTACAACCTCCACTCATTTCACCTACATCATCCACTTACTTCACCTACATCATCCACTTACTTCACCAAGAAAATTTGTGGTGGTGATTCATTCTCAAAGCCTATAAATAGGCTTCTCCATCAAGGTATCAAGGATCCAAAAAAAAAATAATCAATCAATTCACATTACACCAAAACCTTGAAGCCTTGAAACTCTAAAGCTCTCAAGCAAATCCCGAAGGATCAAGAAAACTCTCTTCGTTCTTTGTCAAATCCTCCTTCAAGATCAAGCCCCGACGGCCCTTGAAGAAAGTGTTCATCATTCATCCTAAGATCAAGCCCCAACGGCCCCTTGGATCAACAAACATCAACAAATCCACACATCCAACCATCTTTCAGGATCAAGCCCCGACGGCCCTTGAAGAACTTCCACCAACTCAAGATCAAGCCTCAACGACCCTTGAAGAAATCCGCACAACCATTATTCAAAGATCAAGCCCAGACGGCCCTTGAAGAAGCTCCCACCTGTTCATCCTAAGATCAAGCCCCAACAGCCCTTTGGATCAACAACTTCAAGATCAAGCCCCAACGGCCCTTGAAGAAACTTCCAACTGTTCATCCAAGATTAAGCCCCGACGGCCCTTGAAGAAACTTCCAACTATTCATCCAAGATCAAGCCTCAACTGCCCTTGGATCAACAACATGTCAACAAACCAACATCTTATGGAGATCGAATCAGAGGACCAAATTACAAAGACATTGTAACCCCAAAATCATTAATACAAAATATTACTTTGTACACGTGTTCTTGTCTCGTTCGTCGTCAGGAAAATTCGTGTTTACAAATTTGGCACGCCCAGTGGGACAATCTCTACCTCTCATCTCTATCCTCAAACCCGCAAAAAGCGCAAATGGCATCAAGAAAGGATTAAGCTGTTCCCGCAATCAAAGTGAAGAACAAAAACATCCTCGCCGCAAGTGGTGATATTTTGGGCATCACAACCCGAAGCAAGGCAAGAGCTCTTTCTGCCACCTCTTCCACCTATGCATCAACTTTGCTAAAGGAACAAGAACACCTGAGGCATGAGCCTGTGATCACCCTAGCCTCGTTAAGGGCGCCAAGGGAGGAAAGTCCAAGGAATGACTCCAAGTCCATGCCTTCTGATGTCGACTCAAACGGTAGCTCAGCCATGCAAGTCATGACCACCGAAGCAACTTCAATCGATGAGCAGCTGGCTCGAATGAATGAAGCGATCGCAAGGCTAACACGGATGGTGGAAGAAAAAGACTTGCAAATCACTGCACTCGTCAACCGACTAGAGACGTAGAATGACGAGAAACTCGACCCAAAGGTTAATCCACTGAAGAGAGGAACCTATATAGATATATTTGAACATGATTATCCAGTCTTAGAAGAAGGAACCTATATAGATATATTCCAATTAGATAGGTGTTTAGAAGAATTGTTACAATTAGAAGAACAAACTAGAATTAAGAGAAAATCATCAATTACATTGGAGTAGAAATAAAATTTTAGCCAAGTTACATATTATTAATTCATATTTGAATATTTTAGTAAAACCTGATTTAGAATCAGATTTTGACAAATTAGAAGGATTTTGGCAAATAAAATTAGCAGAAGAATCAATTGAATGGACAATTTTTACTTGTTCAGAAGGACATTTTGAGTGGCTTATTATGCAATTTGGACTTAAAAATGTTCCATTGATCTTTCAAAGAAAGATGGACCAAATTTTTAAGAAATATGACAATTTTTGTAGTGTTTATGTAGATGATATTTTAGTCCATAGTAAAAATAAAATGAACATAGGAAGCACTTAGAAATAGTTGACACACCTCGACTGGAGTTGAGGCATGTTGGCCGATACTTGAAAGTGACATAGGCAAAGTGTAGGTGACATGTAAAAAAAGTACGAATAAATTAACCAAAACAAGAATTTATTTAAACTCATAAAGAGAGTGCGTAGAAGTGGGAAGAACCCATATTACACAAGTAGTCAAAGCATAGATGATAGTCTGACATAAGTAGTCCAACCTAGATAAGATGATAAATACACAACAGTAAACAAACTCCTACATTTACTTGGGTGGATGTCAGAATCACCAGTGATCCCTCTTTCGCCAAGAAGATTAAGCTAACTAAGTCCTGGAGGGGCCAAAAATAGAAAGTGTGAGTGGGCAAAAATAAATATTTAAGAAATACGTTTATTTCATAACATACTAACCCCTCATTGTAAAACAAGTATAGTTTCCAGAAAATCATACTACATGTAAGTATGGATTAAAAACAGTTCAATGATAATGCAAGTAACACAACAAATCACAATATCTCAACAGTAGCACATAAAAATCCGATGCTCATCAATATATGCTAATGCTCGAGTTCATGCAAAGAAATTCCAACATGAACAAGACTGAGTGTAATTATAATATACACTCTAGTACTACAATCACGTGAAGACTGACGTTAAGCACATCACATACGAGTACTACACCGGTGCAAGCATGCCATGACAATTTATAAATCTCAACAATATAATAGCACTTTTAAAATGAAATAAAAACATGGCATGATAGGTATAATATTAAATCCAAATGAATTTGTGGAAACCATACAACTTTATATATAATATAATTAAAACAAATACCTACTCACTGATGTGTAGTCGAATCTTAGCCTCCTAGCCGTACTTGACCTTGAAGCTCCTCGGGATAATTCTCCCCTATATGTGAAAAAGGCTAGGAATTTCCTATTTAGTTTCCTCAAACAAAGGGTTTAAATATATGAGAACATTCTACACAATGTTCTGGACCCTCACATGTTAACCATGTGTCGCCACGAAGTAGGAGGAGTCCACACATGCCTTCACCCACCGCCTGTATGCAGACACACGTGCAAGACATGCGCTTGGACACGCTGGCAGAGGGCTAAAGAATATTCTGTCAAACTAACGGAATATTTCGTTAAATGTAACGGAAGAATCTAGTATATACCTTAACGGCATGAGAATATTTCGTCAAGCTTAACGAAATATTCTTTCTTCCTCACAATTCCAGTCACCGTCGCCTCTGTCTAGTTCGCCAGAAACTAGGGGGAAAATACCAGATTTTCTTAAAAACTTAAAACCTTCATAACTTCTTCATTTCTCTTCCATTTTCGAAATTCTTTATATGAAAACGAAGCTTGGAAGGAGGAGAATAAGGTTATACCTTTTAAGAGTCAAAAAAATAGATGGAGGTGGACTTAAAATGGCTCGAAAGACTTGGCCTTTTTTTTGATGTTTTGGAACTGCGTGTTTTCAAGTGGGCTTGGCTTTAAACTTAGGCTTAGGACCTCGGGGAGTTATGTGGTGGCTTCTAACTCTTCCAACACGTCAAAAATCAGACGGAAAATCGTCAGAGAAACTCCACTTGAGTTAGCGCTCCGAGTTGAAAACTCAAGACTTGGTTGTTTTCGAATCAGAGTGTACGGATGAGTTCGTGGTGAGGAGATGAGTGCGATGGTGGTGGTTTGGGTGTCGATCTACAACCTTTTGGTGGTGGTGATCAAGGTTGCAAAGAAGAAGAGAGATGCAGGGTGAGAGAGAGAAAGAGAGTGAATGTGATTGGACAAGAGAAAGGGAAGAAAACTGATTGGATTGTGACTATGGTTTGCCTTAAATGATAGATTTAAAGGGATGTGTCCAAAATTGGACAATTCTAGAAGTTAAAAAAAAATATAAAGTTAAAAAAATATCTCTCCTTATCTAAAATAGTGTCATTTTACACACTCGAGAAGGAAATTACATGGAAAATTAGGGACGGGTCATCACATAGTTTTACAAAAATTTATTAATAATGGAATTGTAATTAGAAAAATATAAAATAGTATTAGAAAAACAAGATATAGAATTTTTAGGAACGTATATTATGTCAAGTACAATACAATTACAAGATCATATAGCGAAGAAATTCCATCGTTGGTTCTAATTATAGTTCTATTTTATTAACTAATAATTGTGTAATTCCAAAGAAGAGAAACCACCAATTTAATTTGAAGCAATATGTCTTCAACACCCTGGTTTAAAGATTTTGTTAAGAAAGCTTGGTATTGAGATGATAATGTTGGTGGTAGGGATAATTTAGAGCTTGTACTGGAACGTTTAAATTCCTTGTTCAAAAAATGGAATAAGGAAGTTTGTTGCGATGTAAAGAAACATAAGAATGAGTTGCACAGTCGTCTTGGTGATTAATAAGGTAAGATTATGAATCAGCAAAGTCAAAACTTAGCCATGGAAAAGAGTTCAAGAGAAGAACTGAATCATGTTTTGAAAACAGGGTGTTGAAGATAGTGCCACATCAGTTGCCATCTCAACAATTCTGTTATGCTACCTCAGATATATTGTTAGTTAGTTAGTAACTGTCAGCTTGCTTAAGGACTAAGAGTCTATATAAGAAGATTGTAAGGCTACTGTATACATCAATTCAGTATCAATGTAATCAATTACTTTCTCTCTCTCTCTCTCTTATTCTCTTCTCTCTTTTCTTCTTCGATACATTCTTTTTTTGCATTTCTGTGCTTTTTTGCACTATTGTTAACATGGTATCATCGCCGAGGGTTCGATCTTTAGGGTTGTTATTCCACTATGATTGTTGAGGATTTCTTTCTACTTCGATGGGCTTTTCTGATCATCCACTCAAGTCTCAGGTTTTGTTACTCAATTCTGCACTCCATCTGTTTGCTTAAATGCCGCACTGAAATTTTCCTTCTTCAATGGCGTTTCTTGTATGCCAGTTTGTTTGATAAGGCCGATAGCCATTTTTTGTAAGATTGTTGAAGGAATACAAAGGCCGATAACCATTCCTTTCTACTGTTTGACTAGTTCTTGTTTGAGATTTGTGCACTCGAAAAAGGCCGATTGCCAAGAGTGTGTTGAATGCAATTTGTTTCCTCCATAAGGCCGATAGCCGGAGTGAAAAGTTCTGTCTCAAATATTGTGTGTTACTCCTTAAAGGCTGATAACCGGAGTAACGTTCTTGAAAAGTTTTGTTTGTTGTTATTGTGTGCAACTGCATTAAGGCCGATTGCCGAAGAAGGTTGTGTTTCTTGATTTTTGCGATTGTAAAGCTTGTTGTTTGATCATTCTCGATTGTGAACGAAGAAGGATTTGGTCAGAGTAATCAAAATTTCTAAAAATATAGTGGAATTTGTGAAAATTGAAGGTCTTCTAGGCATGTTGATTGTGAAATATTGGAAACTTTATCACAAAGAAAACTGGGCAGTTGATTGAAATTGAACCGTTCTTGAGTATGGATACCTGTTAGTTTAAGTATGGATTTACAGTAGCGATGGTGCTAAATACATGTCATATGTTAAGATTAGCAAGAAGCAGTACGAAATTGTTAAGAGCCTGCAGTAGTCTAGCAAAAACATTCAGTCCAGGTCTCTCACCCGGATATTAGGTAACATTGATAGCTTTGATGTACAACCATCTGAAGTCTTTGTGGAAGAAGAACAGAAGAAGTTTCATCAGCATTGGTTGCAATTGGCAATTAAAGATATCCCCGAAGCTTATGCAAACTGGATTGAAATGCATTTACAGAGACAGCAAATGACAAACTCTTTGGAGAAGGACATGAGGAGCAAAAGCAAGCTCAATTGCTGCAATCTACAGTGCGCCCATTTGTCTATATTTCATTGCTGAAGCTAAAGTGACAAAGGAAATTTTCACAGCTTACAAAGAATGGGTTAAGACTGAAGATCAAACTGTTACAATCTTCAACTTGGGAACCTCAGTTGGGATTGTGGGGGGATGTTGTAGATAGTGCCACATCAGATGCCATCTCAGCAATTCTGTTATGCCACCTCAGATGTATAGTCAATTAGTTAGTAACTATCAGCTAGCTTAAGGACTAAGAGTCTGTATAAGAGGATTGTAAGGCTACTGTATACATCAATTCAGTATCAATGTAATCAATTACTTTCTCTCTCTCTCTTTCTCTCTCTATCTCTCTCTCTCTCTCTTTCTCTCTTATTCTCTTCTCTCTTTTCTTCTTCGATACATGCTCTTTCTGCATTTCTGTGCTTCTCTCTCTCTCTCTCTTTCTCTCTTATTCTCTTCTCTCTTTTCTTCTTCGATACATGCTCTTTCTGCATTTCTGTGCTTCTCTCTCTCTCTGTTTCTTTCTCTCTTATTCTCTTCTCTCTTTTCTTCTTCGATACATGCTCTTTTTGCATTTTTGTGCTTCTCTGTACTACTGTTAACAGGAGGAGGTCATGTGGGCTCAGAATGCCAAGGTTAATTGGCTTAATTTAGGAGATAAAAACGCAAAATACTTTCAAACATTATAAACTTAATTACATGTAAAATGTGGACATAGTTATAATAGAATTTGTAATGTGACGATCCCTTATCGCAAAGTGAAGGATAGATTAGTGTGGGGAGCTTCCCTAATGGTGAGTTATCGATTAAAACAGCACTTGGTTGCAAAATGAAAGAGGGCAATATTTAATCAGAAAGAGTTTGTAGAGAAAAGTTAACCATCTCTCAGAAGGTTAAAGTGTTTGCTTGGTTACTTATTTATGGACGTCTTCACACAAGGAAAAGAGTGAGTAGATTTGTGAAGGATATTCCAACAATTTGTACCATGTGTAACAAACTCAGTTGATGAAGACCAAAATTACTTATTTCTTAAATACCAGTGTGCTTCCCTTGTTTGGAATTTGTTTCCTGGTATCCCACAAATATAACTAGTAACAATTTATCGGATATGCTTGATTGGTTGGACAATCTGCCTTATTCTGATAAAAATGAGCTAAGTGACCTTAGTATAGTTCTTACTAGAAAATATGAGCGCGCTTCGCTGTGGGGATTGAATGTATTAGTCGAAACAGGCATGAATAGTTTCTACACAAAGTAACTAAAATGACAATACATTATTTAAGACCAATGAAGTGATGCTTTGCTTGCTATACATGGATATGCATGCCATAAGAAAAGGATTGAATGTATTAGTCACGACATGTAAGAATAATTTCCACACAAAATAAGACTATAGTACCTAAGAACCAAAGAAGTGAAACTTTGCCTTCTATATATGGACATGCATGCTATAAGAAAGCATTCACTTGTAGATCGTATTGTGCCATCAGTATTATAATCATAGTTTTAGCTACATTGGGAAAAACACAAAAAAGACAAAGCAGAAAAGTGGAAGAGAAAATATTTGAGCATCTTAACAGTCTTACAAATTGAATCATTTAACTTTACATTGTGTGACCCAAGATAAAGAAAAAAGTATATAGTTCGTTTACAAAACAAAGTGTCATCAAAGGAAAATGATTAAGACATTCAAAATACACGACTGGATTGGCAACCACATCTTTAAGGGGTAACTAAACGGATAATTTAGAATTATACAAACCCGATTCTAGCTCATCTGGCTCCTCTCATCCTCAGCTCTGTATTTCAAAGGCTGAGTAACCAAGTTTGTAGAAGTCGTCAAATAATCACCATCTGAAGATTGAGAATAACGTACATTCACATTGCACAAAAATGTATATATAAATAAGGGATAAATTAACATATTTAAATGAAACGAATCCAATGAAAATACAAAAGGAAAAGGATTTAAAGGAAAGTTAAACTTTAAGGAGGTGTTTGTTTCCCCTCACTAAAGTTCACTGGACTGGACTAAAGATTAGTCAAGTCCCGTGTTTGTTTCCTGGCTGGACTAGTTTTAATGGGATTAGCCAGGACGCGCGCTTTCACTAACAACCTTACTAGCCGTTCTTAGCGTGACCCCCCGAAAACCATTGGACTAGCTAAGAACTTCTTCGTCCTGCTCGACTCACCTCCCCGACCTCGATTTCGATGGCATAAGCTTGAGGTGTGGCTTCATCTATGATGACAAACTCGTCGACGTCTTCATCTCTGACGATGACCTCGTCGACTAGGTCATCTCCACCATCTTCTTCTCCTTCGCTGCTTCGCTATTGCCATGGTCGTGGGTTTGAAGCTACTGATTTTGGCTTTGCCTTCAGCTTGCCTCCTCATCGACCAGGTCATCTCCGCCATGACTGCTTCGCAATCTCAGTAATTTTTTTTGTTTTGGGTTTTTGGGTTTTTTTTTTTTTCTGGGATTTGCAGGTTTAATTGGTTATTGGAAGGCTTGCCTTTCTTTTTGGAATCTCTAAAGGCTTGGCAAATGGTTAACCAACAAATTCTCTATATTAAAAAAGAAAATTAAGAGATTAATGCATAATTTGATAGAGAGAAAATGATGGAGAAGAGAAATGAGGAAGGCTAAAGGAAGGAAAGGGAAAGAAAATTTGCTTAGGTCCATTCATTTCCAGACTTCACTGCCCTTTAATTATTAATTTTTGTTTAATTTTTAAGCCAAAAGTGAATTAAAAATGGCAAAAAAAATATAGTATGTGACTTAGTTCGACACTACACCAAACGCTTCACTAAGCTAGTCCAGCTTAGTCTAGTATAAGCCAGTCCAGCTTAGTCTAGTCTAAGCCAGTCCAGATTAGTCCCTGAAGCTAGTCCAGTCAGAGACAGTCCGGTGCAACAAACGCACCCTAAATATATCAAATTAGTGATTAATCAACCATATAGTTAGTCTCAATGATCTCGCAATACCAAGGACATCATACAGAAATTCAAGTATACCCCGTTAACTCTCAACTCCTCAACTTCATCACTCTTCCCCCCATTGTTTCTAATTCATGGTTCACCTCTCCTTCAAACTCTTTGACTACAAATTTATATATAGCAAATTGAACTGTCCATTTCAAATCATATATACATAGGCAGAAAAGTAAAAACTAAACTCTTGCCACATAAATTAACCGATAACCAAACAAAGAAAAATTCTTGGAGACCAGAACAAATCCAATTGAACTTTCATGCTGAGTGATTGTTATTGACAATAAAAAACATATATTTAAGTGTCCAAAATTTGAGCTTTACATCATATTCTATTCTTCTAGCACAAATAGTTTTTCGGCTGTTAGGTAATTTATGTGGTTTTCAATCAATAGTTGTACTTATTTACCAAAAAGTAAAATAGTCAAACACAAATTAAAGAAATTAATAAGAAATCTAAGTTAGAGTTGTTAAAATTCACTTTCATTTGTACAATTCAAACTTCCACACATTTATTAGACCTGGCAATTTATTACACGACCCGTTAACAAAACACGTAAACGACACGAAAATAACGGGTTTCAGGTCAATACGATAACTAATCGGGTCATTATCAAGTCACACGATAATAACCCGTTACTAACGGGTCCTTAACAGGTTTACACGAGAGTGACACACGGGTAACCTATTTCGACACGATAAGAAAAATGCTATTTTGATGATTTTAATTTTTTAAACTACTAAAAAAACTTACTATAAAATGCAATAGATATAATAAATATGTATATATTGTTTATTAATTATTATTCTATTATTATTCTATATAAATTTTAAAATTTAAGTTTTATTTATTTATTTATTTTTATAGTATATTCTAGGCAAAGATTGAGATTAAAAATCATAAAACACATTAAAAATAAAAATATCAAGTAATTTAAAAATACCAAAAACATAAAAAAATTATAATAATTAATTTCCCGCCTAATATTTCAAGAGTTTCATCCATTTCCCACCTAATGTTTGGGAAATTTTGCAACCTATATCCATCCATTTCCCGCCTAATGTTTAACCCAAAGAAAAAAAATAACCAGCTTTTTTTTTTTATCTCTTATAACATTTTAACTTGAATAAAAATAAAATACGTAATAAAAAACATAAATGTAATTTTATTATTAAATATCATCACATACTAATTGAAACATAGTCTAATTAACACTTAAAATATATAAATAATTAATATATTTATTCCAAGTCATCAAAACGATAAGATTCACTAACACTTAAAGTTTATTTATACTTTCATTAAGTATAACATCAATGCGTATCCCATCAAAATGATGAAAGTATGAATAAACTCTTAAGTGTTAGTGAATTTATCGTTTTGACGGGATACGTATCCTACAAAACTAATTTCAACAATCCAACCGTCAAACTTGTTTATATATGCTTCAAAATCGCATACGCCAAAAATTGCAAAAAACAAACATTCAGAGATAAAGTAATGAGACAAAACTTTTCAACGGTTATAAACGAAAAATCACGATTTAACGGTTATTTTAACTCCGATTTTGATGATTTTTTACAACTACACTCCTTGACCTTATATGAATACAATGAATGAATTCGATCTTCAATTTAAAATTTTACACTAGTGGATACCACAAATCTTATGTTATACTTAATGAAAGTATAAATAAACTCTTAAGTGTTAGTTAATGTATTGTTTTGATGGGATACGCATCCTATGAAACTAATTTCAATGATCCAACCATCAAACTTGTTTATACATGTTTCGAGATCGCATACACCAAAAATTGCAAAAAACAAACATTCAAAGATCAAGTAACGAGACAAAACTTTTCGACGGTTATAAACGAAAAATCACGATTTAACGGTTATTTTAACTTTGATTTTGATAATTTTTTACAGGTACACTCCTTGACCTTATATGTGACATCCCACATCGCCCAGGGGAGTGATCTTTAAATATTTATTCTCATCCCTACCTAACACGAGACCTTTTGAGAGCTCACTGGCTTCGGGTTCCGTAGGAACTCCGAAGTTAAGCGAGTTTGGGCTAGAGCAATCTCATAATGGGTGACCCACTGGGAAGTTGCTCGTGAGTTCCTAAAAAAAAAACCGTGAGGGAATGGTAAGCCCAAAGCGGACAATATCGTGCTACGGTGGTGGAGCGGGCCCGAGAAGTAATCTGCCCCGGGCCGAGATGTGAAATTTGGTATCAGAGCCTAACCCTGGTCGCGTGTGTGCCGACGAGGACGTCGAGCCCCTAAGGGGGGTGGATTGTGACATCCCACATCGCCCAAGGAAGTGATCCTTAAATATTTATTCCCATCCTTACCTAACACGAGACCTTTTAAGAGCTCACTGGCTTCGGGTTCCGTAGGACCTCCGAAGTTAAGCGAGTTTGGGCTAGAGAAATCCCATGATGGGTGACCCACTGGGAAGTTGCTCGTGAGTTCCTAAAAACAAAACCGTGAGGGAATGGTAAGCCCAAAGCGGACAATATCGTGCTACGGTGGTGGAGCGGGCCCGGGAAGTGATCCGCCCCAGGCGGGGATGTGAAATTATATAAATACAATGAATGAATTCGATCTTCAATTTAAAATATTTACACTAGTGGATACCACAAAATCTTATGTTATACTTGATGAAAGTATAAATAAACTCTTAAGTGTTAGTGAATCTATTGTTTTGATGAGATACGCATTTTAGAAACTAATTTCAATGATCCAACCGTCAAACTTGTTTATATATGCTTCAAGATCGCATTCGCCAAAAATTGAAAAAAAACAAACATTCAGAGATCAAATAATAAGACAAAACTTTTCGACGGTTATAAACGAAAACTCACGATTTAACGGTTATTTTAACTCTGATTTTGATGATTTTTTACAACTACACTCCTTGACCCTAAACAAATATAATGAATTAATTCGATCTTCTATTTAAAATATTTACACTAGAATCTTATGTTATACTTGATGAAAGTATAAATAAACTCTTAAGTGTTAGTGAATCTATCATTTTGATGTGATACGCATTCTACGAAACTAATTTCAACGATCCAACCGTCAAACTTGTTTATATATGCTTCGAGATCGCATACGTCAAAAATTGCAAAAAACAAACATTTAGAGATCAAGTAATAAGACAAAACTTTTTCGACGGTTATAAACGAAAAATCACGATTTAATGGTTATTATAACTCTGATTTTGATGATTTTTTACAGCTACACTCCTTGACCCTAAATGAATACAATGAATGAATTCGATCTTCAATTTAAAATATTTACACTAGTGGATACCACAAAATCTTGTGTTATACTTGATGAAAGTATAAATAAACTCTTAAGTGTTAGTGAATCTATCGTTTTAATGGGATACGCATCCTACGAAACTAATTTCAACGATCCAACCATCAAACTTGTTTATATATGCTTCAAGATCACATACGCCAAAAATTGCAAGAAAAAAACATTCAGAGATCAAGTAATAAGACAACTTTTTGACGGTTATACATGAAAAATCACGATTTAACAGTTATTTTAACTCCGATTTTGATGTTTTTTTACAGCTACACTCCTTGACCCTAAACAAATACAATGAATGAATTCAATCTTCAATTTAAAATATTTATACTAGTGGATACCACAAAATCTTATGTTATACTTGATGAAAGTATAAATAAACTCTTAAGTGTTAGTGAATCTATCGTTTTGATGTTATATGTATCCTACGAAACTAATTTCAACGATCCAACTGTCAAACTTGTTTATATATGCTTCGAGATCGCATACGCCAAAAATTGCAAAAAACAAACATTCAGAGATCAAGTAATGAGACAAAACTTTTCGATGGTTATAAACGAAAAATCACGATTTAACAGTTATTGTAACTCTGATTTTGATGATTTTTTACAGCTACACTCCTTGACCCTAAATGAATACAATGAATGAATTCGATCTTCAATTTAAAATATTTACACTAGTGGATACCACAAAATCTTATGTTATACTTGATGAAAGTATAAATAAACTCTGAAGTGTTAGTGAATCTATCGTTTTGATGGGATACGCATCCTACGAAACTAATTTCAACAATCCAGCCGTCAAATTTGTTTATATATGCTTCGAGATCGCATACACCAAAAATTGCAAAAAAACAAACATTCAGAGATCAAGTAATGAGACAAAACTTTTCGACGGTTATAAACGAAAAATTACGATTTAACGGTTATTTTAACTCCGATTTTGATGATTTTTATAGCTACACTCATTGACCCTATATGAATACAATGAATGAATTCGATCTTCAATTTAAAATATTTACACTAGTGGATACCATAAAATCTTATGTTATACTTGATGAAAGTATAAATAAGTGTAGATTTTTAAAACCCTCCAAATCTCATGAACAATGTTATTTATTTGAGTGAAAAATTAATAATAGTAAGTGTGAAAAATGTAATCACTCGTAATGAAAAACTTTAAAACTTTCATTAAGGGGTCAACTCCGAAATTTAGTATGTATATACTAATTTAGTATTATGTTTTACATTTTTTGGGGTCAAATTATGTTTTTCTTTTCATTTTTATTGATTTAAAATATAATTTTCTTAACGGGTAATGGATCGGGTCATATTACCTGATAATATTAACGGGTTGATTTCGGGTCGGGTCATATTACTGTTTACTTTAACAGGTATTACACGACACGACCCATTAAGCTATCGAGTATGACACGAAAACGACACGAACACGAGAAACACGACACGAATGCCAGGTCTAACATTTATTCATACACTTCACCAGTTGTCAAACACTACTAATTGCCAGGATAGCAAGATAATGAATTCCGTGAATGAAAAAAATAAATGATATGCAACTTCAACTTACAATGCTAAAGAAGCTGCATTAGAGTAGTAGCATCCTCCTTATTGCATGCATCAAAAGCATTGCAACCGCAGATCCTAGAAATTATAAAAATTCATCTAGTCGAGAGACAATGTAATAGTTATGGGAAGGTGACTATGCAACCAATAATCTAAGATATTCCTCACAAATTTGTGATTCCATCTTAATTTCACACAAAAAAAGACCAAATTTTGATTCTAACATCAAACAAAACAATCCCATCTGTTACAGATCGGACTAACCAAATAAAGAATCTATTAATATGATTCAACCTAACTATAAAAATGAGCTTTATAACATCACAATCAGTATCATTTCAACCCAACTGAAAGGAACTGATTGTATGTCATAAATTTCATGGGTTATTTGATTTTGCAGATTAAAAAGAAGGGAGCTTTAATGAAAAGGGCTTGAGCCAACAAATATTTAACAAAAAAACCATCCCAAAATGTTATTTAACCAAAATAGCTCAAAATTTAATTAAAAAAATCATGCAAAACTATTGTCCATGAATTAGACTTACAAACTCAACCCACTACAAATCTACACTTTCCTTAAATATCCCTAAATGATTTGATATTAGCCGGACTCTTCACCAACCTCAACCCAGCACGAAACCGCCATAATAACTCATTGTCTTCCTATCAAATCGAATTCCCCCATTTCAAAAACAACCAAATCAAAGTTCAAATCAAAGTTGAAAAAGGAAGCATTCATCGGAACAAAGTTGTCGAAACAAGTTCAAAGAAGTTTAATGGTAGAAATCGGTGAAAAAATGTTTGGAAAAAAAAAAAGAACCAAAACATAACATTGTTTTTGGAAAAAAAAAATCAGATACAGTGTTTGTTTTGTCTATGAACAAACAAACACTGTATCTGGAAAGAAAAGAACCAAAATCTAGAAACAATGACTTAGATTCCAGAAACAGTGACTTAGATTCTAAAAACAGTGACTTAGATTTTAGAAACAATGAATTAGATTCCAGAAACAGTCTATATTTTAACCTTTGACTGTTTCTTTTCAATCTATAAAATACCTTTGACTGTTTCTTTTCTTTCATGCATAAGTTGATTATACTTAAGAAACATGGTGCTTATTTTTCTTTAAATCCAAATGCAGTGAATTTCACTATTTCTTTTCTAGCTTACATTTAAAAAACAATGTGTCTATTTCATTTGAATCTAAAAACAGTGACTTAGATTCCAAAAATAGTGACTTAAATTCTAGAAACATTGTTACTTAAAATCCAGAAACAGTTTATTTTTACAGTCTAGAAACAATGACATGTCGTTATTATTAAATAGCATGCAAATCTCAAATTTATTTTCTGGAAAAACAAACGATGAACTCCATTGACGAAGAAAAATTGAAAACTAGTATCTTGAATACACTATGAATAATAACGACGATCACATTTCAACGAAATAATACAAAATATAAATTAAATAGCATGAGGATCTATATTTTTGTTTCAAAAAAAATGAAGAAGCTCTACAAAACAACAATGAACTCCATTAACGACGAAAATCCGGAACTCAACCTAAAAAAAGTTAGGAGTAAAATCGACAAATCATAATTTATTATAGTTGGGCCATTTTTAGTTGGACTACTTTAATTTGGATCTTGCACTAATTATTAACAAAACTTATAACATGATTTTTGATTAAAACTAAAATTTTTCGAACCATTTTCATTAGTTTTTCTTAAAAAGAATTGAAGAATACTAAAAATTACTAAACCCCATCACAACATACCCATCAGTGAAGAATTAAATCCAAACGTAAACTGCTGTTTCTTATAAAGCATATCAAAAGTAAAGTGCAGTTTCCTATCTCTCTGAGTATCTAAACAGAAACTGTAATTCAATACTCTGAACTCAATAACCCAAAAAGTTTAAATTGCTTACCTTGAGTACAAAACTGTATTTTGTAGTTTTAACTGTGGTTCTTTTCTGCCAAATTTCAATCATTTAAGGAATATCCTTAAGAAAATTACAAAACTTTCTAAGTGAACGAAGAAAGAAAGAAGCAAAATTTCTATGAACGAATTGCATCCTAATCAAAATTAGCTAAATCGTTTTAAACACAAAATTAGCCAAAAGCGGTAAGGGATTACATCCTAATCAATACTTATCAATGATTGCACCTGCTTGCTTTACGTTCCAACCAAAATTTGAATTGAACAATAATAAAAAACAAAAGAAAACAGAGAGAATATCATATTGATTGATTATGCCAACATCAAAGCCAAACAATCAAGCAGTGAGAAAGTGAGAAAATATAAAGATTAATCCAAAATTGGATTTAGAAATTCAAGTCCTCTTCTCTCTTCATGTGTTTGTAACTCTTCAGCCCTTTTTTTTGTATTATTGTGCGTTGGATGAAAGTGAGGGGTTAAGGGTAGCAACCGTTCCTGGAAAAAAAAAAAAAAAAAAAAACCACTCAGTTGGAAATAAATCCAAACTGATGCAATTTTGCTACGCAAAGGGAAAACTTTGTAGAACGTGGAGGTTACTTTTTTAACATATGAATTGCAACTTTTGCTTGCAAAGGGAAAATAAATCCGGAACAAAATTACAAAAATATCATAGAATGCTAACCTGCAGTCTTGACTTGAGCATGAAAAACCATCTTATGTTGAATTGAGGTGACAACATTCAAAATATTTTAAAATAATGACGTGAAAAAGTATGATAAAGAAGACGAAGACATTGGGATTCTTCTCTTGAAATGAAATGGGTTGGGAGCCAATTGCTAACATGCACATCACATACACTATAAAGAGTCAGATGACATATCTAGTGTTTTTGACAAATTCCAATTAAACTTTTGGCACTCCAACTATAGTGTAGAAATTAAAATACGAATGAAACACACTACAAATTGTATCTTTTGTGTCTTTAAAATGCAATTCAAATCCGAAAGTAATAAAGATGATAAACTGTAGTCATGGATGGCTGCATCTAGAAATGATAAAGTCATTCATGTAAGAAATATTCACATATTCCCTTCATGCCCACAATGGACTTGTTTGCACAACGACAAATTATTTAAGCAATTGCATTGTCTCTCTTCTTAGAAAATATAAAAAATTTCAAATTCATGCAGAGAGAGTACTGTAAAATTTTTTATATAACATGAACGTGGATAATATTATATGTACAATTTTCTCTATTAAGTTCTTCAATTTAAAAATCTCAATTTCACATATGATCCATATATACAAAAAAAAAAGTACTAGCCCAACATAGATTACACCACAAGAAACTATAAAAAGGTATCTAGCATTACATCTTAGGTATATTTATAGAACACTTTAGGCTTGTCAATTGGCTAAAATATACTAGAAAATAATCAAAAGAAAACACTTTAGTTGGTTAATAAGGTCTGTTCAGCAATAAAGCTTAAGTTCATGTGGAATTGGGGGAAAAAAGGTTCAAAACTCTAATCATCCAAACAGAACCTATTATGTTAAAATGGTTCTTGAATATGGTCAGCAGCGGTATTTGCAAAGAAACAATGATGTTAACTCTCATGTATACGTTCACCAGTTAGATTCGATTGAATACCATTTTCTTGGGATGTAGAGCTCCGTGATGATTCCCTCCTCGTTTTGCATCTTGTCGATTAAGATTATAACCTAGAAACTAAAATCAAACAAATATAGAGACATATATGAGAATATACACGAATTGGCAAGGATTTTAAAGATTCGGAATGTAATGAAGATAGGAAAACATGCTTATATGGCTAACATGATCAAGGAAATTGCAAAAAATTAAATTAAATTAAAAAAAATAAAAGGGAAAATTCCAGAACATTTCCTAAAACTCCATGTTTTCGATTCAAATTCTTCTGGGCATACAAAATGAAGCTTATGGAATGAAGAGTAAGATTATTACCTTTGCCAGACCCAAAGTGGTTGCAAAAGCTTGAAAAACCACATGCCAATCCTAACAAAATCAAATCGACAAATGAAAGGAAACCCATTAAAACCACATTATAATTCAACCAAAATTCAAACTTAACCTCAAATTAGATCAACAGAAAGAGAAATAGGGGAAAACCCAAATGCAACAGGATAGAAAAACAGGGGAGAGGGAGAGAGAGAGAGAGATTACAATGAATGGGAGGGCAGAATTTGAAAGCTTCGGTGAACGCGCAGCTCCCCTTCGACTCGTTGCATCAATAGGATTAGAAGATTCTGGAAATAAGAAAATTACTGAACGACCATAAGCTTAATTAAATAAAATTCTCAAAATTTCGTAAAATATCCTGGAACGAATGCTCACAAAAGATGAATAACATATAAATATAAACATTAAAAAAATAAAAAAAACCACCTCAACAGAACAAATGGGCAATAGTTTTAAACTATTGGCCTGGAAATAGCTGACAAACCACAACCCCATGTCCCTGATATCGACACTGTCGATGTCATCACCTGAAAAGGTATGTATTATATGTTTGTTAATTTCTACAACTAAAATCAAAATCAATACCAACATACTTCCTCATGTGTTATGTTTTGTGAAAATTCAAATGAAAATGTATAAAAAAAAAACATAATTATACAGTAGCAACTCTTCATAGAATTTTTCCTCTATCTCCAGCACTTTTTGACCAAGATGTCTGCTTCCATATATTGAGCTCAATTCTTCAGAGGTTGATGAGAGACTAAACCTTTGATGTGGAGGCAGTCCAGCAATAGCATAAGCAACAGCTGCAGCAGCCGCAGCTTGCACGGGAACCTGTTCGAGGAGGTAAACAACACATGAATACATTTAGGACAGAAAATAAAACGTTTTCATTCCCTATTTAATAGCCAATTAACTACGATTGCCAGATTAATAAGCATTGCTCTTAAAATGATACTTATTAAAATTAACCTTCTTCTTAATTAACACGAAACGGCAGATAATCACCCAAACCAAACTGTTATTCAGTATATAAAGCAAAGTACACACACTTGGAACAAGCATTTCAAATTATATGATCTAATTACACAATTTCAACTCGCTTTTACTCTGAAACAATCGACTTTCACACAACTAAAAAGGCAAGGGAATCCCGCTTTACTATAATTACTAATTATCAAAAGCGGCTACAACCAAGAGATACTTCTCCTCTTTAAAAGTGGGTATATATATCAACTTGTCATGGGACAGGAATAAATAGTAACTAAGAAAATGAATTCATGCATACCTCAATTCTGATGCTATAAGAAAATAATTCCACAAAACTTGAAAGCATTCCAAAGAGATGCATAGGATAGTGTGTAAAAATGCTAAAATGGCAAGGTCCGGAATGAACCTTAAATTTTAAATCCTTCAATAAGATGTTATTTTTTATTTCATTCGCACTGGAAATTATAACCGATATTTCCAGGTTTCTCGACAATACACTCTGCAGAGAGAGGAACAGGTACAGCAAGTAAAGATTAGGCCAAAAGACAAATAACTTGAAAAAATTAGTCCAACCTGACACCAAATATTTGTTCACAAAACCACCCAGGAACATTTAGCTTTGCATCCATCCTTATTGCAGCAATTTCATGACGACTGGCATTGTCTTGGTACTGAAAATGAATTATTATAAACTCAAGCTTTGATAGTGAAATGTTAAGGATCAGTAATGATAATATTGACCCTTTTTAAATTTTATAATACCTCGGCTATAAACTGGGACACCTTGTGCTTAAACAGCTCCGGTTCTGTAAACTGGACTTCTTGAAGAATTTAGCGGATCAGCAATAACATTAAATGAATGCATTAAAACCTTTATCTATTATCTGCCAAACCACTCGTTGAGCACCCAAAAAAAATGGTGATACTAATATATAAGATACGGATAAAAAAAAATTACCGAGTAATGACACACCCATTGTTCTAAAAATCACCGCCTAGAGGCGGCTGGCAACCGTCCCGATTAATGTCTAGGCGTTTGAAAATTAAAAAATGGCGCCTAAAGTTGCTGAGGTACCCGCCTAGACTGTCTAAACACCCGCCTAACCCGTCCAGACCCATCTAGGCGCCTGTCTAGGTTGCGATTCACTTAGACAGAAAACAGATAACTTTCATTTTACATTTTATTTTTTTAATAAATTGTAAAATACTTGTTGAATACTTAAATGAACACACATTATATGTTTGTTCCCTATATTTTCATTATGTTCCAATTAGAGGTGGAAAAAATTCCCAAAAATCCCGAACCGAGCCGAAAAAATCCCGATCCCAAACCAAAAGTTTCCCAAACCGAAATTCCCGAAATTTTCGGGATGCTATCCCGAACCGATCCCAAAATTTCGGTATGGGATTCGGGATTGGCTTCTCGCTATTTCGGGAATCCCATACCGAACCGAAAATATATAATATTAATTATTATATATATATTATTCTTTTATAATTGATGCTAGTAGTTTCTAATTCATGTTCTGCAACCTGGAATGCCCTACACCTTGCATATTTTTCATGTTCTGTTTGATATTCATGTGGATTTTATTATTGTTGCTGTCATGGCTGATGATTTCAGAAGACTTGATTCTTTTGTTTCTCAACAGATTGCAAAAAGGGTTTAATTAATTTGAATTTTGACTATGATAAAAACAGTCAAACATGTCAGTGTTCAATTAAATGGTAGTGTGAATGAAATGAAATTCCTAGTTCATGAATGTGTTCTTAAATTATATATTTGAAGAACAATTCATAATTTCATATTTCAATTTGGGATTCCCGATTTGTCCCAAAATCCTGAAAATATTTCGGGATTCCCGAAATTTGGGATTCCCGAAAATTTGGGATTCCCGAAAATTTGGTTTGGGATTGGTCTTCAAATTCCCGTCCCGAAATATTTTGGTTTGGGATTCGGGATACTAGTTTCGGTATGGTATCCCATACCGAACCACCCCTAGTTCCAATACTTCGTAATATATATATATATATATATATATATATATGTCATTCTATTTTGTAGTTTATGATAAAATTATATATATTTTAAGTATAAATAGACACACATTTACACAAAATATAATAGATTTACTTAAATTCGCCTAGTCTGCCTAGGTGCTAGGCTCTAGCCTGCCGTCTGACTAGCGCCGAGAATATTTTAGAACCTTGGACAAGCCAATTACATGCCCAGACACCTCCCCCTGTGCAAAAGCAAGTAAAAGTGAAACTATAATATAGGTTTCTTTGTGAAGAGAACTTGTATAAAGAAAGGTAATCACTTCAAAACTTATTTCCATTGATAAACATCAACGGCCAATTACATGCCCAGACACCTCCCCCTGTGCGAAAGCAAGTAAAAGTGAAACTATAATATAGGTTTCTTTGTGAAGAGATCTTGTATAAAGAAAGGTAATCACTTCAAAACTTATTTCCATTGATAAACATCAACGTTAATTTTGTATGAGACATATTTCCAGTCTATTTAGAGTGACACCAAGAGATTTACTCCATACGATTTACAGCCAAACATATAGCATAAGATAAAGGAAACATATGTGTTTCTCATTCTGACTTGGCCAAATGGCCTAAACTATGAGAAATTATCAAATTTGGTTCTAATTATTATTGTTAGGGCAGGAGTTTCGCTGGATGGAGCCCATTTCATCCAAGTTCTAATTATAATTGTTGTAATACACAGAGTTTAGTGCAGAGGAGTTTGGTACATAACAATTAAAATTCACATAAAATTCGATTTCCATGTAAAGAGTTCACGTTTGCAGAAGCAAAGCCTCAAAAATAACTAACCTCGCCGACATCATTATATTGTTATCCTGAGGCACCCCACTAATCCTTGCAGGCGGGTCTTGTTGCACCTCTCTAAGTCTCTCATCAGCCTCTTCCTTCTAGGAGTTGACATCACTAATTTGCTACCACCTATATATCATCAAACCAATTTAATAAACCCTATTTTAAGATTAACTACGCGTTGAGCGCAAAACAATTTCATCTTTTTTTCCAACACCTATCAAAACATCAAAAACCACTTATCTACACCAAATTGCATACAAAAGATATTGGGGCAACTCAGATTGCGCAATGAAAACACATAATTAACAAGACAAATACTTCAAACTACTACGTAGATAGCTTCAGTTGGGCTACATATAAACAAATTCAAAGCTCAAGACCTGAAATTGAGCTCAAAAACACTAATAAGCAGCTTTTCAGATGTCTACAGCTTAAATATACATGATAACAAAAAGAAGTATCCTTTCTTCACTAATCGGACACTAATAAAAAAAATCCTAATTCAGATTAGTCAGATTACAAATACACAGGGGACCAAAATTATATGCATGTGTTAGTTTTTCAAGTTCTAGTTTTGCAATCTACTAAAGAACCCCATAATTGAAGAGTTTGAAGGGGTTTACCTTTAGATTCTTCCGCTTGGATTAGGATTATCTCCTCTCCTCTTTCCATCCTCTTGCATCCCCTCCTCTCACATTTTCTATTTTGTCTTTCTCTTTCTATAAAAAATTAATATAAGATGTTGATGTGGCTTAAGCGTGACCGTTCAAATAGAAGGGGAGGGAAGAGGGAGGGAAAAAAAGAGGGGAGAGATTCCTGCTCCCTTTGGCTTTCGGATGGAGTTGCTTGTGTGTGGGCCTGCAAACGAATGTTCCCATGTGTAAACCTCACAAACCCTAGAATTCTTGCTGACCACAATCACCAGGCCTAGCCCTGAGGATGTGCAAGTGATGCCACCGCACAGGGCCCCCAAATTGGAAAGGCCCCCGATTTTTCAATTTTACATGAATATACGTATATATACCAATATATGTAAAAAAAAAAAATTATAAAATCAATTATTAGCACAAGTGGTACTTATGTTTCTTTGTATCCGTTTGGGAATGGGTTCGAGGCTTTGCCTGCATCATTTTTTTGCTTTATTATTATTAAATGCATAAACTTTCACAAAAATAATATAAAAATTCCACAAAACTAAAATAAAAATTCTAACCCTGGACCTTTAAGGGTTTTTTTTTTTTTTTTTTTTTTTTTTTTTGAACCAACGATATTATTTACACTAAAGAGAAGGGGGGTGGGCTTAGCCTCACAATAGGATAGTAATGATGTGGTTCAAACTTGTCTTTGGCGAGAATCGAACCTAAGACCTCTCACTTATAAGTGAAGAGAAATACGCATAAACTTCCACAAAAATAATATAAAAATTCCACAAAACTAAAATAAAAATTCTAACCCTGGACCTTTAAGGGTTTTTTTTTTTTTTTTTTTTTTTTGAACCAACGATATTATTTACGCTAAAGAGAAGGGGGGTGGGCTTAGCCTCACAATAGGCTAGTAATGATGTGGTTCAAACTTGTCTTTGGCGAGAATCGAACCTAAGACCTCTCACTTACAAGTGAAAAGAAATACCACTAGATTATAATACTAAGTGGCTGCACCTTTAAGTAATTAAGAAAAATAATAATTCACCTTTTTGTCAGTTGATTTGTTATATTTGTTTGTGCTATTAGAATTTATAGAAAGAAAAATTGAAAATTGAAAATAAAAAAAATTAAATTCGCAATTTGAGGGCCTCTAGTTCACTTTCGCATAGGGCCCCTAAAATCTCAGGGCCGGCTCTAACAATCACAATTTTGAATCTGAAGCTGTATGATACAAATAGAGTTTGTAAACCTAATCCCAAAGCACAAAAGATTTGAAAACGACTCCTCACCTTTCCAATCAGCTGAGGCAGTCATGGGCTTCAAATAGTCATTATGTGCAAGCATTGCCTTTGTCCTCAATCTCCAACCTTCCAGTCATTGTGAGCTCTCTCTCTTTCTTTCTTTCTCTCTCTTACTCCTCTGTCCTTCTCCCTCCCTCTCTCTCCCTTCTCTCTCTGCTCGCTCACTCTCTCTCTCTTAACGGCATGGTCTCACCGAGTCCAGGAGCTCAGAAAGAAGAAAATAAAAGTCTAATGACCATCGCACCCCTGCCTTTCCATAATTATCAACACGCGGCATCAAGATCAGTGGCAGAGAGAGACAGTGGTAGTTTCATAAATAAAGCGAAAACAGCCCTTTTTACAAAGAAGAGATCCTCTTCAAATCTCTTTCACCAAGGCTACCAAATCAAGTGATCTAAGCCTTTCAAATTTCATCCAACGGTCAAAAATTATTACACTTTTTAAGGGGTCAAAACAGATGAGTCGTTGGATGAAATTTGAAAGGCTCGGATCACTTAATTTGGCGACCTAGGTGGAAGAGATCTGAAAAGGATCTCTTCTCTTTTTTACGATGGTCGATAAGTGCACGGTTGAAGGGGTGGCAATTTCGTAAATAAATTGAAATTTCCAATTTGAAATAGAAGAGGCGATGGCAATTTTGCAAATAACTCAAAATCCACCTGGAGTCACTGTTCATTTGAACAGTGCAATTGAAAACCCTTCTTTAGACTAAAGTAATTTGCTAGTGAATTTGGAATAATCGAAATAATTTGATTTTTCGGGGCAATGTTTCCTTGCCCTAGAAGGTCACAAATGATTGTTACCACTTTGGGGTAGCTAGACATTTCAATGCCAACTTGAGAAATAGTTTGAAGAAGGGCACTGATAACTCCACTCTCATTAAGTGGCATCCCTTTGATAATGATTCTGTTGAACTAAATGTTGATGGGTGTGTAGTATTACGTACAATACAGTGGTATTTCTTTTTACTTGCAAATGTAAAGTTTTAAATTCGATTTTCGCTAAAAAAGAATTTGAACTACATTATTATGACTTAATCTAATGTGAGGCTTAGCCCACTTGCTCCACACTTTTAGTGTAGATAATATCGTTTGTTAAAATTAAAACAAAAATAAAATTTGATGACTATGTTGTGCAAGAGAAAGCAGGTGCAGGGTGTGTTATTAGAAATGATCATGGTAAATATGATTAGGCCAAAAGCGGTTTACTTTGATGGTGCTACCATTAACAAAGCTGAGGCGATCGACGCTTTAAAAGAGGGGCTGATTTGTGCTAGGAGGAAGGGTTTCAAGAAGATCATGGTAGACGGTGATTCCCATCTCATCATCCAGGTGGCCCAGGGTCATTGTGAGATGAGTTCCATTGGTTGGCCTCGAACTTCACTGATTTCCATTTAAAACACATTTAATGAGAGATAAATTTATGACTGGATGCTTTCACTTGACAGGATCTTCTCGTTCAACATAAATTTGGAAGTTTTGTATCCCTTTGTTTGCTAAAGCTACCTTTGATTTGGACTTCGTTGACTCTGGTTGCGGTGGGTTCTCTCTTTAATCAAGTTTTTCTTCTCTATAAAAAATAAAAAAATAAAAAAGCGCCACCCAGACCTTCTAGTTAATTAATATGACAAATGATAGATTATGACCCAAAATAAAAGGAAAAAGAAAATATAATAAATTATAAACCGTGGGATAGTTGTTTTTACTAAATTATAAACTGTTGGGTAGTTGTTTTCTATGAATCTTCTATGAATTTTCATTTAGATGTATCTTTCTTGACTCTATGGTTCTGGTCTCCCCTCCTCTTTAAGGCGTGAGAATTAATGAAAATGGTTTGAAAATTTTGAGTTTTAATGATAAGGACAAAATAAAAGCTAAAGTGAATAGTATCAAGATTAACTTTTTAGTGTAAAAATATGGTTTTTCGTTAAAGTGAACAGTATCGAGAAATTTTCGTTAAAGTTTTCCCTTAAGGTCCTACATAGAATTCTTTGTGCAAATTAAGCAAGCTGCTTTCTGGAATAAAAAATTAATGAAAAATATGCTAGTAGATCACATAATTATACCACATTGATATATCATTTCGTGTGGCATATGATGTACACAATCATCATTCAATGAGATAAATTCATTAATTAACGTAACATGTACACATCACTTATCACATCAAATAATGAACGAATGTGATTAAAAAACGCAATCATCCTGGAATTACTCATCCAAAGAAAAGACAAGAAAACATTTATCTTATAGATTTTCTGAGTAATTTTGGGTCATGGTTTTCCACGGATTTAAATTTTATTGTCTGACCAAGAAAAAGAAAATTCTAAATGTATTTCTCATAGAGCCGTATGTGTTTGGCCTGCAGCAGGCCTAGCTTAATTGCATAAAAATTAAGGAATCTTAACGAGAAACTCTTGGTAGTGTTCATTTTAATGAAAAATCACATTTTTACGTTAAAAAGTCAATCATGGTACTACTTACTTTATCCTCTATTTTGTCCTTATGGTTAAAACTCAATGTTTTCAAGCATTTTTCATTAATTTTCTTTAAAAATTAAGTGTTATGCTGCAAGAGCTAGAGTCGCTTGACTTTGTTTATGATTCATGCTTCCCAAGCCCCACGTAAATAACAGGATTAACTAATAAAACTGCGACTCCCGAGAGTAAATCTTATATACCAATTAATATAAACAAAGACCTTAGCTAAAACCGATTAGGTATACTCCTAAGTAATCCATAATTATTTATGAAATAATTAATGATATCTTTGCTCCAAATTTCTACTCTTTCACATTCCATGTCGTGGACGGGGGACCACTCTTGATCATCTATCTTCTTTTATAAACCACCAAACACCCAACGGAGAGCGTTGCTTTATATGAATAGTCTACCATCATAATTTATTTAGTTATATTATTCTTAGAATACTTTTCTTAATTTGCTTCATTGTTACCTAAAAGCAAGCAAGCTGGGAAATTTCTCAGTAATATACTATATCTTAGCGTTATTGACAAATTAACGCCTAGTTTTATATTGAGTGACAAATTAACGCCTAGTTTTATATTGAGTCTCTTCTACCAAGGTCATCAGATCAAATGATCAGGGTCTTTCAAATTTCATCTAATAACTTACCTGTTTTGATCCTTTAAAAGCTGTAATAATTTTTTACCGTTGAATGAAATTTGAAAAGTCCGAATCACTTAATCCGGTGATCTTAGTGGAAGAGATCCGGGAAGATCTCTTCTCTTTTATATTTACAGAAGGTCATGTGGACATGCATAACATATTCATAGACTTTCTATACAGTAATCAATATCAGTACGTAATGCACTATAACTTCCAGATGTAGACTTTTGGCATAGTTTCTCAGAAAACTTCTTCACCGTTATTTAACGGTATCCTTTTCAACTGGGTTATAAAAAGAACCCGAAATAATACTTTTCTACAAGAAAATTTAGAGCGAACAAAGAACACCATTAATCTTGCTTATAGAAGAGCAATATGAAGGCAGTTTCAGCACCAGCACTATTTGTTTTCTTTCTCTTGTGTCTAGCAATCCCTCTTATCCTTTTTATTTCCTTCTCGTTGTCTCTCTCAGTTTCACAGCACCACAACTTTCTTCTTTCCACCTACGAATTCATCGTGGTGGCAAAATCGAATCGTGTGGTCGTGTTCTTCATGTTTAATGTCATCTTTATCACAATTGTGTTCGGGAGTTTCAGGCCATCCAAAGAAGAGTTTGAACGGTATGAAGTGAAAAATGATACAAAAGAAGAAGAAACAAAGGTTGACGATTATTATTGTGACTATAGTAGTGATTATGAGGAAGGCAGTGAGTATTATGGTTCCGATGGTTATGATGAAGACGAAGATGATGATGGTAGTTATGATGATGATATTGATAGTGAAGAATTTTTTGGTGAAGAAAAAGATAGTGACTTAGAGAGGAGAACCGAGAATTTCATAGCCAAAGTCACAACGAAATGGAGAGAGGAGTTGCGTTATGATATGTTCATGGCTTCAATAGAGTCACAATCATCCGTCTCTAGCTAGCTCTGGTATATATTTCTAATTCAGTGCTAGTTCAATGTGAAAAACTTTCATTTTGTTGTAATTGGGGGTTTTAATCTTTAAATTTTCTCCCCTTCATCAATTTTTTAGCGTTAGATGATGAAGTTTGGGGTTTATTAGTCTCTTCAAAGTTCTGTTTTTTAAAGGACACTGTTGGGACTTAAATATGTTGATGTCATATGTGATATGAATGTAAACATAGTTGCTGTGTAATATTATATATATATATATATATATATATATATATTTTATCGAAGGAAAGAATTTTATTAGATTCAAATTGAAATGTTTACATCATAAGCCAAAATGTTAAACAACCACTTTGGCTCAAAATAGTCTCATCCATAAGAGTCTCCCTCCCGTACGGCGAAAGCAGCCACTAGATGTGCTGTCAAATTACAAATACGAGCAGCAAAAATGACATCCATTGACCTCAGCCGCTGCTTCACATGTTTATTGAATAACAAGGAGTTCTTCAATTGCAACATTTGGTTGAGTCTTGCCGTTAATCATATCCACAAGTTCTTTAGAATCTGATTCAATATCAACCACATCAAACCCCATATCAATACAAGCCAACAACAGATTGTTAGACCATTTCTTGGATTCCAAGTTTTCTTTCTTTATTTTGGAATATAAAGATATATTGAGAAAAAATTTCTAGTAAAGCTACTCATATTTATATTCAGCTGTGAACGTCACAATTGCTCATAATTAATCAAGTCATCATGTCATCAAGGTGTCAGCAGATCATGATCTCAGCATCAATTAATTGTGGGAAAAAAGGGAAAAGGAGGGGTCCCGCGATCGTGATCATTTCATCGTACATCGTGCGGTCAATTTTTATTAGGTACTATTTATATTTAATTTCAAATTTTAAATTTTGAAATAATTTCTGACCGCACGATATGCGATGAAAGGTCACGATCACGATCACGATCATGGAATTCCTTGGATCCCCAGAAAAAGGTCCGGCGAGGATTCTTTTCCGGAAAAAAGAAGATGAGTATAGTTAAATGTCCAAAGTCCTAAACCAAGGCATCACCATTATTCTCAAATTCATATGAAAAACTCATGCAAATTGTATATAGCTTGGACATAGAAATCCGCCCTTTTGTTGTACATAGGATGCAAATTGAAAGACTTATTTTATCATTGGTTTATGAATTATTTATATATGGGTGTGTTGAACTATGGTTACGATTTCAAAACCCGTAGCAGAGCACGGGCATTTTTGCTAGTATATATCTATATCTAAGTAAATAGGGTTGTAAATATAGTTTTAAATAAGTGTAAGCGTAAATAGAGTTGTCAATCCCACCCTTGGACACCTATTTTGTTTCTTATTGTAAATAGGATTATAAATAGATTTTTATACGTATGTAAATAATCTAGTATATCATACATATGTTTAGAATTTTTATATATTTTATACATTTTTAAAATCTGCAGCATGGCGCGAGCACCTTTACTAGTATCCTTCGATTACATATTTCTCACATATTGAAAAACCAATGAGAGACTTCACACAAATAAATTAACCATTCCAATGGAATCAAACTTATCCGGCTCTTCCGATCTAAATGCATTCGTATTATCTTGCAATACTGCTCCAAAAAAAAAAAAAAAAAAAAAAAAAAAAAAAAAAATATCAAGTCCTTGCATAACTTTATCCTGGCTAGGTAAGCAAATCACATATATATTCTATAAACAAATCACATATATATTCTAAAAAATCTCAAGACTTATAATACATATCTCCAAAATAATTACTACGTACGACAGTTAAAATCATTAGTAATATCTAGAAAATTTATCAAGTCTTTTGTTTTAATCCATTCAACAGCCTCAAAAATCTTTCTTCCTAGGGGAGATTCTAGCATGCTACCAGAACCCCCTCTTCTTATATCTCTGATATGTGACAAGAATATATTCTGTGAGACGAGAGAGTTTTCAGTGTATCAGGAACATAATTTGCTATACCAAGTGTCATAATATAAGTGGGTTGAAGTTTTTAACCTACTCAAGTACTTGTACCAATAAAACCTATGCCCATAAAACCGGTTATTAGTAGTTTTAATTAGTTATAAGTAGAAAGTTGTTTAGTTTTCATCAATAGTGAGTTCGAACTGAATGTATCATTGTATTAAAAAAAGACACACAAGTGCTTCTTCCCCTTTTCCCTTGAACTAAATGTATCATTTTTATTTTATGTATCATTTTATTTTATGTAGTGTTTGTTGTATTTTATGTATCATTTTATTCTATGTTGTATCATTAACTTTAAGTGATAACATTACTAACGTTAAGTAATGAAGCTGATTTTCATCTACACATCATCTATTAAATTGGACGTGTCTTAGGTCAGTAACTTTAAGTGATAATATCACTAGCACCAAAGTGATGATGTGAACTAATACTAAAGCTGATTTTTATTGAAACGTCTGTGAATCCCAAATCGACACTTTTCAGCCATGTTTAACCCTAACTTGATTTCCCAAAAAGAGCTCCATTGTAAACTTCGACACCAAGTTCACACCTTCGACACCAAGTTCACACCTTTACGCGATAAACCACATTAGCGACATTAATGGTGGTGGCAAATGGGGCTGAGTGCTGCCAAACCCAACCATAAATGAATACATAAGATACTGGGCCCTTTAAGGACGGTCTATTTGGGGATTAGTTGTGGCACCTTTCCACATCAAACTTCAACGATCCAAATAGTCTATTTTATAAGTCTCAATTTATAGATCATCATTGCAAAAATTAAATTCAATCTGAAGCCTTTTGCTTATTTAATTATCACAATAAAATTTCAATGTTTCTTATAGAATAAAATGTTTGTCAATTTCTTTGGACTCAATTAGATACCTCAAACATTTCTGATTTGGCTAATATTTTGCAAAGATGATCTATGAGGTGCAACTTGCAAAATAAACATTTTGAATCATTAAAGTTCGATGTAATGTGAGATCCACAACTAATCCCTAAACAGAAAAAGCAAAATATTGTCGAAAGAAAAGCTACTTGCATTCTTGATGTGAATTAGCAGGGCCCAATTCATTAGTGAATGTCGATACGAACTTACTGTTACAATAACCCCTGAAAATGCAAGGGCAATTAAAGCGGCGATACAATTAAAAATATATAAAAATTATAGACCCCAGGTTTCAGCTACGACGAATCATCCTAGGGGTCGAAAACTGAAGGCTACAATGACCTATGCATACATGGCACAACAAGGGTTAACAAATGAAAGACTTGCATGTCCCAATACGTATCTAAAGCGGATTCTCAAATTTAGAGATCAAAACCAAAGCTAAAATGTCCACTCTCAAATTTAAAATGTCAAGAATATCCGCGTGCACCAATATCCTTTTCATTAGTCATTTTCTTATTCATCAATAGTAAAAGCAAGTCACCATTCATCACATGCTTCCACAATAAAGCAATCAATCATCCAATTATCTTTTCCAAGTCTATATGAAGGGTACTCAGTGGAAGGAGACATTAAGTTCAATTTCTACATTTCTCAGTCAAAATTTTCTTTGAGTTCACATTGTACCCAAATAAATCAAAATTGTAAATACTTTTAATTTTAAAATGTCAAGGATGTCTGCGTGCACTAATATCTTTTTCATCAGTCATTTTTTTATTTGCTGACTCAATCATCAACAAATCAATTGTAAGTCTCAATATAAATTTTGCAATAAAACTTACTTTCAAAATTATAATTGCATCTTTATTTTGAATTCATTATTTTCATTATGAATATATATATATATATATATATTATAAAATGAATAGTACCAATTGACTATCCTCACCCTTCATATATTAATATATATTTGTGAATGGTGCATCACTGTTGCCCTTCTTATGATAACAATTATTGTCTTTTAAGTTTTAAAATGTATGTGAATATGTGAACAGTGCTGAATTAAAACTCATGTCACAATCATTACTTACTTAAAGCAATTTATTTATAGTGGCTAGAATTACAGCTCTCTGCTTTAATTTATTTATTGTAGTACATTTTTATGATGAGTTTATACAGGACCCGAAATTTCTTGATCAAATTAGAACATGAAGTTTTTTGATCTTCATCATATAAAAAGATTGAACCTAAAATTCCATCGTATAAAAAGACCGAACCTGAAGTTCCTTGATCCTCATCATATATAAAGATCAAACCCTAAGTTCCTTTATCAAAAATTAAAACCTTAAGTTTTTTAATCAATTGAGAGAACAACAGTTTCTCTACTTAATTGAAATGACGGCCATAAGCACCTCAGTCCACATACTATTAAATGAGGACCAGAAGTTTCTTGATTCATGTAAATGATGACCATAAATTTCTTAATCCATGTACATATTACGTATGAGCATGAATTATGAACCTAAGGATTCTAATGATGTCGATATCGAGAATAAATTTCGAGTACATATGTATAATGTTTTGACCTGAAGTTCAAAATTTAAATAATGTTAAGAAATTGAAGTTGTAACATTTTGTGTAGACATGTGTTATATATGGTATGAATTAATTATTGCAAGTTTCTATCGATGCAAATTTCTGCCGTCTCTAACTTTGACAAATGCACCTACAAAACAATCAATACATTTGATCAAGGACCTAAGCCTCACGCACCCACGAGGTTGGTGGGGTGGGGGTGGGGGAGGTGAGGTCAATGGATCTCTGATGCCTAAGTTAGTATCTCTGAGAAGAATAAAGTGTTTAGGGCTTTTTTGGGGGTAGCAAAAGTTTACCGAAATTTGGTAGAATATGGGGTATATATAGGTGAGTGGCTGGTGATGGTGTTAGAGTTTTACTGTACATATGGCAGCATCCTATTGGCCAAGGTTTTGTGGAGAAATATTCTCAAGATATTAAATAAATATTAAATAGGAAATAATATCTTGAGATAATGTAGTAATTTTCCCTAATTGATTTAAATATGGATTACTTACTTGAATGGAGTCAATCTTCAATTGGAAATGTATTAAAAATAGAATTTGGGTAATTAATCTTTATCTTTAATGCTTTGAATTTTCCTTACCAATGGCAGGTGAGCTGTGGGCAGTCGTATACAGCTGCTAGGACCTTTAGGGGGTTAGCTGTGCGTGAGAATATCTGAGGAGCTTGACCATTTAATAAGGGCAATCTTGTCTTTCTTGAGCAAAAGTTCACGTGTTGCCTCCAAAATATTTGGGATTATTTTAGGCTTCTCGAATCCCACCACAGTTGCTGGGCTACTCGTAGGAAAATGGCAGTAGAAATCCTAAGCTGCATGGGCTTGTAAAGTTGTTTCCCAATTTGAACTAGATCTCTTTTCTAGATTTGGAGATAGACTTCTTCTAAGAAAAGGAAACCAATTGCCCCCAATACCTATTTAATTAGGCCTTAAGCAGGGGATTAAATAAATTTGGAGAACAATCATAATTCCAACAAGGAAGAGAGAAGCTAGAGGAAATTTGTTCCCCATCCCCTAGCTTTCTTATCCTCTTGCCCTTGCAAAGAGTCGCCTCTAATTGTTCTTCTTCTTCTCCGTGCCACGCCAAGGTAAGAAAAATTTGAAATTTTCCTTCTTCTTGATTTTTTGGGAGTCTTAGGGCTTGAAAAATTTGCTTAACAAGGCTGAGGTGCCACAGGGCTGCTATGCACAAGTGGTGCGACGGTGGAGCTCAGCTAGTGTGGACTAGGTGCTTAGCTCAGCTCAGGCCAAGGTGACAGACGCGCTGGGCGCAAGGAAAGAAAGTGGAATAGCCCGGCGTGGGCCAGCCCTTCGGTTCCGATGACCTAAGCCAAGAGGCCTGGGCCTGCTTGGAGCAGCTGAAGGTCAGGTAGTCCAAGCAGGAACAGTTATGGATGAGCTGATGGAAGCTCTAGCTGCTGAGATCGGTGTGGCTGTTGAATGCATGGCAGTCGAGGGACCAGTGGTTGTGCAGGTTGCCGATGAGTAGTCTTTTTGCTTAGACTTAGGAATTTTCTTCTTTTCCTTTATGTTTTGCTTTATTTGAACTTTGTTGGCCTTTTAGCCGGTTTATCAATTTGCTAGAAATTTAATAAACAACTGTCTTTGCTTTGCTTTGCTTCATCCTTCTATTTCGCCATGTTTTTAGCAAAATTTTACCATAGGACGGGTGGCTGGGTGAGTTGCTTTAATGAAGCAGTCGATCCCACGTTGTTACTTAGGTTTTAGTTTCAGCTTTAATGCTTAAGAAGCTTTACCTGCACGAGGAAAAAAAAAAGTGATTTCTAACTTATAGAGCTAGTGGCAGAATTTGTAGCCTCTGTAGGAAGTAGGTGAGTCCGCGTAGCTACTATAGTCGTGAATCTCGGCTTTAGCAACTACACAAGCCTTGTTCCTCCCAGGACATATTGCAAATTTTTTAACTTATAGAGCCGGCGGCTGGACACGTGCTTCTCGTAGAAAGCAGAGCAGTCTGCATAGCTGTTATAGTCGTGAATCTCGGCTTTAGCGGTTTCATAAGCCTTGGCCTTCTCGAGGCATATGTTGACTTGAGTCCTTATTCAATTAGGATTGTACTTATAAATTAAAGCTTTGATTGTATTTCCCAGTTGGTTAGGATTTTAGTCTGTTTACTTTTCTTGTACCGCAAGGGATGTGGAGTGTATATATACATGTTTCCTCCGAGTTGGTACGCTCGCCTTCATAAGAAGGACATAGTTAGCTCATAGTTATTCGGTTTGCGGGCCATATAGGCTTCGTAATTTATAAGGTCAACAGGACAATAGAAACTTTAATAGGAAGAACGTCGAGGAGAAGAAGCAGTGGATTGATTCCCATAATTGGAATAAGAAGCGAGTTTAGAAGCCTTGGAATTAGACCCATTATTTCGAGCTTCCATGGTAGAGAGAAAAGAAATAGCAGGAGCATTGTCAAGTATTGCTTCTTCAGTGAACAATTGAGAGCGTAAATCATTGATAGAGATCACATCCTCCCTTTCCCTAATAATTGACCTAATAGTATTGTACTCAGCAGATAGGCTATTGAGAGTAAGAATCACAATGCCACCATCATCAAAGTAGACACCAGCCACATATAGATAATCATGAGCTTCCTTAATCATTTGCAAATATAGAGAAATGGAGTCAGTAACCTTTGATATGTTCTGCCATTCAAACTTCATCTGGAAAATAGTTGCAGTCACAATGTAAAATTTATCCTTAAGAGGAGTCCATAAGTCTTGAGCGTTGGTGCTTCCAATAGCACAGGAAATAGCAGGTGGCGAGAAAGTTGTAATATCAATTGCTCTATCATGCATTTTCCATATCTTGAAATCATCTTACAGAAGAACCACCACAATTGACCTCTGAATCACCAAAAGCATCCATGGGAAATTGAGCAGGACAGGGTGTAGAATCATCCACAAAACCCATAATTTCATGCCCTTGAAGCATCAATTGCATCTAGAAGTTCCATGTCAAGTAATTGGAATCATCTAGCTTTACTGTCACTAAAGTCGACATAGTAGAAACGAGAAAAGTAATCCGGGATTGAATGATCTGCAACTAGCAGTCACCATTGTTGCAATTATAACAAGAAAATCTCATGAAAATTGACTCAGGAAATACATCAAACATCTTGTGTGTGGGAAAAATTCTTCAAGAAATCAAAGAATTAAGATGAGAACGAACTCTAGAATAGGAGAGTGAAATCATAGAAATTGAGCGGAAGCAGAAGAAACCAAGATCAGAAAAATCACCAAGTGATTAGCTTTTCCAGCCAAGATACAATGTAAACCTTACTGAAAGAATAAAGAGAAAGAAGAAGAATCGAGAGAGTTTTGAGAGAATTCTGGAGAGAATAAAGAGAACAATAATTATGATTGATTAATGATGAATCACTCAATCAAGGTTCAGTTACAATGATGCATATATATTCTTCAGTTATGAATTCTTACTGACTAAGGAATCTCATGACAACTTATTACAACAAACTTACTAATCTATTGACAAGTGGCAATCAATACAACCATTTGATTTCTGTACTTAACACATATTTTCATATGTAAATACAAATCCTTTCTATGAGCGATCTTTATGCAGATTAGAGAGATATTTAGATTTTGCTTGCCTAATAAGATCATGGCTATTAGTCAGTTCACTGGAATAGATCAAGCACATGTCTATAATTTCTCAGATATAACAATAGATAAGCTTCATTTCATTTCAGTATCCATATTTTGGCATTGTGCTTGACATGAAATTTAATATCTGATTCTGTGTATTGTGCTATATAGAGTAAGGCACATACTTCACTAAAATATGATACCTTTGGACCAAGTATAAATCATCATTTCCTCACTAGTGGAATTATCTTTTTTAGTGTCCAACTATTGGTTAATCATTTGAGTGTCTCATGATCTTCAATCCATATGGTTATTTAATGCTATAAGCCTTTTGATGGATTAGAATCATGTTGGCATATTGCTCAATCTACAGCTCGAAACAATATTTGTTCTTCAACATTTTATAATCTTTATAAACTCTTAAGAAGCACCACTCTAATAGCAACTCTTGCAAGAGATTTTGTTGCATTAATATCACAATGAAAGTACTCAATTAAGGCAATTTATATCATCTATTAGTATTGAGTGTGATATGAGTATATTTAGGCGACTTAGTTAACTTGTTTTCTTACATTTATGTTGTTAGTTCATAGTTATTTTAGTATTTTAAGCTATTTTCGTGTGTTTATAGATTCATTTGGCTAAGGAAGCAAGAATGTGCATTTTGGAGCCTTTTGGAGCAAAATTGGACTTGGAATGGATAGCATATGCTTGGAGCAAAAGGAATGGACGAAATTGAAGACCTAAAGAAGGATTCATAATCAAAGAATGATTCCTAATCAAAGAAGGATACCTAATCAAAGAAGGTTTCCTACTTGAAGTAGGAAAGTTAAGTCAAGGTTTCCTATTTTGGTTTGACCTTTCCTAATCCTAAAAGCCCTATGTTCCAGCAACATTGAAGGACTCTTATGCATTTTAGGACACAAATTGAACGTTCCTTGCATCCTATAGTTCCTTGCCGTGCATTGCCTAAACTTCCCCTTCCTTGCCATGCAAGGGGAATGCATATTTCCTATTTTGTGTCACAAGATCACATTCCTATTTCACCCCATTCAAAGCCGCACCTTACATACCTATTCTATTCAAAATCCTTGCCTTAGTTTAGCCTTAAATCACATTCCCTTTCCTACTCTATTTGGCCGCAAGTTTCCTTCCCCTTTCCCTTTGATTTCTGATCTTATATCTCATTTTCCTTATGGATTTGGGGTCTAAACTTTCCTAAATTATGTAATAAAAATTAGGATTCTTCCCTTCAAATAAATACCCAAGGCCGCACCTTTATTCAACCATAATCACTCATTCATACAATCTGCCATCATTCACAAAACACTTAAGCCTTTGCCGCAGCCATCAACCACCCTCCCACCACTTCCATACTTCCATACCTTCACCCAAACACTCATACACCATTCCTACCCTACCAATCTAAATCCATCCTTAACCTATAAATCCATCCAAAATCACCCCTAAACTCTTGTGCCGCAGCTTTGCAAGGAAGAAGAGGAGAAGAAGAAGCCTTGGACGTTTTGCATTCAAGTTGGAGTGTTTGAACATTTTTAGGTGTAATCTATCTTTTGTTTTCAATGTTTAATTCAAGTTTCCTTTGTTTTGTTGTGAACATGAAAGGTTAAACTCGTTTTAGCTAGGGGAGGCTTTGAAACCATGATTATGTTTATGATATGAATTGATTAATTCCAGTTGTGATTTCAATTGTGAATGCAATTTACTTAACCGTTTGATGAATAACTTATTCTTGTATGTTGATTAGGGAGGCCTACTTAATTTGCATGCTTGAATTTGGTGCTAGAATATAAGGGAGTTTCACATAATCGTTACAAACTTATATTCACAAATAGTTAAGGTTGTTTTCACAATCATGTTAAGTGAATTCCTAGCATAAGTATCATGATGTCATATTTACGAATGCTTTGTCAATACTTATTATTTTCACAGAACATAATGATCTTTGATTGTATCTCAATTATGATATCATGTAGGGAACTTTTGAAGAATACTTTGGGTTGTTGTATGATGTCCTCCAATAACTAAAGGAGAATCTGAGGGTTAATTAATGATGTCATGGTTAATCTGGGGTTTTGAGGTTCATGGTTTATCGAAAAAGCAACTGGAAATCAATTTGTGTTTGAATGTATCATGTTTGGAAAAGAATCCTCTAGCTATCTAATCATCCATAATTTTTCTCAAATTCGTCCAAAGTTTACTTAAGTTTTTCAGTTACTTGTTTTTCTCTTAAATTCGTCGAAAACACAATCCCCTTTATTTAGTTGTGTCAAATCTGTCCTAATTAGTGTTTTTGAGTATTTGGAGTCAAAACCAAACCTATTTTCGTCCAAATTGAGTCTTAGAGTCTAGTTTGAGTCCATTTGGTTGTTTTGTGTTGTTTTGAGTTCGTTTGGAGTCATATAATTTAGTTAAGAGTTTCTGAGTTTGTTTAAGTGCTTTTAATCATATTTTGTGTCACATCCCGGCCCGGGGCGGATCACTTCCCGGGCCCGCTCCACCACCGTAGCACGATATTGTCCACTTTGGGCTTACCATTCCCTCACGGTTTTGTTTTTGGGAACTCACGAGCAACTTCCCAATGGGTCACCCATCATGGGATTGCTCTAGCCTCCTTCTCGCTTAACTTCGAAGTTCCTACGGAACCCGAAGCCAGTGAGCTCCCAAAAGGCCTCGTGCTAGGTAGGGATGAGAATATACATTTAAGGATCACTCCCCTGTGCGATGTGGGATGTCACAATCCACCCCCTAAGGGGCCCGACGTCCTCGTCGGCACACACGCAACCAGGATTAGGCTCTGATACCAATTGTCACATCCCGGCCCGGGGCGGATCACTTCACGGGCCCGCTCCACCACCGTAGCACGATATTGTCCGCTTTGGGCTTACCATTCCCTCACGGTTTTGTTTTTGGGAACTCACGAGCAACTTCCCAATGGATCACCCATCATGGGATTGCTCTAGCCTCCTTCTCGCTTAACTTCGGAGTTCCTACGGAACCCGAAGCCAGTGAGCTCCCAAAAGGCCTCGTGCTAGGTAGGGATGGGAATATACATTTAAGGATCACTCCCCTGGGCGATGTGGGATGTCACATTTTGTATCTTTGAGTCAGTTTTTATTAGATTAGCAATCCCTCCTAATCCTCGGCCTAGAACGATCCCTACTTATATCTTTACTACAATTGTCAAAAAGAGGATTTAATTTGTGTGCTATTATTTATCATATCAGAGTGCATCATTTGCTATCCTCTATTCTAGGGCTTGCTTTTGAATCTTTCAGGAATTTTCTACACTTCATGACATTATTCTTTGAAACTTATACAGAACAATTTGCTAATACTTAAGGAAATTACTTATGAAGATATGCTTCATTTCATAACCCTTCGTGTAATATATAACTCTTCATTCATATGAAATGAACTCGTTACATAATGGGAAACCATGTTTACATGAGCAAATCACGATTTCAGGATTCAACTAGAAATCTTGTGTCATATCTTTCATTGTATTATAAATAGCCATATGTAATCTTCTAAGTTTAAAATCTCTAAGGATTTGTACTCTAGGAAAACAACTTACACTACTACGTGTCATCCTGTCTCATACCAATGAAACAAGTACATGACTACACAAACTTACATATGGGTTTATTTAATTGACACAAATGTGACCTGAAAGTATACCCATTCTATCTGGTCATTCTCGCCCAAATGGTCATCCTCAACAATATTAACAAATATTTTTTTAATTTTTAATTTCAAATCAAATAATAGTTTTTAAATTTTTTTACAAATCAGGTGCCAAAACCAGGCTGAATTACGCGCAAGTCATGATTTTATATCCACGAGTGTCCGTCTCCGGCTCCATCATAAAAACCTGATATTAGCCACAGTAATTAGCATCACTCATGAAAAACGCCATACCTGATACCACGACCACATCAACCAAAGCTCAAAACATGACATGCAATTCAGCACTTGATTACAATTCTGATAAGAGAGAGATTACGAGGGTCGACCTAAATACAAAATGATGCCAACTTGTGAAATTTAGATTCATTTTGGTGAAAAACACATTACACCAGCAAGTCGATGATGCAATAGTCACTTCTTATTCCCTAAAGAATCTGAGTTAAGTAATTAACTTGCTTTTACCCGACAATAAAAGCACAATCACCTGAACTATGTGGTTCTTAGCCACAATAGACAACAGAAATCAAAGAGTAATATAACTTACGATGTGCAATGCTTGGTGGGAGCAATGATGTCTGGTTAATCATATTCGTCTCCAATGCTCCATAGCAACCTAAATCACATTTACAGGAAAGGAAAATGTAATTTCACGCCAGTGCTTCGAAAGAGCCAAGAACAATTTACTAAGGGAGTTGAAAACAATACCAGAATAAAGAAAGAATGAATAGGGCCAAAAGATAGCCAATCTTAAAAAAGCGTTGCTTTTTCTCCCAGCTCAGTTGGTTATAGATCTCAGTCACATCTACCAAGTGCCGTCTCGTGATGTACCTGACAAAGAGTCACGGATCATATCAGATATGATGATAAGCTCTAATGTGGTATCTAAAGAGGTTTTGTGAATAAAATTATTCATCTTCTAATCATATGAAATAATGTAATAATATGATTCTTTTCTTGATCAATCATTACCTAGCTTTAAAGAACAAAAATAACTTGTGTTCTTGATAACTTGGAAATTATGAGGGCCAAAAATATAGTAAATACACCGATATTGATATAATCTCCTAATGCATTCAATATAATTTGCAATCCAAAGTATGTTATAACATGATGCCGTCCAGACACCATTGTGCATTTAGTTTACGTACTAGCATCCATATAGGTAGGCTATGAATGGCAGAAGGCTCTGTTCAACACGCACACATAGAGAGAGGGAGGGATGGAGCACAGAGAAAGGGTGGGCAATAGGTGGAGGGATGTTATGAAAAAGTACGATTTCATTATCTGGGGTGGTGAAATGTGATTTAATTTGTAAAAGCTTATTACAAAATTCCCAAACTGCCTCTCAGCCAATTGACAGTTCATGGTAAGGATCCAGATTTCACCAAAAAGTAATGAGCACACAGTCTTATTAGAACTAGAAATTCTAAAGACTCAGATTTCACCAAAAAGTATTTCCAGATCATAACTTGACCGTATGTCCATACCAATAAAACCAAATTGTAATCAAGTCTAAATTTCTTATCCCAACTTGTTAATAATATGCAAATGGGGTAGTGTTTGGGTTGTAACAACCATTCTCTTACAATGTTCAGTTGATTACCTAGCTGACTTATATACCATGTAAGCATGCTTCACTTGGAACAACGTTACAGTATAATCATATTCAAGTTTCGCACTTTTTACTGAAGTACGTGACAAAATGATGAATTCATAATCCATCATGAGCAAGTTTTTTCTTTCAAGATTAACAAGATTATATGGAAAGGCATATGACAAAAAGAAACACATAACCATGTTGTGGACGCTACATAACTTAAGCTGTACCCTATGGATTACACAGAGGTCGTCATTCATATAATTCTAGACACTAACAACATTTGAGTAATGGGTGAGAAAGAAACTTACAAATTGACATTATAATAAAGGTGCGGCAGAGCCATGAAAAGCATGAACCAATGTCGCGCTATAAGAAGAATGAAGCACAAAACTCCTTGAACAATAAATTCTGGCAAAATAACACTGTTTATCCGAGATGATGAATCATATGGGTTGATGTAGTCGTACTCGAGGTCCACCAAGCACACAAGCTGCATTCAACATTCACAGGGGTCAGGGTCATATATCTAAAAATCTCAAGAACCGTGTATAAATGCCAAGACCAACCACACAATGCAAGACCATATCTAGATATGACTTGTTGGGCAGCTCTACTAGGTAAAAATAGGTGTTATCGACACTTAAGGACAACAAATTGTATTGAGTAGAATTTCCGAAGAACGTCAATCCATATCTAAATATGACTTGTTGGACAGCTCTAAACAAAGGATTCCCTTCATTTAACTAGAATTTCCGCAGAACGTCAAGGAGTATCGTTTTCATCATAATTAAGCTTATGCCTGATCAAGTTTTTATATATGTCTTACAAAACTCAGGTTATTCGGCACAAGAATGTAACTTAGACTGTGTTTAAATTTACAACGCGCACACACGCACAGGTGCAAGTCCTACAGATTAACATGTTCTACAAATTTTGCAAAAGAACCAGCCTTGGGCGCATTGAGTATCAATTTCTAGAGCCAGTATTTCTTTTTATTTACAAGTTTTGCAAAAGCTCTTCCTGCAAATTTTTAAGAAAAAAAAAAGAAAACCAGGCTGCTTCTGCACCATGCTTTCTAAGTCAACATACATTTGATTTGAAGGGAAACAAAGCGTGAAATTTTTCAAAAGAAGAAATGAAAAGATAATCCCTTTTCTAGTTCCATGAACATCCAAAACAACATATGTGAATAGATACTTGATTTCAAAATTTAAAAATAAAAAACAAGAAAAACCAGTTACGCTATAAAGGTAAAATCTAAATACCCAGATGATCCGAGTCTGTGATCCAATGAGCATGTTCTGAATAAATAAAATTAATTAATTAATTAATTAAAAAAGTGGGATGAAATCGTGGAAGAATTACCTGATAACCCAGAATGCATAACAAAGCTAGAATGAAGAAGAAACTCAGCAGCCATGTCCACAGCATCTCCATAACCAACCACCCCTCTCTCTCTCTCTCTCTCTCCACTTTTTCTGTCTTCGTCTGCGTCTCCCTGTTTCCGCGCTTCGATCTTCTCTCTCAGTTTCTGTCTTCTTTTTTTTTCACAGAGAAACAATTTCAGGAATCAAGTTTTCTGCTGTTTTCTTTCTGCAAGCAGAAATCCAGTTCTTGTTTACGACAGGTAAGTATTTCTCGTTGTACCATACTTTGGCTTCTAGAAATAAAATTAGGAAAATACTTGGCTGCTGAAGTTTCAGCAGGAGCTCCTTACATCCAATCCGAGTGAACACGTGTTCATTCGGAATTCGGAATTCGGAATTGGATGTAAGCGGAAGTTCCTGATGAACCGTTCAGCAGAGCAGCGTTCATAAAATTATGAAATAAAAAATACTTGTATATATACCACTTTTTATGTTGTAACGAAAATCTAGATATCATGAAATTAAAAATTAAGAATTTTAACTAAAAGCTCTAAGTACTATTTATTTTAACGAAAAATCATATTTTTATACTAAAAAGTCAATCATGTACTATTCATTTTACCCTTTATTTTGTCCTTATTGTTAAAACTCAAAGTTTTCAAACCATTTTCATTAGTTTTCCTTTAAAAATTATGCTCATTGAGTCACGTTTAAATGGAATAACGGTTAACTAAATAATTAATAAATAAAAATATTCATCCTGTAATAATTTGTGTAAAAATGAAAAATTTTAAGTTCGAATCTCGTAAATGATGAATTCAATTCCAAATTAAACTGTTTATTACGTGGTATGACCAAACCCTTATCCTCTTAATGTAAAATATCGATCTAACTAAAATTAAAAAAAAAGGTCAGTGAAGTTAATTCAGGGTGTCTTTGTTTGCCTCGTTAGCTTTCACCGCATTAGATTGAATTAAATGTTAGCGTAGTCCGGACTAGCTTTCGCTAGACGGTCTTAGCGAGACCGCTCGAAATCGGGCGGACTGCTAATCCCAATTCTGCAATGTTTAGCGCCTCCCAGCTGCTCCTTCGCGTCCCACAACCATTTGAAAACCCAGATCCTGCACAACAGTCATTCCAGATCCAAAAAAAAAGTTCAAACATGCACACCTGTTCTAGACCCAATCCCCAATTCGAAACAAAATCGATGTGCGTCTAAAACCAAAAACCCACATCAGACGTTCTAGATTCGAGGACTTTGAAGTTATACGAAGCTCATCGACTAGCTGTTGGCCAATCTAAATGTCACCTGCAAATTTCAATGAACAAGATTGCTCGAATGGCACCTTCAAATTTCAGCGAACAAGTTCGCTAATTTTTATTTCGAAGGAGATTATGAAGTGAATTTAAGAGAGAGAGAGAGAGAGAGAGAGACGCAGATTGCAGAGTTGGATGGAAACAAGGGTGAGAGGAAAGTTAAGGTAGAAAGGGGAGAGAGAGACAAAAAATTGTGGATTTAATAAATATAAATAGCATTTGTCTACATACTTGTGTGTATGAGTATATTTTTTTAGATAATGAGAAAGAGAGAGGGATTTTACCTAAAAAACAGGAAATTTTGGTTTTTTATTTTTTTTTATTTTTTTTAATGTTAGAGGTATTTTAACTAAAAAAACAGGAAATTTTGGATCTTTGACATTACATTATTGCCTATTATTTTATTGTGCGATAGAAGACTAAGTAGTCTTTTCACCCTCTTTTGGTTGACAAATAGGGTTTTATTAATTAGTAGAGATATTGTCACTTAGTAATATAATTTAGTGATATTTCTCTTTACTTGTAAATGAGAAATCTTATATTCGATTCTCTCCAAAAGTGAATTTGAATCACGTTATTGCTAACCTATTATGAGGTTTAGTTGACTTCACCACCCATCTTAGTATAGATAATATCGTTTGTTAATAAATAAATAAAATATTAGAAATATGAATTAGAAAATAATAAAAAATATTGGGTCTCAGAAATAATTTAATACATGAATTAGTGCGACATTGCACTAAACGCCTCATTATTCTTATATTACTTAGTCCATGTCAAGCCAATCCAAGTTATTCATTGAAGCTAGTCTAGTCTGAGATAATCCAGTGCAACAAATGCACCCTTAGGGGACTGACTATAACACTACTTGTAAGTATTTAGTACAAGTAGTAGATTTTGATAAAGCTATACGAAAAGTCATCCATAATAATTTACATTCATAAGTAGACTTGACAATTTTTTACACGACCTAATAACATGACAAGTAAATCATACGAAAATAATAGATTTCGGGTCAACATGATAACTAATTAGGTCCTTATCGGGTCACAATAAGAATCCATTAATAACGGGTCTTGTAGGTTTACACGAGTATGACATATGGGTAACACATTTCGACACATTAAGAAAAAAAAGGTTATTTTGATAATTATAGTTTTTTAAACTACTAAAAAAATTTACTATAAATTACAATAGTCATAGTATATGACACACCCCGACCGAGATCGGAGCGTGCTGGCCGTCACACAAAGGTGACGTAGCCATGTGCACGTGCGGAAGCTAATAAGTAGTAATATAAAAGTACGAATAATTAAAAACTAGCATACAAGTACTAGAATGAGTGCTAGTTAGTGCGATACAAATTCAGAGCAGGTCTATAGCAGTCCAAATAAAACAACAACAGTAGTACGCCCGAAGGCGACCCTACAATGGGGAGTGTCTGTCAGAACGCCGAAAAGCTCTCAAGGGAAACCACCGCAACGGCTAAGCAACTAGAACCTGGAGGGGCGCAAAACAAAAGCGTGAGTGGGCAAAAACAATTCTTTCTAAAACCATTTATAAAATACTTTCTAACCCCTCGCCGTAAAACCTGTATACTTCCCAGAAAATAAACATATATACGTATGTGTAAACATGCAAAACATGCTCAAGGGTATGCCAATCATGCTCAAGATATGCCATGTCAAAACCTCGTAATGAAACGTATGTGCTCAGGTATGAATCATATCAATAACATAACATCTGGCAGCCGGAGTCACCTAACGTGACCTGTACGGCTGCATATAGAGCTCAATCTTAAACTCAACAACTGAACCTGCCCACGAGTCGGAACCACTCTAGGTGGTCTGTACGACAGGCCTGGGTGTAATACATATATACGCTCTAGTGCTACGATCACGTGAAGGCTGTGCGAATAATCGCGGGTCACCTACGAGTCGGAACCACCTAATGTGGTCTGTACGACAGGCCTATGCACCTAGCTTGGATCCAAGCTGAGCGTATGGTGCGGGAGGTGAACAACACGTGAAGGACTGTGCCCTACTCTGGGCGGGAGCACTAACACCGGGGGTGCAGGTTATGAGCTCTCTAAGCATCTCTAAACACTATGTAATGCAATCGTTAATTAACGCTTACCTGGCACTTACCTATGCCTCCACAACACCCACATATAAATATATATGCCATATGCATATGTATATGTATGCCACAAATAATGCATGCAAAGATGCATAAACGATAAATAATAAAGTGCATGGCATAAGGCAAATAACCCTTTTTAATTCAATTTCTGGGAATATAAATGTATATAGGTATATACGGAAAACAAAAGCTCACTCACTGGTATGTAGAAGGGTCGTAGCCCCCCTGTCTCGCGTGTGCACGCTCGTCCTCTGGGTACGTGTCACCTAGATGCGAAACAACTATAAAAACGTTAACTTTAAAGCACATAACCCGTTTCTCGTAATAACTTCTCATACATTGCTCAAAATGGACAAATGAATATACCAACGTGCTCTACACAACCTCAGGATCACAACCATATTTTTAGAAAAATTTTTGGACCCCGCACGCGCCCCCACGCGCCAGCACAGGCACGGACCTACGCGCCCCCCACGCGCGGCCACGTGCCAGGCACACTGACGGTGTCAACAGACGCCGTCATGAATATTCCGTTAAACTGACGGAATATTCCGTTAAAACTAACTGGTTCCGTTAACGGCGTTAGGAATATTCCGTCAGAATTGACGGAATATTCCGTCGCCTTCTTCCTTCGATCGCCGGCAACGTCGCCGGCGCCGGAACCTGGGAAAACCTGCAACTCAGGTTTTCTCACTCGTTTCTCGACCGTTTTTCGTGATTCTTGGACCAAATGAAAGCCCTAGACTAGTAGAACATGTCCCAACAAGTTTTAAGGGCTAAAACTAAGAGATTATACCTGTGCAAATTCTCCAAAACCGGCCAACTTCGAGCAGGACGATCCCGACGTCCAATTTTGTCCAACGAAGCACTCCGAGGCTCCTGGGAACCTCACAAACACAACTACGAGCTCAGAAAACCCAAAAACTTAATGTACAAACTTTGCATGAACAGTACACAATTCGGACCACTTCGAAACGACGTGAAAACGATGTGTTTCTCACCTGAAAATGCTACGGTTGTGTTCCCCTCGACCTCACGAGCTCAAATGTGTCCTTGGTTTCCTCGATCCACCACAGTTTGAGGGGTATGTGTGTTGGTCCGTACGTTTTTGGAAGAAGAAGAAGAAGAAAGGGAGAGAGAGAGAGACACGGGACAGAGACAGAGAGAGGGTGAAGAGAGACAGTGTATGTGCAGGTGTGTGTGTGTGGCCCAAAGCTTGCCAACACCACACAAAGTAACCAAAAACAATAATACGAAAACCAACTAGGGGTAAAAAGGTCATTTCCTAAGCACATTTCCGATATTTTCGGGACGGGATGTCACAACCTTCCCACCTTAAAAGAATTTCGTCCCGAAATTCAAAACAACAACGCAGCAACCCCCTAGTAGTCAAAGAACAATCGAGGGTACAAATCCCTCATCCGATTCTCTGTCTCCCACGTAGCTTCTTCGACTGAATGGTTTCTCCACAGAACCTTCACTAAATTCACTGTCTTGTTCCTCAGAACCTTCTCCTTCCAATCAATGATCGTCACCGGTTCCTCATCGTACGTCAAGTCTGGGTTAATCTCAAGCGGTTGAGGAGGTATCACATGAGATGGATCAGCAACATAGTGTCGGAGCATAGACACGTGAAAAACATTATGCACTCTAGCCAACTCCGGAGGCAACTCCAACCTGTAAGCTACCTCACCAACCCGTTCTGTGACCGCGTATGGTCCGATGTACCTAGGACTCAGTTTCCCCTTCTTTCCGAACCGCACAACACCTCTCCACGGTGAAAGCTTCAGAAATACCCAATCTCCGACCTCATATGTTCTGTCCGTAGCACGCCGATCCGCTAGACTCTTCTGCCTGTCCTGAGCTGCTTTCAGGTTAGACTTAATCACCTGAACATTCTGAGTAGTCTCCTCGACAATCTCTGGACCCACTAAAACTCTTTCTTCAACCTCTGACCAACATAACGGTGTGCGACAAGCTCTGCCATACAAGGCCTCAAATGGCGCCATGCCAATGCTCGAATGAAAACTGTTGTTGTAAGCAAATTCCATCAAATCCAACCTTTGGTGCCAAGCGTCACCAAACTGCAACACCGAAGCTCGCAGCATATCCTCCAAGGTCTGAATAGTTCTCTCTGACTGTCCGTCTGTCTGTGGATGATACGCCGTGCTGTAAAGTAATCTCGTGCCCAAAGCTTCCTGGAAAGCTACCCAAAACTTCGACGTAAATCGTGGATCTCGATCCGAAACAATACTCACTGGGACACCGTGGTACTTCACAACCTTCGAAATGAACAACTCCGCTAAACGGCTCAGAGAATACTTCTCTCTCACAGGAATAAAATGAGCCGACTTAGTGAGTCGATCGACGATCACCCAAATGCCGTCAAAGCCATTATGTGTACGCGGGAGCTTGTACACAAAATCCATGGTGATATTTTCCCATTTCCACTCTGGAACGGGAAGCGGCTGCAACAACCCAAACGGCTTCTTCCTTTCTGCTTTAACTTGCTGACAAACAGCACATCTGCTCACATACTCGGCTATCTCCCTCTTCATACCCGGCCAATAATAAAATGGTCGAATGGTATGATACATTTTCGTAGCTCCTGGATGCATGGCATAAGCCGAGATATGTGCTTCATCGAGAATTTCTTTCTTCAACTCCACACTCTTAGGCACGAACATTCTACCTTCTAACATCAACATGCCATCCGAATCACGAACTCTGAGGTCTCGCCTCCTTCCTTGCTCTCGAGCTTGAATAAGTTCTTGAGTCTCCTGATCAGTTACTTGGGCTTCAAGCACCCGATCAACAAGTATCGGCCTAACTTGGAAATTAGCAAGTAATGCCACATCTCGATCTTCGGCTTCTAGCCTTACCCCCGTAGTACGCAAGTCCACCAAAAGAGGAGCACGACTAGCGTACAACGCATTAATACGGCCCTGTGACTTCCTGCTAAGTGCATCAGCCACTACGTTCGCACGACCAGGATGATAATCAATCGTGCAATCGTAATCGCTGAGCAACTCCAACCACCTCCGCTGACGAAGATTAAGTTCTTTCTGAGTAAAGAGATACTGGAGACTCTTGTGATCTGTAAAGATCCTGCACTTTTCCCCGTAAAGATAGTGTCTCCACAACTTCAACGCAAAAATGATAGCAGCCAACTCCAAATCATGTGTAGGGTAATTCCTCTCATGAGGTTTCAACTGCCGCGAAGCATAAGCAATCACCCTACCATGCTGCATCAATACACATCCCAAACCATTCAAGGAAGCATCGTTATAAACCTCGAAATCACCGCTATCGTCTGGGAGTGCCAAAACATGTGCATGAGTGAGACAATGCTTCAACCGTTGGAAACTCTGCTCACACCTATCATCCCACTCAAATTTAACATCCTTCCTCGTTAACCTCGTCAACGGCAAGGCAATCACCGAAAAATCCTTAACGAACCTCCGATAATACCCTGCCAAACCAAGGAAACTTCTCACTTCGGTGACGGTTCGCGGTTGCTCCCAACTCTCTACCGCTGCAACCTTCTGAGGGTCAACCAAAATACCCTGAGCAGAAATGACGTGCCCCAAGAACGCAACTTGGTCTAACCAGAACTGGCACTTGCTAAACTTAGCATATAACTGGTATTCCCTCAACCTTTTCAACACCAAAGTAAGATGTCGAACATGCTCCGCTTTCGACTTAGAATACACCAGAATATCGTCAATGAAGACAATGACGAATCTATCCAAGTAAGGCTGGAATACTCGGTTCATCAAATCCATAAAGGCGGCTGGTGCATTCGTCAACCCAAATGGCATAACCAGAAACTCGTAATGACCGTAACGAGTCCTGAACGCCGTCTTAGGGACATCATCCCTACTGATCTTCAGCTGATAGTAACCAGACCTCAAGTCTATCTTAGAGAACACGCAAGCACCTCTCAGCTGATCAAACAAATCATCGATACGAGGCAAGGGATAACGGTTTTTAATCGTCACCCGATTGAGTTGCCTGTAGTCGATGCACAGCCTCAAAGTTCCATCCTTCTTCCTCACAAACAACACTGGAGCACCCCAAGGCGAAGTACTAGGCTGGATAAATCCCTTATCTACTAACTCTTGCAGCTGAACTTTCAATTCCCTTAACTCCGCAGGAGCCATACGATAAGGAGTTAAAGAAATAGGATTGGTACCTGGAATCAACTCAATGGTGAACTCTACGTCTCGATCTGGGGGTAACCCAGGTAAATCCTCAGGAAATACATCAGGGAAGTGTCTGACCACTCTCACATCCTCTATTCTGCTAGTAACAACCTCATCCAGCCACATGAGCCAGATACCCTTGACAACCCTTAGTTAACAACTTTTTCGCTCGTAGCGCCGAAATAACGCCATATCTCACCCCACTCTGCTCACCCACGAAGGTAACCACAGGTAGTCCAGGTCGGTGAAACGTAACCACTTTCCCATAACAGTCAATGTTGGCACGATAGAAGTGCAACCAATCCGTGCCCAGAATCACATCAAAGTCCACAATATCTAACGGGATAAGATCGGCTGACAAAGCAACACCCTCTACGATCACTGGACACCCCGGGTACACACAATCTACAACGCAACTCTCTCCCCTAGGCATAACAAACTCTAAATCATACCCTAGGGGTGTGGGGCGAGGTTGCGTCGCTTGAGCAAATGTATGAGAAATTACGGAATGTGTAGCTCCACAATCAATTAAGACTCTAGCAAAACAACCAAGAATGTTCAACGTACCCATAATCAAGTCTGGGTTGTTCTGAGCGTCCTGCAGAGAAATATTGTGAAGACGCCCCTGTCCCTGCTGACGCCCACCGCGGCCTCGGCTCGCCTGAACACCGCGTCCCTGAGCACCACGCCCCTGACTGGGCTGGCCTGCCTGTCTCGAAGATCCTGCACTGCTAGTGGCAATCTCCCCCTGCTGATACTGTCCTCCCTGATACCACTGTGAACCACCCGCTGGGGCTGGAGGATACGGCATATAGCCGCCCGAATACTGGGGATAGCCACCCTGGGAATAGGGATCCTGAGGGTACTGATACTGCCCCGGAGCATAAGGGACAGCATCACCCTGATAGTGGTAAGCACCACCTCGACCCGTCTGGCCGTAACTACTAGGACCCTGGATCTGCTGGAGTGGTGCAGGCGGTGGCATAAAGGTCTGCTGTGGTTTCTGCTGCTGCTGACCCTGGGGACAATTTGCCGCTCTATGTCCCACCTGTCCACATGTGAAACAACCGTTGCTACCACGTCTACACTCACCGAAATGTCGGTTGTTACACCTGCGGCAAATAGGGGCTCTGCCTCGCCCACCATCGCCCTGCCTCTGGCCTCTAGCGCCACCAGAAAATCTACCTCCACGACCCTGCCCAGTGGCACTGAAGCCACCACTCGAAGAACTAGAACTAGCTCCACCTCTCTTGAAGTTCTGAGTCTGTCGGGGCCCGAGCGATGCCTGACCTTTGCCCTTGTCATCTTTCTTCTGGTTGCCGTCCTTCTCTTCATCCGTATCGCTCGACATATTCTCGGAATCCTCGATCCTCAACAGTATCTCATAGAAGTCCCGATAAGTCTCGCTGTGGACCGTAGACGCCATAGAACGCCACTTCTTCCTGGTGCCCAGACGGAAAAGACGGAGCATCTCCGCCGGATTACCAGCGACATCAGGGTGATAACGGGACAAGTCCGTATACTTACGGTAGTACTCATTCGCTGACATCTTCCGCTGTTTCAGTTCGGAAAACTCCTGCTTCTTACGGTCAATGTACTCAGGGGGTACATATCTTCTCCTAAACAACCCCGTAAACACGTTCCAATCAATCCTCTGATCCGGAGTCAACCTACGAAGCTCCTGCTCCCACCAAGCTGCCGACTCCGTATCCAGAAACCAAGCGGTCGTCTCGACCCACCTCTCCATAGGCAAGTTCCCCTGATTATGTAGCACCCGGAAAGTCTTCTCTATGTGTTCTAGCCAGCGCTCTGCGCTCTCGGGTCCCTCACTGCCCTTAAACTTATCCAACTTCAGATTGTACATCGTCTCCAGAGGAGTCCTCTGGGGAGGGCGCATCACTGCCTGAAGGGCTGTAGCAAAAGCTTCCCCCAACTGAGTAATATCGGGGAAACTAGGCTCAGAAGAGCGACGGGGTTCCCGACGAGGCGGCATAGTTCTGACAGAAGACACCAAAATTATTAGAATACTCACAAGGACACAGGACTGCCAAACCTAGGCTCTGATACCAAACTGACACACCCCGACCGAGATCGGAGCGTGCTGGCCGTCACACAAAGGTGACGTAGCCATGTGCACGTGCGGAAGCTAATAAGTAGTAATATAAAAGTACGAATAATTAAAAACTAGCATACAAGTACTAGAATGAGTGCTAGTTAGTGCGATACAAATTCAGAGCAGGTCTATAGCAGTCCAAATAAAACAACAACAGTAGTACGCCCGAAGGCGACCCTACAATGGGGAGTGTCTGTCAGAACGCCGAAAAGCTCTCAAGGGAAACCACCGCAACGGCTAAGCAACTAGAACCTGGAGGGGCGCAAAACAAAAGCGTGAGTGGGCAAAAACAATTCTTTCTAAAACCATTTATAAAATACTTTCTAACCCCTCGCCGTAAAACCTGTATACTTCCCAGAAAATAAACATATATACGTATGTGTAAACATGCAAAACATGCTCAAGGGTATGCCAATCATGCTCAAGATATGCCATGTCAAAACCTCGTAATGAAACGTATGTGCTCAGGTATGAATCATATCAATAACATAACATCTGGCAGCCGGAGTCACCTAACGTGACCTGTACGGCTGCATATAGAGCTCAATCTTAAACTCAACAACTGAACCTGCCCACGAGTCGGAACCACTCTAGGTGGTCTGTACGACAGGCCTGGGTGTAATACATATATACGCTCTAGTGCTACGATCACATGAAGGCTGTGCGAATAATCGCGGGTCACCTACGAGTCGGAACCACCTAATGTGGTCTGTACGACAGGCCTATGCACCTAGCTTGGATCCAAGCTGAGCGTATGGTGCGGGAGGTGAACAACACGTGAAGGACTGTGCCCTACTCTGGGCGGGAGCACTAACACCGGGGGTGCAGGTTATGAGCTCTCTAAGCATCTCTAAACACTATGTAATGCAATCGTTAATTAACGCTTACCTGGCACTTACCTATGCCTCCACAACACCCACATATAAATATATATGCCATATGCATATGTATATGTATGCCACAAATAATGCATGCAAAGATGCATAAACGATAAATAATAAAGTGCATGGCATAAGGCAAATAACCCTTTTTAATTCAATTTCTGGGAATATAAATGTATATAGGTATATACGGAAAACAAAAGCCCACTCACTGGTATGTAGAAGGGTCGTAGCCCCCCTGTCTCGCGTGTGCACGCTCGTCCTCTGGGTACGTGTCACCTAGATGCGAAACAACTATAAAAACGTTAACTTTAAAGCACATAACCCGTTTCTCGTAATAACTTCTCATACATTGCTCAAAATGGACAAATGAATATACCAACGTGCTCTACACAACCTCAGGATCACAACCATATTTTTAGAAAAATTTTTGGACCCCGCATGCGCCCCCACGCGCCAGCACAGGCACGGACCTACGCGCCCCCCACGCGCGGCCACGTGCCAGGCACACTGACGGTGTCAACAGACGCCGTCAGGAATATTCCGTTAAACTGACGGAATATTCCGTTAAAACTAACTGGTTCCGTTAACGGCGTTAGGAATATTCCGTCAGAATTGACGGAATATTCCGTCGCCTTCTTCCTTCGATCGCCGGCAACGTCGCCGGCGCCGGAACCTGGGAAAACCTGCAACTCAGGTTTTCTCACTCGTTTCTCGACCGTTTTTCGTGATTCTTGGACCAAATGAAAGCCCTAGACTAGTAGAACATGTCCCAACAAGTTTTAAGGGCTAAAACTAAGAGATTATACCTGTGCAAATTCTCCAAAACCGGCCAACTTCGAGCAGGACGATCCCGACGTCCAATTTTGTCCAACGAAGCACTCCGAGGCTCCTGGGAACCTCACAAACACAACTACGAGCTCAGAAAACCCAAAAACTTAATGTACAAACTTTGCATGAACAGTACACAATTCGGACCACTTCGAAACGACGTGAAAACGATGTGTTTCTCACCTGAAAATGCTACGGTTGTGTTCCCCTCGACCTCACGAGCTCAAATGTGTCCTTGGTTTCCTCGATCCACCACAGTTTGAGGGGTATGTGTGTTGGTCCGTACGTTTTTGGAAGAAGAAGAATAAGAAAGGGAGAGAGAGAGAGACACGGGACAGAGACAGAGAGAGGGTGAAGAGAGACAGTGTATGTGCAGGTGTGTGTGTGTGGCCCAAAGCTTGCCAACACCACACAAAGTAACCAAAAACAATAATACGAAAACCAACTAGGGGTAAAAAGGTCATTTCCTAAGCACATTTCCGATATTTTCGGGACGGGATGTCACAGTATATATGTGTATATTATATATTAAATATGCGTTATTATATTATTATTCTATATAAATTTTAAAAATATAAGTTTTATTTATGCATTTATTTTTATAGTATACTATAGGCAAAAAGTGAGAATAAAAACATCAAGTAATTTAAAAACATCAAACACATTAAAAAAACGTGCATGTTTCCTCAACCTTGAAATACAACTCTCTTCATTTTGTATATTCTTCAACATTTGGTATTTTGTAGTAATGTACTAATATTTTTTTCATTAAGCTCTTATTTTGGTGTATATAATACTTGAAAGACAATTTTTTATTTGTTTTTTTTATGTTTTGAAGTAATATTTATATGACATTATTGTAACATCCCACTTCGTCCAGGGGAGTGGATCCTGTAAGCTAGTGAGCTCCCAAAAGACTTTGTGCTAGGTAGGGATGAGAATCTGCATATAAGGCAGCGAGTTCGCGTGAGAGCAATCCCAGGATGGGTGACCCACTGGGAAGTTCTCGTGTGAGTTCCCAAAAACAAAACCATGAGGGCGTGGTCAGGGCCCAAAGTGAACAATATCGTGCTACAGTGGATTCGAGCCCGGGATGTGATGGGGGCTCGGGTCGGGATGTGACATTATGGTATGCATATACTAATTTAGTATTATATTTTCATTTTTATTTGGTCAAATTATGTTTTTTATTTTTATTATTTATTGATTTAAAATATATTTTCTCTAATCAGTTAGGAGTCGAGTCATATTACCTGATAATATTAACAGGTCGATTTCATGTTGGATCATATTACCCGTTTACTTTAACAAGTGTTCATGAAAATAACATGAACACGAAAAACACGATACGAATACCAAGTATGTTCACGAGAGTTGAACCTAAAACTTCTCATTATAAGTAGGGTAGAATAAAATTTTACATTAAGTGGTGTGTGCAAAGCGTAATTTTCGCCCAATAGAACTACGTTTTGGGCTGGTCGAGTGTATTGAGGCCTTCTCTAACCAATCTGTGCGACGTGGGCCTCGGTCGTTAGTCCTAGTCCCCACACCAAAACGACACCGTAAGCCCGATTTATTTCTTGAAGCAAACGACACCGTGGGATCTGAACGAAGAAAAGCAAGGTGTTTGAAACCCAGAGACCTCACTCTCCATTTCCAATCCCTAATTTTGCTTCTCTCTATCTCTCAACCCAGACCGATCCGCCATGACCAAGCAGCACGCTAACTGGTCCCCTTACGACAACAATGGCGGGTATGTATTCTCTCGTTCCCTGCAACAATATCGTCGTTTCCTCTTTTATTTTTATTTTTATTTTTTATTTTTTGGGATTTTAATGTTTTCGTGCCTATTGCAGGTCCTGTGTGGCGATCGCCGGAGCCAACTACTGTGTGATTGCCGCCGATACTCGGATGTCGACCGGTTACAGTATTCTCACCCGCGACTACTCCAAAATCTGCAAATTGTATGCTTTTATACCAATTTCTCTCGTATTTATATAATTTTTTTTCATGAATTTTTATATTTATGCACTCGATTTCGGAGATTCGAAAGTCTGGCCGCTGTGTTTTTATAGAAAACTTCATTTTAATCCTTGGGAAAGATGACTTTTATCTGATTTTACTGGTGTTAGGAATTTTTTGTTGGCGTTTTTAGGGTTTTAACTGATTTTATTTTGCTCGTGGTTAGGTTTGATTTTTAATTACCACTTGGGTTTGTGTTTTACTTCTGTATTAGAGGTTTAGCCTAGTGGGTTTTGGGGAAGGTACATTGCATTTAGTTAGCGGGATTTTTGCTCACTACCCCCTGGCGATGCTGACCATTACTATCGTATTGACTACTGTTGGATGAGTATGAGTTTCGAGATTTGTGTAGTACTTAGAGTAAATCACACTCGTCCAACGGTGGTTAATACGGTGGTAATGGTCACCATTTAAGGGTGGTGAGCAAAAATGCTCTCTTTAGATGGCTTATAGGAAGTGTGGTGATTATAACAGTTTGCTTCTTGGACATTTGTAATGCTTGCAGTTTTACTGCTAATGATTTTTGGGATAGCTATTGTGTTTGCTATCATTTTTATAGTTGATTCCACTGACTGAAATATGTAAAAAAAATTAGCAGATGATAAATATGAGAGGTAATATGCACCAAAAACATGTTATTGCAGTATAAAAAAGCATGAAATTATGCTGAAGAGAAATTGAGTTAGGAAGTGAAGCTTCTGTATTCATAAGCTAAATCAAAGATTCTTAATTGAAGTATTATAAAGCATGAAAGTATCAAGGTGCAAAACAAAGTAGATATGAATTGACGCTGCTAGGATTGAGTACCTGAGCTAGTGTCACTGTGTCAGACCAGATTGTTAAAGCACCTTAGTCTAAATTTTGATGCTGAGGAACCAATAGGTTTCTGAAACCCTGACCAACATACTGTACTAATTTTAGAAATAGGCTTATATCCAGGTGAGGAGGACCCTGAGCACAGCTTAAGAAATTACTAGGAAGATAGAATTAAAAGATAAGAGCCGACGAAGACAAAAAATGAATTTGAAGGTACCGCAGCCAAAAAAGGAAAAAAAAAAAAAAAAAAAAAAGTGAGGCAGAGAATTAAAGGTAGGTAGGCATATGAAAAGTGTATGATCAGATGCCCCCAGATTGCAAAGGTGATAAATTAGTTGGGGAAGAGAAAAGTTTAGTATAACAGACAAAAACATGATGCAAAATTGGTTCAACTTTGGCATGGGTTTTTCCCCTTTTCCTCATTGTTATGAGATAACTTCCAGACGTACCAAAAAAATTGTTAGTGATAAGTTATGGTTGCTAACTGAGGGAAGCGAAGGTGCAATTAGAAGAGTACATCAGCCCTTAGTAGTCTTTGATGGACTATTTTATGTTGGGAGTTTTGATTTTTTGTTCACCACATTTACAGATTTAGTTGATATTGTTTGTGTCTTACTGTTTTGTCTTTTGAACTTGCAGAGCGGACAAAGCTGTATTGGCTTCTTCTGGTTTTCAAGCTGATGTGAAAGCTTTGCAAAAGCATTTGGCAGCTAAGCACTTGGTGAGGCTTCAAAATCCTATTACAATACTTTGTTTTTCTTTTTTTTTTTTCTTTCTTTGAACGCTATTCGTTTGCAATGCAACAGATGGTGTCAGATGTTTTTTTACCATGTATAGGCTAGATTTATTTATGCTGGCATGTAATAAATATTGAGTTATGCCAAGAACTGATGATACATCCTTTTTGTCATTGTTTCCCAGACTTATCAGCATCAACATAACAAACAAATGAGCTGCCCTGCGATGGCTCAACTGCTTTCCAACACCCTTTACTACAAGCGGTTCTTCCCCTACTACGCGTTTAATGTTTTGGGTGGCTTAGATAGTGAAGGTAAATATTAGAGTTTAAAACCTTTGGTTGCCAGTTGAGACTTTTGCTGCTAACAAATCATTTTAATTACTAATCTGCAGGTAAGGGTTGCGTCTTCACATATGATGCTGTTGGTTCCTATGAGAGGGTTGGGTATAGCTCCCAAGGTTCTGGTTCTACACTTATCATTCCTTTTCTGGACAACCAATTGAAGTCTCCTAGCCCACTCCTATTGCCTGCCCAGGTTTGTTCTCGATTTTGATTACTAGTTTGCATCATACTATTGGTTGTTTGTATGTTATTAATCTACCCCACAATTTAGGACTGCATATTTGTTTGTTATTAATTTGCAGGATGCTGTCACACCGCTGTCTGAAGCAGAAGCGATCGACTTGGTCAAAACTTGTTTTGCATCTGCAACTGAAAGAGATATTTACACTGTAAGTTTCCGGTCCTTTTAATATCTGTCCATTTTGTATCAAGCTCATATGAACCTCGTTCTTTAATGTGTCATTGACTCATGGATGCGTTACAGGGCGACAGGCTAGAGATTGTTGTCCTCAATGCGGATGGCACCAGATATGAGTATATGGAGCTGAGGAAGGACTGATGTGTGCCCAAAAGAAATTGGAAATTCATATGCTCCACTGTTTGTTGTGTTTAGACAGTAAGACTAGAATTTCTCTTTATTGGATGTCTTGAGTAAAAGAACATATCTGATATCTTTGGTATGAATACAAAAATCATGACACGACTGGTTGCCAAAATCTGAAAATCTGAGATTCAATGTTGATCTATCTGCATGATTGTTGATCGAATTGCATATGATCTTATTGTGTAACGGTAACAGGATCTCAAAAGCTGTCTTTCGACGCCCAACCTTTCTTCTCTAACTCTTGCCGCAATGCCTGACATAAAAGCCGGGAATTTGTTCAACTGAAGGTTGCTTTTATGAATGCAGTTGTTAGGTATAGGTGACAATATTGAGATTGTTTGCAGTGCTCACCTTGATTCTTTTTCTGTTGATGTTGAAATCGGATATCCCCAACCGGGATGCCGATCGATACTCGACTATTGAGTCGTTGCCTGGTGGAAACCAAAACTCTACATCATCCACAAGCTGCACCAACACAAGAACAATCCATGTGTTATTGTTACTCGACCATAGATCCTACATTGATTGATGACTGGCAGTCATTCACGTACACGTACACTAATGTCAGAAGCTCATTTTATATTCTAAAATCCGGGTTCCGGGTTACACCTACCCCTAAAATGGCGCTTTGGTACTCCACGCGAACATAGTCGTCTCTCTTCTCCATAATCTGCGGTGTGAACTTGTCTGGCTTTGTCGATTTAATCTGCAAATTGAGTTATGAGATATGAGTTTTCCTGATTTTTTATTTTTATTTTTATTGAAACAAACAATATTTATCTACATTAAGGGCTGAGAAAGTGAGATATGTCTCACAATGGACTATCAATAATGTGGTTCAAATTCGCCTTTGGGAAGAATCAAATCTAAGACTTCTCACTTACAAATGAAGAGGAATACTACTATTCTGTAGTATTAAGTGGCACGAGTTTTGATGATTTAAGTGGAAATAAATGACAAATGGAAACATGTTTGAAGTGCTTTTACCACTTGGAGAAGTTCTTCCATCGCAACTTCTCTGCTGACCGGCTTTTTCCTACTTCCATTGTAGTTCCTGTAATTTAATATAAAAAAAGAGAGCACATTTTACTTGATGGTCGGTGGAAGGATGAGGAGACATTTGGTCTATTGACTCCATCATACGTTCCCCACATGGGCGTCTTCCTTTAGAAAGTTTAGTGGATTGCAGCCTTCCAGGTTTGACCCTTCGTTTGGTCAAAGTTCAACCATCTCATTTTCTCATTGCATCGATTTAGGGTCTGAGACACCCAAAACCGATCAAAACAATTTTAAGCTAAAAAAATACTAAAAGTACGAATTCTAACTCATATGACAGGGAATTGGATCTGCTCCGACCTCAGTGTCCGCAGCTTAAGGACTAAAAAATTTAGATCTTTGATTTGTGTGGAAAAGAAATTAAAGTCGTTGATTTGTATGAGGTGTATCACTAGAATGAGTTAATGAGAACTGTCATATTTAATTTGTGTGGTCCAAATTTTTTGATCTCTAGGTTCTGAATACTGAGGTTCGAAGTGAATCCAATTTCTTCATTTGATCATATCTCAACTTATTTTGATCATTATTTTTCTTTAATTAGTTCTTGGTTTAGTTTATCTACTTTTGTAATGTTTCGAATTTGTCCTTTTAATTTGGTTCTTGTTAGGGCTTTGACAAAAGGTTTAGCAAGTATAGTGGATTAGTATATGTATGACACCTTCCAATGATAAATAAAGAAGAGAGAATGTAGTGGATTAGTATATGTATGACACCTTCCATACTAAAAAGACAATATTTATACTTATCAATATGTTTGGTATGGTTCATTCACCAAAAGCATCCATGTTTTTTATATGTCTTTTTAGTATAGTTCATGTTTTTTCCTCGTAAATAAGAGGGTCATAGATTTGATTCATGTGAACTCTGCGCTCGACACAAAGGTTGAAGACTCGTTTGAAAAATTGCTTTTAAATAATAAAGAAAATATTTTTGTGTTCCAAAAGCGTGCATTTTTTTTTTCTTCAGAATTAACTTGCAGTTTTATTAAAGATTAGTTCTAAAAATATTTTCTTTAAAAACAACCGGTCATTTAACACTTTCCAAATGAACCCTAACCCAAATCTCTTATCCCTCAACATATTTTAATTTGTGTATCAAAATGTATAAATATTGTGATTGCCAAAGCTTTTGATTAAAATTCTTGATTTGAAAAAAAACACCACAACAATATAAAATATAAAGTTCTTGGTTAACATTTTTTTTTTTTTGGACAACTTGATTAACATTCTTAATTAAAGCATCTGGGAAAATTCTCAATAAAATAACATGAGCACTAAACTAAAACAATAGAAAAGCAAGACATGAGAATTAGCAACATCATGAGGTTTAGGAAGTCGGTAAACCTTCTGGAAACCTGAATTCATCGCATCGCCAAACTCTATTAAACCTCTTAAAAAAAAAGCAAGAAAAATGGATAAAAATTAAAGAAGAAGAAGAAGAAGAAGAAGAAGAAGAAGAAAGATACCAGGGAGGGGCATAATGGGTAAGGTCACTGACATTTTCAGAGGTTGATATGCAATTCTTAGTAGCTGGGCAAAGAGCCAAAGCTTGCTGATTTTTCTGCACCCCAAGATACTCGGGCTTTTTACCACTGCACCCCATCAAACCCAATTAAATTACACAAAAACTGTTCTGGAAAAACATGATTTTTAAATTAAATTATAAATTGAATGATCCAAAAATTCAGCTGGGGTAATAGATAAGATTGAACTATGTACCTCAAGTTGAAGATGGCTCCTACCACTGCCAATTCGCTGCTCCTCAGTATTATTTCCCTTCAATTGTTACATTATAACGTTTTTATCAGAAATTATGTATCTATATATATATGTATGTATGTATGTATGTATGTATGTATGTATATGTAAAGAGAGAGAGAGAGGAGCACCTTCGACCAATTGGGTCGGTGGGTTTATGGTCGTTTTGCTGCTGCTGCTGCTTCTGAGAAACTATGATACGATGGGGAATGGAGAAACTGGTACGCTGTTTCAGTTTGCTGTAATTCTTGTAGTGGTTGTAGAAGGAGGAGGAGCTTGCTGGGTATGCCATGGAAGCCATCTTTTTACTCTCTGTTTCTTTCTTCTATTTTTCTTTGTGCTGGGTGTGTGTGCAGGGTTCAATGTAAGTTTATGCGTATTTATCAGCATATTGCTGTCGCCTTTTTCTTATTCTGTCACTAAATTGGACAAGCTCTTCGTCTTCGGTCCTACTTCTTGGGTTGGACCGTGTGCAGGGATAGGCTTCGCGTTTTCTAAAGTGCGGACCGCACTTTGCGAACTTTGTATGCTGACCGAACTTGGGCCGGTAGATCAAATTTGAACGGTTAAAAACTAAAATATCCAAATAAGTATAGGGTAAATTCGGGTCATAAATGATCTTTCACTAATTGAAAACGGCACCTGGTATCAATTCAAAATTTTTAGGATTTAAACTCTCTCTTCCCCCCACCCTGGGACATTAGCAATTACGATCTTAAATTTGTCTTCTTCACCCAAAACTCTTCATCTTCCGCCAACCCTCAAACATCATTCCTGTCGAAAACTTGCTTACCGTTCGAAAATTTCCTTGCATTCAAAACTCAGTCGTAGTTTTGTTGTGCTTGTTGTCTCCAACCTAACTGCACTTCCATACAGAAGTTTAGAAATTTAGGTGACTTTGGTTCGAGGGTGAGCAGTCGGGTCCACAAAAAGGACGTGGTGCTTGCTTGATTAGAGTTGGGTTTAGAGTTCTTGATTCCCTAATAGTTGACGTCATACTTCATTCCCCAAAGTAAATTTGAAATTTGGTGAGTTTGGAAATTTGGAACCCTAGAAGTAAATTTTGTTATTTATGTAAATTTGATTAATTAATTTGGTGTTTATGGTTAATTATGTAAGTTGGTTGATGAAGTTAGTTGAAATTTGTGGATATTTGTGGAATTTTTGGAAATTTTGGTGGGATGTGGGTTTATGGAATGTTGTTGACAAGTTGTGTAAAAGGGATAGGTCGTTCAGTTTTGTTTTGTTGAAGCTAATGTTATTGAGTAGGGAATGATTTGTGTTGATAAAATCTTTGTTAATTTTTTTAATTAACTTGATATTGCTGAAGTCATGAAGGTTTGTTTACTGTAGATATATTGTTATGAAAACTTGTTGACATGTTTTGTTAATGTTATACATTATTGAATTTGGTTGTTATTAGGGTATATATTGTTCAATTTGTTTGTATTGAATGCTTATATCATTATGTGTACAGAAGATGGCAACTCATGGGTTCAACTAGCAACAAAAGAGGAAGAATAATATAGGAAAAGGGTTAACGACCTTTCTCAAGCAAGTCATGTTCTAGGAATGATGCATCAAAAGTTTAATGGCACACAACTTGCTGGTTTTTGGGCATCACTATTCGGACACTTAGGTAGTGGCGATAGACTAGCCTTTAATGGCCAATTGGTGTGTGAATTGTCGCTCCATACAACAGCTAATCAAGGGGTGAAAGATTTAGAGGAACTCACATATTAATAGGATGTGAAGAAACCCTATGATATAGAGCTTGAGCCTTCCAACATTAGGCTTTTGTCTACTTATTTTCCAGCGGTTTTGTTGGAGAGATAGCAAGGGTAAGTGTTGGAACTACAAAACAATAAACAACCTTAAGCAAGCCTATGATGGGAGCGGTGGGGGTGGGGGTGGGGTGGGGTAGTGGGGGGGAGAGGGGGGAAAATGTGCCGAGCAAAGGCTCTCCGATGGTCAAGTTAGTGAACAGTTTTAAACTTAAGTAGTGGGTAAAAGAATTTAAGTGTTTAGATTATGTTATCAAAGATGAACCCTAGACATGTGTATTTATACCATCATGAGAGAGAACTTTTTAGGATAGAATCCTCGTTCTAAGCTGGGAGAATCTTAGAGGATATCTAGAAGTAGATATTGCACCCTCTTAGGATTATAATTACTTGTGGTGCACGTCAATTTCTAAATTAGGAATTCTACGACTTAAAGGATATGATTATATCCCGATCAATTCGTGTATCAGCCTTACTTCGACCCTGGAAAATCATGGTTGCACAGTTGCCCCTAACTATGCATCTGAGAGGCAACTTGTTCTCCTCGAGGATGGATTATTATCCACAAATCATATATACCTTTTGGGGTAAGCTGAAATACGTGCCGCTTGGTTTTCTATCTTCGCGTGTTGATCTGAATCTTGGCGTTAAAATGAAGGTGTTTCGGATTTAGACGTGCGTCTCTGAGTATCATGCCATAACGTTCGTAATTATGAGACTTTGCATTTGTGGCAGGTACACGAAAAATAAGCAATCTCCTTCGATATTCAGTACTAATGTTTTAACCGTCGAATTCACTAACCCCTAAGTAAGTCAGTCCGTATTCGACAGCCAGATAATTCTGTCAAATGACGCCTATATATCCTCAAATCATTTCCTTTCGTTCAACCAGAACTAATCACTCGTCGTTAAAAAAAAATCAACTTTCTTCTCGTACCAATTCAAAAACTCTCCTTGTTTTTCGAAGCCTTACCCATGTCCTCTTCAAGCAAAAGTACCAAATCACTTGAAATTTTGCTTATAGCCTTCCACTAACGAGGGTTCATACTTAGGAGGAAGGTCAAACCTTCATTGAAAATTACCAAGATCTCTTGGGCCAATCTAAAATCTGGTGTGAGCGGGGTCAAGATATTCACGCAGCACTCCCAGTATTGTTTGATCCTCAGTATCTCTACATTAGGATTTATCCTTGGTTTTTGGACTTCGATCTTCATTTTCCTCTTTCTGATTTCTTGAAAAGTATCTTGTTGTGCTGCAACACGGCCATTTGTAATCTTTCCCTAGCAACCTTCAGATTTATCACCTTCTTCGAATTACTAAATCAAATGGTATGGAGCCTACCTTGGCATTCAAAAATTCAAGATACTGCACATCCTCATGATGCGTTTTGATGACCATTACTACTTCTCAACCAGACCTAGCCTTGTCTGAGAGTTACACATTCAAGATGTCCCTTGTCAAAGACAAGGCCTAGTTTAGGGACATGTTTAGGGACATCTTTGTTGTCGATGGAAATTGGGAGGTATGACATTGTAATGTTTGCAAACATGAGTTATGAGATTGTGGTTTGACCCTCAGTTAAAGTAGTTTTGTGTAATTTATCCTTTTTTTTATTAACAAGGCTTAGATTTTTTATCTGAGAAAATTACATTTACGATTTTTGTTGAAGCCGTTGACTATTCTTTTTTATTTTGTTTAAATTGGACCGATTTAAAAAGATCATATTAGGAAAGGGGTTGATTATGTTTCTGCATATAGGATCTCCTTTTTGGTTAATATCTAAGAGATTTTTATTTATTTATTGGTCAAAATAGCTAAGAGATTTCTGAATACCCTTTTCTTCTTTAGCATGTCCCGTTTATTTTTGTTCCTTAATTCTCTTTTAATTTATTGAATTCAAAATTTCTTGGACTATGCTACTTAGTATTATGGTCTGGTGATATTTCTCTGCACTTATTGTAAGCGAGAGGTTTTAGGTTCGAATCTCGTAGATGGCGAATTCGATACCAAATTAGATTGTCCATTGTATAGTTTAGCCGAACTCTTCCATCCTTTTAGTGTAAAATATATTGTTGTACTAAAAAAAAAAATCATAGATTATCAATAATCAAGGTGGTAAATCGTTTACCTTCCCTAATCTATAAACCAGCCCCATGGATTCATAACTCATAAATCAAATGTTTCCTCTTTTCTTTAACGAAAGGAAAATCGGAAATTAATGAACTTTCCTAAGTTTTGTAGGAAAGTTTAAGTTTTTGTTTCCCTCACGATCATGGAGAAAATCCTATAGGCTAAAGAATCACATCTTTCACCTATATATACAAGAACAATTAATCTCAAACTATCCTTCATCTACCCATTCTTTCTCTTTTTCCATAATTTTTTAGTGTTTTGATCGAATGCATGGCTTTCGTAAAAGTTTCTGCGATCTTCTTCTTCTTGATGGCATTGACTCTTTGTGAAGGATGGATTGACACTGGTAAGTGTTTTTTTTTCCCTCAATCTTTGTTAATGTACACAAGCTCGAATCTCTCTTTTCGCAGTTTAGATTAATTGAGTGTAAACTATATCTGTTATATCAAAAAATTATTGTTCGTAAGTTAATGAACATTAAATCTCTAACTAATTAATTAGAGTTTATTAATTAACTTATTTATTCATAATTGTTACATGCAGAACATGCATGCAATCGTAAAAACGTTCACGTAAAGCAAGTAGACCAAGACTCAGAACCGCCAGGCATTGCTGCTGCTGATGATCGAATCTCCGGTTCGGACGAGATTAAGGCCATCAGAACGTCAATAAATCTGAGTTTGACCAGAGGCATTTCTCATGATCTGCATGATTACCAAGTTGCTACTTCTAATGGCTCTGCCGTAGGACCTGAACTAATAACCACTCTTTTCCTTGCCATCATCTTTGCTGGCCTCCTCTACTCGGCTCCAATTTCATTCCTTGTTGTGGTTATTGTTAGTATTTTATATGTTGTCTTGTGTAATTTCACTAGTCATAGAGATTGTTGAGAGTATTGTGTTTGATCTGTTGTAATTAGCTAAACAATTGGAGTTGGTGTGACTGGTACTTTTTTGCTTATCGACGGTGCAATGGAGGCTCATTCGATGACTTCTTCTGTCTTTTAAAATGTGGTTACCCTTAGATGGGATATGTTATTTCAAAAGTTTATTTTTTCTTTCATAAGTCTAATATCCAGTATATAAGAGGTTAGGTTTCTACTCATGCGTCCCGGGTTTGACACTCCCACGAACATTTCCTAAATAATTGTAATAATTTCGAATTCTCTCCCATCCCTTTAATAGTAGTAATTTTTTTTTTTTATCAAAAAATAAGCATTGTATCCATACCACACTTTATCAATGTATTTTATATGAAAAATGTTAGGGACATTTTTATATTATCATTGTGTACAACATAATGTCGCAAGTAATGTGTCCATACCGCGCGTGTTATTTGATGAACTTAATTATCTTATTGAATATTGCTTTTGAATATCACTTTGCCACAATTAATAACTAATATAATAATACAAATCTATGATCTCTTTCACATTACTTTGTTTTATATAATCAACATAAACTGCTTTAAATATTACATGACCCCTTATTAATTATTATAGGACTATACTTGGTCACAGAAGAGGATCCTCTCCGGATCCTCCTAGGAATCCTCACATCTTAGCCGTTCATCGTACATCGTGCGGCTAATTTTTGTCAGATACTATTTGTGTTTAATTTTAAATAAAAAAGTCAAATAATTTCTTATTGCACGATACACAATGAATGACTAAGATGTGAGGATCCTCACAAAGTGAATTTGAAACCATATTACAACATCAATTACCAAAATTGAAATTTTATTCAAACCCATATAACTTTTCTCTACTCACAGCTTACTCTCTACACCCATATCATTTTTAATTAAACTATTAATATCTCTTTAAACCCAAATTTACTACCTAAACTACCTTTGCAAACCAAATTCAATATGAAAATTTATCTTTACACCCATTGTATTTCACATTAGAAGATTCCCGGACCAGTCTCATGAAGATCCATGTTAATTAAATCTATTAATCTAATTAAACACAGTGCCATGAGACTATGAGAGTCAAACTAAATTAACTAAACCCTAGCTAGTTTAACAAATGCACAAATGTTTTGCAGGCCGACTTGTAGTAATGGGAATAATAGCTAGCAAGGCATTCAAGGAGTTAGAAACTGAGAAATGGAAACTCTTTCAGAATATCATCAATTATAAACACTCAACAGTGTGCAAACAAAATCTTACAAACAAAATAAAACGAAGTGCAATAATTATGATGCTCTCACATGTTTGCAGTGCGTCTAGACAACAAGACTACAAATTAGATGTTAATTGAAGAAAAGAACTTTAATTACTTAATTAAAAGGGATAATTAAAAGTGAAGAAAAACACTTGATTCAGAACTACTGGTAGCCAAAAATTCAGAACAAGCTAGGTATGTGTGGATTTACTTGGGTTGATGTAGCTAAATTATCGGACCGAAACGCTTGATTCCCCTTGAGCCAAAGAGTTGGATAACCCTTTTGTCAGAGAAACCCTACTCTTGCAATAAGTAGGGTTTTGATCTCATTTATAAGAGGTAGCAGTACTAGTGAAAGCATATGCCAACCCTCTCACTCCTCCTCCTCCACCTTTTCTTGCCGTTGATCTTGATTAGCTGTTGCTTGTTGTTTTGGCAGCAATAGTAGCAGCAGAAGTAGAACTAGGTTTCCTACGGGTGATGAGTAGTGTTGGAGATATGGTGGTGGTAGGGTTGGTGGATGATGGTGGTTGTAGTCATGATGACGATAATAAAGTTAGAGGATCTAAAACTGCAAAATCACTATTTATCCATAAAAAGGGCCTTTTTTTCTTTCTATGAATGCGTATTATGATTTTTGCCACGATAGAACGTCAAAGAAAGATTACATGATGGTTAATATTTGATTATTGAGTGTGAGTTTATTGATAAAGACATTTCACATTTAAAATTTAAGTTGAGTGTAAAAAGAGATTAAATGAGTTCAAATAAAAATTTAGTTACCAAAAATGCTGATCTCACATGTGAATTCCTGCATCAAATTACTTGTTTTGCATCACACGCGAGAGAAAGAGGGTAGACAATATTACCATGCCAATAAAAACTTAAGATCAATTCATACGCAAAATGCAACTCATGTTTCATCTCAAACAATCAAGTGAAGGTTGCCTCATGCTCCTAAACTCAAAATTAATTTTGTTAGCTCTGCTGTGGGTTCACAAGCTGCAACTAGTTTTGTCATAAGTAGTGATTCTATGGTTCACCTATTGTGGCTGGTGCTCGCAATCTTGGAGAAAGTATCATTTTTGTTGCTGAAGCTCTTGCTCTTCATGATACTTTTTGATTTGCAAAGGTTAAGGGTTTCAAGGAGATGCGTCTTGAAGAAGATTCTAAGCTTATCATTGATGCCATTTTAGTCAAGTGTAGTACACCTACATTGGCGATTGAGGACAATCATTGATGACATCAGATTTCTGACCAATTCTTTTTCTTTTATTTCTTAGGCTCATGTCTTTTGTAAGGCGAATTTCTTGCCGATGTAGTTACTAATGTTGGTCACTTGATATAGCAGACATATATTTGAGACCGGTCCTTACCAGCTACTACTAGAAGTTTTTTTTTGTTTGATTGTACTGAAAATGGTTGTATTAGAGGTTTCCCTTTTTTTTCTTTTTTTTTTTTTTTTTTTTTGGTAATTAAAATTTAAAAAAATTACTTTTATAAAATATATATATATATATATATATATTTCGATACATATATTAAAAGTTATTTTAGAATAACATTGGGTAAGAAAATAATATTTTAATTTCCAACCGATAAAATTTTTGCTTGCCATTTCGACAGTGACAGCTCAGCAGAAAACAAAAACAGTCGCAGTAACTCCATTAGAAGTTGACTTCTTACCAGAAAAGTGTTGAACAACGGAGAGCCATGGCATCCAGCAGCAGCAGCAGCAATCAGCTACCTGCTGCTTCAAAGCTCCTCCTCTATTCCTACTGGCAAAGCTCCTGCTCTTGGCGCGTCCGCTTCGCTCTCAATCTTAAAGGTTTTTAAAAAGGATTACTTTTAGTGTAAATTTTGCATTTTTTGTGCTCCTGAATGTTTTATGATTCATTGGAATTTAATGTCACTCGATTTCAATTTGTGTAAAATTTTGGTTGAATTAAAAATTCGAACTTTTTTTTAGCAGCGTTGGTGTGTTAAATAGTTAGGTGTTAGGGGGTGGGAAATCGGTAGGACCGAACCCATAGCGAGTTGCATTATTGCTTTCCGTAAAGCGCCATATGCTAAAAATTCGAACTTTGTCTGGGATTCGGCTGTGTTTCCGGAGTAATTGGATTAGTATACGAATTTCAATAATATTTCTGGTTGATGGTTATTTTGATTCATGAATCAATTACCAAATGTGTGGTGCAATTTATTAGGGTTGGATTTTACTTGGTTTTGATTTGTTGTTAGTTCAATTGAATGTGTAGGACTTGCGTTCGAGTACAAACCGGTGAACCTACCAGCTGGAGAGCAATTCAGTCCAGGTGAGTTTGAAGAGATATTATGCTCACTACAAGTCGCATTCTCTTGCCAAACAATCCGTTGTCAAATTGTTAGTGTTACTATAAAACTATCAATGCTTGCGTTGGTGGATACTGGATACTTATCGAATGTGTGCTACAAATTCACTGCCAGGCAATGTCATATGCCGGAGATAACCCATTTAATAATGATGCCTATGTTTGCAAGATTTAAATAATTAAGCCTTGTTTTTTGTGCTTGAGTTGCAGAGTTTAAGCGGTTGAATCCTCTTCATTTTGTTCCCGTGTTGGTCGATGGGGATACGGTGGTTTCAGACTCCTTTGCGATATTGCTGGTTAGTGTAATTTGTTGGGAAATGGATCATCTGTTTACAGTTTTTGAAGGTTTTACTTGTGCCTCTAAGTGTTCTGTTATTTGGGTACAATGTGTTCTTGTGATGCTCGATTAGTATTTAGAGGATAAGTATCCTCAGAGACCGTTATTGCCAGCTGATCCTCGGCTAAGAGCTCTTAATCTCCAGGTATGTTTGTACTAAATGTGAAGTCCATATCAAATTTAAATAATTTGGTTTTAGAATATTCTGCACCTGAAGTTGACTAGCCTAGTTTATAATGATAGTTGGTCTTTACACCGTGCACAAATCTAAGCTGTTGATCCAGGATTTGAAGAAATAACAACATATGTTGCTGCCACGTAAAGGAGTTTATGATGTTATGTCCTAGGCTGAAGAATTTTCTAATTTTAGATGCCCTTGAAGGCTTTCAGTAACGCTAATCAAGTAGCTATGAGTGGGCTCAGAAAAATAGTATTTCAAAGTGTTAAAAGACCTTATCTTTTTGTTTTTTGTTTGCAAATTATTCTCTGCTTGTCCCTTTTATATTCTTCAATTAAACCATGTCGTGACGTGAACTGATGTAAGTTGCGTATCTTGTTCAAATAATGAGAGAGGTGAAGTCTTTGTTGAAGTTAAGAATGACTTCGTCATGGACTTATTGTTTTTTCTAATTTGCCAATTAGTGAATATTGTCACAGGCCGCAAGCATTATTAGCTCTAGTATTCAGCCACTTCACATGCTATCAGTACTGGTACATTCTGTTTCTTTATACCTTATCTGAAGAACGAAATTTGGCTTTACATTCATAGCTATGTAGACCTTGATTTGTTTTAATATGTATTTATCATGTACCATTTGTTTCTGTAGAAGTATCTTACGGAGAAGTCTGGTCCTGAAGAGTCCCTGTCTTGGGCTCAATCGAATATAGATAAAGGTTTCTTCGGTGAGTGAATTTCTGAATGCTCATGTTCAGTTTTTAAGCATAAACTCTCTGCATTGTGGATGCTTATTAGGAGAACCTGTTACCGCTATGTGGGGTCTGGTCGTTATGTTGTAGCCTTGTTATTGTAATGTATTCCATATATACTTTTCTGTGGTCTATGCATGAGAAGGCTTATACTTGTAAGTTCCTGTGATCTGTAAGAGTGATGTATGATAGCAACTGCTATGAATGGCCGCTTGCAGATTGGCAGTTCATCTGTCATTATGTTTTCCATGTGCAAATTATGGACTAAAGAGAGATCAAAAGAATTGACATGAAAAATTGCTTATGATTGTGTCGGTCAAGTATAAAATGGATCACTAGATTTGGGTTCTGCTTGACTTTATTAGTTACATCACTTATATGGGAGACCTTGCCAGGCTGATTTATGTCTGGAAGTGTTAAGTCATAAACTATGTACTAAAGCTTTACATATATCTATGTAAATGTATCGTAATTGTTGAGAGTGAATCCAGATCGGGGAATTAAGGTTGCATGTGAAGGAGTTGTGCTACTGTCCATATTTCTAATTGGTTTTAGTGGGACTTCAACTACCTTCATTAATATCTCGTTACGTGCAACTACAAAAGATTTCTATTCATTGATGTTATTTCTTTTCTCATATGTAGCTCTCGAGACATTGCTGAAGGATTTTGATAGCAGATACGCCACAGGAGATGATGTGTATATGGTCTCTTTTCTGAACGCTGTGTGATTGTTATTTACATTTCGTTAACTGCAATCTTATCTTAATTCTTTTAATTTGAACAAATCTGAACTAGCAAACTGCTTCTAACCCAATACATTGTTGGAGAACATCAATAGTGTCAATTTGATATCTCCACGATGCTTGGATGTCTATGTACATGGAGTTGAAGAGACTTTAGCCTTTGCTTTTTGCTTTCTTTTCCTCTTTTTATACAGAATTGTTATCGTTCAATTGAACTCGTTTTATCACCCATTTGACCTCTTTAGAGTATAACTAACCAATTAAAGGGGTTTAATTGCAGGCGGACGTGTTCTTAGCCCCACAGATCGCTGTAGTTACCACAAGGTTTAATATTAACATGGTAAACTCTTTCCACTTTTTTATTTGCCAACTTTATTTTGTAGGTTTGAGTACCAGTAGTTTCACTCCGCTCTTTGTACGTTGAGAGTTGTATGTGTGTGTGCGTGTGTGTATGTCTCTGCTGTGTGTAAACTTATGGGGGCACTTTCTTTCTTTTAGGGCAACTCTTAACTGTTTATATAGTTATTCCCTCCTCTAAAAGAATCGTTCAGTAACGCGTGGATGTCTTAGTTTTTTAGAAAAAGGTTATATATTGGTTTTCTTTCGCATCACTTTCTTCAGTATCAGCCAACATTTTACTTATTTGGGTCCTTAATGTTTGCTACATTCTTTTTTGGTGTAGTCCAAGTTCCCTACTTTAAGTAGACTGTATGAATCATACAAGATTTTACCAGAATTCGAAGCTTCATTACCAGAAATGCAACCTGATGCTGTGCATTAAGTCTGCAATTTTGCCGCCATATTACTTGAAACAGTTCGGTATTTTCTTGCTTTATGTATACTGGCATCTGTGTTATTGTATCTATATAAGGTCAAATTTGAAACATCGGTTGCTTCTTTGTAAGAGAACATCACTCAAATTCTTTGTATAATCAGATGCATTGGTATCGAACAGAAAGAACGTAAATATCTATTTCCGAAATCAAACAAAATATCTAAAAGTACAAACAAATTCAGCCATGCCAATCTTTACTACAACTTCATTCTCTCTAAATCCTGTATTCTAGCTTGTCACCCTTGCAAAGTGGGTTTTGCTTGGCCAAAACGTCTCGTCCAGCCATCTTGAAATCTACATGGCAACAGTGTTTTTCTGGGTAGCGATGCGTCCCGCAGAACACACCACCACACCGGCAGCTAAAGCCGAGCACTCCAACCTTTCTGTTGCAGCTTTCGCACCTATTTTTCACACAGGTTGATCCACTACTACTCTTGGAGCAACCAGCAACGGCGACAGAGGGAGAAACTGAGTTTGATGCTTTCAAAGAAGGCAAGGGATTTATTCGCCCAGCGACGGAACCCCTATCAAGGTTATTCATTAAAGCCACCATGGCGGACTCTGCCCTCATATTCTCTCGGGACTCTTGTTGCAGGTAATCTCTGTAGCATCTCGAGCACAGGTTCTTGGTCTCCACAGAGCCATAGAAATCGCAACCGTTTGCGCAGCAGAGACGCTCTGTCATCTTGTTTTGCGACTCCATATCGATGCCTTATTGCTCCTTCTCCTTGTTTTCTTGTTTTTCAAGTAACCGTGATTCTTCTTCTCTTCTTCTTCCGGCGATCGAACTCAAAAACCAAGCTTCTTCCTGGGTAAATTCAGCAGCACAATTTCTTGAGTTTGTAATACAAAAGGCTTCTTCCTGGGTAAATTTAGCAGCACACTTTGTTGAGTTTGTAATACAAAAGCTTGTATGGCCTGTGCGATTTATATAATACAAGGGCGATGGTTCGCGTAGGATTTGTTGTGGGAATTCGTTTCCAAAATTGAGTAGGATTACTTCGTAAGACTTTTTCTGCCATTATTTATTATTTATTGTTTTAGAAACTTTTGGATTTTAGTCATGATGTATTTCATTTCCCAACAGTGGAAGGAGTCCAAGAAGTTCGAATTAATTCCTCTTCCGGCAATCTTTTGGATAAGTATTGATCAATGGATATTTTGCTTTACTTCCGAAGGAGAATTCCAACAAAAAGAATCAAAGTAATAACTTTATAAAATTAAGATGCTATAGGTTGGCTGTAGAGAATAGAGAAGCAAAAATAAATAAGAATTGTAATAAGTGTACAAATGATATGTTTTCTGTTGATTTTTATTGTAATAACAGTTAAATGTTTTATATACATCTTACACACACACATATACAATAAACTAAAGACACATGTAATAAACTAAAGCTGGCGTGCTTGCTGCCCATGCTGCAACACGTCAGAGCAGATCATGTCTGCTGTCAGGAATATTGCAGTTGTGCAGTTGATGGAGCAGCAGAGCACATGATGTCTGCTGTCAGGAATATTGCAGTTGTGCAGTTGATGGAGCAGCAGTTGATGGAGCAGCAGTTGATGGAGCAGATCATGTTTGCTGTCAGGATGGAGCAGATTCCTTAACACGCCCCCGCAAGACGGTGGCACCATCGGAGACACCGATCTTGGAACGAAGGAGATGGAAACGTGGACGTGGCAAGGATTTGGTTAGAGCGTCTGCAAGCTGATCAGTAGTGGAGACATGAGAGACTTGAAGAAGACCACGAGTGACACGATCCCGTACAAACTGAAAATCAATATCGATATGCTTCATACGGGAATGGAGAACCGGATTAGCACAATAGAACATGGCTCCAATGTTATCACAAGAAACAGCCGGTGTTGTGGGGAGAGAAATGCCAAGTTCACGCAGTAAGGACTGAATCCATATAAGTTCAGCAGTGGTGGCAGCAATGGCCCGATATTCGGCTTCGGTAGAGGAGCGAGAGACAGACCGCTGCTTGCGGGAGCTCCAAGAGATGAGATTGCCACCAAGATAGACAACATAGCCAGTCGTAGATTTGCGATCATCACGATCACCAGCCCAGTCAGCATCGGAAAAGGCATAGAGACGATGAGAGGGGCGATGACAAAGATGAAGGCCAAAGGAAAGGGTACCCTTCAAGTAGCGGAGAAGACGCTTGAGTGCCTGCCAGTGAGTCTCGGAAGGAGAATGCATGAATTGAGAGAGCTTATTGACTGTGAAGGAGATGTCAGGGCGTGTAAGACTGAGGTATTGAAGTCCACCAACAAGACGACGGTAGGGAGTGGGATCCGTTGGGGAGGAGCCATCATGGAGCATGAGTGAGTGAGTGGTGGAGAGAGGTGTACTGACAGCCTTTGCACCATCCATCTTGGCATTGACAAGAAGATCATGAATGTACTTGTGCTGAGAGAGAAATAGGCCAGTGGCTGTGGGAAGGACTTCAACACCAAGAAAGTAATGTAAGGAGCCCAGGTCTTTGACGGAGAACCGAGTTGCCAACAGGTGAATGAACTTTGCTATAAGTGAGAAATCGTTTCCTGTAATAAGAAGATCATCAACATAAACCAAAAAATAAATTACAGCAGTCCCTTTATTCAAGAGAAAGAGTGAGGCATCAGAGATGGCATTGACAAAGCCATGGGAGAGCAGAAATGAGTGTAATTCCTTGTACCATGCCCGGGGAGCCTGTTTGAGGCCATAGAGGGCTTTCCTCAATTTACACACATGAGATGGATGATTGGAGTCAACAAAACCAGGTGGTTGGACCATATAGACATTTTCACGGAGTGTGCCATGAAGGAAAGCATTGTTGACGTCCAACTGACGAATTGGCCACTTATGAGTCACGGCAAGATGCAAAACAATGCGTATGGTAGTAGGTTTGATCACCGGACTGAAAGTATCTGAAAAATCAACACCAGGACGTTGGTGAAAACCCTTGGCAACTAAGCGTGCCTTGTACCTGTCAATAGTGCCATCAGGATGCCGTTTGATACGAAACACCCACTTACAACCAATAAGATTTTGAGAGGGAAGGGAAGGAACGAGCTCCCATGTACCATTGCGAATTAACGCATTGAACTCATTGGACATTGCTTGTCGCCACAGGGGATCCTTGACAGCCTGAGAGACACATGTCGGTTCAACTGAAGAGAGAATGGGATGTTTAGTAGCAGTCATAGCATACCGAGGATTGGGTTTGTGGATACCGGCTTTGGCACGGGTGATCATGGAATGATTGGGGAGCATAGGAGGTACGGGGGGGTTGGGGGAGGTTGGGTTAGAGGATGGAAAGGTGACAACAGTCCTATGAGGGTTTCTAGTGTATGTACGAACGGAGTTGTTGGAGGGAGGTGGCTGGACGTGATCAGTTTGGGTTGGAGAATGTGGTGGGGTGAATATAGGTGCGATAGAGGTAGGGACCAATGCTTGGCGATTGGGTGACGGTAAGAGAGAAGGGATAGCATCAGCAATAGGGATCGGGGCAGCGGATGGTGACGGTTCTGAGACAGGGGCAGATTCTGAGGATGATGATGATGATGTGACGTGTGGTGGCAGCGAAGAGGAAACAACCGACTCAACAGGCCTGGTGGGTAAGTGGACAGGAACATGAGTAACTGGAGAAAGAGAAGAGACCCAAGTGTGAGAGTTATCAACCGTGACATGGGGAGTGGAGGAAGGGAGGTTAGCAAGAGGAAAAGTGGACTCATCGAATTGGACATGCCGAGAGATAAAAATTTTGTGGGAGGAAAGATCAAGACACTGAAACGCACTTTGATTAGATGAGTAACCAAGGAAGAGACATGGGCGGGAACGAGGGAGTAATTTATTGGAATTGTAAGGACGTAACCAAGGAAAACACAAGCACCCAAATGTACGAAGACGGGAGTAGTTGGGTTGTTCATCAAAGTTGAGTGAATGGGGAGAGATTATTAAGAATCGGAGTGGGCATACGGTTGATAAGATAGGTAGCTGTTTTAAAGGCATAAGACCAATAGGTGAGAGGTAAAGAAGCTTGATGAAGAAGTGTGAGACCAGTTTCAACAATATGACGATGTCGTCGTTCGGCGACTCCATTGTGTTGAGGAGTGTGAGGTGGTGTAAGAAGATGGGTGATACCATTGGATGAGAGAAAATGTTGGAGTTTGATAAATTCGCCCCCACCATCAGTGTATAACCTAGTGATTTTTCTTTTGAAGTAATTTTCAACTAGTGCTTTGAAGGTGACAAAAGTGGAAAACACATCAGATTTCTTTTTGAGAGGGTAGAGCCATATATATTTTGTAAAGTGATCAACAAAGATAACATAGTAAGAAAAACCATCAATTGAAGAGTATGGAGCAGGGCCCCAAACATCACTATAAACGAGGTCTAATGCACCATGACTGGTGAGAGACGAAGTTCCAAACGGGAGACGATGGCTTTTATTACATAGACATGAATGACAAACAGACTTGAACAGCTTGGAAGACACATTAATGGAAGACATACGAAGGACTTGTTGGAGAGTTTGATGGCTGGGGTGACCAAGACGACGATGCCAGAGGTTGGGAGAGACCACCACACCCACCATAGCTTGTGGTTGATGAAATGATTTAGGAGACCACTCGTACACATCATCCTTATTCGGGCCTTGAAGAAGAACCGCCCCCGTGCTCAGATCCTTGACATGAAAGAAATCAGGAAAAAGTTCAATAGAGGTATTATTTTGTTTATTAAATTTAGAGATAGAAATAATGTCTTTTTTTATAGAAGGAACACATAGAACGTTTGATAAGCTGAAAGATTGGGAGGATGAGGAGGGTAAAGTGGTTGAACCGACATGTGTGATACCCAAACCTGAACCATTACCAATAATTATTTCATCAGGACCATCATATATGGCTGCACCAGAGAGAGTGTTGACATTAGAGGTAACATGGTGAGAGGCACCAGAATCAAGTAACCATGTTGGAGAAGAGGTGGACCGGCCATGGGTGGTAGGATTGGCCACGAGCGGACTGGAAGGTCCAGATTGGAGTTGAGGGCAGCGTTTGGCACTATGACCTTGAGTGCCACACCATTGACAGAAACCACGATAACCTGTGTTGTTCATGTTGGTAGAGCGGCGACCATTGTCGGTGAAGGATTGTTGGATGGACTTGTAGGAACCACGAGAATTGGTGGCAGTGGAAGAAGTGTGGGGGTGCTCAAGGGAACTACGAGAATGATTGCGAGGGAGAAAGGACCCACGGTTGGAGTTGGAGTTGTGAGAGCGGAAGCCACGATTTGAGGTGTGGAAGCGAGATGTCTGAGTGACATTGGCAGTGATCACTGGGGGTAGAACAATGGTATCATCACGCTTGAGAGCAGCTTCATGTTCAACCAGTTTGTCATGCAAGTTTTCAAAAGAGATTGAGGTGTCGCGGGAGCGAACTACCGCAGCAATTTCCTTGAAGTCCGAGCCAACACCATTAAGAATGTAGAGGAGGAGATCATCATCAGAGAGGGGGACATCAATGATGGCAAGCTCGTCTGCAATAATGCGGACTTCTTGTAGATACTCAGAGACAGGCTTGTTCTCACGACGCAGGAGAGTAAGGCGTTCTTTGAGACCAAGAACGCGGGCACGGGCTTTGCTAGCAAAGAGATGAAGAAGCTTGTCCCAAGCTTCCTTGGATGTCTTGGCAGAGGCAATAAGGGAGATGACCTGCGGGGAGACAGAAGCAAGAATCGCATGAAGGAGGAGTTGATCTTGCCGAATCCAAAAGGTGCGAAGCGCGGTTTGAGTGGTTGATGGGCAGAGATGAGAACCATCCACATAACCCATGAGATCATAGCCATAAAGAAGGGCGTTGAACTGAGCACGCCAGGATGGGTAATTGGTGGGTGTGAGTTTCACAGGTAATTGGGCTGTAGCGTTTATGGTGATCAAGGTGGGAGTAGTGGAGTTGAGGTCTGGTAGAGGGTTGGTTGTAGTGGCGTCAGTGGCCATGGATGAAGACAGGGAGGAGATGGATCAGAAAAAAAAATTGCTCGTTGGAGTTTTTGGGCTCGTGATACCATGTACAAATGATATGTTTTCTGTTGATTTTTATTGTAATAACAGTTAAATGTTTTATATACATCTTACACACACACATATACAATAAACTAAAGACACATGTAATAAACTAAAGCTGGCGTGCTTGCTGCCCATGCTGCAACACGTCAGAGCAGATCATGTCTGCTGTCAGGAATATTGCAGTTGTGCAGTTGATGGAGCAGCAGAGCACATGATGTCTGCTGTCAGGAATATTGCAGTTGTGCAGTTGATGGAGCAGCAGTTGATGGAGCAGCAGTTGATGGAGCAGATCATGTCTGCTGTCAGGATGGAGCAGATTCCTTAACAATAAGTAGATTATCTTTGTGCAAGTGGCTCTCTACCACAACGGTAGAGAGGAGTGTTGTATTTGCATTACAACATGAGTTCGAACCTCGTTAGCTTACTAATTTAACAAGTCTATCGTTTGACAAAAAAAAAAAAAGATTTAACTTTGTGGATATGCTTTATTATTCATTGACCTTTTTTTTATCACAAAGACAACTTTCATTATAATAAAAAACTAGTACAAGGTCCAAAAAGAACTGGGTAAACAACTACAGAGAAAGTAAAAGGCCCAAAAACCAAACAATAAAAAACCCTAATCTCTAGCAGCAAAGACCGCATTGCCGTCGTTGTCACATCTTCGAAGGAGGCCAAACTTAGAACCAAGAAAGTAGACACCAGATTTGACCTAAGATTAACAAAATGGATCATTTATGTCAATTTCCCAAAAAACAAAATGGATCATTTATGTCAATTTCCCAAAAAATAAAAACTAACATACCAATTCGAACATAAAATGAAACTTAACAATATGCTTCGAAATGCCACGTCAGCATTAATTAAGAAAAATAAAAATACCCATTAGAGATTCAATTTAAATGTGGCTCAATCAAGATAAGGGTTTGGTATACCCTTATCTGTGAAAGGTGGAACGTTTACGAAGGTTGGTTTCGGGTGGGGTGGGGGAGAATACACTCTACTTTTAAAAATCAGAATTGGACCTCGATTAGCCACTCCTTTGGAGGCTCAATAGTCTTCATCACGATTGCGATAACCCACTCGAGTTTCAAAAAAGGAGTTTGTATAGGGTGAATAGATTTTGGCTTTTACAATCAGCCAAAAAGTAAGTTCAAATTTGAAATTTTGAGGAAATTTTGAATTTATTCTAAATCCCTTAATAAAATGTAGAGTTTTGCAGTTGCAGGAGAAGAACGTGAAAGTCGACATCATATTCTACACTCTTTCTAGAATACACTCTATCTTTTTATGACCAACTGTTAGGAGTTCGTAGAAATATAGTGTTTAGACAAACTTTTTCTGATTGTGACTTGTATGAGAGAGGCAACTAAAAAGATGATAAGTGTAGATCAAGATCATGTCCGGAAAGAGTATGTAAATATATGATAAATTTGTTGTTTTTCTTTTATGTGTGTGATTTTCTTTTAATTCTTCTTATACTTATGATTTACTTATTGATTTTTTATATTTTGATTGGTTGTTACATGGTGGTGCTAAAAGCTTTCGTTTGAAGGTCATTATAAATTGGGATGATATAGTGGTTTTTTGTGGGAATGATAGAGCCACGATTGAGGGTGCTAAAACAGATGTAGAAGTTGTTGAGATTATGATTGCTCCACATAATGAACCTAATGATATTGATTTGGTTGGTGATACACAAGGTTTAGAAGATATTGAAATTATTAATGAGATTTCCCTAATTCAACCAATGGTCAAAAGACTTAAAGCAAGAGAAAACTACCAAGTTTTGTTGATGTACCACATACAAGAAAACCAACCACCCCTAAAGACGTGATTGCAAATTCACTTGCCAAGATGGCTTCATCCTTTCAAGGCTCTATTGTGTAGACACAATGAAGCTTGATCCAACGAGGTATATGATAAAGTAAATGTAATACCAAATCTCAGTGAAGAAGAACAAATCAAAGCATGTGCTTGGTTGATCGAAAATGACAAGAAATTTCTCATGTTGAAGACAATCCCAATTGAGAAGAAAAGGATATGGTATTGTTGCTTACTTCACGAGGTGCACAAGATTGTTTTCATTATATTTCTCACTTTAGTGTTGTTTAGTAAGATATTAGTTAGAATAAAAGTCTTTAATGTCATGAAAGTTTGTTGACATTTGCAAGTGATAGGACATATTTATGCTACTTAGTTGTGTTGTTTCCTTGCATTTAGTTAGCTAATTACTACTTATTATAGAGTTTTAAGCTATTTTCGTGTGTTTGTAGGTCCTAATGGCAAAGTTGGCAAGAAAAGGCAATTTTGAGCCTTTTAGAGCAGTTTTGGGCTTATTATGGATAGCTTGTATATGGAGCAAGGTGGATGGACGAATTTGGAGTCAAAAGAGGCTAGCAACATGCTACATATCAAAAGAGACAAGTTCAAGACAAAGAAGATAAGGAAAGAGCAAGAAATATGGAAACTTATCCTAACAACCTTATCTTATCCTAACCTAATCTTGTTCCACCTTAATTCTAGCTGCAAGTGGACCTAAATACATGATTTCTAAAAGCCTTATCTGATCCTAAAAGAGTGCCGCACCCTTCCCCCTTTTATTTCTTCTAGAAGACCCAAAATCAGCCACAAAACACATAGTTTCTAGAAGGCCTAATTTTTGGCGAATTTCCCAAACCTTTTTCCTCTTGGATTCTGATTTGAATTGGCCCTTTTCCTCTTGGATTTGGATTGTATAAGTCCATATCAGAAATTAATTGGGCTATGAATTATTTCCCAAGCCTTGCCGCACCCTAGGAACCCCAATCCTTTGTTTCTGCTAAGTCTAACCCTAATTCTGATTTCCTAGGGTTTTGCCGTGCACTATATATATATATATATATATATATATATATATATATATATATCTCAATTGTGCCGCACCCCCATACACACCCTATGCATCCATTCATTCTTCCATTCATTGATTCAACCACACCACACACCATACATTCAGAAATAAGCTTTGCCGCAACCTTGGGAGAAGAAGGAGTGTGCCGTGGATTCCATAGGAGAAAGAGGACCTTGTGCCGCAAGCAATTTGCATCCATTGGAGACTTTCAAAGTTCTTTCTTCCCTCGTTTCGTTTCCATGTTTATTTTAAATTGCTTTTCAATTGTTATGAACATGTGTAAATAAGTTTTTCTTAGTTAGAGGTGAATTCAAAGCCATGGACATATGTTTTATATGATTTGATTTCCTCCAGTTTTTGTTTCTTGAGTTGTGAATGCAATTTACTTAACTGATTTATTGAGAACTTGTTCTTGTGTGTTGATTAAGGATGCATACTTAGTTTTCATGCATGAATTTGATGCTAGAGTATAAAGGAATTTCACCTAATCGTTATGAACTTATATTCACAAGTAGTAAAAATCACAAGTCATAATTGTGTTAAGTAAATTCTAGGCAAGAGTATTATGCAGTTCATAGTTACGAATGTCTAGCTAGTCAATGCTTATGATTTTCAAAAAGCTTAATGATCTTTGATTGTATCTCTATTATGTTGTTCATGTAGGGAACTTGATAAGAATAATTTGGTTGTCGATGCGTATTCCATCCAATTCAATGAAACTAGGAAAATCTGAAATTTAATTTGTGCTTCTCACAATTAATTTGGGGCATTGTCATTCATGGTTTAAAGAGATAATAACTGGAAATCAATTTGTGTTTCATATGTGCATGTGTGGAGAAGGACCCTCTAACTAGCCTTTTACCCATTCAATTCACCTAATTTAGTGTCTAATCTATTTAGTTTTGCAATCAGCCTAATTTAATTAATTTCATCCAAATCAATTCCCCCTTTCATTAAGTGTGTTAGATTAGTTAGAAAAGTGTTTGAATCTGTCCAATTTAGTGTTTTGAGTCTAAGTTAGTTAAAATTCGTCCAAATAACTTGTTAGGTCTAGAATTGAGTCTTTTTGATTGTTTGTTGTTGTTTTGAGTGTTTTAAGTTAGTTTTGAGTCTATAGAGTCTAGTTTAGTGTTTTTGAGTCTTATTTGAGTTGATTAGCATCCCTAGTTAATCCTCGGTTTAGAACGATCCCTATTTGCATATATACTACAATTGTCACAAATTGGGTTTAATTTGTGTGTCAAGTTAATTTTCACATCAGCAAGTGTGCTTTACTGGAATTTTTCTACTTCAATCAACTCTATCATACTATTGTAGTTGTACTTTTTGTAAAGTATTGCTTCGAGAAGTAGTTAATTGTTGGAAATTTTAGTATGTTCCTTTATGTACTAAGCATTGGCAGCCCCAATTTTTGGTTTGATGACTTTATCACTGATGCACTCATTGAGGATTGCACTAATTTGTATTTGGGTGTTTAAGATTGCAACGTTGTAGAAAAGGTAAACTGGATGTTGCATATAACTAATTTAACGTTTTTCTTTTTTAAATTTGTAGTCTTCTATAGAATACAAATTATAGCGAATATCTAAACAATGAAATTTGTAATTCTTTTTATTTTGTAATTTCTATGTATCCAACATCTAAACAATGAAATTTCAATTAATGAATTTTAATTACTATAAATTTTAATTCCTGTCATTTAGATTTTTTTGGAAATTTAGAAATTCTCTATCCAAACATAGTGTTAGTGTAGAACTTTCTTCATTTATTATTTCTCTTACCTTTACTTATTTAATGTGGTTTTAATCTAATACATTTGGTTTTTTTTTTTTTTTTCCTATTTCAGGCCAACTTCGAGATCAACATGGTGGATTCGGGGATTGCCGAGTACATAAACCTTGCGTGGAGGGAGCATCATAAGGAGTGGAAGTACGAGTTGCATTGCTACTACAAGACTTGTGAGTCTCCTGATGCAGCTCCTACCGATCCACTTATGGAGATTCGAGAGAGCATAGGCGAGTGGTTGTGGCTGTGCAGTCATCATTTTAGTTCAATTGTTTTGTTTTTTTATTTTTTATTTTTTATTTTTTTTTATTTTTTTATTCGAGTTTAATTATTATTATTATTTTAATTAACAACATAAGTTGGTGGAAAATAAAGGTAACTAGGAGAAGAAGCGGTATGTTCATCACTCTAGTTCCTAACCCCTATCTTATTGGGTCAAGGAATGGCGGGTGAGTCGTTCGCATCTCTTGCAAGTGGAGGTTTGGAGGGATACACATGCAATTACGGCAACCAGGTCGCGGACGACATTTATGTAAGTGTTTTATTCTACGTTTTAAATTTAAATTTCATTGCAATAAAAAAAGTTTGAATGAACGTGCCAATGGAGGAGTTGACACCTAATTCAGAGGTGTCTCTACAGTTGCTGGTGGACAAGGTTGGGCGATGGAAAGGCGAAGAAGTCAGCGTCCCAGGAGCAGGTCGGGTTCGGGATGTCATGGGATCTTTTTCTTCACCTAGCTCTCATCCTTCAACCAATACATCTTCCAGACTGCAATAGGTGGAGATCGGAGCTAGCACGTCAAAGAAGAGAAGCTGACGCCAAAAAGAAGGAGTGCACCTGCAAGAAGAAGCTACTTGCGAGCGAGAAGCTCTACTCTAGCTCAACGAAGTACATTACTGTGCTAGCACACCAAAGAGAAGACTCTGGGAAGCTTCATGTGCCATTCGCCCAACAACCTTAGCAGGCACTCGAAAAGTTTAGGTTAATTTGTTTTGTTTTGTTTTTCTTTTTTGTTTTTTTACATAATTGTACGACAAATTTATTTTAAATATAATTAAATAATTTTTTACATTAAAGTTGTCATTAATTTTAGATTTTTAAGTTAATGTAATTAGAATTAAATAGATTATTTTCACATTACATATTATTTTAAAACCAGATATTTAAAAAAATAAAAAAAATTTAGCCCGATGAATTTATTCGTTGAACAAATTTTTATTTTATATTATTTTTTTGGTTTTAAATTGTTACCCTACGAAAACTTCGTTGGGTCAAGGTTCTAATAGTATTTAAGTTGGTGTGGGGTGAGGAAAAGGCGTCGTCATAAGATATTTTCATTTGGTCAAGTTTTTAATAGTATTCAAGATGATCAACGCATCTTTACCTAGCGATTTATTTCGTCGGACAAAACTGAATTTGCCCGACAATTAACTTCTTTTCATCAGGTAAGCCTTCGAGGCTTTACTTCTTTTTTCCTTTTGAAGTTACGCTGACTTTCCGCTTTTCACAGTCTATCTTCACAAGTTGTCAACCAATCCATGTCCAAAACAAGATCACGCAAATCCATTTTCAAATGATACAGAATTTGTTTAATTTGAGATAAAGAGGGAAAGGCATGAAGCCTAGCAAAAGTTCGACACTTCAGGTAATTGCATATGGTTAAATTTCACAGATAAAGAAAAACAATGTGTCTTCGGGGTTGGTGCCGAAAGGGGAGGGTGTTGTACGGTTTGTGGTTATAGTTTTGTCTAGGGTTTCCTTCTTTCCTTTTATCTGCTGGTTTTTGTTAGTGTATATTGGATTTGTATGAGCTTATGAGGGTAAATTTTGTTGGATGCATGAATTCATATGTGTTTGAGGTGTAAACAGAAAAACTCATGACATTTTATCAAGAACAATCAGTAGCGTATATAGGACATATATGTCAAAAGTGACCAAGAAATCAACACGTAAAAGAAATATTGCAACTTCACAATTACAAACTCGTCAAGATTATGATGCAACTACGTACTTAGCCACGAAAGACCCACATTCAAAAGCATGAAAGTTATCACTCACACGTAGGCCTGGTAATTTCTTGCACGACCCATTAACTTATAGGAGCATATTTAGGTGACTTAGTTAGCTTGTTTTGTTATATTTAGTGAGTTAGTTTCTATTTATTATAGTGATTTAAGCTATTTTCATGTGTTTGTAGGTCCATATGGTTAAAGTAGCAAGAAAGTGCATTTTGGAGCACTTTTGGGCATTAAATAGATTGCATATGCTTGGAGCAAGATGGATGGACGAAATTGAAGTCCAAAGGAAGCTAGGTTTCTGCTAAGAAGATGGAAGAAATTAATTCAAGACTTGGAAGAAAAGGAATCAATCACAAAGAAGGAAACATGAGTCAAACTTCCTTGTTTTGACTTAGTCAATCCTAATCTTTTCCTACTTAATTCCCAGCTGCAAGGAGGGTTCCTAATTGATTTGGGACACTTGAATATAAGTTTTAGAAGCATTAATTCCAGCCAAAGAAAGTTGCTGCACTTCCCTTTCTTTTTTTTCCCTTCCTTGCCTTGCAAGGAATCACATTTCCTTTTCCTATTTCCTATTTTCTGTCCATGCCGCAACTTCCCTTCCTTTTTTCTCTTAGGATTCTGATTTGTTACCCTTTTCTTGGAGGATTTGGAGTCTTAAAACCTTCCCAAATTAATTAATTAAGGCCTTAACCTTTCTCTCATTATATAATATACTGTGCCGCACACATATAAAAGGGGATTCATCCTTCAGCCATCATTTTTCCTTTGGACAATCCTACAACCACACCACTCATTCTCCCCATTCATTCAGCCATCATCCACCCCCTACCACCATCCAACCTATCCATCCATCACCATAATTCATACCCAAACACCCTTGTGCCGCAGCAAAGAAGAAGAAAGAAGAGAGGAGAAGCCTTGGACGTTTTGGTCATTCAAGCTTGGATTGTTGGAGCGTTTCTAGGTGTAATCTATCTTAGTTTTAATGTTTAATTTATATTCTCTTTGTTTTGCTGTAAACATGAGGAGCTAAACTTGTTTTAACTAGAGGTGACTTTGAAACCATGATTATATTTGCGATATGAATTGATTAATTCCAGTTGTGATTTCATAAATTGTGAATGCAATTTACTTAACCGTTTGATTGAGAACTTATTCTTGTTTGTTGATTAAGGGTGCACACTTAGTTTGCATGCATGAATTTGATGCTAGAATATAAGGGAGTTTCACATAACGTTACAAACTTATATTCACAAGTAGTTAAGGTTGTTTTCACAATCATGTTAAGTAAATTCCTAGCATGAGTATCATGATGTCATAATTACGAATGCTTTGTCAATACTTATGATTTTCATAGAACGTAATGATCTTTGATTGTATCTCTATTATGATGTCATGTAGGGAACTTTTGAAGAATGCTTTGGGTTGTCAAATGATGTCATCCAATCCAATAACTAAAGGAAAATCTGAGGGTTAATTAGTGATGTCACGGTTAATCTGGGGTGTTGAGGTTCATGGTTTATTGAAAAAGTAACTGGAAATCAATTTGTGTTTGAATGTATCATGTGTGGAAAAGAATCCTCTGGCTAGTTAATCATCCATCCATTTACCCAAATTCGTCCAAACCTTGTTTAAGTCATTAAGTTACTTGTTTTTAATTTAAATTCGTCCAAAAACCCAATCCCCTTGTCTTTGTTGTGTCTAAATAATCTGTCCAAATTGTGTTTTTAAGTGTTTTGAATCAAAACCAATTCTATTTTCGTCCAAATTAAGTCCTAAAGTCTAGTTTGAGTCTATTTGATTGTTTTGTGTTGTTTTGAGTCTTTTGAGTTTGTTTTGAGTCATATAAGTTTAGTTAAGAGTCTTTGAGTTTGTTTAAGTGTTTTTAAGCATATTTTTGTATACTTGAGTCAGTTTTTATTAGATTAGCAATCCCTCCTAATCCTCAGCCTAGAACGATCCCCACTTACATCTTTACGACAATTGCCAATAAGAGAGTTTAATTTGAGTGCTATTATTTATCACATCATTAACCTGACATGAAAAAGAAAAAAAAAAAAAACAACATATTCTTCTTCAACCTATTAACATGTCATGTCATTATCACGTCATCCATTAAGAACCCGTTAACGAGTCGGATCGTTATTGCGTCAATCGTTGAAAACCCATTAAAATAACGAGTATGACATATAAACAACACAAACATGACTAGTTTGACAGGTTTTAGACATTAGGCTTGGCCATTTTTTGCAAGACTCGTTAACGCGACATGAAACAACACGAATACGTCATCCTGTTAACGAGTTGTGTCGTTATTGACCGGCTGTTAAGAACCTTTACGATAATGGGTTTGACACGATCTGTTAAGATAACAAGTATGACACAAAAATGACACAAACACGACTCGTTTGATAGGTTTAGACATAAGGCATGACAATTTTTTGCATGACGAGTTAACTCGACAAGAAACAACACAAAAAAGGAAAGAAAAAAAAAAGTTTTGGGCCAACCCGTTAGTGAGTCAAGCGTTATTCCAATCACCTGTTAAGAAGCCATTAAGATAATGGGTTTGACATGATACAATCTGATAAAATAGCAGGTATGACAGAAGAACAACACGAACAGAACACCACGACATGTTTTTCAAGTCTACTCACGAGGACTAACATTGCAAGTTGTAGAGTTATCGTAAAAGAACTACAAGGAAAAGATCGCACCCCTTGTGATGATCTTGCAATTGTAGACAAATAAACACTTCTATGAATCCCCTCCAACAAATGTGAAATTTCCTCCTCGTACACATTTGTTGTGCACATAACCAAAACGAAACTAAAAACCCATCACCTCAACTTTAACAACAGTTGTTGCTCAAAGATCTAAGTTTGAGCAATAAGTCATAGTCGTTACAAAGTCTCTGCTCGACAGAGGAAGAGAATGACCACAACCACGAATACTCTCGTCACCTATGAAAAAAGTGACGACTAAAACCAAGAGAGGAAGATAGTTAAATGATATTGTAAACATGAACAAAAAGAGAGACGACTATTGAAGATGAATTGTCGCAGACTCCAAGATTAAAGGCTTGTTAATTGGTTTTTCTCACCAACGGCTCGTAGATAGTAGATAGGCTATATTGGTAGTGTGAAGCAAAAAATAATCCCGAAATCCTAAATGCGACACGTGAATTTTATCCCAAAGAAGATAAGATTGCCCTCATTAAATAGGTATGACACACAAATATTCTCATATGCAGCTCAACATCATAGAAGTTTAAGCAGTGCTACTACTCAAAGCTCCCTTACTCTTGGCATGAAAAAGTTAAAGCAATTAAAAAATAAGATTAATTACTAAATCTAATATTTAATACATTCCCAATTGAAAATCAACTTAATCAAGTAATGGATCCTTATCACTAACCAATCAAGGATATTTTCACCATAATCCCAAGGTATTATCTCCTAATTAATATTTTGAAAATATTATTTCCACATTCATCCTACGAGTGACATAACCTTGCCAAATAGGAAGTCACCACGTGTAGGGCAAAACCCTACACCTAAGCCGGCCACCTCTTATAAATACCTCACCTCAACTATACATTGGTAAGATTTTGCTATGCATACAAGCCTTAAACGCTCATTCTTTTTAGAGATACTCACTTATGCATCATAGATTCATTGACCAAACTCTCCCACCTCCCCCCACCCTCGTGGGGCATGAGCCTTGGTCTTTATCAAACATATTAATTATGTTGTAATACCTCTCTCAATTTCTTGCTATTGACCTGAATGAATTGAAGATTATCAAAGAGACATAAATTACTAGAGAGAATAAAAGGTAAAAAGGAATATGCGGATAACGTCACCCATATTAGTATTTTTTTTATTTCTACAATAAAATTTCAACAAAAAAAAAAATTTTGATTAAAAAAAAAAAAAAGAAACAAAAAATTAATAAATCCCCGTCCCCAGCTCGAGCAAAAATAAAATTAAAGAATACGCATTGACATAATTAAAATAAAGGTTAAGCAAAAACTAGTATGGAAACCTAAGAGTATCCTGGACCTAACCAAGCCAATTTCTACGACAACTTCATTATCTTTAAATCCTCCATTCTAACTTGTCACCCTTGCAGAGCGGGTTTTTCTTGGCTAAAATATCTCTCCCAGCCTCCTTGAGATCCACATCACATGAATGTTCTTCTGGGTACCTATGCATTCCACAAAACACACCACCACAGCGGCACTGAAATCCCAACACTCCAACCTTTCTGCTGCAGCTTTGGCACCTATTTTTTTTTGTCACACCGACACTTGATGTTCCCATATTATTATTCTCAAAGTTATGATCTTCAGAGACTAGTGAAGTATCTGATGAAATTCGAAAATAAGGCGAGGAAGAAATTCCACTAATGAAGGAACCCAGATTGAGTTTTTCCTTCGGAGTCACGTCGGCTGAGGCTGCATTCATAGTTTCGTGTTTTAGATGATCTTTATAGCATTTCGAGCACATGTTCTTGTTTTCCACAGTGCCGTAGAACCCACATCCGCTTGCACACATCGGAGGCTCCATTCCTGATACGTCGTTTTGTGTTGAGCGTTGATATTAGCAGTATAAATATTAAAGGCTCAAAACAAATTCTTCGTGTCGTTCTCTTCGTGTTTTCTTTTTTCCTTTTCTTTTCTTTCTGTTGTGATCCGAAACATAGGTTTGTGTTTATATAGGGAAGGGTGGCGGTGGTAGATTACTGCAGGTAGTTTACCATTTGGAGTAGAATTTTTGTTTCCCAAAAGAAGAAGAATCCTAACCTCACTCGGTTTCAACTTCTACAACCTTCCATGTTCTTCGTTGACCTTCTTGACCCTTCATTTTTATTTATTTCTGTCTTTTATACAATTTTATCTTTATTTATTTTTCTCACTAAGATCTACTTCAATTCTTGGAATAAAACTCAAATTTAAGTTTTAAATCTACCCCAACTTGCTCCAATTCTTGGGTCAAATATGAGTTTTAAATCCAAAACTAGTTTCTAAGACAAGTTTAGGCCAGAGTTTCCCATGATATGTACTTTTTTTTTCTTTTTTTATAGTTTTATATTTATAAATTCATTGAATCCAACGGTAATAAAAAAGATCTAATGGTCCAAATATAATCCAACGGCTAAATAATTAAAAAAAATTATTTTCATAATGTTCTAAGAGTTTCTTAGTGTCAGTTTAGTGATTTTTTAGTATTTATCGGAATCTAAATACTTTTAGGTTAAAATTTTCATAAAATTAAATTAAGATAGTCTATATATATATATATAGTAATGTTACTTTCAGAAGAAAAAAAAAATCCTAAATTCATTCTTTCATAATCTCGGGCTAAAAATTTAACCCAAAAAGGTTGAAGCAGAAAAACTGTTTCTGAGTTAAAAATTTTAAGTTTTAACCCAAGAATTGGAGATGATCTAATAAAACCTTTTCGTTTTCTTTGCTTCTTTCCACTTTCTTTTGTTCTGCTTCCAAGGAAGAACAATTATACAAACAGCCAAATTACAAGATTTTATTTTGTACGAAAATAAGTTTTGATTTATTTTAGAAAATGGACAAAACTTACGTATTCAAGCAATAGGTGATGTTATGATTATTTTTTCAAGAATTACTTTTGCATTTTGCTCTTCTATGTTTGAAAGATGGGTCTCCCTCTTTCTTTCTCCTCATATATATATATATATATATATATATATATATATATATATATATATATTTCTCTCTCTCTCTCTCTCCCCCTCTCTCTCTTATATCCTTCTTAGTACTTCATTCTCTCTCTCCTACTTCTTATTACACATATAGTGGAAACTACTTCTACAAAAATGCTTGAAGATGAGTTAGAGTTGTGTAGACTAGGTCTGTTGACTCATTGATTAGTTAGATGTAAGGAATGGAATTTTTGTAAATTGGTTTCCCTGCTTTTGGATAGGGTTTTTCTGTACTTTGGTTTTGTCTCTCCATAAAAGGATTGAAAAGTAATAGAGTTCTAGGTATGTAAGTTGTGTTTCATTTTCTCTATGTAAGTCTCCCTTTCTAGAAACAAAGATAATACATTGCAAATCACCAAAGAAACAATGGTGTTTATGCTAATTTATTTCATATAATGAAAAATATATATATAAATATCCTTTCAGCCTATGTGGTAAACTTGGTGTTCGTGTTATGTTTTTCGTGTTCGTGATATACCCGAAATCTTAATGGTCAGGTCATGTAACATTCGTTAAAATAAACGAGTAACATGACCCGACCCGTTACCCATTAAAGAAAATATATTTTACTTCAATAAATAATTAAATTAAAAAACGTAATACTAAACTAGCATATACATATCACATTGTCACATAAATAGTACTTCAAAACATAAATGCACATTTGTCTTTAAATTATTCCATACCCAAAATAAAAGCCTCATAAAAAACATTAGTACATTATTGCAAAACATCAAATGCAACATGAAGGGAGTTTCTTTTTCAAGGTTGTGGAGATCAAAGAATCCAAGTGAGATTAAATCCTATAGCTATTGTTGTAATAGATTTTTTTTTAATAGTTTTTAATTAATTTAGAAGTGTGAAAAATGTAAAAATAAATAAATATAAACTCTCGTAATGACAAGCTCTACAACTTTTGTGAAGATGTCAACTCCGAAATTCGTCACCATAATCTCATAAATATAGATTAAAATTTAACATTGATTGTCTTTTAAGTTTACGTTTCATTGTTCTCATCAAATTTTGTTTTTTCAAATTTTATTTTTTAAAAACATGATCTTTTAGCGCATGCAGAACAATGTAAAAATAAATAAATAAAAACTCTCGTAATGACAAGCTCTACAACTTTTGTGAAGATGTCAACTCCAAAATTCGTCACCATAATCTCATAAATATAGATTAAAATTTAACATTGATTGTCTTTTTAAGTTTATGTTCCATTCTTCTCACCAAAATTTTTTTTTTTCAAATTTTATTTTTTAAAAACATGATCTTTTAGCACATGCAGAACAATGAACGGTTAAGATCATTAATATCATATTCAAAATTTTTACCTTATTAAAAATAGTGCTCGAAGTTTATAAAATCTTTAGAAACTATATAATATAGACTCACATTTCAATTAACCGTAAACATCGAAACAAGATATGAACAATCTGAATCGTTTATTTTTATGCGTCAGCTAAACGATCATGTTTTCTAAAAAGAAATTTGAAAAACGAATGCGGTTAAAAAACATAGCATAAACGACAATCAACAGTTAAATATAAATTTAAGATTTATAATATATGATGTTGAATTTCGATGTTGACTCCTTCATAAAAGTTGGGAATTGTCGCAAAGAGTGAGCTAGTTTTCCCTTCTTTTTTTTTTTTTTTTTTTTTTTTTGGGGGGGGTGCTTTTGCTTTTGTTTGTTGTTGGTGCCATTTTTCTATGGAACGTTTATAGCTTTATCAGTCTTACAACAAATGCTTTTAAATTTTTATCATGAAACTTCTAAATTTCAACTTAAGTTTACAGGGGCGGGGGAATGTAAAGAAAGTTGAACTCAAAGTTTGAAAGCACTTTCTGAACACGAAGAGCGATAGGCTAGTCCAGTTTCGTGTAAATCAAATTATAATCATCAAAATCACCGTGAAATCTGAGTAAGCCGGTGAAACAAAACATTTGCTTTCTCAATGCAAATGCTCTAACAAGTACCGCTCTACCCTTCAACTGCAGTGAAGTAGCTTTCATAACATGAAGTTGTTAAAACTACTTGGCCTAGAACATATGAAACATTTCTCGCGCAAACCACGTCAGATGAGGAATTCATTCATGCCAATGCATGAGATCATTACGCATCTACAAAATTCCTTTACGATGCAGGAACAGATGGAGCAACCCAGAATTTTACCTTCTTATCGACACTTGATGTGGCCAAAACCAACACCTTCTCATCACCTGCAAAGAGAAGGATGATACAACATTAACATATTAGATGCGACAACTAAAAGCAATAAAACACTTAATCAAGTCTAAACAAATGGCACATAGCATTTGGAGGAAAATAGATCCTGATTTACGTTTACCCAAGGGCTAATTCCAGCCAAATTGTAGTAAATTCGGTCGTCTTGTAATCCAATCTCCCCGCCTATTCACTTCTCAATATGTCAAGTATTTGGTCATCAATTCTACTCAGCAACTTGGGTGGCATATATTTACAAATTTGTACGAATGAAATTCTTTTCAGACAATGGCCAATTAGACTTTAAATTGACCCTGATGCTGTAAAGAAACAGATTATGCCGAAGCATATATTCACACTAAGCTGGAAGCACCAGGGGTTTGGTTATGCTCTTATTCTGCCAACGTTGTCGACAGTGGAGCGGTAAAGACAAAAACTAACTGCAAGACAACTTTAAATATTCAAGACTAGTGATTTACCCATTGGTATTGGCTTGGGTGCCCACGAAATGCCTGTGATGTCACCTGCATGGCGAAGACAGATTAAAGAAGATTCACAACTTGAAACATCTCTGGGATAACAATCCCAAGCTCCACCAAACTTTGTATAGCAGTTAAGATGAAAGAAATCATTTCCCTCATCTGATCCTAAGTAACATGTACGATCGACTTGAATCTTCATTATTTATTAAACATTTGGCTTACCGAGCACATGGTACTTGTTAAGAGCAGAACAATTTCTTATACGTGGTGATCAATCAAACATTTAACCTAGACGATAAAATTCTTTCTTTTTTATCAACTGAACAAGAATGTTGGCATGGCCATAAAAGCATCGTAGATTTGGCTGTAGAAATAGATGCTAAATTTATTTTTGAAACTAGATAACATGATATTGGAGAACCAACGAGGTACACATAAATGATAAAATGAAGAATAAAAAGAACTTCAGATAAACTCAAGCGTACCTTCATGGGCTTTGTCAGCTGTGTCCAAAACCTTTCCAGCTTCAATGCATAACCATTGTAGTGTTGAACCATGGGTTGCTGCCAAAAATTTTCCATCCGGAGATAAACTAAGGCGATCATAGTGAACAGCAGCACCACCCAAATCAAGTGGAATTGGAAACACCTTCAGAGTTTTTGGATCCTCATCCATATGAAATCGAACTTTGAGAGAAAACAAGGGTCAGTATGCCAAATTAAAAGTACCAACGCAAGTTATCAGACACAAAGAACCCAAACCGGACATTTTTGAACAACCCATGCAGATGAATAATTCCATTCAACATACGATTGTTCGATCCTAAAACCATAAGAGACAACTGACCCTCAATGCATAGGATATATTGTTTTGTACAACATGCACAGAGTTTCACATAAATGGTAGACTGGTAGTTATCAGATTCTTTTATTGAGAGAGAAAATTATAACCGGTGTAAATACACTTTATTTCGTTTCCAACTTGGTATATACATAACAGACACAAACAAGAAAGGGAATTATAACCGGTGTAAATACACTTTATTTCTCCTGATGAGAAGAAATAAAATTTCCACAATATTTTAAAATTAAAATTAAATGACCATATTTAGGAAACATGAACGAATGTCTGTTCTCTTGACTTGAGCATATGGACAAGAGGCAGGGGCAAAAAATGACTCAATATTTTTTTTTCTTTAGACTTGCTATCAAAGTTGTTTGGAAGCATCTGCTCCTACTTTACACAGGACACGCAAAAGAAGTACTTTGATCTTATTAGACGGGGAAGGGTGAAGAAGCTGACAGGAGGGTAGTGTTCAAGAGAGTAGAATGCGTTTAGGAACGTGGAATATAGGAACCTTAACAGGAAAATCTATTTAAGTAGTGGAAGCTACGGTGAGGAGAAGGATAAGTATTATGTGCCTACAAGAAACTAAGTGAGTTGGTCTTAAGGCAAGGGATCTAGAAAACTTAGGTTTTAAACTTTGGTATTCGGACACAAATAGAACGAGAAATGATGTTGGCATCATTGTGGACAAGACCTCGACACAAGATGTTGTAGATGTCAAGAGGGTAGGAGATAGAATTATGGCAATCAAGATTGTAATAGGACATGAACTCATCAGTGTGATTAGTGCGTACGCACCTCAAGTAGGGTTGGATACGAGTTTGAAGGAGAAATTTTGGGAAGATCTTGGAGACTTGGTGCAAGGAATCGCTCAGACGGAGAAGTTATTTATAGGAGGAGATTTAAATGGACACATGGGCAAGGAGACAGCACACTATGGAGGTTTTCATGGTGACCATAGCTTTGGGGACATAAACGAGGATGGGGAAGCCATGGTTTTGGGGAGAGAAACGAGGATGGGGAAACCATCTTGGATTTTGCAATGGCATATGATCTTTTCTTAGCCAACACCTTCTTTAAGAAGAGAGAAGAACATGTGATCACCTACAAGAGTGGGTTGTCAAAAACACAAATAGATTTTCTTCTAATGAGGAAGGGGGATCATATAACTTCTAAGGATTGCAAAGTTATAATGGGAGAGAGCTTGGCTAATCAACATCGCTTGTTGGTGATGGATGTACATATCAAAAGAGAGAAAAAAGAACAAGACCTTGAAGTGCCCAAGGACTAGATGATGGAATCTAAAAGGAGAAAAACAAGCCATTTTCAAAAAGAAAGTAATCACCCAACCCGTGTGGGATAGAGAGGGGGAAACTAGCCAAATGTGGGATTCCATGGCTAGTTGTATCGGAAAAGTAGCAAAAGGGGTATTAGGAGAGTCCAAGGGCTTTGCTCCACACCAAAAGGAATCTTTGTGGTGGAATGAGGAGGTACAAACAAAGGTTAAGGTTAAGAAGGAATGTTGTAAAGCATTATACAAGGATAGGACCAATGAAAAAGGTGAAAGGCATAGAATAGCGAAGCAGGAGGCAAAGAAAGCTATGAGAGAAGCTAAGCTAGTGGCTTTTGACGATATGTATAAGCGACTAGATACCAAAGAAGGAGAGTTTGATATCTATAAACTAGCTAGAGCAAGGGAAAAGAAGACAAGGGACCTAAACCAAGTGAGATGCATCACGGATGAGAATGGAAAGGTTCTTGCTACAGAGAACACGATTAAAGACAGATGGAGAGGTTATTTTCATAATCTTTTCAATGAAGGACATGAAAGGAGTACTTCTTTGGGGGAATTGAGTAACTCAGAAGAGTGTAGAAACTACTCATTTTACCGCTGAATTAGGAAGGAAGAAGTTGTTGTATTTGAAAAAGATGGAAGCATAGAAAAGCAATGGGCCCATATGATATATTGATTGAAGTGTGGAAAGTCTTGGGAGAGACGAATATAGCATGGCTCACAGACCTTTTCAATAGGATTTTGAAAACGAAGATGTCAAATGAGTGGCAAAAGAGCACATTGGTGCCTATCTACAAGAATAAGGGCGACGTACAAAATTGCATGAACTATAGAGGTTTTAAGGTAATGAGTCATACAATGAAGCTCTGGGAAAAAGTCATTGAGCATAGATTCAGGAAAGAAACACGGGTCTCGAACAAACAATTCGGGTTCATGTCAGGGCGCTCAACCATGAAGGCAATCTATCTCTTACAAAGATTGATGGAAACATATAGAGATATGAAAAAGGATTTACACATGGTCTTTATAGATTTGGAAAAAGCATATGATAAGGTCCCAAGAGACATTCTTTGGAGGATTTTAGAGAAAAAAGGAGTACAAGTATCATATATCCAAGCTATAAAGGATATGTATGATGGAGCAAAGACTGCCATAAAAACTCATGAAGGATAAACCAAAAGCTTACCCATAACTATAGGGTTACATCAAGGCTCATCTTTAAGTCCTTACCTTTTTGCATTGGTAATGGATGAGTTAACGGGACATATTCAAGATGATATTCCTTGGTGTATGCTTTTCGCAGATGATATAGTGTTGATAGATGAAACTCAGGAAGGGGTAAATGCAAACCTTAACCTTTGGAGAGAAGTGTGGAATCTAAAGGTCTTCGCCTAAGTCGGTCAAAGACAGAATATATGGAGCGCAAGTTCAGTGCAAATGGAGGCCTAAATGAGTTAGGGGTAAGGATCGAAGATCAAGAAGCACCAAAGAGTGACCGTTTTCGGTACCTAGGATCTTTCTTGCAAAAGAACGAAGAATTAGATGGAGACCTCAACCATAGAATACAAGTTGGATGGATGAAGTGGAAGAGTGCATCCCGCGTGTTATGTGACCGTCGTATGCCACTGAAGCTCAAGGGAAAATTTTATACGACGACAATGTCAGCGATGCTGTATGGCACGGAATGTTGGTCGAAGCATAAACACGTACATAAAATGGGTATAGCGGAGATGAGGATGCTTCGTTGGATGTGTGGGCACATAAGAAAGGATAAGATTAGGAATGAGGATATCCGAGGTAAAGTAGGAGTAGCTGAAATTGAAGGAAAGATGAGAGAAAATCCATTACGATGGTTTGGACATATACAATGAAGGCCTACTGACGCTCCGGTTAGAAGATGTGACTACGAGACAGTAGTCCAGGGCCGAAGGGGTAGCGGAAGATCTAAGAAGACTTTGGAAAAAACTCTTAAGAAAAGACTTAAGAGTACTTGGATCTAACGGAAGACATGACACAGAACCAAGCGCAATGGCGTTCTAGGATTCGAATAGCCAACCCACTTAGTGGGAACAGGCTTTGTTGTTATTGTTGTTGTTGACTTGCTATGGCATGCTGTATTACGTGTTTATATACAGTTGACACATACTTCATGTGTTAGACTAAGATTACATGGCTGCATGTGTATGTATGTGCTTGGAGGGAGGGGGCTGTTTTTGAATATTAGCTGCTGTACATGACAAAGATGACATATACAAAGAACAGAATACCAGTCATACATACCATTGATATTCCAAATTCTTATCGAACCATCTTTGGACGCTGTGATCATTTGTTCTGAGTTCGGAGTAAAGCATAACCAAGTCACTGCACTCTGAAAACAACCAGATGTAAATGAGATATAGCATATACAATTCAAGTATTAGCAAAAAGCATTTCCGACAAAAACCCAAAAGTAAATAAAAAATTTACAGCTAAAAAGAATTCAAATGATATCATTGATTAAAGAAATAGGAAATTGTTATTTGCACTTCACAAGTAGCTTTCTTGCACAGTTTATGGGACTGCGGGAAGCCATATTGGGAGCTAAAAGCCAAAACAATAAACTCTAGCATTTATCCTAGACCACAATTTGCATCATAATTGTAATCTTCAAAAGAAAACATAAAAATTTACACCACTGAAGAAATAGATGATAAAGACTACTAAGCATTGAATTTCCTTTTTCTTATTCCGGCCAAGGCTAAACCTTGAATTTGATCTCAATTAATTTTCAAAAAAATTAATGGAGGTGATAGCGAGGCTTTGTGAAGACACGCATGAAATCATATTATGTAACATCAATGTACATAAGAATGTATAAGTAACCTTATGGCCTTTAAGTTGCATGGCTTTTGTGACCTCCTTGACTGAACCATCCTTTGAATAGACGATCTCCCACACCTGCCAAGAAAATATGCGATGTTAAAACAACTATAATATAGGCCATAAAGCATCTTGTTCCTCTAACATGCCAATTAAACAACGAAATTGATTATGGTATCCAGAAAGTTAATGAACCAGACACAAGTATGATAATGGACATCAAATTTGCATGGTACTTATTTGGTTAACCCACATATGACGAGGATAATTGGCCACATCAACCTAACACATGGACTTTATAAAGATCTGCATGTGGCACAAAATCACTCCTTTGCACATGCTCACACATAGGACTACATGTTGCAATTAGCATGTGTATCCCTTCCATTGTGGTCAATGTAAATGTTTTATTTATACTTTTCCAAAGAGGGAAATTGAATGAAGAATTGGATCTGTAGACCATAATTGAACATAATGCCACAATCCTTAATATGAAATTTAAGTAAACTCTTAAATCAAGGAACTTCTTTAAATACGCCATATTGCTGGGGGATTTTCACATCCCCTGGCCAATGGATAAATTAGAGATAATTACCTTCACATCTGCAGTAAACGCTGCTGCAGCAAGGAAACGCCCATTTGGTGATATAGCAGCCATGGTGTTTTTCAACTGATTTGTGTCAACATGCCCCAAAATCTTGCCGGTTGTACCATGCCAAAGTTTGATGTCGGTTCCTATAGGTAACGTAACAAATTAGAACCACAAGGTATGTACACTCTATCAAGGGAAACTCTGGAGAAAGAACCAGAATTCATATTGAGATCATAATCATAATTCTGACAAGAATCCTACAACCACTATAGATGCGACCCTATAGTGTACAGAAAGTTACAAGCCCAAAACATTACTGTTTCAATACAGTTATTTATATGTCATTAGGTAATATGAAGTTAGAAAATGTTAAATGAAAATGTATGCTCAAATTCTAATGCAGGATAAGACAATAAGAAGATACCTTCTGAACATGAAGCAACAATTGTACTCCCATCAGCAGTGCCATAACTTGCTGTGGTCCCAGATAGGGTGAGAATACCTAATTTATCGTGAACTTTGTGATGGCCCCACTTGACCTCAGGCAGAGGAAGCTTGGGTTGCTGTCTAGCTTCCTCAGAAGGTTTGGGTTTTTCCACCCCACCATACATGTACAAAGAAGAACCGGTCAGACTTTGAGAAGCCACAACTATTGACAATCCATCATCCGAAAATGAAACAGCTACAGGATGACCAGCTCCGGGAGGCAAACTAATTCTCAGAAACCTGTTCAAATTGTTACAGAATTTGAGAAATGCAAAGCAGCTTAACTCATGAGCATAACTGACGCTTCTGGTAAGTGGTAATGCACCAATGGTACTTGAAATTCATACTTGAAACTTTTACTCGAAGCGTCATCCAACTTGAATACCCTAAGCACTCCATCCGCACAAGCTGTTTGTAAGAGTAAGAAACCATGAGCAATTGAAATATAAACATCAAACATGTCAAAATCAAAATCATCGGCCACAGTATACACAATTCTAAATCATCCAAAAAGCAGACCATACGCGATTGTAACACATCGAACAAATGCCAATCAAGTATCTAATATTGAAGTCTGGATTCCATTCTAATTGCTCCTCTAAAGGAAAAAATATCTGACGCATTAAGCTCGGAATAAAAGTGAATTATAGCATACCTGTTGCCAAACTCCGCCCGTCGGAGGAGAAACATAGGTCAGTGACTGCATCTCCATGGCCTTTCAAAGTATTCACATCCAACGGATGATGTTTCTTGTTTTGATCCTACATTCCATGATCTAATAAATCAATATCAAAATCAAACTCATTAACTCTGAACCTAAAGCATTACAAATTCAAGCATTCCCTATGCAATGAGGTCGAATGAGTACCATGCAACTCAAGCATACGGAAAATCACACATTTTCTCGGCATCCAAACACAAAATTCAACGCGGATACTTCCAGAAAGAAAGGATTTGTTTCCGTGTTACCTTGTCAGAGGCGTGAGAGTGTGGTCTGGCGTGAGACTTCTTAGTCTGGTGAGGCTTTGATTGGTGCTTTTTTTCGTCCGACTGGAGTTCCGGCTTGGAAATGGACTGGATTTCGGAGCTCCGTTTTCGGAAGTAGCTTCCGAAGAAGGCAAGGGCGATGACAGCGCCGATGAGAATCGAGAGCGCCGCAATGGGAAGAAGCGGATCCATCAGTAACCGGAGAGGATTGAGGAGTTGAGGGTTTGGATACGGTGACGATGAGCGAATGCGTCTGGGGAAATGGAAAAAGGGATGGAGGTGTTGATAGATTGATATGTAACGATAGGATGATCGAAGCTTCGAACCAGGGAGAGATAGGGGTTTAATAAAAATAGAAAATGTAATTCTAATTCTTTAAACATTTTAAACTTTAGATAAATTTCTGGTGTAAAATTATATATATATATATATATATATTTTTTTTTTTTTGACGAAAGCTCAATATTTTATTGAATTCAAAAGAATTATATTAAATCGTGGTTGATGACGTCGTGAATGAAATCATGAGGATTCTCTAACCATACAATTACATCGCCAATAAAAACAGCAAACTTAACTAATGGGCAACCCCATTACATGATATTGGCATGTGCAGAAACTGGATCAGGAAAGAAACTCCACCACTTGCCCATAAATATTTGATTGTAGTACTTTGATCAAATATTTATGGTTTTGTATTCGTATTCCACCTCATATTTATTACTACTATTACCTTTTGGGTTTTTGTTTCCTCTTTCCTACGATGCCCTTGTATTGGAGCAAATGTTTAGGTTGCCATTTATGACTTGATCCTTATCACTAGACAGTAAAATTTAACTAAGGATAATGTTAGGAAAACCAAATCCTTTAAGTCAAATCCTAAACCAAATGAGATGGTTGATAAGTTGGCATAGCCATGTCACTAACCCAGATTTTAAAAACTCTTAATTACTTATTGAAAAAAATAATGATAATTATCCATTTGCATGTTTAACCATGTGGGACTCTTCTTCTTCCTCATCTCTCTCCTCTCCCGACTGCTCTCCCTCCTTTCTCTCTGCTCCCTCGTCCTTCTAGTACACCGACGTGACTACCAACGACGATAAAATCATATCATCCTTCTTCTTCTTTTACAAATATAACCCCTATTTTTCAAATGAATCTGTCTTGAAACTACTTCAATGGTTCAGGTGCTTTAATATGGACATTGAAGAATCCAGGAATACCACAAATAACAACGAAATGGATGATCGAGTTAATTTTCTAATTGTAACTTAATGGAGTTGTGTAAAAGTTTAAAGTTAGGTAAATTTCTTATTGTCACTAATAACACACATAGCTAACGATCGCTTGTTTTAAATGATTTAGAAAGTTTAGAGTCTTCAAATATTGATCTAGAAGAAAAATGTGACGATGAAGTAGTAACCAATGAGATCGAATTGGAGAAAAGAGCTAGTGTGCAATATCCCGAAGTTGGGATGGTTTTTGACAACTTAATAAGTTAGTTGCATGTTACAAAGAATATGGGAAGCAACTAGGGTTTCTAGTGAAGATTAAATCATCAACAAAGGGAGACGACGAAGAACTTAAATATGTGACTATTTTATGTGGACGAGAAGGCACATCAAAAAGTAAATCAGGTAATGTGCTAAAGCCACATCCTACTACGAAAAGTGACTGCAAAGCTAAAGTAATTGCAGGCATATGTGAGGATGGAAAGTGGGGGACCAACTCTATCAATCTTGATCACAACCATGATATGAGTGCAACAAAAGGTCATTTTTTTAGATGTCACCGGACAATAAGTTCTGATATGAGAAGAAGGATTGAGTTAAATGATAGAACCGGAATAAGAGTAAACGATTGCGTCTCGGGGAAGGCAATGTACCGCAATTCAAACATATTTTCTAAAGATGCAAGCTCAAAATTCAAAATTTTTCTATGCTATTGATTTAGATGAAGAATGTCAGTTAAGAAATGTTTTCTGGGCAGATGCAAGGAGTAGAGCGGCACACGAAGAATTTGGAGATGTTACATTTGACACAACATACTTAACGAATAAGTATGACATGTCATTTACTCCATTTGTGGGGGTGAATCATCATGGGCAATCGATCGTACTTGGATGTGGGCTGACTTCAAGTGAAGATGTCGATGCTTTTGTGTGGTTGTTTAAGTTCTAGCTTGCATGTAGACCTGGTAAGGCTCCAAGTAGAATAATTACTGATCAAGATAAAGCAATGCAAAAATTTATTTCAATTGTTTTCCCATATACTAGACATCGTTGGTATTTGTGGCATATAATGAGGATAAAAAGAAAAAGAAAAAAAAGAAAAAAAGAAAAAGAGTTTATTTCAAGGTTTGAGTTAACAAATATGAAGTTAGGTGCAATTGTCATAGGTTTGAGTTTAGAGGCATACTATTTCGGCATGCAATATATGTTTTGCTTCGCCACGACATTGACTTGATTCCAGAAAAATATATCATACAAAGATGAAGGATGTAAAGAGATGTCACACAAGGGTTCAAATTGGTTGTGATGATTGGAACACTACACTTGAAGCACAACGATGTCATAAGATGCAAAAGACTTTTAATGAGATTAAGGATGTAGTGTATGATTCTGATGATAAGTGGAGGACTGTGATGGTTTGGATGCACGACTTTAAATGAGAAACGCTTAAACATAGTGCTGTTTATAGGTGTACTGATAAACCAGCTCTAGAGTCACATATTGATAGGAACATTGAGAATTATATTGTTTCGATTCCAAATCCAAGTCAACGCGTTCTTACTCCAATAGCAGTTCGAAGTAAAGGTCGCCGCCATTTAAAATGAGGATATCTCAGTTGGAGTTAACAGTTATGAAGAAAACAAGGAGTAAGAAGAAGAAAGAAGAGTGGAGTGAAAAGCAAAAGAAACCTCATGGAAACAATAATCGAAGAGGGAAGAAAGTGAAGGTATGCAAGCAAATTTTCTATAATTTTTTTCTTTTTAACTTGTATAGTTGAATTAATACTCTATTTTGTTGAATTTTTCCTGCATGCTTTTGTAGGATTTGCAACCAATAGAATTTGATGAAACTTGCATAAAATGCGTGCACCCAATTCTAAAGTAGATATATCTGAAGCACAAGACAACATTGTTACGAAGGTATGACATGAATGTCTTGCATGTGATTGATTTTTTTTCTTTGTTAAAACTAATTATTGTTGCTAATAATTGTACAAAATACTCAAATAGGACATACAAGTCATCCAATGTCTCACAATAATCAGTTTCAGGTACTTAAAAGAAATTCATCCAAATGACTCATTTGCAAAGTGTTCTATTTCAAAACCTTCCATTCTTTAATCATGTTGTGTCCTTTTTCTTTTTACATTTAGGGTCATAAATACCAATGTTGGAGCGAAGGTTACAACATGTAGTGAATAACAAGCTCTAATTCTAGAGGAATCGGTGGCGAACGTAAATGATGATTAGCAGCAAAAATTTCCACAATTTCTTAATAGACTTTTGAGATGTTTTTCATGTTTTGGTTAATGTTTTGGCTCATGTTTGTGTTAGATCTTTTTTGAACTAGTACTGGCCATGATTGAACTCCTTTTTATATTAATTGTTACTCTTATATTTCTTCTAAAGACTCTAAACTTCCTAAATCAATTAAAACGGGTAATCGTTAGTTAAGTGTGTTATCAGTGACAATAAGAAAATTACCTACCTTTAAACTTTTTACACAACTCCATTAAGTTACAATTAGAAAATTAACTCGATCATCTATTTTGTTGTTATTTGTGGGGTTGCTGATTCTCCAATGTCCATATTAAAGCAATTAAACCATTGAAACAGTTTCAAGACACTTTCATTTGAAAAACAGCGGTTATACTTGAAAAAGAAGAAGAAAGATGATATGAACTTACCGTCGCCGGCAGTCACGTTGGTGGACTAGAGGAAGGAAAGAGCAGAGAGAAAGGAGGGAGAGCAGTTGGGAAAGAAGAAAGAGAGGAAGAAAAGTCCCCTACAGTTAAACGTGCAAATGGATAATTATCATTATACTTTTTAATAGTAATAAAGAGTTTTTAAAAGTTGGGTTCGTGACATGGCTATGCCAACTTATCAGCCACCTCATTTGGTTTAAGGGATTTGGTCTCCCTAGCATTACTCTTTAAGTAAACCAGAAATCTCTCAATCATAAGAAAATCTTATAAAGATAAGGGTTTTATCACAAATAGTCCCTAAAATTGACCAATCCCATCAAGATAATCCTTGAAATTAAAAAATCGATCTTGTCCCTCAATATGAGTGTTGCAAATCATTTCAGTCCTTCTATTAGAAAACCATCAAATAATCTGTTAGTGTGTTGATATAACACATATAGATCATGAACCCAATTAAACAACGATACATGGATTATATAAAGTTTTTATTTTTAAGAATGATTCAAAATTCTAAAAACAATAAGGGTAAAGTTAGGGAGATTAAATATGTAGATTAAATTTTGTAAACTAACTGATATCGAAGTTGATGATTTGATTATTACTTAAGTATTGATTATTGGCAATACATCATTTAGTTTATAAGTTTAGTCTCCATAACATTACCCCAACAATAAAGCTGAGTAAATAGAAACAAATAAACAAAAGCCCTTATGATCTCTCGATTCTTTGGTTCCTTCCACTCATTTTGATCATTTGGATTGTAATCAAACAGATTCTTCCTCAAACATGGTCTCATCTTCTCCTGATGTTGACCAACGTCAATGCAATTGAACAAAGGGGTGATGCTAGTATGTCATTAAAATTTTAATCTCATTTTGTTATGTTTGCCGCTTTGAGCGAGTGGTGGTTGGGGAGAGATAGGAACGGTGGCCCCAAAGGGTGGATAGGGCTTACTGTTCCTTTTTCTAAAAGCTTTTCTTTTTTTCTTAAAAAAAAAAAAAAAAAAAAAAACTCATTTCATTTAAGAATTGAAAATTTAACAAATAAAACATAATCCACATGGTTCTTTTTAATTGGATATATGAGCTCATACATGTGATACACCAGCACATTAACAAATTATTATACGAAATTCAAAAGAAAAGATTAATTGGTTTACAGTCACCACATTCGAGGACGATATTGATCGATTTTCAATTTTAATGACTATTTTGATGGGTTGGGTCAATTCCAATTACCATTTGTAATAAAAACCCTAAATATAATGTATATTCTACATTCTAGACATACATTGTATCTAAACATATAATGTACCTAAATCACTAATATACATAGGGTTGGAAAAAGTTCCTGAAAATTTTGAACTCAATTGAAAAAAATTTTGATCCCAAACCAAAAAAGTCCGAAACCGAAATTCTCGAAATTTTCGAGACTGCTTATTCAATTTTTAGGGTTACCAGCTGGAACAATCCTGGTAATGCTCTAATTGTTTCTAGTTGATATGGTTGAGATAAGGATGGTTTGATAAGAATTACACAATGGGAAGTGTCCTTATTGATCACTATTGTTTACAGTATAAAACTAGGGTCCCTGCTCTCTCATTTGACACACAAACTTAAGAAACTCAAGCCCCATAAATTAAGCCTTGCATATAGTGAGTGGCAAGCTGCAGAGAACCCTAACCCTAGCAAAAATGACTTCATTAGGTCAGTGGTTATATTGATACTATGAAGTTGAATTCCGTTGTTCATATACTTATATTATATACTTACATTTGGCATCAAAGCTTTCACATGCCTCTTAACCCTATGTTGAAAGCATCAAGAACAATTTTCTGTTGTGCAATTTGTAGACTAATTGCATATTATCAGGGAAATTCATATTTGAACATTTGATAGCTAAAGCCATCCTTGTTCATGCATGTATTTCGTTAAATATGTATATCAATATTGGCACTGGAAATCAAAACATGGACACTACTCATCTAAACAATTTTGGTTATCCAAGTTTTGAATTCAAGTGGCACATCACTTCATAAACTAATGCATAAAGCCAACTATTTTCAAGCCACAAAGGTTTGCAATTATGGTTGCTAAATTTCATACATTAACAGTGAAAGTGTTGTGATTAATAAAAATCATTCACAAATTTCATCAATCCAATGATGTTGAGTCTGTGATATATGGTTTGGGGATTAAGGCTTAAAACTTTGCATATGATTTGGGGAATAAAGCTTAAAATTTTGCATATCATGTGCTTCTCAAACTATGAATGCTAGCTCTGTGAATCTCACACAATTTCATCTCTCACTGGTGTCAATTACAAGAAATGGAAACAGGACCTAGAGATCGTATTGGGTGTCATGGATGTGAATTTGACACTGAAAGATTGATGAAACCCATATGCTTGTAGATTATAGCACATCAAACTAGAAATCAAAATATGAGAAATGGCACAAGTCATACAAGATTTCCCTAATGATTATCAAGAGGACCATGACTAATATAATTCGTTGAGATTTTCCTAATGCAACCAATGTTAAAGAATTCCTAAAATGATTAAAGACAAGTACAAGGAATAGGAAAAGACCAAAACAAGTAATCTGATGAACTCCTTGACAACTATGAGGTATAATGGTGTTGGAAGCGTTCATGAATGTCCTAAAAATGATTAATATTGCTGGAAACTGAAAGCCATAGAGGTACCTATGTATGAGACTTTTCTGGTGCATATTTATTAGAAATTCACTGCATGATAGCTATACACAACTTTCTTATAATGCACTGCGTGAAAAAAGGGGATATGAATGAGTTAATCTCAATTTGTGTAAGTGGGGAAGTGAGAATGAAAAGGGAAAAGGCTGAATAGGAGGAGCTTGAGTCTGTCAATTTTGTTCAAAGTTATATGAAACCCAAAACCCTCAAACCCTATGTTGCCAAAAAGAATTTTACCAAAAGAGCTACATCTCCTAAAAAGGATTTTCGAACCTATTAAACCATCGATTTTCTAATATTATTTCTATAAGAAGGTAGGTCATTTCAAGAGAAATTGTCCAAAATACAAAGCTTGACATGCAAAACAAAAGGCAAAGAAAGGTAAAAATGTTTTTGCTTGTTTTGAGTCTAATTTAATTGGTGGATTGATTCAAGCGCTTTTATTCATGTTACAAATTCATTGCATGACTTCACAACAAAGAACACCAAATAAGGATAAAGTCAAAGTTTCAATTGGCAATGGAAGAATAGTTTAAGTCAAGGCTCTAAGGAATATTTGGTTAGGGTTAGAATTTTGTTTTTGTTTGGAATTAGAAAATGTCGTTTATGTACATTTTATTGGCTTCAACATTTGTTACTAGTCCTCTCACATTGGTACTGGTTTTCTTTGTGATGGAATGTTTTAATTTAAACTAAGAATGAGATTGTTTTCAATGTTGAAAAATGAGTTACAAAATCACAAGAGTGTCCAAACCTTTGCCATAAAAGAATTGGCCACATCTCAAAACCAATAATGACACTTTTGATCAAAAATGAAATTTCGCTCCTTAAACTTCGATGATTTCAATTGTTGTGTAGAATGTATTAAGGAAAAAATGACTAATAATAGAAAAGAAGGATCAACAAATTCACACAAATATTTGTGGCCCACAAACCATTGAAGGAAACAAGTATTTCATAACCTTCATTGTTTACTTTTCAAGATTTTGTTTCATCTATTTAATTCCAGAAAATCAAGTCCCTTTCAAGTTTTCAAAATTTATAAAACTGAAGTTGAAAATCAATTGGAAAGAAAAATCAAAGTTGTCAGGTTTGATAAGGGTTGAGAGTACTATGGTATTTACAATCAAAATTGGTAGTCATTCTAGACCCTTTGCTTTATTCTTGCAAGCTAATGGAATTGTAGCTTAGTATACTACACCTAGTACACCTAAGCAAAACAAGTTTGCAGAGAGAAGAAATAAAACTTTGATGGACATGGTGAGAAGCATGATTTGCAGTGTAAAATTACCAAGTTGTTTATTGGGAGAAACAGTGAAAATTACCAATTATATTCTCAATAGGGTGCCTATAAAGTTAGTGGAAAACATACCTTGAGTTATGGACTGGAAGGCAGCCTAGTCTGAACCATTAACGATCAGAAATTATACTACTTATTTTGTCCGAAAAATTACATTTTTCTTAAGATATGTTGGATTTAAATGAAAGGATGTACATGTTTTTGTGCCTTTATGGCTAGGGAAAAGAGATGACGGAATCGCAATATTATTGACTTGCATAAAGATTTGTTGGGCACCATTTTAATCTTGGGAATTATTTGTCATCTTGTTAAGCCCCAGTACTAAAAAGCTAAACTTATTCTTAATTAAACTTTTATCCAGGTTTGCCATTTTGTCTAACAAGGAGCGATTGACTTGTCAACAAATTTGTGAAACAAACTTTGGCATGTGACTACCACATTAAAGGGATGGTTTTTCTTCCACTCGAACCAACAGAAGGAAAAAAGGCTTGCATTTGTTTTATCTCATTTTTATGGAGTCACAATTGACATACAGTAGCAGCAGAGCAAGTGATTTCAACTGAGAAAAAATTAGAGAAAGATGGTGAAACACCAATTCAAATTAGTTTGTAATTCGTGGGTTTTTGACAAGAGCACAAATTCGGGATATTTGGTTCCACAGTCATTTCGATTGCAGGGGAGATATTTCTATTTTCAAATATGATGGAAGTCAAGCAAGGAGATGCTATTGTCATTCGTTATCAAGCAAAGAGTTGAAGAAGTCGTCTAATAGAAATCAGTGAAGGTGATTTAATGTACAAAATGGCCATTAAGGAATTCAAGAGCTTATCATCATCCATTTTTTATCTATAAAATTGGCTATTGTTGGTTACGGAAAATGAAAAGAAACGGCTAGACAATAAATTGGGCTTTTGGAGAATTCAAAGAAGGAACCTGGTCATAATTGAAGAAGAGAAGAAAAATAGATAAGTTGGAGATGGAATTGGGAGATTGAGGTGTGGCAGAATACGGCATTTTTCAAGCTTTTTCTAAAACTAAATTTTCTTTTCAAATTTATGATGGATTCAATACTGTTTTATATTATGTTTCAAAACTAATTTCATTTCGCTAAGGCTAAGATGTAGCCTAACCATGATTGCTTAATGTTTCAGTTTATTTATTTATCAATTTGCATTCCCTTGAGTTTCATTTTGATGTGCTTATGAACTTGATTTTAATCTATGTGATTAGCTACCACTTGGGTCTAAATCAAGTGTATGTGATGCGAGTTAACACAGATGCCATGTTAATTCGGTCTTAGCGTCTTGCAAATGGTACCATGAATTCCTTGATGTAGATGCCTTACACTAGGTTTCACGTGGTCTTTTATTTAGTTCCCAAATTGTTAATAAACTTGTGTGTGTTTAGTAGTCTAGATGCCATAGATTATTAGCACATATGAGTATACGTAGTAATCTAGATGCCATGGATACTATATGAGTTAGAGGAACTCGACCGTCAAGTTGGTTTTATATTCATTAATAATTAATTGTTGGAATTGAGTAGGATTGGTTATGGTGAATCGGATGCTCTAGTATCTTTCGGAATTGAATTATAATTTGTTTTCATTGTCGTTGTCATCACTTAGTTAAGTTCATTTCATTTTCATTTACAATCACAATTTCAAAATTCTTTCTCCAATCATCAAATTTTCTATTACAATTCAAGTGCAATTTAAATAGAGTTAGATAACTAGAATTATATCAATCTTAGTTGGAACGATCTTGTGCTTGCCTGCTATATTATACTATGATTTGTACACTTGCAAGCATTAAAATTTGGACTTAATTGGGTTGATTTCAGTTACAATCTATAACCATCTACATATTTAAAGGTATAAGGTAAAAGAAAAAGTTTACAATCCTAATGGCAGAAAGCTTGATTCCAAAACAGTCAGCCATTTCTTTGTAGGGTATGCTTAAAGATCAAGGTGATTCAGATTTTATTGCCCTAGTAACAATTCGAAATTGTTGAAACTGGTAAGATAGTGTTCTTAGAGTATGGTTTGGATACTAATCTGGTTCTAAGACTTATGGATTCATCTTTGAAGAAGAAGGTGAAATGGAGTCAAGATAGAATAAGACAAAACAACAAAAATAGTTGAGATCAGTAGACATGTAGAGGAAGGTGAGAACGATGTTGATGATAACTTACAAGCTAACAATGGTGCAAGCAAAAGTGGGCAAGAAATAGCTAAAAAAATGTCATTAGTCAAGTTGGTGGAGCAATAGAACACCAATGAATCAACAACAGCAAAACCAAGGGACTATCATAGTTCAACATGATCCTGCTTCTTTAAAAAGAATAATTAGGGTAAGAAAACCGACAATTTCAAATGATTTCGTGTACCTAACAGAAACTTACATTAATTTTTTAGAATTTGATGATCCTATAACCTCTATAGAAGCTGTCTCGAGTTCAAATGTTGATAAATGGATGGAGGGCATGCATAGTGAACTGATCTCAAAGGAGAATATTGAGGTTTGGGAGTTAATGGAACAGACAAAACGAATTAAGCCAATAGGCTTCAAATGGGTATTTAAAACCAAGAGAGATTTGAATGGGAATCATGGTTCTAAAAGACGCTAGACGTTAGTCGGGCAGCTGTTTGGGGCTTAAGACCTAGGCGGACTAGGCGAATTTTATAATTTTTATTAATTAAATTAAATTTATCATAATAAAAGCTAATTATGCTTATAATGTACTGTTATTATTAACCCCAATTTAAAAGTTAATAAGATTGTAAGCATATAAAATGGCCCAGCCCAGCCCAGCCCATCCCAACCCACCCCACACTTTCTTTTCTTTTTCTCTTCATGTCTTATGCCGCATCAGAGATCTTTCTCATATTATAAGACTCCTCGTTTCCATCAACTAATTAAAATAACCAAATCGTGCGCCTCTCTCTTTATTTTTTGGTTAACACCTTTCTCTCTCGAGTAATGCTATTTATACCATGTTTTTGTACTATTTTTTCATACCATCTTAGATGACATTTGATGTGGACAGCCACATCATTTGAATTAATCAGATTTTTAAATTTCATTATTTAATAAACCAATAATTAAGAAAAACTAGTTAATTAAATGATGATTGTGGTATATGAGGAGTCTTTCTTATTGCTTTATTTGGTTTTGCAAATTTTTCAAATGATGTGGCTATCCACATTAGATGCCACTCTATTATTGTAATTAGCTTCGTTTCCATCGCATCATCTCTGTCTTCAAGAAAGGGCACTGCTACTTCTCATATCCTCTCTCCCACCACTTCCAAAAGCTACTTCAAACCCCCAACCTTCAACCTAAAAGTCCAAAAGAATTCCAAAAAACCCAACTATCAAGCAACATCGCCGCAGCCCACTTGTCAAAAAGCAGTTTGTGAAGTAATCTAGGTGGGTTCATTCAACAATCAAGTGGGGTTTGTATGTATTCCAGAGATTTCCAGTTCATTCCCTTTCTTCTCATTAGATAGCAGCAGAACGGAGAACTGCTGAGGCTCCGACGAGGGCACCTAGACAGCCACCTATAGCCGCCTACCACTGCCTAGATCGCCTATATAGTGCCTAGGCGGCCGACTAAACCATACTCGATTTTATGAACGATTTGGCATAAATTCCGACGGCACTCCACCGCCCCAGCGCCTAGGCGGCCGCCTAGGACATTTTTTAGAACACTGATGGGAATATAGAGAGGCATAAGGCAAGGTGCAAAAAGGTTCACTCAAAGAGATGGAGTTGATTATAAAGAAACTTTGAGTGTTCATCATTGGCTATGGTGGATTTTGCTTTGGTTTTGCACCAAATAAATGTAAAAGCATCTTTCTTAAATGGTGATTTAGAAGAATGCATATACATGAAGCAACTAGAGGGCTTTAGAGAAGAAAGAAATGAACATTTGATTTGCAAGTTAAAGAAGTCCATCTATGGACTAAAACAGGCTTCAAGACAATAGTACCTTAAATTTCATTGAGTTGTTAAGGAACATGGCTCCACAGAAAATCCTCAGACACTTATATTTATTTGAAGATCAGTGGGTGTAGTTTTATCATTTTGCTTTTATGTAGATGATATACTGCTTGCCACAAATACTTAAAGTTTGTTTGATGAAACCAAGTCTTTTCTAAAAAGGAATTTCGAGATGAAAGATCTTGGAGAGGCATCATATATCATAGGGATTGAAATTAAGAGGCAAAAGGAGAGGTTTGATTGGATTATCACGTAAGGGTTATATAGAGCAAGTCTTGAAGAGATTCAACATGTCTTCTTGTGGTACTATTGAAATGCCAATTTCGAAAGGTGATAAGTTAAGTAAGCAACAATGTCCTCAAAATCATTTGGAAAGGAGAATCATGAAAGGTAAATCATATGCATCTTTAGTGGGGAGTTTAAGTATGCACAATTAGACCAGATCTTGCTTTCACAATCAGTGTCCTTGGTAGATGTCAGTCCAATACATGAAAAGCTTAATGGAATGGAGCAAAGAGAGTACTGAGATATATTTGAAAGAACCAAGACACACATGTTGATTTTCAAAATGACAAATAGTTTAGTCTTAGAAGGTTATGGTAATTCGGAATTTTCTGGATGCTAAGATGACCTCAAGTCAACTTTAGGTTATGTTTTTACGATGGCTTATGGGGCAGTCTCTTGTAGGAGTGTAAAGCACGACACAATGGTAGCTACAACTACGGTGTCATAATATTTGTCATGCTATGAGACTATAAATCAGGTAATTTGGTTGAAGAACTTTATAATGGGACTCCAAGTTGTTGATTCAATCTCAAGGCCAATTCAAATTTACTGTGATAATAATGCATCAATATTCTTTCGAAGAATAATAAGAGGTCGGCTGCAACAAGAAACTTGGATATCAAGTATCTCACTGCTCGAGAAAAGGTAACGACACGCTTGGTCAAGATAGATTACTTGGAGACTAGTTCAATGATTGCAAATCCCTTGAAGAAGCATGTTGCAAAAATGGGAGCATTAGCTGGTTTTGATGCAACAAATTAGTAGGAGCTGTGTGTTAGTTTTCTTTTCAGAAATTTATTTCTTCAGTTACAAGTTGTTAAGTTTGAAATATGCATTCAAGTATTAACACTGAAGAACTCTTAGCTCAAAAAGTTAAATGCTGAAAGGTTGTTGAGGTTTCCCTAAAGTACACAACATCTAATTATGATAGTATGTATGTATACATGAATACCTAATCAGTGACAATTCGTGGAATTGTTATAAAGATGACCTATCGTATGTATACATGAATACATGATGAGTGACAATTCATGGAATTGTTATAAAGATGAACAACCAAAGGACTTCAATTTGAGGCATCAAGATGTACTGTCTTATCAGTTCTAAATAGGACCATGAGTTAGATGTGTTTTTCGGTACATATATAGTCACACCTTTCGTTGTTCATGTCTTGTTGGAGTTTAATGTATTGGTTAGTTTCATGAAAGTGATTATGGTACTCATGAAAGATAAGTACAATTCCTTCTAGTTCTTCATGAATACTGCTTGATGATCAAAGCTTGAAATTGAGAACTTTGTTCCACAGCCATTCAAGAATAATTCCATATTAAGTTGTATAGTGTTAAACAAGTATTAGCTCTAGTGAGAGAATGTAAGTTCTATAGAGAACCAAACACTTGTTTACCACGTGTTTAGAGATTTGCAATTGTAAAAGATTAGGATTAATTACGTTTGTTACCTATTATGGATTTGTATACTTAGGCCTTATTTGGCACCTCAGACTGGACTGACTATTTCAGTCAGATAGGATGAATAGTCATCGGATAGTACTGACTGAATTAGTCGGATTGGTGCAATATTAGATTAATAACCTTATTATTTATACTGTGATTGGTTTGGGACTCTATCGGATAAGAAAGACTTAAAAATGTTATTATTTTAAAGAGAAATTTTGATGATTGATGAATTTGGAACTATTGTGAATTTTTCAACTCCAGCTTTTACATCATATCCTTGGATTTGCTCTCCAAATCTTGCTGCAGTCAAGCACCACCCGCACCCACCATGCTTGATATTATGAATTCATCAGGCTTCATTCTAGATGCCAGGAGTCTATAAAATAAATCAAATGCACTTTCAATCCCCGTTTTGAATATAATCTACAACATAAAGATAATAACCCAATTCACCAAAAAACTCAAGAAGCTGGAAAAAATCGCCCAATCCATTTCTTCAATTGAGTTCAAATTTTCAACATACCTAACTCAGGATCTTTGCAATTCTTGCCAAAAACCCAATCAAATTGATTTATTTTCAAATGATTCGACCAATACCAAAAAAACAAACTAGGTAGTGAGTAGTGCTCTTTTGGCAGGGGAGATGGTGCACATGCAAAAAAAAAAAAACTAGATTAATTTTTTCAGATCTGAAAATTGACAAACCCTATATTTTAATTAAAAGAAAAAACTATAATCAATTGCAAAATTAGGGAGAATAATAACCAAATTCAGTCAATTGAAAGAAAATTGCAAGAAAAATAGAAGGAGGGTAGAAGAGAGTAAAGAAGAAGACGAAAGATTGCAAGAAAAATAGAAGGAGAAGCGTCGAACAAAGAGGAGGAGGAGGAGGAGGAGGAGGAGGGCACAGCAACCTAGGATTCAGATGAGAGAGCAGGCGATGCAAGAGGGACCGAGATAGCGAGAGGGGCGAGTTTTCTACCGGACTAAATAATCCCGTGGTTTTGGGATGTATAGTTAAACGGATGTCAACCGGATGAAATAAGTTGGGCCGGACTATTAATCTGGTGACTATTTAATACATACAGACACCAAACACCCGACTCCGTATTATTAGTCCTATCTGGTGTGTTATACAGTGTACCAAACGAGGTCTTAGGGTTTCTTATAGTGCAAGAGTCCGTGCTTTCTCACTTGACATGCAAACCTAAGAAACTTAAGCCTTATAAATTGAGCCTTGCATACAGTGAGTGATGAGCTGTAGAAGAACCCTAACCTTCAGGTTAGTGGTTATATTGGTACTGTGAAATTGAATTCCGTTGGTCATATACTTGTATTATATACTTACATTATCTTACTGTTGAATTTATATGAGTAGGGATGAGTATGTTTATTTAAAAATTACCAACAAGTATATTCACGTCTTTAGCCAGAAGGCTCATCATAACAAGAATTCCTTAAACCATGCACGAGTTGTTGATTGTTGGCTCAAACCAAATGTAGTCTAAAACCAACAAATGATGTTGGCTACTTTTGTGGTCAAAATTGATGGTTGGCATGCTACATGTGGGAAATAAAATGGATGCTCTTATGCCTAATTTGTGGTCAAAGAATGGATGCACTTATGCCTAATTCTTTTGACTTGATGAGAGGCCTTTGGCCTATAAAAGGAGGTGTAGGCATAACTCAAACACAACATCAAGGAAACAAGGAAGAGAGAAAAATAGCAAGAAGCCATTCGGCATAGAGAAGAATTTTCTCAAATTGTCTTGCTTTGTATTTTTGGTTTTCTCTTCCTATTGTAAGTGTGAGAGTTTGGGTTATTCGGGTCTTTGGGAAATTGAGTGATAAACACTATTGTATGTTCTCATTGATTATAGTGGAATACTCCGTCGTCTCCAAACTGGATGTAGGCATTGCCGAACCAGTATAAATCTTGGTGTTCTTGTTGGTATTGTTCCATTTATCTTTTGTCAGTTATTGTGGTTTATTTTTCACTCACACTTGGTTGACGCTTCCGCACAACAAGTGGTATCAGAGCCTAGTTTTTCGACTAGGCGTTCTCGTGGGAGTGAAAATATTTGCTGGCGCTACAGTCCCGTGAATAGTGCCGAGTAGATGGCTGGAGATAAAGATGAATCTGTGAAGGGGAAGGAGTCGGCATCGTCTTCGTCGGCATCTACATCCAATAGACATCAAATTGCTACTACAAGGTTAGAGGTTGATAAATTCAATGGCTCTAATAATTTTGGTATGTGGCAATGTGAAGTTATGGATGTGTTGTATCAACAAGAGTTGGATATGGTTCTGGAAGATAAACCAGAAGATATTGATGACAAGCAGTGGACACGAATTAATCTTCATGCTTGTGCTGCTATTCGATCGTTCCTTGATAAGGAGTTGAAATACCCGTATATGAAGGAAACTTCTGCTAAGGAGTTATGGACAAAATTGGAGGAGAAGTATATGACCAAGAGCGCAGAAAATCGGCTCTTCTTGAAGAAGCGACTCTTCCGATTTCAGTATCGTCCAGGTATTACTATGCACGAACACCTCAATGATTATAATAAAATACTTGCTGATTTAGCAAACCTTGATGTGAAAATTCCTGACGAGGATAAGGCACTATGTTTGTTAAATTCATTGCCTGATGATTATGATCATTTGACAACTACTTTGTTGTATGGAAAATCCGAGGTGAAACTTGATGAGGTGTCTGCGGCATTGGTGAATCATGAGTGTCGTAAGAAGGAACTGAAGACTCACAATTCACAAACCGAGGCACTTGTTGCAAGGGGTCGAACAGTGGAAAGAAAATATGTGAAGCGGGGAAAATCTCGTTCAAAGTCACGAGGGAAGTTTCCTGCTAAAGATGAATGTGCCTTTTGTCGCCAAAAGGGTCATTGGAAGAGAGACTGCCCCAAATTGAAGAACAAAGAGAATGAGAAAGCGGGTTCTGAAGCAAATATTGCAAAATCTGGAGATGATGATTTCGAGTTTGCTTTGGCTAGTTCATCTGCTGATGGTCACTCCAAGGAGTGGATTTTGGATTCAGGTTGCACCTATCATATATGTCCCATTCGAGAATGGTTTTCTAGCTTCGAGGAGCTGGATGGTGGAGTTGTTTTGATGGGTAATGATAATGCCTGCAAAACACAAGGGATAGGCAAAATCTGTTTGAAGATGCATGATGGAACAGTCAGAGAATTAAGTGATGTTCGGTATGTACCAGATATGAAGAAAAATCTTATCTCACTGGGTGCATTGGAATCCAAGGGTCTCAAGATCACCATGAAGGGTGGAGTTCTTAAAGCTGTTTACGGGGCACTGGTGGTGATGAAAGGTACAAGACGAAATAACTTGTATTTCTTGAAGGGGAGTACAGTTATTGGTGAAGCAGCTGTCACCGAAGCTGCTGACGCAGATAGCACAGACACCACGAGGTTATGGCATATGCGTCTTGGGCATGCTGGTGAAAAAGCGTTGCAAGGATTGGTGAAGCAAGGCTTATTGAAAGGTGCAAAGGCATGCAAATTGGAATTCTGTGAGCATTGTGTGTTGGGTAAGCAAACTAGAGTAAAATTTGGAACTGCTATTCACCACACTAAAGGCATTCTTGATTATGTTCACACTGATGTTTGGGGACCTTCCAAGAATGCATCTTGGAGAGGTAGCCATTATTTTGTCTCTTTTGTTGATGACTTCTCTAGAAGAATATGGGTGTACACCATGAAGCGTAAAGATGAAGTCTTGAAGATATTCCTGAAGTGGAAAAAGATGATTGAAACGCAAAGCGGTCGAAAGATCAAGACTCTCAGATCAGACAATAGGGGTGAATATAAGTCTGATCCTTTCTTGAAAGTTTGTCAAGATGAGGGTATTGTGAGGCACTTCACGGTTAGGGAGACACCGCAACAGAATGGGGTGGCGGAGCGCATGAACCGTACTTTGCTTGAGAAAGTTCGGTGTATGTTGTCTAATGCTGGATTAGGCAAGGCGTTTTGGGCTGAGGCAATTACTTATGCAAGCCATCTCATTAATCGATTGCCAGCTGTTGCGAATGAGGGCAAAACGCCCATGGAGGTATGGTCTGGTAAACCTTGTACTGATTACAAGTTCTTACACATATTTGGTTGTCCTGCTTACTATCATGTCAGAGAAAGCAAGTTGGATCCAAAAGCAAAGAAAGCTCTATTTATGGGCTTTAGCACTGGCGTGAAGGGATACCGACTCTGGTGTCCAGATGAGAAGAAATTTGTTGTAAGCAGAGATGTGACCTTTGATGAGGCTGCTATGGTTAATCAGAACAAGCATGAAGGTGAAACTGAAACAACCGAGACCATGAGTAGCTCAAAGCAGGTGGAGTTACTGAAGACTCCAGTTGTTCCAGTAAGGTCTGATGTTACAGACACTAGTCCTACAGTTAATCATGATGATGAGGACGAGGATGATGAAGAGGAGACACCTACCCAAGAGCCTCCACAGCAACAAGACTATATTGCAACCAGAAGATCGAGAAGGGAAATTCGAAAGCCTGCTCGATTTACTGATATTGTGGCATATGCACTTCCCATTATTGAAGATGATATTCCATCCACCTACAAAGAAGCTGTCATGAGTTCAGAGTACGAGTTGTGGATGAAATCTATGGATGAGGAGATGAAATCTCTTCATAAAAATAAGACTTGGAAGCTGGTTCAGTTACCAAAGGGGAAGAAAGAAATTGGTTGTAAATGGGTGTATGCCAAAAAGATGGAATCTTTGGGAAAAGACAATGTAAGATTCAAAGCCAGATTGGTAGCTAAAGGCTATGCTCAGAAAGAAGGCATTGACTACAATGAGGTATTTTCTCCTGTAGTAAAACATTCTTCTATTCGTATTTTGTTGGCTTTGGTTGTGCAGTTTGATCTTGAGTTGGCCCAACTTGATGTCAAGACTGCGTTCTTACATGGTGATTTGGAGGAAGAGATTTATATGTCTCAGCCAGAAGGTTTTAAGGTTGCTGGAAAGGAAAATTGGGTTTGCAAATTGGAAAAATCATTGTATGGCTTGAAGCAGTCTCCAAGACAATGGTACAAGCGATTTGATCGATTTACGATCGGGCTTAAGTTGCTCAAGTTTAAGCACTGCTTAGACTTGATTAGCATTTGTAAAATTTGTTGATTGCCCCATGGGGGAGTGGGAGACGACTATTGGGAGTTCTACTTAGAGGGTTTGCGCCAAGGTGGAGATTGTTGATTGTTGGCTCAAACCAAATGTAGTCTAAAACCAACAAATGATGTTGGCTACTTTTGTGGTCAAAATTGATGGTTGGCATGCTACATGTGGGAAATAAAATGGATGCTCTTATGCCTAATTTGTGGTCAAAGAATGGATGCACTTATGCCTAATTCTTTTGACTTGATGAGAGGCCTTTGGCCTATAAAAGGAGGTGTAGGCATAACTCAAACACAACATCAAGGAAACAAGGAAGAGAGAAAAATAGCAAGAAGCCATTCGGCATAGAGAAGAATTTTCTCAAATTGTCTTGCTTTGTATTTTTGGTTTTCTCTTCCTATTGTAAGTGTGAGAGTTTGGGTTATTCGGGTCTTTGGGAAATTGAGTGATAAACACTATTGTATGTTCTCATTGATTATAGTGGAATACTCCGTCGTCTCCAAACTGGATGTAGGCATTGCCGAACCAGTATAAATCTTGGTGTTCTTGTTGGTATTGTTCCATTTATCTTTTGTCAGTTATTGTGGTTTATTTTTCACTCACACTTGGTTGACGCTTCCGCACAACACGAGTCAATACCAATACGAACCAAGTACAGAACCTTGTTGCGAGGAAAAAATAAGAGGGGGGAAAGTAAAACTGGTTATTCACACATTGCAGGGGAGGATTGACTACAAATTACAATGCACATTTACTTGTACAAAACATGAATTAAAGAAAACCCTTCTCTTTGTAGGATTGAACAGCGCCATCAAACATTTCACCAAGGCCGCATTTGAATTCGAATCCAGTATTCAACAGTTTCTTTGAAGAGACCTTAGTTCTTTTGTAACCTTTGACCTCCTTTAAGTAACTGAAAACGGAAAATGAAGAAGAAAAAAAATTACAAGAGAGGGTTAATAAGTAGGCCTCAACATATTTGACAACATAAAGGAGACCATATTATGTTAATAAAAATAAGTTTTGCTAGAATAAGTAGTTCATGTGTGGACAAGTGGCTACTTATCCGTTAACAAGTGCTAAACTGGTTGCGAGGCCTATTTCAATCAAGTTGTAAATGACTTGGATATGTTGTGAAAACCCTTGACAATTAACTTACGACATATGAACAATTGATTCTAACATTTCTTTTACAACAATATAGTTAGAGAAGAAACAAGTAATCTCACTTTGGTATTTGTATTTGAAGTTCGGGGTATCTTGGAGGAAGAAATTCATATAATTCATGAATCGATGTTTGCACTGACGAACAAATGTACCTTCCTTTTGCATTAGGGTACTCCAGAAGATAGATATGTGCACTTGCTACATCATCTATGTGTACCATATATGTGTTAATAAGATACTTACATAGATCCTGGTTACCTACATAGGTCAAAATATTACAAAATTAACAAAACATACACACACACACCCAAAAAATAAAAAAAAATAAAAAAAAATCGATTGAAGGTCTCATACTAGAATACTGAATTTGTTCACGAAATACTATGTCAATGCATATTTTCATTCATATACTGTCTAATAGTAAATATGGTTTAAAATAAACCCATACTTAAAAATATTGATGCGTTCGTCATTTTGATGAACACAATTTGTTAAAAGACTTGATATCTCTCGTGATGCCGCCAGAATTTAGCGCTATTAGAAAAGAGTACCTATCAAACATGACACGACAAATGGTTCTTTATTTCCAAATTAGATACATCAGATAGAAAAATTCTAGAATTTACATTCTTGAAATTGATAATTAGATCCATGTGAAAAAATTTAAGAGAATTTATAACCGGACGAATCTGAGCCACTCAAAAGATAAGAAAAAGAATAGATTGAAACTAGAGTAGAAAGATTGTCCAAAAATGGAATGAACCATTAAGCTGCATGTGTGTGGCCAAATATATCATTAACAAAAGCATATAGTTTAAGAGAAAAGTACCAGAAATGGGAGCCATTCCCATGTATACCGAAGAAGGAATATTTGGACAAATGAAGGGTCCAACAACTATGGGAAGAATTACAGTGACAACATCCAATCCATGTTTTTCTGCAAACTCCAAAGCCGTCTTCTCCACCACAGTCTTAGAAACCAAGTAAGAAGAGCCTACAAGACCGCTGCTTTTGCAGATATCGATCTCACTCCATGTATTTTCATCAGTTTCACTTAAACCTTTGCTGTTGAACAATATTGCTGCCAAACTAGAAGTGTAAACGACACGTTTCACAGTCTTGGAGTTCAGGCATGCCTTCAAAATACCTAGGGTTCCTTCTAGGGCTCTCTTGGTCACAGTTTCCTCTGGCTCTTTGTTATCAATATCCATAGGGTGAGCAAGGTGGAAGACTCCGGTGCAGCCTTGGATGGCCTCATCAAAAGTCTCAGGTTGGTTGAGATCTGCATGGAAGATTTGGAGTCTGTCCGATGCTCCTGGTAGGGTTGTTAGGTAGCTGATATCTCTCTTGCTTTCAGCTGCCACATTATAATGGTAGAAGTATATAAACATGAGCTCATGTAATTATATGTTAAAAGGCCACAAGGGAAATCTATAGAAAAAAGAAAAATGAGGAAAGATTAAGTTGATAAAGAAATTGAACAATTAGGACTAATATTCCACTGAATTTAGTAACAACCGGAATGATGTTGGATTAGTTCTCACACATATAAACTACTGATGCCATTCATTCACACATAAATTGATAACATTCATTGATAGATAATTGCCGTCATACTTTCAGTGCACGCTTAATAACACAATAGAACTATGCCATACAATTGAAACGAATTGGAAATGCGTGGATAAAAACAAGATGTGTGTGTATGTGTTTAGAATGTTTCACCAGCGGAACCTTGAAGTCCACTGGCCACACACAGATGAAAGTTGGTCCTTTTAACCACCAATTGATAGAAATAAACCGCCCCAAAATGTTGTTCTTTAACTTAAATCCGTCCCTCTCAAATTTTTGTGCGGCTCACTAAATGACAAAAAAAAACTTTACTATTTAGCTCAAATTTACTATTGATTTGCATTAAGCAGAGAAAATCATATTGCAAAACAGTATAGACAGGTTATAACTTATAACATTATTCTAATCTCCCAGTAACATTCGAACTTTGAAATTTTATACTTAAATATATATTGGTTGAATTTTTAACGCCCCACATAGACAAAATTTTGAGTTCGCCGCACTGGGATGTTTTTATGTTTGTCTAGTCCCGATCATGTTAGGCCATCTTCAACCGAAGGGTTCAGAGGACCAGAGGGCCTAAAATAACCCGAAAACTGTCCCCAACTGTGGGCTAAGCCAGAGGGCTCATGGACCTCACGGAATTTGAAAGGGCCAAAGGGCCAACCGGCTGGCCCAATCCAGCCAGCCCCGGGCTGGGCCAGAAATTCTAGCATTCCTGTCGGATATAATCGACAGGAATTCTAGGCCAAATTTCAAATGCAACGGCTAGTTGACGTCAACTAGCCGTTATTTTTTATTTTTTTTTACACAATTTTTTTTATAACTTCTATTTTTTTTTCTATAACTTCTATTTTACAAATTTTTTTTAATATTTTTTCTAAATTATATATATTTTTTCCTATAACTTCTATTTTACAAAATTTGTTTCATATTTTTATCCTATAACTTCTTTACAAAATTTGTTTCATATATTTTTTAAATTCTATTTTTTCCTATAACTTTCTAAACCATTATACAACATTAAATTAAATTAAGTAACATGAAACAATATTAAACAATATGAATTTAGCCGTTGGATTTGAATTTAAGTTGTAGCTTTTAAATAATAAATTATGTTTAGCCCTGGGTTGGAGACGATTTTTTGTGACAGGGTTAAAATAAGCCCTATGACCCTTTGACCCTCGATTGGAGATGAAGGCAAATATGGCCTTGTACTATTCATTAAAATATTAATATCTTGGAAGGTCAGATGGCTAAAACGAGCCCTCTGGCCAGCATTCGATTGGAGATGACCTTAAATTATGAGATCAAACAATTGCAATAGTAACGTATAAAGCATTGATTAAGAATTACAATAAACTTATATGTTCAGATATAGCTTCTAGGTAGAAAACTGAAGTGACACGTCAACTAGAATTTCATACATATCTTCTAACTAAATTGATCATTATCATCAAAGCTCAACAACATTCAACATAACTACAAAACCATAGAATTTGTTGGTCGTCTGATCTGAGTTACCTGCAGGATTGAATCTAACCGTAGCTCGAACGGAGTAACCACGCTGAAGAAGCCTCATAATCAGCCAAGAAGCGACATATCCTGTTCCACCAGTTACACAAACTATTCCCCTACCCTCTTCCATCTCTCTCTCTCTCTCTCTCTCTCTCTCTCTCTCTCTCTCTCTCTATAGATCTCTATATGTGTGGTTTGGCTAATTAATCAGGATCATGGAAGCTTAAATACAAGATAATTGATTAGTTTGCGATAGTTAAGGGTCAATAGTTTGTGAGTTCGTCATTACAGCTAGTTCTTGCACATTCTTTGCGTTTCTTCAGGAGGCAATGAATTTGACATATGATAAGGTTACGTAATTTACGATTTTAAATTCTCTACACTATATACATATACAAACAACCACGACATAGACGAATTGAATATGCCCCTTTTTCAGTCCTTATGTCTCCATGTTTCTGTTGACGTTCTAAATTAATGTTCATTTTTATACATATAAAAATCTATAGCCGCTGGCTCCGGCTTCGAGCCGGTGGCAGCTCCTCTCCCCCTTCTCTTAGCCTTCCTCATCCTCTTCTCCTGGATTATTGCCGAGCTATTTTTTGTTTTAGTATTGCCGTTTATAAGTGTCCCCTTGGTGAAGTTAGTTGTGAGCCTCTCCTAGTGGTATTTTGATTTTGTGTTCGTGTGTTATCGTCTCCTTTTAGGTCTACTTCGTTGTTTATGTTAGCTTCGTTGATGGTGTTGAGCAACAAACTCATGGTGGTATAGATATATACTAGCTGGTTCTTTGTCAGTTCTTCTTTGGAGTCAATAATGGTTGTTGTCAAAGAATGTCCTCCTATTCATTACATACAATTTTTGTGCGTAGAATATGTGTCAAAACATGAAGTGTTTGATTTTTTCATGAGTAATGGAGTTCCTAAAGATTCGAAGTTTCATCTCAGTCTCGAAGTTTAGGTGTGGATGACTTAGATGCGTTCCTTTGCTTATTCTACGGTTTATCTTGCTCTCAAATTCACTAATACAGTGATAACTAGTTTGACCATGTTGCCCTTTTATATTTTTTTGAGTCCCCTTAGATTGAGAATCTCTTAAATTTAACCCATAATATTTTCTTAATGCTTGTATCAACATTATAATTTAAAGGGTTCTTTAGAAAAAGACCTTTGAAACTCTTATTTTCCAAACAAAAACCCACATAATATTAAACTTCCAAATAAAACTCAAATTTCAAATAGAGTGCCATGTAAACAAATATGTAACCAATTATCATCACATATTTACAACTTATGCCACAAAACTCTAGTTATGTCAATAAATATTATTACCCACCCTAATTATGATTAGAAATTAACCCCATATGAAAATTTTACCTTTCTTGTATGATAAATATTAGGAATATATATATATATATATATATAAATTTAGCTAGCTATGTTCATAAACAATTTATGGGCACATTTTTCGTTTGGAAAGAAAAATCCTTTGTACAATCAGTTATTTTGCATCAAATAATAATATTGTTTTATAAAACAACAAAAAACCAATTAATATTATTTTATGTTGTAGGTAAATTATTTTACCTAGATTATTACATACATTAGGCATTTTTTGTTTGTTATCATATATGCTTGTTAAAAATAATTTATCTATATTTATATTTAAAATATAAGTAAATTAATTTTGAATCAAATAGTATTTATTTTGTAGGTAAATTAAAATAGTAGTTCCATTATTTTGGGAAAGTTAAACAGTGCATAAATAATTTCGTAAAAATTAAACCAAGACAAATTATCTCCATTAAAATAAAACAGTACATATTCGACAAAAACAAAAATAAATAAATAAATAAAATAAAATAGTAGATACATTATTTTCTTATAAGATTAAACAATAGGTAAATTATATTGTAGGTACATTATGTTTGTAATATAAAAAAAGAATTGAAATTCATAAACAAAAAGTAGTAGATATATTAATTTTTAATCAAATTTCCTTTATTTGTTGGTGAATTATTTTCATGCATTATTATATATATTGGGCATATTTTACTACTAATATATATGTGTGGAAAAATTTACCTATATTATCATATAAAATATAGATAAATTTATTTTGAATCAAATAACATTTTTTATTCTATAATTAATTTAATTTTTTTTTTTTGAGTTGAAATGATAGCGACTTTATTAATGTCAAGAAGACGACATACAATAATGCAAGAGGGAACCCTGGAGTAAATTTGCATGTATCATTATATATATAGGGCAAATTTATTACTAATGCACATGTCCAAATAATTTACTTATATTTTTTAAATATAGGTAAATTATTTTATAGTGCTCTTCCAAATTTTCATTTGGTAAGAAAATGAAAAGATTAAATTAAAATTGTCTAAATTTATGCAAATTTAAAAAACAATTACAAACTCTTAAGGAAAGTATAACATTATTAGTTCTTTTTTGCCTTAACATACAATTTGTTTTGATATATTAATGCAATGATTTTAAACATTAATACATTTCTTTTTATTAATTTCTCCCTTCAAATCTGCATAGAATTAAATGTCTACATCAAAACGGTAATTAGGGGTATTTTAGGCATCTAAAAAATGAAAAATGTGTAAAGGCAAACAAAATTAATGAATTTACTTATGTGGAGCCTAGTCATTGGGTTTTATTCAGATAAAAAGACTATGTCGGGTTTTATGTAAAGAAACTTGAGTTTCAAGGGCTAAAGTCATATTTTCAGTAATTTAAACTACATTATTGTTAACTTATTGTGAGGTTAAACTCACCTCTCTTCTTTATTGTAGAAAATATTGTTTGTTAATATATATATATTAGACCGTTATCGTTTTGCCTAAAAAAATTGAGGTTGATGTATTACTACTTATATTAATGCAACTATTAATTTATTTATCTAATTCTAACTGTATATGAAAAACATATTACACATCATTTGAAGCTGTTCGATATTAGTTTAATAATATACAGCCGATCACGAGGATAACTAACGTTGCCTTGTATTTTATATAACGCACTATATCATGTCAACGAATTGTTGGTTTTTATATTAGAAATATAGTACGATAAATAATCGAAAGTGTAACACGACAACCAGAGTTCTAATTTATTTTGCAATCCATCCTTTTCCTTAGATCATTTGGTTGAGTACTCATCGCAATAATTTGCTTGTATATGCAAGATGCCTTGTATAATCAATTAGTCCATACTTCCTAACAACTTCTTAAAATTGTGAAAACACAGTCAAAACGTATTATTTTTAAGAACATTTCCTTCAATTTATGACTTAGGGAAAGAATTTCGCTTATGTCAATTAATGGAAATGACTTAAATTTTATGAAAAGAAGAAAAGTTTAATATAATAAAAAAAAATAAAAAACTAACAAATGAAAAGGACTGATGAAAAGTTCTCAGAAGCCTTGTGCAACAAGACGAGCTTTGTAACGCACAATTTCGTTCTTCTCATTACGCTTTCGAACGAAAACCCATTTGTAGCCAACAGGCTTCACATGTGGAGGAGTAAGAGCTACAGGTCCAAACACCTTACGTTTTGCAAGCGAATCGTGTTCGACTTGGATTGTTTATTTCCAGTTTGACCAATCAGTTCTGTCGACATTCATCAATGTAATGTGATTCAATGTCATCGCTTAATATGATGTCAGTAGCTACTGCAAATGCTAATGCATCGTCGACAATCATCTCATTTCTACACCACACATCATCTAAGCTAGCATAATAGACCGAAATCTCACCATTCTCGGGAGGAGGATTCGTCTCTTCAATGACGCTTCCATAATCTAGAATTTCCTCATGAGTTGGATAGAATGAGTAAGCGATAGTCGGATTCACGGTAGGCTCTTCGGGCCTTGTACCGTGGTTTTCCTCTTCCAGGGGTGTGAATCCTTTGAACCAAGGGGTCTGCCACGCTTTTGTGTAGGGGCAGATGATTGGCTAGCCGCTAATGTACGTGGATCACCAAATTGGTGTCCTGGGCTTCCAGTATGGCAGTCTGTCGTACATTTGGTACATCCATCTTTGCAGGCGTATTCATAGCTTGAATATGTGATCTTATCACGCGCTAGATCGATGAAAGCATTTGGCATGCTATGAGCTATGCTTGGAAGATCTAATATGCGCTACACTTCAGTTTCAGACTGAGCGGTGTGGGGATCTAAATGAGACAAAGTGGGAGTCGTCCACAATAATTTATTTCGTTCTTCAGGAATGTTGACATTCTTATCTCCATATAACGACGGGAAGATTGTCTCATAAAAGTGACAATCCGCAAAACGAGCGGTAAAAAAATGGCCTGTCAAAGGTTCTAAGTAACAAATAATTGAAGAAGAATCATATCCGACATAGATTCTTATCCTTCGCTGAGGCCTCATTTCTGTACGTAAGGGTTGCAAGATCGGCACATATACCGCAAAACCAAAAATCCGCAACAGGCTTCAGGCGGACCAACTTTGCTGCGTGCAATATTGCATGGCCCTAAGCAGTGGTTGGGAGCTTGGTACGTATGACCAATGATTGAGCAAGCATTTGTAATCGCTTAATGAAAGCCTTTGCCAAGCCGTTCTGGGTGTGAACATGGGGTATTGAATGTTAAACTTCAACCCCAACCGACATGCAATAGGCATCAAAAGTTTTAGATGTGAATTCTCCAGCAGTATCCAATCGAATAGATTTGATCGGGTAATCAGAGTGGTGAGCCTTGAGCTTGATAAATTGAGCCAACAGTTTGGAGAATGCAGCATTCCTTATGGACAACAAGCACACATGTGACCAACGTGTGGAAACGTCAACCAAAACCATAAAGTATCTAAATGGTTTGTAGGGAGGGTGAATCGGTCTACAAATGTCCCCCTGAATCCGTTGTAGAAAAATGGGAGGATTCGAACGAATCTTGTCATAAGAAGGCTTAATAATAAGTTTTCCCATTGAACATGTTTGACATGCGATTCCTTGGATCGAACTTAAACTTCGGGTTAGTTGATGCCCATGTAATTTCACGCATCGCTATTCGTCCAAGATGTCCCAAACGATCATGCCAAAGTGTAATTTCGTGCGCGGTCCCAATAGTAGGGCCAGCCACATAGTGGCATTCAGTGGGGTGTATAGTCGTAGTATACAGACAACTCGGGTTATGCTCCATCTTCTCTAGAATACGCTTCTAGCCATATTCGTAGAAAGTTATGCACAAAAATTCAACTTCATTTCTACATGGGTTTCAGCGTGGTAATTGTTATCTCTAATGTCTTTGAAACTTAGCAACGTTCTTTTGGAACATGGAGAATAGAGTGCCTCATCAATGGTTATGATTGTACCATTAAACAACATTATACGTGCCTTACCGTATCCTTCTATCAGGTTTGATGGGCCTGAGAGAGTTCTTAGAGGTGCATTCTTATGTATGAAGTTAGTGAAATAGATGCGTTCACGCAAAACAGTGTGTGTTGTTGCACTATCTGCTAGATAACTAACTAGTCATACCTAGAATGAATAATTAATTTGAATCGGTCACATGCATAAAAGTTCGTAAAAACAAATATCAATTCAAAGTAATTTCATTTATTCAAGGATGGTAATTAATTAAAACTTAATATCCAAAAACAAATCACCAACTAATAATCCAAACATAAAGGAAAATTGTTCAAAAATCAACCAAAAAACAAGGGGGGGTTCGGCCACTTAGTGGAATTCGGCCCCAAATGTCTTATTTCTAATAAAAGATAAGTCTATGTCTAAGATTCTAATCTTCCATAGGGGTGGTATCCTCCTGAAAGTCAGAAATCTCCATCTTTGTAGTCTTCGATTCGTCCACTTGCATGAAGTTTGATTCAAACTTCTTATGACAAGAATGATATTCATCTACAACTTCCTTGGGAGCTCAGCAAACACGGGACCAATGGTCCTTTGAACCACAGCGATAGCACATATCCACATCCATGGTTTCAGGTGCTTTGCCCTTATTCTTGAAGTTCGGGGCCTTGGGAGCAAGGTTTGAGCGCTTTTGGGCTTTGTTTCCTCCCTTAGATGGGCCTTGGCTCTATTGCCCTTGGTGGGATGGCTTCTGGCCACCCCTACCACGCCTCTTTTGGTGTTTTGGGCCGTGGTTTATGCTATAATGTGCTTCCTGCACAGTAGTCGCCCCAGTAGGTCGAGTTTGATGATTCTTCATCAACAGCTGGTTCTGCTTTTCAATAAGAAGTAAAACAGAGATCATATCCAAGAACTTACTGAACTTCTAAGCTCTATATTGTTGCTGCAGGACAATATTAGAAGCAGATAAGGTCGAATAGGTCTTTTCCAGGATATCCTATTCAATCAAAGTTTCATTGCAAAACTTGAGAAATGATCGGATTCGACAAACTTCAGAATTATATTCATTCACAAACTTAAAGTCTTGGAAGCGTAAGTGCTGCCAGTCGTGTCTTGCTTCAGGCAAGAATATGTCCTTTTGGTGATCAAAGCGATAAGCCAAAGCGACCCATAATGCATGTGGATCCTCCTTAGCAAGATACTCAATTTGCAGAGCGTTATGGATATGTCTTCGGATGAAGATCATAGCAGTGACTTTTTCAGCTTCGCCAACATGCTCGTTTGTTACTTCTTTAATAGCAGGATGCAAGTTCTTTGCAGTGAGGTGGAGCTTCACATCTTGAACCCACTTAAGGTAGTTCCTTCCAGAGACCTCCAAAGCGATGAAGTCAAGTTTGTTCAAATTCGACATGCTCCTATCACAAAAGAGATGGACAAGATGTGGTTAGTGTAATGGAGAAAAAATCAATCCATTCACGTAAGAGTAGAACGTATAGGTTTTAATAGACATGTATTGATTTAATTTTGCATGAAAAACTTCGGGTTTTCATAGGTGATGTTTTTAAGTGAAAACTTCAGGTTTTCAAACAAGGCATGTTTATAAGAAACTTAGGGTTTCAAAATAATTATGAACTTCAAGTTCATATATTCCTACAGGCAAACGCAAATATATATGCAAACAAATATGCAAAAATAGAATGTTTAGGTTTATAATTATAATTGAATTGATTTATTTGGACTTTGGGTCAAATTAAAGTGTGGGTGAAAAAATATAAAACCCAATGGGCCTAAAATAATTAGGCGAATAAAACTCAGAGCCCAACAAAAAAATGAAGCCAGGGGTGGCCAAAAAAAATTGTGCCATGTATCCCAGGGCCAAGAATTGGGCTGGGGGTCTCGAGTGGGGCTGCAGGCCCATAGTGAGTACTGGGTAGGGATTGGGCTGCTACAGGCAGACCCAAAAAAAACTAAAAAAAATGTTTTTTTTTCTTTCGCGCGAGTCGCTTTAGACGAGCCCAAAAAAAAATTCACTTTTTATTTTTATTTTTTATTATACAGGCCCTGACAAACTATTTGGGTCGAGGGAGCTCCAAAGCCTAATGGGCTGAAGCAGTATACCAAAAAAATAAATAGGCCAAGCCCCGTGGCTTGGGGCAGGCAAGGAACCGATGGCTCCTGGCTTCGGCTCGGCGCAAGCTGCAAGCTTGGCAGTATGTGGGAGACAATAGGAGCCCAAAAGGCTTAACTATGTGTGCAACGTGTGGCCCATCACCATGCATGGGGTAAGGCAAGACACGGGTTCAAAGAACCTTAACTATTCTAATCACAAAATTTTTTTATTTTTTATAATTCAATTATATGCATATTCAAAACAATAATATGTTAATTAATTCAATGTGATGCATATACAAATATATTTGATTCAATTCATAGCAAATATCAAATTCACATAATTCAACAATTATGATTATGAGGCATACACAATTTATGTAAAATCTAAAATACGTAAAACATAAAGTTGGGTCATGCATCATGGTGAATGTTCCTGCTATTAGGGCTATAAAAATATCGAGATAAAAACCGTTGTTTTGAAAGAACTTGATTGCGTGATGATATGGATGAATTGGTTTGATGCAGAAAAATTCTTCAACATCAGATTCCTATGCGCAGCGGTAGGAGCGTGCTGATAACGTGTTGTGGTCTATTTTATCTGACAAGGAAAGAGAAGGCCGGCGGCAAGGAGAAGAGAGAGAGATGTGTGTGTTGAATTGTAGGGGAATGTGTGTGTTGTTATCCCTCCTACATTGTGCCTTTATTTATAGTAGTAAAGGGAGAGAAGATATTCCTTCATCCCCAAGGAATACAAGATACAATAGGAAATGATAACTAGAATCAAATCTAATCTAGGATTTACATAATCATACTTAAACTTGGAATGTTTACAACAAATTTAATAATTTTATAACCCTAAAAAATACTGTAATAATTATATATATATATATATATTAATTTAACAATTTTATACTCCTAAAAACTATAATAATTATATATATATATATATATATATTAAATTAAATTTAAAAAATTGGTGACCATTGGATCGGCTAAGATTTAATCTCAACCGTCCATTGTGCATTAGGTTGGAGGCTATCTTTCTCTTCTCTTTCATTCACTTTGATCTCTCTAGTCCAGACTTACTCTTGTGTCGTCTCCTTAATCTGCATCTCTCTCGCATCCTCCTCCGTTCACTTTCTTCAACTTGACTCCGACAACCACAAGAAAGCCACATATAGGCAAGCACACGCTAAAGTTATGAATTTTGTATTTTTTTTCAAAAACTAGTGATTTGGGGTTTTCATTAAAATTAAAACTAATGGCTAGTTTCTGGGGTTTTCTGATTTTGGAGATTCTAGAGTTTCTTGGTTGGGGCATGTTTGCAAACATTCAAAAAACCCAACGATCGAGCAAGCGTGCTTCGCGTTGGCTTCGCAAGCTTGAAAATCACAAAAGGACGAGGGATAAATAGAACCAAGCATTGGAATTTAGGAGTATAGATGTAGTTATGTAAATTAACTTTATTATGTCATGCCATTTAGTCGTATTGTATGCCGTAAGGTGAGATTCATTATTTAATTTCATATATATATATATATATATTGGGGATATGTTATCGGGGGACTGGGGAGGTTATATATTATATATATTGGGGATATGTTATCAGGGGACTAGGGAGGTTAGAATTTAAGTGGCCTGTGAGGCAAGCAACGACAGAGTAGTGACGTGCCCCATCTATTTTGAGAAAGGCTTCACAACCTTAAAAACAAAAACTCTTTCATTTTGCATATCTTTGCACATTTAATATTTTGTAATAGACTAGTAATGTATGGATGTTTTTTTATTAAGCTCTTATTTTCGAGTGTGAATGTAGTATTTAAACGACAAATGTGTTTTAATGTTTTAAAGTAATATTTATGTGGCAATGTGTGGTATGTGCAAATGTAAGAAAATATATATATTTTTCTTAATGGGTCATAACGGGTCAGGTCACTTTACCCGTTGGGTAAAGTGATCTGACCTGTTAAGGACCCGTTAAGATAATGAATGTGATACGACACGACCCGTTAAGATAACAGGTGTTATGCAAAAACAACACGAACACGACAAACACGATTCATTTGTCAGACCTACAAGTATAAGGTAAATCAAGCCTCAGTTTCAAGGTCTTAAGTCCAAGAGGCCATCTTTCCTTGGAAGGTTCACTCGATGCAATGGAACTTGATCTTAAATGGCTATTTTTTTTTTACTTAATTAATTGGCGTTTTAAGTTTTCAAGTGTATCTATTAATACGTTTTCATAATACATATGAAGATTCCGAGTGCATTAGAACATTTATTTTGATTTCGGCACCTTATAAAGAATTTGTTAATGTTTTTTCACACACACTCTCTCCCTTCCGCACTATTTTTTAAATTGAACACTAACTATGTCTAGAACCGAACATTGACTATTTCTTAAAATGAATATTAGTACTATTACTATTTATTAAACTAAACATTGACTATTTTTAGAAGTGAACACAGGTACTATCATTATTGAGAAAGAGAGAGAATGTGGGTGAGGTTGGAACAAAATAACAAAATTTAGTTTGTGCGAAATTACATTGTTGCTCATAATTTTATTTTGTGATAGAAGATCAAATTGTCTTTTCACTATTTTTTTGGTTGACAAAGAAAACTTTGTTAATAGGTAATTTAGATTTATCCAATCATATGGACTGTTGCATGCAGACATACATAATACGATAATCTTGGTACTTTTGAAGACGTTCCAAAAATTTACTTTCTCAATTGTTCACTCACATCATAAACTAAAACAAAATTTGTAAAACATAACAACCTGCACTTGTTGTAGAAAGTAGAAACTCCGATGCCCAATTTTACAGGCCATAACTTTCGGTTGTTGTGAGGATCGTTGCTAATTTATAAAAATTGTATGACAACATTTTCAAAGAGTTATCCTAAATCAAAGGGTCATGGCAAATGGTGTTTTGCCATAGTGACGAAAAGTAAGTATGTTTATGCACCCTGGTGCGAGTTCAGTCTCACTAATCTCGCTTCACCCTAACAACTAACAATTTCACCGCCTAATGCTATCGATTGTTTAAAAAATAAAAAAAATAAAAAATAAATCAAAAGGTCATGCCAATTTCCAAAGACAATTTGAAGAACCAAATTACCCAAAAGTTAAGTAATTTGGTTTCCAAGTTATTTGACTCTCATGGTGATTTATATTTGACTGACAAAAATCATGGAATCGAGATACTCTAGCTAACTATTTGGAACCCTAATTAAGTAAGACATATTGTACAGAGCAAAAGATTCTTCATGTGTTTAATATTTAATTCTTGGTATTGAAGTAAGGTGGTATTCCAGACTAAGTTTGGGAGGTAATGTTCTTCCCAATCAACATTACCAAGGGGCTTTTGAGCTCTATCTCGAGTCCATAAGCTTACTTGTATTCCACTTTGTTACTTGTTTTCTCTAAAAGTTCGTTTACTTTCGAGATTATCAAATTAGAATTTTTCAACAGAGAATGAGAAAAAAAAAAGAGATTTCTTTTACATGAAGTTCTTCTGCGACCTTAAGTCCTACTAGTATTGCTTCGTACTTAGCCTCGTTGTTTCTTGCTTAACCTAACTTGAGGGCTTATTCGAGTATAAAGCCATTTAGTGTCTGCAATACCCATGTATGTTGGATGATCCATCTACGTAAAGCTTCCAAAGACAAGGGTTTTTTGAGAGACTCTAAGAACTAATTACTTCCTTCATACCTTGCGTTGTAGCAGTGAACTTCGCTAAAAAGTCTGCCAAGGCATGGGCGTTGATTGACGTTCTGATACCTTGTCTCCGGTTCAAGAAGAGCTTTTGATATGTAGTATATTGGTTTATGCTCCTTAGAGTCTTTTTGGATCAAAGCTCCATTTACTGCATTGTCTGATACGGCTAGATAGAGGTACATATCCTCTCCGTTGATGGATTTGGATAGTAATTAAGGTTTGGCAAAGTATTCCTTGAGTTTTGTGAAAGCCTATTCGCATTCGTCTATCCACAGGAGTCCCTTGTTTTTCTTTATTTCTATGAAGAATGGTTTGCATTTGTCGGTGGACCTTAATATGAATATGTTGAGAACGACTGTTTGTCCAGTCAGAATTTGTCTTTCCTTCATGGTTCGGGGTGATCTCATTTCCAAGGTGGCCTTGATCTGATCTAGGTTGGCTTTAATTCCACGCTTAGTCACTATGTAACCGAGGAGTTTCCCCAACACTACTCTGAAGGTTCATTTCTCCGGATTCATCTTCATGTTATACTGCCGGAGTAAGTCGAATGATTCTTGAAGTGCGTCATATGGTCCTTCTTTTCTTTGCTCTTGGCTAGCATGTCAGCTATGTAAATTTCCATTGTGTCTCAAATTTTTTCTTTGAAGATTCATTTGACGAGTCATAGGGAGTTGCCCTTGCATTTTTTAATCTGAAGGGGATAACCTTGTTACAATAAGTACCTCAATCGATGATGAAGGACGTCGCTTCCATGTTTGGCCCATACATCTTTATTTAGTTGTACCAGGAGTATGCATCCATGAAGCTTAGGAGTTTGTGTCCTATCGTTGAATCTACCAGTAAAGGTTGATTAATAGGAGATAGTAGGGATTTTTCGGACATGCCTTGTTTAAGTCTGTAAAGTCCACACATACTCTCTATTTTTCGTTCTTCTTCTATACCAACATGATGTTGATCAGCAATTCGGGTGGTGCACTTCGACGATGAATTGGGCATCTTTGAGTTTGTCTATTTTTGCCTCTATGATCTAACTTCGTTCCGTACCGTGATTTCGTTTATGCTGGATAACTGGTTTTGCTGTTGGGTATAGGTGGAGATGGTGACAAATTACCGAATAGCCAATCTTGGGCATGTCTTTTGCTAACCATGCGAACACATCTTTGTTTGCTCACAAGAAGTTAGTAAATAGTTTTTTTTCCTTAGTCGACACCTTTAAGCTGATCTAAGCTTTTCGTTCTAGTTTGTCAGGGTCAAGGTTGATGTAGACGACGTCTTTGTCCACTTTGGACTCTGGGGTGATGACGTCTTGGGGTCTTTATCATGTTCATACTCTCAACGGTGCAATAGCATGCTGCCGACTGGTTTTCTCTTATCTATTTTACTCCATCGGGTGTTGGGTAGTGAAGTAGCTAGAAAGGACGGTCTTCATCTTATGTAACCAATTTTGAACGATGATGACATTGTGCGGGGTCAGGCAATCCATTACGTGGAAAGTCACTAAGTGGTTATAAGGTTTAGCTTGGACAGTTTGCCTCACAGTACCTACAGATTGTACTAGTGTCCCGTTAAAAGTGTGAAGCGACCGTTTTCCCTTTGTTGATACTATCAAGGATTCCCATCTTTCAACGACATCTTTGAATAGGACACTAACTCTTAGACCATTGTCAACTAAAACACAGATGACTAAGGCGTTTGAGATTTGGACTTTAACGATAAGGGCATCATCGGGGGTGAGTGAACGTCTTCCAAATATCGATCGAAAACATCAAGATGTTAGAGTCAATGGTAAAAGGTTTGTTGATGTTGGTCCACCAGTTTTGGTTTCTTGCAAGTTGTCTTCCTTTCGTTTATGGTGTTTTCCAAGTATTCTTGTTCTCTATATATGCAGTTGATTCTATAGGGTGATTGGATTAAATGAAGCTTTGGGAGCCTTGTGGGCTTTCTATGGCATTTTTCTAGGAGGGAGCGTCGGGATGACTCTCCAAACGTCAAATAAATCACTTCTAGTTCTTGAGTTACCAGCTTCTTGAACCATGAAATTGTGTCTTTGAGATCTTTGATACGGGTCTTTATACCAGTGAGTTAGGCGGGTTTTTTAGCCAACAAACCGTGACAAATGACTTCGAAGGATAAACAAATATTCATGACATTTTCCCATATCTCATTACTGACTATGACACAATTGTGCCCTTAATAGGCATCTCCTGAAGAGATGGTTGGACTTTCATTATTACTGAGCTTTCTGACATATCAGAGGGTGAAGTGATCTAGTTGAGAGGAATATTGGTTCTTTCTCAATGAAAGCATTAATTGTTGGAACCAAATTTGCACACCTCCGTGATCGGCAATTGAGCACAAATCCGTGTCAAATTCGTGTAGTCTGAAACAACCTACAAAATAGTAAACAATCGTAAGCAAACCCTTGGTCGAAGGGAAGGAGTGTGTCAGCCAAAGGCTATCTGCCAGTCAAGTTAGTGAATGATTTTGTACTCAAGTAGTGGGCAAGAGAATTCAAGTGTATATATTGTGTTACCATAGATAAACCTTAGACGAGTGTATTTATACTGTGGAATAAAGACGTTTTAAGGATAGAATCATTGTTATAAGCCGGAAGAATCCGAGAATATATCTAGTAAGAAGATATTGCATCCTCTTAGGAGTGTGATTACTTACGGAGTACGCCTATCCCCAGATTGTAGGGACTCCAAAACTTATAGGATTTGAATGAGTCCATATCCAGATTAAATCGTGTGTGGAACAAGCATGGTCATCCAACGGAGTCGCTAGAACTGAGCTTATTGCCCCGAAGTAAAGTGATGGTGGCATCCTACTCTGTCTGATACGGCTCTGCCGGAGCCAGTGAGTCCATGACCGGAATTCTGAGGTAATAATATACGGATCAGCCTTACTCTAGCCCTAAAAAATCATGGTCCCATAGTTTATATACCCTAGAAGGATAGACCATGGACTGCTCGTTGACCCTGACGTCAATATTACTCTGTCACAAAAAATTTTAGGTTTCGTCGAAAACCCAAGGCTTGAATCTTTCCTAAAACCATCTTCCTCGATTTAATAGAGGTTGATGGTGAGGTCTGGAGCCTATGGCTCGACCCTAGAAACCTCCAGACACCGCCTGGTACAACAAGCTTAAAAACCCCAAGAAAGAGGTTCTCCAAGTGATTCAACTAAGAAGTATTAAATGGTATAAACTCTGCTTCAGCAAGAGTCTACCGAATGACCCACAATAACTTCACTTGCGGTCTACCGAAAGGCATGCCTGCTTCAGCAAAGATGTACCGAGAACATGCTTTGCTTCGGCAAAGGCTTACCAAATCATATGTCCAGTTTCGCTTGAGGTGTTTCAAATCTGATCTTTTTGCTTCGACAAAATGATACCGTAGAGACCTCTTAGCTTCGACTTGGACCTTTTCGAACCTATATCTGGGTCTATCCCTTTAGTTTTGGAATGGAATTGAATGTCCACTACTCAAGTCCCGATACTTGGGTCTGAGACTCAAACATACCTAATGATAAGTCTGGAAGACTCTCCACACATAAGAATTGCGAAGTTATTTACTTCGTATGCTTTCATAAACTATTGTAATGTGATATCTTTATTGTGCTGTATATTGCATATGTATATGTATGTATTCTTGTATGGTTGTTATGAATACATGTTGAATGTGCCATGAAAAAAACCTGGTGGTTTCCCTGAACAAGTGCATCACCCCTATTAATATCTTTTTAATCTCCATGATGTAAATCCATTAAACTAAACTATGTCCCTAAAACCTTTGGTTCTAGCTATGATGCTTATGAAATTTATTCAAAGCACTAATTCAAATTTTGTTCATATACAAAATGTCGAACGTCGCTAAACTTAACTTCACTGCTTTGGAGATATCTGAAGGAAATTACCTCAAGTGGATTCAAGACGCAAAGCTCTACCTCACGATAAAAGGGTATTAGAGCGACCATCGAAGCTGGGAACAAAAGAAGTGAAGTTAAGAAGGCGACCACTATGATCTTCATCCACTACCACATGCATGATGCATTGCAGACTGAACATCTATATGAAGAAGATCCTCACACTCTTTGGCAAACATTGCCTGATCATTTTAGTCACCAGAAGTTGATCATTATGCCTGAAGTTAGGCACGATTGGATTAATATGAGATTCTAGGACTATAAATGTGTGAATCAGTATAACTTAGAAGTATGTAGAATTCGATCACTGCTCATATATTGCGAGGAAGAGTTGACTAAACAGGATCCCTTAAAAAATACCTATTCTACCATTCATGTTATGAATATTGTCTTGAAGTAACAATATCGAGCACATAATTTTACTAAATTCTTGAATCTTATATTTGTCTTGTTGGTTGTTGAAAAGAAAAATTAAATATTGATGAAGAACCATCAATCCTAACCCACTAGCACTAGAGTTGATCCAGAAGCACATGTGATTACTTTCCATGGCCAAAAACAATGCCAGAGGCTAGGGAACACAACAAGGGCAAAAAATCTAAGCCCTCAAATAGGGGAAGATAGAACTTTGGCAAGTAGAGGGGAAGGCGTGATTCCCTTGTTCCAGAACTTCCAGAGTAAGCCTAAAGTTGCCAATGATTCCTCTGACCTTGATATGTGTTGCCACTGTGGGATGCTAGATTACTGGGCTCATGTGTGCCGTTCTCCTAAGAAGGTCGCAGAAGAGTATCACGCAAAGAAGAAAGCTTGAGAGGCTAATTTTGCACAAGAGACAAACTATGCTCAAATTGAGAATCTTGCAAATATGACATTGAAGACATTTGACTTCTAAAGTTTGTTATATTGTAGTCTACACTGATGATCACCTTCTAGATTTATGTATTATGACGAAATAAACATTGCACAAGTTACAGAACTACTGTTGTCTCTTAATAAATAGATTATGGTTGTTAAAGTAACTTGCAACTTAGGCTAAACCTAGGTCGTTAAACCATGAAAAATTTGTTTAAACTTTCTAGTATTTTGTGTTTTTGTCTTCCAATAATAAATATAGTATATGCCCCCATATTAAGTGTGTGTCAAATTTTTTTTTTATTTTTTATTTTAAATTGAAGGAGAGGGGAAGAGAGTGAGAGAGAACGTGAGAGGAGAAGAGGGGCAGAGAGGGAGAGAGGGAGAGAAGGAGAGAGATTTATTTTTAATTTTTTAACGTTTATTTTTTTTAATCTTTTTAATTTTTGAAAATAGAGATGTTAAAATCACCTATAGGTGAGGCCTAAATAAAAAACAATAAAATTTTGTTTTATGAAATTATGTTACTACTTTTAACTTTTTGGTTGTGATAGAAGATTAAATAGTCTTTTCATCCTTTTGGTTGACAAAGAGGGTTATATTAATATGTAATTTGTATGTATGTATGTATGTATGTATGTATGTATGTATGTGTGTGTGTGTGTGTGTGTGTGTATGTGTACGTGTCTGTGTCTGTGTCGGTGTGTGTATATAAAAAAACAGACTACTAAGTCAAAATGGCCCAGAAAAGTCTAAAGTAATTAAAAATATTTAATCTTGTTTTAATTTATTATTAAATCTATAAACAGGCAGCGAATAAATGTATAAGGAAAACAAAACAATAATTATAAATTGAAACAAACAGAGATAAAGTAAAGGATAAGTATAGGTGGTAATAAAAAATGATAAAATATGCATAAAGTAGTAAACTCACATTAATTTATTAATCTTCAACTACAATGTTACAAGATAACACCAAAGTTGGAAAGAGAGACAACAATTTAAACACTCAGACACTCAAAATATAGTTTACAAAGTGAAAGTTTTTGGCGTACAAACAACTAAGCTCGGAGGCTCTATAAATAGAAAATTAAAAGCAAACTCAAATGCTAGATGTAGCATATCCAGCAGAGCATCAAAAAGTAGCCTACAATAATGAGCGATATCTTCACTTTTTGCAATGACATTGACTTGGCTTCATGTGGAGAACCAGAAAGATTCTTGAAAAGGCACACGCCAACAAAAGCTACAGGAACCAAAGGACAATTATTCAGAAAAGGAACAAAGACTGACGTCAAGATTTCAGACAGCAAGCATATTATCTTCTCTCTTTTTTTTAGAGAAAAGCATTTCATGCTTTATTTCTTTGGACGGATAGGAGGACATATTACATAGCAGTCGTCCTCATTATCATCTACATAGTCTTCATCCATATAATGCTGAGATGACGCGTCTTCAAATTTCATCTCTTCGTCATCTAGGTCGTCCAGCATAAGGATTTTGAGAACCTTTTCTCTTAGATCTTTCTTCGAACAATATGGGTTGGACTTAATTAAAGACTTAAGTTTTTCAGTCTTTGATGATGATGATTCAGGGGTTGAACGAGAAGGTTCAATAGCACACTGCCTATTAGGCAAGATTCTTCTGGCCTTGAAAACATCTGGTTTAAGATGGTCTGGTCTAGGTGAAACTTGTCCCACCAACGGATAAAGAGCCGTCTTTCAAGCTGGGGGAACGAAATCCCAAGCACCGTCATCATCGTCTACAAAACCATAGTCCCATTTCAGGATCCATGGGAGTTCATAAATCATCATGAACTAGAGAAACAGCTTCCTTCTATCATGATAATCAACATTTTCTTTACTAAAATTATCTAGAAAAAATCAACAATTACTTGGGGTAAATAATCCAAATTTGGACCCCAAACAATGAACATTGTTTGAAACCAGTTAGGAACCTCTATCAGAGATTTAAAATGAAACTGGATGAACCAGGTATGGGAATATCAAATGTTTTGGAAATATAAGACTATATCTCAAGCTTTCTCGTAATCCCAGAAATTATAACCTCGTGGACTCATATCAGGGCTAGAGTGTAGACACAGATGATAGAGGCTATTTCCTTATTCGTCGAGAGAGATAACTTTTCGAATCATGATTTTTGAAAATGCAATCATGTTGTTCGTCTCACTTCGGTATATGTGAACAACATTGACTGATTATATCTCTATCAGAAGTTTTTCGTACCAATATCTTGGATTAAGATATAGATGAATATGATCTCGGTGGTATTTTTCACCAACCTATCTTAGAGATAACAGTAGATCGAAATCCTCTATGTTCATCAGAGGAATCGCCATGGTGCATCTAAAAGGATTGTCAGTTACAGCCTTCTCCCTACATTTGTTATAAGGGAGAGCATATAAGATTAAGTTTTGGATTTTGGAAAGATGAATGAGAACCTCTCTGGTTCGAGGTAGAGCCATTTCTAGCAAGGGCTAGATCCTACTCCTTTTTCCTTTAAGGTGCCTTGCAAAAATTCACAAGTTAAGAAATCAAGCAGCGAATTAAATTCACCCTTAACATGTTCAATATCAAATTCAAATGCTAATAGAATCCCTTGCCATCTAGCAAATATTTGTTTTGATGCTAAATTTTTAACATCTTTCAATAATATATCTTTAGCAGCCTTACAGTCTACCTTTATCAGGAACCTCTTGTTAAGAAGATTATTTTCAAATTTAGTAACTACATGGACTATGGATAAGAGTTCATTCTTAACAGTTGAATAGTTTTTCTAGGCTGCTTTCCAAACACCTGAAGTGAAGCAGACTAAGGCTTCCTTGCCATTTTCAGTATTTTATTTCAAAACTCCTCTGTAACCTTCATCAAAAGCGTCAGTTTCCACTACTTTGAATGCTTCCAGATTTGCCAAAGCTAAGCACGGGAGTTCTTTGACTTTTTTTCTTCAAAAGTCGTACCACTTGAGTTTATTCCTCGAACCAAGGAACAAGAATCTTCTTCAATCTTTGATAGAGCGGCTTGCTATCTTTCGCTAAATCCTTGTAAAAATCACCTACATAATTCAAACTGCCCAAAAAACATTGCAATTGTTTTTTACCCAGAAATTTCATCTAGAAATTTATCAGCAAAATTGATAGCTTTATCAATAGGCAGAGTTATTCCTTTATGAATATTATGCCCTAAAAATCGAACCTTGGTTTGAAAGAGTTTCATCTTTCGAGTTGAGACTACTAAACCTGCATTCTTCACCACTTTCAAAAAGATATTTAGATGTTTAAAGTGTTGTTCTAATGAATTAGAATAAACCAAAACATCATCAATATAAACAATAGTAAAAGTGGAGTAAGGATTAAAGATATCATTCATTATGTTTTGAAAATTCTGAAGGAGCATTCTTTAATCCAAATGGCATTACATTTCATTCATAGTGTCCGAATGGGACATTGAATGCAGTTTTATACATGTCCTTTTCAACAATTTGAATCTGCAAATATCCAGATTTCATATCGAATTTTGAAAATATTACTGCTTGATTTAACTTATCTAACAAATTTTTCTTATTTGGAATAAGGTACATAATCCATCTAAGAGCTTTATTCAAAGGTTTGTAATTGATAACTAACTTGGGTGCTCCTCGCTCAAGCTCAGCGGCATTCTCAATATAAAATGTTAAACAACTCCAAGGAGAGTAGCTTTTTTGGATTAACCTCTTTTCAAGAAGTTCGTTGATCTCTTTCTTGCAAATCTATATCAATCTACTATTCATCTGAATGGGTCGAGCCTTGGTGGGGATTTTCTTTTCATCAAAATCAAGCTTGTATGGTAGTTCGACAATATGCCTCTTACGATCCTAAAAGGCATTTGGAATTTCAGCACATACCTATTTTTCAAATTCCTTTTGTATTGACTCAATCTTATCTTTCACCATCTTCATGATGAGTTGTTCTTCAATTCTTTTAAAATGCATTTCTTCTTTCAGAGAACAAAGAAATCTTTCTTCGTTTTAAATATTCTTTTGTATGATATTTACGTACTGCATTTGAGGTTCCCTAGAAAATGTGAACTTTACCTTTGTTCCTTCAACTTCAGTTTCAATTCCTTTTTTTGAAACTTTGAACGGGTAACGCATGTTGATAAAGGGAGTACCTAATATCACAACATGGCTTAGTCCTTTAACCATAACAAAAGGGGTTTCGAAACAAACCTTATCTTGAATGACCGAAGTATCTAACACCTTATACTGAATTTTCATAGGTTGATCACTTGCACTTCTTAGACCCTGAGAAGTTTTTGAGAAGTACTTTATGGGTACAATTCCTTCATTTATGCAATTTAGATCTGTTCCTGAATAAATGAGTGTTTCGATCGAACACCTAAAAGTTTACTAATAACAAATGTAATTACAGAGTACCACTTTTAAGAAATTACCATGTTAATGCTACTAACATACTTTAGGGTTAAGATGCTGCTATTTGGATTAACAAGCTGCAATACCGGTTCATCCTCTGGTGGCCTGTTTTTCTTCTTTTTTGTGAAGTCATCCATCAGATGTTGAAACTTGCTTTTAGTTTTAGCTTCATTGCCCCTACTTCGAACCTCTTCTTCAGGCGAAAACTTACAGAGTTTAAGGATTCAAACTCTATGTTTTAATCCTTTAATTTCTTCTTTTGTGGTATTAATTTCATGTTGTATTTCAGCTAATGTGGGTTATTTCTTAGCTGTTTTCTCAACTATTCTATCAACAATTGTTTTGAAGCTATAGGCTTCGACTAACTGTCTCCCATTTGGCTCAAGCATTTTCTTTTCTTTTGCCAAATCCAAATATTTTTCTAAAACTTCTCTTTTCTCTAAAGGGACTTCTAGCTTATCTATTAAGTCTAGAATCAGACTTTCTTATTTGGTGATCACAAAAAGATTTAATTTGCAAGCACATTCATCTTGTGACTCTGTGCTGCTTTCATCCGTCGATGATGTAAACATCTATTTGTCTTCAAGAACTGCGACTTCATTCTTGCTTTCTTCAAAGTCAGATGAATTTATCATTAGTTGGCATAATTGCTTTTTTAGGCCCTCATCTAGATTGTGATTATTTACTTTTTCTTTCATTCAGCATTGAGGTCTCATATGTCCAACTTTTCCATACTTGTAGCAAACAAGAGGTTTTTTATCTGATCCTTCTCTCCCCTCTCTTTTTATTCATACCAAGGGAAAAATCTTGCATCAATCCTCTTTTCTATCATGAAAATATAGTGAAGTTTCTTCAATGAAGCTCTTTTTCCTGGGCTGTAGGCTTTTTCTAGCCATTCTCTTTTTAGAGTATTCCCTTCACTAAGATAATCTTTCTCAATAAAGTCCCTATTTGGTTCAAATTTTGTTATTACACAGATGTTAGATTCAACATCGTCTCATTAAATTATGGTTGTAAGGGTAGATTCCTAGAATTCCTAGAAAAAGTTGTGGCTCCAGTATTTTCAACCTTATAAAAAGGGTAATGCACTTGTTCTTAGGTCTTTCTAAGGCCTTCTAGGATAGTCCTTTCATGATCTTGCTCATACGAGCTTGTTTCAAGTGTTGTCTTCCTAAAGGAATTTATTTTGCAAAAGGTTTTGCCTAAGGGAATCAACACTTATCCGAGTACCTAAGGTTAGCCTAGTGAACTTGTCGTTGTTAAAATGTATTTTTACATCTCCATCATCATATTAGTTAATACGGCTAGATTCTTGGTTTTGGATAGGTTGAGGAGAAATTGCATCATGCAATCTTCATCTTTCAGGTAGAATAACTTTATTTCACCTAATCATTTTCGGTACCACCGTATGTGCTTTTTCTAAATTAGTTTGGAACAAAATAGTTTGTCCCTTACTATCCGTAACTTTGGCTCGGGGTACAATGGTATTCATAACCTTATATGAAAATTGATAAATCATAGCGATATTATGTGATCTAGGGTCCATATCATACCCTTGGGTATCCATACTTAAGGTAAGGGTCTTTAAGATTCTGGGGTTGGATAACGACATGGATAAGTTTGGGTAACAATTAAAGTAAATTGCCCCCTCACTTAAAGAAGACTCTACTAATCCCAAAATGGAATTAACAAAGTTTATGTGACATTTATCCCTTAGATAGAGTATAATTGAGGTATTTAACCCTGTCCTAGTCAACGGTTTCACGGCAACCTGGATTAGACTTATATACAAATAGTTATTACCCTTTTGCATATGCTGATCTATTTGGTGTTGAGAGAGTAGTTGGAAGTCTGCACTAGCATTAGTGACAGAAATGGTTTTTTCAACCGTTTTTATTGAATAATCGGACTTAAATTCAAATGTTCCCTTCTAATAAATATCACAAGTTGAGACTTTGGGGATATTCCAGTTTTCTAAATCATTTTCTATATTCAAGATGGTTACTTCTTCAACATTTTTAACCCTAATTATTCTTGAGCTGTTACTGCTATTATAACTACTACTGCTACCTACAATTCTCTTACTTAAGGATCTAACTAAACCAACCATTAGAAGCAGTAGCGGAGCCAAGGTGGGGGCAATATGATTCCTTGACCCCAATAACCTTGTGGCCAAATGGCTAACATATTGTCTTTATTGATGTGCACAATGCTGCAAATGGAAGCAGCTATTATATAAATATACATACAGCACGCATGCAATCGTCAATTATAAAACAAAAGGCATCCTTGTTGCCCATGGTGCAGTTGCCACGCCCATGATGTGCATCCACCATGTGCAAACCCTTGCTGACCAGGATGTGGTATCCACATGCAACTGTCCAAACTGTCCAGAATGTGCATCCACATGCTACATTCCTGTTGTCCACTTTGTACAGCTTGAGTGATTTCTTTTCCTTTAACACCTAGAGCATTTTTGGTGCCGACAGCCCCAAATAAGAAGAAGAAGAATGAGATGCTGCTCAATTTGTTAGCCATCACTTCATCAACGCCTCTTTTCCTCCTGCTAAATCTTCCCACCACCATGAATCTACCGCTTGGCAGTCTCTAGATCGTCAGACTCGTGTTTTCAGCCTACCCTGCCTAGGGCATCGAATCGCCTGGCACTCTGTCTTCACTACATATATACATTGTCCTTTGGTTTGGTTTGGGGTCACTATTCTTCCTTTCATCTTGCTTTGCCAAAGGAATCAACTTTAGGTGACTACTAATCTATTGCTACTCTCATTCACTTTTCCCACATTTTCCCTATTTTAATTTTAGCCTATAAAACAACATCTAATCTTAACCAATTTAATCATTTTAGCATTTTCTCAACGATTTCCTAAATCAGACTTTTGTTTTTGGGTGATTCATTTGTCTCCTATTCAATCTGTCAAAGGTACTTGTTGTTTCCCTTTCAACCACTATTTTCTTTGTTTCAAGGGGCTTCATTTGTATCCAATGTTTTTCTCAGAAAAGTCATCCATGACCCTCAAGGTAATGACAAACAAAACATTAAGGCAGTGTTTGAATTCGGAATTGCTTGCTTTGCGTGATTAGTAATGGAAACTCAACTTTTGACCCCATTGTCTTAAATTCTTGGCTTCGCCACTGATTAGAAGAGAGTTAATCTACTTCTCTGTTCCCTAGGTGATGTGTCGGCAAACTTACTTCCTACACCTCACTACGGCTTCACACAACGATCCAGCCCGCTGATGACTTCCCCCTACCTTAATGAGAAGTTCTTGTAGAGTATCTTGATCTAATGATACAGATTAACTAGAAACTTAAACAAGAGCCCTATAACTATATATAAAGAAAGGAGGCATTTAGAGCTCTTTCAGTGTAGTAAAGCCTCCTAGGTAATAGGCAACTCAATCCCCTTAAATAAGCAGTAACTGCTTGCATGAACAGTAACTGCCTAAGTGCATCTCTACTCCAAAACTAAATAGCCCAAGCAATTCGTATTAAAATATTAGTATTTTTTATTTTATAAAATAATAACAAATAACTTTAGTTTTAATTTCAGATAATAATAAAGGATTAGTTAAAAATATTTAAACGTAGTGTAAAATGGAAGAACATGATTAGGTATTTATAGAAAAAAATTATAATTGTTTTTTTATTTTTAATTAGTTTTTATAATTTTTAAATAATTTTTCTAATTTTTTTAATAATTTAAATTGTGGTCGGGCTTGAGTCATATAAGCACGGCGTTGGCCAGGTGATTATTGCCTGACTTCTCCATCGAGCTTGCCTTGAACCCAATTACCCGAGTTGGCTGTGGTGTTTTTGGGGTTTTATGGTGGGGAGTGGATTGAGTTGCCTATCCCCAAGGCAATAAGCAACAGTAAAGCTGCTATTAAGGAAATGGATCCCTATTTATTTATTTATTTAAATAAGGATTAGTTGTGGAATCCACGTTACATTGAATTTCAACCATCTAAACCGTCTATTTTTTAAGTTGGACCTCATGGATCTTCCTTACAAAATATTAGCCAAATCGGAAATATGTGAGACACCTAATTGAGTTAAAAGAAATTGACGAACACTTTATTCTATAAGAAACAATGAAATTTCATCTTGATAATCAAATAATCAAATAATTTCAAATTAAATTAAATTTTACAATAATAAATTTATAAATCAAGACTTACAAAACAAATAATTCAGATCATTAAAATTCGACGTAAAATGAGCTCACATTATCCCCATTTTTATTCAAAAAGGCAGATCCCATTAGACAAAGGGCTGTATAAAGAAAAAACCTCGTCTCCAAAACATGGATTCCAATTTCACACCCCACCTGGAATCTCACCCTTGAACCCTTTCCTTCCAAAAATTTCGTTTCCAGAACTTATAAGACATCCCACTCTGTTTTGCATTTCTGTGAGATTGTACCTCCAAACCATCAGCTGAATCATAAACCCTAGATCACACCCACCTCCCTGAGAGATCGAACTGGGAAAAAAGAATCCTTCTTTATGAATTTTCGTTATTTTTGAGTAATATTATGCATAGATCGGGAGTCGCCATGGCTTGGAACGTGTTCAAGTTCTGCATAGTTTTGCGAGGTCTGGGGTCGGTCATGATCCTCCTGGTTCTTGGGGTCGTCGGTGTCACCTATTACACTGTCGTTTTCGCCAATTACGGCCCGGCTTTGTACGATGGCGGCCTTGACTCTCTCATTGCCGTTGGCGTATTGATCATATTTCATTGCTTGGTAAGGGTTCTTCCAAAAACTATTAAATTTTGGGTTTTTTTTAACATTTTTTTTTTTTGTGGGGTTGATGGGTTTTCTGTTAGAGGTTCTGGGTTTTAGGATCTGTGGCTTTTGGTTTTGTAATTACAAAATCTGCCATTTTTTTCTTTCAAATGTTCCAAGAACTTCGAAATTACTTGGAGCTTCTTTTGGCAGTAATTTCTAGAATTCTTTTAGCTTTCTGGGTAAATTAGGGTGTATATTAATTTGTGTTTAGCTCAAAGCAGTCAAGATATGGTGTCTGATTAAGTGTATTAGAGAAAATTAGGCTAAGAGTGGAAAGCTTGTTATAATGTTGCAGTTGGTGATGCTGTTATGGAGTTATTTTTCTGTTGTTTTAACGGATCCGGGTGGTGTGCCACCTAATTGGAGGCCTGCTGTTGATGAAGAGAGAGGGGAGGCTGACCCATTGACTTGGTCGGATTTTAATGGTTTGCAGCCTGACCCCTCTAATCAGAGGATCCGGTATTGCCGGAAGTGCAACCAGCTGAAACCACCTCGTTGCCATCATTGCTCAGTTTGTGAGTCACCATATCTGTGTTATTTTATTTCCGTAATATCAGTTAGCGATATTTTGTTTTGCTTTGTTATATTCTTTTGTCTTTATATCAGAGCATGAAATTATTTCAACTTTCAGGTGGGCGGTGTGTACTGAAAATGGATCACCATTGTGTATGGGTTGTTCATTGTGTTGGGGCCTTAAATTACAAGTATTTTCTTCTTTTCTTGGTAAGTTTGCTTTCTGCGTAAGCGGAAAGACTTTTCAAGAGGAGATTATATTTGAATGGGTTAGACTTTATTCCAACTACGAAAGGATTCCGTTTTCATTATCTTATAATATGCCCTAAGGGCCCGTTTGATAATCATTTCGTTTTCAGTTTTCAGATTTCAGTTTTTAGTTTTCACTTTTTTGGCAACTACTTTCAGTTTTCAAAAAAATGAAAGCTTAAAACCAAAAAGTGAAAGCTCAAGGCCAAATTTTGAATACTCAAGGAAGTAGTTTTCAATTTTCATTTTCTTGAAACTGAAAGTAGTTATCAAACAACAATTCAGTTTTCAAAAAAGCGGAAAGTGAAAACGAAATGGTTATCAAACGGCCCCTAATGTTTTCTCTGCACCCTAGCGTGCAAATTTTTATTTGATGATCTTGTTGCCAAGAACTATTCTAATTGCATTTTAGCTTTATTCTCCGAGGTATGAGAGTTACACATGATTATGAGTAGTGATTATGAATCTATGATAGTCAAGCTGGTAGTACAAGGGTACTTGCATATAAATCGTTCGCCCTAGTTGGGAGCATTTCCAATAAAGGTACTTTGATTAGATGTTAAAGGTGTTGGGGCTAGTTTCCATTGTTCCCAAAGGGAGAGCTGGGTGACCACTCTGATGTGCAGCATTGCATGGAACGTTAACATGACTTAAGGTTTTCTGAATCCACCATAGGGGTAAACTGTGTTTTCCTTCTTGTAGATAACTCATAGCACACGCATCACACCTTGAAGAGCAAATCTTAAAAAGGAACTCCATAATTTAACTTTTAGAATGATTGTTGGATTATAAGAAGTATAACCTTGTGGATATTATTTCATAAATTAGGAACATGGTCCTTTTGGGATGTATATAATTTTGTAAATGGGTTATATATATAAATCAGATATGAGGTTCTGTAATGAGTTTTTCCTAGCGTTAATAAAATGGTCTTGGACTGCAGGCTAAGTGATGGTTACAAAATTTGATAAAAGAAGAAAATCTGAACAGATGAACTAATTTTTGTTTCTATGGGCAGGGACTTGCAACTAAATCCAAATTTCTTTATGATTTTGGGTAAATACACACAGAAAAATATTATGATTAACCTAATTTACTAACTTATATTATATCAATATGGAAATTATATCATTTAAAATTTCTAATCAAAACCCATTGATTTGATGGGAGTTGATTGCTTTTAAAAATCTGTAGTGTAGGGCCAGTGACTTTAAATGAAAAGCTTTAGATTGGTAGAAAATCTGAAAGCAGTCACTCTTTGTTTTTTGAGAATGCAGTCAATCTTTGTTTCGATAATAAAAGTTTGTAATTTATGCAAGAGTTTTAAGAATTCTAGAGACTTTTACTGTCTTCTTAAAGAATGCAGTTACTCTTTGTTTTGATGGTAAGTTTTTTGTTTCATTCTGGTTGGTATCGGTAATAGTTGCATATTATATGCTATACAATAGGAAATTCCCTGGATAACTTGGAAAGTATGTTTTACTCATGTTTGTGGGTCAATATTTAATCAACTAGATGGTAAATTGTATGGATTGTTGTGTCAGAAACTAGTTCTTGTGCATGTTATGTGATTTTCCTTATCTTGCAAAGCTATCTATTCGTGGGATTTCTGAATTTTTTAAGTAAGATTTCACATTGAATAAACTTTACCTGTAGACTAACTTCATGCTTTTGTTAATTTGAATGCAGTTTTACACATTTCTCGAGACAAGTGTCGTAACATTATCCTTGCTGCCACATTTGATATCATTCTTTAGCGAGGGAGAAGTACCTGGAACACCTAGCACCCTTGCAACTACCTTTCTTGCTTTTGGTATTTTCTAAATTTACCTATTTTCTTAGTATTCTCACCTACAAGGCTGTTGGTATCTGCTTAACTAATGAACATTTCTGCTCTGTTTGCAGTCCTGAATCTTTCATTTGCATTAAGTGTTTTGGGTTTTCTGATAATGCATATATCATTGGTGGCTGCAAATACCACAACCATTGAGGTAATGTATTTTGCTTCAGTTCACTAACACTATGTCTGGTTTTTGCATTCTGCCTTTTAACTGGGGATTCCCTTGTGCTTATATCTTAATGATGTCAAAGAGGTAGGCTCTTATAGAAAGATTAGACGTTTGATATGTAGTTCAGGCTCCATGTATTAAGGAGAATGCTGCTTTCCTTGATTTCAATGTCAAATTTTACCAGAGGTCCCTAGATCGAAGTCTGTCAACTTTAAATTGCATGGCCTTGGTTTAATGTTTGGGCCACCAGCAATGTGGAAAATCTAGTTACACTGTATTAGTAACTCATGGTTAGGCTTTTTCATACAAACATATAAGTAACTTCATTGGTCTTGTGGTATGGAATTGCATGCTGATGAAATTATTCTCTGTGATCAGGCATATGAAAAGAAAACCTCCTTTAAATGGCGCTATGACCTTGGTCGAAAAAAGAATTTTGAACAGGTTGGTACAATTTGCGATACATAAATGTCCTTCCTTTGTTTTCTTAAGTGCATCTTTTAAATTTAACCAACATGCTGCGTTTTTAGTTTGTTTTGAACTCACAAGTTAAAATTCCGAAGTTAGCATTTGCTGAGGAATGAAAGTTTATGTTCTATAATATATAATATAGAATAATCACTGAGCCCGGAATGATTTGGCATTTTATGGAAGCCTCAGAACACAATTCTCTGCAACAGACTGCTAAATGTGTAAATTCATTAGTTTTCCCTTAGTTTGCAGATTATTTATACTCTTAGAAGAACATTATAATGCTAGTTTCCTTGGTTATATCATGAATAATGAGGTGTAGCACTGAGTCATGGCATATGCACTACAATCTTACATTTTATTTAACTATTTTACTTTCCGATTAAACAAAGGGTCATCAAGGTCTTTTTCAAAACTGTTGTTATGTTAGTACATGGGGCAGGTTGAAGTCCAGCAATGGGCAGGTTAAACTGATTTCTGTTCTATCTTGCCCGGATTTGAACGTACAGGATATATTTTCGTGAACAATACTGTTTAACCTAAAATCGTCTTTAATCTGGTACCTATGTGATCATGGTTGTAATAGTCGTAGTAATTCAGTGTGTGCTCATACGACTGGAATTCTGCTATTTCCATACCAGGTGTTTGGGACAGACAAACGATACTGGTTCATGCCTGCTTACTCAGATGAAGATTTACGACGGATACCAGCGCTTCAGGGTCTCGAGTATCCGTCTAATCCTGAGTTTGACCCCCAAGAGTTCTAATACCGTATGTAAGACATGTCAGCAATACAGAAATTTCCTTGTACAAAGATAAGAGTTAAGGAGCAACATCCACAAGAAGTTTCCTTGCAGCCATAACTCAATCAAATGGCTGGCGGCTTACATGGGCGCAACTTTCGTTCCCACGGGCATCTTCTTGTAAGCATAACAGTGAGAGAAAGAGAAAGAGGACCGTTATCAAGGGGCGGGTGGCCGGGGAGAGCGGTTTATGGGTTGCAGTGTTGCGGTGTAGTGGGAATGGCATATGGCTGGCTGATGTTTATTGTGTGTGTTAAATATGTGGTAATTTGGGAATTTGGGAACTGTAACATAAGGGAAATGGAACTTTGATGTGGTAATTTGATTATGTTCCTCCTTGGGTTTGTTGTACCATCCATTGAAATTACAGAAGCCAATCAAATGTAATATGCTTGCAAGGAATAATGTAATTTCATGCTGAATTTTTTCTTCTCTTGTACATGATTGATCTTCGATATCATGTACACTGAGATTTCTGGCGTTACACTCTTCGTCAAGGATTCAATGACCAATCTCTAATGGCCGGAAATCTTGATATATACTAGGATGCGGAGTAGAATATTTTATATTTATCAATGTTTTAAAAGTTTTCGCCTAGGCATTGCGTATGCGCTAGGCAGTTGGTCATCGGTCCGATTAGTTCTTAGGCATTTAAAAATTAAGAAAGTGTGTTTGGACCTGTTTAGGCGTCCATCTAGTCTGTCTAGACGTCCACCTAGCCCATCTAAACCTACCTCGGCATCCGTTTAGGTTACGACTTTCATTTAGACACAAAATTGATAACTTGCATTTTTCATTTTATTTTCCCAATAAAATGTAAGAAACTTGTTGAATACTAAGATGAACACTCATTTTATGCTTGTTCCACATGTTTTCAATATGTTTTAATACTTTATAACCTATATGTCATTTTATTTTGCAATTTATGTATCCCTACAATTAAGTGTTTTTTAAGTAGGCCTAATTGGATAAATGGTCCTCGTGGTGATAGAGTATTCAGAATATAATCCCTGTGGTCAAAGAATTTGGATTCAATCATTTGTGGCGCAAAATCAATTTTCTGATAGTATTTCTAAGGGAGTTCGCTTCAGGGTTTGTCACTTTTAGAATGCTAGAAAGTATTACGACCAGCTGCAATTTCCTGTGGGAGTTAACGGAGGTGCTGGCTAGAGTTCCAACAATGGCAGACGGTTCATCCTTGCCCCTCCACCTTCTGGTCGCAACCAATCAAAGGCCAGCAGTGCGTGGCATGTTGTCTTCTTTAGGGCTAGCCCTGAGAATTTGGGGGTCCTAGATAGTATTCAAAGTGGGGCCAGAAAAATTTACTGACTAAAATGCAGTTCTGTGTTTCGAACTCAACATCCCAAAGAAAAATGAGGCCGAACATTTCCATTGCACTAACAAATGAATTATGATACTTCTTACCTTTTTTTATTTTTTATATTTATATGTTAATTACAGGATATAAAATTTTTTTGGAGGCCTTTCCGAAGTGGGGGCCCTAGGCGGGCGCCTACTTGGGCTACCCTCAGGGCTGGCCCTGGTCTTCTCTGAAACTACCTCAGCTCCCAGCAAGGTCCGTGATGATGCTTATCTGGCTCTTGACCTTGACTGTATGTGCTTTCATACATGGCAAATGGAGTTAACGGAGAATTAACAGGAATTTTGTTTTGGGGCTTAAATTCTATCGGACTTTACTATTAGGTTTAAATTCGAGTCTGCTTTCCAAATACTCTATCATTACGAGGACCATTTATCTAATTAGGCCTTTTAAGTATAAGTAGGCACTTATTATACCATATATAATAAATTTACTTAAATCCGCCTAACCCGCTCAAGCCCCCGTCTATGCCCTGCCTAGGCACTAGGCCTTAGCGCTCCGCCCACTTATTGCCTCATTTTTTTTTAGAACTGTGATATTTATTTTGTCAAAGTAAAATATCAAAAAATTTCTCTTATACATTTGCCTTTGGTTTTTTCCTTTTCCTAACCAAATGATATCTGGAACTATTCTAACTTATGAAGAGATAAATTTGAACTTAAGTACAAACTAACGGGCATAACTATGAGTTTGTTTTTTTTGGTAAAAAACAAACTATGAGTTTGTTCGAAAGTACTTGAAAGACTAAATACGCTTAAATGCTTTTTCGTGATATACTTGTATTTAAAAAAAAAAATTTAATCCCAAAAACATTTTTAGTAAATGACAAAAGCATTTTCAATTATTTTACAAACATTTTCAAGCTAATCGTGTTTGGTCGTAGAGGAGAAGGGTAATTCGGTAAACTAACACAAAGTTTTTCGAACATTTGTTTTGCTTGCATCCTATGATTATGTGACACGTGTCCAAGCCATGTAGATGCAGTCAAATCGTTGCCTCCAGAAAGTCGTGGACCAATGGAGGGGGACACGTGTAAATATCTGGCCCGGCGCTCCCTCTCAAAGGCAACGAGTATATAAAGGCAACCAAACGAAACGAAACGAAGCAATTAGGCCGTTCTGGAATTCTCTGGTTATAATCTTTTCCTCCACTCTCTCAATCTCTCAAGCCCTCGTTTCATTTCCTTCTAACAGGTACGAACCTCTTTTGATTTTTCATCCCTCTTTCTTTCTTCTCGCATTTTCTTGGCTGCCAAACAGAATAACGAATATCTGATTTCTCTGTTCGATTAACTGTCCATAAAATCTGCTGTCCCTGATGCGAACAATCATTTATGTTCTGCTATATCCGTGAAAATCTGCCCCCTAAACTAGTCGTTTAGCTCGTTTCCTGTGACAGTTTTAATTTTCATTCGAATTTCACGAGTGTTCAACTTAATTATAATAGCTATGGTTATCAATATCTCGGATATGGTTTTATACGAAAAATGTTTGATTAATGACTTGGATGATCGTTCACTTACATTTTAATATAATGATAAATATATACGTCTCGATAATTCATTAGTTTCTGTGTGATTAATTTTATGATTTTCTTTAATTATATGGAATTCCTCACAAAGATGTGTTGATAATTGTTTCTTAATCAATTATCTTTGGTCGATAATTTATTTTGGAAGATATGAAAGAAACTAAATATATAAGAAGATAAAATACAATAGTTTCAAAACTTAGATTTTTTTATTCTTTTTTTTTTTTTTTTTTTTTTTTTGGACTTTAGAATGATAACGTACCTAATTGAACTTAAACCGTTTGAGTTTTTGATCATTTTTATTCGTAATTTTTGACGTGTGGTAATATGAAGAATAATCTATACTGAGATTTTCTGTTTCCAGGGGGATAAACACAAACAAAATGCAGAGTGAAAGAGACAGTAAAGGTGGTGTTTCTCAGTCACGCGGATTGTTAGATAGTTTTCGGGGCTTTGGGTCCCGGAGAAGTACGTTCCCTAGCCTCTTTGGTGGAAGAGATCCATTTGATGATCCCTTCTTTAATCGCCCGATTGGTAGCATGTTCGAGTCTAGTATTTTCGGTCCAAGTTCCGTTTCTAGTGATACACCGGAGAGTGGTAGAGCCAATGAAATATCAGTAGAAGAACTGAACTCTGATGATGAGGGAGGGGATGGTATAGTTACTGGGGATGAGAGAGATAACTGTGGAAAGCAATCTGTTTCGAGTAAAGAACCATCTGTTGAGCATCCAGATGATGTTTTGGACGGTAATGAAATTTTCGCATCTTTGTTAGAAATTATTGAGGGTTTATACTCAACCTTGTAATTTACGTTTAGTGTAAGATGCTGATGGTTAACATGTTGAATGTAGAAGAGAGGAAAAGCAAGGATGTGACATATAGAAATGACCGCAATAAGGTGGAAGGCACTCGGTCACAAGGCCGTGGTTTATCTTGTCAGACTTGCAGAGTCACATATGGTGGTGTAGATGGAGCATATTACACGTCTACGAGAACCAGAAGGGCGGGCAGTGATGGCGTAAGTAATGGTTTCTGGGATTTGATATGTCACTTGCATAATTCTTTCTTTAACTGAACTTGTGATTGCACATCAGGTGGTGCTTGAGGAGGCCAAAGAAGCAGATAAGACAACCGGTCAAGCAACACATAGAATCTCGAGAGGACTTTATGACAAGGTAAAAATTTCTTTTGTCTGTTAATACAGCCTGTAGCAAGAACAATGGATATAACACCTATAACAACAATTTGTAGTTTTAGGCATTAGTCATTTTCTGGAAAGAGCAGTTGATTAAGAAATTGATATAAAAGGTGACTGACCTTTTGTATCGAACACTCAAAGTCACCCTTTTCTGTTTTATTTAGATCAAAATGGAGTGAGTGTAGCCAGTGCACTACGCTTGAATTACCCTCCCTTTCATGGGTTGCTTGAGAGATTGCTCTCATGTACATTGTCACCTTAAATATTTGTTAATTGTGTTACTATCCTTGTTCTCAAGTTTAATGGGATTGGATTTTATGCTATCGTTCGGCATATATTCATTTCAACCCATTTTGGTTCTTAAAACTGCACCCAACTATGATTTGTTTTAGTATTGCATAGATCAGTTTGTGGCTGTTATTTCCCACATCTTCTGTGTAAGCACCACGAAATCATAAGCAATTAACTCTGTACTTATTATTGGAATTGGGACGGTTGTATTGCTAGGGTCATTCTGTTACGAGGAAGCTCAAGTCAGATGGGAAGGTGGATATGTTGCAAACTTTACACAATTTAAATGAAGGTTTGTATTTGCAGCCTTATATGGTTGATACGTATTGTGTTTTGGATGTACGAATAGTAGAACTGATGTTGCCATTTTGTTGCAGATGAGCTTCCTGGTTTTGAAGAAGCATGGACTGGTAATGTTGGAGGGCACTTGCCCAGCTGGAGACATGAATTTGATATGCATGGCAATACCAGTAAGCACCCCCCTCCAGCCGCAAACTTTCTTTATTTGTCCTTTGTGTTTGTTTTGTCACCTATTTAATTTCGATCGGTGGTTAGATGGGGTCTAATTAGCTTTTTGAAGCGGAAAGTCTTGGGTAAATGTCCCTGTCAATTCTGTTATTAATTTCTAAATATCGGCCTAATCTCCAGTTAGTCAGACCTTATTGTTATCAACCGTAATCTCATGCTCCATGTGTTGAAACCGGTGGAAGAGAATGGTATGTGCCACAATACCAGTGAAAGTGCACTGGCAATAATGAAGCTTCTGAGGTTTTCCATTAAGTGGTTATGTTCTATCAACGGAATCCAGAGTGCCATATGAGATTTTGGGATAGATATCCAAGCGTCAGACCTATGAGCTGTTTGTACAAGGACTGTTAGAGCGTTTGCTCTATGCATACTTTGCCCTTCCCTCCTCTCTTTTGGGAGGCTTCGAGCGGAACTTCCTTATCTTCTTCCTTATCTTCCTTGTTAGTTTGTGCATTGGGTATCATAGGAAATGTTATGGTTCAGAATTCAGTTGATCACTTCTGGTTAAATAAAAGGTCGACTCAGTTTCTTAGCCAAGTAATGAATGACATTGGCATTACAATGTAGGTTCCTCCACTAGCAGAGAGCAGAATAGAGAGGTGATTTCGGGAGTGGGGCTTCTTCCATCTTCTGAGCACGTGCAAAGCAGCAGAGGAATGAAATCAGACAACGCAACAAAGACTACCTCCGATGGGAGGACCAAAAGGGTTGTCAGAATCAATATAGAGTAAACCATGTCAGATGTCGAGACAGGGAGATAGTAGTCCAGTTGTCTTGAAACACTTGGAGAGTACTTCATTTGTCTGAGTAAATTTACGGGTTGTCCATTCTCTGTTGGGCAATCAATAGTTGTATTTTTAGTCCGAAGTGTACGAGAATCAGAGATTCATGCCATGCACAATCACATTGTTCTGTTCATCTGAGTTCTGTAAGGTGACGATTAGGATGTAGCAGGTTGGTTTGTTGTTTGAGTGGCTCAGTGTTGGAAGTATGTATCCTAGGAGTTACCCATCTCCATTGTACCATTTACCGAATTTGTTTCACTCATCGTTGGTGATTGAAAGTTGTTCTGCGATCGGTAAATTCACTCGCGTGCTTTGCTCTCTTTCAATCTTAGAATTTTCAAGTAGATCTGCCATTTCAACCCGTGAATTGTGTCAATGTTATGGATTGGATTGCAGACGAGAATGTCATGTATCAAAAGAAATAAGAATCTAACTTGAACAAAATTACATAAAAATTCTTCTTCAATTACTAATTAAACCAACGTGGAATTTTATATGCGTAAAACAGATTATGAAATTATACCAATTTTTTATAGGAAAATGTTATTGGCATTTTAAAAATCTTATTTTACACTTTTCACAAGTGTATTTTTCTTTCTTAATATAGAAAATTTGGAGTGTAGAATGAGATTTTTGGAGTGGTAATAACAATTTCTTTTTTTTTAATTGATGCTCTAAACTAAACGAAATTCTACATCGCACCATCACCCCCGGTGGCGGCAATGGCAGCGAACCCCATTTTTTACGTTTTCTTGTAAGCCATGTTAGCCATAAATTAGATCAGGCGCGACCAAACATACCTGAATCCACTCCAATCACATTTGAGCAGCTTAACTTATCCGTATTCCGTGCTAAAAGTGGCCAACAATCAATCTATGTCCAAATTATTGTCAGTGAAGTAGATGCATTTGGGTTTTATCAGCCCCTTGAAGTCTCAAGCTTTGACGGCGGTACCCTAAGGTGTTGATGGGTTGTCATTCGTTGTCTAATATAACAATTTTGTTCTAAATACTATTCGATTTCTCATTTCTTATTATTTTATACGAGTTTTTAGCATCCAATTCTGTTAATGTCACTTTTTATAAAAAATTTCAAATATAGCAGAAAACTCACTTGAATAGACCTAAATGCCCTCAAAATCCAAAATCTATTTACACAGAAGCCAAAACACTTGAATAGATCTCTTGTACATCGTTATTCAAAGTGTGATGCCGTGATGGAAATTCGCAAACGTCGTGAAGCAGTTGCGGGTGTTCAACCATCAGCTAATTGAGTACAAACTTGTTTTCCATCTTCTTCTCTCTATTTCCTGTTTTGTTTAATGCAAACTCTATATAAATCCAACAAAAACACACTTGTTTTCAAGGCGTGTGAAATAAATCCAAAATTTTATTTCTGGAGTGATTGATGATACAAATTAAAGATTGACTGACTCATCAAAACACTCATGTTTCTGGGTTTAACAAAGGGAACTTTAATGAAAAGCTCCCGGTACTGTTCATTTTAACGAAAAATCACACTTTAATGAAAAGCTTCCGGTACTGTTCACTTTAACAAAACACTTGAAGGATGAAGGTTGTTATTGAGAGCTGATCTAGGTGTGGAAGTTGTATTAAGAAGTTGAAAGGTGGACGATAATTGATGATGCATTCTTGCTCAACTCAATCAAATTCTCCAACTTAATGGAAAAAGTTTATAGCATCATGCGTAAAACGTGCTTTAGTTTACCGACCTAAATGCTGCTCACAGCCTGCATAATTATGTGATATCTAGCTTCATACATTTCTTGCCAGAGAAAAAACAAGCACGCTTTTTGCTTGCCCATGAGGATTTCGGCCTCTTGCTTTTGGCTGGCTGTTATATTTGATTTTTACAATTGTTTAGATCTTTTAATTTTAATTTTAAACATTTATTTCTTATATCATACAATGCTACGTAGTATTGAAGAAAAATCTCTTGCTTCTCACTATTTGTGAAAGACCTGTGTTTTAAAAAAATAGTTATAATAATTACGCGTTATATATTATGATTATTTTCATTAAGCTTTGTATTATATAAGTATATGTGGTTTAATATGCTTAATTTCATCAATCATGTAAAAGGTTTTACCTGACTGTTGGGTAAAGTTGTTTCCCTCAATCACCCAGCTTTTATATGTACCAAGACTTGTACTTGGACAAGGATTGTCTACCCTCCCACTTCCGGTATCCTCCCGTGCCCTCCTATTTGTGTGGTCACGGTTAAGCTACGTCAACATTTTATATTACTATTCATTTTTGTCTTATTATTTGTATAATATATATATATATATATATATATATAAAATGTTGACGTGACTTAACCGTGACCACACAAAACAGGAGGGTACGGAAGGGCATCGGAAATAGGAGGACAGACAATCCTTGTCCCTTGTACTTAATCAAAAGTCCTGCCATGACCATGATATTCTAGATCAACCAAAATGATATAGAAATCTATTTGTGTTGAATTAGTAAGTTTAAGTATGTGGATTAGGATTAGAGTTCTTGTTATGCATTTGGTGATTTGCTTGTACTTTTGAAATAGGAATTGACCACGATGGTGGATTCTTGTGTTAATAACTTGGAGCAATTTTTTAGAATCTAGGTAGGGAAAATAAGGCATACCTTTATAAAGATTGACTTCATTAAATTTCATGAAGTGATATTTGATCTTATTGTTATGCATCTTTGGTTCATTGAAATGTTGTTTGTTGTCGATTGCGGTTAAATGTTAAATTGTGCATCTTTGGTTCATTGAAATGTTAGTTGTTGTCAATTGTGGAATTATTGTTGGAAAGCATTGTGATATATATGAAAGATTAAACGACATATTGATGCACCACTCATGTTCGGAGTTGAGGTTGAAACTTGGGTATAAAGAGAGGAAATGAGGGTAGTGGAGAGAATCTTCTGTGTAGTTGAGTTTGACTCTTAGTTGGTACTAAGCATCATGTCAGCCCAATTGCACATCGTTTTTATCTGGTAATTCAGGTATGGCGACAAGTAGTTAAATAGGATGACTAACAAACGGGAAAAAATGGGATGACTGAGTTATGGGAGTTAGTTTGTATAATAAAACATTCAAACCACTACTGCAAAGGTAAAATACACGATATGAGACGTGCAGGTCCACATGTTTTATTATATAGATTCACGGGTTTGGTAAATAACGTTAAGCTGCATTGCATTCACGCATTGTCATTTTAATCTCCATGACTGATTATATTTTATAGTTGAATTATGTGTTTCCATGGCACTTAATTTAGTATTGTCAATTTACTATGGTGAGGTTAGATCCCTACTGAGTAGTTGAAGCTCACCATTTTATTGTTATGTATGTTTACGAACTAGACAATCAAAAGGGTAAAAGGATGAGATTGGCCTAAATGTGAGGTTGGAATTTGATTTTATTTGTTTTAACTTAGTAAAGAATTATGGCTTTTATTTATAAGAGGAATTTATTCACCCTGTTTCAGTTAGTTTCTCTTAATTTTTTAATTTTTTAATTTTTAGCTCGCACTAGGCACGAGGTTACCTTTTCACCGACCCGGGTCTGGGGCGGACAATCTTGGTAAATTTTGGGTTGGATAATGCTTTGTGTCCCTTATGGGAAGACTTAATTGTCACCCACTTACGATTAACAAACATTTATTGTCTAAACATCATATATTCTCTTTATCATCATCTAAAGATCATATCTGCAAAAAAATCATTCAATTCAGATCATTTAGCCATCCATACGTGTTAAATCAATCAAAGATTTTGGTAACTAGTACATCCTCATAATGAGCCGTTTAGACGAAATTACATGTAAATCTTTGGGTGCGATAGCATAAAAAATTAGCTCTCTCCAAGTTCATATATAGCTAATTGAGAAATTTTAATTGAACCCAGCCTTTGTATCTCTACATGCAACTTCAAATTTTAGTGAAAGTTATCATTTTTACTTTATTGTTAAGGACAATATGCATTTAAACTAAAAAAGTAAACTGTATCAAGTAATTATAGCATGGGCTTCAATGGTTGCATAAAACATTAAGGACAATATGTATTCATACGTTTATGCCGAATTCCTACACTAATGCATTTGGGGGTGGTTAATACGCAAAAACACCATCATATTATCAACAAGATAGCCGATAAGTAATATAGTGTAGTATTATTTTTTTTATAAATGAGATGTTTTATGTTCGATTCTTGTCAAAAGTAAATTTTAACTATTATTGCTAGCCTATTATGAAACTTAACCAACGCTCCTACCCTTTTCACTTGTTCAATAAAAAATAAATAAAAAAAAAGATCGGCACAATTAAATGTGTAAACACAATCATTTGATGTTTATTTTATTGAATATAATCGATTAAACTCATACCAAATATTAATCGAATTAGTGGTCCATAAACTATGAGCTGTAAAGGCGATGAAGAGAAGTGAAGGGAAGATGTTAGGATGACCAAGGAAAAGTGGATGGGGGTACAGCAACGGTAGCCATGACATATGGAAAGAGCTTTACACAGAGGCAAAGAGAGAACGGGCTTTGCTCGATGGAGACGATGGATTTGCTAGGGTTTTGTTTTTTTCCTTGTTAATAATTAAGATTTAAGTGGGTGTAAAAAGAGGTTTAGATAATTAGATGGGTTTCTTTTTTTTTTCTTCTTCTTCCTTTTTTTTTTTTTTTTTTTTTTTTTTGATAACGGTAGTTTGGATACTAATGTAGGGGGAAAGAGATAATAATAAATAAAATTAAATCTTTTTTTTTTTTAAATGAACGATATTATTTACATTAAAAGGGAGGAGGCGAGCTTAGCCTTACAATAGGCTAGCAATAATGTGGTTCAAATTCACATTTGGGAAGACTCGAATCTAAAACATCTCACTTACAAGTGAAGAGGAATACCTACTAGACCGTAATTGTGACAGCCCATCCCGAGATATTTGTATCGATGACGTGAAATTACTAAAGTACCCTTGAACGTTTGTGGCCTTGTGTGGTTTAAGTTTTGGTTGTGGACAGGTTTGTTTTCTTGTTTTTGGTTGGTTGCAAACTGGACCACACAACACACACACAAAATTCCTTTCCCCGTTGACCTTTTCTCTCTCTCCTTCTCTCGAACTTCATCCATTTTCTGTACAAGTCGTACGGACACCACCCAAACCATTCCATTTCTTCACATATCGACGTCGAGGAGATGTTTTTATGTTCCTTGCAAGCTCAGGAACTCATTTACACTATTATCTGGACGTGAAGCCTTCATTTTCCCGAGAAACCATAATCTCCGATTTAAGCACTATTCATGCAATCGTAAATGTGAAGTTTTAAGGAGATTTTAAGCTGCTAGGAAGCTTTAGAACGTCTTCACGAAGCTCAGAGAAGAAAAACGAAGTGTTTTGGACATCGGGAAGTTGAGTTTGGTGAGTTTCAAGTTTGGCCGGATTATCGAGGCTTCTCCGGCGAGATCCCGTGGATTTCAGGGCTTGAAATTGGTAAGGTTTTTTTTTTCTTCTTGTTGTAAGCTTTAATTTGAGACAAATTTCATGGAATTTGGTTGAGAAATGGAAGAGATATGAAGTTTTAAAGTTTTTCCAGTTTTCCGGAACCAAGGAAGAAGACGACGAAATATTCCGTCAAAGTTGACGGAATATTTTAACGGCGTCAGGTAACGCCGTTAACTTCTGTTAAGGTTTTTAATGTAATATTCCATGGAATATTCCTAACTACCGTTAACTGTTTCGTTAGGCTTGGTCGCGCGTGGGGGCTCGTCTGGCCGTGCCTTGGCCGGCGTGTGGCGGCTCGTGGGTGGTCGGAAATTTTTTCTAAAAATATGGGGATGTTTGTGGTGTTGAGTAGATCACGTTGGTGTATTCAAACACCTCATTTAAGCAATGTATGAAAAGTTATTAGCTAGTTTCGTTTATGTGCTTTAAGTTAACGTTTATATAGTTGTTTCGCATATAGGTGAGACCTATCCTCAGGACGAGCACAGTCAATCGAGGTTTGGGGGCTACGACCCTTCCACATATTAGTGAGTGGGCTTTTGGTTTTCCGTATATACCTATATACTTGAGATTTTTCCCAGAAAATCGATTTAAAAGAAATTATGTTTGAAATGCCATGCCTATTGATTTATGCTTAGATTATGAATTTGTATGATATGTGCATATTGTGATTTGACGCTGTGGACGCTCAGGTAAGTACCAGGTGAGTTGTAGATTGTTTATGTAAATTGGTTGATTATGTGAGATGTGTTGAGAGCTCATAAACTTGCACCCCCGGTGTTAGTGCTCCCGCCCGTGGTTAGGGCACAGTACTTCACGTGATGTTCACCTCCTGCACCATAAGCTCACCTTGGATCCAAGTTAGGTGCACAGTCCTGTCATAAAAACCACTATAGGTGGTTCCGACTCGTAGGTGACCCGCGATTATTCGCACAGTCTTCACGTGATCGTAGCACTTGAGAGTATTTATTTACACCTAGTCTTGTCGTACAAACCACTTTAGGTGGTTCTGACTCGTGTGTAGGTATATTTTTTGAGATGTGGAATTGAGCCGTATGGGTCATGTTAGGTGACTTCGGCTGACATATCATTTTGCATTGATTTATATCACCTGGCTTACATATTTTTATGCTAAGATATTCGATATGGCATATTTGTGAATTTTGTTATTCTGAGCATGGTTGTGGTATAGATATGTATTCTATTTTCTGGGAAATTATACAAGTTTTACAGCGAGGGGTTAATATCTTTGGTAATTGAAATGGTTTTGAAAAGCTTTGTTTTTGCCCACTTACACTTTCTGTTTTGCGCCCATCCAGGTTCTTGTTAGGAGTGCTTTTTGGTGGCTTGCGAGGAATCCACGGCAGCTCTGATAGATTATCACCTTTGTATGGTCAACTTTGGGTGTTGTAATTAGTAATTGTCCTGCTGGACTGCACTTAGGCTACTTATGCTCTGGTTGTGAATTCACATTTATTTTGTCTTGCACCTTATCTTAGTTAGTGCTCTAGTTAGTTTGGTTTTTATTTATTCGCATTTTTATATTATTATTGATTCCGCACTGTGCACATGGCTATGTCACCCTCACATGACGGCCAACACGCTTTGATTTCGGTCGGGATGTGTCAGTAGTATTAAGTGACAAATAAAATTTAATCTCTGTAGTACTAAGTGAAAATAAAATTAAATAAAAAAGTATAGAAAGTAAATTGGATGGAGAGATACAAAATATGAGTGCAAATAAAGCTAATTTTGTTTGACCCTTTTTTTTTTTGAAACTTTTTTTTATTTGGAATTGAACACACTTCACCTTTTTTTTTTTTTTCCCCCTAATTTTATATTACCTTTAAAATTATTAAATTATGAAGGGAGCTATGGTTAGCCACTTCGGTTTAGGGATGACAATTATAACCGTTAAACCTGATAACCGTGTATAACTGCCCGATGGAATGGATTTGGGTAAGAAAATTCTGGTATGTTATGGATATGGGAAAAAACTGTGAATATTATTTGATTAAGGTTTTAGATATAGTCATAAGGGTTCTGATCCGTAACAGTTCCTGAATCCAATCCGAATAATATATTATACAATTTAATATATATATATATATATATATGTTGCAGTCTTATCGGATTAGGAATGTGATTGTGTAAATCTTCGTGTATTTAGGAGTATCTTGTATATTCCCTTTAGTAGTTTAATTCCTATTAGAGATGTAATCCTATTAGGGTAAAGATTCTACCTATCCTACTACTATAAATAAAGGCATAAGGGGGTGATACAACACACACCTCCGAATTACATATTTTTCTTCTCTATCTGTTGCCGTCGGCCCCTCTCCCTCTCTATCCTTTATACAGTTCAGTCAAAGAGGCCTACAACACGTTATCAGCACACTTTTGCCAGAAGCTAAGGAATTGAAGGATCATAGGAGGAGGCACTCTTCTACAATTCAAAGGCTTTCAATTGTTTTCTTCCAATCAGGTTCTTCTAAAATAAATTAAGATATTTGAAAAAAACCTTGAAGCATGAAAACATTCCCCATGATGCATGAACCCCCTATATTTTCCTTTCAATTTTATATATATATATATATATATATATATATATTGTATGTATGTTCATATATTTTGTCAATATATATACTTGTCCATGCATTACGCATTTATGCTATATGGAATTATGAGTCAAAGCATCGAAATTAATTTAGAAGCAACTAGGGTTTCTAACCCTAAAAATTTGGAAAAAAAAAAAAAAAAAGGAATTTCAGCACTACTGCCGCACCATCATGGCACCATCGCCGAACTACCACATTAACCCGAAGCCCAGCTGCGTGGGGAACGGTGTCGTTTGACACCCTGGACTATGCACGTAGCCCTTTGGGCTTGCCGTCTTTCGAACCCAACCAGGCTTCGACTTGGGTTAACTACCACATGGGCTTGAAGCCCCCGGTCCAACTCGAGCCTATACCCGCATTCCTGAAGCCATGCTGGGCTTGTCCCTGATAAGGCCTAAAAACCCAGCCCACGCTAGCACAGCCTATTGCTGTTTGCTGGACTTTTGCCTTGCCTCGGCCCATATGCCACAAGCCAAAGGCTCTTGATGGGCTTGTTCATGCGGCCTGTATACCCGAAACCCAGCTTTGGCTGAGCCTTTGGCTTGTTGGCCTTGCTTGTGCATTACTTTCGGCTCATAACGCCAGCAGCTTTATTGCTGGGCCTCCCACTTCTCGGCCTGTGGCCTGCAGCCATGTATTGGGTTGCTTTTTGCAGCCACCCGAGCCCACATGCCGCTTTAGGTCTTTGCCCTACTCACGGCACCCAAACCCAATGCTATTGGGCTATGGTTTTTCTAATCTAATGCTAATTTTTGGCATTTTAAATCATTTTAACCCGAATGTTATAATTATTTTTGCTTCTACGATCAACCCCGAATGGTCTCGATCTATTGAATTAATTAAAGTGCCCAACAGTCTACTAATCTGACAATTAATCCAAAATTATTGGCCTGAAGCTCACTTTTTGCCATTAACGATTCAATAAATTATTTTGTTTCTTTGAATCGTTAACTATCTTTCATAGTCTTGAAGCACTCACACTTGGGTTCCTGAAGCAATCCACAAATCCACTACACTTTATTGTATATTGTATTATGTGTTCTTGCAGGTACCTCTATATAAACTGAATGTTCATAACTAAATTGAACTTGTAGTTTCTAATTTAGTGCCTTTGAAACCCGAAGTTTTCATTCAAAACATACCACATGAAACTTGTAGCTTTCATGATTAAATTAAACCAATACATGTCTATAGAACCCAAATGTTCTACAATATAAGTTTATGGCTTTCCATATGACTAATCACATTTTGTTGTACCCTCCGTTTAAGGACATGTCGAACTTGAACAAGCTCGATTTCACCGCTCTAGAAGTCTTTGGAAAAAACTACCTGAAGTGGGTTCAAGATGTGAAGCTCCATCTTATTGCAAAGAGTTTTAGAGCTACTAGCAAGGAACCAATCGATGATGCACCCATCGATGAAACTCAGAACGCTACTGCTATGATCTTCATTAGAAAACACATCCATGATACACTGCAAATCAAGTACCTCACAAAGGAGGATTCCCGTACCTTTTGGCTCATTTTGGCAGATCGCTTTGATCACTAGAAAAACATTTACTTGTCTGAAGCAAGACACGACTTGTAGCATTTACGCTTCCAAGATTTTAAGTTTTTGAATCAATATAACTCTGAAATTTGTAGAATCTCATCACTACTTAAGTTCTGTAACAAGGACTTAGCTGAATAGGATCTCCTGGAAAAGACCTATTTGACATTCAATGCCACCAATATTGTCTTGCAGTAATAATATAAGGCATAGAAGTTCACCAAATTTTTGGATTTGATATCTGTTCTACTTCTCGTTGAAAAGCAGAACCAGATTTTGATGAAAAATCATCAAGCTCGACCTATTGGCTCGAACACCACGCATGAAGTGCATGCGACCAATTTTAGCAGCCACAACTAACGGAAGTCCCGTTGTGGCCATAGAAAAGGGCGGAAATGCCCACCATGGGCCCAAGGTCCACCGAACAGAGGCCCATCCAAGGGAGGAAACTTGACCCAGAAGCGCCAACCCCTTGCCTCGAAGGCCCCAAACTTCAAGAACAAGGGAAAAGCTACCTTTTAATAAGATTCCACTAAATTGGACATGTGTTATCGTTGTGGATCAAAAGATCATTGGTCACGCGTATGCCGAGCTACCCCCAAGGCCATTGCCAAGTATCATTCTCGTCGTGAGTCTAACTTTGCACATGTGGAACATCCGGAAGATGCTACTACATCCATGGAGGTTTCAAATTTTCAGAAGGATCCGCTCCTATGGAAGAATAAAGTTTTATTTTTCTAAGACATGTTTTTAGGGTGTTTTACCCCTAATGGCCGAAGCCTCCTTATTTTTAGGTTTATGGTTTAATTTTTGAACAAATTTTCTAAGTATTTAGAATTATTTGTTGGTTTTGGTTTGTTTTGAACTATGGATATTATTTCTCAAATTGATTAATTGAATGAATAGAATTATATTTATGCATGTGACTAATTCAATTAATTTATTTCTAGGTATGACTAGTTGGGAAGTTAGTTGTCTAGCTGATAGTGCAACTATGCACACCATATTACGTGAGAAACACTATTTTACTAACTTCGTACGTAAGAATGCACATCTGACAACCCTCTCATACCCATCCAACCTGATAGAAGGATACAGAAAGGCCCGTATAATGTTGTCCAATGGTACTGAATTAACCATTAAAGAGGCACTCTATTCTCCACTTTCCGGAAGAACGTTGCTAAGTTTTAGAGATATTCGAGATAATCAATACTATGTTGAAACCATTGAAGAGAATGGTTTTGAATTTCTTTGTATCACTTCTTACGAATATGGCCAGAAACATATTCACGAGAAGTTGGAACATCTCTCGAGTGGGTTATAGATAACAACCATTCGAGCCGTCAAGAAACACCATGTGGCCGGCCCTATGGTTGGGTTCCAGGACACTTTGCTGCTTTGGCATGATCGAATGGGACACCTCGGACGAGATATGATGCGCTGTATCCTCAAAAGCATCTTTGCAAAGCATGTTTCTTGGGGAAGTTGAACATTCAACCCTCAATTATAAAGATTATTCACGACCCCCCTAAATTTATTCAAAGGATTCAAGGGGATATTTGTGGACCTATCCAACCAACATGCAGACCATTTAGATACTTCATGATGTTGGTTGATGCATCGACATGATGGTTATACGTCTGCTTATTATCCATACGTAATGCTACATTTGCGAAACTCTTAGCATAAATTATTAAGCTTAAGGCTCACTACCCTGATTATCTGATCAAGTTGATTTGATTAGATAATGCTGAAGAGTTTACGTCACAGACCTTTGACGATTATTGCATGTTTGTTGGGATTGAAGTTGAACATCTTGTACCCCATGTTCACACCCAAAACGGCTTGGCAGAAGATTTCATAAAGCACCTTCAAACCATAGCTCGGACTTTGGTTATATGAACCAATTTGTCGGTATCTACTAGGGCCATGCAATATTGCACGCAACTATGTTGGTCCACCTGAGGCCCACTGCTACCAATCTCATTCACCGTTACAGTTGGTTACTGGATACGAGCCTGACGTCTTACATTTCTTGTGTTTGGGTGCGCAGTTTATGTGCCAATAGAGCTGCCACTACATACCAAAATGGGTCATCACAGAAAAATGGGAATCTACGTCAGTTATGATTTGCCATCTATTATACGCTACTTAGAGCCTTTGACAGGAGATTTCTTTACCGCACGTTTTGCGGATTGTCACTTCGATGAGATAGTCTTCCCGTTGTTAGGGGGAGATAAGATCACTAACGTTTTTGAAAAATTTCGTGGATTACTTTCACTATGTCTCATTTAGATCCCTGCACCCCTCAGTCTGAAACTGAAGTACGACGTATTCTAGATCTTCAGAGCATTGCTTAAAGCATGCCGAATGCTTTTACTGATGTAGAAAAGGTGACGAGATCACATATACCCGCTGCAAACGCACCTGCAAGGATGGACATACCGAACATACGCCGTAACATTGTCGTGGAAGGCCGAACCGTTACAGAGGGTAGGGTGGCCGCACCTTCCACACAACAAGGTACACTGATGGCTAGCCAATCACCTACTCCTACCCTAAAGCGTGGCAGGCCTTCTGGTTCAAATGATTCGTAACCTTATAAGAGGAAAACGGCACAAACTAGTGAACCTAGTTTGAATCCGACCATTGCTTACTCATCCGTTCCAACGCATGAGGTTATTCTAGATTACAGTGATGTTTTAGATGAGACATACCAGCCTCCTCAAAATCTTGATATTTCAATCCATTATGAAGTATTGTACAAGGTTTGGAATCAGAATGAGATGATTATCGATGATGCATTCACGTATACCACTGCTTTTGACATCATGCTTAGCAATAATATTGAACCACATTCCATTGATGAATGTCAATGTAGAATGGATTGGTCAAACTAGACACAAGCAATCTAGGTCAAACTTGATTCACTCGCGAAACGAAAGGTGTTTGGGCTTGTAGCTCCTACTCCACCATATGTGAAGCCCGTGGGCTACAAGTGGGTTTTCGTGAGGAAGCGTAATGAATAAAATAATGTGATACAAAGCACGCCTCATAGTGCAAGACTTCTCTACCCTGTGATTGATTACAAGGAGACATATTCCCCTGTAATGGACGTCAAAACGTTTCACTACCTTATCAGTTTGGTAGTTTTCGAAAAACTGAATATGCAGCTTATGGATGTGGTAACCGCGTATCTGTATGAGGATCTAGATACAGAAATGTACATGAAAGTTCCAAAAAGACTTCCATTGATTGGTTCAAATACTTCTAGACCACGGAACACTCTCTCAATTAGATTAAGAAGATCACTCTATGGTTTGAAACAATCCGAGCAGATGTGATATAACTGTTTGAGTGAATATTTGACAAGTTAGGGTTATGTGACAACGAACTATACCCATGCGTGTTCATTAAGAAGTCACATTTTGGATTTGCGATCGTTGCAGTTTATGTCAAGGATATGAGCCTCATTGGAACTCCCATAGAGCTTGAGGAAATTGCTGCTCACTTGAAATCGGAATTTGAGAAAATATGTTGGGAAAACTCAATATTGTCTTGGCTTGAAGATCGAGCATTGTTCAGGTGGAATCCTAGTTCATCAACCGAACTACACCCAAAAGGTGTTACGACTTTTTAATGAGGATAAAGGAAAGCCTTTAAATACTCCTATGGTCATTCGTACTCTAGATGCTAAACGAGATCCCTTCTGTCTGAATGAGGATGAGGAAGAGATTTTGGAGCCTGAAGTTCCATACCTAAGTGCAATTGGTGCTTTATTGTACTTGGCTCAATGCACTAGACTTGACATCTCTTTCGCTATTAATCTTTTGGCTAGATACAGTAATGCGCCTACACGCAAACACTGGAATGGTGGTAAATACATTTTTTGCTACCTCAAGGTAGCGACGAATTTGGGCTTGTTCTACACCCACGAATCCTTGAGAAGAGCCGCCGCCCCCTGGGTCCTCGGGTTGATTATTGCCTCGTTGGTTATACAGATGCTGGTTATCTGTTTGATCCACATAGGGCATGTTCTCATATAGGTTATGTCTTTACCATTGGAGACACCGCTATATCTTAGAGGTCTACCAAGCAAACGCTAGTTGTGACTTCTTTGAACCATGCTGAGATACTCATTCTGCATGAAGCCTCGCGAGGGTGATTTTGGCTGAGAGCAGTTATGGAACATATTCGAAGCACTAGTGGTCGTCCTTCCGTCGTTGACCTTCCTACGACGATCTTTGGGGGAGACAACACCAAGCACATAGTGCTGAAGTTCTTTTATTCTCACTAGCAACAACAACATCAGAACATTGAAGTCAAGCAAATTCATTCCCAGGACAACCTGGTCGATCTCTTTACGAAGTCATTGCCCAAGTCTACTTTTCAGAAGCTTGTCCAAGAAATTGTTATGTGTAAATTATCTGAGTTGAATATCTTGTAGTTCTCTTATCTGGAAGTTATGTCTAACTTAAGGGGAGTATCCTGAAGCATACTTACTTGATCTTAATGTACTATTTTTCCTACGATTAGCAGCATTTTTTTCACTGGGTTTTTCCTACCTAACGAGGTTGTAACGAGGCACCCATCCTGGGATGATCATACTTCGTTGAGTTCATTACTTTCGTACTATTTGAAGTTTGTTTTAGACATTATGCATACTTCTCACTTTTCTCCTTAGTCTATGGGTTTTCCCCATGCCTTGGGTTTTACCATAGCGAAGTTTTGTGAGTTTTACTACCGATGCATATGTTCTTATATTTGAGACTTGCATTCACCCGTTGTGCCGACGACTTCATCAATTGTTATATCTTATCTACTGCAGATCTGATGCGACGTTTTGTTTGAGTATTTACACAATTAAGAAGGAGTGTTGCAGTCCTATTGGATTAGGAATGTGATTGTGTAAATCCTAGTGCGTCTAAGACTATCTTGTATATTCCTTTTAGTAGTTTAATTCCTATTAGAGATGTAATCCTATTAGGGTAAGGATTCTACCTATCCTACTATTATAAATAAAGGCATAAGGGGGTGATACAACACACACCTCAAAATTACATCTCTCTTCTCTCTCTGTACTTTATACAATTCAGTCAAATAGACCTACAACAATATATATATATATATATATATATATATATATATAAATATAAGCATTATTCATTGAACCCATTACCTTGAGAATACAAAACATGTGAGTTGCATTTGTTCGGAAAGTTCAAAAGTTCTGAATCAAAGTCAATAAGAATTCAAAGGTGCTTGTGAGAGAGATAAAAAAATGAGCCAACATGATCAATATTTTAAATTTGATGCTTTAATTTTTATACTCCACAAGATTCGTTCATTGAATCATGTTATACATCAAATATTTAATGACAAATTCATATCTACTAAATTATGATGCGTCAACTAAATGAATATATTTCTTGTGTTTGCTTCCCTATCTCCATCTCTTTACATACTATCCTCACTAAGTGACCGGAGCAACCGAGCGAAGGTCATAAACTTTATGTTGTTCCAAAGTTTTGCTGATTTTGTGCATCAACATAACTATTAACTGATGGGAAATCCATTACCCGGTGAGTAGGGTTATGGACAATCCTCAATGGTTAATTTGCGGTTATAGATATAGTTAATTTTCGTGGTTATAGGGATGGATAAAGTATTTCTGTCCCCAAACTAAATTGTTGCCATCCCTACTTCGGTTGAAGATGGTATATGAATATGATCTGACACTGTTTTCTGGACAAGACTATGTTTAGCCCTTTTGGTTGGAGATGACCTTAGCATAATCCTCCAAAATTTTCCCTTTTGTAGCTAACCCTTCAGGGCGTGTTTGTTTGGCCATGTTAACTTTTAATGGATTGGATTGCTTAGTTAGGATTAATAGTCCATGTATAGTGCAAGCAAAGGTTGAGTTTAATGGGACTAAGTCGGACTCGTGCCGACTAAATCTTTCGCTAGGTGGGCTTTGTGAGAACTCTCGAAAAGGAGAGGATTTCTAATCTCGTCTCCCCGCTTTGCTTCACCCTACGCCTGAGCCTTCAAATGATGACTTGCCCTCCCACTCTTTCCCCCTCCCTTTTCTCCATCTCAGAAGATCTCCAAGTCTACAAGACTGGGTTTAACGCCTTCGACTGTGTTTGATGGAAACGAATCCAATAAATCCAAGTTCGTCTTAAATCCAAGCCACCGCCAATTCTCATGACTCCACAAACCTTGACTCCCTGCTAGTCAGCTTGCTGGGCCTCGCCACAGGCCAGTTTCGCCGTTCCACAAACTTGGCATCTCGGATCGAATCCACGAATGTTCCCTTTGCTCTGCGTGTTCTTGGTTTCTTCTTCTCTAAGTTTTCAGCAGTTGTGTCAAAGATTGGAAAGCTCTCTCCAATTCGAATCTAGATAATGGCGATTATTTGCAAGTATTTTCCATTTTTCCTTAACTTTTTGTTCTCATCAAAATTTTGCTTCGTTCTTTGTGGTGATTGGTTGTAAATTTGAATAAATTAGGGATTATCATTGTGCTAATGCATTCCTACCATTGAATTAGGACTCAGAGAGCTCATTAAGTAAATTTTTAGGTATTAACAAGTAGTTTTTTGTTTCCATTTTTAGTTAATCTAGCTTCTTAGTCTAACACTACACCAAACACTTTACTACGTTAGTCCAGCTTAGTCCATTCTAAGCCAGTCTAACTTAGTCTATTCTAAGCCATTCCAACTTAGTCCTTGAAGCTAGTCCAATTTGAGATAAGCCCGGTGCAACAAATGCACCTTTAGGGTCTTAATTTTTTTTAAGGAAAACTAATGAAAAGGGCTTCAAATCTTTGCATTAATAAAAAATCATCCTCTAACTTTATTTAATGATAAAGACAAAAAAAATTTAAACAAAAAAACATAAATAAAAAATAAAAATGCAACGCGCGAACCACCCCCCCCCCCCCCCCCCCCCCGCACCCCCCAAAAAAAACAGAAAAAAACCCTTTTTTCACTCTTTTTTTTTCACATTGTTAGTTATTATTAAGAGATATTATATTTATATTATATATATATATATATATATATATATATATTTTGCTTAGAATAAGAAAAAGACTTCAAATTGAATTACATTTCCCAGTTTTATTTTTGTGGTGTTGTTTTCCAATCGTAGTCAAGTGGTGAGATTCTTGTGTTAAAAAATTAATAACATAAAAAAAATATATTTCCCACCGCTTACATAATAACATGTGGTGTACCACTTGTGTTACAAGCACAAAGAAAACTTTCTCCAACATGACACTCAAGCTCAAGAAATTGGATGGAGAGCTACATTTAATTATTGTAGGTATGTAGAAAATGTGAGGGAATTTTAATTTGGTAATTGAAAACAGTTTTTTTAAATATAATTATTGAGAGCATAATCTTCTCAAGGTTTTGATTTAAATGATCACTTTTGGGTTCATTGTTTTCGGTGCAATGGGTACTTTTACAGGACCAAAAAGGGTCTAAGTTCCAAACCTTATGAAACAGAACCAAGAATTAAACACCATTTATAAAACTTGACCAATAAGTAGACACTATTTATAAAGCTGGATCAATAAGTATACACTATTTATGAAACGAAGCCAAGAATTAGGCAGTATTTCTAAAACTAAACTAATAGGTGGAAACTATTTATGAAACTGGACTATATGCTATTTATGAAACTAGACACTATTAATGAAATATGATCAAGAATTAGGCACTATTTATGAAAGTGGACCAATAACTAGGCACTACTTTTTATATTAAAATTGGGTCATTTTCATTAAAATTTAAGTTTTCTTGTTTTATTTATTTATTAAATTTTAATGATTTTTCATTAATATTTAGGATAAAGTATAAAAAATTGCCTCAACTATTGGTATCACAACACTTTCATACCTTATCTTTTAAAATTGACAATGTCATACCTCATCTTTAGAATTTGGTCCAATGTTAACCTTCCGTTACTTAGCTGTTTACTTTTCAGTTAAATGCTGACGTGGCTTGATTCGGGACCCACTTTCTATTAAAATATTATTAAAAACTAAAAAAAATTATTTAATAATTTTGAAATATTAAAATAATAATAAAAAGTTAAAAAAAAAATTCCAATTTGTCTCCCCTCTTCTCCCTCCTACAACCTAGAAAAAAAAAAAAATAAAAAATAAAACACCAGATCCCGTCGGCGGGAAGATGGGTGCGCAGAGAAGGTGAAGGATGAGTGTGGAAGAGGATGTGGAGAATGGATGAGAGTGGTGGATTTGGGGTTTGATGGGTTTTCAAAAAAATAATTTTTTTGTTTTTTTTTTCCTTCCTCCTCTTCTTCTTCTTCTTCTTCTTCTTCTTCTTCTTCTTCTTCTTCTTCCTCCTCCTCCTCCTTCTCCTTCTCCTACGAGAGAGGAGGGGGGGGGGAGGGGGAGGGGAGGGACGAACTGAGGGTTATTTTTGTTTTTTTTTTGGTGTACTTTTTATTAGGGTAAAGTACAAAAAACTACCCCAACTATTGGTGTCACAATACTTTCATACCTCATCTTTTAAAATTGACAATGTCATACCTCATTTTACGAATTTGTGTCAATGTTATACCTTCCGTTAGCTTGGCGTGAATTTCTCAGTTAAATGCTGACGTGGCTTGATTCAGGACCCACTTTATATTAAAAAAATTAATAAAATGCTATTAAAAAAATCATTTAATATTTTTTAAACATTAAAATAATTATAAAAAAAAACAAACAAAAGAAGAAAAAAGAAAAAAAAAACTTCATCCCTCCCCCTCCCCGCCCCCCCACCCGCAAGCCTGCAACCCAGAAAACAAAAGAAGAAAAAGAAAAAATAATAATAATAACAACTTCATCCCTTCCCACCCTCCCCCCGCGTCCTTCTTTCTTCTCCCCCACCCGAGCCCCTACCTGTAACCCAGGAAAAAAAAAAATCCCAATTTGTCTTCCCCTCGCATCCACCTTCCACGCCCACCCAACCTCGCACCCACCCCTTGCGAAATCGGCGAACGGGATCTGGGTTTTTTTTTCTTCTTTTTCTTCCTCCTTTTTCTTTCTGGGTTGGCAGGGGGTTGGATTTGTATTTTGGGGGGGGGGGGGAACGAAGTAGGTTTTTTTTTTTTTGGGGGGGGGGGGGTTGGGGGCTGATGGGTTTTCAAAATTTTTTTGTTTTTTGGTTGAATCACGCAGGGAAGAAGAAGATGGGGAGGGGGGGTGGATGGGACGAAAGGTTTTGATTTTTTTGATTTTTTTTTGTTTTAACTTTTCTTTATTATTTTAATATTTAAAAATATTAAATGATTTTTTTTTATATTTTTTTAATTTTTTAATAGAAAGTGGGGTCTGGATCAAGCCACGTCAGCATTTAATTAACAAATTAACGGCAGGCTAACGGAAGGTATAATATTGGCATAAATTCGTAAGATGAGGTATGCCATTGTCAATTTTAAAAGATGAGGTATGACATTGTCAATTTTAAAAGATGAGGTATGAAAGTATCATGACAGTAATAGTTGAGGTAGTTTTTTATTATTATTTTAATATTTATAAAATATTAAATAATTTTTTTTAGTTTTTAATAATATTTTAATGATTTTTTTAATAGAAAGTGGGCCACGAATCAAACCGCGTCAACATTTAACTGAAAAGTAAATGGTCAAGTAACGGAAGGTATAACATTGAACCAAATTCTAAAGATGAGATATGACATTGTTAATTTTAAAAGATGAGGTATGAAAATGCCGTGACATCAATAATTGAGGTAGTTTTTTGCACCTTACCCTAATATTTAATTATTTTTCATTAAATAAAGTTATAATTTGATTTTTGGGTTAAAATAAACTTAACCCAAACACTTTACATAAAAGCTCTCATTTTTTTATCCCCTTCAAAATTTACACTTAAAAACTCATTCAAAAAGGGCAAAGCACACAAAACAAAGAAAGCTCCCAAAAAAGAGGAAAAATGAAAATTTAAGATATAATCATTGTACTTGCTCTAAATCTTGATCCAAGTTGGTGAAAAATGAAAAACCTAGCTTCGGGTGACCAGAATCAAATCTAAAGGCTAGTGCTATCTACACTCCCTTTTACCGCCAATGCCTCATGTTAATTTCTGTCATTTGATCTAATCACAAAAAGTTGAAAGGAATATATGGAAGGTAAAAAGAGGTGTGTGTAGCAATATAAACAAAATTCAACACCAACTTGGCAGCAGGCTTGATATCATAAATTATACAAGGGATAAAACAACAATCAGGGAGAAGCAATAGCAGTGACGCGAACTTGAGAATATCACCCGGCGCAATTTGTTAAAACATAACTAGTTCAACTTCCTACAAATCCAGATCTGTATCCTCATCCACTAATAGCAAATATCTCATAACAACCAAATTGAAAAGAAAAACAAAATTTCAAAACAGCATTAATTTTAAGAGTACCACACGAAAAAGTTGAATAAGTGAACAAGGCGCTTAGATGCCCCAGCATCCTAATCTTCCTCCTCCCCTTCGTTCTCGGCAATGTTGAAGTACCTCAGTTCGTAGACATTTCTATCCTTGTTGGAAGCAATCACACGAAGCCAATCTCGCACGTTGTGTTTCTTTAGGTACTTCTTTGTCAAGTACTTCAGATACCTGAACCACAAAAACAACATAAATACTCAAACTACATAAAAACTGTACTCCACTTTTCGGTTACAGTTACAGAAGAAGAACTAGTTTAACCAAGTCTCTAGACTCGCATAAAATGCATATTAAAACCCTAATTTAACAGTTAAAAAATGCAGAATAGCTATCATCATAGAGATACCAGTGATCAGAACAAAATCCAAAGGATGCTCTACACAAAAGGTGCTAGATTTCATCCATAAATCATTTGCGAATAGAAAGAAAACTAAATAAATTTCAATGTGCATTATACATCAATGGCTAGTTCAAGCCACATGCATTCGACAGGGAGAAAAAGACAATCTCATCGACCATATAAGAACTCGTAAATCCTATAAATTAACCAAACCTCCGATCAGTCTTACATGTATCAATCATGAAAAGAGAAATAAAATTACCTCTTTGAGAAGTTACTGTCAGAGGTGACAGTGATCTTGCTCTTCTCACGGGTCACACTGACGGTGTCACCAAGTGCACCAGCCTTGCCTCCAACCTTGATCCTCTCCTGAAGAAACTTCTCAAGGGAAGCAATGTCCATGATCTTGTCCTCCACTGGCTTTCCACAATCAATGGTAAAAGTCACTCCCTTCTTTTTCCCCTTGGGACCTGCTGCAGTTCCTCGACTCATTGTCGGTTATCTCCTGCAGCACAGATACAAATCAAACATAAGCCACATTATATGTACATACATCTTTGTACAGACAAAGGCCACATTATGTGTTATAATAAAAATCACACGAAGCAAATCAACGCACCACCACACACCCTACACATTCAAATTTATACACAAACAATTATATCTCTAAAAAATAAAGTCGAGCATTCAGGTATTTTCTTGTAAAACCTGATAACTTACATTGATGTGCATAAAATTTCATACGTTCAACATAAATACAAACTGAGAGGTGAAGATTTTATATTTCAATTGCAATTTCAAGCCAAAAGCACCATATACCACCTACTAATTCATTTTTTTTTTTTTGAGAAGAAAACAATAATCTATCTCTGAATTATGAACCTAACAATCTAGCAATTTCGAATCTAAAAACAAAACCAACTGAAAATCTGAATTAAACCCAAAAATAATTAGAAAAACTAAACAAATCAAATAAAAAACCCAAAAATAATAATGTTCACGGAAAAAATATATTATCTGCAGAATGCGATGCAATCACACAAAAAAATTAACAAGTAGACGAAAACCCAGAACGTACCGGGAGTCGAGAGAGAAGGGGGTGATGGGTTCGTTAGGAAATGAGAGATAACAGAAGACGACCAAGAAGGTTAAATATCGCGGCGCCAGTGTGATAATATAAAGGAGGAGAAATGAGTTAGGGTTTATCAGCCTTCGTGCGCTATCGGGCCGTTTTTACGGGACACCCTTATTGCATTTGGTCCTCTTTTCTCCCTTGGGCCTTCAGAAAATGATGTGGGCTTTATTCATAGTATTGCGACAAACCAATTTTATATTTTATCATTACATAGAAGTTTTTTTTTCATTTTTTTTTTATTTTTTCATTTTTGGGATAAAACGATAAATTTTGTTAGATTAACCACCATCGGGGTTTGAACCCACGTCGTCATACAAGAGTTTAACTCATTTCCACCACTTAATAGAAATATAGTTAAATAAATAATTAACTTAAATACCCTTAACGAAATTTGTATAGATACAAAGAATCACATAAGTAGTTTTTTTCTTTTTCTTAAAAATGAGATCAGCTGGTGGTTTCCAGTCCACCCATCCGAGGGTTGGAAGACTTGCAAAGCAAAGGCATTTCAGTCTCTTCTGACTACCATCATGCGATTTACCAATGCTAGGAATCGAATCCAAAACGTGCATGTGAAATACGGAGCAGGAATTAATACCTAACCAATAGGACACCTTATGGTGGTTATCACATAAGTAGTTGAAGATGCCATTTTCACACGTATGTATTAAATAATACATTATAATTTATAATATATTTATTCCTCCATTTATTATTGTTCGATCTCCATGGGAGACCAGAAGAATGACTAGTTGTCATAGTTGTTTTGCACTTTCTTAATGAAGATAATTGTCGTGGTTGTCTAGCACTCTCTTAACGAAGATGGCTTGGAGATCTCTACAACGTTCTTGTCTTTTTGTTTGGCTGGAGTAAAAATGGAGACGGAGTAGTAGATCTTAACCGATGAGGAGAGGCCCGATGTGGAAATAGACAAAATTTTCATTGTGACGGGAATACAGGTGGTACACTATGTGTTTTTATGTAAGTGATGACAAATTTTATTTGTTAAGTTATTAACTTTTTAACACACATATCTCACCATTTGTATAATGATACGTGGTGTATCACCTTATGCGTCGATCACACTGAAAAATCTCTCACAAAAACGAGGGAGAGAGTAACATTGGATTTGGGAAGATACACAAAGATACAGAGAGGAGTTGGAGAGCGTGAGACGAAATAAATTTTGAGTCTAGGATGGTGGCTCGTTGGAGTTGGTGCCTGGGTGGAGGGTGGTGTCGCGGCAGGGCTAGAGATCCAGAGGTACAAACATGTTTGTGTTTCTTGAGGGCCAACTATTTTAGTCGACCTTTTTGGAGTTATATAAGCGGGTGTGAAGCACATAAGTGGCTTGCACCCATTTAAAATGGGGAATTTAAACGAAAAGTTTCCGGTACTATTCATTTTAATGAAAAATTATATTTATACACTAAAAAGTCAATCCTAGTACTATTTACTTTACTATTTATTTTGTCCTTATCGTTAAAACTCAAAGTTTTCAAGCCTTTTTCATTAGTTTTCCCTTTAATTAGTCCGGCACTCATTTAGGACAAAAATGCACCAAACGCGGATTCTGCATTGAATAATCTTATCTAATGTGTAATATGGTGTCAAAAGTGAGGCATAAGTAAGCCTAGTCGTATAGTTAGGGTTCCCAACACTTCACAACCTAGATTAATCTTAAAGTTGAACATTTTTTAGTCCCTCAAATATATAGTGAAAAAAAAATTAAATATGAAAACTTTTAAAATGTGAGAGGCTACAGTACACTGAGAATTGTTGTGGATATCAAAGTCAAAAAATGGATAAAATATGTATTGGTAATAGTGGATGCAAATTTCTTCCTACTTGTTCTTGGACAAAATTGTACCTACAAAACAAATAACACCTTAGGTCAAGGCTAAGAGCCTCACCCACCCACGATGAATTGGATGTGTGGTGGGGGGGTGTGGTGGGCGAAGTTAGAATTTTGAGGGAAAAGTGTTTGGAGAATTTAGAGAAGTTAGCAAGAGAATTAGAATTGAGTTTTGGAGAGAATGTGGAGGATTATATAGGGGTGTGGCCGGCCCCCTTGGGAGAGGAGGAACCAGCCACATGGATGAATTAGCTAATTAATTGAATAATTAATCAATTAATTGGCTAATTAATATAATAAAAAATGAATGATATAGGAGTTACCTTGTGGAGAAGATATAATGAGGGATTGATGAAATAGGTTATAAATAAATACCTATTAGGGCTCGGCGGGGTGCATCTTCAAGGTTTTAAAATTCCTAGTTTTTGCTTCTATTTTTTGTTTTTCTTTGTAATCACAAAATTCAACATAGCAATATAGCATAATAAAACATAATATACCTCTACAAAATCAACATAATATTGCGTATGCATGAACAAGATATATATTTTAGAAAGATAAATGCAGTATAAGGTAATATATAAAGCATAGATAAATTGGGGGTTTATGCATCATAGTGAATGTTTCCATACTATCAGAGCTTATAAAATATCGATTCTGTGTCTTAGAAGAACTTGGATTGGATGAAAACAAAGAAAGCCCTTGAATGCCAGTTGTAGAAGAACCTCCTTCAAAAAATTTTGCTTCCCTAGCGCAACAGCGGGAGGGGTTCTATTAACGTATTATGGGCCTATTTTGTTGAGGGATTATAAAGAGGGAGAGGGAGGCCGGCGAAAAGAGAGAGAAGAAAGGATTGGTGAATTCTATGATGTGTATTATCTCATGCCACTATGCTTTTATTTATAGTAGTAAGGAATGGAAAATTCTTGCCTTTCAAGACTTCAAGTAATACATTACAACTAGGAAACTATGTAAAATATACTATACAATCCTATAAAGATTTACACAATCACACTTCTAATGAATTTAGGACTCTAACAAAGCTATTTTTTCATTAACATATTTCGAAGTAATATTTGTATATATTGTGTTAATATAATTTTTGTGAACATTTAAACTTAGTTAAAAGTAATCAACAAAGTATGAAAGATTGCCCAACGAAACCCCCTCGAACACAGTCTAACCACACATCAATATCTTCCTATACACATCAAACACATTCCAAGCATGAAACAATTTAAGATGTTATCCTTAGGCATTAGATTTAAATTTAGGCCGTTTGATCAATTTTTTTTAAACCTCTACATCGAAGATGGTCATATAATTTGTTTGATAACGTGGAAGGAAAAAATCGACCATGGGTCTCTTTAAAACCCTTATTTGCAACTCCAATTCACATCAAATGAACCAAGTATATGCAATCAGAGGCGGATATGCATTGGGACCAAGGTGGTCCTAGGATCATTCAAAATTCATAAAATATACATGTGAAGGTCTTTCGAGGACCCTCCGAATGTTTGTATGGGTCCCTTTTTATGCCTATCAAGTGTTTAATATAATGTCTGCTAGGCATATCTTGATAAATTGCGTCAACAACACTCGACAATTTCTCTCGATATTACTCATTAGATTGTTTCAACATATGTTGATATCTGTTGACATGTACACAACGTGGTTTGACGTGACGACAATAGGTCTACTCAGTGTTCGACAAATTACCTCAGTGAATAAACTTGTACTTTATTACTAGGACCCCCAAGATCCAATTCCTGAATCTGCCACTGTATGCAACACAATTATGAAATTAAGCTGGTCATATATAATTTGCAAAACATTGGACTAAAAGCTAGTCAGTTACAACACCCTAATTTGCATCTCCATTTGGTATCGGATGTGACCCTGTTGTTTGGTTGGGATCTGACCTAGTTCCTTTTGAGGAACTTCATGGTTTGATTCTCAATTAGAAGATTGCTTTTTTAGCACAATAATGTCATTATGGATTTCGTTTGGGGGCAGGGTTCTAATTTGCATCTCCATTTGGTATCGGATGTGACCCTGTTGTTTGGTTGGGATCTGACCTAGTTCCTTTTGAGGAACTTCATGGTTTGATTCTCAATTAGAAGATTGCTTTTTTAGCACAATAATGTCATTATGGATTTCGTTTGGGGGCAGGGTTCTAAATCGGCTTAGTCAATTGTCGGTGAGACTCACATACATTAACGACTCATGATTAATCGTCATCCACACTGATACAAACCCCTAATTTTAGCATTCCTCAAAGAATAATCCAACAGCTCATATAGAAGAAAGGGTCCACTACTCTAAACAATTTGGCTAAGTTCTGAACTTATGTTTCATAACATTGGCTTTGATCAGAATGTGTGTTACACGAACTATCATAAACATGTTAGCATTTGTTCTTTGTACAAAAATGAGCAGAACCCGAAGATTCCCTCACTTGGGTACAATGGAGAGCCAGCCATTTCAATATTCATTTCTTTCTGTCTTTTCCATAAAGTAGGAAGAAAATGATAAGCAATAAAACAAAGACGACATACATGGGCAAAAACGACAAGAAGCACTCGCAGGCACTTTTTAGCAAAAGCAGATTTGGACCTATGTGTGTGTATATCAGTCTCATATATTTGGAGCTATGTGTGGGTGTATCTCAGTCTCATATGTGTGTGGATCTCAGTCTCACAGATTTGGCCATCCCCAATAAATATAACCCCGTCAAAATTATAGCTCTGAAAAAAATAAAAATTAAATAAAAAATTAAATAAACAATATCAAATTATACTCATATATCATCTCTAACCGAGAAGGTTAAAAGGAGTTGAGACTCCAAAAAAAAAAGCTAAGAGGAAGGCTATATATGGCCAACCTAATGCCACTTTGGCCAAATAATGGTCCGGTGGGCTCTACAAAATTATAGTCTAGTCATCGGTTGAAGATGAGTTTTTGAACAATCAGACTATTTTTTAACTTTTGGACCTTTAGCCCTTTCCATTGAACATGTTAAATTTTAACAAGGCAGTATTCTACTCTAGAATATTATAATATAGGAGAAGGATTCCAACTTATCTCTAAAGGAGCAGCACAATGCCTCGGCCAACTGGCATAACTAACATCTGAGCAACATGTTTATTTAAGGGGTTTACAGAAATTAGTTTTGACAAGTTCAAGCTAATGACATTGCAACACAACATCTTCCAAATGCTACACATGAAAATTACAAATAACCTTAATTTCCTAATTCAAGCAACATGCCTCCTTGCAAGGCTTCAGTTCAACAAAGGCAGCTAATCAAATGATGCATCCTCCCATCAAAAACACTTATGACCATCTGTCACAAATTACAACACAAAACCAGTACATATAATACGTACATGCCGTTCACGACAACTTCAGTCAAGAATCCGACACAATGGTAAGAAGAACACAACTCCAGTTCCAGTTAGCAGTTAATAACTTAATTGACTCATCTAACCCTCTCTAGCATTTGAAAATTGTGGCAACTCTGTATGAATCACGCACAAATAAACTCGCTTAGCTCTTTCACCACATTATCCATTGATGGCCTGTGAATGGGAGACTCGTGCGTGCAAAGAAGAGCAAGTCTGCCAAGTTTACTTGCCTCTGATTCTGAAAATTTTCCGTCAAGGTTTGCATCCATAAAATCTTCAAATCTGCCGGCCTCAGCACCTTGGCGAGCCACCTGGGTGATTTTACGTTTTCCAGAAAGGATTTGAAATACAATCATACCAAACGCATAAATGTCACTGTTTGCAGTGAAGCGTCCAGTGGTTGTGTACTCGGGAGCCAGGTACCCCATGGCAGCACTTGCTTTGAGCATGGAGAAGACGATATCATCTGCGAGGAGTTTGTGCAAGCCCGAATCTGAGAGTAAGGGGTTGTAGTGGGAGTCAATAAGCACCTTCTCAGCTGATATAGTCTGGTGAACAATAGCAGGTTTATTGCCCACGTTTCCATGCAAATATCCAACACCTGCTTCCAAAAAACATGTTAAATATTTAGTAATAAACGTCAAGTATTAGAAGGGAATAATATCATGTCAAATTTCAGCACACACCAAGTAAATTGCACGGTAAGGAGTTTTGGTGTCTCCAAAGTAGAAGAGAAACGAAAAAGCAAAATCGAAAAATAACAATGACAATTACTTTACTGAGCAATATATACACTAACCTTTAGCGATCCCATTGATTATAGATACTCTGGTTGACCATTCAAGAACCTCCCCACTCCCATCCTTAATGTCAAGATACTCTAACAGACTATCATTTGGGATAAAGTCATAGATAAGAAACCACTCTCCCCTGCCTTTTGAGCAGCAAAAGCCTCTCAACCTAACAAGATTCTCATGTTTTAATGATGTCAATATCTTCATTCCCTTCAAAAACTCAGCTTCATCGGGCTTACAACTAGTCTTGCTAATGCAGTTTATAGCAACAACTGAGCCGTCTCTTAGGATACCCTTGTAGATGGCATAAAAATTGCTCTTCCGCAACAGATTGACTTCAGAAAAGCTTTGAGTTGCACGCTCCACTTCTTCTAAATTAATCATAAAACTCTCAAGAACTTCTTGAGAGTACCCACTGCTACCTTTAGCCAACGGATCCCACCCATTAGAATACTCCAGATTGATAAGAGGAGACACGCTCTTCTTATAAACTTCCTTTGCCTGGTCGGTACTAAGCCTGCTATCGGAAGAGTCAAAAGTACTCCCAATCTTCTGCTTTCGTCGACGACACCAGAAGAACAAGAAGAGCCCAGATACAGTTAATGCAACAATAACTCCAATCACCCCAAAAACTATACCAATTTGTGGGGATTTTGATGCCTCTGAACAGCGCGTTCGGCTACAATTGGAATGGATATTTGCAGACTTGGGGATTTCTTTTGCAGTAGATGAGTCTGGATCTTTTGCCGAAAGGTTACTAGGTTCAAATGGTTGTGGCATGTTTGGGTTCCGAGTGTTAGTAGCTGTGCACAATTCTAAGCCAGAAAACCCAACCCCACATAAGCTCGGGTTGTTTTTGTATAGGAATCCTTCATTAAGTCTCTTTAGAGCTGCATTTTCATCCGAAAATGCAAAAGGGTCAAATTAAAATTCGTACAGAGAAAAACGAGGAAGAAAGCAAAGCAGAAGTGTAGCACCATATTACCTGGAGGTACATTTCCTGAGAGAATATTGCTTCGAACGTCAAGGACTTGTAGCATCGGAGCATTGGCTAATCTTGCTGGAATAGGACCAAAAAAGCTATTAAAGCTCAAGTCTAACCTTGTTAGCGTCCCCAACTCGCCCAAACTTGCAGGAATTGCCCCAGTTAACCGATTGGATTGCACAGCAAGAACACTAAGCCTTTGAAGCCGCCCTAATTGTGTAGGTATCCCCCCAGTCAACTTGTTGTAACACAACTGCAAAACTGCAAGGTCCAAACAAAGAGAACTCAGGTCGGAGTAATATGTTTAATCCCCAAGTTCTGACAATAACCCTGAGAGTTGCATTCTAATAAAACTATAGAAGCATTCTTGAATACCAAATGATTCACTGGACAAAGCAATTCGTTTATTCAAAGAGATCTCAAAAAATAAAAATTAAATTAAAAATTAAAAATTAAAAAAAAAAAAAAAGGCTCTTTTCGTAGATTCTCTTTTCGGTATCAAACTACAAATAAATATGTTGGAAAATACTAAGATCAATGGCGAACTAGGAGTGGGGATTTGAACCAGGGACATTCGCATCAAATAAGGGATGACTAAAAGACTAGAAAAGTAAAACTATTACATTTCCTCCCTCCATTTTTAAGCTAGATTACCAAACGGGCTTCGACATTTTGGAGTTGACTAAACCTTTGGAGAGCATTCCATATCAAATCATAGGGTGACTTGGTGAATGAGGAACCAGATCAAATTGATCAATGCACCCGCTTCAACCCCTAGATTTCAGAATTCAAAAAAGACCCAGAAATCCTTATGCAATAATTCAATGAGCAAAAACTTTTAATGCACCCACTTTTCACCACATGAGATGCACAGCAGAAAGCTTTGAGTGCCTCTTTATGCATTTATCAAAAAGCGTGGCCAAGTTCAAATCCCCCTCCTCGTAAATCAGACTAGTTTAGAATATCGTTCGTCAAAACAAATATGTGAACATTCAATCTCAAAACAGCACAAAAATGCAAATTTATAACAAAAATTAAAAAAACCCACCTTGCAAATTGGGCATTTTACCAATCTCACGAGGAATTGCACCAGAAAGATTGTTCACGTTGAGGTACAAATCAGTGAGCTGGTTCAAACCAGCAATCTGCTTCGGGATTTTCCCACTCAAGGCATTGAAGTGAAGATAGAGGCCAGTGAGGCTCTTGAGGCCGCCAACGGCCGGGGGAATCTGGCCCCACAGGCCCTTCCCCTGCAGAGAGATGTTGGTCACACGGCCCTGCTCGTTGCAAGCCACCCCTTCGAAAGCGCCGCCGCAAGGGTCGGCGTGATCCGTCCATGACGTCAAGAACTGGTTTTGTGGGTCCAACGAAGCCTTCATTGCCATGAGAGCAGGGAGCTCGGTGAGCGAGGAAAGAGAGAGGGGGAGGAGAAGGAGGACGAGGAGAATGGAGAGAGGGAAACAATGCATGTTTGGTTAGTGGGGAAGTGTGGGAAAATGAGAGGGAAAGTGTGGGGAAATTTTGGATTTTTTTAGTTTTTGGTTTCTGGGGTTTGCTGTGTTTTTGAGTATTTGTAGTGGAATGGGTGGTTTAGGCCTTGCATGTTGTCTGGGAAGATAACAGGGTGTGTTTGGTTAGAGGAAAATGAGAGAAAATGGGTAGGAAAACGTCGGGATTTCTCTCTTTCTGTTTGGAGGGTGGGGAATTTTGGAACTTTCTCAGTTTTTGGCATCTGGGTTTTTCTGGGTTTTTGAGGATTTGAAGTGAAATGGGTGGTTTAGGCTCTGCATAATGACTGACAAGATAACATATGCTGTTTGGTTAGTGGGAAAATGAGAGAAAATGGGTAGGAAAACGTGGGACTTTCTTAATTTTGTTATGAATGTGTGGGAAAATGTGGGATTTGGAACTTCTAGGCGAGAGCGAGAGGACTGTTGGTTTTTTAATTTTCCTTCTTTTGTTTTTGTTTTTTTTTTTTTTGAATGGAGATAGAGAGTGGGCTTGGTTTGAGAAGGAGATGAGTGGACTCTGCAGGTGAAAACAGAGCTGCACTGTCACACACTCTTCAGTTACAGTATTTAGATGTGAGAATGATTTGCTCGATGCATGCATATTTGAGTGGCTTATACTTTATATGGTTCATTTGGAAGCAAAAGTATATGAAAACTATGGGACCCTCCCCCTTGAATTTTGAATTAATGGGCCCTTGCAATTTTGTTCATAAGGTCCTACAGTATTGATCCTATTAACACATTTTGTGATCCCATTAACACATTTTGTTCAAGTATTTCATTGTTGTTTTTGGGATTCATTATCATAAAAATTCGATATAAAAATTGAGCGTCGGCTATCGATTACCAAACGTCATTTCTCTCTTTGTTTACCTAAGAAATGAGAGAATTGTAAAGAAACGTAACTTGGTTGAGGCTAGGGTTGGTAAATTACAGGGTACTTATGATCTTCTAACGCTCGTCTTCAGATACGATATTCCATTCTTGTGACAATAACACTCCAAACTACAAGAACAAGCAAACTTTAATTATGTAGAAACTCTCTCTCATTGACTCAAGAATTAACACATGAATTTTTAGGAGGCTTCCTATGTAGACTGATTAATTTTGAATTATTTGACTGCTAGATAAACCATCTATTTATAGATATAGAATAACAACAATCAAGTCTTATTCCACTATGAATCCTAAAACGTCACGCTCTGTTTGACTTCAAACATTCCGTTAGCTCAAAGTACTGTATATCTTTTATTATAGTCTCTTTAAAAGTCTCCTTAGATATTTTTCTACCTCTTTTGCGATGAGCCTTCGTCTCATAGTTGCATCTTCTAACTGGAGCATCCATAGGTCTTCGATTCACATTTCCAAACCATCTTAACCAATTCTCTCTTCTTATTTGCAATTACGGCCACTTCTACTTTAACTTGGATATCCTTGTTCTTAATCATAATCATTTCTTGTGTGCCTACACATCGAATGAAGCATTCTTATCTTTACTACACTCATTTTTTCCACGTATTGCTTTTTAACCGCCCAACATTTTATGCCATAAACCATCGCCGACCTTATTGCCTTCCTATAGAATACCTTTAAATTCGGAGTGCGACTCTTCAAACAAAATGAGCATGACTGTTGGGAGGGGACGCACTGCGTAACAAGAGGCGTGTTCCTTTTCATCAAATTTCTCATACGGCATCGTTCTCTTGGAATGGAGATATTACCCCTATATGAGTTTTCCAACAGGACTACTTAAACCTTTGAAATTTTAACTAACTTGTCCTATTGAAGTCTTTGCCGCATGCCTACATAAGAAATTTAATATAATTAGCATCCCTAGTTAAGTTAATATGTTTTTAAGACTAAATAATAAAATTGAAGTTTATTTTCGAAGAAAAAATATGAACCGAAGTTGTCACATTTAGATTGTTACATCTAAGGCATATCTTATTCAAACTCTCTAAACCAAGTTTAAGTGGGGCTTGCTACATCTGTAACATTTCCTTTTTATCATATTATAATGAATTCAAGCTACAAAACTTGAATTCAAAAAGGAAAAAAAAAAAAACAAAGTGTCGATCAGTCTAACTTAAATTGTTTTGTAGAATGTCTAAATACATTTAACGTTGGCAATTAAGCAATGCCAAATGCCTACTTTAATGTGCTTCTTAAAAAATTGCTATGAATCTCTCTTCTAAAACTATAAATGATGTATTTGATTATTCTTGCAAAAGCAGCAAAATACACCTGAGGAGCATAAATCTATTGCAACAATAGCTTCACTTGATGCACAAATAAACATTATGAAAATAACAGTGGTTAGTGGAAGCTGTAAATAATAATTGGGAATAAGAAAAAATCATCTATATATGAAAAAGGAAATTTAAAAAAATAATAATAATCATGACATCCCTTTTAAAATGGATCATGGAATGGGATTAGGAAAAAAGAAGGATTCTCTTTGTGAGGATTTTCGGGATCATTTTATTGTGTTCGTTCATCGTACATCGTGCAGTTAATTTTTATCAAGTACTATTTGTCTTCAATTTTAAATTAAAAAATTCAAAATAATTTCTGACCATATGATGATAGATAAACGAACAAGATGAATTGACATCGGGAATCCTCAAAAGAGGATCCGGATTGGATCCCATTCCTTGAAAAAAGCCTAACAGCTTAAAAGGTAAAAGCAAAGAAAGAATGGCATAAACAAGGATGACAGTCCTTTGGATTCATTGTGGTCTCTATCAATTGAAAGGGAGTGAAGTGAGATGAGCAGACAAATCCCATGCTGCTTCTGTCTACTGGTTCTCACCATTCTCCACTGTTTTCATTATTCATTCCAACACATGTGACTGGTGTCCTTGAATCTATTGAAGGTACCTTCCCTTTAAAATCTTATTTGGGTAACATTGTCACTCCGATATGTGTTGGCAAACTACTGATTTAACTCATGCAGGTAGACGATAATGTTTTATCTTATAGTTATAGTTATACTCTCTTGTTTTGGTTATCAAACTTTCATTGGTGAATGTGAGGTGAATACTCAATACTAAACTATCTGCTTTGAATCCCCCAAAGCTGATACAATTCCAAGCCCAAGTACACGGAAAAATGACAAGTTCAAAAGGCATATTTATCAAGATTCTCTCAAACAATACACTAAGCATCTCTATACCCTATATTTTGTAATTAATTCGTCAATTTTGTTCATTGAATTATTAACTTTTGAGTACATGATACTCGATATGTCATCCATAGTATTGATATTACGTCGAGTCGATATCATAGAGCAAAGATAATAGCCAATGGACGAAAGTTGGATATAGTACAATAGTTAATGTGATAGATAATGTGAGATATGAAATGAACATTATAAAAGTAGGAGTGAAGTCATACTTTCTTAATAAACATTATAAAAGTGGTTAGCTATAAGTCATAGTCATTAATTAAAAGTTAAATTTAACTAAATATTTAGCTTGGCATTGCTGAAGATGCTCTTAAACAGTTCGCCAGAATGTTGGAAATAATTGAATATGTAATACTTGAGGGCTTCTGCCAATGTTCCTCCCGTCAAATTCAAGGTAGACGTGTAGAACCTTGTATTCCTGCAGCTTGAAGATAAACTTGTTTTCTTTTTCTTTCTCCCCATATTCGTATAAAATAAATCATATATATCAAAACTGATACTGGATGTGACATCAGTTGTCAATGATGGAGAGGATTACATAAGCATATTATATATATATGGACCCATTATTCTCTACAGCTTCTTGCATGTGAACCCCCTTTTTCACCTGTGCATGCATGCATGCAATAGTACTCATGCTAGCTAGCTAATATGCAATACATGTGAACTTTTTTATTCCTTGTCTTTTTTTCCCCGGCTCCAATGGTAAAGGCCATTTTTCGTAGAGGACAGATTTTATTCACAGGCTCGCTGACTAGCCAGTTCTGTATTTTGTGGTAATTGGTAAGCCATATCACTCGCATTTGGATTACTGAGTACCACTGATAATTGCAACCAGCTGTCATCGGTAATAATATATTTTGCTTAATAATGTGACATACCGTCATATATAAGTTACTAGAGCTAGCTCGTGATCAATCGAAAGCTCTTCCTCGGCACCTACTTCATTCGTAGGACAATACTATGAAAGTAACATGCACACCTTTAGAGCTTTCCAAATTCGTAAGGGATACAATTCAATGGACCATGATTAATCTATACCTACTCCGATCTGAAATATATCTACCTAGTAGTACAAGGTTGAACTTGTAAATTTTCATATAGAAAAGTCTTTCTTTTTCACAATGTATTGACAATACATATAACATTCACGCACCAGACAATCTAATGAGAGAATTGTAGGATTTATTTTAAGGGATAAATAAATATCAGAGGATATTCCACCCATATGAGGATATTAACCTCCTAATTCTCTATGTGATAATTAGATGAAAATCAAGAGAAATTCATATTAAAATATACTTGGGATTTTCATGGGCTTTTTTGTCTTTGTACGTTCTTCCCAACTACTATATAAGGAGGCTTTGGGGAAGAGAGAAAACACACACAAAAAACAAACTTTTCCACAGTTCAAATATTCTAGTTAGGTCTTTAGGGCTATCACTTTCAGCCCTAGGTCTTGGCAGGCAAAAACTAAGGGACAACTCAACATACCGTAGCCAACCCAAAGACCTACAAGGTTCTAGATGTGCACGAATGGTCAGAGCAGTTGTTCGTGTTTGTAGGAGCGTGTCGAGATTCAAGCTTCTGCATAAAAGGTACACACGTCCTTTCGAATTTATTTATAGTCTTCCAACAGTGGGATCAGAGCCACTCACACACTGCTCACACGAAAGCATGAGATATATATGAATATGCCATGAATGCTTGTCTTTAAAATTTTTGTTTTTGCCATGCTTATTTTTTTCTGGGTTTTAATGTTCGAGTTATGTTCTTTACATTCATATGAGACTATGTTTAAAATTTGGTAAAGAAAAACCGTGGTTAGAGATTGAAACCCTAGTTTCGTAATAGCATGAAAAACGACTTTTTTTAAGGTTTTTGTGACCCTTTTTCGTGTGGTTAGAGTTGCTTTTGGAATTCGCCAAAGAAGACTTAATTGTAGCTGGTAATCTGATCTTTCTAACAACATAAAATACACATAAAACGGATGCATAGTCGCTAAGTTATGGCCTCTGTAAACAGGCCTCGTGAAAGTGAAAAATCGGGAAATTCCAAATTTCTTGGAGGAAGATGATGAATAGTGTTTCATCTCTTCCACTCTCGGCCTGAGCGAGTACAAGTACAACACTAGGCTTTCGTGGATGTTAGCTACATTGTTGAATTCATCTTAGGGAGTTCAATCCAACGGAGGTCAAAAGAATGGCATCAGACCGATAAAAGGCGGCGGGTGTATGTCACGTGGCACCCACGACAAGTGGGTTCGCGCAACATTAAATTAATTAATTTAAAAAAATTAAATTTTGCACTGCCGCTTTGGGCGGCGTGTGGGCCATGTTTTTGGGACACGGCTAGCGAGTGAATTATTGTGGTTCACTAACCTACGTAGGTGTATATTTAGGTTTGGTAATAAAGACGTTTTTAATTTACTAAAATTAAGGAAACATTCTTATTTAACCTTTAAAAATATCCAACACATGCCAAGATTTTAGGAAAATCAAAAAGAGATAATGTCGATCAAATTTGCTCATGTTGATTGAGCATTTTAAATTAGAAAGGAATATTCTTTAGGAGAATATTTAAAAATGATTACCTAATTAACAAAAATAAAAAAAATAAAAAATTATACTGAGGTTCACTAATAGTCTGTGAAAAATCTTTAAGGAGATACTTTGGGTGTCAAAGAGGTTCGGTTTTTAAAAGATTTGCGCTGCCACCCCTCTCGGATTTGACTTGGCCACATTTACAAGGGCCCACATGTCGAGTCCATTGTCTAAAAACCCTAATCATTGTGCATTCAATTGGATGTTGCAAAAAAAATGGATAAGCTTAAAACATAATAATGTTTAAATAAGATTTATTTCAAAAATAATTAGAAAATATGATCTTGACTCTTAGAATTGAATGATAATTACGAGTGACTTACCGGATTTTTCAATCTCAACCTAGGAGAAAAAGTGAAATATTTTCTAATGAGTATTTTGAAATAAATAAATATAAGATGTGTAATTAATAATGCCAAAATTGTTTCACCCTTGTAAAAAGAAATGGCTGCCAAAAATGTTGTCGCTGATTTGACCAAAGGAGAAAAACTGGTTGGAACCAACTATGATATTTGGCATAGGAAGATCCAATATCTTCTCAATGAACAAGAGCTCTTGGAGCATTTGGAGGCTTCGATGGATGAGCCTGATCTTAAGAGAGGTGGAACCAATGCGGCTCAGCATACTGCTAGAGTAAGGTCTTATGAATCTTGGTTCAAGAAAGATCGAAGTGCGCACTTTACTATGTTAAGCAATGTGCATGATGATCTTATTGGTGAGTATGAAAGGTACTCGACTGCTAAGGAGATGTAGGATCAACTGAAATTTTCTTTCGATGGAATCTCAACTACTAGGCTGAGAAGTCTAGTGTTGAAGTTTGAGGTTTACAAGGTAGATCTTAAGCACTTTGTATCTGAACATCTTAGGAAGATGTCCAGCATGGTACGAGATTTGAAAGCTACTGGGATGCCTTTAAACAAATCATGACACACAATGATCAAATTAAGAACTTTCATGACATCTCACGTCATGTTGAATTGAAAGGTGAGCACCGAATGACGACCCAGAGTACTGCCCTTTTGACTTAAGGTGGGTCCAAAAAGGGTAAATAGTTCAAAGAAAGGGTAAGACCAAGGCTGAGAAAAAAGATGCAAAGCTTTCTCCTAATTCTACTAAGATTAAGGCTCACAGAGGTAAACGTGGCAAGAAAGACGAATCCAAGTCAACAAGCTTTAACTGTAAGAAGAAGGGACACTTCGCTCGTAATTGCACTGAGCCGAATAGAAAGGTAATCCCTAACCCCAATTCTGTCATTGTTTATGTATGTTCGCATATACATGTTGCTCACACGTATGATAATTGGATTGTAGACATCGAAGCAACCAAACATGTGACGCGAGATAAAAGGGGGTTCGAAAATTATCAACAATTTCCAACAAAGTCACGCTTGGTGTACGTGGGTGAAGGAAGTCATACATAAGCTTTAGGAGTTGGTTCGTATCGACTTTAACTAAGCATTAGGTGCCAACTACTTCTGCATGATGTCTTGCAAGCCCTTGGAATGCAATTTAATTTACTTTCAGTTACTGCACTTTTATATGAGGGATATTGTTTTTACTTAAGCCCGTCTAGACTTGTGATCTATTTGGATCAGGTTAAAATTGGATATGGTTCGATAAAGAACGATTTTGTTTGCTTGGATTTAATTGATTCTGTTATTCTACTTCTTTAGTAACTGTTATTAAACATGTTAATTCTGAAACATGGCATGCTAGACTAGGGCATATAAGGCAAGATAGAATGACAAGGTTAGTTAGAGAAGGCTTGTTGTGGTCACTCACTAATGTCAGTCTGCCTGTATTTGAGCCTTGTTTAGCTGGCAAAGCAATTAGAAAGCCTTTTGGAAAGGTTGTTCGAGCTACTCAACCGTTAGAAATAATCCACTCTAACATATGCGGACCAACGAGTGTGAAGGCCGGTCATGGAGCCTCTTATTTTTTGAATTTGATTAACGATTACACGTGATATGGTTATGTGTACTTGATCGCTCATCGCTACGAAGCTTTAGATTGTTTCAAATGCTTCGCAGCGGAAGTTGAGAATAAAAAAAGGGAAGACTGTAAAAACTCTTCGCACTGATCATAGACGCGAGTATTTGTCTGAAAAATTCAAGTTTTTTTTTAAAGTAAGGGGATACGCACACAACTTTCTGTTCCTTACACGCAACAACAAAATGGTGTTGCTGAAAGGTGATGCGAGATTTATACGCACACAAATTAAACCCTCTTTTTGTCGATTTGTAGTATAAGTATAAGTAGGGATCGTTCTGGACCGGGGATTAGGAGGGATTGCAAATCTCTTGGAAACTGACTCAAAAACGTAAAATAAAGTTTAAAACACTAAGACAAACCAAAAACTCAAAATGCTTTAAAAACACAAACTAAATTGAATTCTAACTAAAATGAACATTAAAGCAAAAGGGGGATTGAGGTTTTTACGAAAATTGAAATAACGAAACAAGTTAATAAACTAGACAGAATGTAAATATGAAATTTATGGATGAATGCTAGCTAAGGGGTTCATCTCCATACATGTTACACTTGCATACAAGATTGATTTCCAATTGCATTTCAACAAACCATGAATTCTCAACACCCCGGGTTAATTAGGTCCGCTTAAATTAACCGTCAAGTTTTCCTTAAGTTAATGAATTGGATGATTGCATACGACAACCCAAAGCATTCCTCACAAGTTCCCTACATGAATTGCATAATAGAGAAACAAGCAAGAATCATTAAGCATCATGAAAACTATAAGTGTTGACGAGGCATTCGTTACTATGATTGCATGAAACTTATGCCAAGAATTTGTTTAACGCGATTGTTTATAAGCAACCTCCACTACTTGTGAATATAAGTTCATAACTATTATGTGAAACTCACTTATATTCTAGCGTCAAATTCATGCATGAAAATTAAGCGTTCATTCTTAATAAACATACATAAATAGGTTATCAATCAAACAGTTAAACAAATTGAATTCACAATTTATGAAACGTAATTAAAAGTAATCAAATCATATTACAAACATAAACATAATTTCGAATCACCCCCTAGCTAAAGGGGGGTTTAGTTCCTCATACAAAACAAAGAGAATTGAAATTAAACATTGAAATCAAAGAAACGCCTAAACATTCCAACAACTCAAATTTGAATTGTATGAACGTTTAGGCCTTCTTCTCTTCCTCTTTATTGTAGCATAAGGTCTAGGGATAATTGGTTTGGGGGATGGAAGTGTGAAATGGAAAAGATGGTTTTGGATTCTAAGGGGACTCACGGCAAAGAGAAGGAATGGAAGTGTTTGTGGTGTGTTGTGTATGAAAATGAGATGTTTTTGAATGAATGAATGCAAGGGTATTTATAGGAGTAGTGGAGGGAACATATGGCTATGTCATTTGTAGGTGAAGTAGGTGGATGTTGTAGGTGAAGTAGGTGGATGTTGTAGGTGAAGTGGATGTTGTAGGTGAAGTAGGTGGATGTTGTAGGTGAAGTAGGTGGATGTTGTAGGTGAAGTAGGTGGATGATATGTTAAGTGATAAGTGATAAGTGATATGATATGTGGTTATGATATGATAAGTGGTTAAGTGCATGTGGGTTAACTAATGAAGGAAATGCATGTGCAATGACAATGTGTTAGAATGGATGTGTGTTATGCATGGCATGATTGGGATTAGGAAAGGTTTAAATGTCCTAAAACTAAAGAGAACAAGGTTCCAACACTTTGGCTCCAATTAGGTCTTCAATTTCGTCCAACACTTTGGCTTCAAGCATAAGCTATCCGTCCTTAGCCCAAAAGTGCTCCAAAAGTCTCCAAAATGCATCTTTTTGCTCCTTTAGCCCTTTGGACCTACAAACACACGAAAATAGCTTAAAGTACTAAAATAACTAAAGAAACATAACGTAAATGCACGAGAACAAGCCATTTAAGTCGCATGAATATGCTCCTATCAAATACCCCCACACTTATCTTTTGCTAGTCCTCGAGCAAAACAGAAAGAAAAACAAAACAAAACCAAACGAAACAAAACAAGTAAAACACAACCTAAACCTTCCAACAACCGTCTTAGGGATTTCCAAAGCACATGACAAGTTAAAAATCATCATTCCCACAGATTTTTTCCATCATTACACTTAAGTACATTCTTAATCATAGTCACCACATACTAGTTCACAATTAAGCATTTAAAACACATTTCGAATGTAGTAACATGCCTTAGAGAAATTGCTCAAATCCTTACAAGATATGCACTCGTTTTTCACACAGATTTTCTGACTACACACCCTACACTAGTTATATGTGAGAAGATTGATGTAAACATGTAGACGAACACTCACATATGTTATAACAAGGAAAGCATTTTCTGGATTTACGATAATGACATGAATATGATCTCATGAATGGAATGCTACTACTTAGAATGAGAACCAGTGATTCCATAAGCTCATATCAATTTCAAACTCCACATTATTGAACACATAACGATCAAGATAGAAGTCAAAGGGGTGTAACGGGGCTAAAGGTATTTGGCTAACAAAGAAGGTATATGGAAAACAAAGGTTCTTAAAGAAATAGCGAGCAAAGCATTTGAATTAACGTAGAATTCACTTTTGAATGAAAACTCAACTTTTGAACAACAAGGGGGAACAAGCTCTTTTTTTTTTTTTTTCTTTCTTTCTTTTCTCTTCTTTTCTGTTTTTCTTTTTCATATGTTTTTCACAATTTTTTTTTTTTTTTCTTTTCTTTTGACTCTCAAAACATACAAACTTAAGAACAAACTTTTACTCCCCCACACTCATTTTCTTGCAAAATGTACTCAAAAGGAATTCATTTAAGTCATGCTCACTATCTTTTAAGAACAAGGGTACGGATGGTCCTAATCTAGGCTAGGTAAGGGGTGATATGGTTAGCAAAGAAAATAGGTTAAACGAGGCTCAACGGTGTTAAGACTTACAATATATACGAAATATGGGAAGTAAGGCTATTTGGCTATGGTGGCAACTACACAACTTCATCTTGATATATGTTATGCAACTCAATAACATGCTTTGAATGAAACGGATATAAGTTCTAGCATTTAGTTCTATCATGATACAATTGCATTCTAAGTAGCAACCAAGCAAGGAATAATGAGATCATTCAACAACTTTAGAAAACAAAGAATCACAGAAAATAACTCTCCAAAGAAGGTAATGGCTCGAGTCTCACAGGGTTGTAGCGTTTGTTTGAGTTCCTTCCTTCAAGCATGTTACAAAAACGAATTTTTCTTTTATGATTGCATGTGAAGTCATACATTATAACCATAACTAAGCATAAACCAAGAGTAAATCAAACTTTTCTCTATGTTTATAACTCTTTTTAACAGTCATGCAATTACAAACCAAATCCTTATCATTGTGTTGGAAGGTACCCTAAGACACAAACTCACAAAAACGACTCAAAACACTCTTTTTAGGCTTTTCAAAACAATTTTCAAATTTTTATGTGCTTTTCGGAGTTATAAAAACAAAACATACTAAAACACTCTAAAACAACTTAAAAACACCTTAAAACAGCAAGGAACAACATTTGAAGTTATGGGTGATAAAATCCCACGAATTTGCATTAACAACATTAGTTACCCCCCCACACTTAAATCAAACATTGTCCTCAATGTTTTAAGCATAGATTCACACAAAACATAAGTAAACACACAAACAACAACTAAACATACTAAACATGGCAGAATGTAATTAACAAAGAGAAGAGTTTAGGGACGCAAATCTGGTTATGGAGTGTAAATTCCCTCTTCTCTTTGTTGATTGCATTGAGGCTTGATCTTGATGATTCCACAGGCTTACTCTCGAACTGGTTTCCGCCCATCATTGATTTTCCTTTGTGCTACTTCTTGAACTGGGCAGCAGGATGGTTCTTTTGGTCTCCCCCGAAGGTCTGAGCTTACCCTTTTGGTCTGTTTCTTTGTTCAATCTTTCCAATTCGTATTGAAAAGGGTTGGAGGATAACTCAGCCTATGTTTGTCTCCACATGCTTCAATGTATCATTTTCACTTGCCTTACTCGCTCTCCTTTGCAGAAGTGGTCCCTTCTCCGGAAGTGTATCAACCGTTGAAGATGACTACTCGAGAGCAACGCTAGGTAAGCAATCAGGAATAGATTCCAGGCAGTTGGCTCCAGATCGGAAGATTGACTCCAAGTGCCGGCTGATTGCTTCTTTTACTTTGCCATGCGAGTAAGAACAAGGACAAAGAAAAAGACAGGGAAAGAGCATGATATGAGATACTTTTGCTTTTGACCTTGATGATATGAGATACCTTTGCTTTGAAGAAGCGGTGAATGAATCAGCACATGCTTCAATCCGCCGTTTCCTCCTGGGTCATATGTACTCCAGGCATCTGGTATCATCTTTGGGGAAGAAGAAAGAATTGAGTATTTTGAAAGGCTTTGCTGGGAGTGCGCCCTCAGAGGTGAGGGAGAGTTGGGCATTTTCTTCAGGTTTGCCCTGCCATAAAAGACGAAGGTCGACATATATAGAGATAATATCAAGTGGTGGTACTTTTTACCCTTGTCGACAAACGTTTTGATCCCGCAATTCCGGCTTTTTGAAATAGTGGCGCCTCTTCGATCTTTGAATACGCCTCTTTGATTTCTGAGCAGGCGCCCCTTCGATTTCTGAACGACGCCCCTTCTCTTTCTGAACGACACGTGGTAGTGCAGATGCGGCTCCTTTTGACAAAGCTGCACGCGTTTTCTGAAAAGCAGAGAAAGCGTCGCCGAACTTTGCGCTTGTCGGCTAAAGACGTGTAGTTGCGATGATGGCCTCCACGTGTTTTCAGCTTTGTCAGAAATCTTTTGACAAAGTTGAACGCGTTTTCTGAAAAGCCGAGGGAGCGTCGCCTAACTTACGCCCGAAAATCCGGCTCTTTGAATCGGTGGACGCGTCGCCTTGGCATTTTATAGAGCTATCGATCACCGCCAACATACACACTCTGAAGATTTCCCATTCCTGAAACTCGACTTCGGCCCTTTGTGAAATTTTTAACTCCATCCACCCCTTCTCTTTGAACACTTTTGAAAAAAATGGCAAACTCATCGAACCTTAGCTTAGATTTGAGTCTCAGCAGCGATCCGGTTGCGCCCCGTCAAGGTAATGTATGGCGCCCTTCTTTTTTATCTTCTAACGGTCCTCTTTCAGGTGAAGACTCTGTGATGCAGGACGCCACAACAGCTACAATAGTAGCTAAAAACCTCCTCACTCCAAAAGATAGTAGGCTGCTGTCAGGACGGTCCGATGAGTTAGCCGTTCAAGAGTCCCTCGCACTTAGTGTTCAGTGTGCGAGCTCTGTGTCCAACATGGGCCTACGCCTGCTTGCTCGGTCCCGCCAAGTGGAATCGTTGATGGCAGAGGTGGAAAGTCTTAAGCAGGAAATCAAACAGCTTAAGTACGAGAATAGAAGTTTGCATGTGCTTGCAAATAACTATTCGGCGGGCATGAAGAGGAAGCTTGATGAGCTGCAAGAATCTGAGGGTCGAATTCACAGTGACCGTCAAAGGCTTGCGTCTTATCTCCAGAGGCACCTTTTTCCTGGGTCATCCAGCGCTTGGCCAAGTATTGAGGCCTGGAATGCTCTAGCTCCGATGCCTCCCGCTCCGATGCCTTCCGCTTCGATGCCTCCCGCTTCTATGCCTCCCGCTTCTGCGCCTTCCGCTTCTGCGCCTCGTAGTGGGACTTCACGCAAACAACCTTTGTGAAGCTCCACCTTTCTCCATGTTTAGTATCTTTCTTTTTTTCTTTTTCTCTTTTTTTTTTTTTTTTTTTATTTTATTAACATAAATAAAATCAAACGGCATGGAATTGGTCCTTGAATGGAAGGTGATACTTGAAGTGAACCGGCATTGGTTTGAATTCTAGTGTAGGTGCCTGATTCAAAAAAAATAGCAAGTTAGTATAAAATCTAATGGAATTTGGAAAAAAAATACTTACTTGTTTTGTCTGACAAGAACTCAATGACAAATACCACTCCTTTGAAAGTTTCAGGGATATTGGACTTGGCCAGATTGCAAGTGATGGTTATTACTTGTCCAATGTCATCAAATTTAACTTTTTTGGATTTTGTGGTTTCAAGAACGTCCTCTTTGATGGATTCATGACATTCCCTACTTGTCACCTTTGGAAGGGCTTCCAAGATGTCTTTTTCACCTTCTTCTTCCTTGGAAGTCATGAATCTGCAAGGAATAGGGTTAAAAATAATGAAATTTGGAACAACCATACCTGTATTAGATGGCATAGGAGCAATAGGTGCCTCCGGTAAAGGTGTTTCCACCCTTGCCGTGGGTTGGGTGTATTCCTCTTCCTTGTGATTTGATTTTGATGGTTGAGGGTCCGTTCCAACCTCCTTGTCACTTCTCAACATGATTTCCTTGGCAGTTTCAAATTCTCCCTTCGGATTTGCAATGGTTGAACTAGGGAGTTCGCCTTGGTCGCAAAATTGTCCTTCGAACTCTGCTATCTGCCCAATTTGCTTTTCCAGAGTAGTAAGTATTTGAAAAATCGTATCATTATCATTTGAATTACCTACATTACTTTGGGCAGGTTGTGGTGGCTGCATAGGCGTTGAATAGAGCTCCTCATACGGCTGCCAATATCCTTCTTGTTGAGCCTCATTGTCTTGATTTTGTAAGCCCTGCACCAAACAAATTAATTCATCAAGCTTTTGATTATAATTTATTGACGAACATAAATTTGGTTGGGCATATTGAATATGAGGTTGTGGTGGCTGCCAATATCCTCCTTGTTGAGCATTTTGAGGTTCCCACCACATAGAGTTTGAATGATCACTCCAATCCGAATTGTAAGTATTGGAAAACACGTTATTCCTTGATTGAAGATTAAATATATCAACTCTTTGCATTTGGGACCTTTCCATGAGTTGTGACAAAAGAGAAGCATTATCAAGTGCCATCTTGTTCTTAACAAACAAAACACAAATAAAAAAAACTAAATCTAAAAGACAATACAGAAACAAACAATCCAAGGGATTAGCAAATTTTCTAATCCCCGGCAACGGCGCCAAAATTTGATGCGAGATTTATACGCACACAAATTAAACCCTCTTTTTGTCGATTTGTAGTATAAGTATAAGTAGGGATCGTTCTGGACCGGGGATTAGGAGGGATTGCAAATCTCTTGGAAACTGACTCAAAAACGTAAAATAAAGTTTAAAACACTAAGACAAACCAAAAACTCAAAATGCTTTAAAAACACAAACTAAATTGAATTCTAACTAAAATGAACATTAAAGCAAAAGGGGGATTGAGGTTTTTACGAAAATTGAAATAACGAAACAAGTTAATAAACTAGACAGAATGTAAATATGAAATTTATGGATGAATGCTAGCTAAGGGGTTCATCTCCATACATGTTACACTTGCATACAAGATTGATTTCCAATTGCATTTCAACAAACCATGAATTCTCAACACCCCGGGTTAATTAGGTCCGCTTAAATTAACCGTCAAGTTTTCCTTAAGTTAATGAATTGGATGATTGCATACGACAACCCAAAGCATTCCTCACAAGTTCCCTACATGAATTGCATAATAGAGAAACAAGCAAGAATCATTAAGCATCATGAAAACTATAAGTGTTGACGAGGCATTCGTTACTATGATTGCATGAAACTTATGCCAAGAATTTGTTTAACGCGATTGTTTATAAGCAACCTCCACTACTTGTGAATATAAGTTCATAACTATTATGTGAAACTCACTTATATTCTAGCGTCAAATTCATGCATGAAAATTAAGCGTTCATTCTTAATAAACATACATAAATAGGTTATCAATCAAACAGTTAAACAAATTGAATTCACAATTTATGAAACGTAATTAAAAGTAATCAAATCATATTACAAACATAAACATAATTTCGAATCACCCCCTAGCTAAAGGGGGGTTTAGTTCCTCATACAAAACAAAGAGAATTGAAATTAAACATTGAAATCAAAGAAACGCCTAAACATTCCAACAACTCAAATTTGAATTGTATGAACGTTTAGGCCCTCTTCTCTTCCTCTTTATTGTAGCATAAGGTCTAGGGATAATTGGTTTGGGGGATGGAAGTGTGAAATGGAAAAGATGGTTTTGGATTCTAAGGGGACTCACGGCAAAGAGAAGGAATGGAAGTGTTTGTGGTGTGTTGTGTATGAAAATGAGATGTTTTTGAATGAATGAATGCAAGGGTATTTATAGGAGTAGTGGAGGGAACATATGGCTATGTCATTTGTAGGTGAAGTAGGTGGATGTTGTAGGTGAAGTAGGTGGATGTTGTAGGTGAAGTGGATGTTGTAGGTGAAGTAGGTGGATGTTGTAGGTGAAGTAGGTGGATGATATGTTAAGTGATAAGTGATAAGTGATATGATATGTGGTTATGATATGATAAGTGGTTAAGTGCATGTGGGTTAACTAATGAAGGAAATGCATGTGCAATGACAATGTGTTAGAATGGATGTGTGTTATGCATGGCATGATTGGGATTAGGAAAGGTTTAAATGTCCTAAAACTAAAGAGAACAAGGTTCCAACACTTTGGCTCCAATTAGGTCTTCAATTTCGTCCAACACTTTGGCTTCAAGCATAAGCTATCCGTCCTTAGCCCAAAAGTGCTCCAAAAGTCTCCAAAATGCATCTTTTTGCTCCTTTAGCCCTTTGGACCTACAAACACACGAAAATAGCTTAAAGTACTAAAATAACTAAAGAAACATAACGTAAATGCACGAGAACAAGCCATTTAAGTCGCATGAATATGCTCCTATCAAAAGGAAAAACAAAAATTTATTAGACATGGTCAGGTCTATGATGGCGCAGGCAAATCTCCCCATACATTTCTGGGGTGATGCATTGTTAACTGTGACGTATATACATAACCATGTGCCTTCAAAAATAGTTCCTTCAACCCCATACAAACTTTGGAATGATGTAAAACCCAATCTGGGCAAGTTGTGTCCATGGAGTTGTGCTAGATTTGTTCATAAACAATCACATAAGTTTGGAAAGTTGGGTCATAGAGCAAATAAACATATCTTTATAAGATATTGTGAAAACTCGAAAGGTTATGTGATGTATGGTGAACATCCATATGGAGAATGAACCGAGATTGATTCACGTGATGTGGAATTCATAAAGAATGACTTCCCAAAACTTGGCGATACTTTAAAAAACCTTGATCTCCATAAGTTTGAGAAAGGTGAAGAACTCGTAACATCTTCAAGCAAAGAAGGGAAATTAATTTCCAATCCGATGGTCACTGAAGATGATGTATGAGGACTTGATCAAAGTGGAAGTACACAAACCAGTGGGAGTAATGTATCCTTGGACACTTAAGATAATATGCCCAATGATGAGAGCATACCCTTTGAAACTCATGGTCACACAGTTCGAAGAAGCAAGAGATGCCACATTCCCAAACATCATTTTGAGGTTGACAGGGAGGTCTTCATTTACATACCTTCAGAGGAAGACGAACCTTCTTCTTACAAACAAGCATTGTCTTTAACGGCCAAAGAAAAGTGGATAACTGTAATAGAGGAAAAGATGAGCTCTATAAACAAAAATAATGTTTGGGAGTTAGTTAATCTTCCACCTGGGCGTAAAACCATTGGAAACAAGTGGGTTTTAAAAATCAAGTGCAAGGTGGATGGTTCAATTGACAAATGTAAGGCACGCCTTGTGGCGAAAAGATACACTCAACACTTGGGTGTAGACTATGAAGAGACATTCTCCCCTATGGTGAGGTTTGCCTCTATTCGCCTCATTTTAGCTATTGTTGCTCAACTAGATTTGGAACTTTACAAAATGGATGTTAAGACAGCATTTCTCAAAGAAGAACTAGACGAAGAGATATACATAGATCAACCTCTAGGCTTCGAGGCCAAGGGACAAGAGCGCAAAGTTTGCCGCCTAAAATGTTCCATATATGGCCTCAAGAAAACGTCTAGACAATGGAACATTAGATCCATAATTCAATCACTTCATTTGGTTTTGTGATGATTGAGGAAGACCACTATGTGTATCTTAAGAAATCCGGGAAAAGTATTCTCATACTTTCTCTATATGTTAACGATATCCTAATAGCAGGAAATGACAAAACCTCCATAGAAACCACGAAAGCATGGTTGTCATCCCATTTTGAGATAACAGATATGGGTGAAGCACATTATGTGCTTGGAGTTAAGATGTCGAGATATCACTCAAGGAAACTTCTAAGTTTGTCTTAAGAAACTTACATTAAGAAGGTACTTGAATGATTTAAGATGGAGAACTCCAAACCCATAGACACTCCTATGGAAAAAGGCGCGATATTTTCCTTAGAACAGTGTCCAAAGACTAAGAAAGAGAAATAATAAATGGCAAACATCCCCTATGCCTCTGCAGTAGGAAGTCTGATGTACGCGATGCTTTGCACACGCCCAGACATTTGTCATGCCGTGGGCATGGTAAGCCGCTATCAAAGTAATCCTAGATGAGCTCACTAGCAAGCCGTCAAGAGGATTATGAAATACCTGCAAGGAACAAAAGACTTGGACCTATGTTATTAAGGAGGAGATTTGAAGTTGAGAGGATATAGTGATCCAGACTGGGCAAGCGATAGAGATGAACGTAATGTTGGAAATGTGCCCTAAAACCAATCATATGATGATACTTTATGGACATTTCACATGTTAAACTAATCTAGTTTAATATTAAGGGCAAACATTATTGTTTGAGCCGTCTCATATAAATGTTATATGCTTAAACGATAAGTCCAAGGAATATGTGATTGGAAGAATGCGATCTAAAGAAGTTAGATTCATGAGACCATTCTTTCGTTGACACATCCTAAACGTTCCTGATCATAGGATTGTCAATTGGGCATTGACAGTCCGTTAAGATCAGTATGTGTTATGTCTTCTCTCAGGGAGAGTGACTAGTCTCGAGTCATTGGTGTGTGTGACATCAAGACAAATACGTAGGTGCTCAATAGAGAATGAGTTCACTGAACACGATCAACGAAGAGTTCTCATATTCATGTCACATGAGAACTCATGGTTGGGATAATGCAAATTAGTCTTTTGACCTGAGGCATCACAGTTGTCTTGTGGTTAGGTCCTTAATCTTTGATTATGTCAAAGTCACTCCATCAGGAGGGTGTCCACGGCATCGTTGGGGTTAAGCCACTTAGCCATGGAGGCAAGTGAATGCGCAACAAGGGATCTCTAACCTTCAAACTGTTTGAGGGAGAATACTCTATGATATGATTAAGAATCTTTGGCCAAAGTATGAATGAGATTTAGGAATGTGTTCCAAATCACATTCAAGGTAATCATATAAGCACAAGACTCACATTGGATAGTAGACATGAATAAACTATCAAACCAAACAATGTGGTCAAGAGTATTGTATTAGAGAAAAACCGTATTGCATTTGTAATCCTAAAACTGAATAGGTTCTCCACCTCTTCTGATTAGCTTGGGTAACCATGACATGCTGCTAGGCGTCAACCATGGTTTGTGGAAGCCCTAAAAGTGTATTATCACTAACGGGAGAATTGAAAGTAAGTTTCAATTCACAATCGATTTGAAAGAGTTTGAATCGCCCACTGCCTCGCTAAAAGGAACCTAATGGATCGTACACCGTGTAAGGTAGAGATTGAAGATTCAACGAAGATGAGTAAGAATAATTAAATGGTTTAATTATTTATGGCAAGGATTAATTAATATGTTAATTAATCAAACGAATAAGTTCGTTAAAGACCTCGGGATAGTTTTGGACCTTAAGGCCCAATGGGCTTTGAACGTCAAGTCCATTGACTTAAGTTGTATGACAACTTAATGAATAATGATTCACAAAGGCCCAAATAGCCCAATAAATCCCCTAAGGCTGGCCATTTAGAGGAGGGTAGTGAACTTGGCTTAATTGCAAGTTTGCCACTCCATTGTGAGGTGGTATAAAGACATCTTTATAGCCATTTCATCCTTAGGGTTTTCTAAGGAGTAAAGATGAGAAGAAAAAAAACCTCCATTTGCTCTCAAAGAGGCCGGCCACCTTGGAGGGATCATCTAGCAATCAAACTCCTCCAAGGTCACTCATTTCTTCTACAATATGCCTTGGTGTGGAGATTTAGAGGTTCTCAATTTAGGGAACTTGGAGAAACCTTTTCATCCATCCAAATCCATGGATCTAAGATGCAAGGAATGAAGGCCCTCTCTTTGGGTGATTAGCCTTTGCTTATGCAAAGAGGAGTCTACAAAGGTATTGATTTCTCAACTCACTTTGTTTTGAGTTGAGTCTTGGTTCACCTATCTACTAGGCTTTAAAGTTCATGGGTTAAGTTTTGTTTTTGAGTGCATATAAACATGATTCCGCCTTTTAATTGTTAATTGCATGTTGTTGATGTTGCTCAAATGAACTTGTTTTTCACAAATCATCCTTCACGTAAGTCCACCTCAGGTTATGCTTTTGTCCTTGGAGGTGGAATTGTTTCTTGGTGTAGCAAGAAACAAACTTGTTTTGCTTTGTCCATAATGGAGTCAAAATATGTTGCCCTTGGATCAACTGTTCAAGAAGCTGTTTGGCTTAGGAGGTTTCTACGACAGATGAGAGTTATAACTTATGCTCAAGAAGTTGTACTTGTCTACTGTGATAGTACTTCAGCCTTAGCATACATTAAAGATCCTAAGTATCATGGCAAATCTAAGCACATAGATACACGATATCATTTCTTTAAGAACAAGGTTACCAAGGGTAAAGTAGTGTTGAAACATATCTCGACCAGTAATATGCTTGTTGATCCCATGACTAAACCCATAATTAGAAAGTCATTTATGACTCATGTAAAGAATATGGGTTTATGTAGGGTTTGATGTGTTTTTTCTTTGTATTTGACATTATTATTGAGTAAAAAGGCATTGAAGTTTTTCATTTCATATTTGTTTATTTTTGAAATGTTTGTTTACACATCTTTACGAGTGTCACCAAGTTAGAATCGATTTTTTACATGAACGATTCACCCTGGCCATGAGATAGTGAGTAGGATGAGACATTTGTGTCCTCATTGCATTGGACTGCAAGACTGGACATGTGTATGTTGAATGTACCAATATGCACAAGGTAAACGTCACTTTAGAAATGTCTGAGATGAGACTTAACAGAAGTCGAACATGAAATTTATTTTATGTTGAAGTTTGTAAAGCCGGATATGAGTATCTAAATGGGCACCGAGAAGGCGACTAGGCTAGCAAACTCAGGTTAGGCGTTTGTGTAGTGACTAGACTAAGATTTGTATGGTGTATGTCCAATGGACATGTGACACACTCACTGAAATAAGGATACACCATAGCATACAAATCATACTGTATGTGATATAACTGACTAATAATGAGAGTGATGAATTGATACCTGCTTTAATCACTATGTGAACCACAAGGAATCTATACGATTCCACCTTTATGCCATTTGAACTAAAGTTTATGTCAAAAAGATGAGGTTTGATGATCGCCACTTTAGCACATTTATCTAAGACAGTCAAGTTGCTACTGTCCCAAGAGGTTTGTCTAGGCAAGCAGTTAAACCAAATTAGACTGACATGAGAGCTTAAGGAAAACAGTTCAAAGATAAAACCATGTCATGCGATTCATTAGCTACGCGGCGTCTTTTGATATTTGTTATCAAACATAAGACATGGATAAATGATACTTGTGAGACATGACATTGTTTTTTATTTCATAACGAGGGATAAAGAATGTCAAGTCTGGTGTGTGACGAACAGTTTGGGGTATAAAGCAATGAACTTCTGAGTGATGCACTGTTGTTAGTTTAGTGATAGCTTAATGGCAGTGCTTCTGGTTATGTATGTTCTTTCTCGCGAGGTCGCGCGTTCCATTTCCTATATGAGGAGATAGACTAGAATGGATGTGACTTAAGTGTGTTGATTGAGACTATACCACACCCTATGTGGTTGAGTGAGAGATGTAGGATTTATCTTATGGGATAAATAAATATCAAAGGATATTCCACCCACATGAGGATATTAACCTCTTAATTATCTATGTGATAATTAGATGAAAATCAAGGGATATTCATATTAGAATATACTTGGGATTATCATGGGATTTTCAGTTTTTGTACGCTCTTCCCAACCACTATATAAGGAGGCTTTGTGGAAGAGAGAAAATACAAAAAGAAACACAAGCTTGTCCATAGTTCAAATACTCTAGTTAGATCTTTAGGGCTATCACTTTCGGCCCTAGGTCTTGGGAGGCAAAAACCAAAGGGCAACTCGACATACCATAGCCAACCCGACGACCTGCGAGGTTCCAGACGTGCACGAAGGGTCAGAGCAGTTGTTCATATTTGTAGGAGCGTGTTGAGATTCAAGTTTCTGCATAAAAAGTACACACATCCTTCTGAATTTATTTATAGTCTTCCAACAAGAACATTTTGCTTATTTCATATAGTTTTTGTATTTGTATCACAAATGAAACCCGATTATCGACATAGAATGGTTTGATTGTCTTCCATAACAATCATGTACAAAGTCATAAGCAGGCTCGGGGTGACTTAACAACATTTTTAGCGTGTGATTACATTAGGGAAGATCTCGGATCAAATTAAATCGGGAAAGTGATAAAGATTAGTCTCTGTTCATTCACAAGCTCATACAGTAGTATATGCAAGAGGGATGCAAACGCAAAAGACAAATGTGTGTGTACAATTGCCAATGAAAAATGAAGTGCAAGATGTTTCTCCCTCTTAACATATCTTACATTTGTCCATTTGATCATATGATTTAGGTTATGGAGTTGGTGGATATAATTCACAGTTCAACTGAACTTTGTCCTGCTAATAGATCTTAGTTTAGCCATAAGATTAGGAGAATAAAGATTTTTTTTTTTTTTTCTTCTCTTTTGTCAATAATAATTGAATAAGAAAAATTCAAGACATGTACAGAAGGGTATGAAGAAACATAAAATATGAGGCTTGATTCAAAGTGAGACCCAAGATACATTGCCTTGTTTACCTTGCCTCTCGGTCGATCCGAATCAAATCTATATGTAGGCAATGAATCTTTACTAGGAAAATAATAATTTTTACGCCAAAATGAATCGTGGTCTGAGACTTAAAGTACAACTGCTTAAAGAAAAACTAGCAAATGGCCACACACAGAGCGCGTGTGTGTAAATTTTTTTATTTTATTTTTAAATAAAAGGAGAGATGAGGAGAGTGAGAGAGAATGTGGGACAATGGAGAGAGCTTTAATTTTAATTTTTTATTTTTAATTAAAGATATGTTAGAATCACATGTAGGTAACGATTTGAAAAGGAAAAAACAAAAAGCAAAATTTTAGGTGTAGAAAATTACATTTTTGCCTATATTTCTTATTCATGTTTAATTTTAATTAGAGAGTTAAAATGGTAATTTCATAAAATTTTGGTTGACGATTTTGTGTTTGAAGTTTTGGCATGTTTGCCAAATGACTATTGAGTCTTATGTTGGCCCAAGGGCCGAATAAGTACAATCATAAGAAAGTAGGCCCAAAGATTTAATTAGTTAAGCCCACGGGCCGAAGTAATAAACAAAGATTGTTAAAAACCCTAGCCCAAGGACTGAACAGCAATAAACAAAAATTATTAAAAACCCTAGCCACCACCTTGCTTATATTCGTTGTTACTGATAGGACCTAGCGTTTCTGGTCGACCAACAGAGAGAGAGTGTGAGAGAGAGAGGGAGCGGCGGAGCTAAAGTCACCAGCAGCTGCATATACACTACTACAAGCCGGCAATCATGGGGCGTATGCACAGCAGAGGGTTCGTTCTCTTCTCATTCTCTGAACAAAGTTCTGTGAGCCGATGATTTGTGCTCTTTGAGCCGTTGATTTGACTGGGATTGATCCGTTTTTCATGGTGGCTTTTGTGTTTTGTGGTGTTTTGCAGAAAGGGTATTTCAGCTTCGGCTTTGCCGTACAAGAGGACCCCACCTAGCTGGTTGAAGACCTCTACACAGGATGTGAGAAAACCCCAACTCTTTAGCTCTTGAATTAATTTGGGTTGTTTTAGGTTTTTGTTTGGTTGATGAGAATATGGGTTGTGTTTAGATTTGTTTGGCTGATGAGAAAATGGACTATAGTTCGAATATTTAGCTCAATTTTGTTCCCCATTGTTGGAAAATCTAGGTTCATTGCTATTTGGTTTCGGATGTTAAAAGATTTAAACTGATTTTATGATTTCATTTTATGGGTAGTATTTTATAATTTTGGCAACCAGGCCGCACTGTGTTGTTTAATCTGTTTCTGATGTGCTGTTTGTATTGATTGACTGATGAAGATCTACAATTGATCTTGTTGAAGCTAATAAAACATGGAGTTTGATATCGCTGTCTTTTCCTTTTAGGTTTAATAGCACATCAGAAACAGATTAAACAACACAGTGCGGCCTTTTCCTTTTAGGTTTAATAAAACATGGAGTTTGATCTTGTTGAAGCTAATAAAACATGGAGTTTGTATTGATTGACCCAAATTTTCTATTTGTGTTTTGTGCATTATGGTTTAATAGCTTATCAGGTTGGTTTTTTCCTTTTAGGTTGAGGAGAACATCTGTAAGTTTGCCAAGAAGGGTCTGACACCCTCTCAAATTGGTGTTATTCTTCGTGATTCTCACGGTATTGCTCAGGTGAAGAGTGTCACTGGCAGCAAGATCTTGCGTATTCTGAAGGCTCATGGTGCGTATCTTGAATTTATTTTCATAATAACCTCTTTGTTCATAGGAGAAATCTTGAAAATTATATCTTATACTTTCCTTTTTGCGTGGTTAGGTCTTGCCCCTGAAATTCCTGAGGATCTTTACCACCTGATCAAGAAGGCTGTCTCAATCAGGAAGCATTTGGAGAGGAACAGGAAGGACAAGGATTCTAAATTTAGACTGATTCTGGTTGAGAGCAGAATCCATCGCCTTGCTCGTTACTACAAGAAGACAAAGAAGCTTCCACCAGTCTGGAAGTAGTAAGTACCTTTTTGTATTTCATTTTAAGTAGTCATAGATTTCATTAATCTTACCTGAAGATGCGCAGATGGGTCATTGCCTTCAAAACACTTGAGAATTTTATCAGAATAGTTGAGTAATAAACACTGCCATAGGTCTGCTAAATCAAACTTTGGGTATGGGTCCAAGCAGTTTAATCTTTGATGCGGTTTTACAAATCTTGGATTTAGTTCATGTATTCTATAAGTAATAAACCACTGCCCTAACCAAATTGTGTACTGTATTATGTAAACTAATTCGTTTTCTGGTGTTCTTACGTATCCAAAATCGGAATACCTTATTAAACGTGGTAATCTAATATTTGTTCCCTTGAAGAATGAAATTTGAGTCATGTCAAAGTGTGTTGGTTTTCCTCCTAATTCATATTTATGCTTGTTATATAAGTAATAAATCATTGTTAGGCTGAAGCGGGCCTCACCATGAAATCGTTGTTGTTCCGTGTCTTGTACTATAAGTTTACATGTCAACCGTCGTGTCATTTGCAATGAAATTGTAGCGGCTACCTTGAATGCTTACTCCTTTGTTCTGTTGTTTGCAGTGAATCGACGACCGCCAGCACTCTTGTGGCTTAGGAAGGATATGACTGGCAACAGTTTTGGGTGCTCCTGTTAATGTACTTTTTAAGAGAGTAGTACTTATGCTTTAATGTCTTATTTTCTTTCATTTGCTTCAAGTTGGATGACTTAATTCAGAATCCTGTGGAGCACTCCTTCGTTGTCGACGCCCGTTTCGGATATTTTTCTCGTATTCAGCTGCATAACTGTGCTATCTCTCGTGTTTGTTTAGTTTTCCATGGGGAGTTGATTTTGGTCACCATATATGAAAAATCAAACAAAAGCGATCAGAGTTCTCTGCCTACACCCACACCTGGGTTTTCTATTCAAATTCTTCAATTGGGTGTTGCCATATTCGATTTACTTAAAAGAGTAAACTATTGATTTCCCTCCTAATTTTCACGTAGCTTTCAATTTACCCTCTATTATTTAATCCTCGTTAATCACTATTTTTTGCATGCTATATAATTAGCTTGTATTGTATTTAGTGTAACGTAAGAGAGATGGATGATTTTTTTATTTTTGTTGACAAGACGCATGATACTTAACCACAATAACGGAAAGTAATCATGCATTTATACCATGGTTTGAGTTTGATCTTCCTCGCCTCTAACAACTAAGGAGAGTATTCAATTGGGGATTTGTGAGATTTTAATGCATTTTTATGGAATTTAAAAGATTTGGAGAGATTCCAGATAAAATTTTAATTCACTTCCCTTACAATCTCATGAGTAAATGTGAGATTTGTGGATACTTAAAATGCATTACGAAATATCTTCAGTTCTCTCCTATTCCTCAACTTTTTCAAATTCTTTAAAATAAATTTCTAATTGAATACAGTTTTAATAAACTATCTTAAAATCTGAATTAAATATATTTTGAATCACTTAAAATTATGATTGAATACACTTTAAATTATAGAGGATCGTTTAAAATCCTGATTAGATATCCCTAAATCTATTATAAGAATTAAAAACTCTTAAAATTTCAATTGGATGCACCCTCCTAAGTATTTAATTCACTAAGAGCAACTCCACCCCTAAAGACTTTGCGCCAGCACCCAGCCCATTTATCCACTTCAGTGAACAGTAATAGACTCTAATGAACAGTAATAGGCCAAAGCATCTCCACCCCAAACAAAATGTGCTGGCACCCAGTCTAAAAATGCACTGGCACAAACGATCTCCACCCCTACAAAATGCGTTGGCACCCAGTCCATTTAAAATATTAAATAACTTTTTTATAAAATAATAAATAAAAAAATAGTTTTAATTTCGGATAGGATTTTTAACCAATCTCGTCACGCCACGTGTCATTATCCGAACGTACTATTTTTTGAATGGATTTCCGCTAAGATTTTCAACCAATCCCGACAACCCACGTGTCACTTCCTGTTTACAATAATTTAGGCAAGATTTCGATAAAATTTTTAACCAATCTTGTCACGCCACGTGTCATTATCCGAACGTACTATTTTGTAGATAGATTTCTGATAAGATTTTCAACCAATCCCGACACGCCACGTGTCACTTCCTATTTACAATAATTTAGCCAAGATTTCGATAAGATTTTCAACCAATCACGTAGTGCCACGTGGCATTGTCCAGAACCTCATCTTCTTTTTTTTTGTCCATATAAACCCTACATCCCTACATCCATCCTTACACTAAACTCAATCCTTTTTTTTAGCTCAGAATTCTTCTTTATCGTTTTCAAATCTTGAGTTCTTACAATGTCTTCTTCAAGGAAAGCGTATAAACAGTTGCAAGAGCAGGAGAAAAGGTTGTTGGCACAACAGGAAGAATTGGTCAATCTTGACCAAGGTGGAGGTGGAGATGAGGCCTTCGCAATGGATGAGGATGAGGATGATCACCATAGAAGGCGGAGGGCCTCACATTCCCGCCGTATCATGGAAGCTATGGGTCAGATAGCCAAACCCAGACGTGCGGCAAACATCGATAGAAGAAGGGAAAGATGAGGTAAAGATCTCTTGGAAGATTATTTTATTCCCAACAGCGTTTTCCCTGATCATGTTTTTAGACGTCGTTTTAAAATGCAACGAAGTTTGTTCGATAAAATCATGAGTGATGTTTGCAACCATGATCCATATTTTGTGCAAAAAGAGGATGCTTTTCATGTTCTAGGTCTTCTTTCTGAGCAAAAAATTACGGCTGCCTTGCAAATGCTTGCATATGGAGCATCTGCAGATCAAGTGGATGAGATCACAAGGATGGGAAAAACAACAGTTCTGGAGTCCCTAATGCGGTTTTGCTCTGCAATTGAAGCCCTCTACACCAATGAGTACCTTCGGCAACCCACGCCAAGGGACATGCGAAGGCTTCTGAGGAAGGGTGAGATGCGAGGCTTCCCTGGCATGATTGGAAGCATCGACTGCATGCACTGGACATGGAAAAACTGTCCAAGTACGTGGCAAGAAGCTTATGGCGACAGAAAATGAGCCAAAAGCATCATTTTAGAAGCGATGGCTTCTTTTGATACATGAATTTGGCATGCTTTTTTTGGTGTTCCAGGAGCTCAGAATGACATAAATGTCCTTGCCCAATCTCCAGTGTTTGACGAACTGCTACAAGGAAATGGGCCGAGATGCACATATTGGGTTAATGGTAATAAATACGAGGGACCATACTACCTTGCAGATGGTATTTACCCAAGGTGGTTAACATTTGTCAAAACAGTGCCACATCCGCAGAGTGAAAAAGAGAAACACTTCGTAAAGTGTCAAGAAGGGTGTAGGAAGGATATCGAGCGTTGTTTTGGTATCCTGCAAGCTCGTTGGGCCATTGTCAGGGCTGCAGCTAGAATGTTTGATGTCGAGGCTCTTCGATCCATCATGATGACGTGTATTATTCTCCACAACATGATTGTTGAAGACGAGTATGATTATGATGTCGTCGATGAATACGAGTCGGATCCGATGAACAACTCAAGAACACAAATCTACTATGCTCATGACCGGACCGAAGATCCCGTGCAACACGAGCTGTTGGAACGGGATGGACGTTACAATGAATTGATCGTTCAACGGTACACTTCATTGCAAGAGCCATACTGGCACATAACCCGCCAGAATGACTTGATTGACCATCAGTGGAGATTGCACGAAGGCGAAGATAATTAAAATAAGGCTTGTGGTTGAAGAATAAAGTGTATTTTTTTTTAAGTAATCTTATTTAGTGTGTTTTTTTTTTTAAAGTTTAAATGGTGAGGTTATGTAATGTTATTTGGTGTAATTTTAAATAAAGTTCTAAAAATAAATAAGAAATTACATAAGAAATTAAATAAAATTCTAAAAGTAAATAAGAAATTAAATAAAGTTCTAAAAATAAATAAGAAATTACATAAGAAATTAAACAAAGTTCTAAAAATAAATAAGAAATTACATAAGAAATTAAATAAAGTAGTACAAATAAATGCAAAATTATACAAAGTCTGTGGAGTTAGGATATGTGGTGCTAGGATCTTGGTTGCTATGATTTTTGTAGCTGGAACCCCCTTGACTTGTTTCGGCATCTCTTGCACGCCTCCTTCGCACGACATCTCTTTTTTCTGATGTCCAAAAATATTTTGAATTCGGAGACAGTCCTACTAGAGACTTGTTCATAGTGTCACGATCTGTTTGAGCCATCCTTTCTTCTCTAAGCATCTCATTCTCTCGATGAAGTGCTTCTCTAATCATCTCGTTCTCTCGATTAACTATTTCTCTTTGTCTCTCAGCCGCCGCATCACGAGCCTCAGTTGTCACATCCCGGCCTGGGGCGAATCACTTCCCGGGCCCGCTTCACCACCGTAGCACGATATTGTCCGCTTTGGGCTTACCATTCCCTCACGGTTTTGTTTTTGGGAACTCACGAGCAACTTCCCAGTGGGTCACCCATCATGGGATTGCTCTAGCCCCCTTCTCGCTTAACTTCGGAGTTCCTACGGAACCCAAAGCCAGTGAGCTCCCAAAAGGCCTCGTGCTAGGTAGGGATGAGAATATACATTTAAGGATCACTCATCTGGGCGATGTGGGATGTCACAATCCACCCCCCTTAGGGCAATCTTTGACAATTTGCCAACATTCCCATTTGTTGAATGATTTGTTATGGTTCTTTGCATTGTAGAATGCTTGTGCTTGTAGTGTCTATAAAAATGTGGGATAAGATAGTATTAAAAAATACGGGTGTAACACAAATAAATAAATTAAAATATTGATGGGCGTGGAATGCATATTACATAGAAATTACATAAGAAATTAAATAAATTAAAATATTGATGTGGGTGGAATGCATATAAATAAATAAAAATATTGTTACCTCATCCGCTAAACTTGTCTCACTACGCAGATTACCAGAAGTATGAGAGATGACGTTTTTCCAACAAGTAAAGGATGCGTTGAGTTTTTTCCAACAACCTTGAGGACCTTGACTAGATTTGGCATCTTTTCCATGTACATTGCAAAACGATTTTGTAATTTTACTCCACATTTCTCGCTTATCCATCTCATTACCCGTAATCGGGTCATGAGTAGTGCGAACCCAACATTCACACAACGTAACATCTTCACTGAGCTTCCACGAAGTCATTTTTTTCTCTCAAAGTGTACAAAATATTCAAATGTAGAAAGTGTAGAAAGTGTAGAAAATATTGAAATGTGGTGTAAGGTGGAAGATGAGGGTTAGGTATTTATAGAAAAAAAAATTAATTTTTTAAAATTTTTCTGTATTTTAAAAAAAAAAAATCACAAGTTTTAATTAATTTTTAATAAATTTTAATGTTGTAATTAATCTGGACCGTTAGATTTGAAAAATAATCAAATCCAACAGCCAACCAGCTGCCACGTGGCCAACAGTCAAATTTCTGACCGTTGGGCCTTTTTTTTTTTTTTTTAAGTTTTATTTTTGGTGAAAAAAACGTGGACCGTTGATCTGTGATCGGACGGTCCAATTTAAAAGTCAAATTTAAATTTTTTTACCGTTGGAAATCCAACGGCCTACAAAAACTAGCCGTTGGAAATCCAACGACTCTGAGGAGGGCCACGTAGCCCTCAGCTGTTCGAAGGCAAGTTGGCCTGAACGCGGGCCCCACCGCTTGCAAAACTGTTGCCTACTCACGCCCAGTCACGAGTGTTGTGCACACGCCAACCTTTTGGACCGGCTTCTGGGTCTGTCCGAAATGGGCTGGCCTGCTGCCTGGCTTGGGCTGGATGCCAGGCTGTTTTGCGGGCTGGAGGTGTTGGACAGGGTGCGGGCTGTTTTTTGCGGGCTGGAACTGCTCTAACGCAACAGCTCAAAAAAAAAAAATAATAATAATAATTGTTTACAAGAAACTCTCTTAATACAGTACTTTTTTTTGGCGCGAAGGAGGATATGAACTCCGAGTCCCAACTGGGTTTTGGAGTTTTTTGGGTACAAATAGCTGGGATTAGGATTTAGGAAACTGTAAACCCTAGTTCCCCAAATTCCTCTAGATTTTCCCGCTGTATCCAAACATGAGGCCAATACTGATGAAGGGGCATGAGAGGCCCTTGACCTTCCTCAAGTACAACAGGGACGGCGACCTCCTCTTCTCTTGCGCCAAGGATCACAAACCCACCGTCTGGTTCGCCGACAATGGGGAGCACCTCGGCACCTACCGCGGCCACAATGGCGCCGTTTGGTGCTGCGACGTTTCCCGGGACTCCTCCCGCCTCATCACTGGTAGCGCTGATCAGACCGCCAAGCTCTGGGACGTTCAGACCGGCCGACTGCTCTTCACCTTCAACTTTGACTCCCCGGCCAGGGCTGTTGACTTATCCGTCGGCGATCGGCTGGCTGTTATCACCACCGACCCCTTCATGGGGCTCACTTCCGCGATTCACGTCAAGCGCATTGACAGAGACCCCGAAGATCGTAACAATAATCTCCTCTTATTTGCTTTGCCCTGTTTTTAGTTTATACAACGAAATTGAATACGATGTTTTTTTATTACGAGCGATATTACTACTTTAAGCTAAACTAATTCAAAGGCAATTTTGAATGTAGTATATAATTCGTTGGTTTCGATTTTTCAGAGGTTGGTGAATCGATTTTGATTCTCAAGGGACCTAAGGGACGAATTAATAGAGCTGTTTGGGGGCCCTTGAACAGAACCATCATAAGCGCCGGAGAAGACGCAGTTATTCGCATTTGGGATGCAGAGGTGAGTTATTGTTGGCTTGTTCAATTCTTGCATTTGAAATTTCGAAACTTTTCGTTAACTTTGTTGGCAATGAGTGTTGTGTTGTTGTATTGCAGACCGGTAAATTACTTAAGGAGAACGACCAGGAAGTGGGTCACAAAAAGACGATAACTTCACTTACAAAATCCGCCGATGGTTCACATTTCCTAACTGGTTCCCTTGATCAATCTGCCAAGGCAATGCATCTCATACTCGCCGCCTTTCTTTTGTTCGTATTGAGTTGTTGCCGGCTCTGTACTCTTTTTGTGGGTTTTCTGTTGCGTATCTTTTAGCTTTGGGATACTAGAGAGTTGACACTTATCAAGACCTATGTGACAGAGCGTCCAGTCAATGCTGTTGCAATGTCTCCTCTTCTTGATCATGTAAGTAAATTTCATCTCAAATGGGTTTGCATTATCTTCTTGCCAACTTGTTTCAAGTCAGAAAGTTTCCGGCATAAGTTCTAAGTTTGAAGATTTGATTATACTTAATCAACACACTTAGTTCCATCGCATCTCTCATTTACACGTAATTAATCAAAACAAAATGCTTTTTGTTGCTGTCCAGGTGGTACTTGGTGGTGGTCAGTATGCAGGAGATGTCACCAGAACTGATCATCGTGCTGGGAAATTCGAAGCCAAATTCTACGACAAGGTAAACCATTCGACTTTGTTTATGTTTTGTAGAATGAATGTTCTTTGTTGTCGTCTCTTCAGTACATGGTTTTTAATTTTTTTTTTCCGGATCCTATAGATTCTTGAAGAAGAGATTGGAGGTGTTAAAGGGCATTTTGGACCTTTAAATGCTTTGGCTTTCAATCCCGACGGCAGAAGGTATAGTTCGATTCCATAAATGTATTGGTTAGTTTCATGAAATTACCCCTAAAATTAATTTACTCTTGAAATCGAGATGAAATCGTGCTTAATTAATGAAATCGTGCTTAATTAAGGGTGCTGGAGTTTAATCTAAAGTGGTAGGGGAAAATTGTCTGCTTATATGCATTGAGAAGGTTGTTCTGGAACTAGGAATTTCATGTTGTTTTGATTAAAAACGTTTTAGCATTGATATTTAGGTTTTGTTTTACTATTTGTTTACTCCTTTTTTAACTGTCAGTTTCTCAAGTGGAGGTGAGGATGGATTCATACGTCTGCATCACTTCGACCCTGATTACTTCAACATCAAGATTTAGGTTGCAGAGCGTGCCGGAAAAGCTATTTCTCCCCTTCCCAAACCAGTCGTGTAGAAGAATTTGCAGATGAGATGATCGTTTTTATCATTCCCGGTAGTTCCAGTTAATTTTCAGATTTGATTTTAACTCTACAATTTTAGGAAAAAAGAGAACAAAAATGTAAACAGCTGACATGATAGTACAAGTTTCAGTTTGGTTTTTAGAAGCATTTTGAAGCACAACATTTCTACTTGTATTGTCTTGACAAGCTAGGTTTGAAATGAAGACTTCGTATTGGACATTTTATTCTCAATTTCCTTTCGATATAGGGCATATTTAATCTTCATTTACCCTTGTTCATATCAACGGGCTTATAGCTTAGTTGATTATAAGCGTTCACCCTTTGCATTTGAGGTCCCGAGCAATGATTCCCTCCTCTCACAATATCGCTTCTATAAAATAAAAAATGTTCATACGGTTAATTGGAAAAGAGTACTGTGTTTATAAGCAACATTCAAGTAGGCTCATATATTCATCTGGCTATGCCATCTTCCCAGTTCACTGGCTATGAACAATGTAGCTTCTATTCTGCTACGTCATCCACAGCTGCACATTTACAAAGCAATTCACTATGGCTTACGAGCATCTGTGAAGGAACCCCATCACGTCAAATGCAGTTCACCGGTTCTAAAACAGTTGAGTAGAAGATTATATTTATATAGTTTGCATCAGTAACTTGAATCTGTTACACTACCACTCCCCTGCATCCAAGCACAAACCCTACCGCTCGTAGCCCACACTGCCACCCCAAACACGAGAAACGTGAAGTACCATTGTTTACTCTCAGTGCACCGAAGCTCCAAAGAAAACTTGCCCTTGGAGTGTGCGTAAAAACATTCGATCCTTGAGAATTGGTGTATGAAGAACTTACCGTACCTAATTGGTCATCAAGAAGAAACTAGTGGGAGATTTAGCAGGAAGAGCTTGAAGGAGCTAAAACTGCAATCTGCTGGATTCTCATGACCAAAATTGTGGAAATGATGGAGGACGATTCCGCTAATACCTCTTAAATAAATGGTATATGAAGAAATATGATGAGTTATTCAACTAAAGACCGTATGAACTACAACTAATTAATGAGGCCGCCGTTTTTACCAAGAAATGTGTTAGTATATATGTGTTAGACCCTAAAATAACAAAGCTTACGTGGCGCGCAGGCCGAATAACTAATAAGCTAACTAAGTTCAGGGCATGCCAACTCGTCGGCCGAGCTCGGCTGAGGAGTAAAATTCGTTGTTGTCGCGTTGAGCGCGTTGCTGACTTCTTAATTTTGCGACTATGACCGAGGAAGGAACGCTCTCGGTCTTTGGGTTCTAGAGCCTGAAGACGAGGCTGCTAGTTCTGCGAAGTTCACAAATCGTCGATGCCCGATTCGGTCACCGTGATTATATTTGTAAGAGTATAAGCACGTCGAATCGACACCAGACTATATGGACACAAATATTCAAAGGTGATGTATGTCTTGATGTTGAACGTGGTTCGGCCGTCAGAATGCCGAACTCTAAAACTCACTTGTGAGTATCCAATCATAAAATCACTTGGCGTCCGATACGCCGAATTTCGTAACTCGTAACATCTTACTTCGTCGAGAGGGCTGATAAGATGACCCCTGCCAATAAGGATTCGAAAACCCTTCTCGACCGAGACTTGGATAAGTAACCAGTAGGCCTCGACGCAGTGCTGTTTATCCAAACTGAAGGTGCTCCTCAGTCCGCTGATTCTACGGCAACAGTGCTGTTTATCCAAACTGAAGGTGTGTCGGCGGAAAAAGAAAAGGAAAATTCTCAAGGTGTTTGAGAGGTTTTGCGCAGGGCAATTGTAAGTTGAATTGAAGGTCCTTCATTGTTGCATGATTTCTTGTATTTATAGCACCAACTCCTTGAGATCGAATTAAACCCCTATCTGGATTGGGAGTCCTTGCTCCGTTCCAACTTTGCTTCAAACCACCCTACTCCCATTAGGACTTTGAACTCACCCCCCTTGGGGGCTTTGTTCATTGCTGGTCGAGAATCCTAGTTGCACCAGGACTCCCTCGACCCTCTTTACTTATCTGGGCTATTCCTTCTTGCGATAGGACTCGACCATCCCTGCTAAATGGCCCGGAATCAATCAGGCAGCCCATAGCATTTTGACACAACTTTGGGCCAAGCATAAACTTACCCTTGGCCCAGCAATATTATTTTGAGTCCAAACAATATGTTTAATATTTAATGGGGTTATGCTAATGCTAATGCCATACTATTCTACTTATTTGATATGCATTTAATTAGTTAAATTAGCGTTGGACATTTTCTATATAACACAAAATGTCTGATGGTAGTTAGAAGAAGACTGCAATATTTATGTCATCTTCTTGGCCTCCGAAAGAATAAACTGATAGAACGAAGCTACCCGTTGGTTCTTTATAAAAATAAAATGTGTATATATATATATATATGTTAAAAAAAAAAAAGTGTCAAAGGTGTGGGGTTTTACCTTATCCTTCAGATCACTTGTTTTACGTTAGTTTAGGACATTTAGGTCAAATTCCTTATATGGGATAATGTTGCATTCATCATCATTCCATCTCTCTCAGACTCTCGGGGCATCGCAAAATCTCGTGACATTCATGTGGGCGTCTGTCACCGAAAATAACATTTGAGTTCTACGCCACTACCGTGTTCTCCTTCCACGTAGCCCTAAATCTCCTCCACCTCCCTCACCCTTTCCAGCTTTCCTGCTCTGGTTTTCATGGACAACAACAATCGCAACGTCAGCAGCAGCAGTACCTCCAGAAGGTAGTTTCTTCCCCTTCCCATTTCCTCTCCTATCCTGTTTGGTTGCTGAGAAAATGGGGAACGAGTTCAGATTAAACAAAATCAGAATTGTGACCTTCCTTTGTTTTCTGAGAAATTTATTCCATTTTTTCATTGTTTCAATCAATTCACCCTTCTTTTGGGAATTTCTCGATAAAAGTTGGGAAATTTTTATTTTTTTTCCATTTAACGGCAGAGGAATAATGGAGTTTGTGCTTACCTATAACAAATACTGTGAAATTCTGATTGTGTATTTTTGTGGGCAGTGGTGGAGGAGGAAGAGATTGGGAGGTGAAAAATCATAGTGAAACATCGAAAGGACGCGGAGGCGGCGGAGGTGGTGGCTCCGGCAAAGATAAAATTGACGCACTTGGTAGATTATTGTAAGCACTACACTGGCCTATCTGTTAATTATTTGTTAATTATTGTTAGGGTAATGCAGCTTAATGGCATAGTTTATTTAAACTCTAGCCTCTCTGTTACTTATTTAGGACGCGTATATTGCGCCATATGGCGGGTGAGTTGAGTTTGAATATGCGAAGCGATGGATATGTGAAGGTTAATGATCTATTAAAGCTAAACATAAAGACATTTGCTAATATTCCGTTGAGATCACATACTATTGATGAGATTAAGGAGGTTAGTGATCAGTTCTCGATAGTCCTTTATTTGTTAGATGAACTGCATAAATAGGATGCTTAATTATGTGTTGCGTCTTGTTAGGCTGTCAGAAAGGATAATAAGCAGCGCTTTGGCCTCTTGGAAGAAAATGGGGAACTTTTGATACGTGCAAACCAAGGCCACACAACAACGGTAATTTATCTTGAATATCCGTTTTGAGTCGCTTCATGGAGATGCGAGACCTTCTGTTAATTGCTTGAATTGTCAACTGTTTCCGTAGATTACTGTTTTCCTGCTTTAGTCACACGCTATCCAAGTAGTTTTTGTCTGTGTAATCTTGTGAAATCACAGCAAGGTATTAACTCGTTTCTCTTTGCATAATCTTGTGAAAGCACGGCCAGGTTAGAGTCTTTCTGTAAGTGGAATCTTTGTTGAGTCTTGAAAATTTGGTTAAGCTGGAGAATTGTTACCTTACACTCTAAGACTGGATGTCCTTTCATTATTTTTTCTTGAGCTCTGAGTGTCAGATCATTATGTAGATACTTATGGAATACTTAACAAATCAGAATTTAGTTATCCAGTTTATTTGTCCTGTGCATTTTTAGATTATGGATCTGCCTAAAATGCTAGCTTAAGAATGCCATTGTATTTACCATTTTTTGCGTTGTGCGTTTTTGGATTGAGCATCCATCTATACTTGTTGGCTTTAACATTATATGTTAATATCTACTTTGCGTGTATATTGACAGATAGTTGAATCTGAAAGATTGTTGACACCAATCCTTTCATCTGAAGAAGTTCCAGGTTTATCTTTTAGTGTGCAATCTTATTGCATTCTTAGCACATAATTTCTCAGTCAAGAATGAAGAGTTGTGCGTGTTTCTATGGAAATTTTACCCCTTTGTTTGTCTCACTGTTTTTCTTTCCCTTTGATTTGCAGTTTGCGTGCATGGGACCTACAGGAAGAATTTGGAATCGATATTAGGCTCCGGTCTAAAGACCATGAAAAGATTGCATGTTCACTTCTCACGTGGCTTGCCAACAGATGGGCAAGTGATTAGCGGTACTGTGTTTGATTAGGATTATTGATTAGTAAATTTTTCTTTTCATGAACCTGTGATGATGAACCGTCTTTCATTTATAATCGCACATGAATGACAACACTTGTCTGGGGAGGACCATTTGTAGACCCAATTTCTAAAACTTAGCACTTATCTATGCAATTTTTTGTAGACCTGAAAGTTTTACATATGTTTGCCATTTTTAAAGGTTAAAATTTTTCTCTTAGTTCATCAACTCTGTTGCAAGTTGTATACAAAGTTTACTTTAGTGAAGAAACAAATGAAGTAATACTGTTCACAGGTGGTGAACCTATTAAAGTATGTGATACAAGTTCTCCACCTTTGTGTCTAACCTCGATGAATTCTGCATTTTGTGGTCACCGACTTTTTCAGAATTTTAGATTTCTTAAAATTTTTTAGTCATTCTCTAGTGTTTTAACTGGTAATAACTATCATGACTTAATGAGCTATAGTGGCAATGATTCTGAAAATATACAAAAGTTATTCATTTGAATCCAAGACACTTTTTTCGTCATACTGTAATAACTTGTTTGATTTGTATTCTTGTAGGTATGAGGTGCAGTGCTAATGTTTTGATCTATCTCGATGTTAAAAAAGCTTTAGAAGGTATAGTTTTACAAACCATTCATTATCGTAGTTCAGAATTTTCTTTTACATTTGTCATGAACCCAAGCACCTATGATTTCTTGTAATTTTCATTGCAGAGGGAATGAAGTTTTACATTTCAGAGAACAAGGTGATCTTGACTGAAGGTTTTGATGGTGTTATTCCAGTCAAGTACTTTGAGAAAATAGAATCATGGCCCGATAGAAAGCCGATACCTTTCTCAACCTAAATCGGTTGGATGCAATCGTTCCATTTCTCTATTTCATTTCCGACCCGTTGGAGGATTGTAGCAACTATATGAGATGCAACGATTCTGTTTTTCGTAACATATGTAAAGCCGGTTGTTGTCAGCAATTTTCTTATCAATGGAAATCAAATTTGATGTTTTTTATGTTAGATTGATGTCTTTATGTCTACACAACTAGAAGACTGCTTTTCTTATGTAATGAAAGTGGAGTGAAGAGACTTACGGACACGGGCATCGTGTCAATGCCCCGTGAGATCATGAAAAGCCAATGAAATATACTTGAAAACTAGTTTATAGGGGCTTCTCTGTGAAGAGAAACTCCTCTAAAAATTAGTGTATGCCATTATTTGAGGCAAGCACACGGTATTCTTTAGTAAAAGGCGAAAGAATAATTCGCTCTGTGCTCACCTCATGGCTGCATGGATACTAAATTTTCCATTTCCTCTATTTTTATAGCAGTTCCCATCGTGATGGTTTTGCTTCTGTTCCATGTGGGATTTTGAGAAACAACAACAAAGTGTTGCCCATTTGGCTTTACCTCAAAATCCCATTACTAACGTTCCCTTTAGATCTAATGATTTCAAATTTTACTGGATCTTCAATTATCCAATACCCTTTAAACATTTCAGGATAACCCTTTAAACATTTTAAGGTTCTCATTTGAAGTGTAAATAGGTGGACATCAAAACAACACTGAAGATGAAGAACAAGGTTTCGACAGAGCAAATAATAGGTGACAATTGACTCCAATAAAGGCACATTTGGAATGGATTATGCAAGAAGCACTTCTGGCTATAGACATTTTGTGACAAGTACTTTTATTAGTAGCATGTTAAAAAATTTCTCAAAAATACGCTTCATGAAAAACACATGAAAGTGTTTCATGAAGATGTGCTTCACCAGAAAATATTTATCCAAAAAGCACTAAAAACTATTTTCATGACCAATAAGTATTTGAATGTCCTTGATTACCATTTCATTTTTTTTTTTTTTTTTTTTTTTTTAGTTTTATAGATAGAGGGGACGCAAAGGAAATGAGGTATGAAAATGAGTGAATGACACATGGTGGGAGAGGTGCAGACAAAACCACCGCCAAAAGCTAAACAACATCGACATCTCTTCAATGCACCTTATAACTCGATTCTCGTCCAAGACCACCAGAAGTGGATATTAGAGTTGGTTATTGCAACTCACGACACTGTTTTTGAAAAAAGCTTAAAGTTAATAAAGGCCCATTAATCATCTCTCCTCCCAATCATCTTATAAATTTATGCATGTTATTTTATTAACTATAACAATTTTGACATAAAGACACAAATAAAAGAATATTAAAGAGCAGGGATGTACTTTAAGCATACATTGGTATGGGTTGGCTAAGTGCTCGACAAAGTGTCTCATCGAAAAACTGGAATTTTTATTTTGGCATTGTGCACACTATTGTTGGATGCAATGAGGATAGAGTTCTGCATCCTCATCTACTTAATTGTGCCCCGGTGAACTAACGTTCTAGCTTGGCCCTGCTCTCCCACATCATTTGCCTCGTATCTCAAGCACAAAATTGAAAAGCAAAAACTAAAAACGAAACCTAACCCTAAATTTCGAGCAGAACAACGTTAGAATTTGATTGTCCAACCTCCAAAAACAAATCAAACAAGCCATGAATCTGTTCTAAACATATTATCCGGCAAAAGAACAGGTAGTGTTTGCATATTGAACTTCATTTGTAATCTGCAAGGAAAGTTCCCGAACATAAAACTTTAAGTAACTGAAATTTGTAGGGCTTCTCTTGTAAGAGAAATCCCTTGAAAAAATTGGCGTATGCCACTGAAGGCGGTGCACACACGGTATTCTTTAGTAAAAGGCGAAAGAATAGTTCGCTTTGTGTTCACCGCATGGCTGCGTGGTTGCCATATTTGACATTCTCTCCTCTTGTAGGCGCATTCTCGCAGAGACTGTTTTGCATCCTCCGATGTGGGATTCAAATGCATTTACATATAATCACATCACATGCTAAAGGACATCCAGATTAACAGCCATATCATTATTATTTTAGACCAAGATATTAGGTTTTAGCTTGTCATGTGTAGCAATCACCAATTTGAAAACTTACAAATATACACACAAACGAAGCACACACGTACCACACATTTTCTTTTCCTAGATAGACGCTGGTGAATGTAACCTCCTCCTCTCTGCAGCCTTTGGCCTTCACACTGCTGGCTATTTTCCTCATCCTTCTATACATGTGGATTATTCCTCCGCCACATCCACAAACAAAACCCCGTCGCCGCCTTCTCCACCCAAGCTCCCTATCATCGGAAACTTGCACCAACTAGGGTTGTACCCTTATCGCTCGTTTCAAGCTTTATTTCAACGTCATGGCCCTCTCGTGCTTCTACACTTTGGAAGTGTCCCCATCCTTGTTGTCTCTTCAGCTAGGTTGCCCGTGAGATCATGAAAATCCATGACCTCACATTTTCTGGTCGACCAAAGTCCACCATCGTAAAGAAACTACTAAATACAACTGCACCGGGGTTGCATTTCTCCTTATGGTGAGTAATTGAGGAATATTAAAAGCATATGTGTCTTTTCGTTCTGTGAGAGAAGAGGAAACAAAATCTATGGTCAGCAACATGAAGCAATCGTCGTAATCAGTTTTGAGTTATTGTTGGCTTGTTCAATTCTTGCATTTGAAATTTCGAAACTTTTCGTTAACTTTGTTGGCAATGAGTGTTGTGTTGTTGTATTGCAGACCGGTAAATTACTTAAGGAGAACGACCAGGAAGTGGGTCACAAAAAGACGATAACTTCACTTACAAAATCCGCCGATGGTTCACATTTCCTAACTGGTTCCCTTGATCAATCTGCCAAGGCAATGCATCTCATACTCGCCGCCTTTCTTTTGTTCGTATTGAGTTGTTGCCGGCTCTGTACTCTTTACTGAATTGGGTTTTCTGTTGCGTATCTTTTAGCTTTGGGATACTAGAGAGTTGACACTTATCAAGACCTAGAGCGTCCAGTCAATGCCGTTGCAATGTCTCCTCTTCTTGATCATGTAAGTAAATTTCATCTCAAATGGGTTTGCATTATCTTCTTGCCAACTTGTTTCAAGTCAGAAAGTTTCCGGCATAAGTTCTAAGTTTGAAGATTTGATTATACTTAATCAACACACTTAGTTCCATCGCATCTCTCATTTACGCGCAATTAATCAAAACAAAATGCTTTTTGTTGCTGTCCAGGTGGTACTTGGTGGTGGTCAGTATGCAGGAGATGTCACCAGAACTGATCATCGTGCTGGGAAATTCGAAGCCAAATTCTACGACAAGGTAAACCATTCGACTTTGTTTATGTTTTGTAGAATGAATGTTCTTTGTTGTCGTCTCTTCAGTACATGGTTTTTAATTTTTTTTTTTCCGGATCCTATAGATTCTTGAAGAAGAGATTGGAGGTGTTAAAGGGCATTTTGGACCTTTAAATGCTTTGGCTTTCAATCCCGACGGCAGAAGGTATAGTTCGATTCCATAAATGTATTGGTTAGTTTCATGAAATTACCCCTAAAATTAATTTACTCTTGAAATCGAGATGAAATCGTGCTTAATTAAGGGTGCTGGAGTTTAATCTAAAGTGGTAGGGGAAAATTGTCTGCTTATATGCATTGAGAAGGTTGTTCTGGAGCTAGGAATTTCATGTTGTTTTGATTAAAAGCGTTTTAGCATTGATATTTAGGTTTTGTTTTACTATTTGTTTACTCCTTTTTTAACTGTCAGTTTCTCAAGTGGAGGTGAGGATGGATTCATACGTCTGCATCACTTCGACCCTGATTACTTCAACATCAAGATTTAGGTTGCAGAGCGTGCCGGAAAAGCTATTTCTCCCCTTCCCAAACCAGTCGTGTAGAAGAATTTGCAGATGAGATGATCGTTTTTATCATTCCCGGTAGTTCCAGTTAATTTTCAGATTTGATTTTAACTCTACAATTTTAGGAAAAAAGAGAACAAAAATGTAAACAGCTGACATGATAGTACAAGTTTCAGTTTGGTTTTTATAAGCATTTTGAAGCACAACATTTCTACTTGTATTGTCTTGACAAGCTAAGTTTGAAATGAAGACCTCGTATTGAACATTTTATTCTCAATTTCCTTTCGATATAGGGCATATTTAATCTTCATTTACCCTTGTTCATATCAACGGGCTTATAGCTTAGTTGATTATAAGCGTTCACCCCTTGCATTTGAGGTCCCGAGCAATGATTCCCTCCTCTCACAATATCGCTTCTATGAAATAAAAAAAGTTCATACGGTTAATTGGAAAAGAGTACTGTGTTTATAAGCAACATTCAAATAGGCTCATATATTCATCTGGCTATGCCATCTTCCCAGTTCACTGGCTATGAACAATGTAGCTTCTATTCTGCTACGTCATCCACAGCAGCACATTTACAAAGCAATTCACTATGGCTTACGAGCATCTGTGGAGGAACCCCATCACGTGAAATGCAGTTCACCGGTTCTAAAACAGTTGAGTAGAAGATTGTATTTATATAGTTTGCATCAGTAACTTGAATCTGTTACACTACCACTCCCCTACATCCAAGCACAAACCCTACCGCTCGTAGCGCACACTGCCACTCCAAACACGAGAAACGTGAAGTACCATTGTTTGCTCTCAGTGCACCGAAGCTCCAAAGAAAACTTGCCCTTGGAGTGTGCATAAAAACATTCGATCCTTGAGAATTGGTGTATGAAGAACTTACCGTACCTAATTGGTCATCAAGAAAAAACTAGTGGGAGATTTAGCAGGAAGAGCTTGAAGGAGCTAAAACTGCAATCTGCTGGATTCTCATGACCAAAATTGTGGAAATGATGGAGGATGAGTCCGCTAATACCTCTTAAATAAATGGTATATGAAGAAATATGATGAGTTATTCAACTAAAGACCGTATGAACTACAACTAAATAATGAGACCGCTGTTTTTACCAAGAAATGTGTTAGTATATATGTGTTGACCCTAAAAATTACAAAGTCTACGCGGCGCGCAGGTCAAATAACTAATAAGCTAACTAAGTCCTTCGGTTGAATGCGGGGCGTGCCAACTCGTCGGCCGAGATCGGCCGAGGCGTAAAATGCGTTGTTGTCGCGTTGAGCGCGTTGCTGACTTCTTAATCTTGCAACTACAACCGAGGAAGGAACAGTCTCGGTCTTTGGGTTCTAGAGCCTGAAGACGAGGCTGCTAGTTCTGCGAAGTTCACAAATCGTCGGTGCCCGATTCGGTCACCGTGATTATATTCGTAAGAGTATAAGCACGTCGAATCGACACCAAACTATACGGACACAAATATTCAAAGGTGATGTATGTCTTGATGGTGAACGTGGTTCGGCTGTCAGAATGCCGAACTCTAAAACTCACTTGTGAGTATCCAATCATAAAATCACTTGGCGTCCGATACGCCGAATTTCGTAACTCGTAACACTTTACTTCGCCGAGAGGGCTGATAAGATGACCCCTACCAATAAGGATTCGAAAACCCTTCTCGACCGAGACTTGGATAAGTAACTAGTCGGCCTCGACGCAGTGCTGTTTATCCAAACTGAAGGTGCTCCTCGGTCGGCTGATTCTACGGCAACAGTGATGTTTATCCAAACTGAAGGTGTTCGCCGGTTGCCTCCACAGTGCTATTTATCCAAACTGAAGGTGTGTCGGCGGAAAAAGAAAAGGAAAATTCTCAAGGTGTTTGAGAGATTTTGCGCAGGGCAATTGTATGTTGAATTGAAGGTCCTTCATTGTTGCATGATTTCTTGTATTTATAGCACCAACTCCTTGAGATCGAATTAAACCCCTATCTGGATTGGGAGTCCTTGCTCCGTTCCAACTTTGCTTCAAACCACCCTACTCCCATTAGGACTTTGAACTCACCCTCCTTGGGGGCTTTGTTCATTGCTGGTCGAGAATCCTAGTTGCACCAGGACTCCCTCGACCCTCTTTACTTATTTGGGCTATTCCTTCTTGCGATAGGACTCGACCATCCCTGCTAAATGGCCCGGAATCAATCAGGCAGCCCATAGCATTTTGACACAGCTTTGGGCCGAGCACAAACCTACCCTCGGCCCAACAATATTATTTTGAGCCCAAACAATATGTTTAATATTTAATGGGGTTATGCCATACTATTCTACTTATTTGATATGCATTTAATTAGCTAAATTAGCGTTGGACATTTTCTATATAACACAAAATGTCTGATGGTAGTTAGAAGAAGACTGCAATGTTTATGTCATCTTCTTGGCCTCCGAAAGAATAAACTGATAGAACAAAGTTATCCGTTGGTTCTTTGTAAAAAAAAATGTATATATATATATGTTAAAAAAAAAAGTGTCAAAGGTGTGGGGTTTTACCTTATCCTTGAGATCACTTGTTTTACGTTAGTTTAGGACATTTAGGTCAAATTCCTTATATGGGATAATGTTGCATTCATCATCATTCCATCTCTCTCAGACTCTCGGGGCATCGCAAAATCTCGTGACATTCATGTGGGCGTCTGTCACCGAAAATAACATTTGAGTTCTACGCTACTACCGTGTTCGCCTTCCACGTAGCCCTAAATCTCCTCCACCTCCCTCACCCTTTCCAGCTTTCCTGCTCTGGTTTTCATGGACATCAACAATCGCAACGTCAGCAGCAGCAGTACCTCCAGAAGGTAGTTTCTTCCCCCTCCCATTTCCTCTCCTATCCTGTTTGGTTGCTGAGAAAATGGGGAACGAGTTCAGATTAAACAAAATCAGAATTGTGACTTTCCTTTGTTTTCTGAGAAATTTATTCCATTTTTTCATTGTCTCAATCAATTCACCCTTCTTTTGGGAATTTCTCGATAAAAGTTGGGAAATTTTTTTTTTTTTTTTTCCATTTAACGGCAGAGGAATAATGGAGTTTGTGCTTACCTATAACAAATACTGTGAAAGTCTGATTGTGTATTTTTGTGGGCAGTGGTGGAGGAGGAAGAGATTGGGAGGTGAAAAATCATAGAGAAACATCGAAAGGAAGCGGTGGCGGCGGAGGTGGTGGCTCCGGCAAAGATAAAATTGACGCACTTGGTAGATTATTGTAAGCACTACACTAGCCTATCTGTTAATTATTTGTTAATCATTGTTAGGGTAAGGGTAATGCAGCTTAATGGCATAGTTTATTTAAACTCTAGCCTCTCTGTTACTTATTCAGGACGCGTATATTGCGCCATATGGCGGGTGAGTTGAGTTTGAATATGCGAAGCGATGGATATGTGAAGGTTAATGATCTATTAAAGCTAAACATAAAGACATTTGCTAATATTCCGTTGAGATCACATACTATTGATGAGATTAAGGAGGTTGGTGATCAGTTCTCGATAGTCCTTTATTTGTTAGATGAACTGCATAAATAGGATGCTTAATTATGTGCTGCGTCTTGTTAGGCTGTCAGAAAGGATAATAAGCAGCGCTTTGGCCTCTTGGAAGAAAATGGGGAACTTTTGATACGTGCAAACCAAGGCCACACAACAACGGTAGTTTATCTTGAATATCTGTTTTGAGTCGCTTCATGGAGATGCGAGACCTTCTGTTAATTGCTTGAATTGTCAACTGTTTCCGTAGATTACTGTTTTACTGCTTTAGTCACACGCTATCCAAGTAGTTTTTGTCTGTGTAATCTTGTGAAATCACAGCAAGGTATTAACTCGTTTCTCTTTGCATAATCTTGTGAAAGCACGGCCAGGTTAGAGTCTTTCTGTAAGTGGAATCTTTGTTGAGACTTGAAAATTTGGTTAAGCTGGAGAATTGTTACCTTACACTCTAAGACTGGATGTCCTTTCATTATTTTTTCTTGAGCTCTGAGTTTCAGATCATTATGTAGATACTTATGGAATACTTAACAAATCAGAATTTAGTTATCCAGTTTATTTGTCCTGTGCATTTTTAGATTATGGATCTGCCTAAAATGCTAGCTTAAGAATGGCATTGTATTTACCATTTTTTGCGTTGTGCATTTTTGGATTGAGCATCCATCTATACTTGTTGGCTTTAACATTATATGTTAATATCTACTCTGCGTGTATATTGACAGATAGTTGAATCTGAAAGATTGTTGACACCAATCCTTTCATCTGAAGAAGTTCCAGGTTTATCTTTTAGTGTGCAATCTTATTGCATTCTTAGCACATAATTTCTCAGTCAAGAATGAAGAGTTGTGCATGTTTCTATGGAAATTTTACCTCTTTGTTTGTCTCACTGTTTTTCTTTCCCTTTGATTTGCAGTTTGCATGCATGGGACCTACAGGAAGAATTTGGAATCCATATTAGGCTCCGGTCTAAAGACCATGAAAAGATTGCATGTTCACTTCTCACGTGGCTTGCCAACAGATGGGCAAGTGATTAGCGGTAATGTGTTTGATTAGGATTATTGATTAGTAAATTTTTCTTTTCATGAACCTGTGATGATGAACCGTCTTTCATTTATAATCGCACATGAATAACAACACGCACATGAATAACAACACTTGTCTGGGGAGGACCATTTGTAGACCCAATTTCTAAAACTTAGCACTTATCTATGCAATTTTTTGTAGACCTGAAAGTTTTACATATGTTTGCCATTTTTAAAGGTTTAAATTTTTCTCTTAGTTCATCAACTCTGTTGCAAGTTGTATACAAAGTTTACTTTAGTGAAGGAACAAATGAAGTAATACTGTTCACAGGTGGTGAACCTATTAAAGTATGTGATACAAGTTCTCCACCTTTGTGTCTAACCTCGATGAATTCTGCATTTTGTGGTCACCGACTTTTTCAGAATTTTAGATTTCTTAAAAGTTTTTAGTCATTCTCTAGTGTTTTAACGGGTAATAACTATCATGACTTAATGAGCTATAGTGGCAATGATTCTGAAAATATACAAAAGTTATTCATTTGAATCCAAGACACTTTTTTCGTCATACTGTAATAACTTGTTTGATTTGTATTCTTGTAGGTATGAGGTGCAATGCTAATGTTTTGATCTATCTCGATGTTAAAAAAGCTTTAGAAGGTATAGTTTTACAAACCATTCATTATCGAAGTTCAGAATTTTCTTTTACATTTGTCATGAACCCAAGCACCTATGATTTCTTGTAATTTTCATTGCAGAGGGAATGAAGTTTTACATTTCAGAGAACAAGGTGATCTTGACTGAAGGTTTTGATGGTGTTATTCCAGTCAAGTATTTTGAGAAAATAGAATCATGGCCCGATAGAAAGCCGATACCTTTCTCAACCTAAATCGGTTGGATGCAATCGTTCCATTTCTCTATTTCATTTCCGACCCGTTGGAGGATTGTAGCAACTATATGAGATGCAACGATTCTGTTTTTCGTAACATATGTAAAGCCGGTTGTAGTCAGCAATTTTCTTATCAATGGAAATCAGATTTGATGTTAGATTGATGTCTTTTATGTCTACACAACTAGAAGACTGCTTTTCTTATGTAATGAAAGTGGAGTGAAGAGATTTATGGACACGGGCATCGTGTCAATGCCGTGAGATCATGAAAAGCCAATGAAATATACTGGAAAACTAGTTTATAGGGGCTTCTCTGTGAAGAGAAACTCCTCCAAAAATTAGTGTAGGCCATTATTTGAGGCGGGCACACGGTATTCTTTAGTAAAAGGCGAAAGAATAGTTCGCTCTGTGCTCACCGCATGGCTGCATGGATACTAAATTTTCCATTTCCTCTATTTTTATAGCAGTTCCCATCGTGATGGTTTTGCTTCTGTTCCATGTGGGATTTTGAGAAACAACAACAAAGTGTTGCCCACTTGGCTTTACCTCAAAATCCCATTACTAACGTTCCCTTTAGATCTAATGATTTCAAATTTTACTGGATCTTCAATTATCCAATACCTTAATAGCACACTAACATTTCAGGATAACCCTTTAAACATTTTAAGGTTCTCATTTGAAGTGTAAATAGGTGGACATCAAAACAACACTGAAGATGAAGAACAAGGTTTCGACAGAGCAAATAATAGGTGACAATTGACTCCAATAAAGGCACATTTGGAATGGATTATGCAAGAAGCACTTCTGGCTATAGACATTTTGTGACAAGTACTTTTATTAGTAGCATGTTAAAAAATTTCTCAAAAATACGCTTCATGAAAAACACATGAAAGTGTTTCATGAAGATGTGCTTCACCAGAAAATATTTATCCAAAAAGCACTAAAAACTATTTTCATGACCAATAAGTATTTGAATGTCCTTGATTACCATTTCATTTTTTTATTTTATTTTTAGTTTTATAGATCGAGGGGACGCAAAGGAAATGAGGTATGAAAATGAGTGAATGACACATGGTGGGAGAGGTGCAGACAAAACCACCACCAAAAGCTAAACAACATCGACATCTCTTCAATGCACCTTATAACTCGATTCTCGTCCAAGACCACCAGAAGTGGATATTAGAGTTGGTTATTGCAACTCACGACACTGTTTCTGAAAAAAGCTTAAAGTTAATAAAGGCCCATTAATCATCTCTCCTCCCAATCGTCTTATAAATTTATACATGTTATTTTATTAACTATAACAATATTGACATAAAGACACAAATAAAAGAATATTAAAGAGCAGGGATGTACTTTAAGCATACAATGGTATGGGTTGGCTAAGTGCTCGACAAAGTGTCTCATCGAAAAACTGGAATTTTTATTTTGGCATTGTGCACACTATTGTTGGATGCAATGAGGATAGAGTTCTGCATCCTCATCTACTTAATTGTGCCCCGGTGAACTAACGTTCTAGCTTGGCCCTGCTCTCCCACATCATTTGCCTCGTATCTCAAGCACAAAATTGAAAAGCAAAAACTAAAAACGAAACCTAACCCTAAATTTTGGAGCAGAACAACGTTAGAATTTGATTGTCCAACCTCCAAAAACAAATCAAACAAGCCATGAATCTCTTCTAAACATATTATCCGGCAAAAGAATAGGTAGTGTTTGCATATTGAACTTCATTTGTACTCCGCAAGGAACGTTCCCGAACATAAAACTTTAAGTAACTGAAATTTGTAGGGCTTCTCTTGTAAGAGAAATCCCTTAAAAAATTGGCGTATGCCACTGAATGCGGTGCACACACGGTATTCTTTAGTAAAAGGCGAAAGAATAGTTCGCTTTGTGCTCACCACATGGCTGCGTGGTTGCCATAGTTGACATTCTCTCCTCTTGTAGGCGCATTCTCGCAGAGACTATTTTGCATCCTCCGATGTGGGATTCCCACATGCTAAAGGACATCAAGACTAACAGCCATATCATTATTATTTTAGACCAAGATATTAGGTTTTAGCTTGTCATGTGTAGCAATCACCAATTTGAAAACTTACAAATATACACACAAACGAAGCACACACGTACCACACATTTTCTTTTCCTAGATAGACGCTGGTGAATGTAACCTCCTCCTCTCTGCAGCCTTTGGCCTTCACACTGCTGGCTATTTTCCTCATCCTTCTATACATGTGGATTATTCCTCCGCCACATCCACAAACAAAACCCCGTCACCGCCTTCTCCACCCAAGCTCCCTATCATCGGAAACTTGCACCAACTAGGGTTGTACCCTTATCGCTCGTTTCAAGCTTTATTTCGACGTCATGGCCCTCTCATGCTTCTACACTTTGGAAGTGTCCCCATCCTTGTTGTCTCTTCAGCTAGGTTGCCCGTGAGATCATGAAAATCCATGACCTCACATTTTCTGGTCGACCAAAGTCCACCATCGTAAAGAAACTACTAAATACAACTGCACCGGGGTTGCATTTCTCCTTATGGTGAGTAACTGAGATATATTAAAAGCATATGTGTCTTTTCGTTCTCTGAGAGAAGAGGAAACAAAATCTATGGTCAGCAACATGAAGCAATCGTCGTAATCAGTTTTGAATTTAAGCGAAATGTTTATTAGACTTACTAATGATGTGGTATGTCGAACGGCTTTTGAGAGGAAGTGCAATGGTGGAGAAGGTGGGAGGACGTTTAAGGAGCTTTTGGGGAAGTATGTAGAGTTACTGGGACTAATCAATATTGGGGACTATATATCCCGTGGCTTTCTTGGTTGAGCCATTTCAATGGTTTGGTTGCCAAGATAGACAAGGTGACTAAGCAGTTTGATGACTTTCTAGTTCAAAGACTGGATATCATGACGAATTGAAAGGAGTTTGTCGAAGTTTTGCTTGCAATTCAGAAAGAAAACTTTACCACTAAACATACTTAAAGTGTAATCTAATTGGAGACAACAGTAGCCAATTACATTAGGATCATCAAGCTTCAAGTAATCTTGATCGATAAAAAAAAGGCAACTTAGTTTTAGACATAAGCGCACGATCAACCAAGTGCAAGTAAACAAGCATATGTTATGAGTATGAGTAATGATCTTAGCGGTTTTTATCTCAACTTTTAGGTTTCGTTTCACTTTTAGTTTTTATCCTCATTGGGGTTTTGAGTGTGATTCCAATAATGTCGAGTAGAAGGAAGAGAAAGGGAAAAAGGAAACTCGATCGTTTTGAGTTGTTTACATTTTGGCATAGAGAGATATGGTTGAGGCGTCGTGTCCTATGCGGTGCAAATCTTAGGAGGATTTATCATTCAGGACGGGAGATTCTCGTGTGGAATCAGAGATAAAGTGAAGATTGCTCAAACTCAACTCTAGTTAATGCGGGGATCCCAAAGAGATGCAGATGCAAGACAACAAGACGAGGAAACAATTCGCATTTGGGTTGCAGAGATTAGAGATGCTGCTTATGATTTGGAGGATGTCACAGATTTCCACTTCCATATGCAGAAATAGTAAACCAGTGAACCGTTCCTGGATTTCAATTGTGATTTTATCATCATATTAAGGTAATATATGAGCAGAATTTTTCTACACAACGTGCTTTAAACCTGGTTCCCATATCCTTCTGTAGTCCCGATCATATTCTTTTTTTTTTTTTCCCCCCCTACATTCATAAATTTTTTTAGTGCTTCAAATAAAGTTGTTGGTCAGGATCATGAATCAGTTTAAATTGGAGGCTCCATATACCTCATCTCATCTTAGTGCTTCTTTGATTCTTGCGGATGTCAAACCTGCATCGCTTGGTGTACAAGAAAAGGAGTATGCAGAGAATCTCTTTGAGTTACTCCAAGTTGCTCATCCGAATGGAATCAAAAGGAAATAGAATCCACTTTACGCGTCTCTACTGTTTGGATAGATAGCCTTTCAGATGAAGAATTTAGTGGAAGAATCATATCTACTCTCTTAGAAGCTTGCAGTGCGGATTATCACTTCTATCTCATGGTAGTGCAAGAAATTATGTACATCGTAGACAACAAGATGATCTTGACTGTAGGTTTCAACAACGTTGTTACAGTCAAGTACTTCGAGGAAATAGAATTACGACCTCACAGAAGGCAGGCACCTCTGTGAACATTGATCCAGAGAGGCACGAGCATTCGTGTTTTCCTTTCCCTTTTCGACCCATTCAATGGTTGTTTCAGGTGAGGAATCTAAGTTACCAAATGTAGTTAATGTGTATATTGCAAAGTTGCCAGAAATGTAGTTAAGCTTTCGCAAAGAGAACCATTATGTTGTACCAAATTGTAGGGCTTCTTTTGTGAGAGAAAACCCTCGAAAAAATTGGCACATGCCACTTAATGTGGTGCGCACACGGTATTCTTTAGTAAAAAGTGAAAGAAAAGTTCGTTCTGTACTCACCACCCGGCTGCTTGGTTTGCAAATTTCGACGATCTCTTCTTTTGTAGGCGCATTCTCGTAGGGACTGTTTTCTATGTTGGGATTTGCTTGCTAACTAATGACGTTTAAAGTTGAGATTTGAGGTAGTCGCATTTCTCCATTTAATCACATCACATGCTAAAGGGCATTAAGTTCAACAGCCATATCATTACTACTAGCCAAGTTGAAGGATGAAGAATCACATGACTTCGAGATTCTAACCGAAACCGTTCATGTTATAAATTTCTATGTAATTATCATCTCTACAAATAAAAAAAAATTAAAAAAAAAATCAATTAAAACTAAGGTTGCTTAGTCAATTAATTGTAGCAAATAGATAGACGGTTCGTAATTTATTCAACGAATCCATCTATCTGTTTTAATACAATTCAATGATCAAACGATTTCATATTTAATTGATTTTTTTGCAGAGATGATCTTCACAATGATTTATAATGTGAACGGTTTTGATCATAAGCATGAAGTTCCGTGAATTAGCTACATAGTGAATAAGAAGGAACTCATCTTAATTCATTGAGAAGCCAAGTTAATTCTCAATGTAATATATAGGGGAGGATGAAATTGTTTTGGGAAACTCTCGTAAATTAGGGGCTCTGTGTTAGTGCACCCTTTGCGCACCCTCAACGCGGCCCTTGTACTAGTCACATTATTCGCCTAAATTGTAATATTTACTCTTTTCTTAATTATTTCACATAAAGTTGGCCGGGCAAAGACCATATCATAATGAAGCAATATTTCACTTTGCTACAATTTATCGCTAAATACTTGATTTTGAGTGTGAAATTCCTTATTAAACGTGGTAATCTAATATTTGTTCCCTTGAAGAATGAAATTTGAGTCATGGCTTTCCTCCTAATTCATATTTATGCTTGTTATATAAGTAATAAATCATTGTTAGGCTGAAGCGGGCCTCACCACGAAATCGTTGTTGTTTCGTGTCTTGTACTATAAGTTTACATGTCAACTGTCGTGTCATTTGCAATGAAATTGTAGCGGCTACCTTGAATGCTTACTTCTTTGTTCTGTTGTTTGCAGTGAATCGACCACCGCCAGCACTCTTGTGGCTTAGGAAGGATTTGACTGGCAACAGTTTTGGGTGCTCCTGTTAATGTACTTTTTAAGAGAGTAGTACTTATGCTTTAATGTCTTATTTTCTTTCATTTGCTTCAAGTTGTATGACTTAATTCAGAATCCTGTGGAACACTCCTTCGTTGTCGATGCGCGTTTTGGATATTTTTCTCATATTCAGCTGCATAACTGTGCTATCTCTCGTGTTTGTTTAGTTTTCCATGGGGAGTTGATTTTGGTCACCATATATGAAAAATCAAACAAAAGCGATCAGAGTTCTCTGCCTACACCCACACCTGGGTTTTCTATTCAAATTCTTCAATTGGGTGTCGCTGTCGCCATATTCGATTTACTTAAAAGAGTAAACTATTGATTTTCCTCCTAATTTTCACGTAGCTTTCAATTTACCCTCTATTATTTAATCCTCGTTAATCACTATTTTTTCCATGCTATATAATTAGCTTGTATTGTATTTAGTGTAACGTAAGAGAGATGGATGATTTTTTTTATTTTTGTTGACAAGACGCATGATACTTAACCACAATAACGGAAAGTAATCATGCATTTATACCATGGTTTGAGTTTGATCTTCCTCGCCTCTAACAGCTAAGGAGAGTATTCAATTGGGAATTTGTGAGATTTTAATGCATTTTTATGGAATTTAAAAGATTTGGAGAGATTTCAGATAAAATTTTAATTCAATTCCTTTACAATCAGCAAATGTGAGATGTGTGGATGCTTAAAATAAATTACGAAATATCTTCATTTCTCTCCTATTCCTCAACTTTTTCAAATTCTTTAAAATAAATTTATAATTGAATACAGTTTTAATAAACTATCTTAAAATCCGAATTAAATACATTTTGAATCACTTAAAATTATGATTGAATACACTTTAAATTATAGAGGATCGTTTAAAATCCTAATTAGATATCCCTAAATCTATTATAAGAATTAAAAACTCTTAAAATTTCAATTGGATGCACCCTCCTAAGTATTTACTTCACTAACGCAACAGCTCAAAAAAATAAAATAAAATAAATAATTGTTGACAAGAAACTCTCTTAATACAGTACTTTGTTTGGGCGGGAAGGAGGATATGAACTCCGAGTCCCAACTGGGTTTTGGAGTTTTTCTGGTACAAATAGCTGGGATTAGGACTTAGGAAACTGTAAACCCTAGTTCCCCAAATTCCTCTAGATTTTCCCGCTGTATCCAAACATGAGGCCAATACTGATGAAGGGGCACGAGAGGCCCTTGACCTTCCTCAAGTACAACAGGGACGGCGACCTCCTCTTGTCTTGCGCCAAGGATCACAAACCCACCGTCTGGTTCGCCGACAATGGCGAGCACCTCGGCACCTACTGCGGCCACAATGGCGCCGTTTGGTGCTGCGACTTTTCCCGGGACTCCTCCCGCCTCATCACTGGCAGCGGTGATCAGACCGCCAAGCTCTGGGACGTTCAGACCGGCCGACTGCTCTTCACCTTCAACTTTGACTCCCCGGCCAGGGCTGTTGACTTATCCGTCGGCGATCGGCTGGCTGTTATCACCACCGACCCCTTCATGGGGGTCACTTCCGCGATTCACGTCAAGCGCATTGACAGAGACCCCGAAGATCGTAACAATAATCTCCTCTTATTTGCTTTGCCCTGTTTTTAGTTTATACAACGAAATTGAATACGATGTTTTTTTTATTACGAGCGATATTACTACTTTAAGCTAAACTAATTCAAATGCAATTTTGAATGTAGTATATAATTCGTTGGTTTCGATTTTTCAGAGGTTGGTGAATCGATTTTGATTCTCAAGGGACCTAAGGGACGAATTAATAGAGCTGTTTGGGGGCCTTTGAACAGAACCATCATAAGCGCAGGAGAAGACGCAGTTATTCGCATTTGGGATGCAGAGGTGAGTTATTGTTGGCTGTTCAATTCCTGCATTTGAAATTTCGAAACTTTTCGTTAACTTTGTTGGCAATGAGTGTTGTGTTGTTGTATTGCAGACCGGTAAATTACTTAAGGAGAACGACCAGGAAGTGGGTCACAAAAAGACGATAACTTCACTTACAAAATCCGCCGATGGTTCACATTTCCTAACTGGTTCCCTTGATCAATCTGCCAAGGCAATGCATCTCATACTCGCCGCCTTTCTTTTGTTCGTATTGAGTTGTTGCCGGCTCTCTACTCTTTACTGAACTGGGTTTTCTGTTGCGTATTTTTTAGCTTTGGGATACTAGAGAGTTGACACTTATCAAGACCTATGTGACAGAGCGTCCAGTCAATGCCGTTGCAATGTCTCCTCTTCTTGATCATGTAAGTAAATTTCATCTCAAATGGGTTTGCATTATCTTCTTGCCAACTTGTTTCAAGTCAAAAAGTTTCCGGCATAAGTTCTAAGTTTGACGATTTGATTATACTTAATCAACACACTTAGTTCCATCGCATCTCTCATTTACGCGCAATTAATCAAAACAAAATGCTTTTTGTTGCTGTCCAGGTGGTACTTGGTGGTGGTCAGTATGCAGGAGATGTCACCAGAACTGATCATCGTGCTGGGAAATTCGAAGCCAAATTCTACGACAAGGTAAACCATTCGACTTTGTTTATGTTTTGTAGAATGAATGTTCTTTGTTGTCGTCTCTTCAGTACATGGTTTTTAATTATTTTTTTTCCGGATCCTATAGATTCTTGAAGAAGAGATTGGAGGTGTTAAAGGGCATTTTGGACCTTTAAATGCTTTGGCTTTCAATGTGACATCCCACATCGTCCAGGGGAGTGATCCTTAAATGTATATTCACATCTCTACCTAGCACGAGGCCTTTTGGGAGCTCACTGGCTTCGGGTTCCGTAGGAACTCCGAAGTTAAACGAGAAGGGGGCTAGAGCAATTCCATGATGGGTGACCCACTGAGAAGTTGCTCGTGAGTTCCCAAAAACAAAACCGTGAGGGAATGGTAAGCCCAAAACGGACAATATCGTGCTACGGTAGTGGAGTTAGGCCCGGGAAGTGATCCGCCCCGGGCTAGGGAGTTACGGATTGGAAATCTGATATGCGGATCTTCTCCACCCCCCTTAGGGGCCCGACGTCCTCGTCGGCACACACGCGATCAGGGTTAGGCTCTGATGCCAATTTGTCACATCCTAGCCCGGGGCGGATCACTTCCCGGGCCTAACTCCACTATCGTAGCACGATATTGTCCGCTTTGGGCTTACCATTCCCTCACGGTTTTGTTTTTGGGAACTCACGAGCAACTTCCCAGTGGGTCACCCATCATGGGATTGCTCTAGCCTCCTTCTCGCTTAACTTCAGAGTTCCTACGGAACCCGAAGCCAGTGAGCTCCCAAAAGGCCTCGTGCTAGGTAGAGATGTGAATATACACTTAAGGATCACTCCCCTGGGCGATGTGGGATGTCACATTCAATCCCGACGGCAGAAGGAATAGTTCGATTCCATAAATGTATTGGTTAGTTTCATGAAATTACCCCTAAAATTAATTTACTCTTGAAATCGAGATGAAATCGTGCTTAATTAAGGGTGCTGGAGTTTAATCTAAAGTGGTAGGGGAAAATTGTCTGCTTATATGCATTGAGAAGGTTGTTCTGGAACTAGGAATTTCATGTTGTTTTGATTAAAAGCGTTTTAGCATTGATATTTAGGTTTTGTTTTACTATTTGTTTACTCCTTTTTTAACTGTCAGTTTCTCAAGTGGAGGTGAGGATGGATTCATACGTTTGCATCACTTCGACCCTGATTACTTCAACATCAAGATTTAGGTTGCAGAGCGTGCCGGAAAAGCTATTTCTCCCCTTCCCAAACCAGTCGTGTAGAAGAATTTGCAGATGAGATGATCGTTTTTATCATTCCCGGTAGTTCCAGTTAATTTTCAGATTTGATTTTAACTCTACAATTTTAGGAAAAAAGAGAACAAAAATGTAAACAGCTGACATGATAGTACAAGTTTCAGTTTGGTTTTTATAAGCATTTTGAAGCACAACATTTCTACTTGTATTGTCTTGACAAGCTAAGTTTGAAATGAAGACCTCGTATTGAACATTTTATTCTCAATTTCCTTTCGATATAGGGCATATTTAATCTTCATTTACCCTTGTTCATATCAACGGGCTTATAGCTTAGTTGATTATAAGCGTTCACCCCTTGCATTTGAGGTCCCGAGCAATGATTCCCTCCTCTCACAACATCGCTTCTATAAAATAAAAAATGTTCATACGGTTAATTGGAAAAGAGTACTGTGTTTATAAGCAACATTCAAGTAGGCTCATATATTCATCTGGCTATGCCATCTTCCCAGTTCACTGGCTATGAACAATGTAGCTTCTATTCTGCTACGTCATCCACAGCTGCACATTTACAAAGCAATTCACTATGGCTTACGAGCATCTGTGGAGGAACCCCATCACGTGAAATGCAGTTCACCGGTTCTAAAACAGTTGAGTAGAAGATTGTATTTATATAGTTTGCATCAGTAACTTGAATCTGTTACACTACCACTCCCCTACATCCAAGCACAAACCCTACCGCTCGTAGCGCACACTGCCACTCCAAACACGAGAAACGTGAAGTACCATTGTTTGCTCTCAGTGCACCGAAGCTCCAAAGAAAACTTGCCCTTGGAGTGTGCATAAAAACATTCGATCCTTGAGAATTGGTGTATGAAGAACTTACCGTACCTAATTGGTCATCAAGAAAAAACTAGTGGGAGATTTAGCAGGAAGAGCTTGAAGGAGCTAAAACTGCAATCTGCTGGATTCTCATGACCAAAATTGTGGAAATGATGGAGGATGAGTCCGCTAATACCTCTTAAATAAATGGTATATGAAGAAATATGATGAGTTATTCAACTAAAGACCGTATGAACTACAACTAAATAATGAGGCCGCCGTTTTTACCAAGAAATGTGTTAGTATATGTGTTGACCCTAAAAATTACAAAGCCTACGCGGCGCGCAGGCTGAATAACTAATAAGCTAACTAAGTCCTTCGGTTGAATGCGGGGCGTGCTAACTAGTCGGCCGAGCTCGGCCGAGGAGTAAAATTCGTTGTTGTCGCGTTGAGCGCGTTGCTGACTTCTTAATCTTGCGACTACGATCGAGGAAGGAACACTCTCGGTCTTTGGGTTCTAGAGCCTGAAGACGAGGTTGCTAGTTCTACGAAGTTCACAAATCGTCGGTACCCGATTCGGTCACCATGATTATATTCGTAAGAGTATAAGCACATCGAATCGACACCAGACTATACGGACACAAATATTCAAAGGTGATGTATGTCTTGATGGTGAACGTGGTTCGGCCGTCAGAATGCCGAACTCTAAAACTCACTTGTGAGTATCCAATCATAAAATCACTTGGCGTCCGATACGCCGAATTTCGTAACTCGTAACACCTTACTTCGCCGAGAGGGCTGATAAGATGACCTCTGCCAATAAGGATTCGAAAACCCTTCTCGACCGAGACTTGGATAAGTAACCAGTCGGCCTCGACGCAGTGCTGTTTATCCAAACTAAAGGTGCTCCTCGGTCGGCTGATTCTACGGCAACAGTGATGTTTATCCAAACTAAAGGTGTTCGCTGGTTGCCTCCACAGTGCTGTTTATCCAAACTGAAGGTGTGTCGGCGGAAAAAGAAAAGGAAAATTCTCAAGGTGTTTGAGAGGTTTTGCGCAGGGCAATTGTATGTTGAATTGAAGGTCCTTCATTGTTGCATGATTTCTTGTATTTATAGCACCAACTCCTTGAGATCGAATTAAACCCCTATCTGGATTGGGAGTCCTTGCTCCGTTCCAACTTTGCTTCAAACCACCCTACTCTCATTAGGACTTTGAACTCACCCCCTTTGGGGGCTTTGTTCATTGCTGGTTGAGAATCCTAGTTGCACCAGGACTCCCTTGACCCTCTTTACTTATCTGGGCTATTCCTTTTTGCGATAGGACTCGACCATCCCTGCTAAATGGCCCGGAATCAATCAGGCAGCCCATAGCATTTTGACACAGCTTTGGGCCGAGCACAAACCTACCCTCGGCCCAGCAATATTATTTTGAGCCCAAACAATATGTTTAATATTTAATGGGGTTATGCTAATGCTAATGCCATACTATTCTACTTATTTGATATGCATTTAATTAGCTAAATTAGCGTTGGACATTTTCTATATAACACAAAATGTCTGATGGTAGTTAGAAGAAGACTGCAATGTTTATGTCATCTTCTTGGCCTCCGAAAGAATAAAGTGGTAGAACGAAGCTACCCGTTGGTTCTTTATAAAAAAAAATGTATATATATGTTAAAAAAAAATTGTCAAAGGTGTGGGGTTTTACCTTATCCTTCAGATCACTTGTTTTACGTTAGTTTAGGAAATTTAGGTCAAATTCCTTATATGGGATAATGTTGCATTCATTATCATTCCATCTCTCTCAGACTCTCGGGGCATCGCAAAATCTCGTGACATTCATGTGGGCGTCTGTCACCGAAAATAACATTTGAGTTCTACGCTACTACCGTGTTCTCCTTCCACGTAGCCCTAAATCTCCTCCACCTCCCTCACCCTTTCCAGCTTTCCTGCTCTGGTTTTCATGGACAACAACAATCGCAACGTCAGCAGCAGCAGTACCTCCAGAAGGTAGTTTCTTCCCCTTCCCATTTCCTCTCCTATCCTGTTTGGTTGCTGAGAAAATGGGGAACGAGTTCAGATTAAACAAAATCAGAATTGTGACTTTCCTTTGTTTTCTGAGAAATTTATTCCATTTTTTCATTGTTTCAATCAATTCACCCTTCTTTTGGGAATTTCTCGATAAAAGTTGGGAAATTTTTATTTTTTTTCCATTTAACGGCAGAGGAATAATGGAGTTTGTGCTTACCTATAACAAATACTGTGAAATTCTGATTGTGTATTTTTGTGGGCAGTGGTGGAGGAGGAAGAGATTGGGAGGTGAAAAATCATAGAGAAACATCGAAAGGACGCGGAGGCGGCGGAGGTGGTGGCTCCGGCAAAGATAAATTTGACGCACTTGGTAGATTATTGTAAGCACTACACTAGCCTATGTGTTAATTATTTGTTAATTATTGTTAGGGTAATGCAGCTTAATGGCATAGTTTATTTAAACTCTAGCCTCTCTGTTACTTATTTAGGACGCGTATATTGCGCCATATGGCGGGTGAGTTTAGTTTGAATATGCGAAGCGATGGATATGTGAAGGTTAATGATCTATTAAAGCTAAACATAAAGACATTTGCTAATATTCCGTTGAGATCACATACTATTGATGAGATTAAGGAGGTTAGTGATCAGTTCTCGATAGTCCTTTATTTGTTAGATGAACTGCGTAAATAGGATGCTTAATTATGTGCTGCGTCTTGTTAGGCTGTCAGAAAGGATAATAAGCAGCGCTTTGGCCTCTTGGAAGAAAATGGGGAACTTTTGATACGTGCAAACCAAGGCCACACAACAACGGTAGTTTATCTTGAATATCTGTTTTGAGTCACACGCTATCCAAGTAGTTTTTGTCTGTGTAATCTTGTGAAATCACAGCAAGGTATTAACTCGTTTCTCTTTGCATAATCTTGTGAAAGCACGGCCAGGTTAGAGTCTTTCTGTAAGTGGAATCTTTGTTGAGACCTGAAAATTTGGTTAAGCTGGAGAATTGTTACCTTACACTCTAAGACTGGATGTCCTTTCATTATTTTTCCTTGAGCTCTGAGTTTCAGATCATTATGTAGATACTTATGGAATACTTAACAAATCAGAATTTAGTTATCCATTTTATTTGTGCTGTGCATTTTTAGATTATGGATCTGCCTAAAATGCTAGCGTAAGAATGGCATTGTATTTACCATTTTTTGCGTTGTGCGTTTTTGGATTGAGCATCCATCTTATACTTGTTGGCTTTAACATTATATGTTAATATCTACTCTGCGTGTATATTGACAGATAGTTGAATCTGAAAGATTGTTGACACCAATCCTTTCATCTGAAGAAGTTCCAGGTTTATCTTCTAGTGTGCAATCTTATTGCATTCTTAGCACATAATTTCTCAGTCAACAATGAAGAGTTGTGCGTGTTTCTATGGAAATTTTACCTCTTTGTTTGTCTCACTGTTTTTCTTTCCCTTTGATTTGCAGTTTGCGTGCATGGGACCTACAGGAAGAATTTGGAATCCATATTAGGCTCCGGTCTAAAGACCATGAAAAGATTGCATGTTCACTTCTCACGTGGCTTGCCAACAGATGGGCAAGTGATTAGCGGTACTGTGTTTGATTAGGATTATTGATTAGTAAATTTTTCTTTTCATGAACCTGTGATGATGAACCGTCTTTCATTTATAATCGCACATGAATAACAACACTTGTCTGGGGAGGACCATTTGTAGACCCAATTTCTAAAACTTAGCACTTATCTATGCAATTTTTTGTAGACCTGAAAGTTTTACATATGTTTGCCATTTTTAAAGGTTTAAATTTTTCTCTTAGTTCATCAACTCTGTTGCAAGTTGTATACAAAGTTTACTTTAGTGAAGGAACAAATGAAGTAATACTGTTCACAGGTGGTGAACCTATTAAAGTACGTGATACAAGTTCTCCACCTTTGTGTCTAACCTCGATGAATTCTGCATTTTGTGGTCACCGACTTTTTCAGAATTTTAGATTTCTTAAAAGTTTTTAGTCATTCTCTAGTGTTTTAACTGGTAATAACGATCATGACTTAATGAGCTATAGTGGCAATGATTCTGAAAATATACAAAAGTTATTCATTTGAATCGAAGACACTTTTTTCGTCATACTGTAATAACTTGTTTGATTTGTATTCTTGTAGGTATGAGGTGCAATGCTAATGTTTTGATCTATCTCGATGTTAAAAAAGCTTTAGAAGGTATAGTTTTACAAACCATTCATTATCGAAGTTCAGAATTTTCTTTTACATTTGTCATGAACCCAAGCACCTATGATTTCTTGTAATTTTCATTGCAGAGGGAATGAAGTTTTACATTTCAGAGAACAAGGTGATCTTGACTGAAGGTTTTGATGGTGTTATTCCAGTCAAGTACTTTGAGAAAATAGAATCATGGCCCGATAGAAAGCCGATACCTTTCTCAACCTAAATCGGTTGGATGCAATCGTTCCATTTCTCTATTTCATTTCCGACCCGTTGGAGGATTGTAGCAACTATATGAGATGCAACGATTCTGTTTTTCGTAACATATGTAAAGCCGGCTGTAGTCGGCAATTTTCTTATCAATGGAAATCAAATTTGATGTTTTTGATGTTAGATTGATGTCTTTATGTCTACACAACTAGAAGACTGCTTTTCTTATGTAATGAAAGTGGAGTGAAGAGACTTATGGACACGGGCATCGTGTCAATGCCCCGTGAGATCATGAAAAGCCAATGAAATATACTGGAAAACTAGTTTATAGGGGCTTCCCTGTGAAGAGAAACTCCTCCAAAAATTAGTGTATGCCATTATTTGAGGCGAGCACACGGTATTCTTTAGTAAAAGGCGAAAGAATAGTTCGCTCTGTGCTCACCGTATGGCTGCATGGATACTAAATTTTCCATTTCCTCTATTTTTATAGCAGTTCCCATCGTGATGGTTTTGCTTCTGTTCCATGTGGGATTTTGAGAAACAACAACAAAGTGTTGCCCATTTGGCTTTACCTCAAAATCCCATTACTAACGTTCCCTTTAGATCTAATGATTTCAAATTTTACTGGATCTTCAATTATCCAATACCTTAATAGCACACTAACATTTCAGGATAACCCTTTAAACATTTGAAGGTTCTCATTTGAAGTGTAAATAGGTGGACATCAAAACAACACTGAAGATGAAGAACAAGGTTTCGACAGAGCAAATAATAGGTGACAATTGACTCCAATAAAGGCACATTTGGAATGGATTATGCAAGAAGCACTTCTGGCTATAGACATTTTGTGACAAGTACTTTTATTAGTAGCATGTTAAAAATTTTCTCAAAAATACGCTTCATGAAAAACACTTGAAAGTGTTTCATGAAGATGTGCTTCACCATAAAATATTTATCCAAAAAGCACTAAAAACTATTTTCATGACCAATAAGTATTTGAATGTCCTTGATTACGATTTCATTTTTTTATTTTATTTTTAGTTTTATAGATAGAGGGGACGCAAAGGAAATGAGGTATGAAAATGAGTGAATGACACATGGTGGGAGAGGTGCAGACAAAACCACCACCAAAAGCTAAACAACATCGACATCTCTTCAATGCACCTTATAACTCGATTCTCGTCCAAGACCACCAGAAGTGGATATTAGAGTTGGTTATTGCAACTCACGACACTGTTTCTGAAAAAAGCTTAAAGTTAATGAAGGCCCATTAATCATCTCTCCTCCCAATCGTCTTATAAATTTATACATGTTATTTTATTAACTATAACAATATTGACATAAAGACACAAATAAAAGAATATTAAAGAGCAGGGATGTACTTTAAGCATACAATGGTATGGGTTGGCTAAGTGCTCGACAAAGTGTCTCATCGAAAAACTGGAATTTTTATTTTGGCATTGTGCACACTATTGTTGGATGCAATGAGGATAGAGTTCTGCATCCTCATCTACTTAATTGTGCCCCGGTGAACTAACGTTCTAGCTTGGCCCTGCTCTCCCACATCATTTGCCTCGTATCTCAAGCACAAAATTGAAAAGCAAAAACTAAAAACGAAACCTAACCCTAAATTTTGGAGCAGAACAACGTTAGAATTTGATTGTCCAACCTCCAAAAACAAATCAAACAAGCCATGAATCTCTTCTAAACATATTATCCGGCAAAAGAAAAGGTAGTGTTTGCATATTGAACTTCATTGGTAATCTGCAAGGAACGTTCCCGAACATAAAACTTTAAGTAACTGAAATTTGTAGGGCTTCTCTTGTAAGAGAAATCCCTTGAAAAAATTGGCGTATGCCACTGAAGGCGGTGCACACACGGTATTCTTTAGTAAAAGGCGAAAGAATAGTTCGCTTTGTGTTCACCGCGTGGCTGCGTGGTTGCCATAGTTGACATTCTCTCCTCTTGTAGGCGCATTCTCGCAGAGACTGTTTTAAATCCTCCGATGTGGGATTCCTTGCTAATTAATGACGTTTTCACATTTCTCCATTTACATATAATCACATCACATGCTAAAGGACATCAAGACTAACAGCCATATCATTATTATTTTAGACCAAGATATTAGGTTTTAGCTTGTCATGTGTAGCAATCACCAATTTGAAAACTTACAAATATACACACAAACGAAGCACACACGTACCACACATTTTCTTTTCCTAGATAGACGCTGGTGAATGTAACCTCCTCCTCTCTGCAGCCTTTGGCCTTCACACTGCTGGCTATTTAACTCATCCTTCTATACATGTGGATTATTCCTCCGCCACATCCACAAACAAAACCCCGTCACCGCCTTCTCCACCCAAGCTCCCTATCATCGGAAACTTGCACCAACTAGGGTTGTACCCTTATCGCTCGTTTCAAGCTTTATTTCAACGTCATGGCCCTCTCATGCTTCTACACTTTGGAAGTGTCCCCATCCTTGTTGTCTCTTCAGCTAGGTTGCCCATGAGATCATGAAAATCCATGACCTCACATTTTCTGGTCGACCAAAGTCCACCATCGTAAAGAAACTACTAAATACAACTGCACCGGGGTTGCATTGCTCCTTATGGTGAGTAATTGAGGAATATTAAAAGCATATGTGTCTTTTCGTTCTGTGAGAGAAGAGGAAACAAAATCTATGGTCAGCAACATGAAGCAATCGTCGTAATCAGTTTTGAATTTAAGCGAAATGTTTATTAGACTTACTAATGATGTGGTATGTCGAACGGCTTTTGAGAGGAAGTGCAATGGTGGAGAAGGTGGGAGGACGTTTAAGGAGCTTTTGGGGAAGTATGTAGAGTTACTGGGAATAATCAATATCGGGGACTATATATCCCGTGGCTTTCTTGGTTGAGCCATTTCAATGGTTTGGAGGCCAAGATAGACAAGGTGACTAAGCAGTTTGATGACTTTCTAGTTCAAAGACTGGATATCATGACGAATTGAAAGGAGTTTGTCGAAGTTTTGCTTGCAATTCAGAAAGAAAACTTGACTCAAGTACAACTTTCAAAACATTACCACTAAACATACTTAAAGTGTAATCTAATTGGAGACAACAGTAGCCAATTACATTAAGATCATCAAGCTTCAAGTAATCTTGATCGAGAAAAAAAGACAACTTAGTTTTAGACATAAGCGCACGATCAACCAAGTGCAAGTAAACAAGCATATGTTATGAGTATGAGTAATGATCTTAGCGGTTTTTATCTCAACTTTTAGGTTTCGTTTCACTTTTAGTTTTTATCCTCATTGGGGTTTTGAGTGTGATTCCAATAATGTCGAGTAGAAGGAAGAGAAAAGGAAAAAGGAAACTCGATCGTTTTGAGTTGTTTACATTTTGGCATAGAGAGATATGGTTGAGGCGTCGTGTCCTATGCGGTGCAAATCCTAGGAGGATTTATCATTCAGGACGGGAGATTCTCGTGTGGAATCAGAGATAAACTGAAGATTGCTCAAACTCAACTCTAGTTAATGCGGGGATCCCGAAGAGATGCAGATGCAAGACAACAAGACGAGGAAACAATTCGCATTTGGGTTGCAGAGATTAGAGATGCTGCTTATGATTTGGAGGATGTCACAGATTTCTGCTTCCATATGCAGAAATAGTAAACCAGTGAACCGTTCCTGGATTTCAATTGTGATTTTATCATCATATTAAGGTAATATATGAGCAGAATTTTTCTACACAACGTGCTTTAAACCTGGTTCCCATATCCTTCTGTAGTCCCGATCATATTCTTTTTTTTTTTTTTTTCCCCTACATTCATAAAGTTTTTTAGTGCTTCAAATGAAGTTGTTGGTCAGGATCATGAATCAGTTTAAATTGGAGGCTCCATATACCTCATCTCATCTCAGTGCTTCTTTGATTCTTGCGGATGTCAAACCTGCATCGCTTGGTGTACAAGAAAAGGAGTATGCAGAGAATCTCTTTGAGTTACTCCAAGTTGCTCATCCGAATGGAATCAAAAGGAAATAGAATCTACTTTACCCGTCTCTACTGTTTGGATAGATAGCCTTTCAGATGAAGAATTTAGTGGAAGAATCACATCTACTCTCTTAGAAGCTTGCAGTGCGGATTATCACTTCTATATCATGTTAGTGCAAGAAACACACAGGACTTGTTTAAGCCTACTTTGTTAGGTTCTTTTTTGTTTAACATTCATTACGGAGGGGATGAAGTTATGTACATCGTAGACAACAAGATGATCTTGACTGTAGGTTTCAACAACGTTGTTACAGTCAAGTACTTCGAGGAAATAGAATTACGGCCTCACAGAAGGCAGGCACCTCTTTGAACATGGATCCAGAGAGGCACGAGCATTCGAGTTTTCCTTTCCCTTTTCGACCCATTCAATGGTTGTTTTAGGTGAGGAATCTAAGACCTGGTTTGGTACTGAGGTGATTCTGAAAAAAGCTGGTATCAAAAAAAGCTGGGAGTTGTTTTTGTGTTTGGTAAACATTCAGCTTCAGCTTTTTTTCACAGTTTTGGGTGAAAAAAAGCCAAAAACAAGAAGCTGCAAAACCCAGCTTTGAAAAATCGGCTTTTTTTCTCATCTGTTTTACATAAAAGTTTACCAAACACTATAATACGGTTTTTTTTTTTTTTCAAAAGCACTTTTACAAAAAAGTTTACAAAACACCCTGCTGCTTTATTTCACAGCCGCTTATTCTCACAGCACAGCAGAATCAGTTTTTTTTCAAAGCACAGCAATACCAAATCAACCCAAGTTACCAAATGTAGTTAATGTGTAAATTGCAAAGTTGCCAGAATGTAGTTAAGCTTTCGCAAAGAGAACCATTATGTTGTACCAAATTGTAGGGCTTCTTTTGTGAGAGAAAACCCTCGAAAAAATTGGCACATGCCACTTAATGTGGTGTGCACACGGTATTCTTTAGTAAAAAGTGAAAGAAAAGTTCATTCTGTACTCACCACCCGGCTGCTTGGTTTGCAAATTTCGACGATCTCTTCTTTTGTAGGCGCATTCTCGCAGGGACTGTTTTGTATGTTGGGATTTGCTTGCTAACTAATGACGTTTAAAGTTGAGATTTGAGGTAGTCGCATTTCTCCATTTAATCACATCACATGCTAAAGGGCATTAAGTTCAACAGCCATATCATTACTACTAGCCAAGTTGAAGGATGAAGAATCACATGACTTCAAGATTCTAACCGAAACCGTTCATGTTATAAATTTCTATGTAAATATCATCTCTACAAAAAAAAAAAAAAAAAAAAAAAAATCAATTAAAACTAAGGTTGTTTAGTCAATTAATTGTAGCAAATAGATAGACGGTTCGTAATTTATTCAACGAATCCGTCTATCTGTTTTAATACAATTCAATGATCAAACGATTTCATATTTAATTGATTTTTTTGCAGAGATGATATTCACAATGATTTATAATGTGAACGGTTTTGATCATAAGCATGAAGTTCCGTGAATTAGCTACATAGTGAATTAAGGAGGAACTCATCTTAATTCATTGAGAAGCCAAGTTAATTCTCAATGTAATATATAGGGGCGGATGAAATTGTTTTGGGAAACTCTCGTAAATTAGGGGCTCTGTGTTAGTGCACCCTTTGCACACCCTCAACGCGACCCTTGTACTAGTCACATCATTCGCCTAAATTGTAATATTTACTCTTTTCTTAATTATTTTACATAAAGTTGGCCGGGCAAAGACCATATCATAATGAAGTAATATTTCACTTTGCTACAATTTATCGCTAAATACTTGATTTTGAATGCGAAATTCCTTCTTTGATTAGAAATTGCAACTCTAAATCTTAGTTATAGACAAAAATAAAGAACAACGCTACAAAATTTCAAAAAGGCTACATCCTATACATAACTCAAAAAGATTACAACTTATCATACTTAATTCTAATGTGTCGCGAGACGAATATTATAAAAACCTAAGGGTTATGACCCTAATAGAAAAAGAATCATAACCCTTATCCATCCCACTACAAATCGCTCGTGCATAACATATGAAAAATAGCGTAACATAAAAATAAACCAAATTGCTAACTAACTAAATGTTTCCAACAAGTCTCGTCAATATCAAGAAGCTTTATTTTATGTAGTCCTTATAAGAAAAATTAAAGGTGTTTCTAGCATCCACGTCACTAAATTCGTTAAACAAAAAGAAGACATTTGGCACTTTCATTATTTCATAGTGCAGATAGAATCGAAAACTTGTGAAAGAGAACCATAGCGTTGAACTGAGATCGTATGGCTTCTCTTGTACGAGAAATCCCTATAAAAAAAATTGGCGTAAGCTGTGCTTAATGTGGCGAACACACGGCATTCTTTAGTAAAAGGTGATGGAATAATTCGTTTTGTACTCACCGTGCAGCTGCGTGCTTTGTCCATACGGAAAGGGTCTGCTTTTATACGCCTTTCTTCTGAGGATTAGTCCAGTTCCTCGTCGATGTGGGATTACTCATTCATCATCAGCAAGTCTGCCATTTGCTTTTGTTTTGTAGTAGCCTGGTTAGGTTCATTGAAATAATTTTTAACTAACAATCAATTGGAGCTTTTTTTTTTTAATTGGTTTGACTGTAATTTTCAAGCTCACGTGTTGGTTTGGTTGATTTTTAGTATCCTTTCGTGCTGTAATTTTTTATTTATTATTAACAGGTTTCAAATTCTGAATCTAGCATACTCTTACTCATTATTTTACTCACACTCACTACTACACTAACATACTAGAATAATGTATATTAAAGAAAGAAATAGAGGATAAGTTCCAAGCACCGTATAGGTTTGAAAGTAGAAGATATAGGTTTGAGTTGAGTGAGTAGAAGCGAGTCACTAACTCGCAATCTTGAACCAGAAGTGAACGTGCCAATTTTCCCAAAATAATATTACTATATTGAGACGGCTAATTTGTTCTCTTGTGATTTCCATGGTGAGAAAAATCAAAGTTCAGTTTGGCAAGACCATTGTCAACAAACAAACAATGATATCATTTATCTCCCCTTTTTTTTTTGGGAGTTTTAACGAAAAGCCCACGGTACTGTTTACTTTAATGAAAAACTACATTTTTACACTAAAAAGTCAATTCTGGTACTATTCACTTTACCCTTTATTTTGTCCTTATCGTTAAAACTCAAAATTTTCAAGCCCTTTTCATTAGTTTTCCTTTCTTTTTTTAGGAAACAGAGAGACATTCTGTTTGGTTGATGAGAAAATCGATTGTACAGTTCAATCTGGTTTTGATAATTCATACCACAGGAAAAAGGACACGAAATTACTAGGCTTCTTTTGGTTTTGAATAAATTGAAAAACAGACTAATGCCATGCCAGGAATTATGTTAACGGCAGTCGTCTTAAGTATTGTATGTCTCCTAACCATGGTTCTAAAAGACGTTAGACGCTAGTCGGGCGGTGGGTTGGAACCTAACGCTTAGGCAGGCATGGGCCTAAGTGAGAATCACAACTTAAACAAGTGCCTAGATGGATCTAGGCAGTCTAGTCGGGCACCTAGGTGGGCTAAGAAAACGCCTAAGTAGGTCTAGACGCCATTTTTTAGTTTTCAAACGCTTAGGGATTAATCGTGGCAATGACCAGCCGCTTCGCGCCTAGGCAGGAATTTTTAGAACATTATTCCTAACAATCAATTATTCAATACCGTCTACGACACATGTATGACAAGTTAAATCAGGCACACACGCCAAACACAATTTCTCAGAAGTGTCCAAATAGGAAGCCAATATTGAGGCACATCAAATAATTTAATTGTTAAAGAGGACGGCCCCTCTCCAAAGAACACATAATGACAGGCAATAAACGTCTAAGATGCAAAACAAACTAACACCACAAATAAAACATACGTCGAATCGGCATAGAAGAAAACTCCTTACACTTTGAAGCTTTCCCAGCTTGTTCCGTTCTACTTGTCAAATGATCCGGGACAAGACCGAAGACAACTGTATGCTTAACGCTTTCCCACTTTTTCCTTTCTGCATGCTCCGCCAAAGGTTGATGATTTTTTTCTTACCTAACGTATGTTATGTTGCCGTACTGTCAATCTAGACTATGACTTACAGTTTCTTGTTGAATGTGTGCTCCGATTAACAGTGTATATAACATAACGTGCCAGATATCTGAGAAAAGAATATTACCTTTCTCGAACTTCTTGCAAAATAATCTCAACGATTCAATGTTCCTGCAACTTATTAGCCAAGACACAAACTAATAGTTTATAATAGAATGCATTCTTCCCCAAGCATTCAAAGAAAGTTTAACAACGAGCCAAGAGTATTCTTGCCTTCGTGTAGAACTTAATGTGGCAGGGAATGAGAATGATTACAGGAAATAAATGAATTGTCATGAAAAGCAAATCAACTAGTTTCTGCCAGAGCACTGCTGTTATACATTCTACTTATGCAAATGCTATAAATCTTTACTTACGCTACCTGCATACCGGAATAAATTCTACTTATGAAATCGTCATCTTTGTCATAATTCACTTACTAAACAAAGACAATCTACAGTGTTCCAAAACTATATCATGCACAAGGAAATGTGTCATAAAAGATGAAAGAGTTACTTGTGATAGTTTTAAGTTTTAATATACGTATAAAGACAAACAGGTCTTTCAAAATCGGAGGAAGGAGCAAAAAGCGGACAGGTAAAGTCTGTAACAACAGAAATTGACAACAAAAGGAAGATATATGAATACATGTCTACAAGTTTTTCAGTTTCCGCTTTATTAAGTACTTCTATATTCATCATCTTTCAACAAAAGAAGAAAACCAAACAGTTAATAAGGACCCTAAATGGGGAGAGAACAAAATGCTAGAGAGATTCATACAAAAATTTGTGTTATGATTTTTCATTCATTCCTTGAAGATTCAAACATGGAATGTAAAGCCCGGCAGAACATATAACTCGAGCACCTCACTTGTCATGTGTATTAATGACAAAATAAACCGGAAAGTAAAAGAAAACTGAAGAGCAAACCTGATCTGCAAGAATGATCAGTCATTGACTCTAAGCAACAAAACGGCATGCAGGGTTAGTCTTGCGGTTGAGCTGCGTGACATACTTAAGCTGGTTCTAAAAGGTCAGATGGCAGGGAGCTGCAAAATTAACCATAAAACTGCAGCAGAAGAATTTGACGGATATCAATTCTACACAATGAATTTTACGAAATACTAATAAGTTTTACACAAAAACAAACTGTGATTCACTTCATATAGTAGTAAGGAACCAAACTATCCTGTGGTATTTTATTGATTGCATGGCAATAATACACATTCACCAATTAGCATATATTCTATCAGTCATGAATTCTACAACGCCGTAGCTCCAACAATTACATTCCAAGAAAAAGAAAAAAAAAAAGAGATGGTCCTCGTTTTCGCTCAATACAGCATGCGAGTGCTTAGAAAACAATGTCCCCTAGCCACAAAACTTCTTCACCGTAGTTCACAAGGTTCCTCCTCATATGGCATTACATCATTATGATATATGGAAAAACGATACAGGGGCAATGACAGAAATGTTAAAAACAATCATATGAATTATAATGAACAAGAATTCAAAGGGGTCCATCACACAATCAAAAGAATTTTATCATCCAGAAGCCTTCTTCCCACCAGAGTAGTAACTGAGGTACCACCGAACAAATTTCTTCAGCCCTGTCTGCAGATCTATTGTGGGCTTATACCCAAGTTCCCTCTGAGCCGAACTGATGTTTGCATGCGTAAACTGAACATCCCCATTACGCGGCAACTTCATTATATTTCTCTTAGCCTTTACCTTCAAAAGCCTCTCCAAAATGGTCACAAGATCCGTAACTGGCACAGGCGATGTGTTCCCCAAATTGAAAACCCGCAATTGGGCAGGCCCCTTCTTCTTTCCCCCACTCCCAGTACTCTTCTCAGCGGTATCCAATGACGCCAAGCATCCCTTCACAATATCATCAATGTAGGTAAAATCCCTCGCAACGGTTCCATGATTAGCCGCCTCAAAGATTGGAATGGTTTTCCCCTTCAATATATCCCTCGTGAAAAAGAAGTATGCCATATCAGGCCTTCCCCAGGGGCCATAAACAGTAAAGAACCGCAACCCGGTAAGGGAAAGGCCATAGATATGGTTGTAAGTGTGCGCAATTTCCTCACCGGCTTTCTTGGTAGCGGCATAGAGACTAGCCGGCTGGTCAGTCCGGTCTCTTTCCGAAAAGGGTACCTTAGTATTCAAACCATAAACAGAACTAGAACTTGCCCAAACAATTGCAGGTTGTGGATTTGCATTTTTACAAACTTCAAGAAGATTAACAAGACCAGCTATATTACTATGAACATACGAGCCTGGGTTTTCCATGGCATACCTCACACCGGCTTGGGCGGCCAAATGCATCACATGGGTGAACGCCACCACCTCGAAGAGCTTGCTCAGCAAAGTGACGTCGTTTATGTCGCCTTCCACAATGAACACCCCACTCCGCTCCAAAAGCGCTTGCCGAGCCCTCTTCAACGAAGGGTCGTAGTAGTCATTGAAGCAATCCAGACCAAGGACCCCGTCTCCGCGGCGTTTGAGCGCCGCCGACACGTGAGTCCCGACAAAGCCCGCCGCGCCAGTGACGAGGACCGAGATTCCGTGGCGGGAACGGACTCTGGCGGATGACCTAACCCGTTTTTCCCAGGCGGGTCCGCCCCAGTTGTAGGTTCTGAGAGAGCGGCGGGAGGGATCGGATGGCAGAGAATTAGAGGACGGCGAGCGGAAGAAGAAGATCAAGATCATGCCGAGGAAGACGAAGGACCAGAACGTGAGCTTGGAGAGCGAGCCGTGCCAACGGAGGCGGTGAATGTACGGCGACTTGTCCATCTTGAACTTTCCGGGCGTCGGCGGACTGTTGTCGAGATGGGTCATCTTCAATGGCGAATGCGAGCAAAACCCAGGTCTCGGATTACTGAATTTCGGCCGGGAAGCTTGGGATTCGGGTCCTCTTCAGGGTTTGACGAACTCGGGTCGTCGAGATTTCTTCTGAATATGGCGGCGGCGGCGGTTGCAGATAAGAAAAAGTAAGCTCCTTTCAGCTCCTTTCCATGTTGTGATTTGGTAAAGGAGGAATTTCTGGTTTCTTGGAGAGATGGGTTGGTGGCGGTGGCAGCAGTTTCTCTTCTTTTATGCAGAAAGAGTAAAAAACAAAGTTCAAAGATTCTGATTTGGGTTTAATGATTTTTGTTTAATCCCTGTTTAGAGAGAGAAAGAGAGGAGGAGAGAGAGAGATAGAGAACAGATGACAAAGAACTACAATATTTAATGGAGATCAAACAAGACAAAACAAGTGTATAAATTTAATTAAAATCGGTTAATCTGATGGTGGTTTCCTGCAAAGATAGCTTGTTTTGGTTTTATTTTTCAGTTGATTGTTTTGGGGCTTCATTTTTGCAAACAATTCAGAGATTGTTTGTTGTTTTGAATCAAAAGAAAGAAATTTCAAACATTAAGGTTTTTTAGTTTGTTCGTTTGTTTGTTTTTAGGCTGTCAAAATTCAGAGATTAGTTTAATGGAGGAAGGAGAAAGGTGGTTTACCCAAATTTGAAGGTGGAAGTTTAACATTTGATTGGATAGGAACACCTCTAAATTTTTGCCCCCATTTTTGTGTGGGGGGTGGGGGCACATTTTTGTGTGGGAGTTGTCTCTATATTTGGATTGGAGATGGTGTGGATGACATTTTTTACTCTCGTTTTGCTCACTTGGGATTTTGACTCATTGAGGTTAATTATAAACAGGTTTTTAGGGTCCGGTTGTTGTGCTGGATGGCATTGCGCCTTAGCTAGGGCTAGGGTAGGATTATTATAGACTTGTAATCTATGTATAAGGATGGATTATGTAATCTATTCTATTGTGAATTCATAATCTATCATGTCCAATCATGTTCATCTCACGGTTTTTTTTTTTTTTAAACAAACAATATTATCTCGAGTAAGAGAGAGGGGATGCTTAGCCTCACAATCAGTTAGTAATAATGTGGTTTAAGGTCGCATTTGGCAATAATCGAACCTAAGACCTTTCACTTAAAAGTGAAGAAGAATATCACTATATCGTAGTACTAAGTAGTTGTCCATCTCACATTTTGACACAACAAAGAACGGACTAAACTCAAGTCCATTTTAATTAGCCACAACCTATCCTATCTAGCCCACCAAACGGAACCTTAAGGCATCAAAGATGCAAATGTAAAAGTTATACTTACATTTCCTTTTTACATTTGTCAAACTCTACCGGGAGATACGCAAATTTGGTCTCATTTGGCAGAATCCACCTCCAAAAGAGATATGAATTTTTATTTACATCTTCCAATCAAGATGGGTGTTTACCATCTCTCCCATTATAAGAGAAAATTTTCGTTGTATCAAGAACACGAGTGATACACCATGTATCATTTTATAAGTGGAGGGAGTTTTATTTTTTAAGTTGTTAATTTTTTAACCCAAGTATCTCACCAGTTGTATAGTGACACGTAGTGTACCACTTCGTATTTTGGGTACACTAAAATATCTCTCCCACTAGAGAGCTTTCCGACCAACAAAAAATGCAAAATGCCCATTCCAAAGCAATTTACATCTTTCATTGGAGATGTTCTTAGCTCCTAAATGCAAAATAAACCAAAAGAAAAAAAAAAAACTGGCTTTCAGTTTCTCTTTTCTTTTTTGAAATAAACGGTTTTTTTTTTTAATTTTTTTTTTTTATGAACGGTTTTTTAGTTTCTCTTTATTGAAATAGAAGTGATTTATCTACAATTTTTTTTCCTTTGACGCCTATGTTTATTTTCTAGATTTGAATAGAATTAATTAAAAACAATTTTATTGCACTCGACATCTCACAATATCTTAACGCAGTTATATATTGTTATAAGAACTATGGTATTTTATGTGAGATATATATACATGCCGCTTCATTTACATATAAAATATGAATAATAAGTCAAATGTGCTTAAAACTTAAATATTCTTTTAAAAGCAAAAATTAAATGTGCTTGAAAAAGAAACCTTAATATGCATAGAAAATGTATGGCGGAGAACTCGGTCAACAAAAATAGGAATTTGGTTTATGGTGTCTCTTAAGTTGGAAATTTCAACTTTATATTTTGGGCATGGAGCTCCCTCGCTTTACGGAGACTAATTCTCATTAATATGCACTAGATCCCTATATAATAAGCTTTGCATGGTTATTGTTCTTTGCATCAGCGTCTGAGATCTCTCTTATCATACACAAGCACACACACAAAAACACACAGATCAAGCACACACTCACATACACACAGATTCAAATGGAGCGTTCAATGCGTCTTATTTCAGCCGCCTTCGTTCTTGTCCTGCTTTTGGCCGCTACCGGTAATTATACCTCTTTTTAATAATTAATTTTTTGTGATGTTTCGATTAAAGCATCTTATTCAACAAAAAAAATTTGATCTTTAGAGATGGGGCCAATGGGTGTTGAGGCAAGGACTGAATCAAGCAAGGCAGTTGAGGGAAAGATATGTGAGTTTCCGAGCACACTATTCAAGGGGTTGTGCTTTTCGTCTAACAACTGTAAACACACCTGTAGAAAGGAGCAATTCACCAGAGGTAAATGTAGTCTCCTCACCCGTACATGCATGTGCACCAAAAAGTGCTAATTAATTTGTTAAAAAGAAATGTAATCTGTGTAAAGACCGTGCTTGTGTAATGTGATGGATTGATATGACCCTGTATCCACATGGTTGCTTTTGCTAATAAATTGAATGACCCTGCATGGATCATTATTCATATGTCTAGTGTAGTGTTTTCACCGCGCCTCACGTACTTTTAATCACCTATTATCCTGTATGTTTTTCTTCAAGATTATTATTAACATTCCAAATAGTCATCAACTCTTCTTTTAATCATCTTACGCGATGTATCACCCGTGTTTGAGGAAAATTGAAAAATATCTCCCGCTAGAGAGCTTTCCCACCAACAAAAAATGTGAAATGCCATTCCAAGGCAATTTGCATCTTCAATTGAGGAGATGCTCTAGCCCCGAAAAGCAAAAAAAAATAAAATTATTTTTATTGCACTCGACATCTCACAATGTCTTAACGACAAAATTAAACAATAATATGACGACAAAAAAAAAAATAGTGTGAAATTTCGCTTAAAATATGCAAAATTTGGGATGAGAAATTGCAATTTTCTCATAAAAGGGAGAGTTATGGTAACAATTACATAGACTAATCTGCAATCAATCACTACAATAATTGAATCAACCATGGGAGTTTCTCTACAATTCTTCATATTGATTCCATCGGACTAAATTTTCAATGAAATCGTAAGTTTCCTAACACTATGTCATATTCTTGCCTAGATATTACAAAGTTCACCCAAACTATATAATTTATACAATTACTAATTATGAAACTTCAAACACAGAGAGTTGTAAGCCTAAAATTTGTTCTATATATTATAATTTGAGTAAAATTGTAGTTAAATCAACATGTCACACGTCATTTACATCACATCACGTACCAAAATTTGTCCTAAGAGTGAAAGCAATTGGTACATGTAATGTGCCAATGTGGCCAGTGGTCACTTGTAACAAAAAAAATAAATAGATCATGTCTCTATCTATCTTCTATTAACATATTACAAAAATAAACAAAAATAATAAAACTAACAAATTAAAGAATTTCAAAGGGAGAGTGGTCCAATATTTCAATTTTAATGTTCCTCTACAACCTTGTCCAATGTTTTAATTTTAATGTCTTTTTTCCTTGGATTATTTAGTTTATCATAATTGTGTTGGGTCATATAAATACATAATGATTGTAATTTGTATTTCAAAGCATTTTTCTACAGTCACTTAGTACTACGGTTTATTGATATTTTTCTTCACTTGTAAGTGAGATGTCTTATATTCGATTATTGTCAAAGACGAATTTGAACCATATTATTGCTAGTTCATTGTGAGACTAAACCCACTCCCTGTTCTTAGTGTAGATGATATCAATTGTTAAAAGAAAAAAAAAACATTGTTTTACATATTTATTTAAATTTTCGATTTTGTGGTAGGCGAGCTTAAAATTCGATCTTAAGCAGCTTGTGATTGTCATGTGTGATTGTTCAACGCATTTATATGCAATTGCACATTGATGTGGCAAATAAGCTTTTCTATCCGTATCGTTATCATGACAGACGGACTTACATCGTGTGAAAACTGAGAAGTGAAATAGACACAAATGATACATATTATGGTAGATGCGTATTTCAGCCTCGTCATAGGTTTATCATTTTCATTTTTATGCCACATTGTTCGAAGTATACTTTGCTCTTACTTAAACGAACACATTCTTTTGAAGACACATTACAGTTTCAGAAGGGGATCCAAGATACAGTTTCAAAAGCTAGTATGTATTATATCAAATATTTAGTAGGCTGTGTCATTACCTCTAAGGGTAAAATTATCATGTCAATAACTTTCTATGATATGATACATTTTTGGATGAAATTTTAACAAACGGAGTTTTGGGAAATCAATATTAAATTTCAAGAGGTGTTAATATAATTTCAAAATTCTCAACAAGTTTTTATAAAAATACAAAAAAACTTCAATATAACATTTAGAGGGTCCTCGGAAGACCGAAACGTGTATGTTTTCCAAACTCGGGTGATCCTGAGACTACCTTGGTTCCTGGTTCCTATTTCCATCCGTCCCTGATAGTTTCAGTGCACAATCCTTTTCTTTTGTGCTTATAACGAGTTGTTTTTGTGTGCATAAGATACTGCGATTTGCTCGAAATTTTTTTTTTTTTTTGACTTGTAGGAAGAGAAAATGCAAGGAGAGAGAGTAAAATGTGACTACTACTAGTAATGAAAGGACTTACTTGAAATGAAGGCAAAAGCATCTTTCCAAGAAGTATTATTGTATCTTATAGTGCAATTTATGGCATGCCAAGGCTAGCATGTATCATGTGGGTTGATAACAATCTCAACTCAAAATGTAGGAATAGTGATGGTGAAGAAATCACACCTATATTTGTGCCCCACCTTCCCTACAACAATATACTCTTTAATTATGATAATAGATTGCATAAATACTCTTACATTTTGAAAAGATAACAACCATTTCCAACCCCTTTTTATCTGCCTTTTTTCTTGGCTATTGCTATTTGCTACTAGGGAATAACATTTTTCCCTTCTTTTCTTTATACCTTTGTTAGCCCTTATGTAAAGAATAAAATCTTGAGAAGAACTTTTAGGTGAAAACTTCTATGTCACGTGACAACATGAGCAACATACATTGTCGAGTTGAAATTTATTACGTGTTAAAAGTTTCTACTTGTGATTCACCTAAGTTCTTTAACAAGTGTTATGTCAAAGCATCATTCAATTTTTTCTCAATAAACCCCTCGCTACTTATCCATACACCATTTACACAATAATTCCGAGCAATTTTTTTTTATCAAAAGAAATAACTTCATTGGATAAAGTTCAACGTTAAATCATTCATCAGGTCTAACCGGATACGAAAAACAAGAAGTTCAAAATGGAAAACTGTTGAAGCATATGCCTCACATCGGACAAATTCATGAAGTTAAAATTGCACATCGGAAGACTGTTGAATAACTACTAAATGAATCGAGGTCTTTTGTAAAACCCTCCACACCTATAAAATTGCACATGTGATCAAGTTTGATATAATATCAACACTTAAATCGTAAAATTAGTCAAGTCCAAGCAACTCAAAACCACTAAAATCGTAAAATAATCCGTAAACCCGAAGTACTATTGTCATCAATCTCACGTCGCATCATATAACCAAGAAGAATATGTAATACAAGATGCGAATGAGTCGATCATAAATCGTAGCACAACAACCAAAATATGCCAAGAGCACTGCAAATTGAAGTACTTTTGATCCTCAGGATTCAGTGTGCATTATTGAAAAGAGAAAGTGATTCTCTCCGGATCTCTTCTACCAAGCTCACTGAATCATATGATCTGGATTTTTAAAATTTCTTCAAATAGTAAAAAATTATTATAGCTTTTAAGGGATCAAAACAGGTGAACCGTTGAATGAAATTTTAAAGGTCTGAATCACTTGATCCGGTAACCTTGATGGAAGAGATCCGGAGAGAATCTCTTCTTTATTGAAAAACGTGAAATAATTACTCGGTCATCATGGTAAATTAACTTATTAAATTGTTAATAAATACTTATTAAGACTTATTTAGTTTGATATCATTTTATACCATCATCTTCATTACCTTTACATTTATATTATGATAATATCAAATCAAACGGATTTTAACAAATAACCGTTAACAATTCAGTAGATTGATTTGCCGCATCTGACAATCACCACCGTCTCCATGTGAAACTGATGCAAAAGAAGACAGAGGAACACGTCTTGTTAGTCCTTTTTGTTTAATAAGCTGGCATCGTGCTCCATGCCCTGCAATTTAATCTAAGCAGCTAGCTGGACAGACACGGACACGGACACGGACACGTGATTAAATCTACCCCGCCCCAACTTGTAGTTGAATGATACACCCTCGTAATTTAGTGGATATGTGGATCCTGGACGGTGCTCCTACAAACCTATGTACCATGCACGGCCTTACAAAATGTGCTTTTGGGTGGACTGTCGGTTTAGAGTTTGCCCCAAGACAAATCTGATGCCATTTATGGACCAGGATCCCCTCATGAGCAAAAGATGAAGATACTTTTGATCAAACCCATCAAGCCGTTGAAATTTTATCTAACGACTACAAACAGAAGGTTCTTCTAAAAATTATAATAATTGTAGCCATTAGATAAAATTTCAACGGTCTGATGAACTTGGTTAGGAGGATCCTCACCCTTTACTCAGGAGACGATCCTGATCCGTCATTTATCATATGTAAAGGTAGACCAGAGAAAGGGTTTACAAATCCATAACCAACGTGTATCTTAACTGGTTAAAAACATTTATTTATACGCTCGAAAGTCAATACGAGATTTTGTTCGGCACCTGTATTAAAAAAAATGATAATTCGTAAATTGTGAGAAGCTTATAACTAAACTGGTTAAGAGCATTCAATTATGTGCTCGATAATCAAACACAGGATTCACTTTTCCAGTTACCTTTTTATAAAAGGAAAGAAATGGTGGTTTGCAAATTGTAAAGAGCTAGTAGCTCAACTTGTCAAGAATATTCATCCATACGTTCGGAAGTCAAATACAAGAAAGAAAGAGTAGTTTGAAGATTGTAAAAAACTTGTAACTCAACTAGTTAAGATCATTCATCATACACTCAAGAATTGAACAAAAAAGTCTGCTTTCCCCTAATGTCAACTTGTATAAAAAATAAAAAAGGGTCAGCAGATCCAAGAACCACTTGCTAATCCAATAATATCGAGTAGAATAAGATCACAATCTTAGAAAAACTAATTAATGTGCTCTACTTGAAAAATGTAAGCATCCAAAATTACATCTGCATTGCTTTGTCCAATGCTTGGTAAACTTCCCAAGGACTTGAAAGCAACCAGGGAATGTTTTACTGGTACCCGGGATCCTTGAAGGTAACCGGAACATCTCCACAGGCAGCAAGAGAGAATGGCCAGTCTGTGGTCGTTGTACATGTTCATTCATGTCGCATTTAGTTTTTCCGGCGGTATGATCATGCAGTAATCTGATCCTTCTTCAACCGCTGCTCCAGCTGAAATTTTTACGTCCGAAAATGTTAGAGAAAAGGTTTAGGAATATCAAGTACAACGAAAGTCATTAGATAAGACCCTAGCCTTTCTAAGTTGTGTGCAAATGGCAGTCATCCCTTCTGTTTCCTTCACTCTCCAGCTTGCCACTGAAGAATACAAACTCAACAAATCAAGGCAGACCTTCTAGGGACATTTTTCACATGGAAATTCCGAAACATGCAGAATTTTGAAAAATTGCGATGCTTTGTTCTGGTAATCAAAATATTAACAGTTTAGTCATATAACATCAATAAGGGCTTAAACCTAGGTGCATTACGTTCACGGTTCATGTCTTTGTAAAAAAAAATACTTGGACCAGACCATACCATCTCTTATGGTAGTTGGTCCTTCGGCGAAAAGAGAAACTGCAGAGAGAGTTATGGCAACATCTGGTATTTTGTTCATGTTGACATCAATAGCTTTCAAGTGTTTTCTTCTGGATGATTGTCGCCGAGGTAACTTTAGCACCCATTTTTCAAGAACTTCTGCAAACTATGCATCTCCCTTGATTAGTAAAATGACCGAAATAATTGTAAAGATTACTTGAATTTTGTATGCATAATTCACAACTATTTTCACAAATCGTCTAATAGATACTTGTAACTACGAATTTGGAAATAAATTGTCCGAAAACTACTAAATATGTTCAATCTGAAATTTGTTTTATGCATGCGCTGAATTAAACAAAAATATATTGGTGTGTGCAAAACACCACAGCCCTCAACTGTGACAGTTCCTCTGGTGACAGCAGCACCAGCTAGGAAGTAACTTGCACTCGAAGCATCACCTTCGACAAAAGCATTTCCAGGAGACCTGATGTATTCTTTTCATTTTGTTACGCACAGTAAAACAATATTTCTCACAGCGGTTCGGCTAAATAAAACATACTTTGTACTTTTGACCTCCTTGGACGAAAAATCAATCTAAAATATTGCTATGTTGCACTGTGACACCAAAGTGTTCCATCACTTTCAAAGTCATCTCCACAAAAGGACTAGAAACGAGTCTATCGACTATGTCAATTTCGATGTCTCCAAGAGCCAAAGGAGACGCCATAAGCAAAGAAGTCAAGTATACGCTACTAACTGACCCAGAGAGCTTCACCTGAAAACAATATATAATAAAATTTGAATTAAACTGATGAATCTCATCGCGGCTGCAGGCCAAAATAGGAGTGGATTCGGATAGGAAAATCAGGACTTTGGCATGCAAGGCAGCAAATTTTTATTTTTATTTTTATGGTTTTACATCGCATTTGATCAAAAACTTACCAGTTAAACAACAACCATTAATATAAAAGACGAGCAAACCACACCTTTCCCCCTGGAAGGCCTCCCTTTCCAATCACGCGGACAGGAGGGCAGTTTGTTCCGAGAAAACAATCAACATCCGCACCAAGCTGCTTAAGACCAGCGACCATATCTCCAATTGGCCTCTCCCTCATTCGGGGCACCCTATCAAGTACATGCCTGAAATATGTTTAACATCCAAAGTCTCTAGTGAATTATAAAACCGGATATAAAAAAACGGTAAAGAAAAAAAAATATGCAGGGAAAGCAGATTGAGATTAGAGAAAACGCATGCTTGAAGTGTTGGTGCTTGAGCACGATTTGCAGGGTACAAGAAGATCCAAATTGGTGGTGTTTGGATATATGCTGCCTTCTTTTCGATCATCAAAGGTGGGTGATGACTGCTTTTTTTCTTTTCCAGTTTGTGTTTCCAAGTACAGCAGTCAATGACCAATTGCTGTTCCAGCAGTTCCAACACTTGAACTCAATCTCTTGATTCATTCCCTGAGGGAAACCGACCACCACAACCCTCCACGAAGGCTCGTTTGTGTGCCTTATCTTCTTCCACATTTATCCCAATGATTTTCAGTGCACCAATCATATAATGAATATCATCACTATCTAGCAAGTTGTCAACAAGTTGGTCCCTGAACTATACAACAATAGTTATGTCTACCAGGATAATATCGTCTTCTGTCCAATTACTTGATCCCTAAGTAATTTCAGATGCCAAAACACTCAAGATACTGGTTTACCTTGTATCCCTTCTAGTTCAGCCTCCTTTTAAGTTGTCATCAAGAAAGAAATGGTTGACAACTACAGGTCGAGTGGTTTAATGTTATGTAGCACTCAGTGTCGAGTCTTTTAATGCTACGTAACACTCAGTGTCAAGTGTTTTAGCCATTAGATTTGATTTCCACAAATATTATATTTTCAATCTTAAAACATTAATTTTTCATACCACTCAATGTTACGTATCTGTGTCTTCTAATTGGAAGACATTTTACCTCATACGGATTCAAAGAAAGGTGCTAATGGAATAATTATACAAACAAAAAATGAATTTAAACTTGCAACCCTAAAAATTAACTAAAATCAGCTAATTAAACCGCCACAATCTTTATGGTGCCCGAGATTTCTCTGGTGGGCTGCAACACTATCTGTCACTGTTGATGGCTTCTCTGCTGTGCAAGCTGAAGCTCTAACCGAACGAACCATCCAACCATCTACCAACCTGTTAACAAGGATTTGGCCATCTCTCTCTCTCTCTCTCTCTCTCTCTCTCTCTCTCTGTGACAGAAAAGGTAATGAAGTGTACATCTGATACAGCAATATAGTGTCACAGTCTCGCAACAAAATAAGAAGGGCGGAAGCGATGACCGAACAGCCATGAATGTTGTTCAATTTCGAAATGTTCAGATTAAGAAATGCAGACACTGCATTATGTAAAGAAAGACTCTTGAACGGAAACAGCAGAACTGCATCCCAAATTTACAAGTGATGCAAATTCTTTGAACCAAATACTTAACAAACCTAGCAATGTATGCATTTCTTGACATCGAGTTTGTCCCAAAGAGAGGTACAAAAGAAGATCCACGAACCAAATCATGAATCACTATTATTGAGTAGAATCGGATCACAAATATTAGAAACAATAACAAGCTCAACTTGCAAATACAAATCATCCAAAATTACGGGGGAATAAAGAGAAACTGAAACAAGTGTGGCTTCCATCTGCACTGCTTTGGCTGTAGAGGCACAAGGACGATCCCTCTCTCTCCCTATCTACAGATAAATATATCTTATAACCGCTGTTCAATGCTTGGTAAACTTCCTGAGGACTTCGAAGTAATCGGGGAATGTTTTTCTGGTACAACCGGGATCCTTGATAGTAACTGGAACGTCTCCACAGGCAGCAAGAGAGAAAGCCATGGCCATTCGGTGGTCATCATACGTGTCTATTGCTGTCACGTTTAATTTTTCTGGCGGTGTGATTATGCAGTAATCTGGTCCCTCTTCAACAGTTGCTCCCAGCTGAAATTTAGGTCCGAAAAATGTTAGAGAAGTAATAAGCATATGAAGGTGTGGGAATATCAAGTGTGAGGGCAGCCAACTAAAACGAACCTTTCTTAGTTCAGTGCATATGGCGATCATCCTTTCTGTCTCCTTCACTCTCCAACTTGCCACTGATGATAAGAACTCAAGAAGTCAAAGCAGGCCTTTGTGATTGTTTTCACATGTTATTTTTTAATAATATGAACTACTTTAAAACCATAAGCATTCTGCTCAGATACGCAAAAAGATTAATCTTCAATGATATATGTATCAGCAAAGGCCTCAACCCGGAAAATATTCATCCTCACTTCTAACTGTTAAGAAAAAGATTTTTAGCATGGATCCATTAACCACGAGATTGATTTGTTACTTGTCTATTTACCAGTTCTAAACACCTATGCGGACTCCACCCACCCTTTTCCTTTATTGTCTACTAACAACGAAAATAGTGAGCACAAGCCATTCACAGGAAAAAGACTAGACCATACCATCTCTTATGGCAGTTGGTCCATCAGCAAAAAGAGCAACTACAGCAAGAGTCATGGCAACATCTGGCATTTTGTTCATGTTGACGTCAACAGCTTTCAAGTGTTTTCCTCCAGAAGAAAGTCGTTGAGGTCCTGTAACTGTGACAGAATTCGCTGTCCACGTAACTTTAGCACCCATCTTTTCAAGAACTTCAGCAAACTTTACATCTCCCTTGATTAAGAGAAACCAAAAAGGTTGTAAGATGTCATATTTTCTTGAAGTGATAACTCTTTTTCAAAAACCATCCAAGCGATGGTTGTAAATGTGTAATTACGATCAGGAAATAGGTTGGCCCATCAATCTGGAAATCTATCATTCATACACTGGGAAGTGAACAGAATAAGAAAAGATATTGGTCCCAGAAATTACCTGTAAACTGCTTGTCCCACAGCCTTCAACAGTGACAGTCCCACCAGTGACAGCAGCACCAGCTAGAAAGTAACTAGCACTTGAAGCATCGCCTTCAACAAAAGCATTTCCAGGAGACCTGATAGATACATTTTTCATTTTGTTACACAATGCAATCATATATCACATAGTGGTTCAGCAATACATTGAATAAAACATACTTGTACTTTTGACCTCCTCGGATCAAAAACCGATCCCAACTATCACTGTGTTCCACTGAGACCCCAAAGCGTTCCATCAACTTCAAAGTCATTTCCACATACGGAATGGAAATTAGTTTATCAATAATCTCTATTTCAACATCTTGAAGGGCCAAAGGAGCTGCCATGAGCAAAGCAGTCAAGTACTGACTACTAATTGATCCAGAGAGCTTCACCTGAAAACAACAGATAAAGTGTGGATTGAATTGATTAAGTGCATCAAAACTGCAGGCATTACAGAACAACCATAAATGTACAAGACAATGCAAACCACACCTTCCCCCCTGGAAGGCCTCCCTTTCCAATCACACGGACGGGAGGGCAGTTTGTTCCAAGAAAACAATCAGCATCCACACCAAGCTGCTTAAGACCATCAACTAAGTCTCCGATTGGTCTTTCCCTCATTCGGGGCACCCCATCAAGTACATACCTGAAACAGAATCAATATTATAGGAAAACCTTTTAAAATACAATATCAGTCTGTACTAGCATATTCAAGGTTACTAAAATCATTTAACATCACCAAGTTGGGTAATGCAGAATGTGGTAGAATAAAAAATCCGCAGAATGAGGAAGGAATCACACTTCTAGTCAATATGGAAATAGGACAAACCTAGCATGTCCACCAGCAGCAACAACTGCAGCAGTCAATGGCCGCATTGCTGTTCCAGCATTTCCAAGGAATAGTTGCACTTCATCTACGGATTCATTACTCAAAGGAAACCGACCACCACAACCCTCCACGACTGCTCGCCTGTTTTCCTTGTCCTCTTCAACATTCAGCCCAAGGGTTTTCAACGCACCAAGCATATAATGAATATCTTCACTATCTAACAAGTTGTCAACAACAGTTGTTCCCTGACAATACCATAAAAAAAAAAAATTAAAAAAAAAAAAAACAATCATGTTAACCGGGATGCTTTAATACATAAGGAAATCTTGAAACACATGTATGAAGTGATAAGAAGTATCATCAATCACTCTAAGGAGCAATATACTTCATTCTCTCTAATAATGCAACTTCGATAACATCACCCTAATAACTGAATTTTCTTTTTAGATTTCTTATCAGCCAAACAGAACCATGTCTAATTAGTGAACGAAACATTCCCGATCATTCGATCTCCTCAAGTAAATTTGAGATACCAAAGCACTCAGGGTCCTCGAAATCGAAAAGCAAACACACGAACCCAAATCCACAAAAATCTCTCCAATTTCTTCCCCCAAACCTTTCACTTTCAGCAACCACTACTAATCACACTACTACAACAAAAACTCAAAATTTTTATATCATCGTATCACAATTAGTTGCAAAGCAACAATCTTTACATACCTCAGAGAGAGCAGCAATCAGCAGAATTCGATTCGACAACGACTTGGAACCCGGCAACTTTATGGTGCCCGAGATTTCTTGGATGGGTTGCAGCACAATCTCCGGAACCGTGGACGGCTTCTCTGCTGTGGCAACTGAAGCTGCAACTGTAAGCGGATCGACCCTGACTTTACCGACGGTCCAACTGCCCACAAACCCATTTTTCAGCTTCAAACTCAAAGAATTTGAGGAACCCAGAAACTGGGACTTCAATGGGAGAAAATTTGATGATCTGGGCATTTGGGGTTTGGAAACATTGGGCAAAAGATTGATGCTTTGAGCTCCATTGCTGCAGATTTTGCTCACTTGGGCCATCTCTCTCTCTCTCTCTCTCTCTCTCTCTCTCTCTCTCTCTCTCTCTCTCTCAAAAAATCACTTTTGAGAGTTGTCTAAATTGGTGTCTCTACAATTGTGGGAGCTTGGCGGAAGGGAAAGTTGGGGTTTTGGTGAGAATGGTCGTAGGTAGGGATTGATGGACTCTCTCTCTCTGTGGTCTCTAACAATTCACCAACCAATTCTGCCACCAGAAGTTTGAAAAAGAGATGGGGAGATGGAGACGAGGGTGGTAGGTGTGCTTGCCTTTGTGCTTGGAAGGGTTGTACGTTGTGCTTTAAAATGGTGCACTCTGACTTCTTTGAGAGAGCGTATAGATTTTGAAAGGATTTGTACGCTAGTTGGGTTGGTAGGGGCTGCTATAGAAAGTGTCAGAGTCTCTCACCGACCCCTTTTTTTTTTGTTTTTTTGGAAACTCACAGACCTTTTTTTTTATTTTTTTCATAGAAAAGAACTTCGTTAAAGAGAAAAGCCTCTGGGGTTATGGCAGGTAATTTTTCATCTGATCTGTTAACACGACATGTAAATAATACAAAATAACGGATTTTGGGTCAATATGATAATTAATCGAAGTCATTATCAGGTCGCATAATAAGAACCCGTTAATAATGGATCTTTAACAAGTTTACACGAACGTGTCACGCGAATAACCAGTTTCGACACATTAAAAAAAAAAATTATTTTGATGATTTTAATTTTTTAAACTACTAAAGAAACTTACTATAAAATACAAGCCATATTGTATGTTAAATATGTATTATTGTATTATTATATATATATATATATATATTTTAAAATTTTAAGTTTTATTTATTTATGTATTTTTATAGTATATTATAGGCAAAGAGTAAGATTAAAAATTATAAAAACACATTAAAAATAAAAAAAAATATCAAATAGTTAAAAAATACAATACACAGTAAAAAAAAATTATAATAATTAATTTACAAGAGCGAAAAATGTGAAAAAAATATGCAAATGCTTGTGATTGCATCATCTACGCTTAGACGATGGTTACATTGGGTAGAGGTTGTCTTACATTACTCGGTTGGAGCGCTTTCTTGGGTGAAATAGTAAAAGCAAAAAGTTTAGCATATGTTCTTGCCAAGAAAGTTCACCTGTGTCAGTTTGGCACCGAAATCCAGATGCCAAAGGGATATTTAACTATGGAATAATACATTTCACAAAACAACATTATCATTACTATATTGGATAGGGGTAGTGGCATATCGTACAAAATATGTAACCTATACCATCATTCGTAGAGCTAGCGACAAATTGTTTAGCACTTGTGCTTTCATTATGGATTAACTAGCGTAAAAGAGAATTGAATCCCTTGAGTTAACCGTTGTAAAGGAATAAAAAATTGAACCTTTGGCAACTCGTCCGTATCTCGGCCTCACCTAGTGTAAAAGAGAATCGAATCCCTTGAGTTAACCATTGTAAAGGAATCAGAAATTGAACCTTTGGCAACTCGTTCGTATCGTCTCTCGTGCCGTATCCATTCTCATTTATGTCGAACCCCCTCCCTGTAGACTCTATTTGGGCATTCCTTAAACAAGCGGCCTACCACCGACTTGCTATCACCTATCTTCCCTTCCTCCTACTAAAGCAAACATTGAGCCCAAGGAACACGCTTTCTCAAGCGTGGTCAGCCCACTCTTACCTTGAGTGCTAGCCCTTTCGCGCTAGGAGCATGACAAACCCCTCATGTGGTATATCCACCAGTCGTTTAGATTTTTAAAATCCTCCAAATCTCATGAATAATATTTTTATATGAGTGAAATTTCATAAATTTAATAATAACTATTGTAGGAGTGTGAAAAATGTAAAAAAAAAAAAAAAAAAGGAAAAATACACACACACACACACACAATCATGCGTAATGACAAGCTCTACAACTTTCGTGAAGGGGACAACTCAAAAATTCGACACCATAATCCATAAACCTTAGATTTAAATTTAACCATCGATTGTCGTTTATATTTTATTCTACTCACCGAATTTCATTTTTTAGATTTTCATTATTTATTGATTTAAAATATATTTTCTTTAACAAGTAACAGGTCGACTCATATTACCTGATAATATTAACGGGTCAATTTCGTGTCGGGTCATATTATCCGTTTACTTTAACGGGTGTTACACAACACGACCCATTAAAATATCGGGTATGACATGAAAATGACACGAACACGGAAAGCACAACATGAATGTTAGGTCTACTTAGGGCAACCAGTTTGGGTACAATCAAAGAAGAAGGCATGATGAATAGCCCTAGGAAGAGTTCTATCCCAAACATGAAAATCAAAAACAGAGTAACCAACACTAGTTATTGCATTCACAAGAAAGTTGGCCTCCCTGAAGACATGCTTCCAACAAATGTCTTAAAAAAACCCCGCAAACCAACGAATATCCTTTAGAATGAGCTTCAGTCTCCAATGGGGGGTTATAAGTGCCACGTATGGAGTCAATCACCAGCTTCGAATCTCCCTCAACTATAATACGAGATAAACCTCTAAACTTTGCCATCCACAAGCCATCCTGAAGAGCTAGACATTCCACCACAGAGATAGTATTCTGACCGATAAACCTTGCTCCAGCAACAATGGGATCCCATTTCTCATTTCTAGTCACAAATCCAGCAGATGCACTTTGATTCGCAACGGAGCCATCAAAATTAAGTTTAACACCGACAACTTTTGGAGGGGACTACCGAATAAAAGATGAAGATTGATGTCTTCTTCCATCATAATCATCAGGATTATTATCGTTGCCAATGATGAAATCTCGTTTAAAGTTAAGAGCAACCTTAACAATCCTTACAAAGCTTGGATTTTTGTTTTGAAACACAGCTAGATTCCACTATTTCCAAGTTTGCCAGCAAATTAGTAAAGCTTTACTGAGATCACATAATCCTTCGTCAGTTCTGTGAGCTAGAGCATTAAACCAGTCATTAAATAAGAGAGACTGATTTAGCCTTAAGTTATCGGAGACAACTTGACCATTCCAACAAGTCTAGGAAAACTATAATTTATGAATAATTGGGATTGGCTTTCATCCTCCAAGTTACACATACATAGGGTAGATAGTTCGAATATTATTGTTAGTCTGTCTTTTATATGGAGCCTTCCTAGGATAAGTAGCCAACTAAAAATTTTGACTTTATGAGGCAGCTTAAGATTCCACATTTTATTTAAAAGCTCTCTAGCATTCGCATTATTATTATCACATTTTGTGATCCAAGTTACCGACTTAATTAAGAACTTACCATTACCATTTGGCCTCCAACAACAAGAATCATCTTGGGGAATCAAGGGGAGAGGGATATTACATATATTATTTACAATGTCCTCCTCTACCATGAACCGTAGTTGGTCTCTGTCCCTTTGGCCATTATTAATGAACTGATTTACTTTTAAGTTCTTATCCAGATCATTAACTTGATTGGTGGCAACAAGGCTGGAAAGAACACTCTTCTCACTCATATGACCGAAATCCTTACCATTCTCACCGACCCCTTTTATTAGCGGGGGATTATAAGAGTTTCACTTCATAATTTTTCTTTCATATACAATGACGATATTGAGACATTACTTAGTATGACGGTCTACTAGCATTCTTCTTAATTTGTACGTGAGATGTTTTAGGTTTGATTCTTGCTGAATGCGAATTTGAACCACATTATTGTTAGCTGATTGTAAGGCTTAACCCACTCCCCCATCTCCTTAGTGTAGATAATATCGTTTGTTAAAAAAAAAAAAAAAAAAAAACGATATTGAGACTAAGAATTGAGCTTAGAAAACATGATAGATTGGCATGGAATTAAGAAGCTTACGGTGGAACCAAAATTTTCACTTACAGTTCAATTGATTTTAAATGCAAAAATGGATAATCACCTTTTGGTAAGTTTAGTATTGAATTGTCGTGCTCAAAGTAGGTCTTGTGGAATTTTGTTGCTGATGATTTGGCTTGTTTGGATATGTCATGCAGTTTAGGTCCAGTCTATTTTGAGCAAGTTCCTCCTTCTAGTTGGATGTTAGTAATAGATGTAGCTAATATCTCCTGGTCACGTGATATTCTTAAGTAATCTTTTATTTTCTTTAGCGCTTATTCACCATTGTTAACCAAAAATAAATAAAAATAAATACATGATAGATTGATCATAATTTGGTATCAACTTCATGAAGGATCACATGACATTCTAATAGGTCAATCTTAATTTGATATCAAACTCCTCATTCATTGAAGTCGAATTTAGTAATACTACTAAATCGTAATACTAGTATTTTTATTTTTCTTTCGATTTTTCAAAGGATATTCAAATTAGAGATTTCTCATGGCATTGAAAAAAAGAGAGTAGATATTGTTGAGGCCTTTGCAATGTGACAAGGATACTTACCACCTACTGTTGAATAATTAAATATTAAGGATAATGCGAGGGAGATTAAATTTTTAAACCAAATGATGTGTCAACCAATATGAAATAAACACGTTAATTAATACTTAAGTAATAATTTAATCATCAAATCCACGTCATTTGATTTACAAAATTTAGTTTAAAAATTTGATCTATCTAACCCGAGTATTAATATGCACTAGTATGTGACCACAAAGTTGTTGAACAATATGCGCTATAATTTTCAAGATTGGTCGTGACCTACACGTGCTAGTATGGCACGTGTTGTGCCAACAACACCATACGTGCATTGATTTACATGTGCAACCAACTTCTTAATTGAATTATATAATTTTTTTTTCATGGAATTCAACTATATCATTGGAAAATTGAAAAAAACGACAAATGTACGCACGTGTTTTTCGCTTAAACATGTGAAAAGAACTAGAGGTGGATTATCCACCCGTCTATTTCCATACTCTCCCCATACATTCTTGTGATGTGTGGTCATGGTTAGGCTATATCAACATTTTATATTAATTTTTTATAGAAATAATAAAACAAAAAGTAATAAGAATATAAAATGTTGACGTGGCTTAACCGTGACCACACAAATAAAAGAGCATGGGAGAATATGGAAATAGGAGGGCAGACAATCCACCTCTAAAAGAACCAATCAAATTGCTCTACAATTAAATAAAAAATACATGCATAAAGATAACACATTGCATCAATTAAATTTAATAAAATCTTGTCCTCCGTGCACTTTTTATTAATGTGTTTTTCAACTTGCATTTGACTATACGATTTGTAACATCCCACATCGTACAGGGGAGTGATCCTTAAATGTATATTTCCATCCCTACCTAGCACGAGGCATTTTCGGAGCTCACTGGCTTCGGGTTCCGTAGGAACTCCGAAGTTAAGCGATAAGGGGGCTAGAGAAATCTCATGATGGGTGACCCACTGGGAAGTTGCTCGTGAGTTCCCAAAAACAAAACCGTGAGGGAATGGTAAGACCAAAGCGGACAATATCGTGCTACGGTGGTGGAGCGGGCTCGCGAAGTGATTCGCCCCGAGCCGGGATGTGACAATTGGTATCAAAGCCTAACCCTGACCGCGTGTGTGCCGACGAGGACGTCGGGGCCCTAAGGGAGGTGGATTATAACATCCCACATTGCCCAGGGGAGTGATCCTTAAATGTATATTCTCATCCCTACCTAGCATAAGGCATTTTGGGAGCTCACTGGGTTCGGATTCCGTAGGAACTCCAAAGTTAAGCGAGAAGGGGGCTAGACCAATCCCATGTTGGGTGACCCACTGGGAAGTTGCTCGTGAGTTCCCAAAAACAAAACCGTGAGGGAATGGTAAGACCAAAGCGGACAATATCGTGCTACGGTGGTGGAGCGGGCTCAAGAAGTGATCCGCCCTAGACGGGGATGTGACACGATTACATTATTAAGTTAGAGATTATATGCTTGAATCTCATAAATGACGATTTCAAAACTAATTCATTATCTCAATCTTTAATGTACATTGTATCATTTAAAAGCAAAACCAGATATTATTATTAGTAGTATAACTAGTCACTTATAAATTGCATTGTATCTTGTCAAATTTCCAATTTTATATTCTTCAACATGTATAAAGGGTAATGATTCTCCTCCCCATTTTTTAGTTTATCACACTCTTCTTTATTTTGATCTTCAAATTGAATAAATCAAACAAAAACAACAATCAAGACCGAACATGAGTGTATGAAAAGTTAAAAAAAAGTATAAATTTATCATTTTCCAAACTAGAAATGAAGTAAAAGAATGAAAGGAAATTGGTGATACGCCATAATTTCTTCAAAAATGTAGGAATAAATCTTGGCATGCAAACACGGGCTTCTTCCGGGGTCCGGAGTCAATCTTGGGCCACTTTATGTGGGCCCTGGCCATATCATTTACACCCAAGTCCCTCAAAATATAGGTCGTCAAATTAGAAAATGTTGTTCTGCCCCACACCCACCCACCCACCCCCCCCCCCAAAAAAAAAAAAATTTGAACATAATATTATATATATATATATATATATATATATTTTAACAAACGATCGTATCTACACTAAGGGAATGAGGAAGTAAGCTTAGCTTTATAATAAACTTGTCATAATAATGTTGCTTTTAGCAAAAATCGAACCTAAGATTTCTCTTACAAATGAAGAAGAATATCATTAGGTTGTAGTACTAAGTGGTTTGCATAACTTCAAAGTTTTTATGAGGTCTGTGTATGTGGGTTGGTATAATCACATCACATAATGTATATTTTTATTGTTTGGTAGTAGATAGATGCAAGTAAAGGCATAAATATATTAGATAGATGCAAGTAAAGGCATAAAGAGATTTAGGTGACAAATAATAAGCACGCGAGCATCTTACTCTATATGGTACGTACTTGTCATTTGTCAATATCCAGGGTTGTGTCATTACCTTGCCTTACCAACAGTTCAAGACTCAAGAGGAGGAATATAATATAAGCATACAGTATATTCCAAGGCTCACCACCACTATCTTTTTCACCGGAAAGCGATCCGGAGAGAATCCATTCCATCAAATTCACCCAATCAATCAATTTAGACTTTTGAAATTTAATTTAACGATTACAAACAGAGGGGCATCTTTAAAAATTATAATAACTTTAACCGTTTGATCAAATTTTAAAAATCCAAATTAGGTGATTTGGTGAATTTGATGGAAGCCGGATCCCTTTCCTTTTTCACCATTGTTGTGATTTGGCTCGTCAAAATATCAAGGTCAAATAGGTGCAAATTTTCAATTGGTGTTCAGAAAAGAGAAGTAATGTGCACAGGTTACTTCCCGTAAAAGTTGGGAAATATGTTTTTCTTTCTAGTCCCAATCAGTTTAGGATTATGAAATGAGTTAGTTTTCTCTTTTCTAAAAGGACTTAAGATAGGCTTGTCGGGTGCTGTTTATTCACGTGAACAGCAGACAGAATACAAGCAGCTGAGAGAAAACAAGGGTGGAGAGCCAAGAGTGATAGAGAGATCTGAAGCAAGTTTTGGGGTTTAGCATAAGGGCTTTCAATAAGTTCTTGAAACTAAGTTGTTATTCTACATATTGCAGGTGATTTCGCAAGAGAGATTAGGCAATGTTCGATGAACCTTGCTAAATTCTTTGTGTTTGTGTGTAGCGTGTTTACTGTATTGTTCATATATCCACATAGCATCATCTTATAAGTTTGCATAATACCGGAGACTATCGATAAACAAGATCAACTAAGGGAGATAAAAATCAACCATTTAGATATCGAGTAACATTTTATTTATTTGATATACTTAGATAACTAAAAGTTGGAAATATGTTTTTCTTTGTAATTCCAATCAGTTTTGGATTAGGAAATAAGTTAGTTTTTCCTATTCTAAAAGAATTTAATAATCATATACTTGTAAGGCATGTAACCATGGTCTATGGACTATAAATAGGCTTGTTGGGTGTTGTTTATTCACACGAATAGGGAACATAATACAAGCAGCTAAGAAAAAACAAGGGTAGAGAGACTAGAGAGCCAAGAGTGATAGAGAGATCTAAGACAAGGTTTTGGGTTTAGCATAAAGGTTTTCAATAAGTTCTTGTAACCAAGTTGTTATTCTACATATTGCAGGTGATTTCTCAAGAGAGATCAAGCGAAGAGTAGGCAATGTTCGTTGAACCTCACTAAATTCTTTGTGATTATGGGTGGCACGTTTACTTCATATATTCACATAACACCATCTTATAAGTTTGCATAATAGCGGAAACTATCGATAAATAAGATCAACTAGAGGGGATTAAAATCTACAATTTAAGTATCAAGTAACAGTTTATTTATTTGATAGACTTAGATGACTAAATAACTTCTTATTCGAATGATTTTTTTTTTGTAAAGATAATCTTCAAATAAATATTAAAGAATTAAATAGTTCCAATTATGAAATATGATATTTGCAACTTGCAAGTGGAAGAATGAGCTGATCTTCTTTAAAGGAAGTGCAAGTATTATTCCAAAGAGAATATGCCCAATAGGTGAATATGCTGGGATTCTCCGAGCACCTTCATGCTTAAACCGTGTCCATTGCAATTTGCCGACAACAAAGTTGACTCTCAATTCAATTCCAGGGAAAAAGATATTGGAGGAAGGAAACCACCAACCAACCTGTCTTCTCTTGCACTCAACTTTTGCTAACCCATGACCCATGACCCATGACCCATGACATGACTCCGTTCCAAACCATATCAAATTATCAACCTAGTTTTTGGTGGCAGAAATAGAAAAAGACAAACAATATGGATAGGCAAGCTGAGGGCATACACCTTCAACTACCACAAACCTTAAGGGTCAACATTTGCCCTTCATTACCCACATGTGGGACCCCCCCTCCTGGAGGTAGTTCCCAGACCAGAAATGTGGATATCACCCTACTGATTTTTGAATGGCTTGAAACAAATATCCAATATCCAATATCCAATATCCAATCCTATCCTATCCGATCCAATCAAATTCTCTAATTTGGTACTAATGAGAAGGGTGGAGATTTATTCAACTGAAAAATTAACTGTTTTACCTACAGCATTCCCATAGTTTTCTAAGTTACAAAGTGAAGAAAGTGAGATGGAAAAAGTGAAACTCAATAATTTAACCACACAGCATTACAAAACTCAAGATTGGTCCAAGAGCTGTTACAAAATACATGACCCTAACCCTCTCTCCCTCTCTCTCTCTCTCTCTCTGATCTATGTTGCTTTCATTCAAGAATTATACGCAACATCGTGAAAAACGATATTATTTTTATTATTAAAACAGAAGAGACCGTACCCGTGAAATAAATCACAAGAATATGACCTCTTTACCCTGATGATGATCTCCAACCAAAACCAAATCTGCGAAATAAGGAGTTATCTTAACTGCTAACTTCTTTTGCTGCTGCAACAACTGCCTCAACAGTGATGCCATACCCCTTGTATATTTTTCCAGCCGGTGCACTCGCCCCAAATTTATCGATTCCAATCGCCTTTCCTTTGCTTCCAACAATCTTGTGCCACCCGAATGTTGATCCAGCCTCAAGGCTAACCCTGGCTGTTACCGCAGCCGGCAAGACACTTTCCTTGTAGTCATCTGATTGATCATCAAAGAGTTCCCAAGAAACAAAGGAGACAACTCTAACAGTCTTCCCTTCTTTTCTGAGCTCATCGCCAGCTTTGGCAACAATTTCCAACTCAGATCCAGTTGCCATCAAAATGACATCTGGCTTGTTACCGGAAGAGTTGTCTGATATTGTGTAGCCTCCCTTCTCGACTCCCTCAATGGAAGTTCCAGGAAGATTGGGCAACTTTTGTCGAGAGAGGGCAAGGATGGATGGTCTCTTCCTGTTAAGGACTGCAACCCTGTACGCCCCAGCAGTCTCATTCCCATCAGCTGGGCGGAGCATCAAAATGTTGGGCATTGCCCGGAAACTTGCCAAGTGCTCAATCGGTTGATGGGTTGGTCCATCTTCTCCAAGCCCAATTGAATCGTGGGTCATAACATAGATAACTCCAGCCTCTGACAAGGCAGAGATCCTTATGGCAGCTCTCATGTAGTCAGTGAAAACAAAGAAAGTGGCACAGTAAGGAATCAGGCCAGGGCTGTGAAGGGCAATCCCATTGCAGATGGCTCCCATTCCATGCTCTCTTACACCAAACCTTACATTGCGCTCTTCTGGGGTATTCTTCTGGAAGTCTCCAAAACTTTTCAGTAAAGTCATGTTAGAAGAAGCAAGATCTGCACTTCCTCCAATAAGACCAGGAAGAACCTTCGAAAGGGCATTAAGGTTCGCTTGAGATAAATTTCGGGTAGCATCAGCTGGGGACTCAGGAGTGTACCTCTGGAAAATTGCAATTAAGAGGTCTTATAAGATGACCTTCATATCTTAAACAGATAAGTTAATATAGAAAATGGTTGTAACAGACCAAGTTAGTTCTACCCCCACTAGACAGTATCCAAATGCAGGGCTCTGAAAAAAATAGGGTGTGATATCAATGCCATCCAGAATGCTTTCCCCAACATGTTTGTGCTCATTTCCAAATAGCTCACGTATAAAATATCTAAATAAGTTAAGATGAGCAATAAAAAAAAAAATTCTACTCACCGGGAGTGCTTTTTCCCAACCAGCAGGTAGCTCACCCTTAACGATGGACTTCAGCTCTGCAGCTTCCTCCGCGTACTTCTTCTCATATTCTGCAAACTTGGCATTCCATTCAGCTTCAAGTGCAGAACCTTCAGCGGTATGGCGGCTCCAGTGACTAAGATAGAAACAAGATGATGAGTAATTAATGCTAACAGACTGATTAAAGATAGAAATTAAAACGGAGTGGTCCTTACCTTTTAACATCCTCTGGCACGTGGAAAGGCTCATATGGCCATCCAAGGTTCTTCCTGGTAGCATCAACTTCCTTGGAACCAAGTGCAGCACCATGAACACTGTATGAGTTTGCTTTGTTTGGGGATCCAAAACCAATGGTGGTTGTCACCTAAAAAATGCAAAAGTTCAACACAACATTGATTAGTATGAAATCAAAGTGAACCAACTAGACATGTTCTGGTAAAAGAAAAGAAAAACACTTTCAGCAGACAATGCCAGAATGCATATTTGGATAAATCAAATACCACAAATTGTAGATACTTTAAGTGAACTATAACAGTTAATAGACAAATAGTTTTCCATCCCATCACATCCAAATGAACATATTTGATAATCTAGAAAGAATGCAGCATATATCTGACCTTTATTAAAGTGGGTTTGTCTGTGACAGCCTTAGCTTCCTTAATGGCAGCTCGAATCTCATCATACCCAGTGTTTCCATTCTTCACCCAGATAACATGCCACCCAAGACCCTCAAAACGGGTGTCAACACTTTCGGTGAATGCAATCTCAGTGTCTCCATCAATGGAAATGTGGTTGTCATCATAGAAGGCTATCAGCTTCCCAAGCCCCCAGTGTCCTGCAAGAGAAGCAGCTTCATTTGAAATACCCTCCATTTGACAGCCATCACCCAATATACAATAACTGCATTGAAACAACACCAAAACTGCTAAGCAAAACCAAAGCATTAAAGATTTACATCAAAACAGCAGAAGGTAGAAAAAAAGAGTTCAAACGTTAAGGTAATCTCACGTGTAGTGGTCAACGATCTCACTGTCTGGCTTGTTGTAACGTGCAGCCAAGTGCTTCTCAGCAAGAGCCAAACCAACAGCATTCGCAATACCTTGCCCCAAGGGACCTACATAAAATGAAAATACTCGTAAGAATACCAGCTAATGCTATTAATTGTTTTCCTTTATTAAGAGCAATCAAATTAACCATCAAGCTCAGAACTACTCAATTAAATATCGAAAATGGAAGAAAAACTAACCGGTTGTGACTTCAACACCGGGTGTCTCAAAGTTCTCAGGGTGTCCAGGGGTCTTGCTTCCCCATTGACGGAAACTCTTCAAATCTTCTTCCTACTCATTGATCCGAAATCAAATCATCAGCTTATAACCAACATTCAGTCAATCATACGAAATCAATCGGATAATTAACAAAGCTAACAGTAATCATACATTAATTTACATGTGGAGTGCTGGATGCAACTCTAATGGAACAAAGGGCTACATGCATTATGAATTTCCCAAACAAACATGCAGAACCAAATCTAATGTATGTGTGTAGAGAGAGAAAGCTAGAGAAAGGGAGAGAATATCAGAAAATTAAGCTCAAAGCTAAAACAATTCTCCAGCAGTGATCCAATTCTCCACCCAAAACACCAAAGTTCAATCCAAATCCACAAAACCCAAATCACTTTTCAACTCAAAAACACAAAACCCACCTTTACACTGTCGTATCCGGCAAGGTGCAGCAGAGCATACTGCAACATACATCCGTGTCCAGCAGACAACACGAACCGGTCACGGTTGAACCAGTAGGGGTTCTTGGGGTTGTACCTCATGACTTCGTCGTACAAAATATGACCCATTGGAGCACATCCCATGGGCAAACCCGGGTGACCCGAATTGGCCTTCTCCACAGCGTCAATCGCCAAGAACCGGATCGTATTCACCGACTTCTCCACCAACGACGTCTCCGTGGTCTTGTCCAGAGTCTCGACCGCGGCAGCCCGGACCGGCCGGTTGGCCCCAAGCCGGCGGCGGGGGAGGCGGGAAGACGACGGTGATGACGAAGAAGAAGCTGATTTGAGGCCGGAGAAAGTGGGTAGTGTGAGGGTTGTGGAGAGGGAGACCCGGTCGGACGTGGAGTTGGAGCCGTGATGGGAAATGGCTCGGGCCAGGAGGGCCTGGGACAGAGTAACAGATGAAGATGAAGTCATGGCTGCTGCTCTGTGGTTCTGGCTATGGCTCAGAGGGGGGAGAGAGAGAGAGAGAGCAGAGCCAGGAGAGAGAGGGAGAGTGAGGAGAGGTAGGGACTATATGAGAGTCTGAGAGAGCGGTTGGAGAGCTCTTGGTTTTATCGTGATATCAGAGCCGGGCACAAGAGGACAGGTAGAGAGATGGGCTGACCGTTAGATTGGGGAAAGGTCCGATCTTTGCCGTTGACTGAGGGTAGGAGTCGGAAATGCTCTGCCTTCCATTTATTTTCACCGTCTAAAACCAAATTGAGACATTTATTTTTGTATTTTTCTGACTTTTGTGGCGTATTTACCGAACTGGAATGGTGGTAGAAGAAGGGAAATTGAATTCCTCTCCAAATGATTCCGACGTTTACCAAATTTTGGGAATGAAAAAATTAGTGGGCTCTACCCAAAATCAATAAACGGATTCCTGATATCCCTGGAATCCAAATACTGACTTGAAGGTGGTAATTGAATTCCGGAAGAAAGTCAACATCCGGAATCAAACTTCTCTACCGAAATTACCCTGCCCTTCCCATTTGCCTCCCACGATTTAACCACCCGAAGTTTTGCTGCTACCCTTCAACAATATGCTGCCCGTCAGATCGAGAAAGTTGAAGCTTAGACGGAGAGAATGAGAAATAGCTAGAGAGACTGAGAGAGAGAGAGAGAGAGAGGACGTTCTATTAGCTGTTTTACCTACAAAAATGGACGACGACCCACCGCCGGATGAGCCGACATTATCACACCACTTGTTCGGTTTTTCTGTTAAATGATTGGTCCATCAGTATCAGCGTACTGAGAGATTCAACATCTGAAAGTCTCACCACTCAAGCTTTCTCTCAGATTCCTGGAAAATGGATACTAAATTCTCACGATCCAAACAGAGGGCTAACGCGGCAGCTGTGCTTCGGAAATCATGGTACCACCTCAGGCTGTCGGTAAGGCACCTAACCCGGGTTCCCACTTGGGATGCCATTGTATTGACGGCGGCAAGCGAGACAGTGCGGAACGGACGAAGATAACAAAGTGAAAAGGGACTGGAAAAAAATAGAAAAAAAAAATGATGTAGAGAACCCGTGGGGGGTTCTAGAAAGCTGTTGGGAGACTTATTTTCCATTACTTAGATTAAGGATAGTTTAGTAATCATATTAATTTTCATTCCGATTCAGGTGAATTGGTATACAACTTATATGAATTTCGTTTCATTTTTACTTCAATTCCATAACATTTAAGTAAACAGCTTCAACAATAATCCGATTCTGACTCCTCCTTAATCCAATTCCTCCTCAATTCAATTCCTCCTCAATCAAATTCCTCTATTTTGATTACGGTTACATTGTGTTGAAAATCAATCTAAGGTAGTTTGAAAATGTTTTTAAAATGACAGAAAGTGCTTATAGTGAAATAGATATTAGGTTTCAGAAGCAATTAAAATGCTTTTTGAAGGAATTACTAGATATGTGCTTTTTACAAAAAGCATTTAAACATTTTTCTAGGATTCACTTGAATTTTACTAAGGATTAGTTTCAAAAATATTTTCACCAAAACTATTTTCAGTCATTTTAAAAGCACTTTTAAACGAGCCATTCATTTGGGAGAAATTATTTTGATTTGGTTGTTCCACCTTGGTTTGTCCGATGGTTATTCTTTGTATGGATTTTTATGATTGGTAATTTTAGGATCTAGTTGCTATCTTAGTGGTGGTTAGATTGGGCACACGATCATAAAAGGGAAACATTTTTTTTCATGACTTTCAAGTGATGGTGATGTTCATCACATAATTTATAAGAAACTGTTATTAGCATTTCAAAAATCTCAATTTGCACTCCTCACAAGTGTATTTTCTTTTCTAAAATAAAAAGTTTAGAGTCTCAAATGAAAATTTTGGAGTACCAATAATAATTTCCTATTTATATAGTTAGATAAGTATAAATGTCGAGATTTATATAATGCATAGACACAAATCTCTAAATTTAAACTGTTTTTAGATCTTAATTGAGATGAAAGAGGGGATTAATTATGGATGGGATAAGGAATTCATAATTTAGAATGTTAGGATACTTCAAAGGAGGGGGCTTATTTTTCTCACATAAGAAAATCTTTGTTAAAAAGGGCAACCGAAAAAAAAACAACCCACAATTGGCTATTGAGGAAGGTTTTTTTGTTTTTTATTTATTTTTTTGAAAACAATTTTGGTGGGTTGTTGGAGAGTAAGGACTGAGGAAGATGAAAGAGTTTTGGTGAGTAGGGATGGTGTTTTCAGATTTGTTCAAAAATAAAGAGTAAAAAGTCTGTTAACCCCTTTGCCTTCAAAATTCAAAGCCCCTATTCGACCATCAAAGGTTCAAAATTTGCAACTCTTACTCTTATGTTTGACGAGTGCCAACTTTTTATTTTATTTTATGGGTAATATAAGGATTTGGATCCTCTCCTGAGCTAATGGAGAGGATCCTCCTGATCAATCATTGTGGATCATTGGATTTTTATCCAACGACTACAAATAGGGGGTCCCGTTAAAGTTGTAATAATTGTAGCTGTTGGATAAATTGAATAAAAATCCAACGGCCCACAATGATTGGTCAGAAGGATCCTCTCCATTAGCTCAGGACAGGATCCAAATCCGTAATATAAAACCCTTAGGGTGTGTTTGTTCGGCCTCACTATCTTTCACTATATTAGACTGTATTAACAATCAGTGAAATCCCGTGTTTGTTGCGTGCACGGACTAAAGTTAACAAGACTAAAGGGGATTCGCTCCGACTATTTCCCTCGCTAGGAGGTCTTAGCGAGAGCGCCCTGAGACCATGGGACTGCTAAGCCCTTCGTCTGGTTTGTCCTCTTCTCCTTTCATCCACTCTCTGCTCTCCGTTTTCTTGAGCACCGACAGCCACCATCACACCACCACTCCCAACTTTAGCGAGATACACTGCTAGCCCAACACCACACACTCTCTCTCTCTCTCTCGCCTTGAACCCAGAATTTCGAATGAGGAAGATCCCGCTTTCTTTGTTGTCCGTTTTGCTCTAGCAGTCTTCTGATTCACCTCTGAGGAATATCTCGTTCTAGCACTCCTTGATTCAATTCCTTTGAGTTTCTGGAGGTTAATTCTTTGATTTCCTGTATTTTTTATTGGGGGGCGGGGGGGGTTTAATTTTGTTTGGTTGGTAGGAAAGATGAGAAATTGGTTTCTATTGAGATCCAAGGAAAGCAAGCATCCTTGGCAATTTTTGGTAGAATTGAGGGGAAGAAGAAACGAAATGAAAAAGGCTTGAATTTATTGCAGGCCATTGATGGACAAGATTTTTTTTTGGGAAATCGGTGATCAGTTTTTGGAGAAATCTGGAGATCATGCAGTTTATGGAACTCTCTAGATAGAGTCAATGAAAATATCTGAATCAAAAAGTAATAAAATATTAATAAAATAATTAAAAAGTAGTAAAAAAATACTTAGATTCTAAAAATAATTTAGTCTGTGACTAAGTTCGATACTGCACCAAATATTTTACTATTCTTGTCCTGTTTAGTCCATGTCAAGACAGTCCAATTTAGTCCTTTAAGCTAGTCCAATCCAAGATAGTTCGGTATAACAAACGCACCTTTATAATCTTAAAAATAAAAATAAAAAATTAAGCAGCACTTGGCTGTTAGTCTACTCACATGATTCCATTTAAACAAAAGTAAATTATTAATTTTATATCAACCAATTCAACACTTTATTCCCCTTCCGTCCCTCCGTACCCTCAATCAATGCTGTCATCCGTGGCAATTCTAGGAACTTTTCCGAGTGGAAGTGGAAGTGAAATGTACCTAGATTTTACTTAAACAAGAGCCTCCGTAATAAAACTCTTCATTAATTTGGAATGATCTAAAATTTGGTCATATCATTAAATAAAGTTAGGAAGGTGCACTAAAAAAAATTGAAGTTTCATCATAAAATTAATTGGCAATTTGTGGAGTAACCAAATTTACTTGTAAGCCCATGCAACCTTTCACCAATGTGAGACTATTTTACTTTCATATTTTCACACGCCCCATCCCGTTTGGTGAATTTCAAGCCAAACACGTGAACAACACAAATTGGGTGACGTGGAGCACGTGAAGCCGCTAAGCTTCACACGTGGGCCAACCTTGCTCTAATACCATGAAGAAAGTTGAGGTTCCACTATAAAACCAATTGACAATATAAGGAGTAACCCAACTTAATTATAAAAGCCCATACAAAGCTTTTATTTTCACCAATGTGTGACTGTTTTACCTTCACATTCTCGCACGGAGCACTTGTTCAAACACCTTGTGACAAGTCTCCATGTTACAAGCAAAGCTTCGAGTCTGGATATTCAGATGGGCAAGTGACACCTCTTGCCCTTTCGTGCAACCACCACTGCTCTTAAGTCTTTGTATTTGCCTTGTTCCTACTGCTTGAAAAATATAACATAAACGTAACTCAAGTAGTTAAGAACATCTAAGATCTTGTGTTCAAATCCCGCCTTAACTTTAAACACTAGTTTGGCATTTAAGTAGCCATTACTAGATCAAAGCATGCTTACTACGAAAGTTCCTATATGGTCAAGGGGTAACTTCACCGGCAACCCTCACAAGGTTGCTTATCATGATGAGTACCGTTACCTATTTGTTGATGCATTGTGAAACTTCTTTATGTCGATGGGTTACAACCATATATTCACGTGTGCATGCATGGGTGACTTAACGTTTATCTCAACACAATAGAAGGATAACCAATCACCAAAATGCATAACAAAATTAAAGCGTGAATCTTGTCCAAGCAATATTTGTAAGGGAAGTGGTTTATGCACTCTTGTTTACTACTTGTGCACTCCTCCCCTTTTCTAGCCATTAAATTGAATAACGAAGAATTAGTGGAATTCAATGAAATACTCCAACTAGTAATACTACATGATATAGCGCGCAACGTGGTAGGAAAATAAAATGAACAATACAGGTATAAAAATAATAGATATGTAGGGTTCACTATCTCCTAAATACGAGAAGAAACCTAAAAACCTTAAGAACTTTGCTTCTAATACTAGCCTACGACGTAAACAACTAGAAAAACAAAGCAACACTCTTAAACAAGAGAAAAACACTTAAAAAACGAGTTTACAACTCAATTTCAATATGATAATTGAAACAAATTCTACAAACTTTCTACCCTATAAATACAAATATTTATAGGCTTACAATTAAGTGAGAAATATGAAAAGACAAATGAAATAAACCCTTAAAAAATAACTCCTAGAAAACTAAAAGATTTCAGTTAACCTAAAAATCTCGTAAGCCACAAATTTAAAGCAAGATACATGCATTGTAGCTCTAAAATGCATGTATCTTATTATATTAGTTTAGTTCTAGCTGTCAATTATTTAATATAATAATGCCCTTGGTCCATGACCTGCATCACTCACAATATATGATTTCACTAGATACACCAAGATTGTGGGAGAGATAGATCCCTTTTTACAAATTCTAACTGCATTCAACTAAAAGGTTTGGTCACACACGGAAGAGGTTCCACTATAAAACTATTTAACAATATAAGAATTAGTTCATTTTACTTATAAACTCATGGAAGGCCTTTCATTCCAGCAATGTGTGATTCATTCTCAACCCCCATCCCCACACGTGTGACGAATGTTTAAGTTTAACATGTAGACAACACAAGTCGAGTGCGGAGCATGTGTGGGCTTCACTTCACATGTGAGATAACCTGCTCTGATATCATGAAAAAAGTTGAAATTCCATCATAAAACCAATTGCCAATATGAGGAATAGCTCTATTTACTTAGGAACACATACAAGATCCCTCCTTGACTCCTCCCATCAATGTGATATTCATTCTCAATAGCATATACATGCACCATACCCCACATCATCAAAACAATAACACTAAGACTGTTGGTATTCTAAAGTTTACTAACTCAATACCAAAATATGTGGGTGATAAGTTTACAAACTCTATCACACCTCTCACTTTCACTCTCAATAAAATTGGACAAAGAAATAGAGAAAGGAGGGAAGCAACAAGCTTTGAAAAACAACACTTGGACTTTGATATATGAAAAGAGAGTTTACAACTCTTAAAGCTTACAAGCTGAAAAATGAGAATGGGAAATGGGATTCGGATGATATGCTATAAGGCTTAGCAAGATGGCCTATTTATACAAAACTGAAAAAATAAACAATCCAACAATACATATAATGAATGATGGTGTTCCACATCTTTACACCCTTTCAAACACATGCAGCAACTTTGATAGTTGGCATACACATGCATTGCATCATGGCAGGTTGTAATAACAACCTTTCGGTTTGCACACAGCAGCACACTGTTGTCTTCCTGCTAGCACATCACATGGCAGCACACTTGCTGTCTTTCATCACCATTCGGCTGAACATGGAAGGAGCAATGATGATTATATTTTGCTGGAAACAATCTGTAAAGAAAGGTTAGCATCACATGGACAGATCACATGACTTTTAATTTGAATTTCCAACAAAGACACCATAAGTTTTCTAAATTTTAAACACCAATTAATTTAGTATAAAACCTGACAAATTCTTAACAATCTTATATAAGTAAAAATTCACTAAAAAGCTGTATTTTAAGTTATTCAAAGATGGTAGGCTGCACACTAAGGAAACTCATTTACAAAAGTAAACTTTCCGCCAATTAGTCAAGACACTGCAAACTATACGCTGCGTTTGGAGAGAAAATCTGCCTTATCACCGAGTGTATACAAAGAACCTCCCGCGTTTGGGGGGCGACAAAGAGAGTTCTTCTTACAATCATTTGCAGTTATGGTACCTCTCACTTCACAGGTTCTATTCTCAGTGATGTATTTGCACAAAACAGTGATGCCTATAGAAAGAGATGAAATAGTTCCCCTTTTCCCTTCTCTAATCTCTTACAACTGCTGGAACTAAATGAAGTAACGCCCATTTAGTCGAAGACGAAAGGAAAAAACCAAACTGATGAATAAACCTCGTCCAATTTGTCTAGCTGCGCATTCCGTTCATCACCATTCCAATGCAATATGACTCGATTGGTGCAACAATATGACAAAGGCGTACAAATGGATGGCCATATCATACACATTACACCAAATAGGGTAAGAAAATAACAAACCAATTTCAGTAACTTCTTTGTAATTAATTCCCCCACCGAGGATGTTATCTGGATCATCAGAAGATGTAGTGATGCGTGGAAATGACAGCTCTTCATGGAGCATTTCCCAAGCATTTTGTGCATGTAAAAGGGACAGAACAAAGTTGCCTTGTGACTTCAGTTTTCAAAATATACAAAAATGGTGGCATAAGATGTATGTTCAAGTAATTGTTCCAAATTTTAAGATAAAAACAAAAATTTGTAATGTAAATATAATGACTGAAGTTGCAGAAACAAACACAGACAAATCCAATACCACAAAATAGTTACACAAGGACAAAAATTACGGTAATTATTGCTGCGCTTGTGATCAATGGTAATGCAAGACAACCAACAAAGAGGTAACTTCAGTTCAAAAAAAAAAAAAAACCAAAATGGAGGAAAAATGTCAAGTAATCAAAGTATTATACGACTCAATGATGGTATGCAAGACGGAAACCAGTAATAGTCAGACTTGTCTTAACTGAGGGTTACTGTATGGAAGTAGAAACTCTAAAAAAACGTGTTGTACTGGAATTGTATTTCATCTATATTCAATTAGGTTTACATTCTTATATACACATATCAGTCAACACATTCCTATTCTATTGCCTACAAGTAAGGCTGAAACATAGGCTAAATAAGGAAGTAAATAATCTACATATCAATTTACAATATATGAAAATCAATCAGAAATTTCTTTTTCAACATTCCCCCTCAAGTTGGAGTGTATGTTAATGACACCCAACTTGCCAAGTAAAACTTCAAACTGCGTCGAGCTTAACTGCTTGATGAACAAATCTACAGGTTGATTCAATGTCCGTATGTAAGCTGTCTTCACAATTCCTGTTTTAATCTTTTCACGTACTAAGTGACAGTCTATCTCTATATGCTTCGTTCGTTCATGAAATACTGGATTAGAAGCAATATGCATGGCAGCTTGATTATCACAAAAATAGTGTGACAGGTTGTGCATGGTTCACTCCCAAATCCTTCAAAATGTTCTTTAGCCATATAACTTCACAACATGTAGCACCCATAGAACGATATTCTGCTTCTGCACTGGAACGGGATACAGTGCTTTGCTTCTTCGTTTTCCAAGTAATTAGTGCTTGACCAAGAAAGATACAATAACCAGTTATAGATCTTCAAGTGTCTTTACACCGAGCCCAATCAGCATCACAAAAGGCTTGCAACTGTAATGAACCTGTAGAGGGTAAGAAAATTCCTTGTCCAGGTGATTGTTTAATATACCTAAGAACCTTATGAACTGCTTCAAGGTGTGGCTGTCGTGGCTTGTCCATGAATTGGCTCAACATATTAATCACATAGGTTAGATCAGGCCTTGTGATGGTTAAGTAGATCAGTCTCCCTACGAGTCGTCTGTAAGAAGAAGGATCATGAAGAAGCGTCCCATCCGTTTGCGTGAGGGACAAGTTTGGTTCCACTGGGAACCGTGAGGGTTTCACACCAAGGAACCCTGCGTCTTCCAGTTTCTCCAGCACATATTTGCGTTGGCACAAGGCAATCCCTTGTTTTGATCTTGCAACTTCTATCCCCAGAAAATATTTAAGTTTTCCCAAATCCTTTAGCTTAAAATGTCGGGAAAGAAAGAGTTTAGTTTCTTCAATTTCTCTCAAATTATTTCCTGCAAGTATCACATCATCAACGTAGACAAGTAATGCCATGAAGATACCTTGACGGTTTCGGACGAACAACGAGTAATTTGAGCATGATTGATGAAAACCAGCGGCCTTGAGAGCACTAGACAACTTGATAAACCACTGTCTCGAGGCCTGTTTCAAACCGTAAAGAGATTTGTTCAATTTACATACTCGAGTTTCCCCCTTTTGTCCGAACCCAGGAGCCAATGACATATAAACATCCTCGTAGAGATCACCATGCAAAAAAGCATTGTTCACATCAGGTTGATGAAGATGCCAACCACGGAGAGAAGCAACACTGAGGAGGACACGAATAGTGGTGAGCTTGGCAACGGGAGCAAAAGTTTCCCGATAATCAAGGCCTTCAATTTGACTGTAGCTTTTAGCAACGAGACGGGCTTTGTAGCGCTCAACACTTCCATCAGGTTTAAACTTCACCTTATAAACCCATTTGCACCCAATGGGACGTTTGTGAGAGGGAAAGGGCACCAGAGTCCAAGTACGATTGTCCTAGAGAGCGGCAAGCTCTTGTTGCTTGGTGGCATGCCATTGAGGGTCCTGGACAGCCTGCAAAAAACTTGCGGGTTCTTTGGTAATGGTGAGGTTGGCGAGGAAAAGTTTGTGAGGGGAAAAGAGATGGTCATAGGATAAGTAACGAGATAGAGTGTGAGGCGTACCTAACGACTGGACCATGCTGGTGGAAGATGGGGGAGCAACACGGGATGGAAGGGCCACCTTGATGTGAAAGTCCTGCAAAAATGTGGAGGGTTTTGTGGGTTGGGTGCTGCGACGGGGTAGAGGGGTTGGGTTGGGTAGGGAAGGTGTAGTATGCGTGGGAGGAGAAGGTAAAATATCAGGGGTGGGAGAGGGTGTTGAGTCTGGTGGGTGAGGGGAAGGTGGTGTGATTTCAGTGGGTAGGGAAATAGTGGTATCTAAAGGAAGATTGGTATCGAAGGTGGCTATTGGGGAAAAGGGTGGATGAGACGACTTAAGGGAATAGTCAAAATCAACCGGGATAGAGAGTGTGGTAGGGTTTGAGGAGGTGGTTGCAGTGGAAGAATTAGAGTTTTGGAATGGAAAATGGTCCTAAAAAAAACACAACATCCCTGGAAACAAATGTTTTATTTTGTTTGAGGTCAAACAACCGATAACCCTTTTGACCATAAGGATAGCCAAGAAAAAGACATGGTGTTGCACGAGGATCAAATTTAGAGGGTTTTTGGGCGTGTGTAGAAGCAAAATATAAGCTACCAAAAACCTTTAAATGAGAATAGTTAGGTGCCTTGTGAAACAATTTTTCGTAGGGTGTTTTACCGTGAAGAAGTGGAGTGGGTGTTCTATTGATGACATAGGCCGAGGTTAAAATGGCATCCCCCCCAAAAACATTTTGGTAGGCAAGCTTGAAAAAGCAAAGCCCGAGCAACATTGAGCAAATGCCGATGCTTACATTCAGCAACACCATTTTGTTGTGGTGTGTTGACGCAGCTAGATTGATGTAGAATGCCTTTGTGGGCATAAAATTGCTCAAGTTTAAACTCAGGGCCATTGTCATTTCGTATGGTTTGAACTTTAGTATTGAATTGAGTCTCAACCATTTGAATGAATTTAACTAAGATGTCTTTTGTGTCTGATTTGTGCTTCATCAAATAAACCCAAGTACTTCTAGTGTGGTCATCTACGATGGTAAGGAAATATTTGGCACCTGAAATAGAAGCAACCTGATAACCACCCCAAATATCAATATGTAATAATTCAAAACAGGATTTGGTAGAAATTGAACTTAATGGAAAGGGCAATCTTGTTTGTTTGGCCAATGGGCAAATTAAACATTTGTCAGACTGGTAAGTCTTGTTATTTAAATATGGAAATAACAAAGAGGCTTTATGAGATGGATGGCCTAGGCGTTGATGCCAAAGTTGTGGTGAGACGGTATGGATAGTGTTGCATGTTCCTTTCTTTGATGATCAAGGTAGTAGAGTCCCTCCCTTTCAATTCCAGTCCCAATCATCTTCCCCGAGCGAAGGTCCTGGATGACACAAAAACAGGTTAAGAAGATTGTGACATATAAGGAATCATAGGCTAGTTTACTTATGCATATGAGGTTGAATCTAAAAAATGGCACGCATAGGACATTATCAAGGATAAGATTAGAAGAAAAAACAACTTGTCTAATATGGGTGACTTTGGTGACAGAACCATTGGGCAGCTCAACGGTATGGTTATCAACTGCTCGTGAATTTGTAAGCAAACTAGGGCTACAGACTATGCGATCCGTGGCGCCACTATCCAGGATCCAGATGTTGTTGGTGCCTTTAGATGAAAAAGAAAAGGCTTTACCTGAAAGGTCTTCTTGAGTAGAATGGTTACCGACTTGGTTGGCAAGTGATGACTTGTTCTTGTTCAACATCTGAAGGATTTGCTTGCAATCCTCTTGAGAGAACGGGAAATTTGACATTGTCTCTTGCTTGTTATGTTGGGAAATTTGATTCCCCTTGGAAGAAAAAGGGCGACTAGACTCGATCTCTGCAGTAGCTTTCCGTTTGCGACAGAATTCAGAAGTATGACCTTTCCAACCACAAAAAGTGTACTTAAGATGTGCGCGGAAATTTTTGGTGGTGTGATTGGATTTGTTGCACTTTCCACATCGTGCCTCAGTGTTCTCTGATGCAGGTTCTTGTAATGAGTTTTTCACTGCAAAAACAGCAGCTTTCGGTTGTGTATTCTTCCCATTAGAAACCTTTGCCTGACGTTCATGTCGAAGGACCAACGCATATACCTTGTTTACCGTAGGCAGTGGTTCGAGGAGAAGAGTATTGCTTCGAACCGTAGCATACGATTCATTCAATCCCATAAGAAACTTCATGGTTTTCTAAGTTTCAACATACGATGTCATCTCCGTCTTAGTTCCACAACTGCATGCGGGAATGGAACACAAAGTGTCGCGTTCATCCCACAAACTCTTGAGTTTGGTAAAATAAGAACTTATACTCAAGTTGCCTTGGACGCAATCATGAATCTCATTCTCAACATGGAATAATTGAACTACATTCACATGTGAGGACCTCTCCTGCAAATCGGTCCACATCTGTCGAGCATCTTTGTAGTTGATGACGCTCCCTGAGATCTCCTTTGACATGGAACCTAGTAGCCATGTCTTTACCAAGTTGTTGCAATGATTCCACTGCTGCAACTCTTCAAGATTGCTTTCACTTGGCTTTGTGATTGTCCCATCAACAAAACCAAGTTTGTTCTTGACCGTTAAGGCCATACTCATGGATTGAACCCATGTGTTGTAGTTGTCTTCCACCAATGGTTGTGACACAAGGATCGCACCAGGTTGGTTCGAGTGATGGAGAAAAAATGGATGATTGGGATTTTCCCATTTTGGATGAGAAGTCATGCCTGAACTGGTTGACTTCGAATCTGGCTTGTCGCCCATGATCGTGTTTGTTTTGGAATTGTGGTTTGCGTGTTTCCCAGATCAATGCTCTAGTACCATCTAAAAAAACATGTTGTACTGGAATTGTATTTCATCTGTATTCAATTAGGTTTACATTCTTATATACACATATCAGTCAACACATTCCTATTCTATTGCCTACAAGTAAGGCTGAAACATAGGCTAAATAAGGAAGTAAATAATCTACATATCAATTTACAATATATGAAAATCAATCAGAAATTTCTTTCTCAACAGAAGCTATACCTATTTTGAGGTTATAACAGATATCGACCATAGGTGAGAAAAGAACATTTAACTGACATGGATATAACAAGTGCACGTATTCTGTGCGATATCATATACTGCACGGCATGGAAATCATACAGGAACAACCACATTATTGCCCTAAATTTGATGAAAAATCATGGACAAATGGGGGTTAAAGCATTACTTGGCTCCTGTGAGCTTAATTGATGCCAGTTAAGTCATTGTATTTGGCTCGTGTGAACTTCCTAGTGAAGCCACAAGGCCATAAATAAGGACACTAGAAGGATAATGACATTCCATATAACTGTGGAACACAAAGAATACAAATTTGTTTAAGGATAAGATAGTATAGGGTAGTGAGATGTTATATCGTCAAATTGTAAATTTGGATGATGGATTAGACAAATCTTTGTTTCAATGTATGTTCCTGCTTAACAATATGGAAAGAGAACATTTAACACGTGTATATAGATAAAAGAGATCATTACCGTTGACAATAGCATTGTTTTTATCTGGTTGGTCCAACCTATGATTGAGTGAGGCAACCTTCAGGATTTCAAGAGCTTCACTCTCTGGAATTTTCAGTTTTGTCCAACAAGGAATGCTGGAAAACTTTAACCATCACATCTGAAAACTTAACCAAAATACCAAAAAGGGACCAAAATTCAGTGTAAAAAAAAATTCTATACTGCATCATAGAGAAAAATTTGCAAATTACATTACTCTGTTACTGCAGTAACATCTACAACCAATTCAACCCATAAAGCAAAGAAAACTTTAGATTGTTTTTTGAAATGTTAATTACTATTTGTAGTATTTAAACATCCTCTGCACTGTTTCATAAGAACCTTTGAACCACCACAACTAATCCATTTCATATAACAAAAAAGAATACCCGTTGCAAATTTATATGGAAACTCGGTAGTATGAAGAAATTTTTCAAAGTGCCCATTATTTCATTGGGTGCTACATGTGTCATGAAATAAGTGCTACACGTATCATGAAATAAGTGAAGGGACAAATAAAAATAGGGGTGTGCTATCCACACACCTTATTTTACTCCTCACACACCTTATTTTACTCCTCACACACCTCTTGATAATTTATGTCTGTTAATCTTCTTTAATTCATCTGATCCGACAGTTGAAAATTAAAAAAATGTGTGACAAGTAAAATAAGGTGTGTGGATATCACATCCTATAAAAATATAGGGTATTACTAGGGAGACTAAATTTGTAAACAATTTGCAAACTAAATTATGTGTCACCAATAGAAATGAGAATGCTTATCAACATTTAAGTAATAATTCTGTAGACATTGAAATTTCGATGAAATAAATGTTGACCAATAATTAAAATTTCAACGTTCATGTATCACATAAATTTTACACGTATCATGTAACTCAACACAAAATTTGAACAAAATCAGAAAAGTCATCAAATAGGACATGTGTCAACACCTGACAGAAATGATTTATTTCATCTGAATATTATATCCAAAATTAGGCCTTGAAAAAGTCTATAAGTAGAAGCCAATTTCATTCATTTCACTTCACCAATTGACATCACACCAAAACCTTGAAGCTTTGAAACTCCAAAACTCTCAAGCAAATCCTAAAGGATCAAGAAAGCCTTCTTCATTATTCGTCAAATCCTCCTTCAAGATCAAGCCCCGACGGCCCTTGAAGAAAGTGTTCATTGTTCATCATTCGTTCATCCTAAGATCAAGCCCCAATGGCCATTTGGATCAACAACATCAACAAATCCACACATATGTTCTTCAAGAACAATCCCAAAAGTCCTTTGAAGATCCATTCATCACTGTTCTTCAAGATCAAGCCCAAAAGCCCTTGAAGATCTGTTCATCCTCAACCCTCAAGATCAATCCCTGAAGGCTCTTGAAGAAACTTCCAACCGTTCATCCAAGATCAAACCTCAACGGCCATTGGATCAACAAAGCATCCACAAATCTACATCCTACAGAGATCAAATCAGAGGATCAAATTATAAAGAGATTGTAACCCCAAAATCATTAATACAAAATATTATTTTGTACACGTGTTCTTATCTCGTTTCATCGCAGGAAAATTCGTGTTTACAAATTCAATAATCAAATTCCATATCATTTAGTTTACAAATTTTCCCTATAAATTTGGTCTCCCGAGCATACCTAAAAATATCGCTTGAATATCCAGTACTTGGAAAAATCTCTCGAAAGTATGAAGCAGTAGTGTGGTCAGAGCTCAAAGAGTAATTACGTTGAACAGTTGGCGGGCACGCCCATAAGCTGTTGATTTGACACAAAACCCAACTGAAAAGGTTCAGAGAAATTTGACGGCGGAGAGAGGATTACCTCTAGCAAGGTCGAAGGGCGAAGGGGGAGAGAGAAGAGAGGGCAGCAAGGGTGGTGTAGCCTGCTGATATCAGTTTACTCTCTGTGACGTTGAGATTGGTAACCTTCCCACTTCCATTCTATAAACGTAGAAGAAACAGAGGAACAGAGGTTTTCAATGTGTTTGTATGGTGGTAATGTGGAGGGAAATTTTGGTGACTGCTAATTCACTCTACGCATTCATATGAATGTGTTCTAATAATATTTATCTTTACTCAAGTGCGTGATTTTAGGATTATTTTTTGTCACTTGCTATTACGGTTTAGTGGTATTTCTCTTCATTTGTAATTGAGAGGTTTTAGGTTTGATTCTCACCAACTACAAATTTGAACTACATTATTGCTAACAAATTGTGAGACTTAACCCACTCCCCATCCTAATATCGTTTTTTCAAAAAAAAAAAAAGAAAAAAAGTGCGTGACTTTAGGATCGAATTTTATGAATTGTGTTCGCAACAATTTATTTTTTTAACTCTTGGTATAAATAGATAGTTATATTAAAAATTGGTTACAAAAGGGTAACTATATCGACAATAAAAGGCACTAAAGAAATACTTTTAATTGAAAATGAATTTTTTTCACTAAGCAAAGTTGTAGGGTGATGGTGGTGGTTCTGGTGATGATGATAGTGTGTGGAGGTGGAGGTGGAGGTGGCAACGATAAGCAAAGTACTGGTTGTTATGATGCAGAAAGTGGTGATGATAATGATGGCAAAGCTGTAGCAGCAATAGCGACATTGGTGGTTCCGAGTTCAAGGTGGTTGTGGGATGGTGGTGGTGGGCCTGTAAATTCCATGTGTTTTGTTTCACACGGAGTAGTTTTGAATTTCTACGTATATTAATTCAAACAAGTGAATTGATGTACATCAATTGTGAGATATAATACTTTTTCTATTGTCAGTTTTAGCTCTTGTTACAAAAAACACGTTGTATATTCATCAATGTTTTAAAAGACAGAGGCATAGACGAGGCGTTCCATGAATAGTCTCGGCTAAGTGTGAGGCGAAGCCTCACTCATGAGACCTAAATATTTTAATATAGAATGTATATATAATTATATCATATAATACTTTGTAAAATAATTAATCAACAATCAAACAAGCAATCAAGACCAAATTGAGACTAGAATACTACAAATCTTACTTGAATTTTGAAACAAAATGTGGTGGTGTGGACAATTTTGAAACAAATTGAAGTATGAGATTGGGGTAAAATTGATATATGGGATCAATTAGGTCAAAATCTGCGGTTTTTTAAGTGCATTCACTGTAGGTTCTCTTACTTGCTCTAGTGGTTGACAAACGCCAACTAATCGGTAAGCATTCCTCCTGTTATCTACCTTTTTCGGGATTTTTGGCCTACATTACTTTTTCCTTCCTAGACGTCCATTTCAATCGTGCAACTTGCATGAAACCCTGTCTTTTTTTCTTCAAGTATCAATCTTACTCCAGGTGTGACTAATCTTCCAACAAAGACTTCTATTTTTCTTCTCACTTTCGGTTTGAAATTTTATTTTAACTTTCCAGGAATGTTAACAAGCTGAGAGAGGTGCTACCTAAGGATATTGTGGAAGAGATTATTGGGATCCCTGCTGGACTTATTGATTCTGATGATGATAGATACATCTGGCAGGGTTCGACTAATGGAACCTTCTTGGGTTTGAGAATTTAGGATTTGAGGAATTGGGGAATTGTGGAATTGGTGATGTGATTGGGTGAACTGTGAATGGGAAGATGGGAATCGGGTATTGGGATGGGGAAGAAGAGGGTTGGGGTTATAATTGTTTTTTTTAAATAAAATTAAACTTGGCCAAAACGACGTCGTTTGGGCCAAGTCATTAAAAAAAAATAAAAGACTTGGCCAAAACGACGTCGTTTTGAGCCAAGTCTACAAAAAATAAAAACTAAAATCCTTTTCTTTTCTGTGTGGTCGTCTTCTTCGTGTAGATGCCGCCACTGCAATTAAAGAAAAAGCAAAAGGCAACTGCTGCAACAGAACCAGACTTCGACTTCGGGGTCCCCAGCAAATTTCAAGCAAGATTTCGACCACCTCAAAACACCCTAAGACGTGGTTCAAGACCTAAGTCGTTTAGAGCCAAGTCTACAAAAAATAAAAACTAAAGTCCTTTTCTTTTTTGCGTGGTTGTCTTCTTCGTGTAGATACCGCCACTGCAATTAAAGAAAAAGCAGAGGGCAACTGCTGCAACAAAGCCAGCCTTCGACTTTGGGGTCCCCAGCAAATTTCAAGCAAGATTTCGGCCACCTCAAAACACCATAAGACACGGCTCAAGACCTAAGCACGCCCCGATGCGCCTAGTCAAGTCCTTTGACGGCTCCCACAAAACAAAAGTAGCAAGCCAACTGCCCAGTCTCCAAGGCAGCCTAGGTGCGCCTTGAGGTGAGTATTTTAAAGCACTAATATTCATTCTTATTTCTCCTTCACATCTTTGTCTTTGTTTTCTTGAACTCATCTCCAAGTATGGTCATTGGCCAAAGTAATTCTGATATCAAATATTATTCAAGTGAATGAACAAAACAAAATAATCGTATTCTGCTTCCACAGAGTCACAAACCATACAGGTACGGCATAACTCTTCAGAGAAAAATCTCACTTGCAAAATGGCGGACCTAGCTCAGTAGTTTAATACAACCGATGTTATATTACATGGGCAATGTAAGAAGCTCCTCTCCTGCAAGGATTTTTAAACCATATTTAAGGGGCATCACGAACATTACAGGACATTTTCTTGATGTCAATGGCCAGTCGTTTAGCTAGAGCCGCACTTGTGATCAATCTTCCGTTCACTGTTAGATAGGTGGTTCAGTTCGAGTCAACCATACTATCATCTAAACATCAATTTGAGTTGTAGGATGGGTTGAACTGTGGAGCGCCATGAAGTGGCTGCAGATTCAGAACACGAAGACTACAGTTGCTGTTGCAAAGATTCTTGGATCATAGACGTCAGAGAAGGATGCATGCGGGCCGTTCTTATTGAGCGAGCTTCACTTCTACCCTCAGCATATTCCTCCCCCAATGGCCACCTTGGCCGCAATTCGTACTGATTGATGAAGCAAAATAATTAATAACGCTTACAATAAACATGAAAATAAAAAAATTGATTGAAAAGCAATAATATGTAATCAAAGTTTTCATACAAACCACAATATCTTCAGGTTCATCTGCAGGTGGTGGTGGATCAAATCTTCCCATACGAAAGTTCTCAATGCCAGTCCAAGCCACCATTACACCTGCCAAGGTTAAAACTCAGGTATCAGTCTTTTTTTAGCTGAAGTTTAAGGTATCAGTCTTAAATGACAGGCGACGACCACCTTGTCTGACAAGCAACATAGGAAAGGCTCCAAAAAAAAATTATTTGTAAAGACGGAAAACTAGAGATTTTTTCCACATTAATTTCGTGATGGCCAACTATGGGTACAATTTCTTTTAACACTTATAATAACGTCATGTCATTTACTGATGGTTAAAATGCTATGATACTCTTTTATCAAAGGAAAGTTAGCTTCATCCATAAGTTGAGCCGAAACTAGAGAAAAGGAATTACCGTTGTCAGTACAAAGGCAGGGAGGAGGACAGACTAGTTGTAAGCTATTTTTCTTGACAACCTGATCAAGGCGAGACCGAACATATTGATTTGATGCAACGCCTCCGGAGACAACCTGCATAGGAAGAACATAAGGAGGGATCCATGATCAGCAATATTCAGGAATACCATCATAACGAGGAGGTGCCCATTATCATGTGGTGGGTTCAAGAATACAAAATCAAAGGCTGCAGTTTACGCACCAAATGTTTTACAGAAGGTTCAATTTTCAGGGCCCATTCAATTGCTCGCTCACACCTTTCCTCTAGATGTAACACCGCGACTCGCTGCATGCATCAGACAATCTTAATGTGAAGATAGAAATTGGAGAGATAATTAACGCCGAAAACTGAATAATGCAGTATTTGATCAAAATAAGATAACCGACAAATATACATCCAGTCACCTGAAAAGAAGCAGCAATATCAGCTCGAATCCTTCTATCTTCGCTACTTGCTGAGGAAAGAGGAATTGTAGTATTACTGCATAACATAGGAAAGTTGGGTGGGTAAAAGTTAATAGCTAAGCTAGCAGACCATAAATCACTGCACAAAAAAGTACAGTTAGTACTGGCAGCAACCAAGAATCAATGATAATAATGTATATCAACAGATTATACATACATATTTTTAGATTCAATTGCCAGTCTCACTTGAGTCTTCAGACCAGCGTACGAGAAGTTGCAATCTTTGTGTTGTTTCATTGGGGTCTAGAAACAAATGAGTACCAGGCTTAGAATACAATTTCACATCGCAGAAATCTCAGTCATCTGTAATAGACTTCTTAAGTAGAACCAGTATATACATTCAGCCAAAGGTGGAAAAGAGAATGTCTTGAAATAAACTTACCGAGAATTTGACTGATTTGGCATCACCCTCACGAGCAAGCTCTTCAATAGCTGGCCCACCACTTCTCCTCAAGTCAAGGCCAAGCCATTTTGCAGTCTTGTCATATGCCTCGCCAATTGCATCGTCTATTGTGGTGCCAAGTTGTACATACTGACCAAGATCACGAGCAAGGATGAGTAGATTATGTCCTCCTAAAGACAGACACCAAGATTGTTAAACAATTATGACAGCCCAAATCAAATGTCATACAGCACCAAAAACTTTGATTGAGTCTACAACTTTAAATTGTCTGGGAAGTCATAAGTGTCATCTCTTATCAAAGCAGAAATCCAAATTTAGATAGAAATACAAGAAATAAAAGCAAGATACTAGCTTAACAGCCAAACTGCACCGTGAGGAAATTACAAAACAATTCATTTATTTATAAACTAATGACAATTCAAGTTTTACAGAAACCACACTAATGCTTCCAAAAAATACAAATGTTCCCTAACATACAAATACAGTGTTTCGTTTTTTTCTTGTAGTCTCACTCACTTTTTCATAATTTTTCTTGTAGTTGTCTCACTCACTCACTTTTTTGCAGTGCTGACTTCTGAACTTATCCACAACACCGAAACTCAAAACCTCCCTCCAAAGAAAACACTCAAATAAATTTTTCTTCAACTTAATCGATAAGACAATAAGACATAGCTAAACCACCAAAAAATTTTTGTCAAAAACAAACAATATAGAACTTTTAGATTTTAAGTGAACAAAAAACAACTAATAAATGGTATTTAGCAACCTGTGGAAACTAAGTTTGCACGTATGGCGGCAAACACCACAGAAGTAACTGATGGATATGAGTGTTTTCATGCAGTTTCTTATGTTTATTTTATTTTTCCAAAAAGAAAAGGGTACAGTCATGTAGTCTAAAAATGTAGATGCAAAGTCCAGTGAATTAGTAAAAAGACCTAATGCGGGATAGGTGTATATTTTCTTACCTGAAATAAGCAAGGCCATGAAAGGAAATTGCAACTCTCTTTCCGTTAACCTAGATCAAGAAAAGGAAATTCATTGTATGCACAAGAGCAACTCAGATCAATATTTTAAGTGCATATAACAACCACATACTTTATGCCCCTAAAAATGAGTGAGGGAGAGAGTTTGTACATTCCAGTTTGCATTGCATAGATAGTCAAAATTTCCGTACCTGGCTACAAGAGCATGAGCCTCCATGTGATGTACACCAATGATCGGTAAGTTACAGCTACCAGCAATTTCACGAGCTTTCCGCACACCAACTGCATGAATACAAAATTAGTGCTAATATGCTCTGAGGATACGAAAGAATTCAAGTCTGGTCATTTCTGAGCATAATAAAGACAATGTAACCCATTTCCAGTTTTGAATGGTAAATCACTGCCAAAAAGAAAAATCACATCTACTACTTTCCTCGAACCTATGCCCTGGAAATTCCATAGCACAAACCCAACCATAAGGCATCAGTAGTATGAAAATTTTGCAACACCAAGCAAAAGAGGAAAGAAAGAGAGTGCTGCTATGCAATTTACCACGAAGACAAAGGCCTAAACCGGGACCAATAGTAACCGCCACTGCAGATAAATTCATCTCAGTTAACTTAGCTTTGTCAAGTGCTTCTTGCACAACCTACAATCAACAATCACAAATTCAGGCCCACATTATCACCGAGAAAAAAAGGAGATAGCCTTGAACCATTTGACTAGATTACAACTGACATTTTGAAATGGCATAAGCAATCCAAATGACACAGCAAGTTTGCAAAATATCGAGCCTATTTGTGTATTACGTGGGTGCTCAACATAAATAACAAAATCTCATTCAAGTAGAAAATGTAAATAAGATATGAACATCATACTGCGTTTAAAGGTGATAGTACGGAGGATGCTATACCTTATCAATCACCTGCAAATGTGCTTCCTCTGCCATTTTTGGAGCAACACCTCCATATTGAGCAAGCAAATCTGCCTTCATATGTGGCCAAGGCTCAAAATTAGATGAACGTATCCAATATAAGTACCACAAAGAAAAACTAAAAATGAATCGTCATTATTGAATATTGGTAATTAAAAGAACGTAGTATGTGGCACTGTCCTAGAACCATATTTCTTCCACAACACACTTTTTTCTAACAAGTAGGTATATGAAAAGCAGCACAGTAGACGATCATTCTTTCTCTGCCAAATTCACCATAAATCTCCATTGGGGATGATTTAAGAGTTGCGGATTGTTTGTCATGAAAGTATGAATCTTTAAGTACATTTGATTGCATTACATAAATCTCCATTGTGTTTTCTCTGGAAAAATTAGATAACTCAATCGCCCTTTTCGAACATTATTCATGACCTGCAGTATGGAAAAATTTGAAGCGTAACTAGGTTCCTCACTCTCTAAACGTGCAAAACTAATTTGTGCCAAATTCTTCTTCTTTTTAATGGTTCATCAGAACTCTGCAATTTTACTACCCAAACCAAATCCAAGGAACAAAATGTTCATACCTGAGAAGACACAACTTGGCTGAGGATTTCACCATTGCCTCTCACCTGTACTCATAAAACCCACAAAATACAAAACAAAACCCATCAGAAAAAGCACAAAATTAACAAATACCAAGTACAAAAAGCACCAAAGGAAGCAAAATCAGAGTCATACGATAGCGGCGGCGGTGTCGTCGCAGCTGGTTTCGATTCCCAGAACAATAAGATCATCTTGGGGAGATGGAGTTCGACTGTGAGGTTCCGAAAAGGCAGAATTTTTCGATGTCGAGAAAAGGGAATTGGAGGAGTTCAATGAAGAAGAAGAAGAAGAAGAAGAAATGGGAAGTGAAAGGATTGGACAAAGTTTTTGTCGGAGGGGTTTTAGGGATTTGAGAGTGGTTTGTAAGGGGGAAAGTGAAGGTTTTGGGAAGAGATTTAGGCGCCAAAATCTGGAAGAGAGCGCCATTCACAGAGAGGGATACGGAGATGGAGAATGGTGAGTGAATGGTGGAGGATTCAAACTTGAAAGAAGGCAACGTATTTTTCATTTCTCAAAACGTTATTTTTTTATTTTTATTTTTATTTTTTGAGAAACTGGGAATAACATTACTAGGGCCAAAGCTAAAAGAAACAAAAGGCTAAGAGAGACCAACAAGAACTACACAATGAGAAGAAGGTAGAAAACAGACTTGGAACAAGCCCCAAGTCACCTTAATCTTCATCCTAACAGAAATCTAAAGAGGAGGGCAAGGGAGGCTATCCTTGTTTAGCACACGAACAAACGAAGATGGGGGTCTTACGATCCAGACAATGTCGTTCATCTCCACACCCTCATGCGACGCTACAAAGTCAGCCGCTCTATTGCAGGTTCTTGGCACCCAAGCCTAACTACAAGATTTGAAAGCCCTACCTGCTCCACAAATTTCTAACAGAATCGGGAAAACCTCCTAATTGCCCTACTCAATGTTCTCATTTAACCAGGAAATGAGGTTCCGCGAATCCGATTCAACAACAACATCCTCACAGCTCCATCTCAAAGCAGTCCTGCATCCCTCCAAAATCCCTAAAGCCTCCGTTATTAACACAGAAGTTGCACAGATCTGCTTCCTGCACACTGCCAAGCATCGGCACGTCGAGTCCCTAATAACCACCCCAATATGACCACCTCCATCAACACCATGCCAGCTAGCATCCATGTTAACTTTAAAAACACCCAAAGGAGGCAACGACCACATACGGGTAATAGACATCTCAGCCGTCGAGATTCGCATTGTGCCCCTGTCCAGAATAGCCTCATTGAAAAAAGACAGCGCCATTGAAGCAGCATGGATAGTCCTCCTAGGGGAATGAAGTTTAGAATTGAAAACCATATCCCACCTTGCCTTCCAAACTGACCAACACTCTAAAGCAATATAGGACAAAGCCTTTCGCATATCCTCAATATGCCCTGAGAGAGAGGACCACACTCCATCAAGCCACGACTTAAAATAAGTTATTGCAGCCTTATCAATCCTCAAACCCAAAATACTTCCAAACCAAACTCTATCCACCCATGGGCATAGAAGCAAAACATGTTCAATAGACTCCTCTTGAGATTGACAAATGGGACATAAAGGATTAGGAGTGCACCTATGTTTAAACAGATTCAATTTTGTAGCAATGGCCCCACTTACTGCTCTCCACAAAAAGGGCCTGATTTTTTTTTTGGGGGGGGGGGGGGGGGGGAGACAAAGACCATAACCTCTTCCAAACACCCTAGTTGACCACCACAGAAGAAGAAGGCCGTGAAACACAACTTCGACGATTCAAATCGAAGAGTCGGGGATATCCCGATTTAACTGTGAATCTTCCCCTATGTTTATGCGGCCAGATCAAACAATCATTTTGCTCGGGGTCTCCAATAGAAACATTAAGTACTGCCTCCTTATCCCTCTCAACCACCCTACCTTTGACCTCAACCTCCAACTGGAAAAATGTTTTTTTTCTCGATTAAGGCCACCAAGATTGGGTCATGCTTTTTTTCTTTTCCCTTTTGTGATTTCTAAGGTGCGGATCGAGCTTTGCGGACCACACGAATGGATCGAAGTGAGCCGTTGGATGAAATTTGAATGATTGAAAACCAATCCATTAAAATAAGCTTAGGGTAAAACTGGGTTAAAAATGACCCGTCACTTATTGAAAATAGTACCCAACATAAATTCAATTTTTTTTGGAATTTAAACTGTCCCTCCTCCCCCTAAGATCAACAGTTACCATCTTAAATTTGCCTTCTCCTCCAAAACTTTCCATCTCCTACCATCCCTCAAACATCATTCCTGTCGAAAAGTTGCACATTGTTTGAAAAATTCGTTATTGTTTGAAACCCAGTCAAAGTTTTGTTGTGCTTGTCGTCACTGCCCTCACTACAGTTTCAGACAGAAGTTTAGAAATTCAAGCGAGTTTGGTTTCGAGAGTGAGCAGTCGGTTCCACAGAAATACATGGTGCTTGCTTGATTTGAGTTAGGTTTAGAGCAGGGCCTGCCTTGATGGTGTGCGATTGCCCAGGGCCCTCGATTTGGGGCCCCCAATTCTAAAAACCTACAATATACTATATATAAAAAAAGCATGGAAATAATTCACATCATCTTCGTAGCGGAGTTTTTAGGCATGATGCATGAGTTCGACTCCCTACTTGCACATATTTGTTAATTTTTGCGCAGCAACCTTTTTGAGCTACACTATTTTTTTTTTCTTTTAAATATTTGTAGTTTAATTTCTTTCATAATAAATTAAAATTCTTAAAAGTCTAATATAATCTTTATAAGCTCCCTTCTTATATGACATCATTTAATAGTATACATGTCATAATCAGAATCGTTTATTCTTTTGGTCACTATTTAAAGATCATCTAATTTTCATTCAATTTGAAAACCATTTAGTCATCCCTATATCAAAAGAAATTAGAGTACACACCTCCGTTATATTAAGTTGGTTTAATTGTTTAAGACATGAATCTCAAAATTTGAATTATTCTAATGACAATCAACAGGAGAGGGGCAGTGAGAATCATCCTCACTTTAGGGCATGAGCAAAAATGCAATAAAAAGATTTGTTATAAGATGTTACTAATATCATAACCAGTGATTTGTTTAACACATAATTTTTTTTGAGATGAGAACCAAAAACATAGAGAATCCATATAGGTACATAAACACCATACTGTACTTCATTTTTATTTACTTATTTGACGTTATATTAATTTATACATAGTAAAAAATAAAAAATGTAAAAGAAAATATACCAACCAAAATTTTAGACCATGTAAGGGTCTCTGTTTGAGTTTTGCACAGGGCCTCCAAAATCTTAGGACCGACCTTGGTTTAGAGTCGTTGCTTCCCTAATAGTCGATGCCATACTTCATTCTCCAAAGTAAATTTGAAATTTGGTGAGTTTGGAAATATGGAACCTAGAAATAAAATTGGTTATTTATGTTAATTTGATTAATTATGGAAGTTGGTTGATGAAATTAGTTGAAATTGGGTTCAGGGTTGATGAAATTAGTTGAAATTGGTGGATATTTGTGGAATTTTTGAGAAATTTCGATGGGATGTGAGTTTTTGAAATGTTGTTGGCAGGTTGTGTATTAGGGATAAGTCATTCAGTTTTGTATTGTTGAAGTTATATTGTTGAGTTGGGAATGATTTGTGTTGACATGTTGTGTTAACGTTATACATTGTTGAATTTGGTTGTTATCAGGGGATACACACACACACACACACACATATATATATATATATGTGTATATATCAATTTGGTTGTGTTGAATGCTTGTATTGTTATGTGTACAGGAGATGACAAATCAGGGGGTTCATCTAGCAACAAAAGAGGAAGAATCGTATAGGGGGAAGGGTTAACAACCTTTCTCAAGCAAGTCATGTGCTAGGAGTCATGCATCAAAAGTTTAATGACGCATGGCTTGCTAGTTTTAGGGCATCATGCTTTGGACACTTAGAGAGTGTCGATAGCCTAGCCTTTTGTAGCGAATTGGTGTATGAACTATTGCTCTATAAAGTAGGTAATCAAAGGGTGAAAGATTTAGAGGGACTCAAGTATTTAATAGGCTTCAAAGTGACCCGATTCACAAAGAATGATTTTTGCCTCATTACAGGTCTCCGTTGTGTCAAACTCTATAATATAAAGGTTGAGCCTTCCAACGTTAGGCTTTTGACTAAGTATTTTCCTGAGAAAATTGGTTTTGTTGGAGAAAGTAGCAAGGGTAAGGGTAGGAAGGGCAAAGGTAAAAAGAAGACCGTTCCTAAGAAAGTTAGCAAAAAGGTTTAATGACTTGTGCTGAGCTTGAAAAAGCTTTTAAAGAATGCAAAAATGAGGATGATGTGTTAAAGATGGTGCTGGTATACTTCACCAAAGGTGTCTTGATAGGGGTGAAAAGTAATGTGGCTGTGAACCTAGACTACTTCGAGCTTGTAGATGACATGTATAGGTTTAACAGTTACTCATGGGGTGCGATATCTTTTGAACAACTACATGACATCCTCTCTTTTGCTGCTTCTAAGAGAGGGAGATGAAGAGTGGATGATATTGTGGAAGGAGATGAGAATGAGGAAAAGGAAGAAGGTAGGGGAAGTAAGATGAGGCAGAGATCCGGATAGGGTTGGAAATGGTTTAACTATGTTTTTCAAGTACTATTTGTTGCTTTGATTGAGCAGTAATAATAGTTAAATTATTGTGATTGAGTACTAATTCAGTATGCGTGCAGGTGTAGGCATTCGAAATAATTCCTTAGCTGGATAAGCCATTAAGCTATTGCAAGATGATTGATTCGGCAACCAACCTAAGAATTCTTCGTTGGTTGACAACAAAGAAGTAGACGATCCATAAGCAGTTGCAAATGTACATAATTGAGAGTTGAGAAATATGACTTTATTTGAAATTTTATGAACTTTGTGAATGAATATGAACATGGAATGTTAAGGGTAATTTGGTAATTTCACATCGTGGGAGATATTTTCTATTTTGTCCTTCATGGCTTTAGAGTGTGTGCCAAGTGGGGCCCACACCCTATTCCATCCAATCTCTCTATGTCTCCCATTCTCTCGGCTCCCTCCTTCTCTTGTTTTTCATTTTCCCCCCATCCCTCTTATTGGCTCTCTAAAAGCATCCCAATAAGGGTCTCCATCTAGGGCTAAAAAAGTGGTGATCTAGGGAATCTTTGGGGCTCTAAAATAGGATTTCCCTCAATGAGGGGCTATTTACTTTCGGGCTTTATATGAAGCTATATATATATATATATTTATTATGTAGTAATTTGACTATGCGATAATTTTATTTTCTTTGTGTTGACTTTTCTTAAGTTGATTTTTGGACGTGTTATCTCAAAAAAAATTTATGAACATTTCAACCTAAAAAATATCAAATTGTGACAAAGTTTTATTTCATCACTTATGAACTGTTGGATTAGGCTCTCTTATCACTTATGAACCGTTGGATTATGTTTTCAGTTTAGGTCCCTAAACTTCCAATGTCATTTTAAGATGTAGTGTGTTTTTATTTGGAAATTAATAAAAGCAAACCCTTTTAGTAGAACATCTTCTATCATTTTATATCTTAAGCATTAAACATACAATAAAATGGAGAGGGATCTTTGGAACAAAAATATGTAAAGAAAAAGAATTAAAAAAATAAAATAAAAGGAGAGTATAAGTGCATTCGCAAGTGGGGGAAGAATGGTAGTATTTGGCTCACATGGGTAGCTACTTTTCTCATGGGACCCATTGCTTTTTTGGGGCTAGATGTAGCCTAATTTTTTGTTATCCAAGGAAGAAACTTGTTAGCCCAACTGGTGTATCTAGCTCTATTTTCTGGCTCATTAGAGATGAAGGTTCTCACCAGGGCTTCAAATATAGTAGCTTCATGGAGGATAAAGCCCACATTGGGGATGCTTTAACTCTCTTTTTCCTCTCCCCTCAATGAAGCACAGAGAAATATTAGCACTATCACTTTCACTTGCCCACCAGCAAGGCTACCACTTCCAACTACCTAAACCATCACCTTTTCATCCCTATAGTTTCACCTAGGTCTTGGTTCTCGTTTTTAGAATGGAAAAACCTACAAATAAAAAGCTCTGGCACAGAGGGGGAACTCCAGTGAGTTTTGAAATCCCCGATGAAAATTCTGCCTAAATACATTCATTTGGGCAAGTTCGAGGTGTGCAATCGACTCACATAATCCAAAGACCCAGATTCGAGCATTTCATGCTCAAATCCTCCAAAAATCGATGAAATCCAAGAACCTTAATACGAGCCGTGGCTTTCTGGTCGTCTTTAGCCAACTTTTGGCCTCAAAATAGGTATAATCTGATTCCTTTCTTTCCAGCTTTGTTTTGATATGTTATTAGTGAAAAATGGTTGAGTTTTGAGCTAGTTATTTAAAGTTTTCGTACAAATTTTAATTATGGCGAAACTCTAGCCGACTACCGGCAAGAAGAAGAAGGAGGCATAATATTCCATCAAAGTTGACAGTGTGGAGCCTAAAATAATCCCAAATATTCTGGAGGTGACACATGGACTTTTGCCCAAGAAAGACAAGATTGTCCTCATTAAATGGGCAAGCTTCTCAGACACTCCCATGCGCAGCTCACCTGCCCTTAGCAAGGAAAAGTCAAAGCATTAAAGATAATGATTAATTTACCCAAATTCTATCTTTAATACATTCCCAATTGAAGATTGAATTCATTCAAGTAAGTAATTCCTATTTAAATCAATTAGGGATAATTACTCTATTATCTCAAGATATTATTTCCTATTTAATATCTTGAGAATCTTTCTCCATAAAACCTTGGCAAATAGGATGCCACCATGTGTAGGGTAAAACCCTAACACCATGGCTGGCCACTCCCCTATATATACCCCTTATACTACCAAATTTCGGTAAGCTTTTGCTACCCTAAAAAAGCCCTAAACACTTTACTCTTCTAAGAGAAACTAACCGAGGCATTAGAGATCCATTGGCCTAACCCCCTACCTCGTGGGCGTGAGGCTTAGGTCTTTGATCAAAGGTGTTGATTGTTTTGCAGGTGCATTTTCGTCAAAGTTAGAGACGGTGGAAATTTGCATCGACAAATTGGTGCTTTCATTGAGAGCTGATTCAAATACTAGAAGAAGCCTTTTGCATTTGGTTTCTTGAATTTTCTATTACGTTGAATTTTTCACACGTTGTATCAATTAATTTTTCATAGATAAGTTTGTTGATCAATCTCTGGAGAAAGGATACAATGGTAGGAGATTCTAAAACCACGATGAATGGGACCCCATATGTACAAGGATTTGGACTGGAGAGCGGAGACGAAGATATAGCCCCACGATGGCGGTCCTCAAGACTCAACGCGACAGCGGGAGGAGCCCCACCACCGCTATCACCACCTTGTAGCCCACGACAAGGACCGCAGCAGCACCAACAGCCTAAGCTAAGGCCCTTGGGAAAACGTTTTCTTCTGCCTCAGTGCGCAGAGAAGCATTCATTCCTGACTTGGCTCGCGAGTCAGTATGCATTCGAGGTTGGGTCCACACCATGATAAATACTTAAGACATTCTAGGCGAAGCGTCCACACGAGGCTAAGCCTACAAGGAGTTCCTTCTGCGAGGCACCAGAGTAGGCAGCCATATGAAGGATCTAGGAGAGCTCGAGATCAGTCAAGCTCAAGTTCCGCTGGCAGTTCCTGCCAAGCGCAATAACGAGTATCACAGAATAAACCACGTGTACCACGACAACGACATAGATGAGCAACAAATGCCGAAGAGCAACATGGACCAGTAGGTTAACATCGAGGCCAGTTAGAGGTTCCGCTGCCCCACCAGGCGCAAATCCAGGAGGAAGTACAAAGGCTCTTAGTAAAGCAACTGCGTGGATTCTAGTGCATTGAGACTACTGATAATGCCCTTTGTAGAGACGTGGCTAACATGAGTAGGTCACCATTTACAAACAAGAGCAAACATAGCCACTGTGGAAGTTTAGCCCACCACATTTCACCTTGTTCATAGGAAATGAAGATCCAGATAGACACTTGATGCACTACCGAAACCCCATGACCCTTTACGGCAACAATGACACTTTCATGTGCAAAATCTTTGCCATGACGCTCCAAGGTGAGGCACAAGATTGGTTCCATACCCTGTCACCAAGTTCAATTTGGAATTTCATTGAACTTTACTTGGTTTTCACTAAGGAATATTCATCCTACCGCTCGATCAAGAAGAAGTTTGACCATCTCTTCAATATGAAAAAGGATCCGAATGAGTCACTCCGCACATATGTCAAGAGCTTCAAGGCGGAGAAGGCAAAGATTATCCGATGCGATGACAGCATTGCAAGTTCAGTCTTCCAGAAGGGGTTCCCAGTAAATTACCCATTTTCAGTGAGCTGATAATGGGTGAGAACTTGACCCTAGTAGATTCTTATGCTTTGGCAGAAAAGAACTCCTTCAGAAATGAGGCTAAAGGCTCCCAAAAGTCGCCTGAGCAGCTCCGCAAAGCGCAAAGCCGGCTTAAAAGAAGGCAGACGAAAAACGGCTCAATGTCAAAAACAAGCTAGGAAGCAAACGCAGGGACCAATCCCTGATGAAAGAAGGCATGACACCTAAGATGTACACCAAGTTATCAGTCCTGATTAACCAGACCATTCGCAACCTCAAGGACAAGCCACGGTTCAAGATGTCGCAACCTATGAGAGGAGACATTTCTAAGATAGACTAGATGAAATATTGTGCATTCCACAGAGGCTCGGGGCACGCAACTAATGATTGTATCACATGGATGAAGCACCTTGAGAAGTTCGTAAAAGAAGGCAAATACGACCAGTATGTTAACATACCAGCTTTCTAGCCAAGGTGAGAAGCAGATGTCGATGCCAAACCCCTAACCAAGATGATTCGAATCAACGATATCTTTACCGAATCTGAGTATGCAGGGGCCACCAACAGTTCCAAAGAAGAGGAAGATCCAGCAAGCAAGATTGATCTTTTAGGTTCAAGCCATAAATGTTGTACTTAGACCAATCGTTGGCTTCACCGAGCAGGAGGCTGAGGGAATAGACTTTCCCCGCAATGTTGCATTGGTGATTTTTCCTCAACTGGCCTGCACCATTGTTGACAAAATTATGGTGGACAATGGTAGCTCAGTCAATATCCTACAACTGTCAATCATCCAGAAGATGGGCCTGGAAAGCACGATCAAACGCAAAGCAGAGATCTTGACCGAATTCAACGAACTTACCCCAACTGTCATTGTCACAATCACGCTCAACGTAACTAGCCCTCCCATTGTCTCATCGTAGACCTTCATGATCCTCAACGACCCATCTCCCTACAACGGGATATTGGCTGGCCCTGGCTAGTGAAGATTAGAGCTGTGATCTCGATTTAGTATTAAAAGATCCAATTTCGCATCCTGGGAAGAACAGTTTTAGAAATCAAAAGCGACCAGCCATGTCTCGGTGATGCACTGTACAAGTTCTTAAGGAGTCGAAAAAGAAGTCTTTCACCTCGATAGTAACAGCTAAAGTGTAGAAAGATAATTCTACCTCCACCAAATAGCAATCACAGTATGCAGGTCATGAAGATGACGTCAAGGTCGACAATGCCCTCGCAGATGAATCAGGATGGAAACTCGAAGAGGATGCCGAACACATTATTCTTAACCGCCACCAGTCGAAGAAGACAGCTAGGATTGGCTCACATTTAAGCCCGACGGAGAAGGTGGAACTCACAGTTTTCCTTTAGGAAAATCGTGACGTTTTTGCATGGCTTTGATATGCCTGGTATTGATCCAGCGATAGCTTGTTACAAGCTGCATGTTCACTGCTAAACTTGTGATCCAGAAAATGAGACATTTTGCACCTGAGCAAGTAGCAATTATTGAAGCAGAGATCGACAAGTTACTAGAGGCTAGATTCATTGAGGAAGTGGCGCACTCAGCATGGTTGGCCAACGTTGTGCTGGTGATGAAAAAAGATAAGGGCAAATAGAGAGTATGCATGGATTACATTGACCTTAACAAGGTGTGGCCTAAAGATAACTACCCAGTTCCCCGAATTGATCTGCTCATTGACTCAACATTTGGGAACTAGCTGCTCAGCTTCTTGGGCGCATACTTAGGTTACAATTAGATTGCCATGCACAAGCCTGACAAGGAGAAAACTGCATTCATGATCAAGCGAGGCATATACTGCTGCGAGGTTATGCCCTATGACCTTAAGAACATATGAGTAACCTATTAACAACTTATGAACACGATGTTCAAGAAGCAAATTGGAGTAACCATGAAGGTCTACATCGACGATATCATGGTGAAAGGCAAGCAGCGGTCATACCACATTGGCAACTTGGCAGAGATTTTTGACATCCTCCGAGAGTACAAAATGAAGCTCAACCTAGCCAAGCGCACTTTTGGTGTCTTCTCAGGCCGATTCTTAGGGTACTTTGTAATCCAGTGAGGAATCAAAGCTTATCTAAGGCAAATAAGATGAATCTTGGACATGAAGTCTCCTACAACTCTGAAGGAGATCCAAAGTTTGGCCAGACGAGCAGCTACACTTAATAGTTTCCTCTTGCGATTCATCGACCGATGCAAGCCCTCTTTCAAGGTAATCAAGAGGGCGCGGAGAGACAAATGGGATGACAAGTGCGAGAAAGCATTTCAAGACTTGAAGCAGTACCTAACTCACCTCGATGCGGAAACCAGATACATGAAGATTGAAAAGCTAATTTTGGCGCTAATTGTTGCAGCTTGGAATCTCATACCTTACTTTTAGGGACTTCTGGTTATCGTTAAGACCCAGTACCAACTGCGATTAATTTTGCATAGTCTAGACACTTCTCAACGAGTGATGAAGTGGGCATTTGGAATTCGACTTAGCATACCAACCTCGCACAACGATAAAGTCCTAGGCATTGGCGGACTTCATTGTAGAATTCATCCCAAGCTTGAAAGACGCAGCAACTCAGCATAAAAATGTCCCAAAGGCAGCAGAGCACACCATAACCACACAAGCCTCACTTGTAGGAAATTTCTCGCGCTTGCACATTGACGGATCATCCAACTACTAGGGATCGGAAGTAGGCCTAGTTCTCACTACCCCATACGGTTCAATGCTCGAGCAGACGATCACTTTAAGCTTCAAAGCATCAAATAACAAAGCAGAGTATAAAGCCCTACTAGCAGGTCTCTGATTGGCGAAAGATCTAGTAGTGAAGAAGATCGCGATCTATTCCAATTCCCAACTAATCACCAACTGAACCTCAAGGGAGTACGCAACAAAGTATCTAAGGATGGCCTAATACCTCGAGAAGGTACGAAAGCAGCTAGCGTCATTCTAAGTGTACACATTCACTTAGGTTCCACGAGCAGAAAATACCCACACAAACGCACTAATAGGCCTAGGCTCTGCCTTAGACCATCAGCTCAAGCGCTTCATCTCGGTCGAGTACTAGGAGAAGCTGAGCATAGATGAGGAACCAACAGTAGTGGTGGCGCAGATCAACACAATTCCGAGTTGGCAGGATCCCATCATCGACTACATTGTTAACGGAATGCTCCCGCAGACAGACTAGAGTCCAGGAAGCTCCAAATGAAGGCACCACGTTATTACATGTGGAACGACATGGTCTTTCGCAGATCCTTCTCAGGACCACATCTTCACTGCTTATCGCCTCCCGACGACCTGAAAATTCTTAGCTCAATCCACGAAGGTGTTTGTGGAAACTAGTCTGGAGGTCTTTTCCTGGCGCAAAAGGCTTTTAACGTAGGCTATTATTGGCCAACCATGCATTAAGATGCCAAGGAGTATGTCTAAAGGCGTAACAGCTGCAAGCGCTTTAAGGCCGTGCTCGCCCTACTTGTCAGCGCTTCAAGGCCATGCTCGCACTACCTGCCAGCGAAGTTCACCCGTCGACAAGCCCTTAGCCATTCATATAGTGGGTGATTAACCTGGTGGGACCAATGCCACCTACCATTGGGGTAGAGGCATAATGATTGTAGAGATCGATTACTTCCCGAAATGGGTTGAAGTCGAACCCATTAAGGGTGAGTTCAAAAAATCAAAAACCGAAAAAAACCGAATCAAAATAGGAAAAACCAAACCGAACTGAACTAAAATCCTTTGTGTAACATCCCACATCGCCCAGGGGAGTGGATCTTGTAAGCCTTATATGTATATTCCCATCTCTACTTAGCACGAGGCATTTTGAGAGCTCACTGGCTTCGGGTTTCATCGGAACTCCGAAGTTAAGCTAGTAGTGCGCGAGAGCAATCTCATGTTGGGTGACCCATTGGGAAGTTTTCGTGTGAGTTCCCAGAAACAAAACCATGAGGGCGTGGTTGGGGCCCAAAGCGGACAATATCGTGCTACGGAGGAGTCGAGCCCGAGATGTGGTGGGGGCCAGGGCTGGGATGTGACAATTTGGTATCAAAGCCAATCCCTGGCCAGAAATGTGCCGACAAGGACGTCGTGCCCCTAAAATAGGTGGATTGTAACATCCCACATCACCTAGGGGAATGGATCCTGTAAGCCTTATATGTATATTCCCATCTCTACCTAGCACGAGGCCTTTCGGGAGCTCACTGGCTTCGGGTTCCATGAGAACTCCGAAGTTAAGCAAGTAGCGCACGAGAGCACTCCTATGATGCGTGACCCATTGGGAAGTTCTTGTGTGAGTTCCTATAAACAAAATCGTGAGGGCGTGGTCGGGGCCCAAAGTGGACAATATTGTGCTATGGTAGAGTCTAGCCCAGGATGTGGTGGGGCCCGGGTCGGCACGAGGCCTTTCGAGTTCACTGGCTTTGGGTTCCATCAGAACTCCAAAGTTAAGCGAGTAGCGTGTGAGAGCAATCCCATGATGAGTGACCCACTAGGAAGTTCTCGTGTGAGTTCCCAGAAACAAAACCGTGAGGAGTAGTCGGGGCTCAAAGCGGACAATATCGTGCTACGGTGGAGTCGAGCTCGTGATGTGGTGGAGGCCTAGGCTGGGATATGACAATTCACCCCTGTTACGGGCCCGACATCTTCATCGGCACACGTTCTGCCAGGGATTGGCTCTGATACCAAATTGTCACATCCTAGCCTAGACCCCCACCATATCCCGGGCTCGACTCCATCGTAGCATGATATTGTCCGCTTTGGGCCCCGACCATGCCCTTACGGTTTTGTTTATGGGAACTCACACGAGAACTTCCCAGTGGGTCACCCATCATGGGATTGCTCTGGCGCGCTACTCGCTTAACTTTGGTGTTCCGATGGAACCTGAAGCCAATGAGCTCCCGAAAGTCCTCGTGCTAGGTAGAGATGGGAATATACATATAATGCTTACAAGATCTACTCTCCTGGGCGATATGGGACATCCGATAAAATTGGAATGGTACAGAGAAGATTAACATAGCCCCTGCGCAAGGATAACACGCATAAATCAAGAAATGGTCCAAATTTTTATTGTAACATCCCACATCGCCCAGGGGAGTGGATCCTATAAGCCTTATATGTATATTCCCATCTCTACCTAGCACGAGGCCTTTCGGGAGTTCACTGGCTTCGGGTTCCATCGGAACTCAGAAGTTAAGTGAGTAGCGTGCGAGAGCAATCCCATGATAGGTAACCTACTAGGAAGTTCTCGTATGAGTTCCCATAAACAAAACCGTGAAGGTGTGGTAGGGGCCCAAAGCGGACAATATCATGCTACGATGCAATCGAACCCGGGATGTGGTGGGGGCCTGGGCCAGGATGTGACAATTTGGTATCATAGCCAATCCTTGGCCAAAAGTGTGCTAATGAGGACGTCGGGCCCTTAAGGGGGGTGGATTGTAAGATCCCACATCGTCTAGGGGAGTGGATCCTATAAGCCTTATATATATATATATATATATTCCCATCTCTACCTAGCACGAGGCCTTTCGGGAGCTCACTGGCTTCGAGTTCCATCGGAACTCCAAAGTTAAGCGAGTAGTGCGCGAGAGCAATCCCATGATGGGTGACCCACTGGGAAGTTCTTGTTTGAGTTCCCAGAAACAAAACCGTGAAGGCATGGTCGAGGCCTAAAGCAGACTATCGTGCTACGCTGGAATCGAGCCCGGAGATAGTGGGGGCTCAGGCTGGGATATGACACTTTGGTTCGGTTTCGATTTCAGTGGTTAGAAAACCGAACTGAACCGAACCGAATAATTATATTAAATTAATATTTATTTATTTTATTTATTATTTAATCTGTTTGGGTATTATCTTCAAAACCTAATTTTTAAGCCATTGTATTTCCAAATTATAAGCCTTTATATTATTAAAAAAAGCTTTTAACAACTAAACCCTAACATATCTTCTCTCACTTTGTTCTTTCTTTCACCCCAACCGCACCACTTTTCTCCTTGTTCTTTCTTTTCCTTTCTCCGTCCTCCATCCTCCATCTTCATTATTCGTTCCCTCCTCCCTCTTCTATTTTCTCCCCCATCTAGATCTTTACTCTCTCCCTCATCCATGACAAATCATGTCTTTCTCTCTCCCACATAAATCCTCTGTTGCATCTTCTGATCTTTCTCTCTTATTTCGGGCGAGCCAAGAATCCATACTCGCCGGTAGTCACAACAACTCTTCTGAGTCCAACTTTCAAAGGGGTAAGAGATTTTGTTTAAGATTTGAACCCAAGATCTATGTGATGATGTGAATGAATTTTGTAAATTTCTCTGAGATTTGTATCTTTGTAAGTTTCTGAATGAATTTTGCGATGGGTTTATGAATTGTGTGAGTTTTTTCTGAATAAATTTTGTGATGGGTTTGTCGAAATAAGATAGGGGTTGGATAAAAAGGAATTCTCCATAGCTTTGGTTATGTATTTGCAGGTAATTTTGCATGCAAAATTGAGCACGTCAACCCTCCACCTCCATCCTCCAAGGCCTCTAATTAGAGTGACATTTGCTTTTTATTTATTAAATTTATTGTACCTGGCATTTTTTATTCTTTCTACTAGTTAAGAATTATTCATATGGAGTATTTTAATTAATTATTTTTTTGTTTTGGTCTTAGCTTTCAATATTTTATTGTTGGTTTGTTGTGAACTTGCAGCTTTGGCTATGAAGGTAAAAATAATTGATTTGTATCTTTGTATTTTTTTTTCTATAATTGTTTTCGCAGCAAAAATAAGGGAAAAAGGACAATTAGGTTGTTGCTAGTGTTCTTCCAAATGAATTAAATTGAGTATGTAAGAAGAATCGCCCACAGATCAATTTCAGAATTTAAAAAAAAAGTGAAAAACCGGAATTGGACTGAAACCGAACTGGAAATATCGAAACCAAAATTAAACCGAACAAAAAAAAACTGGAATAAAACCAAACCGAACTGAGCCGAACAATAACTTCGATTCGGTTTTCGATTTTGGCAAAAAACTGTACTGATCGGAACCGAACCCACTCATAGAACCCATGACTATAACTACCCAGACGGACATAAAGCGCTTTATATGGAAGAACCGCATTTGCTGCTTCGACATCCCTTACTCCATCGTCAAAGACAATGGTCCCTAGTTCTTCAAAAAATATGGCATTAAGCAGTACATGTCCACTCCTCGGTATTCGCAAGGCAATAGGCAAGTCGAGGCATCTAACAAGGCCATTCTCAACTGCCTCAAGAAGTTTTTCTCAGACAAGAAGGCAAGTGGCCAGATGAGCTTCTCGGTGTTCTGTGGGCATATCGCACCACTAAGAGACAAGTAACCGGCAAAACTCCATTCTTCTTGGTGTTTGGCTCTGAGGCGATCATTCATTCCAACATCATGGTGCTGAGCATCAGCATTGTATTGCCGAATTTCGGGAAGAACGAGAAGGAGATGGCCGCAAACTTAAACTTGGCAAAGGAAGAGTGCGAAAAGGTTATCACCCGCATTGCGGCCTATCTGCAACAGATCCTCTCGAACTACAATAAGAGGGCGAAGATCCAGCAGTTCTAGCCATGAGACTTAATCCTTATAAAGGCCTTCATAACCGCCTGCCGGGAAGGCTAAAAAAAGATGGCTCTTATCTGGGAAGGTCCGTACATAATCAGCCGAGTAGGCGGGAAGGGCAGCTACACCCTCACCACTATGAGACAGTACTAGAATGGTATAATACTGTCTCAAGTTTACCAAACCAACCCGTAATAGAATGCCTACAACTTGAGACAGTACTACGGGCTGGTTTGGTATTGCTGTCCTTTGAAAAAAAGCTTCTGTGAGAATAAGCAGCTGTGCTGTGAGAATAAACGGTTATGAAATAAAACAGCAAAGTGTTTGGTAAACTTTTTGTAAAAGTGCTTTTGGAAAAAAAAAAACAGTATGATAGTGTTTGGTAAACTTTTTTGTAAAACAGCTGTGACTGTGTGAAATGACCAAAAATGGTATAATACTAAATGTGCTATTAATTTAATTTTCTTAACAAATTAAAGTGAATTACTAAATATATTTTATTTTTAGAAGAAAAATATTTATAAACTTTATCTTAAATATTAATTAGTATGACAAACTACTTTAATAGAAATATTTTAGAGTGAATAGCTAGGATTCATTATTACAATATTGTTAATGTACTTGAAAGTAGTCTAATTAGATGCATTCATCAAACTTGTTGCTATTCTATTTCTTAATGCCTCTACCTCATGTGATCCTTCAACTTGATAATTTTGATATTCATCATCATCATCATCACTACTATCGCTTTCTTCGCAAAAGTCCCTGGGGTCTTCAAAATGACGATCACGTTCAAAATACCTCCGTATGTAGTTATGAAGAGCCATTGTAGCAATGACAATCTTCACTTGCTTATTGAACGGGTAATTAGGCATATCCCTTAAAATTGCCCATCTTTTCTTCCATACCCCAAAAGTTCGTTCAATGATGCTCCTAAGAAAAGAATGCATGTGGTTGAATACCTCTTTGTGACCCGTTGGTTCGGCACCCCTACGAAAGTCCAGGAGATGATATCTTTCACCTTTATATGGTCCCAAATAACCTCTCATTTGTGGGTACCCCGCATCTACCAATTAATAATTTCCTGACAATTGAAAATTTGTTTTGTATTGTAATAATTATACAAAGCAAGTATGTGAAATGTTATAATAAAAGTATGAAGATTGCCATTTGGAGGCTTAGAAAAATTTAAATTTGGATTCCATAGCACGGATAGAAAAACCCTTGTATCATGTGCAGTGCCTTCTCGTCCGGCACAAGCAAATGTGAATTGCATGTCAAAATTACATGCAACCATAACATTTTGAGTCGGTATTCCTTTCCTACCAATGTATGGAACTTGATCCGAAGGTGTTATTGAAGCCTCAATTGTTGGAAATGTGCCCTAAAACCAATCATATGATGATACTTTACGGACATTTCACAAAGTTAAACTAATGTAGTTTAAATATAAAGGGCAAAGATTATTGTTTGAGCCGTCTCATATAAATGTTATATGCTTAAACGATAAGTCCAAGGAATATGTGATTGGAAGAATGCGATCTAAAGAAGTTAGATTCATGAGACCATTCTTTCGTTGACATATCCTAAACGTTCCTGATCATAGGATTGTCAATTGGGCATTGACATTCCGTTAAGATCAGTACGTGCTATGTCTTCTCTCAGGGAGAGTGACTAGTCTCGAGTCATTGGTGTGTGTGACATCAAGACAAGTACGTAGGTGCTCAATAGAGAATGAGTTCACTGAACACGATCAACGAAGAGTTCTCATATTCATGTCACATGAGAACTCATGGTTGGGATAATGCAAATTAGTCTTTTGACCTGAGGCATCACAGTTGTCTTGTGGTTAGGTCCTTAATCTTTGATTATGTCAAAGTCACTCCATCAGGAGGGTGTCCACGGCATCGTTGGGGTTAAGCCACTTAGCCATGGAGGCAAGTGAATGCGCAACAAGGGATCTCTAACCTTCAAACTGTTTGAGGGAGAATACTCTATGATATGATTAAGAATCTTTGGCCAAAGTATGAATGAGATTTAGGAATGTGTTCCAAATCACATTCAAGGTAATCATATAAGCACAAGACTCACATTGGATAGTAGACATGAATAAACTATCAAACCAAACAATGTGGTCAAGAGTATTGTATTAGAGAAAGACCGTATTGCATTTGTAATCCTAAAACTGAATAGGTTCTCCACCTCTTCTGATTAGCTTGGGTAACCATGACATGCTGCTAGGCGTCAACCATGGTTTGTGGAAGCCCTAAAAGTGTATTATCACTAACGGGAGAATTGAAAGTAAGTTCCAATTCACAATCGATTTGAAAGAGTTTGAATCGCCCACTGCCTCGCTAAAAGGAACCTAATGGATCGTACACCGTGTAAGATAGAGATTGAAGATTCAACGGAGATGAGTAAGAATAATTAAATGGTTTAATTATTTATGGCAAGGATTAATTAATATGATTATTAATCAAACGAATAAGTTCGTTAAAAGACCTCGGGATAGTTTTGGACCTTAAGGCCCAATGGGCTTCGAACGTCAAGTCCATTGACTTAAGTTGTGTGACAACTTAATGAATAATGATTCACAAAGGCCCAAATAGTCCAATAAATCCCATGTTAAAGAAAGAGTGGTTTTGGACTTATTTACAAGTTTGCCACTCAAATGAATTAAGGAATAAGTATGACTTAATAGCCAAAATTCATTTAGGGTTGTATTTGGGGAAATTGGAGAAATACAAACTCTCCTTTCTCTCTAGAAATGGCCGGCCACCCTTGAGGAAAACATCTAGCAATCTTACTTCCTCAAGGTCACTCATTTCTTCTACAATATGCCTTGGTGTGGAGACTTAGAGGTTTTCAATTTTGGGAACTTGGAGAAACCTTTTCATCCATCCAAATCCATGGATCTAAGATGCAAGGAATGAAGGCCCTCTCTTTGGGTGATTAGCCTTTGCTTATGCAAAGAGGAATCTACAAAGGTATTGAATTCTCAACTCACTTTGTTTTGAGTTGAGTCTTGGTTCACCTATCTACTAGGCTTTGAAGTTCATGGGTTAAGTTTTGTTTTTGAGTGCATATAAACATGATTCCGCCTTTTAATTGTTAATTGCATGTTGTTGATGTTGCTCAAATGAACTTGTTTTTCACAAATCTTCCTTCAAGTGGTATCAAGAGCCTAAGTCTAGTAGTTGGTGAATCCTTTTAGGTTTTGTAGTTCATAGTTTGTGATTTGAATGTTGTAATTGTTACAAGGTTTATTCTTGCTTCTTTGAATGTAAATTTTGTTAGAAAATTTGCCATCTCAAATGTTGTAGATGTAGTTCATATGAGCATGAATTTTGGAGCTAAATTTTGGTGCCATGTTTTTGGGGAAATTCGGCCAAATCCAAAGGGTGGATTTTTGGGTTCTTGTTTGACTTGTTAAAAGTGTTTTAAAGTGACTTTTGGAACCCCTATATACCCTAGTATGGTTGTATGTTATTTCCCTTAAGTTTGAGTGGTTTTGGGATGTTTTTGGGTGAAGAATGTTCATGGAGCTCTTATGGGTTTTTCATGAATGTTCTTCATTGTTCTTGATATGTTCTTGCCAAGAACAAAAGGTTTGGTGTTTTGATTCAAAGTTTTGATTTATTTCATAAAGTTTTTGTTTTGAAATATTTCTTATGTTTAAATATATTAGATATTTATTTTGAAAAATTAAAGAAATTTTAGTGGGTAGGTGTGTAATGATTTATTCCATTTCACACATCCCACTTACAAAAACTTTGAAAATTTTTTTAATACTTTGCTTCAAAACCGGCCACCCTACTCAATTAGGGTCCTTGTGGGGCTTTTATGCAATTACATAAAGTTTTGATACTTTTGTGTATTTGTATTTTGACCCAAAAGTTTACGTTTTTACGTAAAGGTCCAAAATCACTAAAAGGACAAATTGTTTTGCTCCTTTAATGAAGTTTTAGCTTTTGTGGAAATTTTTGGGTTCTAGTTGTAATTACATGAAGTAGTGGACTTTTGTGTTTTTACAAAGTGACCCCAAAAGTTTAAGTTTTGCAAAATGGCCCAAAAGTTGAGGTCATAGCATTTTGGCCCAAATTAGGTAGAGAACAAAATTGTTTTGTCTCTTTAAATGAGAATTGGATTTTCATTTCATTTAGCTCCATTTAAATCAATTCTATGGATACAAAAACCAAATGAAAATGTTGCATTCAAGTTTAATTAGTTAAAGCGTTAATTAATTAAAGAAAGGGTGATTATGAACCTAAGCCTACTATAATTGAGCTATGTGAAAGGCCGTTTCAAATTTGTTTGAACCATGGGAATGTGTAGATTAAATTTTGGTTGTAATTTGATATGATCAATTGTTGTAAAAGAGCATAAGCTCTTCTTTACTTTAAAGTAATTTGATTTGATCAATTGTTGTAAAAGAGCATAAGCTCTTATTTACTTTGAAGTACTCCTTTCTTGTTTTATTCGATATGCATGAAATTGGAGTAGTTGGGTCCAACGCCCAATAAGACAACACGCCTTAATGTGATTAAACGCGTAACTAAAATCAATCACCATCCCTAGACCGAGATTCAACACTAGGCTCGTGTTGAATCGAATCAAAGGTTCATAGTCATCCTAAGGCCCTAAGGCAACTATATAGTCCATCAATGAATGCAAACCTTATGTTAGTAGTATCATATACTCTTGCTTTAAAAACCATTTTAAAAGCTTAGTGGGAGTATTATATACAACTAAATCAATCAAATGGACCAAACCTTATGTTAGTAGTATCATATACTCTTGCTTTAAAAACCATTTTAAAAGCTTAGTGGGAGTATTATATACAACTAAATCAATCAAATGGACCAATAGTTGTAATAGGATCAAAATTGTTTTAATTAGATTAAAATGAATATTTATGTGATGAGACCTAAAACCCTCAACCAAACCATTATTAAGTTGATAAGCGAGAGATGCTTTGAATATCTCTTCGTGGCCTTCCACCGTGGTAGGCTCCAATCGTTTGTGACTTGTACACCGGCTTCACCCTATCATGGGGGAGTACAAAGTGCATGCTTACACTCAGGAGGAGTCTATACGCATATGATGAGGTGAGTGTAGGCAACGAGGATGGCCAATATCATATCATTGTGAGGCTATTCTTGAACCCCTTCATGAACTAAGCATGGTGGGAATAACTTAACTAAGTGCAATGGCGCCGATATCATATCATTGTGAGGCAACATTCTCTAGAGGCCAAATAAGATGGGTACTTGCAAGAGATGCAAATGAGTAAGCGTACTCTCTCATTATTATTAATGCTAGCCAATATCGTATCATCGTGAGGTGGGCTTGGTAATAGTGAGCCTCCCATACCCTACTAAGAGTTTCCTCCAAAACTCTCGAATTCCGATGAGGGATATGGAATTTGCCAAAAATAGTGGGTGGTGCTATTTGATTTAAAGACCCGAATCAAATGGCTTAAAATCAATCAATTTATATTCGTTATGTATTTGTTTACCAATATATTTGCAAACGCTATCCAAAACTTGACAAAGAAAAGCCGAATGCTTTAATTTCCGGACTTAGTTCTACAATCCCATAGATTGTCTTTAATGGCTTGTAGATGTAACTAAGTAGTCGCATCCTCACAATCTTCCTATTGATAATGTATCATTGGAAGAATATGTTAGATAAGTCTAACATGAGAAGGACAACACTTTTAATGTCATAATTCTTCAAATACAAATTGTTGTATGAAGAAATGAGAGTTGCCTTGAACAACTCTTGAAAGTTTGTAATTATGTTTAGAACATAATGGTTGGTTGACAAAAATAGTCCATCAACATGGACTTATGATGATTTTGAATCATTGAGTGTTGAAGTGTTAAACCACTTAACGAGACGGAAATTAGGCAAGGACTTCACCTTTGTGTCCCTATCCTAATGGTTCACTAAGTTTATTGTAAACTATATAGTGAACAATAACCGCACGCTCTCCAAATCGTTTGATGTGTATAACACATTTGAAATAAGTTTCAAGAGAGATAGTGGGAGTTTAGGGACCATGACTATTGTAGTCAAAGGAGAAGTCAAATGAAGAAGGCAAAATAACTCCAAGGGAACAAACTTTCTTTATGAAAGGATGGACATTGGAAGGGGTATTTGCAAGAAATGTCTTGCAAGTGTCAAGAACACACCTTTCGAAGGTGTTGTAATATGTTCTTGAAATAGTTCAAAACAGTTGGTTCTTCTACTTGAATGCTTGATTCCGTATTAGTAACTATGTTTTACAATTGTTGTAAAAGTGTGCTAATAAAAAGTAGAAGATTAATGAGAGAAGAGAAAGTACTTCACATTCGGAAAGTGAATAAAATAAAGATCTCTGCGAAAGCGGATTGTACTTACTTCCTCATATGAACTACCAAAGAAATTGGAAAATACTAAAGATTGTCTTTACATTCCAATTTTAAGGAACTTAAATCCGTCACTATAGTAGAGATGGATAAATGTTTTGTTTGACAAAACATTGTTCTTTATTAATCAATAATTAGATTATTGTAATTTAATTGGTTGTCTCTATAGTAGAGATGATGTGGTAGTTTAACTGTTTAGAATACGATGATGCTTAAAACCCAAAAGGTTGCAAGGTAGTGACTAATCCCAACTGAGTTGTGATACCTCTAAAACATAAGTTACGAGTTGGTCATAGATGGATGCTTTGGATCGTTAGATCCGGATCCAATACCTTCTTGTTAAAATTGTATAGAGGCGAAATGTTCGAATCTTTATTCTTTTGGAAAGAAGAAAGAATCACAAAGTTGTTGAGGTTAATTCACTTAGATGTTAGTGGCACTTGTCCACAACATAATACTACTCATGAGATATCTCTTTATTATGACTAAAGAGATATTTGGGTGGAAACGTTAAAAGTAATGACTTTAATGTGTTCCATCATGTATGCAAAATATATTGCCATATAGAAGCTTACAACATTGTTGTTTGGATGGGAAAGTTCATTTATGAACTCTCCATTCGGTTCCAACCAGAAAGTGTATGACACTAATGGGGCGATAGCTCAAGCCAGGGAATCAAGGTCTCATCAAGGTCCGAACTCAAATGAGAGACTGAACCACATGATTAGGAATCATGAATAATGGTGACGTCGTTATTCTCAAGGTTGCTTCTATGGATAACATATAGATATCCATCTTGTTTAGGCCTACTACTCAGCCATTTATGAAATGAATTACAGAAGAGGTATCATCACTAATAACCAAGCTGATTGGCTCTAGTGCAAGTGGGAGATTGTTGGAAATGTGCCCTAAAACCAATCATATGATGATACTTTACGGACATTTCACAAAGTTAAACTAATGTAGTTTAAATATAAAGGGCAAAGATTATTGTTTAAGCCGTCTCATATAAATGTTATATGCTTAAACGATAAGTCCAAGGAATATGTGATTGGAAGAATGCGATCTAAAGAAGTTAGATTCATGAGACCATTCTTTCGTTGACACATCCTAAACGTTCCTGATCATAGGATTGTCAATTGGGCATTGACAGTCCGTTAAGATCAGTACGTGCTATGTCTTCTCTCAGGGAGAGTGACTAGTCTCGAGTCATTGGTGTGTGTGACATCAAGACAAGTACGTAGGTGCTCAATAGAGAATGAGTTCACTGAACACGATCAACGAAGAGTTCTCATATTCATGTCACATGAGAACTCATGGTTGGGATAATGCAAATTAGTCTTTTGACCTGAGGCATCACAGTTGTCTTGTGGTTAGGTCCTTAATCTTTGATTATGTCAAAGTCACTCCATCAGGAGGGTGTCCACGGCATCGTTGGGGTTAAGCCACTTAGCCATGGAGGCAAGTGAATGCGCAACAAGGGATCTCTAACCTTCAAACTGTTTGAGGGAGAATACTCTATGATATGATTAAGAATCTTTGGCCAAAGTATGAATGAGATTTAGGAATGTGTTCCAAATCACATTCAAGGTAATCATATAAGCACAAGACTCACATTGGATAGTAGACATGAATAAACTATCAAACCAAACAATGTGGTCAAGAGTATTGTATTAGAGAAAGACCGTATTGCATTTGTAATCCTAAAACTGAATAGGTTCTCCACCTCTTCTGATTAGCTTGGGTAACCATGACATGCTGCTAGGCGTCAACCATGGTTTGTGGAAGCCCTAAAAGTGTATTATCACTAACGGGAGAATTGAAAGTAAGTTCCAATTCACAATCGATTTGAAAGAGTTTGAATCGCCCACTGCCTCGCTAAAAGGAACCTAATGGATCGTACACCGTGTAAGATAGAGATTGAAGATTCAACGGAGATGAGTAAGAATAATTAAATGGTTTAATTATTTATGGCAAGGATTAATTAATATGATTATTAATCAAACGAATAAGTTCGTTAAAAGACCTCGGGATAGTTTTGGACCTTAAGGCCCAATGGGCTTCGAACGTCAAGTCCATTGACTTAAGTTGTGTGACAACTTAATGAATAATGATTCACAAAGGCCCAAATAGCCCAATAAATCCCATGTTAAAGAAAGAGTGGTTTTGGACTTATTTACAAGTTTGCCACTCAAATGAATTAAGGAATAAGTATGACTTAATAGCCAAAATTCATTTAGGGTTGTATTTGGGGAAATTGGAGAAATACAAACTCTCCTTTCTCTCTAGAAATGGCCGGCCACCCTTGAGGAAAACATCTAGCAATCTTACTTCCTCAAGGTCACTCATTTCTTCTACAATATGCCTTGGTGTGGAGACTTAGAGGTTTTCAATTTTGGGAACTTGGAGAAACCTTTTCATCCATCCAAATCCATGGATCTAAGATGCAAGGAATGAAGGCCCTCTCTTTGGGTGATTAGCCTTTGCTTATGCAAAGAGGAATCTACAAAGGTATTGAATTCTCAACTCACTTTGTTTTGAGTTGAGTCTTGGTTCACCTATCTACTAGGCTTTGAAGTTCATGGGTTAAGTTTTGTTTTTGAGTGCATATAAACATGATTCCGCCTTTTAATTGTTAATTGCATGTTGTTGATGTTGCTCAAATGAACTTGTTTTTCACAAATCTTCCTTCATCAATATGCACTCCATCTATGGCACCAATACAATCCTAAAAATAATAATATAGAAGAAAACCGTCAACCTACACTTATAGTTTGCAAATAAGTTAGAAGACGAGTCAATTTTTACCTTAAAATAAGGCATGTATCTTGTATCTCTCCTTATTTCTTGGGGAATGCCACGAAACTCCGAATCCATTGGTTTGATAATATATATTGCCATCTTACATATGATATCCAACATAGCACCAAAATATCTACTAATAGTCTCACCAGAATGTTGAAATCTCTCTTGAGCTAATCTATTTTTCACACCATGTCCCAACATATGCAAGAACATTCCTAATATTTCAGTTGCATTCATTTTCCTTGAACCTTTCAATCCATAATTAGTTTGCAAGTCATTGGATAATCTATAAAAGACATCTTTGTTCATCCTAAACATTCTATAGCATCGCACATCATTTCCTTGTAGCACTTCCATCAACCAAATATTACCTGTATGGGAAGAATTCATACATGGAGTTTTGTGGACATATTTTAAATACTATGTTTCAACAGCTCTCGCTACAGCGCATATAATTAAACCATCCTCCAACTCCTCAACATCATCATCAGAGGTGTTCATATTGAATATACATGTAACCTAACACATAATTCAATATTCCACAAGTCATAATCCAACAATCACTAAGAAGTCATAATCCGACATTCAAGAACAAGTCAATCCAACGTTTAACAAGAAATCATAATCCAACATTCAATAAACACAAAATACAAGCAACATTCAACACATAGTCTTAATGCAAAGTACAAAATACACAAAGTCCTAATTCATAGTTATAGCTTCTTATTGTTCTTTGTTGAACATATATTTCAACCAAGTTAGCTGGACTTCAGGATCTTGTATCGTGGTAAACACCTCTCGCTTCTTTGCAGCACAAAATAAACATGTAGCAAACAATCATAACTCGCTAGGTGGCTTACAACCAGGCAATTGTGCAACAACCGCTAACACTTCCGGAATACTACTACCTATAAGCAGCGACCTCATCAATGAGTTTGCAGAACTCCTAGTTTCATAAGCTTCAACAAGATAGTCAATTTGACCACAAAGTTTTGCAACACCTCCAATTTTTTTCCCTTTCTTATCAACCTTCTTCTTTTGCAATTCTCCTTGGTTAGCCGCTCTTTTTTTTTCCCTTCCTACTTGCTTGCCTTAGATCATGCATAGTCTCAGTTTCTTCCTCATCATATGAATCAATTTGTCCTACAGATTCCTCTCTTGACTCTGGTGGTAGTACTCCAGATGATGGTGCCCAGGCATGTTCACCGGTAGCAATTGTACTCAAGAACATCCTATCTAACTTGTCCTCCATCTCAGGACTAATGCCTTTTTTTTCGCAATTTTCCATATTCTTTGTTTATCTACAAGTAAGAAAGAATATGGTTAATACATATTGCATGATATCATAATACATATTAAAAGATAAGTACACAAACCTGAATTTTATTGTTCCATCACTCCTCAGAGGCATCAACGGTACCCTTGCTTGAATTCCACCCTAGGCCAGTTTCTTTACCAACTAGCTCTTTACACAACTTCCACTCATTTTTAAGTGTATCCCACTTATTTTTCAGTTGCTTTTTTTCATAATCATGCCCTGTCTCTGCCTTGAAGTTAGCTCTAATATTTACATATCCTTCTTTGTCAAAGTGAGTGCCCGGACGATGTCCGGCCTCAACCTTCTTGATGCAAACATCACAAAATATTGATATATTGTGCGCATTCCATGTAGCTACAGGATTTGACGAAGATGCCCCCTTCTTTGCCATCGATACCAACTACTGATTTGTATACATACATACATACATGCATATATATATATATATATATATATATATATATATATTAAAACACGAACAAATGATGTTGTAATATAACCAAGAAATAACCAATAAATGATCCATATACAACTGCAAATAGATTACATCACAGATTGGGTTCACAGTTTGTATATATACATACATATAAATACATATATATATATATATATATCAAGAAATAACCAATAAATGATTACATCACATTTTGGGTTCATAGTTTGTAATACAAAAGATTACAATTTGTAATACATATACATACATATACATACAAAAGATTACATCATAGTTTGGGTTCACAGTTTGTATATATACATACATATAAATACATATACATACATAACCAATAAATGATTACATCACAATTTGGGTTCACAGTTTGTAATACAAAAGATTACAGTTTGTAATACATATACATACATATACATACAAAAGATTACATCACAGTTTGTAATACAAAAGATTAAAGTTTGTAATACATATACATACATATACATGCAGCTGTTTTCCTGTAAAAACAATTTCAGCAGCACCAAATTACTTTGTAAATAAAACTGTCTATATTCCAAAGGGTAAAAGTCTGAACCTTGCCAAAAAGTCACCTACGTAGGATATACACACCCACGGTTTTAAACATAACCAAGTTGATAGTGGTTCCTCAAGAACCACTCATAAAACCTTGCAGTTTGGGTTCACACTTTGTAATATAACCAAGAAATAACCAATAAATTATCCACATACATATATATATATATATATATATATACATACATACATAAATGATCCCTTACTGCAGCTATGTTTAAATGCTTTAGCTATAGCCCGGGACTCCTTTGGTCGAGGAAGTAAAATTTTTATTACAACCAGAGATCGACACCTACTGGAGCAAGTTGAAGTTAATATAATATATCTGGCTTGAAAAATGAAGGAAGAAGAAGCTCTTGAGCTCTTTAGTTGGCATGCCTTTCGAAATCCCTGTCCTAATGAAGAATACAGTGAATTGACAAGAAGTGTTCTATATAATACAAGAGAATAACAACTGCATATAATACTTGGTTCCATATAATACAAGAGAATGAGAGGGAAATCTGTAAGTACTTGGTTCCATATAATACAAGAAGTGTTCTATACTTGAAGTTTTGATGCACTAAGTGATGAGGATGAGAGGGAAATTTGTAAGTACTTGGTTCCATATAATACAACAGAATAACAACTGCAGATGTTTGTATGTAATTCATTATTGCACATATGCACTAACATGTTCCTTATTCACTATTTTTTATTAGGGAACAGAAGAAATTGAAGAATGTGTACTGCATATGCTTCGCAGTTTATCAGAAGAATTATTGGCGAGATCAAGCAACTCGATACCACATTAAAATGTAGCTGTCTACCAAGTGGGAATAGATTCTTGGGTGAACGAGATTAACAGCTTAGACGGGGGGATCATACGATGTTCAAATGGTCGGAATTTGGGGCATGGGTGGAATGGGGAAAACATCAGTTGCAAAAGCCATCTATAACAAGTTCTACCATAGCTTTGAGTACAAAAGTTTCCTTGCAAATGTTAGGGAAACTGCAAAGGAATTGAATGGCATGACGAATTTGCAAGAAAAGCTTCTTTTTGATATCTTCAAACCAACCAAGATGGAGGTTGGTGATGTTCATGGAGGTATTAATCTGATAAAATAAAAACTTCGAAGCAGAACGGTACTAGTCATAATTGACGATGTAGATCATGTGGACCAATTAGAAACATTGGAAATTACAGACCCTGCAGTAGATCAGGTTCTATCCAGGTTTTTTTTTTATCTTAAATAGCAAAAGTAAGACATTGCAGTAGATTAGGGGATAGCTAAGCAGGTCAAAGCATATGGTTCTGTTTAGGCATACATGCCTTGCATTGCATTGTCTGAAAAGAAACCGAATGAAAACCACACAGACCATAAAAGACACATTTGGCAAAAGTGTAATCCTCACTATAATACATACAGACCATAACACACACAGACCATGATCTGTTACACAACTACCAAACCAAGTTTGCAGGAGAATTCAGAAACTCTCCATAACCAAATTTCATGTAATGGTTGACTGAAGAATTCAGAAGAAAAAACAAAAAAAAAAACAAAAAACAAATAGCATAAATGAAGAATTCAAAAAAAAATATATAAAACAAGATAGCAGGGAAGAGAGATAAGATACGAACCTGGAGGTTGGAGTTTCAGAAGAGACTGCGAGAGCTTGAAGAAGACAATGAAATGGCGTCGTAGAAGGGTGAGCTGAATCGCAAGAGACGCATGACAAATCAGAAGCACAATTCATAGATTAGAAGCAGAGCAAAGCTCTATAAGAAATTATCCCTTACCTAAACCCAAATCAGAAGCAGACATTCTTTATAAAAACGAATACAGAAGTAATCAAATTTCTCTCTCAATTTTTCTTGTTTCCTCCACAAACCCTAATTTTTTCCCCAATTAATTTTTTCCCAATTAATTTTTTCCACAAACCATATCACCTTCCCCAATTAATTTTTTCCCCACCCTCCATCCCTAATTGTTTTTCCCGACACCCATACCCTTATCCCTTTGCTCTTCTCACCCCTCTTTCCCTAATCTCCCCATCCCCAATTTGAAAAATTCAAACAAATAAATAACAAATTTTTACAAGAGAAGCTTACCAAAGGAACCTGGAGAAACCTGGAGAACGAGAGAGATCGCTGGTTTTTGGAACAAGAGAATGAGTGAACAAGAGAGTGGTTTTCTCCTAGTTCGGGTATGTGCAATAGCTCTGAAGGCGAGAGCGTAGGTGAAGGGAAAGGAGGGCAATTTTGGGTTATTGAATATTTCATTAAACGTACACTGTTCACTCGTGTGTTTCGAAAATAAGCTGTTTTTGGAAGCTACTATTTGCAGCTTCAGGTTTTGGGCTTTTTTTCACCCCAAACTTTGAAACAAAGCTGCTTTTCAAAGTTTACCAAACACCAAAAACTCTCATAGCTTTTTTTCATATCAGCTTTTTTTTTAATCACCTCAATCCCAAACTGCATCTACGTGTGATTTCCCACCATTCCTTGGACCTTGTCCAAGACAAATAAAGTTCAGACTCAAGCAGCTCGACAAACAAGACCTCGCATGTCGAGGACTATTAGTTGATATGTTATTACTGCCTACAAGCAAAGTTAATACATTTCTCTATTTTCAATGAAGATTGAAGGAATTATTCACAAGCCTGGAACAAATGCATAAACAAACTGAGCACCCCTGCCAAAGTACAAGACATTACTACCTTTGCAGACATGGTGTGAGCTCTCCCATTAGGAGAGGGTAAACTGATTCGAGATGTCCAGACGTGGATGGGTTTTACAACTGCTCAACTTCCCCTCAATGCATTAACTTCCTGCTCAGGACTACTTCTAGAAGTGTCCACAATATACTTTTTCCTAAAAAAACTTAGTCGACTAAAGGATTCAATTCTGTGGGAGCCCATTTCTCTAATCGGAAGAGACGTTAAGTGCAGGATCCTTGCTTATGAAAGAATTCGCATGACTAGATGGTTTGTCATCGACGTCCAAGTCTTCATGAACGTAACTCGACTCTAAAGTGTTGCAATACTAGTTAAGCGACCTACAGAATCAAGTTACAATTGTTGCCTAAGAGATCTGTATCGAGCTGCGTCCAGCTTAGAAGATCAAGGGACTAACAGCTCGGAAAGATATGGCCTATGAGTCGTGATTTCACCTACAACTTAAGCCTAAAATGCCTCTAAGAGCTAGGGCCAACGCCGAAAGTGGTCATACGGGTCGTCTAATTCTGTAAGTGAGACGCCCGACTGACGACCCAACGGCTGGCAGCCCTAGGCCATCTGTAAGCCGAGACTTACACTTGCTATGACTACATGGACCCATCTGCTTATTTAAAAGTAGCACTTCCAGCCAACGGTTTACGGTTTAAGTCTTGCAAAAGCTAAAGCTGAAATGTACGACTATAACAGCTACGCAGACTCCTTTACTTTCTACGAGAAGCACGTGTCCGGCTGCCGACTTGCAATATGCCCTGGGAGGGCTAAGGCTCGTGCAACTGCTAAAGCCAAGATTCACGACTATAGCAGCTACTCGGACTCCTTTGCTTTCTACGTCCCGTCACCGACTCTATAAATTAAAATTTTCACAATATGCCTTAAAAGGGCCAAGGCTCGTGTAGCCGGTAAAGCCGAGATTCACGACTATAATAGTTACGTAGACTCTTCTGCTTTCTACAAAAGGCACGTGACCAGCCGCCGACTTTATAAGTTAAAAATTTCACAACATGCCCTGGGATGGCCAAGGCTCGTAAAGCCACTAAAGATGAGATTCACGACTATAGCAGTTACGCAGACTCACCTGCTTTCTATGGAGGCTATAAGTTCGGCTGCTAGCTCTATAAGTTAGAAATCTTGCATTTGTTCCTCATGCAGGTAAAGCTCCTTATGCATCAAAGCCAAAACTAAAACATAAGTGACGACGTGGGATTGACTACTTCATTGAAGCATCTCACCCAACTGCCTATCCTACGGTAAAGTTATGCAAAAGACATGGTGAAATGGAAGGATGAAGCAAAGTAAGGAAAACTATTTATTAAATTTCTAGCAAATTGATAAATCGGCTCGAAGGCCAACAAAGTTCAATAAAGTAGAATGAAAAAGGAAAGAAGAAAATTCCTAAGTCTAAGCAAAAAGACTACTTATCAGCAACCTGTGCAACCACTAGTCCCTCTACTGCCACACCTTCAGCAGCCACACCGCTCTTAGCAACCAAAGCTTCTATCAGGTCATTTTTAGCCGCCCCTGCCTGGACTGCCTAACTTTCAGCTGCTCTACCAAAGACAGCCTCAAACGAGAAGTCAAGTAGATCAACTGGACAAATGGAGAAAGTCTTGAAGTCCTTATTGGAAAACTCCTACCCTAAATATGGTCTACATAGCCAAGCTTGTAGAAATTGGCTTGACAAGAAGCAAGCGTAACTTCGTGACCAATCTTCTGATTCTTCATCTGCACATTCTCCAGCTGTCGAACCCTCAGCATTCTCTAGCTACATAGAAGTGGGGGCAGAAACATTAGACCTATTCAAAATGGCGAGTTCAAATTCAAGCTTCTCGATCTTTTCAGCAGCCAAGCGAAGTTGAGCTGTCAGCGCCACTTTGGCCTCCTTAGCATACTCTACAGCATCCTGATCAACAGGTATAAACTCAGCTGCCAGGATCAAAGTCTTATGCATTATAGCAATCAAGGAGGACATTTTCCAATAGGTATGACACTTCGCAAAAGAGTATGAGAGGACAACAACTTTCCCAACACTATTAATAGACTTGGCATATGCATTAACGTCCTCAAGCAGGTCAGCTTTCAGCAGCGCACAGATTTCAAGAAACTCCCTAGCTTCAAACTTGGTGGATCTCTCACAGCTGCTCGTGTGAGCAGACTTCCCTTTCTCAGCAGATGAATCAATCGCAACAGAAAAAGGAATAGACCCAAGGGCCACTTTAGTAGTAGAATCCACATTCCCGCTGTTCATAGCTGCGATCTTCTCAGAAGTCGAACCGGACTTAGCTCCCGATGCACGCTTCGACACAAACCCAGACACTAGGGGCACCACTGAACCTTTCTGCTAGGCAATCCTCTCAGCAATGGTCATGGCTACCTTCAGAGCAGCAGGTTTCACAGGCTTAGACTCAACAATATTTTTTGTCCCCTTGGGATAAGTCAGATCGATGACAAGCTTCTCAATAGCAGATGAGCCCCCACGGGTAGTAGAAGAAGTCTTTGGCTTCTTCCTGGTCAAAGGCTCATAAGTAAGTGAGGAAGGTCTCTTCTTTCCATCCTCATTGGCAGCAAGCTCTATAGCAACAATCGGATGAGCAAACACCTCATCCTTTATCCACTTTCTCTATTCCTTCAGAGGCAGTCTACCTTTCTCCCAACTAAGAGGATTGAGCAGCCAGCTCCACTCACATTACTCAGCAGCAAGGCGATGTGCACTTTCTTCATATCCATCGAAGTTCTTGGAGTTGAGCCAAATTTCGAATTTACACAAAGTAAGAAGGACAATCAATAAACTGAAGTCATGGAACAGCTCAACAAAAATTCAAGCAAGCTAGGAATGAAGCAGTTCACTTACCATTGATAAAGATAGTCGGAACATGCAACTCAGGAGAGAAGTCAAACTTCCACTCTCCACTTACCTTTAAGGTATCTATCGCTCACTCATGATCATCTTTGCAGGAAACATCAAGCAGCCTATGGCGAGACCTTAGCTACCCCCACGCCTTCTTTGTGGCCAATTTTGAAGCAGTACCAGAGTTCATTTATGGTCAAGCCAAGATCAAATAACCTGCTTATTTATGGTTAAGCACTAGGCCTTATGCCTCAACTCGCTAGCTCAGCTAGGCCTCAAATGCCCAGCCATTTCTCTTGCACAGTGTAGCCTAAAGGCCCTTGGTCCCTTATGCATGCGGCCTACACCGCTCAGCCTAACACGGGAGGAGGCCCGCGCTTCATTCCTTTTTATTTTCTCGTACCCAATGCATTTCAAGCAGGCTCAGGCCTCTCGACCTAGGTCACAGGAACCGAAGAACCGGCCCACGTCGATCTCTCCCTCTCTCTCTCTCATTTCGCCTGAACGGACCTGTGCCTAGCAACCTTGGAAGCCCAGCCCGAGCTGGCCTCCCCGCGCCCCAGCGCCCCTGTCACCTCAACCAGAGTCGAGCTTAGCACCTGGCCAATGCTAGACGAGCTCCGTTGCCGCAGCACCTATGCACAACAGCCATGTGGCACTCTTGCCACGTCCTTCACGCCATCAAGGTTTTGCTAAGCCAATATTTTGGAGCCTCGAGGCTCCCAACAATTTAAGAAGAAGAAAACTCAAATTTTCCTTACATTGGTGCGACACGGAGAAGAAGAACAACAACGAAAGACAACTCTTTTCAAGGGCAAGAGAATAAGAAAGCTAAGGGAGGGGGAACAAAATTTCCTCTGGCTTCTATCTTCCTTGTTGGAATGATGATTATTCTCCAAATTTATTTAATCCTCTGCTTAAGGCAGAATTAAGTAGGTATTAGGGGCAATTGGTTTTCTTTTCCTAGAAGAAGTCTATCTCCAAATCAAGGAAGGAGATCAAGTTCAAATTGGGAAACAACTCTACAAGCCAATGCAGCTTGGATTTTTACACTACTACCCTTTTTTCCACATTTAGGCCAGTAGGTGTGGGGGAATTTTTGGGGCCTAAAATAATCCCAATTATTTTGGTGGCGACACATGGACTTTTGCCCAAGAAAGACAAGATTGCCATTAAATGGGCAGGCTTCTCAGATACTCCCATTGTAGCTCATACACCTGAAGGTCCCTGTAACTGAATACGATTGCTCACAGCTCACCTGCCTTTGGCAAGGAAAAGTCAAAGCATTAAAGATAAGGATTAATTACCCAAATCCTATCTTTAATACATTTCCAATTGAAAATTGAATCCATTCAAGTAAGTAATCCCTATTTAAATCAATTAGGGATAATTGCTCCATTATCTCAAGATATTATTTCCTATTTAATATCTTGAGAATATTTCTTCATAAAACCTTGGCCAATAGGATGCCGCCATGTGTAGGTTAAAACCCTAACACCATGGCCGGCCACTCGCCTATAAATACCCCTTATTCTATTAAATTTTAGTACGCTATTACTACCCTAAAAAAGCCCTAAACATTTTACTCTTCTTAAATAAACTAACTGAGGCATCAGAGATCCATTGGTCTAACCCCCCTCCCTCGCCCTCCCCCCCCTCCAAAAAAAAACTTCATGGGCATGTGAGGCTTAGGTTCTTGATCAAAGGTGTTGATTGTTTTGCAGGTGCATTTTCGTCAAAGCTAGAGACGGCAGAAATTTGCATCGACAGACAGTATATTCCTAATGGTGTCAGAATATTCCTAATTTTAAAGGTATATTCCATTACTAGCATATTCTTTGTTCCATCGGAATATTCTCTCCGGTGATTGGAATCTAGAAGATTCTGGCCATCGGTGGTGGAATATTTCGTTAGGCTTGGACCGTTGACTTTTTCAAAATTTCCCCCAAGGCACTTCTTAGGGTATTTTGACGCGCTGATTTCGATTTCACATTCCATTTCTCCAAATTCATTGTTTTATTGGAGTTTTACTAATGGGTCCCTATATATGCTTAGGTGCAATTGTTATCGACGACCCCACCATTCATAGTTTGAGCAGATGCGACCCCATTACATGACTGTGAGTAAGTCTTTGTTTTCAAGTATTATGCGTTTATGTAGTTTCCATAGATGCGTATTAAAGTATTTACTACATTATGCCATGACTATATTTATATTTACAAGTACTATTATATTGTTGAGAATTATGAATTATCATGACATGATTATACATATGTTATTTGCTCATCATGCATGCTTACACTGGTGTTTGTACTCGTCTCAGACCAAGGCCAGTTTTCACGTGTATGTTCACCTCGCACCAATACACTTACCTTGGATCCATTGTAGGTGACATCCCTGTCCTAGATCGCAATAGGCAACTAGGACTCATATGTGATGCGCATAGTGTTAGTCTTCAAGTGATTGTAGTACTAGAGCGTAAATTGCTATTACACCTAGTCCTATTTCATGTCAGAATATATGTGCTTAAGCTTATGTGTCAGCATATGTCGATTAGCATCTGATATTTTAATTGATTTCGAGATAAGGAACTGTTATTAACACTCCACAAATCTCATTCTACACTCCTCACAAGTGTTTTTTCTTTCTAATTATAGAAATTTGGAGTGCAAAATGAGATTTTTGAAGTGCCAATAACAATTCCATCAAGATATTGTGTTTACCGTATTCGTAGAAATTTGGTTCTTACAGTAATTGTTTTAATATTATACGTAGTATGTTATGCTGGAAACTAATACTTGTTTTACAAGAAGTGGTTACCCATTTTCAAAAAGGTTTACAAAACTTTGTTTTTCGGTTTGCTTACCTTTGTTTTTCTCCCCTTCAGGACTTAGTGGAGTATTCTGGTGACGACGAGAACTTTTGGCAAACGCTAACATGTAGGAGGTTATTCCTGATGGTATAAACATTATTTACTCATATTGTAATTTTATTTATGCTTTGACATTACGTGTGAAATAGGTTCAATCTCCCTCACATGCGCACTCTTGTCATAGTAACTTTTAGGTTTGAGTTTATCACATTTTTCCATGTCAATACACTTTATGACTTCGCCATGTTCTAGGTGTCGTCCAGCACAGCTCAATTTGGGATCTAGGTGGACATTCGAGTCAGGGTGTGTTAGTATGAAATGTTTACTATTCTCACTTAAATAGAGGCGACATTGAACTTCAAAAATGTTTACATTTTCTGGGCAAGATGGGTGTTTTAGTTTTACATATCAGCCATATTGAAAAGCTTTGTGGTCAACCAAAAATCTAAAATTTCCATTTTAAGATATTTTGAATTGTCCATTAGAAATGCTATTAGTACTCCATTACTAAATCATTACTAAAAATGTATTACAAGAACACTATCAATGAACTAGACTCACTACAACCTACTAAAACACTAGAAATGCACTTTAAAGAACACTAGAAATGTCCATTTCAAAGCGTCCAATTGAAAGTTCAAATGCATGTCTTATTTCACTTGACTACTGGCTACTATTTGTAAAACACCTCACCTGACCACATTTGCTGTAACATCTTTGGAAGAGATGTGATTCCAAGACCCATGTGAGCAGTGGGAGAGCCAGAAATCAGAATCAATCTTGAAAAAAGGGGTGGACGCCAACCGGCTTGAGCCGATCTGAACAAACCGGTTGTGAACCATGGAATGGCCAGTTTGGCTAGATTTTGACTTTCCACAAAAATAATGTCTGAATAGCATAACTAAACAGTGCCCATAACAGTGTTATTTTTCTCACACGTTTTTTCATCATACACAAAAATAACTTGAATCGTTAAAGTTTTGATACTTTTTAAGGAGTAAGGTGAATATTCGAAATTGCGTCCGAGCTTGGAAAATGTTTGCTAATATCAGATTTGTATTGGATTAAGCACAACGATGTCCCCCCGAAATATTATTGCTGAAAATGAATAGTCATCATCTAAATACTGCAGATATATGTTTTATATTTTCAGTTAAGCTCTGATGAAACGGCAAAAATCCGTGTTATGCTGAAAGCTTTTGGTCTTCAGGCCTACTGTTCCAAAAACATATGTATCATTTCGAAACCTTCGCAGTCAATTCTCTCACCAGTTTCGCGGCAACCATTGCAGTCATCCCATCAACAGTATCGCGCTGGGGGTTGAATTCAACGACATCTGCAGCAACAACATCACCTTGCAGGTTATGGAGTATGTTGAGTACATCGCGGAAGGAGAGACCACCTGGCTCAATGTGTGACACTCCAGGAGCAAACGCAGGATCCAGGCAATCTACATCTATCGAGATATACACGCCCTTCACACCTTCTCCTAATTTCTGTCAAAGAAAGTTTTTGTTATGATCTACCTTCAAAATATATATGAAACGGTATGCCATTTATATATCACAGGTTGAGATTCCTGAAGATAATTTCCTCAAATATCTAACCAGGAATCTACAGAACCACTTAAAGATACAGAACACAGTGATTGATATGCATAGGCAAGCTAGAGAAGAGGAACAAAAGAAAAAAAAGAGCGAGAGATGCTCAGAAGCTCATAAATGTGAACACAAAGACACATGAGGCGGGGAGGGAGAGAAGAACAGAGAGAGAGAGAGAGAGAGAGAGACCAGATTTTCCAAAAAGTGGTGATCTCTTGAAAAGGTTCGCATTTCATATTGCTCAACACCAAATCGTTTTCCTTGTTCACGCCCTTCATTGTTAATTGATCTAATACCGACCTGAAAAGTCAGAAACCAAGTTTATTAGGTTAGCTGCAAACGCTGGATAGCAACTAAAACAGGACATTCAACTTAATCTGAGAGCGCAAGAGCATACAAGATTACATTAGGTTAATTGCTGAACACATATAAAGGAGAAAAAGAATTGGCATAGGTAGGGAAACTTGTTATAGTAAGTACAAAACACTCTTAATGAAGTAGAATTCATTGATATTGCAGACAGATGCCCAAAAACGAAACACTACTTCTGCTAACTACTTAATTTAAGAATCAGAGATGCAGTAACTATACGGAAAGTCACATAAGGTGATTAAGCCATTCTTGATTCTGAGATCAGAAGTAATGCGTTATCCATAAAGCACGGGAAGGGACTAGTCACTATGTTCATTTGAATACTTTCCAGGAGGCATTCTGCCTCCCGCTCCAAAGATTCTAAACTTTGAATCTTTTTTCTAGTGCAACAAAAGTGCAAATGTTATCAACCGCGTATATCTACAAAGTTCCCACAAGCAATGTCAAAATCCTATAAGATGCTTTACAGAAAACCAGTAATGACACACCTAGAAAGCAAGGCCAGGTGAAACTATAGAACATATACGTCATCTTCTTATTTGGATCAATGCACATTTCTTAAATAAGTGTGAATGCAAGCCATAAAGTGAGCAGATGCAGAGCAGTTATAGAGAAAAATTTACCTGCAATAGTCGCCGAGCATAACCCCCTTCCATAATTCGAGCAAAAGAAGATGCATGTGAATATTTATTACCTTCAAAGGCATGATAGATATCAGGATGGGCATCAAGATGAAGAATATCCACAGGTCCCCCAAGCTTCTCAGAGACAGCTCTTACAACAGGATAAGAAATTGAGTGATCACCACCTAACACTAATGGGCGCAGTGGATCCTGAAAGTGTATGGACGCAATGTAAACTTCGTCTATTAAAGCCAGAAGGTAGCTAGAATATACATAAAGTCATTGGAATGAAAAGTCTCAGTCAAAAAAGGATAACATTGTCATGAAAGAGCGCTCTCAATATGTCTGAAGCTTTCCCGGAAACAAATTTCCAAGTAAGAACATCCAAACATGCCCTGGTTATTTCCAGAATGAGCTCAAGATATCAGAACACTTGTGCTGCCCACTGATGGCATCTGAATTTTCTAACTTCATTGTCTGGCGTGAAGAGTCTTAAAGTTTTCACCAAATTTTTCTGAAAAAGATCATGATTGGTTTACTACTAGTAAAGTCTCCAATTAAAAAGGAAATATAGACACTCAATGGTAAATGTACCTCCCTCAAGTGTTCAGAGGAGTTCATAGCACCCGAGGACCTGAAAATGGCATTATACTGCACGCAGGGTACTTGATATCTAAGCATGTAAAATATGAACTGCACTGGCTCAGCTTCAAAGTATACTTCTCAAAAAGCTCAAGCTACCCGCGGAATAAGAAGCGGAATTTTGACAGAACAATAGGTTGATGTAGTTTTTCCATTTAAATCTTTCCACAGTTGCAGTTTTTTTCCTCAAAACAAATCATTGCAATACTTTTTTCAAATTTTTAGAAATTACAACCAACCTGTTCCATTACAAGCTTGACAAACTCACTTATGACATTCATCAGTCTGTCATCATCTACTCCACAGTCTCGAATTTCTTGGACAGGAACATCACCAACATCAGTTAGCACCCGCGGGTCATTTAGTTCTTTCCCTGCATTGCCAGCAACATATTATAATGATTTCGCACACCATCAAATAATATATATAGAGAAAAATTGAAAGGACAAGAAATCATCAACAACCACAAGCATTATACTTTCCTATCCGGGAATTCACTTTTGTTAAAAAAGAAGGTTCAGATCTCTCCAATTCACAAAATTGCAGATGTTTCATGAATTGATGCCATTATCGGACAATCTGAGTATATGCACATACACATGATAGTTCTGAGATTAGTTGGTTGCACTAATAGCATAAACTGCTAAATGCAATTGTAAATATGAGAAACAACGGCCAATGTTATACTTTGAATTCTCAAGTGGCACCACTTGATGGGTAGAGAGCTAAACATTGACTGTTTTGAGAAGCAAAAGTTTAGTACTAACTTAGATAATTAGATACCTTCTTCAGTTGTTGAGTTGGTGCTCCCACACCAGATAGCCTCTCTAATCCTTGGAGGAGCAAAGGCCGGCCCTTGAAGAAATGACGAGTTATGTCCAAGAGGAACTCCAAGAAGAGATGTGGATGCCACAGCTCCTCCTAAAGCACGCACAAGCTCTCCCTGCACAAAACCAAATAAAACCCAATTCACCAAAACCAATCCAAAGTCCAAGAATCTCCCTACACAATCCCATAAACTTAAAAAACCCAATTTTTAATTCCGGCTTATTAAACTAATCTAAACCTCCGGGAGTGGGATTCAAACTTAAACAATTGAAAAAGAAAAAGAAACCCAATTCGCCAAAACCAATTCCAAGTCCAAGAATTTAGTTACACAATCACATAAACAAACCATTTTTTTATTCGAGCGATATTCTTATTAATCAAGTCTAAACAACGTGGAGTGGGATTCAACTTAGAAAATTGAAAAAAATAAAAGAAAAACCCAATTCACCAAAATTCATTCCGTCCAATAATCTCCTCACACAATCATCACAAAAACAAAAAAAATTAAACACAACCCAACAAGGAAAAAGCATACCTTGAGCTTTGCTCTCTCACCAATGAGGGTGAGGGAAGCATCTATGACTCGACTCTGGCCCTTCTCTATCAGAGCAACGGGAACATTTTCAGCATTCAGTTTATGCAAGAAATGGATTCCTCTGCGCGCAATGATTGACATTTCTGAAAACTGCATGAACAAAGAGAAGAAAAAAAACCAAACACTTGATTCTCTCACAAGTCACCAGAAAAAAGAAAAACCCATGTAATTATAATCGTTTTGGGGTTGAAAAATTAGAGAAAGTTGATACCTTTGAGGAAGAATTTGAAGGTGGTATCGAGTTGCTGAGGCGAGAGGTAGAGAGAGAAAGCTGAGGAGTGAGAGGGAGCTTGAGAATGATCAGCTGAATACCAATAAGCAGAGAAAATCCAGGGAGAAGAAACGGAATCCAAGAATTGCATTGGTTCAGTGCCCAGTGAAGAATGACGCAGAATGCAAACAGTGGGAAACTAATTAACAAAGATTGCAACTAATTAAGCTTGATTAATGACGTAATCCAAATTAAGATTTGATTTAGCAGGTATGAACATGATGACGTGTCATTTCTCATTTGATATGGCCACTCCCTTTTCTTTCTGATTAAGGTCTCACAAAGACATTATTGTCCCTAATCAAACATTTCTTTTGCTTTCGAGATGTTTATTGACAATTCAAAATAATCATTATAAACTACTTAATCATTTTGCAATCATTTAGTACTACAGTTTAGTGATATTTTTTCATTTGTAAGTGAGAGGTCTTACGTTCAATTATTGCCAAAGATGAATTTGAATTACAGTATTGTTAGCTCATTGTAAAACTTGAGTCAATCTCCCATCTTCTTAGTATATATAACACTTTTGCAATTTTTTTTTTATTTGACAAGCTTTTCATGTTAAATGAAAAATGAAAAATAACTGGAATTAGTAGAGCTTTGTGGAGATTATGATTGTTTTAAAAGCTGCCAATTTTAGTGCATTTTGTTACAAAATATAATACAAAGGTTGTCCAATTGTTTGAGAAGCTTGTGGTGGGTGCCAGTTGTAAAACAACTGGGAGATAAAATGATGACGTCAACAACTGAACGTGTTGATTTGCCGAGTCACATGTCAATCAGTCTTTCGTCGGACAAACAAAACAAATTCCTAATAAATGAAAACTGACGTCACGCATTTCGAGGCGTGTTTTTTTTTCTGACGTGTACCTATCACCTGTTGAAGGAAAAGATCCTCGTTGGATCATTTTCCTAGGAATCATAGATATCCCGTGATCTTATCTGTTTATTGTACATCGTGATATTATAAATTATTTCAAAATTTAAAATTTAAAATTAAATATAAATAGTATCTAACGAAAATTGACCGTATGATATACGATGAACATGTGATATCACGAGATTCTTAAGATCCTTCCCCTTGTTGAAATGCACGATACTGGTGCCTCACCCAATCAGATTCTCTACCAACCTTTGCATGTAGCCCAAATCTTTCCTTTTTTTTTAATTTCTTTTTTCCAATCTTATTATCCAAACAAACGTTTATTGGATACTATTGGATCAGTATCATTTTTGGTTCAGGGTTCAAATATCTCCGGTCTAAATCTTGAAATTTGTCTTGGATGAGAGCGTTATTGTTGTGGATTATAAAGCATTTTCTTTTAATTTTTTTCTTTTTTGAGAAAAGAATAACTTCATTCAAAAAGCCAAAAGTAACTAAACAACAAATGTCGAAACAAACAGAATATTAAAACAAAACGGAGACTACAAAACAAAGAACAGTCCCACACTAGCAGCCAAACCCTTGGTCATATCTACACTTCATGGCAATCCATTGCGAGGAGGGATGAAGACTAAGGATGTTAGTAGTTATCTAAGAAGGGTCTTAGTAAATGCCGCAACACACTCCGATACATGGTTTGCATCTCGATTCACCCACGATCAGAGGAGACAGTCAAAATCTGCTTTTAGGGCTCTGATTTCTTGTAGTACAAGGAAGATTGACGGGCGAATAGAATGCTTCTCACTAGTCACTACTATGCACTCTTTCGAGTCACTCTCAACGACGAAATTTTTGAAATCTTGGCTTTTACCAATCTTAATCTTTCAACTATCGCCTGAAATTTTACTTGCGCAGATGATAATGCCTGACAATAATTCACGAAACCATCAACCAGACCACCATTGAACTCTTTCACCACTACACCAAGCCCAGCATCACCGGGATCTTTGGACCAAGCTCCATCACAATTAACTTTCACTAAGTTCTCCAGATGAGCTAACCATGTCGAAGGAAGGGGGGTCGGAGCCATTTAAGGAGTAATTTGGCTCACTTAAGGGGTTTGAATGGTCTGTACAAACTCATTACTGTAGCGAGATGCCAAATTTGAGATCTCAAGAAGAGATGGGGGTAAACTTGCCCCTATCATAAATAAAAGAGCACCTAGCCTTCCATATTTGCCAACAAGTAAACGGTAAGTAGTAAAAGTCCATTGCTTCTCATTCTTTGTGAAAAGCTTAGCGTATATAATCCCCTTAAGCAAAGCATTCATGAAGGAGAAAGCTTGCAGATTAGGCTTGAAAGCGTTGTTGCTTGCATGTCAAACCATCATGGACCAAGGGCAAAAGAAAAGGATGTGCTCAATGCTCTCAAGTAACTCATTACATATAGGACACATATGAGTTCTACTTAACTTTCTCTTGTACAGAGATTCAAAAGAAGGGAGAAGGCTAGACACAACTCTCTAAAGAAAATGTTTTCTTGAAGAGTATGACATTCCCAAATATGATGAGACAAACTTGCCATGCTATTTGAGTGACTAAAGCTCTTCCCCACTATCCAATGATAACCTGACTTAACTGTATATGTGCCATTATTGGTCTAAGGCCAAACTATGTGATATAGGGCATCCCTTTCTTCAATAGGCATCTGCAAATGGCTTGTGCTTCTTCTCAACTGATTAGCCTCTAAATTTGTGACAAATCCCAATTATAACAATCCCAATTAATAAGATCAACTTTGCTTAGACCAGTTGATGGAACAAGCAGAGAAGGCTAAGTACCCCATAATCAGATGAATGGATCTTAGCATCTACCTAAATATCAATCTAACTTACCCCCCACACAACTTGCCATCTAGCCCCATTCAAGGGAACGTCCCTACTGTCCAGCAAACTCGACCAAGCCTAAGAGGCCTTGTCGTCTTTCGTCACTTCCATGAAGCCATGATGTGATAGAAACTAACACACAAATTAAATCCTATTTTTGATAGTTGTAGTATGTGAAAGTAGGGATCGTTCTAGGCTAGGGATCAAAAGGGAAGCTAATCTACACTTATTTAACTCAAAAACAGAAAACTAGACTCAAACAACTCAAAACAAGCTAAATTGACTCAAATAACACAAAACTAAATTAAATTGACTCAAAACATGAACTAGAGATAAGTTTGGACAAAAATTAAACTAAAAAGACTCATAATACTAAATGGGGGGTTGTTTTGACGAATTTTAACTAAAACGAAGTAGGTTGCAGAAACAAACTAAAGATTGCACAAATGGGTGAATTAAAAGGTGAAAGGCTAGTTAGAGGGTCCTTCTCCCCACATGACACATATGCATACAAATCGATTTCCAGTTATTATTCCTATAAACCATGAATGACAATGCCACAAATTAATTGTGAACATCACTAGCTAACTCTCAGATTTTCCTAATTTCATTGAATTGGACTCAGCGACGCAATCAAATTATTCTTATCAAGTTCCCTATATGAACTGCATGATAGAGATACATATCAAAGATCATTAAGTTTTATGAAAATCATAAGCATTGACAAGGCATTCGTATCTATGAACTGCATGATACTCATGCCATGGATTCATTTAACACAATCATGACTAGTGATTTCCACTACTTATAAATATAAGTTCATAACTATTAGGTGAAATTCCCTTATATTTTAGCATGAGATTCACGCATGCAAATTAAGTATGCATCCGTAATCAACATACAAGAATAAGTTATCAATCAAACAGATAAGTAAATCGCATTCATGATTTATGAAACAATAACTGGATGTAATTAATTCATATCACATATATGTTCATGGCTTTGAATTCACCTCTAACTAAAATGAAATTAGTTCCACATGTTTGCAATTAAACAAAACCAATCTAATTTAAACATTGAACTAAATCTAAGGATAGAAAGAACCCAGAAACGCTCTAGCACTCAAATGGCCTTAGATGGCAGGTCATGGCACAAGCTCTTCTTCTCCTTCCTTCCTTGCAAAGCTGCGGCACCAAGTGTATTTTTCTGATTTTCTCTTTAAGGCTCTCCCTGATTTTGTGCGGCATAAATATGTATATATATAGGCTAGGGTTCACAACACCAATCCTTGGAGGACAAGGATAGGGCATAGTACATTTCTAAAGGAAAAAGGGTTTGCTACATGGCAAAAACCAGAGAGAATAAGGAGAGGGTGGTTGCGGCAGATTCTTAGGGCTTCTAGATTCTTGGTTTAAAAATTTGGTTTAGCTAGCATTATCCTAAAAATTTCTTTTATTTTTAGTGTTCTTTCATCATCAATGCCTCATAGATTCATAGGCACAAATTGAATTTTTTTTTTTCATTTTTTTTTATCATAATTGATTTTTTTATTTAATTAAAGGGTAAATTACAGTTTGTCCCTCGAGTTTGGCTAAAATTGCAACCTCATGCAACATCTTTAAAAGATTTCAATCACATAAATTTACTTCTCACTCTTTTCAATATCATACATCTGTTAAAAAATTTGTTAAATTAATTGTTAAGTGATGATGTGACATATATAAGGTGTATATTTGTGTTGATGTGGCTACCAACTTTGCACCATGTGAATAAAAAAAAAATTAATAACCAACCACAGTCGGCCAACTAACCCATCCATCATCACCTACATTCCCCCTCTGTCGGTCCCCTCTCCCTTCACTACCAAAGCCACAACCCATTCCACCACTCCTCCACCGCCACCTTTCGCCCGATCTGACATCAGACCTGAATTGCAAAATCCAAACCCAATTTTGGATGACATAGAAGGAGCAAGCTTATTCCTAATAACCGTGTTATTAACCTTGATTGCCTTGACGATTAATCTAAATCAAAAATCCTAAAAGGCAGGGGCTCGGTGTCGAATCGATTGAGTTGTTTCGCGCGATAAAGGTGACAAATGTCAAGGCCACTCCTCATATATTTTGCATGTTGATTTATAGGTTGGTTCTAACAAGAGGTTGAGTGAAACCCTCAAGTTTTTTGAACTGAACAAATCGAGTGGTTTCAAATTGGAGTGGGTGATATTCATCGAAACCCCACCATTGGCTACAAGATTAGAAATATCCTATCTGTGGATATTGTTGCCTGAAAAGGACCAGGGATGTAAAGATGGAGAACTGTGGAAGAGTTGAAGCAAATCAGGTTGAGGTGGCAATGAGGAAGTAGGTAAAATTCCAGATGTGACAATGACGTAAATCGAAGAAAAAGAAGCCCATCAACAAGAAAACCCTAATTTCGAACCCCCACAATTTCTAATCCAAAACCTTAACCTTAAACCCCCATCAAGACCAAGAAATCCAATAAAATGATTCAATCGGAGCCAAACCTTAAACCCAAATCCGACAATGTGGAGCCTAAAATAATCCCAAAAATTCTAAAGGTAACACGTGAACTTTTGCTCAAGAAAGACAAGATTGCCTTTATTAAATGGGTAGGCTCCTCAAATACTCCCACGCGCAGCTCACCTGCCCTTGACAAGGAACAGTCAAAGCATTAAAGCTAAGGATTAATTACCCAAATCCTATCTTTAATACATTCCCAATTGAAGAGTGACTCCATTTAAGTAAGTAATCCTTATTTAAGTCAATTAGGGATATTTACTGCATTATCTCAAGAAATTATCTCCTATTTAATATCTTGAGAATATTTCTCCATAAAACCTTGGCCAATAGGATGCCGCCATGTGTAGAGTAAAACCCTACCACCATGGCCAACCATTCCCTTATATATACCCCAAATTCTACCAAATTTTGGTAAGCTTTTGCAACCATTAAACCCTAAACACTTACTCTTATTCAGAGAAACTAACTTAAGCATCAGAGATCCATTGGCCTAACCCCACCACCTCGTGGGCGCATGAGGCTTAGGTCCTTGATGAAATGTGTTGATTGTTTTGCAGGTGCATTTTCGTTAAAGCTAGAGACGATGGAAATTTGCATCAACAAATTGGTGATTTCATTGAGAGCTGGATTCAAATACTCGAAGAAGCCTCTTACATTTGGTTTCTTGAATGGAAATCCGTATGTACAAGGATTTGGACTGGATAGTGGAGACGAGGATGTAGCCCCACAACGATGATCCCTTAAGACTCAACGTGATGGCAAGAGGAGCCCCACTACCACTGCAGCCACCACTTTGTAGCCCATTGTAAGAACCATTATAGCAGCAACGACCCAAGCTTAGGCCCAAGCACGAGCTACAGTTGCCCACCGCGCTGCTATAACACCAACAGGTTACAGCCAAGAAGCCCAACCTACTACAACTGCCACAACAGGCCTAGGGCAAGAGGCCCGCTCACTACAATAGCAGGCCTTGCTGCACAGCAGGCCCAGAACAAAGTCTAAGCTACACCAGCTGCCAGCCAAGCCCAAGCTTGCTAGGCAAGAATTGGCCTTAGGCCAGCTACCTCATGCGTGAGCCCAACGTACCCTTGCATGTACTCTGTCCACCTAGTCAAGTTAGGTTGCCCTACGACCCGGCCCGCGGCTTGCGGCCCAATCCAAACTGAGGCTACCTTCGGCGATTCCAATTTCAGCCACCAATCTCGCGATTGACCTAGAGTTATTTTCACCCCACTTTTCTACAGAAATACCTGCTCCAAGCTCAAGCTTTGTACTTGCATCCACTACACTTCCACTACATATAGAGATGCTCATCATCTGGACTTTTCCAACCCAAATGGCGAACATCACCTGTTTCAGCAGGTCGCCAATTTAACCAGCAACTTCGTGTAGCAGAGCACTCTAGTGAACCAGCTTATTAAGCACATTAAGATGTAGCGTACCCCAGACAAGGTGTTTTGTAGCAGGGCAAGAATAGATGATCGTGACTCATTCTAGGGACGTCCAGTTAAACAGCTGTTCAGCCCGTCATGAACCGTGTGTTCGAGTAGTGTGCACTCTCGTTTGGGCCCTCGGGAAAACATTTTTTCCCTCCTCAGTGCACAGAGAATCGTTCATTCCTGACTTGGCTTACTAGCCAGTGTACATTCAAGGTTGGATCCATACTCTGACGAGCATTCCAAACATTCCAAGCAAAGTATCCACACGAGGCTAGGCCTATAAGGAGATCCTCCTACGAGGCACTAGAGTAAGCAGCCACATGACAAAATGAGGAGAGCACAAGAGCAACCTAACTCGAGTTCCATTGGCAATTCGCGCCAAGAGCTATAGCGAGCAGCACAAAATGAACCACATGCACCACGACTGTGGCATGAACGGGCATGACATGCAGAAGATCACTATATACCAGTAGGTCAACACTGTGAGTAGCCGGAGTCTCCACTGCCTTACCAGGCGCAAATCCAGGAGGAAGTACAAAGGCTCGTAGCAGAGCAGCTGCGCAGATTCTAGCTCATTGAGACTACCGACAATATCCTTCGTAGAGACGTGTCCAACATGAGCAGGTTAATGTTTACGGACGAGATCGAGCAAAAGAAATCACCATGGAAGTTTAGCCCGCCACATTTCACCTTGTTCAAAGAAGATGAAGATCTGAACATGCACTTTAGGTATTATTGAAGCACCATGATCCCCTACGGCTATATTGACGCTTTCATGTGCAAAATCTTCACCACGACACTCCAAGACGAAGTGTAAGACTGGTTCCACACCCTACCACCACGCTCAATCCAGAATTTCAACGAACTTTCCTTGGTTTTCACTAAGGAATATTCATTTTACCGCTCGATCAAGAAGAAGTCAGATCACCTCTTCAACATGAAGAGGGACTTGAAGAAGTCACTCCACACATACGTCAAGAGGTTCAAAACGGAGAAAGCAAAGATCGTCGGATGCGATGATAGCATTGGAAGCTCAACCTTCTGGAATGGGCTCCCAACAGATCACCTACTTTTTAGAGAGCTAATTATGGGCGAGAACTTAACCCTGGCAGATTCTTATGCTTTGGTAGAAAAACATTCCCAGAAGTCACCTGAATGGCCATGCAAAGAAACAAAACAAATTTAGAATAAGGCAGGCGATAAACCACTTAATGACAAAAACAAGCTAAGAAGCAGACACAGGGACCGATCCTTGGCGAAATAAGGCTCGGCACCCAATATGTACACTAAGTTCTCAGTCCCGATCAACCAGATCTTTCGCGACCTCAAGGACAAGCTGTGGTTCAAGATGCCACAACTCATGAAGGGAGATACTTCCAAGATGGACCAGATGAAATACTATGCATTCCACAGAGGTCAAGGGCACACAACTAATGACTCGTGAAGGAAGGCAAGTGCAACCAGTATGTTGATAAGCCAGCTGCCCGGCCAAGGCGAGAAACAGACGCTAATGCCGAACCCCTAACCAAGATGATCTGAATCAACGACATCTTTGCCAAATCCGAGCATCTGGGGGCCATTAACAGTTCCAAGAAGAAGAATATCTTATAGGCAAGATCAGTCTTTCAAGTTCAAGCCATAGATGTTCTACCCGGACCAATCGTTGGCTTCACTGAGCAGGAAGTTGAGGGAGTAGACTCTCCTTATGACGACGCCTTGGTATTTTTGTTCAACTGGCCCACGCCATCGTTGACAGAATTATGGTGCATAATGGCAGCTCAATCAATATTCTACAACTGTCAATCATCTAGAATATGGGCCTAGAAAGCACGATTAAATGCAAAGTAGAGGTCTTGACCGGGTTCAATGGACTTACCTCAACTACCATTGACACAATCATGCTCGACATAACCAGCCTTCTAATTGTCTCACCCCAGACCTTCATGATCGTCAGCAACCCATCCCCCCATAACGAGATTCTGGGCTAACCTTGGCTAGTGAAAAATGGAGATGTGACCTCGATCAAGTATCAGAAATTTCATCCTGAGAGGAGCAGTCAGAGAGATCAAAGTCGACCAGGCCATGTCTCCGTGATGCACTGTACAAGTTCTTAAGGAGTAAAAGAAAAAGTCTTTGGCCCTAACAGTAGCGCAGCTAAAGTGCAGAAAGACGATTCTACCTTCACCAACTAACAATCACTGCAGACAGGTTAAGAAGATGACATCAAGGTCGAGAATGCTTTGGTAGATGAATCAGGATGGAAACCTGAAAAAGACGCAGAGCACATCATTCTTGACCCCCACTAGCTAAAAAAAATAGCTAGGATTGGCTCACGTATAAACCCGACACAGAATGAGGAATTCACGGTTTTCCTTAGGGAAAATCATGACATTTTCGCATGGTTACCCTCTAACATGCCCAACATTGATCCAGCGATAACTTGCCACAAGTTGCATGTCGACCCTACTACCAAACTTGTGATCTAGAAATGCCAACATTTCACACCCAAGCGAGTAGCAATTATTGAGGCGGAGATTGATAAGCTACTGGAGGCTGGATTCATTGAGGAAGTGGCGTACTCATCATGCCTTTTCAACATCATGCTGGTGATGAAAAAAAAAAAAAAAGGAAAATTGAGCGTATACGTGGATTACACCGACCTCAACAAAATGTGCCCTAAAAATAACTATCCGGTTCTCCAAATTGACTTGCTCATTAACTCAACGTCTGGGAACTAGTTGCTTAGCTTCTTGGACGCATACTCAGACTACAATCAGATTGCTATGCACGAGCCTGATAAGGAGAAAACTGCATTCGTGATCGAGCGAGGCATATACTGCTTCAAGGTCATGCTCTTTGGCCTCAAGAATGTTGAAACTACCTACCAACGATTTGTTAACATGATGTTTAAGAAGCAGATAAAAGTAACCATGAAGGTCTATGTCGAAGATATCATGGTGTAAGGCAAGCAGCGGTCAAACCACATTGGCAACTTGGCGAAGACTTTTGACATTTTCCGAAAGTACAAAATGAAGCTCAACCCAGCCAAATGCACATTCGATGTCTCACCATGCCAATTCTTAAGGTACTTTGTAACCCAGCAAGGAATCGAAGCTCATCTAAGGCAAATCAGAGTAATCCTGGATATGAAGTCTCCCACGACTCTGAAGGAGATCCAAAGTCTGACTGGACGAGTAGCTGCACTCAATCCTTTTCTCTCACGATCCACCAACCAATACAAGCCATTCTTCAAGGTAATCAAGAGGGTGTAGAGAGACAAATGGGAAGACGAGTGCGAAAAAGCATTTAGGACCTTAAGCAGTACCTGACGTCACCTCCACTACTACCTAAGCTGAAAGTTACGGAGAACTTATACATCTATCTGGCGGTATCAAAGGTAGTAGTAAGCTCTGCCTTCATACGAAGAGTTAGGGGCTCAACTGCTTGTATTTTACATATCCAAAGCTCTTCTCGATGCTAAAACTAGATACACGAAGATTGAAAAGCTGATTTTGATGCTAGTTATTATAGCTCAGAAGCTTATACCTTATTTTCAAGGACATTCATTCATCGTTATAACCCAGTACCCACCGTGATCAGTTTTGCGTAGTCTAGACGTTTCTCAACGAGTGATGAAATAGGCGTTGGAACTTGGCTAGTATGGCTTATCATATTAAACTCGTACGACGTTAAAGGCATATGCATTGACGAACTTCATATTAGAATTCACCCCAAGCTTAAATGACGCAGCAACTCAGCCCAATAACGCCCCAAAGGTAGCTGAGCACACCGCAGCGACATTAGACCCACCTGCAGAAGATTTCTAGCACTTACACATTGATGGATCATCCAACTACCAGGGATTGAGAGCAAACCTAGTTCAACTACCCCGGACAGTTCGATGCTTGACCAGGCAATCAATCTAAGCTTCAAAGTGTCAAACAATGAAGCGGACTATGAAGCCCTATTAGCAGGTATTCGATTGGCAAAAGACCTAACGATGAAGAAGCTAGTGATCTATTCCGATTCCCAGGTGATCACCAACTAAACCTCAAGGGAGTACGCAACAAAGCATTCAAGAAGGTACAAGAGCAGCTAGCGATGTTTTAAGCGTACACACTCACTCAGGTTCAACAAGTCAAAAATGCCTACGCAAACTCACTAGCAGGCCTAGGCGATGCCTTAGACCATTAGCTCAAACGCTCTATCCTAGTCGAATACTTAGAGAAGCTGAGCATAGATGCGGAACTAGCTATCGAGGAGGCATAGATCAATACAACTCTGAGTTAGCAAGATCCCATCATCGACTACATAGTCAATGAAACGCTCCCCGTAGACAGACTGAAGTATATGAAGCTCCAAATGAAGGTAGTACGCTACTACATATGGAATGGCATGCTCGTTCCCCAATCCTTCTCAGGACCACATCTTCGCTGCCTATCGCCTCCCGACAACTTGAAGGTTCTTACCTCACTCCACGAAGATGTAGTGGAAACCACTCTGGAGGTCGTTCCCTGGCGTAAAAAGCTCTTAATGTAGGCTACTACTAGCCAACCATGCATCAAGATGCCCAAAGAGTATGTACAAAGGTGCGACAACTGTCAGCGCTTCAAGCCCGTACTTGCACTACCTGCCAATAAACTTCACCCACATATTAGCCCTTGGCTATTCATGCAGTAGGCGATCAACCTGGTATGACCGATGCTGCCTGCCACTAGGGGCAAAGGCATGATAATCATAGCAACCGACTACTTCATGAAATATGTCGAAGCTGAACCTATGACTACAACTATCTAGATGGACATAAAGCGCTTCATATGGAAAAACATTATCTACCATTTTGGCTTCCCTCACTTCATTGTCATAGACAATGGTCCACAATTTGTGGGCAAAGACTTGGCGAAGTTCTTAAAAAAATATGGCATTTAGCAGCACATGTCCATGCCCCTATATCTGCAGGGCAATGGGCAAGTCGAGGCATCCAACACGATTATTCTCGACTCCCTCAAGAAATACCTCTCAGAAAAGAAGAGCAAGTGGCCAGACGAGCTTCCCGGTGTTCTGTGGGCATATCGCACCACCAAGAGACGAGTAACCGATGAAACTCTATTCTTCATAGCGTTTGGCTATGAGGTTATCATTCATCCCAACATCACAGTGCCCAGCATCAGCACTATATTATCGAATTGTTAGCATAACGAAAAGGAGATGGCCACAAACTTAGACTTGGCAGAGGAAGAACACGAAAAGGTTATCACCCGTATTACTGCCTATCAATAGTAACTTTTCTCCAGCTACAACAAAAGGGTGAAGATTTGGTAGTTCCAACCAGGAGACTTAGTCCTTATAAAAGCCTTTATAACCACTCGCCGAGAATGCCTACAACCTGAAAAGTACTATGTGTGACCTCCCACCATTCCTTGGACCCTACTCAAGACAAATAAAGTTTGAAGACTTTAGCAGCTCAACGAACAAGACCTCGTATGTCGAGGATTATTAGTTGTTATGTTATTTCTACCTACAAGCAAAGTTAATAAATTTCTTTATTTTCAATGAAGATTGAAGGAATTATTCATAAGCTTGGGCTGAATGCATAAACAACCAACTGACCACCCTGCCAAAGCAGAAGACGTCCCTGCCCTTGCAAACATGGCATGTGTTCTTCAATCAGGAGAGAGTAAACTAATTCGGGATATCCAAACGTGGATGGGTTGTTCAATTGCTAAATCCCCCTGAATGCATCGACTGCCCGCACTAGACAACTCCTAGAATTGGCCATAATAGATTTTTTCCTGAAAAGACTTAGCCGACTGAAGGATTCAATTTTGTGGAAGCATGGGTTTTTAAACGAAAGAGATGCTAAGTGCAAGATCCTTGCCTATGAAATAATTCGCGTGACTAGATGGTTCGTCCTCGACATGTAAGTTTCATGAACGTAACTCGGTTTTAAAGTGTTGCAATACTAGTTAAACGACCCGTGGAATTAGTTACAATTGCTACCTAAGCGATCCGTATCAAGCTGTGTGTAACTTAGAAGATCAAGGGACCAGCAGCTTGGAAGGATATGGCCACTGAGTAGCGATTTCGCATACAACTTAAGCCTAAAATGCTCCGAGAGCTAGGGTCAATGCCTAAGTGGTTACGCGAGTCGTCTGCTTCTGTAAGTAAGACACCCGACCGACGACCCAACGACTAGCAACCCTAGGCAATCTGTAAGCCGAAACTTACACATACTATGACTAAGCAGACCTGTCTGCTTATTCAAAAACAACGCTTCCGACCCACAGTCTACGATTTAAGTTTTACAAGAGCTAAAGCCGAAATGTACAATTATAGAAACTAAACGAACTCATCTGTTTTCTACGAGAAGCACGTGTCCGGCTGCCAGCTCTATAAGTTCGAAATTTTGTAACATGCCTTAGGAGGGCTAAGGTTTGTGAGCTGCTAAGGTCGAGATTCACGATTATAGCAGCTATGCAGACTCGTCTGCTTTTTACAAGAAGAACTTATCCGGGCACCGGCTCTATAACTTTGAAATTTCACAACATGCCTCGATAGGGCCAAGGCTCGTGAAGTTGCTAAAACCGAGATTCATGACTATAGCAGCTACACAGACTCCTCTACTTTCTACGAGAAGCGCATATCTGGCTCCTGGCTCTATAAGTTAGAAATTTCACAACATGTCCTAGGAAGGCCAAGGCTCGTGAAGCTGCTAAGCCTGAGATTCATGACTATAGCAGATACGTGGACTCCTTTACTTTCTATGAGAAGCACGTGTTCTGTCGTCAGTTTTATAAGTTAGAAATTTCGCAACATGCCCCAGGAAGGCCAAAGCTCGTGAAGTTGCTAAAGCCGAGATTCATAAATGTAGTAGCTACATGGATTCCCCTGCTTCTTATGGAGGCTACGAGTTCGGCCGCTGGCTTTATAAGTTAAAATTTTGCATTTTTTTTCTTGTGCATGTAAAACTCATTAAGCATCAAAGCCAAGACTAAAGCCTAAAGTGACGACGTGGGATCGACTGCTTCATCAAAGTAGTCAACCTAGCCACCCGTTTTATGACAAAGTTTTGCAAGGCACCTTAAGCAGGTAACGCTCCTAAAGTCTGGAAGCTGGAACTAAAACCTAAGTGATAACGTGGGATCGACTGCTTCCTTAGAGCAGCTCGCCTGTCTAACGGTAATGTTTTGCAAAAAAAATGGCAAAATAGCAAGGATGAAGCAAAGCAAGGAAAACTGTTTATTAAATTTCTAGCAAATTAATAAACTGGCTCGAAGGCCAACAAAGTTCAAATAATGTAGAATGAAAAAGGAAAAGAAGAAAATTCCCAAGTCTAAGCAAAAAGACTACTCGTTGGCAGCTTGCACATCCACTGGTTTCTCGACTGCCGCGGATTTAGCAGCCACACCACTCTTAGCAGCCAATGCTTCCATCAACTCATCCTCAACTACCTACGCCTGGATTGCCTAATCTTCACTTGCTCCATGAAAGGTAGCCTCAAACGAGAAGTTAAGCAGATCAATTGGAGAAATGAAGAAAGTCTCGTAGTCATTCTCATAAAACTTATAATCTGACGGCCTACCTTGGAAATGGTTTACATAGCCTATCTTGTAAAAATCAGCCTAACAAGAAGTAAGCGCCACTTCGTGATAGACCTTCTTATTCTTCAGCTGCACATTCTCTTTAACAAGCCCAGTGTGAGCATCCTGCAAATTACTAATTCATTCTTCAGGTTCTCGCTAATAGACAGCGCACCTTGCAGATTAATTTTTTTGGACTCAAGCTTACTAGCAACATCCTTAAGACAAGACACTTCAACATGCATGAAGACAAACTCCTCGTCCTTGGCAAAACAAGCAGATCGTAGCTCTGAATTGACACGCTTATGGTCCTTGACCATTGGTGCAACATTACTGACTTCCTTTTCTGCAACTTCCAACATCGTTTGAGTTGCACTAAGCTTAGACTTTAAATCCACAACCTATTGATGAACGATCTCTAGCTAAACAGAAATGGGGGCATAGACCTCAGACCTCTTCAAAATAGTGAGTTCAGATTTGACATTCTCGATCTTTTTAGCAACTGAGCGAAGATAAGCCGTCAACACCACTTTGGCCTCATTAGCATACTCGACAACATCTTGATTAATGTGCATAGACTCATATACCAGGATCAAAGTCTTATGCATTGTAGCAAGCAAGGAGGACTTCCTCTATAAGCAAGACACATCGCTTAAACCTCGGGAAACTCCCAACTCTAGACTCAGTGGATCTTTCACTACAGCCCGTGTGAGCAGATTTCCCTTTCTCAGCAGACGAATCAATCGCAGCAGAAGAAGGAATACGCCTAGGCACCACATTAACAGTAAAATCCACACAAACCTCTCAGAAGTTGAACTAGACTTAGCTCTCGATGCACGTTTCGACACAAACTTAGACACTAAGGGCACCACCAAACCTTTCCGTTGGGCAATCCTCTCAACAATGGTCATGACCACCTTTGGAACAACAAGTTTCACAAGCTCAGACTCAACAGTCATTTTCTTCCCCTTGAAGCAAGTCAGATCAATGACAAGCTTCTCAGCAACAAATGAGCCCCTACAAGCAGCAGAGGAATATTCTCAGCCGAAGGCTCACTAGCAGGTGGGAAAGATCTTTTTTTTTTTCCACCTTTATTGGTAGTAGGCTCTACAGCAGCGATCAGACGAGCAAACACCTTATCTTTAATCCGCTTTATCTCTTCTTTCAGAGGCAACCCACCTCTCTCCCGATGAAGAGGGCTGAGCATCAGCACCACTCACGGTACTTAGCAAGAATGCCCAAGGCGATGTGCACTTTCTTCATATCCATCGAAGTTCTTAAAGTTAAGCTAAATTCTAAATCTACACAAAGTAAGAATGACGATCAATAAATTGAAGTCATGGAGCAACTCAACAAAAATTCAAAACAAGCTAGGAATGAAGCAGGTTACTTACCACTAATAAAGACAGTCAAAATATGCAGCTTAGGAAAGGAGTCATACTCCCATTTTCCACTTACCTCTATGGTATCTCTCGCCCATTCGTGATCACTTTTGTAGGAAGCATCAAGCATTCTATGGCGAGACCTTAGCTGCCCCACGCCTTCCTTATGGCTAATTTCGAAGAAGTACCAGAACTCATTTATGGTAAAGCCAAGATCAAAAAACCTGCTCAAGTTTGAAAACCTCATTATCGCACGAACTACATTCAGGGAGCATTGAGCTGGACGCATTTCATGGAGCAGATCACTTCCTGGAAAAGACGAGGCATGGGAAAAGTAAATCCCAACACAAAGTAATATGGATAGAATTTGACAGCCCTCTTCTTAGCAGCGGCGCATTCGCTGCATGGTTCATGGTCGTTATCATTATTCACTCGCTTAATGTGAAACCTTAATAGAATTGTATGCTTGCACGTCTCGAGAAAATCTTGAAACAGCTCATTGGAATTGAGTTGACATGTGTAGCCTTGAAGTAGACCACCTTGCCAGAAGAACCACCTTGATGGTACAAAGGTGGAGGATATTCGTCACTTTTGCGATCGGAGGAAGACATCTCAAAATTTATGCGGTCCTTTACCTACATACATACATATATATATATATATGTATATATAGATAAAGAACCGTAAAGCCTAGCGCCTCCGCGCCAGGCCACTACCTAACTTACCCACACTGCCAGGCCATAAAGGGCCTAACCCCCATACTCTATCCCCTTCAACGTAGGCTTAAAACGCAGCAGCCCAGCTACGTGCTTGGCCCCATGGCCCTGACCTTTGCCATCTTTCTCTCGCGCCCAACGTGGCCAATAGAGCCCAAGGCCTTTTGGCACAACCTGCCAGTATGAGAGACCTGGCCCATGCCGGTCTCTCTCTCCCTTCCGACCTCCATAGTAGGCTCGAGCCTGCTCCTCCATGCTTGGTCGTGCCAAGCTTAAACCCAGATAGGCTAGAGCTTCACGGCTCGCCCAGCTCCGCGCTCCAAGTTGTGGCTCTTGCCACATGTCACCTCGACCTAGTTGAGCCGAGCCCCTGGCCCATGCCATCCGAGCTCTGTCGTTGCACCCCCTGCACATACAGCAACACTATGACACCCTTGCCACATCCTTCATGCCACCTCAGCCTTGTCGAGCCAATTTTTCAAGCCTTTAGGCTCCCAAAAAATTAAGAAGAAGAAAATTCAAATTTTTCTTACCTTGGTGCGGCACAAAGAAAAAGAACAACAATGAGAGACAACTCTTTGCAAGGGCAAGAGAAAAAGAAAGCTAGGGGAGAGGGAACAAATTTCCTTTGGCTTCTCTCTTCCTTGTTGGAATGATGATTATTCTCCAAATTTATTTAATCCCCTGCTTAAGGTAGAATTAAATAGGTATTGGGGGCAACTGGCTTCCTTTTCCTAAAAGAAGTCTATCTCTAAATCAAGAAAGGAGATCTAGTTCAAATTGGGAAATAACTCTACAAGCCCATGTAGCTTGAGATTTCTACACCTACTGCCCTTTTTCTATGTGCAGCCCAGTAGGTGTGTGGGCATTTGTGGAGCCTAAATAATCCTAAAAATTATAGAGGCGACACGTAGACTTTTGCTCAAGAAATGCAAGATTGCCCTCATTAAATGGGTAGGTTCCTCATATACTCCCACGCGCAGCTCACACTCCTGAAGGTCCCGACAGCTGAATACAATTGCTTATAGTTCACCTGCCCTTAGCAAGGAAAAGTCAAAGCATTAAAGATAAGGATTAATACCCAAATTTTATCTTTAATACATTCCCAATTGAAGATTGACTCTATTCAAGTAAGTAATCCCTATTTAAGTCAATTAGGGATATTTACTTCATTATCTCAAGATATTATCTCTTATTTAATATCTTGAGAATATTTCTCCATAAAACCTTGGCCAATAGGATGCCGCCAAATTTAGGGTAAAACTCTAACACCATGGCTGGCCACTCACCATATATATAGCCCCAATTCTACCAAATTTCGGTAAACTTTTGCTACCCTTAAAAGCCCTAAACACTTAATCTTTTTTCAAAGAAACTAACTTAGGGATCAGATATCCATTGGCCTAACCCCCCCTCACCGCGTGGGTGCGTAAGGCTTAGGTCCTTGATCAAAACTGTTGATTGTTTTGCAGGTGCGTTTTCGTCAAAACTAGAGATGGCGAAAATTTGCATCGACGGACAATTTTCTCACCTAATCTCCTCATGGCACCACCACTACCATTATCTTCTACTGTCACAAAATAATCTCGACTTTGAATAGAGTGAGCAAGAAGGGTGAGGAAGAACGATTGATTGGGGGTGGGGCCCACGGTTGCCTAATACAATGGTTTGAATTTATTATTTTTTTTTATGCTAAAGGAATTTTATTTTTGTTTTTTGCTTGTGGCATGTTATGACTTCTACATCAGCATAAATGAGGGTCCTACGTCGTCCACATCACCACTTAATGGTCAAATTAACGCATTAATTAACGGATGTATGAAATTGCAATGAAATGATAATAAATGTATAAGATTGATGTAAACACGAAAATTCTATACCGAATGAAATAAGAACACGTGTACAAAGTAAATTTGTATTGATTTGAATTTGTAGATTACAATATCTGTTTACAACTTTTCCTCTGATTTAGTCTTCAATTTTGATGTAGATGGTTGATTGTTGATCTAGGGGTTACGATGACTTGATCTCAGATGAACGGTTGAACGATTGCTTCAAGTTTTGAGCTTGAAAACAACGCGTGGATGGTCTTCACCTCAAGGGTGCGGCAAAGGTAGTGTTTGATGTAGGATTTCGTTACTTCAAGGGTCTTGGCGACTTGATCTTGAAACGAACGTTGCTACAAGTTTATAAACTTGCAACAAAGTCTTGAAGGAATCAGCACGAGTGCTTGTTGATTCTTCAAGGGAGTGCTTCGGCTTTGGTTGAGAGAAAGCTTCGGCTTTGGTTGAATGTTCTTCGAAGAGAGCTTTGGTAGCGTATCAGTTTTCAAAGGTTTGGTAGAGGTTCTTCTGTGTAAATATTTTTCGACCCTTTGATAGGAGCATATTCATGCGACTTAAATGGCTTGTTCTCGTGCATTTACGTTATGTTTCTCTCGTTATTTTAGTCCTTTATGCTTCTTTTGTGTGTTTTTAGGTTCTAAGGGCCTAGGGAGCAAGAAAGTGCATTTTGAGGCCATTTGGAGCATTTTTGGGCATGGATTGGATAGCTTATCCATGGAGCCAAGAGGATGGACGAATTTGAAGGCCTTGTATGCACTTGAAGACACAAAACAATGGCCCTAACCCAATTACATTCACCTTGCCTTGGGCTTAACACAAACACCATTCCTTGCCACGCAAGGGGGAGCAATTTGGGTCCATTTCATGTACTTAAACTCTAGCCCAATCCACAATCACTTCAAAGCCATGCAAAACCTTTCAACACCCTTTAATCTTCCCCCTTTAAGTTATGATTTTATTTCCTAACCCTACATGCATTATTTATTAGTATCTTTACAAGACATTATCATTGCATAACATTCCATTTCCACCTCTTTCCCACCTAATTCACATGCCTTCATTCATTCTTTATTCCACTTACACTCATCATCACACACCTTAGCAATCAACACATGTAATCACATGCATCACAACCACAAAGAACCATCCCCAAAACACTTTGCCGTGAGTTCCCACTCCCATTTCCAGCTTTTCATAACTTTTCCTAGTTGTTTTATTACATACATTCCCCCTTCATTATTCCAAACACATGCACCCATAATCATTCATCCCCTCCTAGCTGCAATATTCCCTCTTTTGTTCCCCCATTTCACCTATAAATAAGCATCCAACACTCCTCAAAATTCACTTACTCTTCCATACACATTTTCAGTTACAAACACCAAGCAACAAACCCATTGCATTGCCGTGAGTCCCACTTCATTTTCTGCATATTTTCTCTTCATTCTTCCATCTCCAACCACTCCCTACTCCATTCCACATACACCTAAAGCCCTTAAGCTCACCTTAGACCTTGTGCTACAACAACGAGGAAGAAAAGAGTGCTTAAACGTTCATACAATTCAAGTTTGAGTTGTTGGAATGTTTAGGTGTTTCTTTGATTTCAAAGTTTAAATTTAATTCTCTTTGTTTTGTACGTATGAGAAGGGAAGAGAAGAGTGCCTAAACGTTCATACAATTCACGTTTGAGTTGTTGGAATGTTTAGGTGTTTCTTTGATTTCAAAGTTATGAGGAACTAAACCCCCTTTAGCTAGGGGGTGATTCGAAACTATGTTTATATTTGCAATTTGAATTGATTACGTTTGGTTGGAATTTCATAAGTTGTGGATTCAATTCGTTTAACTGTTTGATTGATAACTTATTTATGTATGTTCATTGAGATTGCAAGCTTAATTTTCATGCATAAATATGACGCTAAAATATAAGTGAATTTCACCTAATCGCTATGAACTTATATTCACAAGTAGTGGAGGTTGCTTATAAACAATCGCGTTAAACGAATTCTTGGCATAAGTTTCATGCGTATTCCATAGTAACGATTGCCTCGTCGATGTTTATGATTTCCGTTGAACTTAATGATCTTTGTTGAATGTCTCTATCATGCGTATTCCATAGTTAGGGACTTTGATTAAGAATAATTTGGTTGTAATGCGTATTCCATTCAATCCAACGAATTTAGGGAAATCTGAAAGTTAATCTAAGCGGATCTAATTAACTTGGAGCATTGAGTTTCACAACTTATCGAAAGACCAACTGAGAATCAATTTTGTTTTGCAAGTGTAACATGTGTGGAGAAGAACCCCTTGGCTATTCCATCATCCATATTTTTATCACATTCATATTTACATTTTGCCTTTAATTATATTCTGTCTTTTTAATTTAATATCGTCCAACCACAATTCCCCCCCCTATTTTGTTAAGTCTTAATCATTCGTATTTGTTTTATTTTTGTATCTTTAAGCTTTTGGAGTCATAAACAATTGCAAATTCGTCTAAATCAAGTTCTAGCTTCTATTTGAGTCAATTTGATTGTTTTAGACAATTTGAGTTTTTCAAAGCCTTTCTGAGTCATAGTAGTCTTGTTAAGAGTATTTTAATTTAGTTTTTATGTTTTTAAGTCAATTTAGAAGGTTTTAGCAAGCCCTCCTAATCCCCGGTCTAGAACGATCCCTCACTTATCCATTCTACTACAATTGTCAAACGAGGGTTTAATTTGAGTGTAAAGTAAAATCTCGCATCAAATTTTGGCGCCGTTGCCGGGGATTAGCAACTTTGCTAATCCTTTGTCTTTATTTTTATATTTTGTTTTTCGTGCATTCTTATTTCAGATTCTTAGTTTGTTTGTTTCCTTGTTTTTTTAGGTACTGTGTATGACTCGTAGCTCTCGGCCTATTATAGAGAACATCTCCGACTTTGACGGTGATTTTGAACGCACTTTGAGGAGAACGAGGAGTCAACAAGAGCCACCACAACCTCCACCACAACCTCCACCACAACCTGGGCTTGAAGAAGACGAAGTAGGTGTAGAAGAAAAGCCCACGGATCAGATTTTTGAAGAAGAACAAGCCATGGCAGCAGATAATAGAACCATCAAGGAGCTTTCGGCCTCGGGTTTGGATAATGCATTGCCTCTTTGTATCCAATACCCCACGGCTGCAGAGGGGAAGACTGAGGAATTTGAACTCAAATCCAGTTTGTTACACCATATTCCGAAGTTCCATGGCTTGTCTATGGAAGACCCCAACAAACACTTGAAGGAATTCGAGGTGGTTTGTTCGAGCATGACCCCCGTCAATGTGGATGGGAGTATATTGAAGATGAAGGCCTTTCCATTTTCACTTATGGACAAGGCTAAAGATTGGCTCTACGAACTAGCCCTGGGAACTGTGACTTCGTGGGAGAGTATGAAGCGTGCTTTCTTGGAGAAATTCTTCCCTACTTCGAGAGTGATTCTCCTACGGAAGAAAATTAGTGGTATTCAACAGAATCATGGTGAGACATTCCCGGCTTATTATGAGCGCTTCAAGGGCCTTGTAGCTTCATGTCCTCAACATCAAATGAAGGAGGAACTTCTCCTTCAATATTTCTATGAGGGCCTCCTTCCTATCGAACGTCAAATGCTTGATGCATCAGCGGGAGGAGCATTGGTGGACAAAACACCAAGGGATGCCAAGATTCTCATAGCCAACCGAGCGCTCAACGCTCAACAATATGAAGGAGTGGGCCAAAGGGAAGCCCCACGGCAACAAAGTATAAATAAGGTGAGTGCTATTTCTGAAATTCAATCACAACTTGCTAATCTTAATGCTCTTGTTTCTCAGGTTGTGATTGGTCCAAAAGCACAAGAACACCAAGTTTGTGGCGTGTGCTCAACTCAAGGGCATCCATCCGACAAGTGCCCTCAACTAATCGAGAATGGTGGTTGGGAATCTGCCAATGCAATTGGTTTCCAAGGACAAAATCAAAACAACCCATACTCGAACACTTACAATGCCGGATGGAGGGACCATCCAAACTTCAAATGGAGGGAGCCACAACAAGCTGCCCAACAAGGAGGATTTAGGCCAAACCCCCCTGGTTTTTATTCCAAGCCGTATGCACCCCAACAATCCCAACAACCTTCGGCATCATCTCATTCAGGTACGTCTTTGGAAAGTAATCAAGCTATGCAATTACTAACCTCTATTTCGCAGGGGTTGCAAAATCAAAACAACCGGATAGAAAATAACGAGAAGGAGATGATGGATATGAAGAAACAAATAGGGCAGATTTCTGAGTTCCTTGGACAGATTAGAGAGCAAGGAAAGCTTCCTAGCTCAACCACAGTCAATCCAAAGGGAGGATTCGAATCCGCCAAGGCCATCACCCTAAGGGGTGGAAAAGAAGTTGGGACCGAGCCAAACAATCCCAAATTTGCCCAGAAAGTAGATGAAGAGAAGACACAACCTGAGGCAGATCACCCTAACTCGGCCAAATCAGGTAATTTAAGTTCAAATTCATGTACTTCACGTCCTAATCTGCCCAATGTACCTTTTCCTCGCAGGTTCATGCAAGAAAAAAAGGAAGAAAGCGAGAAGGACATTCTTGAAACGTTCCGGAAGGTGCAAGTGAACATACCACTTCTCGATGCAATCAAACAGGTTCCAAAGTATGCTAAATTCCTCAAGGACCTATGCAATACAAAGAGAAAGAGGACAAACAAAGAGGTAGTGAAGGTAAGCGAGAATGTGTCCGCTGTTTTGCAACGTAAACTGCCTACCAAGTGTAAAGACCCCGGTAGTTTCACGATTCCTTGTGTGATTGGACATAATCGTTTTGAACATGCCATGCTTGATTTAGGTGCATCCATAAATGTCATGCCTTATTCTATTTATGCATCTATGAATTTGGGTGAATTAAAACAAGATGGTGTAATTATACAATTGGCCGATCGTTCTAACGCGTATCCAAAAGGAGTTTTGGAAGATGTGCTTGTGCAGGTGAACCATTTAATTTTTCCAGCTGATTTCTACGTCCTAGACATGGAGGATTCAGCCCATTCTACATCTTTGCCGATTCTCCTTGGTAGGCCATTCATGAAGACGGCCCGAACAAAGATTGATGTATACAAAGGCACCTTGACAATGGAATTCGATGGGGAAGTGATTGATTTTAATATTTCTGAAACTATGAGATATCCCGTTGATGACCATTCTTGTTTTTCCATTGATGTTATCGATTCTTTGGCGCAGGTATACCTTGAAGAATTGAACGAGGACGCCCTGGAAACAACCATCACTAAGGCCATAGAGCGCAAAAATGAAGGATTTGGGCCAATGCAAGGCCACGGCAAGGAGGAGGAATTCTTTGCAATGGGTTCTAGTGAAGAAATAATTGAGGTTGTGGCAGCCCTTGAGTCATTGCCACAACAATATGGTAAGGTTCCACTCTCACTTTCCAATTCAGTTTCCACTAAGATGCTACCTTCTGTTGTTCAGGCACCATCGCTTGAACTTAAGCCGTTGCCGGACCATTTGAAGTATGTGTTTTTGGGAGAAAGCGAAACATTGCCCGTCATCATTTCATCAAGTCTCACGGCAATGGAGGAGGAGAAGCTTGTGAGGGTGCTGCGAGAGCACAAAACGGCCATAGGGTGGACTTTGGCCGACATTAAAGGAATAAGCCCTACCACATGCATGCACCGTATACTTCTTGAGGAGGGGGCTAAACCAACTCGAGAGGCTCAACGCCGTCTCAACCCTCCGATGATGGAAGTGGTGAAGAAAGAAATAATCAAGCTTTTGGATTGCGGAGTGATCTACCCTATCTCCGATAGCCGTTGGGTCTCTCCAGTTCAAGTCGTTCCCAAGAAGTCCGGAGTAACTGTTATCAAGAATGATGAGAATGAGCTCGTGCCTACACGCATTCAGACTGGATGGCGAGTATGTATCGATTACCGGAAGCTAAATTCCATGACTAGGAAAGATCACTTTCCTTTGCCATTCATCGACCAGATGCTCGAAAGGTTAGCCGGTCATGCTTTTTACTGTTTTCTTGATGGATACTCTGGATATAACCAAATTGTGATAGCCCCGGATGATCAAGAGAAGACCACATTCACATGTCCCTTTGGAACATTTGCTTATCGTCGCATGCCATTTGGCTTATGCAACGCACCGGCCACTTTCCAAAGGTGTATGGTAAGTATATTTTCCGATTTTGTTGAAAAGATCATTGAGGTTTTCATGGATGATTTCAGTGTATTTGGGAGTTCATTTGATAATTGCTTGGATAATCTGACCTTAATTTTGAAACGATGTGTTGAAACTAACCTTGTCTTGAATTGGGAGAAATGTCACTTTATGGTGAAACAAGGTATAGTTTTAGGACATATTGTTTCAGAAAAAGGAATTGCAGTAGATAAATCGAAAATAGACCTTGTACGTCACTTACCCTCTCCTACTTCGGTTAGAGAGGTACGTTCGTTTCTTGGCCATGCAGGGTTCTATAGGCGTTTTATCAAGGACTTCTCCAAGATGTCCAACCCTCTTTGCCGATTGCTTCAAAAAGATGTGCCATTCAAGTTTGATGAAGAGTGTAATTCGGCATTTAACCAACTCAAGGAGAAGCTAGTCTCGGCCCCCATTATTGTACCTCCAGATTGGAGCCTTCCGTTCGAGCTCATGTGCGATGCATCCGACTATGCATTAGGAGCTGTTCTAGGACAAAGAAGAGACAAGCGGCCGCATGTCATATACTATGCCTCTCGGACTCTCAATGATGCCCAATTGAACTACTCCACGACGGAAAAAGAACTTCTAGCTGTGGTTTTTGCTTTAGATAAATTCCGTTCATATTTAATTGGTACTAAAGTAATCGTTTATTCTGATCATGCAGCTTTGAGGTACTTGCTCACGAAAAAGGAAGCAAAGCCGAGGCTTATCCGTTGGATTCTTCTTCTTCAAGAATTTGATATTGAAATCCGGGATAAGAAAGGAAGCGAGAATGTAGTGGCTGACCATTTAAGCCGAATGATCCACGAGGAGCATGAACATGCCGTACCTATCCCTGAAACTTTTCCCGATGAGCAGCTGCTATCCATTGAGGTAAGTGAACCATGGTATGCAGATTTAGTGAATTACTTGGTGGCTAAACAAATTCCAAATGAACTAAACAAGCACCAACGTGATAAGCTTAAAAATGATGCACGTTTCTATGTTTGGGATGACCCTTATTTGTGGAAGTATTGCTCAGATCAAATTGTACGTAGATGTGTGCATGATTCTGAATTTCACTCAATTCTAAGCTTTTGTCACACATATGCATGTGGTGGTCATTTTGGCACACAACGCACTGCCCTCAAGGTTCTAGAGTGTGGTTTTTATTGGCCGACTATATTTAGGGATGCTAGAACCTTTTGTATGTCTTGTGATCGTTGCCAACGAATGGGTAACATAGGTACCAAGGACCAAATGCCGCAAACCCCTGTCTTTAATGTTGAAATTTTTGATGTTTGGGGCATTGATTTCATGGGCCCTTTCCCTCCATCTTATGGTTTCACTTATATCTTGCTAGCCGTTGATTATGTTTCTAAATGGGTGGAAGCAAAAGCCACCCGTACTAACGATTCTAAGGTGGTTGCAGATTTCGTGAAAACTAACATTTTTGCTAGGTTTGGAATGCCGAGAGTAATCATAAGTGATGGAGGGTCTCACTTTTGCAATCGGACCATTGAGGCGTTGCTAAGAAAGTACCATGTCAACCATAAGGTCTCCACACCTTACCATCCTCAAACAAATGGCCAAGCCGAGGTGTCTAACCGAGAAATCAAACAAATTTTGGAGAAGACCGTTGGACCAACAAGGAGGGATTGGAGCTTACGTTTAGATGATGCACTGTGGGCATATCGTACGGCATACAAAACACCCATTGGGATGTCACCTTTTCGGCTCGTCTATGGTAAGCCATGTCATTTACCCGTAGAGTTAGAGCACAAGGCACATTGGGCCGTGAAGATTTTCAACATGGACATAGATGCAGCGGGAGTTCATAGGAAGCTCCAATTGAATGAACTTGAGGAGATTCGGAATGAAGCCTATGAGAATGCCCGGATGTACAAAGCCAAGACCAAAGCATTCCATGATAAAATGATTCGAACCAAGACCTTCACAGTTGGGCAGAAAGTGTTACTTTTTAACTCTCGCCTACGTTTGTTTCCTGGTAAGTTGCGTTCTAAATGGATTGGCCCGTTTGTTGTTACTAATGTTTTCCCTCATGGTGCAGTGCAAATCAAAAGTTCAAGGACGCAGCAAGAATTCAAAGTGAATGGGCATCGATTGAAGCCCTATTACGAGATGTTTGAGGAGCATGTCGTGGAGGAGGTACCCCTCCATGCCGTGGAACCTAGTCAAGCTTAAACGGAGGTACCGTCCGGCTGCAAGACGTAAAAGAAAGCGCTTCGTGGGAGGCAACCCATGCATCCGAATAGAGAAGAACTTGGAAACCCCTTTAAGAGACTTATTTTTATTCCTTTCTTTTTCTTTACTGCCTTTACTTTGCTTTCTTTCTCGAATTTGTTTATTTGCTTGCTCTGTTGTGACTTTCTGCTTAAAACATTGAGGACAAAGTTTGATTTAAGTGTGGGGGGGTAAACAATTTGTATTTGCATGAATTTCGTGGGATTTATTCACCTTTCACTTAGAATGTTGTTTCTTGATGTTTTAAGCGTTTTTAGAGTGTTTTAGTGTGTTTTATAGTGTCTTGGTATAAAACTCCGAAAATTTGATAAAAAAAAAAAATAAAAAAATAAAAAAAAAAAATAAAAAAAAAAAAAAATAAAAAAAAAAAATTTCTTTTCTTTGTTGCTATTTCGTTTCTGCCTTGTTAGGTTGTTTAGTTGTTATTGTTTGTTTGTTTATTAATTGTGTGAGTCTATGATTGTAACATTGAGAAAATGTTTGATTTATTGATAGGCACTGCTAAACAAAGAAAGATGGTGCTTCACAAAGGGTGTTTGCTTGAGGCCCCACTACGTGGCTTTACTCTTGAAGCGGAAGGCGTAGGAACAGAAGGCGTAGGAACAGAAGGCATCGGAGCGGAAGGCATAGGAGCAGAAGGCATCGAAGATAGAGCATTCCAGGCCTCAATACTTGGCCAAGCGCTGGATGAGCCAGGAAAAAGGTGCCTCTGGAGGAAAGACGAAAACCTTTGACGGTCACTGTGAATCCGACCTTCAGACTCTTGCAGCTCATCAAGCTTCCTCTTCATGCCCGTCGAATAGTTGTTTGCAAGCACGTGCAAACTTCTATTCTCATACTTCAGCTGCTGGATCTCCTGCTTGAGACTTTCCACCTCTGCCATCAATGATTCCACCTGACGGGAGCGGGCAAGCAGGCGTTGGCCCATGTTGGACACAGAACTCGCACACTGAACACTAAGTACGAGGGACTCTTGAACGGCCAACTCATCGGACCGTCCTGACAGCAGCCTACTATCTTTCGGAGTGAGGAGGTTCCTAGCTACTATTGTAGCTGTTGTGGCGTCCTGCATCACGGAGTCTTCACCTGTGAGAGGACCGTTAGAAGAAAAGAAAGAAGGGCGCCATACGTTACCTTGACGCGGCGCGCCCGCATCACTGCTAAGGCTCAATTCCAAGCTAAGGTTCGATGAGTTTGCCATTTTTCAAAAGTGTTCAAGGGGTGGATGGAGTTAATTCTCAAAGGGCCGGAGTCGATTTTTCAAGAATGGGATTTCTTCAGAGTGTATTTGTTGGGGTGATCGATAGCTCCATAAAAAGCCATGGCGACGCGTCCACCGATTCAGAGATCCGGATTTTCCTCCGCAAATTTCGACGACGCATTCGCGGCTTTTCAGAAAACGCGTTCAGCTTTGTCATAAGATATCTGACAAAGCTGATAACACGTGGAGGCCATCATCTCAATTACACGTCTTTAGCCGACAAGCGCAAAGTTCGGCGACGCTTTCTCTGCTTTTCAGAAGACGCGTGCAGCTTTGTCAAAAGGAGCCGCATCTGCACTACCACGTGTCGTTCAGAAAGCGAAGGGGCGTCGTTCAGAAATCGAAGGGGCGCCTGCTCAGAAATCGAAGAGGCGTGTTCAAAAATCGAAGAGGCGTGTTCAGAGATCGAAGAGGCGCCACTATTTCAAAAAGCCAGATTTGCGGGATCAAAACGTTTGTCGACAAAGGTAAAAAATACCACCACTTGATATTATCTCTATATATGTCGACCTTCGTCTTTTATGGCAGGGCAAACCTGAAGAAAAATGCCCAACTCTCCCTCACCTCTGAGGGCGTACTCCCAGCAAAGCCTTTCGAAAGACTCAATTCTTTCTTCTTCCCCAAAGATGATACCAGATGCCTGGAGTACATATGACCCAGGAGGAAACAGCACAACAAATACATGTGCTGATTCATTCACCGCTTCTTCAAAAGCAAAGGTATCTCATATCATCAAGGTCAAAAGCAAAAGTATCTCATATCATGCTCTTTCCCTGTCTTTTTCTTTGTCCTTGTTCTTACTCGCATGGCAAAGTAAAACAAGCAATCAGCCGGCACTTGGAGTCAGTCTTCCGTTCTGGAGCCAACTGCCTGGAATCTATTCCTGATTGCTTACCTAGCGTTGCTCTCGAGTAGTCATCTTCAACGGTTGATACACTTCCGGAGAAGGGACCACTTCTGCAAAGGGGAGCGAGTAAGGCAAGTGCAAATGATACATTGAAGCATGTGGAGACAAACATAGGCTGAGTTATCCTCCAACCCTTTTCAATACGAATTGGAAAGATTGAACAAAGAAACAGATAAAAGGGATAAGCTCAGACCTTCGGGGGAGACCAAAAGAACCATCCTGCTGCCCAGTTCAAGAAGTAGCACAAAGGAAAATCAACGATGGGCAGAAACCAGTTCAAGAGTAAGCCTGTGGAATCACAAAGATCAAAAGCCTCAATGCAATTACCAAGGAGAAGATGGAATTTACACTCTATAACCAGATTTGCGTCTCTAAACTCTTCTCTTTGTTAATTACATTATGCCATGTTTAGTATGTTTAAGTGCTTTTTGTGTATTTACTTATGCTTTGTGTGAATCTATGCTTAAAACATTGAAGACAATGTTTGATTTAAGTGTGGGGGGGTAACTAAGTATATTTGATGCAAATTCGTGGGATTTATTCACCTATCACTTCACATGTTGTTTCTCACTGTTTTAAAACTATTTTAGTGTGTTTTGTCTTAAAAATTCGAAAATCCCATAAAAATTTGAAAAAATTGTTTTGAAAAACCCAAAAAGAGTTGTTTTAAAGTTGTTTTTGTGTGTGTGTTTGTGTCTTAGGATACCTTCCAACACAATAATAAGGATTTGGTTTGTAATTGCATGACTGTTAAAAAGAGTTATTAACATAGAGAAAAGTTTGATTTACTCTTGGTATATGCTTGGTTATGGTTATAATGTATGACTTCACATGCAATCATAAAAGAAAATTTAGTTTTTGTAACATGCCTGAAGGAAAGAACTCAAACAAATGCTACAACCCTGAGAGACTTGAGCCTATAACGTTCTTTGGAGAGTATAATCTGTGATTTCTTGTTTTCTAAAGTCGTTGCATGATCTCATTATTCTTTGCTTGGTTACTACTTAGAAGGCGTTTCATCATATAGTTCCAAATGCTAGAACTCATGCCCATTTCATTCAAAGCATGTTATTGATTTGCATAACACATATTCAAGATGAAGTTGTGTGGTTGCCACCATAGCCAAATAGCCTCACTTCCCATATTTCGTATATGTTGTAAGTTGTACCCCCGTTGAGCCGTGTTAGCCCATGTTCTTTGTTAACCCACTTTTTCCTCACCTAGCCTAGTTTAGGACAATCCCCATCCTTGCTCTTAAAAGATAGTGAGCATGACTTAATTGAATTCCTTTTGAGTTACATTATGAAAGAAAATAAGTGTGGGGGAGAGAATGTTTAAGTGTTTATGTTTTGAGATTCAAAAAAAAAAAAAAAAAAAAAAAAAAAAGAATAAGTGATTGAAGAAAGGTTCCAAAACACCAATTCTGGGCGTAAATTGCCTAAATTCTTCCTTTTTTTTTTTTTTTGTTCAAAAGTTGAGTTTTCATTCAAAAGTGAATTCTAAGTTGATTCAAATGCTTTGCTCACTATTTCTTTAAGAACCTTTGTTTTCCATATCCCTTCTTTGTTATCCACATACCCCAAGCCCCGTTACAACCCTTGACTTCTATCTTGAGTGTTGTGTATTTCAATTTGTGGAGTTTGAACTTGGTATGAGCTTATGGTGTCACTGGTTCTCGCATCTAAGTAGTAGCATTCCATTCATGAGATCATATCTAAACATGCTTATTAACTCCAGAAATTGCTTCCTTTGAAATACATATATGTGAGTGTTCGTTTTTATGTTTACATCAATCTTCTCACATATAACTAGTTTAGGGTGTGTAGTCAGAAAATCTGAGTGAGAATCGAGTTCATATCTTGTAAGGAATTGAGCAAATTCTCTAAGGCATGTTACTACATTCAAAACATGGTTTTAAATGCTTAATTGTGAACTAGTATATGGTGACTATGATTAAGAATGTACTTAAGTGTGAAGATGACTAAAATCTGTGAGAATGATGATTTTTAACTTGTCATGTGCATTGGAAATCCCTAAGACGGTTGTTGGAAGGTTTAGGTTGTGTTTTACGTGTTTAGTGTCGTTTTGTTTATTTGTTTTTATTCTGTTTTGCTCGAGGACTAGCAAAAGCTAAGTGTGGGGGTATTTGATAGGAGCATATTCATGCGACTTAAATGGCTTGTTCTCGTGCATTTACGTTATGTTTCTCTCGTTATTTTAGTCCTTTATGCTTCTTTTGTGTGTTTTTAGGTTCTAAGGGCCTAGGGAGCAAGAAAGTGCATTTTGAGGCCATTTGGAGCATTTTTGGGCATGGATTGGATAGCTTATCCATGGAGCCAAGAGGATGGACGAATTTGAAGGCCTTGTATGCACTTGAAGACACAAAACAATGGCCCTAACCCAATTACATTCACCTTGCCTTGGGCTTAACACAAACACCATTCCTTGCCATGCAAGGGGGAGCAATTTGGGTCCATTTCATGTACTTAAACTCTAGCCCAATCCACAATCACTTCAAAGCCATGCAAAACCTTTCAACACCCTTTAATCTTCCCCCTTTAAGTTATGATTTTATTTCCTAACCCTACATGCATTATTTATTAGTATCTTTACAAGACATTATCATTGCATAACATTCCATTTCCACCTCTTTCCCACCTAATTCACATGCCTTCATTCATTCTTTATTCCACTTACACTCATCATCACACACCTTAGCAATCAACACATGTAATCACATGCATCACAACCACAAAGAACCATCCCCAAAACACTTTGCCGTGAGTTCCCACTCCCATTTCCAGCTTTTCATAACTTTTCCTAGTTGTTTTATTACATACATTCCCCCTTCATTATTCCAAACACATGCACCCATAATCATTCATCCCCTCCTAGCTGCAATATTCCCTCTTTTGTTCCCCCATTTCACCTATAAATAAGCATCCAACACTCCTCAAAATTCACTTACTCTTCCATACACATTTTTAGTTACAAACACCAAGCAACAAACCCATTGCATTGCCGTGAGTCCCACTTCATTTTCTGCATATTTTCTCTTCATTCTTCCATCTCCAACCACTCCCTACTCCATTCCACATACACCTAAAGCCCTTAAGCTCACCTTAGACCTTGTGCTACAACAACGAGGAAGAAAAGAGTGCTTAAACGTTCATACAATTCAAGTTTGAGTTGTTGGAATGTTTAGGTGTTTCTTTGATTTCAAAGTTTAAATTTAATTCTCTTTGTTTTGTACGTATGAGAAGGGAAGAGAAGAGTGCCTAAACGTTCATACAATTCACGTTTGAGTTGTTGGAATGTTTAGGTGTTTCTTTGATTTCAAAGTTATGAGGAACTAAACCCCCTTTAGCTAGGGGGTGATTCGAAACTATGTTTATATTTGCAATTTGAATTGATTACGTTTGGTTGGAATTTCATAAGTTGTGGATTCAATTCGTTTAACTGTTTGATTGATAACTTATTTATGTATGTTCATTGAGATTGCAAGCTTAATTTTCATGCATAAATATGACGCTAAAATATAAGTGAATTTCACCTAATCGCTATGAACTTATATTCACAAGTAGTGGAGGTTGCTTATAAACAATCGCGTTAAACGAATTCTTGGCATAAGTTTCATGCGTATTCCATAGTAATGATTGCCTCGTCGATGTTTATGATTTCCGTTGAACTTAATGATCTTTGTTGAATGTCTCTATCATGCGTATTCCATAGTTAGGGACTTTGATTAAGAATAATTTGGTTGTAATGCGTATTCCATTCAATCCAACGAATTTAGGGAAATCTGAAAGTTAATCTAAGCGGATCTAATTAACTTGGAGCATTGAGTTTCACAACTTATCGAAAGACCAACTGAGAATCAATTTTGTTTTGCAAGTGTAACATGTGTGGAGAAGAACCCCTTGGCTATTCCATCATCCATATTTTTATCACATTCATATTTACATTTTGCCTTTAATTATATTCTGTCTTTTTAATTTAATATCGTCCAACCACAATTCCCCCCCCTATTTTGTTAAGTCTTAATCATTCGTATTTGTTTTATTTTTGTATCTTTAAGCTTTTGGAGTCATAAACAATTGCAAATTCGTCTAAATCAAGTTCTAGCTTCTATTTGAGTCAATTTGATTGTTTTAGACAATTTGAGTTTTTCAAAGCCTTTCTGAGTCATAGTAGTCTTGTTAAGAGTATTTTAATTTAGTTTTTATGTTTTTAAGTCAATTTAGAAGGTTTTAGCAAGCCCTCCTAATCCCCGGTCTAGAACGATCCCTCACTTATCCATTCTACTACAATTGTCAAACGAGGGTTTAATTTGAGTGTAAAGTAAAATCTCGCATCACCCTTATGCTTGTGGGAGGACCTTGTATTTATAGGCTTCTCAAAGCTTGCCTTTGGGTAGATTTAGCTTTGATTTGTGTCTTGATTCGTCCATGGGATAATTTAGGCATGTTTTGTGTCTTAATTTCTGCCACTTTACTCCCTTGACCAAAATTATAAGGCCTTGTTGCCTATTTTGTAAGCAATCTTCAATTCTTGCTTGTTTTATGAAGATACCTTAACTTTCTTTCCGGTTTTAAGAGCATTTTGGTCCCTTGCCGAATTTAAAGGGTGCTTCTCCCTTGTGCCGATTTTTGGGAAGGTTTTATACTTCCTTTGCTTTGATTTGTGCCACATGTTATTGATGACTTGTCCATTTGTGATGAGTCATACGCCACGTGGAGCTTTGTGATGCATCATTTGTATGCAATGAAATTTACATGTCTACAATTAAAATGTATTAAAGATGTTGTATGATTTTACAATTGCACTTAAACTTAAGGGTGCAAAATGTAATTTACCCTTCTGTATTACAGTTGAAATTTTTCTTTTTTTTTTTTGGATGAAAAAGGAAATATTATTAAAGAACAAAACATCTAGTAGAACGGTTTTCAATTGAATTTACTATTTTAATTACAATGGAATTTTCTCTTGGGTGCAATAATATTAAAGAAAAATGGGTTGTTTAGTTGGAGTTTTACCCGGCCCATGTTAATTTGTTACCCAATAGAAAAAAATCCCAACACTTCGTATCATACAGTGACAAAATTGCGTTTTATAGACACCGAAACGGCAAGACAGTTCGGTGGAACGATCCCGAAGTTTTCAATTAGGGCTTGCAGACCCCCTGATACTACACACTCTAGCTACCAGCACAGCAACTTCCAGTGAGAGAGACAACGATACGAATTGCAGCAATCGGAAAATTAGAGTTAGGGCTTTGAGAGGCCTCAGGATTCCGATCTCCGACGAGGTCAAAAGGAGGATTCTTGAATCAGTAAGTAAATCTCGTTATGGCGATAAGCTGAAAATCTGAGTAAAAAAAAAGGAATTTAGGGTTATTAGAGGGATTAGTGTTGTTAATTTGGGATTTGTGTTGTGTTTTAGGTTGAAGGGGTGGGATTATGTTTGATAGATGCTGTCTGTGGCAGAGATGTGGTCCTGATAGGTAAGCAGCTCATGCCCCATTTCTCTTTTCTTTTTCTTTTTTTAATTTATGTTTTGGGTTCTCTATATTTGCAATTTTTAATACTTATCCAGCCAATTTCCAATTTTATTCTTTGATTGTTGTTAATACCCATAATCTGAATTTTTTCGGTACGAGTCACTGAGAGTTGCACAATGCTTTTTGGTGTGAACCATGTAAATTATCTGACTTTCGAGGAGTGCTGCTTGTAAGTTGCCCCTAATGTTCTAGCCTTCTAGTTCGAGGTTGGCATTTTGGTTGATCATATAATTTGTATTTTGTTGATTTACAGAATAACACTGTAGATTCACATTAATTGTATCATAGGTTGTTTGTTTGTTGATCACAATCTTAAGTGTAATGGACAATATGGGTGAGCATCCGAAAGTGCAGATAGTGCATATAGATTTAATTACATAAAGATTAAGACTATTGAGGTGTGAGCCTTAACTAGTTCCTGTGTGGAAAAAATAGCCTCAACTAGATTCCTGCATTAAAAAGATCACACACCTTATATTGGTTAGCATTCTTCAAGCCGTCAATTGACCATTGCAGAAGAATCGTAGCTGCAATTTTGAATCTTTTGTGCTTATATTGTACTTGCACATGTGTTACATGTTCATGAAGCTAGTATTTTGATTAAAGTTTCTTGGACAACAGTTTCCATGCATTTTCCAAGATAAATTGAGCAGATTCCCTGTGTTCATATATGAGCACAATCTTGAATTGAGACCTTTAGTGTTTAGAGTGTGGAGATATTAGCATATTTATCTAGTTCCTATATCTAAGTTATAGGTGTGCTAATTCCTTCAAAAGTTAGAACATGAGCAAGAAAAGTTAAACTGAGTGCATATGGTCACAGAAAATCTCATATTTTGACTCCAGCAAACTCCCCATGACACTGTCCCGTCAGTTTCAGAAAACAAAACAAAACAATAATTGAGTAGAAATACTTTCATGGAGTCATAAAAGAACTGCTTTCTAGGGACCATTAGTACTTCAGCTAAGGTGCTATGTCTATTTGATGTTCTTTCTGGGAAGAATTCGTTTTCTGTACTACCTGATACGTGTCAATGCTTCATAAAAGTGTCCAAATGGAATAAAAAATTGTAATCTAGAACAGATCCGAACGTGATAGATGTTAATCTTCAGATTTTGATTTCATTCATTCTTCTTTGTTTATTTCCCTCCCTCTCACCACCCTTCTTCTTCCCGTGTTTACTTTCTCCATGTCTCAAGCTCAAAAATTGAAAACTAAAAATCAAAACATAAAAAACAAATGGTTATCAACGGCCCTGAATGTCTATGTACTTATTATTATTATTTTTAATCTTTATGTATGCTGGATTGAAGCACACATCATTGCTGTCACCATTTTGGGTGACTACATTATTTTGTCACCACCCATTAACACTTAGCCAAAGTTTGCAGGTACTGTAGTGTTGGTGCTTTTTCTGAAGAAAGTCAACTTAACCACTCCTTTTGGAAGTAGCTATGCTACCCACTGGAGCAAGAGATACTCAACTTCGCGAGAGCAATAGCCAGAAGGTTCACCCACAACCCATGGAAGAGGCCATGAATCAGAATCCAGAAGCTGTGGAAGCCTTGATATCTAAGGTTTTCACGAACATCTCTTCTCTGAAATCAGCATACATTCAGCTCCAAGCTGCTCATACTCCCTATGACCCTGAAAAAATTCAAGCTGCCGATAGACTTGTAATTTCTGAGCTAAAAAACCTCTCTGAACTTAAGCATTTCTACAGGGAGAACAATCCCAGCCCAGTTTGCGTTTCTCCACAAGACTCTCGCCTAGCTGCAGAGATTCAAGAACAACAAATTCTTTTGAAAACATATGGGGTTATGGTTAAGAAATTCCAGTCTGAAATTCAAAATAAAGATTCTGAAATCCTTCAGCTCCAGCAGCATATTGAAGAGGCACAACAGAAGCAAGCAAAGTTAGAAAAGAATCTAAAGCTCAGAGGCATGTCTACAAAAGAATCAGAAGGTTCTACTGATGAGAATGGTTTTTTGCCTGCAGATCTAACTCCCGATCTCTTCATATCGGTTGTTGAAGCTGCATATAAAGCTATTCATGACTTTTCTAAACCGTTGATTAACATGATGAAAGCGGCTGGGTGGGACCTTGATGCAGCAGCCAATTCAATTGAACCCGGTGTTATTTATGCTAAGAGACCTCACAAGAAGTATGCCTTTGAGTCGCATATATGCCAAAGAATGTTTAGTGGCTTTCAGCAGGAAAGTTTTTCCCTTCAAGTGGACAATCTTACAGTGACTAAGGAGGGTTTCTTCCACCAATATGTTACATTACGGGACATGGATCCATTGGACATGCTTGGCCAAAATCCAGATTCTATTTTTGGGAGATTCTGCAGGAGCAAGTACCTGGTAGTGGTTCACCCGAAAATGGAGACTTCGTTTTTTGGGAATTTAGATCAGCGAAATTATGTAATGGGTGGAGGGCATCCAAGAACTCCATTTTACCAGGCTTTCCTAAAACTAGCCAAGTCAATATGGCTTTTGCATAGGCTGGCTCATTCTTATGATTCTCGGGCTGAAGTCTTTCAGGTCAAGAGGGGGAGTGAGTTCTCAGAGGTTTATATGGACAGTGTGGTGAAGAATTTGATAATGGATGAAAACGATGAAAAGCCTAAGGTTGGTCTGATGGTTATGCCTGGTTTTTGGATTGGAGGTAGTGTGATTCAAAGTCGGGTTTATCTCTCTGGCATGAAGGTTGCTGAATGACGGGCCAGTTCACGGTGACAATCAGTGTTCATATTGGTACGCGGTGTGCTTTCATACATGTCTGTTGCTTTCATCATATATTGCTGTTGTTTGTGTTTTTTATTTTGTATAATTGTAAGATGAAGTGAGCTATTAAACACTACTTCAAACTCTCTCTCTCTCGCAGACATTTTTTTTTGTCAATCTCTCTGGATCATGAGCCCTTGATATGCGCCATGTCTTATGTCTTTCCGATCAGACTCATAACCAGGATTTTACATAGTTAATCAGCTAGCGGGGATTTTCAAGTATGCACCGGAATTCATGGTCGTTAGATCCATAGAGGGAAATGAAATCCTTTATTTTTTTTTTCCATTCTGCACACCCAGGAAGAATTTTCGAACTATTTTTTAAAATATTAATTTTTGAAGGGTGACGTTTAGCCGTCCATGACTGGAGATGACGTTAATCTTTGTTGCGTCTTACATGCATCTAGATAGAAAACAGGACCACCATTTTAGGAGCAACAATATAACCTCATTCGTTGATGCATCGGAGAAGTGAAAGCAAGTTTTACAGAAGTGTCAATTTTAAGGTTACTAATTCGCATTAATTATTATGTTGTGTTAATGAAGCAAGGACTTTTATAATACAAATTTCCCCTCAACGCAAGAGCGTTTGGTATATTCCAAGATTGCAACCAACGTAAAGGTTAGTTTCCACTTAAAAGCGCACCCACGTGATTGATTTGATGTGGTCATTTGTACGAGGAATGTGAAAGCTTCCTTATTACATTATTATTCTATAATGTCTTAAACCATAATGCAAGGTTTATGTTCCCTAAAGAAAGTGGTCTTGGAAGACAAATTCCAAAAGACATGATGCAAGTATGGTCCATGAAAAAGCGGTGAAAATTTCACGTTCAGAAACTGTTGGGAGAAAAGTCCAGAAACAATCCATGTTTTCAGAAACAGTAACAACAATAAAGAGAAGAAAGATATTTTGTAAATTAAGGTTCTAAAAAACGTTAGGAGTTAGTCGGGCGGCGGGTAGGGGCTTAGTGCCTAGGCTGCTAGGCGAGGCTTAGGCAAGCGCCTAGGAGGATTTATGTAAATTTGTTGTATATCTTTTAAATAAGTGTCTATTTACACTTATAAAAAAAAAAAATATACTTGTATGGATAATAAAAGAATGAAAAAAAGCACACAATTAACCAAAAAAAAAAAACCCACCTAGGCCAATTTTTACAAAACTACTGTAAATAATTGTACATTTATCTGAAAAGGTCTTTTTCTTTTTTTTTTTTTTTTTGTAAAGAAGCACCCTCATTCATAAATATAAGAGGGGCTTTCCTTCATTGTATACACATGAAACACAACTCAGAAGAACTCATGCCTATATAGAGCAACCAAACTCCCAAAGCTTTCCATCCCTCTTGTAAACACTTTCCTTTGTAATATTTTGTATATCAATAAAAGAGCAAGTGTACATATTCAAACAATTCTCTAGTCTTAAGTAATTTTTTCTTTCTTTCTTTTAATGTGTTTGTTTAATTCGACTTTTAGTTTAAAACAGGAAAATACTATTGTAGTTATATTATTAGCTTACTAAACTAACTATCATACTTTGTTCAAGCACTCTGTATAGTTGAATGCTTGCCATACAAATAACTGGACATTAATTAGGGTATCTTTTAGTTCTTAGTACCTCCGAGTTTAGCCTTTGCGGCCTTATACCTGCATTGTGAGTGGTCGTTATGCTGAAATATGTCGAGTTCTATGTGCTAGGTTTTATGTCTAGTTGTTATAATGGTCATCTGATTATTTAACCTGCTTGTGCCTCGAATATGGTATCAGAGTCAAGTTTAGCACTTTAATAGTATAATTATAATAGTAAAGTACTTCAAGGACGGAAGTCATCAACATAACTGATATCACACACTCATTTAATTTTGCATGAATACCGTCTATTATTGTCTTTGTAGACCTTATCAACCACAACCATCAAGAATCTATTGTCATGGACATCTAACTATAACTAGCATAAAAATAAAAATAAAAAATAAAAAATAACATATATTTATAAGAGAATTAACAAGACTATTGAAGAAGCAAAAGTTTTATCTTGGATATATTGAACACCCCACTTTTACCAGTAAAGTAGAGAAGTGCATTATAACGTATTAGCAGTAAAAAGAGCAACTAATCATACTTTAGAGACTTTGAGAGAAGAAAGAGAGTTTTTAACAGTGTTATAAAAAATGCCCTAGGTGGTGCCTAGGCGTTCGGCGGTGCTTGCCCGATGCGATTCAGGGAAAATCGTTACAAAAATTGGTGGGTATCTAGGCGGCCGCTAGGCGCTCATTAGGCGCTTGCTAGGCACTTTAGGCGGCGCTAGGCGGCACTCTAGACGGTTTGAAATTCTTGCCATAGCTAAGGGCCCTACAACTCTCGCCGTTTCGAACTCTCATCGAATCTACAACTCCCATCTCAAACTCTCATCAGATCTGCAAGTCCAACTCTTGCAGCAACATCTGCACCAAACTCGCAGTTGCACCTGCATCGTAACTTGCGTCTGCATTTGAATCTAGCCTTGCTAAAGGTTTCTGGAAAAACTAAAGAGAGAGAGAGAGAGAGAGAGAGAGAGAGAGAGAGATTTTCTGGGTTTGTGTGTAGTTGATAAGATATTAAAGTGGGAAGAGATGTGGAGTAATGGGTCATCGGCTGATAAGACACTAAAGTGGGAAAAGATGTGTAGAAACAAGGAAACAAGAAAATTTATTTCTTATAAGAAAACAAGGCTGTTATTAATTGAAAGGCAAAGCCTAATATTGTAAAGTCCAATTTTGAATGAAATATGTAGGTTGAATAAATGTTACAAAACCAACATAGACAATATTAAAATATTACAAATATACTCATATTTTATAACATATATAATAATTTTACGTAAATCCGCCTAACCCGCCTAGGCGCTAGTTCCCAGCTTGCCTCCCGACTAGCGCCTAGCGTTTTTTAGAACCTTGGTTTTTAAGAAATCAACTAGTAATAACTCTAGAGAAAGGTAGACTGTAGGTCATGATAGATTATGACACATCCCGACCCGGATTGTCCACTAGGACTTCGAATCGAGTTGTGCTGGCCGACACTTGAAAGGTGACGAAGCCATAAAGTGTGGTGATGTGGAATATGTGAATAAATTTAAACCTAAAAGTGCCTAAACATGAGAATGTGTTGTGAGCGGGAATGAACCCATTTCACACGTGACGTCAGAGTATAAGTAAAGTACAATAGAGTGAATTGAAAATCATACCGTTGAAGGTAACCTCCAATACCAAGACTTACCACGAATCCTCGTCCATACGAAAACTTTGCTACTAGAACCTGGAGGGATAAAAACAAGAGTGAATGGGCTCGGATATAAAGCCTTAATAAAGACCTTTTAAACGATATAACTCCTCGTTGTAATACCTATATAGTTTCCAGGAATCATATTACATATAAGTATGAAGTCAAATGTAAATCAACATTAAATCCAAGAATAATCCAAAATCACTACATATCAGCAACAACATAATAAAATAAGGTGCTCATCAATCTATGATAACCCACGAGTCAGAGTTGCCTAACACAACCTGTACGACTCATAAATCAATCTATGATAACACAAGAGTCGGAGTTGCCTAATGCAACCTGTACAACTCATAGATAACCTGTACGATAGTGTTGAAGTTGCCTATTATTGTAACTTGTACGACATTGAGTTGCCTAACGCAACCTGGACGACTCATAAATCAATCTATGATAACACGAGAGTCGGAGTTGCCTAATGCAACCTGTATGACTCATAGACAACCTGTACGATAGTGTCGGAGTTGCTTATTATTGCAACCTGTACGACAGTGTCGGAGTTGCCTAATGCAACCTGTATGATAGTGTCGGAGTTGCCTAAAACACTAATATAGTCATGCCATAACTCAATCATTTCAAATAACACCATAAACTCACATGAACTTACCTGTACGTCCCACGTTCCTTAGCACTTCAAGGCATTCACAACAATTATATGTAGGTAATATGCATATGGTTATACCATGATGCAATCTAAAACTCAACCATATCATAGTATTTTAGAATATATAAATATATATATATGACATGGCATAAAGTGCATAAATCAATTTAGAAGCGTTTGTGGAACTATCAATTATATACATACAATAAAAGGAAAAGACCTGCTCACCTGACGTTTGCGCTACGACTCCCTAGCAAAAATATCGAGACATCACAAACGATCCTCACCTAGAACAATTATTCAATCACGTCTCAGAACTCTTATCAATATAACACATAACTTACATAAAACACATCCCAAGGACGTTCTAGAATGATTTGAGGCCCATTGACCAAAAGTCAACCTTCGGTCAAAGATCAATGGTAGGGTCCACAACCCTACGTAACTCAATTCGGAAGATCCGCATCTCTGATTTCTGTTCCGTAACTTCCAAAGATCCACATTGTCCTTCTAAAACATCATACTAAAGTTTCATTACAATCCAACGGTTGGATCTTCGCCAATTGCCAATTCAAGTGACGGTCAACGTTTTATTTTTCGAACTTACAAATCTAATTCGGGAAGATCCGTACACCGGATTCCCAATCCATAAGTTTCTAATATCCTCAAATATTACATACTATATTGTATTAAAGTTTGGTGACGATCCAACGGTCAGATCGTCAATTCACGTAATGTTCAAGGAGCGGTCTTTATCAAAACTATGTTCAAACGATGAGATTTCATCAATCGGACTTCACCTATGGAATTGAGGTGTCAAACTTAGCTTAGAATGGTCAGGGGATGGCTCGGCTTACACGCCACCGAACACTGCAGTCGACCGCCCTGATTCGTCGAAAAATTTAACTATCTCCAAAAATTCTCAAATTTTACAAAAATGAAGATCTCCAAGAGTAGAGCAAGTTTTATACCTGTGGCTAAGTCCAATTTGGCCGGGAAAGGCTCCAATTTCACTCAAACCCGCTGGAACCCTAAAATGGGTGAACTTCAATTCCCCTACCTCGGTGTTCCAATGTCTTTACCACTGGTTGGGTCATGTTCCTGGGTCCAAAGGGAGTTGATTGAGGGTGATGGTGGGTAGTGAAACTCATTGGAACGGTGAAATCGACTTCGAACACCTCCGATGCTCCAGCATTGTTCTTGGTGATTTTGAACTTAAAAACCCACGAATTTGGGTGAAGATGGAAGAGGGAAGATTGTGTAAGAGGTTGCAGGTGTGGTATGGGGATGATTCGATGGAAGAAATGGCAAAATTCGTCGGAATTGGTTGGGTTGGGTGTGCGGGTTGCATGGGTCGGGGGAAGGCTGAAGGCTTTCCTCCCTTTTTTTTTCCTTCTTCTTTTCCTCCCCCTGTCTAATTGGTCCTTAGTTCCATTTAAATTGATTGGTCCTTTATTCCCTTGCTAAAAGCTGATTGGCTTCCTTCCCACAAAATGGAAGCTCAAATTATTTAACTAACTTTAAATAATCAACTTCAAACGTTTGTAACTATACCGTTATAATCCGGACTCACAAACGGCTTTCGCCCACATGTTCGTAGCTTCAAGATCTATTTGGAAACATTAATTGTGACTTCGAACGGTCAACAAAAGTCAAACATCCTCGCCTCTAAGGGCATTTTCGTAAAATCACTACTTTAAAATTTATAAAACTTAAAATTTTGGGACGAGATGTCACAGATTACCCTAATAGAAATTAGTGAACAAAAAGAGAAAAATCACTCTAGACCAAAACATTTTACTCTATAATTTTCCATTAAGGAAGCATAATCATATTTTACATAGTGAAGAAAATCCTCAAGCAAATAGTATTGTAGATCTTATCACGAGCCAAGCAGAAAATATAAAATTAGAAAACAATAAGTATAATTATTTATTAAACTAGTTGTTAGACTATTTTCAGAAAAATTTCATAAAGATTATTAGGCAGAATTTAGATTATATAACATTCCAGTTAGAAGATAATAACCCAATTACTCAGAGGTTTCCTAGCAAAAGAGAGATAAAAGAACTCATTGATATTATAGATAGTAAGCCTAAGCAAGTAGAACTTAGATCATTAGAAATAGTTAAATAATTAAATTTAGAACTTCGAAAAGTTCAATTAGTACAAAAAGAGTTTACTAAGCAAGTAGATAAATTACATAATAAAAGAGAGACCTTATGCAACCAAGAGTTTCGTCACGCATGATGCATTTACAAAATGATACCATATGTTCGTTGTGCAATGACTGAGAAAAAACATGGGTAGGGGAAATTTGTCGCCAACATCTCTCGCAACAAATATTTTCTCGCGAAAATCACAGATTCACTCTCCCTTTTCCTCACATATTTTTTGATGCAATAGAGAACCAAAAGACCGAGAGAAATAGAAAGAACGGTGGATAGATACACATGAATCCCTCAACCAGGGGCAATGGAATCACTCATGTTGCTAATCTTGGATCACTTGACACGATCAAATTTCACACTTGTTTTCGGAAGGAGGAAACACTCACTTTAACTGCACAAGGCAAATATATTTTTAATTCATTATAGTCTTCCAAATAATTGTATTACATCATAATTTTAAGGAAGCATAAATGAATTACAACTTCCTAAGTGTGACATCCCACATCGCATAGGGCAGTGGATTCTGTAAGCCTTATATGTATATTCCCATCTCTACCTAGCATGAGGCATTTTGGGAGCTCACTGGCTTCGGGTGTTATGGGAACTCCGAAGTTAAGCAAGTAGCGCGCAAGAGCACTCCCATGATGGGTGACCCACTAGGAAGTTCTTGTGTGAGTTCCCAGAAACAAAACCGTGAAGGTGTGGTCGGGGCCCAAAGCGGACAATATCGTGCTATGGTGAAGTCGAGCCCGGGATGTGGTGGGGGCCCGGGCCGGGATGTGACACTAAGACCATCTCCAAAGGAGATGTCAAATATGCCAAATAGGATTAAAAGACATTCAGGTGTTCTCAATGGATATGCCATATATGATGTGACATGTGAGTCATTTGGCTCCTTACTTTCTAGCTGTCTTTTTTAACAGCAAACAAAAAATGAGTGAAATATATTTTATTTAATTTTTTAATGTATGGGTCCCATTACCAACCAATAGAATAAAAACTAAATGGGTTAATCTCAGTTTACTACTTAATATTTCGTGATTTTCAACATTTTGCACCTGAAGTTTTTTTTCATCCCAGAGTCATACCTTAAGTCTTAATTTTGGAACAATCTTATACTTCCATTAGTCTTTCTATTAAGGACTCTATTAAAAGGTGATGTGGCACTTGATCAGGCAATGGCAATGCAAAATGTGGCATTGTGAGCCCCACATAGACCTATAAAACAATTAAAAATTTAAATAATATTTTTTTCCTAGCTCTTTCTTGAGTAAGGAGAAGACCGAATAAACAATATATATATATATATATATATATATATATATATATTATAACCTCCATCTTCTTGAAGTCTTTATCACCTATACCTTTTCCAGCCACCCCCATATCTCCGCCGACAACCTATTCCCAAGCTTCCCAAGTCGTCATTTTTCACACACTGATGCGAGTTTTATACGCGCACAAATTAAACCCTCTTTTTGTCAAATTGTAGTATAGGTGCAAGTAGGGATCGTTCTGGACCGGGGATTAGGAGGGATTGTTAATCTCTTGGAAACTGACTTAAAAACGTAAAAACAATATAAAACACTAAACTAGACTCAAAGAATTCAAAAATACTTTAAAACATAAACTAAACAGATTCTAACAAGTTCAAAAGACTCAAAACTCTTAAAAACACAAACTAAATTGATTTCTAACTAATTTGACATTAAAGTAAAGGGGGATTTAGGTTTTGACAAAATTAAACTAAATGAACAAATTGCAATTAAAACAGAATGTAAATATGAATGTGAATAAAATATGGATGATGGAATAGCCAAGGGGTTCTTCTCCACACATGTTACACTTGCATACAAGATTGATTCTCAGTTGGTCTTTCGATAAATTATGAAACTCAACGCCCCGGGTTAATTAGGTCCGCTTAAAGTAACCGTCAAGTTTTCCTTAAGTTAATGAATTGGATGGGTTAGCGCAACGCAATTCACCACATTCTCCAAAAGTCCTTTACGTGAACAGCACAATAAAGATACAATCAAAGATCATTAAGCATTATGAAAACTATAAGTGTTGACGAGGCATTCGTTACTATGATGAGCATGAAACTCGTGCCAAGAATTCATTTAACGCGATTGTTTATAAGCAACCTCCACTACTTGTGAATATAAGTTCATAACGATTAGGTGAAATTCACTTATATTCTAGCGTCATATTTATGCATGAAAATTAAGCGCGCATTCTTAATAAACATTCATAAATAAGTTATCAATCAAACGGTTAAACAAATTGAATCCACAACTTATGAAATTCCAACGAAAGTTAATCAATTCATATTGCAAATATAAACATAGTTTTGAATCACCCCCTAGCTAAAGGGGGTTTAGTTCCTCATAACTTTGAAATCAAAGAAACACCTAAACATTCCAACAACTCAAACTTGAATTGTATGAACGTTTAGGCACTCTTCTCTTCCATTCCTCATACGTACAAAACAAAGAGAATTAAATTTAAACTTTGAAATCAAAGAAACACCTAAACATTCCAACAACTCACACTTGAATTGTATGAACGTTTAGGCCCTCTTATCTTCCTCGTTGTTGTAGCACAAGGTCTAAGGTGAGGTTTGGGGGATTATGGAAATGGATGAGGAGTGGTGTTTGGATTATAAGGGAATGGATGGGAAGCTCACGGCTAGGGAAGGGAGAATGTGTTTGTAATGTGTTGTGTATGAAAATGAGATGTTTTTGAATGAATGAATGCAAGGGTATTTATAGGAGTAGTGGAGGGAACATATGGCTATGTCATTTGTAGGTGAAGTAGGTGGATGTTGTAGGTGAAGTAGGTGGATGTTGTAGGTGAAGTAGGTGAAGTAGGTGGATGTTGTAGGTGAAGTAGGTGGATGTTGTAGGTGATTATGAGTGATAAGTGATAAGTGTATGATATGTTAAGTGATAAGTGAATGATTATGATAAGTGATAAATGAATGTATGATATGATAAGTGGTGAATGATATGTGGTGAATGATAAGTGGTAGTGTTTAAGTATTTAAAATAGGGAACAAAGCCCTTCCTTGCATGGCAAGGAAGGGAGACACAAGGAAACACACGACAATGTCCTAAGGTTGCTAGGAATGTTGTTTTTGTGTTCTAAAATGCGTAGGAATTTTCAATGATGCTCAAACATGAGGTCTTTTTAGGATTTAACTTTCCTACTTCAAGTCTTCAATTTCGTCCATCCTTTTGGCTCCAAGCATATGATATCCATTCCAATCTCTAATTTGCTCCAAAAGGCTCCAAAAGGCATCCTTTTGCATACTTTGCCCTTAGAACCTGAAAACACACAAAAGAAGCATAAAGAACTAAAATAACTAAAGAAACATAACGTAAATGTACGAGAACAAGCCATTTAAGTCGCATAAATATGCTCCTATCAAATACCCCCACACTTAGCTTTTGCTAGTCCTCGAGCAAAACAGAAAAACAAAACAAAAAGAACAAAACACAACCTACACCTTCCAACAATCGTATCAGGGACTTCCAATGCACATGACAAATTAAAAATCATTATTCTCACAGATTTGAGCCATCTTTACACTTAAGTACATTCTTACTCATAGTCACCACATACTAGTTCACAACTAAGCATTTAAAACCATGTTTTGAATGTAGTAACATGCCTTAGAGAATTCCCTCAATTTCTTACTAGATGTACTCTCGTTTTTCACACAGATTTTCTGACTACACACCCTACACTAGGTATATGTGAGAAGATTGATGTAAACATGTAGACGAACACTCACATATGTTATAATAAGGAAAGCATTTTCTGGAGTTAATAAGCATGTTTAGATATGATCTCATGAATGGAATGCTACTACTTAGACGCGAGAACCAGTGACACCATAAGCCCATACCAAGTTCAAACTCCACAAATTGAAATACACAACACTCAAGATAGAAGTCAAGGGTTGTAACGGGGCTTGGGGTATGTGGATAACAAAGAAGGGATATGGAAAACAAAGGTTTTTAAAGAAATAGTGAGCAAAGCATTTGAATCAACTTAGAATTCACTTTTGAATGAAAACTCAACTTTTGAACAAAAAGGGAGAGTTTAGACAATTTACACCCAGAATTGGTGTTTTGGAACCTTTCTTCAATCACTTATTCTTTCATTTTTTTCTTTTCTCTTTTTTTTTTTTTTTTTTTTTTTTTTTTTTTTGTCTTTTCTTTTGAATCTCAAAACATCAACACTTAAACATTCTCTCCCCCACACTTATTTTCTTTCATAATGTAACTCAAAAGGAATTCAATTAAGTCATGCTCACTATCTTTTAAGAACAAGGGTGGGGATTGTCCTAAACTAGGCTAGGTGAGGAAAATGTGGGTAAACAAAGAATAAAGGCTAAACAAGGCTCAACGGGGTTAAAACTTACAACATATACGAAGTATGGGAAGTAAGGCCATTTGGCTATGGTGGTGGTCACTACACAACTTCTTCTTGAATATGTGTTATGCAAATCAATAACATGCTTTGAATGAAATGGGCATGAGTTCTAGCATTTGGAACTATATGATGAAACGCCTTCTAAGTAGTAACCAAGCAAAGAATAATGAGATCATGCAACGACTTTAGAAAACAAGAAATCACAGATTATACTCTCCAAAGAACGTTATAGGCTCAAGTCTCTCAGGGTTGTAGCGTTTGTTTGAGTTCCTTCCTTCAAGCATGTTACAAAAACGAAATTTTTTTTTTCTTTTATGATTGCATGTGAAGTCATACATTATAACCATAACCAAGCATATACCAAGAGTAAATCAAACTTTTCTCTATGTTTATAACTCTTTTTAACAGTCATGCAATTACAAACCAAATCCTCATCATAATGTTGGAAGGTTCCCTAAGACACAAAAACAACTCAAAACACTCTTTTTAGGCTTTTCAAAAAAATGTTTTTCAAATTTTTATGTGATTTTCGGAGTTATAAAACAAAACACGCTAAAACAGTTTAAAAACACCTTAAAAACATTTAAAACAGCAAGGAACAACACTTGAAGTGTGGGTGATAAAATTCAACGAATTTGCATCAACATACTTAGTTACCCCCCCACACTTAAATTAAACATTGTCCTCAATGTTTGAAGCATAGATTCACACAAAGCATAAGTAAATACACAAAAAGCACTTAAACATACTAAACATGGCATAATGTAATTAACAAAGAGAAGAGTTTAGAGACGCAAATCTGGTTATAGAGTGTAAATTCCATCTTCTCCTTGGTAATTGCATTGAGGCTTTTGATCTTTGTGATTCCACAGGCTTACTCTTGAACTGGTTTCTGCCCATCGTTGATTTTCCTTTGTGCTACTTCTTGAACTGGGCAGCAGGATGGTTCTTTTGGTCTCCCCCGAAGGTCTGAGCTTACCCCTTTGGTCTGTTTCTTTGTTCAATCTTTCCAATTCGTATTGAAAAGGGTTGGAGGATAACTCAGCCTATGTTTGTCTCCACATGCTTCAATGTATCATTTTCACTTGCCTTACTCGCTCCCCTTTGCAGAAGTGATCCCTTCTCCGGAAGTGTATCAACCGTTGAAGATGACTACTCGAGAGCAACGCTAGGTAAGCAATCAGGAATAGATCCCAGGCAGTTGGCTCCAGATCGGAAGACTGACTCTAAGTGCCGGCTGATTGCTTCTTTTACTTTGCCATGCGAGTAAGAACAAGGACAAAGAAAAAGACAGGGAAAGAGCATGATATGAGATACTTTTGCTTTTGACCTTGATGATATGAGATACCTTTGCTTTTGAAGAAGCGGTGAATGAATCAGCACATGTATTTGTTGTGCTGTTTCCTCCTGGGTCATATGTACTCCAGGCATCTGGTATCATCTTTGGGGAAGAAGAAAGAATTGAATATTTTGAAAGGCTTGGCTGGGAGTGTACCCTCAGAGGTGAGGGAGAGTTGGGCATTTTCTTCAGGTTTGCCCTGCCATAAAAGACGAAGGTCGACATATATAGAGATAATATCAAGTGGTGGTACTTTTTACCCTTGTCGACAAACGTTTTGATCCCGCAATTCCGGCTTTTTGAAATAGTGGTGCCTCTTCGATCTCTGAGCACGCCTCTTCGATTTCTGAATGACGCCCCTTCGCTTTCTGAACGACACGTGGTAGTGCAGATGCGGCTCCTTTTGACAAAGCTGCACGCGTCTTCTGAAAAGCAGAGAAAGCGTCGCCGAACTTTGCGCTTGTCGGCTAAAGATATGTAGTTGCGGTGATGGCCTCCACGTGTTGTCTGAAAAGAAGAAATCTTTTGACAAAGTTGAACGCGTCTTCTGAAAAGCCGAGAAAGCGTCGCCAAAATTACGCCGGAAATTCCGGCTTTTTGAATCGGTGGACGCGTCGCCTTGGCTTTTTTATTGAGCTATCGATCACCACAACAAACACTCTCTGAAGATTTCCCATTCTTGAAGATCGACTCCGGCCCTTTGAAATTTAACTCCATCCCTTTTCTTTGAACACTTTTGAAAAATGGCAAACTCATCGAACCTTAGCTTGGAATTGAGCCTTAGCAGTGATACGGGCGCGCCGCGTCAAGGTAACGTATGGCGCCCTTCTTTCTTATCTTCTAACGGTCTTCTTACAGGTGAAGACTCCGTGATGCAGGACGCCACAACAGCTACAATAGTAGCTAGGAACCTCCTCACTCCAAAAGATAGTAGGCTGCTGTCAGGACGGTCCGATGAGTTGGCCGTTCAAGAGTCCCTCGCACTTAGTGTTCAGTGTGCGAGTTCTGTGTCCAACATGGGCCAACGCCTGCTTGCCCGCTCCCGTCAGGTGGAATCATTGATGGCAGAGGTGGAGAGTCTTAAGCAAGAGATCCAGCAGCTTAAGTACGAGAATAGAAGTTTGCATGTGCTTGCAAATAACTATTCGTCGGGCATGAAGAGAAAGCTTGATGAGCTGCAAGAATCTGAGGGTCGAATTCACAGTGACCGTCAAAGGCTTGCGGCTTGTCTCCAGAGACACCTTTTTCCTGGGTCATCCAGCGCTTGGCCAAGTATTGAGGCCTGGAATGCTCTAGCTCCGATGACTTCCGCTCCGATACCTCCCGCTTCTGCGCCTTCCGCTCCTATGCCTTCCGCTTCTATTCCTTCTGCTTCGACGCCTCGTAGCGGGGCTTCACGTAAACATCCTCTGTGAAGGCTCCATCTTTCTCCATGTTTAGTATCTTTTTTTTTTTTTTTTTTTTTTTTTTTTTTTTTTTTTTTACATAAATAAAATCAAACGGCATGGAATTTATCTTTGAATGGGCGGTGATACTTGAAATGATCCGGTAATAGTTTAAATTCCAGATTGGGTGCCTGAATCATTAACCACATGTTAGTATAAAAGAAAATTGAAATTCGGGGAGGCGGCTTACCTGTGTGCTCCAAAATGAACTCCAAAATAAACACCCCTTCGAAATTTATGACTTGTCCCGTGTCATAAAATCCAACTTCCTTGGGAATTGTGGTTTCAAATATGTCCTCTTTGATGCCTTCTACATCTTCTCCAGCCACTACCTTCTCTTGAATCATTCTTCTTGGTGTACAAAGTCCTTTGAAGAATTCAACACCATCTAAAACTTGCTGTGTTGCACCAAGAATTTGAATAGCATTTTGCACCTTTGGGAAGGCTTCCACGATGTCCTTTTTACTCTCTTCTTGGTTGGGAATCAAAAACCTGCTAGGAAAAGGGACATTGGGTGGAATAACATCAGAATAACATGGAATTAGGACGTCCTTACTGGTGGTGGGTGGTTTAGAGGGCTTAGGGGGCTGCGGCAAGGGTTGTTCTACCCTTGCCGTGTGCATGTCTTCTTCCTCCTCCTCAATTAGCAGCTCTTCCTCCACTTCTAGGCTATGTTTGGACATTTTTAGGTCAGCTCCAACCTCCATAGCACTTCCCAAAGTGATAGCATTATGGATTTCAAAATCTTCCTTCGAGTTTTCAATAGTTGAGTTGGAGAGTTCACTTTGCTCTTGAATTTGTTTCATGAACTCCATAATCTGCCCAAATTGCTCGTCCAATTTACCCAACTTCTTGTCTTGATTTTGTTCGTCCTGCGTCAAAGAGGTTAGTAATTGAAAATTTTTATCATTATCCATGGACATACTTGAACTTGATTGGAATTGTTGTGGGGGAGGTTGTGGTGGCTGCATAGGTGTTGTATTGAACTCCTCATATGGTTGCCAATATGCTTCTTGTTGAGCCTCATTGGCTTGATTTTGTGACCCCTGCGCCAAAGAATTTATTTCATTAAGAATTTGAATATAATCTATTGGCGAACTTGAATTTAATTGAGCATATTGCATATGAAGTTGTGGTGGCTGCATAGGTCTTGAATAGAACTCCTCATATGGTTGCCAATATGCTTCACGTTGAACTTGTTGATCTTCCCACCATATAGAGTTTGAATGATCCCTCCAATCTCTTTGTGGACATTGATTGGCTTGAAATCCTTGCCTATATGAAGCATCAAATGTAGGGACACTCTGCATTGTGGTCCTTTCGGCATACGGCGACAATTTAGAAGTAAGATTTGCCAATTGAGCTTGAATGCTAGCAAAATCCATATCTTACTTCTTTAGCACCTAAAATCAAAGAAAGAGAACTAAATCAAATATGAAAAGTAACAACAAACAAAGAAAACAACACTAATTTAGAAACTAAAACGAAAACAACTAAACAAAAAAAAAAAGAAAAGAACCAAGGGATTAGCAAAGTTGCTAATCCCCGGCAACGGCGCCAAAATTTGATGCGAGTTTTATACGCGCACAAATTAAACCCTCTTTTTGTCAAATTGTAGTATAGGTGCAAGTAGGGATCGTTCTGGATCGGGGATTAGGAGGGATTGTTAATCTCTTGGAAACTGACTTAAAAACGTAAAAACAATATAAAACACTAAACTAGACTCAAAGAATTCAAAAATACTTTAAAACATAAACTAAACAGATTCTAACAAGTTCAAAAGACTCAAAACTCTTAAAAACACAAACTAAATTGATTTCTAACTAATTTGACATTAAAGTAAAGGGGGATTTAGGTTTTGACAAAATTAAACTAAATGAACAAATTGCAATTAAAACAGAATGTAAATATGAATGTGAATAAAATATGGATGATGGAATAGCCAAGGGGTTCTTCTCCACACATGTTACACTTGCATACAAGATTGATTCTCAGTTGGTCTTTCGATAAATTATGAAACTCAACGCCCCGGGTTAATTAGGTCCGCTTAAATTAACCGTCAAGTTTTCCTTAAGTTAATGAATTGGATGGGTTAGCGCAACGCAATTCACCACATTCTCCAAAAGTCCTTTACGTGAACAGCACAATAAAGATACAATCAAAGATCATTAAGCATTATGAAAACTATAAGTGTTGACGAGGCATTCGTTACTATGATGAGCATGAAACTCGTGCCAAGAATTCATTTAACGCGATTGTTTATAAGCAACCTCCACTACTTGTGAATATAAGTTCATAACGATTAGGTGAAATTCACTTATATTCTAGCGTCATATTTATGCATGAAAATTAAGCGCGCATTCTTAATAAACATTCATAAATAAGTTATCAATCAAACGGTTAAACAAATTGAATCCACAACTTATGAAATTCCAACGAAAGTTAATCAATTCATATTGCAAATATAAACATAGTTTTGAATCACCCCCTAGCTAAAGGGGGTTTAGTTCCTCATAACTTTGAAATCAAAGAAACACCTAAACATTCCAACAACTCAAACTTGAATTGTATGAACGTTTAGGCACTCTTCTCTTCCATTCCTCATACGTACAAAACAAAGAGAATTAAATTTAAACTTTGAAATCAAAGAAACACCTAAACATTCCAACAACTCACACTTGAATTGTATGAACGTTTAGGCCCTCTTATCTTCCTCGTTGTTGTAGCACAAGGTCTAAGGTGAGATTTGGGGGATTATGGAAATGGATGAGGAGTGGTGTTTGGATTATAAGGGAATGGATGGGAAGCTCACGGCTAGGGAAGGGAGAATGTGTTTGTAATGTGTTGTGTATGAAAATGAGATGTTTTTGAATGAATGAATGCAAGGGTATTTATAGGAGTAGTGGAGGGAACATATGGCTATGTCATTTGTAGGTGAAGTAGGTGGATGTTGTAGGTGAAGTAGGTGGATGTTGTAGGTGAAGTAGGTGAAGTAGGTGGATGTTGTAGGTGAAGTAGGTGGATGTTGTAGGTGATTATGAGTGATAAGTGATAAGTGTATGATATGTTAAGTGATAAGTGAATGATTATGATAAGTGATAAATGAATGTATGATATGATAAGTGGTGAATGATATGTGGTGAATGATAAGTGGTAGTGTTTAAGTATTTAAAATAGGGAACAAAGCCCTTCCTTGCATGGCAAGGAAGGGAGACACAAGGAAACACACGACAATGTCCTAAGGTTGCTAGGAATGTTGTTTTTGTGTTCTAAAATGCGTAGGAATTTTCAATGATGCTCAAACATGAGGTCTTTTTAGGATTTAACTTTCCTACTTCAAGTCTTCAATTTCGTCCATCCTTTTGGCTCCAAGCATATGATATCCATTCCAATCTCTAATTTGCTCCAAAAGGCTCCAAAAGGCATCCTTTTGCATACTTTGCCCTTAGAACCTGAAAACACACAAAAGAAGCATAAAGAACTAAAATAACTAAAGAAACATAACGTAAATGTACGAGAACAAGCCATTTAAGTCGCATAAATATGCTCCTATCACACACCCAAAACCCGAATCCTTCACTTTCCTCACTGTCTCCATCTCATCCTTCAGACTTTCTTGCTGCCATAGTTATCTCCTTCACCAAACCACAACCTCTCTCGCTACCATAGCCATCGATTATAGCGATCCAGATCTGAAGATCTTCTAGAAGATTCCACGACATGTTGAATATGGCCACGATGGTGATCGACTACTCGAATCTAGCTGCAGCAGTGAGTGGGCTATTTGTGATTGAGTACCCCGATCAGATTGGGATGAAACGACAACTTCAAATCTTGGCTTCGTCCGTACAATTAGGAACCGATTCTTTGAACCAAGAGGGGTCCATAACCTTTGCGACATCTTCATAGCTCTCCCTTAAATCTCAGATCCCCAGCAACCCTTGCCCTCGCGACCTTGTAACCCTCACCAGAGGTTTGCGGACCTCGTAACCGTCACCCTTCCTCTCGTTGCCACTGGCAATGGGTGGGTGGAGATCCATTTGGACATCGATGAGGAATTGAACGGGAAAATAAAGCATGCCCAATGATAAGCCTATCAATCTGATTTGCTCCCAAGAATTCGAATTCTTTGTCCATGGAGTTTGCCCATTAAATTTTTTCCAATTCCAATTTCCAGTGTTTTCCCTATTCTTGCCTTTAAAAAAAATTGCAGAAATTTGAGGACAAAGGTGAAGGCCAGAGAAATCCTGCTTATCTCTTCACTCCACGGCCAAATCCCACTCATTGGGTTTTCATCTCTTGTTCTTTAATCCGAGCCACGGCGGAGCTGGGCAAAGCCAAAGGCACGTCAGACTGACTAGCCCAGATCCCAACCATTTATTTTCTGCCTAAACCACCCAGCCAACCCTGATCCACCAGGACCCACACCTGTTGTTGCTCGACCGTGGCAAGCTCTGCTTGCCTGACCACCCACTGCAACCTTCCAAAACCACCAAAGTTGCACCTCTGTCGCACTTAGATCCGTACAAGAAATAATTGCAGAAGAGAGAAAAAGGGATGGGGAGGGAGGAAGCAATTATCCCCACCTTTTTCAATTTTTTTTTAATTTATTAATTTTTTAAGTTTTTGAATTTTGAATTTTTTGAATTTTTAATTTCCACATGGACCCTTAATGACACGTAGCGCCTAGTCATTGTCCATATGGGCACCACATCATCAGTTAACGGGAGACTTAACAGCCAGGTTAACGGATGCATGAGACTGTCCCACAATTAACATTTTAGGTATTACTTTGGGACGAAAAAGCCTTCATATACTAAATGTTGAAAACCACGAAACTTGAGGATAGTAAATTGAGATTTACCCAACAAAATAATTACTGCAAATTAGTAACCTTAAAATTGACACTTCTGTAGAACATGCTTTCACTTCTCCCATGCATCAATGAATGAGGTTGTTGCTCCCAAAATGGGGGTCCTGTTTTCTATCAAGATGCATGTTAGACACGACAAAGATTAACGTATCTCCAGTCATATAAAGGATTTCATTTCCCTCTAAAGATCTAACAATCACGGATTCCGGTGCATACTAGAAAAATGCCGCAAGTTGATCAACTTTGTAATCTTGGTTATGAGTCAGATCGAAAAAATGTGTGAGAAAGAGAGAGAGAGAGTTCGAAATAGTGTTTAATAGCTCATTTCATCTTACAATTATACAAAATAAAAAACACAAACAACGGCAATATATGATGAAGGCAACAGACATGTATGGAAGCACACTGCATACCCATATGAACATTGATTGTCGCCGTGAACTGGTCCGTCTTTCAGCAACCTTCATGCCAGAGAGATAAACCCGACAGTGAATCATACTACCACCAATCCAAAAACCGGGCATCAGACCAACCTTAGGCTTTTCATCGTTTTCGTCCATTACCAAACAAAAATTGGGATATGAGGGGTTTGGTGAAGAAGAAAACGATGAGAACTTGAGGATTTTGGGGAATGATGCGGGAGCAAGCATACGACCTTGGAAATTGCTCACATGCATTGGAATTGGAATAATAATGGCAGAGCACTTTTAATTACTTAGAAATTTGTTAAGTCCATTTAGAATGTGGTGAGTCTTTTAGAGCATCTCCAAATGAGATGTTAAATATGATATGTCAAAATATTATTTGATGGTTGATGTGACAAATTGAATACAAGTGCTAAATCCTCTTCTTTTTCAATGGATGTGTCAAATGTTTATTTTATTGGGCCTAGAGGTATGACTCTAGGATTAAAAAAACTTCATGTACCAAATGTTGAAAACCATGAAATATTAGGGTAGTAAACTGAGATTAACCCTGTCACATCCTAGATTGGCTTTACTGTAGCACGATATTGTCCGCTTTGGGCCACGCCCTCACGGTGGTTTTGTTTCTAGGAACTCACGAGCAACTTTCCAATGGGTCACCCGAACTCACCCGAACTCACCCGAACTCGCTTAACTTCAAAGTTCCGATGGAACTCGAAGCCAGTGAGCTCCCAAAAGGCCTTGTGCTATATGGAGGTGGGCATGTACATATAAGGCACATCACCCTTCTCCGTTGGTTGATGTGGGATGTTACAATCCACCCTCCTTAGGGGGCCGATGTCCTCGTCGGCACACTCGCACCACACGGCAGAGTGGCTCTCATACCATTCTGTCACATCATAGACCGGCTCCGCCATAGCATGATATTGTCCACTTTGGGCCACGCCATCAAGGTTTTATTTCTGGGAACTCACGAGCAACTTCCTAGTGGGTCATCCATCCTAGGACCACTCTCGCTCGAACTCGTTTAACTTCGGAGTTCTGATGGAACCCGAAGCCAGTGAGGTACCAAAAAGCCTCGTGCTATATGAAGGTGGGCATGTACATATAAGGCACATCACCCCCTCTGCGTTGGTCGATGTGGCAAGAGCATGCAAGATATTCCAAGATTGCAACCAACAAAAAGATTAGGGCTTACTTGGTATCCTATTTGAAATTTTTTATCATTTTTCAAAACATTTCTTAAGAACATTTCTTGATGATCACCACAGACCTCATCAGCTGTGTCGGTGAGCAATGTGAGATACATTGGTTTTGAAGGAACCTGTGGTAACGAGGAGGCGATTGCGTTGAACTGCAGCCAGATTTCAGGCTGTCAAAACATCGTTATTGAACATGTTAACATCACCTCTGCGGTTCCTGGGAAGAAGGTTTATGCAACCAGCAAACATGCAAAAGGAACTTCCACTGACACTAATGTGCCCGTATCTTGCCTCAAGGGATATCCAAACTCAATTGCTCTATAGCTTCAACGTCAGCTAACCCTAATGTTGTGCTTCCTTATGGCCGTGTAATAAGAGGCTTATCGTATTCTCTCTTTTTGTTGGAGGAAGTTTTCAATGTGTAAGAGTTAGTTCTGGTAAAAATTAATATATAGTAAGGGGTCAGAGATACTGCAATAAGCAACACACCTAACTCAATAATTCACTTATGTTAATTGTCTTATAGAGATTAAATGGGAAATGGAAGCACATGTGAATTTGTAGATTAGAACATGTGTGGAAAAATAAAACCAAAACAGTCTTTAATTTACTAGAAGAAGGAGAACTTTACCATTTTTCTGATTTATTGGACCAAAATAAGCAAGCCATCACATGGAGGGCTATTTATCATGTGCAGACACTGATATACTTTTAAGCACCAGACACTGTAAAACAATAAGAAACAAAATAAAAGAGAAAATAAGGCGAGTTCTAAAGTTCTAATTAATTATCAAGCTTTTTTGACCTAGTCCATTTTTTCTGTGAATTTGCTTCTTGCCCTAATCAGACACTAATTTTTGTTAATTGTCGTGTTTCTTTTCCCTAATGCTTCAATAGTGCCCTAATCCTACATTAAACAATGACACAATACATACATGATTTTCTTTATCCGACTAGATACACACAAGACTTTTACGATCACAAATAATACATAAAAATTTACGATCACAAATAATACATAAAAATCAACTCCTAAAGTACAAAGACAGGTTTACAAATAAAACAGAAGATGTACTTTCCCAATTCTAATCTTGATTTCTCATGGCTGTCCATACTACTAGAGTGCAAATTAATTAAATTATATTGGTACCTTAATGCAAAGACCAAAATGAGTTAGGTTTTTAAACATACTAAAAATAATGCAAAAAAATTACTCTCAAAGTGTAAGACAAGTTTACAAATATTTGTAAAGGTTGGAAGCCTTCACTTGAGATAGAAGTCCCACGAATTATTTCTTGGATCACCGACTTTGCTTTAATGTACAGTTTCACTTGGGATAAAAAAAAAATAATAATAATAAACACGGTAGCGCAAATAAGGTATTTTGCTTTATATATTCTTTCTTTAATTTTAAGTGTTGATCAATTGTTCAATATGGATGATTATTAATAGGGTACTTAATGTTATTTTTCATTAAGTTGTCAAAACTATGGACCTGTACCTGTATTCACATTCAAACATGGCAATGTAAAACTTTCCACGTTGCCACAGTCTAAAAGAGAAATAATTTCACGGTTTATATTTGTTGACATGGCAAAGTAAAGATGGAAAGTTGAGACATCTGGTTGATTCACCAGCATGGGAAAAATTAGATCGTAAGTATCCTAATTTTGCATCAGATCCACGAAATCTTAGATTTGCCTTTTCATCTGATGGGTTTAATCCTTTTGTTGATCTTAGTTTCAGATATAGTGTTTGGCCAGTGGTACTAGTTACGTATAATCTTCCTCCATCATTATGCATGTCTAAGGATAATGTGGAAGTTGTCATTATTAATTCCTGGGAAGGAGCAACCAGAAAATGATATAGATGTATATTTGGAGCTACTGATTGATGATTTAAAAAAGCTATGGAACAATGGTATTGAAGTGTATGATGCATTTGGTAAGTCCATGTTCAATTTGAAGGCTATTCTGATGTGGACAATATGTGATTTTCCAGCCTATGGAAATTTGTCTGGGAATCCTGTAAAAGGTAAAGTAGCATGTCCGATATGTTGACACACCCCGATCGAGGTCAGGGCATGCAGGCCATCACGTGGAAGTGACGTAACCATGTGCATAGTGCGGAAGCTAATAAAATAATAAAAGTACGAATAAATAAAATCCAGCTTTACACAAAGCAAGAGCATACATGTGCAAGCATAAGTGTGAAAACAAAGTTCAGAGCTCGAAGACCTAATGCAGTCCGGGAGAAAATAACGCTACAAAAACACACCCAAAGGTGGTCCTACACTGGTGATAATCTGTCAGATATGCCAGGGAAAATCCTCAGGGAAGCCACCAAAAGTACTAGCCAGGGGCGCAAAACAAAAAGTGTGAGTGGGCAAAAACAAAGCTTTTCAAAAACCATTTCATAAACAAGATTCTAACCCCTCGCCGTTAAACCTGTATACTTTCCAGAAAAATAGAATATACATATATATAAGTCATGCTCAAAAATATGCCATGCCAAAAGCCTCGAAGTAAAATGCAAGTGCTCAGGAATTTCAAAATCAATGTCATGTAATCTGTCAGTCGGAGTCACCTAACGTGACCTGTATGGCTGAATCTAGAGCTCAAATCTCCATCTCACTAACTATACCTGCACATGAGTCGGAACCACCTAAAGTGGTCTGTACGATAGGACTGGGTGTAATATAAGTACGCTCAAGTGCTACGATCACGTGAAGGCTGGGCAAATAATTGCGGGTCACCTACGAGTCGGAACCACTTAAAGTGGTCTCTACGACAGGACTGTGCACCTAACTTGGATCCAAGATGAGCGGGTGGTGCGGGAGGTGAACATCACGTGAAGGACTGTGCCCAACTCTGGGCGGGAGCACTAACACCGGGGGTGCAGGTTATGAGCTCTCTATGCATCTCAAATCACTACTAGACATAAACATCAACCATAACTTACCTAGCACTTACTTGTGCGTCCACAGCACCAACACACACACACATATATATATATATATATATATATATATATATATATGTGCAACTAATAATGCGTAAATAAATGGCAAACAATAAGCATGGCATATAAATGAATAAACGTTTCATTTCACTTTCTGGGAAAAGTATAAGTATATAGGTATATACGGAAAAACCAAAAGCCCACTCACTGGTATGTAGAAGGGTCATAACCCCCTTGCCTCGAGTGACCGCGCTCGTCCTCGGGATAGGTCTTACCTATATGCGAAACAACTATAAAAACGTTAATTTTAAAACACATAACCAACCTTATGAAATAACTTCTCATACAATGCTCAAATGGGGTGTATGAATACACCAACATGATCTACTCAACCTCAGGAACATCCCCATATTTTTAGAAAAATTTTCCACCGCCGCACGCGCAAGCACGTGCCTGGCACACTGACGGTGTCAGTTAACGCCGTCAGGAATATTCAATTAACTTTAACGGATTCCGTTAACGCCGTTAGGAATATTCCGTCCAAACTGACGGAATATTCCGTCGTCTTCTCCGACGAGGTTTCGGCGCTGTCGCCGGCGCCGGAAAACCGGGAAATTTTCAAAACCTTGTAACTTCTTCGTTTTTCAACCAAATTTCACAAAATTGGTACCAAAATGAAGCTTACAACAAGAGGAACAAATCCATACCACTTTCAAGCACTAAAATCCATGGAATCTTGCCGGGAAAACACCACCAACTCCGGCCAAGCTTGTAACTCACAATCCCGACGTCCAAAACTTTCAAACGAACCACCCCGAGCTTCCTAAGGACCTCACCAAGCTTCCTACAAGCTTGAAATTCCCAAAAACACAAGAATTAACGTGTGCATGAACAGTGACAAAATCAGGGTATCCCGAGTTCAACGTGAAAACGAAGGTATCCTTACCTGAAATGGGTATGGTTGAACTCCCAAGGACCTCACGAGCACGAATATGTAATTTGTTTCCTCGATCTGTGAAGGTTTCAATGGTTTTTGGGTGTGTCCATATATATGGGGATAGAAATGGGAGAGATAGAAAGAGCTCGGGACAGGGATACAGGACAGGGAAAAGGGTGAGGGGGTGTGGGAGAGTGTGTGTGGTCCAAAACCAGCCAAGCAACACCCAAAAACAACCACACAACGAAACAACCATAATAAGGGCAAAATCGTCATTTCACCCCTACGGTTCGAAAATCCGGAATGGGCTGTCACAACCTACCCACCTTATTAGAATTTCGTCCCGAAATTCAAAACAACCACACAAAAGAAACCCCTAGCGATCAAAGAACAACCGAGGATACAAATCTCTCATCTGATCTTCAGTTTCCCAAGTAGCTTCCTCCACGGAATGATTCCTCCACAAAACTTTCACTAAATTCATTGTCTTGTTCCTCAAAACCTTTTCCTTCCAATCTAGAATCGTCACTGGTTCCTCATCATAAGTCAAATCCGGATTGATTTCCAAGGGTTGATGAGGTATTACATGAGACGGATCAGCAACATAATGTCGAAGCATGGACACGTGAAAAACGTTATGTACTTTAGCCAACTCCGGAGGCAACTCTAGCCTGTAAGCTACCTCGCCAACTTGCTCGGTAATCATGTACGGTCCGATATACCTGGGACTCAACTTACCTTTCTTTCCAAACCGTAAAACGCCTCTCCACGGTGAAAGCTTCAGAAACACCCAATCGCCAACCTCATACACTCTGTCAGTAGCATGCCGATCTGCTAAACTCTTCTGCCTATCCTGGGCCGCCTTCAGGTTAGACTTAATTACCTTAACATTTTGAGTAGTCTCCTCAACAATCTCCGGGCCCACCAAAACTCTTTCTCCGACCTCTGACTAACACAAGGGCATGCGACAAGATCTACCATACAACGCCTCAAATGGTGCCATGCCGATACTCGAATGAAAGCTGTTGTTGTAGGCAAATTCCATTAAATCTAACCGCTGGTGCCAAGCATCACCAAACTGTAACACCGAAGCTCGCAACATATCCTCCAAAGTCTGAATGGTTCTCTCTGACTGTCCGTCCGTCTGAGAATGATACGCCGTACTATAAAGTAGTCTCGTACCCAAAGCTTCCTGAAATGCCACCCAAAATTTAGATGTAAATCTTGGATCACGATCCGAGACAATACTCACAGAGACACCATGTTACTTCACGATCTTCGAGATGAACAACTCAGCTAATCGGCCCAAAGAATACTTCTCCCTAACTGGAATGAAATGTGCTGACTTAGTAAGCCGATCAACAATCACCCAAATGCCGTCAAAACCATTATGTGTACGTGGAAGCTTGTACACAAAATTCATAGTAATGTTTTCCCATTTCCACTCTGGAACAGGAAGCGGCTGCAACAACCGAAACGACTTCTTCCTTTCCGCCTTAACTTGCTAACAAACAGCACACCTACTCACATACTCAGCTATTTCCCTTTTCATACCCAGCCAATAATAAAATGGTCGAATGGTATGATACATTTTAGTAGCTCCTGGATGCATAGCATAAGCCGAGATATGTGCTTCATCGAGAATTGCTTTCTTTAAATCCAAATTATTAGGCACAAACATCCTACCTTCCTGCATCAGCATGCCATCCGAATCACGAACTCTGAGGTCTCTCCTCCTCCCTCGATCTCGAGCTTGGATCAATTCTTGAGTTTCCCTATCAACTACCTGAGCTTCAAGCACCCGATCAACTAAAATTGGCCTAAATTGAAAATTAGCAAGTAAAGCCACCTCTCGATCTTCTACCTCCAACCTCACTCCCGTGGATCTTAAGTCTGCCAGAAGAGGAATACGACTAGCGTACAACGCATTGATATGGCCCTGAGACTTCCTACTAAGTGCATCAGCCACTACATTTGGACGACCAGGGTGATAATCAATCGTGCAATCATAATCACTGAGCAGCTCCATCCACCTCGGCTGACGAAGATTAAGATCCTTCTGCGTAAAGAGATACTGAAGACTCTTATGATCTGTAAAGATCTTACATTTCTCTCCGTAAAGGTAATGTTTCCACAATTTCAACGCAAAAATAATGGCTGCTAACTCCAAATCATGTGTAGGGTAATTCAACTCATGAGGTTTCAGTTGTCGTGAAGCATAAGCAATTACCCTACCATGCTGCATCAACACACATCCCAGACCATTCAAAGAAGCATCACTAAAGACCTCGAAATCACCACTATCGTCCGGGAGCGCCAACACAGGTGCATGAGTGAGACAATACTTCAACTGCTGAAAACTCTGCTCACACTTATCATCCCACTCAAATTTAACGTCTTTCCTCGTTAACCTCGTCAGTGGTAAAGCAATCACAGAAAAATCCTTAACAAACCGTCGATAATACCCTGCTAAACCAAGGAAACTCTTCACCTCAATGACGGTTCACGGTTGCTCCCATTTCTCCACAGCTGCCACCTTTTGAGGATCCACCAAAATACCCTGAGCTGAAATGACGTGCCCCAAAAACGCAACTTGGTCTAACCAAAACTGGCACTTGCTAAACTTAGCATACAATTGGTGTTCCCTCAACCTTTTCAACACCAAAGTAAGATGTCGAACATGCTCCGGTTTAGACTTAGAGTACATCAGAATGTCGTCGATGAAAACAATAACAAACCTATCCAAATATGGCTGGAATACTCGGTTCATCAAATCCATAAAAGCAGCTGGTGCATTCGTCAATCCAAATGGCATAACCAGAAACTCGTAACGACCTTAACGAGTCTTGAAGGCCGTCTTAGGAACATCATCCCTACTAATCTTCAGCTGATAATATCCAAACCTCAAGTCAATCTTGGAGAATACACAAGCACCTCGAAGCTGATCAAATAAATCATCAATACGCGGCAATGGATAACGGTTTTTAATCGTTACCTGATTTAATTGCCTATAATCAATACATAGCCTCAAAGTTTTGTCTTTCTTTCTCACAAACAACACTGGAGCTCCCCAAGGTGAAGTACCAGGCTGAATAAAACCCTTATCCACTAATTCCTGCAACTGAACTTTCAATTCCCTTAACTCAGCGGGAGCCATACGATAGGGAGTCAAGGAAATAGGATTAGTACTTAGAAGCAACTCAATGGTGAACTCCATATCTCGGTCTGGCGGCAAGCCAGGTAAATCCTCAGGGAAAACATCAGGAAAATGTCTGACTACCCTCACATCCTCCACTCTACTAGGAGCAGCCTCATCCAACACCACATGAGCTAAGTACCCCTAGCAACCTTTAGATAACAACCTTTTCGCTCGCACGGCCGAAATAACGCCATGTCTCACCCCACTCTGCTCGCCCACAAAAGTAACCACAGGTAATCCAGGACGATGGAATGTAACTATTTTCCCGTAACAATCAATATTGGCATGATTGAAATGCAACCAAACCGTGCCCAGAATCACATCAAAGTCAACAATATCCAACGGGATAAGATCAGCTGGCATAACAACATCATCCACTATCACTGGACATCCTGGGTACACACGAACTACAATACATCTCTCCCCTCTAGGCATAGCGAACTCTAAATCATACCCTAGAGGTGTGGGGCGAGGTTGCGTCACTTGAGCAAAGGTATGAGAAATCACATAATGTGTAGCACCACAATCAATTAATACTCTAGCAAAATAACCAAGGATGTTTAACGTACCCATGATCAAGTCTGGATTGTTTTGAGCGTCCTGCAGAGAAATATTATGAATACGCCCCTGGGTTTGTTGCCGTCCACCACAACCTCTGCTCGTCTGGCCACCACGACTCTGTGTACCACGCCCCTGACTGGGCTAACCAGACTGCCTCGAAGACCCCGTACAACTCGTAGCAATCTCCCCCTGCTGAGTCTGTCCTCCCTGAAACCACTGAGACCCGCCTGTTGGAACTGGAGGATAAGGCATATAGCCACCAGAATACTAGGGATAACCACCCTGAGAATATGGGTCATGGGGATATTGATAATGTCCCGGGGCATAAGGAACAGCATCGCCCTGATAGTAAAAGGCACCACCTCGACCCGTCTGCCCATAACTACCAGGATCAGGAATCTGCTTAATCGGTACAGGTGGTGGCAAGAAAGTCTGCTGGGGCTTCTGCTGACTCTGGGGACAATTTGCAGCCCGATGTCCCATCTGCCCACAAGTAAAGCAACCACCGCTGCCCCGCCTACACTCACCAAATTGTCAATTATTACACCTGCGGCAAACTGGGGCCCTACCTCTACCAGCATCACTCTATCTCTGGCCTCTAGCACCACCAGCAAACCTACCACCACGACCTTGACCAGTGGCGCTAAAACCACAGCTAGAAGAGCTAGAACTAGTGCCACCCCTCTTGAAGTTCTGGGTCCTACGAGGTCCGAGCGACGCTTGACCCTTGCCCTTATCATCATTCCTCTGATTACCGTCTTTCTCTTCCTCCTCACTCTCGCTCGACATATTTTCTGAATCCTCAATTCTCAACAGAATCTCATAAAACTCCTGGTAGGTGTCACAAGGGGTAGTGGTCGCCATCGAACGCCATTTCTTCTTAGTGCCTAAACGGAAACGACGAAGCATCTCCGCCGGATTGCTAGCAACATCTGGATGATAGCGAGACAAATCAGTAAACCTCCTGTAGTACTCATTTGCTGTCAACTTCCCCTGTCTCAACTCAGTGAATTCTTACTTCTTGCAGTCAATACACTCAGGAGGCACAAACCTTCTCCTAAACAACTCTCGGAATACATCCCAATCAGTCTTCTCCGCTGGAGTCAAACGACGAAGTTCCTGCTCCCACCAGGATGCAGAATCCTTACCCAAAAACCACAATGTCGTCTCTACCCACTTCTCAAAAGAGAGATTCCCCTGATTATGCAAAACACGAAAGGTCTTCTCAATATGTTCTAGCCACCGCTCCGCACCCTCAAAACCCTCGTTGCCTTCCAAACTTATCCAACTTCAAATTATACATAGTCTCCAGAGGAGTCCTCTGGGGAGGGCGGAGCGCCGAATGAATAGCTATAGCGATAGCTTCCCCCAGCTGAGCTACATCGGGGAAATTAGGCTCAGCAGAGCGACGTGGTTCCCGACTAGGCGGCATAATTCTGATAGAAGACACCAAAACCATTAGAATACTCACAAAAGTACAGGACTGCCAAACCTAGGCTCTGATACCAAACTGACACACCCTGATCGAGGTCAGGGCATGCTGGTTGTCACATGGAAGTGACGTAACCATGTGCACAGTGGGGAAGCTAATAAAATAATAAAAGTATGAATAAATAAAATCCAGCTTTACACAAAGCAAGAGCATACATGTCCAAGCGTAAGTGTGAAAACAAAGTTCAGAGCTCGAAGACCTAATGCAGTCCGGGAGAAAATAACGCTACAAAAACACACCCAAAGGTCGTCCTACACTGGTGATAATCTGTCAGATATGCCGGGGAAAATCCTCAGGGAAGCCACCAAAAGTACTAGCCAACTAGAACCTGGAGGGGCGCAAAACAAAAAGTGTGAGTGGGCAAAAACAAAGCTTTTCAAAAACCATTTCATAAACAAGATTCTAACCCCTCGCCGTAAAACCTGTATACTTCCCAGAAAAATAGAATATACATATATATAAGTCATGCTCAGAAATATGCCATGCCAAAAGCCTTGAAGTAAAATGCAAGTGCTCAGGAATGTCAAAATCAATGCCATGTAATCTGTCAGCCGGAGTCACTTAACGTGACCTGTACGGCTCACGAACACACACACACGTATATATATATATATATATATATATATATATATATATATATGCAACTAATAATGCGTAAATAAATGGCAAACAATAAGCTTGGCATATAAACGAATAAACGTTTCATTTCACTTTCTGGGAAAAGTATAAATATATAGGTACATACGGAAAAACCAAAAGCCCACTCACTGGTATGTAGAAGGGTCGTAACCCCCTTGCCTCGAGTGACCGCGCTTGTCCTCGGGATAGGTCTCACCTATATGCGAAACAACTATAAAAACGTTAATTTTAAAACACATAACCAACCTTATGAAATAACTTCTCATACAATGCTCAAATGGGATGTATCCTGGCACACTGACGGCGTCAGTTAACGCCGTCAGGAATATTCCGTTAACTTTAACAGATTCCGTTAACGCCGTTAGGAATATTCCGTCGTCTTTTCCGGTAACCTTGTAACTTCTTCGTTTTTCAACCAAATTTCACAAAATTGGTACCAAAATGAAGCTTACAACAAGAGGAACAAATCCATACCACTTTCAAGCACTAAAATCCACGGAATCTTGTCGGGAAAACACCACCAACTCCGGCCAAGCTTGTAAATCACGATCCCGACGTCCAAAACCTTCAAACGAACCACCCCGAGCCTCCTAAGGACCTTACCAAGCTTCCTACAAGCTTGAAATTCCCAAAAACACAAGAATTAACGTGTGCATGAACAGTGACAAAATCGGGGTATCCCGAGTTCGACGTGAAAACGAAGGTATCCTTAACTGAAATGGGTATGGTTGAATTCCCAAGGACCTCACGAGCACGAATATGTAATTTGTTTCCTCGATCTGTGAAGGTTTCAATGGTTTTTGGGTGTGTCTGTACATATGGGGATAGAAATGGGAGAGAGAGAGAGAGAGCTCGGGACAGGGATACAGGATAGGGAAAAGGGTGAGGGGGTGTGGGAGAGTGTGTTTGGTCCAAAACCAGCCAAGCAACACCCAAAAACAACCACACAATGAAACAACCATAATAGGGGCAAAATCGTCATTTCACCCCTACGGTTCGAAAATCCGGAACGGGCTGTCACATATGTGATGTTGGCACATGTTCATTATGGCTTGATGCTTGCCATAAGTTTGCAAACATGGGCCATAGACGATTTCTTGCTCACAATCATCCATTCCGCATAAATGAAGATTGGTATGATGGAAAAGAAGAACATGGGGTTAAGCTTAGAATGTTGAATGGTTTAGAAATTGCCCATGCACTTAATGATAAGGAGAATGACTAGGGAAAGGTAGGAAAGAAGAGAAAGTTTGGGAAGAGAAGAAAGAAGAAGAAGACAGATGCTATTTGGCCTTGGAAAAAAAATCCATCTTCTTTGTTATACCATATTAGGAGGTTAGAATTTCTACTTGACCTTTTTGCTTACTTTTCCTATTCATTTTAAACATGATTTTACTTATATTTATGAGAATTTTCTTTTAAATTTATATATTTCAGATATTACTTTTGCGTCATAATTTATATGTGATGCACATTGAAAAAAATATATGTAAGAGCATTTTGGGGACACTTTTGAATATGAAGAGAAAAACAAAAGACGGGGTCAATTCTCGCAATGATTTGCAAAACTTGGGAAATAGAGAGGACTTACATATGGATGGGCTCAATGTTCACTTGCCTCAAGGGCCACACATGTTTACACAAGCAGAGAAAAAGGTTTTTTTTGTAAGAGGTTGGCAGATTTAAAATTACCGGATGGTTAAAGCTTCAACATTGCTATTCATGTTTCCTTAGAAGACTGTAGGGTTTTAGGCTTGAAGTCTCATGATTGTCATGTTCTATTACAACAATTGTTACCTATGGCATTAAGAGGCCTTTTGTTAGATGGACCAAGGATTGCAATCTTCCGACTATGTGCATTTTTCAATGAATGTGTCAAAAAGTCATTGACAAAAACAAATTGGAAGCTCTTAACTCCAAAATTGCAGAGACTTTGTGTATGTTTGAGAAGTATTTTCCACCTTCCTTCTTTGATATTATGTTGCACTTGACAATTCATCTTGGTAGATAAGCTCTAATAGGTGACCCAGTCTAATTTCGTTGGATGTACCCATCTGAAAGGTATTTTTCATTTGTATAAATATTATTATGTACATGTGCATATATAAGGCTTCAATTAAATTTTACAAAATAAATTTCAATGTGTATGGTTTTGTATCTTGTTCTAGATTTTTGAAGATACTAAAGGGATTTGTTAAAAATCGTGCAAGATCTGAAGGTTGTATAACAAAACGTTATGCTAGTAAAGAAAACTCAAAACATTGTAGTGGGTACATAAAAGAAGCTGCTAGAGTCGGAGATCGACAAATCCGTAATAAGGAATTTGAATTTGGAATAGCAACTGACGGAATGCCCAATTTAGCAGGAAGGTTGAAGGCATTGGATTGTGACATGTTGGAGTTCGCTCATCGTTATGTATTATTAAATACAGCAGAAGTTCAACTGTACATAGTGTAAGAATAAGTTTAAAATTTATATGTAATACACACACGCGAGCGCGCGCGCACACACACACACACCACATATAACTTTCTATGGCATTTGAAATTAATCAAATCTAACTACATGCTCTTGTTTTTTTTGTACCAGAATGCACCGAGAAGAGCTTAAGCATTCAGATAGACGCCTTTTGAATAATCAAAGTCTTTTAGAAAGAAAACATATATCAACTTTTAGTGAATGGTTAGAAAGAAAAGTCAAGTTTGGCAATACTAGTGGTATGTCAACTACAATGAAGTAGCTTGCATGTAGGCCTTCGAGAGATGTAATGTCATATTATGGCTATATTATCAATGGAAATCGCTTCCACGCAAGAGATGTTGATTGAAGTACTCAAGATAGTGGTGTATCCTTGGAAGCAGACACACTATGTCGATCTAGTGCAAAAGACATATCTCAAGCCATTGGAAAAGTTACTTATTATGGGGTTATAAATGACATAATCTTGCTTGACTATCACATGTTTAAAGTGCCTATATTTGACTGCGATTGGGCAAATATAACCAATGGTGTCAAAACTGAAGAAGGATTCACATTGGTTAATCTCCATCAAGGCCTACATCAATTTAAAAATGATCCATTTATATTTGCTTCTCAAGCTAAGAAAGTGTTTTATTGGAGAGTATGCGATGAATCAAATTGGTATGTTGTGCTGGATGCACTAGTTAGGGGATTTTATGATTTTGATAATTCTGATGAGAGTGATTGTACATTGTCCATACCATTAGATGTAACAAGACTTGACATGCACTTGAGTGACAATAGTTATCATTTTCATGATTTTGAGGATACAAATTAGGAGATGGTACTTATGATGATTACTTTAATGTTCAAGGTTCACAGGTTGAAATATATTTTTTGGAAGTCTGCATACAAGTGAATATGTCTGGTGAAGTAAGCTAACATACTCTACCAATTTCTTTCTTCTTTTTTTTATATTTTTCATCTCAAATAATCATATAAAGTGTTCTCACATTTTTTGTTGCTTCATTTATATTCTTATATAGTCGTCAAAATAGGGTGCTAAGCAATCAAAGAAACAAATAGCTACTATTGCCACTGCTGTCTTACGGGAAAGACAAAGTAGTAATTTCAGAATACAAGAAGGAACTTCTAATCCTCCACCTGACATACCATCTACACTTGACAATGAAGGAAGTGAGGATAATAATTCACCTTCCACTGAAGAAGCATCCGTGAAAAAAAACAAAGGCAAAAGCAAGGTTGGTGAGTCTAAGAATAATGAAGGGAAAAGGAAACCTAGGGGTCGGGCTAAATTGCAATATCTTAGCAAAGGGGAAAAGCTCCTAGTTGACATCAATCATCGAGGCCAACCATTTGGGGAAAATGCAGCAAAGTATGCTTCTCTCCTTGGTGTCAGGGCAAGGGAGATGGTTCCCATTACCATAGATACATGGAAAGAATTTGCTGATGACTTTAAGCATCAACTGTGGGAGCATGTTTAGGTAATATATAAACCTTATTATGTTTTTATTCTGATGTTTAAATTAGTCCTCTATCAGTTTCAATAATTTAATGTTTTATGTTTTAGAATAAACTAGCAAAGAAGCCCGCGCTCCGCTACGGGTTTGAAATAGTAACCAAAATTTAACACTCATTTTTAAATTATTTAAAAATAAATGAAATCAACTGAATCCACATGATATTCAAATTGGGACATGTATTAGATATCAATTGTTGTTTGTGTCTTTGTGCTTCTCATTGTGAGTTCTTTTTGCTTATAACTCTGAAATGTATCAGATATCAATTGTTGTATGTGTTTTTGTGCTCTCATTGTGAGTTGTTTTTGCTTATTATTCTGAATTTTCGTTGCTTGAAATTTGCAATGATCAACAATTTCAGTGTTCTCCAGTTGCAGAGCCATTTTTGAGATTTTTGAGAGTGGAATGAGAGGGACTCCCTCCCATCCCAAATGATCAACACGCGTACGTTTAACCTGAGTATCTAAGATACAATGGGAGTCTCCTCATGCAACTGTCACGATCCATCCATCCACTATTACAAAGGTTGCGGTTGTTCCAGAAGTTTCACCTGGCCACAAAATAAGAGTAGAAAGAATTAGTACATTTGTGCTGAAAAATATGAGAAAAACCAGAAAAAAGAACAAAGACTAAGCAAGTTGTAAATTCCATACCTCTGCTCTGGAAATCCTTATCAATCTTCACAAAGCCAGCAACCAAGGCTCGAGGTAAAGCTTGGAGCCACTCCTCCCTTCCTAGCCCACGGTGAATAGCACCCAATAAATGCTTTAACAAATTCTCACTTGTATATACTGCTGCTGCATTTCCATTGTGCCCATCAAAGATCTGACAATCAGAAAAGAACGGTGACTATTATACTTGATGGACAAAACATAGATAAGCAACTACCAAACTATAACGTTCTTTAATAATCACTTGAAACATAGAACAAAAAAATCCCAAAACAAAAATTAAAATTACACAAAGCATGCACATTGGATTAAAAAATAAATCAACTGATTGCGAAAAATGGCGAAAGTTTGATCGAATACCGAAGCTACTTTACAGCGAACAGTCCCTCAATTCATTGCTCTTCAATTCTTGAGGACCTGACCTGAAAAATTGGAAATTTCCAACCAAATCAGCACCATTAGTGAACGAAAACCACAACTATAATTTCGGAAATAAAATAAGAAACTTGGATTAAGCTCTGAGTTCTTCAGACCATCAAAAGGACAGCCGTAAGATATGAAATTTGGTTTTATCGATGCAGTCCAAATTAGGTACAACCGATTTAAAAAATAATAATTTGAAAATGTAAAGATAAAACAAAATACCCCTGCATGATATTTTCCTTTGTTGCTTCATTCCAAAGAGGAAGGCTTATCAGGAATCTATAAAAGAAAGGTAAGTATAAGAATTCTCTAAATAAAATTGAAATCGGAATTCTAATTTCTAAAAGAAATTGAAGACAAATTAAGATTAGATTATAAATTGAGCATATATTAAGAGTAAATTAAACACTACTTCATCAGGAACTAAATTTATTGCGTATCAACGCTTCTTCTCACCTAGGATCAGTTCAATATTTTTAATAAAGAAAGGTGATGTAGATTGTTGCTTTTGATCATCTTGCTTCTTTTCTTTAGAGTTTGAGATGTGATTTTGGTGGAAAATGGGATATAACAGTACAAAACCCTAATTCAATTGAAGCCCCTGTTAAAAACCCATCACTAATATTAAAATTATCTTTTTGGGAAAATTGGGTATGAGTGAGGGTACTGACCTTCGTCGGGCATGTCGTGTTCGAAATTGGAAGAGTTTGAGATGTGATTTTGGTGGAAAATGGGCAGCACTGCAAAGAGAACAAAGCAAGTTCGTGTTTCTGTGGAATCGAAATTGCAAAAATCGAACGATGTAGATGAGGATTTGGAAGATTCTGAATTCAAGAAAGAGAAGATAAATTTACCTTTGGGAAGAGTGGTGACTGCTGCTGTTGAAACTGAAGAGATTTTGGCAGATGAGTCAAGAAGGAAAACAGTGGGAGTCGGCAACTCAAAATTTCAGTCAAACATTAAGAGAATACGAAGAAACAAATAGTATTGTAAGATGCTGAGAAGAAAAAACCAGGGAAGAATAGGGTTTTACCTGAGGACTCACCGGAGGCGGTTGTCGGAATTTTGAAGATTTAAGAGAGTTTGATTTGAAAGAGAAAAGAAAGGAAAGGTGGGTTCCGTGGTGAGTGATGGGGTGAAGTCTCTAGAAGAGCCCAGTTTTTCCCTTGGCTTTTTAAATTAGATGAGAGTGTTGTAGAATAGAGGAAGCCGAAGAGAGGCTTCTGTAGGCCACAATTGTCTCTTTCAGTGTTCTTCAACTGCAGAGCCATTTTTGTGTAAACTATGAATAAATTTAATTCTAAAAGTGCCTAAATACACGAGTGTGCGGTGAGCAGGTATGGACCAATTTCACACGTGATGCAGAGCATAAGTAAAGTACAGTAAGTAAGATGATGATTATACCATCATAGGAAGCCGCCTATACTGGAATATGCCACGAATCCTTGTCGATACAGAAACTTTGCTACTAGAACCTGGAGGGGCGCAAAACAGAAAATGTGAGTGGGCAAAAACAAAGCTTTTCAAAACCATTTCACTTAGTAAAAGTAAACCCCTCGTCGTAAAACCCATAAAATTTCCCAGAAAATAGAATAAATGTCTATATCGAAACCATACTCGAAATAGCAAAATCCACCTATATGCCATGCCAAATATCTCAACATAATGAAATAAGTAAACTAGGTGAAGAAAATCAATGAAAAGTAATATGTCAGTCGGATCCACCTATTGTGGCCTGTACAGTTGAACCGATAGCTCATCAACTATCCTTGCACATGAGTCGAAACCACCTACAGTGGTCTGTACGACAGGACTAGGTGTAAATAAGTATGCTCAAGTGCTACGATCACGTGAAGACTGTGCGAATAATTACGGGTCACCTATCAGTCGGAACCACCTATAGTGGTCTGCACGACAGGACTGTGCACCAAACTTGGATCCAAGGTGAGCGTACGATGCGGGAAGTGAACATCACGTGAAGGACTGTGCCCTGGCCACAGACGGAGCACTAACACCGAGGTGCAGGTTTATGAGCTTTAAATGCATCAAATGGAATCGTAACCATGCAACTTACATCCACAATCTATAAACTCACCTGGAACTTACCTGAGCGTCCGCAGTGTCAACGATAACATATGTAACTACTAAATGCATATTCTAAGTATAAAACATTTGACATGGCATTTCAAAATATAAAATCATTTAAATCAGTTTTCTGGGAAAAATGTAAAGTATATATACTTATATAGAAAACCAAAAGGCCACTCACCTGGAGTCTGCACTACAACTCCCTAGTACGAACATCGAGGTGTCACGAACGATCGGCACGTAGAACAATTATCAAATCATGTCTCAGAAATCTTATCAATAGAACATGTAACTTACATAAAACATATCCCTAAGGACGTTCTAAAATGATTTGAGACCCATTGACTAAAAGTCAACCGTCGGTCAAAAATCGACGGTAGGGTCCACAACCCTATGTAACTCAATCTAGAAGATCCGCTCCTCGGGTTTCAGATCAATAATTTCCAAAGATCCACATTACGCTTCTAAAACATCATACTAAAGTTTCATTACAGTCTAATGGTTGAATGTCCGCCAATTGCAAATTCAAGTGGAAGTAACATTTTATTTTATGAACTTACCAATCCAATTCGCGAAGATTCGTATGTCAGATTCCCGATCCGTAAATTTCTATGATCCTCATAAATTACGTTCTAGGACGTATCAGAGTTTGGTGACGATCCAACGGTCGGATCGTCAATTCATATAATAATCAAGTGATGCACTTTAATTAACCTAGATTCACAATAAGCAACTCACATCATATGAATATCAACTATGAACTCAGGGCTTCTAATAGGACTTAGAACGACTCGTCCCGAGTGGCGGTTGGTCGTCCTGACTCGTCGGAGAATTCAATTATTTCTAAAAATTCTCAAACTTCACATAAATAAAGATCTCAGTGAGTAGAGTAACTTTCATACCTGTGACGAAGGCCAATTTGGTCAGGAAAAGCCCCAATTTTACTAAAACCTGTCGGAAACCCTAGTTTTGGGTGTGGTCGATCCGTGTCATCCGATGCTCTGCCGCCCTATCCAAGGCTTGGGGCATGTTCATGGGTTCATCAGGAGTCCATTGATAGTAGTGGTGGTCAGAGTTGGCTTCAAAAAATAGTGTATCGACACCAAGAAGCTCTGACACACCCTTCACCCACCGTGTGAAAATTCATGGTTTCTATGCTCTTTTCTCTCAATTTTTTGTTACAATTAGCTGCTTCGATGTTGTGATGAGGTTTGGTAGTGATGGGAGGTTGAAGAAAGCCGGAAATTTGGACAGAAAACCTTTGGGAAACACTAAGGGAACTGGGTTCACCGCGCGGGTCAAGGGAAAACCCAGCCCGTTCCCCTCTTTTTTCTCCTTCTTCCTTTCTCTCCTTTCCTTGTGACATCCCGCCCCGGAATTATCGAAACGTGCTTGCGAAATGACATTTTTGCCCTTATTTCGTTTCGTTATTCTGGTTGGTGGGTGGTGTGGTGTTGGCATGTGTTTGGAACCACACACACTCCCACACACAGACACTGTCTCTCTCTCTCTCTCTCCTTCTGTCTTCTCTCTCTGTCTCTCCCGTGCTCCCTTCCTCCCTTCTCCATTGAAACTGTACGGACACACACATAACCATACCAAACCTTGCAGATCAAGGGAACCAAGCATACCATTGAACTCGTGAGGTCGAGGCGAGCACATCCATACTATTTTCAGGTAAGAAAACCAACATTTTCACGTCGATTCGAAGTGGTCCGACTTGGGTACTGTTCATGCAAACTTAATCTAGTTAGTTTTTGGACTTTTGAAGCTTGTAGATGTGTTGGTGAGGTCCCAAGGAGCTTGGGAGTGCATCGTTGGACGGATTTAGACGTCGGAACCATGAACTGTAAGTTTGGCCGAATTTTCATATTTTAGAAAGTTTGATCCCGTTGTTTTTAGGCCCTAAAACTAGTCCAACGAGGTAGATTATGATTAGGGCTTTATTTTGGTATAAAGTACGTGAAAAATGGATGAAAAACGAAGGAGAATAGTGAGTTTTAAGTTTTCCCAGTTTTTCCGGTGACCGGAGTCCGGCGAGGGTAGGCCGGAGAAGAAACAGGAATATTCCGTTAAGTTTAACGGAATATTCCTAACGGCAGTAACGGTATCCGGTTAAGTTTAACGGAATATTCCAGAATCTTAATGGAATATTCCTGACGGCGTCAATTGACACCGTCAGTGTGCATGGCACGTGGCCGCGCGTGGGGGCACGTAGGTCCGTGCCAATTTTGGCGCGTGGGGGCGCGTGAGAGGTCCAAAAATTATTTTAAAAATATGGTTGTGATCCTGAGGTTGTGTAGAGCACGTTGGTATATTCTTTTGTCCATTTTGAGCAATGTATGAGAAGTTATTACGAGAAGTTGGTTATGTGCTTTAAAGTTAACGTTTTTATAGCTATTTCGCATATAGGTGACACGTACCCCGAGGACAAGCGTGCACATGCGAGGCAGGGGGGCTACGACCCTTCTACATACCAGTGAGTGGGCTTTTGGTTTTCCGTATATACCTATATACTATATTTTCCCAGAACTTGAATAAATGTTTATTCATTATGCCATGCATTACATTATCGTTTTTCGTGCATCGTTGGGTACGTTATTAGTTGCATATATTTATACATATGCATATTGGGTGCTGTGGACGCAAAGGTAAGTGCCAGGTAAGCGTTATTCACGTTTATGTTTCAGTAATGGTTTGAGATAGTTGAGAGCTCATAACCTGCACCCCCGGTGTTAGTGCTCCCGCCCGTGGCCAGGGCACAGTCCTTCACGTGATGTTCACCTCCCGCACCTTATGCTCACCTTGGATTCAAGGTAGGTGCACAGGCCTGTCGTACAGACCACTTTAGGTGGTTCCGACTCGTAGGTGACCCGCGATTATTCGCCCAGTCTTCACGTGATCGTAGCACTTATTTACACCCAGGCCTGTCGTACAGACCACTTTAGGTGGTTCCGACTCGTGGGCAGGTTTAGATATTGAGATTGAGATTTGAGCTCTAGATGCAGCCGTACAGGTCACGTTAGGTGACTCCGGCTGCCAGATTACATGATATTGATATGTTTATACTTGGGCCCTTGCATATCGTTATGAGATTTCGGCATGGCATATTATCGAGCATGATTGATATACCTTTGAGCATATTTGGCATATGTATTATGTGTATATATTTTTCTGGGAAGTATACAGGTTTTACGGCGAGGGGTTAGAAAGTATTTTATAAATGGTTTTCGAAAGCTTTGTTTTTGCCCACTCACACTTTTGTTTTGCGCCCCTCCAGGTTCTAGTTGAGTAGCAGTTCCGGTGGTTTCCCAGAGGGCTTGTTCGGCACTTATGACAGACACCTATCATTGTAGGGTCACCTTCGGGTGAACTATTGTCGCATATTTTCTTTTGGACTGCTGTTGTCTGGCTCTGAAATTGTGACTCACACGCTAGCACTTATTTAGTACTTTGTATGCTAGTTTAGTTTTTAATTATTCGTACTTATATATCATTACTTTATTAGCTTCCGCACGTGCACATGGCTACGTCACCTTTGTGTGACGGCCAGCACGCTCCGATCTCGGTCGGGGTGTGTCATTCCTTCCCTTCTGATTGGTCCCTTTCCTTCCTCTCTCATCTCTTCTTCTTTTCTCTCATTTTCTTTTTTATCTCAACCATACATCTCTCTTCCTTCTTTTCTTCCTTTACGATCCCAACCACACACTTGGCTCCACATACCTTTGCTCTAAAAATTTAGAGCGTTCTAGACATTAATAAATTTACAATTTTTGTCCTCTACTTTAAACGTTAATATCTCCTTCGTTATAACTCCAAATCACGTCCCATTTGTGCCCACGCGTCCATAGCGACGAGTACTATGAGGATACGCAAAGAAAACAAACCGTACGTGTCATGACAAGGCGGTTCACATAAGTCAACGTCTTTCCCTCAAAGGGCATTTTCGTAATTTCACATATTAAAATTATAAAAATCATAATTTTTAGGGACGGGCTGTTACATTCGTGGGCACACAAGGAAACCTGGTGAATTTTTAAACGAAGAGGTTGCAACTGCAGCAGTAATGAATGGAACAATTTATACTCATTTGCATTAGTATTATAGTCTTTATTTTATAAGTTAACATTTTGCTTTCTCATTGTAGAAAAAAATACAAGAAGCAAATAAGAATGTAACAGATGTTGATAAAAACTCTGTTAAGAATGATGCTCTTGCCAAAGCGCTTGGACCCGAGCGTAGAGGTAAGGTAAGGGGGACTTGGGTTTGGTGCAACACTTTCACAAGTGAGTGTTCAAACATATAATCGTGAGAGAGTCATTATGCTGGAAAAAGAGTTGGAAGATTTGAAAAATATTGTCCATTCCCTACTGGTTGGACGGATGGGGAAAAATGCTAACTCGGTAAGTACATTTTTCGTACACTTTATTATTATTATTATTATTATTATTAACTATTAAATTAGCATCAAACTCATAAATTATGGTCTACTTTAATGGCAGTCTCCTAAATCAACAAGGATCTGGAAACTTACCAAATGATTCAGCCAATCACCATGCTAATTCAGCAAACCATCATGCTACTCCTTCCAAGCCTCAAGCTAAATCTCCCAACCTTGATGCCTCTTCTGGTAATCTAAATCATAATTCTCCCAAACCTCAAGGGACTAAGTGAAAATTACGAAATTGGACAGGGACTAGTGAAGTTGTTGCACTTGCTGAAATTGAATCCACAAATCCTCAAGATTTGATGCATTTTGGGCCACTTGGACCAAAGCATTGGAAAGTTTGGGTCCTTGAGATACTTGTATCTAGGATAAACTTACCTTGACCAACACGTTAGTTTTTTCTTCTCGATGATGCACTCCTTAGTACAATCGCATGGCCAATCAAATCTATCTCCTTTGACTAGCTCTTAATTAAAAGGCACTAATTTTGGTTGTGATGGTTCACTAAATTTATATCAATTTCTACTTTAGTTATTTCTTGGTTTTTCTCACTTACTAGCTATATATATTTTGGTCCTCCATATTTGAGAATTAGCTCAACGCTTCCTTCATGGTATGGTGCTCTTTTGTGATGAAATTGGTTGCTCCATGAATATAGAGGGTGTGCTTGGGATATTGCTTTTTGGTATGATGTTGCTTATATTTTGGTCCTCCAGATTTGAGAATTAGCTCAACCCTTCCTTCTTGGTACGGTGCTCTTTTGTGACGAAATTGGTTGCTCTATGAATAGGAGTGTGTGCTTGGGATATTGCTTTTTGGTATGATGTTGCCTTATGGTCATCATTAGTTTCCTCTATTAGCTTTAGGGTGTGCATAAGTTGTAAGAGGAACAAAACAACTCAAGTTTTTTGTAAACTTCCAATTGTAATGTAATTGACAATTTTTACTAATTAATCCAAGTATGTAGAGTTTAATGCTTTTACGATGATTATTGTTATCTTTCTATTGTACTCCTTACAATATTAATTTAGATGTTATGAAGTGAGGTCCATCTAAAATGAATTGTTAAAAATAAATGTAAACTACGACATGTAAAATTAGTCGTAATTGTTGATGGTAGTCTTCTTTTTCGATGTATGCCGTATGCCGTAATTGCCTTCACATTATTACGACACTCAACAAACGCTGTATCAAATATAAATTACGACACATAGGTATGCCGTAATTGCTTTTGCAGTATTATGACACTCTATTAACGCCGTATCTAATACCAATTAAGGTGTGCAAGGCATGCCTTAATGAGTATTTATGACATGTTTTGCTTAAATTATTCACGGCTACTAAGGAACGTCGTATTTGACAAAACATCTTTTACGACAGGGGCTTTTACTACTTGTGGGCTCACGTCGTGAATAACCGTTTACGACGCCCTTTGTGCGCTGCAAAAGACCAATTCTGTTGTAGTATATGAAATTGTAATTTTTAAAACATGAGGTATGATATTGTGGTTTGACCCATAGTTGATGTAGTTTTGTGTAATTTACCCTTATTTTTATGTAATATGTTTGAACAAACAATTTTTTTAGTTGTAGATATTTTGTTTCAATTAGACAATATATTTTTCTAGGTTGCAATATATTTTTTTAATTTTCGTATTTCATATCTTTTTTATCTGCAGTTATCTTATTAATTAATAAATTTTTATTTTTAAGTAATAAATTTATAATTTTTTAGTATCAAAGTTACATAACCGACGGAACAGTAATCGGTAAATCTTACTTTAACCGACAGAATAGTATACTTTTATATTATTTTAATACAAAACGACGACTAGGTCCTATTCGTCTTTTCAGATATGTCCGTCGCATAATGTGATTGCTACACGACGAACGATTCGTCAGCTAAAGTTATACTTAACCGACGGATGTGAAAGTCCGTCGAGTAAAATTTTACACTACGGTGTTGATCCTACGAAATTTGGTCAACGTTGCTCCGTCGCGGAAATATTAAACAGACGAAATGTATTCTATACAGACGAAGCTTTTTCGTCTCATAACATAATTTTTCTTGTAATGAAGTTAAAGATGGTAGATTAATGAGGAGTACATGTGGAAATCGAACAATTAGTCTTTTAATACATTAAATATTGAGTTTTAAACAATAGTTAAGTTCACATGGCAACAAATGTATACGAACACATGATCTTTTCCATGAAGTGCTACAAATGTTGGATAAGCACAAGTGCAGTCAAAGGTCGTCCTAGCCACTTACTGGCATTACTTAATGTTGTTTCCAAGAGCTTCTTGCTTGCATGTCAAAATATATAATACAGTTGGCAAACACATACTTATCTCTCAATTAGTAATCCATAATCTTAATCCAATCTGATATAGGTTGTCCTAATCACTTACAGGCATTACTTAACGTTGTTCCCTTAGTGTTTCTTGCTTGGATGTCAAAATATATAATACAGTTGGTGGACACATAATCTCTCAATTAGTCATCCATAATCTTGATCCAATCTGATTTTACTATATTCTATTTATTTATGCTATTCATATATCTCTCCTAGAGAAGAGATCTAATACAATAATCCATATATGCACAGATTTGTGGAAGCTTAATGCACTTAAAGCGCACGTTAAGTTAGCCATGTGTCCCATGTGATAAACCCTAATTCCCTCCCCTATATAAAATCACCTTTTTCCATCACATCTCCCTATCCAAACTCAAACTTCAGTCCAAATCTCAATAAAAAATGGCAAAACTGAGCTTCTCCTTGCTCGTAGTGCTCCTCTCGATCTTCTCACTTCTGAGTGCTGTAGAGCCATCCTTTTCTAATGATCAGCCTTGGCGTTCCCATGCTCAGGCCTACATCGAGGCCTCGTGCCGGACAACGCTTTATCCAGACCTATGCGTCCACTGCCTCTCCATGTATATCAAGCCCAATATGACCGTCCAAAGCCCGCAGCAGCTGGCAGAATACGCCTTGTCCATGAGCCTGTACCGTGCACGGTATGCCAGAGCCTACGTCCTCAAGGTGGCAGGAGAGCTCAAGAAGCTCAGGGCCCGGGAATACCAAGTCGTGCAAGACTGCTTGGAACAGATCAATGACAGTGTGGACCAACTGAGTGGGTCTATCAAGGAACTACGTCGTTTTGGCCAAGAAACTGTGGGGGATGACTTGATTTGGCACATAAGTAACGTGGAGACTTGGGTGAGCACAGCTTTGACTGATGCATACACTTGTGTGGATGAGCTGCCGGTGAAAAACTTGAGCAAGTTAAAGGCTACGATAAAAGGGAAGATCGTGAATGTGGCTGAGGTGACGAGCAATGCGCTTGCTTTGTTTCATAGATTTGCTGCAAGGTATCGAGCTGCAAACAAACCTTAGAGGGCTAGGGTTTTTTTAGGGCTCGTGCGTTTTGTTCTTGTGTTGTGGTTGTTTAATCTTCTTGTTCTTTGATGTGTTTACTTGTTGATGTATGTTAATATAAATGCATGAATACACAGAGTCAATCCTATGAAGGGATGTGAATACCAAGTTTTTCTTAGTCCGTGGAAATACCAAGTTTTTCTTAGTCCGTGGAATTTCTCTTTAATCATTTGTTCCTGATATATATGTGTTTGTACCCAATATTTAGTTTGTAGGGTTAACAATATGCTAGTTATATAAGGTGTTTAACAGAAGGAAATTAAATAAAAAGTTTCGATTCAAGAAGACAGAACAGTAAGTTGATCTCTACATGGCTAGCTGATTTTTACAAAACATAAAATAAATGATATATATGTACCTTTACCAATTAGCTAGGTTGACTATGCGTGCTAAAAAAGTTATTGAATTTGATGTGATATAATTATCAATCAATTCACACTACCACGTTTAACATTTAGTGCGATGAACAGAAATTGGTCGCGCAAAACTTAATAGTGTCACACAAACGTATGCACAACGAAAACTTCGTCGCACAGAATCCATCGCTTAAAGATTGTGAAGAAAGACTTTGCGCGACAGTTCCTCATTCATCGCACCAAATTTTTAGGAACAAGTATGTTCATCGCACAAAATGCCAGGATACAAACCTGGGACGACTAATATTCATCTCTAAAAACTTTGCGTTACAACATGTTGTCCTTGCGTGATGAAAGTGAGTTATAGCAAAAAAGTATGCACAACGAAGCTATTTGTCGAGCAAAAAAAAAAAAAAAATTATATATATATTTTTTAAATTATATTTTTTGTTTTGGGTTTAATTTTATAATAAAGTAATAAAATTAAATTGAAATAAAAAAATGTAATGAAGAGAAAAATAATTTATTTAAAATAAAAATAAAATGTATGTACAAGGAAAAAGTTTTAAAAGTAAGGGACTAAACAACTAAGAAAAAAAGGTGGAATAATCTACGGGGTCGTCGTTCGCATGTGGCTGGAAAGATTGGGGCAAGAAGGGCTCAGGGTTGAGGATAGGCTCAGAGGTTGAAGGGGTGGAGTTCTGGGCATGCTCGGGTTGGAGGGGCTCGGACCTCAACAGGGGACGGATATTGGGGAGACAAATGCTGGACTGACTGAAGGCCTATACAATCAGTGACATCTGGCTCTTATACGAGGTGAGCTTAGTTTTAAGGTCGGCCACCTCAGTTGTCAAAGCTATCACCTCATCATTCAACTGCGAGGATGAAGAGGCTCTAGGTTCTCGCCGCCAGGCATTCCCCATCGCCCTAGAATACGTTCCTGGCCTTCGCCCGAGAGTCTGATCTAAGGTGTCTGTAAGGATCTAAAAGCTCACATCCTCGGGGGGATCCACAGACTTGAACAGAGTCTCGGGAGGAAGTTGGGAGATGGACTCCTAAAGAACCAACTGCCTCTTCTCCATCATCGTCGCCTATGTAATATAACATGAAATATTAATATTGATTCAAATAATAACCATGATACTTGAATGCGTAAGATATTAATTATAATTGAAGAATACTTACATGAAGGGACTCAACCAACTTATCCCCGGGTCAAACATAAATGTCTCCAAAGACATCGATCCCCGGGCCAACTTATAAGGTTAACTTTTGGACAAATGATTTTGCACAACGAATAATGTGTTCGTCGCGCAAATACACTTTGTGCGGCTAATATATCATTCGTGGCACAAGTTACTTTTTTTTTCTCTGTTTACTTTATAATTTATTAATGTAAACAACTTGCAAGACGAATACTATTGTCGTCGTGCAAAATGCATATTTTATTTTTATTTTTATTTTTGTCCGTTTTCTTTTTATCTAATGTAAAATTTTATTTTAATCTAAATAAAGAACTCAAACCTAATTAAACATTACCAAATTAATTAACAACACTAATTTATTATCCCAAATACATATTATAATTAATGAAAATATTAATAATCATCCACATAACATAAATAAATTAATTAAAATCAAATATAAAGTCCTAAAAATCTTCTTTCATAAAAAAGAAAAAGAAAATACAATTCAACTTCAATCCTCCTCCTTCGGGGTAGCAGCACCTCGCTTTGCATCCCATAGCACATCAAACTTCCACTGCCATAAATGCTTCTTGAAAAGGTCATCGGTTTTATCAACATCCCAATGAACCTATATTAATGCCAATAATGATAAATTAATAGTTTAAAAATACTACTTTTTAACAAAAATAATTATACATTATTTAATACAAACTTACCGATAACTCCTCCAGCATGGACTTCTTCAACTCCTCAGGCACCTTTTTCCAAGACTCAAACTCAGCAGAACATTCCCTCCGCACCAAACCCCCAATATCAAACCTAAGTTCGGCGTACACACCAGCCATACTTTTGTCTTCACAGGAGGGCACTTGCTTACGTCGGTACCTCTCTACTAGCAATACAACTTTCCTTTCGCGAGAGCTTTCTCTCGAATCGGCCATTACCTTTGAAACAAAATCTTTGAAAATTAGGGTTCTTAAATTGTGTTTATATAGCACTCAGAACACTTTGTAGCATAAATTGGTTTATTCGTCATGCAAAACGCGTCATAAATGCGCAGTAAATGGGAGTGGTTGGAAGGCATCTGATCGTGTCAATGAAACTTTGTGCGACGAATATATGGAAATTTTTGTCGCGCAAACATTTGGTGGGTTTTTCCTGCGTTTTCTTGCGTGACGACAATAAGTATTCATCGCGCGAAGTATTCTTGCGTGACGAATACTTTCGTCGCATAAAATATATATATCTTTTCCTTTCCTGCCATTTTTGCGTGACGAATATATTTTTTCGTCACGCAAAATCTCGTCGCGCAAACTGTTTTTTCTACTAGCGTCATGTGTTATAATATGGGTGGACTGAGTTATAATATCAAATGGCAGTGGTTCAGTACCACAAAATACGAAACCTTGCAGAATTATTTCTGAATTGGTTGGGGACTTAATGAAATTATTGTCATTATATACACTGGTTATAAACAACTTTCCTTTTCATATTTTATGAGAGAAATCATAAGCAGTTAGAGAGAAGTTATAGATAACTAGTACATACAATATTACGTGCGTATTACTATGGTGCTAACCCTAATTTATGGCCAATGCTGCCACCTCTTATATTTTTCTTGTTTGAAATGAGATGTTAAAGCCTTTCAAGACGTTATATGAGACTTTGCCTTCAATTTAACTCATGTGCTCTTTTTTCTTTATTATTGGCTCAAAAACGGGTGTTCAAAGTTTGAACTCAATAATCTTCACCGATTGGCATCTATAGATACAATAGATCAAGTCGACGACTATGGAGACTTGCATGTTTTAGAGTGTGGTTAGCTTTACCAAAAAAATAGTGTGGTTAAAGTTTGCCTCGGATACTTTAAATGTGTTTTTATTGGAGAGTTTTACAAGTTTAGAGCAAAATAATTTGACCCAATAAATTAAGACAATTAATATAACTTTGCCCAATAAAATATAAACAATATAACATTACAAGAAATAATTATTTCAGCTTTAGACATTGCACCATCACTCAAGCCTTCTCTGCCCTGTATCCATCCGTAGATGCTGTACAAGTCTAATATTTAACTAAATATCTACTAATATACGTGTCATTTGAAAAGTTAATGGTTAAAATATTGAAATATAAACATTGAACTTTCTTCAAAAACCTACACCACAAACGGTCTTCTATAGCATTTGTTTATAGCGTTCATGTGCATACCGAAGCTACAGAGACGGAGGTCTTCTATAGCATTTGTTTATTGAATTATTTATAAGATTATTGATAAATTGAATTGTTGGTTTAGTTTGTTATTAGTCATACTAGACTTTACGAGTAAGAGTTTAAGATATTTTTTTTTATTATACAGTTACGTAATGGAACAATACTATATGAAACAGTGCTTAAATCTTTCTTCAAATATTACGGGTAGTCCTTCTTCGGATATTTGGAGTAGTTCTCCTTCGAATATTCCAGTTATTCCAAATCCTCCTTTGAATTTCTCGGGTAGTTCACAACAAAGTGAGGTCATTGAGTTAGATGAAATATTGGCTAATATTCATGCATACCCTGGACTTAGATCTCGAATGATTGTGCCTAATTATCGTGAAGCAACTCATAAACACTATCTACAAAACGATCCTTGTAACCTAAAACCTACAAAATGCTAGGGAAAAAATCGGTGATGACAATCGATGTTTTATCACCCATTTGTTTGCTACTTTTGTGTGGTTGAAGAAGAAGCCATTTGTGAGACCAAATGAGAAGACCAATGTAGTTCTGAAGAACAATGGCAATAAGGAAAGTCGCAGAATCTGTGGAAACTTGCATTCGATGACTGTCGGTTTAAAGGGAAGCCAAAAAGTCATTAGTGTGCCAAGTTTGGACATAGTGCTAAAGACGGGAGAAGCAAAACTATTCAAGAAATGCACAATGCAAAGGATGTTGGTGAGGAAACTTCTATGTTCTTTGCTTGTAATTCTATTTCTGTGATTAAAGATGAACATGTCTGGTTTATAGATAGTGGTTGCAGTAACCACATGACTTTTCATGAGTCAGTACTCAGTAATGTTGACAGGAATGTGACAACTAGAATCAAAATAAGAAATGGGCAGATTGTGCAGGCTGTTGCAAAAGGTACACTAGTTATTGAGACAAAGAATGGTACTAGGCACATTAAAGAGGTGATGCTAGTACGAGGATTAGATGAAAAATTACTCAGTGTGAGACAATGATGCACCATGGTTATTTTCTTCTATTTGGTGATGATGAAGTGACTATTATTGATGACAGAAAGTTGAAGAATCATGTTGTCACAGCAGGGACGGAGCTAGAAATTTCTTCTAATGGGGGCAACCCGAAAATCAACTAAGAAAACCTTATTATAGTATGGCTTATACCTAATATAATAATAGGGATGATTTCAAATGATGATGCATCACAATTTCAATGTTACAAAAATTTCGGTGTAGTAGTGGACAATGGCAAAGTGATAAGAAAAATATTAATACATGATTACTCAAGAAAGGTTTTTCGGTTTGAATGACAGAACAATAGCACTTTTGCTCGTATAATATATAATATGGAGTATATGTAGTATGAATGTATGTTGGATATTAGATACATATATTGTATTCAAAGATAACGCGTGTGTATTATATAATTGTAGTCTACAACTTAACAAACAAATCACTTGAGTGGGGGCATAGGGCATATGTTCCCAGTGAGCCTTCATTGGCTTCGTCCATGTGTCACAGTGTAGAAGACATGAAATAGGTGTTTTCCTTTAATAATGGAAGATATGAATTTGATTGCACTAGAAGCTGTGATGGAAGACAGTGGTTGGGAGTAGCACATAAGACTTGGTCATCTAAATTTCCAAAGTCTAGAATAGTTAGTGGACAAAGAAATGGTAGTTAGATTGCCAAAGCTGAAGCAAGCACATCAACAAAACAAATAAGAGCCCTTGATGATGGTCTTGATGCAATGGAACAAATGCAACTATTGAAGCCAGCTAATGTTGAGGAACAAGTTGATTGAGACAAATTTGTTAATCGATGCTATCCTGAGTTTGCTGTAAGCTTGTTTGTATTAAATTTTAAATTAATTATTATGTTTTCAATGCATCAATTTTGGTTAAATGCAATTTCTTGTTATCTATTTTTCTTTGTTAGGCAATTAGTGAGAAGTTCAAAAAGTTGAAATCAATCCATATTCTCCCTCATGTGATGAGTTGTACATGATATGCACGCTTGGAGGGCGAGCTGGTATGAAAATTTGTATATCTTTTAATTTCATTTTAGCGACAACACACTTATTCAAATTTTAAATTATGGATTAATCAATAGAGAAAGAAAGGTACACTTGAGGAGGATTTAATTAGAGCCAATCTTTGGATAGCTGCTTGTACAAGAAAAGATGGTGAACCCGTAAATGAGATAGTGTCAAAGAAAATGGTATGAAGCTTTAGTTTGGAATCATCCTTGTGTTATTTTTTATTCCATTTTTCTTTTACCCTTGTAATGATTTTTAAAGGTATAGGATGACATTAAGTTGGCTAATAAAATGTCAACAACAGACAATGGTTCTATAAAAAGATGATGCCTTCTCACAAGTACATGGACCTGAACATCGAGGTCGACTTTGAGGAGGTGGTTATGGGGTTACACCTTCTATATATGATGCCCAAACATATGCCAGCATGAGTAATCGAGAGCTTAGAGACCGATTACGAAATGTCGAAGGAAAATTGTGGAAAGAGTTGATCTTGTGTTGGCTAAACAACAAAATGAGGTAATTATATCTGCAACTTTGTATATACTTATAAAAAAGATAAAAGATTTACGGCATGATCACTTTGTATATAGTTAGAGCTTACTTGAGGGAAGCCAATGGTTCCACCGTAACTACACACCAACACTGGATGAATATTTGTCAACAGTACTTGATACATCCCACTTTACCCTAGCAATCGCATCTTTCATCAGAATGGGAGATATTTGTTACAAAAAGACTCATTGGATTGGTTTTTTAATGAGTACAAATAAAACAATAAGTAATGGTCTAAAAAAATATATCCTAACTTATAATATCGCTGCAGGGAAATGGTAAAGAAACTAATACCACTGATGCAATTCAAGTCTCCACTAATAGGCCTCAGGTAAAACTGTGTCATTAGTAAAAAATGATATTTTGTTGAATATGAAACTGATCAACTTCTATTTAGTACGTATTCATTAGTAACATGGAGGCACCATGGATCTCCAAAGAGCTAAGAATGGTCTAAAACAGGTTCCCAATTCCTCTTACCAGGTTTCCAAATCATCTCCCCAAGTATGAAACTGATTTTGTTTAACTTGTCTCAATATCTTCATCATTAGATAAAAAGAAAATAGTGCACATGTTCATTTTCAGGTTTAGTCTATGCAGATAATAGTTTGTATTAGTTGTAGCGATTTGGAATACATTATGTGCGTTTGTTGGCATTCAGTTTTTCTCCTCCAAGTAGTACACTATTTTTCCTGCCATGGCTGCAAGCTTGGGGCAAACTCCATTTTCTTGTTCTATTTCTACCTGACAAAAGAAGGGTAATTTGCATACACCAGAAGAACACTGGTGATTTTATAATGTCTCTAAACTAAACAATGTGTAATAGAAGATACATGCTGACATGGTCATTAGTTTTTATACTCCACCAAACACATACCTAGCAGTTCTCTGGTCGCTTGTAAGGGTCATATATTCCAGTAAAACCTGCAATTAAAAGCTATTACTGGGAAGTTGACCAAAAGAAAAGGAAAAGACTTATTTGAATAGAAAGTGAGACTAAGATATCTTCAAATTCTGTCCTTGCTTAGTAACTTCAGAAAGGGGTTTAGCATTACAGATTTATGATTTTGATTCAGAATCATACTCTGCATCAATCTCTTTGTTCTTTTTTGATGCCGTAAATTTTTACCTTAAATAGGCAGAATCTCTTAATTCAACTGTAGTGCAAGTTATATAATGCATTACCAACGAGCTAAGCTATCTTTGGAAACCATAAGTATCAGAATTCAGAACTCGCTCTAACCTTCCAGTACAACCCATTTGGTATTATAATGTTCCCTTTGCACTTATTGTAAGTATATGAACATGCGATTTGATGATCGGGCATTAACTATTTGAGTCCAATAGGTATAAGAAAGCCTTATAGGAAGATGAATATCAGTTCTTGTCAATAAAGGATTTTATTGCAGTAGTGAGCTGATATGAATTGGGAAAACTTAAGTTGTTTTCGGAAAGGATTCTAATAGGGAATCTACATTCTAATATGAGAAGGATATATGTATATATATGGCACTCTCTTCTCTCGCAGGCAAGAACGGATCCACATAGGGATCTGGGAGGTCCCAGGACCTGTCTGCGATCCTAAATGGCTGCTAGAAATTTTCCGGGGACCCCTCGTACTCAAGCATGAGGTCTTTGTGCAGGTTGTAGGTTGCAGTGGCTGTCTTCTTCTCGGAGAAGATGACCGCGCACAGAGAAAAAAGAAAATAGGGACCTTTCTAGCCTCTCTCCTCCTTGCTTCTGCCATGGTCTCATCCATCGGTGCCACCCACTTCTTCTCCAACCTTTCTCTGTCGTCTAGCGGGGCAGTACGTAAGCCCAAATTTCTCCAAATTATTTCAACCACCTTAGTAATTTTTCTTATGGGTGAAATTTCCTACATAAGGTTAGTAAGATGGATATGATCTATCATGGGTTGGTGAAATTTGGGGGTGGAGCTGCCATGGCTTAGGGAGAATGGGGAGGGAGGCGGTCGGTGGAGGTATGGCAGTTGTGTTCCTAGTGAGAGAGAAGGTGGATGTTTGGAAACTAGTAAAAGAGAAAAATGGTGTGTTTTGTTAGAAAGATAGTGGGAGTTTGGGGAGAGTTTTATTTGACCAGTGTTTTAAATTTAGTGGTCTATATTAGATAATCAATAACTTAGGTACTCCCTAGTAACTTATGAAACATCGTAATGGACGCTTGAGTTATGATTTTATAATTTGTATTATTGTTTTGCATATGATTTTTGACCTTTATTATTGGGACCCCCGAGTTTAAAATCTTGGATCCGTCACTGCATCGCAGGTCCATGCTCTCAAGGTACCGAGCCCTATTCTTGGTCCGAGCTATAAGTATCCTAACAGAGAGAAGAAGAGCTGCTGAGTTCACAGGTTGTACAAATTGGATCATGGCTGCATCCAACAGAAGTTCTTCAGGTAAGCATGCTTTAGTCATTATATGGATTGATGTTTTCATGTCTTGTTTGATTGTGATTCTAGCAACTGAATCATTCATTGGATTTAAGAGTTAACATGTGGTCTTAGAGCTTAAGGTTCATGTTCTTTAATTCAATCAACAAAATCGATAGAATCCAAAGAAAAAAAAAAAGGAGGGGTGGTTTTTCCTTCTTCAGGTTTCGAAACTGGTTCTGGACTTAAAGTTAAGCATAGTCAAAACAGTGCGTTTTAATTAAATATAATTGTTTGATTTCTTGACTGTTAGACTTAGAACTTCAAACCTATATTCAATTGGGGTTTTCTGGGCTGGGATACCTGTAATAAATGCTTCCGCCGCTGGATATTGATGGTTTTTTTCCATGGTATCTCCTTTGATACTTGAATTGGAAAGTGAAAACCCAGATGTTCTTCAAATTATACTTGTGGTGCATACATTCTTTGTTAGCATGATTCGAATAACGTCGACATACATGGTTTTGTTGTGATCTGAAATTTGTGTTTGGATTCACTATCTAATCATCTGTGGAAGTCAGCCACTTAGGGCCCGGATCTTTTTCAGAAATTTCTAAATAATTACAAGATTAAAATTGATATGCTGAGTTTATTTTGCATGAGACAAATTCCTTTTATTTAAATGGAATGATTGTCCGAGGATACATAAGTATTCTGTTCATATCTCTTATTCTATATATACGTATCACCTCTGGTTGTTATGGTTATGTATATGGATAATTGATTCAAATGATATGATGTGCAATAGACTGGGAATAGAAATCAGGAGCCTAAGTGTTCAAATGGTGATTTCATTGTGTTCTTGAGTGTTTGCAATATCAATGAAGACCCTTAATTTGGCTAACATTCCAATCCTCACTGGTGAGGGTAATTACAAGAAGTGGAGAAGGGATATTAGTTTGTTGTTAACCTTGAATGAGTTTGATATAGCAATCGACAACTGCAAACCTGTCATCAATTATCAGAGCACTAGAGCTGAAAATGTAGATTATGTGAGATGGACAAGAGCCAATAAGGTGGCACTGTCTTTTCTAGAGAGTGGCATGACTGATACAATTAGAGTAGGAATTAAGAAACATGATTTGGCTGCTAACTATCTGAATGCCATAGAAAAGAAATTTCAAGAATCTTAATTAGCTGAAGTGAGTTAGTACATGTTTATATTGACTACCTATAAGATGGAGGGAACTGGCTTTATAAGGGATCACATAATGAACATGATCGATGCTGCAGAAAGACTCAATGCAATGGATATAAATATTGGTGAAAAGCAGCTAGTATTCATGATTCTTCAAGCACTTCCCAACAAATATGGCCAGTTGAAGATCTCCTACAACACTCCAAGACAAAAAATGGGATGTTGATCAGTTGATTACACAATGTGTGCAAGAATAAGCTCGTCAAAAACAAGAAAGAGGCAAAGAGATTGAGGATATCAACTTTGTGCAAACTACAAATGAGAAGAAGCTATTCAACAATAGAGGCTCTTCTGGTTCCGGTAAGAATTCTAAGCCATTTAAGAATTCTAAGCCATTTAAGAATTCTAATAAGTTCAGTAATTCTGCTAAAGTAGTTGACTCCCTTAGAAAATCTATCAAGTTTAAGGCTAAACCTAAAGATGTGTCTAAACTCAGATGTTTTTGGTGCAAAACTAAGGAACATTTAAAAGTCAACTGTGAAATTTTCAAAGACTATGTGAAGAGCAAAGAAAAGGAACAAGTACTTGTTTGTGTTGAGTCAAATCATTGTGAAGTACCTGTTGATTCTTGGTGGTTTGATACTAGATGCTTAGTACATATAACTAACTCTTTAAATGGTTTTCAAAAACAAAAGGAAATTGGAAATACTTTGTATAATGTTTATGTAAGGGAAGGGAAGATCATAAAAGATGTTAGATCAGATAGGCGAGGTGAATACTTTGGCAGGTACACTAAATCTGCGTAGCAAAACGGTCCATTTGCTAGGTGAATACTTTGAGTTATGGTATGGGAGAGTTCCTAGTTTTACTTATTTCCATGTCTGGGGTTGTAAGGCTGAAGCTAGGTTCTATAATCCTAATGAAAGAAAACTTGATTCAAGGACTTAGTCATGTTACTTCATAGGCTATCCTGAGAAATCAAAAGGATACAGGTTCTATGTCCCTCAAAGTCACACTTGAATTCAAGAAACACATAATGCAACTTTTTTAGAAGATCAAGATGTCTCACATTTGTCAAGGGAAAATTTTGTATTTGAAGAAATGCATCAAGTTGGTGATTACCATGTAGAAATGGATTACACTTAGGTTCCATTGTTTTCTCATCCATTGTCACCGCCCATTGAGGATATGAATGAAGATTTAGGGGTTCAAGTTGACAACATTATGGAGGTTGGTCAATTAACACAGCCTACAACATTGACTTCCTTTGGAGAATCACAAGCATCAGTTCCATCTCCAGTTGAACTCAGAAAATCAACAAGAGCTCGGAAATCTACTGCAATAAGTGACTATGTGTACTTGCAAGAGAGTGAGTTCGATATAGGTGACATTGATGATCCTCTCACATACACTCAGGCAATTGAAAGTCCTCAATTAGTTATGTGGAACAATGCTACAAAGGATGAGTTAGATTCAATGTTCAAGAATAAAGTTTGGACATTGGTGGAATCAAACTCTGAAATTAGGCCAATAGGTTGCAAGTGGGTGTATAAAACTAAAAGAGATGCTAGTGGAAGAATTGAGAGATATAAAGCACGGTTGGTTACTAAAGGATTTACTCAGAGAGAGGGAATTGACTACAATGACACTTTCTGTCGAGTTTCCTCTAAAGATTCTATGCGAGTTATAATGCCTTTAGCTACCTATTTTGATCTTGAGTTACATCAAATGGATGTAAAAATAACTTTTCTTAATGGAGACCTACAAGAAGATATCTATATGAAGCAACCTGTTGCATTTGTTGAAAGGGGGAAAGAGAGTATGATATGCAAGCTCGATAAGTCAATATATGGCTTGAAACAAGTATCAAGGCAATGGTACTTGAAATTTGATCATATTGTCTCTGCATAAGGTTTTGTAGAAAATAAGCTAGATGATTGCATACACATTAAGTTCTCAGGATGCAAATTCATTTTCTTGGTGCTTTATGTTGATGATATTCTTCTTGCTAGTTCATGTCCTCAATTACTTCAAAGTACTAAAAGAATGCTTAGTGACAACTTTGAGATGAAAGACCTTGGTGAAGCACATTATGTATTAGGAATAGAGATTGTTCGAGATAGACAAAGGAGGCTTCTTAGCTTATCTCAAAAGGGATATATTGAAAGAGTATGTGTGAGATTTCATATGGAAAGTTGCAATAATGGTTAAGTTCCAGTTAATAAAGGTGATAAGTTCTCGAAGAGTCAGTGTTCAAGAACTGATTTGGAAGTGAAGAAAATGCAAGCTAAACCTTATGCCTCGTTGGTTGGAAGTCTCATGTATGCAACCATATGTACAAGGCCTGATATTGCCTTTATTGTTGGCTTGTTAGGCAGATTTCAAGCAAATCCAGGTGAAGAACATTGGGTGGCAGCCAAGAAAGTTCTGCGATACTTGCAAAGAACCATAAGTCATATATTAGTGTATGGCACGAGCAATTCTTTGGAACTCATGGGATATGCAGATTTAGATTTGGCTGGAGATGTGGATGACAGGAAGTCAACAAGGGGTTACATCTTCATGCTCAATGGAGGGGCAGTTTCATGGAAAAGTGCAAAACAAACTGTTATAGCTACATCTACTATGGAGGCTGAGTTTGTAGCTTGTTTTGAAGGCATGAAACAAGCTACATGGTTGAAGAATTTCTTGACAGATTTAAAGGTTGTGAATTCGATTCAGAAGCCTGTTAAGATGTTCTGTGATAACAACTCAGTTGTATTCTTTGCCAAGAATGGTAGGTGTACTTGAGCTTCACGTTTGATGGATGTGAAATTTCTTAAGGTTAGAGAACAGGTCAAGAAAGGAGTTATTGAAATGTAGCACATAAACACTGCAATGGTGCTTGCTGATCCGTTAACTAAAGCATTGCCTATTGGAGAATCTAGAAAACATGTTTCTTTGATGGGAGTGCTAGAAAGTTTTGATTAGTGGGAGTAATCAAGGATGTTTTGAGGCCTCGGGGTTGCAGCTATCAAGGATTTAGAACAATGAAGTGCAGTTCTGACATTCTTAGGTTAAGTTATAGCTAGTTTGCTAGTTTGATTTTGTGTTTTAATAAGTGTCCTTGTATCGAGACTCAATGCTTTAGTTTTAAAAGTATTGTAGTTTTGGTGATGGACCATGTTAGAAGTTAGATTCATTTGATACTTTGGAAAACAGTTTATCTGTTTTGAAGTTTATAGTTGATGAATTTTATTTAGTCATTAAAATGTTACTTTTCATTGAAGATTGTTTTGTGCTATGATCTTTTGAAAAGTGGGAGCATAATCTGGACTATTTATGTTGTTTTGAATCATGGGTCATATTTGCAGATTGAATACATGTGAGCTTAGATTCAATACTACATTTTGGTTGTAGTATGTGAATCTTCGTTTCTGTATTTTGAGATGTAATGGGACGATAGTCATGATGGTAAAATCTTGAATAGGGCTATGTGATCACTTCTTATAATTGGTGAAAGCTATGTTTGATCTTTGTCTCATGTTCAAGTGGGAGAATGTAAGTATATGAACATGAGATTTGATGATCGGGCATTTACTATTTGAGTCCACTAGGTATAAGAAAGCCTTGTAGGAAGTTGAATATCAGTTCTTGTCAATAAAGGATTTTATTGCAGTAGTGAACTGATATGAATTGGGAAAACTTAAGTTGTTTTCCATAAGAATTCTAATAAAGAATCCACATTCTAATATGAGAAGGATATATGTGTGTGTGTGCGTGTGTGTGTATATGGCAATCTCTTCTCTCGCAGGTTCATGCTCTCAAGGTACCGAGCCCTATTCTTGGTCTGAGCAATAAGTATCCTGACAGAGAGAAGAAGAGCTGCTGCGTTCACAGGTTGTACAAATTGGATCATGGCTGCATCCAACGGAAGTTCTTCAGGTAAGCATGCTTTAGTCATTATATGGATTGAAGTTTTCGTGTCTTGTTTGATTGTGATTCTAGCAACTGAATCTTTCATGGGATTTAAGAGTTAACACTTATAACACATTGCACATAAGGAAGAACACAAATGAGATCAAATGTTGCCTTCCTGGTAAGAACTCATGAGGATGGACTTTCATCCATCTGAATTAGGTGATTTCCATGTAATAACTTATAATGTCATCTCATGATACAAAATCATATATTGGGAGTTTAGCATAGGTGATTTCTCTCCATGGATTTTGTTTATGTTAAGTTTCATGAGTGTGAAGTTAATTCCTGTAGAAGAGGATCAACTTTTCTAGTTCATGGTTCATGGTTGATTTGACAAAATATGAAGTCTTTGGAAAAATAAAATAAAATTATAAACTAACCTTTCATTTTCTTTTTTACTGTGCTTGGTTCTTGTTATAAATTGGACCTTTAAAATATCATCTACCTTCTAAGTACTCTAGAAAGTAGTTGCTTTGGCTTGATATTGATTATTTGCATTTATCTTGTTATCACTTACAATGTAATAAGAGAAGTGCACAAGAGGCTAATGTGGTTCTAGACAATCTTCAAAAGCTAGCTTTCAGGTACGTATATAAGCACAAGTATAACACGGTGGAATCTTTAAAAAAATTTATAAGTTAACCAAACTGAGTTTCTTCTATGTTTGATAGTCTCAATGAGTTGGTACAAATATACTAAGACATAGCAGGTGTTGACAATTAGATTGTTTTTATTTTGTTATCAGATACAATGTGATAAAAAGTGCACGAGAAGCTAACGCTACTTCTAGACAAGCTTCCAAAGCTAGTTCCTAGGTATATGAGAACAAGTACTAAGGGCTGGTTTGGTATTGCTGTGCTTTGAAAAAAAGTTGCTTCTGCTGTGCTGTGAGAATAAGCAGCTGTGAAATAAAGCAGCAGAGTGTTTGGTAAACTTTTTTGTAAAAGTGCTTTTGAAAAAAAAAAGCAGTATTAGAGTGTTTGATAAACTTTTATGTAAAACAGATGTGAAAAAAAGCCAGTTTTTCAAAGCTAGGTTTTGCAGCTTCTTGTTTTTAGCTTTTTTTCATCCAAAACTGTGAAAAAAAGCTGAAGCTGAGTGTTTACCAAACACAAAAACAGCTCCCAGCTTTTTTTGATAGCAGCTTTTTTCAGAATCACCTCAGTACCAAACCAGGTCTAAATAGTTAGCTTATGAAACTTATGAGCTTTTGATATAAATTGATCAAATTTTGTTTCTTCCATGTTTGGTAGTCACAGAGAAGTAGTCCAAATATAGAATGAGACAACATTAAGAGAAAGGAAGGTTCTAAAGCCACTTCCCATGTAATAACACACGCTTGATAATAATTGTTAACTTAAATAGTTTGATGACTTAGTCATTTTAAAATTGATGTTCATGTTTTATTTCTTTATGCTATTTACAACCTGTTGGTATTTTACGAGGGTCTTCATGCAAGTTACTAAATTGGCTTGGAAGTGGACAAGTTTTGCAACTGGACCAATAAATTCAACAAGTCATGAGGTGAAAGTTCATCACATGGTGCTTGGTCCTGATTGTTGGAAAGTTTGGGTAACTGTTGTCAAAGTGGAGTATCTTTGTACCACCTTACAAGTGAATTTTGTAACCTGGAGGCTGCTATATCTAGTACAATTGCTTGGCCTTCGAAGTACATCCGAGTTGGAGAGTAGTTTTAGTTCGTACTTAGACCAGAAAATGGTACTTTGTCACTACATGGATAGTACTTTAAGACATTGGACTTTCGTTACTCATGTATTGTCCTTTGGAAACTCAGTGTACTGTATTTTGAAATTATGTTATAATTGTGGAGCAAAAAATAATCAAGAAAAATATAGAGGCGACACTTGGACTTTTGGGTTAAAAAGACAAGATTACCCTTGAGTCACACCAGGACTCCCACGTGCAGGCAACGGACAATAACGGCTCAATCAAGGTCAAAGGTGATCAAAATGGTATTCTTTTAAACCCTCTCATCACTTCTCATCAAATCCACACCCACAAGGTAACTCCCAATTATTCTTTTCAAATTGGGATTAGTTACCAAAATTAATTGATTAATTTCCTACTTAATTGATTAATTTCCTAATTGATTGCAAGATATTATTTGGCATAATATCTTGCAAATAGAGCCAATTTCCACCATAAGTGGCCGGTCCCTATTTCTCCAAATAGGGCCGGCCACACCCCAATATATAGCCCCTCATTTCTCCAAAAACCTAAGGCCAATTCTCTTCTAAAATTCTCTAAACACTATCTCTCAAATTTAACTTTGGGATCGGAGAATCTTCGACCAAAGCCCCTTCCCCATTCATCGTGGGCACATGATGCTCTTGGCCTTGATCTTAGGTGTTAATTGTTTTACAGGTGCATTTTCGTCCAAGAAGGAGAAGGTGGAAATTTGCATCCACAAATTGGTGCTTTCATTGAGGGTCTTGGTTCACACGCTCGTAAAAAGCTCTCGCATTCAAGATTTTTTGTTTTCTCGTTCATTTGTAAATTTTTCATACGTTTTTACTTTTGAAATTTTTATTTATAAAAATTCTTTGGCAAAATGTAAAAGAAAATTACAATGACTAGAAACTCGGAAACCACAATGAATGGAACTTCCTAAGTTCAAGGATTTGGACCACGGTGATCTATGAGGCTCAACGTGATGGCAAGTGGAGCGGCACCACCTTCACGAGTGATGCGAGTTTTATACGCGCACAAATTAAACCCTCTTTTTGTCAAATTGTAGTATAGGTGCAAGTAGGGATCGTTCTGGACCGGGGATTAGGAGGGATTGTTAATCTCTTGGAAACTGACTTAAAAACGTAAAAACAATATAAAACACTAAACTAGACTCAAAGAATTCAAAAATACTTTAAAACATAAACTAAACAGATTCTAACAAGTTCAAAAGACTCAAAACTCTTAAAAACACAAACTAATTTGATTTCTAACTAATTTGACATTAAAGTAAAGGGGGATTTAGGTTTTGACAAAATTAAACTAAATGAACAAATTGCAATTAAAACAGAATGTAAATATGAATGTGAATAAAATATGGATGATGGAATAGCCAAGGGGTTCTTCTCCACACATGTTACACTTGCATACAAGATTGATTCTCAGTTGGTCTTTCGATAAATTATGAAACTCAACGCCCCGGGTTAATTAGGTCCGCTTAAATTAACCGTCAAGTTTTCCTTAAGTTAATGAATTGGATGGGTTAGCGCAACGCAATTCACCACATTCTCCAAAAGTCCTTTACGTGAACAGCACAATAAAGATACAATCAAAGATCATTAAGCATTATGAAAACTATAAGTGTTGACGAGGCATTCGTTACTATGGAATACGCATGAAACTTATGCCAAGAATTCATTTAACGCGATTGTTTATAAGCAACCTCCACTACTTGTGAATATAAGTTCATAACGATTAGGTGAAATTCACTTATATTCTAGCGTCATATTTATGCATGAAAATTAAGCGCGCATTCTTAATAAACATTCATAAATAAGTTATCAATCAAACGGTTAAACAAATTGAATCCACAACTTATGAAATTCCAACGAAAGTTAATCAATTCATATTGCAAATATAAACATAGTTTCGAATTACCCCCTAGCTAAAGGGGGTTTAGTTCCTCATAACTTTGAAATCAAAGAAACACCTAAACATTCCAACAACTCAAACTTGAATTGTATGAACGTTTAGGCACTCTTCTCTTCCATTCCTCATACGTACAAAACAAAGAGAATTGAATTTAAACTTTGAAATCAAAGAAACACCTAAACATTCCAACAACTCAAACTTGAATTGTATGAACGTTTAGGCCCTCTTTATCTTCCTCGTTGTTGTAGCACAAGGTCTAAGGTGAGGTTTGGGGAATTATGGAAATGGATGAGGAATGGTGGAAGGGGGACTCACGGTTTGGATTCTAAGGGGAAGATGGGAAGCTCACGGCTAGGGAATAATGGAAGTGTTTGAGGGGTGTTGTGTTGTGAATGAGATGGAGAGATTTTTGAATGGGGAATGAATGAATGCAAGGGTATTTATAGGAGTAGTGGAGGAAACATATGGCTATGTCATTTGTAGGTGAAGTAGGTGGATGTTGTAGGTGAAGTAGGTGGATGTTGTAGGTGAAGTAGGTGAAGTAGGTGGATGTTGTAGGTGAAGTAGGTGGATGTTGTAGGTGAAGTACATGTGTTTAAATGGTTGAAATGTGTAGATGATTATGAGTGACAAGTGATAAGTGTATGATATGTTAAGTGATAAGTGAATGATTATGATAAGTGATAAATGAATGTATGATATGATAAGTGGTGAATGATATGTGGTGAATGATAAGTGGTAGTGTTTAAGTATTTAAAATAGGGAACAAAGCCCTTCCTTGCATGGCAAGGAAGGGAGACACAAGGAAACACACGACAATGTCCTAAGGTTGCTAGGAATGTTGTTTTTGTGTTCTAAAATGCGTAGGAGTTTTCAATGATGCTCAAACGTGAGGTCTTTTTAGGATTTAACTTTCCTACTTCAAGTCTTCAATTTCGTCCATCCTTTTGGCTCCAAGCATATGATATCCATTTCAATATCTAATTTGCTCCAAAAGGCTCCAAAAGGCATCCTTTTGCATACTTTGCCCTTAGAACCTGAAAACACACAAAAGAAGCATAAAGAACTAAAATAACTAAAGATACATAACGTAAATGTACGAGAACAAGCCATTTAAGTCGCATAAATATGCTCCTATCAACGGGGCACCACCATAGCAGCCACTAACGTGGCAACCCTCGGCACAACCCAAGCCCTCGCCGTAGCCCAAGCCCACAGCAGCCCATTCCACCTTGCAACAGCGATCCCAGGCCCGCGCCACAAGAAAGTCCAGCTTGGCCTAGCATAAAGAGGCCTAAGTTGTAGCCGCGTCTGCCAAGGCAGCAGCCTAAGCTTCGCATGCCTAAGGTTAGCGATAGCCCAGTGCGCCGCAAGGGCAAGTCGCGCCACTTCAAACCACACGACCCAGCGCGAACCCAGCGTACACCAGAGTGGAGTCCAAGCCTCGCACCTATGTGCATCACATGTAATCCAGCCTACTCCCATGGCCCAACCTACTCTCGTGGTGTCCCAAGCAGCCTAAATTGGTCTAAGGCCAGTTCAACCACCTCGGCTCTAAATTTCTGGGTTGACGATTGAATCAGGGGCATTTTCATCTCGTTTCTCCGAAGATTTGACATTTCCCAACTGAAATCTCACGCCCAGAGCCCATTACACTTCCGTTACTCAAAAGACGCATTTTGTCCAAGCTCTTCTAACCCAAATGGTAAACAACGTTTGTCTTAACAAGTCATAAAGTTAACAAGTGCCCTCGCACAGCAGACGACCTTGGTGAATCAACCCATGTAGCGCACTGAGATGCAATGTGCCCAAGACAAGGTGTCTAGAAATAAGACAAGGCCAAACGGAGAACCTTTCCAGCAACTTCCCAATAAGTAGCCACTTGACCAGCCAAAAATCAAGTTTTCCAGCAGTGTACACTCTTGACTGGGCCCCCGAGATAGCGTATACTCCTGTCTTAGCGCGCGGAGGAGCATGCACTCTCAATTAGGCCCATGAACGAGCATACACTCATGGTTGGGGCCATACTTCGATAATCAACATGAGTAATCTTTTAGGTGAACTATTCATTCACGGTTAGGCCCGCAAAGAGCGTCCTCCACCTCATATCGAACTAGGTAGCCCGACAAATGGAGAGAAGCAGTTACTCAATCTGGCTCAAGTTCAACAGGCAACCGTGAGAAATTCGCTCGCCTATAACGAACATACTGCATGCATCGCAGCCATGACATAGATGTACCAAACACATAGAAGACCAGCCCAGACCAGCCGTCAAGATCAGGGGTAGCCAAGAGCTCTGCTACTACATCAAATGCAAGTTCAAGAAGAAGTAAATAGGGTCTTGACGGAGCAATGGCATGATTTCCAACGCAACGAAGTCACCGATGAGACGTTACAACGAGACATGATGAACATAAACAGGTCATCCTTCATGGAGGAGATCAAGCAAGCAGAGCCTCCACGCAAGTTCAACATGCCATATTTCACATATTTCAAAGGAGATGGAGATCTGGAGAGACACTTGAAGCACTATGGAAGCATGATGGTCCTTTATCGGAATAATGATGCCCTTATGTGCAAGATATTTGCCACTACCTTGCCACCACGGTCCATCTGGAGTTTCGATAATCTTTCTTTGGTTTTCACAAAAGAATATTTGTTCTACCGCTCGATCAAGAAGAAGTTCGACCACTTGTTCAATGTGAAGAAGAACCCAAAGGAGTCGCTCCACGACTCCGTGAAGAGGTTCAAAGCAGAGAAGGCAAAGATAGTCAGATGCGATGACTCGATAGAAAGTGCAACCTCCAAAAAGGACTCCCAGCAGACCACCAGTTGTTTGGAGAATTGATCATGAAAAAAGATCTAACTATGGCAGATGCGATGACTCGATAACATGTGCAACCTTCCAAAAAAGACTCCCAGCAGACCACCCGTTGTTTGGAGAATTGCTCATGAAAGAAGATCTAACTTTGGCAGACTCTTTTGCTCTAGCAGAAAAGCATGCACTTTGGGATGAGGATCGACGAGTAGACAAGCAACCTAGAAAAATGTTGACAGTGGCTTAAAATGAGGAGAACATGAAGTAGTACATCAAAAGTAAGCAGAAGGCCAAATGTAGGGATCGACCCACGACTACAAAGGGCTTGGCATCCAAGAACTACTCTAAGTTCTTAATCCTGATTCACCAAAGTCTCTGCGACATCAAGAGCAAACCATGGTTTCATCTGCCAAAACAATCAAAAGAAGATACTTCCAAGTTGAACTACACCAAGTACTGTGCATTCCATCGAGGTCCCAATCACACAACTAACGGCTACTACACTTGAAAGAACTACCTAGAGAAGTTCGTGAAAGAAGGCAAAGTCGACAGATACTTAGACAAGCCAACTGCGCAGCCTAGAAGGAACGCAGATGCCAATGAAGATTTGCCCAACAAGACGATTCAGATTAACGACATCTTTGTCAAATCTAAGTACTTAAGAGCCGCTAACAATTCAAAGAAGTGGAAGATCCAGTAGACTCTACTAGTCGACACCCAACCTGGACCCATCTTTGGCTTCACTGAGCAGGACGTTGAAGGTGTCGACTTCCCCCACGATGACGTACTAGTGGTATTTGTCCAACTAGCCTACACTATAGTCAACATAATAATGGTTGACAATGGAAGTGCAGTCAGCCTACTTTAACTCTTGGTAATTTAGAAGATAGGCCTAGAAAACACAATTATATGTTGAGCGAAGGTACTTATCAAATACAACGGACGCACCTCAACTGCCATCGGTCATATCAAACTTGACGTGAAAACACGATCAGTTGTCTTAAAACAGATGTTCATAATAGTAAGCGACCCGTCTCTCTACAATAGGATTCTGGGGCAACCTTGGTTGATAAATCTGGACGCCCTCAAAAGATCTGATTCCGGGGAGTGGGTTTACTAAGCTGCATCTAGACGATGCAATGTGTAAGTACTGAAGAAGTAAAAAAAGAAGACCATTACCCCCGTAAAGGCTGTCGAGGTTCAAAGGGATGATGAAGCTACCAAATAGCAATTACAACAAGCAAATCAAGAAGATGGTGTCCAAACCAACGCGCCAGCAGACAAGACAGGATGGAAACCCGAAGAGGACGTCAAGCACATCTTTTTTGTTCCCCAGTAGTCGGAGAAGACTGCTAGAATTGGCTCACGTCTGAGCCCGAAGGAAAAGGAAGAACTCATGGCTTTCCTTAGGGAAAATTGTGACGTATTTGCATGGTCAACTTCTGACTTACCCTACATCGACCCCAAGATAGCTTGCCATAAGTTGCACGTCGACCCTCTGCGAAACCGATGATCCAAAAAAGAAGGCATTTTGTACCCGAACTTTAGCGATCATTGAAGCAGAAATTGAAAAGCTATTGAAAGCCGGATTCATAGAAGAAGTAGCATACTTAGCATGGCTTGCCAACGTTGTGATAGTAAAGAAGAAAGAGAAGGGCAAACGAAGTGTTTGTGTAGACTACACCAACTGCAACAAAGCATGCCCAAAGGATCCTTATCCACTTCCCCAGATCAATCTATTAGTAGATTTAACTTTTGGGAGCCAGCTGCTCAGTTTCTTGGACACATACTCCGGCTATAACCAAATAACCATATACGAGCCTGATAAGGAGAAAACTGCATTCGTGATCAAGCAAGACACCTATTGCTACAAGGTCATGCCCTTTGGCCTCAAGAACGTGGGAGCCACTTACCAAAGGTTAGTAAACATGATGTTCAAGAAGCAAATTTGAGTAACCATGGAAGTCTATGTTAACGACATCATGGTGAAGGGCAAGCAGTAATCAGACCACATCGGCAACTTGGCGGAAATGTACTTAGGCACCCAATAAGGAATCGAAGCACATCCTAAGAAAATCCGAGTGAACGCCCTCAACCGCTTTCTCTTGCGGTCCACCGATCAATATAACTCTTTTTTCAGGGAAATCAAAAGGGCACAACGAGACAAATGGGATGACAAGTACGAAAGAGCCTTCCAAAACCTGAAAAAGTATCTCACCTCACCTCCCTTACTATCCAAGCCAAAAGCAGCAGAAGATTTATACATTTACTTGGTAATATTGGAAGTAGCAGTAAGCTCTGCCCTTGTATGAGAAGAGCTAGGGGCCCAACTTCCGGTATTCTACACTTGTAAAGCTCTTCTCGATGCAAAAACTAGATACCCAAAGATCGAGAAATTAATTTTGGCGCTAGATGTTATGGCTCGAAAGCTCAAACCATATTTTCAAGCTCACACAGTCATCATCATGACTTAATACCCTTTATGATCAATCATATATGGTTCGGATGCTTCTCAAGAAGTAATGAAATAAGCGTTGGAACTTGGCCAATATGGTTTAGTTTTTCGACCCCGCACAACAATAAAGGCCTAAGCCTTGGCAGACTTCATAGCAGAATTAACGCTTAGCCTAGGTGATGCAATGAAACGGCACAACGATGCCTTAGAGGTAGCCGAGAATAACTTAGGCGTGCCTGCTCCACCCAATGGAGGCTTCTAGCATTTACATATCCACGACGCATCTAACTACATAGGCTCGAGAGTAGGCGTGGTTCTTGTCACCCCAGACGGTTCGATGCTCGAGTAGACGATCACTCTAGGCTTCAAGGCATCCAACAACAAAGCGGAGTACGAGGCCTTATTAGCAGGCCTCCGAATGGCAAAAGACTTAATGGTGAAAAAACTCGCAATTCATTCTAATTCCCAGCTAATCGCTAGCCCAACTGATGTGATAAATAATAGCACACAAATTAAACCCTCTTTTTGACAATTGTAGTAAAGATGTAAGTAGGGATCGTTCTAGGCCGGGGATTAGGAGGGATTACTAATCTAATGAAAACTGACTCAAAGATACACAAATATGCTTAAAAACACTTAAACAAACTCAAAGACTCTTAACTAAACTTATATGACTCAAAACAAACTTAAAAGACTCAAAACAATTCAAAAGACTCAATTTAGACTCTAGGACTTAATTTGGACGAAAATAAAATTGGTTTTGACTCAAAAGACTCAAAAACACACTTTAGGACATATTTGAAACAATTAAGTAAAGGGGATTGGGTTTTGGACGAAATTAATGTAAAAACAAGTAACTAAAAGACTTAAATGAGATTTGGACGAATTTGGGAAAAACTATGGATGATTAGATAGCTAGAGGATACTTTTTCACACATGATATATTCGAAAACAAATTGATTTCCAGTTGCTTTTCCAATAAACCATGAACCTCAACACCCCAGATTAACCGTGACATCACTAATTAACCCTCAGATTTTCCTTAAGTTATTGGATTGGATGACATCATACGACAACCCAAAGCATTCTTCAAAAGTTCCCTACATGACATCATAATAAAGATACAACCAAAGATCATTATGTTCAATGAAAATCATAAGTATTGACAAAGCACTTGTAACTATGACATCATGATACTCATGCTAGGAATTTACTTAACATGATTGTGAAAACAACCTTAACTACTTGTGAATATATGTTTGGGACGATTACGTGAAACTCCCTTATATTCTAGCACCAAATTCAAGCATACAAATTAAGTGTGCACCCTTAACCAACAAACAAGAATAAGTCATCCATCAAACGGTTAGGTAAATTGCATTCACAATTTATGAAATCACAACTGAAATTAATCAATTCATATCGCAAATATAATCATGGTTTCAAAGTCTCCCCTAGCTAAAACAAGTTTAGCTCCTCATGTTTACAACAAAACAAATAGAATATAAATTAAACATTGAAAACAAAGATTGAATACACCTAGAAACGCTCCAACAATCCAAGCTTGAATGGCCAAAACGTCCAAGGCTTCTGCTTTCTTCTTTCTCCTTCTTTGTTGCGGCACAAGGGTGTTTGGGTATGAATTATGGTGATGGATGGATAGGTTGGATGGTGGTAGAGGGTGGATGATGGCTGAATGAATGGAGAGAATGAGGAATAATTCGAATGGATGTGTATGGATGTCTAGAGGGAAGGTATGAATGTGTATGAATGATGGAAGAATGGTTGGAAGGCTGCGGCAAAGAACTTGGTTTCTGTGAATGATGGCAGATTGTGTGTTAAGAGTGATTAGGGCTGAATGAAGGGTGCGGCTAAGGTATTTATTTGGGAGCAAGAATCCCTAGAGTTTATTACATAGTTTTGGAAAGGATTTAGACCCTAAATCCATCAGGAAAATGAGTCATAAAGTTAGAAATTAAAAAGGGAAAAGGAAAGGAACTTGCGGCAAAGGATAGGAAAAGGGAATGTGGTTTAATTCTGAAATTAGGCAAGGATTTTGGGATAGAAAAGGTATGTGAGGTGTGGCTAAGATTAAGGTGAAAAGGGAATGTGTTTTAATGACTTAGAATAGGAAACAAGGACCTCCCTTGCACGACAAGGAAGGAAAAGTCAATGGGGTGCATGACAAGGCTTGTTATGTTGCAAGGAGAGTTTGGTTTATGTCCTAGAATGTATAGAAGTCTTCAATGTTGCTAAAACATGGAGTCTTTAAGGATTAGGAAAGGTTAAACCAAAATAGGAAACCTTGGCTTAACTTTCCTACTTCAAGTAGGAAACCTTCTTTGACTAGGATTCCTCTTTTGATTACGAATCCTAACACCTTTAGGTCTTCAATTTCGTCCATTCCTTTTGCTCCAAGCATATGCTATCCATTCCAAGTCCAATTTTGCTCCAAAATGCTCCAAAATGCACATTTATGCTTCCTTAGCCATATGAACCTAAAAACACACGAAAATAGCTTAAACTACTAAAATAACTACGAACTAACAACATAAATGCTCAAAAACAAGCTAACTAAGTTGCCTAAATATGCTCCTATCACCAACTACTGGGAAGTACACAACAAAACATCTGAGGATGGCGCAATACCTAGAGAATGTACGAAAGCAACTTGAGGCATTTCAAACTTATACTTTCACTCAAATTTTGTGGGCAGACAATGTTCATGCAGACGTGCTAGCCGACTCAGGCTCTGCCCTCGACCACCAACTCAAACATCCTATTTCGGTGGAGTATCTAGACAAGCTAAGCATAGTGGTGGAGCCAGCAACCGAGGTGTCACAGGTTAGTACAACTCCAAATTGGCAAAGTTCCATTGTAGACTACCTAGTCAATGGTACACTCCCCACGAAAAGGTTGGACTCTAGAAAGCTCCAAATAAAGGCAGCACACTGCTACATGTAGAATGGCATTCTCATCCGAAGATCCTACATTGGTCCACATCTCCGTTACTTCGTGCCTTCCGACGACCTAAAGGTTTTAAGCTCAATCCACAAAGGCGCTTATGGAAATTACTTTGGAGACCGATCCTTAGCACAGAAGGCTCTGAACGTTGATTACTATTGGCCTACAATAGATCAAGATACTATTGGCCTTCAAGTAGATCCAGTTTTAAGAGCGCACATACCTTAGTAACTTTCTCAGAAGCAGACTTGGTTGATATCTCACAACTGCCTACACGAGCAGTCTTATTCTTCTCAGTAGGCGAATTAGTCTCAGTAGCAAGGGGAGTGGGTTTTCACATAGCTTTAGCAGGCGAGGGCACCTTGTTGCTCTTCACAGTATTAGGTGAACCAAACTTAGACCCAGACAGACATTTTGGCAAAAATTTCAGCACTAGGGGCACGACGGAACTTCTACACTAAGCAATCCTATCATCAATTGAACTAGCCACCTTTGGAAAGGCAGGCGTAAGTGGCACAGATCTAGCAGCCTTATCTTTCTTGACCTTGGAAGAAGTCAAGTCGATCACAAGCCTGGGGGTAGCTAGCAAACCCTTGCGAGCATCGAAAGAAATCTTTGGCTTTTTCTTAGCCAACATCTCTTGAGTAGGTAGGGAAGTTCTCTTTTTCCCACCGTCATTTGCAGCAGTCTCCTTAACGGCGATCGGACAAACTAGTGCCTCTACCTTGATTCGCTTTATTTCCTCTCTCAGAGGTAGCCCACTTTTCTCCCGACGAATAGGACTAAGTAGCCTATGCCACTCACAATACTCAAAAGAGATACCAGTGCAGCATACGCGTTCTTTATATCTGGAAAAGTCTTAAGAGTCGAGCCAAATTCCAAATCTATAAGAGCAGAAAAATACATTTAGTAAATCAAAAAGCAGCATAGCAAAAGTACAAAACAATCAAGAGACTAAGCAGTCTACTTACTAGAGATGAAAACTGTTGGAACACGTAGCTCGGGGAAAGAATCAGACTCCCACTCTCCACTTATCTCTAAAGTCTCCTTAGCCCATACATGATCTTCCTTGCTTGAGTGGTCAAAGAGCCTATGGCAGGATCGCAACTGCCCAACTCTCTCAATGTGGCCTTGTAAACACGAAAATTCTGTATCGAATGAAACGAGAACACGTGTACAAAGTAATTTTGTATTGATTTGAATTTGTAGGTTACAATCTCTGTTTACAACTTTCCTCTGATTCAGTCTTCAAATTTGATGTAGATGTATAGGTTGTTGATCCAAGGGTCGCATTGACTTGATCTTGAAACGAATGACTGAACGACAGAACGATTGCTTCAAGTTTTAAGCTTGAAACGATGTGTGGATGGTCTTTACCTCAAAGTTGCGGCAAAGATGATGTACATATGGGATTTTGGTTATTCAAGGGTCTTAGTGGCTTGATCTTGAAACGAACGTCGTTACAAGTTTTGAGCTTGCAACAAAGTCTTAAAGGAATTGGCACGAGTGCTTGTTGATTCTTCAAGGGGATGTTTCAACTTTGGTTGAAAGAAAGCTTCGGCTTTGGTTGTACATTCTTCGAATAAAGCTTTAGCAACTAACTAAAGTATATTTGATGCAAATTCGTGGGATTTTATCACCCATAACTTCAAATGTTGTTCCTTGCTGTTTTAAGGTGTTTTTAATCAAAATGCAAGCATAAACATATATTTCGAATCCCCCCCTAGCCAAGGGGGGTTTAGTTCCTCATACGTACAAAACAAAGAGAATTGAAATTAAAAATTGAATTCAAAGGAAAAGAAACACCTAAACATTCCAACAACTCAAACTTGAATTGTATGAACGTTTAGGCCCGCTTCTCTTCCTCTTTGTCGTAGCACAAGGTCTAAGGTGAGTTTTGGGGATTATGGATGCAATAGATTGATGTGGTTGGCACGGCAAGGATAAGTTTTTGGTATGAATTTCTGAATGAATGGGAATTGGATGGTTTGCACGGCACTTTGGATTCTAAGGGGGTGTTGTTGGTGTGTATGGATGATTTTCTGAATATGGAAGAGTCAATGAGAATGAATCAATTGTGGCTGCAATGGATGCTTATTTATAGGTGAAAAAGAGGGAATATGACAGCTAGGAACTTGGTGGAAATCTGGAATGGTGATGGGAGATGCATGTGGCTGATTTATGCATGTGATTAAAGGGTGGGAGTGCATGTGCTTTGACAGAAATGAAAGGGAATGCACGGCATGGGATGTTTGGTGCTGGAAATGAATGTGAAAGCATGTGCAATGAATATGTGGCTGCATGTGGATTAAAGGGGTGTGAATGATTATGGGATGCTGGAAATCTGGAGGAGGAGCCACGGCACAAGGGGAATATGAATGCATGTGGCTGATTTAATTGAAGATGCATGTGCAATGAAGTGGAATGACAGCTAGGTTATGATGATGATTGCATGTGAGTTAAAATGCATGTGGAATGGCTGAAATGTGTTGAATATGCACGGCAAAGGAAGTGGATTTTCTGCAAATGCAAGGTGAATGTGCATGGCTGGAATGATTGTGTTTGCATGTGAATTAAAGCTATATGTGGCTGCAATGATGAAATGGATGGGAGTGCATGTGGCTTGGGTGCATGTGGAGTGGCTTGTGCATGTGGAGTGCTGGAACAAAGGTGGAAGCACGGCACAAAGTGTGGAGTGAATGATTAATGTCCATGTGGGTGAAAATGCATGTGGAATTGGTGCTTGCGGCTTTGAAGTGATTGCTGAAAATGAATGTGAAATGAAATGATAATGTTTTGCACGGCTAGGTGTTGTGTTTGTTTGAATGTGCATGTGATGAATGGATTAAAGAATGGGAGTGCATGTGATTAAATTAAAGGATGGAATGCATGTGAATTAGGTTGGAAAGAAGGGATGATGAAGTGGGAGTGCACGACATGAGTAGGAATGATGGCAGGTTGTGTGTGTGAGTGATTTATTTGAAGATGCATGTGCAATGACAGCTAGGATAATGATTAAAGGGTGCATGTGGGTTGTAAATGCATGTGGAATAGGTTGGAAAGTGGTGGAAATGGAATGTTATGCACGGCTAGGTTGTTGTTGGTGTGTTATGCATGGCATGATTGGGATTAGGAAAGGTTTAAATGTCCTAAAACTAAAGGGAACAAGGTTCCACACTTTGGTCTTTAATTAGGTCTTCAATTTCGTCCAACACTTTGGCTCCAAGCATAAGCTATCCATCCTTAGCCCAAAAGTGCTCCAAAAGTCTCCAAAATGCATCTTTTTGCTCCTTTAGCCCTTTGGACCTACAAACACACGAAAATAGCTTAAAGTACTAAAATTACTAAGTACTAGCAACATAAATGCAAGAAAACAAGCAAACTAAGGCGCATAAATATGCTCCTATCAGCAACGTATTAGTGTTCAAACATTTGTGCAGACGTTCCTCTGAATGTAGAATTTTTAACCTTCAATGTAGAAATTGTCGACCTTATGCTTGTCTGAGGACCTTGTATTTATATTTATAGACTTCTCAAAGCTTGCCTTTGGATGGATTTGGCTTTGATTTGTGTTTTGATTCGTCCATGGGAAAATTTAGGCATGTTTTGTGTCTTAATTTCAGCCACTTTCCCTTGCTTGGCCAAATTTATGGGCTTTCTTGCCTACTTTGTGAGCAATCTTCAATTCTTGCTTGTGTTTGTGAAGATGCTTTAGCTTTCTTTCTGGTTTTGAGAGCACTTTGGACCCCTAGCCGATATTAAGGGTGATTTTCTCCCTTTTGCCAAATTTTGGGAATGTTTTGTACTTCCTTTGCTTGATTTATGCCATATGTCATTGATGACTTGTTTATTTGTGATGAGTCATATGTCACGTGGAGCTTTGTGATGCATCATTCATATGCAACGAAGTTTACATGTAGGAAATGTGTTTTGAAGTCCTGCAATGTGAATGTTCTAACTCAAGGGTCGTCGAGACTTAATCTTGAATTAGTTTGCTTCTTCAAGGGCCGTAGAAGCATATTTCTTGAATTAAAATGATGAATTTCTTCACGGGCCGTTGAGGCATATTGCTTGAATGAAACATTTCTTCAAGGGCCATTGAGGCTTGGTCTTGAATAAAATGAAAATTGTCCTCAAGGGCCGTAGAGGCTTGATCTTGAATGAAATGAAATTTTCTTCAAGGGCGGTAGAGGCTTGGTCTTGAAAGAAAACTGAAAAATTTCTTCAAGGGCCATAGAGGCTTGGTCTTGAAAGAAATTTGGAAATGTATAAATCAGCACATACTTATTGTGCGTATTGAGTTTTCCATAATTTTGACAAAATACATTTGGGTGTATTTTGAATTTTTTTCCTTGTGGTTGTAGGAAAAAAATGTTTTTCCTTTCTTAGGTAGGAACCTCTTTTAATTTCCTTCAAAATGTTGGAAAGCTTTGGTGATTTCCTTCAAGGTTTTTGAAAGCCTTGATGGTTTCCTTCAAGGTTTTGGAAAGATTTGATGATTTTTTTCAGGGTTTTGGAAAGATTTAATGCTTGTCCTTGGGTAAGTAGGATGAGCATTTTTTCTTTGCAGTTTTCTTTTCCATGGCAAGGAAGGAGTGTATTTTCCTTTCACCTTTTGATTTCCACAGCAATGAGGGGACTTCCCTTTTTTTTTAGGAAACTTGAAGACTTTTCCTTGCCTTGGAGGGATTCCCTTCTTTAAATTTCGGCAAGAGGGCTACTTCCTTTGATGTTTTGGAAATTTTGAAGCCCTTTTTGTATATATTTGTTTTTTTTTTTTGTTTCCTTTTCTTTTCTTTACTAATTTTTGGTGTAAAAACAGCATGCTTTTGTTTTGGAAAACTTTGAAGATTTGTCCTTGGTTTGGGAAACATTTCATCTGACTTGCACGCCAAGTTTGAGGTTGATTTCTCTTCTGAAAAATTCTGTAAAAATATGGGTAACATAGCTTTATCTCTTATCTTTTCAGGTATATATCGCACACCACTAGGAAAAAATCAGGAAAGCCTTCAACTCGTCATTTTCCCACAGCTGCGCAGTTCTGATTGGAAAACAACTTCAGCAAGATTAACTTGGAAAACTGGAACGTTTGGCTTTAGGGAAAATCATGAAATTTTCCTTCTCCAATTGTCCTTGGATCAAAACTCCTCTGGAAAGTCAAATTATTACCAAAAACGTCCTGCTTGCGCAGATTGGCTAAAACTTGCCATCTTTTTTGCTTGGAATTTGCTTCCTTCTTTTGGTTGGAATGTGCTTCCTTGTTTTGATTTTCCTTGTGCTATTTGGGTATGTATTTTCCTTATAGCATTACGAAGCAATTAACCCCTATTTATAGGACCATTGGGTGTGTGTTTTTTTTTCACAATTCACATCCTTGCTGTGCACAACCATTGTGCTTGTTGCCGTGCCCTTTTTGCTGTTGTGCTTGCCGTGGGCTGGTTGCTTGGAGCTTGTTGTAGTGTGTCACTTTTATCGTGTGGTGTTGTACAAAAGACTGCGACGAGTTTGCGCTGTGCACTTCCTTTTGGTCACAGTTTTCACTCGGTGGTGACGTTATCGTGCAGTGCAAGAAACTGCTTGCATAATCGCTGCGGGGTTGCGTAGTGCAATTGCGTAGCATTCTGGTTTTCTTTGCTACTGTAATGTGCATTGAAGGACCATCTTGTAACTGCCTTCTTTGTCGTGTTCTTCAAGCTTTTGTGGCTAATTTCTTTCATCATTGTGACTTTGTCATCATCATCCTTCAACGCTTACGAGGTTTATCTTGCATGTCTTTTTTTGTTTTGTTGTGACTTTGTTTTTTTCTTGTCGTCCCACCTCGTGCTTGTGTTTCCTTATTTGTTTTGTTGCAGCCATGGTATTTTTTAAGTGCTTTAAGAGCAATACCATCACCATTCTTGCGAAGGAAGGCGATTCGCAAGATAGGGGAACGACGTTGAAGCTTTGTCTGGCATTGACTGGCCCTAAGGCGCTTGTTCTTACTTCAAAAGATAACTTCATGCACATCAAGTCGTGGTCTTCTGACGTATCTTAGGAGGTGATAGATTTTGGTCGACCAAAATACGAAGAAGAATGCGTGTACATCGAGGATTCTTATCTTGAATCTTTTGCACCATGGTCGTGACAATTCACTGGCTTCATTTGAGCTTCTTGGCTATTACATCCGTAGTGGAGCTGCGACTTGGAATAGTACTTTGCCGACTACTAGAGAAATCATCTTTGTTGAGTTTTATTAGGAGTGGCTTGAAGGTGTCTTGAGTCGATCCAAAGATGTACTTACCAACGTGGGCCTTTATCACACTGTGTACGCATCTTTGTTTAGTCATGATCGCCATCCTTCCATCCTTCATGTGTTCTTTGAGCATTGGTGTTCAGCGACCAACACACTTCACATAGCTCGAGGGGAGATGTCGATTTCACTTTGGGATCTCCACAAGATAGGAGGCTTGCCGATCTAAGGTAAGTTTTACAACGAAGTTGTTCCTAGCGTGGAGGAATTTTCTCATCGCAATAGCCAAGGATTGCCTACAAGTTGCTGCTATTTGTTCTGGGTGTATCACAAGCTTTCCCAGCAGGCTCAGGGTAAGTTAGGCATGAAGATTTCTTCATGGATCCGATTTTGGTATTAGGATGCCATGAAGTACAAGAAGCCTTCGAAGAAAAGTGGTCGTAACAAGACCACTAAGCCAAATGGAGACTCAGACCTGTGAGGTATCATTGGTTCAGCTAGGTGCCATGCCCTTGCCGAGTTGAAAGCGTTTGACGAATAGCGCCAAACCACGTGGAAGAATCTTAGCTAGCCGTTTTCTTAGCTTGTTGGCTTTGTAAGTTTGTTTTCCCCAAAGATGACGTCAAATTTATTCGTCTCGGAGTCTTCAAAGTGGCTAGCAAGATGGCTGTAGGTGAATCTTTTAGCCTTGCTATTCCAATTTTAGCCAACATTTACAATGGCTTGAGTATTGTTTTGAACTCAGCGAGCATTGAAGATCGTGTTGTGGTACATCCCTACCATTATGTGTACAGTTGGTTGGGTGAGTACTTTGGCACTCATTTTTCTTCGTCGACTTTAGACAACTCTTGCGTGCTTTCTGCGAAAAGCTTTGATGATTTGCTGGCGTGAGCTTTGCTTAGAAGCTATGAAGGTTTGAGAATGGACCATATAGCAAGAGTTGGCTCGGCACAGCGTGGCCTCATGGATGATTCACACCTTCATTTTTCAAACTTGTCTTATCTTGTAAGTCTTCGCTTATGGTATGTTTTTTTGGGGGAAGGAAATCGATGTATTGTTTAGCCGTATAGTCCTCACCGTTTCAGCAGGCAATTTGGCTTTATCCAACATGTGTTACGCAAGCTGAAGGAAAACGCACAGTCGAAATCCTTGTAAGTCGTGTATATGCATTTGGAGTCTTGTACCCATTCATGCACAAGTGCTTCCATCACTTTGCTAGCCAAGGACAAGTTGAAGACTAATTCAGTGGCCCATGACTACGTAGGTTGGTGGTCAAAAGTACATTGTGAAGACTTAGGAATGGCAAGTGGCGCCAATTATTCATGTTTACACAATGGTGCGCCGAGAGAGGGTTGCTCTACAGTTCTTACGTAGCTGGCACCTTTTGATTCTGCGAGTACAGCTCCTTGACAAGATGGACCTGCGACTTTAGCTTCTCAACACCTATGTTTGTCTTCTCATCGTTCGAATACTTCTGAAGAGGCGGGTGACGAGGTTGACTCGCATGAAGATGAACTTATTTTGCGGCAAGGTCAACAAGTTTTGAACAAGCGACTGCTTGAAGGTGCTCTAGATGACAAGGACATTAACTTCTGTCATAAGAAGAAGAAAGTGTTTTGACCTCCTCAGCGTGATGGCCGTGTGTCGCTTGAGAAAGATGTATGTATTTCCTTCTTTCTTGTGATTGCTTATATTTTTTATTGGTTTAGCTTTTTGTATCTAACACCTTTCTTTGTTTTCTTTAGGCTGGGCCCTCTTGTTCTTTCAACTTGGCGAACATGGGCATTCATTCCTTTACGGAGATGTAATTTGGAGGCTGCCTACAGGTAAGGAGATTAGGCACTCGCTCGGTACAGAACTTGTTCCAAATCTGCTAAGTTGCCCAATTTTGCCGTGTGTGGGTAAAGGTATGCAAGAGCCTGCCATGTGTCTAACACCTTTGCCAGCTAGCTTTGAGATTTCTCTTAGAGGGACGAACCTTAGTGGCACTGAACAGCTCATCCATCATATCAGCCTTCGAGCAGCTATGGACATCAAGAGCCATATTGAGAAGAAGATTGCGAAGTGCCCATTGGAGGATCTTTCATTGGTCAAGGATGATTTGTTGAGGCTTGTTTTTGTGATTGATAACCTTAACGTTGATTCCTCACTCTTGAGAGTCAAGATTGCCGAACTTATGGTCGCCTCGACTGAGTATTCTTCTTTGCATGCTATTTCCACGAAGAACCTAAGTCCAAAGTTTAGAGTTTAACAGCTTGCGGCAATAGACTAATCAATGTTGGAAATGTGCCCTAAACCCAATTATATGATGATACTTTACGGACATTTCACATGTTAACTAATCTAGTTTAATATAAAGGGCAAATATTATTGTTTAAAGCCTTCTCATATAAATGTTATATGCTTAAATGATAAGTCTAAGGAATATGTATTTGGGAGAATGCGATCTAAAGAAGTTAGATTCATGAGACCATTCTCTTTCGTATACATATCCTAAATGTTCCTGATCATAGGATTGCCAATTAGGCATTGATAGTTCGTTAAGATCAGTACGTGCTATGTTCTCTTAGGGAGAGTGACTCGTCTCGAGTCCGTGGTATGACTAACACCAAGACAAGCATGTAGGTGCTCAATAGAGAATGAGTCCACTGAACATGATCAACAAGGAGTTCTCATACTCATGTCATATGAGAACTCATGGTTAGGATAATGCAAAGTAGTCTTTTGACCTGAGGCATCATAGTTGTCTTGTGGTTAGGTCCTTGATCTTTAACTATGTCAAAGTCACTCCGTTAAAAGGTATCCATGACATAGTTGGGGTTAAGCCACTTAGCCATGGAGGCAAGTGAATCCACAACAAGGGATCTCTAACCTTCAAACCGTTTAAGGGAGAATACTTTATGATATGATTAAGAATCTCTGGCCAGAGTATGAATGAGATTTAGGAAATCGTTCCGAATCACATTCAAGGTAATCATATAAGTAAAAGAATCATATTGGACCGTATTGCATTGTAATCCTAAACTGAATAGGTTCCCCACCTCTTCTGATTAGCTTGGGTAGCCATGACATACTGGTAGGTGTCACTCATGGTTCGTGGAAGCCTTAAAGGTGTATAGTCACTAAAGGGAGAATTGAAAGTATGTTTCAATTCACAATTGATTTGAAGAGTTCTAATCGCCTACTGCCTCGCTAAAAGGAACCTAATGGATCGTACACCGAGTAAGGTAGAGATTGAAAAAACAACGGAGATGAGTAAGGATAATTAAATGGTTTAATTATTAATGGCTAGGATTAATTAATATGTTAATTAATCAAACGAATATGTTCGTTACAGACCTCGGGTTGGTTTTGGGCCGCAGGGCCCAATGGGATTTGAATGTCAAGCCTATTAACTCAAGTTGTATGATAACTTGAAAACATAAAGGGCTTGAAAGCCCAATAAACCCTTAAGGCTAGCCACATTAGAGGATGAAGCGTTTTGGTTCTTTTGTCACTTAATTGAAAAGACTATATAAAGAACTTTATAACATTTCATTAATAGGGTTTTCTTTGAGGAAATTGGAGGGAACACAAGCTTTCCTTTTCTCTCTAAGAGGCCAGCCACCCTAGAGGGAAATAGCTTGCAATCTCTCTTCCTCTAGGTCACTCATCTCTTCCTCATTGCTCTCCTTGGTGTGGAGACTTAGAGGTTCCTTATTTTGGGAGCTTGTAGAATCCATTCCTTCATCCATCCAAGAAGTCATGGAGCCAAGAAGCAAAGTTCCTTCATCCAAATCCATGGAGTCAAGGAGTAGGGAGATTAAGGAAAGAAGGCCCTCACATGGGTGAATATCCTTTGCTAAGCAAAGATGTGCTTCAAAGGTATAAAAGTTTCTCAACTCTTTTCTTTAAGATTTGAGTTGAGTCTTGGTTCACCACAATTACTAGGCCTTGAATTTCATGGGTAAAGTTTTGTTTTAGAGTGCATACAAGCATGATTCCACCTTTTAATTGTTAATTGCATGTATAGATGTTGCTCAAATGAACTAGTTTTCACAATTATTTCCTTCAATCAATTGCCCAAGTTCGGTCTTCTCAGCAGGCTACTTTGAAAGGTTATCAAGATACAGGGACTTTATTGGCTTCCATCCAAGCACGCCTTGAAGCGTTAGCGCGTGAATGAGAGCAGTTGGAAACTGAAGCATCACAACTTCAAGGTGTTCTCTCAGAGCAGGAAGCTACACTTTCTTAGCATCAAGAGAAGGTTTCATGCCTAGAGCAAGAGAAAGGTGTGGCCATGGAAATTCCCACCTTTATCTCCCACCGATGTAGAGACTTTAAAAAATTTGGAAGGCTTGCTTGAAGATCATCACCATAGTTTTAGGGACATAGCTCTCAAGCAATGTCTTCCATTTTTGTGCTTAAAGCCTTCTTTGTTTTTTTGTTCATTTTGTAATAAGGCTTTGTAGCCAAATTCTTTCTTTAAAAAAATAAAGTATTCATATTCTTGAATTTGCTCTTTATTCTTCAAAATGTTTGTGTTTTTGTTGATGATGTGACTGTACTTGAAGTTTTAAAGTTTCAAGTTGCCTATATACCCTCGGTTAAAGAGGGATCAAGTCATGACGTAGTTCAAAGAGGTGATGGATTGTTTTTTATGGTTTTGGCAGTTTTGGTGGTGATTTTTATGATGATTTTGGTTTTGTTTTGCCGTACACAGTTTATGCTCTTACGGGCCAAGAGCGTTGAGTGTTGACTTTTAAGCTCGTGCGAACAATGAGCATTAGGTGTTGCCTTTTAGGCTCGTGCGAACAAGGAGCATTGTATGTTGCCTTTTAAGCTCCTACAAACAAGGAGCATTGTGTCGTATGCAATTTAGGCTCATGCAGGTGAGGAGCTTTATGCCATGTGCACTTTAGGCTTATGCAAGTGAGGAACATTGAGTGTCGCCTTTTAAGCTTGTGCAAACAAAGAGCATTCAGTGTCACCTTCTAAGCTTGTATGAACAAGGAGCGTCGTGCCCTGTGTTGTTTCGGCTCATGCAGGTGGGGAGCACTGGTTGTTTATTTTAGGGGTAGTAGCGCTTCAAGAATCTGCCATTGATGTGGCTGATCTTTAAGCCATCTTCTGCCATGATTAAGTAAGCGTCGTTGGTGTAAACCTCTTGTATTACGTAATGTCCATCCCACTTTGATGTGAACTTGCATTTTGTTTTGTGAGTTGTGATGATGGGCCTTTGTAATGCTAAGACAAGATCTCCAGTTTGGAAAAACCTTGGGTGGACCTTCTTGTTGAATGTCTTGGATAGCCGTGCTTGGTAGCATTCCAAGTGTTGTTGAGCTTTGAGCCTCCTTTCATCGAGTGTTTCGAACTTTTGAAGTCGTAGCTTTGCATTTTCCTCCTCAGTTAAGCTTTCTTATCTAGCCATTTGATAGGAGCATATTTATGCTACTTAGCTATGTTGTTTCCTTGCATTTAGTTAGTTAACTAATACTTATTATAGTCTTTTAAGCTATTTTCGTATGTTTTTAGGTCCTAATGGCAAAATGAGCAAGAAAGTGCATTTTGGAGCTATTTGGAGCAGTTTTGGGCATGGATTGGATAGCTTAACTATGGAGCAAAGTGGATGGATGAAATTGAAGTCAAGAGAGGCTAGGAAAGATTACAAATCTGGAGAAAGAAGTTCAAAAACAAAGAGGATAAGGAAAGAGCAAGAAATAAGGAACATTATCCAACTTTATCCTATCCAATCTTATTTTATCCAACCTTATCTCATCTTATCCTATCCTAATCTTTTGCTACCTTAATTCCAGGTGCAAAAATGACTTAATTTGACATTAGAACACCTAAATATATGGTTCTAAAAGGCCCTATCTCCTCCTAAATAGATGCCGCACCCTTTATCCCTTCTAAAAGTCCAATTTCTGCCACAAAGCACATTGTTTCTAGAAACCCTATAAAAGTGGCGCCTCCCCTTCTTCTAGAAGCTCTAGAATCTGCAATCCTTTTCCCATTCTTCCTTGGTCTTTGCCGTGGAATCCTAGTCCTTTTCCCCCAGGATTGTGCAAACCTTTTCCCACCTAATTTCTACCACACCCTAATATGATTTCCCTAAGGTTTAAGCCCTATAAATACAAGTGTTTGCCGCACCATTCAAAGCATCCATTCACTCATTCATTCATTCATACTTTCAGCCATTAAACACCATAATTCACACTACATCACCCTAGTGCCGCAAACAAGGAAGGAAGGAGAAGAAGACTTGTGCAATCTGCCATCCATGGAGGGTTCGAAATCTGCCATTGGAGTGTGGATTGTTTCTAGGTGTATTCTATCCTTAGTTTTAGTTCAATGGGTTTTCAATTATGATGAGCATGTGGAACTAATTTCTTTTTAGTTAGAGGTAAATTCGAAGCCATGATTATATGTTTTATATGAATTGATTACATCCGGTTATTGTTTCTTAAGGCATGAATGTGATTTGCTTATCTAAGTTATTAAAACTTGTTTATGTATGTGGGTTGGGGGTCGACACTTAATTTGCATGCATGAATTTGAGGCTAGAGTATAAGGGGGTTTCATGTAATAGTTATTCACTTGTATTCACAAGTAGTGGAGGTTGCTAGTCACAATCATGTTAAGTAAATCCTTGGTATGAGTCTCATGCGTTTCATGGTGATGAATGCCTTGTCAATGCTTATGATTTTCACAAAACTTAATGACTTTTGATATGTATCTTTATTATGCGTTTCATATAAAGGACTTGAGAAAGATAATTTGGTTGCGATGCGTATTCCATCTAATTCAATGAAATAAGGAAAATTTGATGGTTAGTTGTGCAATGCAACTAACTTGGGGCGTTGTCATTCATAGCCTAAAGGAATAATAACTAGAAATTGGTTTGTATGCATATATCATGTGTGGAGAAGGACCCTCTAACTAGCCTTTCACCCATTTATTTCACCCAAAATCGTTTTTAGAAAGTATTTTCCACAAAGTTTTTGTTTTAAGTTTTAAATTCGTCAAAAATAATCCCCCTTTCATTTAGTCTTATTATTTGAGTCAAAATATGTTTTCTTTGAGTCTTTTGAGTCAAGTTAAGTCCTATTTTCGTCCAAATCACTTGTTAGGTCTAGAATTGAGTTTTTTTTATTGTTGGTTGCTGTTTTAAGTGTCTTAAGTTAATTTTGAGTCTATAGAGTCTAGTTTAGTGTTTTTGAGTCTTATTTGTATTGATTAGCATCCCTAGTTAATCCCCGGTCTAGAACGATCCCTACTTACATATCTACTACAATTTTCACAAATAGGGTTTAATTTGTGTGTCAAGTTAATTTTCACATCACCACCCTTAGTGAGGGGATTTAACTTTTGAGTGGCAGAAAAACTTCCACGACATATACGAGAGAATAAGGCATAGCTTAGGTAGAGGTCATATGTGTCGTCCTATATGCCCAAAGTGTTTCGCTTATTCTTTCATGCCAGTCTCTTTTTGTTCAGTCGATCACCTTCTTCAGGAGGTTGCACAGTGTTTTGTTAAATGCTTATGCAAGACCGTTGGCCGGAGCATAATGCATGGAAGACTCGTGCTGCCTGAATTTGTATTTCCTTCGTGGCCAGTGCTCGCGTCCACCATGATTTTGATGATTGGTAAGGGAAAGTCATCATTCAGGCAAACATCGTTGAGGTCTCGGAAGTCTACGCAAGTATTTAACCAGATTTCTTAAGGACAATGACGATGTTGGAGATTTATTTAGGGTATTGTACTTCTCGAATGAAGCCTAGTACGATTAGCTTGTCAATCTCTGCCTCAATTTGTGGGATGAGCTTGGATAGATAGCATCTTTGAGTTTGCTTTATTGGTTGCGTTCCAGGCTTGACTGCAAGACAATGCACAGCGATGCTGTCAAGGCTGAGCATTTCTTTATAGGTCTAAGCAAAGATTCTTTGTACGCCATTAGCAGTTAGTAGTACTCCTCGATCTCGTCCGTACTTAGTAGTGCACTTACGAAGATTGGCTTCAATTCTTCGCTTGTGCCTAAGTTAAGCTCCTTGAGATCATCAACCGTGGCTTACCCCCATCCTCGAGCTATGTTGGCACAGTAGTGACATCTTCCTCGTGGATTTCATCTTCTTTGTCTTCTTGGATTGTGATGTGGAAGACTTCTTGGACCTTCTCTTCAATGTCGTCCTCTTAGGCTTGTTGTCATGAAGATTGGCCAGTGTGGATGATGGTGCACCTCTTTATCTTTAGTTGTCCTTTTTTGTCAACCTCCAAGGTTGCTTGGCATTTCATCCTTGAAGAAATCAAGCTTCGAACATCGTTTTTTTCTGCTAGACCGTCGAGCTTTTCTTTCTTTGGCATTGTCTTCTTCATTCTAAAAGGCTTCTTCATTTTTTCAAGTCTTTCCAAGGCTGACCGTCAAGGAAGAGAGCTAGCTGTGTTGCTTTGTTTCTTTGGTTTTGACAACCTTTCGAAAACAGAGCTTTGGGGTGTTGGCGTGTTAAGCCGCTTGAAGACAGAAGTTCGATCTTCACCACCAAGCGATCAAGTGCCAAAATTATGGGTTTTGAACGATTCAGTCTATCAAAGACTGACGTTCAAGGGGCGGGTTTAGGCTCCTCTTAATTTTGTTTAATGCTCACACTGATGTGTTGAACGCTAACGTTTTCCGCTTTGCTTGAAATCTTCGCAGGTGTTTTTAGTGTGAAGCCAAATCCAACTTTGTTATGGTCAATTCTGTAACCATGCTCCTTCAACCTCTTCTAAGTCTCGGTGAGGTCACGTTCTTTATCATTAATGGTGTTTGAAACCTTTTTTCCAAGATTTGAAGGGGAGGCGAAATCATACCCAGCCTTTGACATGAGTTTGTAGACATTTAGATCAAAACCTTGTTCAGTCCTCTTGGTGGGAAATGAGCTTGATTTTGTCCCCTTTGGCAGGGGCTTGTGGTGGTTTTGAAACTTTAGCGTCGCCTAGCTGTGTTAGAGGTAAAACTGCATTTGTCTTGAGGAACTTTACATCATCCTTGTGCAGTTGTGTGTCGGCTTTGCTTGTTCCAGGTTCGAATGGAAATTGCCCATTCTTTCTTCTCGACATTGGGATGTATCGGAAGATGGGTGTGTTTGATCCTTTTGAGGGCGTGACACTCCCTTTGGTTGTTGTGGGTTTGGTAGGCTCATCATTGTTTTTGCTTAAAGATGACATGACTTCCACTTGTTGCTTCTTGGGCACGGGTTGCCACTCTTGTTTCTTAGGTGCAGTTTTGCCTATGGATTTAATCTCTTTTGGAAGAGCTTCGGGCACCATGTCTTCATCCATGTAGAACTTGGCATCCGCGAAGTGTGATTCGGCTTCAGTGAATAGCTTGGTGTCGCCTTATTTCACCTTCACTCATTCTCAATAGAAACTTAAGCATTAGTGGAGGGTGGACAACACTACTCCAGTCTCGTGGATCCAAGGCCTTCCTAAGAGCAAGCTGTAGGAAGTTCTTGGGACAATCAGGTGGAATAGTGTGCTTGACTTGAGTTCGCCAATGGTCATCTCGGCTCGGATTATACCCATCGCTCTATGTCCTCCTTGGTTAAAACCTTGGATTAGGAGGCGGCTTCAGGATAGTTCATCCACCTTAATGCCAATTGTTGTCATGGTTGACTTTGGCATGATGTTTATGGCCGATCCACCATCCACAAGCATGCGGTTAATTTTGTTCTCTCTCATATACCCAAAGATGAAAAGAAGACGGTTATAAGGCTTTGACCCTAGTAGCAAGACTTCGTCAATGAAGTTGATTATGTCATGGGTGGCATAGCTTGTGGCATATTTGATGCGAGAATAGTTAAGCACACAAATTAACCCTCTTGTTGTTAAGTTGTAGTAAAGATGCAAGTAGGGATCGTTCTAGACCGGGGATTAGGAGGGCTTGCTAAAACCTCTAAATTGACTCAAAAACATAAAAACAAAGTTAAAAACGTTCACAAAGACTCAAAGGACTCAAAACAAGTTCAAAAGACTCAAAACAAGTTCAAAAGACTCAAAACAAGTTCAAAAGGCTCAAAACTGCCTAACAACACTAACTAGGCAGTTTCTGACCTTAAACCCAATTTTGGACGAATTTAGAATTATGGCTTGATTCAAAACACTTTAAAACATAAACTAAACAGATTCTAAACACTAAAGAACAAGAAAGTAAAGGGGGGGGGTTTTGTTTTGACGAAAATTGAAATAACAAAGCAAGTTGTAAAACTAGGCAGATTATAAAACGGATTTGAGAAACAAGATGATGGATGGATTAGTTAGAGGTCCATTCTCCACACATGACACATTTGTATATGAATCGATTCTCCAATTGCTTTTCATTAACTATGATGCTCAACACCCCAAGTTAACCGTGATGCACTAATTAACTCTCAAATTTTCCTTATGTTATTGAATTGGATGATGCATGCGACAATTCAAATCATTCTCTAATGGTTCTCAACATGAATGCATAGAAGAGATACAATGAGAGATCATTATGCTCTATGAAAATTATAAGTGTTGACGAGGCAATTGTAACTATGAATGCATGATACTCTTGCCAAGAATTCAATTAACACGGTTGTGACTAGCAACCTTCACTACTCATGTTTATAAACTTGTGACGATTAGGTGAAACTCGTTTATAAACTAGCATCGAGTTTATGCATGAAGACTAAGTATGCATCCCTAATCAACATACAAAAACAAGTTTTTAATAAACAGATAATTGAATTGCAATCACAACTTAACAAATCACAATTGGAAGAAATCAATTCATATTTCAAACATGTTCATGGCTTCAAACTTTCCCCTAACTAATTAGGGGTTTAGCCACTCATGATTACAACAAACTTAGAGAGTAATAACAAAGTAAACATTGAAAACAAGAACGAAGTACACCTAAAAATTCCAACAACTCAAACTTGAATTGTATGAACGTTTAGGCCTCTTCTCCTCCTCTTTGTTGTTGCGGCACAAGGGGTTTTGGTGAGTTTTGGGGGTTATAGATGATGTAGAATGATGTGTTTAGGGTAGGGATGGATGTAAAGGACGGCAATGAGTGTTTTTGGGCAGAAAATATGAAGAATGGTGAAGTATGGCTGTGTTAGAGAGAGTGAATGAATTTCTGGCGTGAATGGTTAATGAATCCCCCCTTTTGTGGCTGCAATGGATGTTTATTTATAGGTGGCTGAATGATTAAAGAGGGAATATGAATGGAATGACAGCTAGGGAGAGAATGTGGTTGCCATCATGAAGAGTGAATGGATGTGGCTGAATAATGAAATGGGAAAGCATGTGGCTGAATGGATTAAAGAGGGAATGATGATGGGATAACATGTGGGTGACAGCTAGGTTGGTTGGTGGCTGCAATGGTAAAGGGGGAAGTGCATGTGGCTGAATTATGAAGAGTGAATGCATGTAGGGTGCGGCTATGGTGAGAAATTTTGGGCAGAAAATATCCTAAGGTTTATTACATAATTTAGGAAAGGATTGGACCCCCAAATCCCTAAGGAAAAGGAGATATGAAATCAGAAATCAAAGGAAAAAGGGAAAGTAACTTGCGGCATTGAATTGTAAGAAAGGGAATGTGTTTTAAGGCTGAAATTAGGGAAGGATTTAGGATAGAAAAAGTATGTAAAGTGTGGCTGAGATTAAGGTAAAAAGGAATGTAGTTTAATGACATAGAATAGGCAACAAAGACCTCTCTTGCATGGCAAGGAAGGGAACCACTTATGGAAGGCCACGGCAAGGCAATTAGGTTGCAAGGAAAACTTGATTTGTGTTCTAAAATGCATAGGAGTCTTCAATTTTGCTCAAACATAAGATCTTTAGGTCTTCAATTTCGTCCATTCCTTTTTGCTCTAAGCATATGTTATCCATTCCAAGCCCAATTTTGCTCCAAAATGCTCCAGAATGCACCTTTTTGCTTCCTTAGCCATATGAACCTAGAAACACACGAAAATGGCATAAAGGACTAAAATAACTAAAGAAACACAACATAAATGCATGAGAACAAGCCAATTAAGTCGCATAAATATGCTCCTATCAATATTCATGTTGCCGAAGCTTCAAGCATTCGTCCTTACTTTCTTGTATCTCGTGGTCGTCGAGACTCGCGAAGATCGCTACTAGTGTTTTTTGTATCTTTTTGGGTAATCGTAGTGCCTCTTCGATGCTAAAGTGTGTCTGCAAGCTTTCTTTGGGCGAGGGAGTTTTCGCTTCCTCAGTGGTGATAGCTTTGCCTTTTGAGGGCTCTTCTATCTCTACTTCAACTATGTGACAGGCAGCAACATTGCACTGTTGGAAGAAGTCATTCGAGAAGTATTTGTGCAAGGAGACGGGAATGCATGGCTCTTGCTCCATAGCTTTTTGTGGGCTTCCTATTGTTGTGACAATGGTGTTTTCTCCCTTGCTCCACCATTGGCCATGTGGCTTGTGGTCTTGGCTTCCTTGTCTTTTTGTAGTTCACCAACGTCCAACCTTCCTCATCGTCAGTAGGTGCATCTTGGTTGTTTACCTCCAACGATGGTTGTGTAGAAGATGCCGTGCAGCTTGAGCATGGACGGAAATGGGCATACGTCACTTAGAGTGGCACGGGATTGAAAGATCCAAAGACAATCGTAGTAGTGTGGGTTATGGTCGTGTCTTCAAGGTCAAGCTCAATTTGCCCTTATTGTGCTAGCTTCATGATGAGCTCCTTAAGGACGAAGCATTTGCCAGCCGGATAACTCACAATAATATGGTATTTGCAGTACCTAGGATCGTTAACGTGATTCATCTTTTCAAGGCACTTCCATTCAGGCAACTCGATTACTTTCTTCTTTAACAGGTCATCTAACATTACGGCCACGTCAGAATCCGAAAAAGGGTATGTCTTTTGCTTAAGTTCCCTCAAGGTGTTTTTATACCTATCTTTGGTGCGAGAAGGCTCAAATTTCTTTATCTCATTTGCTTTGTTCTTGGAGGAGATCTTGACGGGTATGGATGAGGTCTTGATAGGGGTAGCATTGACGGTAAAAACTTCCTTGGTGGGCTTTTTCCCAGTCTTGTCCACCTTCGAAGTAAACACATTGTCCTTTTTGAAGTAAGTGATTGGCTCATTTTTCCCATAATTGGCGATACTCAGGTCCATGTCGTGGGTTTGAGTTGCTAACTCTTCAAACGTTCTCGATTTTATGCCTTAGAGGATGTAATGTAACCCCCAGTGCATGCCTTGAACTCACAACTCAATGGTGGAGGTTTCTGAAAGCTAATCTTTGCAATCCAGACTTAATGAATATCATCTATTGATGTAGTCAACAACAGGTTCATCCTTCCATTATTTCGTACTTATCAGCTCCAGCATGCTTACAATGCGGTGAGTGTTGTAGAAGCGATTGAGGAATTCCCTTTCAAGCTGGTCCCAGCTATTAATCGATTCAGGCTCGAGGTTGGTGTACCAGTCAAAAGCATTACCTTTCAGTGAGCACATGAATTGCTTCACGAGGTAGCCTCCTTCTGTCCCAGCGTTGTTGTAAGTTTCGATGAAATGGGCAATATGTTGTTTGGGATTGCCCTTATTATCGAATTGCATGAATTTTGGCGACTGATAACCCCTTGGCATCCTCAAGGCATCAATATTCTTAAAGTAAGGCTTTGAATATAGCACGGAGTCATGAGAGCTCCCTTCGTACTACACTTTGATGATGTTAGTTATCATCTCTTGCAACTACTGGATAGAAAGAGATCCCATGAGCGTCGTTGCTTGGTCCAACTTTTCCTTGGCTTTTTTTATAAAAGGCTTTTCATCTTCACCAGTTTCCTTCTTTTGTAGGTTAACCTTTGGGTCGTGGTCAGCTTTTTCGTCATGCTGCGCCTCCAATCGGTTGATGAATGTGCTAATTTGCAAGTCCTTCTTTTCCACGATCCTTGTCAACCTTGTGATTGCTTCTCTCATTTATGTTAGCTACTCCTCGATGGACATCGCACCAGTAGTGATGACTTGCGTGGCTACAGGCTACGACCTGTTACTTAAGTTGGCATTAGAAGTCAACGACTCAGACCACCTTTTCGGGCTTTCTTCCCTTGGCACTTTTAGTAAGGCTAGGGTGATCATGGACTCGTGCCTCAGGTGCTCTTGCTCTTTCAGCAGGTTTGGTGTAAAGGTCAAAGGCACAATAAAAAGAGCTCTTGCATTGCTTCGGGTTGTGACACCCATAGGTTGAATAGCTTGATCCTTTCTTGATGCCATTTGTCCTTCTTGCAAATTTAAAGATAGAGATGAGAAGCAGAGATGTCCCACCAGATGTGCCAAATTTGTAAACACGAAAATTCTGTATCGAATGAAATGAGACATGTGTACAAAGTAATTTTGTACTGATTTGAATTTGTAGGTTACGATTTCTATTTACAACTTTCCTCTTATTTAGTCTTCAAATTTGATGTAGATGCGTAGGTTGTTGATCCAAGGGTCACGATGACTTGATCTCAGACGAACGATTGAACGATTACTTCAAGAGCAAATGTTAAACAGGTAAACCATTTTCAAAAAATGGTAAAAGAAAAGGGTTGGATGGAGTAAAATCTCATAAATACACCAGAGACAAGTTTCACAAGCGGGCAATCTTCAAAGTGTGCACGTTGGATGTGGTCGATACCTCTATAAAAGGAAAGGCAACATAACCACCAGTTCAAAAATCGAAGAAGCACCACTTTTCGAATTTCAAAAGCCAGATTTTCCTGCATAAAGTCCGTCAACATTTTTCAGACACAATCTCAGCTTTTCTGATATCACGTGCAACTTTGACAAATATCTCTGACAAAGTTGAAAGCACGTGAATTTTACTATCCCACCTACAACGTTATCGCTGACAGGCGTGGGTAGCGAGGCCACATCTAATACCTCTTCAACAAAGCCACACTAGAGCAAAAGTATCTCATATCATCGGGGTCGAAAGCAAGAGTATCTCATAACATGCCGTCTCCCTGTCCTTTCCTTTGTTCTTGTTTTTCCCTGCAGAACAAGGAAAAAGAGAGTGATCAATCGGCACTTGGAATCAACCTTTCGATTTGGAACCAACTGCCTGAAACCCCTTCCCTGATTGCTTACCTAGCACTGCTCTCAAGTACTTATCTTCAACTGATGATGTACTCCAAGAGAAGATACCAGACGCCTGGATAACAAATAAGGCATATGAAAAATGATACATCGAAGCATGTAGATACAAGTGCAACAAATACATGTGCTGATTCATCCGCTACTTCTTCAAAAGAAAAAGTATCTCATATCATCAGGGTCGAAAACAAAGGTATCTTATATTATGTTTTTCCCTTGTCTTTTCCTTTGCCCTTGCTCTTACCTGCAGGACAAGGAAAAAGAAAGCAATCAGTCGGAACCTGAAATAAAACTTCCAATTTGGAACTGATTGCCTGGAACCTTTGCCTGGTTGTTTACCTTGCGTTGCTCTCGAGCACTCATCTTCAACTATTGTTAGGTCTCGAATTTCCTCAGCAAATGCCTCATAACAATTGATATGATATTGGCTCCCTACACTGAAGCTGCCAAGCGTGGATGAGTCATTGAGAAATGATGCTCTGAAGAATCATTTAAAGGCAAAAGGTTGTGCACCATACTCTGCTATGCAAAAGAAACAAGCAGAGAAGAATGCAGCACGACGAGCTGGAACAGATCACTATAGCACGACGTATTTCCCTGCAGAACTGCATAATCCAGATGGAGGAGTCTAAGTGAAATCCAAGCTCGACATCGTTGCCCTAATCAAAGAGCTCAAGAAGCCTCAACAACTTTTCGCTGGCATAGTCGTCGAAGAGCAAAGCCTCGCGTGCAAATCACCATTGCTTCTTCAAAAGTAAAAGTATCTCATATCATGCTTTCTCCCTGTCATTTTCTTTGTCCTTGTTCTTACCTGTAGGACTATGAAAAAGAAAGCAATCAGTCGGCACTTGGAATAAAGCTTCTAGTCAGGAACCGACTACCTGTAAGCCCTTCCCTGATTATTAACCTATCATCGCTCTCAAGTACTCATCTTCAGCTGCTGATGTACTCCCAAAGAAGATACCATGTTTGCCTGGAGAACAAACAAGACAAGTGATAACAAAACATCAAGCTTGGGGGATAATCAGCAAACGCAACAATCACATGTGCTCGTTCAGCCCCAACAAATCCGAATTTCACTTGCCAGGTGAAACCGCTCGTGATCCTGTTTAAATTCAAGATCAAGCCTTGATGGCCCTTGAAAAAATCACAAGTCCAATTCAAGATCAAGCGTCCACCACCCTTGAATATCATACCGTTAACCAAACTGCTAGGGTATGAAGTGGAAAGATTAAACAAAGAAACAAACCATCACCTCCACCCCGTGCTTGCCTAGCATGTGTCCAAATCCTTAAACCGCTCATGGTCCTATTTAAGTTCAAGATCAAGCCCCAACGACCCTTGAAGAAATCACAAGTCTGATTCAAAATCAAGTGTCCACCACCCTTGAATCAAGTTTAACTCCAGATAAAAGGAATAAGTTTAGACCTTTGGAGGAAACTAGAAAACCCTTCAGCCCAGTTCAAGATTAAGCCTGTGGGAAATCAGCCTTTAGAGGAAACCAGAAAACCCTCCAGCCCAATTCAAGATTAAACCTGTGGAAAATCAACCTTTAGAGGAAACCAGAAAACCCTCCAGCCCAGTTCAAGATTAAGCTTGTGGAAATCAACCTTTGGAGGAATCCAGAAAACCATCCAGCCCTGTTCAAGATTAAGCCTGTGGAAAATCAACAATTGGAGGAAACCAAAAAATCTTCCAGCCGAATTCAAGATCAAGCCTCGAAGTCCCTTGAAGAAATTTCCAACCCAATCCAAGATCAAGCCTCGACGGCCTTTGGATTGACATCTACATTAAGGGACTTCGAAACGCATCTTCTACACGTGACAAGCACATGTATACGACGCGCCTTGAAGTGGGGGCATTTGTAAACATCGAAATTTTGGTGAAATAAATGTTGACCAATGCATTAAAATTACAACCTCCATTCATTTCACCTACATCATACACTTACTTCACCTACAACCTCCACTCATTTCACCTACATCATACACTTATTTCACCTACAACCCCCACTCACTTCACCTACAACATCTACTTCACCAAAACAAAAGGATGGTGGTGATTCATTTTCAAAGCCTATAAATAAGTTTCTCCATCAAGGGATCAAAGGAGGATAGACATATACATTTCTCTACTCCCAAATTGGAAAAGAATTCCTCAAATCCTTGAAGTTTTGAAACTCTAAAGCTTTCAAGCACCCAACCTCCCAAATTCCTAAGAATTCTGAAGGATCGAGAAAGCTCTATTCGTTCCTTACCAAAACCTTTGAAGAATCAAGAAGCACTTTGGTCACGTAACAATTCTTCCTTCACCACAAGCCAAATCCTTGAGGTAACCGCTCATCCAAGATCAAGCCCCGATAGCCCCCCCTCAAAAACTCCCAAACACTCATTTAAGATCAAGCCCCGACAGCCCTTAAAGAAGCTCACAACTGTTCATCTAAGATCAAGCCTCAATGACCCTTGGATCAACAATACATCCATACCTTATGGAGATAGAATCAGAGGATTTGTAAAAGAGATTGTATCCCTAAAATCAATACAAAATATTATTTTGTACACGTGTTCTTGTTTCATTCATCGCATGAATATTCGTGTTTACAGTATTCTTGTGGCATATTGATAGTGAAGGCTTCGTCACTTAGGCTTGGGGGGAAAATCTATAAGATTTGTATCTTCATCTCCCCATCCCTTAACTTGAGGCCATAGTGTATCATAGCTTTTCGGCTTGGAGTATTTGCACTAGTAAGCCTTCTCCATGTTCCCGGAAGATTCCCAAATGGCTTTCGGTGGCTTGGGATCGTTGTTCCACGGGTGGTAGGCATCGTCATCTCCGAAGCATGTGATGACAACTATTGTTTCTTTCCCTTGGCATTTCGGCAAAGGGCCAGTGTCTATGGTTTACTTTTGGCATGGTAGCTTTAGCGTCTCTTTGCGAATTTTTGCATGAAGAATTTTTTGCAAAGTTTGGCATATAATAGAGCGATGTCCCACATACTGATGGCAGCGACAATACTTGGGATTTTTTCAATCTTCCCTGGAAAGGGTTTTGTATGGTCGAGGCAGCTTGATAGCCCCATTTACAAGCATGATATCGAGGATGGCTTGGAATTCCTCGTCGATGCACTCTAGCGGAGGATAGGTTTCCCGATCACTTTCTCTTTCCTTTCTTTTTCATGGGTTGTAGTCAGATCTGTCATCCACGACTAGGGCATGATGAGTTTTCTTCTTGTCAGTTTTCTAGGACCTCTCCGTGGAATGCTTAACTGACAAGCTGGTCCTTCTTACTACTTCCAGGAGCCTCGAGAATTGGCCGATACCAATGTTCTCCAAGTACACCCTGTAGTCAGCGACAATGTTGCTGATATAGATCTCCACAAGATCTTTCTCATCATTCTTGTCCTTGCAGTTAAGGGTACGGTCTCGAAAACATTTGACAAAATAACCAGATCTTCGCTGTGCTTTTTTCGCTTGTAGTTAAGCTGAGTTGTCGTGACTCTTTCCTCATGCTGAAAGTATTTTTAACAGAACTTGCCTACCAACTCTTCCTAGGTCCGGATGGAACCTGGTGCAAAGGTGGTGTACCAAGTATAAGCACGATCAGTTAGACTTTTTGAGAACTCCTTGACACGGAGGTTGTATGTTCCTTAGCCCTCTTCCTCCCGTCAAAGACAACAAGGTTAAGAGTCTTGTATCCCTTAGGATATGGAATATGGAGAATGTTGGTTGGATATGGTGGCTCAGGAACATATTTCCAGTCCTCCGAACTCTTGTGCAGCTTTTTTTCGAGCATGGCTATGACGTCTTCCTAAGTGACAAAGGATGGCGCCTTCTCAGGACCTTTGCCAACAGCAGCAGTTGACTCTTCTTAAGAAGCCTTTTTACTGGGCATGCAATCCTTGTCACTGGATTTCTCGCTTGGCTTCAGGATTGAGTTTTTCAACTCATTCATAGATGCAACAATTTCTTTTTGGGCTTCACCCAAGGCATGAATGGCTGCGATGATGTCCAGCATGTCATATTCGTCCAGGTTTTCCTGGCTTTTCTGGTGTTGGCCTTCATGTTGAGACTTTTCGAGCCAGGAAAGAACCTTGCCTACGTCTGAGGCCTTACCCCTCATGGTAATGTTCTTTCTGGATCTTGGAGCCATTGAATCAAGATCACGACATGTCCCCAGCAGAGTCTCCAATTTATGTTTGGGGACTTTTAGGTCGAGGTGGACTTAGGCTTTGAGAACGTCCTCTTGTCTCCCTTGGTACAGATTCGTAACAAGTCCTGGGATATCTCGAAAAAGTTAGCTTGTCTTAGGAAATACCCTGGTAACATCAACGGCTTAAAGATAGCATAAATGATCAAGAGAATGGATTGCGCAAGTAAAGCGTGGTGTAAAAGCTAGAAGATTATCAGTTTACATGGGAGAAAGAGAAAGAAAGGGTTTGCATGGTTGCATTGCATTCTTAGCTGCATGATTTGGGCTTTCTTGGGGTGATAGTAAGGCTTCTAATGGCTGAGATGTTTGATGGAAGGTTGTTGGAGTTACTGAGATTGCATGAATGCTGATGCTTGCTCAAGTAAGGCTTCTAATGGCTAAATGGAACTCTCTGGGCTTCTTCCTGGGTGGTTCTCTCTCACTACGTTATCTCTATCTCTCACTCTGTGTTCTTCCAATCCCTCTTCTGTAATGGCTTCTCCCTTCTTATGTAAGTGAAGGGTTCTTCTCTAGGCTTCAAAGTAATCTCCCTTTGTGGCTTGGTCTTCCCCTCCTTTCTCCCTAGGCCTCCCATTATTCCCTTTTTGGTGTAAGGTAGCTGCACTGTTGAGATCTGCAGAATGCTTTTTCCCGAGACATAGCTTTCCTAAGGCGGCCTTCCACAGGTGCTACTTTTGGTAGTGTGCCTCATGGCTTTTGTGCATTGGTTATTTGTGTAGACTGGGAAGGGAAGGTCAGCATTAAATGCTTAACTTGCTAGGCTTAACATTCATTTAATGCAAGAATCTACGTTTAGTCCTAACTAAAGGAGTTGCCTTGCTAGGGAAAGGAGCAAACTGGGCTAGTTCTCTGTCAATGATGCCTACATGAAATGCAAAGGGTATGGGCTTGGATCTTTGGGCCCCCAAGCAGCCCAAAGTCTTCCATGGCCCCGATTCCACGTAGGCCCGATAACCTTCGGTAACCATCCACACCACAATCGACTTGACAACCCCCGAACATGTGACTTGGGCTTAGCATGGATAATGACTAAGGAAGCATGGCGTGATGAATAGGCATGAGTATGGTGTGGATATCTGGCTTAGTCATCGTGGCATGGCATGTTGGTAAATATATTATTTGTCAATCCCGTGTCTTGGCATGTGTTTGATCTTGAATGTAAGCTTTGCATGACAATTGGGCCTTTAGACTTGGTTGGATTGGTGTATGACATTTTTGGGCCACAACAACAATCATTTAGCAACTGCAGAGCTTATACTTCAACACTAGAGTGATATAGTGATTCTTTACTGTCACGGTATGTGCACAGAAGCGCTAGTCCTTAAGATGACCTTGATCAACTTTGCATGGGGTCTAATAATCTTTCAAATAATACTTTCAGTGCTACATACGAACAAGAACATGAGTCGATAGCCTGAAAACCGATTTTTTGACCCTGCCTCTAGATCAGTCAAACTCTACCCCTTATCAAGATCGTGATCATGATGAAGAGTGTTGTCCAATTCCACTGTCTCCGCCACGATTTACGTCCTACTTTGATTCCAATGCGTGTTTGAGAGTGTCACAAGAGTCAGTTATGACTTCATGCCGGCATTTATACTGATGGTCTTCCTTGTCTCTACACTTGATTGAACATCTTCAGCTTTGAAAAGGAGCGTCATGTTTGCAAGAATAAGGTATTCGATTCATTGATCACTCCTATTTACTACAGCAAAGACCTCAGTTACTTGCCACCAAGACCAACGGGGCTTCGTCGTCTCAATTAATGCAGCAAAAATCTCATTTATTTTACTGGTTTATTACGTAGTTCTTTTTACTAGTTGATGAAGACGCAACTCTTTGTATAAATTACTTTGTTAATTCAGTCCCTATTTTTTGTTCCTTTCTTTTTGTTTTGAGTCTTTATTGAGTCTGCGATCTCTTTGTGGAAAGGTTCTCTAAATTTGCCCTCGTTCCAGGTAATGTGTAACTTTTTATTATCAAACATATATACCCCAAAAGCACTAGTACAAGTGGGTAAGTGGAAGGTTTTTAATTCAACTTCAATGAATGGTGAATTCAATACCTAATTATAACCAACCAAATTGTGTAGATTAGCCAGATCCCCGCAGACCCCATTCCCAAATATCGTCTATCAAAAAGAAATTGAAATGATGACAAAAGATTTGTGTTTATTGTATGCTTGTTGATGCTAATTGAAAGGTGTTGGCGAACTTTTAGGTCAAGGTGGATTTGGGCTTTGAGAACGTCCTCTTTTCTCCCTTGGTTCGGTTTCGTACCAAGTCTCGAAATATCTAATATCCCGGTTAGATCAATAACTCAAAGATAGCTTAGATGATGTATGATGTTTTCTGTTGTATAATTTGGGTTTCCTAGGGTGGCAGCAAGGCTTATGATGGCTAGAATACTCAGAGGGAGGTTATGGAGAATACTCAGGTTGCAGAGTGATGTTTCTGGGTTTCTTTAGTTCTTTGTGCGAAGCTGGGGGATTGGGGGTCCTCTCTATAAGGTTCTTGGCCTATATATGTAGTTGAATGGTTCATTCCCAAGAAATCTCTAGTTAGGTCTTGTTTCTCCCTCCCCTTTCTCCCTAGTCCTCATGCTACCCCCTATATTGGTGTAAGGAGGCTAGACTCTAAAACCTGCATCGTGTCTTCTTCCCAAGGTGCGGCTTTCTCGGGTCAACTTTCCACGAGCCCTACTTTTTGTAACGCACCATAGCTTTTGCGCGTTGTAGTTTTGCGTAGGCTAGGAAGGGAAAGTCAACATTAAATGCATGTTCTGATGGGCTTTCACGTGAACTTAGAGCTATAATCTAGTTTAGTCCTAACTGAGCTAGTTAGCATGCTAAGGAAAGAGGTAAACTAGGTTGGTTCTCTCTCAAACTTACCCACATGGAATACGAAGGTTATGGGCTTGGACTTTTGGGCTCCCAAGTAACCCAAAGTCTTCCACAATCTTAACTCCACGCAGGCCCAATGAACTTCTATAACCATGCAGACCACAATTCACTTGACAAACCCCATACATATGACTTAAGCTTATCTTAGCATGAATAGTGAGTAGCGTGATAAAGCTTGGTGTGATGAATATGCATGATTGTACAAGTGTGGCGTGATTATTGTAGCATGGCATGATTACGAACATACCTTCTTCTCGATTACGCACCTTTGCATGTATTTAGACTTAGTTTGAGGCTTGTATAACAATTGGCCTTGAGAATTAGACTTGCATGTGACATTTTTAGGCCTCAACAAAAGGAAAGTGCACGGTAGTTAATACTTTTAAAAAGCATTTATACGCTTACAATGGCAAGGATATTAGAAATTTAACCCCCAAATTGTAGTTTACAAGCTACTAATGCATTTGTGATTAATGCATTTTCACGCAAAAATTTCAAACCGTCATTTTTCTTAAAATCAGAATAACCTCTCATAGCTTTACTCAACCCATTTACTTTATCCCACCTTTGTCCCAACCAAACATATTACGTAAGAATAGCAAGTAGACTTCATAAACGGGAAATAACTTGTGCTAGGAATTGGAAACTTGTCAAACAAGAAATCCCCCTCCTATTACTATTACTACTCCGATTAGGTTTCATGCATTTCATGCATACTTAGGAAGTCATTTTAGAATAGAAACCCTTAATTCTAGTAAATTTTCTTTTCTTTGAGCTCTGCCTTGCAAGGCTCAACGAAAATAAAATCTTTTTGTTGCGGTCTTTGCCACGATTTGCATCGCATTTTGATTGCACAATGTTTGAAATTGGCAACCACTTGAGGGTGGTGAGCAAAAATATTTCTCAAATTTCATGCAAAAACTCTAATCAAATTTAAATGTTCATTGTTTTCAAAACTCTATCAAAGCACAGTAGCTGTTGGGCATCATGACTTACATGATCCGATTCTATTACAATGACCATAGTTTATGAATGATTCACACAACTCTTCTAAAACGTCCAAAACAAACTCTCGCTCTTTAACCAAAACTCAATCTCGAATAACTAGATTAACCAATTACAAACATGATATCGTGACCCGGCAGAAGAGGCAATGGAAATTAACATTATCAAATGTTTAATCTTCTCCTGCTTATAATGTATGATTACCATGAATGGCATCCTTGTGTCTGTTCTTCCCTTTCAATAAACCAAGACGTACGCAGTCATTAAACATTTAACCAAGGGAACACTTTGGGTGATGAAGGCAACCGAGCTGTAAGAACTTCAACTCCAGTCTCTGTCACCTATTCATGTGAAAGAAGAAATACCAAAGAGATTAGAGATATGAGATCATATAAATATCATCATATAAATAGAGGCATTCAGCATACAGATACAAATAACAAGTATTTAAACTCGGACTAACATCGCACCGCCAACTATAACAATGGTGTATTTGTCAATAGATGCATGGCATTGTATTTCAGTGATGGGCAGATTTGATATCTAGAACAACCTGTAGATCTCCTGCTGTAAAGATATCTATTACACCTTTTTCTATCCTCGTACCTTCAATAATCAAAGTTATAATACTACATCCATCATTATTATATTGAGTAGCTGACACATTCATTTTCTTTTCACACATGAGCTGATTTATTAGAACAAATCTCACTAATGATTTCATGAGGAACATTAGTATTAAAACCACATAAGGACCTATAAAGAAAAAGCCCTTCTATAATTAAAAGCAGTCACAGTTTCAGAAGTTGACAACGTGATGCATGTAGAATATAAACTGCATAGTTACCAGAAGTGTGTGCTCAAACTGTGCACTGCGCTTTCCATCTGATGTAACAGCTGTCCATGCATCGGGCCACATACGATCACGCCAAACCCCTGTTTATTTTTTATTTATTTATTAAGATGTAGCAAACCAATAAAGAAACATCACCTGCATGCACACAAACAAACTTAAAACATTACCTGCATTTATCATGGGTTCAATTGAAAAGGTCTGTCCAGCTTTCATTACACCAACTGCCTTATTTCCTGCTCAGGTTAAGGTAATGTATGTTAAAGGGCAAAGCAAGAAAATGTGGGATTCGTATATAAGGAAGCTTATTTATTGAACATACTTCCGTAATGGGGAATATTTGGCGCACAATGAAAAAGCTCTCCAATACCATGACCACAATATGATTTCACCTGTTGGTGCAACACAAAATTAATAAATTCCATGATTTGTTAAAGTTGAAAATGCATCACAGTTCAAAACCCAAGTTCCAAATTACCACAGAGAACCCCGACAGAGTTGCATGGCGATTAATGACTTCACCAACTTCACGAAATCGCATTCCAGGTTTTACTGCACTTGAACAACAAACAATCAGAAAACCAATTTTCCTTTTATGCTTTTAGTCCCCAACAATTAAAATTACTAGTGTGCACTATCGAAATAGGGGTTAAATAGGTTGTCTTTTCAACATCTCTGTTACCATCAGTTCAGGTGACAACATTCCACATATAACTAAAAAGATCTTCACACAATTTACTGATACAATTGAGCAAACAAAACCACAAATACATTTCAACAATGATTACTTAAAAGATACAACTTCCATGGCACCGAAAGTATTAAAAGCAATATCAGATAAAACAATTATTATAGAATATACATGAATATTAGATAGCTGATAAAAGGTGTAATGACTTTTAGTGATATAATTGAGTTGCACGATTGTTAAAGCAATAATTAGTGATGGATGCATTAAAGATCTGATGAGATTGTGTTCTTAAAGTCAGTTCTAAGTTCTTGGGCAATTTATGTCTTAAAATTGATAGTGTGCACACACCAATGGAAATTGCTTTCTCCAAGCACTCGTAAGTAGATTTGACCAGCCGTTGAGACTCTTCATCAACATTTCCCACAAAGTACGTTTCATTTAGATCACCTGCATTATGAGCTTGGCAGTTCAAGAATAGAACGTTCGTTGTCAAAATTGAACTACATGTTTAGATGTCTAGAATACAAATTACCATGGACGCCTTTGTAAAACACAGTCACATCAACATTGACGATATCACCATCCTCTAATTTCCTATAGCAAAAGTTTCATATTCAGATGCAATATAAAAGAGGACACAATGCTAGAAACTGAGGGCTTTAACTATTCTGAAGTAGACATGAAGTTCAAGTTCGGAACCAAATAAAAGACAAAAATAAAAAGAAAGAAAAAATACTGGCTAAAAGTGTTAGCGGTTACCCAAATACAATAAGCATTTTCTAAGGTTATGTACCCCCAAGACAAAGCAAGACAAACTTATGACAGTTAATCAAGCGACCAAAGTGTTGTTCCATAATAACAATATTTCAGAACCCAAAACTGAACTGGCCAGAAACAAAACTACAATATACAACAATAACAAAAAAAAAAACATTTAAAATTTCAACGTCAGCTTACCAATAAAATGTTTTTAAGAAAAAGCTAGACATGTTACATGTATACAAATAGTAATAGTACATCCATATTCCATTTCCATCCTATTACGCATACCTGGCATCAGGAATCCCATGGCAAATTACTTCATTGACTGACCTGCAATGAAGAAAGAGAACAAGGCACGATTGCAAGGTCAGTACCACACAGTCTAAAGAAACTTTACAAAAAATATACTCAAAAAGTACCTACGTGCAGCAAGACTTGGGGAAAAAATTATAATTTAGCGGAGATGGATATCCACCTGCATTGAGTTAAAAGTAAAACATCATTATACCCACAATTTCCTTTCTGTACAATGTAAACATGCATACACTGATGTGATTAGAAGTAAATATCATTAAATAGAAGGGGGAAAAAGGAATAAAATTGCCATATCAATGAGGATTGGTCAAAGACATAAAGAGTAACAGGTATAAACAGTAGCAATAATACACGAAAACTAAACATGGTAATTGAAATGCTAAATAAAATAAAAATCCCTTTTTGTACCAGCAGCTATAGTAGCCTCATGGACCACCCGATCAATTTCATCCGTTGTGATACCAGGTCGTATTACAGAAGCAGCTGCATCCAAAACCTCCCTCGCAATCTAACAAAACAAGTATGACGAGAACATCAGACTATCAGTAAATTAAAAGTTACATGTAATAGCATGATTAATTAAAACTAAACAGAGAAAATCCTTCTTGAAAATATTCAACACTGTATGATAACATTGTCTCGCATTCAGATAAATAGCATCATGTTAATTTTTTGCAGTACTCAAAACGTACAACAGATATTACATATGAAAATGGCAGCAAGAAAAGCTACAATGCTTCATTAGCCCAAAATTAAGGGGAACATAAAGAAAGAAGCAATTGGAACTTACTCGACAAGTTTCTCGCATTCTCTCAATTTGATCCACTGTCTTGATCTTCAAAATGAATATATCATTCACAATTTAGCAAATCAGAAAATCAATAGAATATAAAGGAAAGTACAATTTTAAAAGGAGGGAAGTGACACAGTAACACATAGATCTACTCCTTATGCATGACTTAGAAGGGTTTCAAGTAAATGCTTACCTCGACAACATGCTGTAGATCACTATTGGGCTCAACTTTTGGAATCCCCTACAATATTTTGTTATAAGAGGTCAACACTATAACAGATAGAAATTACAACAATATGTAGCACCATATCTACACAAATTGGCCATTTAAAATACAAGTAGATCAACTTACATCAGCTGCCCAGTCAGGTAGATCAATGTGAGCAGGTACTATACGCTTACTAGATATAGGATACGGCCTCAGTGCCCTGCACAAGACAGGAATGAACAACAGCTTTAACGAAGAAATCCAAATACATGTGTACAAGACACTGAAATGAGTTAAAACTTAAAACTGAGTAAACTGACACAAAACTTTGTTTCATCCAATGTCACCAATAATTAACATGATACAAAATTTTCCAATCATAAAACAAACAATGGCAAACATCAGGAACCATAAACCTATGAATCTGACAACAATTAACATGAATGAAAGGGCAAACAAAAATAATAAAAACATACCCAGTCCAATCAAAATAGGGAAGCTTAGCTGTTCGAGTTTGTCCTTTCTTCAAGCAATATAGCCAGCCTTCATTATCTGGAGTATCTGTCCCAGATTCAGACGACTTGGCTTTTAGATGCACGGGTTTATGAGAGTTCCAAGAAGCTTTAAAGCACTCCTGAGTGCTGTTAAGAGATGCAAAATTTCATCAAATATGAACTGATAAATCAGTTTCAAGCTTCTATTGACATATCCAATCTAATGTGTAAAATTTCAGTGTCGATGTCTCCAAACTCCTTAATGAGGTTAAACACTTGAAATGCTCGACCACTGACTATCACTACATACAACCAAAATTTCCAATAAAATTGTATCGAAATTGGATTACCATTTATACAAAAGAATGAGGTTGTTACAAACCAGAAAGCAGCAGCTTCACGAGGGAGCTTTAATTGCACACATTTTGGACACCTGCATACAAAAAATCAAGGTTAACTCAAGAACGTAATAAATGACCCACAAAAAGTACCAATTTTTTGTTTAATAATCAAAGCAATTACACAATTAGAACCACAAAGATTTAAGCTTTATCAATAGAAATGGAAACTCTCTACTCCCTCAAACTTTCCAAATCTTTTAAAACAACATATTTACTTTTTCCAAACAAAACTTGTTACTGTAGTGGCGGAAAGCAATTATGCCTATCATCTGGTGAGGGTTCGATCCCCACTGATTCCCCTTCTCCCTAACAACTATCTTACCCCCTAACACTATCGCTCTCCTGAAAACCCAAAATTTGTTATCAGTCTTTGACCCACCAGAAACAAGAATACTAAAAAATTCACTTCTTTACATAAACTAACAGAATAGAGGAGGAAGTAGCTGAAATTGAAAGGTTGGAAGTGAAAATTTTCCGTACTGAAGATGGGCTGGCTTGCCGCAACTGGCACAGGACAAACTAGCTGGTTCGGCGACACCTGAACCACCTGCCATATCGCATTCGATGGTTACAGCAATGACCCCGCGAAAGATTACCGGACAGGTCAATTGCTCGATTATTCAGTATCAGAATGGTCACATAGAGACGAAGACAGTCAGCAGGGGCTAGGGTTATACTTGAGAGGGAAGTTTCTTTATTTATACTTTTTTATAATAAGTTATTTTGCAGTTATCAGCCCTCGGAAAAACATTGTGTACCCTCTATTTAAAAATTTTGAAATGCAGAGAGTTTTCTTTATAGGATTTAGTCGAACTTTTCTTCTTTTAGTGTAAAATATAACGGTAAATTACATAAAATTATCTCAATTATTGAATCATTAACAGTTTCATACTTCATCTTTAAAAAGTTTCATTGTCATACCTTATCTTCGAATTTGTTGCAATGTCATACCTTCCGTCAGTTGCCTGTCAATTTTTCTGTTAAATGCTAACGTGGCTTCAAACGAGCTCCATTTTCTATTAAAATATTAATAAATTAATAAATTACCCTAAAAAAATAAAGAATTAAAAAAATCCCAATCATCTTCCCCGACCATCCCTTCTCCCTCTGCCTTTTTCCCCCTCCCTTCTCCCTCCCTCCCTCCCTCCGCACATCCATCATTCGCTCACCCCACCCCCAACCATCCCTCCTTCCCTTTCCTTTCTTCCCCTCTCGTCTTCCCCAAACCCCAGTTCGTCTTCCCCCCTCTGCCCACCTCCTACACCCCCTACTCGAGCCCAACCTGCAATCCAGAAAAAATGAATAAATAAATAAAAAATAAAAAAACCATCTTCATCTTCCCCGACCCCCCCTTCCCTACAACCCACCCCTTTCCTCCCCCTCATGTCTTCCCCAAACCCACCGCGCACCTATCCTCCACCTCCTCCTCCACACCCACCCTCCGCACCCCACTCCTTAAATCCACACCTATTCCCCCCATTTTCTCCTTGCCCAATTTCTCCACCCGCGGATTTGGCCTAGCGAAGGGGGTTCCTGATTCCACCTCACGAACCCGACAATGGCGGTGTAGACGGGATATGGGTCCTTTTCTAGGTTGCGGCATAGAAGTTCGTGTTGGATCTGGGGGAAGAAAGGGGTGGGTTTGGGGAAGACAAGATCTAGGTTGCAGGGAAATAGGGGTCGGGGAAGATGAAGATTTTTTTTTTTTTTGGGTTGCAGGTAGTGGGTATGAGGGTGGGTGCGGAGATGAGGAGTATGGTTGCAAGGAAGGGGGGTCAAGGAAGATGAAAATGTGTTTTTTTTTGGGTTGCAGGTTGGGCTCGGGTGGGGGGAGAAGGGGGTGAGGAGGGGAAGATGGGAGGGGAAGAAAGGAAAGGGAGGGAGGGAGGGAGGGTCGAGGGGTGGGGTAAGGGAATGATGGATGTGCAGAAGAGGGAGGGAGGGAGAAGGGAGGGGACAAAAGCAGAGGGAGAAGGGATGGTCGGGAAAGATGATTGGGAATTTTTTTTTTAGGGTAGTTTATTATTTTATTAATATTTTAATAGAAAGTGGACCCCGTCTCAAGCCACGTCAGCATTTAACAGAAAAATTGACAGACAACTGACGGAAGGTATGACATTGCAACAAATTCGAAGATAAGGTATGACATTGAAACTTTTTAAAGACGAGGTATGAAATTGTTAATGACCCAATAGTTGAGGTAGTTTTATGTAATTTACCCAAAATATATTGTTCAACACACTCCGACCCGATATGTCCATTTGGACTCCGAGTCGAGCTATGCTTGCCGACACCAGGAGGGTGACGAAGCCATAAAGTGTAGTGATGTGGAAAACGTGAGTAAATTTAAACCTCAAAGTGCCTAAATACAAGAGTGCGCATGTGAGTAGGAATGAACTCATTTCACACATGATGTCAAAGCATAAGTAAAGTACAGTAAAAGTAGGATGAAAATTATACCATCGAAGGTAATCTCCAAGACCAAGATTTGCCAAGAATCCTCGTCAACACGAAAGCTCTACCACTAAAACCTGGAGGGGCAAAAAACAAGGGTGAGTGCGCCTAAAGAAAAAGCTTTGTAAAAACCTTTCGAAAACATAATAGCCACTCGCTATAAAACAAGTATAGTTTCCAAAGTATACATACTACGTATAGTATGAAAATGCTTACTGTAGCCTGCAATATCTCAAGAATTCAATACGTCACAATATTTCGTAAATAAGCATCTAACGTCTGATAATCACATAAATTCATCAATATATGCTGACACACGAGTTCATGCAGAGGTATTCTGACATGAACATGACTGAGTTTAATAATGATTTACGCTCTAGCACTACAATGACGTGAAGACTGACACTGTGCATCACTTACGAGTCCTAATTTCCTGTAGCAATTTAGGACACGAATGGCACCTATAACGGATCCAAAGTGAGCGTGCGATGCAATGTGAACATACACGTGAAGCCTAGCCTTGGCTCGGGCAAGTGTAGCACACGATGAGTAGATGACGTGAATATGGCCATGCCACAGAAACTCAGTAGTTCTAATCACTAATTCATAGTTGTAAATATAATTAAAGCATCCTGTAATAGTACACATACCTATGCATCCCGTAGGATTTATAATAATTTCATAAATCTCAACAATACGACATTTCTTATAAACGTTAATTTAATTATGGCATCACCTAGAAAATTTATTATTAAGTATATATGGAAACTATATATATATATATATATATATATATATACACACTGTATAAAAGAAAAGACCCATTCACAGATACTTGCGATGTCACATCCATTTGAGCTAGGAAAACCGGAGTCTCTGATAGTAATCACACATAAGCATGATATTGAGAACCATTAGTAAAACTCAACTAAAACGATTAAATTTGGAAAAACAGAGCGCGGATTTGAAATTAGGGTGTCAAAATACGCTACGAAGGGTCTTGGGCAAATTTTGTAATAAGTTAACGAAAAAGTCAACGGAACCGCCCCAGCAGTCTACTACATTCAAATTTTGGAATCTCACTAAATGGATGTAAAAAAGGGACTCGAGACGTTGACATTAGCCTAGAAGAGTTTCTGAGAAAATTTCGAAAAAGTCAACACAAAGAATATTCTAGAGAATAGTTCAGGGAATATTCTAAGAATATTTCAGAAATATTCCAAGTATATTTAAGAGAATAGTCCAGATCTATTTCTGAAATCGGTCGGGCCGGATCCCTGGTTCGGATCCAGATTCAAGTTTGGGCTTTTCTCTTTTTTTCTTTTTTTTCTCTTTTTTTGTATCGGGTCGGGTCAGACCCAATTGGGCTCGCGGGTCACACTTGCCGAACCCAATGAGGAAGAAGGCCGAATTTTGAAAAATTTGGCCAGAAAACTTCTAGGGCTCCGATTAGCTTCAAAACTCAACCAAAACTTACCATTTAAATACCAAAATGAAGCTAAGAGGGTAAGGATTTGAGTTATATCATTTTGGTTCTTAGATGTGGCTGGAAGGTGGCCGAAAAAAGCCTACAGCTTACGAATCCCTCGCCGAAAGTTGGGAAATAATTTCCTAAGGAGAATATTTGTGTCTAAAGTTAACATGTGGCCAAAAACAACATGAAATTGTGATTTAGGACCACCCACGTCGGTATCGAGGCTTACCTTCAACAGATAGAGTTCACCAAGAACCCATCGGGGACGACGATGAACAATGGTTTAGCCATTGTCGAGATTCCATGGCCATGGCCTGGGTTCGAGACGAGGAAGGTCAGATGGTGGCGTAGGTTCATAGGAAAGAGTGGAACTCGATGCTGTCGTTGGAGCTAGGAGTTGGCAACAGTGTGCCTTGGCACCAGTGGTTGCAGAAAGAGACGAGAGGTAGAGTGAAAGAGAGTTAGAGGTGAGAGAGAAAGCCGGAAGAGACAAGAGGGATGAGAGAGAGATCGAAGTATTTTAGGGATGAGTGACATGTGGCAAAAGAGGAGAGGAGAGTTTGTGCTGATGTGGGTCCCACGAGCTAGAAAAATTATAAAAAATTTAAAATATCTGGCCAGAAAATATTAAAATAATAAAATACCCAAAATTCAAATTTCATAGAACACTCTCGAGTTTCGTAGCTCCGTAAAATCTTCATTGTAACTGCAAATTTGATTCTACTTGTGCCTATGCGTTCGTACTATCAAGTACTTCGAGATGATAAAATAATAGCTCATACGCGTTACGAAATGACGGTCAACGAAAGTTAACAATCTCGTCTCTAGGAGCATTTTGGTCGATTCACACATTTAAAATTAATAAAATCGTAAGATTAGGAAAGGACTGTTACATTGTTGTACTAAAAAAATGTTGTATTTTATGTATTGAGATTATATTGAGTCGTAAAAAATTAAGTGAGTAAAACTACGCGTCAAAACTCAATGATTTAGAAACCTAATTTCTCACAAGAAAAAACTAATAATAAATTATTCGGTTACAATTGTCAAATAAAACATCCATAATCTAAACCAAAGTCTCCCCATTTATAGTGAGTGCATTTTTGCTCACCATCATTTATGTGGTGTATGCTCACCATCCTATTTATCACCGTTAGATAAATTTGAATTTTGAGATTTGTGTTTATCCATTACACGAATCTTAAAATTCAAATTCATCTAACGGTGATAAATAGGACGGTGAACATATACCACACTGAATGATGGTGAGCAAAAATACTCTCATTTATAGTAAGAGTTAGAATTAATATGTGCGATTTCCAAATAGGTGAACGCAAACCAAATTAATTGCATTGTGATTTTGCTTACACTTAAAAACAAACTAAACCTAACTTGTTCATATTGGTCTAATGTTGGCTTTGAATAGTTGAAACGATTTTTTGTCCACCCCTAATTAGTAATTTCTATGGCACTTTTAAAAAGTCATATAAAATAAACAGCGATGTTAGAAAAACTATATTTCATAGACTACGTTTAAATTATTTTTTGAAAAAGGTAAGGTCTATAATACAAGTAAGTTTCACCGTCTACAGAATGTGGCCACCTTAAAATTTTCCTAAAGTAAACCGCGAAAGTAGTTTTGTAACAAGATTACACAACTACTAATCTCATATGCAGCCCTTTATTAAATTTGGGCCATAATATTGAAGCCATCTATTGTCAATATTTGGTTGCACCAAGTCTCCGACTATATATATCCTTATATTCCAGGCCAGAATGGCCCACCAAAGGCTGGTGTGGAGTAAAAAATAATTCAAAAAATCACGGAGGTGACACGTGGACTATTAGGTGAAAAAGACGAGAATCTCCTCGAGGCATACTGGGATTCATATGCTTATAAAATGGACAATAACGGCACAATCAAGGAAGAGTCAAAGGTGATCAATATGGAATTTATTTCATATTCCTCTCATCACTCATCATCAATAAATCCCTTATTGATTTTATCCAAAAGGTAACTCCCAAACTTCCTATTTAAATTAGAAATAATTGTCATGTTAATTGCAAGATATTATTTCACATAATATCTTGCAATTATAACCCGAATACACCATAAGGGGCCGGCCATTCCTCACTTTTAGGGCTAGCCACTCTACTATAAATACCTCTTTTATCCCACTAAAATGCTAAACCATTTGCTACCTACAAACTCCTAAATACATTCTTTTCAAAATTCTAACTTTGGCATTGGAGATTCTTCAACCAAAGCCCCTCATTCATCGTGGGTGCGTGAGACTTTTGGCCATAATGAAAGGTGTTATTATTTTCTAAGTGACAGCGGAAATTTGCATCCACAAATTGGTGTTTTCATTGAGAGTTTGATTCATACACTCGAAGAAGACTTTCGTATCCAAAGTTTCTCATTTCTCGTTCGTTCGTAAATTTTTCATACTTTCCTATTCCTATAATTTTTTAATTCTTTGAATTGACGTAAGAGAAAAATACAGTCGCGGGAAATTGAGAAACCACGATGAACGAAACTTCCTACGTTAAAGGATTTGGACCAAGTGATAGAGATCATGACGTAGCCCCATCATGAAGGCAATGGGAGCAACTTTGCCACAATGGTATCCATGGCAACCACTGTGGTAGTAAAGAGTGGGACAGCTCCATGGCAGCAGACCACGACACTATGCGTTGCCACTGCAGCAGCACAAACCCAGGACCCAGCCCAGTTCTAGCAACTGTACTAGCTATCCAAGAGGCAGCCTAATTTTATGCATTCTACACCACAAGGTAGCCAAGCCAGGCCCAACGTGAGCCAACTCAAGCAACTGCACATTGCAGACCCAAGATGTATCGCAAGCCTAAGCCCCGCCAACAGTCCCCTCGGCCCAGATCCAACGTGCTCCCAGCGTTGCACCCCGCCTATGCCCCCCGCACATAGCACAGCTCACTTTCATGACCCATTTGACTATTCCGACCGGTCTAAGACTAGTTCAACCGTCTCGACTTCAAATTTTTGGATCTTCGATTGAACTAGGGGTATTTCACCTCGATTTTCTACAAATTTGAACTATCCTGACTCAAATTTCGGATCTGGAGTCCACTACAGTTTTACCACCTATGGAGAAACTTACCATCCAAGCTTTCCATCCCACATGGCGAACAATACTTGTCTTGATAAGTTGTAGAGTTGACAAGCACCCTCGCGCAACAGACGACCTTGGTGAATCAACTTTTGGAACGTACTGATATCCAGCATACACCAGACGAGGTGTCTCAAAGCAGGACAAGGGCAGACGACGAAATTCTCTAGCAGCATCCTAGCAAACAACCCATCGACCAGTCAGGAACTAAGCGTTCTAGTAGTGTACACTTCAGCCTGGGCCCTTGAGATAGCATATACTTCCATCTTAGCGCACAAAAGAGCATGCATTCCAGATTAGGCCCACAGATGAGTATACATTCACGTTGGGGCCATACTCCGATAATTAACATAAACAACCTTCCAGGTGAAGCGTTCATTCAGGGTTACGCCCGCAAAAAGCATCATCCACCTTACATCAGAGTAGGTAGCACAATGGACAGATAGAAGCAGTTTTTTGATGCAGCTTAAGTTAAATCGGTAGCCTGCGAGTAACTCGCTCGTCTCCCAGAGACGTATCACATGCACTATAGCCGCGATATAGACAAGTCGAGCATAGGGAATAGTAGCCTAGACTAACAAGTCACAATCGGGGTAGTCAAAAGCTCCAACCCCAGCAAAGGTAAATTCAAAAAGAAGTAGAAATGCTCCTAACCAAACGATTGTGCGACTTCCAACGCAAGAAAGTTACGGACAAGGCGCTCTAACGAAACATGGCTAACATAAGCAAGTCACCTTTCACGGACGAGATCGAGGAAGCAGAGCCTCCACACAAGTTTAACATGCCACATTTTCACACATTTCAAGAGAAATGGAGACCCGGAGAAGCACTTAAGGCACTACCGCAGCACAATGATGCTTTAACGGAACAATGATGCCCTCATGTGCAAGTTATTCACCACTACTTTGCAAGGCGAGGCACAAGATTGGTTCTAAACCCTACCGCCACAATCCATTCGGAGTTTCGATGAGCTTTCTTTGGTTTTCACCAAAGAATATTCATCCTTTCATTGACACACCCCAACCCGAAATGTCCACCTGGAGTTCGAAACGAGCTGTGCTGGCCAACACTAGGAGGGTGACGAAGCCATAAAGTGTAGTGACGTGGAAAATGTGGATAAATTTAAACCTAAAAGTGCCGAAATACAAGAGTGCATTTGTGAGCAGGAATGAACCCATTCCATATGTGATGTCAGAGCATAAGTAAAGTACAATAAGATAGGATGAGAATCATACCATCAAGGTAACCACCAATACCAAAATTTGTCAAGAATCCTCGTCGACACGTAAGCTCAACCACTAAAACCTGGAGGGGCAAAAAAGAAGGGTGAGTAGTCCTAAAAATAAAATTTTATAAAAACCTTTTTGAAAACATTATAACCCCTTGCTGTAAAACAAGTATAGTTTTCAAATATACATACTATGTATGGTATAAAAATACTTACCGTAACCTGCAATATCTCAAAAATTTAATACGTCACAAAATGCGTATATAGGCATAACTACCAGTAATCACAATATCTTGCAGAAATGAACATATCACATCGAGTGCTCATCAACATATGCTGACACACGAGTTCATGCAGAGGTATTCTGACATAAGTAGGATTGGGTGTAATAATTGTAAACATGAAAATTCCGGAAACAAGAACATGTATAAAAAATATATTTTGTATTAATTTTAGGGTTACAATCTCTTTTACAATTTGATCCTCTGATTCTATCTTTGTAAAGTGTAGATTTGTGAATGAGTTGTTGATCCAAAGGGCCGTCGGGGCTTGGTCTAGGGATGAACAGTGGTGCAGATTTGTTGATGTTCTCGATCCAAAGGGTCGTTGGGGCTTGATCTTAGGATGAATTATGAACGGATCTTCAATGGCCTTCAGGGCTTGATCTTGATGAACAGTTGTGTGGATTTCTTCAAGGGCCGTTGGGCTTGATCTTGATGAACGAGGATGAATAGATCTTCAAGGGCCTTCGGGGCTTGATCTTGATGAATGAGGATGAACGGGTCTTCAAGGGCCTTCGGGGCTTGATCTTGATGAACATTTGTGTGGATTTCTTCAAGGATTTGACGAAGAACAAAGAGAGCTTTCTTGATCTTTCAGGATTCTTGGGAATTTGGGAGGCTTTGAAAGCTTTTAGAGTTTCAAAGCTTCAAGGATTTGGGGAATTCTCTTCCAATTTGGGAGTAGAGAAATGTATATGTGAATTGGTCCCTTGATCCTTTGATGGAGAAGCCTATTTATAGACTTTGAGAATGAACCACCACCATCCTTTTTTTTTGGGTGAAGTAAGTGGATGATGTAGGTGAAATGAGTGGAAGTTGTAGGTGAAGTAAGTGTATGATATAGGTGAAATGAATGGAAGTTGTAGGTGAAGTAAGTGTATGATATAGGTGAAATGAATGGAGGTTGTAATTTTAATGCATTGGTCAACATTTATTTCACCGAAATTTTGATCTCTACAAATGCCCTTACTTCAAGGCACTTTGTATACATGTGCTTGTCACGTGTAGAAGATGCGTTTTAAAGTCCCTTAATGTAGATGTCGATCCAAGGGTCATCGAGGCTTGATCTTGAATTGGGCTAGAAATTTCTTCAAGGGCCTTTAGGGCTTAATCTTGAATTTGGCTGGAAGATTTTCTGGTTTCCTCTAATTATTGATTTTCCAGAGACTTATTCTTGAACTAGGCTAGGGGGTTTCTTCTGGCAGACTTACACCAAATGTCTGAATTTACTCCTTTTATGTGGAGCTGAATTTGATTCAAGGGTGATGGACACTTGATTTTGAATCGGACTTGTGATTTCTTTAAGGGCCATTGAGGCCTCTCGAGCTTTTCGATTAGAGCAACGATGTTGAGCTTGGATTTAACTTAGACTCATTTGCTGGATTATGCGGTTCTGCAGAGAAGGGCATTGTGCTATAGTGATTTGTTACAGCTCATCATGCTGCATTCTTCTCTGCTTGTTTCTTTTGCATAGTAGAAGTGGTGCGCAACATTTTGCATTTAAATAGTCCTTCAGAGCATCACTTCTTAGCGATTCATCCATGCTTGGCAGCTTCAGTGTAAAGAGTCAACATCTATCAACTGTCCTTGGAGTATTTGCTGAGGAAATTTGAGACCCTCCAATAGTTAAAGATAGGCACTCGAGAGCAATGTTAGGTAAGCAACCAGGAAAAGGTTCCGAGCAATCAGTTCCAAATCGGAAGTTTGATTTCAGGTTCTAACTTATTGCTTTCTTTCTCATTGTCTTGCAGGCAAGAGCAAGGGTAAAAAAAAAGATAGGGACAAAGCATGATATGGGATACCTTTGTTTTCGACCCTGATGATATGAGATACTTTTGCTTTTGAAGAAGTAGCGGATGAATCAACATATGTATTTGTTGTGCTTATCTCTACATGTTTTGATGTGTCATTTTTGCTTGCCTTATCTGTTCTCTAGACATTTGGTATCTTATTTAGAAACACATCAGCAGTTGAAGATGAGTACTCGAGAGCGATGCTAGGTAAGCAATCACGGAAGAGGTTCTAGGCAGTTGGTTCCTGACAGGAAGTTTGATTCCAAGTGCCGACTGATCGCTCTCTTCTCCTTGTCCTACAAGGAAGAACAAAAATAAAGAAAAAGATCGGGAGAAGGCATGCTATGAGATACTCTTGCTTTAAACCCTGATGAAATGAGATACGTTTGCTCTGGTGTGACCTGGTTGAAAAGGTGTTTTCAAGGGGGAAGAAAACTGAGTATGTTAAGAGGTTTGGTTGCAGATGCATTCTTGGCAAGGAAGAAGAGTCAGGCGTTTTGGAAGTGTGTCTTGCCATAGAGGATGAAGGTCGACATATATAGGGATTTTCCAATAGCAGGTAGTGGTGCAAGTGCGGCCTTGTCACCCACACTTGTCAGCAAAAGTGTGGTAGTTAGAATAGTGAACTTCATGCATTTTCAACTTTGTTAGAGATCTTTGACAAAGTTGCACGTGTTATCCGACAAGCCAAGGTCGCGTCTGAAAAGTGTTGACTGATTTTATGCAAGAAAATCTAGCTTTTGAAATTCGGTGAGTGGTGTCTCTTCAATTTTTGAATTGGTGGCTGCGTTGCTTCTCATTTTATAGAGGTATCGATCACATCCAACATGCACACTTTGAAGATTGCCCGCTCGTGAAAATTGTCTCTGGTGTATTTATGAGATTTTACTCGATCTAACCCTTTTCTTTTACCAGTTTTTTATTTTTTTAAATGGCCTACTCGCCTAACATTTTCTTAGATTTGAGTCTCGGGAGTGATATATGGCGCGCCGCATCAGGGTAATATATGGCGCCTATCCTTCTTATTTTCGAATAACCCTCTTACAGTTGAAGACTCCGTGATGAGGGATGCAACAACGGCTACGGTAGTAGCTAGGAACCTCCTTACTCCTAGAGATAATAGGTTGCTTTCAAGACGGATGAGTTGGCTGTCCAAGACTCCCTGGCTTTCAGTGTTTAGTGCATGGGCTCTGTGTCTAATATGGGCCAACGTCTACTTGCTCGAACTCGCCAAGTTGAATCATTAACGGCTGAGGTGGCAAATCTTAAACAAAAGATCAGACAGCTTAAACCTGAGAATAGAGATTGGCACATGCTTGCAAATAATTATTCGACTTGCATGAAGAGGAAGCTTCATCAGCTGCAGGACTCCGAAGGTCGGATTCAAAGTGATCATCAGAGGTTTATGGTTGTGCTCCAAAAGTATGCGGGAACTTATGTCAAATGTATTAATAGGTCATTTTTGAACATATGCCTTTGTCCTGCAGCTTAATCCCACCAAAAAGTCTAAAACCATTCACATGGTGCCATGCACCATTCCTGAAACCTTATATTTTTTTTATTTTTTATTTTTGTTTTTGTCGACCAACACCTTCCCTTTCTTTTCTATATATCGCCCATATGGTGCAGGGAGAAATGTAGAGGAGCTTGGAGCAGTGGGAGGTTAGGCACGGAGCAAGGAGGCAAGTAGGTGTAAGTTGACAAACTTTGGTTTTGTTAATTACATTCAAAGGCAACAGCAGAGCAAGTAGATGCGAGTTGACAAACTTTGATTTTGTTAATCACATTCAAAGGCAGCAGCCATGGTGGAGGTGCAAAAGCAGCTGGAGTTTCAGGCAGAGTGTAAGGTGTCAAGCTTCACAATTGCCTAGTCGTTTGACAACGATCAGAAGGGAGTCGAGGGCGAAAGCGAAGCTGGAGCTTTGAAGGGAGACGGTGCCGAGTCTGAGAGGATGTTGTCACTGTAGAAGAAGAAGGTGAGGAAACAGAAGAAGAAACCCTTCCTCATGTTCTGTCATGGAAGATGAGCCTCCGGTATCCGAAGCTCTACCATTATCAACATTGAGCATAGCCACTGCACACCTGTTGCACTGCCTGCCGTCGCGGAGGAAGGTATCACCAGCTGCCGCTGCTGCATCGTCTAAAAGAGGAACCTCTAGTAGACAATGGTTTCTCCTAGTCCAAGCTCTTCGTGTCTACTCTCTGCAAGCTGATGGATGATGTTGAAGCCGAGAATCCAATTGAAATGAAAAGAAAAAGGGAGCCAAGAGGATCGACGGTCCCAGCTTCCTGTTTAAAATGCTGTCATCCCAAACGAGGTTGACGAAACACTGAAGTTATCCTCTGTGAATTCAACACCGACAGCCCTTTGTTTTCTGAAGGTTGACTTTAGCGGCGGAGGGGATGACTTGGTGTTATTATGGGTGCTGTGTCATGGCGATCGAATCTTTAAACCACAAGGGCTGAAGCTGGGTGGTGACAAAGTGCCACGGTGTCGGCTTGAGGTTGTGGCCGGCCAGTGTCTTAGTCTGAATGGTGAATTCGTTCACAGAGCTAGAGCTGCTGTCAGATCGGTGAAGCTTTTACAGGAGAGTCTCTTGGTGTCAAAGGAGAGAGAGAGAGAGAGAATTAAGGCCTTTCTTTCAAGGTCACGCTCCGAATGTTGGGAAATTGTCGGGCCACGATCTCCGGGGACACGAGGTAGTAGTTTTCAATGAAGACGTGGCGGCGAAAATGTCACTCCACGTCGTACCAGTCCCTGCAGACCAGTGAGACGGAGTTCCTATCCTCGGGCGACATGACTAGGTTCAGGACGGAGGGGATGAGCCTGGAGTCGAGGAGCTTGAGAATGCTATCACATATGCTGGAGAGCTCGGTCTCAATCTTGGATTGGTAGTCGCGAATTAAGGCGGTGTGGTCGTCGTTGTCGCGATTTTCCTTCTTCTGCTCGATGGAGGAAATGATGTGCCAAGAGGCACGGCCACCGATGACGTTCTTGTAGGCGACGAAGTGGAAGTTGTGCTCCTCAACAGTAAGCTCATACTTAAGGGTGAAGCGGATAAGGTGGAGGGAAAAGCAGACCCAAGGGGAATGACGGCCATGTGAGTGTAATGACAGATTGGTCTTTGTAGACCTTAGCGAAGCTGCCTCAACCTAACAGCTGGCCCAGTTGGTAATTGCCGATGAGGGTTGGAGTTATGTGTTTGCTAGGCTTATTGAGATAGAGCCAAACTTGCTGTTGACCACTCAATGGAGGCTGTTTACATATTATATACACACATGTGTATACATATATATATGTATGTATCTTTTTTTTTTTTTTTTAAATATTTATTTATTTATTTTATACAAAGAATATTTGTAATAAAATTGACTCTCAATAGTCAAACATTAATAAAACCTTATTTCTTTTTTTATTTTGATGTGACCAAACTCGTTGTTGAATGTTTGAGCTGTCTACGTACCCTTCCAAAGAAGAGATCAAGTCATAACGTAGTTCAAATGAGCAATGGATTACTTTTGATGCTTTTAATGGTGATTTTAATGATGATTTTGCCGTACACAGTTTATGCTCTTGCGGGCTAGGAGCATGGTGAGTTTGTTTTTAGGGGTAGCAGCACTTCAAGAATCTACCATTGATAGGGCCGATCTTCAAGCTGTCTTCTGCCATGATTAAGTAGACGCCGTTGGTGTAGACTTTTTGTAGTACGTATAGTCAATCCCACTTTGATGTGAACTTGCATTTTGACTTGTGAGTTGTGATGATGGGCCTTCGTAATGCCAGACAAGATCTCCAGTTTGGAAAAACCTTGGGCAGACCTTCTTGTTGAATGCTTTGGATAGCCGTGCTTGGTAGCATTCCAAGTGTTATTGAGCTTCGAGCCTTCTTTCATCGAGTGCTTCCAACTCTTGAAGTCATAGCTTTGCATTTTCCTCTTCAATCTAGCCTTCTTGTATAGCCATCCTTAGTAAGGGGATTTAACTTTTAAGCGGCAGAACAGCTTCCACACCATATATGAGAGAATAAGGTGTAGCTTGGGTGGGAGTCCTATGTGTAGTCCTATATGCCCAAAGTGCTTCACTTATTCTTTTGTGCCAGTCTCTCTTCGTTCGGCTGATTACCTTTTTCAGGAGGTTGCACAACGTCTTGTTGAATACTTCCGCAAGACAGTTAGCCGGAGCATGATACATGAAAGACTTGTGCTACTTGAACTTGTGTTTCTTGCAGAGCTCGTCCATGAGTCGGTTAGAGAATTGTCTTCCTTGATCAGTGATAATGTAGCGAGGCACACCATATCAGTGGATGATATGCTCCTTAATGAAACGAACGACAGTTTCCTTCTTAACTTCCCTTAAGGGTATGGCTTTAGCCCACTTGGAGAAGTAATCTGTTGCAACTAGGATGTAAGCTTCTCCTGCAGATGACGTTGGCGTAATTGGTCCTATGACGTTCAATGCCTATGCGTCGAACGGCCATGAAGCAACTGCAGGGTGTAATGGTTCAGGCGGTTGATGTATGAAGTTGGCGTGGAATTGGCAAGCTTGGCATCTTTTGGCGTGTTCTAGGTAGTCTTTCACCATGCTTGGCCAGTAGTAACCTATTCCTTTGAGCTAGAAATGTTGCTTTGGTCCAGACTGATGTGCCCCGCACACACTGATAGGATTAAAAGCACACCACAAAGTAGCACACAAATGTCCTATTAATTTTCCTTATTAACAATAATATTTGTCAATTGTAGCAAATGAAAATAAGGGTCTTTCTCACAGAAGATTGTTTTATCTAACTACTTAAAATGTCACAAAAACTGGGCTGCTGTCCCTACTGACCAACCACCGAAAAATAATTATTAGACTGACTTGCTATTTTATATGCAGATACTAGACACATAGAGCTACAGTCACAAATTTTTGGGATTTTTGGAGTTGATTTGCTATTTAAATTAAATCGAATAAAAACAGATTTTTAAATAGTTCACAAATTAAGAAAAACGAGTTAGGGGAATTGCTATCCACCACCAAATAATCATGCAAACATGTTATGTTTCATTCAAATTCCTTTCATTTTCGGATGAAGATGCTTAAGTTGGCTCAATGTTAGAACTCAACCTATTACTCTTTCTTATGTAGTATGTTAAGAGAATGACGTTTTCAACTTAACTTAGTCCCTAACATGCAATCTAGAATGGTGTGTTCATAGATTTAACAAGTAGAAATCATTAAGAACGAAAAGAGTTTGAGTCATCACAAGGCATCGTAAATACTAGCGTTGTCTTAGTTATCCTAGAAATTGATTCACATGTTAATCGCAATTAACAAGTACTACTCTAGAACATATGTAGGCCCTCATTCGACAAGGGTAGGCACACACATATTCATAGCATTAGAATCCTAGATATGCTTACTAAGTATGCATCCGTAGAAAACACATAAAGAATTCATCAATGAGATAAGTAGTGAACCAATTTTCATCCATTCATAAAAGTAATTCAAACGAAATGTCATAACAAAATTGCAATCATATTCGAGGCTTCAAAACAGCCCCTAACTACTAAAAATTAGTTACACATAATTCTCAAATTAAACCAAAAGAAAGACATGAGTTTGAGAAGATAAAACCGAAAGAAGAGAATGCCAAGATTTCCTCCTTCCTTTCCTTCCTTCCCCAACGTAGCATCCTTCTTTTTTTCCTTGCTTTTCTTCCTTTTTTTCTATCTTTTTTTTCAGCTTTTCTTCCACTCTTTGCCGCTGCAACCTGCAGCCCTTTTATTCTTTTCTGCTGCCACGGTTTTTTCTCCATAACTCACCCCACTAACAGCCATTTAGTGACGACAATAAGTGAAAGGAAATGTTAAAACAATTGTAACTCTTTGGGCAGCCTTTATGCCCATTACTCTCACTTAATTTTCCATTTCTTCTTATATTTGAATAGGTATTAGCTGGCTTGTTCTTGGCTGCATCAGTTTTGGCTGTTAGTTTTGTTGGATTTATTGCTTTCAACGCTTTCTTGTCAGTTACAAACTTCTCAGCCTCTTGGGAACCTTTCAGTGTTAAAATGGCCATACCTTCTTCTAGAAAAATGATATTAACAATCCGTGAAATTCCTCAGAAAATAGACATCCGTAGCTTTCCAAGAATATAAGGCTCATTCTCTAATTCATTATGAGCTGTCCGCAACTTGCTTCCAAAGTCAGCTGACCTGCACAGGCAGTTTTGACGAATTTGTTACTTAAAATTCCACTTGTGCTATTTTTCTTTTCTTTGCTTGACAAATCCTACAAAACACAAAAACAAAGTAAATAGCTCAAAAATATAAGGAACTAACTAAGAAAAGACAAGTGAATTTGATGTAAAATTTATATAAATATGAGCTTATCAAATACTCCCACACTTAGCTTTTGCTAGTCCTCGAGCAAAACAAAGAAAACATGAAAAAGTAGCAACATGAAAAACATTAGTTCCCCACCATGTGACCCTCATAGAATTTCATTCAAGAAAACAAATCATCAAGAACCTTAGCTAGCATCAAACAAGCTAATCCAAGCTCATCTTCCTTATTCAAATGTTAACAACTACCTTTTAATCATCCTTGAAGTGTAGTGTGTGTAATAGCCATGCTAATGCAATTTCAAGTTTTGTTTTAAAACACCACATGCAAACTAGTGACCTTCTCACGGGACATACACTCAATTACACATATGTTTAGTTTAATGTGTTTCGCTCAAAGAATCAAATGTGAAAGATCTACCATAAGCTTGCATAAAGATCTCATCTCCACAATCATAATTGCAAAACTAAAATCAAGAGGACTTTTATTGGATATAATGAGGCTTAGGGAGAGGGTTATAGAAATGAAAGGATAGGTAAACACAAGTTCCAAGCTACATTGCAAGCAATTCTCTTGTTGAGATTTATAAGAACTCAAGCTCTCCAGCCACTTAATAATACCTCCAACCAAACCCCTAAACTAAAACTTAAAAAACTGTTTATTTGCTTTGTATACAATTTTTTCTTTTTTTCTTCTTTTATTTTTTTATTTTTTTATTTTTTTATTTTTTTATTTTTTTGAACCAATTTTCGCACATAACTAAATACAAACATGAAATACCCCCACACTTATTCTTTAGCCAAACTCCTTCAAAGTACTTCACAAACATTTCTCATAAGACAATCTCACATTGCTCACTAGCTAGCTTGGAAAGGGTAAGGAAAAAATGTTTAAGGTATAAAGGTAGACATATCTGGTGATAAGAAATAAAAAGCTCAACATGTATGCTCAGATTGGCAATCTAATGATATCATTTTTCTTTAGGAAACATGCTTATCTGGGCCATGGTGATAAACCTAATGCCTCTATCCTTTTCAAGTTCATGCAATCAATGACAAACATTTCAAAAGATCGTTACGCAAGTTCTAGAGATGTAAGTCACATAAGTTCATCACACATGAAAGAATAGGAGTGTATGAAAAATGCACACACTTTCAATAGGCTCAAAAACTCACATAGGTTGTATATGGTCACTATGTTCACATACAAAGCTTTAAATCATGCTTTAATTTCACATCAACAAGGCTATGTGCTTTTGGTTTTTCAAATATGATTAAACATGTACAAAACTAACAAGAGATTAAGGAATTTCACACAATACATGCTTACTAAGTTCTTGATCACTGTGGTTCAAATTCAATCCAATTATATCATTGGGTTGGGAAACTAACAAAAGTCTAATTCAAAACAATAAAGAAAATAAGACTATTTTTGGATTTTTTTCATTTTCAGAATTTTCTCTCTTTTTTTTTTGGGTTTTTTTTAGAGTTAACAAAACTAATTAAGAAAACAAAAAGCAATAACAAGGAAACAAATCAAACTAGTTCAAATTTTCAATTTTTTTTAATCCTTACCCCCAAACTTAAACTAGACATTGTCCCCAATGTTAGAAAACACAATAATGCATAAAATAAAAAATAAAATAAAATAGTAAGAAACAAAATAAAGCATTTGGACTGAAAACTTCCCTAATTTGCAGTAAAATCAAATGATGACCCCAAACTTCAATTCTGCAATAAACTCCAAGGGTGGAAATAACCAAATATTCCTACAAAGAAAAGAAATAATTCAGTTTATCACGCAAGAAAACTCAAAAAAAAAAAAAAAAAACAAACGAAAAATTGAAAATGACATAAAAAGACAATAAATAGAAATATTGGCTGGCCTCCCAATAAGCGCTTGCTTTTACGTCCGCAGCCAGACGGTACCAAGAGTAATCATTCAAGGGAAGTTGGTTCTTGGAGGGGTACAACCTGCACATCATGGTTTGAGTCTATGTCCATTCACTTTGAACACGTTTCTGGTCTTTGCACTTTGGATTTCCACTACACCATAAGGAAAAATATTAGTTATAACAAACAGACTAACCCATCAAGAACGAAGCTTACCTGGAAATAACCGAAGGCGAGAATTAAATAGCAGAACTTTTTGTCCAATGACAAAGCTCTTCCTTGATATCATCTTGTCATGAAATGCCTTTGATTTCTCCTTGTATATTCGACTAGACTCGTATGCATCATTCCGGATTTCATCTAACTCGTTCAATTGAAGCTTCCTCTGCTGTCCGGCAACACTTATGTCCATGTTGTAGGCTTTGATCGCCCAATAAGCTTTGTGTTCTAATTCTACTGGAAGACGGCATGGTTTCCCATAAACTAATTGAAATGGGGACATTCCAATAGGAGTCTTATAAGTAGTCCTATAAGCCCACAATGCATCGTTCAAGCGCATGCTCCAATCCTTCCTACTAGGACTCATAGTTTTCTCTAAAATTTGCTTCACTTCACGGTTTGATACTTCTGCTTGACCACTAGTTTGCAGATTATAAGGTGTAGACACCTTATGTGTGACATTGTACTTCCTAAGCAACGCTTCAAATGTTCTATTGCAAAAGTGACTCCCTCCATCGCTAATGATTGCTCTAGGTGTCCTAAATCTTGCAAAGATGTTAGTCTTAATAAAATCTGAAACAACTTTTGAATCATTAGTTTTGGTGGCTTTCGCTTCCACCCATTTAGAAACATAATCCACAGCCAACAAAATGTAAAGAAAACCATTTGAAGATGGAAAAGGTCCCATGAAATCAATGCCCCACACATCAAAGATCTCAACAATCAAAATAGGGGTTTGTGGCATTTGATTTCTTGGGCCCAAGTTACCTGTTTGTTGACAAGGATCACATGTTGCACAAAACTTGTACGCATCCTTAAACAAACTAGGCCAATAAAAACCACACTCTCACACCTTAAGGGCTGTCCTCTTTGCTCCAAAATGGCCGCCACATGCATAAGAATGACAAAAAGTTAGAATAGATTTAAACTCAGATTCGGGGACACACCTTTTAATCAATTGATCAGGGCAACATTTCCACAAATAAAGATCATCCCACTCGTAGTATTTGGTGATTTTGACAAGCTTATCTTTCTGAGCACATGTAAAATCATCCGGAATCATTTTGGTGACCTTATAATTGATAATATCTGCATACCAAGGGTCAGTAACCTTTAATGAAAACAATTGCTCATCCGGAAAACTCTCACGTAAAGGGATGAGATCTTCCTTTGTGTTTGAGTGCACAAGTCTGCTAAGATGATCTGCTACAACATTCTCACTCCCTTTCTTATCCTTGATCTCCAAGTCAAACTCTTGAAGCAAAAGTATCCATCGAATGAGTCGCGGTTTTGCATATTTTTTTGTGAGTAAATACTTCAAAGCTGCATGGTCAGAAAATACAATAACTTTAGTTCCAATCAGATAAGATCTAAATTTTTCTAAAGCAAATACAACAGCTAGAAGCTCCTTCTCTGTTGTTGAATAATTCAACTGTGCATCATTGAGTGTTCGTGATGCATAATAGATGACATGTGGCACTTTGTTGACACGCTGTCCTAGAACTGCACTGACAGCATAGTCTAAAGCATCGTACATTAACTCAAAAGGTAAACTCCAATTTGGTGGCATGATCACATGAGCCGTGGATAATAACTCCTTAAGTTTGTTGAATGCTATTACACACTCTTCATTAATATTAAATGTTACATCATTTTGAAGCAAACGGCACAAGGGTCTAGAAATCATTGAGAAATCCTTCATAAACCTACGATAGAAACCTGCATGTCCAAGAAAAGAACGAACCTCCCTGACAGTAGTAGGGAGAGGTAAAGAACTAACAAGTTCTACTTTAGATTTATTAACTTCAATTCCATTTTTAGATATGATATGCCCTAGAACTAATCCATGCAAAACCATGAAATGACATTTTTCCCAATTTAAGACCAGATTAGTTTCTTGACAACATTTTAAAACTAGGGACAGATTATGTAGACATGTATTAAAAGAATCACCATAAACTAAAAAATCATCCATGAACACTTCAATTATTTTCTCAATCACATCAGAAAAGATACTTAACATACACATTTGAAATGTGGCGGGGGCATTGCAAAGTCCAAACGGCATCCTCCGGTATACAAGTGTGCCAAATGGACATGTGAAAGTCGTTTTTTCTTGATCTTCCGGAGCAACTGCAATCTGATTATATCCAAAATATCCATCAAGAAAGCAATAATGAGAATGACTAGCTAACCTTTCTAACATTTGATCAATGAATGGAACTGGAAAGTGATCCTTGCGTGTAGTGCTGTTTATCTTCCGATAGTCTGTACAGACTCTCCAACCATTTTGCACACGTGTAGGCGCTAGCTCACTAGCTTCATTCTTAACAACTATGACTCTGGATCGCTTCGAAACTACTTGAACAGGGCTCATCCACTTGCTGTCCGAGATAGGATATATGATGCCAACATCAAGAAGCTTGATAACCTCTTTCTTGACGACCTCCATCATAAGTGTGTTCAAACGGCGTTGAACTTCCCTTGTAGGTTTTGCACTTTTCTCGAGCAAAATCCTATGCATACATGTAGCTGGATTTATACCTTTGATATCTGCAATGCTCCAAGCTATGGCAGTGTTGTGATCCTTCAGTACTCGGATCAGTTTCTTCCCTTCTTCTGCTGTGAGTTGTGACGATATGATGACCGGTAATGTTTCATCCTCTCCCAAAAATGCATACTTCAAATGTTCAAGAATCGGTTTAAGCTCCAATTTGGGTGCCTAAATCACAAAAGGAAGAATTTTTTCATTAGAAGTAGGAAGAGAAATAAAATAGGAAGAAGATTTACCATGAATAGGTGAAAGAAACTCAAGGGTTGCTGCTATCTGGATTAATTCTTCTTCAATGTGCTCGGAATAATTAAGTTTTCCATGTGTAATTCTATGCATTAACACCTTCTCTAAATTGTCTTGTCCCACACCTTCATTAAAACAATTCTGCACAAAATAGTCTAACGCATCAATAGACAAACAAGATTCAAAATCACTAGGGTACCTCATAGCATTGAAGATTTTGAACTTAACGCTTTCTCCGTCAATTTCCATGGTAAAAGTACCATCGTAGACATCAATCTTTGTACGCGCCGTTCTAAGGAATGGTCTTCCCAAAATAAGAGGAAGTGCAGTAGGCATAGGGTCATGTTCCATCTTAAGAACAAAAAAGTCGGCGGGAAAAATAAGCTCATTCATTTGCACAAGTACATCCTCCAATAGGCCTTTGGGATATGTATTTGAACGATCTGCCAACTGGATTACTACCTTTGTTTCCTTCAAGTCTCCAAGGTTTAGTGATTCATACACTGAAAATGGCATCAGATTGATGGATGCCCCCAAATCACACAATGCTCTCCCAAACTTTTTCCCTCCAATTACACATGGAATGGTAAAACTACTGATATCCTTCAACTTTGGTGGTAGCTTTCTCTGCAAAACAGCTGATACTTCCTCGCTTAATGCCACAGTTTCTTGATCATTGAATCTTCTCTTGTTCGTACAAAGCTCTTTAAGGAACTTTGCATACTTGGGCACTTGTTTTATGGCATCTAAAAGAGGTAAGTTCACTTGGACTTTTTGGAAAGTATCCAAGATTTCCTTATCAGTTTGCTCTTTCTTAGACTTCATAAATCTACGAGGAAAAGGAATAGGGACACATGAGTTAAATGAATTTTGAACTTCTTTACTTACCTTATCAGAATCTTTTTTGTTCAATTCTGTATCTTTATGAGACTTTTCAGTTTCTGTTGAAGCCTCATCTTGCTCAAGATTTTTGGTTTGTTGCTCCCCTTGCTCATTTGTATCTTTTCTAGTCCTCTTTTGCATCCTTGGTTGCTTAAAAACTTCTTTTCCACTCCTTAAAGTCATAACATTCATCTGCTCCGCATTTGGATTCACCACGGTTTGGCTAGGCAACCTTCCTGATTGATGTTGTTGCCCCATCAAACTTGCTAACTGACTCATTTGGCGCTCAAGGTTTTTAATTGCTTTGTCTGTTTTCTGTTGATGAGATTGAGTAGAGTTATCTAAAGAAGCAATTAAATCCTCAAGAGACTTACTTGGAGCTTGTTGTTGTTGAGGCTGAAATGGTGTCTGCGGTCTTGCTTGAAAGAAGCTAGGTGGACGGTTATAGTTGTTGGGAACAGATTATTGTCCGTTGTCTTGATTGTTCCACTTTAAGTGTGGATGATCGCGCCACCCCGCGTTATAGTTGTTGGAATACGGATCATACTTTTGTCTTTGTTGCCCCTGAAACCTTCCTAACGCATTAGCTTGCTCAAGACCAACTTGATCCATCAACGAAGGGCACATGTCTGTGGCATGTCCCATTATTGAACATACACTGCACACCTGTTTTGGAGCCATCATAACCTGTTGCACAAGATTAGTCAAGTTAGCTAATTGTAATTCAATACTAGAGTTAGCACTTACCTTATTAACTTTCTTAAAAGGTAACTCATCTCTCCCTCCAAATTGTCCTGTGTTGCCAACAATGTTCTTTAATAATGTCTTAGCATTTGTTGGTGTCTTGTCCATGAATGCTCATCCACTTGCTGCATCAAGCATTACACGATCAGTACCACATAATCCTTCATAAAAATATTGTATTAACAGATGCTCTGAAATTTGATGATTAGGACAAGATGCAACCAAATGTGTGAATTGCTCATAGTAATCTCCAAGGGGCTCTCCATTTTGTTGTTGGATTGCACATATGTCTTTCCTTATGCTTGCAGCTTTTGTGGCCGGAAAATATTGCTCTAAGAATGCTTGCTTCACCTGGTTCCATGTGTTCATTGATCCTGGAGGTAAATTGTAAAGCCACTCATTTGCCTTAGCTTCTAATGTAAATGGGAATGCCCTCAACTTGACTTGCTCCTCATCCACATTGGTTGGTCTCATTCCCAAGCATACCACATGAAACTCTATGAGATGCTTGTTGGCATCCTCAGTTAAGAAGCCATGGAACTTAGGCAAGTAGTGAATCATGCCGGACTTAAGCTCAAATCCTCATTCTGCGTTTGGATATGTTATGCACCATGGTTGTTGATCCGTATTTGGTGTTGCTAACTCCCTCAAAGTACGGTTATCAGCCATGTCTTCTTGTGGTTCTTCCTCCTCTTCCGAACTCAAATGTAGTGGAGAAGATGGTGGTAAAGACACCGATGCACGCTTCTGCTTGATTGTTCCTCGAAGCTTTCGAAGTGTTCGTTCAACCTCAGGATCGTAGGAAGCTAGATCAATGCTCTTGGACCTTCGAGTATGCATATACTATAAAGAGTACCTGAAATAAAAACAAAAACAAAAACACTAATTAGACAAGAAAAGAAAATAACAATCCCCAGCGACACGACGCCAAAAATTTGATAGGATTAAAAGCACACCACAAAGTAGCACACAAATGTCCTATTAATTTTCCTTATTAACAATAATATTTGTCAATTGTAGCATATGAAAATAAGGATCTTTCCTGCAGAAGATTGTTTTATCTAACTACTTAAAATGTCACAAAAACTGGGCTGCTGTCCCTACTGACCAGCCACCAAAAAATAATTATTAGACCGACTTACACTTATCTAAAGTCTACGAAATTTTATATGCAGATACTAGACACACAAAGCTACAGTCACACAAATTTTTGGGATTTTTGGAGTTGATTTTCTATTTAAATTAAATCGAACAAAAACATAACAGTAACAGATTTTTAAGTAGTTCACAAATTAAGAAAAACGAGTTAGGGGAATTGCTATCCACCACCAAATAATCATGCACACATGTTATGTTTCATTCAAATTCCTTTCATTTTCGGATGAAGATGCTCAAGTTGGCTCAATGTTAGAACTCAACCTATTACTCTTTCTTATGTAGTATGTTAAGAGAATGGCGTTTTCAACTGAACTTACTCCCTAACATGCAATCTAGAATGGTGTGTTCATAGATTTAACAAGTAGAAATTATTAAGAACGAAAAGACTTTGAGTCATCACAAGGCATCGTAAGTACTAGCGTTGTCTTACTTATCCTATAAATTGATTCACATGTTAATTGCAATTAATAAGTACTACTCTAGAACATATGTAGGTCCTCATTCGACAAGGGTAGGCACACACATATTCATAGCATTAGAATCCTAGATATGCTTACTAAGTATGCATCCGTAGAAAACACATAAAGAATTCATCAATGAGAGAAGTAGTGAACCAATTTTCATCCATTCATAAAAGTAATTCAAACAAAATGTCATAATAAAATTGCAATCATATTCGAGGCTCCAAAACAGCCCCTAACTACTAAAAATTAGTTACACATAATTCTCAAATTAAACCAAAAGAAAGACATGAGTTTGAGAAGATAAAATCGAAAGAAGAGAATGCCAAGATTTCCTCATTCCTTTCCTTCCTTCCCCAACGCAGCAGCCTTCTTTTTTTCCTTGCTTTTCTTCCTTTTTTTCTATCTTTTTTTTTCAGCTTTTCTTCCACTCTTTGCCACTGCAACCTGCAACCCTTTTCTTCTTTTTTGCTGCCACAGTTTTTTCTCCATAACTCACCCCACTAACAGCCATTTAGTGGTGACAACAAGTGAGAGGAAATGCTAAAACAATTGTAACTCTTTGGGCAGCCTTTATGCCCATTACTCTCACTTAATTTTCCATTTCCTCTGATATTTGAATAGGTGTTAGCTGGCTTGTTCTTGGCTGCATCAGTTTTGGCTGTTAGTTGATGCTAACTAATTAAGCACACAAATTAAAACCCTCTTGTGACAATTGTAGTAAAGATGCAAGTAGGGATCGTTCTAGACCGGGGATTAGGAGGGATTACTAAATCACTTGGAAACTGACTCAAAAACGTAAAACAAATGTTAAAACACTAAACTAGACTCAAAGAATGCCAAACTAAATAATAAAACACTAAAACAAATCAAAAGACTCAAAGAATCCAAAACACTTATAAACACAAACTAAGACACGTTCTAACTAAATTGGACACTAAAGTAAAGGGGGATTGAGGTTTTGACGAAATTAAACTAAATGCACAGATTGTAATTTAAAGACAGAATGTAAATATGAATGTGATGAAAATATGGATGAATGCTAGCTAGAAGGTTCTTCTCCACACATGTTACACTTGCATACAATTTGATTTTCAGTTGGTCCTTCGATAAATTATGAAACTCAACACCCCGGGTTAATTAGGTCCGCTTAAATTAACCGTCAAGTTTTCCTTAAGTTAATGAATTGGATGATTGCATGCGACAACCCAAAGCATTCCCCACAAGTTCCCTACATGAATTGCATAATAGAGATACAAGCAAGAATCATTAAGCATCATGAAAACTATAAGTGTTGACGAGGCATTCGTTACTATGATTGCATGAAACTTATGCCAAGAATTTATTTAACGCGATTGTTTATAAGCAACCTCCACTACTTGTGAATATAAGTTCATAACTATTAGGTGAAACTTACTTATATTCTAGCGTCATATTCATGCATGAAAATTAAACGTGCACTCTCAATAAACATACATAAATAAGTTATCAATCAAACAGTTAAACAAATTGAATTCACAACTTATGAAATTCCAACCAAAGGTAATCAATTCATATTGCAAGCATAAACATGGTTTCGAATCACCCCCTAGCTAAATAGGGATTTAGCCTCTCATGTTCACAGAAAGAAAAATAAAATTGAATTTAAACATAACGAACAAAGGATGGATTACACCTAAAACGCACAACGAATCCACTTGAATTTCTGCGCGTCCAAGCTCCTCCTTCTCCCTTCCTTGCTGCGGCAGAGAGGTTTATGGTGTGTTTTGGATGTTTTTCTGGTTTGGGAATGGGTTTAGGGTGGTAAAGGTGTGCGGCAAGATTGGTGGAAGGTGTGTGGAGGTGTGGAAGGTGGCTGGGAAGGTGGAGGAAGGCTGCGGCAATGGTTTTGGGTGTTGGTGGATGCACGGCTGATGGGAGAATGGGTGTTGGTGGCTGCGTGAAGATGGGGGAAGGCTGGAATTGGTGTGCCACCTGCACGGCAGAGAAGAAATAATAATATATGGTGCTGCGGTTGAGAGCTTTTGTTGGTTTATTAGGGTACGGTTTTAAGAATGAATGGGATGAAAGGTGATGGAATGCACGGCTAAGGGAAAAATGGAGATGTTGCACGGTTTTTAGGACTTAGGTTAGAATGGTGAAGAGTGCGGCTGCATTTAGAATTAGGGTGAATGGTGTCTTGGGAGTTTTTGCGGCTGTTGGCAGAATAAGTCAATGGAAATTTTTTTTGCGGCTGATTTGGAATGGTCTTATGAAGGCTACGGCTTAGGTCAGAAAATAAATGGGATCTGCTGGTTGAATGCACGGCAGAGAGTATGTGAATGGCTACTTGCGGCTGTTTGGTGTTTTTTTCTGAAAAATATGAAAAGAAAAATAATAATAGGTCCCTAAGGTGCGGCTAAATGGTGGAAACCCTAGGGTTTAGAAATTCAAACCCTCTTTTATTTTTATTAACTAAAATTCACCTAAAGGCTGCTAGAATTAGGGAATTAAATCAGAAATTAAAGGGGATTGCTTAATAGGTGCGGCTAGGGTTTAGGGTTAGGGCTTTTGTGCATAAAATTGGACCAAAGTGCCCCCCCTTGCACGGCAAGGGAAGGGAATTAGGGTTAAGGCACGGCAAGGTTGTGTAATTGGGCTAGGGCCTTGGTTTTGTGTCCTAAAGTACCTACAAGGCCTTCAAAGTGGCTAGAAAATACGGACGTTTAAGCTTAGGAAAGGTTACCAAAACGGGAAACTTAGGGTTAACTTTCCTACTTCAAATAGGAAACCTTGTTTGAGTAGGATTCCTCGTTTTGGTAAGAATTCATCGTTGGAGTAGGAATTCGTTGTTTCTTCAAGTCTTCAACTCATTCATTCCTCTTTCGCTCCAAAAGACTCCAATTTGCATCTTCTTGCACACTTTGGCCTTATAATCTGAAAATACACAAAAGTGGCCTTAAACACTAAAATAACTAAATAAACATAACATAAATGCACGAGAACAAGCTAATTAAGTCGCATGAATATGCTCCTATCATTAGTTTTATTGGATTTATTGCTTTCAATGCTTTCTTGTCAATTACAAACTTCTCAGCCTCTTGGGAACCTTTCGGTGTTAAAACGGCCATAACTTCTTCTAGGAAAATGATATTAACAATCCACAAAATGCTCCAGAAAATAGACATCCATAGCTTTCCAAGCATATAAGGCTCATTCTCTAATTCATTCTGAGTTGTCCGCAACTTGCTTCCAAATTCAGCTGACCTACACAGGCAGTTTTGATGAATTTGTTACTTAAAATTCCACTTGTGCTATTTTTCTTTTCTTTGCTTGACAAATCCTACAAAACATAAAAACAAATTAAATAGCTAAAAAATATAAGGAACGAACTACGAAAAAACAAGCGAATTTAATGTAAAATTTATATAAATATAAGCTTAGCACACACCTTAGTGTGCTTCTTCAATGGCTTGATTGGCGTCTTCTTCACCTAGGCATCTCAGGAGCATTCATTCAAAAGAGCGTCGGTAAAGTGTTCTATTGTAGTAAAGGAAGCGAAGTGCTAGTCAACGTATTTCGGAACGATGTCTAGGATCATCTGGAAGCTTTCCATGCTCCAGGTAGTCGATCAGCGGCTGTCTCCACTCTTCAGCATTGACTAGAAGTACTGAGATGACATTTGTATCATCCAATAGCATTTCAGTAACGAGCGGGATCACCCATCTTTGGCAAATTGGCATGTCTGCAGCTTCATCTTTTCCTAGTCTCATACTCGAGGCTAGATTAGCGAGAGCATCTGCCATTTGATTTTCCTTTCTTGGCACATGTTCTAGTGTCACGGCCTAAAACTTTTGTAGCAGTTGAGTAGCCAGCCGGAAGTATGGGATGAGATCATTTTTCCTCACCTCATATTCAGTTAAGAGTTGATTGATTATGAGCTTGGAGTCACCATATACCTCAAGAGCTGTGACTTCCATGTTGATCGTTATTTGGAGCCCGATGATCAGTGCTTGGTACTCAGCGATGATGTTGGAGCATAGTTTACTTAGTTGGAAAGAGTAAGGTAGTATTTGCCTTTGTGGGGACATAAATACTACTCCTGCCCCCTGTTCGTCTGCTCGTGTGGATCCATCAAAGAACATCGTCCATGTCGGGAAAATGCCAATGCAGAACACCTCCTCGTCAGGCAAGTCGTCTGAGATTTTCCAATCAGCAAGGATTGGGTGATCGGCAATGAAGTCTGCTAGCGCTTGTCCCTTGACAGCTTTAGCTAGGATGTAGATGATCTCATACTGATTAAGAAGCAACGCCCATTTAGCGAGTCGCTCTGTCAAGAATAGTTTGGACATGACGTATTTGACTGGGTCAGCTTTAGCAACTAAGTGAATGGTGTAAGCATGCATTTAATGTCTGAGTTTCTGAATGGCAAACACCAAGGCAAGGCACATCATTTCTATTGGGGAGTAATTCAACTCAGCCCCAATGAGAGTTTGACTGAGGTAGTAAAAGGCTCATTCCTTCTGGGATTCATTTTCTTGTGCCAAGAGTGCTCCAACTAAACTTTCCTAAGCGGCATGTACAATATGAGCGGCTTCCCGAGCACAGGCGCCCTTAGGATAGGTAAACTTGATAAATACCTTTTTATGCTTTCAAAAACATTGTGGCATGCTTCGTCCCATACGAACATAACATCATTCTTCATGAGTAAGCTAAACGGTTGACAACGCCCTATAAGGTTAAAGATGAAGCGTCTGATGAAGGCCAGCCGTCCTTGTAGACTTTTTAGCTCATGTAGGTTTTCTGGCTCAGACATGTTTTGAATGGTCTTGATCTTTGATTGGTCCACTTCAATGGCACGATGTTTGACAATGAAGCTGATGAACTTTTTAGAGGTGACGCCAAATGCACACTTTAACAGGTTCATCTTGAGGTTGTATTTTCGCAGCCTTTCGAACACTATTTACAAATCCTTCAAGTGATCTGATTTTTTCTTTATCTTGACCACCACATCAACTACGTAACATTCTACATTTTTGTGTAGCATGTCATTAAAGATTTTCTGCATTGTACGTTGATATGTAGCTCCAGCGTTCTTCAAACCAAAGAGCATCACCTTGTAGTAGTAGATACCTTTTGAAGTACGGAAGGCTGTTAGTTCCTCGTCTTTAAGAGCCATGCGAATTTGATTGTATCCAGAAGAGCCGTCCATGAATGACAATGCCTCGTGGCCAGTGGTTGCGTCCACCATGATTTCGATGATTGGCAAGGGGAAGTCATCCTTTGGGCAAGCATCGTTGAGGTCCTGGAAGTCTACGCAAACACATATTTATCCAGATTTCTTAAGGACAATGATGATGTTGGAGATCCACTTAGGGTATTGCACATCTCGAATGAAGCCTACTTCGATTAGCTTGTCAATCTCGGCCTTAATTTGCAGGAAGAGCTCAGATCGATAGCGTCTTTGAGTTTGCTTTATTGGTTACGTTCTAGGCTTGACTGCAATATGATGCACAACGATGATAGGGTCAAGGCCGGGCATTTCTTTGTATGTCCAAGCAAAGATGTCTTTATACTCTAATAGCAGTCGGTAATACTCCTCTATCTCGTCCACACTTAATAGTGCACTTACGAAGATAGGCTTCGGTTCCTCGCTTATGATTAAGTTGAGTTCCTTAAGATCATCAACCGTGGCTTGCCCTCTATCTTCGAGCTGCGATGGCACAGCAATAACATCTTCCTCGATGATTTTGTCTTCCTTGCCTTCTTTGCCTTCTTCGGTTGTGATGTGGAAGACATCTTGGACCTTCTCTTCAGTGTTGTCCTCTCGAGCTTGTTGGCATGAAGATTGTCTAGTGTGGATGATGGTGCGCCTTCTTACTTTCAGTGATCCATTTGTGTTAACCTTCAAGATTGCTTGGCGCTTCATCCTTGAATGAATCGAGCTTCGAATCCAGTCTTTTTCTACTAGCTCTTCGAGCTTTTCTTCCTTTGGCGTTGTCTCTCTCTTTCTAAAATGCTTCTTATTGTCTTCAAGTCTTTCCAAAGCTAACCGGCGCAGAGGAAAGCTAGTCGTGCTACTTTGTTTCTTAGGTTTTGACAACCTTTCGAAAATAGAGCTTTGGGATGTTAGTGCGTTAAGCCTCTTGAAAATGGAGGTTTGGTATTGACCACCAATGTGATTAAGTGCCAAAATTCTGGGCCTTGAACAATTCATCCTATCAAAGACTGACGTCCGAAGGGTGGACTTAGGCTTTTATTGATCTTGTTCAACACTCACGCTGATGTGTTGAGTGCTAGCGTTTTTCGCTTTGCTTGAAATCTTCACAAGTGCATTTGGTGTAAAGCCGAGTCCAGCTTTGTTGTTGTCAACTCCGTAACCATGCTCCTCAACTTCTTTTGAGTCTTGGTGAGGTTGTGTTCTTTGTCGTTGAGGGTGTTTGAAACCTTCTTTCCAAGATTTGAAGAGTAAGCGAAGTCGTACCCAGCCTTTGACATGAGTTTGTAGGCGTTTAGATCAAAACCTTCTTCGGTCCTTTTGGTTAGAAGAAAGCTTGGTTCCACCCCCTTTGGCAGAGCTTTTATGAAGCCTTGAGGTGGTCTTGCAACCTTAGCGTTATCTAGCTGTGTCAAAGGAAAAACTGCATTCGTCTTGAGCAACTTTACATTATCCTTCTACAGCTGTGTGTCAGGTTTTCTTGCTCCAGTTTCGAATGGAGATTGACCATTCTTTCTTCTTGACATCGAGATGTATAGGAAGACGGGTATGTTCGATCCTTTTGAAGGCGTCCTACTCCCTTTGGTCGTTGCAGGTTTAGCAGGCTCATCATCGTTTTTGCTTAAAGATGGCACGGCTGTTCTTTCTTGCTTTTTAGGCATGACACTTGCCACTCCTGCTTTTTAGGTGCTGCTTTGCCCGTGGATTTGATATCTTTTGGAAGAACTTCGGGCACCATGTCTTCATCCATGTAGAACTTGGCGTCCGCGAAGTGTGATTCAGCTTCGGCGAATGGCTTGGTATCACCTTGGATATCCTTCACTCCATCCTGGTATAATTTTAAGCATTGGTGGAGGGTGGATAACACTACTCCATTCTCGTGGATCCAAGGTTTTCCTAAGAGTAAGCTATATGAAGTTCTTGCATCAATCACATGGAATATCGTGCTTAATTTGAGCTCGTCAATGGTCATCTCCACTCAGATCATGCCCATCACTCTTTGTCCTCATTTGTTAAAACCCTGGATCAACAAGTGGCTTAGGGACAGTTCATCCACCTTGATGCCAGTTATGGTCATTGTTGACTTTGGCATGACGTTTATGGCTGATCCACTATCCACAAGCATGCGGTTGACTTTGTGCTCCCTTACGTACCCCGAGACGAAGAGAATGCGGTTGTGAGGCTTTAATCCCATCAGTAAGTCTTCATCAGTGAAGTTGATTACGTTATAAACGGCACAACATGTGGCACATTCATGTGGCTGAAGCTTCAACCCTCCATCCTTGCTTTCTTGTACCTTATGGTCGTCGAGACTTGCCAAGACTGCTGCTAGTGCTTTTCACCTCTTCTTTGGCAACCATAAAGCTTCCTCGATGCTAAAGTGTGTTGGCAAGCCTTCTTTGCGCATGATGGTCTTCTCTTCTTGGGCTACGATAACTTTGCTTTTTTAGGGTTCTTCTTTCTCTACTTCAACCATGTGACAGGCAACGATAATGCACTGTTGGAAAAAGTTCTTCGGGAAGTACTCATGCAAGAAGACGGGAATGTGTGGCTCTTGCTTCCTAGGTTCCCCATCGTATGTTGGCTTAGCAGTTCTTATGTTTCCTTTGGGCTTCCTATTGTTGCAGCGACGGTGGTTTCTCCCTTGTTTCACTTTTAGTTTTGTGGCTTATGGTCTTGGCTTCCTTGTTTTTTTTCATCGTTGGTAGTGCATCTTGGTCGTTTACCCCCAGCGATGGCTATGTAGAAGATGCCGTGCAGCTTGAGCATTGACGGGAATGGTCAGGTGTCACTTGGAGAAGTATGTGTTGCGGCCGTGTCTTTAAGGTCGCGCTCGATTTTCCCTTGTTGTGCTAGCTTCAGGATAAGTTCTTTGAGGATGAAGCACTTGCTAACAGGGTGGCTCACAATACGATGGTACCTGCAGTACCTAGGATCGTTTACGCGGTTCATCTCTTCTGGACGCTTGCATTCTGGTAACTCGATCACCTTCTTTTCCAGCAAGTTGTCTAATATTACAGCTATGTCAGAGTTAGAAAAAGGGTATGTCTTCTGCTCCAGTTCCCTCAAGGTGTTTTTGTACCTGTTTTAGGTACGAGAATGTTCACCTTTCTTTATCTCCTTTGCTTTGTTCTTGAAGGAGATCTTAATGGGCACAGAAGAGGTCTTAATAGGGGTAGTGTTTACGGTAAGAGCTTTTTTGGCGGGTTTCTTCCCAGTCTTGTCTATATTTGGGGCGAATACCTTATCCTTCTTGAAGTCGGTGATCGGTTCATTCTTCCCGTGATTGGCGATACTCAGCTTCATGTCGTGGGAACGAGTTGCTAGCTCCTTAAATGTTCTCAGTTTTATGCCTTAGAGGATATAATGTAACCCCCAGTGCATACCTTGAATGCACATTTCAATGGCGGAGGTTTCAGAAAGCCGATCCTTGCAATCCAGACTTAATGAACGCTATTTATTGATGTAGTCGACGACAGGTTCATCCTTCCACTATTTTGTACTAGTCAGATCCAACATGTTTACGGTGCGGTGAGTGTTGTAGAAATGGTTGAGGAATTCCCTTTCTAGCTGATCCCAACTGTTGATAGACTCGGGCTCGAGGTCGGTGTACCAATCAAAAACGTTACCTTTCAGCGAGTGCACGAACTGCTTGGCTAGGTAGTCTCCCTCCGTCCCAGCATTATTGCAAGTTTCAATGAAATGGGCGACATGTTGCTTTAGGTTTCCCTTTCCATCGAACTGCATGAATTTTGGCGGCTGATAACCCCTTGGCATCTTCAAAGTGTCAATCTTCTTGGAGTAGGGTTTTGAGTACAGTACGGAGTCATGTGAGCTTCCTTCGTACTACGTCTTGATTGTGCTTGCGATCATCTCCTCCAGCTGTTGGATAGAAAGAGATCCCATGAGCGATGCTGCTTGGTTTGCCTCCCGCTTCTCTTTGACTTTCTCCACCGGAGGCTCATCTTCTCTGTCAGCTTCTTTCTTTAATGGATTAACCTTTAGGTTGACTTTCACGTCGTGATATGCCCCTAGTTGGTTGGTGAGTGCGACGATTTGCAAGTCTTTCTCCTCCACAATCTATGTGAGTTTTGTAATCGTTTCATTCATTTGAGCCAGCTGCTCCTCGATTGAAGTCGCTCATGTGGTCATGACTTGCACGGTCGAGTTGCTGCTCAAGTCGGCATCGGAAAGTAAGGACTCTGAGTACTTCCTGGAGCTTTCCTCTCTTGGTGCCCTGAGCGAGGCCAGGATGATCATAGGATCGTGCCTCGGGTGCTCTTGTTCCTTCAACAGAGTTAATTCAGGGGTGGAAGTTGCGGCAAAGAGAGCTCTTGCCTTGCTTCGGGTTGTGATGCCTAAAGTGTCACCATTTACGGCGAGGATGTTCTTGTTCTTCGCTTTGGTTGTGGGAACAGCTTAATCCTTTCTTGATGCCATTTGTGTTTTTTTGCGGATTTGAAGATAGAGATGAGAGGTAGAGATTATCCCACCGGGCGTGCCAAATTTGTAAACACAAAAATTCCTAAAACAAGAACACATATACAAAATATATTTTGTATTAATTTTAGGGTTACAATCTCTTTTACAATTTGATCCTTTGATTTTATCTTTGTAAGGTGTAGATTTGTGAATGAACTGTTGATCCAAAGGGCCGTCGGGGCTTAGTCTAGGGATGAACAGTGGTGCGGATTTGTTAATGTTGTTGATCCAAAGGGCCGTCAGGGCTTGATCTTAGGATGAATGATGAATGGATCTTCAAGGGCCTTCGGGGCTTGATCTTGATGAACAGTTGTGTGGATTTCTACAAGGATTTGATGAAGAACAAAGAGAGCTTTCTTGATCCTTCGGGATTCTTGGGAATTTGGGAGGTTGGATGCTTGAAAGCTTTTAAAGTTTCAAAGCTTCAAGGATTTGGGGAATTCTCTTCCAATTTGAGAGTAGAGAAATGTATATGTGAATTGGTCCCTTGATCATTTGATGGAGAAGCCTATTTATAAACTTTGAGAATTAACCACCACCATCCTTTTTTTTTTTTTGGTGAAATAAGTGGATGATGTTGGTGAAATGAGTGGAAGTTGTAGGTGAAGTAAGTGTATGATGTAAGTGAAATGAATGGAAGTTGTAGGTGAAGCAAGTGTAAGTTGTAGGTGAAATGAATGGAGATTTTAATTTTAATGCATTGGTAAACATTTGTTTCACCGAAATTTTGATGTCTACAATAATGATTTACGCACTAGTACTACAATCGCATAAAGACTAACACTATGCTTAACACATATGAGTCATAATTGCCTATAGCAATCTAGGACAGGATTGGCACCCACAATGGATCCAAAGTGAGCGTAGGTGCGATGTGCACATACACGTGAAAGACTGGTCCTGGCTCGGGCGAGTACTAACATCGATACAGCAAACGATTAGCAGATAACATAAATAAAATTATACAGTGGTAAATCAATAATTTATGTAAACATAATACTTTTCCATAAACATTAATCATGGCTATAAACATAATTAAGGCATCAACAATAATTCGCATACATGTGCATCCCATAGGATGTAGCATAATTGCATGAATTCCATCACTATGATAATTTATATACGTTACCCTAATCTAGGTGTAGCGTGGAAAATTCTTTATCAAAAATATAAATGGAAACTAACAAATATATATATGTTGACTTTCATTGACCAACGTACTGTGAGACGTATGAAACATTCTTTTAGTGTATCCTCATAGTCCTCGTTCACATAGGCGCAAACGGAATTGAATTTGGAGCTACGATAGAGATTTTACGGACTTATGAACGTGAATGGTAATTTGGTAATTTCATGTGAGAGATATTTTGTGGATTGTTTTGTGAGCCACATGGGGCATTTTCTTTAATTCGCTATTTTAAAATTAAAAAAAAAATCATAAAATTAGGGATGAGTTGTCACAATCACTTGATCAAGAAGAAGTCCGACCACTTATTCCATATCGAGAAGAACCCAAATGAGTCCCTCCACAACTATGTGAAGTGGTTCAAAGTAGATAAGCCAAAGATGATCAGATGCAACGACTCAATAGCTAGTGCAACCTTCCAAAGAGGGCTCACAGTAAACTACCCGCTATTCAGAGAATTGATTACGGGAGAAGATTTAACTCTGGCAGACTTATTCGCTCTGGTGGAGAAGCATGCATTTTGGACGAGGCTCAACGAGCAGACAAAGCACCTGAGCAACTTAAAAAAGAATCAGTAGTAGCTCAAAAGAAGAATAAAGAAAAGTAGTACAACAACAAGAGTAGGTCGAAGGCCAAGAGGAGGGACCGATCCCCTACCAAAAGAGGCCAAACACCTAAAAACTGTACAAAGTTCTCAATCTCGATCCACCAAATCCTCCACGACATCAAGAGTGAACCATGGTTCAAGCTGCCGAAGCAATCGATAGAAGACACATCCAAGTTGGATCACACCAAATACTGCACATTCCATCGAGGTCCCGATCACACTACCGACAACTGCTACACTTGGAGGACTACCTAGAGAAGCTGGTGAAAGAAGGCAAGGTTGATAGATACTTGGATAAGCAAACTACGTAGCTGAGAAAAAATGGAAACGCCGACGAGGTGCCGCCGACCAAGACAATTTAGATCAATGGCGTCTTCACTGAATCTAAATACTTGGGGGCCACCAACAACTCCAAAAAGAGGAAAATCCAGCAGGCTCTCTTGGTCTCACAAGTCCAGGCACTCGACACCAAACCTGGACCCTTCGTTGGCTTTACCAAGCAGGATGCCGAAGGCTTCGACTTCCTACACGACGATGCACTAGTGATATATGTCCACCTATAGTCGATTGAATAATGGTTGACAACAAAAGTATGGTCAACCTACTTCAGCTCTCAGGAATTCAGAAGATGGGCGTGGAAAACACAATTATACTTCAAGTGAAGGTACTTACCAGATTCAATGCACACACCTTGATTGCTATTGGCAACATTACACTTGATGTGAGAACCTCGCCATTTATCTCAAAGCAAACATTCATAATAATAAGCGACCCTCCTTCCTACAATGGGATTCTAGGGCAACCTTGGCTAATAAAGTTGGATGCTTTAACCTTTATTAAGTATCAAAAGATTTGATTTCGCATTTCGAGAGAAGGAGTCGGAGAAATCAAGTTTAACTAGGCCACATCTTAACGATGCATTATGCAAGGACTGAAGGAGTCAAAGAAAAAGTCATTTACCCCCATAGAGGCTATCGAAGTTCAAAGGGATGATGAATCTACCAAATAGCAATTATAACAGACGAATCAAAAGATTGTGTCCAAATCAATGCATCAGCAAATGAGATAGGATAGAAACCCGAAGAGAACATCGAGCACATCATTCTTAATCCCCAATAGTCGGCAAAGACGGCTAAAATTGGCTCACATTTGAGCCCTAAGGAAAAGCAGGAATTCACGACTGTCTTTAGGGAAAATCACAACATCTTCACATGGTAACATTCTGACATGCCCGGTATCGACCACAAGATAGCTTACCACAAACTGCATGTCGATTTTGTTGTCAAACCGATGATCCAAAAGAGGAGACACTTTGCACTCGAACAAGTGCCAATTATTGAAGTGAAAATCAACATGCTATTAGAGGTCGAGTTCATAAAAAAGGTAGCATACTCAGCATGGCTTGCCAATGTGATGCTAGTAATAAAGAAAGAAGGACAAATGGAGAGTTTGCATATGCTACATTGACCTCAACAAAGCATGCTCAAAAGATCCTTATTCGGTTGATCGAATCGACTTACTAGTAAATTCAACTTCAAGAAACCAGTTACTTAGTTTCTTGGACACATACTCCGATTACAGCCAAATAGCCATGCACAAGCCTGACAATGAGAAAACCTCGTTCTTGATCAAGTGTGGCACCTATTGCTACAAAGTCATGCCTTTTGGCCTCAAGAATGCGAGAGCTACTTACCAACAATTGGTAAACATGATCTTCAAAAAGCAAATTGGAGTAACCATGGAAATCTACGTCGACGACATCATGGTGAAGGGTAAGCAGTGGCCAAGCCACATCGGCAACTTGGCAAAACCTTTCAACATTCTTAGAGAGTACACAAGATGAAGCTTAATCCTGCCAAATGCATGTTTGGAGTATTTTCAGGCAGATTCTTAAGGTACCTTGTGACCTAACGAGGAATCGAAGCACATCTTAAGTAGATCTGAGCAATCTTAGAGATAAAGTCTCCAACTATCTTAAAGAAGATCCAAAGCTTAAATGGACGAGAAGCCATGCTAAATCGCTTTATCTCGCAATCCACTGTCGATATAAACCTTTCTTGAAAACAATCAAGAGGGCGCAACAAGATAATTGAGACAAAGAGTGCAAAAAAAACTTTCCAAGACTTAAAGAAGTATCTGACATCACCTCTCTTACTGTCCAAACCGGAAGCAGCGGATGACTTATACATCTACTTATAGTTTCAGAAGTATTAGTGAGTTCTACCCTCATACGAAAAGAGCTAAGGGCTCAACTACTAGTATTTTACACTTTTAAAGCTTTTATCGATATAAAAACCAGATATCAGAAGATCGTCATTACCTAGCATCCTCTATGATCAATCTTATATGGTCCAAACACATCTTAATGAGTAATGAAATGAGTGTTGAAACTTGGCAATACGCTTAGTTTACCAACCCATCACGTTGGTAAAGGCCTAAGCCCTAGCAGATTTCATAGGAAAATTCATGGCTAGCCTAGGTGACGCAACAACGCGGCCCAACGACGCCTTAGAGTCAACCGAGCACGCCAAAGCCATATCTGCCTTGCCCAATGGAGACTTCTGGCATTTGCATGTTGATGGCGCATCCAATTACAAGGGCTCGGGAGAAGGCGTAGTCTTCCTCACCCTAAACGATTCGATGCTCGAGCAGGTGATCACTATGGGCTTTAAGGCATCTAACAACAAAGCAGAGTACGAAGCCCAACTAGCAGGCCTCTGAATGGTGAAAGACTTGGCGATTAAAAAGCTCGCAATGCGTCATGATTCCCAACTAATCACCGGCCAGACTACTAGGGAGTACTGAGGATGGCGTAGTATTTAGAGAATGTAGGAAAGCAGCTTGAGGTATTTTATACTTACACCCTCATTCAAGTTCTTCGGGTAGACAACGCTTATACGAACACGTCAGCTGCCCAAGGCTCTGCCATCGACCTTCAACTCAAACGCTCTATTCTGGTGGAGTATCTAGAAAAACCAAGCATGGAGGCAAAGCCAGCAGTCGAGGTGTCATAGGTTAGTACAACTTTGAACTAGCAAGATCCCGTCATAGACTACCTAGTCAATGGAACACTCCATGTAGAAAGATTGGAGTCTAGAAAACTCCAGATGAAGATAGCATGCTATTATATGTGGAATAACATTTTAGTTAGAAGATCTTACACCAGACCACATTTTCGCTACCTAGCGCCTCCTGACGACCTGAAGGTTCTAAGTTCTCCGTGAGTGCGTTTATGGAAATCACTCTGGAGATTGATATTTAGCACAGAACGCTCTTAACGCAGGCTACTACTGACCTAGTATGCATCAAGATGTACATGAGTTAGTGCAAAAGTGTGATAGCTGCCAACACTATAAGTCAGTACTAGCACTGTCTGCCAACAAATTACATCCGCAGACGAGTCATTAGCCGTTCATGTAGTGGGCAATCGACCTAGTAAAGCCAATGTTGTCCGCCACTAGGGGCAGAGGCATAACGATCGTGGCAACTGACTACTTCACCAAGTGGGTAGAAGCAGAGCTCATGACAACCATAACTCAGACAGACATAGAGCTCTTCATATGTAGGAACATCATCTATCGGTTTGACATCCATCAGTCCATCGTCACTGATAACGGCTCATTATTCGTAGGCAAAGATTTGGAGAAGTTCTTCCATAAATATGGCATCAAGCAGCACATGTCCACGCCAAGGTAATGGGTAGGCTGAAACATCCAACAAAATGATCCTCAACTACCTCAAGAAGTCATTCTCAGACAAGAAGGGAAAATGGCTAGACAAACTTCCCAGATGTCTATAGGCGTATCGTACAACCAAACGATGAGAAATCGGTGAAACTTTTTTGTTCTTGGCATTTGGTTTAGAAGCAATCATTTCTCCCAATGTCATCGTGCCGAGTATCAGCACTTTATTTCCAAGCATCAAGCAAAATAGAAAGGAGATGGTCACAAGCTAAGATCTGGTAGAGAAGGAATGTGAGAAGGTCATCACCCACATTTACCAGCAGCAGCTCCTCTTCAGTTGCAACAAAAGGACGAAGATCCGGCAGTTCCAGCCTGGATAACTAGTTCTGAGAAAAGCCTTCATTACTGTCCGTAAAGAATGCTCCAAAAAGATGGATCTTATCTGGAACTGTCTGTACAAGATCAGCAGAATAGGCGGCAAGGGTAGCTACACCCTCTCCACCATAAACAACAAAGACTTCGAAAAGCAGTAAAACGTCTACAATCTGAGAAAGTACCATGCGTGGCTTTCTGCTACACTAAATCTTGAAGACTCAAGCAACTTGACGGGCACCACCTCCTAAGTCGAAGACTATGCAATTGTTATGCAGTTCCTACCTTACATCTAAGTTTTCATTAGTTTCACTCGTTTTTCAATGAGGAATTCAGAAGTTATTCACAACTTGGCTCAACTACACCCTTACAACAACTGATCACTCATGCACTTTAATGAAGATTGCATTTTTTTAGACTTATCGCGGGAATTGCACCTCCTTGGGGACTAACCATGTTCTCTGATGCGAGATGGTAAACTATACACTCTAAATATCCAGACGTGGATGGGTCGGGCTACCTTTGTGTAACTAGGTGCATGATGATCTGTGCCGGGATCCCTAGAATTAGCCACAATGGTCTTTTTCAACGCTTAGCTAATTGAATGATTTTTTGTCTTTGGCCTAATTAGCGGGGAACCAGGCCTTAAAGATAGAAGAGGCACATTATGCGGTGCGCCTTATGGACAGCTACCCTCGAACCCTAAAGTTGCTACCGAGTGCAATAAGGTAGCCTATGGTTTTTAGAAGACTACCTACGGCTTGCCACTCAAGCAGTTAGCCACACCAAACTCATACAACCGCACATTTTTGTGAAAGGTTAACAGTTGTAGTGCATATACGAAGCTCTATCCATTGCCGACATGCTATGCCATCGATAAGCTTAATTTTTGCCAAGTGCAGAATGATCGTTCAAATCTACATTAATTCCTAAAGTGTTATGATATTTGCTACGCAACTTACAGAATTGGGGTTACATAAAGTGCAAAGTGTTCTTTCGGACCTTTGCCCATGAAATTCCATACAACCATGTACTTTTGGTATAAAAGGTTAGTAAATTTTATGCTCCAGAAATGTTTAGCATGTTGTGATGTAGGCCACACAACTCAAAGGATCGAAGAAAGCCGAAGCTAACAGCCAAATGGTCACGCAGACTCGTCTACTTTTGTAAGTAAGGTGTCTGGTTGTCGATTCTATAGCTAACAGCTTAACAAGAGTTCTACACTAAAACCTGTAGTTATATAGTCTACGCTGGCATGTCTGCTTATAGAAAAACAGCATGCCTACCACTAGTCAAAGGGTCAAAGTTTAGGCGTAAACAAAAAAAACAAAGATGAAGAAAATCGAAGGAAACAGGTTTATTAAGTTTTCTAGAAAATTTGATAAAAATAAAATAAAAGAGCAAAGGCCGATAGAGTTCAAGCAAAAGAAAAAACAACAAGGAAAATAAAGAAAATCCTAAAGGCTACCTTGAAGACTACTCTTTAATAGCTTAGACATCCCACGACTACTCGATTGCCACACCTTTACCAGCCATTACACTCTCAGCAATGGCATCATCCGGCGCTTCACCCTCGACTGCCCTAGCCTAGGCATCGACTTCTTTAACTACTTCACCTATGAATGCCTCGAAAGTAAAGACAAGCAAGTCTTCCGAAGAAATAAAGAAGGTCTCAAAGTCTTTCTCAACAAACTCAAAGTCAGGTGACCTACCAAAGAAATGATCTACATAACCCAACTTGTAGAAATCAGCCTGACACTAAACAAGCGAAGCCTCGAGTCCAATCTTCTCACTCTTCAGATGCTCATTTTCCTTGTGCATACCAACACGAACGTGCTGCAACTCATCCACTTTTTTTTTTTTTCAGACTTTCATTGATCTTCAGCACACGTTGGAATTCCAACACTTGGGGTTTAAACTTATCAGCAATCTTCTAGAAGTGGATTACTTAATTATAAGCAATAATCAACTCTTTATCCTTTGCATAGGTAGCGTAACGAAGCCCTAAAAAGACATGCTCAAGATTTTGAATCTGAGCTATGTAATGACTAATCTTTTTTTCTGCACTTTCATACTTAACTTAGATCGCATCAAGCCTAGTCTTTAAGTCAACGATCTCCTGGCGAGCGGTCTGAAGCTACAGAAAAGTGTGTGCAGAGACATTAGACCCCTTTAAAGTGAGCTCAGACTCCAACTTTTTAATCTTCTTAGCAAAAAAATAGGCCTCAATTGCTAAAGCCTTTGCCATTTCCTTGGCATCTTTCATATCTTCTTAGTTAATAAGTATAGAGTCGGCTGCTAGAATCACCGATTTCTGCATCATGGCAAGCAGAGCAATCTTCGTATATTAGGTCGTATTCTTCGCAAAGGGACTTAAGCAACCAACCCATGTGACGCCATCAACAAGTTTGGCACATGTATCTATGTCTTCAAGCAAATCAGGCTTCAAAAACACACAAGTCTCAGCAAACTCTCTAAAAACAGGCATGGTGGATTTCTTACAACTATCCACGCCAGCAGACTTCTCTTTCTTAGCAAGCGAACTAGTCTAAGCTGTAAGAGGAATAGGCCTAGGCGCCACTTTAGCACTAGAGTCTATCTTATCGCTCTTCATAGCAGCAAACCTCTCCAAAGTTAAACCGGACTAAACTCCCAACAGATGTCTTGGTATAGACTTCGACATTAGGGGCACGATGAAATATTTGTGCTGAGCAATCCTATTAGCAATCGTACTAGCCATCTTTGGCATGGCAAACGTCATAGGCTCAAATCTAGCAACCTTATCTTTCTTCCTCTTATAAGAAGTTAAGTCAATCACAATCTTCTTGGTAGCAGGTGGACCTTCACGAGCAACGGAGGAAGTTTTCGATTTTTTCTCAACCGGCATTTCTTGAGCAGGTAGGGAAGGTCTCTTTTTTCCATCTTCATTCATAACGAGCTCCACAACAATGATCAAACAAACTAATGCCTCTGACTTGATTCGTTTTATCTTCTTTCTCTAGGGCAGCCCACCTTCCTCGTGGCGAATAGGACTAAGTAACCAACACCATTCACGGTATTCAGCAGGAATACCTAAAGTGATGTGCACTTTCTTTATATCTTGAGAAGTCTTGGGAGTTGAACCAAATTTTGAATCTACATAAATAGAGGAGGACAATCAGCAAAAGCATAAAGCGACTTAAAGACTAAGCAATTAAGTTACCGGTGATGAAAATCATCAAACGGCGCATCTCAAGGGAAGAATCAGACTCCCACTCTCCACTTATCTCTAAAGTTTCTTTGCCCCAATCATGATCACCCTTGCTCAAATGATCGAAGAGCCTATGGCAAAAATGCAACTGCCCAACTCCATCAATATAACCTATATCAAAGAAGTATTAGAATTTGTTGACAATTAGATCCAAGTCAAAGAATTACCTCAGATTGAGAAATCCCACTATCACGAGGATTGCATTTGGAAAACACTGAGTGAGGGCTTACTGTATGAAGTAGAGTAATTCTTGGAAGAAAAAAACACAAAGTAGTAAAGGTGAATCTTAATAGCTCTCCGAGCCCCACTATATGGCTCACAACTGTTACCCTCATTGACATGCTTCACACGCACACCAGACAGAATGGCATGGCTAAATGCTTCGAGGAAGTCTCTGAGCGAGTCGTCGGAATTGATTTTGACATTAGCAGCCTTGAAATAGCCCACTTTCTAAAAAATCCGCCTCAACGATACAGCAGCGGCACACCATTGTCGCTCTTGTGACTTGAAGAAGACATGCTCGAAGAAGTTCTACAAAAAAACAAGGAAGAATTGCTAGGTAGATACAAAACAATTTAAAAAATAAAAATTATTATTACATAGAGCGACTAGGCTGCTCCACGAACCAACCTAACATGTCAGGCAGCCGATGCATCAAAAAGCCCAGAACGCCAACTGCTACTACCCTCTCGGCCCAATCCAATTGGAAGAAGGTTGGCTCCCTCACACCTCTCTATTTCCTTTTATCTCTCGCACGGGCTAAGCCCAGCGGCCCATAGGCCCATCCAAGGAAGAAGGCCTGAGCCTCTCTTTGTCTCACCCGCACGGGCCTAAGCTGGCCTAGACCATGCGCCCCAACGCTCCAGTCTTGGCCCAAGCTAGCCACTCGCTGAGCCTAGCTCACGCCATCACAACCCCTCAGCCCAAGCCGAGTTGCGGCAACACCTAGCCACCTACAGTGTTATGGCTTTCTAGCCATCTTTTTGCCACATCCTCGACCCCTATTGAGCTAAATTTCAAATCCTAAGGCTCCAAAACAAATTAAAAAGAGAAGAAAAATTAATTTTTTCTTACCTTGGTGAGGCCCGAAGACGAAGAAAGCAACGAAAGATGCACGAGCAAGCAAAGAAAATTGCTAGAGGAGGGGAACAAATATTGTCTAGTTTTCTCTCTTTCTTGCAAGGTTAAATAATTGCTCTCCAAAGTTGATTTAATCCTCTACTTAAGGTAGACTTAAATAGACTTCGAAAGTAATTTATTTCCCTTTCCTAGAAGGATCTAATTTCAAATCAAAGTGGGAATCAGCATCAAAATAGGAAACAATTTTATGTTTCCTTAAGCAATTGGAGATCTCTACACCTACTGCCTTTTCCTGAGAGTAGCCCAACAGTGCTTAAGGGCAGCATCAAAATAAGGCAACACGTGGACTTTTGGGGAAAAATGATGAGATTACCCTTAAGGCACATTGGGATTCCCACGCGCATGCAGAGGACAATAACGACACAATTAAGAAAGAGTCAAAGGTGATCAATATGAAATTTATTTCATATTCCTCTCATCACTCCATATCAATCCCTTATTGATTTTATTCAAAACGTAACTCCTAAAACTTCCTATTTAAATTAGGAATAATTGCCATGTTAATTGCAAGATATTATTTCACATAATATCTTGCAATTATCACCCAAATACATCATAAAGGGTTGGTCACTCCTCACCTTAAGGGTTGTCCACTCTCCTATAAATGCCCTTCTTATCCCACTAAAATGCTAGGCCATTTACCCACAAACTCTTAAATACTTATGCTTGCGATATGATTTGATTACTTCTAATTGCGTTTCATAAGTTGTGAATTCAATTTACTTATCTATGTGAATTACATTGATTTGTGTGTGTTGGTTGAGAGTGCACGCTTAATTATCATGCATAAATTGGATGCTAGGATATAAGGAAATTTCACCTAATCGTTATGGAATTATATTCACAAGTAGTAAAAGTTGATGATCTCAATTGTGTTAAGTAAATTCTTGGCATAAGTTTCATGCAATTCATAGTAACGAGTGCTTCGTCAATGCTTATGGTTTTCAAAGAACTTAATGATTCTTGCTTGTATCTCTATTATGCAATTCATGTAGGGAACTTGTGGGGAATGTTTTGGGTTGTCATATGCAATCATCCAATTCAATAACGTTAGGAAAATCTGAGGGTTAATTAGTGAAATTCACGGTTAATCTGGGGCGTTGAGAATTCATGGGTTATTGAAAAGCAATTGGAAATCGTTTTATATGCAAGTATAACATGTGTGGAGATGAACCCCTTAGCTAGCCTCCCATCCATTTAATTCCATCAAATTCGTTTTTACAATCTGTTCTAATTTAAAAAGTTTGTTTTGTTTTTAAATTCATCCAAAACCAATCCCCCTTTACTTTGTTGAGTCATAGTAGTTAGAAATCACTTTAGTTTGTGTTTTGAAGTGTCTTAGGTCAAGTTAAAACCAATTTTCGTCCAAAGTTGTGTCTAGTGTTCAAAACTGCCCAGATTGTGTTTTTAAGGCAGTTTTGAGTGTTTTGGTGCTGTTTTGGGTCTTTTGGTTTGTTTTGGTGTTTTAAAGTTTAGTTTTGCATTCTTTGAGTCTAGTATAGTGTTTTAAACTTGTTTTTACGTATTTGAGTCAGTTTTCAAGTGATTTTGCAATCCCTCCTAATCCCCGGCCTAGAACGATCCCTACTTACATTCTTCACTACAATTGATAAAAAGAGGGTTTAATTTGTGTGCGTATAATTCTCACATCACCCCCCCCCCCAAATCATCGTGTGCATGAGAGGCTTCTGGCCATAATCAAAGGTGTTATTATTTTGTGAGTGCATTTTCGTCAAATGAAGAGATGGTAGAAATCTGCATCCACAGCTAGGATCCTATTTTATCCTTAAATGAAATTACCGAAGTTTGAAATGATTAACTTGATAAGGACTATTCGGCAAATATACGTGTATACTTCCATAAAATCAATGTTGAAATTCCATAACTAACGCTCCATTCTGTCCACCTCTTTGGATCAATCAAGTCATCCAAGTCTATTTTTAAGAACACGGTCGTTTAATACTTTCTCCGTAACCTGCCCAAATAGTTCCTAAACGATCCCTTAACGCTTGCGAATTCTGGTGCACATCTAACTCAACAACCGTGGATTGCAATGCCGAGTTCTCTTGCGGATTGTCACAACCTTGCATGATGATCATGTTCACTTGGGACTTCGTTAGCCTCCTCACGAAAATATCACAATTTCACATCACTAGGAGTAGCCAAATACAAACTCAATTATGCCGTATATGTGAAGCAAAAAATAATTCAAAAAATTCTATTTTTTTTTTCAAGTATCCAACCACTTGTATTATGACACTTAGTGTAACACCGAAAAATTTCTCCATATCAAGAAAATAAGTAAAGGGAATTCAAGGTAGAATTAATAAGTAAGTTCCTACCTTTAAGCTTTCCTCATGACATCCAACCAAGGATTCTCCCAAATAATTCCTAGGATATTATTAGTTAACCTTAATAATATATTCAAGTATTATCAGATATACTATCATTACACAATCTGACATACTGTCATTGCACAAATACAACTTCATCCATTGGATGACACAACTTGGCCAACTGAATGTTGACCTATGGTATGGGACTCCTACCAAAATTTCTCTCTTTCCAGAGAAATTGACTTAGTCATTGGAGGTTCATTGACAAAACACCCCTATGGACCCGTGGCTTTGGCCTTAACCAAAGGTATTTATTTGTTTTGTAGGTACAATTTTGGCCTTAAATAAAAAGTATTTAATTTGCTTTGTAGGTACAATTTCATCATTTATAGATGACAAAAGTTTGCTACCACAATATACATGATAGTCCTAATAGAGTTGCCTATTGAAGTGGACCTAAAGAGTGTCTTGGTATGCTTGATGTTGTATAAACTAACATACAAATTAAACCCTGTATATTATGCAATCGTAGTACAAGTAAGTAGGGATTATTGTAGTACGAGGATTAGAAGGGGTGCTAATCAACACAAATTAAACTTATAAAACTGAAAACTAAGTTAAACTAACAACAAAACAGTGACTAGGAGGATTTTGGATGAATTTAATTAAAACAAAAGTAAATGGCAGCAAGTAAATTAAGTTGTGAATGAAATATAGAAGAAAGGATAGCTGAAGGACTCTTCTCCAAGCATGAAACATATGCATACAAAACGATTTCCAATTATTCTTTCTATAAACCATGAATGAAAATTTCCCAAATTAATTGTGAACAGTATTAATTAACTCTCAGATTTTCTTAAGTTCATTGAAAGGCAACCAAATTATTCTTCTCAAGTTTCGTAACTATGAAAAACATGATAGAGATACATCTCAAAGATCATTAAGACCTATGAAAATCAGAAGCATTGACGAAGCATTTGTAACTATGAAAAGCATGATACTCCTGCCAAGGACTTACATAATCATGACTAGTGACTTTTACTACTGGCAAACATAAGTTCATAACGATTAGGTGAAATTCTCTTATATTCTAGCATCAAATCCCTGCATGTAAACTAAGTATGTTCCTCAATAAACATACAAGAATAAGTTTTTTTTTTATAAAGCAAATAAGTAAATCGCATTCACGTTGTATGAAACAATAATTGGATGTAATCAATTTATATAAAATATGTAATCATGGCTTCGGATTCACCTCTCGCTAAAAAGAAACATAGTTACACATGTTCATCATAGTTGAAAAGCAATCTAAAATAAACATTGAAACTTAAAACGAAGAGAAAAATAACTCAAAAATTCCATCAACTTCAATGGATAAAATGCAGGCATGGCACACACTAAAATGTTGCAGGACACTTCACATATATAGGGCACAGCTGAATCCAGGAGGAAAGGGATTAAGCATTTTGAATTATTTTAGGACTCTAAGAAACAGTTGGAGAATGTTGTAATGTGATTAGGATTCTTTCTTGTAGCTGGTGATAAGATAAGATAAGATAGGATAAGATAATGTTTCACTCCAACTAGGATTCCTCTTTCTTGTGCAATTCCTTGTCTTCCAAGCCTCAACTTTAATTTCTCCATATTTTAGCCTTTTAACACCAAAAACGTCCAGCCCATTTGCTATCCAAGGATGCTATCCAATCCAAGTCCAAAACTACTCCAAATTGCTCCATTTGATCTCTAATTGTCAACTTTACCAATTGGACCTACAATAAGAATAAAATAACTTAAATTACTATAAAAATGAAAATAGAAATTAACTAAGTAAATACAAATAAATAAGATAACAAAGTCGCATAAATATGCTTCTATCAAATTCCCTCATACTTTAGCTTTTGCTAGTCCCTGAGAAAAACAAAGAAAACAAAACAAAACCTAAACATTCCAACAATTGTCTTAGGGATTTCCAATGAAACATGACATGTTAAAAATCACTACTTACATAGATTTTAGCCATCCTTACTCTTGAGCTTATACTTAACCGTAGTAATCACTCACTAGGTCACATTTAATCAATTAAAACAACATTTGAAAGTAGTAACATGCCTTAGAGAATTCACTCAATTCCTCATAGGATATACTCTCTATTTTCACACAGATTTTTTGACTACATTCCCTACACTAAGTATATGTGAGAAGATTGATGTAAACATGTAGACTAGCACTCACATATGTGATAACAAAGATGGCACTTTTTGGAATTATTAATACAAACATGTACATGATCTCATGAACAAAATGCCACTACTTAGAAGCAAGAACCAGGGATTCCATATACTCGTACCAATTTCAAACTCCACATATTGAAACACATAACAATCAAGATAAAAGTCTAAGGGTTCTAACGAGGCTGAGGTATTGGCTAACAAGGAAAGGTTAAGGGTAAACAAAGGTTCTTAAAGTGATAGTAACCAAAGTAATGAAATCAACACTTACAATTTAACTTTTTATTGCAGCACCCAACTATAAACACAAAGGGGAGATTCGTACAAACTTTGGATCAGATTCACATTTTTGGATCCTTCTTCAACAACCAACACTTTTCAACTCATTCTCACTTCTTTTCAACCTCTTTTTCTACTTTTTCAATAATTTTTTTTCTTTTTTTTTCAACATTTTTCATCTTCTTTCTCTGAAACATAAAACATAAACACTACTTCACTGGATTCAAAAGAACAAATTATTCCCCCACACTTATTTTTCTACAAATTGTAGAACAAAAGGAATTCTCAATAAATCATGCTTCACTATTCTTTAAGAACAAGGGTATGGATTTTCCTATACTAAGCTAGGTTGGGATAATGCAAGCTAACAATGAAAATAGGCTAAATAAGGTTCAAAGGGGTTAAACCTACAATAAATATGCAAGGGATAAGGCTTTTTGGCTCTAATGGTAACTAGAAACCTTCATCTTGTTATTTGTTATGCAATCAATTTTATGCTTTAAACGAAACGGACATGAGTTCTAGTATTTGGAACTAAAATGATGAAAAAACATTTTAAGTAGCAATCAAGCAAATAAATAATGAGATCATGCAAGGACTTTAGAAAACAAGAATATTACAGATTAATAACCCTCCAAACAAAGCATAGACTCGAGTCTCACTGTGTTGTAGCATTAGTTTGAGTTTCTTGCTTCAAGCATGTTACAAAAAGTAATTTTCTCTTTCTTTGTGATTACATGTGATTTGTAAATGACAACTATAACTAAGTATTAACCAAATAGCATATCAAACTTTCACACGTGTTTGTAACTTTCTTAACAGTCATGCAATTAAAGACCAAATCATCATCATTGTGTTGGAAGGTATTATAAGACACAAACAAACAAACATATAAAAACGACTCTTTTTTGGTATTTTCTCAAACTTTTTCGATTTTTTTTTCAAATTAATGTTTTTATGACACAAAATAACACACTTTAAAACAGTGAATAACAACACTAGTAGAGATAAGTGGTGAAATTTGAAGAGAAGTCATGAAAAGCAATTTGTTTACCCCCTTCCCCCCCAACACTTAAACCAAACATTATCCAATGTTTCAAAAATAAACGTAAACAAGAACGCAATAAAAGACAACTAGCAAACAAGACAATCATGGCAAAGTAAAAACAATAAAGAGAAGGGTAAAAGAAAGCAAATCTGGTTGTAGGAGCCAGAAATTCCATCGTCTCTTTATTTAAACACATCAATTGCCTCCCAAGAAGCGCTTGCTTTAACATCTTCCAACCAAACGATACCTCCATTTAAGCTTTACTATGGCCTGCGGCATTGAGGGGTACATCCTCAACGACATGGTCCTCAAAACACTCATAGTAAGGCTTCAATCGGTGTTTATTCACTTCGAACATTTTCAGTCTTTAAACTTTGAATTTGGACTGCACCATGAGGAAAATTTTAGTAATGACAAAATAACCAATCCATTTAGAATGCAACTTACCTGGAAATAATCGAAGGCGAGAGTTGAAGAGTAACACTTTCTGCTCTACAGAAAATGTCTTACTACAGATCATCTTGTCATGGAAAGTCTTTGTTTTCTCCCTGTAAATCTGAGCGTTCTCATAAGCCTCATTTTGAATTTCCTCAAGCTCATTCAATGGTGACTTCCTATGAAGGCCAGCAGCATCAATGTCCATGTTAAAAGTCTTGACAACCTAATGTGCACGATGCTCTAACTCAATCGGAAGATGACATGGTTTCCCATAAATGAGCCGAAAATGAGGCATTCCATTGGTGTTTCGTAGTAGTAGTACGATATGCCTACAATACATTATTCAAATGCAAGCTTCAATCCTTTTGAGTTGGTCCAACTGTCTTCTCCAAGATTTGCTTGATTTCCCAATTAGAAACTTCAACTTGTCCGTTTGCTTAAGGATGATAAGGTGTTAAAACCTTATGTGTGACATTGTATTTTTTTTAGCAGAGCCTCTATGGTCTGATTACAAAATTGAGAACCCCTATCACTTATAATTACTTGCGGCATTCCAAACCTTGCAAATATGTTAGTTTTGACAAAACTACAACCACGTTAGAATCATTAATACGAGTGGCTTTTGCTTCCACCCATTTCAAAACATAATCTATAACAAGTAAAATATAAATAAAACCATGAAAGGAAGGGAAAGAACCCATGAAGTCAATGCCCCCAAACATAAAAAAATATGAACAAAAAATATAGGAGTTTGTGGCATTTGGTCTCTTGAACCTATATTTCCTGCTTTTTTTACAACGATCATAGGTCATGCAAAAAATTCTAGCATCCTTAAATATAGCAGGCCAATAAAATCCACATTCTAGAACTTTAAGTTCTGTTCTTTGAGTACCAAAGTGACCTCCACAAGCATAAGTGTGACAGAAAAGTTAAAATTAAATTGAATTTAGAATCATGCACACACCTATAAATAATTAAGTCAAGGTAATATTTTCACAAATAAGGGTCATCCCACACATAAGAATGTGCTTCTTTTAGTTTACCAAGTTGGTGCCTATTTATGTTTTTTGGAACTTTTTTAGACACTATATAATTCACAATACCAGCATACCATGGCTCACTTACCATTGGTCAACATCTATTCATCTGGGAATGCCTCTGGGATAGGTGAAGGGTCTTCTTCATGTACCAAACAACTTAAATGGTCACCTATTGCATTCTTCCTTCCTTTTTGTCTCGAATTTCCACGTCAAACTCTTGGAGAAGAAGCATCCAACGAATAAGCCTTGGCTTGGCTTCTTTCTTCGTAAGTAATTACTTCAAAGCTGCATGGTTAGGGTAAATTATAACTTTAGTTCCAAGTAAATAAGAACGAAACTTATCTAAAGCAAACACAACAACAAGAAGTTCTTTTTCAATAGTGGAATAATTCAATTGAGCATAATTCAAGGTCCGAGAAGCGTAGAAGATGACATGCGGCTCCTTGTCCTTTCTTTGTCCTAAAACAGCCCCTAAAGCATAATATGAAGCATCGCACATAAGCTTGAATGGAAGACTCCAATCTGGTAGAACAATGATAGAGGCTGAAGTTAACATCTCTTTGAGGTGATTGAATGCCTTTTCACATTCCTCATTAAACACAAACGGCACATCCTTTTGTAGAAGTTGGCATATGGGTGTTGAAATCTTTGAGAAGTCTTTGATAAATTGTCTATAGAATCATGCATGTCCAAGAAAAGGATGAACCTATCTCATCGAAGTGGGAAAGGGCAAGTAGCGTACAATATCTACTTTATATTTATCAACTTCGATTCCCTTTTCCAAAACTATATGACCTAAAACTATGCCTTGTTTTACCATAAAATAACACTTTTCCCAATTTAAAACAAGGTTAGTTTCGATGCAACGTTTCAATATCAAAGTGAGATTAGTTAGACAATCATCAAAAGAATCACCAAAGACACTAAAATCATCCATGAAAACTTTAATAATCTTCTCAACAAAATTTGAAAAGATACTTATCATGCATCTTTGAAAGGTGGCTGGTGCATTACATAAACCAAATGGCATTCGACGATAAGCAAAAGTACCAAATGGATAAGTAAAAGTACTTTTTCTCAACCATCTAGGGCTATAACAATTTGATTATATCCTAAATAACCATCAAGAAAGCAATAAAAAGAGTGACTAGGTAACCTTTTGAGCATTTGATCAATGAATGGAAGAGGAAAATGGTATTTCCTTGTGATGGCATTGAGCTTCCTATAGTTATTGTAAACTCTCCAACTTGTTTGGGTACGAGTGGGCACAAGTTCATTCTTTGCATTCTTAACCACAGTGACTTCAGATTTCTTTTGTACTACTTTAATCGATGAAACCCAATGACTATCCAAAATTGGATAAATGACTCCATAATCAAGAAGCTTGATGATCTCCTTTTTCACAACTTCCATCGTTAGAGGGTTGAGTGGGCGTTGAGCCCCTCAAGTTGGTTTAGCCCCCTCCTCTAGAAGTATGTGATGCATGCAGGTTGTAGGACTTATTCCTTTAATGTCGACCAACGTCCATCCAATGGCTATTTTGTACTCTTCTAACACCCTAACCAGTTTCTCCTCCTCTAATGTCATGAGTGATGAAGAGACTATGATCGGAAAAGTTTCTTTGTCTCCTAAATAAACATACTTCAAATGGTTCGGGAATGGTTTAAGCTCAAGAGTAGGTGCCTGAATTACTGATAGTAACAACTTGTTAGTAGAAAAGGAAATTGGAAATGGAAAAGGGGGCTCACCAATATGTTGTGGCAAAGACTCAAGGGCAGCCACAATATCGAAAATTTCTACATGATTAATCTCGGCCATATTAGTTTTGAGTCCAATTCTTTCTGCAATGGTTATCGTAAGTGCATCCCTATTTAAGAATTCAAGATATTCCTGCACCAAAGAATCAAATACATCGATAGAAAAACAAGAATGATCATCACTAGGATACCTCATAGCTTCAAAAATATTAAAGTCAAGGACATCGCCATCAAATTCCAACGTTAATGTTCCCTTGAACACAAATGTCTAGGTTCGGGCTGTTTTCATGAAAGGTCTTCCAAGTAATATTGGCAATGGTGTAGAGTAGGCTGGATCCTCCATCTCAAGCACATAAAAATCTGCTGAAAAGATCAAGTGGTTAACCTGCACCAAAACTTCCAAAACTCCTTTAAGGTATGCATTAGATTGATCAGCTAATTGAATAATAACAACATCGTTTTTAAGCTCTGCTAAATTCATAGATGCATAAATGGAATAAGGCATGACATTAATGGAAGCACCTAAATCTAACATAGCATGTTCAAACTTGGTATTACCAATAACACAAGGGATAGTGAAACTACCTGGATCTTTGCATTTTGGTGGGAGCTTTCTTTGCAAAACTGCAAAGACATTCTCACTTACCTGTACCAATTCCTTTTCCGAGATCCATCTTCTTGTTGTACAAAATTCTTTAAAAAAGTTAGCATACTTTGCAACTTGCTTTATTGCGTCAAGAAGCGGGATATTACCTTGTACCTTTCGGAAGGTTTCTAAGATGTCTTTTTCACTCTCTTCTTTCTTGGATTGCATAAACCTGTGAGGAAAAGGTACATTTGGTGGAATGGGGTTAGAATGAATTGAATTTAGACCAACCTTACCTGAACTGGGTGGCATAGGGGCTTTAGAAGGCTGCGACAAGGTTTGTTCCTTCCTTATCATGGCCTTTTCTTCTTCATCTTCTTCGGGCAGCAATTGTTCGTCCTCTTTTTGGCTTTGTTTGGACTTTTTGGTTCAGTTCTAACCTCCTTACCAATTCTCAAGGTGATAGCTTTAGCAGTTTCAAAACCTCCATTTGGATTGACAATGGTTGAGCTAGGAAGTTTGCCTTGTTCTCTAAATTGTCTCATGAATTCTGCAATTTGTTCAATTTGGTTCTTCATATCGCCTATCTCTTTATCTTGGTTTTGTAAACCTGAGTTAAAGAAGTTAGTGTTTGAAGAATTTTATCATAATCCATTGACGAACCTGAATTTGTTTGGGATGGTTGTAGGGGAGGCTGTGGTGGTGCAAATGGCCTTTCATAGAACCCTGGAGGTGGCTGTATATATCCGCCTTGTTGTTGAGTTTGTTGAGGTTTCCTCCACTTCATATTTGGATGATCTATCTAGCTCAGATTATAGGTGTTAGAAAACGGGTCATTCCTTGCTTGATTTTGGCCTTGGTAACCCACGACATTGGCACTTTCCCATCCCCCATTCTCTATTAATTGAGGATATTGATCAGTAGAATGTTCTTGCATAAGGCACACGCCAGATGTAGCTACACTTTGCACTTTGGAGCCTTCAACAACCTATGATATAAGAGTAATGAGATTAGTCATTTGAGATGGAAGTTCTGAAATAGCACTTACCTCATTTACTTGAATTGGCTTGCTTGTTCTCTTTCTCTAACTCCTTCGTATTGTTGTGCATTCAAGGCATGATTCGTATTAAAATCTTCACAACAATTGGGCTTAAAATCTTCACAACAATTGGGGCTTTGTTAACCAAAGCACCTCCAATTGAAGCATCAAGCATTTGTCTCTTAAGTGGAAGTAGTCCTTCATAGAAATATTGAATTAGAAGATCCTTCTTCATTTGATGTTGTGGACAAGATGAAACTAAAGTCTTGGCTTTGTTGAATTCCACTAATTTTCTTCCTCAAAAGAATGACTCTTGAAGTAGGGAAGAATTTCTCTATGAATGCTTTCTTCATGCTTTCCCAAGAAGTGACAGTTCCAGGTGCTAATTCAAAAAGCCAATCTTTAGCCTTTTCCAAAAGAGAGAATGGAAAGGCCTTCATCTTTAAAATATTCCCATCCACATTAATAGGTGTAATAGGTGTCATGCTCGAACACATTACTTCAAATTCCTTGAGATGCTTCTTTAGATCTTCCATGGACATCCCATGGTACTTGGGAATGTAATGCATCAAGCTAGACTTCAATTCAAACTCATCGGTTTTGCCTTGAACTGTTGTGGATATTGAATGCAAAGGGGAACAACATTGTCCAATCCCGAGGCTAAAAGTTCCTTAATTGTTTGATTGTCAACATCCATGTCTTGTTCCTTTTCTGGTTCCATTTCAGTTTCAACTTCAAATTCTGATTCGGAACTAAAACTAGGTGGATTGAATTATGGCTGCTTCCTCTTCTTTTTCAAAGTTCGTTCAAAATCGTCATCAAAGTCTAATATATTTCCACAAACAGGTTGAGAACTCCGAGTCATAAACTAGTACCTAAAACAAAAGAAAACAAAACAAAATCAGAAGGAAACGAAAAAACACAAACAGTAACAAGGGGGAAGATTAGCAAGTTTGCTAATCCCCGACAACGGCTCCAAAATTTGATGTGGTATAAACTAATACACAAATTAAACCCTGTATATTATGCAATCGTAGTACGAGAAGTAGGGATCGTTCTATTTCGGGGATTAGAAGGGATGCTAATCAAATTAAACTAATAAAACTGAAAACTAAGTTAAACTAACAACAAAACAGTGACTGGCGGGTTTTGGATGAGTTTAATTAAAACAAAAGTAAATGGCAACAAGTAAATTAAGTTGTGAATGAAATAGGGATGAAATGATAGCTAAAAGATTCTTCTCCACACATGAAACATATGCATACAAAACGGTTCCAGTTATTCTTCCTATAAACCATGAATGACAATACCCCAAATTAACCATTAACAACACTAATTAACTTTCAGATTTTCCTAAGTTCATTGAATTGAACTCAGTGATGCAACTCTTCTCAAGTTCCCTAACTATGAAAAGCATGATAGAGATACATCTTGAAGATCATTAATTTTTGTGCAAATCATAAGCATTGACGAAACACTCGTAACTGTGAAAAGCATGATACTCCTCCCAATGATTTACTTAACTCAATCATGAGTAGTGACTTTTACTACTTGCAAACATAAGTTCTTAACAATTAGGTGAACTTCCCTTGTATTCTAGCATCAAATTCATGCATGCAAACTCAGTATGCATCATTAATAAACATACAAGAATAAGTTTTCTATAAAGCAAATAAGTAAATCGCATTCATGTATTATGAAACAATAACTGGATGTAATCAATTTATATAAATCATATGATCATGGCTTTAGATTCATCTCTAACTAAAAAGAAACTTAGTTACACATGTTCATCATAGTTGAAAAGCAATCTAAAAGAAACATTGAAACTTAAAACAACAAAAGAAAGAACTCTAAAAATTCCAGCAACTTCAATTAATGAAAAGCAGGCGCGGCACACACTAAAACGTTGCAGGATACTTCACATAGATTGGGCACGGCTGAATCCAAGGAGGAAAGGGATAACGCGTTTTGAATTATTTAGGACTCTAAGAAGCAGTTGGAGAGTGTTGTAAAGTGATTAGGATTCTTCCTTGCATCTGGTGATAAGATAGGATAAGATAACGTTTCACTCCAATTAGGATTCCTCTTTCTTGTGCAATTCCTTGTCTTCCAAGCCTCAACTTTAATTTCTCTAGATTTTAGCACATGTTTAACACCTTTTAAACACCAAAACGTCTAACCTGTATGCTATCTACGGATGCTATCCAATCCAAGTCCAAAACTGCTCCAAATTGCTCCATTTGATCTCTAATTGTCAACTTTACCAACTGGACCTACAATAAAATGAAAATAACTTAAATTACTACAAAAATGAAAATTAACTAAGTAAATACAAAGAAATAAAATAACAAAGTCGCATAAATATAGTCCTATCAATGCTTTGAAGCTGCACCGGTAGAACCCTGTGAGTCTGGCTCACCCTTAGTGCCACTGCTTGGTGATTCTGAGGACTTGTTGTGTTCTCAAATGCTATTTCCCTTGTCTAAAAAAAAAAACCATCCCCTTATACACCTGGATATGGCAAATAAAATTTTCTAAATGATATAATTCATAGCCAAATGTAAATTGTCTAATCGCCTACGAATTTGATCTAACAATTAGTGACCATGAATATTTACGATTAAGGCTCTAACCAAGTTATTAAAACTCCTAACTTGTAAATTTGTAATTCATGGTCAGTAACGGTTGGATCAAAATCCTAATGTTAACAAATGAGTTTAAAGTCCAATTATTGATGACCATGAATTTTGATCATGATAAATCTTGACCAAGTGATTTGACCTTAATTGAGCTCCGAGTGGAGTCGCCTCCGACGACACTGTGCAACTACCCGTGATTATAGTTCTGTCAATGCCATCACCAACAAGCATTACATTCCTTATATCTCGATGAATCTCCACCTCTCCTTCGTACACGCTGGATGTCACATGGATTATCATTCTTTGGGATCGCCGGTGACACATTCTAGCAAGTGCAGCAACTGCCTCATTAATTGTTCTATGTGTTCGTGAGCCATCTTTTGCCACCGCAAAATTAGCCCTGGATGTTCTTGGATTCCATGATGCAACAAGCCTTCTGTTTTGCACGGGATTAGATTTTTCTTCCCTTGGTATTACTATTACTCCTGGAGCATATCAAAAATTGGAAAAATAGTTAGTGGTGATAAAAATAAGAATGAATGTATCAGCCCAACTTGCTCTGTAATCGTAGCTTTCTACACGAGCAAAGCCCTAATCATATGTGTAAACACGAAATTTTTTACAATAAATGAAACAAGAACACATGTACAAAATACCAAATTTGTATTAATAGAAAATTATGGTTACAATCTTTGTGGTTTATTCCTTATAAAAATATTCCTTTAATTCGATCACCAAAGTAGAAATCGATTCATGGGTGTTGAACACTTGATCTTGAATCGAGCTTGTGATTTTTTCAAGGTGCTGTGATCTTGAATGAAACGGGACCACGAGGAACTTCACATGGTGGGTGACCTTTCGGTTTTGGTAGTGGATGAAACATCACTTGTTTGTTGCGCTTGTTGATTCTCCACGAGCATGATGAAGAGCACAAGAGTGTTTGTGTATTTGGTGTTTACTTTAGCCAGAGAGCTTTCTGGTCTCTCCAAAGGCTTGGACTCGCTTTGATTATCTATATCTTTCTTGAGGACGAGCCTAATATTTATAGGTAATGGATTGGGTCTTAGTTTAGAATCCTTAACTTGAATGCCAAAACTTGTGAGATTTATTTTCTAATTTGATCTAATTTGAGCACACACGCTTGTGAATCGTCAAGGCTTTTTGCTAAAAGCACTTGAGAGTATTTAGTCATCAAAGGTGCATGCTTGTCGGAAGTTGGAGATGCGAATTGGGTGTTGAAGTATTCGCCTAACCAGCTTTACACATAATGAAAAGGGGGTGCTGGCTGCACAATCTCCAGGGTTTGTCGAATGAGAATTGGGTGCAGCTGTTACCTTACGCATCAACGCTCTGTCAGCAACCCAGCCCTTCACATCAACGTACAATGTCCTTGACGCCATTGACATCAACTCAAGGGGGCAAAAATGTAGGAGAGGCGGCTAGGTTTTTGTTGGGATTGTCTTCCAAGTGACAATACAAAAATAACGAACCCAACTATCCTTTCTTTTTTTTTCTCGGCTAGAAGAATTTCCACTGGGTTGGTCACATAAGTTTCAAGCATTTTCATTGGATGAACTATGGAGGACTATCCATGTTGGTGAGAGCTTTTTCATGTACATGGAGCACAAGCTGACATATATCATGTGTCCTAACTACAGAGTAAAATCAACAGTGAAGGGTTTTTTCACAAGATATTTTTTGAAATCATACAAATTGATTTTACAAATAAAGTGTACAAAACTAATTCTGCAAATAATTAAACTTATTTTACAGATATTTAAGCTGTTATAAACTGATGCTATTAACAAAGTACAAAACCAATTTTGAAAGTATATAAATTGATTCTACTAATAAAGTACAAAACAGATTCTACAAATAGTTAAATTGATTCTAATAATAAAGGATACAAACTGATTCAACTAATAGAGTATAAAACTGATTCTAAATATATTTTTGAAGGTGCTCATTCATAAATGATCGAATAAGGGTTGAGCTGATGGTAGGGGTGTAACTCTGTTAAAATTTCTGCTGGTTGGGCTTTGTTAACTAATAGGTGCCTCAGCAGCATGGATTGAAATTTTAAAATTTTAGTTTGCTTATTTTTGGGTTAGGTTTGTTGGGTTTTGGCTTTTATATCTTTATGAAATGATTCAACACTAGTAGAGTTCTATAAAATGTAAGTTATTTTGTCTCTATAGGTAAGGCTCCTATAACTTACTACATTTGTTAGTAATAAAAAAAAAGGGAAACTTGATATAGGTCCAATTTTTTTAGCCAATAGTAGAAATAAAAAAAGGGGGAAACTTGATATATGTCCAATTTTTTGAGCTAATAGTAGGAATAGTCTAATTTATTAAAATAAGTCCAATTCCTTAAATCTTATTATTTTATTATCAATAATTATCTCTTCAATGATAAGATTTATTATAAAAATCAAATTTCTTCCTAATTATGTGTGACATCCCACATCGCCCAGGGGAGTGATCCTTAAATGTATATTCCAATCCTTACCTAGCACGAGGCCTTTTGGGAGCTCACTGGCTTCGGGTTCTGTAGGAACTCCGAAGTTAAGCGAGAAGGGGGTTAGAGCAATCCCATGATGGGTGACCCACTGGGAAGTTGCTCGTGAGTTCCCAAAAACAAAACCGTGAGGGAATGGTAAGTCCAAAGCGGACAATATCGTGCTATGCTGGTGGAGCGGGTCCGGGAAGTGATCCGCCTCGGGCCGGGATATGACATTATGTCTTTGATTATTTATTTATTTTGTTCTTTCTTGTTCTTTATCCCGTTTTAAGCCCCATTTATATTTTTGATTTTTTATTTATATAATCAACCTATATCACAGGTTAATTATATTTATCTACCTATATGACATATTCTTTTTTATAATCAAGTAAGATTCATATGTTTTGCTTGTAGATATATTATGTTTTTTCTACCTTTTAGTTCGGTTGCATATCTTACTTATAGGTATGATGTACATTCATATATTTGTTACTTGAGTTAGGGTATAATGATTTGCAGATAGATTTATGTCAATATATATATATATATATATATATATATATATTGTTATAAGATATTAATTATATTTTTTGGGGTTGAAAATGCATAATATTAGTGACACACCCCGACCGAGATCAGGGCATGCTGGCCGTCACGTGAAAGTGACGTAACCATGTGCACAGTGCGGAAGCGAATAAAATAATAATAAAAGTACGAATAAATAAAAACCAGCTATACACAACGTAAGAACATACATGTGCAAACGTAAGTGTGAAAATAAAGTACAGAGCTCGAAGACCTAATGCAGTCCGGGAGAAATAACAGTACAAAAATACACCCAAAGGTGGTCCTACATTGGTGATAATCTGTCAGATATGCCGGGGAAATCCTCTGGGGAGCCACCAAAAGTGCTAGCCAACTAGAACTTGGAGGGGCGCAAAACGAAAAGTGTGAGTGGGCAAAAACAAAGCTTTTCAAAAAAACCATTTCATAAACAAGTTCTAACCCCTCGCCGTAAAACCTGTATACTTCCCAGAAAAGTAGAATATACATATATATATATATAAGTCATGCTCAGAAATATGCCATGTCAAATGCCTCGAATAAATGTAAGTGCTCAGGAAAATGTCAAAATCAATGCCATGAATTTGTCAGCCGGAGTCACCTAACGTGACCTGTACGGTTGAATCTAGAGCTCGAATCTCCATCTCACTAACTATACTTGTACACGAGTCGGAACCACCTAGAGTGGTCTGTACGACAGGACTGGGTGTATAATAAGTACGCTCAAGTGCTACGATCACGTGAAGGCTGGGCGGCTAATCGCGGGTCACCTACAAGTCGGAACCACCTAAAGTGGTCTGTACGACAGGACTGTGCACTTAACTTGGATCCAAGATGAGCGTGTGGTGTGGGAGGTGAACATCACATGAAGGACTGTGCCCAACTCTGGGCGGGAGCACTAATACCGGGGGTGCAAGTTATGAGCTCTCTATACATCTCAAACCACTACTGAATATAAGCATAAACCATACTCACCTGGCACTTACCTGTGCGTCCGTAGCACCAAACATATATATATATATAGGCTACTAACAATGCATAAACAAACGGCAAACATAATGCATGGCATAAAAACGTATAAACGTTTCGATTCATTTTTTGGGAAAAGCAATAGTATATAGGTATATACGGAAAACCAAAAGTCCACTCACTGGTATGTAGAAGGGTCGTAACCCCCTTGCCTCGAGTGACCGCGCTTATCCTCGGGATAGGTCTCACCTATATGCAAAACAACTATAAAAATGTTAATTTTAAAGCACATAACCAACATCACGAAATAACTTCTCATACAATGCTCAAATGGAGTGTATGAATACACCAACGTGATCTACTCAACCTCAGGAACATCCCCATATTTTTAGAAATATTTTTCACCGCCGCACGCGTCGACCAAGGCACGGCCACACGCGCCGCCCACGCGCAGGCACGTGCCTGGCATACTGACGGCGTCAGTTAACGCCGTCAGGAATATTCCGTTAACTCTAACGAATTCCGTTAACGCCGTTAGGAATATTCCGTCCAAATTGACGGAATATTCCGTCATCTTCTCCAGCGCCGAAAAATCGAGAAAACTTTAAAACATTGTATCTCACTCGTTTTTCAACCAAATTTCACAAAATTGGTACCAAAATGAAGCTTACAACAAGAGGAACAAATCCATACCACTTTCAAGCACTAAAACACATAGAATCTCGCCGGGAAAACACCACCAACTCCGACCAACCTTGTAACTCACGATCCCGATGTCCAAAACCTTCAAACGAACCACCCCAAGCCTCCTAAGGACCTCACCAAGCTTCCTACAAGCTTGAAATTCCCAAAAACACAAGAATTAACATGTGCATGAATAGTGAACAAATCGGGGTATTCCGAGTTCGACGTGAAAATGAAGGCATCCTTACCTGAAATGGGTATAATTGAACTCCTACGGACCTCACGAGCATGAATATGTAATTTGTTTCCTCGATCTGTGAAGGTTTGGATGGTTTTGGTTGTGTTCGTACATGTGGGGATAGAAATGGGAGAGAGATAGAGAGAAAGGGACAGGATACGGGACAGGGAGAGGGGTGAGGGGATGTGGGAAGGTGTGTATGTGGTCCAAAACCAGCTAAACAAAACCCAAAACAACCACACAACGAAACCAACATGCTAGGGGCAAAATCGTCATTTCACCCCTACGGTTTGAAAATCCGGAACGGGCTGTCACAACCTACCCACCTTATTAGAATTTGGTCCCGAAATTCAAAACAACCACACAAAGCAAACCCCTAGCGATCAAAGAACAACCGAGGATACAAATCCCTCATCCGATCTTCAGTTTCCCACGTAGCTTCCTCCACAAAACTTTCACCAACTTCACTATCTTGTTCCTCAGAACCTTTTCTTTCCAATCTAGAATCGTCACTGGTTCCTCATCATAAGTCAAATCCGGATTGATTTCTAAGGGTTGAGGAGGTATCACATGAGACGGATCAACAACATAATGTCGAAGCATGGACACGTGAAAAACGTTATGTACTTTAGCCAACTCAGGAGCCAATTCCAGCCTGTAAGCTACCTTGCCAACTCGCTCGGTGATCATGTACGGTTCGATATACCTGGGACTCAGCTTACCTTTCTTTCCAAACCGTACAATGCCTCTCCAAGGTGAAAGCTTCAGAAATACCCAATCGCCAACCTCATACACCCTGTCAGTAGCATGCCGATCTGCTAAACTCTTTTGCCTATCCTGGGCCACCTTCAGGTTAGACTTGATTGCCTGAACATTTTGAGTGGTCTCCTCAACAATCTCCGGGCCCACCAAAACTCTTTCTCCGACCTCCGACCAACACAAGGGTGTACGACAGGATCTACCATACAACGCCTCAAATGGTGCCATGCCGATACTCGAATGAAAGCTGTTTTTGTAGGTAAATTCCATTAAATCCAACCGCTTATGCCAAGCATCACCAAATTGCAACACTGAAGATCACAACATATCCTCTAACGTCTTAATGGTTCTCTCTGACTGTCCGTCCATCTGAGGATGATACGCCATACTATAAAGTAGTCTCGTACCCAAAGCTTCCTGAAACGCCACCCAAAATTTAGATGTAAATCTTGGATCACGATCCGAGACAATACTCACAGGGACACCATGGTACTTCACGATCTTTGAGATGAACAACTCAGCTAGTCGGCCCAAAGAATACTTATCCCTCACTAGAATGAAATGTCCTGACTTGGTAAGCTGATCAACAATCACCCAAATGCCATTGAATCCATTATGTGTACGCGGAAGTTTGTACACAAAATTCATAGTAATATTTTCCCATTTCCACTCTGGAACGGGAAGCGGCTGCAACAACCCAAACGGCTTCTTTCTTTCTGCCTTAACTTGCTGACAAACAGCACACCTACTCACATACTCAGCTATCTCCCTCTTCATACCCGGCCAATAATAAAATGGTCGAATGGTATGATACATTTTAGTAGCTCCTGGATGCATAGCATAAGCCAAGATATGTGCTTCATCGAGAATTGCTTTCTTTAAATCCAAATTATTAGGCACAAACATCCTACCCTCCTGCATCAGCATGCCATCCGAATCATGAACTCTGAGGTCTCTCCTCCTCCCTTGATCTCGAGCTTGGATTAGTTCTTGAGTTTCCCTATCAGCTATCTGAGCTTCAAGCACTCGGTCAACTAAAATTGGCCTAACATGAAAATTAGCAAGTAAAGCCACCTCTCGATTTTCTGCCTCTAACCTCACTCCCGTAGATCTTAAGTCTGCCAGAAGAGGAATAGGACTAGCATACAACGCATTGATGCGGCCTTGAGATTTCCTGTTAAGTGCATCAGCCACTACATTTACACGACCAGGGTGATAATCAATCGTGCAGTCATAATCACTGAGCAGCTCCATCCACCTCCGCTGACAAAGATTAAGATCCTTCTGCGTAAAAAGATATTGAAGACTCTTATGATCTGTAAAGATCTTACATTTCTCTCCATAAAGGTAATGTCTTCACAACTTCAATGCAAAAATAATGGCTGCTAACTCCAAATCATGTGTAGGGTAATTCAACTCATGATGTTTCAGTTGTCGTGAAGCATAAGCAATTACCCTACCATGCTGCATCAACACATAACCCAGACCATTCAAAGAAGCATCACTATAGACCTCGAAATCACCACTATCGTCCGGAAGCGCCAAAACAGGTGCATGAGTGAGACAATACTTCAACTGCTGGAAACTTTACTCACACTTATCATCCCACTCAAATTTAACGTCTTTCCTCATTAATCTCGTCAGTGGTAAAGCAATCACAGAAAACAAACCGTCGATAATACCCTGCAAACCCAAGGAAACTTCTCACCTCAGTGACGATTCGCGGTTGCTCCCATTTCTCCACAGCTGCCACCTTTTGAGGATCCACCAAAATACCTTGAGCTGAAATGACATGCCCCAAAAATGCAACTTGGTCTAACCAAAACTGGCACTTGTTAAACTTAGCATACAATTGGTGTTCCCTCAACCTTTTCAACACTAAGGTAAGATGTCGAACATGCTCCGCTTTAGACTTAGAGTACACCAGAATGTCGTCGATAAAAACAATAACAAATCTATCCAAATATGGCTGGAACACCCGGTTCATCAAATCCATAAAAGCAGTTGGTGCATTCGTCAATCCAAATGGCATAACCAGAAACTCGTAATGACCATAACGAGTCCTGAAAGCCGTCTTAGGAACATCATCCCTACTAATCTTCAGTTGATAATATCCAGACCTCAAGTCAATCTTGGAGAATACACAAGCACCTCGAAGCTGATCAAATAAATCATCAATACGCTGCAACGGATAACGGTTTTTAATCGTCACCCGATTCAATTGCCGGTAATCAATACATAGCCTCAAAGTTCCATCTTTCTTTCTCACAAACAACACTGGAGCTCCCCAAGGTGAAGTACTAGGCTGAATAAAACCCTTATCCACTAATTCCTGCAACTGAACTTTCAATTCCATCAACTCAGCGGGAGCCATACGATAGGGAGTCAAGGAAATAGGATTAGTACCTGGAAGTAACTCAATGGTGAACTCCATGTCTCAGTCTGGCGGCAAGCTAGGTAAATCCTCAGGGAAAACATTAGGGAAATGTTTGACTACCCTTACATCTTCCACTCTACTAGGAGCAGCCTCATCTAACACCACATGAGCTAAGTACCCCTGGCAACCTTTAGATAACAACCTTTTCACTCGTATAGCAGAAATAACGCCATGTCTCACCCCACTCTGCTCGCCCACAAAAGTAACCACAGGTAATCCAGGACGATGGAACGTAACTATTTTCCCATAACAATCAATATTGGCACAACTGAAATGCAACCAATCTGTGCCCAGAATCACATTAAAGTCAACAATATCCAACTGGATAAGATCAGCTGGCATAACAACATCCTCCACTATCACTAGACATCCTGGGTACACATGATTTACAATACCCTAGAGGTGTAGGGCGAGGTTGCGTCACTTGAGCAAATGTATGAGAAATCACAGAATGTGTAGCACCACAGTCAATTAATACTCTAGCAAAATAACCTAGGATATTTAACGTACCCATGATCAAGTCTGGATTGTTTTGAGCATCCTGTAGAGAAATGTTGTGAATACGCCCCTGGGTCTGATGTCGTCCACCTCGACCTCTGCTCGTCTGGCCACCACGACTCTGAGTGCCACGCCCCTGACTGGGCTGACCAGACTGCCTCGAAGACCCCGCACTACTCAAAGCAATCTCCCCCTGCTGAGTCTGTCCTCCCTGAAACCACTGAGACCCGCCTGCTGCAACTGGAGGATACGACATATAGTCACCAGAATACTGGGGATAACCACCCAGAGAATATGGGTCTTGGGGATATTGATACTATCCTGGGGCATAAGGAACATCATCGCTCTGATAGTAATAGACACCACCTCGACCCGTCTGCCCATAACTACTAGGACCAGGAATCTGCTGAATCAGTGCAGGTGGTGGCAAGAAAGTCTGTTGGGGCTTCTGTTGACTCTGGGGACAATTTGCAGTCCGATGTCCCATCTACCCACAAGTAAAGCAACCACTCCTGCCTCGCCTACACTCACCAAAATGTCGATTATTACACCTGCGGTAAATTGGGGCCCTACCTCTACCAGTATCACCCTGCCTCTGGCCTCTAGCACCATCAGCAAACCTACTACCACGACCCTGACTAGTGGCGCTAAAACCACCGCTAGAAGAACTAGAACTAGTGCCACCCCTCTTAAAGTTCTGGGTCCTACGAGGTCCGAGCGACGCCTGACCCTTGCCCTTATCATCTTTCCTCTGATTACAGTCTTTCTCTTCCTCCCCACTCTCGCTCGGCATGTTCTCTGAATCCTCAATTCTCAACAGAATCTCATAAAACTCCTGGTAGGTGTCACAAGGGGTAGTGGTCGCCATCGAACGCCACTTCTTCTTAGTGCCTAAACGGAAACGACGAATCATCTCCGCCGGATTGCCAGCAACATCTGGATGATAGCGAGACAAATCAGTAAACCTCCGGTAGTACTCGTTTGCTGTCAGCTTCCCCTGTCTCAACTCAGTGAATTTCTGCTTTTTGCGGTCAATATACTCAGGAGGCACAAACCTTCTCCTGAACAACTCTCTGAATACATCCCAATCAGTCTTCTCCACTGGAGACAAACGACGAAGTTCCTGTTCCCACCAGTATGTAGAATCCTTACCCAAAAATCACGATGTCGTCTCTACCCACTTCTCAACAGGGAGATTCCCCTGATTATGCAAAACACGAAAGGTCTTCTCAATATGTTCTAGCCACCGCTCCGCACCCTCAAAACCCTCGTTGCCTTCGAACTTATCCAACTTCAGATTATACATAGTCTCCAGAGGAGTCCTCTGGGGAGGGCGAAGCGCCGAATGAATAGCTGTAGCGATAGCTTCCCCCAACTGGGCTACATCGGGGAAACTAAGCTCAGCAGATCGACGTGGTTCCCGACGAGGCGGCATCATTCTGACGGAAGACACCAAAACCATTAGAATACTCACAAAAGTACAGGACTGCCAAACCTAGGCTTTGATACCAAACTGACACACCCTGACCGAGATCAGGGCATGCTGGCCGTCACGTGAAAGTGACGTAACCATGTGCACAATGCGGAAGCGAATAAAATAATAATAAAAGTACGAATAAATAAAAACCAGCTATACACAAAGTAAAAACATACATGTGCAAGCGTAAGTGTGAAAACAAAGTTCAGAGCTCGAAGACCTAATGCAGTCTGGGAGAAATAACAGTACAAAAATACACCCAAAGGTGGTCCTACACTAGTGATAATCTGTCAGATATGCCGGGGAAATCCTCTGGGGAGCCACCAAAAGTGCTAGCCAACTAGAACCTGGAGGGGCGCAAAACGAAAAGTGTGAATGGGCAAAAACAAAGCTTTTAAAAAAAAACCATTTCATAAACAAGTTCTAACCCCTTGCCGTAAAACCTGTATACTTCCCAGAAAAGTAGAATATACATATATATAAGTCATGCTCAGAAATATGCCATGCCAAATGCCTCGAATAAATGCAAGTGCTTAGGAAAATGTCAAAATCAATGCCATGAATCTGTCAGCCGGAGTCACCTAACGCGACCTGTACGGCTAAATCTAGAGTTCGAATCTCCATCTCACTAACTATACCTGCACATGAGTTAGAACCACCTAGAGTGGTCTGTACGACAGGACTGCGTGGATGGTTTTGGTTGTGTCCGTACATGTGGGGATAGAAATGGGAGAGAGAAAGAGAAAGGGACAGGATAAGGGACAGGGAAAGGGGTGAGGGGATGTGGGAAGGTGTGTGTGTGGTAAAAAACCAGCCAAAGAAAACCCAAAACAACCACACAACAAAACCAACATGCTAGGGGCAAAATCGTCATTTCACCCCTACGGTTTGAAAATCCGGAACGGGTTGTCACAATTAGAACATTTTAATTGATTTTTAATATTTTTAGAAAATATAAAAAGAGCATTAAAAAAAAAAAACATATAATTAGGTAATTGGTCTCATTCCTAAAAATCATCTATGTTTTTGGACCTGGATCTAAAAGCCCCTAAAAAAAAATAAGGAAAACTAATGAAAAGGACTTCAAAATTTTGAGGTTTAATTAATGATAAGGACAAAATAAAGAGTAAAGTGAATAATACCAGGATTGACTTTTTAGTGTAAAAATGTGGTTTTTCGTTAACGTGAACAGTACCGTGAGCTTTTCATTAAAACTCCCAAAAAAATAAGATATAGAAGTTGTACCAAATACAAGCTTTGGTAAAACACTCCGTTTGTATTTTTTGTAAATGAAAACAGTCTTCAAAGTGAAAAAGATGGTTATTATTAGTTAAAGTAGAAAATCTAACACTTTCTAATCTTCTAAATAACGTAATTTTCCCAGCCACCTGAGCATAGCACAATACGACTAGACTAAAATTTATGCAACTTAAAAATATGGTAATTTCATAAATGTATACTTGATAATACATCACTACTCACAAATCCTATTTTAGAAAACAAATTCTACTTTAACAAAATGGGAAAAGATATTTGAGAGCTATTTTGGTATTGTTAGGTTCAATCTTTGGTTAACAATGCCAATGCCTTGACCAAATTGAAGCATGGGTTTGGGGCATCCAATGAGGCTAATCCAGAAGAGAAAAAAAGAGCGAATTCGACTCACTTTCATTCATGAATAATAATAATAATAAAAAATGCTTCTATTGTGTTGAAAATAAAAAGTTGTAAAATAAAGTTGTTGAGTGTTCGGTAATTTTTATTTTTTTTGGTGAAAGTGCTTTTAACAAAAAAAATAAAAATTGTATGAGTGTTTGGTAAAATTTTTATATAAATTTCTATGAATATGTTAAATGATTAAAGATGATATGATATTTAATGTGATATAATAATTGTCTAAGATAATATTGTAGGGGCAAATATTGTAATTTTGTAAAATATGTGATAGTATATGTCACATCCCGGCCCGAGTTCCCACCACATCTCGGACTCGACTTCACTGTAGCATGATATTGTCCACTTCGGGAGAAAAACTTGTGTGGGGCTTGGCTTGCCACTGGATTTCGTTGAGTGGCACTACAATCCACTCAAAACTCGCCACGTGGCAAGTCTTAAATATATTATTTTATCATTCTTTTATATTTAAAATTTTTAAAATTATTTTTTTAACTAATTAATATATTAATGTTATGTTTCCTTTTTTATTTCTTTCCCCCCTATATTTTTTCTTCCCAAATCCACCCCACACCCCCCCCCCCCGGGCAACTTTGTTTTGCCGTAGATCTTAGGTTTCAGTACTCTCACCCCCTTTCTTTCTTTCCCAGTTTCGCTTCTTTCTTTCATTAAAAAAAAAAAAAAAAAAAGTTCTACACCCACTCCAATTTTATCATGGAAAGCAACTAAGAATCTGTAAGTTTTTTTTCTTTCCTTATACAATAGTTGCTTTGATCATGTGACATGAATAACCCACATATATAGATGTAGTAGGGTTATTTTCTTTTCGTTTAATTGCGGGTTTTTGGGTTCGGGTGAGGTTTTTTGGATTTTTTATATTTATAATATGAATTAGGTTATCTTCTATATTTGCTACCTTCTTTATTATGAGTCTTTAATTAATATATTAGTCTAATCTTTGATTTTTTTATTTTTTTCAATTGATAGGTTGCTGCTGAGGCAATGGAGTTTGAAGAAGATCTGAAAATCGGAATGGTGGTGCATTCAGACGCTGAAGCTTACAGATACTTGGTTGCTTTCCATGATAAACTTGGAGTGGGTGCATAACTTTATTTTGTTTTATTTTATTTTATTTAAAGAAAGAAATAAATGAAACTGGGAAAGAAAGAAAGGGGAGGGAGTCCTATGACCTACGGCAAAACAAAGTGTGGTGGGGGGATTTGGGAAGAAAAAAAATAAGGAGAAAGAAATAAAAAAGGAAACATAACATTAATATATATAATACATTAATTAGTTAAAAAAATAATTATAAAAATTTTAAATATAAAAGAATGATAAAATAATATATTTAAGACTTGCCATGTTGGGGGGGATTTGGGAAGAAAAAAAATAGGGGGAAAGAAATAAAAAAGGAAACATAACATTAATGTATATAATATATTAATTAGTTAAAAAAATAATTATAAAAATTTTAAATATAAAAGAATGATAAAGAATATATTTAAGACTTGCCACGTGGCAAGTTTTAAGTGGATTGTAGTGCCATTCAACGAAGTCTAGTGGCAAGCCAAGCCTCATACAAGTTTTTCTCCCACTTTGGGCCCCGATCACGTCCTTACGGTTTTATTTCTGTAACTCAGACGAGAACTTCCCAGTGGGTCACCCATCCCGGGATTGCTCTCACGTAAACTCGCTTAACTTCGGAGTTCCAATGGAACCTGAAGCTAGTGAGCTCCCAAAAAACCTCGTGCTAGGTAGAGATGAGAATATATATATATAAAACTTACAGGATCCACTCCCCTGGGTGATGTGGGATGTCATAGTATACTTGCCATTTGAAAATTTCATTAAATGGGCATTGATTACTTTGCTTTTTTAAAAAAAGACGTTTTTTAGAAACATGGTAGACCTGCTTCTACTTTTTTTATGTTTTTCTATTGTTACTAACAACAGTTTTTCTCTTAAATTCTTTTTTATTTTTGTTTTACCAAGCACATTTCCAGATTTTCTGATAAGGTTTTTTTTTTTTTTTTTTCCAAAGCACCACAACCTCAAATCAGCAATTAAATCCATAATCCAATGGCTTGCATCTTCTTGCTCCCTATTTGATTTCTTAATTGAGTTGTTAAGGATTTTTGAGTCCCTGTAAAAAAAAGGCAAAAAGAGGAAAAAAAAGGTAGATTTGGATTTGGATCCTTTGTAAATTTTTAGACAGATGTAAAATTGTTGCCTGCCGTGTCGAAACTAAACGGGTCCGTCTTCGGGTCTTTATACAAAAGGAAAGAAAAAAAATCTCACATTTGTGCTCTCTGCTCTCTCTCTCTCTCTCTTGCTCGCCATTGTAGACTCCTTCACAAGGCACCCAGAAATTCCATTTCCAAAGCCACTAAACGAATTGGGACCGTGAAGCAGCGTTGGACTGCAATCGGAGATCGAATCGGCGGCAGCGGCTTACGGCAACCTGGGTCGCGAACCGCCGCGGTTCGGGGTCGGAAGGTAAATCGACGAACCATGCAACTCGGAAAAACCTATGATTTTGATTCTGTGTCTGACATTTGAACCTTTTACCTGGGTTTTAGTAAAGATTACATTTTTTTTTTTTGTTGGGTATAAGAATCTGAGGTTATGGTTTATTGGTGATTGATGAATCATAGTAGTTTTCGAAGCGATGGAGGGTTTAAGGCAACTGGAGGCGTTGTGTGAGAGGCTGTACAATTCACAGGACTCAGTCGAAAGGGCTCACGCCGAAAACACTCTCAAATGCTTTTCGGTGAACATCGAATACATTTCGCAGTGCCAGTACATTCTCGACAATGCCATGACTCCCTACGCGTTGATGCTGGCTAGTTCTAGCTTGTTGAAGCAAGTCACTGAGCAAAAACTTGCTCTGCAGCTTCGTCTCGACATCTGTAAGAATCTCCCTTTACTTATATATGTTTTCTTGGTTTGCTTTGTTGTTTGCATCTTGTTGGAAATGAACAATGTGGGAAATTTGTTGTAGGGAATTACCTTATTAACTATTTGGCTACTCGAGGACGAGAGTTGCAGCCGTTTGTGACTGCCTCTTTAATCCAACTCTTATGTCGACTCACCAAGTTTGGGTGGTTTGATGATGATCGATTCCGGGATGTGGTGAAAGAGTCAATGAACTTCTTGAATCAGGTTATATGACTTTCTGTTAATATGTGTGATGTCTTTGATCTTGAACTAAATTTTATGATACCACGGCATTTCTGTTGCATTATGAGCAGTATTCCCAAGAAAGGCTATGAGTAAGTAACGATGACTGTGAACAAACTGGCCACTGAATAAAAGTACTGTAAGGAAACGCCATCAACAAGAAACCAGACAACAAAATCATATTATGTTGAAACTAAGCTAAGCAGAATCTCAATCGCCAACATCCTTCCAATTCTCATAGATAAGGAACAACGGTACATCCTAAAACTCGGAAGAAACCGATGACCATTGAAGAGGTCTAAAATGAAACTTTATCTCACAAAATCCCCAGAATCTCACCACCATAAAATGCATGATGTGGAAATTGCCTAGCAGATACCAGCTTTCCTAAATAGGACTGATATGGGAATACGCCCTCTGGCTCAAAATTCCAGCTCATTCCTTCTGACTAGAGGTTGTAAATCAGGTGTAAGTGTAGAGACAAAAACTAACTTTGCTGGGTAATCTCAGCAACTTGCATTACTTCAGCTTCAGCTTCTTTGGGATTTCAGGAAATTCCTTACTTACCCCGTTCTTTCATTTTTTTTTTTTCTTTCTGATTAGAAGCAGTTCTTATCTAAATTCTGTGGTAGTTGTTGGATTGTTAAAGCTATTACATTGGCTATTTTGTTTGTAGTGGACGGCTTGCTTGTAATTGCTTGGGCTTAATAAAATTTTATTTTCTGTAAAAATCAAAACTCGGTATGTATAGGAAATTTAGATTACCATACCGTATTTGTTTCCAGTCATATCATTGATTGAGAATATAACTGGTTTATAGAAAGCTGCATCGATCTACAACATCACCTTATTTGTATCCATGATTGCATTGTTTTTAACACATTGTGGCCACATGATCCGTGGTCTATCATTCTGGAACTTAGGAATTAATTATTAATTGGTTATCTTCTTGTATATGTATATCTCTTACTATTGCTCTATTCAAGGCCTTGTTTTTCTGTAAGTATCTAAAATTTTTATTGTCCGTTGCTTATTTTTACCTAACTCAATTTTTGGGATGTTGCATGCACTTTTTATTTTTATTTTTTATTTTTTATGTACAACAAGAGTCAGACTAGTATTTTTCATGAGCCCTATATTGCACATAGCCAACTTTTGTCTTCCAGTCTGTCAAACTATTTTTTGAAGTATCACATCAACTGTATTGCTATGTAGAGTGCCAGCTCATTTATTAAGTTACATTTTCAGTTTTCTAATGTTACGCGATATCTATCTTACCATCTTTAAGTTCATGTGCTCCATTTGCATTGTAATATTGCTCTCTTAAAACTGTAGAGGGAACAGAGTACAGATAACTGAGTAAATTTAACTGCTACTACTGAGTGATTCAAGTGGTTGTGTTGCTTTTTTTTTTTTTTTTTTTTTTTTTTATAATTTTTTTATATGTTCTCTGTCATTATATCTTTCAGACAAGTGTAACTCATAAACAACTTGTTTACCAGGCAACATCTGATCACTATGCCATTGGTTTGAAGATATTGAACCAGCTCGTGTCTGAGATGAGTCAGGTTAGATTGTAATTTGTGCCCCTTTATATCATCATTAATATGAGAGATTACTTTTTGGTTACAGAAGATTTCCACTCCATTTCCATTATTTCTTGTCTTCCTGCAACTTGTGTTTGAGTGAGTTGAACCACATATCATCCTGAAGTGTCTTTAGGGCATCATCACATGGATAGATGACAGTGTACGGTGTGAATATTTCTAATTTATTTTCTTGTTCAAGAACACTGATAGAAGCTAGTTGAAGCACTCAAAGTTTGTCCTTGGTCAAACATCTATAGGCTTGTTGTTTTTTAGCTAATTTCACTATTATTTTGGGGTTATATTTAACTTTCAAATTTTTATAAGAATTATTGAAGTTTTAACTTGGCTATTAACATCAATGTGCTTGTTTATTTTTTATTTGAGTAACGTTTGCTTGTTTTTCATTAATTGATAAATGATCAGCCTAATCCTGGGTTGCCTTCAACACATCATCGGAGGGTTGCGTGCTCCTTCAGGGACCAGTCTCTCTTTCAAATATTCCAAATATCTTTGACTTCATTGCATCAATTGGAAAGTAATGGTAATACGTTGGCACTGGCGGTTGTTCTAAACCTATTTTGATTAACCCCTTACCACCGCTATTTAATTATTGTAATTCTTGGTTTATTGGTATTAATGCTGTTTGATTTTGTGGTGCACAGTTGCAAGTCGATTGCAAGAGTTGGCTCTTTCGCTTTCACTTAAATGCCTATCTTTTGATTTTGTTGGGACCTCAATTGATGAAAGTTCTGAAGAATTTGGTACTGTTCAGGTATTATCCTTGTTTCTTTTGGATTGTTAACCATTCGAAGGTCTGTCGATTAGTCTCGTATGCAGTGAATCATAACTAAGTATTTAACTGGTAATCTTATAGATTCCATCGGGTTGGAAGTCGACATTGGAGGATCCTGCTACACTTCAAGTCTTCTTTGATTACTATGCCAATACAAAGCCCCCTCTTTCAAAGGAGGTTAGTATATGTGATTTTTCTTCTTAATTAATTGCTGATGATTTCTAGAACCTTCTCTAATTAGAAAATAGAAGAAGCAAAGAGAACTGTCGCTCGTGGGATAATTTATTGCTGATGCTACATGTATTGTGAATCAGATCCTTGTCATAATGGCTAATTTATTGCTGGTGCGAGATATTTTTTTATTAGTCTCGATTACTGCAATCACATACAGTCATGCATGTGCAAGTGTACAGCGGTGGAAGTTCTGTCCTTTGATATCTAAAATGTATCTGTCTTTGTTTGTTGGAGTAAAAAGTTTCTTTTCCTACCATTTGAAATTTTATGTTGTTATTGTTCATGTGTTTTCACTGTTTAACATCTTAATCAAGTTTTTACTATTGTTCTTTATAGGCACTGGAGTGCTTGGTGCGACTGGCTTCTGTTAGACGTTCTTTGTTTACTAGTGATCCTGGCCGTTCAAACTATCTGTCCCATTTAATCACAGGAACCAAAGAAATCCTACAAACTGGGCAAGGTGTTGTTGGCTTGGCCTTTTTTTTCTTTCTTTCTGTTGATTGTCATGTATCTTACTCCAATTGTGCTGAATGTGAAATAATTTGTTTGTGTGCTGGAATGCGTGCTTTCCTGCATTTGTATATTTTTGGTAGTTACTAACTTCCTAGATATTTTTTAAAGAACATTTTAAATATGATTGTTTTCCCTTTGTGCTTTTTTTACTGACTCTTGCATGAACAACCATGGACAGATTTGTACCCGTCTATGCTGCACAGACACGGGTATGGGTGCCCAATACGATACATCAATTAAATAATATATATAATAAAATAATATATAATATGTCATATTACCACTCGAAAAAAATAAGTTCATCATAAATTCATACTTCATAACATAAAATAAATCACAAAGAGAAAGATTCATGTTCATCATAAACCATATAGAAGAGAAGAGAGGAATGACTTTAAAATGAACTTTTGAAAATTACACTTTGGCCTTGCCTTGTTCTAAATTTTCAAAAACATCCCCCAAAATTACAAAAACTGAATAACCCCTTGCCGTATCTTTACTGTGTCCTTTGAGTATCGTTGCCGTTTCTCATAGTCTACAAGTCTACAAAGTAGAAAAAGTGGACAATACTCTATTTTGCATATCCGCTATGTGTCAGACTGTATTGCGGGGGCATCAGTAGAAACTCACCCTGGCCCAAATTTCAAGTATCGGTGCAACGAAGATACTTTGTAGTTGTCATTTATTGGTTGGTCCTAGGATTCATATATATAATATGCTTAAGGTGGATTTTATCTGAATTTTAGACACTTGTCAGTGACTGTGCTAATACAACCCTAAATTTATGATTTATTAGTGTGTGTTTTCTTTAATCTGTTGGGTTTTCGTAATGATTTGTTTGGACTGGAAATCAGGTCTTGCTGATCATGATAATTACCATGAATATTGTCGTCTTCTTGGACGATTCCGAATGAATTATCAGGTAATCTTTCTTCCTTTTGGTAATTTTGACTTCAATCTTTTTCTCTAGTATGAAATACCCTAGAGTCATTTTTGGTATCTTGGTAACTCATTCAAATGAAGCAAGCTTAATGAATGTTGCATGCTTGTAAATTACTCTCTAAATATACCTACATTTTTCGTTTTGGATTTATATTTATATGAAATTGATTTGTACCTTGAAAAGGTGAAACTTACGCTTTACGCTTGTAGTTTTGATTTTGACTTTACGTAGATGGTTTGTAATTTCTTTGTGGTGATTATGAAATTTATTTTCTGGTATGTAATCTTTCCTTGAGTTGATCTAGTTTACTGCTTATGCTTATTTAACTTCTAAATTTGTCGCAGTTGTCAGAGCTTGTGACTGTGGAAGGCTATAGTGACTGGATACGTTTAGTAGCAGAATTCACTTTAAAGTCTTTGCATTCTTGGAAGGTTGAATGTCTTTCACCACTTTTTTCCTAGCATTAGGAAAAGAATATTGCATACTAAGCCGTTGAATGAAAACACTTCCACGATAAGTCAGTCTCACCCTTTCCTTTGGGTGGGCCACTGATCTTCCATCATATTTTATATCGTGCAATTTCCTAAATCTAATTTTTGTAGATTTTTGGGTTTTGCTTCATCCCATGTGAGTCTTGATCGGGCTTGCAATCCCTGACATTCTGTTTACATTAATCTTCAGTTGCTTATCTGCATCTAGTCGTTTATTTTCAGTTGTAGTTACTCTTATCTTATAGTTTCCAGTTGTCACTTCCGCTGTTTCTCTGACACAGACTCTCTCTCTCTATCTCTCTAGTTGTCCTAATGACATTTACTGCCATTATACATGAATATCACTATCTATGGTACCTTATAGTGCCTGGTAGCTGGAACTAAATATCCAGGTTGAGAAATTGCAACTTGCATTACTGAAACTTGTCTTCTTTTCAGTGGGCCAGCAGCAGCGTATACTACCTTTTAGGACTATGGTCTAGATTGGTGACATCTGTACCATACTTGAAAGGTGATGCACCCAGCATGCTCGATGAATTTGTTCCTAAGATTACTGAAGGTTTCATCACATCAAGATTTAACTCCGTGCAGGTAAAAACCAAAACTTTTTCTGGGCCAGTACTGCAATTGTATGTTCAAATTTATGAAAGTTCTCTATATCTTCTCACTATTTTACAGGATGGATTGCTTGATGATCTTTCTGAGAACCCTTTAGACAATGTTGAACTTCTTCAAGATCAGTTGGATTGTTTTACACAAGTCTGTAGATTCCAGGTTTACCTCTACAAATGTTATGTGCTTCTCGTTTTCAGTCTGAAGAAGTTATGGTTTTGCAATTCGTCAAATAAACAATTTTCTATTTGATAAAAAAGCATTTAAAATACATATCTTGACTTAGACGCGTGGAACTGATCTGAATTTGTCAAAGTTGCCTCCATAACCTTCTCTCTTTGGTTGCAGTATGAAAGCAGTAGTTTGTATATAATAAACATAGTGGAGCCTCTTTTGCAAGTCTACACGGTATGGGCATTTATAGTGAAGGATGCCTCTTGGAAATTGGAAAGAAAAATTTCTGGACTTCATGTCTTTAATCAATTCTTCTGACTTGAATAGGAAAGAGCTCGAGTTCAGACCAGTGATAACAGTGACCTCTCTGTTATTGAAGCAAAACTTGCTTGGATTGTTCATATAGTTGCTGCAGTTCTCAAGATAAAGCAAAGTACTGGGTGCAGGTAAAGAAAACTAAACAACTTTATTGACCAAAAAATCCTGCTTTTACTCCTCTTCATTCATCCTGCTTTTCCCTTCATTGCTACCATGGAAGATTTTTTATGTTTTATATTTTTCCTTTGCAGTGCCGAGTCACAAGAAGTACTTGATGCAGAACTTTCAGCTCGCATCTTGCAGTTAATAAATGTCACTGACAGTGGGCTACACAGCCAGGTACAGCAGCAGCAATTACATCTTTCGGTATATTAGATATAGTAATCAAATATTTACCTTCTGAATCTAGATTTTTCTATCTTTCTCTGCCTAAGATGGTACTGTTTTTATCATGGTTTGATATAAATGAAAGGGCGCACTTTAAAACTCTGCTGCTTTGGGCTTCAAGCACTTTGGTTAATATATTCAGCCAAATTACTCGGTGTTAAAGAGTGATATTCAACTTTAAAGATTGCCTATTTATTTATTTTTTTCTTCATTGGTGGTGCTATCAAAATTAACGAAAACTGTTCAACCCTGGCATTGGCAGAGGTATGGTGAAACAAGCAAGCAAAGACTTGATCGTGCAATTCTTACCTTTTTTCAACATTTTCGGAAGTCTTATGTGGGTGACCAGGCCATGCATTCTTCGAGGGTAAGTTTTTCCTTGCATTCTTTAAAGTATTGCTAGCATTCTTCTTGAGGCTTCTCCATTTGTTGCAGCAGTTATATGCTCGCCTTTCTGAGCTTCTTGGACTTCATGATCATCTTTTGATGTTAAATGTCATTGTTGGCAAGATTGCTACAAACCTGAAATGTTATACGGAGGTGAAATCTTTTTCATGCTTTACTCACGTTAAGTACATTTGGATATTATTTTGCATTTTGTAGCCTGAAATGTTATACGGAGGTGAAATCTTTTTCATGCTTTACTCACGTTAAGTACATTTGGATATTATTTTGCATTTTAATTCTTGCCTATTTTCAGAATGAGGAGGTCATTGGTCACACCCTGAGTTTGTTCTTGGAGCTGGCGTCTGGGTTAGTTCTTTTCCTTCTGTATATGGTTTGGAACATTGGAGTGCTTGTTGGTTTAAGAGAGCCTATTTTCCTTTATCATATTTTGCTTATTGTAAGGCTAATTATTTTGCAGATACATGAGTGGCAAGCTACTCTTGAAGTTGGATACTGTCAAATTTATACTTGCCAATCATACTGTAAATCCAAATCTGAAATATCTTTCTTTTGCATTTACACTTTTGATTTGAATATCTTGAACAGAATCCTGTATTTCGTGTGAAAAGCTCTCATTTTGAATTTCTCTTTTCAGAGGGAGCATTTCCCTTTTCTGGAAGAGTATAGGTGTTCTCGCAGCAGAACAACTTTCTATTACATAATTGGCTGGTTAATATTCATGGAAGACAGCCCTGTCAAATTTAAATCTTCCATGGATCCACTTTTGCAAGTACTCTCTCTCTCTCTCTCTCTATCTCTCTGTCTCTCTGTCTCTCTCTCTCTGCACACATACAAACACAAACATACAATAAAAAAATGTTTCATATGTGCATGCTGCAGAATCTGCATAGATGTTCCTGTGTGTTCTTTAAAATGCTTAACTACACACACTAAATACTGTCAAGTTTGGTATTGTATGGATTCATTTCAGTTACTCCTGTACATATATGTGGTACTTCAGGTTTTCGTCAATCTGGAATCAACTCCTGATTCAATGTTTCGTACTGATGCTGTAAAGTATGGACTAATTGGGTTGATGAGAGACCTTAAAGGAATTGCCATGGCCACAAATAGGTAAGTACTTTTTTATTTTCTGTATCGAATTTATAAGGCTTAACAGTTTCTTTTTCTTATGCTCTTCTTTAATATCTTCAGTCGCAGAACTTATGGCTTTCTGTTTGATTGGTTGTATCCTGCACACATGCCACTTCTTTTGAAAGGAATCTTGCACTGGTCCGATACACCAGAGGTAAAGGACAATGTTAACTGCTTTTTTTGTCGAAAAATTCAACAGAGTTCTGCATTAGGTGGTTAAGCAATTATCTAAAATTTCATACTTTGAAATTGAACTTTTAGTACTAGTTGAAGATTTCTACATTTTCAGAAAGCTTTTAAAATAAATGAATGTCTTTTGAATCGTAAGTCTCTGCTTCTTGTTTGCATTATAGTTTTTAGCTAAGAGATCAGGTAAGGTTAGATAATATTTTATTATTTTGAAGCATATTAAAATACAATGGAAACAGGAAGCAGATCTCTCTCGGCTACATTTTATTCCTTCTTATTTCTTGCAAAGTTAATTTGTGTTATCTTCTCTCAATATTTTCCCAATAAATGCTGCAGGTGACCACCCCTTTGTTGAAATTCATGGCTGAGTTTGCATTCAACAAAGCCCAACGCTTGACTTTTGATTCATCTTCTCCTAATGGAATACTTCTTTTTCGAGAAGTCAGTAAATTAATTGTTGCGTATGGGTCAAGGATTTTGTCTCTTCCAAATGTTGCAGATATATATGGCTACAAATACAAGGGAATTTGGATTTCTTTAACTATTCTTACAAGAGGTGAGTCCACTAACCTCTTGTTTCTTGTAACAGTAATCACTTTGTTGAATCATTAATTGCATGATTATTCACTAGGTATACTTGTATCTTTATTCAGTTCTGAATGGTAAACTACTTTTTGAGAATGTTTTATCAGCTTTGTATGACATTTATCACTCTGTTTATTTGCACTTCTTGCATGTATATTCTTGAACATCTGACATATTGTTGTGGGTTTTTTCATTATTTCACTTTGGTTGGAAAACAAAATTCATCTGAGCTGCTCTCAAATGGTGTAAATTGTAGTCTGCAGATAGTTAGAATCATATTTCTGGGTGCAGGATAAGCAGTAAAAACAGCCTAGATCTGATGAAGGAAGGTCTGGCAAGAGCATGAATAAATCGTAATTTATTAGTTGGCTAGTGGACTGTTATCTTTTTTGGTAATCCTTAAATTGTTTACAAATTTGGTGTTGCAAACTTGTCAATCTCAAGTTGAGAGTCTTGTGACTAATGTGGGTACGCAATGAAGGTTGTTTATGGTTTGTTGGTTTAGAATGGTGGTCATTGTGACTAAATAATATGATACTTATGCTTTAAAAAATGGTTAATCTTTTTACTCTAGAAAGTATTGATGGAATCATGTAAGGTTTTAGCAATTGGATTGAATTTAGTGCAAAGTTTAGCGGCTGTTTGGTATCCTTCTTGGATCCAATTTTTGTTTTTGAAAATAATGTAGTGAGTACTAAGTAATTTAGCTTCATCTTGCAAACCAAAAATTAAATACAAGAAGGATACCAAACAGCCCTTTAAAGATGCTGAAACATGTATCATTGTTTAAAATAATTAGAGGAAACCCATCTATTTGCTTAGTTCAACAACCAAGCTCAAAGTGAATGGATTGGAATTCCTATAAAGAAGCTGATGATTATATTGTGTTTTTCAAATGCCATTTTTTGTCTGTGTTTTAGGAAAGCACCTCAAGTTGTTTTTTCTTTTCCTTTAACTGTTGTTCTTTCCAAATTGAAAACAGCAAACAAAGGAATAAAGTTCTTTTGCAAAGTTGTACTTTCAATTCATTTCTTGACTCTACCACAACATTGTTGGTACTAGTTTTTAACCAGAAATCCTGTAGTGGCTCTTCCCCTGCTTTCCTTGTTGAATTAAAAAAAGGAAATAGCTCCTTGTACAAATGTTATGTTATGAGCTGATTTTAGGATTTTTTTCAAATGATAGCTCTTGCTGGAAACTATGTCAACTTTGGGGTGTTTGAGCTATATGGTGATAGAGCGCTTGCTGATGCACTTGATATTGCACTGAAGATGACATTATCAATTCCTTTGGCTGATGTATTGGCATTCCGCAAGGTACATTAGCTTATGTTTGTTAGTCTTCCTTGCATCTATTAGTTTTGAGTACCCGGTAGGAGTTGTTTGATATGATTTCGACTGCGAAATGAAGGTGAATATATGAAACAAAAACTTGAAATTGAAAACAACTTAAAATGGTTTTTTTTTCTCCTGGTAGTTTTCATTTTTGTGCACTATTCCTATCAGTGCTTTCAGAGGCTAAAAACTGTTTTTCTTCTCAATTTCTAAGAAACAATGGGAAATGAGAAAACAGTATGGCTCTGAACACTAAATATGCAATTTATGAAGTCTGAAATTTATGCTATCCTATTCTTTAGTTTGTCCTTGCTAAAATTCTATCATGCTGATGCATTTTGACACTTTAAGCTCTTACTGTGCTTACTCGATTCAGATAAATTGCAGATATAAGGCTCTTTAATTTTATCTTTCTTTAAGTTATTCCTCTTGCCTAAAATTTGGAAGGTGGTCTTTATTGGAATTTCTTACTATTTGCAGCTGACAAAGGCCTATTTTGCATTCTTGGAGGTTTTATTCAACAGCCATATAGTGTATCTACTGAATCTGGATACCAGTACTTTTATGCACATAGTTGGGTCCCTTGAGTCTGGGATTAAAGGTTTCGATACAGGAATCGCATCGCAGGTATGTGTTATGCCTCTATTCTCTTTTTTTGGTCAAAGTTATGCCTCTATTCTATGGACGAAATAACTCTTCATCGTCAATTGCATGTCTCAAATTTAAGGCTGCACTTTCAAAAAATAACTTATTACTGAACCATTTTTTTGCATTTGTTATCTTCTGTTTAGCTCAACTAGAAGGTCAGATAGAATAATGTGTACAAGCAAAAATAAAACTAACCTGAAATGTAGAAATCATCTTGTGCTATCAAGGGCACAAGTCGTGTTTTGGGAACAAGTCGTGTTTTGGAATAAATTGCCAGGATTTGTACTCCCTCAAGTCCAATTCTCACCCTACCCTCATCAGTCTTTGGAAACTTTCAGGAGGTTACCGGTCAGGCAGTGGAAAAACCCAAAATGATGAACAGTTGGCCACTGCTAAGTGCGAAGTGTTAAACTTCCAAACATCAAACACTGTAGAAGTTTTTTAGAAGTCTAATGTTAAAATTTATGGAAAAAGTTATTGCGCTGGAGAACTTTTTGGTGACATGATCCTGTGTTACAAACTGACCAGTTTTTGTCTGCATCTGCCACATTAATTTTACATTTTTTTTTCATTATTCAATTTCAAACTTTACCTTTTTCTCCAGTGTGCATCAGCTGTTGAAACTTTGGCTGCTTTCTACTTCAACAACATAACCATGGGTGAGGCACCCACATCACCTACTGCAGTCAATCTTGCTCGTCACATTTCAGACTGCCCCAACTTGTTTCCAGAAGTAAGGATGCTTATGCTGTATTACTCTTTTGTTATCTGTCTTAGAATCTTTGTTAAGATGTCCATTTCTTGTGGTTCAGTAATTGTAATTTTGTAAATATTGACATGGTACTATCTTTATCCATTAGATTCTGTTACTGTGCCTTATGGTTATCTTTGTAATGTTTTTTTTTTACTGTTTTTCCATCATAAGTCAGACTCATTTCTAAACTCTGTCAAGATCTATCTTCTTGGACGTTTACATATTGAAAATGCATGGATTTTTGTTGACCCAAAAATAATGATGCAACTCGGTAGTAGTTTTTTTTTTCAGTCAGCTATATAAGGTGACACTCCAGAACCTTGTCAGTGCTTATCAAGTAATCAATTAAACTGAAACGATGGCAAGTTTGATATACTCAGTTTTTTAATGGCATTGAACTCCTATAGTCACATAATAATTTGTGGAAATCCATAAGCCCAACCGGATTGTAAAGATGTGTTTGCATTGTTTTAGTTCAACTAGTCCCATGCCTGGACTTGTAAGTCATAAGTGAGAGGTCTTAGGTTCAAATCAGTGGATGGCGAGTTCGATACCAATTTTTCCCCCACCGCATAGTGTAAATATATTGTTGTATAAAAAAGTGTTTGTGTATTTCTTATCCACTTCTGTGTATTTCACTTTTCTTTTTTAATAAATTGTTATAGTTTCTTCTCAAAAAAAAAAAAAGTGTTTGTGTGCCTAACCCTTGGGAGGATTAGGTCGAGATTAATGTATGCTCTTGGGGACTTCGGTTTGGGTTTTGCTTGAAGATATGTAAAGCTATTGGGAAAAAATGTTTATATGTCAAATTTATGCATGAAATAGGACTCCATGCATGCAATGTGAATTAAATTTGCTTACGCTTTTTGTGGTTATTCTCCATAGTTACTAAATTCTTTTGGTTATGTGACTGATCTGAGTCATTTTATTTGTAAAGGTACTGAAGACGCTGTTTGAGATTGTTTTATTCGAGGAAAGTAACAACCAGTGGAATTTTAGCAGGCCAATGCTGAGCTTGATACTTATTAATGAGCAGGTAGTATTTTTATTTGAGTGCATATATATTGTAACTTGTTCAAGTCTTATGTTTTTATCTTTTGGTCAGATTGTTCAAGTCTTTGTCTGCAACATCGTTTTTTAAATGCCTCTTTTTAATCAGTTCCACCTTCACATGATTGCACCAATAAATTTTCTGTTCAGTGTGTACGTGCATGTGTTCGTGTTACTGCTTCCTGAAGCCATTTTTAGCTTTTAGAAAATATTTGGAAACAGTGCAGCTCCGTCTCTCTTTTTCTCTCGAACTGTAAATCTTGGTTCCACATTTTATGGTGTTTGTCTTTTATAATGTAAGACATTAGAATATTGTAAGTTTGCAGCCTGTCTTAGCAGTACTTATACTGTCCTTTACTCTTCCTTGTGTCTCAGTAGAGAAGTTGCATTTTTGCATCTTTTGTTCAACTCCTTGTGGTGGGCCAACTTGTTTTAGCACGGTTTAGCTGACAATACATATTATTTAGGTTGTATTTTATGCGGCTTTTTATTTTTAATGAGAGAGAGAAATAAGTGAGGTGGAGAGAGTAGATAGAAATAAAATGAAAACCTTACCGAACTGTTGGATTTCTTTGCTACAAATTTCAAATTTGCATTTGCTGGAAGTGGTTCTGTATTTGTCTTATCCTTTTTCACTTCTGATGGCTGTATTTGACTGAAAGATGGTGTCTGACTTGCAGATATTCTCCGATTTGAAAGCTCATATCTTGGCTTCACAGGTTAGTTGTGCCTTCCACTCTTGATTGTTTGAGTTATATAATGGAATAATAAAAGACTAAGCTAATGTGATGGGTGAAACCTCAACTTCTGAGTTTGAGCAACGCTGAATTTACTGTTTAGCTGTTTTAAATTGTTATTGCCACGAGTACATGTACATGACACTTTGATATTGGCCTGCAGCAAGCGGATCAACATCAACGGCTTTCCCAGTGTTTTGACAAGCTTATGGTGGATGTTACTAGAAGCTTGGATACAAAGAACAGGGACAAGTTTGCCCAAAACTTGACGGTATTCAGGCGTGATTTCCGGTTGAAGTAACTATGAAGTGTACGTCTAGAAGATTTTAGAAGAATAGTTTGCCGCATACTTCTAGCTGGAAAAAAAAATGGAAACTCCACTGGGAAAAAAAAAAGGAGCTAAGTTTGAAGCTCTTGGGCTGGTGTAACCGGAAGCTGCAGTAGACTTTGCGGTGGCAGTATTGTTACCGTAGTGCTTGACGAGGAACGATACCGACGTTTGCCTTACTGGTGGTTTGTAGAAGATAGTGGTGGGGTTTGACATGTAGAAAATGGCCAGTTCTAATATTAGTAAACCAATTCTTTTAGAAAAAAAAAAGGGTGTATATCTTGTCAAGTTTTATGTTTGGGGATGTATGGTCAGTTGTAAGTTGATCTTCTGTACATTAACCTTTACATATTCTTTGTATTTGTTGATAATAGGGGGAAAGAAAAATAGGTTTAAAGGATTGTTCTTGACTCTTGGATCTCCATTTTCGTTCTCGGCATTTTCCGGTTTCATGTAGAATTCGTACCTAGAATTCGCATGGGGTGAATAGATATTTGAATTTGCCAATGTTGTCGATTAACTTGTTATTCGATAATGGGGCACTCGATATGTCATTAATTTGTTATTCATATTGTTGATATTATGTTGATATTGTGAAGAAAAAGTAAACAGTCAATGGATGAATGTGATGAACTGTGCCAATGTGAGAGACTTGTTAAAATCTAGGGGTTAGAAATGATAGGATGCAAAAGCAGGGGTTAAAGTGGTACTTTTGTGATAATTTAGGAGCATTTTGATAATTAAGTTTTTTTTTTTTTATGGGAACAAAAAAGAATCTTGCATTCTGTTTGGATGAGGAAATTTAAAATTACTAGGAAATTTTAAAATGATGGAATTTTATTGGTTAGAATTTGTGAATTTTATCATTTGGTTAACCTAAGAACAATGGAATTTGAATACGGAATATGTTATTTTTAAGTTCACCCTTGCACATTTGGAAATTACAAATATTTATGTGGAATTTAAACTTGGGAACTGAATATCTCAAATTTCAAGTTTTTTTCCATGCAGAAATTCTAAATTTCTATGTTTGTTAATCCAAATAAGGGAATTGATGCATGTCATTTATAATTTCTAACTTTTGTCAAAATTTCAAATTTACTTCCCTCGTCCAAATGTAGTGTTATGTTTGGACAAAGGATTTGCATGTACTAAGCAATTAATTATAAATATAATCATCATAGACAAAAAATTTAAAGGGGAGGGATTAGAAATGCACTTGATAATTGCAAAGATGTATGAAATAGATTTACAAATGATTCATTTCAAGTAGTTATTTGCAAATTCTTCTTTCCTATCTACTAATTTCAAATCTCTCTAACTTTTGTAGTTTATTTTTAACTATACATGACATGCTACTTAGTACTACGGTTTGGTGGTATTACTCCTCATATGTAAGTGAGAGGTCTTGAGTTCAAATCTCATGAATGACGAATTCGATACCAAATTAGATTGCTCATTGTGTGACTTAGCTGAACTCCTACCTCCTTAGTGTAAATATATCGTTGTACTAAAAAAAATAAAAAACTATACTTAATCTAAATCCTTTGGTAGTGGCAAATTTCTCATTCAAACAAGCCTTATTGCGACAGTGATGACGATAGTCGTCTCTCATTTTTGTTTCCAAAAGGATCACAAGCAAAGCCGATGGTCTTGGTCTTTGCCAAACGATATGGAGGATAGATATTTAGGCTAAGTTCTAAAATGACTATTTATTTATAATAGTATCGAACTCGCTATATTTGAGATTAAAATGTGAGGCTTACTACTTGCAAGTAGAAAAAAATATTGTTATACTGTAGTTTGTAATGTTAGTGGCAGCTCGCAAAGAAAAAAAAAGGATTAACTTGGATAACTTTCAGAACAACCCCAAGGGGTTAGTCTAGTGGAAATCGAGTAGAGGTTTGGAACTCCAATTTGACTTCGAACTCCCATGGATGCATTCTTTGGGCTTCTAGCTCTCTTTTGGTATACTCTTTGACCCAAAGGTCAAAAGTATGTTACCTCCTCATCTAGTATTGCACTTGTATGGGAAGGAGGATTAATCGCTATCAATTTGTAGTGTAGTACCTCTTATATTTAAAAGAATAAATTTCCTGACAGGAAATGAAAAAAAGAACTGGGCAAATTTCTTCAAGATGTCCTATTTAGCTTAAATAAAACTACTATTGGAAAGTATTTTGTATTCATAATATTATTATTTTTGGAAAGACCTTGTTAATTCTAAGGAATTAATTCTTCAGATTCAAAAGAAATTAGCTTGTTGGAAAGCGAATAATGTGAGATGATAATAGTTTTGAAAATTGTTCATCCATTCATTCAATGTACTTTTGCAAAACAAGTGATAATAATGTTTCTAGTATCATAAATTGGTTAAGCAATCTATCATTCAGTACTACGGTCTAGTGATATTTCTCTTCATTGATAAGTGAGAGGTCTTAGCTTCGATTATCATCAAAGGCGAATTTGAACCACATTATTGCTAGCCCATTGTGAGGCTTAGCTCACTTCCCCACTTCATTAGTGTGGATAATATTGTTTGTTAAAAAAAAAAAAATTAGTTAAGCAATCTAGAGGGTTTTGTTATAAGAAATTGGCATGGTGAATGATCATCCTATTGACCATTCTTATCATATTATTGTTAGCCCATCGTGAGACTTAGCCCACTTCTCCACTTCATTAGTGTAAATAATATCATTTGTTCAAAAAAATTAGTTAAGCAATCTGGAAGGTTTTGTTATAAGAAATTGGCACGGTGAATGGTCATCCTATTGACCATCCTTATATCGTATAGGTTCAAATAAGCTCTTACCCACAGAGTCAGAGATGCTCTTCTTTTTCCTGAACAAAGAAATTTCAAAAACATTGTATTGGTAGGGGACTCCAAGATTGTCGTTGATTTGCATAGCCAATTACCGTACTAAGGCATAATATTCACGACATTAATATTCGGGATCGGGTGCTTCCAAGTGGGCCAACTGCTTGGGAACCGTTTGTGGCCAGAGTTTCTTCCTTTTTTACGTCCAAGTAAGGAATGTCATACAGGCTCTTCAAGGGTAGGGGTTTCTATTTTTTTATAAAAAGAAAATTAGTTGTGGGGTTCACTCCACATCGAAGTTCAACGATTTGAACCGTCTATTTTGTAAGTTTTGATTCATAGATCATCCTTACAAAAATTCAATTCAATTTGAAATCATTTACCTATTTAATTATCACGATGAAATTTTAATGTTTATTTGAGAACAAAATGTTGATCAATTTCTTTGAACTCAATTAGATGTCTCAAATATTTCCAATTTGGCTAATATTTTGTAAGGATGATTTATGAAGTGCAATTTAAAAAATAAACGGTTCGGATAATTAATATTCGATGTGGTGTGGACCGCACAACTAATCTCAATTTTATAAAATTAAAAAATTAAAAAAAAAAATCCCTTAACGTAAAGGTTTTCTATATAAAAAAAATCCCTTAACGTAAAGGCTTTCTATATATATATAATGTCTCATACATAACTATATATATAATTTCCCTTCTTTGTTCTCATAGAAAATCATCACGTCATATTCTAGAAGAAAATGAACGATACAAATCATGCATCTTTTTTTTTCCTTGAAAAATAACCTTGATTATTATTTTTTATTTCAACTTGACTGAAAATTTCGTTTTAAAAAAAGGATAAGCTTATTTCAAATTCTAAACAGGATTAGGAGGTAATCGGCATGCAGAGCAGTCATGATCGCCGAAAAAGACCAACATTAACCGGATAGACACGAATAATTCAAATATTATTTTTAGAATTATAGCATTGGCAACGAATTTGAATGTCTTTAAATTAGTGTATCATATTTGTCAATTGCTTTTGTCAACGTTGTGCCATGCAGTCAAAAGAATCTACTTAAATCGGAAAGAGAGAATAAACTAGTTTGTTGGTGCAATACCCTGAATATTTTACAAGTTTTGTGGAATTTCATTTCTTTGTTTATGTGGAAGAAAATTCAAATAGATCGATTTATGGTTATGAAATTCGAATGGGGAAAATGTGAAATCCCGCTTTTAGATTTCATTATTATTTTTGTCGTATAATTTTTTGTTAAGTAGGAAATGACGAAAATGCCCTAGTTAGGTAACAAAATTATATGAGGACCTATTTATATCCTCATATATTTTATCAGATTTCTTGGCATATTTGGATAGAGCCCAATTCCACGAATGGCGCAAACTGTTCGTGAAACGGAGTTGTAACAAATAAGTTATAAACAAGCAAAGTTTGGGGTAAATGGTCATTTGACCATAACTTAAAAAGCTCCAGAAAATCTGAAGCAAGGAGATGATGCCACGTGTGAGGCTATAAGGGAAGGAAGAGGAAAGAAAGGAGGGGGTTGCAGCCAATGGGAGGGAGGAGTGAAGAGAGGGGCGAATTAGAAAGAAGAACGAGGAGGGAAAGGAGGGAAGGAGAGAACCAGCACAATCCCGGATTCTCTCTTCGACCCGCCGACCCGACCCGACTCCATCTCTCTATTCCGGCCACCTTTGACGACAGGGCCGGTTTCAAACGACTCCTCTCCTCGAACCGAGTCGAGCCGTCCCCTCAATTCCACCTATGGGTTGCCATGTTTAACAAACGAGGCTTGAGAACCCCGCAGGTTCGCCTAAACCCTAGAACCCTTATCTCCAAATCCGGAAAAAACATGGTGGCGCACCATTTGGGGTTGGTAGCCCTTCCTAGCAGGAGTAAAACCTGACAAAAATCACGTTCATCGGACCTTCGACGGAGGAGCGGCGAGGCTCTAAAGATTTCGGCCACCCAGCTGTTTCATGGGATTTTGCCCACTTCCCGGCCGAACTAGGCTTCGGCCCAGATATAAAAGTTTTTCCCCTTGTGTTCTACAACTCTGTAAAATTTGATAATTTTTAGAGTTCGTCGGAATTTGGAGTTTCCATTCTCAAGAAACCGTCACGCACGGCTCGTGCGGTGGCATGTGATCAGTGAGCCGATGCCGTCTTTTAAAGTAAATGTTGATATTCTGAAACCATATTTGATATGCATTTGGTATGATTCACTTGTTTGAACTTAGTTAGTGATTGTTAGTCACTTGAATGATTTTGGAAATGAGTTTGGAATTGAATTTGTGAACTATGAATGACTTGATCCTTTCATTGGGTACGGTTATAGTCTAACGAAACGATTAAATGCAGCCATAAAATAATTCAGAATTAATATTGTACTTTATTTCTTTAAGAAAAGAAATTTGTTAAGGTTGGCCTATCAATTTTGATTGCGTAGAGATCAATTTTGATATTTATTTTGGCCTATCACCAGATTTAGCTTCCAACTATGAATTTTTGGGTCGTTACAGTTGGTCTACTTAACGAATTAATCACACTTCCTATTTGTGATCAATATGCCATTTGGAGCTAAGTTTTCACCATAGCTTTTTTTTTTCTTTGTTTATTGCCCTTGGTGATAATCTATGAATCACAGATACTTCTGCGTGCAGTTTAGTAGAGTATTTCATATTCAATACTTTATCATACACAATACTCGTCAAATACTCTTGAATACTTGTTGGATATGTGTCATGGTCAACAAATACGGTTTTAATTTGATGGATGTGTATCCAGCTTTTAGGATACTTTTACACTTTCATATGATAAATTAAGAGAAGAAAACGAATAGAAAACAAAGCTTTAGTTGAAAGTTGATGAATACGAAGAGCTTGCCTCTAATTGAAACAAGGAAAATAACTCTCACATTTCTTTTAAATATATTTTTTTATTGTTGTATCCATGACATATTATATCTTAATTTTCAAAAAAAATTCGTTTTACCGTATCATATAACTATACCTGTATTTGTATCTGTGCTTCAAGTGTGATAACCATAACTTTTGTTAGATATTATAAAGAGGAAGACTGCTCTTTTTTATGTATATAAAGTAGGTAATTACTACATGCAGTTTATTTTGTAGGACATGGCATGTAGCGTAATAACTAAAATTAGTTCACTAATTAAATGGGTTCTTGTTTGAATGAATGAAATGTCCAAATTGAAAATTTACATTATGGTACTGGCCCTTATGGGAACTATTAATCTGGTGGTTACAATCTTTTTCTTCAATCATTACGTTTTGAGTTCAAACATTCTCTGTTTTCCGCTAAAATTATGTGTATCAATCCTAAGAGCTGGAGTTGTCGAGGCAATTGGACAGCTTTAGCTCTAGTTGCCGTCCACAACTTAGGTTAAATGGGTGGAGCCAACGGGCTTAGGTAGCAATCCAGACAGATTGTGCCTAGGCCGTTAAACAGGAAACATGTGGCGCGGTTGACTTCAACCACGACTTTATTTTTATTTTTGCCTGTCACGTGTAATTTTTATTGGACACTCGGAATTGGCAAAAACCTCATGCAATGTAATGCATGACTACCACTTTATGAATATGTCAACGATGAGCCTTAAGTTGGACCATGCTCCAAAACTCTATTTGTGTGCTTTACAATCTAGGCTTTGGAGTTGCGTGTGGAAGCATATAGTCTGCATTATTAATTGAGAGTTGAACCATATATAATAACAAGGGCAGAGGTAGCATCCAATATAAGTTTAGAGTGATGCTATCCACACATCCTTTTTACCTCTTAAACACCCCACGTTAATTTCTGTTATTTGATCTCTTTTAATTCATTCGATTCGAATGCTGAAAATTGAAAATGGTGTGTGAGAAGCATGAGTTTGAAAAATGATAATGCTATTTGCACACCCTTATTAATTTTTTGTCATTGATTATCATCAATTCATTCAATCCAAAGGTCGAAAACTGAAAGGGATGTGTGAGAAATAAAATAAGTGCGTAATTAACACTACACTTACAAAAAACCTCCCTGGACTACAGCCCAGCTTAGCCTTGTGGGTGGCTCTGCCCTTGCTATCCACACACCCTTTTTACCTCTTAAACACCCATGTTAATTTCTGTTATTTGATCTCCTTCAATTCATTCGATTCGAATTTCGAAAATTGAAAATGGTGTGTGAGAAGTAAAAAGAGGTGTGGATAACACCACTAAGTTTAAGTTGTGATCATTCACAGGCACCTACATTCTATATATTCCAGTTTAATTAGAAATGGTCAAGCACATTTCCTGTACACGAAAAACACTTGATTAGTAAACACAGAAAACGTTACATCTTCATGTAAAGGCATGGGAGATCCAACTTTCAACTTTGGGTGGCATATTGATTTGGAGTCTATAATCCATGTTTAGGATAAGTTCACCTAAACAAAAATTCAAAGTCCGCCTTAACTAGTTAATTAGCTGGGTAGGCAGGTCCCTACGACCAAAGGCTAGCTTACATGAGCGCTCAAAGCTTCCTTATAAGGTTTAAATACATAAATGTCAAGTAATTAACTTAAGTTATAACTCGTTCACATGTTATAATATAAATAAATGTCCAATGAAATATTATGTACGTATCCCGCAAAACAAAAACATATCAGTCATGTTGTTACTCGTATTAAAATGAACACTATATGAATTTAGTATTTTTCAGTCTTTTGGGATAATCACCAAAAGAAAACACTATTTATAACCAAGAAAGGGGTGACGAATGACAATTAGTAAGTTTTGAATTCCAAATCGTTATCGTTGCCATTCTTTCAAGTCTCAACTTCAAGTTGGCAGTCAAATATTCAAAATATAAATATAAATCTATGAACGTATGTATGTATGTATATCTCCGTTTGATTGATCTAATGGATTCAGCAATTCCACGTTAGCATTTTCGTTTTGATTACTCATCCTTCAATCCTTCCGACGTCTTCTATTACAAACCATCTTCCAAAATTCCCAGTCATTGCTGCTATCTCTCAGCTGCTAAACCTCAAACCCTCATCCCTCCTCACTCGTCAGTCGGTTTAGTGCATCATGTACATCTTATCTAAAGTTTGCTCTCTGTCCTTCTCCGCCTATTTGAATCCTTTCATATCACACAAATTAAGAGGAATAAAACGTCATGTTTCTATAAGGGTGAAAACTGGTTTTACAATACAAGTAACAAAACAGTAAAAGTATAATAAAAACTGCATAGTTTCAAAGCCTCTGTATGTTGAATTTAAAAAGACAAATTAGATGCCGGGATTTCATTTAAAAAGGATCAGAAGAGGCCGGTGTGGGTGAGACTGACGAGGGATGAGGGAGGAGGGGTTGGGGTTGGAATCGTTGGACTGTTGGAGATATATGGCAGCTGTGAAAAATTTGGGATGAACTTTTGTAAAGTGTGACGGGTCGTGGGGATGGGAAAGGAAAAATTGAATCATTAGGGTTTGTGAATTGTGGGAAGAGGCAAGTGATACGGTACAAAAGGTGAATTTTCAATTTAGTATGATTATACTGATGTGGAATAGCAATTCTGTTAGATTGATCAAATAGTTAAGATTTTGTCAAGTGCATGTAAATGCACTAAATGTAGAGACTCGAGATTCCATTCAAATACATGTTTACACTTTCAAATGGGCGGGTATATATATGGTCTCAATCAGTTAAACATGTTCTGTAATTACAATTAACCTTTGTAGACAATCAGATAATCTTATCATTGGTGTAGAGGAAAATAGTTTGAGAGAGAAAGGGATTGAGAGATTCAATCTTTAAGGAGTATATGGATTACTCTAGGGATTTAGTATTTAAAAGATTTTAGGGATTTAGAGATTCGATTTTTTTCGGGGTTTATGGATTCAGTTTTAGGGTTTTACCGTTTTGGATATCAAGTTTCGTAAAAATATGCCTTGTTTTGTTGTTTATTCTGTTTTTGAATTTTTTTTTATATTGAAACCATAAAAAAAAAGAAAAAAGAAGAAGGCCCCATGATTATCAGTGTCATCATCCATCCACAAATTGAATGAGTTAGCTATTTTTGTCAATTGAAAAGGAATTAGCTGAAAAATTAGATTATATAAACTTATTTAGCATATTTGCGTATAAAAATGCGAGACATGTACTATATAAATAATGTTTGTATATATTTTCTTTTGATATTAATTGTAAATGATATTTGATGTATAAATAAACTTCTTCATGTATTTAGCAAAACTTTTTTTATTTTTTATTTTTTATTTTTTTATACATATCAATGTACAAAAGTCAAAGTCCAGAAAACTCTAGGCCCTCACTTCAAAAGCTCCCCTAGGGCCCCAAATTCTCAAGGCCGACCCTAAAAGCTAGGGTTGACGTTTACAAATTATGACAGTAAGAATAACAGTCACACACCAGTGAAAAAGACTCATTTAGAAAGAAAAGCTCTTACTCAAAGAGAAAAACTCTTGCTTACAGAGAAACCGAGTTATTGAAGATGAGATCACCAAGATTCTGAGAGTACTTATTATAGCACTGTACTAATCTTCAATATTAGCAAAATACCGTTACTTGACTCAACCTTTTTTTACCTTTCTATTTTAGAGTTGGGTCGTCGCCGCCATAAATATCTGCATTGATTTCTTATGCATAATGCGTGCAAGGCTTTTACGTAGTTTTGGCGGCCGATTAGAAAATAATATGAACAATTCGTCAAATATTATCTAATATTATTGCGACGTAGAGCCCATGGAAAAGTAATTCAAATGACTTCTGTTTTTTGGTGAAAAGTATTCCAATGACTGAATGACACAGATTGTGAAATCGTGAGCAAAACACGTTGACCTATTTACACGTCTAATCTAAAACGACATGCTATGGTGATCGATGTTTGATCGAGGGTGGTACCATCTACATTTTTTTTTCTTTACTTTTCACGTACTATTTTTAATTTTTGATCACCAAATTAAATGAAATAAATGTGATAAAAAAATAGAAATGAAATAAAAACTGAAAATAAAATAATTATTAAGCGACTCCTATATTTTTGTAGTATTACAAATTGTTGTCCAATTATGTTTGCAGAACCAAATAATGTCCCAATTTATTGTTAGCAAATGTTGCATATGACATGCCGAAATGTCATTTGCCACTTGCAACGTCCTTCTCTTCATTCCTCAACCCACCAATTCATATGTCATCGATCAAATTCAAATGATAGATACACACACACACATAGATATATAAAGTTGCTCCTAACATTATTAATTGCAACTACATTTGCTACCAACAATCCTATAGTTGCATCGCCCTACAATATTATCAAGTTCCTCGCCCACCAAATTACTATACTTATATATTATATTATCAGTCATCAAATTCCAAATGATCAAAAAATATGGTGTATACTAGTCAATCTATTGGGAGAAAAGTAACAAAGGAAAGTTGTGCACCCAATCACTTTACGCGCTTTATAACCCAAAGTGATATTGGCCAAAACCACGTACCTCTCGACTGCTTCCCTTCTATATAAAGAACCCAGTAACGTAAGCCATGCACACCATATTTCAAACGCACAAGCTCAGCTAGCTCTCTAGTCTCCCAATCACCCATTTCATCATTACATTTCTTGATCAAAAAGCCATACAAAATGGCAATTCGATTTTACTCGACCCTTTTTTTGGTGCTTTTTCTCTCTCCATTAGTCATTTTTGGTTACTCTCCCAATGATGTGAGGACATGGTGTAGCCAAACCCCTCACCCACAACCATGTGAGAGTTTTCTAAGCCATAAAGCAAACAATATCCCCATCAAAGGTAAGTCCCAATTCTTCAAGATATCAACGCAACTAGCCCTAGACCGTGCCATACTTGCTCACACCAACTTGTATTCACTTGGCTCAAAGTGCCAAAATGCACATGAAAAAGCTGCATGGGCTGACTGCCTTGAGCTTTATGACTACACAATCCAAAAGCTCAACAAATCCATAGATCCCACCAATGGCGCTACTCAAAACGACGCTCAATCTTGGCTCAGCACAGCTCTCACGAACCTTGAGACATGTCGAGCAGGGTTTGTAGACCTCGCTGTCTCAAATAATCAGCTCATGCCATCTAATAATGTTTCTAATTTGATTAGCAACACTTTGTCCGTTAACAAAGTACCATACACCCCTCAGCCAGAATATAAACAAGGCTTTCCAACTTGGGTGAAGCCCGGGGATCGGAAGCTCTTGCAGTCGTCTTCTCCTAAGGCAGATATTGTGGTGGCAAAAGACGGTTCAGGGAATTACAAGACCATAAATGAGGCAATATCTGCAGCTTCAAAGAGAAAAGGGAGCGGAAGGTATGTGATATATGTGAAGGCAGGGAGCTACAAGGAAAATGTTCAGATAAAGTTGAAGAATATCATGTTGTTGGGAGATGGTATAGGAAAGACTATCATCACAGGAAGCAAAAGTGTTGGCGGGGGAACTACAACCTTCAATTCAGCTACAGTTGGTAAGTAAAATTAGCTTTAATTCTTTATTATGTTCTACGAAACATTTTTTTGGCTTGATGATAAATTCAAGGGGTCACCGATCACAAATAATAAGAAAATTTGTATCTCATAATAAAAAAAGTGAACAAGTCACTTGTAATATAAGTAATTTACTAGTTCGTTTGAAAATAGATGCGAGAAAGTCAAAATCACTATTAGAGAGAAGTACGTAGTAAATTAATGTAAGAATGATTAGATGGTAGTAGAAGTACTAGCTAGGCAAAGCGTAAAGTTTGATAGTCATTAAGTTCATTGACTGGGAGGGCAAGGTAATCATCAAGTTCATTGACTGGGAGGGCAAGGTAATCTGTCGAGTTTTATTTCACTCGTGATAGACAATGATCATGTCATCTAGATACTTACAAGATTAACATTTTCCCTCCACTTGTCTTAACTATGGACTACGATGACGATCAACTAGTTTGAACATGTTAGATTATGGTACTAACCTGATCTTTTCCGTTGTCTTCTTATATTTTGGCCAAAGAATATTTGCAAAGTCAGCAATTACACACACGCAACTAAGCTAATTACAATACATAACAGTTTTGATTTTTTATTTTCTTCATTGTAGCTGTGGTCGGAGATGGGTTTATTGCCCAAGGCATAACATTCGAAAACACTGCCGGTCCAACAAGTGGGCAAGCTGTGGCACTCCGGTCCGGTTCAGATCTATCTGTGTTTTACAAGTGTAGCTTTGAGGGGAACCAAGACACCCTCTATGTGCACTCTGAAAGGCAATTCTATAGAGAATGTGACATCTATGGAACTGTTGACTTTATTTTTGGCAACGCTGCCGTGGTTATTCAAAATAGTAATATTTATGTTCATAACCACAAAACCAACACAGTTACAGCCCAAGGCCGAACCGACCCAAATCAGAACACAGGAATTTCCATTCACAATTGTAAGGTTACAGCTGCTTCGGACTTAAAACCGGTTCAAAGTTCAGTTAAAACGTACCTAGGGAGGCCGTGGAAGCAATATTCTCGAACGGTGTTTATGAAGACATACCTTGATAGCTTAATTAACGCAGCTGGTTGGATGGAATGGAGTGGCGATTTTGCCTTGAAGACTTTGTATTATGGTGAATACATGAACACCGGCCCTGGTGCATCCACTAAAAATAGGGTTAGTTGGGCAGGTTACCATGTGATTACTAGTGCCTCGGAGGCTTCCGAATTCAGTGTTGGGAACTTCATTGCTGGTGGTTCTTGGTTGCCAGCCACCAATGTGCCTTTCACCTCTGGTCTATGATTATTAATAGATTTGTTTGTAACATAATAAATAAATTGGCTGTTGCCCAAAAAAGTAGTATTTCTTTATATGGAATTGTCAGTGGCTCATGAATTGTAATTCTTTGTGAATTTTTTTATATGACTAATAATGGATAAGGTTCTTATTGTGTTTGTCTGATTTAGATACTCTTGTTGATCATTTGGTTTGGGAGGTTATTTAATGATAGTAATTTATGAAACTATATAAATATGTCTATCATATTATAAAAAATAAAAAAATACAAAATTGACCACATATTTTTTGTACTTAGTTATCAACATCGTCGATCCAGTATGATTGTATACTTATTCATTTGTTTGATTAATTGCCAAAGCAAAAAATCCCACTTGTTTCATCGAGATATTGTATATGTTGGTCAATGATAAATTGTTCAAAGTTGGGGAATTATCTTCTTCTAAAATAAAAGTAGTAACCGAATCTCTTAATCTTCGACAAGAAAAAAAAAATCTTCAATCTTATCATATGAAGTTAAACTGAAAAATCTAATTGAGAAATATTTACTAAAGAATTACTTTTTTGTTTATTATTGATTTGATTAACGTTGGGAAAATAAAAAATGCCTGTGAATACAGTAAAGTCCAAAATTTTCTCGGTTATTCAGCTATGTTTTGCACAAATGGTTAGGTTACCATGTCATTTCTAGTGACTTGGAGGCTTCAAATTCCAGTGCTGGGAACACCATTGCTGGTGATTCTTGGTTGCCAGCAAGTCAGCCACCAGTGCCTTTCTCCTGTGCTTTATAATTATCATCAGATTTCTTTTGTAACATAAATAAATATGTTGTTGCCCAAAAAAATTGTGGAATTGATTAAGGACGTTTGTATGATTGGAAAAATAGTGTTTCTTTATAGAATTCACTAATAGAAAAAACCATTTGTGAGAAAAAACTTTATGTGACGAAGGAGCTGATGTCGCGCAAGGGTGTTTCGCACAATGAATTTAAGTCTCCGTTGCGCAAGTTCATCGCACAAAAAGTAAAGTACCTAACAATTTATGTGGTGCAATGTTTCATCGTGCAAAGGATTTTCACTATGCAAAGTTTTGTAAAGAAACGCGCATAAGCCCGTAATTTGGCTCCAAAAACATGTACGATGCCGAAAACCTTGCACGACAAGTCTTCATCATGCATGGAGTCAACATCTACCAGACGGTCAGTTTTTTTAGTTAGAGTAATGAATGTCATAGTTACTGCAGGGTTTTGTGCGACAAAGGATTTGTCACACAAAAACCCCAAGTTTCCTTTAAATTTATAGTTTTGCTCTCCATATTCACAATTCGTTCCAAAAACTCCCTACTTTTCCAGATTATTATTCCAATTGTTGTTTGAATTTCCGTACGATGGCCGAATTTGGTGCTCGTTCGTCAAAGAGAGTCGAGGACGAAGGTTCCAGAAAAGGTAATGCGTACTAAATTTTATGTAATGTATAATTGTGATAGCCCGTCCCGAATTATTTGTACCGTATGTGTGAAATGACAATTTTACCCCTGGACATTATTTAGTGTTGTAGGGTGTTTGGTTTGTTTTGTTTTTAGTTGGTGGGCTGTCATCTAGACCACACACACACACACACACCCGTGACTTCCTTCTCTCTCTTCTCTTTCGGACTTTCTTCCATTTTCCTTTCCATTTCCTTTGCAAGTGTACGGACGAACTTCAAACTAACTTTCCACGCACGGATCGAAGGTTTGAAGGTTAGTTTTGGACTCCTTGCAAGTCTAGGAACTCATTCATACCATTTTTAGGACGTGAGACCTTTGAAAACCCAAGAACCCGAGAACCTCGATTTGGTGCATTATTCATGCACACGTGATCGTGGGGTTTTTAAAAGTTTCTAAGGTTATAGGGAGCTTTAGAACCTTCTCACGAAGCTCGAGGAACAATTTTGAAGTGTTTTGGACGTCGGGAAGCTCGAGTTCATCAAGTTGCAGGTTTGGCCGAAATATCGAGGTTTCTCCGACAAGATTCCGTTGGTTTTAGGTCCCCAAAGTGGTAAGGTTTTGTTCTACTCGTTGTAAGCTTTATTTTGGTACAAATTTCATGGATTTTGGTTAAGAATTGAAGAAGATATTGAAGTTTGAAGTTTTTCCAGAAACCGGCGAAAATTCGAGTTGCAGACGGCGGCGAATGGCGGCGACCGGAGAAGGAGGCGAATATTCTATCAGAGTTAACGGAATATTCTAACGGCGTTAGGTAATGGCTGTTAACATCTGTTAGGGTTTTAACGGAATATTCCTTAATGTCGTTAGGGTTTCACACGTGTGCCAGGCACGTACCCGTTGGCTGACGCGTCTGGCCGTGCCTTGGCAGGCGCGTGGCAATGCGTGGGAGGTCAGAAAATTATTTGAAAAATATGGGGATGTTCATGAGGTTGAGTAGTTCATGTTGGTATATTCAAACACCCCATTTGAGAAATGTATGAGAAGTTATTACCTAAGGTTGGTTATGTGTGTTAAATTGACGTTTATATAGTTGTTTCACATATAGGTGAGGACTATCTGGATGACGAGCGCAACCACGCGAGGCTCGGGGCTTTCGACCCTTCTACGTATCAGTGAGTGGGCTTTTGTTTTCAATGTATATATATTGATTGGTATCTTTCTATAAATTACATTTTAAATGGTTTTATAATTGAAATTCCATGTCGAATATCGTCGATATTATTATTATGATTGTGTTGGTTATGCCTTGGTGCTGCGAATGCACAGGTAAGTCAGGTGAGTATGTTGTTAGTGATAGATGTGGTGATGATTGAGATTGAGTTATAACTTATAATCCTTACCCTCGAGCATACTTAATGATAGTTACCATTCACTAGCTCGCATTTAATCAATTAAAACAACATTTTGAATGTAGTAACATGCCTTAGAGAATTCCCTCAATTCCTTACTAGAAGTACTCTCGATTTTCACACAGATTTTCTGATTACACTCCCTACACTAGGTATATGTGAGAAGATTGATGTAAACATGTAGACGAACACTCACATATGTTATAACAAGGAAAGCATTTTCTGGAATAATTAACATGTATATATATGATCTCATGAATGGAATGCCACTACTTAGACGCGAAAACCAGGGATACCATATGCTCAAACCAATTTTAAACTCCACATATTGAAACATATAACAATCAAGATAGAAGTCAAAGGGTTGTAACGGGGCTAGGGTATTGGCTACAAAGAAAGGTAAGAGGAAACAAACATTCTTAAAGCAATAGTAAGCGAAGTAGTGAATTAGGCACTTAGAATTCCCTTTAGAATGCAGAAGTCAACTTTGAACACCCAAGGGGGAATCACACAAAACTTAGGGCCATATTGACACTTTTTGGACCCTTTCTTCAACAACCAACACTTATGAGTTCATTCTCACTTATTTTCACTCTTTTTCTTTCTTTTCTTCTTCTTTTTCTTCTTTTTCACAATTTTTTTTTTTCGTTTTTTCTTTCTTTTTCTCGTGCCTCTTTTAAGACTTTGGCACACACACACTCACAAAATCCCTTCCCCCACACTTGTTTTCTGCACAAATGTCACTCAAAAGGAATTCGTTCTAAGTTATGTTCCACTATACTTCAAGAACAAGCGTATGGAAAGTCCTATTCTAGGCTAGGTAAGGATGATGTGGTTAACAAGAAAATAGGCTAAATAAGGCTCAAAGGGGTTTAAACCTACAATACAAATGACAAGGGTGGATTCGGCTATTTGGCTATGGTGGTGACTACTACACAACTTCATCTTGTTATTTGTTATGCTAATCAATTTCATGCTTTGAATAAAACGGGTATGAGTTCTAGTATTTGGAACTATAGTGATGAAACGTATTCTAAGTAGCAACCAAGCAAAGAATAATGAGATCATGCAACGACTTTAGAAAACAAGAATGCACAGATTAATAACTCTCCAAATAAACATTTAGGCTCAAGTTTCTCAGGGATGTAGTGTTTGTTTGAGTTCCTTCAAGCATGTTACAAAAACTGATTTTATCCTTTGTGATTACATGTGAATTCGTAAACTATAACTACAACCAAGCATAAACCAAGGAGCAAATCAAACTTCCATCATTGTTTGTAACTCTCTTTAACAGTCATGCATTAAAAAACAAATCCTCATCATTGTGTTGGAAGGTACTCTAAGACACGAACAAACACACAAAAACAACTCTTTTTGGCTTTTTCAAAACACTTTTTTCAATTTTTTTTCAAACTTTCGGATTTTTGCTTCAAAACACACCAAAACAGCTCAAAATGCACTAAAAACACTTAAAAACAGTGAGAAACAACATTAGAAGTGATAGGTGATAGAATCCCACGAATTTTGCATAAAAACACTTGTTTACACCCCCCCCACACTTAAATCAAACATTGTCCTTAATGTTTCACACAAAGACTCACATAAAAGCAAACAAATAATAAACAACTAATCTTGATAAACTAAACAGCAAGGAGAAGGGTTTAGAAACGCAAATCTGGGTTTGTAGTGGAAGTTCCATCTTCTCCTTGTCGAATACATGGGTTGCCACCCAAGAAGCGTTTGCTTTAACGTCTTCCAGCCAGACAAATATGCCATGCTAAGCTTCACTAGTACCCACGGCATGGAAGGGTACATCATCCACAACATGCTCCTTGAAATTCTCATAGTATGGCTCTATGAATGGAAGGGGATAGTGATCCTCCCTGATTGTGGTGTTTTGGTTCCTAAAGTCCATGTAAATGCTCCCACCACCTTGAAATCGATTGGGCACCTGCATCAAAGAAGGTAACAACCTATTAGTTGAAATGGGAATTGGAATTGGGATTGGAGACTTACAAACATATTGTGATGGAAGCTCTAAAGTGGCAGCCCTATCAACAATGTCACTATGGCTACTCTCGGCCAGATTGGGTGGTTTTAGGGTAACCACTCCAATTCCCTCTTCAATAGTGGTTCTTGATGCATCCATCTTGATAGGTGTGGATTGTTCCTGCCCTATATGCTTATGCACATCAATGGAAAAACAAGAACGAACATCATTAGGCTTTTTAATAGAGTCATAAACATTGAATTTAATTATATCACCACCAAATTCCATTGTTAATACTCCATTGGCCACATCAATCTTTGTTTGAGCTGTTTTCATGAATGGTCTTCCAAGTAGGAGTGGCAAGGGTGGAGAATGAACCGAGTCTTCCATTTCAAGCACATAAAAATCAGCCGGAAAGATTAAATGATTGACCTGCACTAAAACATCTTCCAAAACACCCCTTGGAGAGGTATTAGATCTATCGGCCAATTGAATAATCACACCATCATTTTTTAACTCACCTAGGATCATAGATGCATAAATTGAGTACGGCATGACATTAATAGATGCACCTAAGTCTAGCATGGCATGTTCAAAATGATTATTGCCAATAACACAAGGAATTGTAAAACTACCCGGATCTTTGCATTTAGGGGGCATTTTACGTTGTAAGATGGCTGAGACATTTTCACTTACCTTTACAACCTCTTTGTTCGAAATTCTCTTTCTAGTAGTGCAAAGTTCTTTTAAAAACTTAGCATACCTTGGAACTTGCTTAATTGCATCCAAAAGTGGTATATTAACTTGTACTTTTCTAAATGTCTCCAAAATGTCCTTTTCAGCCTCCTCCTTTTTTGATTGCATGAATCTACGAGGAAAGGGTGCATTTGGAGGAATAACATTAGAAATAGTCGAATTTGGAACCTCCTTACCCTTGGAAGCCGAATGGTGCAGTTTGGGTGGCTGCGGCATGGGTAGTGTTACCCTTGCAGTGGCTTGCTCTTGCTCCCCCTCCTCGAATTTCAACTTTTCATCCTCTGTTGGGGCTGATTTAAAGGGGTTGTGAGGCCGTTCCAACTTGTTTTCCACTTCGCAACATGATTGCTTTGGCAGATTCGAATCCTCCTTTTGGGTTGACAACGGTTGAACTAGGCAACTTACCTTGCTCTCTGAATTGGCCCATGAACTCCGCAATTTTCCCTACTTGCTTTTCTAATTCATCAACCTTTTTGTCCCTATTTTGCATTCCCTGCGCCATAGAAGTTAGTAATTGAAAATTTTGATCATTATCTATGGACGAACGTGATTTGGGTTGTGTAGGTTGTGCTTGGGGTGGTGTGGGTGCATACGGCCTTTGGTAAAATCCCGGAGGTCGCTGCCTAAATGTGCTTTGTTGTTGGGATTGTTGTGGCTCCCTCCATTTGAAATTTGGATGATCTCTCCACTTGGGATTGTATGTGTTAGAGAAAGGATCACTCCTTGGTTGGCTTTGGCTCCCATAACCCACGGCATTGGCAGATTCCCACCCTCCGTTCTCAATCAATTAAGGGCACTTGTCCGTGAGATGTCCATTCATGGAGCACACGCCATAAACAGCCACACTTTGTACCTTTGGTATTTCTACCACCTGCGAAAGAAAAGAAGTAAGATTAGCCATTTGATTTTGAAGTTCGGAAATAGCACTTACCTCATTAACTTGTTGCTGCCGTGGCATGTCTCTTTGGCCAACTCCTTCATATTGTTGAGCATTCAAAGCTCGGTTGGCAATGAGAGTCTTGGCGGCCATAGGTGTTTTGTCCACTAAAGCTCCACCCGCTGAGGCGTCTAGCATTTGACGTTCAATTGGTAGAAGCCCTTCGTAGAAATATTGAAGAAGAAGCTCCTCCTTCATTTGGTTTTGGACGAAAATCAAACAAACAAAACAATAATGTAAACTAGGCAGATTTGGGCGAAATTGATAGAATTAAGTAGATGGTGAGATGGCTAGGAGGTTTTTCTCCACACATGGCATACTTGCATACAACACAATCTTCAGTTGCTTATTCAATGAATTATGAACCTCAACACCCCAAGTTAATTAGGTACGCTTAAATTAACTCTCAGATTTCCCTTAGGTCATTGAATTGAATGGAATTAGCGCATTGCAATCAAATTATTCCTCAAAAGTTCTCTATATGAAAGCGCATAATAGAAAAACAATCAAAGATCATTGGATTCTATGAAAATCATAAGTGTTGACGAGGCATTCGTAACTATGAAAGCGCATGATACTTATGCCAAGAATTTACTTAACATGATTGTGACTAACAACCTTAACTACTCATGAATATAAATTCCCAACGATTAGGTGAAGTTTCCTTATACCCTAGCATCAAATTTATGCATGCAAATTAAGTGTGCACCCTCAATTCATATACATAAACAAGTTTTAATTCAAACAGATAAGTAAATTGAATTCACCATTCATGAAATCACAACTGAAAGTAATCAAATCATAATGCAAATATAGCCATGGTTTCGAAATTCCCCCTAGCCAAAAAGGGGATTAGTTCCTCATACTCGCAAAGCAAAAATTCTTGAAATTAAACATTGAAAACACAAAAAAGATTACACCTAGAACGTCCAGCAACTCCAAGTCGAATGGCATGCACGTCTAAGGGCTTTCCTCCTTCTTCCTTGCTGCGGCACTTGGTGTGTGTGGTGGTTTTGGGGGTTGTGAATGGTGTGTTCTGGTTTAGAAGGATGAATAATGGCTGATTATGGTGATAGGGTGCGGCAGGTTATGTATGGAGGTGTATGAAGTGGATAAAGGATGAAGAATGGAGGTTAGGGTGTTGCGGAAAGGTGTTTTCTGTATAGCATAAGGGGTGGTACGAAATTTTGGCTGAATTTATGTTTATATAGTCCTAGGGTTAATTAGATTAGGGTTACACTTAGCAGATTTATTGGATTAGGGCCATAGGGTTTAGCACAAGTGAGTTAAATCCACTTAGGAGAGGGTTTGGCCCAATTCGTTTCATAAAAGGATTTATATAACCCAAATCCACAATGAATAAGGCCTAATAAATCAGAATCCAAAAGGAAAAAGGTTTAGGAAATTCGTCCAAAATTGGGCCTTCTAGAAACTAGGTGTTTTGTGGCTGATTTTGGGCTTTCTAGAAGAGATAAAAGGAGGAAGGGTGCAGCACCCTTTTAGGGTCAGATAAGGCTTCTCGAAGTTAGGTTTTTAGGTCCACTTGCAGCTAAGATTAAGGTGGAACAAGATTAGGTTAGGATAAGATAGGATAAGGTTAGATAAGGTTTTGGATAATGTTTCCTCTTTTGAGCTGATTCCTTATCCTCTTTGTCTTGACTTTAATTTCTCCCTATTCTTATCAGATTCCTAGCCTTTTGAACTCCAAATTCGTCCATCCATCTTGGCCTATACATGTGCTATCCATTTAGTGCCCAAAACTGCTCCAAAATGCACCAAAATGCACTTTCTTGGTACCTTAACCCTTTGGACCTACAAACACACGAAAATGAGTTGAAATACTACATTAACTAAGAAATAATAACACAAATGCACAAGAATAAGCTAGCTAAGTCGCCTAAATATGCTCCTATCAGTCGTACAGACCACTTTAGGTGGTTCTGACTCGTGTGCAGGATAGTGATTGAGGAGCTATATTTTCAGCCGTACAGGTCACTTTAGGTGACTCCAGCTGACGTACTGATATTATTACATATTGTGATTTGTTTTATCTCACCTGCTTGATGCTTATACTAATTATTTGGATACTCTGACACGACATATTCTAGTATGGCATATTTGAGCTTTATCGTTCTAGCATGATTTGATATATGTGTACGTATAATATTTTCTGGAAAGTATACGGGTTTTACAGAGAGGAGTTAGTACTTGATATTGAAATGGTTTGGAAAACTTTGTTTTTCCCTACTCACGTGTTTTGTTTTGTGCCCCTCCAGGTTTTAGGTAGCGATGACGTGGGTGACGAAAAAGGCATCGAGGCAGTTCTGACAAAGCACCCTCCATGTAGGATTTTCTAGTTATCACTTGTGTAGTGTTTGTTTATTCTGGACTGCACCTAGGATACTTGAACTCCTACTTTGCATTTTCCTTCCGTGTTTGTCACTAGTACTTACTGATCTTTTTATTGTAAATTATCTTGTTGACTTTATTTTCCTTGTATTTTTCACTCTTTTGCTTCCGCATTGTGCACTTGGCTATGTCACCCTCACGTGACAACCAGCATGCCCCAATTTTTGATCGGGGTGTGTCAATAATTATATATTTAGCTTTTCTATTTTAAATTCATATTTTGTTGTTAGACAAGAAAAAGAAGAGAGCTGCACTCCAGGTCCAAGACACTTTTGGTGGGAGCCTTATTGAATCACGTATGAAGAATTAAAGAGATTTGGGGAGTCGGACATGCGCACCAAGTTTAGGCACGACATTGGGGGCATTAACGTACCAAATGTTTTATGGAGTGGGAGTCTTAGAGAGCCGTCCTCGAGGAGATGAAGAGCACTTGATCAATGAGTTAGAAGTATTTGTTAATTAGTTAAAAAATAATTATGTTCCTTAAATAATATATTAGATTGATTTATATTTTATTAATTTTTGCATAATAGCCTAATTAGGACATTGATAAAACTGACCCAAATCTAATGAAGTGCATCGACAACATATTCAAGTTCTTTTTCCGGGAATGAAAGTTTGATGGTGAATGTGAACCAAAACTGCAACTAATACTTGAACCACCAATGGCGGAGGAATTGTTTATTTATTTATTTTATGGTTAATTAAATAATGAAATTTGATTTCTAACATGGACTATATTTATTTTGTTTCGTCTCGAAAACATATTTACAAAATACTATTATTGATAGGTAGTTGAATTTTGAAGTTAACTAGCTTCTTCAAGTAGCACAGATTTTTCAAACATATGGTACTTGGAAAGGTTACTTTACGCCAAAGTTTGATGACATTAGTATTTTGAGAAACTATTTTCGAGACAAAATAAAATAAATATTTACACCGCATTGCGCAAAAAATTGCGAAACGAACTAGTCGTCGCGTAAAGGAAATCTGAAATGGTTGGTGTGCATTGAAGTTGTCGTATTTATTACGTACTTTGCATGATGAAGGTTTCGTCATGCAATAGTTTGAGACTAAGCGCGCGACGAAGCCTTCGTTGCGCAAAGTCATACGGGTTCTTTATAAGTGCAGTTTCACTTTCACTTTTCCTCACATTGTTTTCTTACAACCTAAATTTCTTCCCATTTTCTTCATCCCAAACGTTTGGTGAGATGGCCAAATCCGTTGCGGAAGGATTCAGGGAAGGTAAAAATTCAATTGATGTCAATCTAATATTTATATTTTTTGGAAATAGAATTTTAGATATGTATCACTTACTTGGGATTTGAAAGTTTTGTTTTGTTTCCGATGAAAACAAAACGAGGAGAGCGACGGTGTGGGATCAAATGGAGGAAAAATCATCAAACTCAACCTACTAGCTTAAACGCTACGCCTGAAGTGAATGCGACTAATTCTAGCAGCCATAAACGACGAAAAAAAAGCCGTGGCCGTGGAAATGGGAAGCAATCCCAACCACGAGTTCAAGGTCAATAGAGCAAAGGCTCTGCCAAGGGAGGAAATTCGACCCGAAAGCACAATTCCTTCGCCCCTAAGGCCCCTAACTTCAAGACTAAAAGAAAAATTGCCATTTAATCGGATTCCACTGTATTGGAGATGTCCAATTGATGTGGATCAAGGGAACATTAGTCACTCATATGCCGAGCTAATCCTGAGGCCCTTGCCAAGTATCATTCCCATCGTGAGCCAAACTTTGTATATATGGAAAGTTTTGAAGATACTACCACCACTATGGAGATTTCAGATGGAAGAATAAATTTATTTTTTATGACATGTTTGGGATGTTTTTACCCATAGTGGCCGCATCTCCCCCCCACCCCACCTTTTATCGTTTAGTTTGTGGTTTAATTTTTTAGACAATTTTCTAAGTATTTGGAATAATTTGTTGGTTTGTTTTGAATTGTGGATAATTATTTTATGAATATTATTTCTCGATTGATTAATTAAATGAATGGAATTATATTTATGCATGTGAACGATTCAATTAATTTATTTCTAGGTATGTCTAGTAGAGACTTAGTTGTTTGGTTGATAGTGCAGCTACCACACCATCTTGCATGAGCTACACTATTTTGCTACCTAAAAATGCACCTCTGGCAACGCTCTTAGGTTCATCTAACCTGCTTCATGGATAGGAAAAGAGCCGTATAATGTTTTCCAATGGTATCAAATTAACCATTAAAAGACCCTTTATTCTTCCCATTTTGGAAGAACGTTGTTGAGTTTTAAAGACATTCAAGATAATAAATATCATATTGAAACCACTAAAGAGAATGGTTCTGAAATTCTTTGTATCATTTTTTACGAATATGGCTAGAAGTGTAGTCACGAAAAGCTAGTTGGGTTGTACATCACAACCATTTAAGTAATTGAGACCCACCACATGGCCGACCTAAGCCTGGTTTCCAAAGCACTCTATTGCTTGGGCATGACCTTTTGGGACACCCAGAACGAGATATGATGTGTTGTATCCTCAAAGTATCACACGGGCATCATTTAACCTTTTATCTTGGACACCCGTCTTGCAAAGCATGCTCCTTGGGGAACTTGATTACTCAACCTTTGGCTACCAAAATCATTCAAAACCCACCTAAGTTTCTTCAGAGGATTTAAGTGGATATTGGTGGACCTATCCAACCAACATGCGGACTATTCAGATACTTTATTGTGTTGGTTGATGCCCCAACACATTAGTCACATGTCTGCTTACTTTCCACATGCAATGCTGCATTTGCGAAACTCCTAGCTCAAATCGTTAAGCTTAGGGCTCACCACCCTGATTATCTGATTAAATCGAATCAACTGGATAATGCTGGAGAGTTTACATCACAGACTTTTGACGATTATTGCATATCTGTTGGGATTAAAGTTGAACATCCAGTACCCTATGTACATACCCAAAATGGTCTGGCATAAGCTTTTATAAAGCTTCTTCAATTGATAGCTCGAACTTTGGTTATGCAAACCAAATTGCCAGTATCTGCCTAGGGCTATGCAATATTGCATGCAGCTATGTTGGTTTGCCTGAGGCCCACTGTTACCCAACTTCATTCACCATTACAATTGGTTTCTAGATACGAGCTTGACGTCTTGCACTTACGTGTGTTTGGGTGCATAATCTATGTGCCAATAGCACTGCCACTACGTACCAAAATGGTTCATCAGAGAAGAATGAGAATCTATGTCGGTTATGATTCGCTATCAATTATTCACTACTTAGAACCCTTGACAAGAGATATCTTTACTGCATGTTTTGCAGATTATCACTTCAATGAGAGTTTTCCCATTGTTAGGGGGAGATAAGAACTCTAATGTTCCTGAAGAACGCTAACGTCCCATTATGTCTCATTTAGATCCCCACACTACCTAGTTTGAAACTGCAGTGCGTTGTATTCTTGATCTACAGAGCATTGCTCAAAGCATGCCACATGCTTTTACTGATCTAGCAAGTGTGACTAGCGTATGCCATAACATCGCATAAGAAGGACGAGACATCCCTTAAGAAGCGTCAACGACATCTCCCACGTGGCCTGATACACTAGTAGCTAGCCAATCATTTGCTCCTACCCTAAAGCGTGGCAGACCCCTTGGGTCAAAGGATTCACAACCCAGAAAAGAAAAACCACACAAACTAGTAAACCTAGTATGAATCTGAACATCGCTTACTCAATCGTTCCAACACATGAGGTTATTCTAGATTATGGTGACGTCTTAGATAAGATGAGTTGGCTTCCCGAGAATCGTGGGATTTTAGTCCATTATGTAGTTTTGGATAAGGTTTGGAATCAAAGTGAGATGATAGTCGACGATGCCTTTGCACACACAATAACTACTAATATCATGCTTGGCGATGACATTAAGCCACATTCCATTGATGAGTGTTGATGTAGAACTGATTGGTCAAATTGGAAACAAGCAATCATTGTCAAACCCGATTCCCTTGCGAAACGCAAGGTGTTTGGACCCATAGCTTCCATGCATGTGTGCTACAAATGGATTTTCGTGAGCAAGCATGATGAGAAGAATGAAATAGTGCAGTACAAAGCATGCCTCGTAGCGCAAGACTTCTCTTAACGTCATTGGATTGATTACGAGGAGACGTGTTTTCCCGTACTGGACGTCATTACGTTCTGTTACCTTATCAGTTTGATAGTTTCCAAAAAACTAAATATGCAGCTTATAGATGTGATAACCGCGTATCTCTATGGAGATCTTGATACAGAAATCTCATGAAAGTTCTTGAGAGACATACATTGATTAGGCTAATTAGTTTTAAACCACAGAACACCTTCTTGATTCGAATGAGAAGATCACTCTACAGATTGAAACAATCTGGATGTATGTGGTAGTCTAAGTGAATATTTGATAAGTCAAGGTTATGTGAACAATGAATCTCGCAGTTTATGTCAACGAATTTGCGATTGTTGCAATTTATGTTGACGACATAAATCTCATTGGGACTCTCAAAGAGCTTGAGAAAACTACTGCTCACTTGAAATGGGAATTCGAGATGAAAGTTCTTAGGAAAACTCAATATTGCCTCGGCCTAGAGATCGAGCACTATTTGGATGGAATCGTAGTACTCCTATGGTAGTTCATACTTTAAATGCAAAACAAGATCCTTTTTATCCTAAGGAGGATGAGGAAGAGATTTTGGAGCTGGTGCTTTATTATACTTGGCTCAATGTATTAGACCTAACATCTCCTTCGTTGTAAATCTTTTCTCAAGATACAGCAATGTGCCTACACGCAGACATTGGAAATGGGTTAAAGACATTTTTCGCTACCTCAAGGATACGATGGATTTGGGTTTGTTCTATACCCATGATTCCTCGAAATGAGCCACTGCCCCCCTCGGTCTTCAGGTTGATTCTCGCCTTGTTGGTTATGCTGATGCAGGTTATTTATCTGACCCGCACTAGACACGTTCTCAAATGGGTTACGTCTTTACCGTTAGAGACACCATAATTTCTTAGAGGCCTACCAAGCAATCGTTAGTTGGGACTTCTTCGAACCATGCTAAGATTCTAACCTTACATGAAGCCTCGCGTGAATGCTTTTGGCTGAGAGCTGTCATGGAACATATTCAAAGTACTAGCAGTCTTTCTACTATCGTTAACCTTCCTACAACAATCTTTAAAGACAACGCTGCATATATCGATCAACTGAAGAAGAGATACATCAAGGGAGACAACACCAAATACATAGCATCGAAGTTCTTTTGTTCTGATAAGCAACATCATCAGGATATTGAAGTCAAGCTAATCCGTTCCCAAGACAACTTAGCCGATCTCTTCATGAAGTTATTACCCAAGTCTACTTTTTAGAAACTTGTCCAAGGAATCGGTATACATAAAATTTATGACCTGAATAACTTGTAGTTCTCTTATTTGGAAGTTTTATCAAACTCAAGGGGAGTATCCAGAAGTATACCCATTTGATTTTAATGTACTCTTTTTTCCTACGATTAGGAGCATTTTTCCATTGGATTTTTGCTATCATAATGAGGTTTTGATGAGGCATCCATCCTAGGTTCATCATACCCTTATGAGGCTTATTATTTTCATCCCATATGACATTTGTTTTTTGACATCATGCATACTTCTCACGTTTCTCCTTAGTCTATGCAGTTTTCACCTACTTTAGGTTTTACCATAACAAGGTTTTATAAGTTTTACTACAATCTATACTTTCGTTAATTTGAGACTCGCATTCACCTGTTGTGCTAACGGCTTCATCAACTGATCTACTTCACACGCTGAAGACTTGATGCGATATTTTGTTTGAGTATTTATATACTCAAGGGGGAGTGTTGCAGTCCTGTTAGACTAGGAATGCCTTTTGACGATGGGATTTGTCTACTTTGTTTTTTCCCTTGCCATCCTATCATATCTGGGATATCCTTATAGGGTTCTACCTTATCTCTTAGATTAGATATTAATCCTACTAGAGTTGTAATCTTATTGGGGTTAGGAATTTACCTTCCTTACTACTATAAATAAAGGCATAATGGGGTGAGATAACACACGCCTCACAATTACACATCTCTTTCTTTTCACTCTGTGCCGCCGCACCCCCCCCTCTTTGCCCTTTATATTATTCAATAAATTAGCCATACAATAAACTTAAGCTTTTGTGATATCCACTAGTGTATTTTAAATTGATGATCTAGTTCTTTCCTTGTATTCTTATAGGGTGGATGATTGCAGTTGTAAACAATTATCAAAAGTGGAGCTAAAATGATTGTTAAATCGTGATTTTTCATTTGTAACCGTCGAAGGATTTTTGTCCCGGTACCTAATCTCCAAATGTTTGTTTTTGTTGATTTTTAGCATATGAAATCCCAGAGTATATATAAACAAGTTTAAAGATTGGATTGCATGAAGCTAGTTCCACGGATTGCAAAAATCAACGAAGGAATTTAATATGCCAACCATGTATCTCCCTTCGTCTTACAAATATATCCACTTGACACGACAAAACAAAACCCTAAAACCTAAACCCTAATTTAGCCTTTGCGTGACGAAACCTTTATTGTTCACTAGGCAAGATTTTGCACAATACGCGCCATTTTTTCTCTTGGAGCCAAATGTTTGCCCAACACATTTATCTTTCCCTCCAAAAGCATTTCGTCGTGCTAAGTCTTTGGTAAAACTCTAAATGTTGACCAGCCTTGCCTGACTAACTGAAATTTTCGTCAAGTAAAATAACTTGACCCTACAAAATATAGTTCATTGGGCCACATTTTGTAAGGCAATAATATTTGCTAGTAGTGTACACAAAAAAATAGGAAACAATTTGAAATAGTTTCTTTATCCCTCCCACCTACCATAACTGTTGTCTGTAGTTTCTTTATCATTTCATTATATACTTTCTCTCTGTAGAAAATTAAATTAGATCTTAAAAAAAAAACAAAAAAAAAAAAAGAACTTGTTTGATAACTATTTCTATTTTAGGTTCTAGTTTTTACTTTTTGTGCTAGAGACAAAGTAAATAAGAAAAATAGGAGTGGAGAAGGATGAAGGGAGGAGATAGAGATGGAGATTATATGAAAACAAAAACATGAAGGTGAACACAACTTTGAAACTTCCGGGTTCAAAAGTCCCATCTCCTAAATTAACGTAATAGTTTCGAACCTTCGTCACACTCCTTAATATTAGTTTTGAAAAGAAAAGCATCTTTGAAAAGGTAATTTTTTTTTTAGTTTATAATCTATACGCATTCCCTTCATCCTTCCTCCACTAAATGCTGCTTTATTATTGAACTGCCAAGTATTTTCCTTCATGGAGTTAAATTTCGAGTTCAATCTTGAATTCCTATGATGAGTCCGACGGTGAGGTTAGTCAAAAATTAAAAGGAAAACGAAAAGGACGCACGAAGGGGGACACATTTTAAAGAAATTGGCCACCAAAAGAAAAAGCAAAACGCTGATGGGTTTGCCGTTTACAAAAAGAAAGTTGCTTAAATACCTAAAATAAATTGGAAAAAAAGAGAGGGATTTTTGTTGAAGCTAAAGAGGATCAGCAGCCCTTTTGAAGTTGATGGAAATTAGAGTGCTACTTTATGCTATACGATAACACCACCTTCTTTTGGAGAATACCATTTGGTATTAAAAGAGACAAAAGGTTGAAGGCATAGAGCTTTCACAAGAATATTAAAGCCAACGCCAATTTGTGGCCTTCCATTTTAATGATTATGTATCTTCCATATCTTCAAAAGAAAGTCCCAGAGATCTCTCCATCCCCTTAATTAACCTGTAAACATGATTAACTACCAATAAGCAATAATTGGGTGATGATATATAATAATATATATATATATATATATATATTGTAAACGCACACAATATTATGTTAGGGGAGAATATTTGTATTTTGTTTACCCATCGTTTTCCTGCAAACTGAGAGAAGAACAATTAGAACAGCTAAACCTGCTACTGCCCCAACAATAATGGCCACTGTCTTTCCTGCATTGTCTTCGTTAGAGGAATCTATACAAACACAAAAAGAAAAAGTGAGAGGAATTAATACTATTAGTTCATAATACATAAACATTTTATTGGAGACTAAGCAAATTAGCTGCCACCACCACATATATAAGAGTGCTTACAACTTTTCCATATTCTTATCTTTTTTTTTTTTTCTAAATAAATATGCAATTTCTAACTCAAGGATTGCTACTCAACCTCTCATAGAAGCAAATCCGAGTAGGACATGTAACTCCTAATATTTACCTTATAACTATGTTCCAACTTGAGTGCATTGTAACACTAAAAATAAATATTACAAGTGTCAACAAGTTACACATCATCTTATTTTTGAGAGAGTCTAAATAGAATTTGAAACCCTTCTCTAAGTTATATATTCGATTCGAAGAAAACATGGAGCTAATAGTATATATTTATTCACCTTCAAGTAATTGAGTGTGGAATATGTCCTACTTGACTACTTAAAAGAATAGAGCAACACATCTTCATCAGTACATCAAAGCATATAATCAACTATATGGCTAGCAAATTGTTAAGCAAATCAGAAAATGATAGTGTACAAATTCTCAAGGAATTAATGGAGGTTTGTTGAGTTTTTCCTGTTTTGCTTTCAATAACTAAAGTGGTCAACATGTTATTTGAATTAAATAAAATTGTGGACCTAACATTACAACTATTTTAATTTCAAAAATTTATCTAACTAATTCAGTTGTATAAAAGTTGTATAATTAGGAAAAATTCTATATTGAATGACATATTAGATCATTTCTTTGCTCTATGACATCATTTTTTAATTTATGGTCCAAAGGACGAATTTAATCTGAATTTGTTGTGGTTTTGCATTCAATGTTGCTACTATGTGCAGAGAAGATGAGCGTGAATTGCACCTGAGACTTCATAGTAGCCAGAAGCCCAATAGCGGGCATAACATTGACCCAAGAACACATCAACAGCTGCAGCCGATCCGCATAAACTCTTCAACTTTCCCACAGCATCAGCAATACAAGAAGAGCAGTCATTTTGGATCAAATCCCCCAAACACTGAGCAAACCCTTCAACCAAACCAGAGCTGCTAACCCTAAAACCATTTGCTCTTTGCAAGTCAGCAAGCACATCATCTCTTCGCCTAAAGAATTCGACATCATCGTTCACACCACTTTTACTGCATTTTCTATACCTAAGGCTTGTATCAAGCTTGCCCAAGAAGTCGACATGCTCATATCTTACAAGGCATCCTTCTAACTGCAGGGAAGCCCCATAAGAGTAGGGGCATACCAAAGTGATTTGATTCACTGCACTTTCGATGCATTTTGAGCAGTCGAAAATCTTTAAGTCACCCCGGCACTGGTACAAGCCGTAGATGGAGCCTTCTGGTGTTGTGCTTCCATTTCCGACAGCAAAATTGTTGTAAGAGACTTGAGAGGATGAGCTGACAACTGATGAAAGGAAAGAGTTGAGGTTGGCTTCAAAGGGTGAGTTAGGTTGGTATTCGTCTTGGGAGCAGCCTGCATAGATGAAGACGTGGGATTTAATTGAATTTCCATGGATAGTGATTAGTGAAGAAAAGACAAAGAAAATAGAGGAGATTATTATTCTCAGGGCTAAGATGGTTTTCTGAGTAGAGTAGTGTAAGTGAAGGTTGTTCATGACCATTATTTTCTTGTGTTTTTTCTTTTCAAATTGGTATCACTTTCCTTTTCTATTGTTTTTGTTTTGTGGTTTGGTGGTGATGGTTTAAGCTTGAGAGAGTGAGTGAGGGATTTGTTGCTTTGTGGTCTTTCTTCATTTCTTATGTGGACACTTTATAAAGAAAGGGTACAAATTTTCTCTTTAAGGGCCTACCTGTATGTGTTCTTGGTTAAAGCAGCTGCAAAAAATTCTACGTCTTTTTTTGTGAGATGCTTAAAATTATACTTTGACCTAGAATAGATGAGCATGCACACTGGTTCTTTTATTATATTACTGGACATAAAAGCCTATCAAGTGTAGTCATGAACATTGAAACACAAGACAATATGAGATAAGTTTATAAAAACGTCACTTAGCGCGACCAGTAATGTAGGCCTATATTCTAGAATACAACATGAATTGTCAAAGTGTAGCTGCATTTTAATAACCATAGTGACACTTGTGATGTTGGTATTAGTTGAGGTAGTTTAGGCGTGGCAAATGGGTCGTGTCTGTCGTGTTCGTGTCGTTTTTATGTAATACCTGTTATCTTAACGGATCGTGTCGTGTCACAACCGTTATCTTAACGGGTCCTTAACAGGTCTAGTCACTTTACCCAACAGGTAAAGTGACCCGATCCGTTATGACCCGCTATGACCCGTTAAGAAAAATATTTTTTTTTCTTAAATTTGCACATACCATACGTTGCCACATAAATATTACTTCAAAATATTAAAACACATTTGTCGTTTAAGTATTACATCTACACTTGAAAATAAGAGCCTAACAAACAAACATCCATATACTACTAGTCTATATTAAAATATTAAATGTGCAAGGATATGCAAAACGAAAGAGTTTTTCTTTCCAAGGTTGTGAAGCCTTTCTCAAAAGTTTAAACCTTGCCAATGGAACTCAAAGCTTGCATGTTATTCATTTAACAAAATCCTCAATTTTCATCGATCATCATACATAAGATTTTGTGGCATTCACTAGTGTAAATATTTTAAATTGAAGATCAAATTCATTCATTGTATTCATATAGGGTCAAGGAGTGTAGCTGTTAAAATTCACCAAAATCATAGTTAAAATAACCGTGCAATCGTGATTTTTTGTTGATAATCGTTGAAAAGTTTTGTCCCGTTACTTGATCTCTGAATGTTTGTTTTTTGCGATTTTTGACATATGCGATCTTGAAGCAAATACAAACAAGTTTGACGGTTGGATTGTTGAAATTATTTTCGTAGAATGCATATCCCATCAAAATGATAGATTCACTAACACTTAGAGTTTATTTATACTTTCATTAAGTATGACATAAGATTTTGTGGTTGGGTAAATATTTTAAATTGAAGATAGAATTCATTCATTGTATTCATATAGGTTCAATGAGTGTAGTTGTAAAAAAATCATCAAAATCGAAGTTAAAATAACCGTTAAATCATTGATTTTTCGTTGATAACTGTCGAAATGTTTTGTCCCATTACTTGATCTCTGAATGTTTTTTTTTTTCAATTTTCGGCGTATGCGATCTCAAAGTATATACAAACATGTTTGACGGTTGGATCATTGAAACTAGTTTCATAGAATGCGTATCCAATCAAAACAATAGATTCACTGACACTTAAGAGTTTATTCATACTTTCATTAAGTATAACATAAGATTTTGTGGTATCCATTAGTGTAAATATTTTAAATTGAAGATCGAGTTCATTCATTGTATTCATATAGGGTCAAGGAGTATAGCTGTAAAAAATCATCAAAATCGAAGTTAAAATAACCGTTAAATTGTGATTTTTCGTTGATAATCGTCAAAAAGTTTTGTCCCTTTACTTGAAATGTTTGTTTTTTTGCGCTTTTTAACTTATGCGATCTCGAAGCATATACAAACAAGTTTGACGGTTGGATCATTGAAATTAATTTCGTAGAATGCATATCCCATCAAAACGATAGATTCACTAACACTTAAGAGTTTATCCATACTTTTATTAAGTATAACATAAGATTTTGTAGTACCCACTAGTGTAAATATTTTAAATTGAAGATCAAGTTCATTCATTGTATTCACATAGGGTCAAGGAGTGTAGCTGTAAAAAAATCATCAAAATCAGAGTTAAAAAAACCGTTAAATCGTGATTTTTCGTTGATAACCGTCGAAAATTTTGTCCCATTACTTGATATCTAAATGTTTGTTTTTTGCAATTTTTGGCGTATGCGATCTCGAAGTATATACAAACAAGTTTGACGGTTGGATCGTTGAAATTAGTTTTGTGGAATGCATATCCTATCAAAATAATAGATTCACTAACACTTAAGAGTTTATTCATACTTTCATTAAGTATAACATAAGATTTTGTGTTATCCACTAGTGTAAATATTTTAAATTGAAGAACGAGTTCATTCATTATATTTGTATATGGTCAAGGAGTGTAGCTGTAAAAAATCATCAAAATCGGAGTTATAATAACCGTTAATTGTGATTTTTCTTCGATAACCGTCGAAAAGTTTTATCCCGTTACTTGATCTCTAAATGTTTGTTTTTTGTATTTTTTACTGATGCGATTTCGATGCATATGCAAATAAGTTTGACGGTTGGATCGTTGAAATTAGTTTCATAGAATTTGTATCCCATCAAGTTCAATGGTGTGTGTGTGTGTGTATTAAGCAGATTTAAATTTATTTATTTTGTACGTATAACACTTAAGAAATTGAATGGTATGTATATTTAAGCCGATCCAGTGGTCACCAATTTTTGATATTTAATATATATATATATATATATATATATAATTATTATAGTTTTTAGGGGTATAAAATTGTTAAATTAATATATATAATTATTATAAAAAAAATTTAGGATTTTAAAATTATAAAATTAATATTTTGCTTATTGTGTATCGTTTTACCCACGTGTATACCTAAACCAACTCGTTATCTTAACAGGTGCTTATCGGGTTACCCGATAATGATCCGATTCATTATCGTGTCAACCCGAACACCTGTTATTTTTGTATCGTGTCGTGTCCGATTATCGGATCGTATCTGGAATTGCCAGGCCTAAGGTAGTTATAAGGATTGAGTTGGTTAAGGGGTAATGTTGTAATTGTGAGTGTAAGACGTTTATATGTAAACAAAGTGTACATATCATTTAGAAGAGGATGTAATAATCCAAATCAAAGCTTCTCTCAAAAGCTTATGTTTCCCGCTCATCATTTGATCTTCTTCTTCCTTCTCTGTTAATATGGTATCGTTGCAGGTCATGGTTGAAAGCCAATTCCAATCCTGAGCCTTCCACTGTCGAGTTTCTTTCACGATTTTGGCTTCCATCTGTATGATTATTCTCTCCCTCAACTTCTTCATTTTGCGATTATTTCATGGGTTCTTGGTGTCCTGGATTATATTCTGGTATTCTGGGATTACGATATTTCTTACAAGCTTGGTATGCGGTGTGGTCTGCAATCTTTATACAATCTTTGATTCAAGATGTTAGGTTTCTTGAAATTTGGGGATTTTTTTGTTTACGGAAGAATTTCATGAGATAGTAGGAAAATCTGCTCATCAATTTGTCGAATAAGAATATTTCAAGAAAGTGTTAGCCTTTCTTGATCATTACGAAAAGAATCATTCTTTCTTAGTGTGCAAGATTTACTTCGGTTGTGTTAAAGAAACTTTCTCTGAGTATCAATCTCATCTTGTCTGATTTATTCTGTTGATTGTACCTGGGAGAATGGGGAGGAAATATTAAAAATTTGAGAGTTATTAGAAATTTTACAATAATTAAGGAATTTTGGTAATATTATAAAAAAAATTGAAATATTAGAATTTTTTTTTTCCAAAATATTAGAAATTTTTATAAATGTTAGATATATTAAAAATTTGTAGGAAATATTAGAAATTTGTTTGAAACATTAGTAATTTTGGAGACATATTACAATTATTAGAATTTCCTGCATGAAGCACAGCAGGATCAGGGTTGTTTACGATCCACGACGTATGCATTCGGACATCTATGTCGACATGCGGTTGAGTGCACGTATAAGAGACAACACCCGCACCAAGTGCCCAATGAAAACCTCGAGATGGCAGAAGCATGCCTCCGAGGTAAATGAGGCAATAATGGCACGCTCTTGGTTAGTGCGTTTTTTAATTTAATATTTTATTAATTTTACTTATTTAGTGTATTTTTAAACTAACAATTTGTTTGTTGTCTATTTTAGGACCAATTCGAGATCGATAGGTATGTCTGACTACATAACCCTGTTGTGGATTTTTTTGGTTCAAGGAGTGGATGCACCAGATGCACAACTACTATTAGACTTTTGCATCTCATAATAAACCTCTGATCCATCCACCTCCAGATTATGTGGAAAGGATAGATGATTGGCATTAGCTCTGCGGTCATTTTTTAGAGTTATAATTTGTGTTGATGGACAACTTCTAGACTGAAGCAGTTCAACATGGACTTAGAGACAATTCACCACCAAGAATAATTTAATGTTTTAGCTTTTATATCATTGTATGAACATTTCTGTTAGAGTGTTTTTCGGACAGCTGCAGGGAACCTGACCTGCACAAACCAAAGCCAAGCAAAGCCTGTTATGCCGAACACTGTAGGTGGTGGTTCCCGATGTAGGTGCTCCAACAATCAAGTTAGGCTATGTATAAAGTGGGAGTGTTTAAGTTTTTGCAAGATTAGAGTGTCTAACCCCCTCTATGAGGAGTCTAGTCTCCTATTTATAAGTCAAGAAGATCCAGCCTAAGCTTCTGACACTTCTTTGAGTTATCAAAACAAGTGGAGGTTTAGTGGCAGAACCTGTCTTGTCTGACATGTCCTCTGTTCAGAGTAGGGACGTCTGCTCTTTATGCAGCATGGGCTGGCATATCAGCTATGCCAGTCAATCTACCTTGACACCTTACGTGGGCGAAAGGGTGTTGACCTAATTAGATAGGATAGTTTGCTGAGTAATAGCAGTTCGTACGGATGAAACCCTAGAGAAAGCTAGAATGTCTAGTGGCAATTGTTCAAATCAGTGGCAGCAGATGCTTCCCTCTAATGATGGAGAATGTTACCCCTGCTGCAAGAAAAGTCACAATGTTGGAGGATGCATGGTGCTAGCACAGGAGAATGGGGCATTTAAACTTCAAAACTTTGGAAATGTTAAAATAGGAGGAAATGGTGGTTGGACTACTTGAGTTGAAAGAACACAATGGTGTATGTGCAAGTTGTGCTACTAGAAAACAACACAACGAAGCTTTCAGTATAAAAGTGACTTTGAGGGCTTAATATCCTCTTGAGTTAGTGCACAGTGATGTATGTGGTCCTATGCAGGTCACTTCAATAGAAGGAAACAAGTATTTTCTCACATTCATTGATGATTGAAAGAATGTGTTGGATTTACTTTCTTAAGTTCAAGTTTAAAGTATTCAATGTTTTCAAGAAGTTCAAAGTAATGGTTGAACTATAATCTAGATATCAGCTTAAGAAGTTGAGAAGTGACAGAGGTGGAGAATGCACCTTAGGTGAATTTATGAAGTTTTGTGAAGATCATGGACTTGAAAAATAGGTAATAGTTGCCTATTCCCCTCAACAAAATAGAGTTGCAGAGATGAAGAATAAGACAATTGTGGAAATGGCAAAATGCATGTTGCAAGAAAAAAACTTACCTATTTTCTGTGCGGTGAAGCTATCAACACTATAGTTTATATACTGAATAGATGTCCTATAAGAGCACTTGCAGAGAAAACTCCAATTGAAGCATTTAGTGGAAGAAAACCAGGAATTAAGCACTTGAAGGTGTTTGGTTGTGTATGCTATAGTCATATTCCTAATGACTTGAGACACAAGTTACAAGAGCCATTTGTGAAAGGTATATTTGTGGGATATGGTAAAGCTGAGAAAGGTTGTAGGATTTACAACCTGTAAATCAAGAAGATTATATTGTCTAGAAGTGTAATCTTTGATGAAAATTCAAAATGGGATTGGAAGAGTGAAGAAATGAGTTCAAGCATTATCCCAGTGAATCTACAGATTGAAGTTTCATATCAGAACTTAGTGACACACTGTGATATGCAGTTAAAAGGGAGAGTTGTTAATTCACCAAAATTTCAGGATTCAGCCACTGAAATTGGTGAATCCAGTTTTGATAGCTCAACACTAGTGAAGATGAGAAGCCTGAATGAAGTCTACACTAGATGCAACATGTGCATTGCTAAGCCATAATTTTTTGAAGAAGCAAATGGGGATAAAGCTTAGTCCAAAGCCATAGAGGCTGAATTGGAAATGACTAAAAAGAATCAAACATGGGAGCTGGTTGACATAGTTAAGAAATTAACGATTGGTGTAAAATAGGTTTGCAAACCAAATTAAACCTTGATGGTACAATTTAGAAGCGTAAAGTTAAATTGGTTGCCAAAGGTTACTCACAGAAGCCTGGTATTAACTTTAATGAAACGTTTGCACCAATTGCAAGGCCTGACATTATAAGGACTTTAATTGCCCTTGCAGCATAAAGAAAGTAGAAGCTATATCAACTACATGTGAAATCTGCATTTCTGAATGGTGTACTAGAAATAGATGTGTATGTTGATCAACCTGGTGGTTTTAAGAAATCAGGGAATGAAGACAAGGTGTATAGATTGAAGAAAGCTCTATATAGGCTAAAACAAGCACCTAAAGCTTGGTATGATGAGATAAACACTTAATCTACTAAGCTGTGGTTTTCAAAGAAATCCTAGTGAAGCCACATTATACATCAAGTTGAGAAATGAAGAACCACTAATTGTATCCATCTATATGGATGATATTGTGTACATTGAAAGTTGTGCTATGTTAATTGAAGAATTCAAGCAAGATATGATGAAGAAATATGAAATGACTGATATGGGATTGTTTTATCATTTTCTTGGAATAGGAATTGTTCAAGGTGAACACAGTATCTTTATAAACCAAAAGAAATCTTTATAAACCAAAAGAAGTATGCACTTACTCTTTTGGATAAGTTTAGGTTGAAAGACTACAAACCAATGAGTATCCTACTTGCTGTGAATAAGAAACTAAAGAATAAAGATAAAAGTGAGCTTGCAAATGGAGCTCTCTATAGGCAAATGGTTAATAGCCTTCTGTATTTAATAGCTACTAGACCTGATATAATGTTTGCAGCAAGTCTCATTTCAAGGTTTATGCACAATCTTACAAAGAAACACTTTGGTACAACTAAGAAAGTACTGAAGTATATTCAGGGAACCTTGGATTATGGAATTGAGCATGTCAAGGGCAAAGAGGAATGCTAGTTAGCTACTGTGACATTGATTGGAGAGGTGATGAGAATGACTTGAAAAACACATCTATATATGCTTTCTCTTTTGGGAGTGGCATTTTATCTTAGACATCAGTGAAGCAACATAGTGTTGCCCTCTCCATTGCTGAAGTTGAGCATGTGAGTGCATCAGAAGCCACAACTCAAGCAATATGGCTTAGGTTTGTTCTTGAAGACTTTGGTGAGTTGCAAATTGAGGCAACACCATTATATGTGACAATACCTCTGCTATTGCCGTGACAAGGAATCATGTGTTTCATTAGAGATCCAAGCATATCAACAAAATATATCATTTCATTAGGGAGGCTTTGCAAAAGAATGTGATTGATTTAGTGTACTGCAAATCTGAAGAACAAATTGCAGAATTTTCACTAAAGCTTTGCCCAAGGAAAGGTTTAATTACCTCATGGGAATGCTTGGGGTCAAATCAGCAACAACCTTAGAAGGGAGTGTTGCAGCATAAGGATGTTACTCATGAAGATCAAAGGAATGGACTGCATCCTAGTGCAGCTCGAAATAGAAGAAAAGGGTTTAAAGATTGAAGGTTATAGTCAAACGCAATGGACGACCTAAATTAGAACATCTAAACGGTGTAAACAAAGACGCATGTATAAGTGAATTGTGTTTTAACCGTGCGGTGCACGTGATCACTCTCACATGAGTGAACTGTGTGAAATCCCAACAATATTGGTTTGTCCTTTGCCAGCATCACTTTATATGTGTGATGGTTTCCATTCTATTTGAATCAAAGTGTGGATGAATAGAATGATATCGAGAACTACGAACTCTCCTCCATTGTTAGTCTACATTTTCTTCATTTTTCCAAAAACTCTAAATCTTACTAAAACAACAATTGAGTGATATAGCAACACTCTTCGATTGTTACTCATCTTTCAACTACACGTTTATTGTCCTCATTCCCGCCCGCATTTTCTCTGCTGCTCTATCTCTTAAAGAAAAAGGCTGGATCTTTCCTGTGGCGCTAACTCTCCTCCGGTCAAACTCTCAAATTCCAATTCGAATCTAAATCCAAATCCAAATCTCAGTTAATTTCTACAATTTTTCCGTTGCTAGTTCTCTCCATTGGTTCATATTGTTTATGGTTATTATTAAAAGATTTTTGCCTCAGTTTCTTGCAATCCAGCTTTGTCTGTGTAGTTTAGGTACTTATTGAAATGGAACATTTTGTGACACACCCCGATCGAGATCAAAGCATGTTGGCCGTCACATGAAAGTGACGTAACCAAGTGCACAGTACGGAAGCTAATAAAATAATAATAAAAGTAGTACGAATAAATAAAAATCAGCTTTACACAAAGTAATAACGAACAAGTGGAAGCGTAAGTGTGAACACTAAGTTCAGAGCACGAAAACCTAATGCAGTTCGGGAGAAACGACACAACAAAAGCACACCCGAAGGTGGTCCTACACTGGTGGTAGTTTGTCAGATATGTCGGGGAAAACCTCAGGGAAGCCACCAAACATGCTAGCCAACTAGAACCTGGAGGGGCGCAAAACAAAAGCGTGAGTGGGCAAAAACAAAGCTTTTCAAAAACCATTTCATAAACAAGTTCTAACCCCTCGCCGTAAAACCAGTATACTTCCCAGAAAATAGAATATATATATATACATATATATAAATCATGCTCGGAAAATATGCTATGCCAAAACCTCGAAGTAAAATGCAAGTGCTCAGGTAATATCACATCAATGCCATATAATCTGTCAGCCGAAGTCACCTAGCGTGACCTATACGGCTGAATCTAGAGCTCAAATCTCCATCTCACTAACTAGACCTGCACACGAGTCGGAACCACCTAAAGTGGTCTGTACGACAAGCCTGGGTGTAATATAAGTATGCTCAAGTGCTACGATCACGTGAAGGCTGGGCGAATAATCGCGGGTCACCTACGAGTCGGAACCACCTAAAGTGGTATGTACGACAGGACTGTGCACCTAACTTGGATCCAAGATGAGCATGTGGTGCGGGAGGTGAACATCACGTGAAGGACTGTGCCCGACTCTAGGCGGGAGCACTAACACCGGGGGTGCAGGTTATGAGCTCTCTATGAATCTCAAAACACTACTGAACATAAACATAAACCATACTCACCTGACACTTACTTGTGCGTCCGCAGCGCCAAACATACATATATATATATATATGCAACTAACAATGCATAACAAACGGCAATATAATGCATGGCATATAACGAATAAACGTTTCATATCACTTTCTGGGAAAAGTATAAGTATATAGGTATGTATGGAAAACCAAAAGCCCACTCACTAGTATGTGGAAGGGTCGTAACCCCCTTGCCTCGAGTGACCACGCTTGTCCTCGGGATAGGTATCACCTATATGCGAAACAACTATAAAAACGTTAATTTTAAAGCACATAACCAACCTTAAGAAATAACTTCTCATACAATGCTCAAATGGGGTGTATGAATACACCAACGTGATCTACTCAACCTCAGGAACATCCCCATATTTTTAGAAAAAATTTTCACCATCGCACGCGCCGACCAAGGCACGGCCACACGCGCCGGCCACGCGCAGGCACGTGCCTAGCACGCTGACGATGTCAGTTAACGTCGTCAGGAATATTCCGTTAACTTTAACAGATTCCGTCAACGGCGTTAGGAATATTCCGTCCAAACTGACGGAATATTCCATCGTCTTCTCCAGCGAGGCTCTAGCGCAGTCGCCGGCGCCGGAAAATCAGGAAAATTTCAAATCGTCCTATCTTCTTCGTTTTTTAACCAAATTTCACAAAATTGGTACCAAATTGAAGCTTACAACGAGAGGATACCACTTTCAAGTGCTAAAATCCACGGAATATGGCCGGGAAAATACCCCCAACTCTGGCCAACCTTGAAACTCACGATCCCGACGTCCAAAACCTTCAAACGAACCACCCCGAGCCTCCTAAGGACCTCACCAAGCTTCCTACAAGCTTGAAATTCCCAAAAAAATAAGAATTTACGTGTGCATAAACAGTGACAAAATCGGGGTATCCCAAGTTCGACGTGAAAATGAAGGTATCCTTACCTGAAATAGGTATGATTGAACTTCTACCGACCTCACGAGCATGAATATGTACTTTGTTTCTTCGATCTGTGAAGATTACATGGGTTTTGGGGTATGTCCGTACAAATGGAGGGGAAAATGGGAAGGGAGATGGCACGGAACAGGGTGCAGGGACAGAGAAGGGTGAGGGAAAATATGGGAGAGTGTGTGTGTGGTCCACAATCAGCCACACCAAGCTCAAAACAACCATACAACGTAAAAATCACACTAGGGGCAAAATCGTCTTTTCACGCGTACGTTTTAAAAATTTTCGTAACGGGCTGTCACATTTTGAGAAACAATGCTTTCATTGTGGCATCAATTTATTTATTTATTTATTTTTAATTTATATACTATAATTAAATTTGTTTTTTTGTTAATATCTATAGTCAATTTTAAGATAATAGATTGAACAACTGTTTAAGCTGAAGGCGTCGTATTTAGTATTACATTTGCATAATATCAATTTTATTTATTATTATTATCATCATCATCATCATCATCGTCATCATCATCATTATTATTGTTCGGCGTCGTATTTAGTATTACATTTGCATTATATCAATTTTATTTTTTATTATTATCATCATCATCATCATCATCATCATCATCATCATCATCATTATTTTGTTTCAATATGTTTATCCAATTTTCAACCTTTCAATTTGGTTTTAGCTGATTCATCATCATCATTATTATTATTTTGTTTCAATCTGTTTATCCAATTTCGACCTTTCAATTTGGTTTTAGTTGTTTCATCCCTCATAGATTTATTTTTTGTGGATTTTCATGTGCAAATCATGCTAATTTGATATAAATGTTGTTTCAAATATCTATTAATGTGTTCGTTTGCAAACATAGTCTGTCCTTACAAAAAAAAAAAAAAAAAAAAAAAACTTGTGTTTTAGAATTAAATACTTTACGATTTGTGTCTATATGATGAACTTAGTTACTACTTGAACAAGGTTGTTTTCAATTTTATGTGTTTAAATTTGTTCTATGAGCATTCTACAACAACAACCACCAATCCTTATCCTACTAAATGATGTCAGCTGTATGAATCCTATAATGTCATTGCACTCGATTTAGGCTAAGTCTTCCATTAGCTTCAAGTAGGGGTGACCAAACGAGTTTAGGACCTACAGGTCAAGATGGGTACACCCAATTCGAGGCGCGTATGTGGTGGGTGTGAATTTAGTAGAAAATATATGAGTCAGGGTAAGGCATAAGTATTTACCCGGCAGGGTGAGTCCCAAACTTTAATATCACAGGGCCTAGACCGACCTGTTTAGAACACACCAAAATGCCATAACTAAGCTCCAATATCCAATATTCACCATTTCTCTCAATCCCTCCCGTATTTCTAGAACTCTATCCGTCCTTCAAACTTTTCACATCTTATCTCAGTGAGAGTAAATATATATACAATACAAACTCCAAATATACAAGGAAAGCCTACAGTTTATGAAATCAAATATCTACGCTAATTTCACTCACTATCCTAAAATTTCTCTTGAACCTGATGCCCCAAAGGTAAATTTTAGTCTCATCCTTCTTCAATTTCGTTTCCAATGCTTAGATTAAGGAAAATTTTAAGGACAATGTCTCATGAATGTTGTTATCTATGTAGGGATCTTGCAATCGAAGGGTACAAACCCCGTTCCCTTTGTTTTTTTTTTTTTTTTTTTTTGAACAAACGATATTATTTACACTAAAGGGAAGGGGTTGGGCTTAACCTCACAATGGGCTAGCAATAACATGGTTCAAATTCATCTTTGGCGAGAATTGAACTTAAGACCTCTCACTTACAAGTGAAAAGGAACATCTTTAGAAATTTGTTGTTTGTCTAATCACGTCCTGGCTCTATTTATTGAAGAAAACTACTCCTTAACTCTGAATCCATGATTTTATGTGCATGCATCCATAAGTCCATAACTCTACAGGTTTGTTGAGCAACAAGGTCCATCGTGGTGGTGTGCCTTAGTGTTTGAGTACAGCGAAGTAAAGAGAGGGACTCCTAGAACGTTCGAAGTTTTGCCCTTGTTTATGGTCTAACAAATGACCGTTGGTGGATGGGTGGTGTTAAATCTTGCTGAGGTTGGTGGAGGTGGTGGTGGCTTTTGATTTCTTTGTGGTGGCTGATTTGAAGATGCGATTATGAGACAAAGTCTCATGGCTAAAGCGGTAGAGGAAGACCTATGAAGACTTAGAAAGAGACTATAAGAAAAGACTTGGACTACTTGGATCTAACGAAAGACATGACATAAAACCGAGTGCAGTGGCGTTCTAGGATTCATATAGCCGACCTCACTTAGTGAGATAAGGCTTTGTTGTTGTTTCCAAATAATAAGTTTAAAAAAAAAAATTGTTATTGGACCCGAGGACTCAACTTGAACCGATCCATTTGAAAAAGGTTGGGTTAGGTCCGGTTCCAAAACTTAGAATCTCTGTACTCGCCCCGACTCACTCCATTACAGTTCAAAATGGGTCTAGTCCGGTCCTTTCAAATTTGGGTTTGGCCCGACCTATGCCCACCCCTAGCTCCAAGTACTCATCCATATCTTTTCTTATAGTCTCTTTCAAAGTCTTTCTATGTCTTTCTCTACCCCTTTTTCCCTGAACCTCCATCTTATAGTCGCATCTTTTAATCGTAGCATTTGTAGGTCCTTGGTTCATGTATCCAAACTATCTTAATCGATTTTCTCTCATCTTATCTTCAATTGCGGCAATTACTACTTTACCTTGGATATCCTTGTTCTTAAAATCCAACGAAGCATTCTCATCTCCTTCTCACTCATTTTTTGTACGTATTGCTTTTTGACCGCCTAACATTCTGTGCCAAAAGCATTCTGACCTTATTGTTGTCTTATAAAACTTTCCCTTGAGTTTTAGTGACATATGACGATCGCATAATACACCCGATGCACTTTACCACTTGAACCATCCAGCTTGAATTCTATGGTTGAGATGTCAATCTAATTCTCCATTATTTTGCAAGATAGAACCAAGATAACGAAAACGGTCACTCTTTGTTACTTCTTAATCTCCAATCCTCATCCCTACCTCATTTGGACCCCCATTCCCATTAAACTTATACTTGTTTTTTACCTACTTAAGCTTTTAGCGTCCAGCACTTCCCACCAAAGGTTAAGCTTCCCATTTACTCCCTCATGCATTTCATTTATCAACACTATATCATCTGTGAAAAGCATGCACCAAGAGATATCATTTTGAATATGTCTCGTTAACTTGTCCATCACCAATACAAAAAGGTAACGACTTAAAGCTGAGCCTTGGTGTAAGCTATGGTTATGGAAAGCTTTCAGTTTGTCCTTCATGAGTTCTTAATGCAGTCCTTGCTCCACCATAGATATCCCTTATTGGTTGGATATATGCTGCTGGTACTCCTTTATTTTCTAGAATCCTCCAAAGAATTTCTCTTGGGAGCCTATCATATGCTTTTTCCAATTATATATAGACTACGTGCAAATCCTTTTTCATATCTCTATATAGTTCCATCGATCTTCGTAAGAAATAGATTGCCTCTACTGTCGAGTGCCCTAACATGAACCTGAATTGATTTTCTAAGAATTGTGTCTCTTGCCTCAATCTATGCTCAATTACCCTCTCACATTGTCTAAAAAAAAGAAGCTTGGAAGTCTTAAAGACAATTTCTGAATTTATTCCTTCATTTTCGAAATAAAATCTTCAATTCAATTTACCAGTTGGATGTTAAAATTTAGATCACATTTAGGCTTTCTTTTTCTTTTTCTTTTTTTTTTTTTTTTTTTTTTTTTTTGGTTCTTTAACACGGTGATACCTAAATTTTCTTTCTCAATTTCTGTTAAGGTGATAATGATTGGTTAGCTAGGTAATGGTAATTCTTTCTTAATTCAAAACAAATTGACGAGAAGCTAGTAGTCCTTTTATTTGGTTTGTCATGGATGTGTTTGTTTGTTGCCTTTTGTGAACATCTTTATAGTTTCTTATTATGTTTTTATCTGCTCGGGCTTGTTTGATTTGGATAGTCGAACAAATAATCAGTTTTGGATAGCTCACAAAATTAAACAATGAATTTCCATTTTCGAGTTTTGAAACGATTTGTGGCCATTGGCATCTTAGAGAACATCTGAAGTAACACTTGGATTTTAAAACAGTCTCATGTTTGTTATCTTTATTTGAAGAATATGCACTGGCTCTGACTGTCTATAGTTGAAAGAAGAAAGGAGAACAATATAGAGAGTAAGAACCATTTTAGAAACCATTGATGATGTGGTGCAAATGCTGCACTTGGCTCACTCCAATCCTTTTTATGAAAGAATTGAGCTCTTGTTATAATTTGCCTGTGTTTGTTTTATTTTCATGTTCTTTAGTCATTGGTGTTAGATTTGTTTATCTAAGCTAGTTGTAACGCTTTTAGTTTGCTTTGTTGTTTAGGAAAGTATCTTTGGCCCAAAAATATAAAATATAAATTAACTAAGCTGTGATGAGTTGAATTTTAGTAATGCCGCTGATTACAATGACCTAATTGTGCATAATGCTCAATGACAGTGATGGCTTATGACTGATCACGTAAGGAGTTTTCATATTGAATCCCAAATTCTCGATGGAAGAATAACCTAAATTGCAAAACTTGGAAGAAGACAATACTAAATCACAAGGCTTGGAAGAACATAGCTTGAAAGGCTCTTAAGTCATAAAGCTTAGAAGTAGACCCTACATCACAGAGCATGGATGAATGACACCCTAAATCACAAAGCTTGAAAGCAAACTCTAATTCGTAGACCATGGAAGAAGCAGACTCTAAATCACAGAGCTTGAAAGAAGACCTTAAATCACTAAGCTTGGAAGAAAACCATAAATCACTAAGCTTGGAAGAAAAGCCTAAATCACTGAGCTTAGAAGGACGAGATAAAATTGCATTCTCCGATTCAATGAAAATTTGTTGCAATTCCTAGATTCAATAGACTGCTATTTAACCCTTTCGGATTCACTGTCCCGGACACTCCGACAGGTAAAATAGATTAAATCATACTATTTCTATTTGTGTACCTTTGATTTGAATTGTTATAGTAACAAGGAATAGGTATACCACTAACAGGGGTGGTTGCAATTAGCAAGTGATCAACATTCTATGGATGAGTCACGCGTGAACACTGCTTTGTTGGACCTGAAATCTTACAATGCAAGTACATTTCTGCAAGTAAACCAGCAATCTGATCGTGGAGCAGAGCAAATTGATCGTTTTACATTACGCAAATAGGCATCCTCCAACAATGACGATAGAGCTGCACTTATGAATATGAGTCCGCAGATACCACAATGAAAGGACAAGGATGGATCTCCACCTCCATTTAAAGCTGAACCAGCATCAACTTCAGAATGAGCGAGCTAAGTCACTGTTGATGTTTGACTGTTTGGTTTCGCCAAAGCTACGGGCTGCACAACTCTCATTTGAATATGCACTTGATGCACTTGTAGAGATTGCCAACATGCTTCGTTGATGCTTTCCACGTTTGATAAGGTCAAGGAAGAATTGGAAGCTATTGAAGCCAAATGATGGGCGTTAGTTAACTGAATCTCTTAATTTCTTTCATGCATGAACTTCAGGTTTTACCCTTTAATTATATTTTTAGAATTCAATTGCATGGATTACGTGATGAAAAATTGATGATTGTTCACCATGTAATGTGATGATTGTTGGATGACGATTCCTGCTAATGATAATGCTAGAGTCAGGAAATTATGTTAATACTCTCTTCCTTTCAAAGTGTTGTTTTGTTGCAGTTTGGTATTAAATTGTAATTGGGCGGGTTGGTCCCGGTTAGGCTTCAATCATTGGCCTACTCAATGGGCTCGGGTTTACATTTTCAGAATCAATTTCCAATTGGACAAACAGGTAACTCGACCCACCCAACCTGCCTAATAAAGGATTGGGTGGGTCTATCCGTTTGCCGGACTGAAAATAGGCTTTGAAAATATGGACCCAAGCCCATTGGGTTGAAGCCCAACCCGGGCTGACTCTATCCCTACTTAAGAGATTATGGCACAAAAATTGAAACATAATGGTCTTTTACAACAAGCAATGCCGACTCTGAAGTAGACATAAAAGGATTCAAGTGTCCATGCCTTCGACACCATCAGTGATGCTACCAAAACCAACAAAGCAAGCATAGGAATCAATAATGAAGACTCAAGGAAGTATATAAAAGCCACATAATGATTCTATATCCATTTTTTACGTAATGACTATAATCTTTCCACAATTACTACAAATGCATTTTCATCTATCCCGACATAATGTACAAAACTAAACAGTTCTTCAATTCAATTTATAGAAAGCATTAATTAATGAATCACAAAAAATCTAGAGAAAAGTACTACTTTGCAGATTCTAGAATTTCTTTGTTTTCTACACTTCAGCTCAAGAGACTAAGAAGCGGGTGTCGTTTTATCGTAGTGACAAAAATCAATCATGTTTATGCATGTTTTTGGAGTGTTTTGACATGAGTTTCTAGCCTGCATCTTTTGTGTTTCATCAAATTACATTATTAATTTTCACAGATTCTAGTGAATTGCTTTGGAACAAATCAGACTTTTGGGTTCGGTATATACCAAACTTGTATCAGATTAATTTCTAGACTTATAATCATATGATATGAATTTAACCCATACATTGTAGGTTAAAAGGTGCTAATTATAGTCTTAAGGACATGAGATATAACTACTTAGATAGAGCAGCTTATGAATGTTATATATGGTGGTTATCTACATTCTATAAATTTATAACTATGTGTTACTATGCCTATCGGATAGATTGTGACCAATTAAAATGGACTTGAGTCCAATCTAGTATTTATTGTGTCAAAATGTGAAATAGATAGGACTAGACATGATGGGTTTTGATTCACAATAGAGTGGGTTATCTAATCTATCCTTATACATGGGGTTATAAGTAATGTCTTATAAGTCTCTGTCAATCCAATCATATCTCTGAGTCCCAATCTCATCCAATCCACCAAACAAACCCTTAAAGGCTACAAAAGTTAAGTCTAGGCTTAATGGTTATTTGATTTTCCTTGTCAAAAGTTGTTTTTCTTTTGTATTTTTTAACCACTAGAGCTCAAAGCTCAATTAGATTAGTTGATTTAGTACTTAGGGATCTTGTAGCCAGTGAAGTTGAAGTGTGAAGCCAAATATCTCAAGTTGCGTCTTCATTGGAAGGTTTGCATCATGCATATGCATTTCCATGACTCCGTTTTTCATTCATTCTAACTAGTGTTGTCTAGTCAAATTAATTTCTGCATTTTATGTGCACGTGAATCGGGCACACTCATGTGGACTCGTCTAACTTTTTTGATACGAAAGTGAGTTTCTCACCTTTGAATTTTTTAATATTGAATTTGTATTTGATAAGTGTCATTGTGAGTTGTACTTCAACTGCTCCAAAGAAAATATTCACTTGATAAAAAGCTTTTGGTGATGGTCATTGGTTTTGAGGATTCGAACTTAACCTTCAAAGAGAGTGATTTTGTCCTTCCTCTCTAGCAAAAATCCTAGAAGCAGCAAGCATTTTCTAGGTAATGTTATTCATTGAAAATCTATAAAACTATCCATGAAAATGGTTGCTTGAATCTTCGTAGAAGCTCATTTATTTTTGGTGAGAAAAAATATATTTTTAAGAGAGTGTTTTAAGCTTCCCGAGCCTACTTTATGTGTTCTTTACAAACCCTAGTTGCAACCACCTTTCTCATGCATTAAATTTTGTACTAACTCACCTACATCATTTTTAAAAAAAGTTTGTATTGTTTGTGGCATAAATCTTATTTCAAATCTTCATATAGACCTTAATTTAGGTTCTCGGTTAGTTTCTTTCTTTCAACTATTTGATTCAATTGACTTGTCAGAGTTTGAATTCATAGTTGCATATCATCTTACATATTTTCATATCATTTGCATGGTTTATGTTTTGTTTCAGTGCCACAAGGAGATGAGCTGGAGAAGTGTAGCTGCCTCTTTGTGATGACTGAAGATAGCTCCAGCTAGTGCAATATAAGGTTGCACAAATGTATAAGTTGCTCTTTTGAATAAGTCTAGGAATTGAGTTTGTGGTGGTTAACATTGTATGAACCAGTTAGGAGATTAGACTCCCTAGAGTCCCTGGTTTTTGAACCAGTTAGGAGTTTTTCCGGTCAAAAGTTGTTGTGCACACTTCTCCCTAACTTGCATGTATATCTAGTTATTAATACTCACGTTATCCTTGTTGTACATAGTGAACTGATATGTGAAGGTTTTTAAGTTTGTGAATTCATGTGGTGAGATATATCTAGGTAGACTGTGACTAGTTGGACATACTAGTTAATTAAGTTTATTTCTTGAAACTCTATTTTCATATCTGACAAACTTGTATCTAGTTGACTAGCTCCCTAACTAGTGCAATGTACAAAGTTTAGCTTTTATTTGCAGAACATTCCACTCGCTACCAAAGCGTTAGCTATAGATATACTGATAGAAGCATATTTATGTGACTTTGTTATCTTATTTCTTTGCATTTACTTAGTTAATTTCCATTTATTTTGGTAATTTAAGTTATTTTCGTATTATTGTAGGTCCAGCTGGTAAAGATGACAATAAATGGCAAAATGGAGCAATTTGGAGCAGTTGTGAACTTGGATTGGATAGCATGCATGGATATCATATGGGCTAGACGTTTTTTGTGTTTAAATGGTGTTAGACATGTGCTAAAATATGGAGAAATTAAAGTTGAGGCTTGGAATGCAAGGAATTACACAAGAAAGAGGAATCCTAGTTGGAGAGGAACATTATCTTATCCTACCTTATCTTATCTTATCCTCCTTATCTTATCTTATCTTATCTTATCTCTAGCTACAAGGAGGAATCCTAATCATATTCCAACACTCTCTACCTGATTTTTAGAGTCCTAAAATAATTCAAAATGCCAAAACCTTTTCCTCCTTGGATTCAGCCGTTCCCCCTATATATATATGAAATTCCTGCAGAATTTAGAGAGTGTCATGCCTACCATTCATTCATTGAAGTTGTTGGAATTTTTCAGAGTTCTTTCTATCTTTGTTTTAAGTTTCAATGTTTATTTTAGATTGCTTTTCAGTTATGATGAACATGTGTAACTACGTTTCTTTTTAGCTAGAGGTGAATTCGAAACCATGATCATATGTTTTATATAAATTGATTACATACAGTTATTGCTTTATAAAACATGAATGGGATTTACTTATCTGCTTTATAGAGAACTTATTTTTGTATGTTTATTAAGGGTGCACACTTAGTTTGCATGCAGGGATTTGATGCTAGAATATAAGGGAATTTCACCTAATCGTTATGAACTTATATTTGCAAGTAGTAAAAGTCACCAGTCATGATTGAGTTAAGTAAATTCTTGGTAGGAGTATCAAGCTTTTCATAGTTACGAATGCTTTGTCAATGCTTATGATTTTCTCAGAACTTAATGATCTTTGAGATGTATCTCTATCTTGCTTTTCATAGTTAGGGAACTTGAGAATAATAATTTGGTTGCATCGCTGAGTCTAATTCAATGAACTTAGGAAAATCTGAGAGTTAATTAGTGTTGTTCACAGTTAATTTGGTGCATTGTCATTCATGGTTTAGAGGAAGAATAACTAGAAATCGATTTGTATGCATATGTTTCATGTGTGGAGAAGAATCATTTAGCTATCCTTTCATCCATATTTCATTCACAACTTAATTTACTTGCTGCCCTTTACTTTTGTTTTAGCTAAATTCATCCAAAATCCCCCCCAGTCATTGTTTTGTTGTTAGTTTAACTTAGTTTCCAGTTTTATAAGTTTAATTTGTGTTGATTAGCATCCCTTCTAATCCCCGGAATAGAACGATCCCTACTTACTCGTACTACGATTGCATAATTTATTGGGTTTAATTTGTGTGTTAGTTTTTACCACATCATATACATTAAGAAATCTAGGGTATCTATTAGTATTAAGTGGAATCTCACCATGAATCATGATAGAGTTGTTAGATCTTGTTACTCACCTCCCTTCTTTGATGGAATCAACTATGCTGCTCGTAGCAAGAAGTTAGAAATACTTCTTAATAACCATGATGAGTCATTTGCGATTAATAGCGCTAAAGGAGTTAACTCCAAAGGAAAACTTGGCCTTAATTGTCAAACAATTCAAAAGGATTCTCAAGGATAAGGGCAAAAAAAAAAAACAAAAGAAGTGGGAACATATTGAGCATATCAAGAGATTTAAAATTTAGATCATAAGGGAATAAGTCTTAATTTCAATAAGAAACAAGAGAGATCGACACCTATCAGAAATGAATCATCTTTAACTGACAACTGAAATGACAAAGCTATGAAGGCTATCTGGAGTGAAAGTAAAAATGACGATTCTCAGAGTTCAAACCTGTCACTTGATAAATCTTCAGCCATTGCTTTTGTTGCTCAATTCAAGATGGAACCTTTTGTGACGAGGAGATTGTGCTTGAAGAACAGGAAGTTTTGTTCTATACCCAAAGCTGTGTCTGAAGTATGATTTATGTTCCATGAGACTTGCAATTCTAAGAGGTGCTCTCATCAAAATATTACTCTCCCTCGTAAGATGGGCTCTCATTAGAATTACTACACTCCTCCAAAAAGAGTGCTCTCATAAGACAAGTTGACTCCCCCAATAATACTTGGGACCAACACCTTGTAGAATTATCAGACAGACTGGCTGAAGGCCTACTTCCAACAACACTGATATTGTCCCCAACTTGGTCATTACCACCTGCACAATCCGTCAGGTGTGGGGTTTTACCACAAAAAGTTTCGCTGTTAGTTAGAGTGGGGTAATTCTATTTAAATTGTTTTTCTCCTTCCCCTCAAGCCAATGTGGGATTCAATACGCCCCCGCATGTGAGAACCCATTTTTGTGGGTTACACGTGGAAATCTACACATCAGTAATCACATGGAGCCAAGGGATCCACCATCATATTGCGGGGCCAAAGGGACTCACCCATCATGTGGTAATACGAGTTCGTTCCCTGGCTCTGATACCATGATAAAACTAGTTTTAGGGTTTCGATCTATTTCTTTGTATTATTCTTCCCCCTCTTTGAGGTAATATATAATCAATCACATCTCTTGTAATACAAATAATAATTAATGACTCCTAACCAAACTAGCAAATACAATAATAAGAATTATATTCCTAATCAAACTAGGGCTCACGTCAACACCCTTAACCTAAACAACAGCAACAGCAACACATTGTCTAATCATCATCTTCGTCATCTTTCTCCTAAAACTTAGGATCAATAGCCATGATGGTTTACCTTTGGAAGCATACATGGCCTGCAAGCCCTCGTCGATGAGACGAGAAAGGTCTAATGGCCCAAGAAGGGCAATAGATGGCTTGATAACTTGCAACTCAAAAGAAAGGTGAGCCAACATGGTCTAAAAAATAGCCATTTTTAAAGATTGAGTTGCAGGATGAAAGGTGGAGGACAAGGTATATTATCAACAAAAGTGATAAATGGATCCCTATATGCAACTATGAAATATTCAAACTAAGTAATGTCAGCATAAGTAATGACAAAGTCGTCATAGACATTCTGTGATCAAGGGGTAGAGCAAAGAGTTGACAGATGAGAAAACAATAAATGTAACAAACTTCCCACAAGCATACACAATATGATCATTGTGGAGCCAAAAATAATCAAGCAAATTATGGAGGCGACATGTGTACTTTAGGGTAAAAAGGACAAAATTACCCTCGAGACACATCAGGATTCTCACACGCATGCAACGGACAATAACGGCTCAATCAAGGAAGAGTCAAAGGTGATCAAAATGGTATTTATTCAAAACCCTCTCATCATTCCTCATCAAATCCTTACCCACAAAGTAAATCCCAATTATTCTTTTCAAATTGGGATTAATTACCAAATTAATTGCAAGATATTATTTGACATAATATCTTGCAATTATATTCAAAATACCACCATAAGTGGTCGGTCCCTATTTCTCCAAATAGGGCCCGCCACACCCCTATAAATTGCCCCATCTTCACACCAAAATGCAAGTTCATTCTCTCCCAAAAAATTCTCTAAACACTTTCTCTCTCAAATTCTAACTTTGGCATCAAAGATTCTTCAGCCAAAGCACCCCCCCCCCCCCCAAAATCATCGTGGGCGCGTAAGGCTCTTGCCCTTGATCTTAGGTGTTATTATTTTGCAAGTGTATTTTCGTCAAAGGAGAAGAAGGCGGAAATTTGCATCCACAACCATCATCAGGGAAAGCTCGAGACACATTGACAACAAGCCTCTATGTAAATTGTAACCCACAAGTATATGGTGTAATCGGATCTACATCTATGTGGATGTAGCCCCCACTTGGGGTGAATTATGATATATCTTATGTGTTCTTGTGTTCGTGTGATTGACGGTTGGATCTAAGTTGGTCCAAAATCGACCCAATTTTATGTATCAACAGATTGACGTCGTCTATGAATATTGATACAAAAATCTATGTCGGTTCCCTTTCTTTTTTCATCTCTCATCGTTGTGAAATCCATGTCAATACAAAAATTCATGTTGGTTCTCTTTCGTTTTCAAATTATCTCAAAATATTAGCAATTTCCCGTAATGAGAATATATGCTTGGGATATCTAAGAATGAGTACAAAATAAAACATTGGAAATTTCATCATATAATAATAGCATGTATACAATACGAGAATAATCACAAAACTGACAAAAACATATAATCGGATTAAAAGTTTAAGTAGGAAATAGAACTTTTGTAAATTAACGATGAACATTGGAATAATATACCTATTAAAACTAATTAAGATGTTATCTAGCTTAGGCTGCAGTAGGGGATCCCATGCATCATCCAAAGAAGGAAGAAAGAAAACACCTATGAACCACCTTCACTTCTTGCTTAAAATTAGATGAAGCAGTGGCATGTGGGTAATGTGGATGATCGACGAACTCCCTTTCCTGAAATTTCTTGTCGAAATTTGGGTGGTGTTCGAAGTCACTCATGTGGCCAGAGAAGGTTTTCGATCGAACACCAAAAGCCTATCCTTCCAAATGCGGCCGGAGGAGCCTTGCCTCCTAAATGACATGGATGATCTTTCCAATGCAGTCATCGTTTGATCAAATGTTTTGAGCTTTCTTGATCTCTCTTTGTTTTGTGTCCTCTCATCTCACATTTTGTATTCCGTTTTTAACTAAGATAACCGTTTGTTGGGTTTTGAGGTTATTTTCATGTTTTAGTTTGTGGTTAATTCCGCATCAATTATGTCACAATTTTGTTGGAGAGGGCATCAGAAGTTATTTTAACTGCATCTTTAGCCATATAATTTAAGGATTTACCAAATAGTGGTTTTTCAAGTAGTTAAAATGATCTATGAACACCTTCAGATTACAAATCACATACCTTTATCAAGTTATAATCACTAGTAGAATTTTTGCTAGAGGACACCCTTTTCATTAGTGTTTATTATAAAGAGTGGGCACTGACATTGGTGGCAAACCTCAATTGCCACCAAGCAGCCACTAAATTAAAGAACATGTCCTATGTAAAAGACTCTATTGTTACAATGGAGACCTTTATTACATTGGTGTCATCTGCAAACAGTGCCACCCTAATTCACATTCGTGTCAAAGTTGCAAATTGTGTTTAAAAAAAAAAAAAAAAAAAGATGCCCTGTGTGGGCACCCAAATTGGGGTATCATATCTCTTTTTCTGTTTTTGGTGAGAAAACAAATTGTAATATCATTAAAATATAAAAATACAACTATAAATTTGCATAACAGATATTTTATACAATTTTGTACAAATGTTGGAACCAAACTTTAAAAAGTCTTCGAACCCTTTGTTTCCAAGAGCTTAATCATTTCAATAAGTTGAATTTGATCATTGATAGGATTTTTATCACCTGTGAAAAAGGGTTAAAAACACTTAAAATACTTGCAAGAGAAACAAGGTTATTGTAGTATAATTGGCTCAAGCAAAGTCATTCTCCACAAGGATTAATTTAAAGAGATCAAAGCGAAATCAATTCTCAACTAATTAATAAAAACAAAGTTTTTCTTTTGAAAGAGGTGATTTAATGACCTAAATTAAGAAAAAAAAATTTAATTAAAAAGATTACTTAAAAACCACAACTTTAAAGAAAGATAAAGGAAACAATTTTTAGAATTCAAAGTGAGAAAGTACTAGGGTTCCGCCATCACCCTAACAATCCTATGTAGCTCTTCTAAATTACTTACGAACCATACATGCATATTTTGAAGGTTAGGTTTTCCTAGAGTATATCCTACTTGGAACCTCCAACATAGAACGTATATCTAACATGCAACCCGTTCGTGGTGTCCCAATCGAATGTGAACATGCAAGACTCATTAAGTTTTATGAAAACCTTTTGAAAAATCATATAACCCTTAAAACGTGTCGTCCATCCTAAGAGGTTACACATATTAACCACAAGAAGCCTTAGTCAATTTTAGGGACAACCCTCCGCCAAAATTGCATCAAATAACTTTTCTAAATATCCTAATGGTCACAAATCACTAAGACAAATAGATAGTTTAAAGCACAATGATTAACAATCCCAAACTTGCATGCATAAATTCATAAGCAAATTAAAAAGAGACTACATATTCTTGCTAAGGATCATGGCCTCACCCTAGCAAAAGAAAATTAGTTATGCATTTTCATACTAAAAATCATAGTCTTTATTGAAATAGAAAAAGAATGAAAACACCTTGAAAATATAAGTCTTTAAACCTCTAACCTTTGCCCCAAATGTTCTCTCCAAAAATTGAATGCGTTATCTCCTCTCCCAAAACCCTAGGTCTGCCAAAAGACTTATTTATACTACCCTCATTAAAACCCTCCTAATAAAAGGTCTTAGAATGAGACTAGTAACTAAATAAATTAAAATAAAATAGGAAACATAATCCTAAATTGACTTGGTAAATTCGTCCAAAATTTTGCACAGCCATGTTTTGGACCCATATCAACTCCAAAACTGGCCCAAAATAGCTGGATTTAAAGCCTGGACTATTCTAAACACTTCTCCAGATGGCGACAAACCCATCTAAGCTCATCTTGGGCTCCAAAAACGCAGTTTAAGCCCAGAAATGTCACTTTCCAGCAATGCGCACTGCTCCTTTATTTAATCATCAGAAAATAACCGGTTGGTAGAAAAATCCCAAATTTTGACACGAATGTCTTTCAATTTGAATCACTCCAAAATTTGTCCGTTTGATCATGTTTTGCTCCAGAGGAAGTTGAATGTCCTATATTGAAAATATAAAGCAAAGTATCAAAATTCTACCAGAATAATTATCAAATTATACTAAGAATAGGGTGAAATATATAATATAATATTGACTCATCAAAATACCCCCAAACTTAGCTTTTTGCTTGTCCTCAAGCAAAATTAAACTAGGAAACAAAAATAAAAGCTAACAAACTATAACTTAACTAAAACTAAGTGACAAAGATTTTCACCTTCAGAGTTGCAATCCATAGAAAATCGTTAAAAATCAGAACATCTTTTCAAAAGATTCAGCTAATTCCACCACAAAGTTTAAGCCATTTAGAATCAATTAGGAAAGAATTCATGAACTTCCTTTGGTGAAAAGTGAACCAACATGGCTAAGGAGACTCGACTAAAACCTCTACCTTTCGTCTTTCTTTGTTTCACTCATACTAACTTTAAATATGGCTATTTTTTTTTTTTTAAGTAATAGTAGTGGTCATGCAATGTTAGTTCACTTAAGCTTTCGATCTAACCCATGTAGCGAGCTTTAGGTCAATGACTCCCAAACCACAAAAGCTTTAGGGCACTAGGTGTAGAACACCCCTAAGGACTTATTAACTCAAGGTGAAAAGGCTACGAAACCAACTAACCACCTTGCCCCATGCCAAAACTTTACCGTTTGACACGAGAATCACTACTGATTAGGCAGGACTGGCCCGGTTACTAGGCAAAGCCTCGGGTGGAACAATTATTACTTTATTCATAACAATAACTAACTTAACTTAGAACAAAAATTAAAATTAAACTTAGACTAAAAGTAAGTGTTTCAATCTCACTCCCCACAAACCATGTCAATGTGAATGTGCAAATTGTCAAAGTATAACCCATGAATTAGTGTTTAAGCAACGATAAATAGAAAAAACTCTACTGTGGGATTAACCTTTACCATGTCCATTTGTTCTAACAATTAAAATAATCTATAGATATTAACTTAAAAGGAGTGAAATTTTTTTTTATTGACTCAAAAATTAAAAACCTAGAAATTCTAATTCCCACCCCCAAATTTAAATCACACAAAAAAAACTAACACAACAAAATAAAAATAAATAACCTCGTCAAATAACTAGAAATAGACACACGAAAAATAAAACGAGAAAATAAAACAAAGAACAAGCAACCAATAAAATGATACACTACAAAGGAAATAAAATAAAATAAAAAAAGAAGTGGACACACCTGGAGTCGAACCCGTGACCTAGAACTGGCGCTATATAGGCCGACTTAGCATCTTAGGTTGGAATTTTGAAACCATGGTGCAGGATTAGCGTTGGGCAGAGGGAAGATGATAAAAGGGCCCATTGAAAAACGTTTGGGTTTGAACCCAATCCTCAAACGCAAAGGTCCAAGAAGAAAACAAAAGAAATGGAGACACACGGAATGCATTCGTATACCTCACACGCGCACAGGCTTGTGAAAAACTTTGGATTCCTTTATCCCATGTCTGCACCTGGAACCTCGAGCCGAGAGCCAAACGGCTCTCTTCTTCCCTAGAGCTCAGAGCTCGTCATTTCAGAAGAGTCTCCTCTCTCTCATTTCTAATTATATTGAGGAATCCTAAGCCTTTTGCTCTATAGAAACTGAGAGGTCTCGCATTTCTCTCAGCCATCTTTTCTTTAAAATGGTTCTCATTTCTCCACACTGGAAAACACCAGCCACTCCTCCAACTTCATTGCAACATCAATGTTGCGGTAACAAAACCCGAAATCTCAAAGGTAAAACTCTTTTCTTGCTGCCATTGCGTTCCATTGAGCTTATTTGCATGGGAAAAGTAAAGAACTAACACATGCAACTGTTTTCTCTGCGAGGACTCTCGGATCCACAACAAAAGTGAGGCACCAACACCCAATCTTCATAGATCCATAGCTAATAATCCAAAACTTATCCATCAGCAAGTAGAAACTCAGTCTCCCCTACACTTTGGTTTTGATTCTAGATTTTAAGTAACATTTTTCTGTGATGTGACTGACCAAGGGGCGAAAAAAATATAGCATCCATCCGTGTTCTTATTTATGCACAGAGCAGATTTCGAAGGCTTGGATGATGGCATAACAACGGAAGAAAGGATAAAGACCCCAGAGTTGACGAAAAACAGCCAAGCCAGACACAAATAACACGGATCGAAAACCAAAGCTAACAATTCATACTCGCATGTGACTGTGCTATGCCTGCATGTTGAGGATCTGCTGGTTTGCATGGATGATGACAGTCGGAGGTAAAATGTGTCTAAGATGCTCACGGATCTGTCGGCTATAGGGAGAAAAATAAAAGAATCCTCTCGGACCGCACAGATCCGATCATGCAAAAGGTACAAACGCGTGTTTTGAAATGTTCTTACTACGTACCGCAAAGATAAGGTGCAATGTCAGTTCATATCTCAAATTTATGGCTCTGTGTGTCGATAGCTTGGATCCAGTTGATATCCGAGAGAAAAGAACACCCAAGCTGCACAGTCGGTGGTTCAAAATGGCAAAATTAACAGGCAAACTCCTGGAACTGCAACAGGTAGAAAACTCATCCCTCGGTTCTTATGTTACTCAGCATGTATGGCTGCAAAGCATCTTTCGTGTGATATTCTGTGATATTTCAAACACCGAGAACCGGGACTTGTAACGCAAAAAGAAATAAAATGGTGATCTGGATGTGGATGATGATGTCGGACTTTGAACACCTTCTGCCCATGATAAAAACTTAACAAAAACCTGATCACCCCCAAACTAAAATATAAGGAATAACTAGGAACTATGTGGGAATATGTGGGAATGAGAATGTTGAACTTGGAACACGCCTTTTCCCGTACTAATAGTGAATGAAAACCTGAATCCACCCCTGAACATATATGGACTCTTTGAACTTTAACCTTGCGGAGGACAGATAAAGGCCCGACCCCCAAACTTCAATAATGGCATACATGGCATCTTTGAAACTAAAAGGTGTAGATCTGCATAAAAATAATGAAAGCTCCTCAGTACTTATCAACTTGATTTGTTTTGTTTCAAGAACACTGGAGGTCCACAAAAGCAGCTCATTGGCGTCTAGGGCTTGCATTGAAGAATGGCCGCGTAGCAAAACGGAGGTATAATGTTCCATCCTTTTGTGGCTAGACCTGTGATTCTGCAAGAGCCTTGTAATTTCTGCATTATATGTCAGCATAGTCTAGGAATGTGGTTGATGGTAATGTAGACTTGCTGCGGGGTGCATGATTCCAGCCTAAAATAATCTGTGTGTATACGTTCTTGTTAGCTTTGTTTGCTGTCTGCAAAAACCCACGTTATGAAATCAGAGATAGATTATAGAAAATACTGACTGTAAACTAAAAATTAAACAAGTAAAATTGTAACTTATTTTTTTGGAATTTTTTTTTTCCGAATGTTTTTTTATTTTTAGATGATTGGTGACACTAAATGACAGCCTAGGAATTTAAATGCAGCTAGACAGAAAATAATGAAATAAAAGAGACAAAAAGTAATGAAAAAGTTAGAAAATTGGGTTGTTTCCCAATAAGAGCTTTATTTAACGTCTGTAGCTAGACTGAACAGAAGCCCTGTGATTAAATTGCTGGATCCTTCAGAGTCATAGACTCAACTGCACTGTCGAATGGTGACTCCAAGTATGGTTTCGACTTATGACCATTCACCTTAAATGTGTTGTCATTAATCTCGCTTGTAATGTCAACTGCTCCATGAGAATAAACCTTAGTAACCAAGTAGGGCCCATTCCATCGAGATTTCAATTTCCCTGGAAATAACTTTAATCTGGAACTAAATAACAACACTTTCTGCCCTGGTTGGAAATCTGTCCTGAGAATTTGTTTGTCATGGAATGCCTTTGTTTTGTCTTTGTATATGCGTGCATTTTCATAAGCCTCATGGCGAATTTCATCAAGCTTATTGAGCTGCAGCTTACGTTTTTCCCTTACTGAATCATAAGCAAAATTTAACTCTTTGATAGCCCAAAACGCTTTATGCTCTAGCTCTATAGGTAAATGACAAACCTTGCCATACATAAGCCGAAATGGGGACATCCCAATCGGTGTTTTAAATACTGTTCTGTAGGCCCAAAGTGCATCGTTTAAATTCAAACTCTAGTCTTTACGAGTGGAGCCAACGGTTTTCTCCAAAATACGCTTTATTTCCCTGTTTGAAACATCAACCTGCCCTGATGTTTGTGGATGCTAAGGAGTGGCAACATGAGGAGTTATCCCATATTTTGCAAGTAATGCAACAAACTGTTTATTAATAAAATGTTTTCCCCCATCACTAAGTATAACTCGCGGGATGCCAAACCGTGGAAATATGACCCCTTGGAGGAATTTCAGAACCACTGATCCCTGATTAGTTGGTGCTGCAATTGCCTCGACCCACTTAGAAACATACTCAACCCCCACCAAAATATATAGATTGCAATGTGAAGATGGGAATGGTCCCATAAAATTAATACCCCAAACATCGAATAATTCAACAACTAAAATACCATGTTGTGGCATCTCATTCCGTTTGGATTGATTTCCACTCTCTGATAACGATCACAAGATTTACACCAATTATTAGCATCCTTGAAAAGAGAAGGCCAAAACAGCCCACTTTGTAGAATTTTAGCCGCTGTCCTTTTAGGCCCAAAATGGCCATCACAAGCATAATGATGTGCAAACTTTAAAACACTGTCCTGTTCCTCTTCTGGAATACATCTGCAAATAATCTAATCTGGACAGTATTTATCCAAATACAGCTCATCCCAAAAATAAAATTTTGCATCTGCCAAAAATTTCTTTTTTTGCTGATAACTAAAATTTGGATGAATAACTCCCCTGGCCAAATAATTAACCAAATCTGCAAACCATGGTGTTTTGTGCTAGACAGCCAACAATTGTTCATCAGGAAAATTTTCATTGAGAGGCAATGTGTCTTCTTCTGCAGTAGCAGAGTTTATTAATCTTGATAAATGATTAGCCACCACATTTTCACTCCCTTTTTTGTCCCTAATTTCCAAATCAAACTCTTAAAGTAAAAGAATCCATCGAATAAGTCGAGGTTTAGCATCCTTTTTAGATAATAAATACTTCAAAGTAGCATGATCTGTGTAGACAATTACCTTAGCCCCAATTAAATAAGAACGAAATTTCTCTAATGCAAAAACAACTACCAACAATTCTTTCTCAATGGTTGCATAGTTCAGCTATGCATCATTGAGAGTTCTGGAATCTTGTCTTTTTGTTGTCCAAGAAGTGCCCCAACTGCATAATCTGATGCATCACACATTAGTTCAAATGGTAAGTTCCAGTCTGAAGCTGCATTAATCGGTGCTGAAGTTAGGAGTGTTGAGACTTGTTGAAAGCCTCCAAGCATGCATCATCAAAAACAAATTGTGCATTCTTAGCCAATAAGTTACACAAAGGTTGGCTAATCTTGGAGAAATCCTTGATAAACTGTTTGTAAAACCCCGCATGTCCAAGAAACGAACGAATGCTCTTCACAGTAGTAGGAAGGGGCAACTTAGCAATAACATCAATCTTAGCTTTATCAACCTCAATACCTTTGCTAGATACTAAGTGCCCTAAAACAATGCATTGTTTAACCATAAAATGACACTTCTCCCAATTCAATACCAGATTAGTTTCTTTGCAACTCTCAAGAACCAAAGATAAATTCTGTAAACAATGATCAAACGAATCCCCAAAAAACAGAAAAATCATCCATAAATACTTCAACAACTCATTCAACCAAACCTGAGAATATGTTCATCGTGCAGTGTTGGAATGTTGCAGGTGCATTGCATAATCCGAAAGGCATTCTTTTGAAAGCAAATGTACCAAAATTGACACACCCCGACCCAGAAAGTCCACTTAGACCCTGAATCGAGCGGTGATGGCCGACACCTGGAAGGTGACGAAGCCATAAAATGTGATAGTGTATAAAAAGTGAATAAATTTGAATCTAAAAGTGTCTAAGTACCAGAGTGCGCTACGAGTGGGAGCGAACCCATTTCACACGCGATGTCGGAGCATAAGTAAGGTACAGTAATATGGGTAAGAATCATACCCTCAAAAATATCCATCAATACTAAGATTCGCCACAGATTCTTGTTGATACAAACTCAGCAGCTAAAACCTGGAGGGCACCAAACAGAAGGTGTGAGTAAGCAATAAAACCAAGCTTCCCAAAGTTATTACCTCTCTAAAAATAATGCCCTTAAATGTAAAACCGGTATCGTTTTCCATAAGACAGTACAACATATATACAGTTATTACCTCTCTAAAAATAATGCCCTTAAATGTAAAACCGGTATCGTTTTCCATAAGACAGTACAACATATATACATATATCCAAACCATACTCAGAAATGACCAAAACCACGGTTTGCCATTAACTCCACCATACATTAATAAGTAGGCCAAATGAACTAAATCAATACAAAGTGATATATCAGTCAGAGTCATCTAAAATGACATGTACAACTTATCCATATCTCATCAATCATGGCTAGCATATAAGTCGAAGTCACCTATAGTGACCTGTACGACTTATACATATCTCATCAATCCTGGCTAGCATATAAATCGGAGTCACCTATAGTGACATGTACGACTTATCCATATCTCATCAATCCTGGCTAGCCAATAGCTCAATAAGTATACCTGCACACGAGTCGGAACCACCTAAAGTGGTCTGTACGACAGGACTGGGTGTAAATAAATACGCTCAAGTGCTACGATCACGTGAAGACTGGGCGAATAATCGCAAGTCACCTACGAGTCGGAACCACCTAAAGTGGTATGTACGACAGGACTGTGCACCTACCTTGAATCCAAGGTGAGCATAAGGTGCGGGAGGTGAACATCATGTGAAGGACTGTGCCCTGGCCACGGGCGGGAGCACTAACACCGGGGTGCAGGTTTATGAGCTCTCAATGCATCTCAATATAACATGTGCAACTCATGGCAACCAGTACGACAGTATCGAAGTTGCCTAACACATAACTGTAGTCATGCTATAACGCAATCGATTCAACTAGTACCATAAACTCACCTGAACTTACCTGGGTGTCCTGAGTTCACCTTTGCACTTGAAAGCATTCCCAATAATTATATGCAAGTAATATACATATTGATATACCATGATGCAATCTAATACTCAACCATGTCGTAGCATGTTCAATTATAAACAATACAGTGAGAAGTGTACAATCAATAACGCCCTACTCCTAAACTACTTATTTTCAGGGATAATTATCCATGACGACCCAATTAATACTAATTTAGCTAACTAATTCATAAAACTAAAACTTGCCTTTACCAATTTCCTTCGCCTTACTCAATTTTCCAAGCAAGGCTTTTGTCTCAAATATTTTATGGCTGCATCTAACGTCTCGTTAGACTGCCTACGTACCCTAAACAGGGATCAAGTCATTCGTAGTTCATATAGTACTTCAAGCATTCACAATAATTATATATGAAAGTAATATACCTAATCAATTTAAAAGTGTCGATAGAACTCTCAACAATATGTACGATAAAAAGGAAAAGATCCACTTACCTGGAGTCCACACTATGATTCTCTAGCGCACACATCGAGGCGTCCTGAATGATTGGTCCCTGTGACCAATTATCAAATCACATCTCAGAACTCTTATCTGAAGAATACGTAATTCACATAAAATACAACCTCAACGACATTCTAAAATAGTTTGGGACCCATTGACCACAAGTCAACCGTCGATCAAACATCGACGGTAGGGTTTACAACCCTGTATAACTTGACCTGGAAGATCCGCTTATCAGATTTCCATCCGCAACTCCCAACGATCCACAATATGTTTCTAGAATAACATATTAAAGTTTCATTACGATCCAACGGTCAGATCTCCGCCAATTGCCTAAAACAAGTGGCCGTGAACATTTATTTTACTAACTTACAAATCCAATTCAGGAAGATCCGTAAGTCAGATTCCCGATCCGTAAATTCCTATGATCCTTAAATATTATGTATTATAATGTATCCAATTTTGGTGATGATCCAACGGTCGGATCATCGATTCACATTTTTATCAAGTAACGTATTGGAACGAATTTAGGTTCCAACTATCAACCTACGTCATTCAAACGACAAAACTGAATTCAAAACATTCGACATAGCCTAAAAATAGCACTGGCGGCTCACTGGCCATGCGCCGCCGCGGGTGGCGGTCGGCCGCCCCGACTCGCCGGAAAATCTAACTATTTCCAAAAATTCTCAAACTTCACAGAAATGAAGATCTCAGTGAGTGGAGCAACTTTCATACCTGCCACGAAGTCCAAAAGTGGACGGAAGATGGTCAATTTTGCCCACGAAGCCGGCGGGTGCCTAAAACTTCCCGACGTCGATTCGTCGTCTACAGTGGTCCAACGGGGTCAAGGTTGGTTGGGTTTTTCTCCTGGGATGATGGGCTACAAAGCCCAAGTGGTGGCATCGGCCATTGCTTTGCCGATTTGCCGGAAAATCGAAAAGGGTGGCCGGAGCACCATTGATTTTCGTCAACTTTCGTGGCCTCAAACCGCCCCATACCATGGTTAATCAAGGTGGTTCTTGGGTGGGTTTTGTAGAGGGGAATGAGAGCTTCAAGATGGTGGTGGTGGCATCCAAAAACTCCACCGGAGTTAGCCGGAATCGGCCTTGGAAGATGGACTCACGGTGGTGCGGGTATGGGTGCACGGGAAGCTTTCTTCCCCTTTTTTTTTTTTTTTTTTTTTCTTTTCATTTCTTCTTTCTTTTTGATTGGCTGCAAGCTTCACTTTTATTTTCTAGTTGGTTCCTTGTCCCTTTAATTTAATTGGTCCACTAATCCCACAAGGTGGGAATTCAAATATTTAAATAACCAATTTCAAACGTCCATAAGTATACCGTTATAATCCGGACTCGCAAACGGATTTCGCCTATACGTTCGTACCAAAGAGTACTACGAGAATATGCTTAAAGAATAAGTCTCACATCTTTCAAGTCGATGGTCAACGGAAGTCAAAGTCCTTGCCTCTAGGGCAATTTCGTAAATTCACGCTTTTAAAATAAAATAAAAACGTAAAATTTGGAACGGGTTGTCACAAAAATGGCAGGTGAATGTGGTTTTTTCCTGATCCTTTGGTGCAACTGGAATTTGATTGTAGCCTGAATACCCATCTAAAAAACAATAGAAAACCCGACCAGCCAATCTTTCCAACATTTGATCAGTAAAGAGTAACGGAAAGTGATCATTTCTAGTACCTGTATTGATTCCTGTAGTCAACGGACATTCACCACCCAGTAGTTAAACGTGTAGGCACAAGCTCGTTATTGTCATTTTTCACAACTGTAATTCTAGTGCGTTTAGGGGTATCACTTGAGTAGGACTTACCCATTTACTATCTGAAATTGGATAAATCATTCCAGCATCCAAAAGTTTCATAACCTCATTTCAAACAACTTCCTTCATGATCGGATTCAATCGACGTTGAGCATCAATGGTGGGTTTCACACCCTCCTCCATCAAAATTCTGTGCATACAGTGTTGGGTTGATCCCCTTAATATCTGCAATTGTCCACCCAATGGCATCTTGAAAATTTCTCAAAATACGCAACAATTTGTCTTCCTCAATTAGAGATAAATCTGCAAAAACAATAACTGGCAGCGAAGAATTAGCACCCAAATAAACATATTTTAAGTGTTCTGGTAATGGCTTCAATTCTAGCTTAGGTGACTGTATTTTTGAAGGCTGTAATCGTGTTTTTGGTTCTCCCAAACTCTCAAAAACATGCCTCCACTTTAGCTAGTGTAAAGGGACACTTTCCAAAGTTGTAACATACTCAAAAGGCTCTTCATCTTCAGTTTTTGTGTCTTCAAAACCATGTAAAACTTTTAACAGTGGATCTGCTGTCAAACTAGGCATAATATCTACATGCATGATGCCTTCTAACACGTCATCTCTCATACAATCTTGCATATCACTAAGCCTCTTAGTTGCTTCAAATAAATTAAACACAACAGATTGTTCTTGTACTCAATTGTCAATGTGCCAGCTTCCACATCTATCAAAGTTCTAGCAGTTGCCATGAATGGGCACCCCAAAATAATTGGTGTTTGCATATCTTCATCCATATCCAAAACCACAAAATATGCTAGAAGGTAGAGATTATCCACTTTGATAATAAGATCTTCAATAATACCCTTAGGATAAGCAACCGAACGATCCGCTAACTGTAAAATAACTGATGTTGGTTTGATTTCTCCTTGTCCCAGTTGCTGAAAAACAGAAAGAGGCAGTAAATTAATACTAGAACCCAAATCAATTAAAGCACATTTAAACTCAGAATTTCCAATTGTGCATGAAATTGTAAAACTCCTGGGATCTTTTTTCTTTGGTGGCAGCTTTTGTAATAGAACTGCACTGCACTGCTCTGTGAGAATCACTTTTTCAAAGTCCACAAGCTTCTTTTTCTTTGTGCACACATCTTTCAAAAACTTGGCATATAAGGGAATGTTCTTGATTGCATCAATTAATGGTAGATTAATCTGAACTTTAGCCAATGTCTTAATGAAATCTATTAATTGTTGATCTTTTGCATGTGGCTTCAATCTTTCGGGATATAGCATAGGTGGAACATAAACACGTTCTGACTTTTCTACATTTTTTGTAGCAGGTACTGTAGTATTTTTGGATCTGTCTAGTGGTTGGGCAAATTCTGCAGAAATTTCAGAACCTGTTTATGACTGCACAGGTGTTGCCCGTGAAGCTCCAGCACTGTTTTCTTTATTGTCTGCATCACGGTTGTCATAACTTTTACCACAACGTAATATTCTGACAGCATTACAATATGCATTTCCACGTGGATTCGAGACAGTTTGGCTGGGAATTTTCCTGGTTCTCTGCCCGAAAACTAGAGTGAAAGCTGCCCCATTTGCTGTTGTAGATCTTTCATTGTTGCTTGTATGTTCTGAATGTTTTGGTTGGTTTTCTGAATTTCTTGTTTTGTTGCATCAAAACTTGCCTTAGTATGATCTGCCAATCTTTCAATTGCGACTTCCCAAGAAGGTTTAGCTTGAGCATCAGGTTGCTGTATTTGTTGTTGAAACTATGGTTTAACCTATTGATCTCTATTCCACTTGAAATTTGGGTGATCTCTCCACCCGGGGTTGTAAAAATTTGAGTATGGATCATTTCTAGGCCTTTGATAATTATTGAATGTGTTAATCTGCTTTGTAACATGCTTTGGGTATGCATCCTTATGTGGGCAACCCATAAAATCATGTGTTGTGATGCCACAAATGGTACGTGCGGCTGCAGTAAGCTGCTGGACAGGTGCTGCCATTCTTTGTAAAAGCATGTCAAATTTTGCATCAAAATTTTCTAACTTCTTCTCCATCTTTTCTGTTTGTGCAAATACATGAGGTGACCCACTGGACATCTCAAAAACACCCCTGGTATGAGGTATATCAACTGCCCATTGTTGAGATTCTGTCGCCATGTTCTCAAACAATTGATACGCTTACAGTGCATTTTTGTCTGAATATGTTCCTCCACAATAAGCATTAACAAGAGTCTTAGTAGTCAAATTCAGCCCTCTGTAAAATAAATTCATTTGAGTGTCACCATTAATGCCTGAATGTGGACATTTCCTGAGCAGATCCTTGTAACGTTCCCATGCTTCATGAATTGCTTCATTAGGTTTCTGAGCAAATGTTAAAATTTGAGTACTCATATCAAGTGTTTTTTAAGCTAGGTGGTATTTGTTTAAAAATCCAGCACTGAGTTGGTTCTACCAAGTAATGCTTCTAGATGGAAGTGTGAGTAACCATCTCCTTGCACCATCCTTCAAAGTGTACGGAAAAAGTCTGACTTTGATAGATTCTGCTGAAAATCCTCTCACCAAAATGTTTTTGCATCCCATTAGAAATTCAGTTAGATGCATGTTAGGATCATCTATTGATAAACCATGAAATGAAGGTAGAATCTCCAACATATGATGTCGTATCTCAAACGTAGACCCATCTTCAACTTCAGGATAAGTAATGCAGCTTTGCACCTCTGCGGCATGAGCTGCCAGGGATTCCCTTAGTGGTTGTCCTGTTGTTGGTAGAACAAATGCCATAGCTCCTTTGCTGTCCAAAACCCCCGTAAACAGATTATGTAAAATTGTTCCCTGCAGCGAAGGTTCCCATTGCAAATTCTGCTCTCTAAGTCTTTGTCTTAGTTGTTCGTTCAGGTTCTGGATCAAAATCTGCAATTTGCTGTTTTTGTGATTTGGTACAGACCATGCACAATCTGCAGAGAATAAAAAACATGAATTTTTTTTTTTATATATATATACGGGAATAATTAATTGAGAATATGATAGACAAAAATCTATTTAAAATCAATTCCCAGCAGCGGCGCCAATTTCTTGATAGGATTTTTATCACCTGCGCAAAAGGGCTAAAAACACCTAAAATACTTGCTGAGAAACAAGGTTATTATAGTATAATTGGCTCAAGTAAGGTCTTTCTCCACAAGGATTAATTTTAAGAGATCAAAGCGAAATCAATTCTCAACTAATTAATTAAAACAAAGTTTTTCTTTTGAAAGAGGTGATTTAATGACCTAAATTAAGAAAGACGAATTTAATTAAAAAGATTACTTAAAAACCACAACTTTAAAGAAATATAAAGGAAACAATTTTTAGAATTCAAAGTGAGAAAGTACTAGAGTTCTGCCATCATGCTAAAAATCTTATGTAGCTCTTCTAAATTACTTACGAATCATACATGCATATTTTGAAGGTTAGGTTTTCCTAGAGTACATGCTACTTGGAACCTCCAACATAAAACGTATTCTAACATGCAACCTGTCCGTGGTATCCAGATCGAATGTGACATGTAAAACTCATTAAGTTTTATGAAAACCTTTTGAAAAACCATATAACCCTTAAAACGTATCTACCATCTTAAGAGGTTACACATATTAACCACAAGAAGCCTTAGTCAATTTTAGAGACAACCCTCTGTCAAAATTGTATCAAATAACTTTTCTAAATATCCTAATGGTCGCGAATACTAAGACAAATAGATAGTTTAAAGCACAATGATTAACAATCCAAAACTTGCATGCATAAATTCATAAGCAAATTAAAAAGAGACTACATATTCTTGCTAAGGATCATGGCCTCACCCTAGCAAAAGAAAATTAGTTACGTATTTTCATACTAAAAATCATAGTCTTTATTGAAATAGAAAAAGAATGAAAACACCTTGAAAATATAAGTCTTTAAACCTCTAAGCTTTGCCCCAAATATTCTCTCCAAAATTTGCATGCGTTCTCTCCTCTCCCGAAACCCTGGGTTTGCCAAAAGGCTTATTTATACTACCCTCATTAAAACCCTCCTAATAAAAGGTCTTAGAATGAGACTAGGTAACTAAATAAATTAAAATAAAATAGGAAACATAATCCTAAATTGACTTGGTAAATTCATCCAAAATTCTGCACAGCCACGTTTAGGACCCATATTAGCTTCAAAACTGGTCGAAAATAGCTGGATTTAAAGCCTAGACTATTCTAAACACTTCTCCAAACGACCACGAACCTATCTGAGGTCATCTTGGGCTCCAAAAATGCAGTTTAAGCCCAGAAACGTCACTTTCCAGCAACGCGTACTGCTCCTTTATTTAATCGTCAGAAAATTACCGCTTGGTAGAAAATATCTCAAATTTTGACACGAATAAGCCAAGAGACACACGAACGTCCTTCAATTTGAATCACTCCAAAATTCGTCCATTTGATCATGTTTTGCTCCAGAGGAAGTTGAATGTCCTATATTGAAAATATAAAGCAAAGTATCAAAATTCTACCAGAATAATTATCAAATTATACTAAGAATAGGGTGAAACATATAATATAATATTGACTCATCAATCATCAGCTACAGCCTGCACCCAAAATCAAACCCACAAATTTCGTAAGAATAACGTTAACTCAAGTTCAACTGTTAAAGTGATTAAAGTTGAGGACAACATTGAGATATGATCATATAAATACCTGAGAAAAGTAGATTTTCAAGGGGTTTGCAGTTATAATTTACCATACAAAAATCTCAACAAATTCACTGCAACCCTTCTGCAACTTCAACTAAGAACATATCTGCTATCAACTTTTCTGTGATTTGTAAGCATCAAATATAATTACTGAATTGCTTCATAGAAAAATGGACCACAGGGAAACCCATATGAGTGGTAACGAATTCAATGAAAAGTTAGAGTCAACGAAGGGCTAAAGGACAAAAGCTTCCTTTGCTTAAATCGTAATTCTGTTACAAGATTAACCTACTTAAAACTTATATTTGCTCCTTACACGAAGATAACAGCTTTCTATAAATGCATAGCACACTGATCCAAAGTGCTCGTTTTGCTAATCCTTGTAACATCTTTGCTAGTGGGTAGAAAAATGGAAACACATGAGATGGAATATATATATATATATATATAGAGAGAGAGAGAGAGAGAGAGAGAGAGAGAGAGAGATTCTTTTATAAATATGCACTTAAAGCAAACGTATAGAATTGGACATGAACATGATTTTTCCTATTACAACAAAATTTTAAACAGACATATTGTCTTCATATTTGAGCTTAATGATATTTCAAACAGTTCACAAAACACAATTAACATCTGTCATTGTTAGAATTTGAAAACCAACAAATTGTTGTCTTCATATGTGAGGTTAGTGCCATTTTATTGACGAACCAAAATTAACATCTGGAAAAGATTAAATCTATATAACTAGCGCTAGAAAAATAAAATTAAACATTGGTTAATGGAAAAATAAAGTATGAATTAGAAAAGATTGTGGAATCGACTTTGAACTTTAAACTCTTCATCAAGCTCACCAAAAGCATTAGTTAGGGAATTCGCAGTGGGTTCTTCAAAGCATATTCACAAGTTTTCCAATTTTTCTGTCATTTGGTTCAGCACCCTGCCAAGCATAGTTTTGAGAATAAGCAATTTACCAGGCGTATTACCAAAGCTTCAAACCATTCACAATCTCAAGACTCTCAACTAAGACCCACAAAAATAGCTTATTAAAACCAATGACGGATGCAGGATTAGACTGAATGTAAAACATAGATATAAAGACTATGTATCTAACTTACAAGCACCAGAGTATCACACTGAGCAACTAAGAAAGTCACTTCATACACAAGTAGCTGTACAACTAGTAAGTAGACCCAAACTTCTTATGCCACAAACAACATCCATATTTTTAAATACTAGATCACAGGACATAAGCTGATAACTAACCTGATTACGAGGTGTAGTCAAACCCAAAGCTTAAAACCGAAATAGTTTTCTCTGACTCCATTCTTCTCGGCCCAGGTCGAAGAAGAATAGAGAGAGGATTTAGCTTTTTAAGATTGAGATTTGGTGTATCTGGGATTTTTGTTTGTATATATTCTTTGTCGGTAATGAAATTTCCTTTTTGACAAAAAAAAATATATTTAATAATGCAATTTTTAATTGTCATCATTATCAAATTAGATGAGTGACATTTGTTTAAGATTATAATTCTTCTAAAAGATTGAAATAATTGTCACCCAACCCAACAAAATGGAAAAGTCTGCTCACTTTCAATAGAGTAATACTAGAGACACTAAATTTTGTAAACTAAATAATATTGAAGTTGATGAGTGGATTATTACTTAAACATTGATAAATGTGCTCATTTTTTATTGCTAACACATCATTTAATTTGCAAATTTAATCTCTTTAACATCACTCCTTTTAATATATCCAAACAGGACACAAATCTGCCATTTTTTCGAGCTAACTCAGTTACACCACGAACTCCCCAAAGACCAAGCATGCACGCACCATAAAATCCCTCCAGCAAACGCCCCATCTGAATGTCTTCTTAGACAAGTTGCAAGTGGAATACAGTACAACATAGCTAGACTGCATTCAACTGTTTCATGAACTGCATGTAGTGCTTGGCAGCCCCTTTTTAAGGATATAATTCTACATTCTTTGGGCTACAGGCAGTCAAGTTATCGACAACATCAATATTGAACAATTCGGCTCATCTCTTTAAAACTTTGGCAGTGTATGTGAGAGATGACTTATCTACACCAGTTGTTGTGCCAAATGGCTTTCTGAGCCGGTATCATGAGGACATGCGTTATAAATTTTCATAAAGCATCGTATTTTTTTTTTAGGAGAAACGATAGCTAAAGCATCGCATTATTAATTTAGGACGACACGGCGGAATCTCATGGCGGCATGTTAGGAAACTGCGTCCATCAGTTGATTCTAATTTCAGATTCTCCACCATGCCCACCTCCATGGCTGAGTAATACTCTTATGGTACTAATATCTTTGTTGACAACATTTGCATAATCTAGAAAACTTTGTGACATGTGGAAGTGGAATGACAAGTTCTCAAGCATAAGTGATTTAATCCACCCTCCTCTCACATGTTCTGCTGTACTCGAAATGGTAAATGAGATAAAAGGTAAAAATTTGTATTTTATTACACGAAAGTTCTAGTTCAAGCAATTTAAAACATTTATTTTGTGCACCTCAAGTCTTGTATTTGAATATTACTTGTATCAGACGTATTCATTTAAGACGTATTCAATTTCATCAATTACTCATAAGCACCACATTTCCAACGAGGTTAACATCAATCACCATATCACTCTCCCACTTTCATACGTTTTTAATTAATATCATCACCACCACCAACACCACCATAATATTAAAGCTGTCAAAGTCTTGCCATCCTAATCACTTTTTAACACCCTTTGTTGCGTTCCACATAAAAAAAACCAACATAATCACTATCATTATCATATCATAACCATTTTCAACCACACAAAGCAACCCACTTGTGAAAAAAATCATACATATATTATATTCCTTTCGTAAATATATACATCTACGAAAAATATAAAAACTAAAAAAGTCAACAAAAGGGAAGTAAAAAAATCACTAAAAACTCAACAAAAATTCGTAATAAACATCACTATCCATCGTGGAATATTATCGTCACCATCATCGCTATTCACTAATCGCACCTAAAGAGTGGCGCTGCGCTTCCACGTCAGCCTCCGGTGACCAGACCCGGCGGCGATCCGGGTCTTGACGCTCTCAAAGTCCGACATCGGGCAGGGTAGGGTGATCCCGCCGTCGTGCTCATACCCGTACTCCTCCTCGGCCTCTCTCAGAAGCTGCCCGAACAGGGGATGGTTAAAGTAAATGATGGGCACCAAAACTCGGTGAAAATCGCCGTCTTTTTGGCCCACGTATACAGCTAGATGTCCCTTCGGCACCGGTACAGGCTTGTTTTTCTCAACCGGGTTCTGACCCAACCGCTTGTAACCCGACCCTGGCTTGCTGCAGCACAAAGATTTAGCCCCAGCGGACAGCTTCCGACCCCAGGTGAGCAGCCTTGACATGGGTTTGTAGCTGCAAGCCGAGGAGGGAGAACCCGGGTTGAGCCGGGCATATTCGGGTCGGGTTCGGGTCCAACGGACGAAGAACCACCGGCTGACTCGGCAAAGGCGCTTTCCGAGCTTGAATCCTCTGAACTTCGCCATTTTTTGGGAGAAAAAGGAGGAAAATCTGTCTTGTGCGTTTTGAAATTTGGGTTGAGAAGTGAATGGGTTTTCGTCAGAGATTGATTTGGTTCAAGAAAATGGCCACGGATCGGCCTCGGACATGGTGAGACGAGAGAGGGTTAAGCAGATTTCAGAGAGAGAAGTGGGGATTTTGGACATGGTCTAGATTTGCAGTCCAAAAACACAAGCTTTTAGGGTATTTCATCAAAAGTACGAAATACCCAACTGCTTAAAGTGCCAAAAACAAAAAGATAGATTTTGTTACGCAAGATAAAACGATCAGGCGAGCAGAACTACACACAAAGACTCGATCACCGGCAACTATTCTTTCAAAGTGAACAAAATTGAGACTAACCTGATTTCTGGGCGATGGTCTATGGGGGTTTGGTGGGTGTTTTTTGAGTTTTGGTTTTTTTATGGTGGTGGGTGACGATTGAGATTAAGAGTGTATGGGGAGAGAGAAGAGGGTTATATATATATGTGGGAAGTTGCTCAGATGAGGAAAATATTATGAAGTCAAATATGTACGAAGGGAAGGGAGAGAGCAAGTGCAAGTGGGGAACGACTTGGTTTACCAAAAAAAAAAAACAAAAAAGTGGGGAACGACTTGGTTTACCAAAAAAAAAAACAAAAAAGTGGGGAACGACTTGGATAGTTGGGTTGTCGGTAAAAAAAAAATTGGAATTGGAAATCGTCGGCCCGCGAATACGGGAGAGAAGATTATGGGGAGAGTTAAGTAGATGAAGTCAAGAGTCAGAGAAAAGAAGGGTCGGATGAAGGAGTTGGCTGCGGCGAAACTTGCACGGAGGTTTGTCATTCAAATGCGCGTCGACGACAAGTCAGCGGGTTAGAGAACGGTTTCGTCACAAATTTTTACTTCTCAAATGCCTTTGTTTCCTTTTTGCTATTAATTTTCTTCGATTCATTCGATTTGATAGATGAAAATTGAGAGGTACGTGAAAAATAAAAATAGTTATGTGAATTCTCTTGTACTACTAGGGTTTCATTAGATTTTTTTATTTGGAACATTAGAATCTTATTTAGTGAATTGATGCGTGAGGTGCATTGTTCATCTAATAGTAATTAGTATTCACTTATATAATGTTGTGTACAAATGTGTAATAACACACCTCGACCAGAATCGAGACATGCTGGCCGACACTCGAAGGTGATATAACCAAAAAGGAAAATGATGCATAAGAAAAATATGGATAAATTTAAAACCAAAGCTAACATTTATTTAATGTAAAGTAGAGAGTGCGCAGTAATGGGAAGAATCCATAAAACACAACTATTCAGAGCATAGATGACAGTATGACATAAGTAGTGCAGTTGAAACTAGTTAAAGTACTTATTACACAACTAGGAAAAGCTCCTACATTTGTTTGGGGATAAGTCAGAATTGCCGGAGATTCCTCGTATGCCACAGAGAATTCAGCTTTCTAAGTCCTGAAGGGGCGAAAAACAAAAGGGTGAGTGGGCAAAAACAAAGGTTTATAAAACACATTTATTTTCTAAACATACTAACCCCTCGCCGTAAATCTGTACAGTTTCCAGAAAATCATACTATATATAAGTATAAAATCAACAATAAATCTAGAATTACGCCAAATCACAATATCTCAACAGTAGCATAATAAAATCAAGTGCTCATCAACCTATGCTAACACACGAGCTCATGCAGATAAGTTTTGCCATGAACAGGACAGGGTGTAATCATAATATACGCTTTAGTACTACAATCACGTGAAGACTGGCATTAGGCGCATCACATATGAGTCGAAGTTGCCTATTGCAACCTGTACGACAAGACTGGCACCTCCAATGGATCCACAGTGAGCGTGCGATGCGATGTGAACATACACGTGAAGCCTAGCCCTGGCCTGGGCGAGTACTACACCGGTGCAAGCATGCATGATGAGCAAGTAATATGTATAAGAACATGCCATGACAATATATAAATCTCAACGTCATAATAGCATTTTTAAAATTAAATAAATCATGGCATATCGGCATAATATAAATCTCAAAGCATATGCAGAAACTATAAAGCTTTATATATATATATATATATATATATATATATATAAACAAATGGCCACTCACTGATACGTCGATGGATCTTAGCCTCCTAGCTTTGTTTGTCCTCGTACCTCCTCGAGGTAAGTACACTTATATGTGAAATAACTTTACTAATTAATTAATTAGAACATAAACTAAAAGGCTAGGAAAATCTCCCATAGTTTGCTCAAATGGAGGGTTTAAATATACGAAAACATTCTACTCGACATCACGGATCCGTACACGTCAAGCACGGGCCGCCAGGAAGCCGGATGCGCCCTCACGCGCTATCAGGTCGCGGCCACACACACGCCCACGTGCAGGCCACGTGCCTGACATGCTAGCAAATGATAAAGGAATATTCCATCAGATTTGACGGAATATTCCGTTAAATATTAACGGTGTTACCTAACGGCGTCAGAATATTCCATTAACTTTAACGAAATATTCTCCTTCTTCTCCGGTTGTCCTCCGCCATCCGCCGCCGCTATCTGATTCGCTAGAAAGTGGACAATTTTCACTGGATTCTAGAAAAACTTTAAAACTTCATATCTTCTTCATTTCTCAACCATTTTTTATGTACTTTGTATGAAAATGAAGCTTATGAGAGTAGAACAAGTCTATACCTTTAAAAGTCCAAAAAGTGGACGGAATTGGATTGAAAAAACTTGAAAGTCTTGGACCTATTTTCGTCGTCTCAAAGCCATGTGTTCTTACATTGGCTCCACTTCAAATCTAGGGCACACGGGGAGTTGCCTAGATGTCTCCAAACCTTCCAAAACCGTGCAATTCGAACCAAAAAGCCGTGGAGGAACGTACACCTGAGTCGGAGCTCCGAGTTGAAGGTTCGAAACTCAATCATTTCATGATCGGTTCATACGGATGGGTTCGTGGGTTTGAGAGAAGTGTGATGGTGGTAGTTGAAGGTTTGATATGTGAAGTTTGATGATGATTCTTTGTGTTGCAAAGGGAAGAGAGACACGGCTAGAGAGAAGAAGAAGAAGAAAGAGAGAGACAGAGGAGGGAAAGTCTCTGATTGGCCAAAAGAGAGAGAGAGAGAGAGAGAGAGAGAGAAGCTATCTGATTGGTGAAAGAAATGAGGAGAGTGATTGATTGGTGGGTGAAACAAGTCACAGAACCGGGTTTGTAAAATGAAAAGAGATCAGATTGCACAATATAAAAGGTACACAAAATCTGTCTCCTTATCAAAAACAGTGTCTCTAACACTAAATAAATAACACACACGTGTACAATTCTACCCGTTGTTAATGCATTTTAACTAAATGTAACTTTTTCATTACAAGTCTCTCTTTGGTCTAACTTGCGCTCATGCATTCATAACACACAAGTACTAATTAATTACGGTATCGAAAAAAATAATTTAAAAGCCGAATAACTACGCCAAGTCACTTTGCCAATAAGGGCATAAATGTCATTTTACAAACTCCAGAAGGAAATTACATGGAAAATTAGGGGCGGGTCGTCACATGTAATCTTTTGAATAAACTTATTAATCATTTCTTGTTAAATATATGTAGGGGCTTAAGCAAAAAATATGTTTTTGTGTATGAAAATACATGATTTTTTTTTTTTTTTGTTGAAAAGACGGAAGTTTATTAAAACCGAATGACAAGTTTTATATTAGCTGTAAGAATATTAAATAAAAAATTTCGGACCAATCTCGTTTCAAAGAACTCGCCACTATGCTTGGTAGCAAACAAAGCCACCTCATGATATTTTGAGTTCTAAATTCATGTTTTATAACAAATAATTTGTTATGTCTTTACCTTAGAGTATAGTTCCTTTTTAATAAATTGCAATTACAAGGAAGATGCCCTTGTATCAATATTCCGTGTAGATGAGAGTTGATTTTTAGTGTGGGTAAGTAACGTCCCATAGCCTCACACTCCAACGAATGTGTCAATCATCATAAGCCTCACACTCCAACGAATATGTTAATCTTCATAAGCTAACGCATGAAGAGAAATATAATATGCTATTATACGTTGTTTCTTTTTTTTTTTTTTTTTTTTTTTTGTTAAAGATGAATAAGCTTACACAAAAATCCTCTATGGCTCTATTTCTAAACTTATCAAAAAGTAATCTAAGAATATCACACAAAGAAGGCTAACAACTGCTTGCAAAACTGGCCGTATGCACGTAAAAAAATTGTTTAAGGGAAGCGATTTCTATTTTTTTATTTTAAACGAGACACCACATGGAACTTTAAAGATTTGATCCGTCTATTTTTTAAGTTGCATTTTATAAATTATTCATACAAAATATTAATCAAATCGAAAATACTTGAGACTTCTAATTTTTTTTCGGTCAAATGAGGCATCCAATTGAGTTCGAAAAGATCAACCAACACTATATTTTAAGAAACATTAGAATTTCATCGTGACAATTAAATAAACAAATAATTTTTAATTGAGTTGAATTTTTACAAAAATAATCTATAAATTGAGATTTATAAAATAAACAATTCAAATTGTTAAAAATCAATGAAAAATAAGTCTCACAACTAATCCTCTAAATATGTGATTCACCATGTAGTGGGAATCCGTATACTATTATTCGATACTGTTCGATTTAGATTAGAACAGTTGACTAAAATAAAGAAAACAAAATATAAATCTAAAATCTGAGCTCCCAATTCAACACGTTGATTTCCAAGAAGCTGCTGAATTGTACACGTATCTTTCCCTTGAAAAACTGGCACACTCCTAGAAGACAAAAGAAGACCAAGTCGGCCTCACAGTACCTTGCAGTACAGCCCACGTCACACGATCTAAATTTATTATTCTGGTGCCCATGCTGTATGAACCCATCAGGTGTTTTCATTTTCTAGCAATAAATTAAGGAAGTTCTAACGAAAAATCTACGATACTGTTTACTTTAACGAAAAATCATATTTTTACACTAAAAAGTCAATCTGATAGTATTCACTTTACCCTTTATTTTGTCTTTATCATTAAAATTCAAACTTTTCAAACCATTTTCATTAGTTTTCCTATAAATTAACCTAGCTACCAATAACTTATGACACCACGCCCGTTATGTTCCTCTTGAATTCTTTATAATAGTTTTTCTTGTTCACGACTTTTAGGAGAAGAGACTCTCATTTTTTTCAAAAACTGAAGATTAGTTGTAAGATTCATTCCGTATTAATCTTTGACGATCTGAATCGTATTTTGAAAATCTTGATTCATGATTATTTTTGCAAAAATTCAATTTAATTCGAACTCATTTGCCTAGCTAATTATCATGATGCATTACTAGGAATAACTTCTTGGGCGACGAAGGGGAAAGTGTTGCACAAAGGCGAAAACCATCTTCGGAAACATTAGGCGGTGAAGAGAGTGTCGCGCAAAGCTCGTGACGTCAGGCATTGCGCGATAGAGGGAAACTCTTTGTCGCGCAAAATGAAGATTGCGCGATGAAATTGGTGGTTGTTATGTGTAGCGAGCGATGAAACTAGGGTTCAACCCCTAAACTCTTGGGCAACGAACATATGGGTTCAACCCACAAACTCATACGCGATGGATATAGAGGCCATCGCAGTAGGATTTTAAACTCAATTAGATACCTCAAATATTTCTGATTTGGCTAATATTTTACAATGATAATCTATAAGGTGCAATTTGAAAAATAGACGATTTGGATCGTTAAAATTTGATGTGGTATGGGTCCACAACTAATCCCCTTTTTATAAAAAAAAAATGAAAATCCCTTCTCTTAGAGGGCTCCTGTCTTGTTTTTAGTGATATAACTAACCCTAACCTCCTGGTTTGGCACCATCTACAACAACACCACAGAAAAGGAGTTGGTCCTTGTCGATATGAGTCATTTCCCTCGGACTTGGATCCTCTCTTGAGCCCAAGGAGAGGATCCTCCTGACCAAAGGAGTTGGGCCGTTGGATGAAAATTCAATGACTATAATTATTATAACTTTTAAAAGACCTCCCTGTTTGTAGCCGTTGGATTTTCATCCAACGGTCCAAGTCCTTTGGTCAAGAGGATCCTCTCCTTGGACTCAGGAGAGGATCCAAGTCCATTTCCCTCAAACCCTAAAAGTAACTTTTGATTTGTTTGGAGCTTTGAGGATAAAATGGTTTGGTCTTTGCATGAGGATAAAACACTCATAAAACGGAAAAGAAGGAAACCCAATGTTGGGTTAGCTCATTTCTTGCTACTGGGTTTATACATTTCTAATTGATCTTTTTCGGTCAGTCTATTGCTAAATTATTCTGATTTACATGTTTGAATGTTATGAGAAGAAATTCAATTACCAACAATGAGTGAAGGGAAACAAAATGAAAGGCAAATGCTTTTAGGGAGATGATTTTCACACATCTCATTTTTTCTTCTTACCCTACATTATTTATATTGTCATATTTAATAAATCAAATAAAAACTACGAGCTTAGTTAAATAAACGTTTGTGAATAGTTAAAAGAGGTGTATGTTTATCGTTTTTCTTTAAAATTTTAGATCATAACAATTATTTTTTCTTTAACAAACGATATTATCTACACTAAGGAGTAGGAGAGTGGGGTCAGTCTCATAATAACCTAGCACTAATGTGGTTCAAATTCGCTTTTGCGAGAATTGAATTTAAAATATCTCACTTATAAATAAAGAAAATTATTACCAAATTCTAATACTAAATAACGCATTTGTTGTTGGTTGTCGTTGGTTTTTCTTAATGAAATAAGGTGGCCGATGTCCACATAATGTATAGCAATTGAAAACATTAGATAGAAAGACAAAGTTTTACCAGTGATTTGAATAATAATAATAATAATAATATTATGCCCATAACTATCTTTATTTTTGTAATTTTGTCCATTTGATTTTATTTCGTGGTCAATTTTTGTTTGCTTCCCCCCACCCATTATAAAATACTGAGACCCTCTTTTAATTCAGTTTAATTAATCAAGGAGAAATTGTTACAGTTAATTAAACGACAATCAACGCGCCGTTCCACGTGTCCAACGAAGACCTGGAAGTCCCAAAGTACGTACGACGATGCACCCGACCCGCAAAGCACGAAGATGCCGTTGTCAGCTCCCGTACGGTACTCGTGTAGTTATTCAAATCACTTGACTCTTCCCAAAGGTGCGTGGGCCCCACACTGCCCTTGGCTTTATGAGGACGCCCAGTGCATGGACTATTCCGGGTTGTGGGCCGGGTCGGAGAAGAATCCAACGTAGTACACCAGTGGCCCGTCCCTTTCTATGCTAATCAGCGTTCGTTTCATAATCTTTGAAGGAGAAATTCTCTGCGTAGCTCGATGACTTTTGGATTTTAATAAGATTTTGGCAACGTAATTCCAGGTGTACCTTCTAGAGAATGGACCTACAATTTGAAATATAATACTAATATATAATTGTTATTAGGGTTTATTTGTCCAATTAGGCTACACATAAGTACTAATCTTCTCTTAACCTTTCATTTTTTTTCCATTTCTTCGCGACTTATGTGCAAGTACAATTTCAGTACTTAAAAACTTAAAAAATTAACAATAGTTGTGCTTTATAGACTATAGTGGCCATAGATAGAGTGCAATTTCAAACTAGCTTCTTTCAAGTTAAAAAAAGTAGATAATCGTAATTCGCCATCAGCTGGCCGTTTTTTTAAAGTAAATAGTGGTGCTAAATCATGAGATTTATGATCAAAATTGTCTATGTTTAACTAAGTTTTTGATTCATTGAACAACAATCAACTATTGATTATATCTTCTTCTGAATCATCAACCTAAAACGAGAATATTTAAGTGAAAAGTTGATAGCATTCTTAAAAAATCGTTTTTATTCTCTTTTAAACTAAAGCTATAATTTTTCATCATATCTTCTCGTGAATCATGAAGCTTATATGACAAAATGATTTGGATGGGCAAAACCAATTATTGTCGGGTGCAAGCTGCTAAGCGTTCGTACAGTCTGCTGCAGTTTTCTATTTGTCTCATGTTCGTTTGATTTTAAAGCAGATATATCTGACCGAGAGCATGTAAAATTGTACAATTTGATGAAGGCTTCTTGTCTTATCAGGAAAGAGATCCTCTACAGATCTCTTCCTTCTAATTCATCAAATTAAGAAATTCGTGCCGTTGAAAATTGATCTAACAGCTGAAGTTATTATAACTTTTAAAATAGGCCTCTATTTATAGCCGTTGGATCAATTTGCAATGTCACGGATTCCCTGATTTGGTGGATTAGAAGGAAGGGATCCGGAGATGATCATTTTCCGTCTTATCTATTATATATAAAAGGAGAGGAAAAGGTGAATAGTGTTTTGGTGTCACCAAGCTTCAACAAAATAATTGGACAAAAATGCTCACAAAACAAAAAACTTCAAAGGCATTTCAAAATAATAATGCATCAAATAAGGCATGGGCATTTTTGTCATTTTAATAGTATTTTTTAATAATTAATTTTGTGTGTGTGTGTTTATTTATTTATTTATTTTTTATAATTAGTACCTCATAATAGGCTAGCAATAATGTAATTCAATTTCTCTATTTTTAAACACGTTCAAAAAGTCTTAAGATGCATGTAATGTTAGTTATAAAAAAAAAGGTCATTTGCACGCAGATAATAATGTAATTAAATTAGTTGTCAAATGATTGTTTTTATTTTTTTACACTTTCAAAACATCTTAAGAGACGTGTAATGCCCGATTATAAAAAAAGTCATTCGCACACAGATATTCAAAACATCTTAAGAGATGTGTAATGCCTGATTGTTTATTAAATATTATTTTCTCTATTTTAAACATGTTCAAAACATCTCAAGAGATGTGTAATGCTGGTTATAAAAAAAACTTTCTCACACGAATAATAATGTGATTAAATTAGTTGCCAAATGTTTTTTTTTTTTAAATGATATTATCTACACTGAGGGGGAGGGATGGGCTTAGCCTCACAATGAGCTAGCAATAATGTGATTCAATCAATTGTTTATTAAATATTATTTTCTCTATTTTTAAACACGTTCAAAACATCTTAAGAGGTGTGTAATGCCGGTTATAAAAAAAGTCATTCGCACCTGGATACTAATGTGATTAAATTAGTTGTCAAATGATTGTTTTTTTATTTTTATTTTTAACAAACGATATTATCTACATTAAGATGGAGGGAGGGTGGGCTTAGCCTCACAATGGGCTAACAATAATGTGATTCAATTAGTTGTTTATTGAATGCCGGTTATAAAAAAGGTTTTTCGCACGCGGATAATAATGTAATTAAATTAGTTGTCAAATGATTTTTTTTTTTTTAACAAACGATATTATCTACACTAAGGGGGAAGGGTGGGCTTAACCTCACAATGGGCAAGTAATAATATGATTCAATCAATTCTTTATTAAATATTATTTTCTCTATTCTTAATGTAAATTCTATAAAGACCGATTTTATTATGTGAATTCAGCTGCTTTAATTGGTTTATGACGGTTTTTTTTCTAGCATGATCTAAGATTATTCATTTACTTCAAATATTTGACTTTCCTTTTGTCAATTTACGCATACAAATACATTTAAAACGTGTAAGTCGCACTTAGTACGCCATAATTCAAAAAATATCTTCTACACGCGCTGTCTATATATAAAGCCAACACAAAAGGTGAACAGTGATTTTGGTGTCACCAAGCTTCAACAAAAATATTTGGACAAAGATGCCCCCAAGACAAAAAACTTCAAAGGCATCCCAAAATAATGCATCAAATAAGGTAAGGGTATTTTCGTCATTTTAAAGGTGTTTTTGAATAATTAATTTTTTTTGTGCTTTTTTATTTATTTATTATTTTTTATAATTAGTACCTCACAATAGACTAGCAATAATGTGATTCAATTTCGTTATTTTTAAACACGTTCAAAACATTTTAATTGGCGTCTAATGCTGGTTATAAAAAAAGGTTTTGCACACGCGGATAGTAATGTGATTAAATAAGTTGTCAAATGATTATTATTTTTTTTTTTAACAAACAATATTATCTACACTAAAGAGGAGAGGGTGGGCTTAGCCTCACAATGAGTTAGCAATAATGTAATTCAATCAGTTGTTTATTAAATATTATTTTCTCTATTTTTAAACACGTTCAAAACATCTTAAGAGACGTGTAATGCTGGTTATGAAAAATATCTTTTATACATGGATAAGAATGTGATTAAATTAATTGTCAAATGATTGTTTTTTTTTATTTTAAACAAACGATATTATCCACACTAAAGGGGAGGGGGTGGGTTTAGCCTTACAATGGGCTAACAATAATGTAATTTAATAAGTTGTTTATTAAATATTATTTTCTCTATTTTTAAACACGTTCAAAACATCTTAAGAGACGTGTAATGCCGGTTATAAAAAAAAGTCTTTCGCACGCGAATAATAATGTGATTAAATTAATTATTAAATGATTGTTTTTTTTTAAGCAAACGATATTATCTACACTAAGGGAGAGAGGATGAGCTTAGCCTTATGATAGGCTAGCAATAATATGATCTAATCGGTCCAAAGCCTAACGATAAACAAATATATATATATATATATATTTTTTTTTTTGAGAAAAACCATAAACAAATGTTTGGATCTCACAACTTCACTTGCCGTTATTCTAAAAAATGAAAAAAAAAAAAAATTCAAGAAATCCCGGTTTTGATTACTAATTTTTTTGGCCGGGTTCCTAGGTTGCTTTCGTTAATCAAATTTAATTATGCAAACCTCTCTTGCAATAATTGACATATGATTAGTTCTATCCACCCATTCATTTTTATTTTTCTCACTCTTTTCAATTTTCGGCTATCGGATAAAATAAATAGAAGGAGATTAATAAATTTAACAAGAATATGTATGAGATAAAAAAATAGTGTGTAATAGCACTACTTATATATATATATATGTATGTATGTATGTATGTATATGTATATGTATATGTATATAGCCAACGTTTTGTATACAAACTTGGTCAATTATTTAATACATGTTTGGTTTGGCATATATATCTATTGACTCTAAAAATTACAAAAACCTACTTGGCGCATAGGCCGAGTAACTAATAAGCTAACTACGTCTTTCGGTTGAATGTGGGGCGTGCCAACTCGTCGGTCGAGCTCGGTCGAGGAGTAAAATTCGTTGATGTCGCGTTGAGCGCGTCGTTGACTTCTCTATCTTGCGATTACGACCGAGGAAGGAACCCTCTCGGTCTCTGGGTTCTATAGCTTGAAGACAAGGCTACTAATTCTGCGGAGTTCACAAATCGTCGGAGCTCGATTCGGTCACTATGATTATATTCGTAAGAGTATAAGCACGTCAAATCGAGACCAAACTATATGGGCACAGGTACTCAAACGTGATGTATGTCTTGATGGTAAATGTAGTTCGACCGTTGGAATGCCAAACCCTGAAACTTACTTGCGAGTATCCAATCATAAAATCACTCGGCGTCCAGTACGCTGAGTAACGCAATTCGTAACACCTGACTATGCCGAGAAGGCTAGCAAGATGACCTCTACCAACAAGGGTTCGAAAACCCTTCTCGGCCGAGACTTAGATAGGTAATCGGTCGGCCTCGACGCAGTGCTGTTTATCCAAACTGAAGGTGCTTCTCGGTAGCTTGATTCTGCGGCAGCAGTGCTGTTTATCCAAACTGAAGGTGCTCGCCGGGTGCCTCCACAGTGCTGTTTATCCAAATTGAAGGTATGTCGGCAGAAAAAGAAAAGGAAAAATCTCAAGGTATTTGAGAGGTTTTGCACAGGGCAATTGTATGCTGGATTGAAGGCCTTTTTCTGTTGCATGATTTCTTGTATTTATAGCACCCTATTCCCTGAGACCGAATTACATCCTTATCTGGATTGAGAGTCCTTGTCCCGTTTCAACTCTACCTCGAACAAGCCTACTCCTACTAGGACTTTGAACTTTCCCCTTTTTCGAGGCTTTATTCTTTGCCGGTTGGGAATCCTGGTCGCACCAGGACTTCCTTGACCTCTTCTATTTATTCGGACTACTTCTTAGGATAGGACTTGACCGACCTTGCCAACTGGCCCGGGATTTATCATTCGGCCCATAGTATTTGACATCGCCTTGGGCCGAGCACATCCTGCTGCTCGGCCCAACAATATTATTTTGGGCCCAAACATTGCCCCCTCGCTTCTGAGGTCACCGACTGTTAACTTTTGGTCGGGCCTCGACCTTAAAGAAGCGGAAATGCCTATTGCTTTTCGGACTTTACTTCCCTTGATGACCATCACTTATGCACATTTATGAGACATGATTGCACTCTCCTCGTTACCCCCAACGTACAGCCACGTGTCGATTCTCCGCCGATCTTAACAGCTTTCAATCATGGCCCTTGAAAACGTGCACCCACCGAAGCGTCTCTTCCTCATTAATGCATTAAAACCGCCGCCGCACATAATCGTGCGTCCTGGATCCTCGAAACCTCGATCCTATCCTCGCAGGTTCCCAAAATATCCGAAATGATTGGGACCTTTTCCCGATTAAATTTCCCCCCAATTCGAACCAGTGCTTTTCGAATACCAAACGTTTGATCTTCATTATGAAAAGCCTATAAATACCCAAACTTCTGCCATTCGTATCCCACGCCTTCAGAAATTTCGAATCCTTCCTTTTATCATTCTTGTTTGTTCAAGCAACTCCTTCCAGTTCGTCCTTCTGCAATCTCTCATTTTTGAAAACCACTCTTTAAAGATGCAGTGCCGTCGTGCATCACCAATCTTCTCAAGGAGCAGTGCTTAACACCCCTGCTTCAGGGGTTCAATTGGTCGAAATGGTGCTTAGCTCGGCCTCAAGGAGCTTGGCCCTCGACCACCATAGCCTAGGCTGCCTGGGTTGACCGAATAAGAGCATTCTTCGGTGAAGAGTGGAAAGCCCTTGGTATCTATGATGCCATCATGCTCTCGACCATGGAGATTACCATGGATAAGGAGCTGCTTATGGTGGCCCTGAATTTATGTTGTTCGGCCACCAACACCATAATCCTTCCTTTCGGCCCTCTCGGCCCCACAGTTTTTGACATCTCGGCTATCCTTGGGACCTCACCATCCGGTCTCCCAATCGATGCTGCTCTTTCTGGATGCCCCTCTCTTCTCGACCTAAAGGCGCATTTTGACGAGCGGGCCGTCGAAACGCTCAGATGAGGCGATCGGGAGCCTTCAAGAGAAGAAGTTCAGAAGCTTCATAATAACTTTTTCAACTACAACACTCTCATCCTCTACTTCGCCAGTCGAGACGAGGAAAGCCTTAGGAAGGGATAACATGAAGCCTTCCTCTTCTATTGGTACAATAAATTTATTTGTTGTACCAGGTCGAACAAATGCCTGGTCGAGATTATGCCGGTGGCACAGGCCCTGGCTTGTGGTCACTCTCTGGCGCTCAGCCTGGCTATACTTGCTAACCTCTTCCACTGCTTGGCCAAGACGACCATCAACAAAATTGACCCACACCAGAACGGACCCCTCTAGGTCTTCTAACTCTAGCTGCAGGTCTACTTTTCCACTATTCGGCCCGAGGTCTCTGTTTTCCAGCGCTCGGCCGCCTTTGGCCCTCAACTGGCCTCTCAACCGGCTCCTCCTCACCGGGCTGACGAGGTCCTTAAGCACTTCTTCAGCCTCGACGTCCTTTCGGACGACGAGTTCCTGGTGTGCCGGCGCCAGGAGTACCCTGTCTAGATCAGGCTCTCAACGGCAGCATAGGCTGAGACCGAGGATGCGGACCTTCGTCAGCACTGGGGGTCATTCGTACTGGCTCACGACCTCCCCCTTGGTTGTGATGCCCGCCGAGCCAGCTGGGAGGTCTACCATCCTGATAGGAGCATATTTAGGCGACTTACTTAGCTTGTTTTCGTGCATTTATATTGTTAATTCATAGTTGTTTTAGTAGTTTAAGCCATTTTCGTGTGTTTTTAGGTTCATATGGCTAAGGAAGCAAAAAGATGCATTTTGGAGCAAAATTGGACTTGGAATGGATAGCTTATGTTTGGAGCAAAAGGAATGGACGAAATTGAAAGGATTCTTAATCCATTGCAGCCACATGCACATTCAATCATTCACACCAAAACCTTGCACATGCTTTCCCATTTCATTATTCATTCACTTTGCAGCCACCATTCACTCTTTAATCCACATGCATTTATCATCATTCACCCTAGCTTTAAGTCACATGCAAACACATTCAAATCAGCCACATGCATCTCCCATCTCATTTCCAGATTGTCCCCTTGCACATGCAGCCACTTATTCAAAGCACATGCATTTCCACCCTTTAATCACATGCATAAATCAGCCACATGCATCTCCCATCACCATTCCAGATTTCCACCACCCTCCTAGCTGTCATGTTCCCCCCATTTCACCTATAAATAACCCTTCATTGCAGCCACAAAGAGGGGGGATCCATTCACCACAGAAATAAGGCCTTTGTGCCAGAAATTCATCCATTCCATAAACACTTCCATTCCATTGTACATACCACCAACACTTCCCCCTTTGTGCCGTGAGTTTCCCTTACAATCCAAACGCCATCCTTCCATTCCTCCACCACTACCCAAACCATTCACACCATCAAACTATCCTTAGACCTTGTGCTACAACGAAGAGGAAGATAAAAGATGCCTAAACGTTCATACAATTCAAGTTTGAGTTGTTGGAATGTTTAGGTGTTTCTTTGATTTCTATGTTTAATTTCAATACTCTTTGTTTTGTACGAATGAGGCATGGAAGAGAAGAGGGCCTAAACGTTCATACAATTCAAGTTTGAGTTGTTGGAATGTTTAGGTGTTTCTTTGATTCTCTTTGTTTTGTATCATAAGGAACTAAACCCCCCTTGGCTAAGGGGGGATTCGAAATATATGTTTATGCTTGCGTTTTGATTTGATTACTTCTAATTTCGTTTCATAAGTTGTGATTCAATTTGTTTAACTATTTGATTGATAACTTATTTATGTATGTTTATTAAGAGTGCACACTTAATTTTTATGCATGAATATGACGCTAGAATATAAGTGAGTTTCACCTAATAGTTACGAACTTATATTCACAAGTAGTGGAGGTTGCTTATAAACAATCGCGTTAAATGAATTCTTGGCAAGAGTATCATGCATTCATAGTTACAATTGCCTCGTCAATACTTATAATTTTCATAGAGCGTAATGATTCTTGCTTGTATCTCTATTATGCAATCATGTAGGGGACTTGTGGGGAATGTTTTGAATTGTTGTATGCGCTAACCCATCCAATTCAATAACGTTAGGAAGATTTGAAGGTTAATTAGTGCATCACGGTTAACTTGGGGTGTTGAGAATTAATGATTTATTGAAACGCAATTGGAATTCATTTTATTATGCAAGTATAACATATGTGGAGATAGAGATGAACCCCGTAGCTAACTTTCCATTCATTCCATTCCATCAATTTGTTCTTTCTTTTCTTGTTTTTGTTTTCATGTTTAATTTAACTTGTTGTTCAATTATGTTAAACATGTGGAACTAATTTCTTTTTAGTTAGAGGCGAATTTGAAGCCATAAACATATGTTGGTTATGATTTGATTTACTCCAGTTATGAATTCATGAATTTTAGATGTGGTTTACTTTTCTGTTTTGATTAAGAACTTGTTTATGTATGTGGGTTGAGGGTCGACACTTAATTTGCATGCCTAAACTTGATGCTAGGATATAAGGGAATTTCACCTAATCGTTATGAACTTATATTCATGAGTAGTAAAAATCGCTAGTCACGATTGTGTTTAGTAAACCCTAGGCTGGATTAACATGCGTTTTCCATAGTTATGAATGCCTAGTCGATGTTTATGATTTCCGTTGAACTTAATGATCTTTGTTAAATGTCTCTATCATGCGTAGGGACTTTGATTAGGAATGCTTTGGATTGTCGTATGCAATCATCCAATCCAATGAATCTAGGGAAATCTGAAAGTTAATTTAAGCGGACCCAATTAACTTGGAGCATTGTCATTCATCGTTTGTTGAAGTCATAACTGGGAGTCAAATTATATGCTTATGTTCATGTGTGGATAAGGAACCCTCTAACTAGTTTTTCATCATTCTATTTCATTAATTTCGTTTTTAGAATCTGTTTTAATTCCAAGTTTATGTTTTAGTTTAGATTCATCCAAAACCAATCCCCCATTTATTTTAAAGTGTTAGATTAGTTAGAAATACATTTAGTTTGTGTTTATAAGTGTTTTGATTCATTTTGTTTCCCAAATTCGTCCAAAGTACTCAAGGTGCTCAAAACTGCCCAGATTGTGTTTTTAAGGCAGTTTTGAGTGTTTTGGTGCTGTTTTGAGTCTTTTGGTTTGTTTTAGTGTTTTAAAGTTTAGTTTTGCAACATTTGAGTCTAGTTTAGTGTTTTATATTGTGTTTTTATGTTTTTGAGTCAAATCCAAGTGATTAACAATCCCTCCTAATCCCCGGTCCAGAACGATCCCTACTTGCATCTTTACTACAATTTGACAACAAGAGGGTTAATTTGTGTGCGTATAAATCACGCATCACATCCCCACTTTGTCGCCCGGCAGCTTGGCTACCTCCAAGGTTGCCCCGTACCCCTGCTCGCCTCTCATTCCCTCCTGAGTCGAGGATGCCTTTCTGGTTCTTTCGAGAGGGAATGCCAGACAACGGAGCAGGAGTTTCAGGATCGGTGCAAGAAATTTCAGCTTCGACCGACCGTTCCTGAATCTTTGGGTACCGACACCTTTGGAGACTAGTGGGATGAGTACACCTGCGACTTCTTCGGTGCCTCGGCCGAAGACGTGGTGAACAAAGTCTTCGGTGACCGGCCCAAACCAGCGCCCTCGGCCCAACCTAAGGAGTCGGCCCAAGGTATATTGTCCTTCCGCTCTTTGTTTTTTAATTACTTGTCCTTGTTCTTAATTGCTTTGCTATTTCAGGGGGTCGCGTGTCGAGGAAGGTGGAAGTGGTCTCCGCGGTGGCGAGGTCGAAGAAATTGGTTCCCACGAAGAGGACCATCGCCACCGAGCGGACAGTCCCCGCGAAACGCCCCCATCGAGAAGCCGAGCTGGAGGATGATGCTCCTCGTCCTTCTAAACGCGTCAAGAAATTGGAGAAGAAGGGCGACCGGAAGATTCATGTTGTTCCCAATGACACCATAGGGATAACTGCTCATGCCGACTCTCCTTCTGTCCTGGCTGCCCCAGCTTCTCCAAACCCGATTCCTTCAGCCGTCTCTTTGCCTGAGACCATGGCCGATCCAGTCGTCGTATCAGCTCTAGCTTCGGAGCTGATCATGGCGCCTGCCGTGGGGGAGTCGGCTGCACCTGTCGAGGTACCCTCTACTCAGCGACCGACGGTTTTTTTGGAAGAGGTATAATTCTACTTCCATCCTTTGTTTCTTTAGGCTTCTAGTTGTAACAAAATTTTTCTCAGGACGTCGAGAGCGAGAGTGACGAAGTCCCGCTGGAGCGCCGTCCTCGACCAGCCAACTTTCCTTTCGTCCATCCTTCTTCGGTGGTCGAGGCGACCGCTCGACCGTGTCTCCCTACGGCGGATCGCGGCAAGAGACCCATGGCCGATCCTGAGGCAACGGCCGAAACGCCGATCCATCCGCAGGATGAAGACCTTCCCATTCCTTCGCAGGAAGTCTCTTCGGCCTTTGTAAGTCTTGTTTCTTTTGCGTTGATTTTATCATGACACATGTTCTTAAAAGACTATTAAATGCGCCGACAGACGTTGTCTATATTTCCTGGCCACCGTTGTGGCCATCAAATGTAGATGACCTCCATCGGCCGTGTGAATTGAGAAGCGGTCTAAGGCACTGGGCTCGGCCATTAAGTTCTCTGGGTTCAAGCAATGACCCAGAGGGCATGGCCGAAGTTTCCTTTCGGCAGGTCAAAAACAATCCCTTTGTTATGTACTATATTACGACGTCTTATTTTTCTTCACAAAGTTTTCCTTTTATGTGCAGCCATCATGGGAAGTGGAGCTCGACGCTCTTCTTCAGAGCACGACTGGTGAGGCCGGCTCCTCTGCTGCTCCTGCCGAACCAGCGGGAACCATGCCCGAGGCCCAAGCCTTCGTGAAGCTGCACGAAGTCCTGTCTCTCTCTGCCTCCCAAGCTTTCTGATGCAAGGGTCTTGACTCCGTTGGGGAGTGTCTTAATGACCTCGCCAGCGGCGGTTACCTGAGCACGGAGAATATCTCCTTCCTCACCGACCTTTTGAAGCGGACTCGGCAACACTCTAATATTTTTGAACGAGCCCTACAAGCCGAGGACGACTTGAAGGCGGCCAAGGTCGTGCAAGAGGCTAGCCGAGCGGAGATGGAGGCAATAAAAGCCAAGAAAGTGAAGCTGGCCGAGTTTGATAGCCAGATCTCTGACCTCCAGCGTCAAATTTCTGGCCTTCAACGGCAAAGGTCTGCTGCCGCTTCAGAGCTTGAGAAGGACTTCGAGGCCAACAGGGCTGGCTGATGGCCTTCGCTGCCGGCGCACGACACATCCAGCAATTGCAGTTCAACAAAAAGACGAGGCAAGCTGAGATAATTTTGAGCGAAGCAAAGTGGTTGGAGCTAAAAGCTGCCATTGAGACTTTCCTCCCCTCGACCCCCTAGGAATGTATTTGTTCTTTTGTTATCAATATAATGGTTCTTTTGCTATCAATACAATGGTCTTTTACTATCAATACAATGGTTCTTATCAACACAATGGTCTTTTACTCTTGCATTTCCCATGTAATTGGCTAGTACTTTTTTAAAAACTTTCCATTAATTGGCAATTTGTGAATTGAACCCGTCCGATCTCTAAGATGATATGCCCCCTTGCCGAGAACTTTATGAAAGATGAATGGCCCTTCCCAATTCGGCGACCATTTACCAAATCGGGGGTCTTTAATCCCGATGGGCAACACCGTTTGCCAAACCAATTCTCCTTCGCTGAACGTTTTTTTGTCTTACACGCTGGTTATACGCTCGTTCGACAATTTTCTTTTGTGCTATCAATAAGTTACCTGCGTCGATTCGATTTTCTTCTAAGTCTTCTAATTTTTGTCGCATCGCTTGACTATATTCGACACTGAACAAACTACTCTGCTCGATTACTCGTAATGAGTTTATACTCAACTCGACCAGTAACATAGCGTCGTGTCCATAAGTTAACGCGCAAGGAGTGGTTCCAGTGGCCGACCGGGGTGAAGTTCGGTATGCCCATAATGCTTCATTTAACTTCAAATGCCACAACCCAGGCCTTTCTCTTACCGTTTTTTCGAGGATGCCGATCAACACTTTATTGCTTGCCTCGGCCTGTCCGTTTGCCTGAGGGTAGTACGGTGTAGATTACTCAAGTCAGTTATTCAGACTTGCCGCGTATTCCTTAAACCTATCGGCCGTGAATATGGTGCCATTGTCAGTTATGATCGTTTCTGGCACGCCGAATCTGGTCACAATATTCTCCTCTACGAAATTGCATACCTCTTTGGCCGATAATTCGGCGTATGATCTTGCCTCGACCCATTTAGTGAAATAGTCAGTCGCTACAATTATCCACACGTGTTTTGCCGCCCCCGACGATGGCGTGATTTTGCCAATTACGTCCATTGCCCATCCCCTGAACGACCATGGTTTAGTAACCGAGTGGAGTAATTCGGCCGGGGCTCTCTGCACGGGTCCATGGATTTGGCATGGTGCACATCTTCGTGCATATTCGATGCAATCCTTTAATATACTGGGCCAAAAATAACCGTGTCGTCGAAGCAACCAGTGCATCTTTCGTCCAGATTGGTGTGCCCCGCAAATTCCTTCATGTACCTCGGCCATTGCTTGGGCAGCCTCGTGTGGGCCGATGCACAATAGTAGTAACCCGTCTTCACCCTTGCGGTATATTTCATTTTGGTACGACACGTAATTCGTGGTGAGGACCTTCGTTCTCTGGTCGTGTATCCCATTGGGGTTGTCGAGGTATCGTAACATCGTTTTTCTCCAATCATCTGGTTCCACCTCGACGACACATACTTCTACGGGATCTCCCCATTCCAGTAGGGATGGGAGCGACATCACCCTTGTGCGTATTACGTGTGCGCACTGGAGAGTTTGCCGATTGATCAAGGTTGGGTACGATTGCAGACTTGTGGCTGTAATTCAGCCTAGCTTGCTCCCTGTGAATTGTGCTTCGAAGGCAATCTGGGCGAGTTCGTCGGCGTCTGTGTTGTGAATACGTGAAATATGTTCAAATGTGATCCGTTCGAACGACTCGGCCAGGTAGGTGGCGACCATGTGATAGGGCGCTAAAGTACAACTCATGCAACGAAACATGCCGTTCAGTTGGTTAATCACGAGTTCGAAATCACCGAGGACGAGAACGCGGGAGGCCCGTAGATCGTGTAAAACGTGGATGCCGATAATGAGGGCTTCATATTCGGCCTGATTATTTGTACAGCTGAAATCCAACTTGAGAGAAAAATACCATCGGCAATGGTCGGGCGACTGAATTGCAATGCCGACACCCACCTAGGTCGAAGTACTGGAACCATCAAAATGCATAGTCCAATGGTTATCACGTGTTGTGACTAAACCGATGTCGACGTCGCCTCCCCCAAAACCATAAGGGGAAGGGTGTTGGGCCAAGAAGTCGGCGAGGGCTTGCCCCTTGACGGCCTTTTGGGGTACGTACTGAAGGCTGAACTCGGATAAGGCGAGCGTCCATTTCCCGATTCGGCCTTAGACGATGGGCCGAGTGAGCATGTAACGAATTACGTCTGTTTGGGCGATGACCTGCGTAACTGATGGGAGTATGTAATGCCGAAGCTTTGATGCGGCAAAAAACAAAGCTAAGTAAAGTTTTTCGACAGGTGAATAATTGAGCTCTGGTGAATTCAGATTACGGCTAAGATAAAAGATAGCTTGTTTATGCCCTACATTGTTATCTTGCGCGAGGAGACAACCAATGGATTCAGCGGCTGCCGAAATGTATAATTTAAGGGGTTTGCCGTGACAAGGTGGAACTAGCACGTGTGGGGTGGAAATGGCCACCTTGATTTGCGTAAATGCAGTTTGATGCTCTTTGTGCCATTCAAATTTGTCGGTATCCTTAAGTTTAAGGAGTGTAGAGAATGCCTTCATCTTATCAGCCGAATTGGCGATGAAGCGACGGAGGAAATTTATCTGCCCGAGTAATGACTGGAGCTGTTTCTTTGTTGTCGGAGGTGGAGCGCTAATGATTGAGCGGGCTTTATTTTCGTCGACTTTAATGTCGCGATGGTGCACCAAAAATCCTCAAAAATTACCGACCAACACACCAAAGGCACACTTGGCCGGGTTCATTTTGAGATTATTCTTGCGCATGCGAAAGAACGCTTGCCGCAGATCATCCAGGTGCGTGTGGTGGTGTTTAGACTTTACCACCACATTATCGATATAAACTTCGACGATTGTACCGATTAGGTCGTGGAATATCATATTCATGGCTCGTTGGTATGTGGCGCCAGCATTCTTGAGGCCGAATGGCATAACTACTCATTCGTAAGTACCGAGTGCCCCAGGGCAGCGGAAAGCCGCCTTGTGGACGTCGGCTTCGGCGATGAAAATCTGGTTGTATCCCGCATGGCCGTCCATAAAAGATAGTAATTCATGATTAGCTGCGACATCAATGAGCAGATCTGAGATTGGCATCGTATACTCATCCTTGGGAGTGGCCAGATTTAGATTACGGAAATCGATGCAAATGCGAAGGGCTCCGTTTTTCTTTAATACTGGGACGATATTGGCCAACCATTCGACGTACCGAGCGGTCCTAATAAACCCAGCTTTTAGAAGCCGAATTAACTCCTCTTTGATGCCGAGTTGTACCTCGGTCGAAAATCGGTGAGGGGGTTGTCGAAAAGGCTTACACCCATCCTTGATGCGTAGCTCATGCTTTACAAGGTTTCGATTGAGGCTTGGCATTTCATGGTAGTTCCACGCGAAGCAATCTCTAAATTCCTGGAGTAACTTACGAAGTTCGACCTTCATAGACGATGGGAGTAACGCGCTGATAAACAATGTTCGAGGATCATCGGCCGTGCCTACATTAACTTCTTCTAATGGGTCCTTAACCTGGGGCCGATGATCTTCGAGTTCGGCTGGTGCGGCCTGAACTTTATCAAAAGTTAGCATGGGGCCGTTATCTGCTTCGGCCAAAAATTTGATTAAATTGATGCTGGAATTTGGTTGCTTGGTAATGGCGTACCAATGGGCCAGTAGACGTTCCATTGTTGATGAAACTGCGGCCTGACACCATTCTTGTTTGGAGTTATCAATCATCGGCATTGGTGACTAAATATGCCAAGCCAAGTCTCGCCGAATCCTGTTGGATAGTCTCGGCGTCGACCTCAATCACTTTCTGTACCGAAATTCTCGTCGGCCGCCCATCCTCATTAAGGCCTTGGAGGGTGATGTAGCCGACGTGATCATCGTAATAGCGAGCTTGAATCATGTTGGTTTCAAATGGGTGATTATCGGCTGGGTGGACTACGATCGATTTACCATCCCAAAAGATGAGGACTTGGTATAGTGATGAAGGAATGCAACTGGTTTGGTGGATCCAATCGCGGCCAAGTAATGCGTTATAGTCGGTCTTGGAGTCAATTATAAAGAATGCCGTCATGTGTTGACGACCGGCAATGCTGACTTCCAACGGGAGCACTTCTTTGGTCTGAGACTTGTCACCAACGAAGCTGCTCATAGTGATACCTGACGGGATGAGTTCATTATCAGAACGGCGTAAAGCCTTCATGACAGACATCGGCATAATGTTGACTGTGTCTCCACAGTCGACAAACACTTTAGAAATGGGAAATCCTTTGATGTGAGCCGTGACGTACAACGGCTTGAGGTGTTGGAGATTAACCGAGGAGGAACGGGGAAATAATTCGGCCAAAGCTGCCTTAAGGTTCTCTCCGTTTCGAACTTCCCTATCGTCGTCGTTTGCGACGAAATCTACTTGTGTTGCTTCCTCAGTGACCACGTCTCCGTCCAAGAAATTTGACTGGTGGGTACTTGGTTGGAATTCGGCTTGTAGGACGTGGACCATGCTGATCTTCATATGTTCGAGGACCGAAGGACCCATCGGATTGTGGTCGTCGTCTTCCGCAGAAGTAGCCATAATATCAGTTGGCGGAACATCCTCAATCGAACTTTTGAGTGCCTTGGTGTGAACCGTTATCTGAGGCGTGTTGACCGAGTCGAGTTTGTTTTGGCTATTGTCCTCGACTATGTTTATTGCCGAAGACTTATTTTGGTCCTGCGTTATGCGAGCTTGTTCTTCATAGGCGATACGGGCGTTCCTTGTGTCTAGATATGTATCCAACCGTGCTATCCTTTTTTCCTCGTCGACCGTGAGGCCGAAGAGAGATACAGCTGAGAAAACTTCGAAATGATAACGCAAATGCTGATGGTCTTCGAGTGAAAAGGGTAATTCGGCCGCGTCAATATCTGTGTAAGGATCGACCTCAAAACCAAGGACCTGAGCCTCTCGTATATGTTGGAATCTAGCTTTGATCGCTGGGTCGGAAGTTTTCTGAATAATTTGCTCGACATCAGGGCAAGTTAAAGCTAGGTCGAGGGCTTCCTGACACGCCTTGGGTAGTCCGTACAAGTTATTGGCGGAATATTGCTTATGAAACTCTCGCATATACTCCAGGGATTCATCGAGGAATTGAGGGTGTAAATTACGTCATATTTTGATAAACAGCTCGTGCGGTGGTAACGGAGAAAGTTTCCTTTTGGCCTCTTGTCTAAAATACTCGAGATGAGCTCTTGTCTCCCCAGGCCGGAGAAGAAGCTTGATACGTTTCTCAGACTCTTCAATAGTGGCTTTAAAGCCGGAAGTGATGCTAAAATAGTTAAGCACACAAATTAAACCCTCTTTTCGTCAATTATAGTATAGGTGCAAGTAGGGATCGTTCTGGACCGGGGATTAGGAGGGATTGTTAATCACTTGGATTTGACTCAAAAACGTAAAAACACAATATAAAACACTAAACTAGACTCAAATATTGCAAAACTAAACTTTAAAACACTAAAACAAACCAAAAGACTCAAAACAGCACCAAAACACTCAAAACTGCCTTAAAAACACAATCTGGGCAGTTTTGAGCACCTTGAGTACTTTGGACGAATTTGGGAAACAAAATGAATCAAAACACTTATAAACACAAACTAAATGTATTTCTAACTAATCTAACACTTTAAAATAAATGGGAGATTGGTTTTGGATGAATTTAAACTAAAACATAAACTTGGAATTAAAACAGATTCTAAAAACGAAATTAATGAAATAGAATGATGGAAAACTAGTTAGAGGGTTCCTTATCCACACATGAACATAAGCATATAAATTGACTCCCAGTTATGACTTCAACAAACGATGAATGACAATGCTCCAAGTTAATTAGGTCCGCTTAAATTAACTTTCAGATTTCCCTAGATTCATTGGATTGGATGATTGCATACGACAATCCAAAGCATTCCTAATCAAAGTCCCTAACCATGGAATACGCATGATAGAGACATTTAACAAAGATCATTAAGTTCAACGGAAATCATAAACATCGACTAGGCATTCATAACTATGGAATACGCATGTTAATCCAGCCTAGGGTTTACTAAACACAATCGTGACTAGCGATCTTTACTACTCATGAATATAAGTTCATAACGATTAGGTGAAATTCCCTTATATCCTAGCATCAAGTTTAGGCATGCAAATTAAGTGTCGACCCTCAACCCACATACATAAACAAGTTCTTAATCAAAACAGAAAAGTAACCCACATCTAAAGTTCATGAATTCATAACTGGAGTAAATCAAATCATAACCAACATATGTTCATGGCTTCAAATTCGCCTCTAACTAAAAAGAAATTAGTTCCACATGTTTAACATAATTGAACGACAAGTTAAATTAAACATGAAAACAGAAACAAGAAAAGAAAGAACAAATGGATGGAATTGAATGAATGGAAAGTTAGCTACGGGGTTCATCTCCACATATGTTATACTTGCATAATAAAATGATTTCCAATTGCGTTTCAATAAATCATTAATTCTCAACACCCCAAGTTAACCGTGATGCACTAATTAACCTTCAAATCTTCCTAACGTTATTGAATTGGATGGGTTAGCGCATACAACAATTCAAAACATTCCCCACAAGTCCCCTACATGACTGCATAATAGAGATACAAGCAAGAATCATTACGCTCTATGAAAATTATAAGTATTGACGAGGCAATTGTAACTATGAATGCATGATACTCTTGCCAAAAATTCATTTAACGCGATTGTTTATAAGCAACCTCCACTACTTGTGAATATAAGTTCGTAACTATTAGGTGAAACTCACTTATATTCTAGCGTCATATTCATGCATGAAAATTAAGTGTGCACTCTTAATAAACATACATAAATAAGTTATCAATCAAATAGTTAAACAAATTGAATCCACAACTTATGAAACGCAATTAGAAGTAATCAAATCAAAACGCAAGCATAAACATATATTTCAAATTACCCCCTAGCCAAGGGGGGTTTAGTTCCGTATGATACAAAACAAAGAGAATCAAAGAAACACCTAAACATTCCAACAACTCAAACTTGAATTGTATGAACGTTTAGGCACTCTTTTCTTCCATGCCTCATTCGTACAAAACAAAGAGTATTGAAATTAAACATAGAAATCAAAGAAACACCTAAACATTCCAACAACTCAAACTTGAATTGTATGAACGTTTAGGCACTCTTATCTTCCTCTTCGTTGTAGCACAAGGTCTAAGGATAGTTTGATGGTGTGAATGGTTTGGGTAGTGGTGGAGGAATGGAAGGATGGTGTTTGGATTTGTAGGGGAAGGCACGACACAAGGGTGGTTTGATGTCTACATTTCTGCAATGGATGAGTGTTTGAATGGAATGGATGGACTTTGTGAAGGGCACGGCCCCAAGGGACCAATTTCTGTTGTGAATGAATGAATGAGTGTGAAACCTTATTTATAGATGAAATGGGGGGAACATGACAGCTAGGAAAGCATGTGAAAGCTGGAATTGCATGTGTGTGCATGTGAAATCTGCCAAGATGCATGTGTTGAATGCTGGAAAGGTAGGGAACTCACGGCATAGGCTTGTTGTTGAAGGGAATGCATGTGATTTGGCTGAATTGAAAGGAGAATGTGCACGGTTTTGAGAAGTTTGAATATGCATGTGAATTAAAGCTAGAGTGATGATGATGAATGCATGTGCTTTGACAGGAAATGAAGGACATAATGCACGGTTTTGAGAGGAATTGTGCTGAAAATGAATTAAAGGATGCATGTGGCTGCAAGGTGTGGTTATTGATGATGAATGCATGTGAATTATATATGAAGGGAATGCATGTGCAAGGATGGAAATGGGATGCTGGAAAGTGGAGGGAGAGCCACGGCAATGATGATTTCTGGTGGTGTATGTTTGAATGGTGCATGTGGGTGAATGTGTGGCTGAAATGTAAAAGGAGGAAGATGATGAATGCATGTGCACGCCATGGGTATTTTCTGGAATGTTGAATGTGCATGTGAAGTGGCTGATTAGAATCTAGGGTGCATGTGGAGTGGCTTTGTGGCTGAAATGATGAAGTGAGATGCATGTGAATGCAAAGGGAGGCCACGACAATGAGTGGTGTGAATGATTGAATGTGCATGTGGGTTGATTATTTAAAGAGAGTGCATGTGGATTAAAGGTTGGAATGAACATGAAATGCACGGTTTTGAGAGGATTTCTGGTGGTGAATGGGTGTATGTTTGAATGATTAAAGGATGTGGAAGATGGCTGGAAAATGTATGAATGGTGGAGGAAAGGTGGAAGTGCATGTGGAATGTGATGGGAATGCAAGAGGGGGGAGCTGGAAATGCATGTGTGATGCACGGCTTTTGGGCAGATTTAAGGATGAAAATGTGTTGATGGTTTATGGAGATGCATGTGCAATGGATAAAGAAAAGGTTTAAATGTCCTAGAACTAAAGAGAACAAGGTTCCAACACTTTGGTCTTCAATTAGGTCTTCAATTTCGTCCAACACTTTTGGCTCCAAGCATAAGCTATCCATCCTTAGCCCAAAAGTGCTCCAAAAGTCTCCAAAATGCATCTTTTTGCTCCTTTAGCCCTTTGGACCTACAAACACACGAAAATAGCTTAAAGTACTAAATTAACTAAAGAAACATAACGTAAATGCACGAGAACAAGCCATTTAAGTCGCATGAATATGCTCCTATCAAATACCCCCACACTTATCTTTTGCTAGTCCTCGAGCAAAACAGAATAAAAACAAATAAACAAAACGACACTAAACACGTAAAACACAACCTAAACCTTCCAACAACCATCTTAGGGATTTCCAATGCACATGACAAGTTAAAAATCATTATTCCCACAGATTTTAGCCATCTTTACACTTAAGTACATTCTTAATCATAGCCACCACATACTAGTTCACAATTAAGCATTTAAAACCATGTTTTGAATGTAGTAACATGCCTTAGAGAATTTGCTCAATTCCTTACAAGATATGCACTCGATTTTCACTCAGAATTTCTAACTACACACCCTAATCTAGTCATATGTGAGAAGATTGATGTAACATGAAAACGAACACTCACATATATGTATCACAAAGAACGCAATTTCTGGAGTTAATAAGCATGTTTAGATATGATCTCATGAATGGAATGCTACTACTTAGACGCGAGAACCAGTGACACCATATGCTCATACCAAGTTCAAACTCCACAAATTGAAATACACAACACTCAAGATAGAAGTCAAGGGTTGTAACGGGGCTTGGGGTATGTGGATAACAAAGAAGGGATATGGAAAACAAAGGTTCTTAAAGAAATAGTGAGCAAAGCATTTGAATCAACTTAGAATTCACTTTTGAATGAAAACTCAACTTTTGAACAAAAAGGGAGAATTTAGACAATTTACGCCCAGAATTGGTGTTTTGGAACCTTTCTTCAATCACTTATTCTTTCGTTTTTTTTTTCAAGCTCTTTTTTCTTTCTTTCTTTCTTTTCTCTTTTTTTTTTCTTTTCTTTTTCTTTTCTTTTGAATCTCAAAACATAAACACTTAAACATTCTCTCCCCCACACTTATTTTCTTTCATAATGTAACTCAAAAGGAATTCAATTAAGTCATGCTCACTATCTTTTAAGAACAAGGGTGGGGATTGTCCTAAACTAGGCTAGGTGAGGAAAATGTGGGTAAACAAAGAATAAAGGCTAAACAAGGCTCAACGGGGTTAAAACTTACAACATATACGAAGTATGGGAAGTAAGGCTATTTGGCTATGGTGGTGGTCACTACACAACTTCTTCTTGAATATGTGTTATGCAAATCAATAACATGCTTTGAATGAAATGGGCATGAGTTCTAGCATTTGGAACTATATGATGAAACGCCTTCTAAGTAGTAACCAAGCAAAGAATAATGAGATCATGCAACGACTTTAGAAAACAAGAAATCACAGATTATACTCTCCAAAGAACGTTATAGGCTCAAGTCTCTCAGGGTTGTAGCGTTTGTTTGAGTTCCTTCCTTCAAGCATGTTACAAAAACGAATTTTTTTCTTTTATGATTGCATGTGAAGTCATACATTATAACCATAACCAAGCATATACCAAGAGTAAATCAAACTTTTCTCTATGTTTATAACTCTTTCTAACCGTCATGCAATTATAAACCAAATCCTTATCATTGTGTTGGAAGGTACCCTAAGACACAAACACACAAAAACGACTCAAAACACTCTTTTTAGGCTTTTCAAAACAATTTTTTTTCAAATTTTTATGTGTTTTTCGGAGTTATAAAACAACACACACTAAAACACTCTAAAACAATTTAAAAACACCTTAAAACAGCAAGGAACAACATTTGAAGTCATGGGTGATAAAATCCCACGAATTTGCATTAACAACATTAGTTACCCCCCCACACTTAAATCAAACATTGTCCTCAATGTTTTAAGCATAGATTCACACAAAACATAAGTAAACACACAAAAAGCACTTAAACATACTAAACATGGCAAAATGTAATTAACAAAGAGAAGAGTTTAGGGACGCAAATCTGGTTATGGAGTGTAAATTCCATCTTCTCTTTGTTGATTGCATTGAGGCTTGATCTTGATGATTCCACAGGCTTACTCTCGAACTGGTTGCCGCCCATCGTTGATTTTCCTTTGTGCTACTCTTGATCTGGGCAGCAGGATTCTTTTGGTCTCCCCCGAAGGTCTGAGCTTACTCCTTTGGTCTGTTTCTTTGTTCAATCTTTCCAATTCGTATTGAAAAGGGTTGGAGGATAACTCAGCCTAAGTTTGTCTGCACATGCTTCAATGTATCATTTTCACTTGCCTTACTCGCTCCCCTTTGGAGAAGTGGTCCCTTCTCTGGAAGTGTATCAACCGTTGAAGATGACTACTCGAGAGCAACGCTAGGTAAGCAATCAGGAATAGATTCCAGGCAGTTGGCTCCAGATCGGAAGACTAACTCCAAGTGCCGGCTGATTGCTTCTTTTACTTTGCCATGCGAGTAAGAACAAGGACAAAGAAAAAGACAGGGAAAGAGCATGATATGAGATACTTTTGCTTTTGACCTTGATGATATGAGATACCTTTGCTTTTGAAGAAGCGGTGAATGAATCAGCACACTTCAATCCGCCGTTTCCTCCTGGGTCATCTGTACTCCAGGCATCTGGTATCATCTTTGGGGAAGAAGAAAGAATTGAGTATTTCGAAAAGCTTTGCTGGGAGTGCGCCCTCAGAGGCGAGAGAGAGTTGGGCATTTTCTTCAGGTTTGCCTTGCCATAAAAGATGAAGGTCGACATATATAGAAATAATATCAAGTGGTGGTACTGTTCTTTTACCCTTGTCGACAAATGTCTCTTCGATATCTGAACGACGCCTCTTCGATTTCTGAGCAGGCGCCCCTTCGATTTCTGAACGACGCCCCTTTGCTTTCTGAGCAACACGTAGTAGTGCGGATGCGGCTCCTTTTGACAAAGCTGCACGCGTTTTCTGAAAAGCAGAGAAAGCATCGCCGAACTTTGCACTTGTCGGCTAAAGATGTGTAGTTGCGGTGATGGCCTCCACGTGTTGTCTAAAAAGAAGAAATCTTTTGACAAAGTTGAACGCGTCTTCTGAAAAGCCGAGAAAGCGTTGCCTAAATTACGCCGGAAATTCCGGCTTTTTGAATCGGTGGACGCGTCGCCTTGGCTTTTTTATTGAGCTATCGATCACCACAACAGACACACTCTGAAGATTTCCCATTCTTGAAAATCGACTCCGGCCCTTTGAAATTTAACTCCATCCCTTCTCTTTGAACACTTTTGAAAAATGGCAAACTCATCGAACCTTAGCTTGGAATTGAGTCTTAGCAGTGATACGGGCGCGCCGCGTCAAGGTAACGTATGGCGCCCTTCTTTCTTATCTTCTAACGGTCTTCTTACAGGTGAAGACTCCGTGATGCAGGACGCCACAACAGCTACAATAGTAGCTAGGAACCTCCTCACTCCAAAAGATAGTAGGCTGCTGTCAGGACGGTCCGATGAGTTGGCCGTTCAAGAGTCCCTCGCACTTAGTGTTCAGTGTGCGAGTTCTGTGTCCAACATGGGCCAACGCCTGCTTGCCCGCTCCCGTCAGGTGGAATCATTGATGGCAGAGGTGGAGAGTCTTAAGCAAGAGATCCAGCAGCTTAAGTACGAGAATAGAAGTTTGCATGTGCTTGCAAATAACTATTCGTCGGGCATAAAGAGGAAGCTTGATGAGCTGCAAGAATCTGAGGGTCGAATTCACAGTGACCGTCAAAGGCTTGCGGCTTGTCTCCAGAGGCACCTTTTTCCTGAGTCATCCAGCGGTTGGCCAAGTATTGAGGCCTGGAATGCTCTAGCTCCGATGCCTTTCGCTTCGATGCCTTCCGCTTCTATGCCTTCTGCTTCTATGCCTTTTGCTTCTGCGCCTCGTAGTGGGGCTTCACGTAAACAACCTTTGTGAAGCTCCACCTTTCTCCATGTTTAGTATCCCTTTTCTTTTTTTTTTTTTTTTTTTTTTTTTTTTTTTTTTTGAACATGCTTTGTTTATTCAGTGCATTGGGTTGCCTCCCAAGTAGCGCTTTCGTTTACGTCTTGCAGCCGGACGAAGAACCCAATCACTCCAGGATATGTTCACGAATCGGATGAGAACTCCGAGTCATGAACTAGTACCTAAAACAAGAAACAAAACAAAATTAAGAATCTGGAAAAATAAAAACAAACGAAAATAAAACAATCCAAGGGATTAGCAAATTTTCTAATCCCCGGCAACGGCGCCAAAATTTGATGCTAAAATAGTTAAGCACACAAATTAAACCCTCTTTTCGTCAATTATAGTATAGGTGCAAGTAGGGATCGTTCTGGACCGGGGATTAGGAGGGATTGTTAATCACTTGGATTTGACTCAAAAACGTAAAAACACAATATAAAACACTAAACTAGACTCAAATATTGCAAAACTAAACTTTAAAACACTAAAACAAACCAAAAGACTCAAAACAGCACCAAAACACTCAAAACTGCCTTAAAAACACAATCTGGGCAGTTTTGAGCACCTTGAGTACTTTGGACGAATTTGGGAAACAAAATGAATCAAAACACTTATAAACACAAACTAAATGTATTTCTAACTAATCTAACACTTTAAAATAAATGGGAGATTGGTTTTGGATGAATTTAAACTAAAACATAAACTTGGAATTAAAACAGATTCTAAAAACGAAATTAATGAAATAGAATGATGGAAAACTAGTTAGAGGGTTCCTTATCCACACATGAACATAAGCATATAAATTGACTCCCAGTTATGACTTCAACAAACGATGAATGACAATGCTCCAAGTTAATTAGGTCCGCTTAAATTAACTTTCAGATTTCCCTAGATTCATTGGATTGGATGATTGCATACGACAATCCAAAGCATTCCTAATCAAAGTCCCTAACCATGGAATACGCATGATAGAGACATTTAACAAAGATCATTAAGTTCAACGGAAATCATAAACATCGACTAGGCATTCATAACTATGGAATACGCATGTTAATCCAGCCTAGGGTTTACTAAACACAATCGTGACTAGCGATCTTTACTACTCATGAATATAAGTTCATAACGATTAGGTGAAATTCCCTTATATCCTAGCATCAAGTTTAGGCATGCAAATTAAGTGTCGACCCTCAACCCACATACATAAACAAGTTCTTAATCAAAACAGAAAAGTAACCCACATCTAAAGTTCATGAATTCATAACTGGAGTAAATCAAATCATAACCAACATATGTTCATGGCTTCAAATTCGCCTCTAACTAAAAAGAAATTAGTTCCACATGTTTAACATAATTGAACGACAAGTTAAATTAAACATGAAAACAGAAACAAGAAAAGAAAGAACAAATGGATGGAATTGAATGAATGGAAAGTTAGCTACGGGGTTCATCTCCACATATGTTATACTTGCATAATAAAATGATTTCCAATTGCGTTTCAATAAATCATTAATTCTCAACACCCCAAGTTAACCGTGATGCACTAATTAACCTTCAAATCTTCCTAACGTTATTGAATTGGATGGGTTAGCGCATACAACAATTCAAAACATTCCCCACAAGTCCCCTACATGACTGCATAATAGAGATACAAGCAAGAATCATTACGCTCTATGAAAATTATAAGTATTGACGAGGCAATTGTAACTATGAATGCATGATACTCTTGCCAAAAATTCATTTAACGCGATTGTTTATAAGCAACCTCCACTACTTGTGAATATAAGTTCGTAACTATTAGGTGAAACTCACTTATATTCTAGCGTCATATTCATGCATGAAAATTAAGTGTGCACTCTTAATAAACATACATAAATAAGTTATCAATCAAATAGTTAAACAAATTGAATCCACAACTTATGAAACGCAATTAGAAGTAATCAAATCAAAACGCAAGCATAAACATATATTTCAAATTACCCCCTAGCCAAGGGGGGTTTAGTTCCGTATGATACAAAACAAAGAGAATCAAAGAAACACCTAAACATTCCAACAACTCAAACTTGAATTGTATGAACGTTTAGGCACTCTTTTCTTCCATGCCTCATTCGTACAAAACAAAGAGTATTGAAATTAAACATAGAAATCAAAGAAACACCTAAACATTCCAACAACTCAAACTTGAATTGTATGAACGTTTAGGCACTCTTATCTTCCTCTTCGTTGTAGCACAAGGTCTAAGGATAGTTTGATGGTGTGAATGGTTTGGGTAGTGGTGGAGGAATGGAAGGATGGTGTTTGGATTTGTAGGGGAAGGCACGACACAAGGGTGGTTTGATGTCTACATTTCTGCAATGGATGAGTGTTTGAATGGAATGGATGGACTTTGTGAAGGGCACGGCCCCAAGGGACCAATTTCTGTTGTGAATGAATGAATGAGTGTGAAACCTTATTTATAGATGAAATGGGGGGAACATGACAGCTAGGAAAGCATGTGAAAGCTGGAATTGCATGTGTGTGCATGTGAAATCTGCCAAGATGCATGTGTTGAATGCTGGAAAGGTAGGGAACTCACGGCATAGGCTTGTTGTTGAAGGGAATGCATGTGATTTGGCTGAATTGAAAGGAGAATGTGCACGGTTTTGAGAAGTTTGAATATGCATGTGAATTAAAGCTAGAGTGATGATGATGAATGCATGTGCTTTGACAGGAAATGAAGGACATAATGCACGGTTTTGAGAGGAATTGTGCTGAAAATGAATTAAAGGATGCATGTGGCTGCAAGGTGTGGTTATTGATGATGAATGCATGTGAATTATATATGAAGGGAATGCATGTGCAAGGATGGAAATGGGATGCTGGAAAGTGGAGGGAGAGCCACGGCAATGATGATTTCTGGTGGTGTATGTTTGAATGGTGCATGTGGGTGAATGTGTGGCTGAAATGTAAAAGGAGGAAGATGATGAATGCATGTGCACGCCATGGGTATTTTCTGGAATGTTGAATGTGCATGTGAAGTGGCTGATTAGAATCTAGGGTGCATGTGGAGTGGCTTTGTGGCTGAAATGATGAAGTGAGATGCATGTGAATGCAAAGGGAGGCCACGACAATGAGTGGTGTGAATGATTGAATGTGCATGTGGGTTGATTATTTAAAGAGAGTGCATGTGGATTAAAGGTTGGAATGAACATGAAATGCACGGTTTTGAGAGGATTTCTGGTGGTGAATGGGTGTATGTTTGAATGATTAAAGGATGTGGAAGATGGCTGGAAAATGTATGAATGGTGGAGGAAAGGTGGAAGTGCATGTGGAATGTGATGGGAATGCAAGAGGGGGGAGCTGGAAATGCATGTGTGATGCACGGCTTTTGGGCAGATTTAAGGATGAAAATGTGTTGATGGTTTATGGAGATGCATGTGCAATGGATAAAGAAAAGGTTTAAATGTCCTAGAACTAAAGAGAACAAGGTTCCAACACTTTGGTCTTCAATTAGGTCTTCAATTTCGTCCAACACTTTTGGCTCCAAGCATAAGCTATCCATCCTTAGCCCAAAAGTGCTCCAAAAGTCTCCAAAATGCATCTTTTTGCTCCTTTAGCCCTTTGGACCTACAAACACACGAAAATAGCTTAAAGTACTAAATTAACTAAAGAAACATAACGTAAATGCACGAGAACAAGCCATTTAAGTCGCATGAATATGCTCCTATCAAATACCCCCACACTTATCTTTTGCTAGTCCTCGAGCAAAACAGAATAAAAACAAATAAACAAAACGACACTAAACACGTAAAACACAACCTAAACCTTCCAACAACCATCTTAGGGATTTCCAATGCACATGACAAGTTAAAAATCATTATTCCCACAGATTTTAGCCATCTTTACACTTAAGTACATTCTTAATCATAGCCACCACATACTAGTTCACAATTAAGCATTTAAAACCATGTTTTGAATGTAGTAACATGCCTTAGAGAATTTGCTCAATTCCTTACAAGATATGCACTCGATTTTCACTCAGAATTTCTAACTACACACCCTAATCTAGTCATATGTGAGAAGATTGATGTAACATGAAAACGAACACTCACATATATGTATCACAAAGAACGCAATTTCTGGAGTTAATAAGCATGTTTAGATATGATCTCATGAATGGAATGCTACTACTTAGACGCGAGAACCAGTGACACCATATGCTCATACCAAGTTCAAACTCCACAAATTGAAATACACAACACTCAAGATAGAAGTCAAGGGTTGTAACGGGGCTTGGGGTATGTGGATAACAAAGAAGGGATATGGAAAACAAAGGTTCTTAAAGAAATAGTGAGCAAAGCATTTGAATCAACTTAGAATTCACTTTTGAATGAAAACTCAACTTTTGAACAAAAAGGGAGAATTTAGACAATTTACGCCCAGAATTGGTGTTTTGGAACCTTTCTTCAATCACTTATTCTTTCGTTTTTTTTTTCAAGCTCTTTTTTCTTTCTTTCTTTCTTTTCTCTTTTTTTTTTCTTTTCTTTTTCTTTTCTTTTGAATCTCAAAACATAAACACTTAAACATTCTCTCCCCCACACTTATTTTCTTTCATAATGTAACTCAAAAGGAATTCAATTAAGTCATGCTCACTATCTTTTAAGAACAAGGGTGGGGATTGTCCTAAACTAGGCTAGGTGAGGAAAATGTGGGTAAACAAAGAATAAAGGCTAAACAAGGCTCAACGGGGTTAAAACTTACAACATATACGAAGTATGGGAAGTAAGGCTATTTGGCTATGGTGGTGGTCACTACACAACTTCTTCTTGAATATGTGTTATGCAAATCAATAACATGCTTTGAATGAAATGGGCATGAGTTCTAGCATTTGGAACTATATGATGAAACGCCTTCTAAGTAGTAACCAAGCAAAGAATAATGAGATCATGCAACGACTTTAGAAAACAAGAAATCACAGATTATACTCTCCAAAGAACGTTATAGGCTCAAGTCTCTCAGGGTTGTAGCGTTTGTTTGAGTTCCTTCCTTCAAGCATGTTACAAAAACGAATTTTTTTCTTTTATGATTGCATGTGAAGTCATACATTATAACCATAACCAAGCATATACCAAGAGTAAATCAAACTTTTCTCTATGTTTATAACTCTTTCTAACCGTCATGCAATTATAAACCAAATCCTTATCATTGTGTTGGAAGGTACCCTAAGACACAAACACACAAAAACGACTCAAAACACTCTTTTTAGGCTTTTCAAAACAATTTTTTTTCAAATTTTTATGTGTTTTTCGGAGTTATAAAACAACACACACTAAAACACTCTAAAACAATTTAAAAACACCTTAAAACAGCAAGGAACAACATTTGAAGTCATGGGTGATAAAATCCCACGAATTTGCATTAACAACATTAGTTACCCCCCCACACTTAAATCAAACATTGTCCTCAATGTTTTAAGCATAGATTCACACAAAACATAAGTAAACACACAAAAAGCACTTAAACATACTAAACATGGCAAAATGTAATTAACAAAGAGAAGAGTTTAGGGACGCAAATCTGGTTATGGAGTGTAAATTCCATCTTCTCTTTGTTGATTGCATTGAGGCTTGATCTTGATGATTCCACAGGCTTACTCTCGAACTGGTTGCCGCCCATCGTTGATTTTCCTTTGTGCTACTCTTGATCTGGGCAGCAGGATTCTTTTGGTCTCCCCCGAAGGTCTGAGCTTACTCCTTTGGTCTGTTTCTTTGTTCAATCTTTCCAATTCGTATTGAAAAGGGTTGGAGGATAACTCAGCCTAAGTTTGTCTGCACATGCTTCAATGTATCATTTTCACTTGCCTTACTCGCTCCCCTTTGGAGAAGTGGTCCCTTCTCTGGAAGTGTATCAACCGTTGAAGATGACTACTCGAGAGCAACGCTAGGTAAGCAATCAGGAATAGATTCCAGGCAGTTGGCTCCAGATCGGAAGACTAACTCCAAGTGCCGGCTGATTGCTTCTTTTACTTTGCCATGCGAGTAAGAACAAGGACAAAGAAAAAGACAGGGAAAGAGCATGATATGAGATACTTTTGCTTTTGACCTTGATGATATGAGATACCTTTGCTTTTGAAGAAGCGGTGAATGAATCAGCACACTTCAATCCGCCGTTTCCTCCTGGGTCATCTGTACTCCAGGCATCTGGTATCATCTTTGGGGAAGAAGAAAGAATTGAGTATTTCGAAAAGCTTTGCTGGGAGTGCGCCCTCAGAGGCGAGAGAGAGTTGGGCATTTTCTTCAGGTTTGCCTTGCCATAAAAGATGAAGGTCGACATATATAGAAATAATATCAAGTGGTGGTACTGTTCTTTTACCCTTGTCGACAAATGTCTCTTCGATATCTGAACGACGCCTCTTCGATTTCTGAGCAGGCGCCCCTTCGATTTCTGAACGACGCCCCTTTGCTTTCTGAGCAACACGTAGTAGTGCGGATGCGGCTCCTTTTGACAAAGCTGCACGCGTTTTCTGAAAAGCAGAGAAAGCATCGCCGAACTTTGCACTTGTCGGCTAAAGATGTGTAGTTGCGGTGATGGCCTCCACGTGTTGTCTAAAAAGAAGAAATCTTTTGACAAAGTTGAACGCGTCTTCTGAAAAGCCGAGAAAGCGTTGCCTAAATTACGCCGGAAATTCCGGCTTTTTGAATCGGTGGACGCGTCGCCTTGGCTTTTTTATTGAGCTATCGATCACCACAACAGACACACTCTGAAGATTTCCCATTCTTGAAAATCGACTCCGGCCCTTTGAAATTTAACTCCATCCCTTCTCTTTGAACACTTTTGAAAAATGGCAAACTCATCGAACCTTAGCTTGGAATTGAGTCTTAGCAGTGATACGGGCGCGCCGCGTCAAGGTAACGTATGGCGCCCTTCTTTCTTATCTTCTAACGGTCTTCTTACAGGTGAAGACTCCGTGATGCAGGACGCCACAACAGCTACAATAGTAGCTAGGAACCTCCTCACTCCAAAAGATAGTAGGCTGCTGTCAGGACGGTCCGATGAGTTGGCCGTTCAAGAGTCCCTCGCACTTAGTGTTCAGTGTGCGAGTTCTGTGTCCAACATGGGCCAACGCCTGCTTGCCCGCTCCCGTCAGGTGGAATCATTGATGGCAGAGGTGGAGAGTCTTAAGCAAGAGATCCAGCAGCTTAAGTACGAGAATAGAAGTTTGCATGTGCTTGCAAATAACTATTCGTCGGGCATAAAGAGGAAGCTTGATGAGCTGCAAGAATCTGAGGGTCGAATTCACAGTGACCGTCAAAGGCTTGCGGCTTGTCTCCAGAGGCACCTTTTTCCTGAGTCATCCAGCGGTTGGCCAAGTATTGAGGCCTGGAATGCTCTAGCTCCGATGCCTTTCGCTTCGATGCCTTCCGCTTCTATGCCTTCTGCTTCTATGCCTTTTGCTTCTGCGCCTCGTAGTGGGGCTTCACGTAAACAACCTTTGTGAAGCTCCACCTTTCTCCATGTTTAGTATCCCTTTTCTTTTTTTTTTTTTTTTTTTTTTTTTTTTTTTTTTTGAACATGCTTTGTTTATTCAGTGCATTGGGTTGCCTCCCAAGTAGCGCTTTCGTTTACGTCTTGCAGCCGGACGAAGAACCCAATCACTCCAGGATATGTTCACGAATCGGATGAGAACTCCGAGTCATGAACTAGTACCTAAAACAAGAAACAAAACAAAATTAAGAATCTGGAAAAATAAAAACAAACGAAAATAAAACAATCCAAGGGATTAGCAAATTTTCTAATCCCCGGCAACGGCGCCAAAATTTGATGCTAAAATAGTTAAGCACACAAATTAAACCCTCTTTTCGTCAATTATAGTATAGGTGCAAGTAGGGATCGTTCTGGACCGGGGATTAGGAGGGATTGTTAATCACTTGGATTTGACTCAAAAACGTAAAAACACAATATAAAACACTAAACTAGACTCAAATATTGCAAAACTAAACTTTAAAACACTAAAACAAACCAAAAGACTCAAAACAGCACCAAAACACTCAAAACTGCCTTAAAAACACAATCTGGGCAGTTTTGAGCACCTTGAGTACTTTGGACGAATTTGGGAAACAAAATGAATCAAAACACTTATAAACACAAACTAAATGTATTTCTAACTAATCTAACACTTTAAAATAAATGGGAGATTGGTTTTGGATGAATTTAAACTAAAACATAAACTTGGAATTAAAACAGATTCTAAAAACGAAATTAATGAAATAGAATGATGGAAAACTAGTTAGAGGGTTCCTTATCCACACATGAACATAAGCATATAAATTGACTCCCAGTTATGACTTCAACAAACGATGAATGACAATGCTCCAAGTTAATTAGGTCCGCTTAAATTAACTTTCAGATTTCCCTAGATTCATTGGATTGGATGATTGCATACGACAATCCAAAGCATTCCTAATCAAAGTCCCTAACCATGGAATACGCATGATAGAGACATTTAACAAAGATCATTAAGTTCAACGGAAATCATAAACATCGACTAGGCATTCATAACTATGGAATACGCATGTTAATCCAGCCTAGGGTTTACTAAACACAATCGTGACTAGCGATCTTTACTACTCATGAATATAAGTTCATAACGATTAGGTGAAATTCCCTTATATCCTAGCATCAAGTTTAGGCATGCAAATTAAGTGTCGACCCTCAACCCACATACATAAACAAGTTCTTAATCAAAACAGAAAAGTAACCCACATCTAAAGTTCATGAATTCATAACTGGAGTAAATCAAATCATAACCAACATATGTTCATGGCTTCAAATTCGCCTCTAACTAAAAAGAAATTAGTTCCACATGTTTAACATAATTGAACGACAAGTTAAATTAAACATGAAAACAGAAACAAGAAAAGAAAGAACAAATGGATGGAATTGAATGAATGGAAAGTTAGCTACGGGGTTCATCTCCACATATGTTATACTTGCATAATAAAATGATTTCCAATTGCGTTTCAATAAATCATTAATTCTCAACACCCCAAGTTAACCGTGATGCACTAATTAACCTTCAAATCTTCCTAACGTTATTGAATTGGATGGGTTAGCGCATACAACAATTCAAAACATTCCCCACAAGTCCCCTACATGACTGCATAATAGAGATACAAGCAAGAATCATTACGCTCTATGAAAATTATAAGTATTGACGAGGCAATTGTAACTATGAATGCATGATACTCTTGCCAAAAATTAATTTAACGCGATTGTTTATAAGCAACCTCCACTACTTGTGAATATAAGTTCGTAACTATTAGGTGAAACTCACTTATATTCTAGCGTCATATTCATGCATGAAAATTAAGTGTGCACTCTTAATAAACATACATAAATAAGTTATCAATCAAATAGTTAAACAAATTGAATCCACAACTTATGAAACGCAATTAGAAGTAATCAAATCAAAACGCAAGCATAAACATATATTTCAAATTACCCCCTAGCCAAGGGGGGTTTAGTTCCGTATGATACAAAACAAAGAGAATCAAAGAAACACCTAAACATTCCAACAACTCAAACTTGAATTGTATGAACGTTTAGGCACTCTTTTCTTCCATGCCTCATTCGTACAAAACAAAGAGTATTGAAATTAAACATAGAAATCAAAGAAACACCTAAACATTCCAACAACTCAAACTTGAATTGTATGAACGTTTAGGCACTCTTATCTTCCTCTTCGTTGTAGCACAAGGTCTAAGGATAGTTTGATGGTGTGAATGGTTTGGGTAGTGGTGGAGGAATGGAAGGATGGTGTTTGGATTTGTAGGGGAAGGAACGGCACAAGGGTGGTTTGATGTCTACATTTCTGCAATGGATGAGTGTTTGAATGGAATGGATGGACTTTGTGAAGGGCACGGCCCCAAGGGACCAATTTCTGTTGTGAATGAATGAATGAGTGTGAAACCTTATTTATAGATGAAATGGGGGGAACATGACAGCTAGGAAAGCATGTGAAAGCTGGAATTGCATGTGTGTGCATGTGAAATCTGCCAAGATGCATGTGTTGAATGCTGGAAAGGTAGGGAACTCACGGCATGGGCTTGTTGTTGAAGGGAATGCATGTGATTTGGTTGAATTGAAAGAAGAATGTGCACGGTTTTGAGAAGTTTGAATATGCATGTGAATTAAAGCTAGAGTGATGATGATGAATGTATGTGCTTTAACAGGAAATGAAGGACATAATGCACGGTTTTGAGAGGAATTGTGCTGAAAATGAATTAAATGATGCATGTGGCTGCAAGGTGTGGTTAATGATGATGAATGCATGTGAATTATATATGAAGGGAATGCATGTGCAAGGATGGAAATGGGATGCTGGAAAGTGGAGGGAGAGCCACGGCAATGATGATTTCTGGTGGTGTATGTTTGAATGGTGCATGTGGGTGAATGTGTGGCTGAAATGTAAAGGGGGGAAGATGATGAATGCATGTGCACGGCATGGGTATTTTCTGGAATGTTGAATGTGCATGTGAAGTGGCTGATTAGAATCTAGGGTGCATGTGGAGTGGCTTTGTGGCTGAAATGATGAAGTGAGATGCATGTGAATGCAAAGGGAGGCCACGGCAATGAGTGGTGTGAATGATTGAATGTGCATGTGGGTTGATTATTTAAAGAGAGTGCATGTGGATTAAAGGTTGGAATGAACATGAAATGCACGGTTTTGAGAGGATTTCTGGTGGTGAATGGGTGTATGTTTGAATGATTAAAGGATGTGGAAGATGGCTGGAAAGTGTATGAATGGTGGAGGAAAAGTGGAAGTGCATGTGGAATGTGATGGGAATGCAAGAGGGGGGAGCTGGAAATGCATGTGTGATGCACGGCTTTTGGGCAGATTTAAGGATGAAAATGTGTTGATGGTTTATGGAGATGCATGTGCAATGGATAAAGAAAAGGTTTAAATGTCCTAGAACTAAAGAGAACAAGGTTCCAACACTTTGGTCTTCAATTAGGTCTTCAATTTCGTCCAACACTTTTGGCTCCAAGCATAAGCTATCCATCCTTAGCCCAAAAGTGCTCCAAAAGTCTCCAAAATGCATCTTTTTGCTCCTTTAGCCCTTTGGACCTACAAACACACGAAAATAGCTTAAAGTACTAAATTAACTAAAGAAACATAACGTAAATGCACGAGAACAAGCCATTTAAGTCGCATGAATATGCTCCTATCAGGAAGCCGCTATTTTTCTCCCTTCGACTAACTCGGTCATGATAGTCGGGGTTGGCCGTTCACTAATGCTTTCCATGACCTTTTTTGGTTGCCACCGGTTGGCAGGGCTAGTCTGCGCTTCTCGTCGTCGAGCCATGCAATTTTTGAGATTTAGACAACGCCATATATAGGCCAGTCGGAGAATTGTAACTGTACCAGCGTTGATCCGACGTCCTGGGTTGTTTGAAAGTTTTTCGATGGGCTGGGGGGCCCGAATTGCTGGTATTGCGCGAGTAATAATCCTCATTATAGAAAGGTACGTCGAAGTCAAGACGCCGCCTGATCGGGGCATGGTCTACTGGTTGTACTTGTGGGCCGAGTCTATCAAACACTTGGCGTCGTGGACCGTTACCAAGTCTCCGTGGCGATGTTGTAGGGGTCGTCGATGGTGTTGAAGATGTCTTCTTTCTAAGTTCGACTGGTGTTTTACAATGGTCACATAAAACCCTTGATTCATGAGTTTCGTTGGAACTCAACCCCGTCATAGGTTCATCGATGAGTGGCCCCGAGCGTTCCGTAGATGGTGCATTTGAAAATAAGTCAATCTTTAGTCTTGTCTGACCATTCCGTCTACAGATATGTTGCACCGGGACGTATTCGGCATTCCCTTTGTTTTTAGGAAGATGAGCATCCACCATACCAATTGTTGTTGAAGGGAAGGGATTGACGTCGACCGCCATCTGCTTTTCCTGAAATTTCAACTTTCCTTTCTCGATCCAACTTTGAATTGTGTCTCGGAATACAACACAATTATTGGTTGCATGCTTATTAGAATTATGATACTTGCAGTATATCTTGCCTTTCAATTCATCGACCTTGGGGATAGTATGTCCCGGCCGAAGTTTGATGATTTTTGCTGCCAATAATTGATCAAAAATTGCATCGGCTTTGGTGATGTCGAAAGTGTATACTTTCGATGACTTACTTATCTCCTCGGCGGCCGAACGGGTTTTGGTGTCTTTGGAACTCACTTGAGTCAAAGCCTTGCAGATGTAAGGTTTATCTATTACTATCTCGGCCGCATCCACACTAGCATACTAAGTGTCCTCGCTTTTGGCCAATGCATAGCTAACCGTGGGATTCTTATACAACGTCCCCCGGAATGGTGACTTCGATACCTTTTCTTCTCGAAGCAGATAATCATACTGGTCAACGTGTTGAGCAAGTTCATACATATCTCGAATGTTTGCCCCCAGAAACTTCTTTTTGTATTCCACGTCCAATCCGTTGAGGGCGATCCTGACGAATTCCACTTCGGGGAGAGGTACTCAGCACCAATTCCTGGCCGACTTAAACCTTGTCAGGTATTTCATTGGAGATTCGTCGGACGCTTAAGCCATCTTGGTCAACGATGATACAGACATTTCCATCCCTGGCTGATAAAATTGTTCATGGAACTTCTCAACTAACTCTTCCCAACTCTGCACGGAGTTGGGTGGGAGATTAATGTACCAGGCGAAAGCTGAGCCTGTCAGTGAAAAATTAAACAGCCGTAATTTATAGAAGTCGCTATTGACGTCTCCACACTGCGCTGTGAACCGGGCCACGTGTTCTAATGAGGATAAAGACGATTCCCCGGCGAAGAGAATGAAATCAGGGATCTTAAAACCTCGTGGGTATTCAAACCTTTCTACATAAGCCGGGTATGGATGGATGAATTTTGGAAACTTCGGCCCCTTCTTTAGGGCCGAGTCAATCATTCTCTGGACTTCGGTCATGTTTACGGAGGTGGCTTCTTCTCCCTGGTTTGGTCCTTCGGATCTATTGCCCTGTCCACCTCTTTTATCTAAGGTGATTGGTTGTGGCCGGGCAGACCCTCTCTCAGCTTGTATTGGAACATTCGTAGAAAGCTGCCGAGGCTGGCCGACCTGGCCATCTTCGAAGGCTTTACTGACCAACAGTTCAAGTATCTTGGTCTGTGTATCGTTGTTATTTCGTATTGCTTCCAGTAAATCATTCATGTTTTGACCAATCGACTGCTCAACCTGTCCATATTGTTCATCAAGTCGTCTCCGAAGAAACGACCTAGTTGGTGGATCAGAACCCTCCCCACCATCGTCGTCGCAATCTTCCACTATTCCTTCCACGAAAATGCCTGCTATTTGGTTAGGGACCTCTGAGTTGTGAGGTTGTCCACCGAGATAGATTTCATTCTCTCGGCGTGTTGCGCTTGTGGCCTCGGGCGGCGCAACGATGATTGGCTTTTTTGCAGGGTGCAAATCCTGCCCAAGGCCTTGCACTGGTAAGTCAGCTGTTGACTTTCCCATGATTGTTTTCTTCTTTACAGACCGTGTCTCAATGGTCATGAACTCCGAAGGTTTAGCACAAAGGTCCCACTGGGCGTGCCAAAATGTTGACTCTAAAAATTACAAAAACCTATGTGGCGCGCAGGCCGAGTAACTAATAAGCTAACTACGTCATTCGGTTGAATGTGGGGTGTGCCAACTCGTCGGCCGAGCTCGGCCGAGGAGTAAAATTCGTTGATGTCGCGTTGAGCGCGTCGTTGACTTCTCTATCTGGCGATTGCGACGGAGGAAGGAACCCTCTCGGTCTCTGGGTTCTATAGCCTAAAGACAAGGCTACTAATTCTGCGGAGTTCACAAATCGTCGGAGCTCGATTCGGTCACTGTGATTATATTCGTAAGAGTGTAAGCACATTGAATCGAGACCAAACTGTATGGGCACAGGTACTCAAACGTGATGTATGTCTTGATGGTAAATGTAGTTCGGCTGTCGGAATGTCGAACCCTGAAACTTACTTGAGAGTATCCAATCATAAAATCACTCGGCGTCCAGTACGCCGAGTAACGCAATTCGTAACACCTGACTATGCCGATAAGGCTAGCAAGATGACCTCTACCAACAAGGTTTCGAAAACCCTTCTCGGCCGAGACTTAGATAGGTAATCGGTCGGCCTCGACGCAGTGCTGTTTATCCAAACTGAAGGTGCTTCTAGGTCGGCTGATTATGCGGCAGCAATGCTGTTTATCCAAACTGAAGGTGCTCGCCGGGTGCCTCCACAGTGCTGTTTATCTAAACTAAAGGTATGTCGGCAGAAAAAGAAAAGGAAAAATCTCAAGGTATTTGAGAGGTTTTGCGCAGGGCAATTGTATGCTGGATTGAATGCCTTTTTCTGTTGCATGATTTCTTGTATTTATAGCACCCCATTCCCTGAGACCGAATTACATCCTTATCTGGATTAGGAGTCATTGTCCCGTTTCAACTCTACCTCGAACAAGCCTACTCCCACTAGGACTTTGAACTTTCCCCTTTTTCGAGGCTTTATTCTTTGCCGGTCGGGAATCCTGGTCGCACCAGGACTTCCTCGACCTTCTCTATTTATCCGGACTACTTCTTAGGATAGGACTTGACCGACCTTGCCAACTGGCCCAGGATTTATCATTCGGCCCATAATATTTGACACCGCCTTGGGCCGAGCACATCCTGCTGCTCGGCCCAACAATATTATTTTGGGCCCAAACAATATCACTCGATTTTAGACCAAAAATACTTAATTAACAAAACATTATATGTTACATTAACAACTAGTTGGTGCATAGGATTAGACTGGATTGGATTAGATTGAAGAATCATTACATTTGTGGAAAAGGTGAATAAGTTTTGTCTTATTTTAAGATCGGTTAGACTAACTTTTAACTAATACAAGATTAAAATCACTGTTGATGCACAAAATTAGTGAGACTTTTGAACAAAGTAAAGTGTCAAAATTTGTGACATTCACACGCTTGCTCCAGTCACCTAGTGAGAATAATGTGTAAAGAGATACAGACAGGGAAGCAAACACAAGATGTACGTGGTTCACACTAAGTTGGGAGATGGTAGTGAGTTTTTATTAATAGTGAAGAGTTTAGACAATACATAGGTTCAAGCATAATCATCATAGTGAGTTCTAATGACGAGTTTAAGTACGATAAAGGCATTAGGGATTAATTGTAGAAGAATGGCATCCTTAAATAGTTGAAGAGAGTCTCCGACTTTCGTCTGCAATCGATGTGGGACTTTAGAAGCTTTATTTTGATGTTGACACGTGTTGCGTCATGATTGGTCTCTTGATTGGATAGGAATTCATGTGCTTTGGCAAGGGTGCCTCAACATGAATCCTTTAGTAGGTCCATGAAGTTATGACATTCACTGGTGCTCGGTAGTTTCGGGATTGGTGAAGTATGGTACAAACAGTGCTCCCTTTAATTCCTGAGTGAGGAAAGTTTCTTGGTTGGGGACTTGCAAAACCTAAGTCATTGAGTAATCACGAAACTTTTGAGTACCAAAGTGTAGTAGCATATACTGGGCCCCCTCCAAGTCTCTAGGTGAGGAGAGTTGCCAAAGGAAGTGCCTTACTTGTTGCCAAGTCGTCAAAATAACGAAACTTTTTAATATTTAGTTGAGACTTCAAATTGTAGTTGAAGCTTTTTCCTTATCTATTTAGCTTGAATGACTCAATGCGGGAGAAACCACATAAATAGGTTTTGCTTTGCACAATCTTAAGCAAGAGTCTATGAGGCTTTGTTAAGTTTAGTAGTAGGCAAATGTGTGCAAAGCTTCACACTTGTGTATGTATGCGAAGCTTTCACCCTTCATTGAAATGTTGAAGTTTCCCTCTTCATGAGTGTGTGGCCATTCCTAAGCATGTGAAGCTTCCTCCCTTCATTGGCGTGTGAAGCTCCACCCTTGATAAGCATGTGAAGTTCCCCCCCTTTAAGGGTGTATGAAGCTTCAACCTTCATAAACAAGTGAAGCTTCCCCTTCATGGGTGTGTGAAGCTCCACCTTTCACAAGCATGTGAAGCTTCCCCCTTCAAAGGTGTGTGATGCTCAACCTTCATAAATATGTGAAGCTTCCCCCCTTCATAGGTGTGTGAAGCTTCACCCATTGTCAACATGTGAAGCTTCCCCCTTCATGGGAGTGTGAAGCTTCACCCTTTCATATTTTGATTTTACACAATGGTAGTTGAAGCTAGTCATAGAACCCCATAAATTGATTTTGATTGGCACAATATTGAAGGTTCGGAGAACCATATCATATGATTTTGCTTCGCATAGTCTTGAGCAAGAGTGTACAAGGCTTTCTACATTTTGTAGTTGTATCTTACATAGCGAAGCTTTTGTTGGCCTCTTCCACATGCCAAAATTAATTAATAATTAACAATTAATTAGTTATTAATTACTTTTCTTTTTTTTTTCCTGTTTTTCTTTTCTTGCAGATTTTTTTTGGCATCTTTTTTGTTTTTTTTTTAATTAAGAATGAAAAAAATGTGGTTGAAGCTTTTGAGACCACAAAAAAGATTTTGCTCCACACTCTCTTGAGCAAGAGTGTGCGAGCCAAACCACATATTGTAGTTGTTGAAGGTTCGGAGGAACCAAATAATCTAATTTTGCTTCGCACACTCTTGCTGCACTCTTGAGCAAGAATGCGCTAGGTAATTTTTGTTGGGTTATTCCCTGGTTGTTGAAAAGTTCTCCAACTCGGCACAATATAATTTTTCCTTGGACACTATTGTGTATAACCCATCAAAACTTCCCATTTACCATGGTTGGTAAGTGAAGCTAAGATATAATAGTCGCATGTTGTCAAGTTGGCTTTATAGGCTATCGAAGCTGGCAACTTCAAAGTCCATGTAGATGTTGGAGTAGAAAATTTATGATGCTTTCATAGAGCCTATATATGAGTTTTTTTTTGAACCATATCCATGGAAACCCAACTAGATCTCGATAGAAATAGTTGAGGCTTTTGAATAACCCAATATTAGCTTCATTTGACCCATACTCTTGGGAGCCCAAATAATTCATCGACGCTATGATGTTTGACCTTCTGGTATGGTTGAAGGATACATTAATAATGCTTCATATTGCATGTTGCAAATTCAGTCACTAAAGAGTTGAAGCTTATGTGTTGCTTGAGCTCTAGAAGCTAAATAAATTGATTGACCTTCCAACGGTGCCTTTGAGAACCCACACTGGGGTTGTAATGTTTGCATTGTCGGAGAGGGAAATGTTTAAGGCAGATGCAAGAGGACTAAAGAGCTTTGGTAAGCAACCGTTACATATGTTGATGGCACTAATATTGTAATAGTATGGCCTTTGTATACTGCATGTAGTTTGCTGGGTTAATAAAGCTTCAAACTTGTGAGATAGACCTGTAGAAAATTTGAGGTCAAAGCATTAGACATGCCTTGAAGCTTTTGTTGGCTTGTTGAAGCATCACATAATGTTGGCACCTTTATTGACTTGTAATAAGACTTTGTTGTTGACTGTAACCTTTGTTGGTTTAAGTGCTACCTTAGTTGGGTTGAGTTAAGCTTGCTTATACCCTTTTTGAGTTGTAAAGCTTGAGAGTTTTCGATTATTTGTGAATGCTACGAGTTCACATGTGCAGGTTGTACAGTTCGTCACCTAGTTGGTGGAAAGAATAGCAAGTTGCTGAGGCAAAAATATTTATTAAAGTACTAGATGTACCCTTTATCACCTGGTTGGTGACACGAATACGAGTTCCTTCATCACCTAGTTGGTGTAAAGAGTGGCAAGTTGCCAAAGGACAAAATTGTTTATTAGAGTATGGGTTGTACTCTTCATCACTTGATTGGTGATACGAAAGTGAGTTCCTTCATCACTTGATTGGTGGAAAGAATGGCAAGTTGTCGAATGACAAAATTGTTTATTAGAATACGGGTTGTGCCCTTGATTGCCCTATTGGTGATAAGAGTGGTGAGTTGTCAAAGCTCATTGTAGCACATGTTTTTGTTAAAGTATGCATGTTAAAGCTCTGAGTTAGAGTATAGAGGTAGGTCAGAGTTAGACTGTCACGCTCGAGACTTGGGGTCGGCGAAAAAATATGACCCCGCGCCCGGCGCAAGAGTAAAAATAAAAATAAAAAAAAAAAAAATTCAAACTTCTTTTCTATAAATAACTCTAAAATCCTTACAGGGTGTACAAAAATAAATAAAAACTCTTAGATCTCTCGTCTAACACAATCTCAGCTAGCCTACCCTTCTTTAAACTTGTAGGAACCTGTAAGGTCTAAAATGTATAGGGTGAGCGAAACCACATCTCAATCGGGACATCAGTCTTATCAAGGATTATTGTCATGGCTAAACTAAGTGTCATGCTCACATAAATCAATTATAACATGTCATCAAACATAGATAATATTCATCATGAATGCAGCTTAACTTCAACCACCGAGCTCATTAACTTATTGTTTGGGCCCAAAATAATATTGTTGGGCCGAGCAGCAGGTTGTGCTCGGCCCAAGGCTTCATCAAATGCTATGGGCCGAGTGATAAATCCCGGGCCAGTTGGCAAGGTCGGTCGAGTCCTATCCTAAGTAGTCCAGATAAACAAAAAAGGTCGAGGAAGTCCTGGTGCGACCAGGATTCCCGGCCGGCAAAGAATAAAGCCTCAGAAGAAGGAAAAGTTCAAAGTCTTAGTGGGAGTAGGTTTGTTCGAATTAGAGTTGGAACGGGACAAGGACTTCCAATCCAGATAAGGATGCAATTCGGTCTCAAGGAATGGGGTGCTATAAATACAAGAAATCATGCAACAAAAAAAGGAGCTTCAATTTAGCATACAATTGCCCTGCGCAAAACCTCTCAAATACCTTGAGATTTTTTCCTTTTCTTTTTCTGCCGACACACCTTCAGTTTGGATAAACAGCACCGTGGAGGCACCCGGCGAGCACCTTTAGTTTGGATAAACAACACTGTTGCCGCAGAATCAGCCGACCGAGAAGCACCTTCAGTTTGGATAAACAGCACTGCGTCGAGGCCGACCGGTTACCTATCTAAGTCTCGGCCGAGAAGGGTTTTCGAACCCTTGTTGGTAGAGGTCACCTTGCTAGCCTTCTCGGCGTAGTCAAGTGTTACGAATTGCATTATTCGGCGTACTGGACGCCGAATGATTTTATGATTGGATACTCACAAGTAAGTTTCAGAGTTCGGCATTCCGACGACCGAACTATATTTACCATCAAGACATACATCACATTTGAGTACCTGTGTCCATATAGTTTGGTCTCGATTCGACGTGCTTATACTCTTACGAATATAATCACAGTGACTGAATCGGGCTCCAACGATTTGTGAACTTCGCAAAATTAGTAGCCTTGTCTTCAGGCTATAAAACCCAGAGACCAAGAGTGTTCCTTCCTCGGTCGCAATCGCAAGATAGAGAAGTCAACAACGCGCTCAACGCGACATCAACGAATTTTACTCCTCGGCCGAGCTCGGCCGACGAGTTGGCATGCCCCGCATTCAACCGAAGGACGTAGTTAGCTTATTAGTTACTCGGCCTACGCGCCACGTAGGTTTTGTAATTTTTAGAGTCAACACTTATATAATAAAACACGTGGACCTGCATGTTCCATACCATGCATTTTACCACTGCAGAGGTGGTCCAAATGCTCTATTATATAAACTGACCCCCGTAACTCAATCAACCCAAATTTCCCATTTTGGTGGTCATCATGTTCTTCTCTTGGTCTCTAGAATCCCCACTACTTCATACCATTTCTATAATTTTATTTTTGCCATCCTTGCTGGTCCATACGAGAGTCGAACTCAACCACACAAAATATAGTTGCATTTCCATAACCCAATCTTGAATATTCCAATTAAATCCTTCCACTCCAATATGCAATGACATATGCATATAATCATCATCATAATATCCACATGATCAACAATATTATAAATCATATTCCAATATACAAAATTATATCAATTACAGAGATATATCAAATATAACACATATTTCACAAAGCTTAAACAAGACAAATACCCCAATGGTGATAAGTTCCCAAAGAAACCCATACCTCAAATTCGAAGCTAGAACCCAACTTTTGTTCCAAACTAGGGGTGGGCATAAAAACCGCCAAACTGTAAAAAACCGCGTTGACCAAAAAAGTCAAAACTGGAACAAAAATCGAACCAAACCATTTCAAACGGTTCTGGTTCTGGTTTGGAAATATTAAGAACCGAAGGAACTGGACCAAACAGTTTTGAATATAAATTATTGTTTTATTATTATTTTTATATAAATAAGACATTTTTCCAAGAAGACCATGTGCATAAGTCCAATATTTTTCTTCACTTCTCTCCCCTTCCTTTGTTGTTTTATCACTTTTCTCCCCCTACATTATTTTTCTCCATTCTTTTCCAGTACATTATGCATTATGTACATTTTAGTTTAAGATCTACACTTTGGTCTTGATATGAGCCTTTCTATCTTTTGATTTATATTTATATGCACACTTTCTATTATCCAGTCTCAAATCTTGTAGATCTAGTAGTGGAAACTCAAATTTACTTGAATTTGTGGTTGAAATATGTGTTTGGTATTATAAGTAGAAAATTACAAAAAAACATGTATATAATTTTGGTTAGAACATTAAACCGGCATGAATTGAACCAGAACCGTCATGAACCGAACCGTACGGTTTTATAATAAATTTAAGCGGAACTACACCAAACCGAACCGTTAAAATTTTTCGGTTCTGGTTCCATTTTGAGGGTGGAACCGGGCCGAACCGGACCATGCCCACCCCTATTTCAAGCTAAGTGCCAAGCTCCATGAACAATTCCAAATAATCCACACATCCCTTGATAGATAGCTAGAACCTCAGCAAGACAAGCCCATCTACTGATCACCACACACCTCGAGCTCTCTAACCCTAAACACACACACTCTTTCTCTACGTGAACAATTCCATGCTGTATGCCATTATCATACATTGAGCTTACCTAATTCTTGACTATATAAATGCTGCACTTGAAACTAAGGAGGTGCTGCTTCTATTTATAGGTGAAATAATCCGAAATCTCTTCTTCCTCATTGGATGAAATGGGCGGCATAAACTCCACATTGGATAACCTTTCCCGTTACTTTGACAGCTCCTATTTGTAAAAGTATGAGTCACAAACACACTTGTCTACTGTATGAAACCTTAATGACATCTCCACCTTAATCCTTCCAACTTAAAAGCGTAGTAATCACACCACCTCCTAATATAATGATAGCAATGGATAGGTTTATAATTAAGAAGGTTCTACTTTGCCATGGAACGTGTATAGCATTCAAATACGGGTTCTCACAATCTACCCTCTTTAAAAAAAATCTCGTCCTCAAAATTTACTAAACCTTACTCTGAAAGTCTACTCTTAAAATTCTATGTCACTAGCTCATTTCAATTCAACCTATCTAACTGGCTCCACAACATCTCATAAAGGTATCTAATCTTTGGAGCTCTGATACCATTCTGTCACGCCCCAAACCCAGGGTTTGCAGAAAAATATAGCCCGGCGTGCAAGTAAAGATAAAAATAAAAACAAAAAATCAAACTTATCTTCTATAAATAACTCTAAAATTCTTACAATGCGTACAAAAATAAATAAAAAGTCTTAAATCTCTCGTCTACCACATTCTCTTCAATTTTTTCCGTGCCCCCTCTCCCTGACCCATTGCCTCTCGCCAGAAGTACAGCCCCTTCCTACCAACCGCAACCTTTTCCCTACTATCACATGCTGCCAACAAGGATACCGTCCCATATATCCCATAACAAAACCGATTTCATCCTCCAGTTTTATCAAGACACCCACCACCTACCAATTTTCAACCCCCAATTTCAAACTCCAATATCAACCTTTTGTCGACCCTAATGAATTAGACCACCACCCAGCAGACCAACTGCAATCTTGCCCGCCGCAGCATTGCCTCGACTCCGATGGATTCGGAAGTAGCACACCGAGAAGTAATGGAAGATGATAAAAGCACCTTGGTATGAAAGACTCAGAAATAAGAATACAAAAGTAAAAAAGGAATTTAATTGGGGTAGGCTGGGGCTGAAGAAGATTGAGAAGATGCAGGGGTGGTGGGTGATCGGAGTGAGGGAGAAAGAGAAGGGTTGAGGGGGAAGAGAGAAAAGGCAAGGGATGGCAGCGGAAAGAAAACCTCGTTTGACATGAAACTAATTTAGCCGTTGGATTTGTTAAACCTTTAATTTACTTTTCAAAGTAACCCCCACTACGAAGCAGTTTTCTTGTTCCGTCACCTTTATAATCACTTAAGCAACAAGTCATTTATTTTCATAACATAAATGAACACTATAATCTTTTGGGTTATTGACTTAAACCAAATGTGCTAAAAAAAAAAATTTTTTTTTAAAGACAATGCATACTGTTAATTATGTGATGAACTAACTCCGAAGTTTTGGTTTGCAATGTTCTAGCCGATGGCGTAATATTTAGATTAACAAATGATCTTTGGCTTCACACTGAATAATTGTTAAGCACTCTAGAAGATAGACTTTGTCAACTCCATATACGCTTAATTATATTGTTAGGATATTGATTAGTTGATGTAATAGGTCATGATATTTCTTAATCAAAGAAACAAACACGTTCCATTCCATGGTTGCTCTTTGTTTATGTGAAAACAAGTTTTCCTATGCGATTTAATTTTCCTACTTCTAGAAAATACACAATATTTTGACCTTCAGCCGTTCAGGATCCTTTGTAACATGATATTTCTTGGTCAAAAAAAAAAAAAAAAACCGATCTTATGAAATTGTTTAGGATGGGTAAGTTTTGTCTTTAATTTACATGGCAATTTTACATGTGTCCCTCTTGCATAATTTTCTACTAGAAACATGTGTTGGCCCCACCAACTAGTGCAAGAATAGCTACAAGCCCAAATCTAAAAGAAACTTCCAAAACATGAGACGTTACAATGTGAGTAAGAAAGATGTGAAATTTAGTTAAAAATTTCAACCAAAAAAAACAAGAAGAAAAAAGTGAAATTTGTTGTAAACTTTTTTAGTTTAACTGTGATTGTGTAAATCCTATATTAGATTTTATTCTAGTTATTCTTTCCTATATGGACATGTATTCCTAGAGGATCAATGCACTGCTCCGCACCGCACCGGATTTGTACCCTTTCATGGGCTTTCCCTTGGATCCAGCCTGTTTTTTCCTCTTTTGCCTTGGGCCTGCAGCCTACTTGAGGCAATTCTAGCCCAATATGGGCTGGACCTCACAGTAGAGATTTGCTCAGCCCACCCATGGGCTTTGGCCTATATTTTTGGGCCCCGAGCTTAAATAGTTTATTATTTTTAGATAATTTGGGTTTTATATTTTTTCACCCACACTTTAAATTTGGCCCGAAGTCCAAATAATTAATTCAATTATAATTATATACCTGAAGTTCTATTTGCATATTCCCTTGTTGCATATTTTTGTGTATATATTTGGGTTTGTCTGCAGGACCATATGAACCTGAAGTTCATAATTATTTTGAAACCTGAAGTTTCTACAAACATACCTTGTTTGAAAACTTAAAGTTTTCCTCAGAAACATCACCCATGAAAACCCGAAACTTTTTCATGCGAATTTTAACCAATACATGTCTATTAGAGCCTGAATGTTCTACTCCTATGTGAATGGATTGATATTTTCTCCATTGCACTAACCACATCTTGTCCATCTATTTTGTGATAGTAACATGTCGAATTTGAACAAACTCGACTTCACTGCTTTAGAGGTCTCTGGAAGGAACTACCTCAAGTGGGTCCAAGATGTACAGCTTCACCTCACTGCAAAGAATTTGCGTCCCGCCATTGAAGATGAGATGGACAACCAGGTTGGTGAAGCTAAGAAATCCACTACCATGATCTTCATTTGAAGGCATATTTATGACGCCCTGCAAATCGAGTACCTTACAGAGGAGGATCCACGAGCATTATGGGTAGCTTTGCACTTCCAAGACATGACTGCCAGTATTTGCGCTTCCAAGACTTTAAGTCTGTGAATGAATATAATTCTGAAGTTTGTTGAATCCGATCACTTCTCAAGTTTTGTAACGAAACTTTGACCGAAGAAGATCTCCTCGAGAAGACCAATTCGACCTTCCATGCTACTAATATTGTCCTGCAGCAACAATATAGAGCTCAGAAGTTCACTAAGTCCTTGGATTTGATCTCTATTTTACTTCTCGCTGAAAAGTAAAATCAGCTATTGATGACAAATCATCAAGCTCGACCTACTAGGACGACTGCTATGCCTGAAACATACTATAGCACGAACCAACACCAAAAAAGGCGTGGCATGGATGGCCAAAAGCCACCCCGTCAAGGTCAACAAAGCCAAGGCCCATCTAAGAGAGGAAACAAGGCCCAGAAACACCCTAACCTCATTTCCAAGGCCCCAATCTTCAACAATAAGTGCAAATCACCTGAAAGCATGGATACGGACATGTGCTATCGCTGTGGTTGAAATGACCATTGGTCTCGTGTTTGCTGAGCTCTCTAGAAGGTTGTAGCTGAATATCATTCTTGTCATAAGAAGTTTGAATCAAACTTTATGCAAGTGGACGAACTGGAGAGTACCAAGATGGAGGTTTCTGACTTTCAAAAAGCCGTTACCCCTATGAAAGATTAGAATCTTAGACATAAACTATTTTTCTAGTTGAAATTTAGACAATGGGGCCGAATTCCACCTAGTGGGCGAACCTTCCTTGTGTTTTTGGTTAATTTTGAACAATTTTCCTTTATATTTGGATTATTTGTTGGTGATTTGCTTTTGGATATTAAGTTGTTAATTAGTTTCCGTCCTTGAATACTTTAAATTATTTTGAATGGATATTTGTTTTTAGAACTTTTATGCATGTGACCGATTCAAATTAATTTTTTATTCTAGGTATTACTAGTGGGGAAGTTAGTTGTCTGGTAGATAATGCAACCACACACACCATTTTGCGTGAACACATTTATTTCACTAACTTCATACCTAAGAATACACCTCTGACAACCCTCTCAAGGCCATCCAACTTGATTGAAGAATACGGTAAGGCACGTATAATGTTGTCCATTGATACAATTTTGACCATTGATGAGGCACTTCATTCTCTGCATTTCGGAAGAACGTTGTTGAGTTTTAAGGACATCAGAGATAATAATTACCACACTGAAACCCATGTAGAAAATGAAGTTGAATTTTCGTGTATAACTTCTTACAAATATAGCTAGAAGGGTATTCTAGAGAAGATGAAGCGTATTCCGAATGGTATGTATACTACGATCATACACCCTATAAAGAGCCACTATATGGCTGGCCCTACCTCTGGGACCGCGCACGACGTTACATTTTAGCATGATCGTTTGAGACACCCTGGACGAATAATGATATGTTGTATCCTCAATCATTACATAGGCATCCATTAACCCGAAGTTTAGGATCGATTCAATGAATCACATGTCAAACATGTTCAATAGGAAAGCTTATTACTAAGCCTTCCTATGACAAGATTGGCTCGAATCCTCCTATTTTTCTACAAAGGATTTAAGGGGATATTTGTGGACCGATTCGCCTTCCATGCGGACCATTTAGATATTTTATGGTTTTGGTTGACACTTCCATATGTTGGTCACACGTATGCTTGTTGTCCACAAGAAACGCTGCATTCTCCAAACTATTGGCTCAGGTTATCAAGCTCATGGCTTACCACCTTGATTATCCAATAAAATCTATTCGATTAGATAATGCTGGAGAATTCACATAAAAAACTTTTGATGACTATTGCATGTCGGTTGGGGTTGAACTTGAACATTTAGTACCCTATGTTCACACACAAAATGACCTGGCAGAGGCATTCATTAAGCACTTACAAATGATTGCTTGATCGTTGGTCATACGTACTAAGCTCCCGTTCACTGCTTGGGGCTATGCAATATTGCACGCAGCCATGTTGGTCTGCCTGAGGCCTGTTGCGATCCAACCATATAACGTCTTTCAGTTGCTTATCGGATACGAACTTAACATATCATATTTGTGTGTTTTTGGTTGTCTATATGCCGAGTTCGCCACCCTTACGTACAAAAATAAGGCTTCACCACAAGATGAGAATCTATGTCAGATATGATTCTCCTTCGATTATTCATTACTTAGGACCTTTGACAAGCAATCTATTTACCGCTCGTTTTGCAGATTGTCACTTTTATGGGACAGTCTTCCCGTCGTTAGGGGGAGATAAGAACGTCAACGTTCCTAAAGAACAACGTGAATTATCGTGGATGACTCTCACTTTGTCTCATTTAGATATTTACACCGCTGAGTCTGAAACTGAAGTGAAGCGCATATTAGATTCAGAGCATAGCTCAGAGCATGTCAGATGCTTTCATTGATCTAACGCGAGTGACAAGATCACATATTCCATATGCGAATGTGCCTGGAAAGATGGATGCAACAAATGTACGACAGACTTCCCTCCTAGAGGCCCGGGACACCAACTTTGGTGATCCACATACATTAGCAGCTAGCCAATCATCTGCCCCTACACAAAAACGTGGTAGACCTCTTGGTTCAAAAGATTCACACCCTTGGAAGACGACACTGGCCCCTGAAAAGCCTACCTTGAATCCGACTGTTGCTTATTCATTCTATCAAACTCATGAGGAAATTCTAGATGACGGAAGCGTCCTTGAAGAGTCGAATCCACCTCTCAAGAATCGTGAGATTTCGATCTATTATGCTAGCTTAGATGATGTGTGGTGTAGAAATGAGATGATCGTCGACGATGCATTGATATATGCAGTAGCTACTGAGATCATGTTGAGTGTTGACATTAAACCCCGTCCCTTTGATGAATGTCGACGTAGAACTGATTGGTCAAATCAGAAACCAGCAATCCAAGTCGAACTCGATTCCACATGTGAAGCCCGTTGACTACAAGTGGGTTTACGTTCAGAAACGTAATGAGAAAAACGAAATTGTGCGTTACAAAGGTCGTCTTGTTGCACAAGGCATTTCACAACGCCCTGGAATTGACTATGATGAAACTTATTCACCCGTTATGTATGTGATTACTTTTTGTTACCTTATCGGTTTAGTAGTTTTTGAAAAACTGAGTATCCAGCTGATGGACGTAGAAGCTGCGTATCTCTATGGGGATCTTGATACGGAAATTTATATGAAAGTCCCGAATAACTTACATTGACTGGATCAAATATTTCCAAACCCCAGAACACGCTCTCAATTTGGTTGAGGCAGTAACTCTACGGTTTGAAGCAATCTGGAAGAATGTGGTATAACCATCTGAGTGAATATTTGACTAGTTAGGGATATGTGAACAACGAATTATGCCCTTGTATGTTCATTAAGAAGTCACATTTCGGTTTTGCGATAGTTGCAGTATATGTCGATGACATGAACCTTATCGGAACTCTTGAAGAGCTTGTAAGAACTGTCGTGCATCTGAAGTCGAAATTTGAAATGAAAGATCTAGAAAAGACTCGATACTGTCTCGGTCTCGAGATAGAGCACCGTTCGGATATAATCTTAGTACATCAAACAAACTACACCCAGAAGGTGTTGTGCCGCTTTAACGAAGATAAAACAAAGCCTTTGAGTACTCCTATGGTCGTTCGATCGCTAGATGCAAAATGAGATCCCTTCCGTTCGAAGGAGGATGATGAATAGATTTTGGAGCCTAAAGTTCCTTATCTAAGTGCGATAGGCGCTTTATTGTACTTAGCTCAATGCACTAAACTCGACATCTCCTTCAATGTAAATCTTTTGGCAAGATATAGTAATGCACTAAACTCGATTTAAAATATGTTTAGGTTGGATGAGTAGAATTCAAGGAGAGCTTGGGTTTTTACAAATTTAACTAAGCCCAATCCATAGGGACAAGGGAGGTGTTTGCAAACAACCAGATGGTACGGTTGGTATACCATGCCAACCGAATTACCAACCATACATATCAAATTTGTACTAAAATTTTGTACCAAATGGCAATGGTATAGTAATTGTCCAAATCATACATTTCCGATAAGGTAATGGTATTCAAAATCATTACCAATTGCAATATTGTACCGAACCAGTATTAATAAGATAATATAATATTACATACTTATATATATTGTAATATTATTAACTAAAATTTGAACAAAAAATTAAATTTTGTTGTGACCTATTTTATCTGATAAAGGGAAGAGGGCCGACGGTAAGGGGAGAAGAGATAAAGATGTGTTTGTAGAATTGCGTAGAAGAATGTATGTGTTATTCCCCCTACATAGTGCCTTTATTTATAGTAATAAGAGGAAGAAGAAATCCATCATCACCAAGGAATATAAGTGTATATAGGAAAGAATAACTAGAATTAAATATAATTTAGGATTTACACAATCACACTTAAACTAGGAAAGTTTACAACACTCATCTTGAGTGTGTAAATACTCAAAGTAGATTCAACATCATGAAGAAGTTGAGGAAGTCGACTTGTTGGCACTAATTCGCCCATTCCAAGCCTAGCAACGCTAGTCCCACAAATGTTTTTTCACAATTTTCCACGTATCCTCAATCATAGGATGTGGAACCCACACATCAATTAAATGTGTCCAATTCGGAGAACTCTACTACATAGATGACCCGAATTTAGTTCGAATCTGATGGATGATGGATTTGATACTCGTGACTTAGCCGATCTTTTACTTCAGTGTAAAATATATAGTAAAATATAAACATCCCGACCCTTCATCCCTCTCTCTCTCTGTGGGAAGTAAAAAGAGAAAGCAAAATGCAGACTCTGAAGAACAAGAAGATGTTTTTTAACTGTAAATAACTGAATCAGTAGAAAGGAACAGTTGTATCACGAAACAGTCACGGAAGACGAATTGGCCAAAAGGGTTGCCGAATCTGGATCCGAAATTGGGAGGTCCAAATGACGGATTCGAATCTGGAGTTGCAGGAATCGGGTTGGGAGGAGCTGAGGAGAGAGGCCAGGAAGATTGAGGGAGATCTTGATGTGAATCTCTCTTCTTACGCTAAGCTTGGTGCTAGGTTCACACAAGGTGGTTCATTTCTTCCAACTGTGATCTTAATGTGATTAGTTTTTCAATGGACGTTGTTAATTGCTTAATTATGTGTTTTGGGTTTCGTCATTTCTGTGATTTGTGCATTGCATTTTGGTTATGGAAGGGTTTGGATTGGTGGGTTGTGGTAGTTACGCGAATTGTAGTGCTATGAAAATTCAATTTGTAGGAAGCTTTGTTTATTGTGCTAGTTAGGAATAATGGGGGTGGCTTAGTTGCTAAAATTTGGAGGAAAAGGAGCTAATGTATGTTTTTACTTTCTGTTTATCTGAATAGTAAAAGTTTAGTTTGATCGGTATCGTTAATTTGTAATTGTGAAGTTTGGTTATAGAGAATGGCAGAGGTTTCTTGAGTTTTTATGAATGAGAGAATTTTAGTTTCCTTCTAGTCAAACTGAGATCTTTTGTTATATATTTAACTATTTTAAAGGGTAAGCATTGTTGTGATCATTCTTTGGACTTATGTGTAGGGCGACTGAGTTTCACATCTTTTGGCATTTGCGTTCTTTATTAGAAGCTTTCGTTATCCTTCTTCAAGTTCTAAACATTTTCTTAAACTTTGTTTTCTGTTATGAATGAAGTTGTGTTATAATGTTTTTTTCAATGCTTTTTCTTTGATATGTTTGTTAATGATAAGTTCATCGCATTACAAATGGGATTTTTGACGACCAAATAGATAAGTTTTTCTATAAGAGGGATTGTATTAGTTGGTTGATACTAAGAACTGTTAAGATTTTAAGTAGGTTGCAGTGTGCATCTCAGGAATTTTGTTAATTTAGAAATCAAAGGCTGTCTTCTTGTGGAGCTTTCAGTTTCATTTTTTGTTAACTAGACCCTTCTTAAGTGTTTGTGAAGAAGTAAATAAGCTAATAATAATGGAGGGAATTGAGTTTCCTGGTTATCGCATGACATGAAAAAAATTGTTGCATGATGTTTTCTTTCCTAATGCTGTAACTTTTAGCTGCTAAACATTATGGCCCTATTTTTGAATATTTACTATTGAAAGCATACTTATTATCAATGAATTAACCGCCTTTATAACAATATACATTTTTGAAATCAGGTTATGTGGAATCTGGGTCACCATCTGTTAGTTCTAGCAGGTCATGGAAGTCCATGGAAATGGAGATCCAGTCATTGCTTGAGAAACTTTTGGAAACAAATGATTCAATGAGTCGATGTGCTGCATCTGCTACACCAGCTACTTCTGTAACTCAGAAGCTAGCAAGGCACAGAGACATACTTCATGAGTTTACCCAGGTTTACCTTTCTTGGACCTTCTACTTTTGGATTTCAAATTTCTAGCGTCTTGTTTTGTGTTTTCTCCTCTGCTGCAACTTATAGCTAGCTTTGGTGCATGATAGTACATGGAGATTAATAATCTTTGCATTGTTGTGGCTAGGATATGCTAGATCGTTTTACAATTGTTACAATATATGATATAATTGCATGAAAAAACTAGTGTCAAATAGTACCATATTCTAAAATGATCTTGCATGTCATCAATGGTCCCAAACCTTACACAAGTTTCGTATTTGATTAATAAATAATTGAATGGTAATACTTGTGTACTGGTGGAATGATATAATTTATCATTTTGGAGTTTCAAACCTGAATCTGACTTGACCTGGAGTTTGAAACTCTTGTAATCATTTTGAATGGAGCAAGGTGCCTCTTAAAGAATCCTTTCTCAATTTGTGTTTTTGGCACAGCCACATGTATCTTAGGTTCATCCTTAATATTATTGAAGGTGTGAAACCTAGTTGCAAACTTCATCAGGCCCTGATTATAGATATCTAAAGTAAATCTTGCATTTTGACTCGATAAGCACTTTGTGAGTTGAGGCTGTCCCATTTGCAGCTTTGAGTGAAATTTTTCTTCTATATATCCTCCGGTTTTTGGGGTGAGGGAGTAAATTAATGTTAGAGCTACAAGCCATGACAAATATGATTGTCATATTCATGGAGGTCTGGTTCAAAGGGTAATGGTTTTGATTCTTTAATCTTGTTCTTGAAGATTGAGCTCTGGTTGAATTGTAACCTTAACCTGAAGTTAAATTAGGTTCCGTATATGTCAATTTTAACTTTTGATGAGGATTTAATAATCTGGCTTTGGTAAGACATTTGAACTCGATTTTCCCATCATTCAAATGGATACTTTTGCTGGAACATGCGTGAATCATCTTGTGGTCACTTGGAATCCTAGAATCACCCCCTCCTTCTCCCACTATTTGTATTTATAGAAGAGAATTTTGTTTTTAGCTTTGTTTTGTTTGACATTGATATATTTACTTCTGTAATTAGCATTTTACCATCTGATTGAAATCTTTTCCGTTGTGAAAATGGTGATCGTCTCTTTAGGAGTTTAGAAGAATCAAGGGGAACATAAATTCATTGAGGGAACATGCGGAGCTTCTGACTTCAGTCAGGGACGATATCAGTGAGTACAAAGTGAGCATGGTTAGAACTCTGATAATTATTATAGTTTGCATGTTGTTTTTCCGTTTTTTTTTTATACTTTTTTGTCTTTTTGTCTTGATTTCTGTATGCTCTTTTTTTCTAAAATCAGGTTTGTTTTACCTCGCTTCATGCAGGCATCTGGGATTATGTCACCAAGAATGCAGATACTACGGGAAAGAGCTGCCATCCATGGAAGTGTATCGCATGTAAGTTTAAGTGCTATTTGGGGATAAATCACATGTTAGGTTATGAACCAACACAATTGCATTTTGTGCATTTCCCATGGAACACTTCCCCCTTTTCTTTCTAAAGTTGGGTCTAACTAAGGCTTATCGAGTCTACGGGCTACACATTTGGAGCACCTCCCCTCCATTCCACAAACCCTTAGTATACAGATTTTACACCTTCAAACAGGCTGTAATTTACTGCAAAGTAACAAATGTGAATATTGAAGTGTTGAGGGGAACTCAAAGTTGAATAACAAACTGTTCACCAGTCAGGACACTACAGATTGAAAGTGTGCCCACAAATTTTCCTTGGGTCGAATATCTGGCTACGTAATGCTTGTGATGCATTCCTTATGCCGATTTTCTTGTCTTAGATAATCCCCCAAGTCGATGGTATTGGAGTTACAAGTAGGATGTGCTTGGCCGGGTGATTCTGACATTGGTGGTAGATTTTTTTGCACTTTCTGGTGGGTGGTTTTCTATTGTGAAATAGTTTCTCTTTCTTAGCAGTACGTGCTTATTTGAAGTGGAATATTTACGGGAGTAGGAATAGGATAACATTGAACGTTGTGAATTGCCTTTGTGTAATCTTATTTTCAGAAAACCCATATTTTAGCTGCCCTCCATCCTGCAAATTTACTACAGTCAATTTGTGGTTGGTGTTCTGAGACTTGCAGCTCTAGAATTTGTTTTATGTTGATATTTTCCCCTTTTATACATCCTGTTAGAAATGGATGGGTTTTCCACATAGAAGTAAAGTGAAATAGAAAGTTTCCCTAACCTTTGCCAGTGGCACTGAGTATGCTCAATTGGTTTCCACTTTCCAACAATGTATATCAAAGTCAGAGAAACACCCACTGTTGCTTTGAAATTTAGAAAGAGGAAGAACATATTTGATCCTAACCATTAAATGGAGTAAGTATTTAGGAATCTGCATGAAACCGTACATATTAGACCGTAAAGTTCGGGCCCGGAAAAATAAGAAGGAAAAGATGAACTTTCCCATCCAACCAATTTTGTTTTAGTATGGTGATTTGCTACCTAGTTATCAACTATGGTTGGTCCCTTAAATCTAAGGTAGAGGGTCATACATGGTGGATGATTGTACCAAGATCGGAAAAGTAGTGCTTTAAGCTCCCCCAATTTTGGCATGATGCTTCCTTTGCATCAAAACAACACACAGGACACTTTTTTGAAGCACTCTATATTTCTACGTATTGGTTCGCTGCACTTGGACTTAACTTTTTCTCCTATGGTAAATATTGGACTCAGTTTCTGCTTTCAAATGAAAGTCGGTTGTTGGAAGTCCTGTTTACAACAACAACAACAACAAAGCCTTATCCCACTAAGTGGAGTCCGCTATATGAATCCAACAACGCCATTGCACTCGGTTTTGTGTCATGTCTTCCGTTAGATCCAAGTAATCTAATTATTTTCTTAGAGTCTTTGTCCAAGTCTTCCTAGGTCTTCCTTTACCCCCTTGTTCTTGAGCCTCTGTCTCGTAATCGCATCTTCTAACCGGAGTCATGGGAAGTCCTGTTTATCTTTATAAAATAAAATAAAATATTCTTTGATACATATGTTCATGTCTGTGCAGATAGATGAGGTGATTAGTCAAGCTCAAACAACACGAGCAGTCTTGGGCTCTCAAAGGGCTCTGTTTGGAGATGTTCAAGGGAAAGTGAAAAATCTAAGTGACAAGTTCCCTATAGTCCGTGGCCTACTCGGTACTTTTTGAAACAATTTACGCTATTCATTTCCATCTTCTGATGTGACTTTATATCCATCTTCTGTTCACTTTTTTCTTCGCAGGTTCAATTCGAAGGCGGCGATCAAGAGACACACTTATTTTGTCTGCAGTCATTGCAGCTTGTACCTTGTTTCTTATTATCTACTGGCTTTCAAAATAATTATATGAGTGAGATTTGTCGATATAGAAAGTTATAAACGACGGTACCTCTCTAGGGATTTTTGCCTCTGTAATTTCTTGGGACAAATTTTTTACATGTTTCAAAAGTTTGTGGTACCTTTTCTATGGTGCCATTTCAGTGAATTATATTTATGCTTCTATACAGACTAACTGTTCAAAAAATGGAGCTCGAGAAAAACTTCATGGGTTCATATCCTTACTCTCTGTCCCTCTCTTCTGCCATGTCCCCTCCCTCGTGTGATACGTGACATGTCAGGCGAGGACTAGAGAGAATGGGCATGAACCCGTTACAAGTAAGTTATCATTGTTTGAAATTAGATATCAAAATCTGAACTAAATCAAACTAAATCCTGCAACCGCACACTGGCATTATTTGTTTTTATTCTGTCATACCTAAAGACACATTTTCTATGTCTTAACATGGGACTTCGTGGTGCATCATGTGAAGTGATATGAGTTTTGGTCGATTGGTTCCTTGGGTGAATGGTCCATCTGGGGTCTTAGTCCAGAAGCAGTCCAAAAGTGCTGTGGAAAAAAGCCTAATCAAATCTACATTTTGATGGAGCTGCTACAGCATGCAAAATCAAGAGAATTTATTCCAAATGTTGGAGTGATTTTGGGACATGTTTTGTTGAGAGTCAATAAGAGAGGATTTTATTGATGAAAACATTAACTAATGAACGAATAAAAATGTAAAGGGACAACAAAGTTGGATGAATTGAAAGCAAAATTAATTCTCCAAACCCCACATGCAAAAAAACATGTTTGGATGCTGGGCAGGTAAATTAGGTCAAGTTTTGAATTTTAGACACCAAGATGAGGAACAATGGCAGACCATGTGTGTTTTTTTTTTTTTCTTTTTCTTTTTTTGGGAACAAACGATATTATGTGCAACAAGGTGGAGAGGGGTGGGTTTAGCCTCACAATAGGTTAGCAATAATGTGATTCAAATTTGTTTTTAACGAGAATCGAACCTAAGACCTCTCACTTACAAGTAAAGAAGGATACCACTAGACCGTGGTACTAAGTGATGATAGACCATGTGAATGTTGGAGTGTGGCGGCAAAAGTGATAAATGACTAACCAAACAAATCGAATTTAGGGCAAATTGAACATTAGGGAAACAATTTCAACACAGCAAACACTGTCAACATGTATTTCAAATAGTTACTCTACTCTTATATATAATGCGACCTGTTAGGTCATCCGCAATGCAAAACTAATACGATACATTCCTAAACCTAGACCTTTAGTCCAGTCTAAAAATAAAGAGGCATTTGTTGATTTGCCACATGAACTTGTATACAACTGCCAATTTCCCCCATGAACTTTAATTTTAGCCGATTACCCACTTGAACTTTTTTAATTAGCCAACTTCCCCCTTGAACTTTTATAAATAGCCAATTCCCCCCCTGACGTTAGATTTTGAAAAACTTTCATTTAGTTTTTCATCCATCCAATTTTTCATCCTTTTTGCTTTCATACAGTTGTCATGTGTTGTTCTATGATCAAAATGGATGGAAAATTGGATGAAAATTTTTAAAATCCAACACTAGGGGGAAATTGGCTATTTATAAAAGTTCAAGAGGGTAATTGGCTAAAATTATAGTTCAAGGAGGAAATTGCCTGAATATAAAAGTTCAAGGAGGTAATCGGCTAAAATTAAAGTTCAGATGAGGAATTGGCAGCTCCATACAAGTTCAAGGGATAAATCGACAAATATGCCAAAAATAAAAGGGGGAGTTAATGGGAGGAGATGTGGCTCTGGTATTGCATAGAAAAAGGTTGGAGTTTTGGAGTTATGCGGCTTTTAGTTGCATCCATATCCATATGTAAGAACAAAAAAAAAAAAAAAAAAAAAAAAAAAATGATATTCGAAGTGGTAAGGAATGATCGTACCACGTAAAGAACAGGATCTCCAAATAAAATATAGCAATTGGTATTCGGTGCAACACATTGAGGCTCTATATGTACTTCATCGCGTGCTCCTTACTTTCATTTATTTTGTTATTAATATGATTGGTGCAGTATAATCGTTCATCTTATATTATAATATGAATGGTGCAAATTCATCGCCATTCCTATATTAACACACACACACACACATATATATATATATGAATGGTGTGGCATTATCCCCATTTTCATAATAACAGTCATTATCTTTAAGTTTTGGTATTTATGGGAATGATGCTGAATTAAAGCCCTTGTCACAATCATTCTTATTTAAAGCAATTTATTTATAGTGCCTGGAACTACCACCCTTTGCTTTAATTTACCTATTGTATTACATTTTGTTATGATGTGTATATACTAGGACCCAAAGTTTCTTGATCAAATTAGAGCCTGAAGTTCCTCGATCCTCATCATATAAAAATTGGACCCGAAGTTCTTTGATCAAATTTAAAACTTGAAGTTTTTTTGAATCAATTGAGAGAGCAGTAGTTCCTCAATTTCATTGAAATGACAACCATAAGCGTCTTAGCCACATACTAGTAAATGAGGACCAAAGTTCTTTGATTCATGTAAATAAGGACCATAAGTTCCTTAATCCATGTACAGACCAAGTATGGCATAAATTCCAAATATATGAACCTAAAGGTTTTAACAATATTGTCGATATCGAGAATAAATCTTGAGTACATATGTATAATGTTTTGACTTTGTTGAGGCTCAAAAATGTCACACGCAAGCCCAACCAAGCCTCGAAGTGCAATTGTCATGCAAGCCTCTATTGAAGCCCAAGTACATACCATGCTACAGTAATTAGACTAGATCACGCCATGCGTATTTACAATGCTAATCATTATTCATGGTAAGATAAGCTCAAGGGACATGCCCGGGGCTTGTTAAGTGAATTGTGGTGTGAATGGTTACAGAAGTTCATTAGGCCTATGTGGAGTCAAAGATTGTGGAAGACTTTGGGTTGCTTGGGAGCCCAAAAGTCCAAGCCCATAACCTTTGTATTCCACTTGGGTAAGTTTGAGAAAGAACTAGCCTGGTTTGCCTCTTTCCCTAGCAAGCCAACCCTTTTAGTTAGGCATTTAATGCTGACTTTCCCTTCTTAGCTTGCATAGACAACCAATGTGTGAAAGCCATGAGGTGCTTACCTGAAGTAGTGCCTGCGAAAGGCTGGCCTAGAAAAGTTACGCCTCAGGAAGAAACAGACTGCAGGTTTCAACAGTACATCTAACTTACACCGAAAGGGAAATAGTATGAGAGCTAGGGAGAAAGGAAAGGGAAGCCCAAACCATAAAGGATATCCTTTTGAAGCCTAGAGAAGAACGCTTCACTTTTAAAAGGATGAGGGAGAACCATGTGAGAAAAGAAGAAAGACAAGGGCAAGAATGCACCATGAAGAGCAAGCTTCCTCTAAGTGCAGGAAACCCTAGTTCTTTAGAGATAAGCCTTCCTTTCATCCTAAGCCTTCCAATAATCACCAAAACCACCAAAACTATAAGAAACCCTAGATTTGCTATTTTGATACCATACAGCCAAGAATCACCTCTCTCTTATGCCAAACTAGTGGGCTTTTAACTTCCACACCATGCATCATTCGTGCAAGTCATAATTTATTGTGATTACTTAGTCATTCTCAGTATTTGTTAGTTTAACAAATACTCTTCAGTCATCTAGTACTACGTTCTAGTGGTATTCCTTTTCACATGTAAGTGAGGGATCTTATGTTCAATTTTCAGCAAAGGCGAATTTGAACCACATTATTGGTAGCCTATCGTGAGGCTAAGCCCACCCCTTCCCTCTTAGTGTAGATAATGTCATTTACTCAAAAAAAAGTTAAAAAAAAAAAAAAAAAAAAAACTCCTCAAAGCCACCAGGATCAGCACACGAAGCACTCGTTAGTGCACTCAGAAACACTCAATCAATGCCTAGGGAAACACTTTGTCAGTGCCCGAAAAAACACTCCATCAATGCCAAGGAAAACACTCCGTCAGTGCCCAGGGAAACACTCTATCGACGTCTAGGGAAACACTCTATCAGCGTCTAGGGAAACATTCTATCAGCACTGAGGGAACCATTTCATCAGCACTGGAAGCATTTCAGCGCTGGAAGCACTTAATATAACACAAGACCAAGCTTCCAAGAGCTACTGGAAGAAGAACAAAGAATTCCTTAGGACTTGTTTTTCCTTTAGGATGCTTTGTGCGTAGCTCTTGCTAACTCAGAAATGGGGGACATGAAGGTTTTGGCTCGTCTCTTTACAACACAAGCCCATCAAAGTCTTCAACACAAACCCCTTAATAGACCTGAAGTTCAAAATATAAAGAACTTGAAGTTCTAACACCTCGTGTGGACATGTGTATATATGGAATGAATTAATTATCCCAACATCTGTCATACCTCCATTTGGGAATAAGAAAATGGTGAACTTAACAAAACTCGATTTTGTTACCATCGACATCTTAGGCATGCAAGAAATACTTTCATGGTTTCATGATGCCCGAGAATTCATGTGGAAACATACGATATTAGGAAATATCTTTGTTTAAAGGCTCACTAATTCATAATAATGGAACCAAAAGTTTACATAGTTTCCTATTGTTTCCTATGTCTAACAAGCTGAACTAGAAGTTTCAGGCATGTATAAAACCAGAAACGAGAGAACTTTTCTATACATACCATGCATACACATAAGTTACAACTACAACAAGGAAAAAAGAAAAGACTTTTTATAAACATTGATCATATGAAGCCTTAGTACTTGACAAAACTCCTGAAAAGGGAGGCACTGGGTACCTTCAAAATATAGCCACGAACCTCTGGTGGTCACTTGAAACCGACTTTCGAATTCTTGCAGTTGATCGAGTTTTATTTTTATGTTCATCAAGTAATTATTTGCAAGCAGACCGACCCTGGCCCAGTGCAACTAAGACGACCGCTCGAGGCCCAAAAAAACAAGGGGCACTAAAATAAACTATGTTGGTTTGTGTGTATATATATATATATAGGTTTTGTTTTGTTTTGTTTATCTATAAATAAACGCTCATAATAGCAGTATATTTGAGATGCCAGAGTGGTATTGAATGATTTTTTTTTGTTTCCTTTCCATCCCAAGTTCAATTCCTTATCTCGCCATAAAGGGGGTAATTTTCCTTCTTCTTTTTTTCATGTCTACTTTAAACAACAAAGAAACAGTAATTGGGTTATTAAATGTGGCATTTCTAGTAGTGGTTTTTTGTTATTAGTTTAAGTTTATTTGCAAACTCAGGTTCAAGTTTGTCTAAATATAAATTAGGGTTTTTTTTATTTATTATTTATTTTTTAATCTATTGGCAATTTTTCATGTTTAAGTAATAAAGTGTTGTTATTCTTTATGGGAACTGTTATTGGCACTCCAAAAATTTTATTTTGCACTCCTTACAATTGTATTTTTCTTTTTAAATATAGAAAGTTTGGAGTGGAAATGAGAATTTTGGAGTACCAATAACAATTCCCATTCTTTTTTATTGAATAAAATTTTGTTATTGATGGTCCAAAAATATCATCTTACACTTATGTGTATAATTTTTCCCTTATGATTTTATATATTTGGAATGAAATGCAACCTTTCTAAGAGCTCGAAAAAGAAAATAGAGTTGAATTGCAATATATATGTGATCTTTGGTAGTAGCATTTTTTCCTTTTCGTTTATTGACGTATAAAAATTAGAGATTTTTTTTTTGAGTACATCAATATTTTTACACTAGGGGCGAGTTCGGCTAAGTCACACAATGGGCAACCTAGTTTGGTATCAAATTTGTCATCCACGAGATTCGAACCTATAAGACCTCTCACTTCTAAATGAAGAGGAATACCATCAGACCGTAGTATTGAGTGGCAAAAAAAAAAATTAGAGATTTTAAATATAAAAAAATCAAAGGTCTCATAATGTGCAAGTGGCTTGTAAATTAATTAGTTAAGAGGGTTCACGTTCGCACACAAGGTCTCATGTTCGAACTTCCTCACCATAGTTTTGATGAATTTAATGTAGATGATCCTATCATTTGTCAAAAAGGTCCATAATGTGAAAAAGTCTACTTTCTTTAGTATTCGATCGACTACATACAAATACTAAGACAAATAGTTACTTTATGTGAAGTTATGATAGGCCATAACTTTTGGTGTTGCCCAGGACCTCAAAAAACTCGGGATCGGCCTTGTTTGCAAGTGTGTGCAACTCTCTACTCTCATGCTTGAGTCCTCTAATCTCTTGTTGAAGATTTACTACTTAGCTATTAATGATTCAACTTGGTGAGTTCGAGCAAGTATACGTTGGTCCATGTTGGATATAGAACTCGTACACTTAACACTTAAAGCCAAAGAGCCTTGAACAGTCAATTTATCGAATAATTTTGGAAGTAATATTTTATCTTTGAGAGCGAGAAGGTTCCTAACTATTACCTTGGCGGCTATATCATTCTTTGTCACAGAGTCTCCAATTATAAGAGGACCATAAGAGGATAAGAAGGATGGACGCCTGTTCATCTTTTGCAATATTCAAATCAAAACAACAATCATATGGGCAAGCTCAAAGAAAAAGAAGTTAGATAAATTGAAATCTCAGAAATACAACAGAGGTAACTTCCACAGTTGGGCAACTTTCCGAGCCTGCATTTTGGATACAATTGATGCCTCTATAAAAGCAGAGGCAATAGGGCAACTTGTTAAAAAATTGAAAGGAGGACACCTCTTTCTGAATTTCAAAAGCCCAGATTTTCCTAAATAAAGTTCGTTTGCATTTCTCAGATGCAATCTTAACTTTCCGGATATCAAGGACAACTATGCCAAAATATCTCTTATAACATTTAAACGCGTGAATTTTACTATTCAACTAAATTGCCAACATTAGTAGATGCCATGATCCAATGGCACCGCCATCTGCTATTGGAAAAACATATTAATGTTGATCTCCGTCCTCTATGGCAAGGCAATGCCCAACTCCTCTTCCTTGCTGAGAATGCATTTTCAACCAAACCTTTCAAAATACTTAGCTTTCTTTCTCTTTGAGAATGCCTCTTTAACCAAGTCATTCCAAATGCCAAACTCATTTCCTCAGCAAGAAAATATTTTTGATTGAGAAGTTTTACATCACTGTCAAATTCTTTTACTGTTTTTCTTCAAGAGCAAAAGTATCTCATATTATCAGGGACGAGAGCAAAAGTATCACATATCATGCCTTGTCTTTTCGTTTGCCCTTGCTCTTGCCTATAAGACAAGGGGAACTAAGGCAATAGTTGAAATTTGAAATCAAACTTTCAGCCTGGAACTGATTACCTAGAATCTCACCTGATTGCTTACCTTGCATTGTTCTCGAGTAATCATCTTCAACTATTGTTGGCGTGGGTAACCAACACCTCAAAACAGTTTATATGATGTTGACTCTTTACACTAAAGATGCTAAGCATGAATGAGTCACCCATAAGTGAGGTTTTGAAGGATCATTCACAGGCAAAATGTTGGGTACCACTTCTGTTGTGCTTGAAGATGGAGCAAAATGATCAATGATAAACCCACAAAAGTTCAAAGGGAGAACATGAGTGGCTGACTAAGTGAATGTAAGATAAAAGTTCAATGATAGGAATCCTACTAACAACTTCAGCAAACTCTACTTGAGTCTATGACGACCAAAGGGCAAGAAAGACTTCAACTATTATTCTGTCTCATCAATTTATATCATTTCAATGATGTACAAAAGTTAATACAAATCTTGGCGATTACTAATAAGTTACCAAATGCATTAACAAGTTATAGAGATGCCATATGAATTGAAGTCTTAATAAGACAATCCATGGACTTAACACTACTAAACTGTTGCATGCCCGTAGCATGACAGTCACCGTATGAATTCAAGTCCCAAAAGGACAATCAGTGGATATGGCAATTTAACTATGTATGATGCTTGAAGCATGATGGACGTAAAGTTCCAATGAATCAACTCCCTAGAAGTAGAGAACAATATCCAAGCTCTGTAACACTCTAGAGGAGGTTATGATTCGAATTCTCCAGATAATTCATCTAATAAGAGATGACTGTCCTAGAAGAGACAATGTATATCTCTAGAAGAGGCAAGGATATCCAAAACAATGGAGTGCTTAAAAACTATGCACACACATGCACATGAGAATTATGGGATCACGAATTGACGATAACAAATGTTAATTTTGGTTTTATAGTAGCTACTAGATTCATCAATTAGTTGTGCTCATATTGAGCCATGTTCTTTTGTTTGTCAACAAAAAGAAAAATTATTAGCCAAAATGGAGATAAGTAATTGCATAACAATTTAGTAAGAACGTGGAAAAACAGACCTATAGTGCAAATCACCAAATGATGTTGAACCAAGAAGGTTATATACATATGGGCATTTGTAATATAGTGAAGTACACTCACATGGTATGACACAAGACTCCTAGTTAAAATTTGAAATTGTAATACACTCTTGGAAACATGATTTCCCATTATGAAACTTGTTTGTTTCACTAGAGAATTATATATATTATATGAAGGCTTATGAAATGCCCAAAGCATATCACCATAAGTAAATCCCTTAAGTGTGCATATAAGCAAATTGCTCTGTATAAATTCCAAGGGAGAATGTGTGTGAAGTGTAGAAAATCCCAGAAAAGGTAAATCACAAAGTATGTACTTAATACTAATGAATGATATAAATTGCCTTAATCACTCATAAGAGATACGATGAATTGATACTTGGTCCAGAAGTACCATATCTTAGTGAAATATGTATCTTACTGTATTTATCATTCATCCTTATTTCCTATGAAGCACAATACCAACATATTGGTATTGGAATGAAACGAAGCTTACCTATTGAAATTTTTGGGAAATTATAGACATGTTCTTGTTCTATTTCAATAAACTTGCTAATAGTCATGGTCTTATCAGGCAAGTAAAATCTGAATATCCCTCTAGCATGTATAAAAATCGCCCACAAAAAGAATTAATGGAAGAAGGAGATATTAATGCGTCCAAAACTAATATGGTACACAACCTCACCAACTACATGCTAGACTTTTCACTTCAGAAATTCAAGAATTGCACCGACATGCATTGACTTGATGACAAGTTAGTTAATCCAAGCTTATTATCATCAGGGGGTTAGTTAATCCAAGCTTATTATCATCAAGGGGAGTATCTAAGAGTATGCTACATTGGCCAGAAAAAGTATTTTTGTTTCCTTTATCCATTCATCTCATGAGCTATTACTGAAGAAATTTTAATAAGACAGTCAATCAAATACTTGTGGTCATCCAATGGGGAGTGTCATAAAACTAGATGACCCACCTAAAGAAATAGGCATCATCCCACGGCTTCTTATCAGCCAATAAATGTTGAAGGTGTGCTGTCAATCTGATTTAGCATGTGCTACTTTCACAGTCCTTGGTCTTAGCATAGAACTATATGGTTCCATATATAAAGGCCTATTAGCTGACAAATATTACAGAAAAGAAGATACCCAATCTATTGTTTCGATTGCCTTTGTAATTTTAGTTTGATAATGAGAGAGACCATTGCTACTGCCCCGAGGACGTAGATACACTTGTCGAATCTCGTAAATATTATGTCTTATTTACTTTATATTTCATTGCACACATATCGTTGATTTCACAACAAACTTTATATATAGCATTTAGAGAAGAAAAAAAAAAACTTCAAACCCAAAATATAAATTTCAATGCCAATGCATTGGAGTGGAGAAAAAGTTATGTTTGACGCCAAATATAAGAATTTTGTTTTGTTTTTTTGTTTTTTTTGTTTTTTTTTTGTCAAACGATGGATTTTGTTAGATTGGCCACCAACGGGGTTTGAACTCACGCCGTTATGCAATAACTCAATACCTTTCCATCACTGTGGTAAAGGACCACTTGCCCAAATATAAGATTTTGAATTCAAACGTTTTGGTGCATTAAAGATGGCTTCCTAATTGTATTTATCAACGTCACACCGGTAAACGTGGGACTATGTTGAACCAATGATTCATATGTATATTTCCCAATAAAATTCAACATCTAACATTACACAGCTAACTTAACATAGTTTTTATGACAGTACATCTAAGGTCTCCTTTGGTATATAGACGATTGGATTGAAATGAAAAATCGCTAAATTCAAGGTATTGAGGAGGAAGAGAATGATTTTTCATTTTGAGAAACTTAGAACAAGAGTAGACTAAAATAAAAGGTGTGTGAGAAGCTAAAAAATATGTGTGAAAATTACCACCCAAACTAATTAGATGTGGTTTGGGCTTCACCTCTCACGTTAAAACCAGGAAATTTACATGAAAAAAAGTACAATTCGTTTCTTGTCCCCGAGAAAGAAAGATTAATAATTAGTTAATTATTTAATTTGTTGATATATTTTTTGTTTTGATATGCATGTGGTAAAAAGTAGTGGGGTTAGCTCTCTAACCTGGAAATGAACCCAACAAGAGGGTAGACCTTGATACCATTTTAAGGGGGGGAGATGGTACACGTAGCAGAGAGCTGAGCATAAGCAAACAAGAAAAGGATCGTATTTCCATGTCTTTCGCAACAAGCCTAGAGGCCACAGTAGAATTGTAGTATTGAAAACAGTGGATCTATGGCTTTATTGTTAACTCATGATAGTACGGATTTGGTTTTTTTTTTTTTTTTTTTTTTTTGACAATGAAACTGTGCAAAGCCTATACCTGCTGCTGCTGCTGCTCCTTCTGCATCTGCCCCTCTCTGCTAATTGAGCTGTATAAATATCTTCTTTATTGGATTTCTACACCACTCACCGGGGGAGAGAGAGAGAGTTGAATTCTTCAGGATTGTAAATTTAAGGAGCTACCTATAGCCATTTCGCAGTGCATTTTTTTTGACAGAGAAAATTGAAGATGATTTCTTATAAAAGAATGAATGGAATGTTTTAAATAGACCTCAAGATTGTGATAACTTGAAACAATGGAACGCGATAATATATTTCTTCACTTTGATTGAAATGATTTCACGTTGGAATTTCTATCTTCTGAACTAAAAAAATGAAAATAGGGGAGAGAAAAAAAGAGAGGAAAAAGAACTCGAACTATTTGTTGCGTCATAAGCTCAATCTGTTAGTGTTCATTATTAAGTTTCGTTAACTGATATTGTTCCTAGCTAACTTAATCATTGAGGTTCATTACTCTGAGTGAAGTTAGACCTAAGGGACCTCGGTGCAATTAATAATAAACCATTTACTTTTTGTCAATAGGTTGAGGAGAATCGGATTTAGTAATTAAACCAAAAACTATCTTTGTTTTCGTTTATTTCTTCTTTTGTTTGTTGGTTTGAACATCTAGTCCACCATTATTTACTTCTTTCTCTTTACATTCTTTACCTCTTTCTAGCTTAGACCATAGATGAAACTATGATTTATAATTTCCCTCCAACTATGAGTTAGTTATACTTAGGGTTTGTAAAAGAAAATCTATATGATGTTTTTGGTATTTTAAAGTTAAACAATAAAGCTTTATATTTTGTGAAAAAACCCCCCTGTGTCTGGAATCCGAGTCCACCACTGATGAGAAATAACATTTAACTAAGAATTAATTTAGGTTTATCATGAAACCAATGTTTATTATTTATATCTTCGAGAATATTTTCATAGTTAAACGAAAAACATACAAGCCTATAGATTTCCTTTCAATCCACTACTAAAATTAAAAGTCAGCAATTGTCCAAACTATATAATTGGGTACATTCATAATTCAATGGCAAAAATAATATTCAAAAGGAAAGAAAATGCCTTCTACTTTCATCTTCTATAGGTCCCTAAGCTAATGTCTCCTAGATTAAAATGCTTTGGCTAAATTTGGGGGACTCACTAGCTTCTATTGTAAATTAATTCTGCATATTGCACTAAAAATAAAGAGTAAATAATGCTTGAATGAGCCAATCTGAGTTTTTGAGATCCGCAAACTACTTTTGATGCTATTTCTGGTGGCCAAAAGTAATTTTTCTTGGTTGCACGTGGTTACCAAACACGGTCTTAATTAACCCTAGGACTATGTACATAACCTTGAGGACATGCAGACAGAGATATATGAGAGATTGGAGGTAAGAGGCCTCGAGGTGATTTGTAACTGTGTGGCCAAAGATTTTACCTCTTTAAGTGTAAATTTCGATATGGGAGAACTGAGAATATCAAAACCCCAATTGGGTGCATGAATGTGGATTTTGATAAATTTCAAACGTGTAAGAGAAATTACAGCCATCTTTTTTCAGCAATGCCCAAAAGAACAAGTACATATTTTAATTAATTAGTTAATTGATGAGAAGAAAAGGATAAATGCACTAATCAAAATAAGATGTTTAGAAAAAATAAAAAAGGAAGTTCTGTGTTCCTGTGACCATGTCACTGACAAATACGTATCCCTGTGTTCATATATATGAGAGAGAAATATATGGAGTGAGTGGTCAAATCGGAAATGCAAAAGCTTTAATGCCTTTTGTGTGATTGTGTTATTATTGCGATAATAATTTGTTGGTGTATTAGCGTCCAAGGACTCCCAGACAAAGTCACAACACGGTGGATATGGGGACATGGATATACGCAAGGTTCTAAAAGACGTTAGGCGCTAGTCGGGCAGCGGGTTAGGACCTAGCACCTAGGCGGCTAGGCATTTTTCTAGTTCACGAGTTGGTTATCATTCGTAACCCTAGCTAGTTAGTAAAATTTTTATTAGCTAGTTACAATTTTGCTAGAAGGATTAAGCGATGTTATGAATTTATATATTCTATTTATAATATGTTCGCTTTTACTGTTTATGTGTGAGAAATTTTCACATTTATCACCTGACTTTTTATCTATTTGCGCATACTACATGAAGAAAACATTTTTACTAATAACCACATGATTAATTTTGACTTTTGTAGCAATCTGAAACTTTCAATCAAATTCTGTCTATTATTCTGTTAAATCCTATCACATGGCCCTCACCTGGAGAAAATGTTTTAGCAAAATAATAGATGGAAGTTGACGAGAATTTCTCATATATAGTTAAAATTTACCCTCTAATTTCATAGATGTCAGGTTTTATAAAAACTATCAATTATAGACAAAAACACGCTTAAATAGACCAAACTGCCCTAAACTGCTCTAAAAATTTGAATAAAATACATTGCACCTAAAATCGTTAAAAATCCTTTTCATTCAAACTCACAACAAGACTGCTTACTTGTCACCGGACCACCCACCACCACAACCCTTTTCCCTCTGGCATGTGGTTATCCTTTCTCCTTCACATTGTGTTGAAATTTTCAATTAAAAAAATTAATTAATTAATTAATTTTTGGTATTATACTTTCGGTATGCGCTGTAAACCTAACAAATCAAAAGGATATATATTGGCAAAGTTAAAGGAGGGTTTGGCTAATTGGAAGCGACGGCGGCATGTTGTCACCCGTTCTCTAATTATCAGGAGCTCTACCTTTTATCAAAAGGCCATCACAATTGTGTGTAAACAAACAAATTCTAGTTTTTTATTGCAAAAACATAAACATAAACATGACAAAAAAATATTTATGATTTCTTGGGGAGGTGGGGATGAGGCTGTGAGGTGTGGATAGTATTGTCAAACATCATGTTTTCATGGAAATGAATTCAGGTTCTTTTATAAACCGATGGAATTGCGATAATTTTATCTAATAGTATTTGGATTGAGGGTTATGTTGTTATTAACTTTGGAGGTATTGAAGTCTATTAAAGTGAAATGTTGGAAATAGTTGATAGTTTTTATATAAACTAACATTTGTAAAATTAAAAGGTAAATTTAGCTATATGATAAATTCTCGAAGTTGACAGAGGTGGCACATTGGTACAATTTACAAAACCAAGGTGGTCATTAGTAGAAATGTTTTCTCCATGCCAAGAGGCATTTATGTACAGATCAGATATTAGATACAATGTCAGATGATAAATGTACAAATTCCTACCTCATGTATACATGTTATAATTTCTCATCCTTGTCTATTTTTCAATCAAATCCCATAATCTCATCCGCGATAGGGTTTCAGAACTGTTAAGTGCTGCTTGACTATAAATTTGGTACGAGGGCACTATCATACCACGCATGTTTTCTAGCTTTGAAATTGACATAATTTTATACAAATTAAGGATATATAGTCTGAGGAAAGCGGTTTCTAAAATAGAACACGTACCCAGTGGACCGAATAAAATTCCAACAATATCAAGGAGAAGACTGCAATCCCAACGAATTCTGAGTTGGCAATCTTAGATTGGACCTTCAAGGAGAGAACAGAAACAAAGCCAATGAAAATAGGTGCAGAGGAAGGTGCTTGGTAACCAAAGAGTTAACACTTTAACACAACATGTACAGTCGACGGAAAAATATAAGATTTGATTTGATAGATAGAATGGAAATTAATATATGGAATTGTAGAGAACCGAGGAGTAGGAGAGACAAATTAAAGGCTGTGAATTGATCACAACCTCTCTCTCTTAAATATTTAAGTGTGAAAACAACAGATGAATGAGCCAAAGCTAATCACTCCCATGCACAAGTCCCTTTCTCTCTTCCTCTCCCCCACCTCTGCCGCTTCTGCACCGTCTCTTTCTCTATCACACACACATCCTTTGGGAATGATAACCAAACAATTTTCTCATCTTTTATTTATTTATCTTTATAAATATGATCATGAAAATGAAAAACATCTTGGTACAGCGGCCTACTTGCTTATGCTATATCAACAACTTGTATGAACCCAAAAACATGTACATGATCAGCTATAGCTGATATATATATATATATATATATATATATATATATATATATATATATATATCCACATAGTAAATAATAACATGAGTAATAAATCTAACAACAATATATGAGTAATGCTAAGTAGATCATCTTTTTAGATTACATTTGTAAATCATGTGATGTGTCACCAATAGAAAATAAGCACGTTAATCAATAATTAAGTAATAATCCAACCCTATCAAAATATCTTATGCAAATTACAAAATGCAAAGTTTATACAAACTTGTCATAATCGAATTAATCTACAGACTTCTTACATGCAAAAAAAACAAAGTGATGAATGACTTCTTAAATAAAACAACACTCTCTAAGTCTGTAGATGTTCCATATACCCGGGCCCCAACCCAACTATATAATTAGTGCCATCTCTCTCTCTTTATTTTCTCTTTCTTCTCGTTCCTTAATAGTAACTCATCATCAACAATTCTCAAGCAGTGAGATCAGATCCAAAATCTGTCTACAACACATCATCAAAATCCCACTGATAGATCGATCAGTCAAAATCCCATCAATCAAATCACAAAATCAATATTATCATCATCATCATCATTAGAAATTAGAAAGAAAGAATGTCTTCAGCTGCAACCTCATCCACTGTCTTTAATTCACCGGACCAACAACAACACCTCCTCTCTCCCACCGATCAGCTCTGTTATGTCCATTGCAACTTCTGTGACACCGTCCTTGCTGTACGTGCTCATCTTACTCTTACCTTACTTTAACAATCAATTTCCTGGGTTTTAATTGTATTAAAAAGTGTATATATTTGTTTATGTATGTAGGTGAGCGTTCCTTGCAGCAGTTTGTTTAAGACTGTGACTGTTCGATGTGGCCACTGCAGCAACCTTCTTTCCGTCAACATGCGTGCCCTTCTTCTTCCGTCTCCTAATAATAATAACCAACTTCACCTTCCACATCCTTTCTTCTCCACTCCTCACAATCTCCTTGTAGGTTTTCTTTTCTGGTTCATTACATGTATATAAATATGATTCGTTCTAATTGTACATTTGCATACTAGTATAATTCATGCTCATATTTTGTAAGAATTTGTTAGGCAGCTGCTATTCAATTAAATTCTCAAATATTTTCATTTTGCTCACAGAAAAAGTATTATAAATATTGATGTTCTAATGGGATCATGTATATATATATAAAGCAGGAGGAGATCCGGAACACCCCATCAAACACAATCACGAATCACCAGCCAAATTATACAAATGAATCAGCCATGCCAATCCGAGGAGGAGGCTTTGATCATCATCAGGAGATACCTAAGCCTCCTGCAGTTGTCAATAGACGTGAGTGATATTTTTCTTCTTTTTGTACTATAAGCACACCGCTACCTTTTCATGTTTTAGTTTAAGTCTCTTTTAGCGTAGTAGAACATTTTTTTTCCTTTCTTTCTGAATCCCTATCACTTTGATTAAGGTCTTTTTCGTAAACAGCAGACTCTTTCCGAATCAAGAAAAAAGTTCCAAAAGAAAAGCCAAGCTAACTTTTGAATGTTTTGGCTTACTCTTTAACAGTTCCCAATGTCTCTAGCAATTAGTTTTGTGTGTATGAGTTCGAAAGAGAGGCAAGAATCTTTAGCACACATTTATTTCATGTGCATTTCTCCTTTCATGTTGTTCCAGATTTAGTTCTCAGTCTAGTGGCCGCTACTAATACTCACTTCAGATCCACAACTATACGTACATTTCTTCTTTTCTAGCATTCTTCAAACAGTTTTGAGTATTTCAAATCTGATCAGGGTCCATGTAGAGACCCTCAGATGAACACTATATATAGAAATATATATTTCTTCGATCATCTTGCTTTTATCTTGTTCTTAATTCTAATGTACAGAATTAATGGAAGTGGTGATATGAGAGGAACAAAATTTTAAAACGTAGTATCACATATTTGTCTATTAAAGGAAACACAAAGAAAAAACAAAGGCCAGCGAAGTGATTATAATGTACATCTGTCTGCTTTTGTCTCTCTGCGAAATGTCTACATTGGATGTCCAGCTCCGGAGAAGAGACAGAGAGTGCCATCTGCCTACAACCGCTTTATCAAGTGAGTGATTATACATAAACTAATACACAGTTATACTTAATTGCTTTCTATATATATAAATGTCTATGCTGTAATTACTTAACTCTCTCTCTCTCTCTCTCTCTCTCTCTCTCTCTCTCTCTCTACACACACACACACACACACACTTTCTTTCGAAGCATAACCATGAAATTGTTTATATTTGCAGGGAGGAGATACAACGTATTAAAGCTGGAAATCCTGATATAAGCCACAGAGAGGCCTTCAGTGCTGCTGCAAAGAATGTAAGCTTTTAATAAGCTTCGGTTTCAACTTTAACCAGCTAGGGTTTCACTTTTCATAGCTACCATATATGCAGATAACTAGCCAGCTAAGCCATTTAGGGTTCTTTTTAACAAATGAGAGTGGTTGTGTTGTTCTTTTGACTTTTAGAGGTTTTGAATGTTTTTGTTACTTGTTAATTTTGTGGCTATATTTGTTTTGTTTTCTCTCAGTGGGCCCACTTCCCTCACATCCACTTCGGACTTCTGCCTGATCAACCCGTGAAGAAAACTAACATCCGCCAGCAGGTATACCTCAAGCCTAATCGATCTGAGCTTCTTACATGGAAACCCTAGTGACTGAACTAGTGCTATTACGCCTCTTTCATTCACTTGCAACGAAAATTAATGCACATGAAAAAACAATTTTCGAAGGGTGTTTCAATTGGAAATTTATGAATTTGTATAATGAGTTTTTGCAGGAAGGAGATGACGTCCTCATGAAAGATGGATTTTTCAGTACTCCTGCCAATGTGGGTGTCTCCCCCTACTAAAAGGATTAGGGTTTATCTTATTTCGTGCCTCTCAACTTTATATAGTACTAGGGAATCTTATTCATCTCCTGAGCTTTCTAATTATTAATTTCTAAAAACTTGGGTTGTGCATGGTTATATTACTAGCTAGTCGTCGATTGAAGAATTTGAAATCTATATGTTAATGGTAAAAACCCCACAAGAAAATTGAAAATGGACCGGTTTTTAATGAAGATATATATCTCAAGAATCAATTCTGTTCAAAGACCCATGTTGAAATGTTAATGAGTGACGAAAACTTTAGGAACACTGTAAAACCAACTGAAAATAGGTGGACTGATCCATTTCATTATAAGTGCTTGCAAGGTTCTTTAGTTTTTAATTCAGAATTTATACTTTCAACATGTCTCCTCACTTGAGAAGTGGACATATATTGGATGATATGAGAGCCCTGTGATCTTTTAGGCTCTACACATAAATAACTACGTGCTTTGAGTACATGAAGAATGTGAACATCCATCCTATACCAATTGGCAATAGAAATAGCTAGGTTCTTTTACAAACTCCTGCTCCAATGACACTTTTGGTTATATACATGAAATGTTTAGTTTTTCTGACCTCCTTGTAACAAGAGAAAAAGTATATATCTATACCCATTTTTATAATTACTGTTTATAAGCATTTTCAAGTCCACTATAAAACAGACAAAATTTGGATTTCAATTACAGACATACACTTCATCAAGTTGGACACCCCGTATTTCCGAATTTCTTTTCCAATGTTGTTCTCTCTTTTGTTTCATTTGAAGCCTAAGTGCTATGAGGCTTCAAATTAAAAATGAATAAGAAAGATGGTGCTATGAGGCTTTGGCACTATACATATTGTTGTACCTTCTAATTACCATAGGCTTACTCTGCTTAGAATCTTCAAAAATAATGAGATGTATGTGTCTTTATTATCTTACAGGGTATATATAGAGTGTTATCAACACACCCAACTTTACCTCTCACACACATCTTTCAATTTTCGGCCGTTGGATTGAATAAATTGAAAAAGATTAATAAGCAAAAATTAACAAGAATGTGTGAGAAGTAAAAATGTGTGTGTGAATTTCACTACCCATAGTATATTGCTTTTCGATCCCAAGGGCACAGGGCAGCTGGACACAGATATTGGGTACCTAAACTCATGGCAATTAGTAAATTAGCTTGCCCTTGATATGAGCATGCTATGCATATAGGCTTCACCAACTACGTATGCAGCTACTGATAAAAAATGGGCCAAGCCTCAAATATCTTTGAATTTTTTTAGCTATTTATATATTTATCTCAAAAAAAAAAAAAACGATATTAGCTCTTCAAAGTAAGATGATGTATAACTGTTGTCCCTAAAATGTACAAAGCTTTTGTGGCGCGCATGCTGAGTAACTATTGAGATGTTTCTTGTGAATGCAGGCGTGCCAACTCATGGTAGAGATTGGTGCAGTTAGTAGAGTAGATGTGTTGGTGGTGTCAAACCCACTGCTAACTTCTTAACTTATCGACTACGACCGAGAAAGGAACACTTTTGCCCTAGGGTTCTAGAACTTGAAGACAAGGTTACTTAATTCATTGGGAAGTTCAGGATCTTGTGCACCAGGTTTGGCAGCTTTAACTATATTTCTTGGAGTATCGGCTTGTGCAGCCAAATGACATTTATTGATTCTAGACGAGACAATAATATGAACTTTTTCAGCCGAAGTAACTAACTAGTCCACATAACGGCCTACCAACTAAAATGGGTGACCATTAAAAGTGCACACTTTTTTTCTGCCAGAAAACATGCTATGTGCCCCCCTTGATTTTCTTATGCATCGGCATGAACAACTGAATCGTTTGATGTCGAGTCAAGATCATTTGATTTCGAGTTGAGATCTTTTGATACCAACGTTTTCAACTTTTTTTTATTTTGCTATAGGCAGAGTAAAGAATCATCTCCAAATATTCTTGACTCGGCCAAATATTTTCGATTCTCCGCCGCCAAATGCGTTGAACTAGTATGCCTCCTCCCCCGAGCATAATTACTTGACAAATCGAGACTTTTAATTTGAACAACTCATCCGAACAGGATCACTCCATATTAGCTTTATCTCCAATAACCATATCAATTGACATGGTTTTTGTGTCTGAGGCCATGTTTGACAAATCAGCTTCTGAGCCAAATTCTAAATTCGTTTCAGAAACTTTTTCTTCTAAACCAACCAAGTCTTTAGTTTCGAACAAAAGAAAAGGAGACCTATCTTTTTCTTCTAAGCTAGCCAACTGTTCCGCCTCAACCGAGCGAATAGACAGCCTAACTTCTTCTTTGGTCAAATTGACAATCTTCTTGAGCCGAAGCTTGATTGGGGCAAAGCAGAAAATTGTCCCCCATCCTTTTGATCTAACTATACTCCAAACGGAATTGATTTATACCCAAGAACAAAAGGAAAGTGCTCATCATCTAACCATGATTAAAATGGGTTCTATGTTTTTTTATCCATTGGTTTTATGAGGTAATGTGAGCGTTCGTTTCTAACATCTCAAAGAAGGATTTCCTCATCTCTTCATGTCCATAAAAAATCTTCTCTCTTTTGCATGTGCCTTTCTAGTTGAACTTTAATCTTGTCCAGTTGGCTGAATTGAGCCAAATTGGAGCATTGAAACATTATTTGAACTTCACAATTTTTAGCAATGTGGTCACACTGAGTGTGCCAAAATGTTGACCCAAAAAATTACAAAGCTTACGTGGTGCGTAGGCTGAGCAACTATTGAACTAACTATGTCTTTTTCGTGAATCTTGGTGTGACAATTCACGATCGAGGTTGGTCGGGAGAGTAAAGTAGATGTGGTGGTGTTGTCAAATGGGCTACACGCTGACTTCTTTATTTATCGATTACAGTTGAGGAATGAACACTTTCGGCCTAGGGTTTTAAAACTCGAAGACAAGGTTACTTAGTTCATTGCGAATTTCAGGATCTTCTGCATCAAGTTCAATTGCTTCAACTATATTCGTGAGAATATAATTACGCCGAATAGTATTAGGTTGTAAGCCCAAAAATACTCAAAGGAGATGAGTGTCTTTGTAGTGAATGTCTTTCGATCGTCTGAATGCCAAACTCTGTAATATAATTGCGAGTAACCCCTCATAGAACACCTTATTTTACAAAGGAAGCTAATGAAGTGACCTCTTTCGATGAAAGAATAAAAAATTCTTCGCTGGTTGAGACTTGGATTAGTTATATGGCCAATTAGTTTTGTTTAACCAAACTGAAAGTACTCCTAAGCCGATTAGTACTATGGTTGCAGTGATGTTCCACCGAATTGAATATGTTGCCGGTTTGTCAACCCAGTGATATTCAACCAAATTGAATATGTGTAGACGGAGGTGTTAGGATAACTTTCTCAAGGTTGTGGAAGATTTCGTGTAGAGCGTTTGTGTTTGTGTTTTGAGTTGAAAGGGCTTTCTACATTGCAAATCTACATGTACTTAGAGGAAAAAAATTTCTTAATGGTCGTGTCTGCCGAGTTGTAAAATTTTAATAATATTCCAATTCCTTGTAACATTCTCTGAATTTGCTCAGAATTATTCTTGATTGAATCTCTATCATTGCCAAGTCTCGGCCCTTTGATTAGAACTCTGAACATAGACTTATTATGTGACTAATTCATTCTTTGTCCAGTCAGCCACAAGTTTTCATCCTTAGAATAATTCTATTCAAATGTTATCAAAATCCATCTTGACTCTCCAATAATCCTATCCCATCTAGAACTTGACCAAGCCATCAACATCTTGCTACTAGATCGAGTAATTCTCTATTGGGCCTAGGTTTGTAGCCACCTTTCTGGGCTGACTTCAAATTGGCCGAAAATGTGAATTTCAGGCTCAAACAATAACTCAAATGCCAAGTATCATATTTAGACCTAAAATCCTAGCACAAAAAAAAGTAGGAAATTAGCACACTCAATGAACCTAGAAAATTAGGTAATATCGTAAGATTCCCTCCAATGCTTTATAAATGAGGTTGAACTGAAATAACACTAAAAAAATTTCAAATTTTTATTTGATTCTTTCATTGCAAACCCCCCAAATTAAATTACAAAAAACCAAGCACCATATTTGCAAAATATACATTAAAAAAAAATATGAGAACTGGCCAAAATTCTTTACAATCTTTGTTGATTTTGTCTCTTGGGTGGAGGAGGACCCACCATGGCTCTCCCCTTTCCTAAGTGCGCGCAGAGGTTTAAGTATCAATTTATTTGTTTTTCATTAAAAAAATTAATTAGCAATATGAGAAGTAACTAAATTTCTTATAAGCGCATGTACAGTATCTTCATTACCAGATGTGATATTGATACTATTAACAAAAATGAGGCCAAAGAATCATGAACGTATCTTAAATTGAATGCCAATAGGCATAAGATTTGTAAAAAAGAAGGAATATCCGCTTTTGTAAAGCTGCAGTTTGATTGAAGTGTAGAAGAAGATGATCACAAAATTTCCCAACACTATGACAAAAGCTCAATATGAAGCTAATGCCACATCCAAAGCTGCAACCGGTCAACAACCGCCCATTACAAGCTTTTCAACCATTTTCTACATGAGGCATGAGATGAGAAACAATGATAAAGAATCTTCAGCTAAACAATATTGGACGTGTCCAAAATAAGAATCATTCATATGCCATATCCAGGGAGTAAATTTTTTGAATGTTTTTCGAAAGATGAAGAAGAGAGGAAATAACTCCATTGGGAAGAGACCAAGCATGAATAAAGTCATGAAACTTCGAGTGCAAAGATATTATGACAACCTCCCCAGTACTAGAGACCATCGACGCCTTAAGATTGTTATCATGCTGAAAAAAAGAGATCTTAATTATACTCCACTGAAAAGAACTGTAGAAAAAGGACTATATTGAACCCCTTCAAACTGAAGCTTTTTTAGAGGATTTTACCAATTGAATATTATCGTTAAAGAACATGTGACATAACCAATCAAAGCCAGGGAGGAAGAAGAGACTACACCACAAACCACGTTCCTCTTTTTGGCTTGCAACAAGAACTACAAGCTAATAGAGACACGCCTCCTTTTAAAAGGATACCTAGACAAAAAGAAATTTCTAATGCAACCTTGAACCACATGAAATAAATTGGAAGGCGAAGCATAAATTTCAATACAAAAAGGCTTCCACGAAGGGTTTTCAATGCAGAAGACAATAATACAGTTTGATATGAAAAAGGTGACTTCACATTAGCTTCATTGCCGGTATCACTTCGATCCATCCAGATTATCAGTTGCAAGAGATTTAATAGAGATAGGCGCGCGGTGTGGGGGTGGGGAGGGGAACACAGTAAAATCCTAAGCATATAATTTAACTACAATATAAACAGGTTAATGGGCGTGTATACGTATGTCCAACAACAAATACCATCTTTTCTCTCAAACTCTCATCGACTTCTTTCTTAATCTCTCTCGCCAGATCCTCTTCAACCACTCTAACCATCATGATTTCACTTATCCAAACTCCCACGAGTTGCAAAAACTAAAAAAAAAAAACGTGGGTTCAATATTTTCAGAATTTTAGATGCCCAATTCATTTTGATTCAGAGGAAATCATTAAATCTTCTAGAAAATTGGAAGACGAACGAAGCAATTTTACAAATGGACAAATCCTTGCAACCATTATTGGAACTCATATGGCTAACAACGTAAGGTGTATAACGCACATCATGCACATGACGCGCTCATCCCATTTATGAAATAACGCATCATGCACAAGACGCGCTTGTTGGTATTTAAAAGTTTACTAACTCAATACCAAAATATGTGGGTGATAAGTTTACAAACTCTATCACACCTCTTTCACTTTGCACTCTCAAATAAAATCGGACAAAGAAAGAAATAGAGAAAGGAGGGAAGCAACAAGCTTTGGCAAAACACTTGTACTTTGATATATGAAAAAGGTTTACAAACTATTGGAATAAGAAAGCTTACAAGCTTCTTCACAATTGGAAGTGGGATTTGGATGGGATGATTTACAATGCTTGAGAACTTGGGTATTTATAGCAAACCAAATGATTAAACTAAGATTATTTATTACCACACAAAACACATTAATTGCACCTAATAATTTTTATTCAACCATACCTAACATTGCCTAACTTTCAATGCCTAACTTTGACATTGATTTTCAACAATAGCATCCTTGTTTGATTTGAATTTCCAACACACCTCCTCAAATCAAAACGCCTTCATTCCTAGCATTTCACGCAGTAGCCGGAATGTTTCAATTGGCAATGGCTTTGTGAAGATGTCTGCCACTTGTTCCTTGGTGTGACAGTAGACAAGTTCAATTGTCTTTTGCTTCACATGGTCCCTTAGAAAATGGAACCTGGTATCAATGTGCTTGCTCCTTCCATGTTGAACAGGATTCTTTGCAAGTTTGATTGCAGACACGTTATCTACGTGAATCACAGTCGATTCCACTTGTGGATGACACACTGACTTCAACAGATTTCTTAACCAAATTGCCTCACACACGGTTGAGGCTACAACAACATACTCGGCTTCACATGATGACAAAGCAACAATTGATTGCTTCTTTGAAGTCCATGAGAAAGCTGTTGATCCTAGAAAAAACACATAGCCAGTTGTGCTTTTCCTTTCATCTTGGTCACCTCCCCAATCACTATCTGAATAACCAAATAATTTTGCATCTTCACCAAAATTATAAAATAGACCATAGTTTAGAGTACCTCTTATGTACCTCAAAATTCTCTTGGCGGCCAGCCAATGAGACTCCCTTGGTGTTTCCATGTATCGACTCACGAGTCCAACACCATAAACTATATCAGGTCTTGTGATTGTAAGGTACCTTAGGCTTCCAACGAGGCTTTTGTACACTGTTGAGTTTACAAACTCACCCTCTCCTCCTTTGGACAGCTTCAATCCAGTTGCGACTGGGGTATTGACAGTGTTGCACTTGTCCATATTGAACTTCTTCAATATGTCTCTCATGTACCTTTGTTGAGAGATGTAGATACCATCACTTTCTTGCTTCACTTCTATGCCAAGAAAGTATGACATTAATCCATTGTCAGTCATCTCGAATTCACTGAACATGGATTGCTTGAACTCATGGAACATTGCCTCATTGTTTCCTGTAAACAATAAATCATCTACATAGAGACAAATAATTAAGAACTCCCCCTTTTCACCATTCTTCATGTAAACTGAATGCTCGTATGGACATTTCTTAAATCCATTTTGGTGAAGGTAGTTGTCGATCCTTGAGTTCCAAGCTCGTGGTGCTTGCTTGAGGCCGTACAAAGCCTTCTTCAAACGATACACCTTATCTTCTTCTCCTTGTACTTGGAAGCCTTCCGGTTGTTCCACGTACACTTCTTCCTCAAGTACTCCATTAAGGAAGGCTGACTTGACATCTAGTTGATAAATTTTCCATTTATGATGTGCGGCAAGAGAGATTAGCAATCTTACCGTGTCAAGTCTCGCAACTGGAGCATAGACTTCATCATAGTCCACTCCATACTTCTGTTTGTAGCCCTTTGCTACAAGCCTTGATTTGTATCGATCCACACTCCCATCTGCAGTGCGTTTGATCTTGTAAACCCACTTGACACCAATAGCCTTCTGATTTGGTAGGAGCTTTGTCAGCTCCCAAGTGTCATTCTTCTCGATGGCATGGATCTCTTCTTCCATGGCTTTCTTCCAACAATCTTCTTCCACAGCTTCATTGAATGAGAAAGGCTCGTGGTCTGCATACAAGCAGAAAAAATTGGTTTCTTCTTCTTCTTCTTGTCCATAAATCTCTGTGAGACTCCTTAACCTCACTGGAGTTGAGGAGCTGCTTTCCTCACTAGATGTAGGACCACTCCTTGCAATTCTGTGTACTGGAGTTGTTGTGATTGTTTGAGCCGGCTGTTGCTCAATCGGTGGTACAACTTCTGGTTCTTCAAAATTAGTGGAGACGATATTCTCTTTACTGACTTCTTTGTTGTTCCACGTCCATGTCTCTTCCTCACTGAAGATGACATCTCTACTAACCACTAGTTTGCCAGTTAGTGGGTTGTAGAGCTTGTATGCCTTGGACTCTTCACTATAGCCCACAAACACACACTTCTCACCTCTATCATCAAGTTTCCTCCTCTTGGCTTCTGGAACTTGAGCATATGCAACACACCCAAAAATTCTTAGGTGTGTAACATTCGGCTTGTATCCACTCCAAGCCTCTTGTGGTGTCATCTTCTTGACACTCTTTGTTGGACATCGATTCAACAAATAAATCGAACAAGCTACAGCTTCTGCCCATAACTCTTTTGGCAAATTCTTCTCCTTAAGCATGGACCTTGTCATGTCAAGGATGGTTCGATTCTTTCTTTCGGCTATCCCATTTTGCTGTGGGGTATAGGCAGCAGTAAGTTGATGCCTAATTCCTTGCTCCTTGCAGTATGCTTGGAAAGCATTGGAGGTGTACTCTCCACCTCTATCTGATCTCACAGCCACAAGCTTGTGGTTACTTTCTGCCTCTGTGAGTGCCTTGAACTCCTTGAAAATTTTTAGGGCAGCTGACTTCTCCTTGAGAAAATAGACCCAAGTCTTTCTACTGAAATCATCAATGAAGGTAATAAAATACCTATTACCTCCATAAGACATGGGATCCAATGGACCACATATATCTGTGTGCACCAACTGCAGTGGTGCCTTTGCTCTCCATGTATCACCAACAGGGAACGATAGTCGTGCTTGCTTGCCAAGCACACAACCTTCACATACTTGGCGTGTGGCTTCAATCTGGGGTAGACCACGAACCATTCCTCCACTTGACAGCAACTTTAGGCCATTGAAATTAAGATGGCCAAATCGAAGATGCCATTTCCATGACTCATCTTCCATTACACCGATGTTGCAGCTTCCAATCTTTGTGTTCAAATTCAACGGAAACATCCGGTTCTTTGACATTCGAACATGTGCAATAAGCTTTCTCCTTGCATTCCTGAGAGTGAGAAGCATGTTCTCCATATGTATAATGTACCCTTTCTGGAGCAGTTGACCAATGCTCAGAATGTTGCTCTTCATACCTGGTATGTAGCAGGTATCGGAGATGTATTCTTCTCTTCCATCCTTCTGGATGATCTTGATCTTCCCTTTGCCTTCAACTGGCAACTTTGAGGAGTCACCAAGACTTACAGATCCATAGGCCCCTTTTTTGAGTTCGGTAAAAAACTCCTTCTTTCCACACATGTGATTACTTGCACCAGAGTCCAAATACCAAACATCTTGTTGGCTACTGGAATCATGGTGTGCTAGTAAGACTGTAAGTTCTTCATCAGTATTTCCACTTGATTCTGCCATGTTGACATGCTCACCATTTTTATGTGAACATTCATTAGCATAATGTCCATATTGCTTACAGTTGTGACACTGGATATGCGTCTTTCCTCGAGTAGATCTCCACTCCTGAGACTGACCTTGATTTTGTGCATAGCCTCGACCTCTTCCTCGGGCTCGTCCTCGGCTACGGTTGGATGAGCTCCCACGACGTGAGTTCCACTGCCCACGACCTTTATTTGGTTTGTCAATATTCAACTTTGACTCCAAAGCTTGCTCTAGCGTTGTGGGGCTTGCATTCTTCTGAATGCGTTGCTCGTGAACTAGGAGGGATCCTAGTAGCTCTTCTGCGCTCATCACCTCCAAATCCTTGGATTCCTCAATGGCAGTCACCACATGCTCAAACTTAGATGTGAGTGACCGGAGTATCTTCTCCACAACTCGTACTTCATCGAGTCTCTCGCCATTTCTCCTCATCTGATTTACTATCACAATGAGCCTTGAGTGATAGTCGGAGATGCTCTCCCCTTCATTCATATGAGCAGTTTCAAAATCTGCTCGAAGTGATTGTAACCTCACTTTCTTGACTCGATCTACTCCTTTGTAGATTGTACTGAGTGTATCCCATACTTGCTTGCTCGTTGTTGCTTCTGCAACCTTCTCGAACGTTGAATCTTCCAAACCCTGGTATAGAAGATACAGCGCCTTTTGGTCCTTCTTTTGTAAGTCCTTGAGAGTGTTCCTTTGATCCGCAGTATATACGGCTTCTTGCTCGGCAGTGGGTACAACATACCCACTACTGACAACTTCCCATAGCTCCTGTGATCCAAACAATGCTTTGAATTGGATGCACCATCTTTCATAATTTTCTTTCTTCAATGTGGGAACTTGGAGTTGCACTAAATTGGACGCCATAGCTACTGCACTTGCCAGAATGGTATTCTGGCTCTGATACCAATTGTTGGTATTTAAAAGTTTACTAACTCAATACCAAAATATGTGGGTGATAAGTTTACAAACTCTATCACACCTCTTTCACTTTGCACTCTCAAATAAAATCGGACAAAGAAAGAAATAGAGAAAGGAGGGAAGCAACAAGCTTTGGCAAAACACTTGTACTTTGATATATGAAAAAGGTTTACAAACTATTGGAATAAGAAAGCTTACAAGCTTCTTCACAATTGGAAGTGGGATTTGGATGGGATGATTTACAATGCTTGAGAACTTGGGTATTTATAGCAAACCAAATGATTAAACTAAGATTATTTATTACCACACAAAACACATTAATTGCACCTAATAATTTTTATTCAACCATACCTAACATTGCCTAACTTTCAATGCCTAACTTTGACATTGATTTTCAACAATAGCATCCTTGTTTGATTTGAATTTCCAACAGCGCTCATCCCATTTTTGAAGCAATTGTTCGTTGATTCGAGCTTTGATTCGACGAGATTCAAATCTAGCATGGCTGGATCTGGTGGGAGTGAGCTACGAGCTACCAATTTTTAATGGAGATAACTTCAATTTCTGTAAGACCAAGATGAAAACCATCTTCAGGTCTCATGAATTCTAGAATTTGGTTGAAAAGGGTTTTGAAATTGAAGGAAGGAAATCTCTCGGCTGAGGAGAAGAAGCTGATGCGAGAGAATACTGTCAAAGATGCAAGAGCAGTTGGTATCATTCAAGGAGCCGTTTTCAGATGAATTTTTCCAGAATTGCCAATCAGGAAACTGCCAAGTCAGTCAAGGACATCTTGAAGCAAGAATTCATTGGAGATAAGCAAGTGAGGTTAGTTAAATTACAAGGCCTTAGACGTGAATTTGAATACACAAGTACGGGTGAGGATGAATCTCTTCATGTGTACTTGGTTAAACTGTTTGATTTGATTGACCAAATGAAGGGTAACGGTGAAGAAATAAGTCATCAATGAGTTGTGCAATAATTGTTGATAAATTTTCCTAAGTCTTATGATAGCATAACTTCTGTGATTGAAAACACCAAAGATTTGGAGACTATGGACGCACGGGATGTTGTGGCCATACTAAAAGGATATGAACAAGCGTTGAGTAGGCATAGTAAGAATAACACAGAAAAGGCATTTTCTATCATGGACATCGCATGTAAGCAAACTGGCAGGTTTGACGATCAAGCTAGTAATGCAAAGTTTCAGAAGAATTTTAAAACCAAGGGGACGCAGTGGCCTAACAAGACCAATGCTCCTGTGAAGCAATGGCAAGGTAACAATGTTGCTAAGGTGCCTTGTAAAAGTTGTGATACGCTATACTATGGAAAGTGCTGGAACAAGGGAAAAGCCCAAATGTCACAAGTGCAGTAAATTTGGCCATATTGCTAAAGACTGCAATCTCAACAAGTCTCTGCAACAAGTGAATTTTTCTAATCAGGCAGAAGAGACAGGAAACCTGTTTTATGCAAGTCATGCTACTGCTGCAAAGAATAAGAGTGATGTATGGTATATAGATTGTGGGTGCAACAATCGTTTGACCCCTAGAGAGGATTTGCTGGTGGATATAAACAGAAATATTAAAGCTAAAGTGCAAGTAGGCACTGGAATACTTGTAGAGGTCATTAGAAAAGGCTCACTGGTAATTGAAACAATGCAAGGAAAAAGGTACATAAGGGAAGTTATGTTAGTTCATGGAATTGTTGAAAATTTGCTAAGCGTTGGCAGATGACTGAACATGGTTATTTCTTACTATTTGGAGATTACAAGGTGGACGTTGTTGGAAAAATTCGGGTGTAATTGCTATAATAAATCACATAGCTAGAAAATCAAGAAATAATTCATTCAATTATATATCAAAGTAATGCATGCACATGAGTTACCAACTTGAAATGAACATTACATAATGGATTAGAAAAACCTAAAAATTCGGTCAAGGCAAATGTTGGACACTTTGTCCTTAAGACAAGTTTGTGAAGGTGCTGCTTAAGGTGGATCTTAGATCTTGTTGAAGAGGGTTCTGACAGTGAACCATGAAGAAGACAACCATATCCTAGTCGATTATGAAAAGTTGTTCAAAATGTGTTTTCACTGTGGTATGAGGAGGCCGGAGGGGCATGTTTGTCTTGAGGTGGATGCGGATGATGGTTGCTTCATGATAGATAGAGCCTTTGAGGATAAGCCTATTGTCTTTCCTGAAGACATAGTGGTGGATGAGGATATTAAGGCTAATCTTCATAAGGATGTGATGCTATGCTTCCCAAGTGCTGCAAATGTGGAGGATGAGTTTAATGAAACTGAGGAACCAGGTCAAAGAACGGAGGAGGAGGGCTGGACCACGGTGGTCCCCAAGTGGAAGAGAAGAGCTGAGAAGCGCAAGTGCGGGGAGAATCTGAGGGACGAAATGCTTTACAGGGAGGTGGTGGGGAGTCCTAAGCACAAATGTGCGGCCAGGGCTGATCTTGTCCAATACTGGGGAAGGCCTGGGAAGACGGTGGCGCAGGATCAGGAGGTAAGTACTGCTAGTGACACCTCAACAGGAGTAAGTACTCTAGTGTCAATGCTGTTCATTTTAAAGAATAATAATGGTAGATGGAAAAACCCCAGTGGTAGTGTGTCTGATGCCTTAATTACTCTAGTGTTTGAGATACTAAACAAGTTAGGGGTTTTGATTTGGATATAATTTGTTGTGTGAATGACTGTTTCACCAGGATGTTGTCACGAAGGGTGTGAGAAGAGATGAGGTCAAGGCTAGGGGAAAGTCTGGTAATATGGTTGATGCTTTTCTGGCTGCAGAAGGTGGTTTTGCGAGCGCAAGGCCAAAAGTAGGAACTATGAGTCCAAGGAAGAGGGTCCGTGAGGAGGATGCTGCAAAGAGGCTGGTCCTAGTACCTGGAAGAACTAGATTAATCAAGTGTACTGTGTGGAATTGTAGGACTGGTAGGTCAGAATTTAGGAGTGATTTTAATTATCTATGTAGCTTCGGAAAATTGGACCTTTTTTCCGTTTAGTGCAAACTGAGGTTGCTTTGGATAAGGTCCCCGGAAGGCTTTTTGAAAAATATTTTTGAACAATGTTTTAGCCATTACCCTGATGGAAGGGAATAGGGTTTAACCGTGACCGTTCAAATAGAGGGCTTTAAGAATCCTATCCAATAGTCCAATGGACATTGTGTGTCTAGGTAACAACTTTCTGAGCCATGACTAAGAGTTCAAAAGCAATCAAAAGACTTGCATGTCACGGTTTCATTGCCCCTTGCTCTTTGTCCTACCACGCTTGCATGAGGAAGGCAGAGAGAAAAGTGCAAAGAAACCAGTAACACGTGATGAGATAGGCAGAGAGAAAGCGGGTAATGAAACCGCATCAGGTCAGTTTCTCTCCTGCGGCTTAGCGTGGATACACAACATTCATTAGACAACGCACAAGAAAAACATAAGCACAATTATCCTTACATTTACATTGCAAAAGTATACCTAAATGACATCAGGGAACAAGATAATGTATTTGTGAGATAACATTGTAGTTGAAATGTGTCAGGAATTTCTTCTTTTTTTTTTTTTTTCCAATAATAACAGAACTAATTAGGAATTTGGATTGACAACTTGCCAGTGTATTTGTGTCGGAATTAACGAAAAAAGAGAGACAAAGGTTCTATACAGTTGATTCTACGTAGAAAACCATATACAAAGAAAAATCAAAGTCACAAACCAGGTAACACGTATCTGTGGAAAGAGGTTCAGTATCATACAAGACAACAGCATCTTCATCGTATGCATATTACAGAGTTTCCGTCCTGAGCATAGTAACCGATACATCAATTTACCTCCAACTTAGATATTTCGAATTCCATCCGACAATCCAAGCATGTAAGATCAACACACTAATCCTGGTCACCTCCTGTCTTGCCTATATCATTATCATAAACAGCAGGGCTTGACTTGCGACTACTCTGTACATTTTAACCCAGTTAAATATACCTGGGATTGAAGTACTGTCCTCCCAATCTTAAAACCCGGAACCACTGTAAACCCAACTTTCGTCCTGGCTTTACCTGGTAACAACAATCTCCTAGTGACATCTTCCATATAAACCATTGAAAAATCTACGCCTCTTTCCACTTGGAATATCTCAACTGCCGGATCAAAAGAATACGCCAACTTTTGGAGCATCCATATGGAACTCGCCATGCTAATGAATGATTCGTAGAATCCACTCAAAGACCTCCATGAACTCAACACAACTTGGTTTTGATCCAGATTACTAAAGATTGAAGATTCCATAGTGGGGTGGATGATCTTTTGATACTTGCTCTCACAAAATCTGGAAAACTCACAATTTTGATTCCTACTTAACAACTCCATTGGATTGCTCGACGCATGCTCAAGCAACTGCTTGAGAGAAGCATTATTCATATCCACATCCAGACCGTGCCCATTACACGAAACTTCTTCCTCATCCAAACCAAAACCTTTCGAATCGAAACCTTTGAACATTCCCAAATAAACATATGACAAGAAAGTGTACCGATTATGCGCTCTTTTAACATAATCAACATCCGGATGAACCAAATTAGCAGCCAAATCTAAATCCCACTCAGCTTTCTCCATCAAAGTTATCAAAATCTTAGTAAATCTGCGTGTTAATCTACAAGCATCATGCAAAAATGAATCGAAAACTCTAACTGACAACAAAACTTCACAAGACGAATTCAAAGTAGCGGATAACCTCTTAGACAATTTCACATTAGACTTTTGAATCTCACCCAATTTTTTCCGCAGGCCCGTAACTTCATTGTCCTTTTGATCTATCTCTGTCTGCAACCTGTTCGACATTGTTCCCAAAGTCCTGAGCTTGCTCTGATTCTCCTGCACCTGAGCTTCCAAGCAGGACCCGATTGGCAAATTAGAACTCGAATCCCAACTCGTACAAAAATCTCTGTAAAACTGCTTGAATTCCGAGAGCCTCTGGAGGTGAGAGACGAGAGCTCGATCAGCCGCCGTCACATTTTCTTCCACAAAGGGCACATGGGCAGTCTGCAATTGCAGGTAAGAAGCTTCAAACGACGAAACAGTGGCAAAAATGGAAGAAATCAGAGTCTGGGTCATCTGGGTATTCATGGGTCGTATCCGGGTCCGGCTCAAAGGTTTCGAAACCGCCAAAACCTCCGGTTTTTTCAGCTGGGTCTCGCTCGAAATCGGCTTTTCCGGCGTCAACTCTATCTCCGGAGCGTTGCAGTTCGCCGCCGCCGTGTCCGGTTTAATAACGACGACCTTCTGGTCCGTGATGACCTCTTCGGCAGAGTCGAGCAGCGCGAAGCTGTCGGCGTCGTCGGCTTCCTCCTCGGCGAAGAACTCGAACGTCTTGGTCTTGAAAGCCAGAGCGAATTTCTGAAACATTTCGGAGATTTGTGGAGGCTTCGACGTGCCGTCGTCCATTTCAGGCATTTTTTTCTCTTCTCTCTGTTTGTTGGTTGCTTGATTTCAGATAAAATTGAATCGAAAGTTTCAATATTCTGGAAGCAAATAATTCAGAGAAAGTGAGAGCGTGCTGTGGTGTGGAAGTGCTTTGAATGTCTTGGAAGGAAGGTATGTGCGAGCGTGCTGTGGTTTGGTGCTCGACTGCTTTTTTATTATTTATTATCATTTCATTTTTTGTTAATTTTTCTGTTTAATTTCAATGTCGATCAATTTTCAGATGGAATTGTAGCAATAGTTCATTAACTTCAATTAAAGCAATAGTCAATTAACTAAAAATTTATGATCATTGGTTTCTTGACTTATTAAAACGTTTAGTTATAGTTCTTTTTATCAACTCCATTAAAACTTCTATCAAAATGAATCATGTGTCACGTGATGCTGAATCAAGGGACAAATATAAAAAACCAAGCGAAAAAATTATAGTAATGATCCCTTAATTTTAACCCAATTAGAGAAATGATCTCTCTATTTTAATCCAATTGGAACAATGGTCCCTCAACTTTAACCCAATTGTAGCAATGTTCCTTCTAATATGAGTCATTTTGATAGAATTTTATTGAAGTTGACCAAAAAGACTATTGCTACAGTTTCTGGGTTTGTTTTTGTTATAATAAAATGTTTATTTTTCATGCTCCTTGCTACATCTCCTAGTTATGCTGACTTTTCAGATTTTGGTAACGGCAACGGTAACAAACGCGACGGTGAATAGCATAACTTGCCGGGTAATTTGGTCAACGATGGACCAATCGTGATGTTTGGACTTTGGATCAGGTGGAGAAGTTGGAGAGTTGACTCTTTGGCTGCATCCATTATTTTCTTCATTTTTTTGTCACCATGAAACAAAAAGATTTCACTAAATCATGTAGATTCAATGTTATTGACTGTCAATTACATTTCTGTTTGGTTTCTCAATTAAAAAAAAAAATCATTTCTTGCATAACAATTAGGTGACAAAATTTCAGTCGAATCTTTATTATCTAATGTTTGACGCATATTTTCAATTCAAATCCCAAAAGCATTATATGATTGCTGCATCTCGTAACTAGCAAGTAAATCTAGTAAGTTATGAGTCGAACTTCTTCTTTTTGATACGATTGTGCTAGGGAAATTGATCGCATTAATATTCGCACTATGGTTAATTATGCAAAATTTGGGAAGAGGCTACGTGCACTTGGTAAATCCAAGCAATCATAGAAGGGAGTGTTTGTTGGGATTTGTAGATCATATATGATTTAAAATGAGGATGGTGAACCCTAAATATTAATTAAGCACATAACTTCTACGTTGTTCAATTGATACAAATATGGTCCATCATGTGACTCACCCTAGGGATTCAGGAATGTGATCCATTTGTTACTTTCATTGGGAGATTTTTTTAGTGTATTTGGAATACAAAGCGATACATTACGTGTTATAGTACAAATAGAAAGACAATGAAGGTTTATCTTCTTTCTACTTATGTAATGACACGTGATATACCACTTTATGTTTTGTGGACATAAAACTCTCGTCCAATATACACCTTAAGAAAATCATAACAAGTTAATTAATTAAGCCAAAGATCAAGTTTAAAGAAGTAAACAAACATGTGTGAATAAAAAAAATGTAAATTTACTGATATTCTTCACACTAACATTGCTAGTAGTATGTTTTTGCATTAAGGAAAATGATTATCATGCCTTTTTTTTTTCCTAAATTTTTATACAACAAATGTGCTATCCACATATCATTTTTTACTTCTCACACATCCCCTGTTAATTTCTATATTTTAATCTTCTTTAATTCAATCGATTCAATTGCAGCAAATTCAAAGAGTATATATAAAGTAAAAAATTATGTGTAAATAGTACACCTCTTATACAATACCACTTTATTCTCTACTATTAGCTCAAATAAACCGAAAGAAAATTAACGGACAATTTTAAAGGGTGGTGTACAAAATGAACAAAAAGTCTGCATAAATTATTTTCCGAAATGAACTGCTTCCATGGCTCGAGAAACCATTGCTTTTCCAACTTTTCAACAAGTGTGTGGGTTTAAATATGAATTCAAGATGACCCCATCATCGATAAAGATTAGGCAGCATAAATTCTGGGTTCTATGTTTAAGGTCTTTCACTATACTTTACGTTGTTAAAGTCATAGCCAATGAAGATGAATAAAAGTTCAAAAACTAATAAATCTAAATTATAAATTTAAAACTAATAAATTATTAAATGGGTAATGTTTAATCATTTCAGTTGAAAATGATATATAAGTATAATCTGTTATTGTTCATTTAAAAATATTTTTTTTCAAGATTTTAATTATGAACGAAATTATATTTATTTTTATGCTCTAAAGTAACGCAACATGACATGGTAGGTGAATGACTTTACATGAAAAAGAAAAAAAGAGAAAAAGAAGAAAAGGTTGGTATTGTTGTCATTGAGATGGTATCTTGTACAATGTAGGGGATCAAACTTTCACTGCTGTAATGATGAAAAGACACTATTTAGTGACATTGCATGTCTTGCAAGTTTCCTAGCCTCTACTCTCTCGTCTCTCTTTAGGCAGGCAATCATTATAGCTTTTCTGTGCCTTTGTGTTTGCTGTGCTTTTGACAGACAAGATTTAGTGGGTTCCCATTCATTGTTTCGGCTATACAAATGGAAACGGAATATTTTTTTCTTACCTACCTCACTTAATCACGATCCTTGATATACTATTTATTATCGTTTTATGATTTTAAATTTTAAATTTTATATACTTAATAAATAAAAATTTAAAACCATTCAATAATGATAAATAGAGTTATGAACAATAACCAGTGCACTCAAATGAAAATGAGTATAGATATAGTCTTGAATATATATATATATATATATATATTTTTTTTTTTTTGTCTCCTTAAAAGGGCATTTCAGTTTTTTCCTGCTCATCATCGTGAGATTCATCAATGTCGTGAATTGAACTCAGAATTTGCATGTGGAATACGAGTCTGCAATTCGTCTCCAACCATTAAGTTACCTTGTAGCGGTTGGTCTTGAATATATTATTGGCAACACGTTAAAATGAAGCCTAAGTGACGTATAAATATATTAGATGAGCTCAATCTAAATGCAATAGATAAGGTGGCGTAGTAAATTAAATAGATATTAGATTATACATAATTGCACAAAAAAAATGGATTTGGTCTTAGCTGACTCAAGAGATCAAAGTCGTAGAAGAATCATAAACTTATTAGAGTTTGAAGGCTTTACCTTAATCAAGTACATCATTAGCATTGCAATTTAGTAATATTTTCTTTTAGGGTAAATGACAAAAAACTACATCAACTATTGGTTTTACGACACTATCATACCTCATCTTTTAAAATTGACAATATCATACCTCATCTTTAGAATTTGGTCCAATATTATACTTTTCGTTAGCTTGGTTGTGAATTTCCCACTTTCTATTAAAAAATTAATAAAATATTAAAAATAATAATTTATCCTTAAAAAAAATTTAAAAAAATAAAATAAACCCAAACACCCATCTTCCCATCCATTCTCCTTCCCTTTCCCTACAACCCCCGACCCCTTCCCCACCCACGCCAACATATCCCTCCCAAACCCACTTCTCCCCGCCTTCCCTACAACCTAAACCCGCCAACCCGGTTTGAAAGCCCACACTCACAAGCTTCCCAACAAAACTGAGTGCATCCAATTTGCTAACTCGGACTAAGCCACCATGAAGCCAGTGGCGGTTCAGAAAGTGAGTTCGAACGAAGAGAAGAAGAAGCACTACCGAGGGGCCCAACAAAGATCGTGGGGCAAGTACGCGGCGGAGATTCGGGATCTAAACCGCAAAGGCTCCTGGGTCTGGTTAGGGACCTTCGACATGACGATTGAAGCAACCAAGGCTTACAATTGAGGAACGTTCAAGCTCCGGGGTGCCAAAGAGATCCTTAACTTCCCCGCTTGAAGCCTGGAAAGCTGAGCCAGTCGTGTTCGTGGAGAGAAAAGGACGTCATAAGGAACAGAGAGATGAAGGAGGGGAGGAGCTGAAGGACAATAAGGTTGCAGGAAGGGCGGGGAGAGGTGGATCTGGGGGGGAGATGTTGGCGTGGATGGGGAAGAGGTCGGGGGTTACAGGGAAGGGGAAGGAGAAGGGATCGAGGTTTTGGATTTGGGTTGTAGGTAAGGGAAGGGGTCAGGGAAGATGGGTGTTTGGGTTTTATTAATAGAAAGTGGGCCCCAAATCAAGCCATGTCAACATTTAACAGAGAAATTCACGGCCAAGCTAACGAAAGGTATAACATTGGACCAAATTCTAAAGATGAGGTATGATAGTGTCGTGAGACCAATAGTTGGGGTAGTTTTTTGTAATTTGTCCTTTCTTTTACTTATAAAGAACAGGTAAAAATTTGACTCTCATACCCTTAATTCATATTCTTTAACATCCCACCGGTATGATAGTGAAAGAATCTAAGAAATTAATTCAAACCTTTTCCAAAGATTTCATCTAGATGTAAACTTATGTCTGATACAAACACAATTTAACAGTTGTGATTGTTTTAGCACAACTTGTAATGACTTCTAGAATGACCAAAGTAACATGTAAAACAATGAAGAAACCATCAAAGAGTTGAAATGCCAACGGTGTGATATCGATCAATGAACATTTAAGTGTATACTTGGAGCAATTATTTAGTACTGCGGTCTGGTGATATTCCTCTTTACTTGTAAGTAAGAGGTCTAGGTTTGATTCTTGCCAAAGACGAATTTAAACCACAATATTATTACTAACTCGTTGTAAGACTTAACTTACTATCTCACCCCTTAGTGTAGATTTATACCGTTTGTTCAAAAAATAATGATCCCACGGTTATGAAAGTATAACCTAAAAGAACAAAGATGAACCACTAACCCAAACACGAGCACAATGGTGATATTTGGAAGAAACGCCCATGCAAAATCATCCAAAAAAACCTTTTTCTCTTGGGTAGGTTATATATCAAAGATAACCCTTCAGTAGTAGGTTAGAAAGCTTTGACTTAGAGAGAAGCATGTAAAGGGGACAATATATTGGTTGGTGAAGATATGGGCAATATATGGTAGGGTAGGTAATGGGTTGTTACAGTTGGTCAAAGTGAGAGCTAGTAAGTGGAGATTACACACCTCAGCAATAACAAAGCACTAAAGACTTCCTTTTCCACTATAAATGATTAGCATCCTAATCCTTGACTTTGTTTGTCGATCTTTGCTTTTAAGCATATCCCACATCCTCCACTAAACTTTGGCATCACATAAAATGACAAACACCGAAACACCAAGTGCTAGGGCCAAAACTATGAGCTTAAGATCATCTCCAACTGAATAGGTTATGTTTAGCCTTCATTTAGATTATACCTTGCAAGCAATTATTTTTTAATGAAGGAGATGTGTTTAGAACCATATTTATACACCATTTCTAACCGAAATGGGCTATTTTTTTAGCTCCCTCAATAATTTATTATTTTATGTTTGGTCATTAATTTTAAGGGTGTGCTATCCACACATTTCTTTTTACTTGTCACACATCCCTTGTTAATTTTTGTCCTTTATCTTCTTTAATTCAGTCGATCCGATATCTGCAAATTAAGAAGGTGTGTAGATAGCACACCCCTAATTTTATTGGTTAATTGAATTAAACTACTATATTAAATAAGATTTTCGGACATATTTTGAGTGTCACTTGTTGCTAAATGAATAAGTCTCCGAACATATTTTGAGTGCCACTTGAAGATGTGGCCATTTGAAAATTATTGAAAAAATTAAAGACAAGATTGTTGGAAGAGGTAAGAGAGGGGTGTGTATGAAAAAAGTATTTGACGTGAATAGAATGTAAAAAATTGAAATAAAATGAGGTAAGATAGTATGGAAGACTGAAAAAGATATGAGATTGTGTAGAAATGTCTTAGGTATTTATGGGAAAAAAAATTAGAATTTAAATATTTTTTTTTAAATTTCATCTTAAAATAAAAATCTAGCTGGACCCAACTGAACGAGCTGGTTGGCTAAAGATGGCCAACCTGCTGGCCATATGGCTGGATTTTGGCCTGGTGAGTCCTAAGGTTTTTTGGCCTAGACCTCCATTGGAGATGGTTTTCGTGTCAAAAAGGGTTATCCTTAGGCCTATGGCCCTATAGCCGGCGAAGGGGCTACGTTTAGCCCCCAAGCAGATTATAGCCCTGCAAGAAATTATTTTTTAATGAACAGTTCCAGGCTAGATCTATATACAATCTCCAACCGAGTGGGGCTATTTGTTTAGCCCCCTTAATAATTTATTATTCTAAGTTTGTTCTTTAATTTTATCGGTTAATTGAATTAGACTATCATATTAAAATAAGGTTTCCAGACATATTTTGAGGTTCACTTGTCGCTAAATGTTGTTTTAAGTTTCATGTTATTAAATATTTTAATTTTACTTGCATGTTAACAACTTAGACATTAAAATGAGGTAACACAATATGGAAGGGTGAAAATGATGTGAAAAATGGTGTAGAAATGGTTTAGGTATTTATAGGAGGAAAAAAAAAAATTAGAATTCTAAATTTTTTTTTTTAATTTCGTCTTTAAAAAAAAAAGCTACATGACGTTAATTAGCAGCACAGCTGGGCCCAACTTTCAGGGCTAGTTGGCTATGTTTGCTCAGCCATCTGGCCATTTGGCTATATTTTGGCCCAGTGGGTCCCAAATTTTTTTAGTTCAGCTCTCCGTTGGAGATAGGTTTTGTGTCAAAACGAGCTATGTTTTTCCTTATAGCCATTTGGCCAACTCGGTTGAAAATGGCCTAAGGTCCTCATTTCTCTCTACTTGAGAGCCTTTCTCACTGTCTTGTGTGAGTAGTTGCAATTTCCTCAATTTTCGTTGTCGCAGTCTCTAGCTTCGACTACGGTCGATGGCAGTTTCTTCCCTTTTTGTTCTGCTTTTTCCTTTGTGTTTTTCTGATGTGTTTTCTCTTTTTCTAGTCTGTTCCCTACAATCTTTTTACATCCTTTTTTTTTGGGTCATTTCCAATTCGATCTAAGCCACTTTTCAAAGCGATTCGTCACGATTTATCGAGTTAGTGTATCGAATTCAAGTGTTCTCACCGATTCGAGTGTTATCTACACCAACACATTCTCTCTTTCCTTTTAGCAGTGTTGCATGTGGATCTCCACAAGCTTCATGGCTGGTTTTTGCTTGCTTGTGGTTATAATTGAAGAGTCGTTCTCAGTTAATGAAGGCAATCGAAGTAGGGATGTTTCGTCAGAAGCGTGGAATCAGGCTGGACAAGATTTTCTGGTGTGGAAAAGGCTGCAGCAAAGTTCTAGGTTGTTCTCGATTTTTTCTGGTTTGGGCTCAACCTTGGGTTGGGCTTTTTCTATTTTTTTAGGCTGGTCATTTTTGGTGGGAAGAGGAGGGACTTTGTATGGCATACAAAGAAACTTGGGCTACTTCTCACTTTGTCAATTGGTTTTCTGGTGAAGTGTCAACTTTCTTCATGATGTTGAAGCAGGTTATCCCATGTGTGAAGCCCAATGGCCATATATGCTCCATGACGCTTGATTGTGTTGTCCACATGCTAGGCTTGAAAATATGCCACACGTAAGTGGGGTGTGTCGAGAATGAATCTCACATTAACTGGAGGATTTACCTTGTATTGGCTTATAAGTAAGTTGGGCTACACCCCATATTGCCAATTGGTTTTATAATAGAACCTCAACTTTCTTTAACAAGAACAGTGTTATTCTAATTTTGCCCTTATTTAAATTTTGGTAGTGCATATTTGCCACTGTTTGAGTGTGTGTGTACACACACACACACACACAACACACACACACACACACATACATATACATACATACATACATACATACATACATACATACGCGCGCACGCACACACACACAGATATATATATATATATATATATATATATATATATATATATATATATATATATATAGTCCTTGAAGGAGTCCAACCATTAGCTTTAATTTTCAGAGTCTGCTATAAAGTCACAGGAACAAACATAAATTTCCAAGCCTTAGTTAAAAGTCCTCGAGACCACACATTCTTGATACAAACCAATCAAGAAAACACCAACAGTAAAATACCCAGAACCATTAGGTGGTCAGATATCAGTTTGTCTTCAGATTGGTGTTTGATTAATGAAAGTAAGCCAGTTAGTATCCAAAATAGTTTAGTGAACCTAGACAACATAGAACAATATTTTGACGGAATAGTTAAAATCAACTTTGACCGTCCAGCTAGAAAATCTAGTGTCCACTTACATAAGTTAGCCCAGTCACACAAATCTTTAGAACCAAGTCAGAACTCTTCTTCTGGATCGACATTAGCCGATATGGTGCGTTGAGACCAAGATTTATTCAATTCCTTAGTCAATAAAAAATTAAAGGCAATAGAAACTAGCTCAGCAATCACCCAACAAGAATTAATCATTGACCTGATTATCATAAAACTAAAGTCAATAGAAACAGCCTCTCAAGTGACTCACCCAATATATCATCCCAATACTCAAAACCAAGGAGAACAAACCTCTCCAACGGAATCCGACTTTGAAGCAAGTCAAATCAACCACCAATTACTCGTACTGAACAAACCATTCAAATTTCAATGGAAGAAACTCAATGCTGACATCGAAGCAACAAAAATTATTCCTAGAAGGAATATTTTTCGAAATAAATATACAAAAGAACAAAAATTGCACATTTACAATAACTGGACCAATTTCATGAAAAAGCACATATTTGAAGTATTATTCTTAGATTTCGTTGAAAAATATTATGAGAGTGAAAAGAAGTTAGAAGTCATCACCAAAGAAAATTGGGTTAAAGAAAACAAAACCATAGTCTCTTCTAATCACCCTCCACAAGAAACAATTTTAATTACAACTGCAAAAACGCAAGTACCAGCCACTCATTTCAAACTTCCAAAAGAACATGCAGAAGTCAAGCCAGTTGATGTGAAATGTTCTACACTCAAATTAAAACCCTATAATTGTAGTATATGAAAGTAGGGATCATTTTAGGCCGGGCATTAGAAGGGATGCTAATCTACTCAATTTAAACTCTAAATCACTAAACTAGACTCAATAACAGAAAACTAGACTTAGAAACACTCAACTAGAAACTAAAAACTTGAAACACACTAAACAGACTCTAAACAGCACAATACTAGCAAATAGACTTAAAACAGACTCTAAGGAGTTATTTGGACGAATTTTAGACTAGTAAGACTCAAAACATTAAATTGGACAGATTCAAACACGTTTCTAACTAATCTAACATACTTAATTAAAGGGGGGATTGCTTTGGACGAAATTAATGTAAAAACAAGCAGATTGTAAACTCAAACTAAGTGGCACGAAATTGGGGTGAATTGATGGGTGATAGGCTAGCTAGAGGGTCTTTCTTCACACATGATACACTTGCACACAAATTGATTTCCAGTTTTATTCCTATAAACCACGAACCTCAACGCCCCAGATTAACCATGAACATCATTCATTAACCCTCAGATTTTCCTTAAGTCATTGAATTGGATAGGATACGCATCGGCAACCAAATTATTCTTCAATAGTTCCCTACATGAACGAAATAATAGAGATACAATCAAAGATCATTAGGCTTTGTGAAAATCATAAGCGTTGAGAAGGCATTCATAACTATGAACATCATGATACTCCTGCCAGGAATTTACTTAACACGATCGTGACTAGTAACCTCCACTACTTATGAATATAAGTTCATAATGATTAGGTGAAACTCCCTTATATTCTAGCATCAAATTTTGCATGCAAACTAAGTAGGCCTCCTTAATCAACATACAAGAATAAGTTATCAATCAAGCAGTTAAGTAAATTGCATTCACAATTTATGAAATCACAAATGGAGGTAATCAATTTATATTGCAAATATAATCATGGTTTCAAAGTCTTCTCTAGCTAAAACGAATTTAGCTCCTCATGTTCACAATTAAACAAAGAAAACTAAATTTAAACATTGAAAACAAAGATAGAATACACCTAGAAACGCTTCAACAATCCAACGTCTTGAATGGCAAGCACGGCTCCAATTTCTGAAGGGAAAAGGATTGCACAATCCTAGGGAAAATGACTTGGGTTACACAGCAGAGACCAAGGGGGAAAGGGATTCAAAACCTATAACAAGGAATAGGCCTTCTAGAAAGGGTATTGTGGCAGATTTCTAGAAGGAAAGGGATGAAATATGTGGCATAAACTTAGGGCACGAAAATAGGGCTTTTAGAACCTGATATTTATGTGATTTAGTGTGAAAAAAGAGTCTTCTTTGCAGCTGGAATTAAGGTAGAATAAGATTAGGTTAGGATAAGATAAGATAAGGTTGGATAAGGTTTGGATAAGATAAGGTAATTTGGATAATGTTTCCTTCTGCATGGCTGATTCCTTATCCTCCAAGTCTTTGATTTAATTCTTACAGATGTTAAGCACATTCCTAGCCTCTTTTGATCTTCAATTTCGTCCATCCACCTTGCTCCACGCATATGTGATAGGAGCATATTCATGCGACTTAAATGGCTTGTTCTCGTGCATTTACGTTATGTTTCTCTCGTTATTTTAGTCCTTTATGCTTCTTTTGTGTGTTTTCAGGTTCTAAGGGCCTAGGGAGCAAGAAAGTGCATTTTGAGGCCATTTGGAGCATTTTTGGGCATGGATTGGATAGCTTATCCATGGAGCCAAGAGGATGGACGAATTTGAAGGCCTTGTATGCACTTGAAGACACAAAACAATGGCTCTAGCCCAATCAAACACATTATGCCATACAAACCAACCTATTTTAGGCCCATTCTATGTACTTAAACCCTAGCCCTTTAAACTAATTCATTTATCACTTATCAAACCATTCACTTATCACTCACCACATATCATTCACTTATCACTTAACATATCATTCATTTATTTCACTTCCATACTCCTCTTAATTCCACATGCATTCTCACACATGCACATCATTCACTCACATTTCCACCATTCATTCTTTATTCCTTTCCAAACATCTCACATGCATTTCCACCTTCCTACTTCATCATTTCACCACATTCTCCCTCTTTAACTCACATGCATTCATCATAATTCACAACACAAAACAACTTCATTGTTGTGGGTTTCCATTTCCTTTCCAAACATCTCACATGCATTTCTTCATTATTTCCTAACCCTACATGCATTATTTATTGCATCTTCACATGCATTCACACACACTTTACATGCATTATTTATTGCATCTTCATTATTTCCTATATGCCATTTTCAGATTTCCACCCACTAACCTAGTCATCAACACATGCACTTCCACCTTTCATCCACAATGATTCATGATTCATTCACTTTGCATCCTTTAAATCACATACTTTTCCATCATTAATTAGCCACTTGCATCTTAAACAAACAACCATATGTTCCCTCCACTACTCCTATAAATACCCTTGCATTCATTCATTCAAGAACATCTCATTCACAACACAACACCCCTCAAACACTTCCATTCTTTCCTTAGCCGTGAGTCCCCCCTCCCTACTAATCCAAACACCAACCATCTTTCCATTTCCATCACTCCTCACTCCATTCCACACTTCCATTCCCCCAAACCAACTATCCTTAGACCTTATGCTACAACAACGAGGAAGAGAAGAGGACCTAAACGTTCATACAATTCAAGTTTGAGTTGTTGGAATGTTTAGGTGATTCTTTGATTTCAATGTTTCATTTTAATTCTCTTTGTTTTGTACGTATAAGGAATGGAAGAGAAGAGTGCCTAAACGTTCATACAATTCAAGTTTGAGTTGTTGGAATGTTTAGGTGTTTCTTTGATTTCAATGTTATGAAGAACTAATCCCCCTTTAGCTAGGGGGTAATTCGAAATAAATGTTTATGCTTGCATTTTGATTTGATTACTTCTAATTGCGTTTCATAAGTTGTGAATTCAATTTGTTTAACTATTTGATTGATAACCTATTTATGTATGTTTATTGAGAGTGCACGCTTAATTTTCATTCATGAATATGACGCTAGAATATAAGTGAGTTTCACCTAATCGTTATGAACTTATATTCACAAGTAGTGGAGGTTGCTTATAAACAATCGCGTTAAACGAATTCTTGGCATAAGTTTCATGCGTATTCCATAGTAACGAATGCCTCGTCAACACTTATAGTTTTCAAAGAACTTAATGATTCTTGCTTGTATCTCTATTATGCAATTCATGTAGGGAACTTGTGGGGAATGCTTTGGGTTGTCGTATGCAATCATCCAATTCATTAACTTAAGGAAAACTTGACGGTTAATTTAAGCGGACCTAATTAACCCGGGGTGATGAGTTTCATAATTTATTGAAATGCAATTGGAAATCTTTTTATTATGCAAGTGTAACATGTGTGGAGAAGAACCCCTTAGCTAGCCATACCATCCATTCATTTCCGTCAATTTCATATTTACAATTTGTTTTCTTTACAATCTATCCATTTTAGTTTAAATTCGTCCAAAATCAATCCCCCCATATTTCGTTTAAGTCTTAGTCTTAATCTTTCTTATTTTTAGTTTTGAATTCTTCGAGTTTAGTATAGCATTTTAGTTTGTGTTTTTAAAAGCATTTTGAGTCTTTTGATTTGTTTTAGTGTTTTAAAGTTTAGTTTTACATTCTTTGAGTCTAGTTTAGTGTTTTATATTATGTTTTTACGTTTTTAAGTCAAATCCAAGTGATTAACAATCCCTCCTAATCCCCGGTCCAGAACGATCCCTACTTATACTTATACTACAATTGTCAAAAAGAGGGTTTAATTTGTGTGTTTAATTATTTTCGCATCAAATTTTGGCGCCGTTGCCGGGGATTAGAAAATTTGCTAATCCCTTGGATTGTTTGTTTCTGTATTGTCTTTTAGATTTAGTTTTTTTTTTATTTGTGTTTTGTTTGTTAAGAACAAGATGGCACTTGATAATGCTTCTCTTTTGTCACAACTCATGGAAAGGTCCCAAATGCAAAGAGTTGATATATTTAATCTTCAATCAAGGAATAACGTGTTTTCCAATACTTACAATTCGGATTGGAGTGATCATTCAAACTCTATGTGGTGGGAACCTCAAAATGCTCAACAAGGAGGATATTGGCAGCCACCACAACCTCATATTCAATATGCCCAACCAAATTTAAGTTCGTCAATAAATTATAACCAAAAGCTTGATGAATTAATTTGTTTGGTGCAGGGCTTACAAAATCAAGACAATGAGGCTCAACAAGAAGGATATTGGCAGCCGTATGAGGAGTTCTATTCAACGCCTATGCAGCCACCACAACCTGCCCAAAGGAATGTAGGTAATTCAAATGATAATGATACGATTTTTCAATTACTTACTACTCTGGAAAAGCAAATTGGGCAGATAGCGGAGTTCGAAGGACAATTTTGCGACCAAGGCGAACTCCCTAGTTCAACCATTGCAAATCAGAAGGGAGAATTTGAAACTGCCAAGGAAATCATGTTGAGAAGTGACAAGGAGGTTGGAACGGACCCTCAACCATCAAAATCAAATCACAAGGAAGAGGAATACACCCAACCCACGGAAAGGGTGGAAACACCTTTACCGGAGGCTCCTATGCCATCTAATACAGGTATGGTTGTTCCAAATTTCATTATTTTTAACCCTATTCCTTGCAGATTCATGACTTCCAAGGAAGAAGAAGGTGAAAAAGACATCTTGGAAGCCCTTCCAAAGGTGACAAGTAGGGAATGTCATGAATCCATCAAAGAGGACGTTCTTGAAACCACAAAATCCAAAGAAGTTAAATTTGATGACATTGGACAAGTAATAACCATCACTTGCAATCTGGCCAAGTCCAATATCCCTGAAACTTTCAAAGGAGTGGTATTTGTCATTGAGTTCTTGTCGGACAAAACAAGTAAGTATTTTTTTCCAAATTCCATTAGATTTTATACTAACTTGCTATTTTTTTTTAATCAGGCACCTACACTAGAATTCAAACCAATGCCGGTTCACTTCAATTATCACCTTCCATTCAAGGACCAATTCTATGCCGTTTGATTTTATTTATGTTAATAAAAAAAAAAAAAAAAAAAAAAAGAAAAAAAAGAAAAAAAGAAAGATACTAAACATGGAGAAAGGTGGAGCTTCACAAAGGTTGTTTGCGTGAAGTCCCACTACGAGGCGCAGAAGCGGAAGGCGCAGAAGCGGGAGGCATAGAAGCGGGAGGCATCGAAGCGGAAGGCATCGGAGCGGGAGGCATCGGAGCTAGAGCATTCCAAGCCTCAATACTTGGCCAAGCGCTGGATGACCCAGGAAAAAGGTGCCTCTGGAGATAAGACGCAAGCCTTTGACGGTCACTGTGAATTCGACCCTCAGATTCTTGCAGCTCATCAAGCTTCCTCTTCATCCCCGACGAATAGTTATTTGCAAGCACATGCAAACTTCTATTCTCGTACTTAAGCTGCTGGATCTCTTGCTTAAGTCTTTCCACCTCTGCCATCAACGATTCCACCTGACGGGAGCGGGCAAGCAGGCGTAGGCCCATGTTGGACACAGAGCTCGCACACTGAACACTAAGTGCGAGGGACTCTTGAACGGCCAACTCATCGGACCGTCCTGACAGCAGCCTACTATCTTTTGGAGTGAGGAGGTTTTTAGCTACTATTGTAGCTGTTGTGGCGTCCTGCATCACAGAGTCTTCACCTGAAAGAGGACCGTTAGAAGATAAAAAAGAAGGGCGCCATACATTACCTTGACGGGGCGCAACCGGATCGCTGCTGAGACTCAAATCTAAGCTAAGGTTCGATGAGTTTGCCATTTTTTTCAAAAAGTGTTCAAAGAGAAGGGGTGGATGGAGTTAAAAATTTCACAAAGGGCCGGAGTCGAGTTTCAGGAATGGGAAATCTTCAGAGTGTGTTTGTTGTGGTGATCGATAGCTCAATAAAAAAGCCAAGGCGACGCGTCCACCGATTCAAAAAGCCGGAATTTCCAGCGTAATTTTGGCGACGCTTTCCCTCGGCTTTTCAGAAAACGCGTTCAACTTTGTCAAAAGATTTCTGACAAAGCTGAAAACACGTGGAGGCCATCATCGCAACTACACGTCTTTAGCCGACAAGCGCAAAGTTCGGCGACGCTTTCTCTGCTTTTCAGAAAACGCGTGCAGCTTTGTCAAAAGGAGCCGCATCTGCATTACCACGTGTCGTTCAGAAAGCGAAGGGGCGTCGTTCAGAAATCGAAGGGGCGCCTGCTCAGAAATCGAAGAGCCGAATTCAAAGATCGAAGAGGCACCACTATTTCAAAAAGCCGGAATTGCGGGATCAAAACGTTTGTCGACAAGGGTAAAAAGTACCACCACTTGATATTATCTCTATATATGTCGACCTTCGTCTTTTATGGCAGGGCAAACCTGAAGAAAATGCCCAACTCTCCCTCACCTCTGAGGGCGCACTCCCAGCAAGGCCTTTCAAAATACTCAATTCTTTCTTCTTCCCCAAAGATGATACCAGATGCCTGGAGTACATATGACCCAGGAGGAAACGGCGGATTGAAGCATGTGCTGATTCATCCACCGCTTCTTCAAAGCAAAGGTATCTCATATCATCAAGGTCAAAAGCAAAAGTATCTCATATCATGCTCTTTCCCTGTCTTTTTCTTTGTCCTTGTTCTTACTCGCATGGCAAAGTAAAAGAAGCAATCAGCCGGCACTTGGAGTCAATCTTCCGATCTGGAGCCAACTGCCTGGAATCTATTCCTGATTGCTTACCTAGCGTTGCTCTCGAGTAGTCATCTTCAACGGTTGATACACTTCCGGAGAAGGGACCACTTCTGCAAAGGGGAGCGAGTAAGGCAAGTGAAAATGATACATTGAAGCATGTGGAGACAAACATAGGCTGAGTTATCCTCCAACCCTTTTCAATACGAATTGGAAAGATTGAACAAAGAAACAGACCAAAAGGGTATGCTCAGACCTTCGGGGGAGACCAAATGAACCATCCTGCTGCCCAGTTCAAGAAGTAGCACAAAGGAAAATCAACGATGGGCAGAAACCAGTTCAAGAGTAAGCCTGTGGAATCACAAAGATCAAAAGCCTCAATGCAATTACCAAGGAGAAGATGGAATTTACACTCTATAACCAGATTTGCGTCTCTAAACTCTTCTCTTTGTTAATTACATTATGCCATGTTTAGTATGTTTAAGTGCTTTTTGTGTATTTACTTATGCTTTGTATGATCTATGCTTAAAACATTGAGGACAATGTTTGATTTAAGTGTGGGGGGGTAACTAAGTATATTTGATGCAAATTCGTTGGATTTTATCACCTATCACTTCACATGTTGTTTCTCACTGTTTTAAAACTGTTTTAGTGTGTTTTGTCTTAAAAATTCGAAAGTCCCATAAAAATTTGAAAAATTGTTTTGAAAAACCCAAAAAAGAGTTGTTTTAAAGTTGTTTTTGTGTGTGTGTTTGTGTCTTAGGATACCTTCCAACACAATGATAAGGATTTGGTTTGTAATTGCATGACTGTTAAAAAGAGTTATTAACATAGAGAAAAGTTTGATTTACTCTTGGTATATGCTTGGTTATGGTTATAATGTATAACTTCACATGCAATCATAAAAGAAAATTTAGTTTTTGTAACATGCCTGAAGGAAGGAACTCAAACAAATGCTACAACCCTGAGAGACTTGAGCCTATAACGTTCTTTGGAGAGTATAATCTGTGATTTCTTGTTTTCTAAAATCGTTGCATGATCTCATTATTCTTTGCTTGGTTACTACTTAGAAGGCGTTTCATCATATAGTTCCAAATGCTAGAACTCATGCCCATTTCATTCAAAGCATGTTATTGATTTGCATAACATATATCAAGATGAAGTTGTGTAGTTGCCACCATAGCCAAATAGCCTCGCTTCCCATATTTCGTATATGTTGTAAGTTTTACCCCCGTTGAGCCATGTTAACCCATGTTCTTTGTTAACCCACTTTATCTTCACCTAACCTAGAATATGACCGTCCTTACCCTTGTTCTTAAAAGATAGTGAGCATGACTTAATTGAATTCCTTTTGAGTTACATTATGAAAGAAAATAAGTGTGGGGGAGAGAATGTTTAAGTGTTTTTGTTTTGAGATTCAAAAGAAAAAAAAAAAAAAAAAAAAAAAAAAAAAAAAAAATAAAAAAATAAAGAGAAAAGAATAAGTGATTGAAGAAAGGTTCCAAAACACCAATTCTGGGCGTAAATTGTCTAAATTCTCCCTTTTTGTTCAAAAGTTGAGTTTTCATTCAAAAGTGAATTCTAAGTTGATTAAAATGCTTTGCTCACTATTTCTTTAAGAACCTTTGTTTTCCATATCCCTTCTTTATCCACATACCCCAAGCCCCGTTACAACCCTTGACTTCTATCTTGAGTGTTGTGTATTTCAATTTGTGGAGTTTGAACTTGGTATGAGCTTATGGTGTCACTGGTTCTCGCGTCTAAGTAGTAGCATTCCATTCATGAGATCATATCTAAACTTGATTATTAACTCCAGAATTTGCGTTCTTTGTGATACATATATGTGAGTGTCGTTTTCATGTTTACATCAATCTTCTCACATATGACTAGATTAGGGTGTGTAGTTAGAAAATCTGAGTAAAAATTGAGTGCATATCTTGAAAGGAATTGAGCAAATTCTCTAAGGCATGTTACTACATTCAAAACATGGTTTTAAATGCTTAATTGTGAACTAGTATATGGTGACTATGATTAAGAATGTACTTAAATGTGAAGATGACTAAAATCTGTGAGAATGATGATTTTTAACTTGTCATGTGCATTGGAAATCCCTAAGACGGTTGTTGGAAGGTTTAGGTTGTGTTTTACGTGTTTAGTGTCGTTTTGTTTATTTGTTTTTATTCTGTTTTGCTCGAGGACTAGCAAAAGCTAAGTGTGGGGGTATTTGATAGGAGCATATTCATGCGACTTAAATGGCTTGTTCTCGTGCATTTACGTTATGTTTCTCTCGTTATTTTAGTCCTTTATGCTTCTTTTGTGTGTTTTCAGGTTCTAAGGGCCTAGGGAGCAAGAAAGTGCATTTTGAGGCCATTTGGAGCATTTTTGGGCATGGATTGGATAGCTTATCCATGGAGCCAAGAGGATGGACGAATTTGAAGGCCTTGTATGCACTTGAAGACACAAAACAATGGCTCTAGCCCAATCAAACACATTATGCCATACAAACCAACCTATTTTAGGCCCATTCTATGTACTTAAACCCTAGCCCTTTAAACTAATTCATTTATCACTTATCAAACCATTCACTTATCACTCACCACATATCATTCACTTATCACTTAACATATCATTCATTTATTTCACTTCCATACTCCTCTTAATTCCACATGCATTCTCACACATGCACATCATTCACTCACATTTCCACCATTCATTCTTTATTCCTTTCCAAACATCTCACATGCATTTCCACCTTCCTACTTCATCATTTCACCACATTCTCCCTCTTTAACTCACATGCATTCATCATAATTCACAACACAAAACAACTTCATTGTTGTGGGTTTCCATTTCCTTTCCAAACATCTCACATGCATTTCTTCATTATTTCCTAACCCTACATGCATTATTTATTGCATCTTCACATGCATTCACACACACTTTACATGCATTATTTATTGCATCTTCATTATTTCCTATATGCCATTTTCAGATTTCCACCCACTAACCTAGTCATCAACACATGCACTTCCACCTTTCATCCACAATGATTCATGATTCATTCACTTTGCATCCTTTAAATCACATACTTTTCCATCATTAATTAGCCACTTGCATCTTAAACAAACAACCATATGTTCCCTCCACTACTCCTATAAATACCCTTGCATTCATTCATTCAAGAACATCTCATTCACAACACAACACCCCTCAAACACTTCCATTCTTTCCTTAGCCGTGAGTCCCCCCTCCCTACTAATCCAAACACCAACCATCTTTCCATTTCCATCACTCCTCACTCCATTCCACACTTCCATTCCCCCAAACCAACTATCCTTAGACCTTATGCTACAACAACGAGGAAGAGAAGAGGACCTAAACGTTCATACAATTCAAGTTTGAGTTGTTGGAATGTTTAGGTGATTCTTTGATTTCAATGTTTCATTTTAATTCTCTTTGTTTTGTACGTATAAGGAATGGAAGAGAAGAGTGCCTAAACGTTCATACAATTCAAGTTTGAGTTGTTGGAATGTTTAGGTGTTTCTTTGATTTCAATGTTATGAAGAACTAATCCCCCTTTAGCTAGGGGGTAATTCGAAATAAATGTTTATGCTTGCATTTTGATTTGATTACTTCTAATTGCGTTTCATAAGTTGTGAATTCAATTTGTTTAACTATTTGATTGATAACCTATTTATGTATGTTTATTGAGAGTGCACGCTTAATTTTCATTCATGAATATGACGCTAGAATATAAGTGAGTTTCACCTAATCGTTATGAACTTATATTCACAAGTAGTGGAGGTTGCTTATAAACAATCGCGTTAAACGAATTCTTGGCATAAGTTTCATGCGTATTCCATAGTAACGAATGCCTCGTCAACACTTATAGTTTTCAAAGAACTTAATGATTCTTGCTTGTATCTCTATTATGCAATTCATGTAGGGAACTTGTGGGGAATGCTTTGGGTTGTCGTATGCAATCATCCAATTCATTAACTTAAGGAAAACTTGACGGTTAATTTAAGCGGACCTAATTAACCCGGGGTGATGAGTTTCATAATTTATTGAAATGCAATTGGAAATCTTTTTATTATGCAAGTGTAACATGTGTGGAGAAGAACCCCTTAGCTAGCCATACCATCCATTCATTTCCGTCAATTTCATATTTACAATTTGTTTTCTTTACAATCTATCCATTTTAGTTTAAATTCGTCCAAAATCAATCCCCCCATATTTCGTTTAAGTCTTAGTCTTAATCTTTCTTATTTTTAGTTTTGAATTCTTCGAGTTTAGTATAGCATTTTAGTTTGTGTTTTTAAAAGCATTTTGAGTCTTTTGATTTGTTTTAGTGTTTTAAAGTTTAGTTTTACATTCTTTGAGTCTAGTTTAGTGTTTTATATTATGTTTTTACGTTTTTAAGTCAAATCCAAGTGATTAACAATCCCTCCTAATCCCCGGTCCAGAACGATCCCTACTTATACTTATACTACAATTGTCAAAAAGAGGGTTTAATTTGTGTGCGTATAAATCTCGCATCAATATGCAATCCATTCCAAGCCTACAACTGCTCCAAATAGCTCCAAATTGCACTTTCTTGCCAACTTTGTCATTTAAACCTACAAACACACAAAAATAGCTTAAATCACTATAATAAATAGAAACTAACTTACTAAATGCAAAGAAACAAGCTAACAAAGTCGCATAAATATGCTCCTATCAAATTCCCTCACACTTAGCTTTTGCTAGTCCCTGAGCAAAACAAAGAAAACAAAACATAACATAAACCTTCCAACAATTGCCTCAGGGGTTTTCAATGCAACATGACATGTTAAAAATCACTACTCCCACAGATTTTAGCTATCCCTACCCTCGGGCATATACTTAACCGTAGTCATCACTCACTAGCTCGTATTTAATCCATTAAAACAACATTTTGATTGTAGTAACATGCCTTAGAGAATCCCTCAATTCCTCACTGGATATACTCTCTATTTTCACACAGATTTTCTAACTGCACTCCCTAGACTAGGTACATGTGAGAAGATTGATGTAAACATGTAGACTAGCACTCACATATGTATAATCAAAGAAGGCACTTTCTGGAATTATTAACATGTATATGATCTCATGAATGGAATGCCACTACTTAGACACGAGAACCAGGGATACCATATGCTCGTACGAATTTTAAACTCCACATATTGAAACACATAACAATCAAGATAGAAGTCTAAGGGTTGCAACGGGGCTAAGGTATTGGCTAACAAAGAAAGGTTAAGTATAAACAAAAGTTCTTAAAGCAATAGTAAGCAAAGTAATGAAATAAACACTTAGAATTCACTTTTGAATGCAGAAACCAACTTTAAACACAAAAGGAAGATTCATACATCACTTAGGGCCAAATTCAAACTTTTGGACCCTTTCTTCAACAACCAATACTTGTGAGTTCGTTCTCACTTATTTTCAACTCTTTTTCTTTCTATTCTTCAACTTTTTCTTTTTTTTTTTTCTTTTTCACCTTTTTTTTCCCGTGCTCTTTCTCTTTCTTTGGCACACAAACGTACAACTTCATGGAATTCCAACGAAAAACCTTCCCCCACACTTGTTTTCCTGCAAATTGTGGATCAAAAGGAATTCCCTCTAATTCATGCTTCACTATCCTTTAAAAACAAGGGTATGGATAGTCCTATTCTAGACTAGGTACGGATAATGTGGGCTAACAAAGAAAATTAGCAAAATAAGGCTCAAAGGGTTTAAACCTACAATATACATATGCAAAGGGTAAGGCTTTTTGGCTCTGATTTTAACTAAACAACTTCATCTTGTTATATATTATGCACTCAATTTTATGCTTTGAATGAAACGGCATGAGTTCTAGTATTTGGAACTATAGTGATGAAACGCATTCTAAGTAGTAACCAAGCAAAGAAATAATGAGATCATGCAACGAATTTAGAAAACAAAAACATCAAGATTAATAGCTCTCCAAATAAAGTTTAGGCTCAAGTCTCTTAGGGTTGTAGCGTTAGTTGAGTTTCTTCCTTCAAGCATGTTACAAAAACTGATTTTTTTTTTCTTTTGTGAGTACATGTGAATTCGTAAATAGCAACTACAACTAAGCATAAACCAAAGAGTATATCAAACTTCCCCAGCCACTTCTTTCTCTTGAATCATTCCTCTTGTTGTACAGAGTTCTTTGGACAATTCAACACATTCTGGAACTTGATTTCTTTGCACCTTTGGAAGAGCTTCCAAGATGTCTTTTTCACTTTCTTCTTCCTTGGAAATCATGAACCTGCACGGAATAGGGACATTTGGTGGAATGGGGTTAGGAAGAATTGAATTTGGAACAACCTTACCTGAATTGGATGGCGTAGGAGCCTTAGAAGGCTGTGGCAAGGGTGGTGCTACCCTTGTCGTGGCTTTGGCATCCTCCTCTTCCTCAAGCAGCAACTTTTCATCCACGTTCTGGCTATGTTTGGACGTTTTTGGGTCAGCTCCAACCTCTATACTACTTCCCAAGGTGATAGCTTTAGTGATTTCAAAATCTCCCATTGAATTTACAATAGTTGAGTTAGAGAGTTCACTTTGGTCTTGAATTTGCCCCATGAATTCTGCGATCTGCCCCATTTGCTTCTTCAATTCGTCCATCTTTTTAGCTTGATTTTGCATCTCTTTGGTTTGATTTTGTAAATCGTGAGTTAAAGAAGTTAGTATTGGAAGAAATTTATCATAATCCAATGACGAACCTGAATTTGGTTAGGATTGTTATGGGTGAGGCTGTGGTGGCTGCATAGGTCTTGAATAGAACTCCTCATATGATTGCCAATATCCTTCATGTTGAACTTGTTGAGATTCCCACCATATAGAGTTTGAATGATCATTCCAATATGAATTGTACATGTTGGAAAACAAATTGTTCCCTGATTGATTATGATCTTGATAACCCCCACGTCTTGACATTCTCCCAACCTTGTTGTGGACGTTGATTTGCTTGATATTCTCGCCTATAAGAAGCACCAAATGTAGGGACACCTTGCATTGTGGACCCTTCGACATACTGTGACAACTGAGAAGTAAGATTCACCATTTGAGCTTAAAGATTAGCAATTGCCATGTCTTGCTTCTCTAATACCTGAAATCAAAGAAATAAAACTAAATCAAATATCAAAAGAAAAAAATAAACAAACAAACAGAGGGATTAGCAATTTTACTAATCCCCAGCAACGGCGTCAAAATTTGATGTGAAATATTCTAACACCCAAATTAAAACTCTATGATTGTAGTATATGAAAGTAGGGATCGTTTTAGGCCGGGGATTAGAAGGGATGCTAATCTACTCAATTTAAACTCTAAATCACTAAACTAAACTCAATAACAGAAAACTAGACTTAGAAACACTCAACTAGACACTAAAAACTTAAAACACACTAAACATACTCTAAATAGCACAATATTAGCAAATAGACTCAAAATAGACTTTAAGGAGTTATTTGGACGAATTTTAGACTAGTAAGACTCAAAACACTAAATTGGACTGATTCAAACACGTTTCTAACTAATCTAACGCACTTAATTAAAGGGGGGATTGCTTTGGATGAAATTAATGTAAAAACAAGCAGATTGTAAACTTAAACTAAGTGGCACGAAATTGGGGTGAATTGATGGGTGATGGGCTAGCTAGAGGGTCCTTTTCCACATATGATACACTTGCACACAAATTGATTTCCAGTTATTATTCCTATAAACCATGAACCTCAATGCCCTAGATTAATCGTGAACAGCACTGATTAACCCTCAGATTTTCCTTAAGTCATTGAATTGGATGGGATACACATCGGCAACCAAATTATTCTTCAATAGTTCCCTACATGAACAACATAATAGAGATACAATCAAAGATCATTAAGCTTTGTGAAAATCATAAGCATTGAGAAGACATTCGTAACTATGAATAACATGATACTCTTGCCAGGAATTTACTTAACACGATCATGACTAGCAACCTCCACTACTTATGAATATAAGTTCATAATGATTAGGTGAAACTCCCTTATATTCTAGCATCAAATTCATGCATGCAAACTGAGTAGGCCTTCTTAATCAACATATAAGAATAAGTTATCAATCAAGCAGTTAAGTAAATTGCTTCACAATTTAGGAAATAACAACTGGAGGTAATCAATTTATATTGCAAATATAATCATGGTTTCAAAGTCTCCTCTAGCTAAAATGAATTTAGCCCCTCATGTTCACAATTAAACAAAGAAAACTAAATTTAAACATTGAAAACAAAGATAGAATACACCTAGAAACGCTCTAACAATCCAACGTCTTGAATGGCAAGCACGGCTCCAGATGGCTCCTCCTTCCTTATTTGCTACGGCACAATGGGGATTTTTTGAATGTAGGCTCTTGAGGTGTGGTGGATGGTGTGGTGATCTGATGGTAGAGGGTGGTGATATGATTTGTGCGGCATAATGAGGTATTTATAAGCTAGGGTTCACACAATTTTTGAAGGGAAAATGATTGCATAATCCTAGGGGAAAAGGAGTAGGGTTACTCGGCAGAGACCAAGGGGGAAAGGGATTCAAAACCTGCATCAAGGAATAGGCCTTCTAGAAAGGGTAATATGGCAGATTTCTACAAGGAAAGGTATGAAATATGTGGCATAAACTTAGGGCACGAAAATAGGGCTTCTAGAACCTGATATTTAGGTGATTTAATGTGAAAAGGAGTCCTCTTTGCAGCTGGAATTAAGGGGCAATAAGATTAGGTTAGGATAAGATAAGATAAGGTTGGATAAGGTTTGGATAAGATAAGGTAATTTGGATAATGTTTCCTTCTTCATGGTTGATTCCTTATCCTCCAAGTCTTTGATTTAATTCTTCCAGATGTTAAGCACATTCCTAGCCTCTTTTGATCTTCAATTTCGTCCATCCATCTTGCTTCATGCATATGCAATCCATTCCAAGCCCAAAACTGCTCCAAATAGCTCCAAATTGCACTTTCTTGCAACTTTGTCATTTAAACCTACGAACACATGAAAATAGCTTAAATCACTATAATAAATAGAAACTAACTTACTAAATGCAAAGAAACAAGCTAACAAAGTTGCATAAATGTGCTCCTATCACCAGTCATCAAACAAAACAATTTCACAAACCAGAATCTACACACCATAAGAAAACAGTTAGACACAATTGAAACCAAAATAAATAGACTTTCTCACCCAAAACCAACAATTAGGGAAAAATAGTTAACTTCCCAGAGTCTTCCTCTAGCACAATAGCTTTGAAAACAATTTCCACAAATCAAAAAATAAATCAAATGTTACAAGAATTAAAACAAGAAAAAACAGTCAATGTTTTACAACACCTAGATGAATCTCAACCATAAACAATTTCTACAATATGGGATTCAGAAGACGAATGTGAAACAAATTCCATTAGAAAAGTAGAAAAAGCTTTTCAAAATCTTGAATTAAAATGAATCACAAACAAAAGAGTCAACCCAACAACTCTTACCAAAACTTGGTATCCAAGGCCGACACCTCCGGATATTCAATTTGAGGAAAGAAAAAACCAAAACCAATTCTCAGTCTCAACTAATAAACTCTATGAATGGAACATAGATGGATTATCAGAACAAGAACTTTTGAACAAATTACAACACATCTCCATGGTTGCTAATAGTTATATTACCAATCATAACCTTAGTCAAACACAAGATGTCGACCTTTTAGTCACTGGATTTACAGGAATGCTCCATTCCTGGTGGGAAAAATATCTCACAAACAATCAAGAAATGAAATTTAAAATGTAGTCAAAAGAGACGAAGATGGAACACCTATCTTTGATGAGCATATAGGACGAGGAGCCTCAGATGCAATCAACACATTATTTTTCACTATTATAGAACATTTCATAAGGACACCCAGTAATGTCACCTCCAGAATTCATGACCAACTTAGTAACTTAAGATGTCCAACCCTAAGCGATTTTAGATTGTAGAAAGATGTTTTCATGTCTAGAGTCATGCTTAGATAGAATAGTAATCAATCATTTTGGAAAGAAAAATTCCTTAACGGATTACCAAATCTATTTGCCCATAAAATTAGAAATGTTTTAGTTAATGAAGAAGGTATCATACCATATCATACCCTTACTTATGGAAATATTATTAATATTATCCAGAAAGAAGGATTGAAAATGTGTATTGATATAAAAATTACTAAATAAGTCAACAAAGACAAGTCAATAGCCATATACGAATTACGAACATTTTGTGAACAATACGGATTCCGTCCTATTGCTCCATCCAACAAAAAGAAAAAATTAGAAGCCTACAATAGGTATCCAAATAAGTACTCAAGTAGGAGACATCCCAAATATAACAAATTCAAAAATAAGAATATTGAAACAAATAAATTTTACGAGAAACCCAAGTCCAGCAAGTGGAAGAGGAAACCCTCAGAAAAATTCCACTCCAAAAACCAAGAACAAAAAGGAAATTGCTACAAGTGGCAAATTCGGTCATTATGCAAATAAATGTAGAGTAAAAAAAACAATCAATCAATTGAAAATCTATGAAGAATAGAAAACCCAGCTAATCCAAGTCTTAGAATTAAGAGATACAGACCATAGTCAATCCGAAGATGATTTAGGTTCTAATTCGTCTTCTTCCAGTAATTCCTCAAGTAGTTTTTCATCCCCCAACATTAAAATAGGATGCACTGATACTTGTTGTAAAAATATTTTAGTCCTCAATAAACAAGAAGAACAAGAAGATATTCTTATCGAGTTAATCAGCAAAGTAGATGACACTGAATTAAAGTCATTTTATTTAAAGAAACTTAAGAAGCTAGTCTCCCCTGAAGAAGCCAGTACTAGTGTAAGATCCCACATCACCCAGGGGTGAGGATCATGTAAGCCTTATATGTATATTCTCATCTTTACCTAGCACGAGGCCTTTTGGGAGCTCACTGGCTTTAGGTTCCGTAGGAACTCCGAAGTTAAGCGAGTTTGCCCGAGAGTAATCCCAAGATGGGTGACCCACTGGGAAGTTCTCATGTGAGTTCCCAGAAACAAAACAGTGAGGCCGTGGTCGAGGCCCAAAGCAGACAATATCGTGCTATGGTAGAGTCGAGCCAGGGATGTGGTGAGGGCCTGGGCTGGGATGTGACAGTTTGGTATCAGAGTCAATCTCTGGCCGGAAGTGTGCTGACGAGGATGTCGGGCCCCTAAGAAGGGTGGATTGTAAGATCCCACATCACCCAAGGGTGAGGATCCTGTAAGCCTTATATGTATATTCTCATCTCTACCTAACACGAGGCCTTTTGGGAGCTCACTGGCTTCGGGTTCCGTAAGAACTTCGAAGTTAAGCGAGTTCGTGCAAGAGCAATCCTAGGATGGGTGACCCATTGGGAAATTCTCGTGTGAGTTCCCAGAAACAAAACCGTGAGGGCGTGGTCGGGGCCCAAAGCGGACAATATCGTGCTACGATGGAGTTGAGCCCGGGATGTGGTGAGGGCCCGGGCCAGGATATGACAACTAGTCAACCCCAAGTGGCTCCAAAAATCTGTCTTAGCACAACCCTGGAAATGTTTAATATGGCTAAGAAAGAAATTACGGTCAAAGATTTACAAAGAGAAGACAACAAAATTAAGGAAGAAATTAAGTCCTTAAAATCAGAAAACATAGAAATTCGCTTACATCTTAGTAGTATCCAAACACAAGAACTCCTTAGCAATAATGATGGAACACAATAGTTCTTCCTCAAACCAAGAATTAGAATCCAAGTCTATAGAAAATCCAACAGAAAAGCTAGTTTTAGGGTTACTACAAAAAATTAGGATCCAGAAATGGTATTCTAAAATAAAAATAATAATTGAAGACTTCCAGTTAGAAACAATTGCCTTAATTGACTCAGATACAGACTTGAATTGTATTCAAGAAGGTTTAATTCCTACTAAGTATTTTCATAAATCAACATAAATTCTTAGTGCCACAAACTAGTCACCAATGTAGTTAAAATATGAAATCCCAAAAGTTCATGTTTGTCAAAACAATGTTTGTTTTAAAACTTCATTTATTTTGATAAAAAAAAAAATTTCAGACTCAGTCATTTTAGGTCTCCCCTTCATAGCTCTCTTATATCCTTTTAAGGTACACCATAATCGTATAACCACCATAATGTTAGGACAAAAAATCACATTTCAGTTTTGCACATAAACATATCTCAAAAAATTAAAATAATTACAAAAAGATAGCATCTCAAAACCATCAATCTAGTTACCAAAAAATCACAACAAATTAATTTCTTAAAAGAAGAAATTAATTACAAAAGAATCAAAGAACAATTAACAAACAAATCTTTGTTACAAACCATTGACAACTTTCAAACTAAACTTGTTAATGAAATTTGTTCTAACATTCCCAATGCTTTCTGGCATAGAAAACAACACATCGTTAAACTTCCATACAATAAGGAATTTAATGAAAAGAAAATCCCAACAAAAGCCAGATCGATTCAAATGAGTCAAGAAGTTATGGAATTTTGCAAAGTAGAAATTCAAGAACTTAGGAAAAGTAAATCAACTTGGTCTTGTCCTGCTTTTAATATCTAGAAAAAAACGCTGAATTAGAAAGAGGAATACCTAGGTTAGTCATTAATTACAAACCTCTTAATGAAGTCTTGGAATGGATACCGTATCGAATTCCCAACAAAAGAGATTTAATTAAGAAACTTAGTCAAGCTGTAATCTTCTCAAAATTTGACATGAAGTCTGGATTTTGGCAGATTCAAATTCATGAGGATGATAAATAAAAAACAGCATTTGTCACTCCTTTTGGCAATTATGAATGGAATGTAATGTTATTCGGTCTTAAGAATGCACCTAGTGAGTTTCAGAATATCATGAACGAAATATTTAATCAATACAGTCATTTCTCAATTGTTCATATTGACGATGTTGTCATTTATTCCAAATCGATAGATGAGCATTGGAAACACTTAAACATGTTTTATAGGATAATTAAGTCAAATGGATTAGTTGTCTCAACAACCATAATTAAGTTATTCCAAACCAAAATTAGGTTTTTAGGTACAATATCCGCCAATCAAGCATTCAACCAATAGATAGAGTAATTCAATTTGCAGATAAGCATTCAACCAATAGATAGAGTAATTCAATTTGCAGATAAGCATTCAACCAATAGGTACTATTAAGAAAGAAATATTATCTATAGTATTATGTATTAGTAAATTTCAAGATGATTTATCAAATCAGAAGTTTTTAATCAGAGTCGATTGCAAATCTACCAAAACAAGTTTTACAAAAGGATGTTCAAAACATTGCATCAAAACAGATTTTTACACGATGGCAAACTATATTAAGTATTTTTTATTTTGAAATCGAATACATCAAAGGTAGTCAAAATTGAATCCCTGATTTCCTAAGCAAAGAATTTTTGCAGGGGAAGAATGATAGCAAAAAGACTTGATCAGCGGAGGCTTCCAGCCACTCTACCACCACCACCAATCAAATAAGAATCAAGCCCAGATTCTTCATCAGCTTTAACCATTACCAACCGTTTCACTCTCTTAGGTTCCACAATAGGAAACCTTAGGCCAAACTACCAATCACCTCGTCCCAATTATCAAACAACATTAGTCAGTCAATATGATCCTTATTCAACATATTAATCATCATCATCCCAACCAATTAGTTATACCAAAACATCACCATATGTCAAGAAAAACCCTAGTGAATATCATTTCAATATCCCTTTCAATCTCAATCAAGAACAAGCACCGCAAAAATTAGTCAAAACTATTTTTCCACCCAACTTTCATTATCACTTCACAGAGTCACACAAAACCTTGAAATATTATGAAGCCATTCTCAGTGAAACAGAGTCCATACAATCAAACATCTCTACAGCAAAACCCATGAAAACAAAATTCTTTACCATTCTCTTTACATTGGCCGGTTCTTAATGGAATCAGATTGGGGAATTCCCCTTTACAAAACCAAACCTCTTCATACTCAGTCTGTCCACATTCCCAATAACCAGTACAATTACTTTGATTACATTGATGCATGGACTAACATCTTTCTCCATCAAACAAAAGATTTTAGTCATTTATGGTTTATTAATTTTGACAAGAGTTTCAATTACAGAAGTACACTTCTGTAGTCATTTATGGTTTATTAATTTTGACAAAACATCTTTCTCCATCAAACAAAAGATTTTAGTCATTTATGGTGGTCAATTCATAGCCCAACAGCCCGTCTCCTACCAAAAGAACTTATGCAGGTCCTCTCTGCCAGTTTCCAACACAAATGTGACAGAAGCCGATTCAACTACAAAAGTACACTTCTCCTAATTTTCTTGGCCAAATATAAAGTCTCATGGATCATGAAATGGAATTATGAAGTTGAAACAGTGAAGTCTACAGAGTCAGATCAATCAAGTGGTGGGATAAATTCAACCATCAAAAGACCATCAGTTAGGTCTTTACCGAATTTCGCATTACTCCACTTCCAATCATTCCGGCACAACCAGCACAGCCATCACATCCAGTCATCCCGGTATAATCATTATCAAACATTAGTCCATTTTCATCCCTCAAAGGAACAGTCAAGTCTTCCAAATCGCCAAGCTCAAAGAAAAATAAAGCCACTCAGCTATAAGATTTAGCATAACAATTACCTGCAAAAGCAATAATGCTCCATATTGAAGAAGAAGAAGCCGCAGACTCCAAATCTTCAAACGCTTCCTTTAAAGAAACAGTCAAGTCTTCCAAATCGTCAGGCTCAAAGAAAAATAAAGCCACTCAGCTCGAAGATTTAGCACAACAATTACTTGCGAAGCAGCGATGCTCCATACTGAAGAAGAAGTCGCGGACTCCGAATCTTCAGACGCATCCTCACAGCAACCATCTAACTAAACAAGCCAAAAAACACAATCAGCCAAGTGGGCCGACTATCAAGATTCCCATGACCCATTTGCATAGAGTCATGTGAAAACTTCAGTTACCATGTGAACACAGTCATTTGCCATGTGAAAATTCAGCCTTTCTTCCAAGACACCATGTGAAGAATTCAGAAATTATTCGCATCAATGATTCTAACAAAGCTTGGAGTCATTCAATCATCCATGTTCTACAGTAAAAGTAGCAATTATTCCAACAAATTTCACTGTTCATCAATAGTGAAAGCAAGTCATCATTCATCAATAGTAAAAGCAAGTCATCATTTAAGTCATTTTTCCAAGTCTTTAAGAAGTGGACTCTGGAGGAAAAGAGAGTTTCAAGTTTGGAATTTCCACAATTTCTCAGTAAAAGCTTTCTTTGAGTTCACACTGTACCCAAAGAAATCAAAAATTGTAAACACTTTTAATTTTCAAATGTGAAGGATGCCTGCATGCACCAATATCTTTTTCATCGGTCATTTTCTTATTTGCTGACTCAATCATCAGTAAATCAATTGTAAGTTCCAGTGTAAGTTTTGCAATAAAACTTATTTTCAAATTATATTTACATCATTATTTTGAATTCATTATTTTCATTATGAAGAATATTTTCAGAATAACTGATTTTGAATGGCATAAAATTCTTACTCACAGTTAATTCATCGAATATCTCAAATTCAAGGTAAACACAGACCAATCATTTGTTCAATTCTTTTTTATTCATCTATAATAGCTGTTTCCATGGCATATTTAATCATGGTTATTCTCCACATCAAATTTCCAATAATTCAATTAACAGTTCATTCAACCCTAATCATCACTGCCCTTTGTTTAATTGTCCTCAGAGAGAGAGAAAGAAAAAAAGGAATCCTTGAAGGGAAGGGATTTCCTTTTTTTTTTTTTTCAAAAATGAGGAGTAGGTGTGGGTAGGGGTGGGCACGGACCAGGTTGGGCCGAGTAATGGAATTTCTAAAATTGGAATTGAACATAACCCGGCCCGTTTGAAAGGGGCTGGGTCCACAGTTCCAATTACATTTTTTTCAAGAACATATTTGGGTCTTCAAGTTTTTTATTAGAACAGGTTTGGCCCATTTGAAGACAACAACTTCATTCAATCAGTTTTCCCATTCTTATCATCCAACAACATTTAAAGTGTAAAATACGTAGACAACCATTCCCAATCATCAAATTATAACTGCAGATAATAAAGCGTAGCAATTTAAAGCATATGGAATTTGGTAAGAAACCAATGAACATGAATAAGTTCAATATTAGTCTATTTCGTCTTACAAGTCCAACAAGATCCTTTACAACATGAATTTCCAAAGCTAAACTAAAATCAAAACCCAACCAAAACCAATTAAATCCAGAAAATTTAGAAATTACATCCCCAAATTTAGTAACCCATAAATTTCAAAAATCCTAATTCAGAAGTCCTAAATCCCTAAATTTAGAGATAATTCAAAAACCCTAATTTAGAAATTACCTTAATGTAAGAGAAGATGATATGATATTTCGAATCACAGGATGATGGTGGTGTTCTCGACAGTGGTGACGAGTGGTCGCATTTGGGAGGAGGTCATGGTGATGGTGGTGTTCACAATAGGACTCGACTTGAGTGGGAAATAGGGGTGACAACTCTGATCCGGGAGCAGATGGTGTAGGGGAAGCGCCGATGTACACCGTCGTGGCTTCAACAAGAGGATGAGTGAGCGATGGAGAAGGTGTTAAGGAAGCGGTGGGAGGTGAAGTGATGGCGAGACGCCCTGCAGGGAGAAGAAACCAAGGTTCTAGAGACAATGGAGGTGGAAGATGAGGAGAAAAATCAAGCCCTAGAATCTATGAGGAGGCAACTTGGAAGTTGAGAGAGGATGACTCCTAGAAAAATAGACATCGACAAAGGAGGCGAGAGTCAATGATAGAGAGGTGAAGATAAGATATGTGGTAGAAATGAATGGTGAAGATTTAATCTCCATATAATGGACGGTGGAAACGGTCTAGCTCGAGTACTTTTTTCAAAAATTTGGACTCGCCTCGCCAATTTACACAGACCCACCCCGTTTTGAGTTTACAAAACTTGGACCCACCCCGTGGGTCCTAGACCTGTTTGCCCACCCCTAGTTGTGGGGCCATACCATATTGAACTTCAATAATCCGAACGTCTATTTTTTAAGTTGCACCTCATAGATCATCCTTGCAAAAATTTAGCCAAATCGGAAGTATTTAAGACATCTAATTGAGGTCAAAGAAATTAAAGAACAATTTGTTTTATAAGAAACAATGAAATTTCATCGTGATAACTAAATAGGCAAATGGTTTCAGATTGAATTAAATTTTTGCGAGGATGATATATGAATTGAGACTTACAAAACATATGGTTTAGATCGTTGAAATTCGATGTGAAATGGGTACCACAGCTTAATCCGTTTTTGAAAAAATACAATATGGGGATGCCTTTACACACACATATATACTTTTCTTTCTTTTCTTTCTTCTCTTTTCTCTCATTCCTCTAGCTCTTCTTTCATTCCTCTCGCTCGTCTCTCCTGATACTCACTTGGATACATAGTAGTGACTAGGGACGACTTCAATGATTCTAGCAACGGCCAACCTCAAGGTTAGTCTTAAACGACTCCACATCACCTCATTTTCCTTCTACACCTATTACATATCAAGATTTGCTTCAAATTTGTGATTTTCAGTACGAACCCTAACTTCTTTTTGTTTGGCGAATTTAGAGAGAACCAACGAGCTCAATTCTGGACATATTCTATTAATATAATTGGTAATTGCCACCGTTATTTCTTTTAAAATTCACTATAAATTCACAAGACGTATTTCATAAAGTACTACAAACTCGTAATCACTTGAACTCTCATCTTGTACTATAAACATAATTAAAATAAAAAAACTGAAATTCTCAATACAAGTATAGTGTTTATGTGTAAATAGACATTTATTGATACATAATAAACTTACTTAAATCCGCATAGGCATAGGCGTATAGGCGCTAAGCCTTAGCCAGCCGCCCAATATTTTGATTAGGACCACCCAATATAAGAATCTTGGATCCGCCACTGACTACAAGAGAAAAGGGCAAAGGTAGTGTCATCTCTCTCTCTCTCTCTCAATTTCAATGCTATAAACCTGTCTTTTTTATTTTAATTTTTTGTAATTTTGGAACTTCATGTGTATAACACTGTTTTGCAATTGGCGATTTTTGTGTGTATTGTAGAGTTTGATTTTTTTTTTTTTTTTTTTGAGAGGTGATTAATTGTTTTGATGTGGGTAAATTATATAACCTAACAGAATTCTTCTTATTGTCACACATTGTTAGAGAGAGAGGAGATCACGTTGGGGTGTCTCGGCCCAATAGCTGCAACCACACGCCGCCGCGCATGGCGGTCGGCCACCCCGACTCGTCGGAAAATTCCATTATTTCTAAAAATTCTCAAATTTTACAGGAATGAAGATCTCAATGAGTAAAACAAGTTTCATACCTGTGGCCAAGTCCAATTTGGCCGAGAAAAGCTTCAAATCTCCAAGAACCCGCTGGAACCCTAGAATTTGGGTGTTCTTCAATTCGATCGATCCGCAACACCACCGCATCGCCCCTAAAACCATTTGGGCTTTGTTCCTGACCTCTAGAGAAGTGTTTTGGTGGTGTTGATTGAAGGTAAGTGTTTCAGAAATAGGTGTGGATTGCCGCCTAGTACCCACGAAGCCGTGCGTCGGTCTTCATGAAATTGGAACCAAAACTCTTTGTTTTTGGGCTGAGATGGTGGATGGGAAGCTACATAAGTGATTTGCATGCGATGGATGGTGGTGATCAACAAGAAAAATAGAGGAAATTCACTGGATTTGGGTTGGGTGATGCGCGGGTGTATGGACCGACGGGAAGGCTGGAGCTTCCCTTTTTTTTTTTTTGTTATTTTTTTTTTCTTCCTGATTTCTGATTGGTCCTTACCCTTTAATTTGATTGGTCCCTTATACTTTGCTTAAAACTGATTGGGCTTCTTTTTTCACAAGGTGGGAATTCAAATAATTTATAATCTAAAATATAAGTAACCAATTTCAAATGTCCGTAACTATACCGTTTTAATTTGGACTCGCAAACAGCTTTTGCATATGCGTTCGTACCATCGAGTACTACGCAAATACGCCAAAAGAATAAGTCATACGTTTCTCTAGACGATAGTCAACGGAAGTCGAAATCCTTGCCTTTAGGGAATTTTCGTCAATTCACACTTCTAAAATTAATAAAAATGTAAAATTAGGGACGGGTCATCATACGCTCACGCACATGCGAGAGGCTTTTTTCAATATAGTGTTTTTATTCAGTTATGGTTTTTTACCAGTTTATCCTTATTTTTAAAAAAAATTTGGTCTTGATTGTGAAGTAAGTATATAGGGACATTTTCAAAATTTTGAATTGCTTTACCATTTTGGGCTCTCACTTTACATATATAGATTTTGTTGGTTTTGATTGTGAAAGAACTAAAGGGCCATTTTTGGCATTTTGGAATGCTGCACCGTTTTGAGGCTCTTATTTTTCATATACATAAATAAATAAAAATTCAAAAAAGAAAAAAAAATTGGAATGATCTTTTACTCCTGCATGTGGATGGAATTTTGACAAATTTGTTTTGGGCTACCATTGACAATGAACTCCACCATAGGAATTAAGGGCGTGTTTATTTACCCTCCTTAAGTTTCCTTGGAGGGGATTGGCTTAGTTAAGCCTACTAATACGTGTTTGGTAATAGCATGAACTAATTTAAATGGAATTAAGTCGGACTCGGTCCGACTAAAGGCATCGCTAAGTCGCCTTAGCCAGACCCATCAAAATGCATGTGATTACTAATCCCGTCTCCAACATTGTTTGCACGTCTTTGTCGTTTACAGCTCCAACACCCTCACCCATGCCTAGATCTAAAACCCACCCCCACCCTCCACTTAAATCTCATAATCGAACCCAAAAATTCAAAACAAAAACAACAAAACTCCTAGATGCACTTGTAGACGAATCCTCCACACAAATTCAAAACAAAGAAGTGACGGCGCCGTTGTGAAATGAAAATAATTCTATAAAAACGTGAAATGGAGGAAAATAGATGAAAGGAAGAAAAAGAGAAAAAGATAGATGATTCTAGAAAAAGAGGTGAGGAAGATAGTGGGTGGAAGAAAAGAGGTATAGAGTAGATGATTCTAGAAAAAATAAAAAGATAAACTAATAATAAAATATTAATAAATATGGATTAAATAATATAATTTATGAGTTTGTAAGTTATTATGTTCTTAATCGGACGTTGTACTAAAAAACCTTACTAATACTACTCTGCTTAGTTTAAGCCAAGTTACCCCCTAACAATAATCCAGTTCAAAATAATTCGACTTAACAAAAGCACCTTAACAGTTTTTTCACCAGGATCTATTTAAAAGTAGTGCCCCACTAAGATCGCGAAAATATTTGGCCTAATATATTAACCCTTTCCCCGTAAAGCCGCCGCAGGGGCGCGGAGAAGACAGGGAGTGAACGCTGAACTGCTCAAGGTAGCGATCGAGATCGAGATCTCTCTTTTTGGCTGCTGTCGGCGACAGTAGCCGGTCACCAAGACCAGCGACACAGATCGCAAATCGTCTCCGTTTGGCATCGTGCGATCGGGAACGCGGGTCGCAAGGTAAGTCCACGAAACTGTAACCCTGATATTTGCACTCCATTTTTCATCTTCTGCATCTACCTAGGTACACTAAATTTTGATCATGGTATATTGGAATCTTCTTGTTTGGTCATCTAATTTAGTACTTTGATTATAGTAGGGTTGGCACTTTGAAATTGATCAAGTATTACTTCATGAAGCCACAACCTAAAGGACGATCTTCTGACAGTACCGATCCATCCATTAGGCAGCACGAGGCTGGTTCCTGCTACGACTTTACCAAGCTATCTGAGGCTCTACATTTAGCACACAACTCCCTCGACAATGAGGTAGTTTATCATTGCAGCAACTCCATTGTTATGGAGAATGAGAGCGCGTCGCGTTCTTACGACTTCGGAGAGATGTCCGAGGCGCTGTCTAATTGCGAAGATGAGGACAGAAACTCTCTTGCGTTTCGTCAAGCGCTCCTCATCAAGCTTGGAAGGCCATCTTTCTTAAAGACTAGGGAAAAGATGATCAGATCAGAGCCTCTCAAGGTAAGGAAAGTAAAGCTTGTCAATGTGAAGACAGGAACAGGAAAAGTACCAACTATGTACAACATAGCCTTGAGATCGTTGAGAAAGCGTAGCTAATATATTTAGTTATTTTTGGAATTTATCCTACATTGGAAAGTGCCCTTGACGATATCGTTCCTCTTACTATATAGTTTAACATGTCAAATTCTTATTGACTTTTGACAAGATTAACAATCTAATAACATGACGTTCCATTCTCGTATTATGGTTAAGTAATGTTTTCAAACTATCTAAATCCCTTTTACTCTATTTTTCTTTTACTAAACACTTTGACATGTGAGACACTTGTTATCTTTTGATCATAACGCCAGTTTGATAACATAATATTTCATACTCATATTGACAATCGGATAACTAAATGATGAATTATAATTATGTCTATTATTTGTCACAATCCTATCGGCTTACAGTTCTAACTTTCGATGGGATAATAAGATTTCAGATCTTGTGGACTGCCGGAGATTGGGGGGTTAGACTTTGTCTGGTATCTCTAAACATTTATGAACATAAACTCTAGCTTTCAGGTTAATGTTTACTTTTGCATGGGATAACAACATCTGTACATCTTCCCTGATTTTGTCTCTATCTGTGTCCGTGATGACACTACAAAAATAGATATCCGGGCACCTTTTGTGTGCAATTTATATGTTTAGGGTTTTGGTTTGGCTACAACTTGCAACTTTTGTATTGTCTCGTTTTGGTTATCATATATGCATGCATGTATACTTCGATGTCCTCTACTGTCCTTCTGTTTGTTTTGCCTCACATTTGTGTAGGCCCCTCTAAATCTTACAAATGCAGTTATGCAATAATTTTTTTGTATTTTTCCACTCTTACCTGACTGATCTGAGCTGCTCTCAGGGTGTGCAGAAAACTCACCTTTGGGTTAAATATTAGCTATGGTTAAAGAATTCAGATCTTCTCTAGATCTTGCAATCTCGAGCCGACAAATAGAGAAATTCAGATCGTTCAAGAGAGGGAGAGAGAGAGATACGAACCCTTGGTCTGTATGAGGTGAGGATTTTAAATGAGTGGTCTGAATTTCTTGGTCTGTCAACTCTGGACTACGAGATCTTTCAGATCGCGATTCATGGTTAAATTCTTACGATGAACTTAGTTTTGATCTCTTTGTTTTGGTGGCTTTGCAATGAAGGAAAAAAATTCCTATGATTGGGTGGATGTTAATTGGTGAACTGAGTACATTACATCTTTTGGGTGAATGTTAATTGGTTCTCCTTTGGGATTTACATAGATTTTTCTTTTTCTTCCAGGGGTTCAAGTTGTATGGATGACTCTCAAATTACAGACGGTCCTTCATGCTTGTGTATGTCATCAGTCCATCCCGTTTCAAATCGATCAATGTAGTCGCATTGATCATCATTTTCAACAAGGTTTTTGTCACAAAGTTGTCGCAAGAACATATACTTAAGCTTACAGTTATAGTCTAACGAATTAATCGTGAAATGTCTTTCTTTGGTCACGATAAAAATGTCTTCTTTCCACCAACATAAAATACTCTCCCATGTTAAAAAATTGTTGCCAAATGAATCCATACCATAAGAAACCCAACAGAACATCTCAGTTAATTATGTTTGTAGCGGAGATTGATGATCATTTTCAAAACCACCACACACTTATGACTCTGTGCTTTTCTTCTGAACTCGAGTTCAAATCTCTTTATGTAGTTTAAACTAAGGTAGTGTCAACTATCCCTTCTGTTTGTTTCGCCTCACAATTGTGCAGGCCCCTCTAAATCTTAGCTGATCTCAAGGTGTGCATAAAATTCACCCTTGGGTTAAATATTAGCTATGGTTAAAGAATTCAAGTCCTCTCTGGATCTCGCAATCTGGAACCAACGTATCGAGAAATTTGGACCATTCAAGAGAGAGGGAGAGAGATCCGGACCCTTGGTCTGTATGAGGTGAGCCATGAAATGGACTAATGGGGGTTGTAGGATTTTGAATGAGTGGTCTAAATTTCTTGATCTGTCAACTCTAGACTACGAGATTGGGAGAGAGTCTCGATTCATGGTTAAATTCTTATGAACTTAGTTTTGATCTCTATGTTTTGGTGGCTTTGCAATAAATAATTAAGTTGGGAAAAAAATTCCTATGATTGGCCTAATTTTTTTGGTGAATATTTCTTTTTTCCTTTTCGATAAAAGCAATACTGGAGAAGAGAATTGAACATAGGACATCGGATGCAAAGATAAAACACTCTAGACCACCAGTGCTATAATTCCATTACATCTCGCTGATTTTTGGTGAACTAGGGTTTAGGGCGAATGAACCCATATCATAAGAAACCCAACAGAACATCGCAGTTAATTATGTTTGTAGCAGAGATTTGATGATCATTTTCAAAACCACCACACACTACCGATGTTGTGGTGGAATTGTCGAAGCTATTGACATGCCCGTACACTTCAGGAAGAAATTTTCTAAAAACTCTGTACGGCCGGCACCCACAACAAGGCCTAAATAGCTCGTCCCACAGCCATCCGCCTCAGATTTGTGTCGCCGAAATACCCCAAGCGTTCCCCGCCTATTTATTATACTCAAACAACATGACAAAGAGCACCTCATCTGCGTGGCCGACGTAGTAGCCCAAGCGCACCACACCTATTATACTAAGACAACATGAAAATGAGTCTGGTGCTTGAGAGGTGCTGAAAGGGACACGCTGTGTAGCACACTTTCCTTATTTAACATTTGAATCTTTTCCTCCAGGCTTGAGTTTAGCCACGGTTGGAAGCGTGTGTTTTTTTTTCTGCACTTGAGTTCGAATCTCTTTATGTAGTTTAAATTAAGTTAGTGTCGACTATCACTTCAAAAGTATTTTTTTATTTCCCAAAGTTGATCAAGTAGGAAAGCTCATAACAAAAGAGTAATACAGATACAATAATGTGCTTAGGACGAGGGAGTGCTTATATTCACATTGTATGCAAACTTCATTAGAAGAGAAAACAAAAACTTTGGGAAAGCAATTTTGTTCAAATGTTATCCCAAATCGAGCCCTTGTATCTTGTACTAGTAGGATACGACCACCTCCATAATAACCCTTCGAACGCCATACATGGCCTCCACTTCTTTCTCTTTAAAATTTTGTAGTGTATTTTAACATTGAGAAGACAAATATCTTTTGATCAACAGTTAGTTGGCATGATGGCTGTACTAGTATAGATTTGGAGTCAATAAAGTTGTACATGGATCAGCCATAATAAACACTAACATAAAAATTCTAAAAGTCATCATGATTCAAAAATATTGGAAAGAGAAATACTACTAGATTAATATCTAGTTAGTTGACATGATGACTATACTTGAACTCATTCAAGTTTTACATGAACCAACCACAAAAAACAGTAGCGTAAAAATTTCAAAGCTATCATGATCCACAATTGTTAAAAGAAATACCACTACACAAAAAGTTATTTGATCATGGTGAATACACCTAATTAGAGAGTTAAATTCATGCACCTAACTCATTTTTCTTCTCTTATGTTTTTTTCATTCAGATTTTAACAAGTGTACTAAAACATCAAAGATCTTTTCGCCCTTTTTTATAGGAAGGGAAAAGAGTTACAACGAGCAGCCTATAGGACAAGCAAAGTTATAAAAATCCCAAAACCAAACAGAACGAGCCTCAACAGGAAGCTTTTGTCACCACAAATGATTAATAGAAGACGCTTACCTAACTCTAACCAGCGCATCCGTTACAAATTAGCTTCACAGAAGTATGATGGGATGAAATGTCTTGGAAATAGCAAGCAAACTTTTGAATGTTGGACACCAAAGTAGACAGTTGCAGGGGGTAGAAGAGGTCTCAAAGTATCAACAAGGACCTTAGAATCACCCTCCACCTCCAAGCAAGAGAAACCAAGATCGTGAGCAACTTTATGAAACAGAGTCATTGAAGCCTTATGACGAAAAACCCAATCATTTCGTGCTCCCAAATCTGCCAACACAACAATAAAGCAACACATAACCTTGGGAGGAAGGCAAGCAAAATTTTAACCCTTGAAGGAAGAAAAAGCTTCCAAATCTTCTTAAACAAAGGAGCACGAGTGCGAGAATTCTCATTCTTATCAAGTAAATCAGTTGCAGATTTAATAGTGTACCTACCCGAAGGATTAGAGCCCCAGACAAAGTTATTTTTTATCACCTTCAGGTAGAGGAATTGCGCCAATAACCTCCACGTTGTCAGGATGAAGAACTAAAGAGAGCAATTTTGGAATATCCCAACAATAATCTCTACTAACATCACTAAACGTAAGCGACCAATCAATTGATTGTCGCTCCTGATCAGAAAGAAAAGCAGCTAAAGGTTTATCCAAAACCCAAAAGTTAATACCCCAACGAAACCTTCTTATTAAAATATCCCTTGCGAAAAGGAAGCATTCCTGAGATACTTCAGCCGGACTAATCGAACGCACCATTTAGAGTGATCAAAGAGCATCCTCCAACCCAGCTTGGCAACGGCAGCCTCATTAAAATTCATGACAGGTCTTAGACCCCGACCACCCTTATCAAATGGTTTGCATACATCTTTCCAAGCAAAAGGAGGAGGGGCTCTAGTCGCACCCCAGAGAAAGTATCTTTTCCCATTTACCCTTTTGTAAAAATTAATTCGTGAAATATAATATAGAAAATTTTGGGAACCTTGTAATTCAGTTTAAGAGCATTACTCTACCACCTATATCACTTGTATAAAGTTAAAAAAAGGCTTATTTTTAGCTATGCCTTCGTGAACTTGATTTTGATCCTACTTTGTCCCCCGAAACTCAAAAATCACCACTTACTATTTAAAACATAAAATTCACTTCATATTGCTTTGTTTCTATTATTTCCATCCAAAACAATCAAATATACTAATGTGGTTTAAAAAATACATTTTTAGAAGGCTTATTCTTAACTATGCTTCTTGGAACTCGATTTTGATCTCATTTTGTTCCTGAAATTCAAAAGTGGTCACTTTAGTCCCTGAAACTCAATATTCGCTCTACTTTAGTTTGTTTATGTGTGCTCTGTTTGTTGGGGGACTTTTAGATCGAAGTGGACTTGAGCTTTGAGAACGTCCTTTTGTCTCTCTTGGTTCAGTTTCGTACCAAGTCCTAGAATATCTCGAAAGAGTTAGCTTGTCTTAGGAAATATCCTGGTTAGATCAATGACTCGAACATAACATGATGAAGCAAATAATAGCTTACTTAAGTGAGGCATGGTGTGGAAGTTAGAAGTTCATCAGTTTAGCATATTGAGATAGAGAGTATCATAGTTGCATGGTATTTTTGGCTAGATGATTTGGACTTTTCTCGGGTGATAACAAGGCTTACAATGGCTAAGATTTTTAGTGGAAGACTGTGGGAAATACTAAGATTGCATAGATGATGATTCTTGAGGCTTAAAGAATGTTTTTGGGCTATTGGGTTCTTTGGGTATGTTTCCTGGGTGGTGCTTCTTGATTATGTCTCCATTCTCTCTCTTTTTCCTCCTGCTTAATGGCTCATCCCCTCCTTTTGTAAGTGAAGGGTTCTTCTCTAAGCTTCAAAGGGATCTCCTTTTGTGGCTTGGCATTCCGCTTTCTTTCTTTCTAGCTCTCCTACTATTTCCCTTTTAGTGTAAGTTAGTTGTACTGTTGAAACCTACATTTTGCTTCTTCTCGAGGCACTGCTTTCTTGAGCCAGCCTTCCACCGGCTACTTCAGGTAGCATGCCTCATGCTTCCACGCGTTGGTTGTCTTTGCAAGCTAGGAAGGGAAAGTCAACATTAAATACTTGACTTGTAGGCTTAGAGTGCATTTAATACTGGAATCTATTTTAGTCATAACTAAGAGGGTTGGCTTGCTAGGAAAAGCGGCAAACTAGGCTTGTTCTCTCTCAAACTTACCCACGTGGAATACAAAAATTATGGGCTTGGACTTTTGGACTCCCAAGCAACCATAAGTCTTCCACAATCTTGACTCCTCGTAGGCCCAATGAACTTCCATAACCATCCATATCACAATTAACTTGACAAGCCCCAGGCACATGACTTGGGCTTATCTTAGCATGAATAGTGATTAGCGTGACAAATAGGCATGGTGTGATCCGGTCTTATTACCGTAGCATAGCATGTTAGTAAATATATTTCTTCCTCAATCTCGCACCTTTGCATCTATTTGGGCTTGAATAAAGCCTTGCATGACAATTAGGCTTCGAGGCTTGGTTGGGCTTGTGTGTGACAGTTTTAGGCCTCAACACCATTAAATAACCGTTATGTTTTTATATGTGGCATAATTAGGGCCCATTTATGGTTGACGTGGCACAAGTATAAAGCTCAAATATCCAATCAAATGGTGCCATATAGAAAAAAAAAAATTTAATTTTCAAACATTGTATAACATATTAAAAAAGGAAACGTAAGAAAAATAGCAAAAAAAAAAAAAAAAAAAAAAAATCTTGGGTTTCATCTCTCCGACCTCTCTCTAATTGTTGTCATTCATCCCTTCTCCCTTTGACCTCTCTCTAATCGTTGTCCATTCATCCCTAGTTCCATTGATTTCGTTATTTTTATGTTCTTATGTTCTTAATGGAGTGGTTGGTGAAGAGAGAGGATGGTTTTTTTGTTCCTTTTTACTATTCATTTATTCTAGTGAGAAATTTGGCATATTACGAATTATAAATTTTGAATAGGTGAACTTGTTTAAAAAAAAGAAAAACAAAAAGAACAAAAAAAAAAAAAAACAAGGGAATATGGAGTGAATTTTGAGTTTTAAGGAGTAAAGTAGCAACTTTTGAGTTTTAAGGGGCAAAGTGGGATCAAAATCAAGTTTCAGAGAGAGTAACTGAAACATAAGCATAAAATTAATAATTATTTAATGAGAAGCCGAAGTGGAGCGAATATTGAGTTTTAGGGTCTAAAGTGGTGATTTTTGAATTTCAAGGGGCAAAATAGGATCGAAATCGAGTCCAAAAAGTGTAGCTAAAAAAAGCCAATAAAAATAGAATAGTTTTATTAGCCCAGCTCCAATGTTGGGTTAAAACCTAAATTTCAAGCCTAAAAAATTTAGGTTTCAACCCAAAACAGTTTTACTCCTACTCCAATGGTTTAAGATTTTAGCCCAAGATTATTAAAGAATAAATTCAGGCTAAATTTTTTTTTTTTGTAACTTTTTCAAAAATAAAATTTATGTTGATTATCCTAATTTATTTTTATGAACATTTTAACCCAAAAATATTTAAATTCCGATAAATAATGAAAAATCAAAACTGACCTCATGAAACGTGAGAGTCATGGAAGGAACATGTCGTTCATGTAACTCATGGAACAACATGGAAAACCCTTTCTACACGTATGAAACACATGAAACAAGAGTTGTATAGGAAACTCATGAAACACATGATAGAGATATAGAACACACGAAACAATATGAAACACATCAATCCACCACCCCCACCCTTCTCTTTGCTTGGTTTTGCTTATCTCTTCATAGGTGACTTCGAATAAAAGAAGATAGGGTCACCGAATCATCACCTTGATTGTCTATATTAATGCTTGAGGCTTCATGAGCAAATGATTTTGCCCATTGTTGGTCCGCATTAGTTCCCCACCTTGGATTATCCTTGAGGACGTCTCAAGCATGATACAATTTAACAGTTTGATTTTTTATCGTAGTTCTTGTCATGTAAATCTCCATTGCTTTGTCAACTTATACAAGGAATAAACAAAGACCAATTAGTTGTAAAATATGATCGTATACATGAAATAAAGTATGAAGGGAGACGCTCACCAATCCTTGGGTGCTTCTTCCACTAGCCTTGTCAATCATAGCTCTCTCCAAGCTTCCCTTCCATAAAGTGCACGCTTTGTTGATAATCTTCGACCGATTGTAAACACTATCACCTTCCCTTTTGGTTGGTGTTGGAGGGTGGAATTGAAGTTCTCAACATTTTAGCCCACAAAACCTTTTTTTACTATTTGTGCCAACAACACCATCTTCGTTAGTACAAATTCATGGCAGGCACAAAGCAACATCTTCATCATTTGACCAATTAGGTCCTCTAATATGATCTCTATCTTGAAAAATTTGGAAATTGGAAGAAACAGTTTTCGAAGTGGATAGAAAGAAAAACAAGGAAGAATTGTATGAGAAAAGTGAATTTTGTGTGGATAGTTGAACAAATACATAGGTATTTATAGAGTTTTTGGGTGAGTTTTGAGTTAAACAATTTTTTTATTATTTTAACCGTTGGATTTAATTTTGGACCATTAGATCTTTTTTTTACTGGTAGATTAATCATATTCAATTTCAGCCATTGGATTTAATGTATTCCATCACCGTCTGATAAAAAAGGAGTTATTGGGCTCAGTTTAGGTGGGTGACAAAGATGTTAGTGTGGGCGCGTGTGCGCAGCGGGATGCGTCTATCTTGCATCTTGCTTCTCTCTTTCTTTTTTTCTTTTTTTTTTTTAATGGTGCGTCTACACACAATGTGGGGTAGGCTCCCTAACCCAACCTAAACTTTGGCCAGAATTTGACCCAAAATTGAGTTTTAACCTAAAAGTTATTTTAGGCCTGTAAAGTCCTGTCTTAAGTGTTTGGCTTTCCTTGTCAAATATTTTATTTGTGTACTACATGCTTAATTTAGTTTTAGACTACTTTTTCTTATTATGGGATGTTGCTACTGGATTAAACGTTTAAGGGCGTGGCTCACCTCACTTCAAAAGGTTTGGTCATGCATGTGCATTTCACGTCTATATTCTTGGTGCATTTTGTTTAGTGTTGTTGTCTAGTCAAAACTGCTCGCTTTTTCAGCTGGTTGGGCATGCAAATTAAGAGTTGCCCACATGGACTTCCTGATAGCTTTCTATTGATAGTCAAATCTCAGCCCTTAATATTTTCTGATCATTTTGTAGTACGACAATTGTCCTTGGTAGGTGAAAAACAAACTGAAGCTTTTGGGGTTAAGATCCCTAGCTAGGGTTCATTTTCATTTGGGGGTTTCCAAGTTCATTTTTGTCTAGAGAAAAGTTAGAGAGAGAAAGAGCATTCACATTTTTACCTTCTTCGTCCTCCTCATTTATGAAACCCTAGTTGCAAAACCAAGTCCATGCATTAAACACCCAATCGTTGTATATTAGGTTTGCATTGTTTTAAGGTTTTGCATTAAAGTCTTGATCTGGTTTTAAGATTTAAATCCGGTTTTAGACTAAGCTTTTGGATTCAAGTTAGACTCTTCCTTCAACTATTTGATTGGAGAATCTAACTGATCGTTTTGAATCCAGATTGTATATGCATATCATAACATCATATCATATCATTGATTTGAGTTGATATCGGTGCCACAAGGTGAAGAGCTTAGGAGGAGCTGCCACTTCGTGAAGACCAAAGGAGTTCATCTCGTGTAAGGTAAGGTTGCATAAAAGTAAAGCTGCTCCATAGATAAGGATCTAGGAATTGAGCATGTGTGGTCTTTGTATGAACCTTGTTTACACTAATGGATTGGACTCAATAGAGAGTCCCCAATTTTTCAGAGGTGGGTTTTTCTAGCCAAAAACATCTTGTGTTCAAAATTATTTATATTGTGTCACACATCTCACATAACATACATGGTACGTATATCTCTTGAACATTTAAATGGTATGTGATCACAGCCACACTCGCTTGACACATTAATAACTTGTAATAAACTGAAGCCTTGCTTACCAGGATAGTTTTTGGAAATTGAAATTGGTGGATTGAATCTTTGATTTATTAACTAACAAATCTATCTTAGTTGACTAGCCCAACAAATTATAGTTTTTAAGGAAATCTAGTAAAATGTCAATAATAACTTTACTAATGAACCATATATCAATGGTCTATTTTTATTTTGGACTTAATCAACGAAATATTTTTGTTAATTAGACATAGGTCAATGAGGAATGTTACATGGGTTTCAAGCCCATATAAATAGTTAAATAAAATTACTTTTTTTTTTACCCCAAATTAAATCATAAAAAGTTTCATGATCATCTCTCTAAAAAATCATCTCTTTTCTGCACGTAAAAATAACCCAAATGCCTCTCTCTCCCTCTCTCCCTCTCTCTCTCTCGTTGATGAATCAATACAAGCCATGAATCTATAATTGAAACCCAGGAATAAAACACGAACAAGCTCCAAGATATTATGTCTGTGAGAAAGGAAGTGGCCATACTACCACTGGTTTGTTGGCCGAGCTTGGCGGAGGGAAGAGCTTTTTTGGATCCAACGTTTGTGCATTTCTTAGTTTAAAGATGGGGACAGAAACACTTCTTTTTTTCTTTTTTTCACAAAATCACAATTCAAATGAGGTAGCGAAATTGGATTATGAGTCTCAAATTTGAGGATAACAACTGGATTGTTGGCGATACGGAGATCCGGAACCATATTGATGTCTTCTTCATTAATTTATTCAAGTCTAAGGGCCCTCGGCCTCTTAAGGCTACTCTAGTGGGTCTCTCACCGATTGTCTCTGAGGCTGTCAATGACAAGCTGCTACAAGCTTTTACCATAGAGGTGATAAAGGTGGCGGTTCACAAGCTGGGCGATCTGAAGACAACTGGTCCTAACGGATTTCATGGTATGTTCTACAAACGATGTTGTGAAGCCATCAACGAACTCTTAGCAGGGTGGTTTCATAATTTTCTATTCAGGATAGTGTTCCCTCTTTGTTGAACTCCACTAATCTGGTTTTGATCCCAAAGGTCCCCAACCCGGAGCAAATCTCCTAATTCCACCCGATCAGTTTGTACAATTTCTCCTACAAAGTTCTTTCCAAGCTTATGGCAAACAGATTAAAAAAGAATCTCCCTTGATTCATTTCTCATCAGCAAAGTTCCTTCCACCCAAGATGCCAAATCTAAGATAATATTTTTGTGGCGCATAAGGCCTTCCACTATCTCAAAAACAAGAAATCAAAGAATAGGTTTGAGTTGGGGATGAAAATTGATATGAACAAAGCCTATAATAGGGTGGAGTGAGATTTTCTTTAGGCTGCGCTTTCCCGACTTGGACTCCATGCTCGTTAGATCTCCTTGGTTATGACTTATGTCAAGACACTATCGTTCTTTATCTTCTTCAATGGGAAAACTGGTGCCTCTTTTGTCCTCTGGGGACCTCCTCTCTCCGTACCTTTTTTGTTTATTACAGAAGCTTTATCTGCTTTAATTGCCAATCATTGCTAGGACGGTTCGTTAGTGGGTATAATTCTTGGCCCTTCTTGCCCGTCTTTGTCTCACCTATTTTTTGCAGATGAGTCCCTCTTCTTTATTAATGCAGAGTCGAGAAACTGTTGGGCATTACGAGACATTCTTGATAATTATTGCAAAGCTTCCGGTCAGACCATTAACCAACAAAAATCTTCCCTTGTCTTCTCTGCCAACTCCTCAGCTCACATTATTGAAAAGGCATGTGGTATCTTCAATATGACCCTCTTAAATTTCAGGTAGACGGGCCAGAGGCCCACTCCAACAACATCGATAATGTCCCCACTTGGCCACCTGCTCAATCCATCAGGTGTAGGGTTTTTTAATACAAAAGGCATTGGTGTTAGTTAGAGTGGGGTAATTCAGGTAGACAAGCCATGGGCCCACTCCAACAACACCGATAATGTCCCCACTTGGCCACCTGCTCAATCCGTCAGGTGTGGGGTTTTAATACAAAAGGTCTCGGTATTAGTTAGAGTGAGATAATTCTATTTAAAAGGTTTGTTCTCAAACCTTCTGACCAATGTGGGACAGAGGAATTCTAACAAACCCCATCCCTGGATCCTCAAAAATATCTCGGTCTACCTACTATTTGGGGTCAGCAAAAAGAAAAAAGAACGACTTTAGGGTTTGTCAAGGAAAGAATTATTCAAAAAATTAAAAGTTGGAAGCATTCCGCTCTTTCTTTATCGGGTCGTGAAGTCTTGATTAAAGCTGTGGCCATGGCTATCCTTACTTATCCCATGAACTGCTTCATTTTTCCTATTACTTTCTGCCAGGACATTGACTCTCTGATAGCTCGTTTCTCATTTCTGTGTCCTTACTAGAGTAGTTAAATGATTCCGGGGTCCTATGGGTGGTGACTGGAGCTGCGCTCCTAGTCTTCTTTATCCATCTTTAGGCCCTTGGCCTCCCCTATGTATTTCCTGCTGTGTACCTCCTGCTTTGTTCTATCTAATCTAAAACATTTTCGTATGATTCCGGGGTCCTATGGGTGGTGACTGGAGCTGCGCTCCTAGTCTTCTTTATCCATCCTTAGGCCCTCGGCCTCCCCTATGTATTTCCTGCTGTGTACCTCCTGCTTTGTTCTATCTAATCCAAAACATTTTCGTTCAGACAAAAAAAAAAAAAAAAAAAAAAAAAAAGGAAAAAGGGATATGCAATGGTATTAAATGCTGCCATGCATCTGAAGAAGATGACTAAGCAAAAGCTGGGCTGCTGTGTTTTGGCGACATCAGATCAGAAGCAGCGTCCGAAAGGCTAATAAAGTTGATGTGATGACAGTTTTGGTGGCATTGCCTACTCCATTTGTGTATATTATTTTTGAGTCCATTTTTGCTCACTCCCGGATAACTGTTACCCCCTTTCTAAATTTACACCGAATTTTTTAAAATCTAACTATAGTTAGTGTATTCATTAAATTATTTCTTAAAGATTATTCACTGTATTTAAAACATAAACGGACTTCAATTCTAAATACATATCAACCTAGATCTATCTATATATTACATAATATTCGATCTGAGAGCTGCCTTAATTATACTGTCATACCAAAAATTTTCTACTGTCATCTTATTTATGAATTATGTTGCATGTTGTTTCCAACTCTTTCCAACCTACTTCCAAAAATTTCTAAATATTTGTTTAAATCTAATTTTGTCCTTGTACTACTATTTACTTGTAATTTGCCAATAAAACCTACACAAAGTAATAAGTCGTCTTTATTTTCTATCATGTATAATTATCCAGTTCTTGCTTAGTTGGTACTTTACTAAATCTTTCTAAATTTCTATTTTAGTTTATCCTGACCTTTCTTTAAATAATCTAAATTTTCAATGATCCTTTGATCTGGAAAGAGATATTATTGGATATTTCAAAATACATGAATGTATAATATATACTTATATACATATTTGACAGAGATATTATGACCGAAAATTACGTAAATTAAATGGGTATGAAAACATATTATTTGAGCGTGAAAACATTGTATGTGCAAGTTGCTGGAAGGGTATAGCTCTTCGTGCTGGAAGAGATATAAATCTTGGTGCCGGAATTGTATAATTCTTCATGCTGAAAATGTATCTCTTCACGTAAAAATCACATGAAGAAAGACGTGAGTCTTTCAATAGTTACCCAAGAAAGATGTCGTTTGATAAACTTTCTATCTAATGAACATACATGGTTTTTAGATGCACACTACCACCCAATTAAATGGATTTCAATCTTCTGAATGAGTGCATTCTCTTTTGTAAATACCCAGCGTCCAAATAAATAATCAAAATTCAACTCAATTTTGATTTCTCTTTCCCTAATCTAACAAAATCATATAGTTTCCTTTAGAAGATTCTAAGGGAACTTTAGTTCTTGTTAAACTAAAACTTCGAACTTTGTTGTATCCTGAAAATTATTTACTTTAGACCCATTTACAAACTCATATTAAAATGGGGGCAAATATCAGTTTAAAGAAAATATATTAATGTGCCTTAAAGTCATTTTTAGTCAAATTCTTAACCCGGTTCTAACAACTACATATTAATGTATTTTAGTGCAGAATCAATGGTATAGATTGAATCTATACACATTTTTGTGCAGACAAAATGTCCACAAAACATTAATCTTCCTGTATTTTAGTGCAGAATCAAATGGTATAGATTGATGAAATTATCCAATGAAAGCTTTTTTAGCCGAAATTATGACCCCATTGGTATAAAATGCCTCACATAACGTTCCAATCTAATAATGCATTATAGTACAAGAAAAATTCAATACACATTGCAATATCAAAACACTGTAAAAAGGTAAATTTGTTCTATGTAAATTATTCTCTTTTTTAGAGAGCTTAAACACTAGGGCTGAAAAGAAAAAAAAACCCGAAAGATAACTGAATACAATCCAAACTGATTATACAAAACCATTCGGTAACCGAAATCAAAAAATCCCAAGAGTTTAGTACGAATAATGGGATCAGACCTATTAGTTTGATAAGACTGAAGCGAATACTTAACCGAATTTAATAACACATAATTTAAATTTTAAATATATAATATATTGTTGTAGGCCTATTTAATTGAAGAATTACAGAGAGTGAGAAAGAGGTTTGGCGGCAATTGGGTGAATTCTAAGATGTGTTTTTTCATTCCATTGTGTCTTTATTTATAGTAGTAAACAAGATAAATTCTATAATACAATCAGAAAACTATCTAAAAGATACTACAAAATCCCAATAAGATCTAAACAATCACATTTCTAATCTAATTAGGACTTCAACATATTGGGGTGAGTAATTTTACCTCCGACTGCAGCACACCATTTCTTCCACCTCCAATGACCATTCCAAGTGTAGAATGTAAGAAATTTCACCTCAATTCAAAACCAATTCGTGTTTTTTTTTTTTTTTTTTTTGGGATTTTGGAATTGATATTTGGGGATTCTAAAATGGAATTAGGATTTTCTATTTGGGGTTTTTTTTAAATCGAATTAGATTTTCGATTCGGATTTTAAAATCGAGGGTTTTCAATTCAGAGATTTTAAAATCGAATTAGAGTTTTTTTTTTTTTAAAATCGAATTAGGGTTTAATTGAGTATGTTATTTCTTATTTGCAACTATTGGCTATTGATGATCGATGTTTGAATCCTTCTGCAATTTGAAGCATGATCAAGGAATTTCAGTTTCCAGACTAAAACCTAAATAGGTTCGAGATATTTGAAAACCGAAAATTTTGGTTCAGAATTAGTTTTTTTATTCTTCAATTGTCGATAGCCACTTTTCGATTTGGTTACCAAACGTAAACCAATCCTTTGTAAACACCACTTGCAACCTTTTTACCGTTTTCCACCTAGAACTGAGAACAGCCACTGTTTCTTGTCTTGTCATTTAGCACGTAGCACAGTGATGACTCAGAGAGAGAGAGAGAGAGAGAGAGAGAGAGAGAGAGAGAGAGCGCACCAAACTATCCGACCATTAATAAAGAAGCATTTGGTTAGGGTTTTAGGGTTTTCGGGACATGGGCTCCTTGTAAATACCAATACAATAGAACTGGGAAAATTTTGATTTTGATTTCCCAATTTCCTAAATCTTTTTTCTTTACATTTTTGTTTTACTTGTACAACACTTGTATTGTCAACTTTATTTACAAGCTTACCAACTAAATTTTCATTCCTCAAAAAAAATGATTCAAAATTTCTGTTTCTGTATCATATTCTATCAGTAAAATAAGAAAATTATGATTCATGCATTAAATCAATTTTTTCGCAGTCATTTAACTAATTGGGCTAAGACAGTGTATTCGCACTTGTCAATATTTATGCATTCAAACTTTTCTTAGCGTAATTACAGTTAGACAACATCATATTTAGAATTAGACTAGAACCTCGCTTAAATACAAAAGTAAAATTATCTTTTCACCATACAAACTTTGATTTTCAAAGATATGCTTGTTGAATAGGAAAGATCAACTTATATTAGAATAAGAGTAATAATACAGAAATTAAATTTATAAACAAAATTTACAAATTAAATGATGTGTCATCAATAAAAATAAATATGTTTATTAACGTTTAAGTTATAATCTAATTATTAACTATCACGATATTTGATTTACAAAATTTTATCTATTAGAAATATGGAAACTTTAACAAAAAGTTCTCGATACTGTTCACTTTAACGAAAAACCACATTTTTACACTAAAAATCACTTCTGATACTATTTATTTTACCCTTTATTTTATTATTATTGTTAAAGCTCAAACTTTCAAACTTTTTTCATTATTTTTTCTTAGAAATAAACCACCGCAGTACATTTTGCCAATCCTCTCTCCCATTTCCTTTGTTCTCTTATTTGGTAAAAGCGAACTTGTGTATCAGTATTTGCCAGGCGCCGTTTCTCTCTCTCTGTCTCTCTCTCTCTCTAAAGTCCAAGTTTTCTCTCTCTAATATACCTTACTCCTCCGTCAATATCTCCTCCTTAAGCCCTGACCACAATTGTCACACACAGAGTCCCACTCTTCTCTCTCTCTCTCTCTCTCTCTTTCTCTCTCTCACAACAAAAACGAAAAAATGGTGGGTTTTTCTCACTGCCTCTAATTCTCCAACTTTAATTCATCTATCTGCGTGTGTTGGGAAACTAATTAAATTCTTTCCATTTCTTTTAATTTATGTGGTTCATAGTTTGGTCCTGCAAATCTTCTTCCCCACTGGCTGGAGGTCCTGCTGACTGAGAAATTCTTCAACGCTTGCATAATTCACGAGGAGGCAAAGAAGAACGAGAAGAACGTCTACTGTCTGGACTGTTGCATCAGCCTCTGCCCCCACTGCCTGAACCCTCACACCTCTCACCGACTTTTGCAGGCAATAATTCTTTAAGTTTTGAATTTTCCCTCACAGTTTCTCCGCTTAACTGAAAATTACACTCAAAGCTTTGATGTTTAATGTTTAATTTCTTCTGAGAATTTTCAGATAAGGAGGTATGTGTACAACGATGTCATAAGGTTGGATGACGCTGCTAAGTTATTTGACTGTTCTTCCATTCAGGTGAGTAAAAATTTCTCAACTTTTCAGCTTAATTTAACTTTCTGGGCTTCTTTATTTCTTCTTGCAGATCATGATCTACTAGAAGTTGGGGTTTTTCTTGTGAATCCCAAAAGCCAAAAGCCAAAAGCTTTTAAGTTTATTTTTAGCTTGCTTAAAAATTGGACTATGTTTGAATTCAAAACAACAAACAACCATGTTTGAGTTCAATTCTTTGATTCTAAAGCTCCCTTTTTTCTGATATTCTTTGTGTTGGTAAGCATATTCTCACAAATGGCCACAGTTTCTCTCTCTCTCTCTCTCTCTCTCTCTCTCTCTCTCTCTCTCTCTTTTAACTTTCTCTCTCTACAGTCATACATAACCAACAGTGCAAAAGTGGTATTTTTGAACCAGAGGCCACCAACAAAGAATTGCAGAGGCTCCGGCAACGTCTGCAGCACCTGTGACAGAAACCTGCAAGACCCCTTTCTCTTCTGCTCCCTCCATTGCAAGGTTAACTTTTTCATCCCCTATAAACCCAAAAAACCCTAACAATTGTTCGATTATTTTCACTTGGGCGATTTTCCAGTTTATCTCACTATGTTCTCTCTCATTTTTTGGTTTTTGCAGATCGATCACGTTATAAGAACAGAAGGTTGCCTTTCCAAGTATCTCCGCGAGTGCAAGTTCATGGCTTTACCTGAATCCGGTTCAGACGACGGTCTGATGACACATGAGGATCTCGAACCGGCCGGTTCAACCCGAACCTCTTCAGGCTCATATGGGTTGGGCGAGGTGGGCTGTTTGGCCTTAGCTTGCACTGCCAGGACTGAAATTGTGAGGAAAAAGAGAAGTAACATGTCGGCATATCGGGCTGCTTGTCGGCCGGTTTTTTCACCCGTGTTGGAAATCTCGGCCGGGTTGATGAACCGGAGGAAGGGGACTCCACACCGGGCGCCGCTGTATTGAATTTGTGCATGACAATTGAAAAGTTGATAGCATGAGTAAGTAAAATCTTTGGTAAATTAAGTTTATACTCTTCTGTATTGGACAGAGTCTTCCACACGAGGGTCACAAATTAATAAATAGATGACACTTAGTTATGGTTAATTATGTGTAATATGTTGTAATAACCTTTAGCCATGGGTAATTTTTAGGTGTCATTTTTCTTGTTGATTGGTGTGGTGATAATACCGTGGTGGTTGATTCTGTTATAGTTGTCTCGTCTAGTTGTAATAGTCATCCTCTTTATGATCTTATCTTAGAGTATAAAAGTTCGATCATAAAGAGTTGAAGTTGTAATTTGTAGCATGTTCATAGAAGACATAATTTTAGCAACAAACAAGGTTAGTCGAATTAAATTTAAATAGTAAGATGGAATTTCAAAAACTCGCGGAATCTTTTCATTATTTAGTTAACATTTTTTTATGACAACTCTGGAGTTACAGAGCCAGACTAGTTCTTCAGTGCGTCGTTTTTCTTCCATGTTATCGAGAGAGAAAAAAAAAAATCTCCCAATTTTGTAGAGGGGCTTGGATTTGCTCTCTGTTGTACTGGGTAGGTTAATTTCAAACCGTTGGATGTGTCTTATCTTTTTCTTTTTCTTGTTTACAGAGTAATGATGAATAGTGACGGTGTGCTGCAGTGTGTAATGGTGGAACAGTTACTATTGGTGGTAAAATGTTTATCACTTTATATTCAGTTTTTACTTTTTTTTTCGGTTCTATTTCCTCCAATTTTGGGGGACTACATTTAAATTTCGCATACCTTTTGTGCTTTTTTTCAGTTATTGAAATAATTATTTTTTTCAGCAAATCAATATTTTTACACATTAAGACTTACTTCAACTCTTGGAGTAAAATTTAAAATTTAAGTTTTAAACTTATTTCAATTTGTTCCAACTCTTGGGCAAATATGAGTTTTAACCCAAAACTCATTTCTATGGCAAATTTAGTCCAAGATTCCTCCTGGGTTAGTGGAGTTGACCCACTATATATGTGTACTTTTTTTAGTTTTGTATTTATAAATTCATTGAATTCAACGGTGAAGATCTAATATGATCAAATTCAACTGTAAAAGAAAAAATATATATATATATAATAGTCTAAATTTAAATCCAATAGCTAAAGTAATTAAAAAAATTATTTTATGTGTTTTATATTCTTTCATAGTGTTCCACGAGTTTCATGGTGTCGATTTAGAGATTTTTTAATATTTATCGGAATCTAAATATTTTTAGGTTAAAATGTGTATAAATTAAATTAGAATAGTCTATATAATTTTTTTAAAAGTTAATTTAAGAAAAAAAAAATCCTAAATTCAATCCTTAATACTTCCGAACTAAAATTTTAATCCATAAGGGTTGGAGGAGAAAAACTGTTTCTGGATTAAAACCTAAATTTTATGGGTTAAAATTGTAGGTTTTAACTCAATGGTTGGAGATGGCTTAAGGAGACGGTGAGTTTGGTTGAGCTAAACAATGAGCAACTTAATTTTGTATCCATTTCACCATTTATGGGATTCGAACATAAGACCTATCACTTACAAGTGAATAAGAATACCACTAGACCGTAATGCTAAGAGCCAAGGATAAGTAATGTCATTGTTTAAAAGGAAAACTAACGAAAATGGCTTAAAAAATTTGAGTTTTAACGATAAGGACAAAATAAAGAGTAAAGTGAATAGTACCAGAGCTTTTCGTTAAAGTGAACAATAACGAGCGCCTTTCGTTAAAATTCCCTTGTTTAAAATTAATGAGCTTATTACCAGAATTAAAAATATTTCAATCTCAACTCCGTTTTTTTATTAAAGCATCTTTTAAAAGCAACCTACAATCTGCTATTAAAAGTTATTGACACACCTCGACCGAGATCAGGGTATGCTAGCCTTCACGTGGAAGTGACGTAACCATGTGCACAGTGCGGATGCTAATAAATAATAATAATAAACGTACGAATACAAACCTAGCTATACACAAAGTAAATAACATACATTTGCAAGCGTAAGTGTGAAAACAAAGTTCATAGCACGGAAGACCTAGTGCAGTATGGGAGAAACAATACTAAATAAACACACCCAAAGGTGGTCCTACACTGGTGATAATCTGTCAGATAAGCTGGGAAAATCCTCTGGGGAGCCACCAAAAGAACTAGCCAAACTAGAACCTGGAGGGGCACAAAACAGAAAGCGGTAGTGGGCAAAAACAAAGCTTTTCAAAAATCATTTCATAAACAAAGTTCTAACCCCTCGCTGTAAAACCTGTATACTTCCCAGAAAATAGAATATACATATATATATATATATATATATATATATATAAGTCATGCTCAGAAATATGTCATGTCAAATGCCTCTAAATAAAATGCAAGTACTTAGGTAATGTCAAATCAGTACCATGTAATCTGTCGGCCGGAGTCACCTAATGTGACATGTACGGCTGAATCTAGAGCTCAAATCTCCAACTCACTAACTACACCTGCACACGAGTTGGAACCACCTAAAGTGGTCTGTACGACAGGACTGGGTGTAAAATAAGTACGCTCAAGTGCTACGATCACGTGAAGACTGGACGAATAATCGCGAGTCACCTACGAGTCGGAACCACCTAAAGTGGTTTGTACGACAAGACTGTGCACCTAACTTGGATCCAAGATGAGCGTGTGGTGCGGGAGGTGAACATCACGTGAAGGACTGTGCCCAACTCTGGGCGGGAGCACTAACACCGGGGTTGCAGGTTATGAGCTCTCTATGCATCTCAAATCGCTACTAAACATAAACATAAACCATAACTTACCTGTGCGTCTGCAGCACCAAACATATATATATGTGTAACTAATAATACATAATTAAACGGCAAACATAATGCATGGCATATAAACGTATAAACGTTTCATTTCACTTTCTGGGAAAAACATAAGTATATAGGTATATACGGAAAACCAAAAGCCCACTCACTGGTATGTAGAAGGGTCGTAACCCCCTTGCCTCGAGTGACCGCGCTCGTCCTCGGGATAGGTCTCACCTATATGCGAAACAACTATAAAAACGTAAATTTTAAAGCACATAACCAACATTACGAAATAACTTCTCATACAATACTCAAATGAGGTGTATGAATACACCAACGTGATCTACTCAACCTCACGAACATCCCCATATTTTTAAAATAATTTTCTGACACCGCCCCCATGCGCAGCCCAAGGCACGGCCACACGCGCCACCCACGCGCAGGCACGTGCCTGGCACACTGACGGCGTCAATTAACACTGTCAGGAATATTTCGTTAAATCTAACTAATTCCGTTAACGCCGTTAGGAATATTCCGCCCAAACTGATGGAATATTCCGTCATCTTTTCCGGCCAACCTCCGGCGCCATCGACGATGCCGGAAAACCGGAAAATTTTCTAAACTAGATATCTCACTCGTTTTTCAACCAAATTTCACAAAATTGGTACCAAAATGAAGCTTACAATAAGAGGAACAAATCCATACCATTTTCAAGCACTAAAACCCATGGAATCTCACCGGGAAAACACCACCAACTCTGGCCAAACCTGCAACTCACGATCCCGACGTCCAAAACCTTCAAATGAACCACCCCGAGCCTCCTAAGAACCTTACCAAGCTTCCTACAAGCTTGAAATTCCCAAAAACACAAGAATTAACGTGTGTATGAACAGTGACCAAAATCAGGGATCTCGAGTTCGACGTGAAAATGAAGGTATCCTTACTTGAAATGGGTATGGTTGAACTTCTAAGGACCTCACAAGCACAAATATAAAGTTTGTTTCCTCGATCCGTGACGATTTCAAGGGTTTGTGGTGTTGTCCGTACGAAAAGGTAGGAAAGGGAGAGAGAGAGAGAGAGAGAGGGTCTCGGGACAGGGTAGAGAGAGAAATGAGTGTGGGTGTGTGTGTGGTCCAAAATCAACCAACCAAAGCCCAAAAACAACCACACAACGAAACAAACATACTAGGGCCAAAACTATCATTTCACCCCTACGGTACGAAAAGTCCTGGACGGGCTATCACAATTATTGTTTGGAGGCCATTACTCTTAAAATAAGCAGTCTATTTCATTTTTACCAAATACCTTTTTACTCTTAAAATAAGCTCTCAAGTTTGGAATACATGTAACGATATATAATTGTAATGTATTTAATATGTAATTGTGGTTGGTTAGTCTTATGATTACAAGAATATCATTTTGTTGTGACACTTGTGAGTCTGGTACAAATACTTGTGGATAACTTTTTCTTTGTTTGAAAAGGAAGTTACTTTATATACAAAAATATTACTTTTATCATATCTTTTTATATCATGTTTGTACTATTTCTCTAATAGAGACGAGACTCACATGCGTTGGTGGGTTCTACCTCTATTAGAAAGATGATACAAATGTATTATAAAATGTGATAAATGTAATATTACTCTTTCAAATAACGGAAAAATAAATGTAGAAAGAATTTTCTATGTGTTGCAGTCATATTTAATATAGGAATGTGATTGTGTAAATCCTAGTATATTTGGAATATCTATAAATATTCTCTAGGGCTAGATATTAACATATTAGAGTTGTAATCCTATTAGGGTAAGAAATTAACATTTGCTACTACTATAAATAAAGGCACAATGAGGTGGAATACCACACACCTCACAATTAAATCTCTCTCTTCTCTCTTCTCTCTTCTCTCTTGCCACCAGCCTCTCCCTCTCTATTCCCTTAGAATAGTTCAGTAAATTAGGCCTACAACAGTTTGATAAATTTTTGGTCGAAAAAGAATTGTGCATGATCTTGAGCATGTTTGCACGTTTACTAATGACTCAAAAGTTTCTCTCTCTATTTATAACTGAGAGATCTAAAGTTGCCTAATTCAATATGGAATTATAGTTAATTTATAACGTGGCTATGTCTTATCTAAAATAGAATATCGTTGTATAGAGAAATGTTTTCATGATTAAATTATATGGGAGGTATTATAAGGAAGAAAACTTACATGAATTGAGTTTAATGTCACGTGGCATTTAGTTCAACTAAAATATTAACATGTGTTGAAAAACTTACACATATTATTATTTCATTGAAACAAAATACCACAATAGCATGAACTCACTTCATGTAAATCATGATTACGTTGTACACTCTGTCTCCCAAAAACCTAAGAAACCTACTCTACAATCCCTTTGCTTGTACTAAGAGCACTTCCAGTGTAGGAAGGCCCCCCAAGGCAACTGCCTATTGTATCCCCTCCAATGAATAGTAATTTCCCTTAATAAACATTAATTGCCTTTTGCATCTCCACCCATAACTGAATAGCCATGGCAATAGGCAATAAAATATTACTATTTTTTACTTTATAAAATAATACAAAATAATTTTATTTGTAATTTTGGATAAGATTTTTAATCGTTCTCGCCACGTGTCATTATCCAAAAAGACAATGCCGTAGTGTCACGTGTCGTTACCTTTTTAGAATCGTTGAGGATAGATTTCTGATAAGATTTCTGATAAGATTTTTAACCAATCACGTCGCGCCACATGTCACAATCTGTTTGCAATATTTGAGGATAGATTTCGATCATATTTTTAACGAATGATGGCATGCCACATGGCATTATCTACAACCTAATCCTTTCTTTTTCCTTCATATAACCCACCATCCATCCTAAGAAATCACACACCAAAATCAAAATCTCTATCCTTATTCATAGTTTCTACTTTCTTCTTACAATGTCTTCTTCGAGGATGTTGTGGGAAATCGATGAGTAAGAGCACGAATTGTTTAAGCAAGGGGAAGAAATGTTCAATCTCCAGGGGGCGAAAATGAGATGGAAGAGGAAGAGGATGAGGAGCGTAAGAGGAGAGATGATGAAGCAAGAAGCCAAAGAGCTTCACATTACCGTCGAGTCATCCAAGCTGTAGCTGAGATCTCCAGGCCTAGCTGTTCCTCAAACATTGATAGAAATAGGCAACGATGAGGTAAAGATCTCTTGGACAATTATTTTGTCCATAATAGTGCATTCCCTGATACATACTTTAGACGTCGTTTTAGAATAGAATGACATTTGTTCAACAAAATTATGATTGCTGCTTGCAACCATGATTCTTACTTTGTCCAAAAGAATGATGCTTTTGGTGTTATGGGTCTCATTTCTGAGCAAAAAAATGCCTTGCGGATGCTTGCATATAGAGCATCTACAGACCAAGTAGATGAAATAGCGAGGATAGGGAAATCAATCATTCTTAAGTCCCTGATGAGGTTTTGCTCCGCAATCGAATTTATCTACACCACAGAGTACCTTCAAAGACCTACAACAATGAACTTGCAAAGGCTTTTGAAGAAGAGTGAGATGCAAGGTTTTCCTGGTATGATTGGAACCATCGACTATATGCACTGGACTTGGAATAACTGTCTAAGTGCATGACAAGGAGCTTATGGGGAGAGAAAATGAGCAAAAAGTATCATTTTGGAAGCGGTGGCATCATTTGATACATGGAATTAGCATGCTTTTTTCGGTGTTCCGGGAGCTCAAAATAACCTCAATGTCCTTGTCCAATCCCTAGTGTTCAGCGATGTCCTGCAAGAAAAAACACCAAGAGTCACGTATTGGGTCAATGGACATAAGTACCATGGACCATACTACCTAGCAGACGACATTTACCCAAGGTGGACATCGTTTGTCAAAACAATGCTACGTTTGCGAAGTGAAAAGGAAAAACACTTCACAAGCTGTCAAGATGGGTGTAGGAAGAATGTGGAGTGTTGTTTTGGTATCCTCCAAGCTCATTCGGTGATTGTTAGGGGTGCCGCCCGATTGTTTGATTTAGAGTCACTTCGATCCATCATGATGACGTGTATCATTCTTCACAACATGATTGTGGAAGATGAGTATGATTATGATGCCGTTGATGAATATGAGTCAGATACGATGAACAATTCCAGAACACAAATATATTATGCTTATGACACCACCGAAGAACCCGTGCAACACGAGCCATTAGAAAGGGATGGACGATACAATGAAAGGCTCATTCAACGATATACTGCAGTTCAATCCTCATACATTTACAAAGCCCAACAAATTGACTTGATAGAGCACCCAACAAATTGAAACAAGCTTAGGAAACTTAAGTTCATTTAGTGTGTTTTTTTTTAAATTTTTTTTTATTTTTTTATTTGGTGTGTTTGTAATTTTAGTTGGTTTGTTTATATAATTTTATTTGGTGTGTTTATGTCCTTTGAATAAAGATTCTCTTAGTTTAAATAAAGTACCAAATTAAATAAATATACTCTTAGTTTAAATATAGTACTAAATTCAATAAATTGGAAATTACATAAAATACTCAATTCAATAAATAAGAAATTACAGCCCAAAGTGAGTGGAAAATTATGGGCTTTGATTAAAAACAAATTCCCTAGTCCGTCGTGAATGGAAAGTCATCACCTAACCAATTTGCGGTGCTAGGACCATCTCCTCTTGCTTTCACTTCTCTTGCACGCCTCCTTCATAATGTCACGATCTTGTTGAGCCCTTCTTTCTTCTTTAAGCTCTTCCCTTTCTTGCCAAAGTAGCTCTCTTTCTCTCTCATTAGCTTGAAATAATCTCTCATCAACTGCAGCTTTTGCCTCATCTCTAACCTTATCAGCCTCAAATTTAGCCATTTCCCACGCCAAAGTCAATTCACCTTGGCGAGCAAGTTCTTCCATATATTTTGCATAATCATTCTTGGAAGCACTTCCTTTTCTCTTTGAAGCCTTCTTACCTTGAGGCCTATTTGGATGACGGGTCAACCTCGACCATTGTTCAGGGGTCGCTTTCGGCACTTGTTCTATGCCGCTTTCATGAACATGCAAGTCATGATCGGGTGTAGAGTGTAAATGGGTGTTGTTCATGACTACTTCAAGACTGATAGACACAACTCTGAATTTAGGACAATCTTTGACAATATTCCAACATTCTCACCGGGTGAATGATTTGTTTTTGTTTTTGGCATTATACCAAGCTTGTGCTTGAAGTGTCTACACAAAGCGGGAGAAGAAATAATTATAATCAAAGTAGCTAATGTAAATTTGGGTATAGTACAAACAAATAAATAATATATTGTTACCTGATCTGCAAAATTTTCCCCACTTCGAATATTACTACTAACTTGTGCCAAGACGTTTCTCCAATGAGTAAACTATTGGATGAGTATTCTCCAACAACTTGAAAGTGATTATTCCGTTCTTTTCCCACCAATTTTCTCAAGAAAATGGGTATGAATATTGCTCCACATTTCTCGCAACTTCATCTCATTACTCGTAATCGGATCATGAGTAACTTCAACCTAACTAGAACACAATGTAACATCTTCAATAAGAGTCCAATTCGTACCTGCATCATTAGTCATTTTATTGGAAATAAAAGTATATAGAAACTTTGAGATAAAGATTGGAATGTGGTTGAAAATATTTGAGAAAATATGAAATTATGATGTAAGGTTGAAGATAATGAGAAGGTATTTAAAGAAAAGTAAAATCAAATATATTTTTTAAAATTTTAAAATTTTTTTTCAGATTTTTTTTATTAATTTTTTACATTTTTTATTAACTTAATTAATTTTTGCCGTTGGATTAAAAAAAAAATTGAAGTCCAGCCTTCCAAATTATGCCACGTGGCACAACAGTAACATATATGATTTTTTTTCTTTTGTTCTTTTTTTTTTTTAATTTTTAAAGGCAAATAACGTGGACCATTGATCTGGAATCCAATGACTGATATTGTGCCACGTCATCTAGTCGTTGGGGGAGGTTTGAAATTTTTTTTTTTTACCATTGGAAATCCAATGGTCCAAAAAAAAAAAAATCCATTGAAATCCAATGGCCAAGAGGGTGCCATGTGCCCCTAGAAACGGTAAAATTTCAGAATTCCAACTGCGAGGCCCATCAACTGAAAAGCTATCAGTGACGCGCCCCTACGCGCACATGTTATGCACGCGCCTGACACAAATTTTTTAATAATGTGGTTGACATCATCTTGACGTCAGCCTTCCATCAGCGTGCCCCCAGGCGCTTGGGCCTTCGATTCGCACCTTCCCTCTCACACGGGCCCCCCTTAGCCTAATCGCCCACATGGGTTGGAGCAAGGAAGGGAGGCAATTGGATTGAAAAGGTCCCTGGTCCACCAGGCATTTGCTACCGCTGGACTTGCTCTAATGGTTTAGACTTGAGGCACATGAAGTCTGAATCAGAGTCATCAAAGCCCATCATAAAGCTACTACGTTTATTGGAAACAACAACTATTACACATTTGCCTTTCCATATAAAGCTTTTTTCACTGGAGTTCAATAAATTTTTCCCAACTGTAATGCAACATGGGAGAGGATTTTCTCCCCTCTTAGTTAATCTCTCTCTTTTTTTCTCTCTTACTTACGATTACGAATAAGTCACATCAATATAGTTTATATTGATTTTTTTATAGACACAATAAAATAAAATAAAATAAAATAAAAATGTGAGAGGAGAAGAAGAAAGGAAATAGAAATAGAAGGGGAGAAAATCTTACTCTATGCAACACACTAACTAACTCATAGCATGTTGCCAAATCTTTTATTTAAACAAGTGTTCTTTGCTAATCTATGAAAGTTTCTCACTCTAACTCACTCTTCATATTGTACATTTTATTTTAAATTAGTATATCTTGAGTTTATCTTATCTTGTAAGGGGTCAAATTTATTTGGGTAAATTACGTTTTACCACTTTAGGTTTGGGTTTTAGGTTTGAGTGCAATTGAAAGCTCATACAACATTTTAAAAACATTTCAATCTCATACTTTACTTAACATTTCATTTCAACTTCACACATCCGTTAAAAATTATGTTAAATGGACCATGACTTTATGACGTAACAACATTAGATTCCATTATTGTACTGACATGGCTGCAAAACTTTTTCCACGTGGCCCAGAAACTAATTTTTTTGTAAATGTTTTAAAAAAATTAAAATTTGTGAGCACCCATCAAATAGACGTAGCATTCGTGTAGTGTTTTTCATGTTTGCATCGCTTTCATGTTATACCCGATATCTTAACGGGTTGTGTCGTGTAAGACTTGTTAAAATGAACTAGTAATATGATCCAATCCGAACTAGACCCATTAATATTAGCAGATAATATAATCTGATCCCTTACCCGTTAAAGAAAATATATTTTAAACTAATAAATAATCAAATGAAAAACATAACTAATACTAAAATTATTACATACGTACCACATTGCCACAATAAATATTACTTCAAAACATAAAAATACATTTGTCTTTCAAGATCACTTAAATAGTAATTAATGTAGAAGTGTGGAGAAAAAAAAATATAAACGCTTTTAATGACAAACTTTAGAAATTTCGTGAACGGCTCAACTTCTCACCAACTTTTTATTTTTTTTTAGATTTTCTTTTTTGAAAACATGATCTTTCAGAGGATGCAGAAAGATGAATGGTTCTGTTGTTGTATTACGTTCAGAGTTTTACCGTTAGTGAAAATATTGCTCAAAGTTTATATAAAGTCTCTAGAAACTATATAATGTCGACATTTTTTTCAGTTAACCGTAAAAATCGGAACGTGTATCAACGATCCGAACCGTTCATTTTTCTACATCCACTAAGAGATCATGTTTTCAAAAAAGAAAATCTGAAAAATAAAATTCGGTGAGAAAAATAAAGTATAAACGACAATCGACGGTTATATAAATCTAAGGTTTATGGATTATGGTGTCGAATTTCGGAGTTGACCCCTTCAGGAAAGTTGTAAAGCTTATCATTACAAGTGATTTTAAATTTATTTTTTTTAAAACATTTTCACACTTCTATAATAATTAATATGAATTTTATTAATTTTGCACTAAAAAACAAAAATCATGAGGGTTTGGAGGGTCTTAAAAATCTAAATAATGATGTAACTATCGTCTACGCATTGATGATACAATCACGAGTATTTATATATTCTTTCACAATTTTCGCACTTGTACATTAATTAATATGAATTTTTATTTATTTTGAACTCCCTTAAAAATACTATTCACAAGGGTTGTAAGGTTCTAAAAGTTCAAATGACAATGTATCAATCTCTGGGGATAAAACATTTATGAGTATGACCTTATGAGAGATAATAATAAACTTTGTTAGATTGTTGACTCCAAAACTGAAAGTATGTCCTTTTGACCATACTAATATTATACTAGTTAATTTGAATTTCGGACAACAGATCAAGTAAAATTTATCCCAATAATGATAATAAGAAACTCTCATAATAAAACCTTTTTTTTTTTTTAACTTACATAAAATATAATAATACATATTTAATGTACAATATATACATTGTGGCTATTGTATTTTGTACCAAGTTTTTTAGTAGTTAACTTTAAAATCATCAAAATAATTTTTTTGATGGGCCTAAAAGGGTTACCCACGGGTTACCAGCATGTAAAACCGTTAAGGACATGCTATTAATGGGTGATCCAATAACGATCTGATTAGTTATCGTGTTGACCCAAAACTTGTTATTTTAGGGTCGTTTTCCTGTCATGTTAACAGGCCGTGTAAAAAATTGTTAGGTCTATCATCAAACCCCGACTAACACCCCCTACCATTTCACTCTATATACACACATCCCCCAACGGGCCCAACTGTCATCCCAAAAATCATTATGGAGATTGTCAAACTCTTGCAAGAAGCATATCAAGTGCTTTTTCAGCATTTAATTACATTTTTACTAAAGATTGGTTCTACAAATATTTTCACCAAAATCGGTTTGAGTCATTGTAGAAACACTTCCAAGCGAGCCATACAATTATTATTTGGCCGTCAGATATAATTCATGTGAAGATACATATTTAATACAATTACCATTTGATTGTCGAAATGATAATTATATAAAACACAATAATTATATTTTAGTTTAATCCGCAGTTTAGTCGTTCCATCTCTCGTCAACATTAGACCGTGTCCAACAGAAGGGGCTATATGTCAGCCTCGTGCAAAGTTATAGTCTTCCAAGAAATTATTTTTAAATGAACAGTGCCAAGCTGTTTTTTAGCCCCCTCAATTACTTATTATTTTTAAGTTTGTTATTTAACTTTATTGGTTAATTGAATTAAACTAGTATATTGAAATACAACATCTTAAATACTAAAACTACAACAACCTAAATTGACACACCCCGACTTGGAATATCTATGAGGATCCCAAATCGAGGCGTGCTGGCTGACACCAAGAAGGTGACGAAGTCATAAAGTGTGATAATGTATAAAATTTGAATACATTAAAATCTTAAAGTGCCTAAGTACACGAGTGCGCGATGAGTGTGTCTGGACCCATTTCACGTGTGATACAGAGCATAGGTATAGTACAGTAAGGTAAGATAATGATTATACCATCAAAAGAAGCCACCTGTACTGGGAAGTGCCACAAATCCTCGTCGATACGGAAACTCTACTGCTAGTACCTAGATGGGTGCATAAATAGAAAATGTGAGTGAGTGATTGAAACAAGGATTTTCAAGATCATTTTCCATTATCAAAGGTAGTAACCCCTCACCGTAAAACCTGTATAGTTTCCCACAAATCATACTATGTAAGAATATGAAATCAAAAGTATACTAATAGTAAACCAGGAAATATACCACTATCCAGCATCTCAGTAGCAATACAAATAATCACGTGCTTAATAAACCATACTAGCATGCAAATTAGAATCACCCATGGTGACCTGTACAACTGTACATATATCACATCAATCAATACTAACACATAAGTCGAAGTCATCTATCATGACCTGTACAACTTATCTGTATCTCATCAATCAATGCTAGTCAATAACTCAATAACATGCTAGGCAAGAACTCATCAGCATGCTAGCCAATAGCTCAATAATATGTTAGCCGATAGCTCAATAATATGCTAGCCAATAGCTCAATAATATGCTAGCCAGTAACTCATTTACCAAATCCTGCACACGAGTCTGAACCACCTAAAGTGGTCTGTACGACAGGTTAGGTGTAAATAAATACGCTCAAGTGCTACGATCACGTGAAGGTTGTGCAAAGTATCGCAAGTCACCTACGAGTCGGAACCACCAAAAGTGGTTTGTACGACAGGCTGGCACCTACCTTGGATCCAAGGTGAGTGTGTGGTGCAGGAGCTGAACGATCACGTGAAGGGTAGGCCCTGGCCACGGGCAGGAGCACTAACACCGAGGTGCAGGTTTATGAACTCTAACATATCTTAATACAATTGTACTCACTACCATCATTACCATCAAAGTGTACATACTTGAATCTTACCTGAGCGTCCGCAACGTCATTTGGCACTTCAAAGCATTCACAATAATTAGATTCAGGTAATATATGTATGAATATGCCATGATACAATCTAAACCCAAACATTTCGTAGTGCTTCCAAATATATATAATATTACTAGATATATAAACATATACACAAATGGCATGAAATGCATAACTGTAACACCCCACTCCTAAACTATTTACTTTCGAGAATAATCATCAGTGATAAGTCCAAATAGACACTAATTAAATTAACTATCACTACTTACCTTTCCTTACCTCAATTTCTTGATTCTTCACATCTTAATTTATGACCAACATTAGTTATACCAAAACCTAAGGTTAAATCTCACATTTTTCACCAATCTCCCTCACATGGCTCAATTCCATAAGCAAGATTATTGTCTCAATTACTTAGTCTCATTTATTGTATAGCTGCATCTAACGTCTCGTTAGACTGCCTACGTACTCTAAACAGGGTTCAAGCCATTCGTAGTTCACACTAGTCCTCTAAAGCATTAACAGAAATTCTATGAAATTCAATTTTGTAAACGTTTGTGGCATTATCAGTCATATATATATGATAAAAGGAAAGGATCCACTCACCAGTATATGGAAGGGTTGTAGCCCCCTAGTCTTGAGTGACTGTGCTCGTCCTCAGGATAGGTCTCACCTATATGCGAAACAACTATATAAACGTCAATTTAATGCACATAACTCAAATAAGAATATTCCATCCAAAAGCAAGCATAGTCCGTTAAAACTAACCTGACGCCGTTAACTGCCGTTATGAATATTCCGTTAAGGTTAACGGAATATTCCCCTTTCTTCTCCGGCTAGTCGCCGAACTTCGTCGTCGTCGCCGGAAACTGAGAAAAACTTTAAAACTTTGTATCTCAATCGTTTTTCATCCATATTTCATGAAATCAGTACCAAATTGAAGCTCACAACGAGTAGAACATTTGCTTACTGTTTGAAACCCCAAAAATGATGGAATATCGTCGGAAAAATCGCGATATTCCGGTCACCTCTACAACTCACTATTCTCGAGCTTCCTGACGTCTAATTTCTTCCAAAATGCTTATCTGAGCTTCGTGAGAGTGTTTTAAAGCTCACTATAACCTTAGAATCCTTTGAAACCTTCATATTTACATATGCATGAACAATACCTCGAACCGGGATCTCGGGTTCTTGGGTTTTTAAGGGTTTCAAGTTCTAAAAATGGTATGGATGTACTCAGGAGCTTGCAAGGAACATGAAATCCACCTTCAAGGTCTCGATTCGTGCAGAAAATGGCTGAATCAAAGGTTGTCTGTATGACTTGTACGGAATATACAGAAAAATCCGAGAGGTAGAAGAGAGAGGGAAGGTCCATAGGTTGGTTTATGTGTGTGTGTGTGTGTGTGTCCTGATGGTAGCCAACCCAAAACAAAAGAAAACAAATCACCCAAAACACCAACTAATGTTTAAGGGAAAAATCGTCATTCCATGCCATCGAAGGTAAATTTCGGGACGGGCTGTCACAACCTACCCATCTTAAGAAAATTTCATCCCCGAAATTTAAACAACAAATACTAACCACTAGTAAACATAAAACAAAAGTGGATATAAATCTCTCATATGGTCCTCCGTCTCCCAAGTAGCCTCTTCCACTGAATGATTCTTCACAAACTTTCATTAAACGCACAATCTTGTTCCTCAGAACCTTTTCTTTCCAGTATAGAATAGTCACTGGCTCCTCGTCGTAAGTCTGATCAGGATTAATTTTCAACGGCTGTGGAGGTAGCACATGTGATGGATCTGAGACAGTGACGAAGCATCGAAACGTGAAATACATCGTGCACTCGAGACAACTCTAGACGTAACTCAGCTACTTCGTCGATCCGCTCAGTGATCATATACGGTTCAATATACCTGGGACTCAATTTCCCTTTTTTCCCTAATCACCTACTTTATAGGTTCGATCAGTGGCATGTCTGTCCGCTAAGCTTTTCTGACGATTCTGGGCCACTTTCAGGTTAGACTTGATTACTTGAATGTTTTGGGTAGTCTCATCCACTATCTCTGGGCCCTCCAAAACTCTTTTGCCTACCTCTGACCAACTCAATGGCGTACGACATAATTTACCATACAATGCCTCGAAATGTGACATACTAAGGCTCGAATGGTAACTATTGTTGTAAGCAAACTTCATCAGATCTAGACGTTTATGCCATGCATCGCCAAACTGCAAAACAGAGGATCTCAGCATATCCTCCAGTGTCTGAATGGTCCTCTCAGATTGCCCGTCTATTTGAGGAAGATATGATGTACTATACAGTAATCTCGAACCAATAGCTTCTTGAAATGCTGTCCAGAATTTAGAAGTAGATCTCAGATCTCGATCAGAGATGATGCTGACTGGTACACCATGGTATTTAATGATCTTCGACACAAAAAGCTTAGCTAACCGTTTCAGGGAAAACTTCTCTTGAACTGGAATAAAATGCGCGGACTTGGTGAGCCGATCAACCATTACCCAAACGCCATCATAACCATTCTGTGTACGGGGAAGCTTATACAAAAAATCGATGGTAATATTTTCCCATTTCCACTACAGAACGGGAAGTGGCTGCATCCGTCCAAATGGCTTCTTTCTCTCGGCTTTAACCTGCTGGCATACAATACATCTGCTAACATACTTTCCAATCTCTCTTTTCATACCCAGCCGATAGTAAAATGGTCGTATGGTATGATACATTTTAGTGCTCCCCGGATGCATAGCATATGCTGATACGTGTGCTTCATCCAAAATATCCCTCTTTAACTCCGCATTGTTTGGTACAAACATTCTACCTTCTAGCAAGAGTATGCCATCTGATTCTCGAATCTGAAGGTCTTTCTTTTTCCCCTCATTTCTTAGCCGAATCAGCTCTTGAGTTTCATTGTCATCCATCTGTGCCTTGAGTATACGATCAATCAAAATTGGCCTGACTTGAAAGTGAGCAAGTAAGGCTTTCTCTTGAGCTTCCACTTCTAACTTCACTCCGATCGACCTCAAATCAGCAAGAAGAGGAACACGACTTGCGTAAAAAGCATCAATTCTGCCTTGAGATTTCCGACTAAGTGCATCAGCCACCATATTTGCACGTCCCAGGTAATACTCGATCGTGCAGTTGTAATCACTTAGCAGCTCTATCCACCTCCACTAGTGAAGGTTCAAATCCCGCTGAGTAAAGAAGTACTGGAAACTCTTGTGATCTGTGAAGATCCTACATCTCTCACCATAAAGATAGTGTCTCCAAATCTTCAATGCAAACACGATCGCCGCCAGCTCAAGATCGTGAGTAGGATAGTTCATCTCATGAGGCTTCAATTGTCTCGAAGCATAAGCAATAACCCTGCTGTGTTGCATTAGTATGCAGCCCAAACCATTCAACGATGCATCACTGTAGATCTCAAAGTTACCACTATCATTTGGAAGAGCTAATATCGGTGCATGAGTGAGACAGTACTTCAATTGTTGAAAACTTTGCTCGCAACTATCGTCTCACTCGAATCTAACGTTCTTCCTAGTTAGCCTCGTAAGTGGTAATGCAATAACGAAAAATCTTGAACAAACCGTTTATAATAGCCTACCAGACCAAGGAAACTCCATACTTCAGAGACGGTTCGTGGTTGTTCCCAATTTTCCACTGCTACAATTTTTTGGGAATCCACCTGAATACCTTGAGCTGAGATAACATGTCCCAAGAACGCTACTTGATCTAACCAAAACTGACATTTACTGAATTTAGCGTATAACCGATACTCCCTCAGTTTTTCAACACTAAAGTAAGATGTCTCACATGATCTGCTTTGGATTTGGAATAAATCATAATGTCATCGATAAAAACAATGATAAACCTGTTCAAGTACTGCTTAAATACCCGGTTCATCAAATCCATAAAAGCAGCAGGTATGTTAGTTAACCCGAAAGACATCACTAAAAACTCATAATGACCATAACGGGTTCTAAACGCCGTCTTAGGGACATCATCACTCTTAATCTTCAGCTGATAGCCAGACCTTAAATCGATCTTCGAAAACACGCAAGCTCCTAGTAGCTGATCAAACAAATCGTCAATACGTGGAAACGGATAACGGTTCTTAATCGTCACCCTATTCAGCTGTCAGTAGTCAATACACAGCCTTAAGGTACCATTCTTCTTTCGCACGAACAAGACTGGAGCTTCCCAAGGCAAAGTACTAGGTTGTATAAAGCCTTTATCTAATAACTCTTGCAACTCAATTTTCAACTCTCTCAACTCAGCAGGAGCCATCTGATAGGGAGTCAAGGATATAGGGTCTGTACTTAGCAATAGGTCGATAGCGAACTCTACGTCACGATCTATCGACAATCCAGGTAAATCATCCGGAAACACGTCAGGAAAATGCCTAACCACTTTCACATCATCCTCACTACTAGGAGTAACATCATTCAACACCACATGAGCTAAAAACCCCTGGCAACCTTTCGATAACAACCTTTTTGACCTCAAATCTACACATTTCTTCCACAAAATAACTTCATTTTAATTCTAAGGACAAGTGCCAAAATGATTTTCTAAAATATCGTCAAGATCACAAAACTGCACAAAACTGAAGAAAAACAAACATATTTTCCATATTCGACGAGGTGGCGAGATTCGAACATTAGGTACAAAACCAAGAATGTTCACATCACGCGTGTGATGAACACAATACTGCCCAACTTATGCTCTGATACCAAATTGACTCACCCCAACCCAGAATATCCATTAGGACCCAAAATCGAGGCGTGCTGGCCGACACCAGGAAGGTGACGAAGCCATAAAGTGTGATAATGTATAAAATGTGAATACATAAAAATCTTAAAGTTCCTAAGTACACGAATGCACGGTAAGCGGGTCTGGACCCATTTCACGTGTGATACAGAGCATAGGTATAACACAGTAAGGTAAGATAATGATTATACCGTCAACAGAAGCCACATGTACTGGGAAGTGCCACAAATCCTCATCGATACAAAAACTCTGCTGGGTACCTATAGGGGTGCATAAATAGAAAATGTGAGTGAGTGATCGAAACAAGGATTTTCAAGATCATTTTCCATTATCAAAGGTAGTAACCCCTCGCTGTAAAACCTGTATAGTTTCCAACAAATCATACTACGTAAGAGTATGAAATCAAAAGTATACTAATAGTAAACCAGGAAATATACCACTATCCAGCATCTCAGTAGCAATACAAATAATCACGTGCTTAATAAACCATACTAGCATGCAAATCAAAATCGCCTATGGTGACCTTCACAACTGTACACATATCACATCAATCAATACTAACACATAAGTCGGAGTCACCTATTGTGAATTGTACGACTTATCCGTATCTCATCAATCAATGCTAGTCAATAGCTCAATAAAATGCTAGCCAATAACTCATTAACATGCTAGCCAATAGCTTAATAATATGCTAGCCCATAGCTCAATAATATGCTAGCCAATAGCTCAATAATATGCTAGCCAATAGCTCATCTACCAAATCCTGCACACAAGTCGGAACCACCTAAAGTGGTCTGTACAACAGGTTGAGTGTAAATAAATATGCTCAAGTGCTACAATCACGTGTAGGCTGTGCAAAGTATTGCAAGTTACCTACGAGTCGGAACCACCTAAAGTGGTCTGTACGATAGGCTAGCACCTACATTGGATCCAAGGTGAGCGTGTGGTGCGGGAGCTGAATGATCACATAAAGGCTAGGCCCTGGCCACGGGCGGGAGCACTAACACCGAGGTGCAGGTTTATGAGCTCTAACATATCTCAATACAATCGTACTCATTACCATCATTACCATCAAAGTGTACATACTTGAATCTTACCTGAGCGTCCACAACGTCATTTGGCACTTCAAAGCATTCACAATAATTAGATTCAAGTAATATATGTATGAATATGCCATGATACAATCTAAACCCAAACATTTCGTAGTGCTTCCAAATATATATAATATTACCAGATATATAAACATATACACAAATGGCATGAAATGCATAATTGTAACACCCCACTCCCGAACTATTTACTTTCGAGAATAATCATCAGTGATACATCCAAATAGACACTAATTAAATTAACTATCACTAATTACCTTTCCTTACCTCAATTTCTTGATTCTTCACATCTTAATTTATGACCAACATTAGTTATACCAAAACCTAAGGTTAAATCTCACATTTTTCACCAATCTCCCTCACACTGCTCAATTCTAGAAGCAAGGCTATTGTCTCAATTATTTAGTCTTGTTTATTGTATGGTTGCATCTAACGTCTCGTTAGACTGCCTACGTACCCTAAGCAGGGATCAAACCATTCGTAGTTCACACTAGTCCTCCAACGCATTAACATAAATTATATGAAATTCAATTTTGTAAACGGTTGTGGAATTATCAGTCATATATATACGATAAAAGGAAAAGACCTACACATTGGTATATGGAAGGGTTATAACCCCCTAGCCTCGAGTGACTGCGCTCGTCCTCAGGATAGGTCTCACCTATATGCGAAACAATTATATAAACGTCAATTTAACGCACATAACCCAAAACTAGGTAATAACTTCTCCTACATTGCTCAAATGGGGTGTTTGAATATACCAACGTGATCTACTCACCTCACGAACATCCCCATATTTTTAAAATAATTTTCTGACCACCCAAGCGGAATATTCCCATTTCTTCTCTAGCTAGTCGCCTGACTCCGTTGCTGTTGCCGGAAACTAGGAAAAACTTTAAACCTTTATATCTTAGTCGTTTTTCATCCAAATTTCATGAAATTAGTACCAAATTGAAGCTCACAACGAGTAGAACATTCGCTTACTGTTTGAAACCCCAAAAATGATGGAATATCATCGGAAAAATCGCGATATTCCGGTCACCTCTACAACTCACTATTCTCGAGTTTCCTGACGTCCAATTTCTTCCAAAATGCTTCTTCGAGCTTCGTGAGAGTGTCTTAAAGCTCACTATAACCTTAGAATCCTCTGAAACCTTAGTATTTACATATGTATGAACAGTACCTCGAACTGGGATCTCGGGTTCTCGGGTTTTTAAGGGTTTCAAGTTCTAAAAATGGTATGGATGTACTCAAGAGCTTGCAAGGAACATGAAATCCACCTTCAAGGTCTCGATTTGTGCAAAAAATGGCTAAATCAAAGGTTGTCCGTACAACTTGTACGAAATTTATAGAAAAATCCGAGAGGGAGAAGAGAGAGGAAGGGTCCATGTGTTGGTTTAGGTGTGTGTGTGTGTGTCCTGATGGCAGCCAACCCAAAACAAAAGAAAACAAATCACCCAAAACACTAACGAACGTCCAAGGGCAAAATCGTCATTCAACGCCATCGAAGGTAAATTTCAGGACGGGCTGTCACATAACTAAAATGAGAGGGGTGTGTATGAAAAAGTGTTTGAGGTGAATAGAATGTGAAGAATTGAAATAAAATGATATAAGATAGCATGAAAGGGTGAAACTGATGTGAGAAATGGTGCAGAAATAACTTAGGTATTTATAGAATTTTATTTTATTTTAAATTTCGTCCTAAATTTTTTTTTCAAAATCCAATGGTTACATGACGTCATGTGACCATTGCTTTCGACAGATTGGGCCCCTCAAACGAGCTGGCTAGCTGGCTAAAGATGCCTAGACCACTAGTAATCTGGCTGGATTTTGGCCTAGTGGGTCCCAAGGTATTTTGGCCTAGACCTCCATTGGATATGAATTTTGTGTCAAAAAGGGGTATCTTTTTGCCTATGGCTCTATGGCCGACCCTGTCCAATTGAATGAGCTATGTTAACCTCCGTCCAAATTATAGCCCTGTAAGAAATTATTTTTAATGAATAGTGCTAGACAATATTTATATACGATCTCCAACTGAAGTTGGCTATTTTTTAGCCCCCTCAATAATTTATTATTTTAAGTTTGTTTTAATTTTATTGGTTAATTGAATTAAACTGTTATATTAAAATAAGGTTTTCAAACATATTTTGAGGGCCACTTGTCGCTAAATGAATAAGCTTTCGAATATATTTTGAGTGCCACTTGAATATGTGGCTATTTGAAAATTATTGAAAAAATTAAAGGAAAGATTATTAGAAGAGGTAAGAGAGGGGTGTGTATGAAAAGAGTGTTTGAGGTGAATAGAATGTGAAGAATTGAAATAAAATGAGGGTAATATAATATGGAAGGGTGAAAAAATGTGAGAGATGGCGTAGAAATGTGTTAGGTATTTATAGAAAAAAATTAGAATTATTAATTTTTTTTTATTTTGTCTTAAAAAAAATCTAGCTCGGCCCAACTGAAATGGCTAGCTGGATGGCTAAAGATAGCCAACCCGCTAGCCATGGCTGGATTTTGGCCTGGTGGGTTCCAAGATTTTTTGGCCTAAACCTCTACGGGAGATGAGTTTTGTGTCAAAAAGGCTATCTTTAGGCCTATGACCCTATGATCGGTTCCGTTGGAAATGGCCTTAGGCCATCTCCAACCGAATGAGGGCCAAATGACTTGTTTTAGCCCTTTGGGCCTCCAAGAAATTAATATTTAATGAACATTGCATGATCATATTTATTATCATTTCCAACCGAGGGCCAAAGGACCATGGAGCCAAACATAATTTATTATTTAAATTTAAAAACTACAACAACTTAAATTTAAAAACTACAACAACTTAAATTTAAAAACTACAAATTAAATTTAAAAACTACAACAACTTAAATTTATAGGAAAAAATGAGAATTTTTCAATATTTTTTAAAAAAATTTTGACTGAAAAAAAAAATTCAAATCCAGTGATAACTAATGTCAGCACGACGTCAGCTAGCCGTTGGATTTGAATTTTTTGGGGCTATAAATAGGGTGGATATTTGGCTATAATTCACAAACCTTTGAATTCAATCTCTTTCAATTCAAGTTTCCAATGAATTCCAACATTGGATCCTCTTCGGATTCCAACTGGGGGTCTTCATCCAATTCCGAATTGGAAGAAAAATGAGTGCAGATGAGACGAGAAGATATAGAGTCTGGTAAAGAAGATGAAGTATGGTGCAACACACAATATGGGGCAGCCATGATGTGTCAGCCAATTGAGGAACAACCTCAATGGGGTGGCTCTATTGCTGGTCGCTCTTACAAACCACGAAACAGAGCGATGACGCATGCCAATTTAATGAATAACTACTTTAGCCCCAACTCGGTGTACACAGAAGAGGATTTTCAGACGTTGCTTCCGGATAAGGCGTCATGTCTTTGAGTATTTACTTCATGATGTCCAGCAAGTCAATTCATACTTTCGACAAAAGTTGGACAAAGCAGGCTGCCCTAGTTTCTCACTTTATCAAAAGGTTACTGTTGCACTACGAATGATCACCTATAGCTCCCTAACTGATTCGATGGATGAAACATATGGTATGTCTGAGTTTACATGCCTTGATACTCTTGCTGAATTTTGTAACACAATTGTTCAGCTTTATAAAGAGGAATACCTTTGCGAACCAAATCAAGAAGATCTGGATCGGCTCATTCGCAAAGCTGAAGACATTACAATTCTTGGGCATTCACCCCTCTTCAATAACCTGACGGAAGGTAAAATCACCTCAACTTGATTACTACATCAACGAGTATCAGTACAATAAGGGGTATTACTTGGTAGATGACATCTACCCAAAGTGGGCAACACTTGTCCAAGCAATTCCAAACCCTGCGAATGACGCCGAAAAGTGGTTTACCTTACAACAAGAGGCATATCGGAAAGACGTTGAGAGAGCTTTCGGTATTTTACAAGCATAGTGGAAGATCATCAAGGAAACGGCAAGAGGGTGGAGTCGAGAAAATTTAGACTCCGTCATGATGTCTTGCATCATATTACACAACATGATTGTGGAGGATGAGCGAGATGGGTATATTGATGGAGAGTCTAATGACGACCAAAAGGATCCAAATAGGTCAAGAAGGGCTCGTGCAAAAATATATGATGGGCCTAATTTTCCTTTGAATCCAAGAACTGATAGTATCTATTTAAATGAGTAGATGAGGCACTATATGATACGTTCCCGTGCCACAAACAAGTACCTACAATAGGATCTTGTTGCACATATTTGGGACAAAAGAAGCATGGAGTAGGCGTTTAAGTTTTATGTTGTTAAATGTTTTTAAAAATGTTGTTTAAGTTTCATGTTGTTAAATGTTTTTTTTAATGTTGTATAATTTTTATGTTGTTTAATGTTATTTAATGTTGTTTCATGTTACTTAATGTTATTTAATGTTGTTTAATAGCTTAAGAAGTTATAGGAAAAAAATAGAATTAAATTTTTTTAAAAAAAAAATAAAAAATAAAAAAAATCAAATATAACGGCTAGCTGACGTCAGTTAGCAGTTGCATTCAAATTTATGGCTTGGCCCGAGGCTAGCTAACTAATTGGGTTGGGCCAGCTGGTTGCCCTATGGTCCTTTTTTGTCCTGTGGGGCCATGAGTCCTTTGGCCTAGCCCTCGGTTGGAGACGATTTTCGGGCTATTTTCGGCTCTCTAACCCTTTAGACCTTTCGGTTGGAGATGGTCGTAGAAATCTCTAAATCAGGCCTGGAAATAATGAAAATAAGTATATCCTAATACCTAATATAACAAGAATTCACCAGTTGAACATCACAGCTATCCTATCCACCGTTGGATTCAGATTGACTCATTCAGATCGACGGTGAAACTTATCACAGCTAATCGACCCACCTGTGACGATATCTCTCTCCATATTTTTTGAATCACGGAAACTGTTTCTTCTGCTATTTCTTCTTCCCATCTCTCTTTTCTCCTCCTCGCTCGGATCATATAATTTCACATATCCTAATTTTTTAATTCAATTTTTCGTTTGAAATATCAAGAAAAAAAACTAGCATTTGATTGGATTCGCGGCAATGAATACCGGAGATCTTCTTAGCATTCAGCCCTTGGAGCTCAAATTCCCATGTAAGTTTTTTTCTTTTCTTTTCTTTCAGAAGAACATTTTCTGTTTGGTTAGCAAGAAAATGTAGGAAAATTGAGGGACAAGTAATTTAGAATGCCGTGTTGGGTTTTACTGGAATTGGAATGGTGCACTTTAAATTATGCAAAATAATTATAAGGATGGGTTTAATTGTGCATACGATTACGAATTTAATATTTTGATTACCAGAAAATTAGAAACTGACTTTGATTTAGCTTTGTAATGGTTAATTGTTATGTTTAGGGAGTGATTGATTCAAACGGGATGTTAATGTGATTTTTGTATTGGGAAAATTGTCCAATTTTGTTAATTTTATTTTTGTGGGTTTGTTTTCTTGTGGTGTAAAAGTTGAAGTGAAGAAACACAGTTCATGTTCCTTGCAATTGACCAACAAAACAGCTAATTATGTGGCCTTCAAGGTAATTTTTCGGTTCCCCTTAAATTTGGATATCGAATTGGTCTGAACATATGAGGTATGGACTTGTAATGCTTACTGTTTGAATATTGTGATTGAATAGGTTAAAACAACCAATCCGAAAAAATACTGTGTCCGGCCCAATGCTGGTGTTGTTTTGCCCGGAACTACATGCGATGTTACAGGTGAATTATTCAATTGATTTGAAGAGTATTTGGTTCTTTAGCTTATCTGATATCTTAATCTTTTATTTCATGGTTCAAAGTTAAACTCTGAGTAATTGTTCTAGATTATATTCATTTCTTTGCTTTCATTGTTTTCGTTGTTAACGTTATGCTCAATTATTATTTCTCAAATTTCCTCGATTGTTCCTGATTTAAATTTGACTTTTGTAGTTACAATGCAAGCCCAAAAAGAGGCTCCGCCAGACATGCAGTGCAAGGACAAATTTCTCCTTCAAAGTGTTGTTGCACCAGAAGGTGCAACTATGAAAGACATGACTCCTGAAATGGTTGGATGATGCTCCTAACACGTATTATGTTTCCTGCGAAGAGGTTCTGTTTTGGGTTTTGTTTTATTCACTTTAATCTTTTTGTGAATTTGTCTATAGTTCAATAAGGAGGATGGTAAAGTTGTGGAAGAGTTCAAATTGCGGGTAATCTACTTTCCTGCCAATCCCCCATCACCTGTCCCTGAAGGATCCGACGAGGGCTCTTCTCCAAAGGCTTCAGTCGTTGATAATGGAAATCAAAACTCTTCCTTGTTTGATGCTGTAAGGGTTTCTCTTTTGCAAGCTTTCAGGGAAGTTTGAAAACTCATTGAATGTGTGGAATACTCATTATCATTTTACTTGGAAAATTAGGTATCAAGGTCTCTTGAGGAACCAAAAGAGAAGTCGTCAGAGGTCAGATGTCCTTACTATTAGATTTCACAAATATAGTTGCTTTTGAGTTACATAGGAAATTTATCTCGGGAATTGACACATTATGTTTCATTCTCTTGCATTTAATTTAATCTACCTGAATGGGGTGCTAAAATCTTGAATTTGGTGAAAGGGGTTACTTTAGGTTCTTTAATGTTTTCATTTTCTCTACAGTAAACTTATTGCGCAACTGTAGACAGTTGAAAGAATGTATCATAGAATGTCATTGCTAAAATATATTCACCAATAGTGCGAGTCGCATCATAGTGGTTAAGTTTGTTTCGAAACATGCCTGACATACCAAATTCATGAATATATTGAATGACAGTATACATGGAGGTTAGTAAAAGTCATTAAAGATTGTGATTTCCAAGTTTTGGTTCATTTTGTATGGCTTTGGTGGTGACGGCGGCAACATTCAACAATATTTAGAAACTAATAGGTAGTCTGAAGTATTTTCTTGACTTTGTTGTGATGGAGGCTTGGTTAGGTTTTTTTTTAGTGTAAAGTTCACTTTTATTTAATTGGAACCAATGTCATAAACTTCACTTTAATGACAGCGCATGAAACAAAAGCATTTTCGAAAACGTTAGGAGGGAGGAAGTGGAAGGATTGTGGGATAGAGTTCGATTTTGGGCTTCTTTTGGGATTTCAGTTTCCCTGGAATTTCAGGATATATCACTTCTTCCTCATTCATGCGGATTGGTGGGCAGCAATCTCTTAAACTTGCTTTTATTAGCATAGCTGTTTTGTAATAATTACTCAGGTTTATAGGACATTGTTTTCTTCCTTGGTTATGGATCTTGTATTCGATCCAGTGGACAGCATGTGCACTACTTCTTGTACTTTCAATGTATACTTGATAATAAAATCTGCGTTTCTCATAAAAAAGGACAGTGCATGTGGTTTATTATTACATGTTAATTACTACATAAGGTTTTTGTCTACGCCTCACTACCATTCTAGTTCATTTTCTGCTTGCACGATTCTTCTATGGAGCTTCTATTTGTTTTTTGACTAACAAATCCAGAGCAGATTAAGAGTTACTTAGTCCTGTTAATTTTCTTATTTTTGCATACTTCTTTTTCTCGTTATTAGAAGACCCTGTCGAGAAGTTCTGAGGACAGGGACAGAAAAGTGAACTAAAATTATTTTATTTTTAAGAATTTAAGGGGTAAAATGATATTATGAATTGAATGGGCGTGTGGAGCAAACTTGTGTGCAAATTGAATTACTGGCTGGTCCACCCTACATTGACCACCAGGTACAGAATTACGAATAATCCCTTCAGATTACCTTGCTTAAGTTTCTTTGTATATCTTTTCCTCAGGCATGGTCCATGATTTCCAAGTTAACTGAAGAGAAGACTGCCGCTTTTCAACAAACTCAGAAGCTACGCCACGAACTGGTATTGTTTAATTCTTCGTTTCTTACGTACATCTAAGCCTCATGCTTTTGATTGTCCCTATGCTAACGGTTCTACTAGTGTGTATCCCCATTTAACTTCATCAGCTGTCAATCTTTGTAGCAAAAATCCTCGAAAAATAAACTGTCCTTTTTATGAATTGTTTTGTTGTTTCTATTTATATTGTTGGGTGTTTGATGCTTCAGTTCCCCTTTATCGGAGTTTATTTTCATGTTTGTTTTCGTTTATTTCCTTTTGGCAATAAGAGAAAATTTTGAATTTGAGCAGGATGTGTTGAGAAAAGAAATTAGCAAAAATAGCAGTGGCGGATTTTCGTTGTTGTTTGTGGTGCTGTTCGGTCTTCTGGGCATCTTGGTTGGCTACTTCATCAACAAAACATAGAGAAGCTGAACCGTCGATTAATTAGTTGGATGCTGGCATAATCCTGTGGTGCTCCGCAGTTTTCAGAAACGTTTTAGGGACTCTTAAACTGTAATGTAAAAATTTAGTCTTGATTAATTTGGCACTGTTTTTGGGCAAATCTCCTTTATGTATTAAAGTTGGACGATGACGACACATCATTTAGTTTGCAAATTTTGTCTACAAATTTAGTTTCCTTAGCATTACCTCGAATATATTGGGTTTCACTTTACATGATGGGATGAGGCATCTTTAGTGACCCAAATCTTATCAAGTTGGCCTCAAATGTAGGGATAAACGCTCTTAATTTGCTCGTAGGCACATATGCAAGTGCTGATACCAGTCATTTCTTTAAAAGACCTTAATTCTAACTTCAGCAGACACAATAAGTTGTGTTTAGAGTGCTAAATGTGATTTAGGATAACCAAAACTCTCACAGTATTTGCTAGAAAAATTATAAAAAAAGTACAAAAAAAAAAAAAAAAACCACAGAAAATCATCATTTGAAAATTACAAACCATGATGACGTCATTTCCTCACTTAGTTTCATTAACAAACCAATTTACACACTAAGCAATAAGAAATGACAAAAAAGAACCGAAACAATCGGCCAACAAATCAAACCACCTAGCTGGGCTGATTTCTGATAAAAACCCAAATACATACTACTCATGTAATACAACAAACAGAAGCATATAAAATTAGAAGCAACGCTAGCTAGCTGGGCTGATTTTTGAACTTGGACCATGCACAATGCATGCATGGAAAACAACTTAGATAACACAGCTATAATTATTTTGTGTCAATGAAATAAGGATATGTAGACAAAAGTTTATCCATGTCTTTATTTCATTGGAACGGAACCATCGTAACAGTGTAACTGTGTCATGTAAGTCGTTCTCGCATGCATGGGGCTAGTTTTCCATGTTTCTAGTGGTTGTAGTTTCCAGCCCTCCTGGGCTTGAACCAATCTTTTTATTCTGAGCTTGGCGAGGAAAGGGCCAATGCTTCCGATCACCTTCGTGATCGTGAAAGCGGTGGGGGCAACGGTGCAGACTAGCTCTGGTGATGAAAGCTCCACACATGGTCCCAAACACAAACGCTAGACCAGGCTTCATTAGCCTACCTGCTGTTTGGCTCATTTTTTTTTTTTTTTTCTCAATTTAATATAGTGAAGTTTTTGTGATCGGAAGTATGAGGAAATGGAAGAGCTCAATGGGTTTTATATAGTGGGAAATTTTGAGTGCTGGACAAGTCTTTGTTTGGATCTTTCTTTTATTGGTCAAATGTTTTATTGTTTGGATATCACGAATGTACGTTCCAATTGATGACTCCCATATGGCATAAGCCGATTTGCTAGCCCCTTCTTCAAGGGTCAATGACTTGAAGCAATTTATATTAATGGAATGGAAATCCTAACCAATTAACCAGCGAGCGCAGGTGTATAATATATATTAAAGCAAATCACATTATGTACTCTCATGTTCGAGTGCAATTGCAACTTCATACTTCATGTTTAAAACATTACAATATCACAAACGAACTTATATTTTAGTTTCAATACCATACATCTGTTAGTTAATCGGTCAATTTGACTGTTAAATAATGATGTGGTAACTGCGGATCCCACTTTTTTGTTGATGTGGCTGTCAAATTTGTTCCACGTGGACACAACCAATAATTTTTTGTGCCTACATTTTTAAAACATTTTTCACGGAAAATGAGGCATTGACCTCTTTCCCCTAAGTTCTGTCAAGGCCGACTCTGACCACGTCCTCTTCGAAGTTACTTCCACCTACGACCTCACTGACCAATGCCAAGGCCTGCAAGCTCGACCTCGCCCAATCCCGCATTGAGTCCACGCTCCTCCACCTCGAGATAGTTGTCAAGTGCAACAACTGCATCGATGGTGTCAAGTTGACACCACTAGGTTGAAAGTAACAACATGACACCACTTGAACTACGTTATGACTTGATATCCAAATTCAAGTTCAGTCCCAACAAAAACAAACATGTTGTAACTTATGAAGTTTGATGTGCATCAACTCTAGTTGACCGCCATTATGTTGTATGCCAGTTGACATCACTAGGTTGAAAGCATCATGAAGGCCAAGTTCGAGTTCATTGCTTTAGCTTGCTTTCACCAACATCGTTTGCAGCAAGTACAAGAGTAACTTTAAGTCACCTCCTACACGTGACAAGCACATGTCTACGCTGCAGCTTGAAGTGGGGGCATCTGTTGACATTAAAATTTCAGTGAATTAAATGCTCACTAACAAATTAAACTTCGACATGCCAGGGCTTACGTGGCATGCATCGTGGGTTTGATCACAACTTGCACACATGACATGTGACTCATCAAACAGATAAGTCATTAAGAGTGACACGCGTCGACATTTGACAAAAAACAATTAAATAATTATCTTTAATTAACCTTGATTTAAAACAAACAAATTAATTGATTTAAGTTAAAGGAAATAATCAACAAATGAAATGAATGCCAAATCAGGGAGATTGACCAAATTAAGAATAAAAAGTGGTTAATTTATTTGATTAAGTCAAAGATTATTTGATTAAATCAAATCCAAATCAAGTCTTGGTTCTTTCGTCAATTAACAAGTCCAAAATCAAGACTCAATCAAGACATGGAGAAGCCTATAAATCCAAGGCTCCAAGACAAAGAAGGGGACCGACGCTCATACACCAAACACTCGTGTTCTTCATCAAGCTCATGGAGAATCAACAAGCACAAAAAATGCACGTGCCAATTCATCCACACCAAAGTTGAATACTACCCACCATGTGAAACTACTCGTGGTCCGACTTCGTTTAAGGTCAAGCCAAGACGACCTTTGAAGAAATCAAGTCCGATTCAAGATCAAGTCTCTACGATCCTTGGGTCAAACACACACACACATCTTCAGAGAGGGAATTAGAGAATCAAGTTTAGAGATTATAACCCTAAAAATTCATTTAAACGGAATGTATTACTTTGTACGTGTTCTTGTTCCATTCTTTGTAGAAAATTTTGTGTTTACAGGTTTATTATGAAGATTAAGAAATTGAATAGTTGCGATTAAGAAGCGTTAGTTTACGGTATCCTTTAAGAAGAAAAGGGTATGGCACCATTTAATTTGAATGTCATTAGTGTAGTGCAATCACGGTTAAGAATAATATCCTACCTTTATAGTGTAATATGACATCAACAACTTAAAGACCATCTTGTTATAGTAATATCAACACATTACTAAAATTAGTTTATGGATAATGCTAGGGAGGCTAAATTTGTAGACTAAATTTTTGAACTAAATGATGTGTCACCAATAAGAAATAAGCATGTTAATCAACGCTTAAGTAAGAATTAATTCATCAACTTTCATGTCATTTAGTTTACAAATTTGGTCTCCCTAGTATTACTCTTATTTTATTTTGAAAAGGCTAAATCGCCAAAATGGTCCCTGAGATTTGCATAACACATCACTTTGGTCCCTGAGATTTCAAATCAATAGAAGTGATTCCTGAGATTGTTCACCATCCATCATTTTGTCCCGGAACTCTGGGCTGGAAGTTTGGGCAATTTTCAAAGCTTCGTAACTCAATCGTCTCTTAACCAAAATTGACCAATAATATATCAAAATGAAGATAAAAAGTGTAGAATAAGATTATACCTACTTATAAGCCCAATGGTTTCCAGAGATGGCAGAAAAATAGCCTCAAAGTTGACTGGTTCGAGGGAAAACTGGAAAACTCGCCGGAAACTGGGTAAACTTTAAACGTTCATAACTTCTTCAATACTCAATGAAATCAAGTGATTCAAAAACAAAAATCATACTTCTCGATGAGCTGAAGAGAATGGTAAATTTTTAAAAGGCTAAATCTCTGTGGTTTGGCCGGAAAATGGCTCGAAAGTGGCTATCTTGGTGTTGAGTTAGCCACTTTCGAGCCATTTTCCGGCCAAACCACGACGAGTTAGCAAGGTACCATTCTCTTCGTCTCATCGAGAAGTTTTATTTTTGCTTTTGAATCACTTGATTTTGTTGAGTATTGAAAAAGTTATGAACGTTTAACTTTTACCCAGTTTCTGACGAGTTTTCCAGTTTTCCCTCGGACCAGTCAACTTTGAGGCTATTTTCCAGCTATATCCGGCAGCCATTGGGATTCCAAATAGGTATAATCTTATTCTACACTTTCCTATCTTCATTTTGATATATTATGGGTCAAATTTGGTTAAGACACGATTGAGTTACGAAGCTTTGAAAATTATCCAAACTTCCGGCCAAGAGCTTTGGGACACTTAACGGAGTTTTTAACCGAATGACCAAAATGATGGATGGTGGACAATCTCAGGGACCACTTCTATTGACCCTACCGTCGACCTTTGATCGACGGTTGACTTTTGATCCATGGGTCTCAAATCATTCTAGAACATCCTTGGGGATGCGTTTTATGTTAGTAATGTGTTCTATTGATAAGGATTCTGAGATGTGGTTTGATAATTATTCTAGGCGCTGATCGCTCGTGATGCCTCGATATTCGTGCTAGGGAGTTATAGTGTGGACTCTAGGTAGTGGGCTTTTGTTTTCTATATATGTATATATGCTAACGATTCCCAAAACTGTTTTAAAGGAATGTATGTTTTAAATGCCATGTCATGTATGCATTACGTGTTAGTATTGCATTAGTATAATTATGCATAGTATTGGATAAGGCTGCAGAGGCCCAGGTAAGCTTCAAGTGAGTGCATCATTATGGTATTAGTTGTATTTTGTATGGTTATACGTTGATGCATTTTGAGCTCATTATCATGCACCCTGCTGTTAGTGCTCCCGCCCGTGGCCAGAGCACAATCCTTCACATGATGTTCACCTCCCGCACCGCATGCTTACCTTGGATCCAAGTTTGATGCACAACCCTGTCGTATAGACCACAATAGGTGGTTCCGACTCGTATGTGACCCGCGACTATTTACACAGCCTTCACGTGATCGTAGCACTTGAGCGTACTTATTTACACCCAGCACTGTCGTACAGGTCATAGTAGGTGACTCCGACTCGTGTGCAGACAATATTGATGAGCTATGAGTCCAGTTGTACAGGTCACGTTAATTGACTCCGACTGGCATATTATTTTATATTGATTTCACACCTGGCTTACATCATTTAGTGTTGTAACGTTATGACATGGCATACTTCAATTTTTACTGGCCCTAGGCATTTGGTTTTCGTATGTATATACGTAATATTATTTTCTGGAAACTATACGGGTTTTACAGCGAGGGGTTGTAACGTTTTCAAAAGGTTTTTATTAAAACTTAATTTTTAGGCCCACTCCAGGTTTTAGCTGCTAAAAGTTCGTGTCGACGAGAATTCTTGGCGAATCTCACTATAGATGGCTACCTCTGAGGGTATGATCCTTACCCACACTACTGTACTTTACTTATGCTCTGACATCGCGTGTGAAATGAGTTCATTCCTGCTCACCCACTATTGTCTTTAGGCACTTTTAGGTTTAAATCTATTCACATTTTCCACATCACTATACTTTATGGCTTCATCACCTTCCAGGTGTCAGCCAGCACAGCTCAATTCGGAGTCCTAATGGACATTCCGGGTTGGAGTGTGTCACAACAAGTCCACATAAATATTGAGGTCATTTGGGAAATGCTTTTCAATGACTGAAAACACTTGTAGAGAATTTGTTTTTGAAGCAAGTTCTTAGTAAAAATGCAAGTTAATCTTGGAAAAGCTCTTCAAGTGCTTCCTATAAGAAGCACCAATTATGTGCTTTTGCAAAAAGCACCAGTTATATGATTTTGCAGGAAGCAGTAGTTATATGCTTCTAGCAGGAATCACTTCACTTAAAGTGCTTATGAAACCAAAAAATATATTTTCTGAAAGCACTTTCAATCATTTAAAAGCACTTCTCAAACCAGCACATTGTCATGTGAATTAAAAATCATAAATAGTAAAAATAACTTATATTGTTGTATAATTAGAAACTTAAAAATGAAAAACAAAAAAAAAAAAAAAAAAAGAAAAAAAAAAAAGAAAAAAGAAGAAGAAGATGATCTGTTCATCTTCTTCTTTCCCTCCCACCCGTGCAAAATCACGCGTGCACAACCAAACAAAAACCCATCCTCACGCCTGCACAATCTCAAATTCCAATTGCAAAAGTCATGACCCCATCAACACTCACTGACTTCTTGGATTGATGGGCACGATCCACATCCATAACCGAAAACGAAACCAAGTTCGATGATGTACGATTAATCTCCTCTCCCAACCTCATTTGAATTTCTCCGTCATCAAATGGGATGATTGGGGCATTACCCACCTCCTGCCTCCAGTCCCCATTGACAAAAACAGCCCAGGTTTTGTGCTATAAATTTGATTATCTTCAGCTTTCAGTTCACAAGCAGAAGAAAGAACAAAACCACATTCTTTCGTCACTTTCATTGATCATATCATAGCTATTGCTATCCTTATGGATGAGGAAGGGTTTTGGCAGAGCTCTCTTGGGTATTGAAATTAATTGCATAGAGCAGGAAGAATGTGCCAGCATAATTGAGAAAGAATGGAATTTGAGATTGGGCAGCAGGTGTTGTTGTGCAGACGTGGTTTTGCTCGGGTGAGACGGAAGAAAAGAAGATGAACAGATCATCATCTTCTTTTTCTTTTTTCTTTTTTATTTTTTAAGATTTTTTTACAGAATTGTGACGGAAGTGCAACATTGATTTGCGACACCCATTTTTACGGACTACATAGATTGATTTTTAATTTCAAAGATCATCTTGCCAATGGTTCAATTTCAGAAACCATTTGTGATGAAATCCGAAATACATATTACTTATTCGCTAATACTCATGTAATACGACAACAAACAGAAGCATATAAAATTTGAACTTGGACCATGCATGATGCATGCATGGCATGGAGAACAACATAGATGACATAGGTACACTAGTACGTAGTATTCTGTATAAATAGAATAAGAACATGTGAACAGAAGTTTACACATATCTTTACTTCATTGGAACAGAACACCACCATAACAATATAATCTTGTCGTGCAAGTCGTTCTTGCATGCATAGGCCTAGTTTTCCATGTTTCTAGTGCTTGTAGTTTCGAGCCCTCCTGTCTTTGAACCAATCTTTTCATCCTGAGCTTGGAGAGGACAAGGCTGATGCTTGCGATTACCTTCGTGGTCGTGACAACGGTGGTGGAAACGGTGCAGACTAGCTCTGGTGATGAAAGCTCCAAACATGGTCCCAAACACAAACGTCAAACCAGGCTTCCTTAGCATACCCGCTGGTTGGCTCATTTTTCTTCTCAATTTAGTATAGTGAAGTTTATGAGATCGGAAGTGTGGCTGGAATGGAAGAGCTCAATGAGTTTTTTATGGGTTCAAAGAGTGGGATATTTTGATTGTCTGGACGAGTCTTTGTTTGGATTTTTCTTTTATCGGTCAAAATACGTAAGATTCAATTGATGACTCCCCAAATGGCATATGATGATTTGCGCGCCCCTTGAAATTTTGAGTGCTGGATAAGTCTTTGTTTGGATTTTTCTTTTATCGGTCAAAATACGTAAGATCCAATTGATGACTCCCCATATGGCATATGATGATTTGAAAATTTTGAGTGCTAGACAAGTCTTTGTTTGCATCTTTTTTTTTTATAGAAAAACTAATGAAAACAACTTGAAAATTTTAAGTTTTAACAATTAGAACAAAATAAAGGGTAAAGTGAATAGTACTAGTGTTGACTTTTTAGTGTAAAAATATGATTTTTCGTTAAAATGAACAGTTCTGAGAATTTTTCATTAAAATTCTCTTTTTTTATTGGTTAAAAGTTTTGTTGTTTGGATATCACGAACTTTCGATCCACTTGACAACTCCCCATATGGCATTCGACGATTGACATGCCCCTATTTCAAGGGTCACTGACTTGAAGCAATTAAATTTTATATATACTAAAACTCAATTTGAACTGAATCACTGTTCATAAGCACAGTGTTTTTCCGGATTAACCCCTGTTTAGTTTCTTATATTTCATTTCTACCATTTTTGACACGGGTTCGCGCTTTCATCTCCACCTCTTCCTGCTTCATGATTCCTTCTTCCACCTCTTCCTTCTTGCTTCATGATTCCAACCAAAAAGCTCATGCTCGCACCAAAAACTTCCGTTCCAGCTCATGAACGACAAACCCAATTTCGTTCCATCTTCAACGACAAATCCAAATCCCTAAACTCAATATCCATATTCCTCCACATCGTTCCAATCTTCAACAAATTTGACTGCCATCACCATGCAACAAGTTCACAATCGACCTTCATCTCCATCTTCATCGTTATGTTATTTACTTCTTATGGCTGTGGTTGAGGTCAGCATAAACACAGTGTGACATAACACACACGCAGTCCCTTCTATGGACACTTCCTCACTCCAAATGCTTTTATGCCTAATTTAGTCCTTGGAATATTAAGATTTGTGGTTTGTCTTTCCTGCACTCTATATTTTTGTATTTTCAAAAAAAAGAAAAAAAAAATCTGATGAAGCAATCAGAAAACCCAACTGTTCCATACTTTCAAAATTCAGTAATAGTATAGAAAATAAATAAACTGGCCTTTTCTAATGAAACTTCAATATAGCACGTTCATAGTGAGTGAACCTCAACTTTGTTGCAACTACTAGAAGGCTAAGAGTTAAAGGAATTTGAGTTTCATATAAAACCATTAAGCCTCCCTGTCTCTCTCTACATGTCAGTCTGTTATGTTTGTCTACTTTTCTTTTCACTTAGGCTCCTCGTTTCCCTTATCTGTAAAATTTTACTGATTGCAATTGTTAAATGTTACCAAGGTGGGAAAGGGATGACCGATTTGAAATCAGCAATTCAAGTATGCATTGATTCCCGATTCAAACCATTACTTCCATTTAGTGTGTTGTTAGTTGTGTTGCTAAGTTAATAGCGTTCTTTCTTAATCATCGTTAAATAGTTGTTGTGCAATCTGAAATGAACTTAATCAGTAAACACGAGAAAGAATTTTTTTCCAAAAAGTCGAAAAGGATTTAGCAGCTATGACGGACTGATTTTTGGAAACTTAGACGAGCATATTCACCTAGGATGAGTGGATTCTAATGCTTTTACTTTTGCTTCTGTTTTGCTTCGCGTGTGATTTAGGATGTCCCTATGCCTCTAGTTGGGATAGTATGTCCAATGAGCTTATAATTCGAAAGTTCCCTATATTTGGTCTCTTGATGATTGAATGTTTGTATTAGAAGAGATCTTATTATAGTTATTCACAAAGCTTTGGGACAGAATATCATTTTCTCATATCATGTAGGGTATTTGAAAAACATGTACTTGGAAGTAATCATATTATGGTTTTTCACAACGCTTTGGGACATAATCTCAATTTCTAATGTCATGTAGGGTTCTTACTAATAAGAATCTATAGTGTAGGGTATTTGAAAAGCATCACAATGGATTCATTTGATATCTAATTTCTCACCGTGATCCCGTTGTATTATATCTATAAGAACAGCTATGTAATAGATTATACAAACATTATCTTTTGTTCCTTATTGAACATAAATATGTAATTAAAAATATTTTGATATGGATGTAAATAGATTTTAATACATTTTACACGTTTAACATAGTTTTATAACTCGTGGCATCACGCGGGCTCAACTGTTAATTATATATACTAAATCGCAACAAGAAAACACTATTCATAAGCGACAATATTTTTACTTTTTTGCCCTCATTTTAATATTTATCTGCTCCGACAATATTTTTACTCTTTTGCCCTCATTTTAATATTTATCTGCTCCTACTTTTCTTGCCCTCCACCATAAAAGGACGTTTTTGCCCTATTAAGCTGACTAAGGCCTGGTTTGGTACTGAGGTGATTCTGAAAAAAGCTGGTATCTGTTTTTGTGTTTGGTAAACATTCATCTTTAACTTTTTTTCACAGTTTTGGGTGAAAAAAAACCAAAAACAAGAAGCTGCAAAACCTAGCTTTGAAAAACCGGCTTTTTTTCACATCTGTTTTACATAAAAGTTTATCAAACATTATAATACTGCCTTTTTTTTTCAAAAGCACTTTTACAAAAAAGTTTACCAAACACTCTACTGCTTTATTTCACAGCTGCTCATTCTCACAGCACAGTAGAAGCAATTTTTTTTCAAAGCACAGCAATACCAAACCAACCCTTAGTCTGGATGCTTCCACATCGTTTCATCCATACGCATCTTTTCTTTTCTCACCGTTTCGTTGCTTCCTCCTCCACTGCTTCATTCTTGCTTCGCTGCCAATTGAAAACTGCTCATCTAATTTTTCTCACCGTTTCATTCCTTCCTTCTCCACTACTTCATTCTTGGACCACAGCCAATCGAAACCAAAAATTGCTCATCCAAATCAATTTCGATTAACTCAAATCCCTAGAACTCTAAAAATCAATTTTCTACAGATCGTTCCAAATTCAATGGCAGACACAAAATTTAGATCTCTAAACTCACTTAATAGCATGTAAAAGGCTGGGCATCCAATTCTCTCATGTGCCTCCTATTGGATTCAATTTACTTTTGTTGTTGCCAATCTACAGGCAAAGCTTAAATTTCCGTACAAAGTTTGTATTTTTCTTGATTGGAGTTTGGGCCTTTTTATTCTTTCTCAATTCTACCACATAAAGAAAATAAAAATTTTACTCTGTAGTTTTCAGGGTTGTACCTTAATCTGATATCTAAACATTTTTACAGATAAAATATTTGTACCTAATTTTTTTTCTTTAGTTATATTTTGTTCAAACGATTTTTTTATTTTTTGGTAGAGGTTAAGTTTACGGTACATAATATTCTTATAATTTTTTTATGTTAAAGAAATTAGCATATGGGGTAGGAATATTGTATTACCCTGTGGATTGTGTTGAAGAGTACTTTATTTGTGAAAACATAGCTTCTTAGTTCTACTGGTCCCTCGGGTAGAATTTGAACTTAAAAAAATTGCTTACCAAACCTCAATTTTGCTCATCGACTTGAAGCTTCAATTCTAATTTAGTGTATCCATTTTGAAGTAATGTTAATATGCAGTAATTTTGTTTATTTAATTTTGGTCTGTTAGGTTTTTCTTTTTGCTGCTGTTTTTCTAATTATGAGGGTTTTGTTTTATATCAAGATATTGTAGCAGAAGCCACACTTTGAAGAGTTCACGCTGCACAAAAAGATGATGAAATGCCACCCATTGAAGCTATCATTGCTCCAGTGGAGGTGGAGTTTAAGATTGCTAGGCAGGAGGTATGCTTTTGTTTTGCAATATGACCCCTTAAATTTTGTTTTAAGATAGTGTTGAAATAACTTTTTGTAGTTTTTTTGTATCAATTTTAAGTGTTTATTTTGGCTTCCCACACTTTGAAGAGTTCACGTGAACAGAAAGATTATGAAATACCACTCATTGAAGCTGAAATTGTTCCGCTAGATGAAGAGCTTAAGCTTACTAGGTAGGAGGTATACTTTTGTTCAAGCCTTTTGACAATCTTCTTGAAGTGGATCACCTGATTATAAGTCGCGATCAACTCCTCATCCTTTGCATAGCCGGTAGATCAAAGCTCCAAACTCATGATCTTGAATTTAAGGTATGCAGTGACCAATCTTCTGTGTAGCATCATACTTTACTTGGATGGCATCAAGCTTAGCTTTCAAGTTATCAATCTCTTGGAGAATGGTCTTAAGTTGCAGAGAAGTGGGGCAGAGACATCAAACTCCTTCAAGAAAGAAAGTTCAAACTGTAACTTTTCAATTTTCTCAGTAGCCGAACAAGCTTCAGCTATTATGGCCACCTCCATCTCCTTCGCAGCATTGGCTTCATCTTGGTCAACATGTATGGACTTGGCTGCCAGAATTGTAATCTTTTACATTATAGCAAGCAAAGAAGTCCTCCTATAATAAGTCATACACTTCGTAAAGGAACTTGTGTAGACGACCCCCAATGCCATCAACAAACTTGGTGCTTGCATCCATGTCCTCGAGTAGATCAAGCTTCAACAATGCACAAATCTCAACAAACTCTCCAAAGGCAGGCTTGGTGGATTTCTCATAACTGCCCATGCGAGCAGACTCTTCTTAACAGCCGAATCAGTCTCTGTAGTAGGAGGAATAGACCTAGGCGCCACTTTACTTGCAAAATCCACCTTTTCACTCTTCATTGCAACAAGCCTATTCGAAGTCGAACCAGACTTAGATCCAGACAAATGCCTCAATACAGATCCAGATACCGGGGGCATGAGAAAACTTCTACGTTGTGCAATTATGTTAGCAATCGTTCTAGCCACCTATGAAGTAGCAGGCTTCATAATCAAATTCAGCAACCTCTCTCTTCCCCTTGGAAGAAGTTAAATCAATCATAAGCTTCTCAGCAGTAAACAGACCCTCACGGGTAGCTGAGGAAATCTTTGGCTTCTTCTCAATTGGCAAATCTTAAACGGATAGCGATGGCATTTTCTTCCCACTGTAATTTGTAAGAGGCTCCATGATAGCGATCAAATGAGCTAGCACTTCATCTTTTTTCCGCTTTATCTTTTCCCTCGGGAGCAGTCCACATTTCTCCCAGTGAAGACGACTAAGCAGCAAGCGCCATTCACGGTACTCAGCAAAGATACCCAAGATAGTGCACTTTCTTCATATTCGGTGAAGTTTTTGGAGTTGGGCTAAATTTCGAATGTACACAAACAAAATAGGATATTCAGTAATAAGAAAACAACTGAATGAAAGCATAAAGCAACCTAAAGACAAAGTAGTTCACTTACCATCAATAAAAGTAGTTAGATTCCTACTCCTCGCTGTATTCTAGGGTTTCCCTGGCCCAGTCATGATCCCCTTTGCTTGAATAGTCAAAGAACCTATGGTGGGATCGCAGCTGCCCAACTCCTTCAATATGGCCTATGTAGAAGAAGTAAAGGAATTTGTTGACAGTTAGGTCCAAGTCAAAGAACTTGCTCAGGTTAAGGAATCCCACCATCACACGAACCGTGTTCTCAAAACATTGAGCAGAAGCACACCTCATGGAGCAGATTACCTCCTGGAAGAAATATGGCATGGAAAAGTAAACCCCATCACAAAGTAGTAAGGGCAAAACTTGGTGGCTTTCCTAGACCCACTGCACGGTTCTTGGTGAAGGAAGATTTGTGAAAAACAAGTTCATTTGAGCAACATCAACAACATGCAATTAACAATTAAAAGGCGGAATCATGTTTATATGCACTCAAAAACAAAACTTAACCCATGAACTTCAAAGCCTAGTAGATAGGTGAACCAAGACTCAACTCAAAACAAAGTGAGTTGAGAAATCAATACCTTTGTAGATTCCTCTTTGCATAAGCAAAGGCTAATCACCCAAAGAGAGGAGCTTCATTCCTTGCATCTTAGATCCATGGATTTGGATGGATGAAAAGGTTTCTCCAAGTTCCCAAAATTGAGAACCTCTAAGTCTCCACACCAAGGCATATTGTAGAAGAAATGAGTGACCTAGAGGAAGTAAGATTGCTAGCTATTTTTCTCTAGGGTGGCCGGCCTCTTTGAGAGCAAAGAGAGGTTTGTGTTCTCATCTTTTCTCCAAAAGAAACCCTTAATGAATTTTGGCTATAAAGTCATACTTATTCCTTAATTCATTTGAGTGGCAAACTTGTAAATAAGTCCAAAACCACTCCTTCTCTAACATGGCCGGCCATATGGGATTTATTGGGCTATTTGGGCCTTTGTGAATCATTATTCATTAAGTTGTCACACAACTTAAGTCAATGGACTTGACGTTCGAAGCCCATTGGGCCTTAAGGTCCAAAACTATCCCGAGGTCTTTTAACGAACTTATTCGTTTGATTAATAATCATATTAATTAATCCTTGCCATAAATAATTAAACCATTTAATTATTCTTACTCATCTCCGTTGAATCTTCAATCTCTACCTTACACGGTGTACGATCCATTAGGTTCCTTTTAGCGAGGCAGTGGGCGATTCAAACTCTTTCAAATCGATTGTGAATTGAAACTTACTTTCAATTCTCCCTTTAGTGTTTATACACGTTTAGGGCTTCCACAAACCATGGTTGACGCCTAGCAGCATGTCATGGTTACCCAAGCTAATCAGAAGAGGTGGAGAACCTATTCAGTTTTAGGATTACAAATGCAATACGGTCTTTCTCTAATACAATACTCTTGACCACATTGTTTGGTTTGATAGTTTATTCATGTCTACTATCCAATGTGAGTCTTGTGCTTTATATGATTACCTTGAATGTGATTTGGAACACATTCCTAAATCTCATTCATACTTTGGCCAAAGATTCTTAATCATATCATAGAGTATTCTCCCTCAAACAGTTTGAAGGTTAGAGATCCCTTGTTGCGCATTCACTTGCCTCCATGGCTAAGTGGCTTAACCCCAACGATGTCGTGGACACCCTCCTGATGGAGTGACTTTGACATAATCAAAGATTAAGGACCTAACCACAAGACAACTGTGATGCCTCAGGTCAAAAGACTAATTTGCATTATCCCAACCATGAGTTCTCATGTGACATGAATGTGAGAACTCTTCGTTGATCATGTTCAGTGAACTCATTCTCTATTGAGCACCTACGTACTTGTCTTGATGTCACACACACCAATGACTCGAGACTACTCACTCTCCCTGAGAGAAGACATAGCACGTATTGATCTTAACGGACTGTCAATGCCCAATTGACAATCCTATGATCAGGAACGTTTAGGATGTGTCAACGAAAGAATGGTCTCATGAATCTAACTTCTTTAGATCGCATTCTTCCAATCACATATTCCTTGGACATATCGTTTAAGCATATAACATTTATATGAGACGGCTCAAACAATAATCTTTGCCCTTTACATTTAAACTACATTAGTTTAACTTTGTGAAATGTCCGTAAAGTATCATCATATGATTGGTTTTAGGGCACATTTCCAACACTTGGTTGCTCCCTTCCTTAGCTAGCTTCACATGGGCTCCAGACAGAATTGCGTGTTTGTATGCCTTAAGGAAGTCCTTAAACAGCTCATTAGAATTAATCTTGACATGATTAGCCCACCTTATTCACATATCCGCCTTGGCGACACAATGTATTATAAACTCATCACTGTTATAACTTAAAGAAGACATGCTCGAAAAATTCTACAAAGCCAAAAGGAAAAATATTAGATAGCTGCACAATAAGATAAAAAGAAGAAAAAAAATTGAATGGAGTAGCGCGCCAGGCCGCAGCCTAGCTGGTTGCTTCATGGACCTAGAGCTTTAGACCTAAGAGGTGGGCCCAGCACACCAGAACCCTTTTGTTTTCTTTCTCCTTCTCGGTCCAGCATGCCTCTTGACCCAATCCAACTAAAAGGGGCAAGTGCCCTCGCGCCTCTTTTACGCCATCTCAGCAAGTTAGGCTCAAGGCCCAGCCCCTCGCCCCAACGTGCCAACCAGCTCGGCCCAAGCCAACCTGCACCTGACCCTAGCCAGTTGCTGTCGTACCAGCAGCAGCCTGCGCTTTCATACACATCGCAGCAACCCTGTGGCTGCTTTTCCAATTTTCAAACCTAAAGTTCTAGAAAAAAAATCAAGAAGAAGAGAAATTAATGTTTTCTGACCTTGGTGTAGTGTGAAGACGAAGAAAAGCAATGGAAGACAATTCTTTGCATGGGAAAGTAAAGAAGAATGCTAAGGGAGCCGGAACAAATATCCTCTGGTTTTCTCTTTTTCTTGCAGGGATATAAATTGCACTCTTAATTTATTTAACTCTCTACTTAAGGCAGACTTAAATAGAGTTTGGTGGCAATCCTTTTCCTAGAAGAATTTAATTCCAAGTCAAAGTGATATTCTACATCAAATTGGAAAACAACTTCATGTTTCCCAAAGCAACTTGGAATTTGTACACCTACTACCCTTTCCTACGAGCAGCCCTGCAGGTATGGAGGCATTTATGGAGTAAAAATCCTAGAGGCGACATATGGACTTTTAGACAAGAAAGAGAAGATTGCCCCTATTAAATGAGCAAGGCATATTTATATTCCCCACGCCCAGTTCAGCATCCCTTGACATGCAGGCAACAGACAACGACTGCTTAGAGCTTCCCTGCACGTGGAAAATATCAAAATTATTTAATTATAGGATTATCCCTAAATCCTAACATTAATACATTCCCAATTGAAGACAAACCTATCAAGTCAGTAATCCCAATCACATTTGTTATGGGATATCTTCATAATTATTCGAAGATATTAGTTACATAACATATTAGGACTATTCTCACCAAATTGTACCATAAAGGCCGGCCATACTCCCTATAAATCCCCCACTCATTGTGGGCGCGTGAGGCTTTTGATCTTTGACCAACAATGTTGATTGTTTTGTAGGTGCATTGACAATCAACAAATAAAATCAATGCCAAATCGGGAAGATTGACCAAATTAAGGATTGCCAAACTAAGAATGAAGGTGATTGATTTATTTTATTAAAGCAAAGATTATTTGATAAAATTAATATTATTTGAAGAAATCAAATCCCGAATCAAGTCCAAATCAAGTCTTGGTTCATTCGTCAACGATTAAATCCAAACCTAGTCTTGGTTCATTCATCAACAAATGAAGTCCAAATCAAGTCTTGGTTCTTTTATCAATTAATCAAGTCAAAACCAAATCAAGCCTTAATCAAGACATGGAGAGGCGTATAAATACGAGACTCCAAGACAAAGAAGGGGACCTCACACATCCAAGCATCCTGAGATGGTCAAACACCCAAACACTTGTGTTCTTCATTAAGCTCATAAAGAGTTGACAAGCATAACAAATGCACGTGCCGATTCATGCACATCAAAGCCAAAGACCACCCATCACGTAAAATTTCTCATGGATCAACCACACACACACATCTTCGAAGATCAAATTAGAGGATCAAGTTCAAAGATTTTAACCCTAGACATTCATGTAATGCAAAATTTATTACTTTGTACTTATGTTCTTGTTTCATTCGTTGCAGGAAATTTTGTGTTTTTAGGTTGAATATGTTATTTGGTACCCACTTGAATGGACAATGTAAAGATGGTTATGAAATAAAGGTTCAGAAATTGAACAGTTCTAAATAATATCTAAAATTTATATGATGAAGATAGGTTATTTGCATTGCATGAGATATGTGCCTCCTTTACAAGGATGCAAGTAGTATCCAATAAAAAATAGAAGGGTTAGTTTACAATGTCCCTTAAGTGGGAAAGGCATTAGTAGAAAAAAAGCTTGCATGATGATGACAATTTTGTTGCTTAAAGTACGTTTGTGCATTGAAACTAGGAATCCGTTGCACAAATGTTGAAGACATTAGGCGACGAAGGATTTGTCTTCCAAGGTGTTTTTGCTCGACAAACCAAACCTTTCATCACATAAAGGCCTTCAAGTAAATGCGGGTAAGGAGTTTTTTTGGCACCAAAGGAACATACGACAAAGAATTTCTCGCGTGAAGATTGCATGACAAATACTTCGTCGTGCAAATGGACTCTGAAATGGTTGGTAGGGATTGAAGTCATTGTATTTACCATGTACTTTACGCGATGAAGGGTTCATCGCACAAGGTTTTGAGACCAAATTATGCGACCAAATGTTCGTCATGCGAAGTCCCACTAGTTCTTTAAAGCATAGCTTTTTATCACATTGGTTTTCCCACAAACCTAAATGTCATACCATTTTCTTCTTCCCCGAATCCCCTCATATCCCGAGGTCTTGTTTTAATTTTTGAGACGATTGTCGATTCCACACCTCTTCCAAGTAAAGGATGCAAGAGAGAAGGCTCTTGGAAGGGTAATACTAAATTTTATGTGGAATTAATTGTTTTATTTTTTGTGTTGAATAAAACTTTTCGATTTACTTATAAATTGTTTTCTTAGGCAAACAAAGCAAGAAAGTTGAGGTGTTAGTTTGATTAGGGTCGGTTTAAGGCTGCCGTAAGCGAATCAACTATGGTGCAATAAGGGGATTTGAGGAGGTGGAGTTGCATGCCATGCTTCGGCACAATATTGGAGCACTAGTGCGAAACAATTGTTGTACAGAGTGTGTGTCTTGGGAAAAGGTGTCTGATGAGGTGAAGAAGTATATGGTGCATGAGTCATCTGTAAGTTCGAATTAGTGAATTAATAATAGTTTTTGTTAAATAGTATATTGATGAAACCGATAAAAAGTTGATGAAACAAATCAAAAAGTGCCAGAGTGATTACTAATTTATTATTTTTTGCATAACAGGTTGGTTGGAATATTGATGAAACCAATCAAAAGCTATTGATATTCATCGATAACATCTTCAAGGGGAACTTTCGCCAGTGGGAGTATGACGTCGAGTGAGATGTAGAACAGAGAAATCCTGAAGGGCCAACGGAGTAGAAGTGTTATTATTATTATTTTTTTCTTAATTTTTATGGACAAATAATAGTTTTATTTTAAGTATTTTGTGGACGGTATTTTTAAATATTTGTCTAATTTTAAGTTGAATTATTTAGTTGGTTAATATAATTTTATTTGGATAAATTTTAAAGGAACACAAATTAAATTTAAAAAATAAATAACAGATTGCGAGACGAAGTAGTGTCGCAAATTTTTTTTTAAAGACAAACATTGTGCGATAAATGTCTTGTTCGTCGTGCAAAAAATCGCTGGTAAAAAATTTGCATGCCAAATTGTTCGTTGCAATGGTCCTTGTACTTATAACTAGATTGCCCAGCTGCAGAGGAAGAAACTGTAGAATTTTTCATCTTCTGCCTTTGCACCTTCCTCCCCCATCTGCTCTTTCAATTCGGCGTCTCTCTTTTATTTTCTCTCAATTTCATCCTCTAATCTTCCCTCCATCTCAATCTTCATTTTGCCTCTCCTTACATCGATCAATCCCGCTCTATTCGGTAAGTGATTTGTTTTATATTTAATATTTTTATTTTGAATTCATACTAACGGCATCAAATTTGTTTTGTATAGGTTTGTTCTATATGATTATTGATCAGAGAAAAGAGATTGTGAAGGTATTTTCTTTTTTTTGTTTTAATAATTTAAATAAGGTTTATATTATGATGTCATTTCATTTATTTGTATGTAAACAATTGTGTAGGTCATGTACAAAATCGTTTTGTGTTGTAGTACGAAGTTAATAGTAATTAAATTCGTGTACGTTGTTTTTCAAAATAAATTTAGTTTCCTGTTTGAGAATTAATTGGATTTCACGCATGGATGCAAAAGCATAACTGCGGTCCTCTTGATTCTTGAGTTGTCCCACTCTTTTTACGTGACAAAGATTTGGCTAGCATGTTCTATACGATACATGTAGGGGAAGAGCCCGACTCGTTATTCTTAAAAAAAATTAGAGAAATTAGAACCAAGTTAAGATGATATGGGTTAACTAATTTTTATAGCATGCACTTGAAGAACTGTAGAGAGATGGTGTCGGAATTGTCCCACATCGAAATCTAATCCGATGAAGCCGTATAGGGCGTCACATAAATGTGCATTCCTAAATGGGATAGGGTCCTTACCAGAGGTATAAGGTGACAATATCTTGTTGAAGTTGTTGTAATCATTGTACTTTATTGTGTAGAACTTATGGACAAACAATTGATACAGAATCCAAACAGATGTGCACACGAATACTTGGATGGAATAAATTAGCTTATTGAGTTTGGATCTAGACACAACCCGGAAGCAATTAGAATTCAATGCCTATGTAAGAGGTGTAACAACACGTTAAGGGAGACTTTTGAGAACGTTCGATTTTGTTTAGTAAAAAATAAGAGATAAAGACCTATACTGCTTGGATTCATCATGGGGAACAATTAGACATGCTTCGTCTTCAAATGTGAAAAGAGTGGACAATGTTGAACCTAATGTGGATCGTAATGAACAAGTTATGGATATCCTAAATGACGTTTTTCTATTTATCTCAATGAACACCAACTAGGAAGGGGTGCCTCCACCTATGGACAGTGAAGCTTTCGAACTGTGAATGAATATTTCCTTGTATTCATTCATTGCAGCTGGCTGGTCAATAGAAGGAGAGAAAAGGGCACGGTGACTACCCAATGCTACTTTTTCACGGACACAGTGATAATCAAGCTCAATATGGTGAGTAGGACCATGAAGGACTAGATTGGTGGCCATATACATAGCATTGAGATTATGATAGTACAGAAACACCAGAAAGTGGAGTGAGACTCCAAGCTTACATAACAGATAAGACAACAATGTAGTCTCGACACATGAGTGAGCTAAAGAGCGATATTCGTATTCGGCACTATACCGTGCAATAGTTGGTTTCTTTTTGGAACCCCAAGAAATGAGATTTGAACCTATGTATATAAGATAACCACTAGTAGAACGGCGAGTACCTAGACATCCAGCCCAATCCGCATTGGAATAAGCACAAAGACGGGTAGAACAAGTTTGAGGATAGAAGATAAGGCCGAGATCAAGAGTGCCTTTGGCATACTTAAGAATGCGCTTGGTTGTAACAAGATGAGGAACCCGAGGTGAACTCATAAATTGGGCAACAATACTTACAACATAGGCGATGTCCGGACAAGTTAAAGTGAGATATTGTAGACGCCCAACAATCTTGTGAGATTCAGTAAAAGAGGAAAGTAAGGAACCTGTTGACTGTGAAGAACAACTTTGGCAGCCAAGGGGGTGGAAGCTAGTTAGCAGTGAAGGAGATTGTGCCTTTGTAACAGATCATGAACATATTTCAACTTATTTATATGTAAAGAACCGCCATGAGAGATAACTTGTAAGCCCAAGAAATAGTGCAAGGGGCCAAGATCTTTATTATCAAATCCACGACCTAAGGCATCAATGAAACTTTGAATTAAGTGAGAGTCACTGCTAGTGACAACAATATCATCAACATATAGTAGGAGAAAAATGATCTTAGAGCCTTGACGAAAAATAAAGACTGAGGAATCTGCAAGGCTTTGTTTAAAATCGGCAACAAGGAGAAGATAACTAATATGGTGGAACCATGCTCAGGGTGCCTGTTTTAGGCCCTATAACGCCTTCTGGAGCATGCACACATGCTAAGGACAATCAGGATCAATGAAATCTGTGGGTTGGGTCATGTAGAATCTAATTGAAAGAAACCATGAAGAAAGGCATTTTTGACGTTAAGTTGCTGTACAGACCAACCATGGGATATTGCAAGACTTAGAACGGTGCGGATGGTGGTAGGCTTGACAATTGGACTTAAGGTCTCATCGTAGTCAATCTCAAGTTGTTGATGAAAACCTTTGGCTATTAGGCAAGCTTAGTAACGCTCAATGGAATCGTCGAACATACGTTTAATACAGAAGACCCATTTGCAACGACCAATATTATAATGAGGAGGTGGAGGGACCAAAGACCAAGTATTATTTTTTAGAAGAGCATTAATCTCTTCAGGTATAGCGGAGCACCACTTGGGGTGTTTGGAGGCCTAAGAGAAGTAAGTAGGCTCTAGGTCCGAGATGGTGGTGAAGCGAGCCTTTGGGATAGGATAACGAATTGTACCATTAATGGGTTGCATTGGTTTGGTGATGCCAACATGTGCTTTAGTGATCATGAGGTGCAATCTTGCGGGAGCAATAGCGGCAAGGCTAGGGAGCATAAAATTCAATGTTAGTGTGGATGGAGATGGCGCTGGCACGAGTGATGTTGTAGTAGAAGGTGATGGCAGGTTATGTGATGTTGTGGAAGACGGTGATGGTAGGTCATACGGGGCTAGAGATGATGTCGTGGCAAGTAGGGATGTTAAGGAAGAGGCCTTAGGTAGGATAGACCTGGCATTCGTGTCGTGTTTTCCGTGTTCGTGTTGTTTTGGTGTCATACCCGATATCTTAACGGGTCGTGTCGTGTAACACTCGTTAAAAATAAACGGGTAAAATGACTCGACCCAAAATCGACCTGATAATATTAACAGGTAATATGATCCGACCCGTTACCCATTAAGAAAAATATATTTTTAAACCAATATATAATCAAATGAAAAACATAATACTAAATAAGTATATACATACCATAGTCACATCCAAAACATAAAAACGCAATTTTCTTTTAAGTATATATTTACATACTGAAAATAAGAGCATAATAAAAAAAAAACATTAGAACATTACAAAATATCAAATGTTCAAAAGATTTGCAAAATTAAGGACATTGGAACATTAGAACATTGGATTGCACATTTTCTTCCAATCAAACCCTTCATTTTTCCTCAATCACCATGGGAAATAGTATTGGAACTTTGGCTTGATATATTGTCTTCAAGAGTTATATTGATGATCTTTTCAGTGTGGCTTTCCACATTAGCACTCTCTTCTGCATAAACTAAACATAGATAAATCAAACATTGTTGCAGGAGTGAAAATATAACTATAGATTATGTTTTTAACATGTAAATATGCAAAGAGTGTTATAAATACTAACAGAAAATGGATATATCAAAATCAATTTGCACGTATGATAAAAGTCCCTATGACAGTATCAAAGCAACTATAATCACAAAAAAGTTGAGAGATTACTTTCTGATTATCAAAACCACTACTGGATTTATGCAGACACGAAATCTCATAATATTATTACTATGACTTTATGCATGGAACAACACTATAATCATCTGCCTACTAGAAATTAACTCTTCTACAGCAACAAGCTTAACATTATAATAAATTGAAAATATCAACTTTATGGTAAAGATATAAAACACTTACAAGCTTGCTCAAAGCAAAAGCTTTGAAAAGCTTGTCAATGTCTTCTAAGGTAGTTGTTTCGTCAAACGAAATAGTAATATGAGAGGAGTTTTAACATTCAGTAACCTCATGAAGTAAAAGCACTCCATCCTCCGTCCTCAGGATACATTTAGTGAAATAACTAATGCAAGAGACTCACAAAAATAAAAATAAAAAACTTACAATGCTCGAGTCTACTACTCTCAAATTTAATCCAAGCTTGTTAGCAGCATCCGAAATTGCATGTGTGTCAACAACCTTAACCTTCACAGTGTCGAAGAAGGGAAGGTTTTGAACTTCCACGGTTCCAAGTTTCTTCAATCCAACTACAAATGCTTGCCAGTTGCCACGGGACAATTAATATGAATAAATGTTGACAGAAATTGATAGTAACTTAATATTCCCAAAAAGTAATGAGAAAGTATGAAAATCAACCCCAAGGTGATACACAATCAGAGATTCAAAAAGACCAGACAATGATAACAACAAATTTAAAAGATTAAAAAGAAGGCAACCAACCAACCTTTGAACAAAGAACACACGGATAGTAAACATAGAATTAATAACAAATGGGAAAAATGAAGAACTTAAAAAGATGGAGAAAGGAGATGCAGATATGTAGAGACAAAATCGAACCTAGAGTGGAATATGGAGAATGAAGATGCAGAGATGCAGAGATGTAGAGACGACCAGAGATGACAAGGATGATTCCGTCCACTGCATAAAGGAGGAGAAACGAGAGACTGAGAAAGGCTACCAAAAGAACTAAGCATATGACGGGAGAAAAAGGGCTAGGAAAAACAAAAGGCGGGATCGAGAGAGAGGGTTATGGGAGTGGGGAGAGAGAAAGGGATTAGGGCTTTTGTTTTGATCAAATGGTAAAATTGGAAAATAATGGAATAGAGAAGGGATTTTTTCGTCCAAAAAAGTTCTAATAATAGAAGTGAAATAGAATCCAACGGTACATGTTTACTCTCATTTATCTTACGGCTGTTATCTAAGTAAGGTCTTTATTAGTTTTTTAATTAATGTAGAAGTGTACAAAATATAGAAAAAAATATATGCACGCTCGTAACGACAAGCTTTACAACTTTCGTGAAGAGCTTAACTTCGAAATTCGCCACTATAATCATATAAATCATAGATCAAAATTTAACCGTTGATTGTTGTTTACAAATACACTTCATTTTTTCTCATCAAATTTTGTTTTTTCAGATTTTCTTTTTTGAAAACATGATCTATTAGAAGATGCAAGAAGATGAATGGTTTGGATCGTTGATATTATGTTCAGAGTTTTATGGTTAGTGAAAATATTGTTTGATGTTTATAAAGTTTCTACAAACTATATGACATCGACTCATATTTCAGTTAACCGCAAATATCGAAACGTGATATCAAAGATTTGAACCGTTCATCTTCTTACATCTGCCAGATGATCATGTTTTCAAAAAAGAAAATTTAAAAAATGAAATTCAGTAAGAAGAATAAAGCATAAATGACAATCGATGGTTAAATATAAATTTAAGGTTTATGGATTATAGAATTGGATTTTGAAGCTGACCTCTTCATGAAAGTTGTAAAGTGTCACTATGAGTGATTGTATATATATATATACTTTTTTTTTTTACATTTTTTACACTTCTACAATAATTATTATTAATTTTATTAATTTTGCCCTCAACTGAAATAACATTATTCATGAGGGTTTGGAGGATTTTAAAAATCTAAATGGTAATGTAAGTATAACCATTATCTACTCGCAGAGGAATAATGATGAATCACGAGTTAACGGGTTACCCATGTGTTACTTGCGTGTATACCTGTTATTAACGGGTCATCCGATAATGATCCGATTAGTTATCGTGTTGACCCGAAACCTGTTATTTTCGTATCGTGTTAGAAACTGCCGCGTCTAAGGATAAGTGAGGAGGAGGGTTGGGCCCGCAAAAAGGGTGGTGGGCTCTACAGGCCGAAAGGAGAAGATGCATGTGGAAGAGAAAGAGAGTTTGGGCTCGGCAGTAGGGGCTGCGGAGATGCAAAAATAGGTACGATTTCCATCTGAACAGTGCGAGAATCATGATGCACCTGCAAGTTAATAAAAGGAAAATAATATTCCCGAAAATGATATGACAGGAGATATAGGCACGGTCAGATAATGGGTCGAGACAATGATAACCTTTGTGATTTTGACTATAACCTAACAAGACACACTCTAGGGATCAGGGAGAAAGTTTGTGGGATGTCGATGGGCCTAAGTGCGGAAAACATGAACACCCAAAGACAAGAAGATGGGAGTAAGAAGACGACGGATGATCAAAAAGTTTGGAGTAGGGTGAATTCCATTTGAGAACGGGGGTAGGGAGAAGTTTAATAATATGAACTGTAATAAGAGTGGCTTCAGCCTGATATTCGAAAGGAACATGGGCAATGTGGAGTAGTGTTCGAGTCATATCAGCAATATGCCGATGCTTATGTGCGGCAAGCACATTTTGTTGAGGAGTGTGAGGGCGCGAGAATCGTTGGTGAATGCCGTGAGCAGTACAGATGAATGATTTTGATCGTGGAGTGAAAAAGGTTGCGGATCATGGTGACGAAGGTTTACAAATGAGTAGAAACTTCTAACTTAAGACACATGGGATAAATTCAAGAATAACGTGAAAATTCATGCGTGAATAGAACACAGTAATGAAAGCCACTTATAGAGTCAATAGGAGACATCCAATAATCCGAATGAATTATGTCAATAGGGGAGGAAGCATAACTTGTATTATTAGAAAAAGGTAATTGAATGGATTTGCCTATAGCACAATCCTTATAAAAAAAAATTATTGAAAGTAAATTGTTTTCCTAACAAAGGTCCAAGATGAGAGAGGACGGAGGGGGAAAGGTGACCAAGACAGCGATGCCAGGTCGAGGAATGAAGATCGGCAAGGGGCGTGAGGGGCAGCGGAGGTGGGGAAGAGTCGACAACGGAAGAGGGTAAAGACCATCTTCGCATGGGCCTTGAAAGAACAACACACGGGCAATTAAATCATAAATTTGATAATAGTCAGGGGCAAATAGAAAGAAAACACAATTATCTTTAGTAAAGCGGGAAAGAGAGAGGAGGTTTTTACGAAGGGGAGGGATACGAAAGACATTACGGAGGGTAAATTAGGATGAACCCAAAGTTAGAGGAAAATTACTGGTGTGAGTAATAGGAAGTGAATCACCATTACCCATGAACACATTTTGATTACCATTATAAGGTGATGGATTTTGCAGCGGCACAGTCGGACCAGTCATATGGTGGGTGAATCTTGTGTCTGGATACCAAACGAGATCAACAGCTGCAGCGGGCTGGACCATATGTGCGCCAGCAAATGGCTGATAAATGGATGGGCCAGAGTAACGATGTGGACATAGTGCTGAAAGTAGGGCACTAGAAAGGGGACAAGCCTAAAAGCCCAGGCGCAGAAGCAGGCCGAAGAGATGAATGTGCAAGAGCACGCCACTACTGCTGCCAATTAGAAGGAACCGGCAGCTGCAGCATCCAATTAGAAGGAATATTGATGACACTTGTTATTGCCTCAAAATTAATTGTTGTTGCGATGGTTGCTGCCACGGTGAAAATTGTTTCGATTGTTGTTAAACCGATTATGACGTTTTCCACCAGATGGATTGGAGGATTGATGGGACAGGGGTGGTGGTAGGTGATTGGTAAAACGAGCCGTATGAGAAGGAGAGGAATTAGTGAGATGAGGGTCCTGAGCTTCAAAAGCAAGAATGTGAGCGTAAAGATCATTGAAGGTAGGGAGAGGTGGGGTCTGAATAATTGCAGTGCGAAGCATATGATATTCAGGGCCAAGTTCACGTAGGATGGCTGTGACCAAGTATTCTGGATCCACTGGTTTGTTGATGGCAGCAAGAGCGTTTGAAATTTGCTTAGCATGAAGGAGATATTCATCTACAGATTTGGAGCCTTTTCTCATGTCCATCAGTTGAAACTGAAGACAGGCAGAGCTAGTAACTAAGGTTTGGGAAGACGTTGAAAACATTCCCAAACTTCTTTGGCAGTATCACAACCATAGTAATAGAGACGATATTCTTGGTGAGGGTGGTAGTGATATAACTCACCACAAGTTGATCCTGTTGAATCCAAGTGGCTAACTCTGGATTAGGAGAAAAAATGGCAGTAGGGTGCAACAGTTTCGGGGTCAGTCGTTGGGTTAGCCATTGGGACAACGAGGATGGTGGAAGGTGGAGCCGGTTAGGAGCCATAAATAAATTTGTAAAGACCTTGCCCAATGAGGAACGACTTCATTTAACGGAGCCATGGTAGACAGTTTGTTTCGTCTAACCTGAGATAGCTAGAGGTGTTGGGACCAGAATAGATGACAAGAGCAGAGGAAGAGGAGGAAGAAGGAAAGGTACTCATGAGATTTGTTGTGAAGAGGAGGATCGGCTAAGGTTTATAGGAGAGATTACTTAGACCTAAGATGACACCATGTGAATGAATATTTCCCTGTATTAATTCATTTCAGAGTTACATGAGGTATATAATACATTTGATGAATTTATTAATTACAATTGATTCATTTCCCAATACAATTTATTAAACTTAACATAATCTAGAGTGTTGTGGAGTAATTACAATTGATTCATTGAATCTTGCAAACACAAACAATATGATAAACTATTAAAAAATGCCAACCAAGAATTATACCTGGAATGCAAAGAATTTTTGGTGCTTACAGCCATTGTGGAGTTGAAGCATGGCAAAACAAAGTATCGTATATCTAACAAGTGTTTAATTTGATTACTTTTGTGGGGAAGGGGGGTTCTTAAGAGAATGCCTCCAAAGGACAATAGTTTGCCGATTAGGTTATGAAAAATTTCACACTTGCGAAATAATTGTGTATAGTTCTACAAGGAGAATAAACCGTTGGATAGATGCCCTGTATGTAATGAGTTGAGGTTCAAATGACATCTTAGAATAGAACGACATAGGTTTCACATAAAGTTATGCGTTATCGGCCATTAAAGTTGATGTTGCAGCGATTGTATATGTCAATGCATACTGCAAGCGACATGATATGGCATAAGGAAGGAAGGGTAGATGATGATGTGATGAGGCATCCTCCAAAGGGAGAGGCATGCAAAGAGTTGGATGTACCCTAAGTTTGCAGTTGAGCCTTAGAATGTTAGATTGGCACTTTCCATTGACGGATTCAATCCATTCTGGGTTCTAAACCAATACCACAACACTTGGCCAACTTCGTGTTCCCTTATAATTTGCCACCTTGAAAATGCATGAAGAAAGAACATATAATGATGACTTTATTGATAATTGAGGGACCAGGTAGCTCCACTGGTGTTTATTTGCTGCCATTGGTTAATGAGCTAAAGCACTTATGGGAAAATGGTGTCTACATGTACAATAAGTCTACTGGCAAGATGTTCACCTTGCGAGCAATAATGATGTGGACTAAAAACAATTTTCCCGCATATGTAATGGTTTCCATGTGGAGCACTAAGGGTTACATGGCATGCCCAATTTGCAAGGAGAACATAACATCTTTTTGGCACACTGGAAAAGTTTGTTATCTTGGTCATCGAAGATGCTTGCCATGAGACCACGAATGGCTTCAGAAGGATAAAGAGTTCGATGGCAAAACTAAGACCTGACCATAAACACATTTGAACTGGACGCACCAGTCTATTTTTTGAGCTCCTGTACTGGTCGAAATTAAAACTTAGACATAGCCTCGATGTTAAGCATGTTGAGAAAAATGTGTTCGACACATTGATGGGCACAATTCTAGATGTCGAGGGAAAGATGAAGGACACGACCAAAGCTCATCTCGATCTGGAACGAATGGGCATAAGGCTTAATTTATGGATGAATAAGGACGGTGAAAAAGTCAGAAGGTTCCTTGCATTTTTTTCACTTAACTTGGAAGAGAAAAAAGATTTTTTAAATTTTCTTTTTGTCAAGTTTCTAGATGGGTATGTTTCAAATATTGTGTGTTGCGTGAATGTTGACAGTGGTAAATTTTCTGGACTAAACAGTCATGATTGCCGTGTGATTCTACAATGCTTACTTCTGGTTGGTATTCGATACCTGTTGCTCGATGATGTGGTCAAGCCAATCATGTTGTTGTCCATATTTTTTTTCGCAATTTACTATAAGGTCATTGCGAAAGTCGGACATTAATCAGTTGCGTCGCAACATTGTCCAAGTTTTATGCATGTTAGAACAAATATTTCCTCCAGCTTTCTTCATAAGTATGATCCACGTGATTGTTCACTTGCCAGAGGAGGCATTGTTTGATAGACCACTTAACTATCAATGGATGTATCCAATAGAAAGATCCAGACTTGTCCATAAATTTTTTATTCGCCATCAATGGACATTTTAACAATTTTAACTCATTTATATGATAATGTTTTTTAAAGATTTTCAGTGAGCTAAAAAAATTGTACGTAACATGGCGTAGCCCGAATGATCAATTATAGAGGCTTGGGTTGCATATGAGTCCCTTACATTTTGGGGAATGTATCTAAAAGATGTTGAGATGGTTTTCAATCGTCCATAGTGTAATAAAGACTGGGTGTGAAAAAGGAGAAACTTTATTTTTTTTCCCCAAATCACATGACTCTTTGGCGATCATGTACGAGGCGAGTCGTTTTCCAACAAGGACATGTATGTTGTGCATTGGTTCGTACTGAACAATTGTGATGAGACAATGACATGTTTTTTCCCAAATCGCATGACTCTTTGGCGATCATGTACGAGGCAAGTCATTTTCCAACAAGGACATGTAGGTTGCGCATTGGTTCGTACTGAATAATTGTGATGAGACAATGACAAACCTAGATAAGCATGAAGAGATGATGAAGCAGGAATGTCCATCAAATTTATATACCAAGAAGCACCGTGAAATGTTATCTCGGTGGTTTCTCGTATATGGAAGTTTTAATGTGTTTGTATTTAAGTTATTGTACTAATTTCATCAGTATCTTCCAATTTTCTCAAACTAACGAGTTATGTTTTTGTATAATGTTAGGTGAATTAATTGAAAGCATCCAATTCGCTTGTTTACATTGAAGAGTTACTTAACTTGGTGTTCAGACCTATTCACGTTGAATTGTTCTCGGGTTGCCATGTTAACGATGTCAAGTTCTTAGGGGTTGAGCGGGATGACAAGTTGTGTATGAAAAACAGCAATGTCTATGTCTCGGGTGGGGAGAAAGTACAGACAAGGAGTTCTATGGCAAACTAAAAAGTGTCGTACAATTACTTTATAAAGACCATTGCCAGGTGATCCTATTTATGTGTCAATGGTTTGATACAAACCCACATAGGCAGGAAAGTATTAAGAGAGACCATGGCTTACTATCTGTGTACACTAACTGAACTTGGTACGATGACGACCCTTACATTTTGGCAAGTATGGCAAAACAAATTTTGTATGTAGATGACCATAAGGCTGGGAAAGGTTGGAAAATTGTTCAGAAGATTGAGCATAGGAACGTGTATGTTATACCGGACCGAGATCCTAGTGACGACGATGAAGACAATGTCACTCACCAACGTCTAGAATCTTCGATGAAAATTGGTGCAGCTACACTTTAGGATACTAATCTTGTCAAATAACTATTTTAGATACCAAGAGTTGTTGAAATCGAAATACCAATGGAGTCAATTACAATTGACCTCGGTGATCTTCCGTGATACGATGCACCATGGGTGTGAACGACGACGGTGACATATCTATCAACAAGGAGGAATGAGACACTAAAAGTGATGATAATGAAAGTTATTATAGATCGGATGAGGATTAATGTAATTTATTTTTTAATTTATATTTATTGTAATTTCATTATCTTATACTTAAAATAGATTTTATTTATTAAGTTTGTTATAAAATAATTTTTTTTTGTTTTATTTATTATTAAGTTTGTTATAAAATAATTTTAACATAAAAAATTAATTATTAATTTTTAAATATTTGCCCGACAAATAGCCTAAATTCGTCGCGCAAGTATTTTAATTTCTCGTAGTTTTTTTTTTTCAGAAATTAGATTCCCATTGTGACATCTCACATGGCCCAGGGGAGTGATCCTTAAATGTATATTCCCATCCCTACCTAGCACGAGGCCTTTTGGGAGCTCACTGGCTTCGGGTTCCGTAGGAACTCCGAAGTTAAGCGAGAAGCGGGCTAGAGCAATCCCATGATGGGTGACCCACTGGGAAGTTGCTCGTGAGTTCCCAAAAACAAATCCGTGAGGGAATGGTAAGCCCAAAGCGGACAATATCGTGCTACGGTGGTGGAACGGGCCCTGGAAGTGGTCCGCCCCGGGCCGGGATGTGACAATTTGGTATCAGAGCCTAACCCTGGTCGCGAGTGTGCCGACGAGGACGTCGGACCCTTAAGGGGGGTGGATTGTGACATCCCACATCGCCCAGGGGAGTGATCCTTAAATGTATATTCCCATCCCTACCTAGCACGAGGCCTTTTGGGAGCTCACTGGCTTCGGGTTCCGTAGGAACTCCGAAGTTAAGCGAGAAGCGGGCTAGAGCAATCCCATGATGGGTGACCCACTGGGAAGTTGCTCGTGAGTTCCCAAAAACAAATCCGTGAGGGAATGGTAAGCCCAAAGCGGACAATATCGTGCTACGGTGGTGGAACGGGCCCGGGAAGTGGTCCGCCCCGGGCCGGGATGTGACACCCATCCTTATTTTTTTCTACTCCATTAATTAAAACTTTATTCCTTTTCAAATTTTGATCAAGGTCTTTCGGTTTTAATAAATGCCTTTAATTATTCAAAAACAAAATATTTACATGTCAAGATAATGAAGTTTTATTTTTAAATATATTCATTTAGTGTTAGAAATGTTACAGTTGGTATATTATATTTATGGCTAAACTTTTTATCATATATTTCTATTTCTAGTTTGTACCCATTTTTAATTTGCAACAATTTTTTAAATTGTACCAATTTTCTTTTAAATTTTAATTTGTGCCCATATATTAATTTCTTTTTGTCCCTTATTTTTTAAAATTTTATTTGTACTCATAATTTTTTTTCCCTTTTATTTGTACCCATAATTTTTTTTTTTTTTTTTTTACAAATGTACCACTTTGTTATATGTAAATTGTATCCCTATTTTTTGGCAAGTACCATTTTTTATGTAAAATGTACCCATTTTTTAATGTAAAATCTATTTATTTTTTTAATCTAAGATGTACCATTGTTTTTTTTTTTTAATACAAAATGTAACATTCCACATCGACCAACGGAGAGAGGGTGATGTGCCTTATATGTACATGCCCACCTCCATATAGCACGAGGCCTTTTGGGGACTCACTGGCTTCGGATTCCATTGGAAGTCCAAAGTTAAGCGAGTTTGGGTGAGAACATTCCCAGGATGGGTGACCCACTGGAAAGTTCTCGTGTGAGTACCTAGAAACAAAACAGTGAGGACGTGGCCCAAAGCGGACAATATTCTGCTACGACGGAGTTGAGACTGGGATGTGACATAAAATGTATCCATTGTTTTCTATATAAAATGTACCCACGTTTTTATGTAAATGTACTGATTTTTTATATATAAAATGTAGCCAAATTGTATTATATAAATGTACTCATTTTATAAAAATAAAATAAAAATCCTCTTTTTTTATAATCTAGAATGCACCCATAAGCAATTATTATTATTATTATTTTATCAAAACCCATAAGCAATTTTGAATAATTAGATTGGTAGTCTAAATGAAAGCAAAAACAAAAGGAAAAAAAAACACGGTTGAGTCTTTATTGGTATTATTGCATCTCTTTTATTATTATGCCATTTATGTAGCAGGAGAGGGACTTCAATCAAAAATCTAAAATGCATAGGGTTTGAATCTATAACAATTAGGGATCAGGGACCGCAACTAAACTATTCCTTTTTTTTTTTTTTTAATTTCACACACTTACGCGACGTTATTTTGCGTATCATCGTGCAAATGCGTGAATTTTTGGCAGCCTAAAAAAATGGTGGGGTAATTTGATTTTCCACGAAAATTAAAAAACTTGAGCGACGCAGCTTATTTTTGCACAACAAGGGCTTCATCATTGTTCGAAGAATTCCCGCCTAGCACTGCCTACGCCCTGCCTAGGCGCTAGGTGGCTGGTCATTGCCTTGATTAATCCCTCGACATTTGAAAATTAAGAAATGGGCCTAGACTTGCTTAAAAGCCTTCCTAGATTCGGTTAGGCACCTGCCTAGGTCCACTTAGGCACGCACCAAGGTCCGCTTAGGCACCCGCCTATATCACTACTTTCATTTAGACGTCTTGCATTTTATTTTTTTCACTAAATTGTGGTAGACTTGTTGAGTACTTGGATGAACACTCATTATATGCTTATTCCCCATGTTTTCAGTATGTTCTATTACTTTATAATTTATATGTCATTATATGTATATATATATATGACATGGCATAAAATGCATAAATCAATTTAAAAGCATTTGTGGAACTATCAATCATATATATACAATAAAAATAAAAAGGTCCACTCACCTGAGGTTCGCACAACAACTCCCTAGCACGAATATCGAGGCTTCACGAACGATCGTTGCCTAGAACAAATATTTAGTCACGTCTTAGAATTATTATCGACAGAACACGTAACTTACATAAAACACATCCCTAAGGACGTTCTAGAATGATTTGAGACCCATTGACCAAAAATCAATTGTCAGTCAAAGATCAACGGTAGGGTTCACAACGCTACGTAACTCAATCCGGAAATCCACATCTCGGATTTCTGATCCATAACTTCTAAAGATCCACATTATACTAAAGTTTCATTATGATCCAACGATTGGATCTCTGCCAATTGCAAAATTCAAGTGGCAGTCAACGTTTTATTTTACGAACTTACAAATCCAATTTGGGAAGATCCGTATGTCAGATTCTCAATCCGTAAGTTTCTAATATCCTCAAATATTACGTGCTATAATGTATTAAGGTTTGATGACAATCCAACGGTCAGACCGTCAATTTCACATAATGTTCAAGTAGCGGTCTTTATCAAAACTATGTTCAAACGATGAGATTTCATCAATTGGACTTCACCTATGGAATTGGGGTGTCAAACTTAGCCTAGGAAGGTCAGGGGGTGACTCGGCTCACATGTCGCCACACACGGCGGTCGGCCGCCCTGATTCGCCTGAAAATTCAACTATCTCCAAAAATTCTCAAATTTTATAGAAATGAGGATCTCAAGAATTAAAGCAAGTTTTATACCTATGACCAAGTCGAATTTGGCCGGGAAAGGCTCCAATTTCACTTAAACCCACCGGAACCCTAAAATTGGTGAACTTCAATTCTCCTTCCTCGGTGTTCCAACGTCTCTACCACTAGTTGGGTCTTGTTCCTAGGTCCAATGGAAGTTGATTAAGGGTAATTGTGGGCGGTAGAACTCGTCGGATTGAAGGAATCACTGTCGAGCACCTCCGGTGCTCCGGTGAGGTTCTATACGATTTTGGACCTAAAACCCTTTGAATGTGGGTGGAGATGGTAGAGGGGAGGTTGTAGAAGAGATTGCAGGTGATGGATGGTTGAGTTTCACCTAAAAAATGGATGAGAAAGGGGAGGTTGGCCAGAATTCACACCAGTTCGAAACCGAGTTGCGAAGCATGGACGGGTCGATGAGAAAGGGTGGTTCTTTCTCACCCTTATTGATTGGTCCCTCATTTTCCCCCCTTAATCTTTGATTGGTCCTAAAAAAAATAATATGATTGGGCCAGTCCTCAACCTTAATTGGTTACAATTCCCACATGGTGGGAGTTTTAATCAATCTAAAATTCATAGCTAAGTAAAACGACTTCAAATGTCTGTAACTTTATCGTTAAAACTCGGACTCGCAAATGGATTTCGCCTATGCTTTCGCTGCTTCGAGATCTATTCAGAGACATTAATTGTGACTTCAAACGGTCAACGAAAGTCAAACATAAATCTAAGGGCATTTTCGTAAAATTACTACTTTAAAATTTATAAAACTTAAAATTAGGGACGAGTTGTCACAAGCAGAAAGAAAGAGAGTTGAAGGAACCTGGGTTCCCCCCCCCCCCTCGATTATGTGTTTCGGGGATGAGGGTAGAGTAGTGGTGGTTGGGTGATAGCTTGGTAAGGATCGTCGGAGGAAGTGGTGAGTGGTAGTGTTCTGAACCTCCACTTTACAGACAGGAGGAGAGAGTTCAAGAGAGTCTAAGAGTGTTGGGAGGAGAGGGACATGGGGCAAGGTAGTGCAAGTGGGTTGTGGGTGGAAGATGGACACGTGGAGAGGGACACGGGGCAAGGGAGTTCAAATTATTTTTTGAGTTGAATTTAGTAATGTTAGAATTTTAGTTGTAATTATAATTGTTGTAGGCATAATTTACTGAACAATTATGGAGGCCAGAGAGAGGGGGTGCATCACATAGAGAGAATAGAGAGATGTGTAATTGTGAGATGTGTGTTGTATCACCCTATTGTGCCTTTATTTATAGTAGTAGGGATGGTTAAATCCTTACCCTAATAGAATTACAACTCTAATCGGATAATATCTAGTCTAAGATGTTAGAATCCCATAAGGATATCCTAGATATGTTAGGATTTACATAATCACATTCCTAATCTAATTGGATTGCAACACTCCCCCTTGAGTGTGTACAGACTTAAACAAATGGCACATCATGTCTTCAGCGATGAAGTAAGTTCAGTTTGGTGAAGTCGTCGGTACAATGTGCGAATGCGAGTCTCAAATTAACAGAAGAATGCATAAAATGTAAAACTCACAAAACCTCACTATGGTAAACACCAAGGTGTGAGAAACCCCATAGACTAAGGAGAAAAGTGAGAAGTTGCATTAAGTCAAAACTATACGTCTTCTGAACGCAAGTAGAAGAGCTCACATGGGTATGACCAACCCAAGATGGGTGCGTCGTCAAAACCTAGTTAGGTAGCAAAAACCCAGTGGGAAAAATGTTCCTAATCGTAGGGAAAAAGAGTACTTTAAGATTAAGTGAGTATACTTCTGGATACTCTCCCTGAGTTTGACAAAACTTCTAAATGAGAACTATAAGCATTGCATATGAATTGTTAGGCATACCTATTCCTCAGACAAGCTTCTGGAAGGTTGACTTCGGCGGTGACATCGTGTAGAGGTCGGCAAGGTTGTCTGGGATCGGCTTGCATGATGATGCAATGTAAAACAAGCACACAAATTAAAACCCTCTTTTGACAATTGTAGTATGTGTATAAGTAGGGATTGTTCTAAACCGGGGATTATGAGGGATTGCTAATCTAAACTAAACTGACCTAAAAACATATAAACTAGACTCTAAAACTCTAACTAAGGTTATATGACTCAAACAACCTTAAAAGACTCAAAACAGCTTCAAACAATCAAATTGACTCAAATTAGACACTAGGAATGACTTTGAACGAAAATTGATTTGATTATGACTCAAGACACTCAAAAACACAAAATAACTCAAATTCTAACCTAATTGACACTTAAAACAAAGGGGGGTTTTGGTTTTGACGAATTTGAACTAAAACAAGACAGAAACTAAACTAGACAAAGTTTAGTACGAATTTGGATTTCTGGATGGTTTATGGGCTTAGCTAGAGGTTCCTTATCCATACATAACTTATATGAATATGAATATGAATCGATTTCCAGTTACTCTTTTGTTGAATTATGAACGATAATGCCCTAGATTAACCGTGTCAATCACTAATTAATCTTCAAAATTGGATGACATCATTCGACAACCCAAAGCATTCTTCAAAAGTTCCCTACATGACATCATAATAGAGATACAATCAAAGATCATTACGTTCTATGAAAATCATAAGCATTGACAAAGCATTCGTAACTATGACATCATGATACTCATGCCAGGAATTTAACTTAACGCGATTGTGACTAGCAACCTTCACTACTTGTAAATATAAGTTCCTAACGATTATGTGAAATTCCCTTATATTCTAGCATCAAATTCATGCATGCAAACTAAGTGTTCACCCTTAATCAACATACAAGAATAAGTTATGAATAAAACAGTTAAGCAAATTGCATTCATGATTCACAAATTCATAACTGGATTTAATCAATTCATATTGCATATAAAATCATGGCTTCAAAGTCTCCCCTAGCTAAAACAAGTTTAGCCTCTCATGTTCACAGAAAAAGAAACAAAAATTGAATTTAAACATTGAAAACCAAAGATTGATTACACCTAACGCCCAACGAATCAACTTGGATGCCCTGCACGTTCAAGCTCCTCTCTCCTTTTCTCCTTGCTGCGGCACAAAGGTTAAGGGATGATTTAGGTTGTGTTTCTGGGTTAGGAATGGATTTGGGTTGGTAAGGGGGTGCGGCAAAGTAGAAGGATGGTGTATGGATGTGTGGTTGAAGGTATGAACGTATGGGAATGGTGGAGAATGAATGGAGGATGCGACAGAGTAGTGGGATGAATTAGGGGTGTGTAGAGATGGTGTATGGCGTGATGAATAATCTCCAAAGGGTGCGGCAAAGGTTTATTAATATAGCCAAGTATCTAAAACCCTAGGGAAATAAGGTAAAGGTGCAACAGAAATCCAATGAGAAAAGGAAATAAAGTTTTATTAATGTCAAAGGATTGTTATTCTAAAACTACTAGGAAAAAGACTAAGTCAAAATCAGAAATTAAAAGGAAAGGGAATATAGGATGTGGCAAAAGCAAAGGGAAAGAGGAAGGTGGTGAGTTAAAAAGGGAATGTGATTTGGTGCAGAAAATAGGAAAGGGAAGGTCTCCCTTGTGCGGCAAGGAAGGAGAATGGAAGGGGAAAGGGAAAGGTGGTGCGGCAAGGCTAGAATGGTGCAAGGAACCTTTGGTTTTTGTCCTAGAATGCATAGGAAACCTTCAATGTTGCTGGAACTTAGGGACATTTAGGATTAGGAAAGGTCAAACCAAAATAGGAAACCATGGCTTAACTTTCATACTTCAAGTAAGAATCCTCATTTGAGTAGGAATCCTTCTTTGATTAGGACTCCTTCTTTGATTAGGACTCCTAACATCTTCAAGTCTTCAATTTCGTCCATTCCTTTTGCTTCAAGCATATGTTATCCATTCCAAGCCCAATTTTGCTCTCAAAACGCTCCAAAATGCACCTTATTGCTACATAAGGCCTATGGACCTACAAAAACACGAAAATAGCTTAAAATACTAAAATAACTAAGAACTAATTAAGTAAATGCAAGGAAACAAACTAATTAAGTCGCATAAATATGCTACTATCACATGACTTCAATTTCCTGATGTTTTGCTGATGTGATGTAGACGCAATATGTCTTCGTGTTGACTTCGTTGATGTATCATGTCTTGGTCGGGTGGATACATGCGGCACAGTCTTCATGGATCATCGTCAAGACTCAACGATGGATGAAACCAGCAAGTATTTTGAATATGCTCAACAAGAGCTATCAACCATGTCTCATATGTGGCGTAGGGAAGTAAGGTGAGTCTTGGAACGATTTGAAGATTTCGTAACTAAGGTCATATCGTGAACCTCTAAGATATTGCGATATCCCTAACGGTAAAGACATAACTATTCAAGGATTTTCCTTGTGCGGGTTTAATAAGTAACCAACATTAGCATAACATACAAGGCAAGCATCATTCTGAGAATCAGGGGGTCGGATCTGCTTGAGATGCATTGGGATTTGCCCAAATCCGTAGTACCTTCAGGGTAGTGGAAAAACATTTTTAATACCAATTCAGTGGTTGCATGTAGGCACGATGCTGCATCTTTACCAATAGATCAACATCGAAGAATATATCCTTTCTAATTGCAATGAGCTATGTACAACAAGCGCAAAGTTAAACTCAGATATAGAACTTCAGATCCCATATCCTCTTCAAGGGTCTTGTTAGCATATAGCTTATGGAAGATCATAGGTATACTCAAAGGTAACACCTTTAAGGTGTAGTTCGACTGGTAGACCAAAGTACCTTTAGAACAACACTTGAATTTCAGGTCAAGGTATAAACGAGTTTTCCCAATATCTTTCATCTCAAATTCTGTCTTCATGTGTGAGGCAGTTTTCTCAAGCTCTTCCATTCATGTCAATTACATACACTGTAACTCTAGCAATTCGGAATAAGACTTCATAGTTTAACATGCAAGGGCATAATTCATATCCTTAACTAATCAAATATTCACTTAGACTGGTATACCACATCCACCAGATTGCTTTAATCCATAAGTGAATGCCTCAAACAAGTTGAGAGGGTGTTCCGTGGTTTCGAACTATTTGAACTAGTCCATGTAATTCTTCAGGAACTTACTTATAAATCTCCATATCTATATCCCCATGAAGAAATACTAACCACATTTCATAATGCTACAGTCAATCACAAGGTGTTTGAGAGACATATCGCACTATTTCATTCATCTCATTATGCTTCATTTCTTACTTGTAACACAATAGGGTTACCTTGGGCAGTATAGGAACGATAAGTTCAAACACACTAATCAACGGAACACGGTTTGATATCGTCATTTTTCACTTATGTCAGTAGTTACCATATAAATGAAAATATCATCGATGGTAATCTCATTTCAATTCCATTAACTCGTCCAAACTAGTATACTGGACCAAGAACTTCAAGTCTCGGGAGTAATCCGAATTAATCTCATGAGATGGAAATGATTTGAGACAACGATCGAGTATAGATTCATTTTGTGTTGAGACCTTCATTTTCTAGGGAAGTGAATCCTATGAACCGAGTGATCTGTCATGCTCCAGCCGAAGACAGATTAATTGGCTATCCGTCGATGTACCAGACTGTCCAACATGGGTGGCCAAACCATCCAACAGTGGTGGCACACCCTTCAGGGATGTTGACTCGACATTCGTTGCGTACATCTATCCTTGAAAGCATGTTTGTAGCTGGTATATGATCTCGTCACTTTAGCTAGATCAAAGGAATGTGTCTGGGACAACATTATGAAAGCTAAAATACATCGCACTTGCTTATCACACTTGTGCGGTACGAGGATCGAGATAAGACATAGTGGGCAACGGCTACGCAAATTCGCGTTGTTCTACTGGAACTTTGACGTTCTCCCCATAACGATGGGAAGACTATCTCATTGAAGTGACAATCCGCAAATAAGCGGTAAAGAGATCAATTGCAAGGGCTCTAAGAGAGCTTGAAGGAATTTCATAATCGACGAAGATTCACATTCTTCTTTGAAGACCCATGTTGGTATGTTGTAGCAGCACAACTTCGCACATGGAATGCACACTCAAATGCGTAAATACAAAAAACGTCAGGCTCGTACCCAATAACCAACTGTAACGTCCAAATGGTTGTGTGGCAATGGACCTCAAGGAAGACCAACATAGCTATGTACAAGATTCAATAGCGCTTGGCAGAAACTGAAAATTTGGTGCGTTCACCAAGGTCCAGGCGATTAATTAAATTTTGCTTTATGATCACCATGCGAGGCTGTTATGGGGTAAACATGGGAATTTGATGTCCAATTATAAACCCAAAAAGACATGCAATAATTTATCGAAAACTGTTGATATAAACTCTCTGACATTATCCAGTCTCCCAAACTTTCGAGATAAGTAGGGTGGTGAACCTTTAAAATCGGCCAGGAGGTTTAGCAACAATGTGTGTGGGAAAACATGTGACCAATTTGTCAATTCATCAACCAAAACCATAAGTATTTATATGGTCCGCATTTTGGTTGGATTAGTCCACATATATTCTTTTGAATCTATTGTGATAAGAGGGTTGTTTCATATATTTGCTAGGGATGATTTAAAAAATCAATTTCCTAAATGACCAGGCTTGGCAAAGTGTGCTTGAAAGCACAAGATCCTTACTTTGGGTAAGGACATGCATCATGGCATCATTGTTCAACCTAAGTGTTCCAAACGGTCATGCTAAAGCAAGTAAACTGCTTGAATCACCCGGCTTCAGGCCAGCCACATGTGGTGTGTTCCCAGTTGGGAGATAGCTCATTGGCCCCAAAGCAAAGCTTCAGGCTCAATTTTGGAGGTGGTGCAAAATATTCAACTCTATTTTCTTTAGTGGTTTCATTTATGATCATTGTTCTCTTGAATATCCTTAAGACTCAACGACTTTCTTCCAGAATGGGGAGAATATAAGGTCTTTGAAATGGTAATGCAGTACCATTCATACAAATAGGAGTATGCCAATGCTCTTAATCAGGTTGGATAGACCTGAAGTCATTACTAGAGTTGTCATTTAAGTGTAAAGTTAGTGTGCGTAGTATCGCATTCATCCAGACAACTAATTGTCCCACATTTGTACCTAATCACGTGTTTAATTGAATTCGGTCATATGTATACAAGAAATATGATTCAATTAACTCATTTTTTAGGATAAGATCGATAAGATTATCCATAACTAAAACAAACACCAAATGTGAATCTAGGAACATAAAAAAATGTTCACAAAGTAAACCAAAATTACTAAGGGAATTCGGCCAACAAGGCCATCCATGTCAAAATTCTGCTTTTCCAACGGTGTTTGGTGGAGCAAAATTACTTTCACATATTGACTACTAGAATGGTACTCCTCAACGACATTGGTAAGGGCACGAACAGGTGCATAACTAATGATCTATTCCATCAAGACAGAAGTAGATTCTTCAGGGTTAAGGTTTGGGAATATCCTTATTCTTGAAGTTTTAGGTATTAGGTGCCAAAAATCACACTTCGGGCATAATGCCAGACCTTGGCATGCCATGATTCTACCATAGGTTGTAAAAACAAACTCGAAATTGGATTGTGAGAGAGACAGACCCAGACTTGGGTTCAGTAGGCTCCAGCTGAAGCTGGAGGGGTTTGCTCGGTGGGCCTCTGCCGAAGCAGAGCAATATCGTTCGGTGTATCTCTGCCGAAGAAAAGCATGCTCTTCGGTGCATCATTGCCGAAATAGGGCATCATATTCTGTAGGCTTTGACCGAACTGGTTGAGCCATTCGATAAACTCCAGCAGAACTGGGTCTATACCTTTCGGTATCTCCCAGTCAAATTGCTCGGGTACCTTTGTCTCGCAAGTATGGTAGTAATCAAATTCAAGAATTTGGTAAACTTCCGCTCTTTACATTGCTGCTTCAATAGTGAGTTAGAAACATGGAAGGACGAGAAAACGTATTCTCGAGTCGAAATTCTATCAAATTTATAACTTCTGAATCGTACTCATTCATGGACATAATTATGGTGTGCTTCAGGCAATGTCTTGCATGATTAGATGGTCCGTAGGAGTGAGCCAAAGAGCCATGGAATCGTCGTTGGGAAGGTGCTTCCGTTTGTAATGCTTCGAGCATAGGTCTTTGAATGAAGATCATGGTAGAGGCTTATTCAACTCTTCTATGCCATTGTTGGCTTCAATGGTTTCTCAGCTTCTTGATAGTCAAGTGGATATTCACGTCTTGTACCCACATAATGTGGTTTCTGTTAAAAACGTCCAAATAAGGGAAATTGAACTTGTGACGGTTCGACAGTCCATTGAATTAAAGGGAACAAAATTGTTATTGGTGCTTTTGGAATGAACCATCCATAAGCATCAAAGTTAGAACATTCGGGTCCTAAGACATGGTATACATGAAAAATTCAGGTTTTCATGGGTGTATTGTTTTATGAAAACTTCGAGTTTCAAAGGCACTAAATTCGAAACTACAGGTTCAACTTAGTTTATGAACAGTTTGTTCATAAAAGAGAGGTTCCGATAAGAACACAGAATGCAATATGTTGATTGAAGTGTAGTGGATTTGAGTTGCTTCGAGAACTCAAGTGTGAACGCTTTGGGACTACGAAAAGATATCAACGGTTCAAAAAAGAAAAATAAATTATTGAATCATTAATGTCCAAAAGTGAGCTTCAGGCCAATAATTTTGGATTAATTATCAGACTAAGGGACTGCTAGTCACTTTTAATTAATTCAATAGATCAGGACTATACGAGGTCGATCGTGGAATAAAAAATAATGATAGACGAGTCATATTAGTTTCGGTTGGCAATAGGCCAAGTGATAATTAAATTATAGATTAATTAGCATTAACTAAAACATCCCGTAAATTAAATTGGTATGGTTATGAAGCAGAAGCGCCAAAAATTGGCATTGGGTCAAAAAAACATAAAAGGATGCAGCCAAGCACACTTGGGCTTGCTGCAAAGTCACGGGTCAAGGCCATGTAGTTGTTGGGCCTTGGGAACATGATTGCAAAGCAGCCCAACTTGACTGTAGGTCAATGAGCCAAGGGAATGGGCAGAACCCAGCAGTGTTAGGCTTGCTGGCATTGGGTTGGTGCACGAGAAGCCTAGCGACACGCTGGCTTCTGAAATGAAACGCGGGCGTGAAGCCCAACACCAAAGACTCAGACAATCAGACCTGGTCTAATACGAAAGCAGCAAGCCGAAACCTTGCAGTTGGAACGCAGGCCGAGCTTATTCAACTATTGGCTTGTCAGATGACAGATGCCCAACGTGTGGGCTTTAGGTTCTGTACATAGCAAAGCCCAAAAGAAGGCTGCTATTTATGGTTCAGTTTGTTGCGCGGCTTGGCTTGGCTTCTACTAGCTAGGCACAACTTGGCTCATAGCTTTGGCGTAAATTCCCAAATTTTTTCTTTTTTTATTTTTTTTAACTCTTGGGTTTGACAAATTCCACATAGCAAAAATTGCATAATGCATGAAACATGTGTGTGTGTGTGTGTATTGACAAATATATGAAAATATACAATATACAATATATATATATATATCAAAAGGTAAATATAAATGTAGGGGGTTCATGCATCATCGCGAATGTTTTCATGCTTCATGGTCATTTCAAATATCTTCATTTATTTTAAGCATAATTAGTTGGCAGAAAATAGTAAAAACCTTTGAATTTTGTAGAAGATCCTTCTCGGAAAGCCGAAATTGCATCTCCAATGCGTTGTATCATGTTCAACAAAGAAAAATTAAATTGAATCAATAGTATGTAGATCAATTTAATAAAATAATAAATTAATCATAAAAAGAATGATTAAAACGTAATATTTCCCTTATTGAAGATCAAACTCTCTTTAGCGTAGCGTCAAGTGCGTGATGATAATGTGTTATAGGCATAATTTACTGAACAATTATGGAGGACAGAGAGAGGGAGTGCATCATATAGAGAGAAGAGAAAGATGTGTAATTGTGAGGTATGTGTTGTATCACCCCATTGTGCTTTTATTTATAGTAGTAGGGAAGGTTAAATCCTTACCCTAATAGGATTCCATGTCTAATAGGATAATATCTAGTCTAAGAGATGGTAGAATCCCACAAGGATATCCTATATATGTTAGGATTTACACAATCACAGTCCTAATCTAATATGATTGCAACAAATTTTATGTTTTTAGTTGAAATTAGTAATTTTATGTTTTTAGTTATAATTTATATTTGGAATTATAATTTTTGTTGAGATTAGTAGTTTTAGGATTCAAGTTATAATTTTCAGTTCAACTTAGTAATTTTAGGATAATTTATTAATTTCAGTTATAATTTTTAGTTGAAATCCAAATTATAGTTGAAATTAGTAATTTTTCGAATATTAGGATTAGTTTTTGTAATTTAATGATTAATTTTTTATTTTTTGCATTTGTGTAGATGTCTCGTCTTATTTCTAATCGTAGGGCTCTGACGATTGCACCTCCGCCGCCTCCCCCACCTGCTATTATTGTTGCAACTACTCCATAGCCCTGGTGCAGGCACCGGCAGCACCGAAGTCTTCAATGGCACTTCCTCATAGCGCACAGCGTACTCACCAGTGCCCCGCACCCATGATACGACATCGGCATCCACATCATAGGCCGAGCACTGGCAACCAGGTAAAAAAATATAACTCCGTTCATTTCCTTATTTTGTTAATCGAAATAATAATTTCAATTCAATAAAATTTGTGGCATGCTCCAATTTTGGTGCCAAATTGTGTTATTCAACTGTTGCAACTGTTGGTTGGATATAAAATATTGTTTAATATTATTTCCAGGGTTTGGGAAATGTTATAATTGTAAGGGGGGTTCTACCGAAATTTGGGTAGAACTTTTAGTATATGTTAACTGACATTCTTAATTTTTTTGGCAGCTAAGAAGAACACTCGGAGTCCTTGTCGACTGTTGAAGATGGCGAAGATCATTTGGGTGGCCACGATTGGATAGGACGAGCAGCATCGGGCTGCACCTACACTAGCAACATAGAGCATTGGTCCACGACGTTGGACACATCGTTCTGACTCAGTGCCCTATGCTATGGAAATCTTGGTGAGTGATGCCGGCAAAGATTAGGAGAAGATGCGCAGTTATCTATTGGTAAGTATTCGTTTTTGTATGTAAAGTATATATATTTATATTAATAAAATTTATGTGATATTTAATATTATTTTAATATAATATTTGTAAAATTGTAGAGAAACTACAATTTCGACAACATCAATGTGTCAATGGAAAGCTACCTGAATAGGTTGTTCGTTGACCGGTACAAGCAATGAAAAAGCAAGAACGTTTTGTGTTGTTTGATGATCCGGAGGTTGTTCTCTAGGAGGATTGCCTGCAGGAGTTAGAGGAAAACCCAGAGGACTGGGCATGGCTTTGCGACCATTTTCAGGACTCTTATCTAGTCCATATGTTAATACATATGACTTAGTTATTTATAAATTTTTTTAAATTCGTACTAATGTTTATTAATTTTTTTTTATATATTTTCTTTAAATATTACAACTAATACATTCACTTTATGTATAACAAATGAAGGCAAAGGCAAACAAGATCAATCGGGACAAGAAGACTCTTCTTGACCATTCGAGTTCGAGGACCTTCTCATATGGAATGGAGGTGCGACAACAGGTAATAAAGTGTTTAATATTCCAATTTTAAAATGCACCAAATATTAATTTAATTTTTGCGTGCTAACATTGTTCTTATCTTTTTCTGTTTCAGGGGATTCAAAATTCCCTAAGATCGACGTCTTTAGGGACATTTATGTTCAGCTCGGGGATGAGTTCACAAAGCAACTGCATGTAAGTATAACTGAATTCTTAATTAGTCTCTTATGCTTTCAAGCATTATAAAAATTATTTTAATATTAATTATTATTAAAATTTCTTGTCTTATTGTCATAGGCGATGATGGTGGAGAGGAGCCAGTCCGTTCTTTAGGAGTCCGGATCCAAGCTTCCCTAGACACTCTGATCGAGTACGTAGATTCACCCGAGGATGCGAGGTTTCATATCCGAACAGAGACCTTAGATCAGATCCTTGGTTGAAGGCTGAGGAAGTACTGACTGAGGACGGGGCATGCTCGTCAGCGCGACATTAGGGCTTCTTCATCCATTCAGCCACAAGGCCTAACACATCATTGACGCATGAAGTAGCCGACTTGAGGAGTAAGCTCGCCCTTATCGTTGAGGCCCTTAACTAGTTCGGCATCTGTTTCCCACCAGGTGTTGTTGCCCCATCCACCTCTAAGCCCCTTCACCCGTTGTATACCCAGCACCCTGACCTATCAACCTCTGAGCCCGTCTAACAACCCTTCCAGTAGCCTGACCCACAACCTAGCCAGCATCCCGCCATTTATGACTAAATAGAATTTCAGTATATTTTTTCATAGATTTTCTTTTTCACGCTTACTTTGAAAATTTTTGACTTGTGCACATTGTCCTTCAATATTATAAATAAACTATTTTTTCTGTATTGATTATAGTTACATTAATTAAATAAATTAAACTATTATTTTATTTAATTTATAGTTACAATTTAACAAAATACTCTGCGCGACAAAAGATTTTGTCGCACTAAATTACATGCAACGAAGGCTTTTGTCATGCGAACATATTTAAGGCAATGTTTTAACAATTTAATATGTTAAAAATTAATTCATTGTATTACATTAATGTTTACTGGACTAAATATTTTCATCGAGCTATGTTTTTACAAACGCTAACGTCTCGTCCCAATTTGTACATCGCGATGAAAAGGGTTTGTACCTTTATTCTCGCTACGAAGGATTTCGGTCAAATAAATTTAGTGCGACGAAGCATAATTTCGTTGTACGATCCTTTTTTGCACGATGAAGTTCAAAATTTCGTCATGCAATGGCTTTTTTCACGACCTTTGCACGACGATTTGTGCATGACGAATAATTCATCGCTTAAATGTATATGCGACGAAATTTCGCTTTGCACGACCAAATGTCCTTCGTCGTGAAAACTGTTAAATGTAGTAGTGAGGGTAAAAGGGTATCAGTACCATTTAATTTGAATGTTGTTGGTGTAGTGCAATCACATTCAAGTATAATATCCTACCTTTATAGTGTAATATGACGTCAACAATGTAAGGACCATTTGTTATAGTAATATCAACATTATGATTATTATGTAACTTTGAAATGTAAATTTGAACGATTATTGGGTAATCTTACCTTTATTGTAAATTTCTATTGTTGCATATGTACCTCACACTTTACTACTACGGTTTATATTTAGATACGTAAGTCCAACCATGATATGCTGGTTAATATGTATTATGTATGTTAACTACCACATCATTTGATCATATTAGTATTATCAATTTCATCACTCTTTTTTTTTTCTCTCCGGTCTATTTCATCATTGATATTCAATGCCAACTTGTCAATATTACACTTGAGAATTGTTTCAAATTTGAGAGAGAGAGAGAGAGAGAGAGAGAGAGAGAGAGAGAGAGAGAGAGAGAACAAATTAGCAAAGAACAGATCTAATCACGAGTGCTTCAATGTTTCTCTTGGATGTTTTTGCCATGGTAGAGCTGTAGAGGTAGGGGTCGACACACGAGTACAAAATGTTACCGTATTTTGCTCGCTGTGAACCACAGATATGAAAAGGATGCAAGTGATACCAATCAACCGAAAAAAAAAAATTCTAGAGTGCTTCAATGATTCTCTTGGATGTTGTCGCCATGGTAGAGCCGTAGAGGTAGGGGTCGACACACGAGTACAAAATCTAATAAACCAAAATGTTACCGTATTTTGCTCGCTGTGAACCACAGATATGAAAAGGATGCAGGCGATACCAATCACCCAATTGAACAAAAAAATAAAATAAAATTCTAACTTCAGGCCCACGCATTGACCCTAGCACAATTTGAGCCACGATCCTAACAATGAGACGTGCTCTTGTCAGTCCTCGATTTCTGGCTGATGATGCATAACCCTCACATTACATCAACAGTCAGAAATCACTATGCAAACGAATACGAGTGGCTGAATTTCGAAACATTCCTCTTAACAATTATTTGATCATTTCATATTGGAAGATTTTGGATGCAGTCCTTAGTTATCAATATTTATTGATTGAAATTTTGTTGTTTTCAATTATTGATCAAAGTTTCTAACATTAATGTAATAATGTATTTTTATGTAGATTACTATATTTTATTAAATTAAAAATTAAAATTTGTAGTTGCAGTTGTTTATATTAATGATATTTAAGATAAAACATATAATTTCTGGGATTAAAAATATTAAAGGATAAATTATACTCTTCAAAGTCTAAATATGTCCATGACGAGATTTTACATTAAAAAATGTGTCATGATATATTTATTGTCAACTGGAGCAAAAATATCCAGAATATGATTGAAACTATTCGAAATTGGAATTAGACTATTTGATTTGATCTGTGGAGACTGGAGAGGTGGTTAGTGTTGTGTTGGTGGGTGGCCTTCGGTTGGGTGGGGTTTGGGGAGTGGGATTAGAAATGGATTAGTAAATTTTAGCAGCCCGTTGTTGTGATTATATTTTTAACATGTAAATATTGAAAGAGTGTTATAAATACTAAACATAAAACATAGCAAATATATTTACAAAGCTATCTAAGTTTATATAATTTACAGGAAAAAAAAAACATTATCAAATGCCTTATCATCAGTATACAAAAATGGTTAACCTAGTATTCCCCCTTGACAGTCATCCTAGTCCTTCATTGGCATGACTACTTGAACAAAAAATATTGCAAAAGAGCACATTGTTTGTATACACAAAAAGAATGAGGAATTCATGTTAGGATCAACTATTTACACACAAAAAACTGTGAATGAATACTTGTTTGTTTTGGATAACACATGCCAACATCCTTTAACACATGAGCAAAAGTTTTTTGCTTGTAGCAGTCACCGCAGAAAAAACAGTTTTGATCAACAGAAAAAAAAGGAAGCTAAAAATGAAAGAAAATGTTAATACACCTATAATAAATTTTTGAGATGAATAGATTCATTGCATGGAACAACCAATAATAAACCACAGTTACGTAGTTTTTTTTTTTGTTTTTTTGTTTTTTTTTTTGTTTTTTTGTTTTTTTGTTTTTTTGTTTTTGGTACGGGGCTAGGTCTATTTTTGAGCTGGTTGGTGACGATTTTCTTTTCAACAATTTAATTGGAACCTGGTCCTGATCTTGTATATCTGTTTCAGATATTTCTACTTCTTCACTGTATCAAAAATATTCAAGTAATCGAAAAGATAAATTTAGATTAGATTGAGTTGAATTTGAGATGCAATTCAAAATATTGATATATAGTGCATAACCTTTGTACGGGGCTAGGTCTATTTTTGAGCTGGTTGGTGACGATTTTCTTTTCAACAATTTAATTGGAACCTGGTCCTGATCTTGTGTATCTGTTTCAGATATTTGTACTTCTTCACTGTATCAAAAATATTCAAGTCATCGAAAAGATAAATTTAGATTAGATTGAGTTGAATTTGAGATGCAATTCAAAATATTGATATATAGTGCATAACCTTTTTTGAGATAGTATAAAAAGGGCTCTCCTAATTGATTCTCTCTTTGTTTTATGCGATTCCCCAGTTATGTCAACAGGTGTAGTGGAAAACGAAATTGTTGTAGAAGAGACTGTAATTTCTCTACTCAAAGATTGTGGGGTTGCTGGCTGAATGGTCAAGTCCTCAAAAACGTTGTAGATGAGAAAATCATTTGAGTTTAGTGAATTTCTCTTGTTTCCAAATTGAAGGTGAATTTTATTATTTTTTTGCCTATAAGCTTAAGAAACTCACTTGCCAACTTTTTTAATCTGATCTCTGATTAAAAACTTACAGGGTATGCCAAAAATCTTTTCACCCGATTTGCCAATAGTTAGAGCATTGATCTTGTCTATTTCATCTTCAAGAACCAAGAACACTTTGTACATTCATTTAAAAATACAATGCATAGATCAGAAAAGATGAATTGTTCAATGAGTTTAAAGCGAGATTCGTATTAAACTTGTAAATGTTATTCTTTAATGCTAAAATTAAACATATGATAAAATTGAAGTATACTTTGATTTTGTATTTGTGTGTTTTTATTTCATCTAATTTTTTATTTTTTTTACTACATTTTCTTTCATGAAGGTATAATCATTACATTATTTTTTAACATAAAATGTCTATCCAATAGATGTTTAAAAAAACCGTTATCTATGAAAATGCCTAGCAATACAATAATCTCTTAAATAATCATCATCAATCAAAGTAATTAAGAACCGCAAATTATTTTGTAACTTTGTATATCTAAAAATGTTTGGATTTAATGTAATATAAGCGTGGGAAGATTGTTAAGACACACAATAATTGGTTAGACAATCATCATCCATCGAAGTGATAAACAATAGCAAATTATTTTCTAACCTTGTATTTGTAAAAAATGTTTGGATTTAATGCAATCTAAACTTGGAAGGATTCATAAAACACAAAAATTGAGACATAGTGTTAGAGTTATTACCATGGAGTGGGAATCTGATTTGGATTCTTCTGGCAAATCAGTTGACCACTTGTTGGATCGTTATACATTTGTTTTACGCACATAAGGCAAGTTGTGTATCACCATTCATACCTCGTGTTGTATCGCTTGATTGACGCTTTGCATAAAAATGTATGATTTTATAGAATGTTAAAAAATTTATATTTGCACAGGCACAAATTATTAAATAGATAAGTTTTACCAAATAACTTTAAAACAATTGAAAACGTTTTCATTGAACGCAAAAAAAAAAATTAAAAAAAAATTAAAAAAAAAAACATTCCATATACCTTATATAAATCAGGATCCAAATACCCTATGTCCTCAATTATCACTTTTTCGCAGTTTGCAAAATGTCATGCTCATTGGCTTGCTTGGACGAAGGAGTCAGTGTTTTCATAGAATGAGGCCAGCTTGAGAACCTGTAATAATTTAGATTGAAAATTGGTAAAATACAGAGATAATTTTTTTTTTTTTAAAATATAACCACATGATATCAATGGACTGACAATGATTTGTACATATTCAATTCTAGAATGTCTGAATCTATAAGGAAAAGTGTTGAACCAGTGTTCAAGATGATGTTGTCTATGCATTAAACAAAACTCAAGACAGAAAAAGACAAAAATTATGTAATAATGGACATTTGAAATAGTTTTCAATCTAGGCAAACAAAAATTATAAACTGTAGGTTATAGAATTTAAGATCGTTCTATAAATTTTAACTACTATGCATCACAATAAATCATATCTAACTCAAAAAGGACAGGATGAAAATTAAGTTTCTTGTATAAAAAAACAACCTATACAATATGTATATTATGGTAATAGCATCCTTTCTGCAAACATGATAATTTGTGTTAATGCAACATCATAAAATAACTTTTTTTTGTTTTTTTTTGTTTTGCATCGACGTAAAGAGATGAGACATTAATGCAGTCAATGTTTTAACACACTCCTCATAAAATAAAATCACCTAACATGGTTTTGCAAGCGCAGAGAAACTTAACAAAAGCCAATTTAATAGCTAAACAGATTAGAAAGAAAAAAAAAACAAAAATATATTTTTTTATTAAAGTAAATACCTGCAAACAGGTTAACCCTCAGGCTTGTAAAAATAATAATGATTGGTTGGAACAGTTGTACTAATGAGATAGTAGAAAAGCATGTACAACATCTGACCATAGTGTAAAAGGCATGTGCAACATCTGACCGTAGTGTAATCTTACCCTCTTCATTTCTGTAAAACAACAAAAGCCAAAAAGGAAAAAAAATTTAAAAGTCAACAAAATCTTAACTTTGTATTTAAAATTCTTAAAACTATTTTTAATAGAAGAATATGACTATTAGACTATTAAGATGGATTTGAAGGTAAAAAACTTCTAAATTTTATTATGGACACGAAATGACCTGATGTTTTGTATAACCAAATCACATTTGTGATCAATTCTAAAGGTTGGACTGCAATTAGGTGGCCAATAACATCTTCAAATTCGGAAAAAAAAAAAAAAAAAAAAACCGAATTGTTAAGTTCATAGGAAAACATTGAATAAAATAAGCACTAACACATATTGACATGCTTATTTATGTAATGTTTATTTGTCAAGACACCAAGCTTGTTTAACTGAGGATAAAATCTGTTATAATCTTGGAAGAAAAATTTATGTTGTGGAATAAGCGGAAAGACACATGCCAACTTCTTAAAAATTGTCTTGGAAGTGAATATGATGTAGGTGTCATGCGGAACAAGTCTATACTGAGCCCTTGCATTGTTAGTCCGAAAATTCATGATTTCATAGCAAGCACCCGCTTCAATCTTTGGAACTATTATTTCATAATCCATTTCATTAGAAGATGCTTCGATAGCTTGTTGCTTGACAATAAGAGAGATAAAAAAAACAAGAAAAAAAAACATTAAGAACACTATGGATAAGCAAATTGTTCTAACTTTTATAGTTGAAACAACATGGATAGTAAATAGCAACAGTAAATAAACAACTGTAACTACATGTAAAAAAAAAAACTGTGCAGTACACAGAGTAAATGCCAAAACAAATGTATGATTTGACAACATAAAATTGGAGAATAAAAAGTTTAGAAATAAATTGTACACAATGTTTAGTAGAGAAAGTATAAAAACTATATCATATGCTTTAAAGAAAATAATTCATTCTTAACATAGAAGATCAAATGTCTATAAAGTAATTTCACAAAAAAAATTATCGCAAACCTTTTCATCAACCAATATACAGTGCAGGCCTGTATATTTGTCACCTATGCCTGGATACTTCGGTCTCCATATCCTACAAACATGTACTTTAATTTTGACAACCTTTTTATATGCCACCAATTGATCAAGCAGAATTGGACATTCGTCTTCCATTTAATCTATACAAATGAAATACAAATTTTATAAACTTATAAACGGTGTAGGAAAAAAGTTTAAAATACACAGCCACACTATTGTCATATCCCGGCCCGGGGCGGATCACTTCCCAGGCCCGCTCCACCACCGTAGCACGATATTGTCCGCTTTGGGCCCCGACCATGCCCTCACGGTTTTGTTTTTGAGAACTCACACGAGAACTTCCCGATGGGTCACCCATCCTGAGAATGCTTTCGCGCGCTTCTCGCTTAACTTCAGAGTTCCAATGTAACCCGAAGCCAGTGAGCTTCCAAAAGGCCTCGTACTAGGTAGGGATGAGAATATACATTTAAGGATCACTCCCCTGGGTGATGTGGGATGTCACAATCCACCCCCCTTAGGGGCCCGACGTCCTCGTTGGCACACCACGACCAGAGTTAGGCTCTGATACCATTTAGTGACCTGTACGACTTATATGCTAGCCAGGATTGATGAGATATGGATAAGTCATACAGGTCACTATAGGTGACTCCGACTTATATGCTAGCCATGATTAATGAGATATGGATAAGTTGTACATGTCATTTTAGATGACTCTGACTGATATATCACTTTGTATTGATTTAGTTCATTTGACCTACTTATTAATGTATGGTGGAGTTGATGGCAAACCGTGGTTTTGGTCATTTCTGAGTATGGTTTGGATATATGTATATACATTGTACTGTCTTATGGAAAACGATACGGGTTTTACATTTAGGGGCATTACTTTTAGAGAGGTAATAACTTTGGGAAGCTTGGTTTTATTGCTTACTCACACCTTCTGTTTGGTACCCTCCAGGTTTTAGCTGCTGAGTTTGTATCGACAAGAATCTGTGGCGAATCTTAGTATTGATGGTTATTTCTGAAGGTATGATTCTTACCCACACTACTGTACCTTACTTATGCTCTGACATCGCGTGTGAAATGGGTTCGTTCCCACTCATAGCGCACTCTGGTACTTAGACACTTTTAGATTCAAATTTATTCACTTTTCTACACTCTATCACATTTTATGGCTTCGTCACCGTCCAGGTGTCGACCAGCACAGCTCGATTCAGGGTCCAAGTGGACTTTCTGGGTCGGGGTGTGTCAGTTTGGATCACTTCCCAGGCCCGCTCCACCACCGTAGCACGATATTGTCCGCTTTGGGCCCCGACCACGCCCTCACGGTTTTGTTTTTGGGAACTCACACGAGAACTTCCCGATGGGTCACCCATCCTGAGAATGCTCTCGCGCGCTTCTCGCTTAACTTCGGAGTTCCAATGGAACCCGAAGCCAGTGAGCTCCCAAAAGGCCTCGTGCTAGGTAGGGATGAGAATATACATTTACGGATCACTCCCCTGGGCGATGTGGGATATCACACTATAATATCCATTTTTATCAATATTATAAACAGATAGAGAAATTATAATTGAAATCTAATTTTGAGCGAGAACAGTTATCCAATAATATAGTCAAATCAAAACACACACAGTCACTAAATCAGTTGTCGGTCTCTTTTGATTAATAGAATTAGACTAAAAATTTATTGTTTGTGGATCCTATCAAATTTCATTAAGCGTTGAGATGATTTTGATGCAACAAATAATAAACATTAAATAGGCCTTTCTAGAACACCATAACCTAGTTAACAAAACGAAACATACAAATACAAACGTTGTATTACGAATAAATGCCTACAAGAAACAAAAACTTGAAAATCATCATATCTAAATACTTGCCAAAAACTATCACTGTTTGCAAAAAAAGAAAAAGAATTTATTAGTGATGGACTGACAAAACCATCACTTTGTGCAAAAAAAAAAGAAAGAAAACTCTACACATCTAATATGATGAGAGCATGTAATAATATATGATATTAAACAACTACACCAACATATTGATACAATTAAGAACCGGAGAGATAAAGGAAACACTTTAGTTTTTCCTATAACCAAATAACAACACTATTTAATTATTAAATGGAATTCATTCATGTCATTAAAACGAAGATAAAGAGTATTTTCAGACTTAATCAACAAATTGGCAAAGGATATTAAATCATATAAGCTCTGATTCAAGCTAACTAACAAACAATTTATAATTAAAAATTTATGACTCGTAAGCTAAACTAAGGCATGACTCCATCTAAGGGAACAACGAACATCAGCTGTTCCTAGTTCTATCCAGAAACTTTAGTTTACACCACACCAAATTTAACCACCATAATAATATAGTCAGAGAGCCAACTAAAAAAACCTACATGCCATATAGCAATAGCAAGCTAAATAGCTTGGAAAAAAACCAAAGGTCAACACCACTTGCAAATGTAAATATTCACATTAGTGAAATCTAAACCATAAGTGATTTACCAAAGAAACGTTATGTTTTTTACTGTGTATTATGGTTGATATTTACAGCCTAGTGAAATGTAAATCATAAGGTTTCTTCGGTGAATCAATATGAAAGTAGGTGTAGATTAGTCATGGTGATTTCAAAATGGGTAGCGAACATCCATTCATTTGAATGAAAGTAGCTGCTGTTAAATTGACAACCTAGTCAAATCTAAATCATAATTGATTTACCAAAGAAACCTTATGTTTTTTACTCTAAATTATGGTTGATATAAACAACTTAGTGAAATCTAAATGATAAGATTTCTTTGGTGAATCAATACAGTGAACCAATATGAAAGTAGATGTAGATTAGTCACAGTGATTTCAAAATGGATAGCAAACAGCCATTCATTTGAATAAAAGTAGTTGTTAAATTCATAACCTAGTGAAATCTAAACTAGAATTGATTTACCAAAGAAACCTTATGTTTTTTACTCTGAATTATGGTTGATATTCACAGCCAAGTGAAATCCAAATCATAAGGTTCAATATGGTCGATCAATATGAAAACAACTGTAGATTAGTCATGGTGATTTCAAAATCGATAGCGAACAGTCATTCATTCGAATGAAAGTAGTTGCTGTTAAATTGCAACAGGAAAAGCCATTAATTTAATGGTGTTCTTATTTGGTTATAAACAGAAACATCACTATCACCACTTTAATAACAACACTTTATATAGTATATATTAGACTTATAGTGTGATATATTAATAGATACCGTAGTATAATTTCTAAACAGAAGCAAAACCAACCAGCAAAAAAAAAAACATAAATCCAACTGAACACTAAAACGCATGATATAACACCCAGATAAATTGATAAAAGGAAAAAGTAAAAAAAATTAATACCTAACAAAAGAAACCAAGAACTCCAACCACAAATCCTCAAGACAAAACATGTTTCCCAAAAAAGAAAAATATTAAAATTGCATGCTCCAATGAAAGAACATCATAGACGGCAAAATAACATGACAGTTCCAGGGAAAGCAAAAGCTCAAAAGCAAAACAAAATCAAAGGCAAAAAGCACAACAAAAATGAGGACCAACTTACAAACCCAGATTGAAGACCAAACTTACAAACCCAGATTTGCAAGCAGCAATAAACAGAAACATCACCATCACCACTTTTAATAATACAAAGTCCATATTAACAGAAGCATCACCATCACCACTTTAATAACAACACTTGATATAATATACATTAGACTTATATAGTGTGATATATTAACAGATACCATAGTACAGTTTCTAAACAGGAGTAAAACCAACCAGCCAAAAAAAATACATAAATTCAACTGAACACTAAAATGCATGATATAACACCCAGATAAATTGATAAAAGGAAAAGGTAAAAAAACTTAATACCTGAAAAAAGAAAGCAAGAACTCCAATCACAAACCCTTAAGATAGAACCTGTTTCTTAAAAAAAAAAACAAATTAAAATTGCATGCTCCAACAAAAGAACATCATAGACGGCAAAACAACATCACAGTTCCAGGGAAAAAACAAAAGCTCAAAAGCAAAAGAAAAATCAAAGGCAAAAAGCACAACAAAAATGAGGACCAAACTTACAAACCCATATTGAGGACCAAACTTGCAAACCCAAATTTGCAAGCAGCAATACAAAAAGAGGAGAAAAAGCAGAAGTCGAAAGCAAAAGGATAGGGAAATAAGATAGCAAATGTGTGGGAAAGAAAGAAAAATAAAAGAGAAGAGCTTACAAACACAGATTTGCAAGTAGCACTACAGAAAGGGGAGAACACGCAGAAGTCGAAACCAAAAAGAAAGAGAAATAAGAGAGAAAACTTGCGGGAAAGAAAAGAAAAATAAAAGAGAAGAGCTGAAAAGCCAAATGGAAGGGATGATCAACACGTGGCACAGTGTAAACCAAAAGTAACCAAAACATGTTTCTAGCATCACCAACAGGCGGGAACAAAAGCAAGAAGAGGGAAAAAGCGGCAAATCATTGTACAACCTGGAAAAAAAACCCCAAAATATGAAGAAAACAAAGGGTGAAACGGGAAGGCCACTGTTAATGAAGAATAATCTTCACCAGCTTTTAGAAGAGAGTAAATTGGAAAATTCTAACTCTCTTTCAAATTTGATCCATTTTTGTTTTTTTAATAAAAAATTGTGAAAACTATATCTAAAGGATAATGTACCAAATGTGCACCATTTTACCAGGGAATGTTTTCAAACTATGTCAAACACACCATTTTACTTAAATGTAAAACAGTCGTCTTCTTCTTTCTCCTTTAGATTTGTAGAATACCAGAAAACTCTACAGCCCCGCTCCTCTTCTCATCCACCTTGTGTCCAGACTTGAATGGTTGTCATGGCTGTCTCTGACATTTCAAGAGCCCAGTGCGAAATTTATAAAAATGCCCTTTTTAAGAGAAATTAAAAATTGAACTTTGTGGTTCTTTTTCTTTAACAAAAAATTTATCAATAGCTCGTTTTGAGACTGAGTCTGTTGTTCGACTTTATTTTTCTTTGGTGTACCCAAATGAATATTTTCTAGTTAGTACCATCTTTTATATCTCAAACTAGATCACAATTAAATTAGACTAAGTATGAACAATAAAACCTGATAGTTCGCAATACACGTGCATCTAGTGGGTTTTTTTTTTTTTTTTTTACTCTCCTCTTGCTATGATGATTACTTGATTAATTTTTATGAGTTTTGCCCTAAATGTACAAAAAAAAAATTCAATATTAATAAAAAATACCTAAATCTTCCAATTCCAACTTAATATACTTGAACTAGTAAATATCTTACTTTATTCAAAGTCTGCACCACTCTAATTACTTTAGTTGTCTTCGTGATTTGGAAAATTTTCTTCAATGACATGAAATTATGAATTAGGTTTTGGTGGTTTATGTAGGAAAAGGATACTCTTCGGATCCTCTTTGTGGAGATTCGGGGGGATCAATTAATCATGTCCATTCATTGTACATTATGCGGTCAGAAATCATTTAAAATTTAATATAAATAGTACTTAACGAAAACTGACCGCACGATATATGATGAATGGACATGATTTATTGATCCCTTGCTTATGTAGGCTTGTAGGTTCTGGCTTGTGGGCCCACTAGCATATATATATATATATATATATATATATATTTGCCTTTGATTAGCTTCTAGCTTGTAGCTTCTGGCTTGTCGGATCCTTTTCTTGGGGATCCTAGGATCCCATGATCGTGATCATTCATCATACATTATGCGGTTAGTTTTTGTTGGGTACTATTTATATTTAATTTTAAATTTTAAATTTTGAAATGATTTTTTATCACACGATATATGATGAACGTCACGATCATGGGATCCTTAGGATCCCCAGGAAAAGGATCCAGCGAGGATCCTTTTTCGTGTGTGTGTGTGTGTGTGTGTGTATAATATTATTTCATATGTTACCCGATTAGATAGAAAACTATTTTAGGACCCTGTGCCAAGAAACCAATGACTCCGCCTCAACGCCGGCTATGCCTCGGAGGTTCTCATAGCACTTTATCCGAGCTTCTGGCTTGTCCCAGAACCACCCAGGTTAGATTTTCCCCTGGGTACATTCATCAAAATTAACTAAAAATATATTGTACCAAAACATGATACCTTTTTCAAAACCACACCACAAAAAAAAAAAAAAAGGTTTAATTAGGTTTAATAACATTTTTAAATTTCTCCGAATAAACTTGACATGGATACATTCTCAAAATGACGAAATAGATTGTACCCATATAAGTTTAAAAAACGAATTAGACAAAAACTAAATGAATTTTATATTAAACAATAGGTACATTTTATATTAAAAATGACATATTTTTCATATAACAAATTGGTATATCTAAAAAAATTGGCATATTATGTATCATTTAACAATGGGTATATTTAAGATTAAAAAAAAATTACAAGAACTATATAAATGGGCACATTTATATAAGATTAAAAATTAAAAATGTTTTTATAAAAAAATTAATGGGCACAAACTTATACTAATTTATTTTTCTATTTTGGAAATGTTTTGAGTTGAAAATTAATTAGGAGTTTAATAAGGGTGTGAGTATTAAAACTTTAAATCAATTACTAATTTTCATTTTAAAAATTATGTAACTTGTATGTAAGTTCATTACGATATTAATGCTAAGAACTTCGATTAAAAATCTAAAAATTAATTAATAAGGTCTTAGTAAATGAACATTAGTAGCTATGAATTGGAACTAATTTTTCCTTTCATATTTCTACAAATATTTACCTAGCGGCACGTGACTGCTAACTCCAAATTGTAATTGGAAGAGTGACAGCGGTAATCGACTTTAGGGGTTCCAAGGAAGTTGCTTTTTTCATTCTCTTCAACTTCGTATTTTTGTCCCTTGTTTCCTCTGTTAAGGTTCCATGCCCTCCTGCAAGTCCTTCCTCGCCTCCTTCTATTCTAAAGGAGCAAGCCAAATGCCCGAGAGATGCCCTTAAGTTTGGTGTTTGTGGGACTTGGTTTGGGTCTCGCAGGTCTTGAGCTGCATTGTGTCTCTGCACTGCTATATTAAGACTAATGTCTTAGGAATTATCAAGCTCGATGTTCTTGTTGCTCTCAGTTTGTTTGTTAATGCATGTCGCGGGAATGTGCCACAAGGCTTTGTCTGTGCTTAAAAAGAACTCATCGATCTCTACCTAGATCTGAATGAATCACTGTATTACATGTACTCAATACTTATTCATACTTTTTGTTAATTTGTTCTCGAAATAAACCAGATTCAGCTAGCTGTGTAATTTTACATGCATGATAGACCTAGCCAAAAGTTTATTTAAAATGACTCATGTACGGAAGGCAGGCTCACGCTTTTCACCGATGGTAATTCTACTACGGTATATAAACGGAGGGAATGACTTTCACATGTCATTTCTTTTCCCATGCACACTTGGTTTAAATCTGATCTTTGTATTAAAAAATAAAAATTAAGGGATATAAATAAACAGAGGTAAAAGTGAGCAAAAGTCATTTCGCTAAATGAAAATGTTCTTTGCCAGACTTATTTTGTCGAATACTGTTTAATGTTATTATATTTGATTTTAGATCACATATTCCAAGCACCATATTAACTTTTTTCTTTATTAGTTGTTGAAATGAGGAGAAATATATATCTGAATAATCAATAATACAAAACCACCAGCATGGCGCTTTTTCGCAATGGCAAAAGGAAATAAATGTTTATGTACTCTGATGCAAGTTCGACCCCAACCAATCTCCCTCCCATCTAACATTTAACAATTTAACCAACTAATGTTATCATTTTGTAAATAATAATAAAAACATAAATACAAAACCACCAATGCTCAAAGACTAAAAAGATAATAAGTTTTTAATTTAAAGGGAAATACAAGAAACATATAAGAATGTTCCGTGGTCCAATATCCTAAAGGATAGGTGTTGAGTTTCTACCCATGCATCTTGGGTTCAAAACTCCCCCAATTCCCTAAATTATTGTAATAGTTTCAAACCCTTTCCTCTCTTAATTTTATTTCCTGGAGGGAACATTTCACATCAATTACATTTTAAAGGAAACGTGCACAATTTATATTAATGCAACCAAACCCAAAGCTGTGGAATTAGTGCAGTAGCATCCATGAAGATGAGAAGATTATGCCTCTTAGGTGCATTGGAAGCCTTTCGGGACAGACTTGCCGCAGTAATTCAAAAGCAAGCCTAAGGAGACTGGCACATCAAGATTGATGCCCAAAACGTTGGCCTTAATGGCAGTGCAAAGGCACACAGCAGCTTCAAGATCGGCAAGTCCACCAACGAGGCTACAGCATGGGGTCTTTGGTGGGGTCCCCACAACAATGTTCACCAAGTCATTTAACAAGTTGCCACATACCCCTAGCTTAAGGACGTCCTTAGGGCAAGAGGCTTCAGCTGGAGGGCTTGCGGGAGGGTAAGAGGCTTCAGATAGAGGACTTGCGGAAGGAGAACTTGTTGGAGGGCAGTAGGCTCCATCTGGTGGGCTTGCAGGAGGAGAGCTTGCAGGGGTAGAGCTTGCGGGAGGAGAGCTTGCGGTAGGAGAGCTAGCGGGAGGAGAGCTTGCGGGAGGAGAGCTTGCGGGAGGAGAGCTTGCGGGAGGAGAGCTTGCGGGAGGAGAGCTTGCAGGAGGAGAGCTTGCGGGAGGAGAGCTTGCGGTAGGAGAGCTTGCGGGAGGAGAGATTGCGGGAGGAGAGCTTCCGGGAGGAGAGCTTGCGGGAGAAGAACTTGAAGGAGGAGAGCTTGCGGGAGGAAAACTTGCAGGAGGAGAGCTTGCGGGAGAAGAACTTGAAGGAGGAGAGCTTGCGGGAGGACAACTTGCAGGAGGAGAGCTTGCGGGAGGAGAACTTGCGGGAGGAGAGCTTGCAGGAGGAGAGATTGCGGGAGGAGAGCTTCCGGGAGGAGAGCTGGCGGGAGGAGAGCTGGCGGGAGGAGAGCTGGCGGGAGGAGAGCCTTCGGGAGGAAAGCTTGCAGGAGGAGAACTTGCAGGAGGGAAACTTGTGGGTGGAGAGCTTTCGGGAGGGGAAGGGCAACGAGTTGCGCTGACTGTAGTGAAAAACAAGAGGTTAAGGGAGAGCAGAAGAGCAATGGTTGCAACTGCCTTAGAAGAAGCCATTTTTTGAACTAGATACTGATACTCCTTAGGAAGTGACTGATTGATCATATGCTTCCCGGAGGAGTTTTTAGGTGGTGGATATGCTGAACAGAATTAAGCTGGGGTATTTATAGCATTTGTACCATTATTGGAATCAAAATGTGTAAAAGAAAACCATGTGATCACGCAGTATAGTGTTTTGGATCCACCTGTCACTTGCTGCCTGCGGTGCGACGTGGAGAGTAAGGCCATTTCAACTTTTTTACATACTTGTATTATGTGCTTAATTTCTAATATACAGCACCAAAACAAAAAGGACGCCTTGTTATTACTTGGCACAAAATAATTCTAAGCCTCTTAGTTTTTAGTGTCCTAGTTTGGCCAAAATGTTTCGAAGAATCAAGGGAAAGATATGTAGCAGCCGACATCGATCTCAAGTGTGAAAAAATGGCTTCTAAAAATTAGTGCGGGCGTTATAAAAATTAGGGTTCTTTAGATATAACCCCTTGAAACTCCTATTTTTCAAATAAAAATCCATCTAAATTTAAACATTCAAATAAAATCCAAATTTCAAATAGACTGCCATGTAGATAAATATATGACCAACTATTACAATACATTTACAACTTATGTCACAAAATCCTAATTTGATCAATAAACGTTATTACTCATCCTAATTATGATGAGCAATTAAATCCATATGGATATTTTACCTTTCTTGATTCATAACTATTAGCAACATATATAAATTAATTTACCAAATTAAAAAAAGACATATCTTGTACGGAAATAATATTGTTTGAATAATGTAATTACCTACATACAAATTAATTTACCTACTTATAAAATATTGTACTTATTTACCTTCATTTTGAATCATGTAATAACCTACATACAAATATTATACTAATTTACCTACTTATTAAATTAATTTACCTATTAAAAAAATAGTGATATTAGATATTAATGCTCGAATGTTGTGGGTTTGTGCTTGTAGGCAATTAAATAAACTTTTAATCTAATGCACATAAATCATGTAGGTAAATTAGACCATTTTGAAAGTAAATTAGACTCTTTAAATTTTGGTTTGATGGAATAGGTAAATTAGACTATTTTGTAGGTATTGCGCCGAACATATAGCTTTTGTTTTGTGTATTAGGGATTGGAGTATTAGCCGAAGTTGTTTTAGGTTTATTGTTGTGTTGGTAGGTAAATTAACTTATATATTTAATGCACAAAATTATGAAATTGGTATTATTATTTTTCAATCGGTACGTTATAACAATTTGATAGTTAATACATTGAATATACAATGAATAGCATGAATTATTTTGTAAAATATATAACATTAATTAAATGGATATGGCAAGTAACTGATCCAAAAACCCTATCCAAGTATTAATAGGGGTAGTTTAGGCAATCGGAAAATACATAATTTGAAAAGTCAAAATTAGTGAAAGAATTTCTTTAGTTGGAGTCAATGTGCTTTATTCAAGAAAACAAAAAGAGATCGGTTTTAGTATAGAAAAATATAGTTTCAAGGGGTAATAACAAATTTTCGGTAAAAATTAGTAAACCAACAAATACGGACTGATAAGAATCTGAACTGAAAAACAATTCATCTAACTTAAACCTTCCACGATTCAATTCTACTTGCCCACTAGCTTCATATGTTTGTCCAGCTTCTTGTCAAGAAAGGGATTATATCCAACTTGTTTGATATTCATCTCGTTTTTAGTTTTCCCTTTTGCATTTGAGATATGGGTACAGTATATTGGAGAAAAGAACAAGGGTGTGAAGAAATAAAGAATAATGAACAAAAATAAAATCATAAAAACGAAAACAACATAAAACACTTTTGTTTTTAGTTTTGAAACTGTGTGTCTTTTTCCATTTATTTCTTCTACATCCTCTGTATCTCTTATTTCTCTCATATATTTTCCCTACCATCATTCCTCCATTATATCTCTCATTTCTCTCATATATTTTCCCTACCATCATTCCTCCATTATATCTCTCATTTCTCCCATCCCCTAGCATCAATCCTCCACTATACCTCTCATTTCTCTTATATAAAAACTAAAAAAAAAAAAAAAACAAAAAACAAAGTGGTTATCAAAGGAAGAAGCTCTGCTTCCACAAATCTCAGATGTTCTAGGCATTACACTTATCAGAAAACACCAAAAGTACCGACCTCAATTTTGGAATGGCTGCTTACCACACGCGCTTATCTAGTATCTGGCCAGATAATAATGTGGAGCAGAAGCATTCAGCTATATATCGGCCTCAGGATTGGAAAGGATAAAACCTAATGAAATATGAAAAGCGTTGCTTTGAAGGAGCCATGGATTTAACATAGCCATTGAACATGGTGTTATTTTTATTTTATTTTTTCTTTTAACATGGTGTTAATTTATTAGGGCTTAAACAACATGATTTTTGGATTATAATATGAATGGTTTTATAATCCTGAATTCGATCCTTCTTATAAAACACGTAGACACATCGTCTGCAATGATCTCCATACATGTATAGGTTTTGCTTTTATTTACAAGCTTGCCATTCTTTTCTTACCCATTGTCAGTTGTAATGCTAGATAATTGTATCCCGTACATGGCAATTTTAATGCTAAGTCAATTCTCAAAGAGAAAAGAAATATCTATAATCAATTAACGCCATATTTATTGTACAAGGATAATGTTAGGGAGATTAAATTTGTAAACTAAAAAATGTGTCACCATTAGAAATAAACATGTTTATGAATGTTTAAGTAATAAACTAATTATCAACTTGCATGTTCTTTAATTTCCAAAACTGTATCTATAAATTTAGTCTTCCTATCATTACCCATATTGTACAAATACCATTCTAGTTTCACGTGACACTGGGGATTTACATTTGTATGGTAAATTTTTGTATTGTACAATATTTAGGTACGACAGTTTAGGTCCATTAATTTAGTTGCAAATATTTTGCTTAACTACCTTAGTCATTAGTTTCATTTGTATGACAAAGTTTTGTATTGCATGTATTTATATTTGTTTGGGCACTTTAATTTATGAGTATTTGTATATAAAATATAAAATAAAAATAAAAAAAGAGGCGATACGTGACATGTGACATAGTAATAATAAGATAAAACAAGCTGATTAATTTGAAAATGTATGGAAGGCATGTCCGGTTGGTCCTTCAATAGGGTAAATTACACAAAACATTCCTTAAAGTTTATTCAATTTTCTCAGAATTCCGTCACGTTTGATAAGTAACACTAACATCCATTGAGGTTTTAATTCACTTTCACAAATTAGTAAAAAAATCAGTCTATAAAAAGACAAATACGCTTATAATTAATTAATTAAACAAAATAAAAATTACCCAAGACATTAAAATAAAAAACAATAAATGAAAAATCCTATTGGAATCCAAACATCTAACTTTATGTTTGTTTTTACAGTACCACCACCCACAAACCCATTCCCTTCATTTCCAGCAACCCCCTCCTGATCTTCTTCTTGATTGAACAATCCCAAAGGTTTGAACAAAAGAGATGGCGATGTCGACAAGAACATTTTCTAGAAAGTACGAATTTAAGATAGATCGAGTGAAAGAGATGTTGATGTCGACAAGAAAATTTCAAAATGAAAGAGCTAGCGATGTCGTTATTGGATAAGAAACATGAACAGAGTGGGTAGCGGAGAATTGGCGGTGCTCTCCAGTTTCATGAAGAAAATCGCTCTTTTTCATCTTCTTCTAGTGTAATTAACCCATATATTAATTTATGCTTGCTTTAGTTCCAACCCCTGTTGATTTTAATGAAAGCCATGAGATGATGAGAGTGCTTGGATCTCCTGCACTAGAACCGTTAATAGTTAATAGTTGTAGCCCATATCATTCATTATTAATTCTCAACAAATAAAATCTCTGCGGGCAGCATATAATTACTCCCAAATGAAATTGATTTTATATGCTCATGCTCATGGCCTCTCCCCACCCCAGTTCAAGACCAAAATGTCAAGGAGTGTTGGGCGGGATTGAGGTGGTTGAAAGCGACAGAGAGGAGAGGAGTCGTCTTTTGGTGGCAGCATTATTTTTTGGAAGATGTCGGCTGGAAATGGAAGAGAAATAAGATCCGTAGGGTTTTTTTAATTTTTGTTAACATTTTTTAATTTTTAAGTAATTAAGGAGGGTGTATGTGTGACAGCCCGTCCAGGACTTTTCGTACCGTAGGGGTGAAATGACGGTTTTACCCCTAGTATGTTTGTTTTGGTGTGTGGTCGTTTTTGGAATTTGGTTGGTTGATTTTGGACCACAGACACACACCACACTCATTTCTCTCTCTCTGCCCTATCCCGAGTCCCTCTCACTCTCCCTTTCCTATCTTCTTCGTACGGACAACACCAAAAACCTTTGAAATCTTCACGGATTGAGGAAACAAACTACATATTTGTGCTCGTGAGGTCCTTAGGAGTTCAACCATACCCATTTCAGGTAAGGGAACCTTCATTTTCATGTCGAACCCGAGAGGTGTAAATCGGGGTACTGTTCATGCACACGGTAATTCTTATGTTTTTGGGAATTTCAAGCTTGTAGGAAGCTTGGTGAGGTCCTTAGGAGGCTCGGGGTGGTTCGTTTGAAGGTTTTGGACGTCGTGATTGTGAGTTGCAGGTTTGGCCGGAGTTGGTGGTGTTTTTCTGGCGAGATTCTGTTGGTTTTAGTGCTTGAAAGTGGTAAGGATTTGTTCCTCTTGTTGTAAGTTTCATTTTGGTACCAATTTTGTGAAATTTGGATGAAAAACGAATGAGATATCAAGTTTAGAAATTTTCCCGGTTTTTCGACACTGGCGACGGCGCCGGAGGTTAGCTGGAGAAGATGATGGAATATTCCGTCAGTTTGGACGAAATATTCCTAACGGCGTTAACGGAATATTCCTGACGGTGTTAACTGACGCCGTCAATGTGCCAGGTACATGCCTGCGCGTGGGCGACGCGTGTGGCTGTGCCTTGGCCGGCGCGTGGGGGCGCGTGCGGTGTCAGAAAATTATTTTAAAAATATGGGGATGTTCGTGAGGTTGAGTAGATCACGTTGGTGTATTCATACACCCCATTTGAGCATTGTATGAGAAGTTATTTCGTAATATTGGTTATGTGCTTTAAAATTAACGTTTTTATAGTTGTTTCGCATATAGGTGAGACCTATCCCGAGGACGAGCGCAGTCACTCGGGGCAAGGGGGTTACTACCCTTCTACATACTAGTGAGTGGGCTTTTGGTTTTCCGTATATACCTATATACTTGTGTTTTTCCAAGGAAGTGAAATGAAACGTTCATACGTTTATATGCCATGCATTATTGTTTGCCCGTTTAATGATGCATTATTAGTTGCATAGATATATATATGTTTGGTGTTGCGGACGCACAGGTAAGTGCCAGGTAAGTTATGGTTTATGTTTATGCTTAGTAGTGATTTGAGATGCATAGAGAGCTTATAACCTGCACCCTCAGTGTTAGTACTCCCGCCCAGAGTTGGGCACAGTCCTTCACGTGATGTTCAGCTCCCGCACCACATGCTCATCTTGGATCCAAGTTAGGTGCACAGTCCTATCGTACAGACCACTTTAGGTGGTTCCGACTCGTAGGTGACCCGCGATTATTCGCCCAGTCTTCACGTGATTGTAGCACTTGAGCGTACTTATTTTACACCCAGTCCTGTCGTACAAACCACTTTAGGTGGTTCCGACTCGTGTGCAGGTGTAGTTAGTGAGTTGGAGATTTGAGCTCTAAATTCAGCCGTACAGGTCACGTTAGGTGACTCCGGTTGATAGATTACATGGCATGGATTGGCATTACCTAAGTACTTGTATTTTATTTAGAGGCATTTGACATAGCATATTTCTGAGTATGATTATATATATGTGTATATTATATTTTTTCTGGGAAGTATACAGGTTTTATGGCGAGGGGTTAGAACTTTGTTTATGAAATGATTTTTGAAAATCTTTGTTTTTGCCCATTCACGTTTTCTGTTTTGCGCCCCTCCAGGTTCTAGTTTGGCTAGCACTTTTTGTGGCTGCCCAAAGGATTTTCTCGGCTTATCTGATAGATTATCACCAGTGTAGGACCACCTTTGGGTGTGTTTATTTAGTGTTGTTTCTCCCGGACTGCACTAGGTCTTCCGTGCTTTGAACTTGGTTTTTCACACTTACGCTTGCACATGTATGTTATTTACTTTGTGTATAGCTAGGTTTGTTTTTATTTGTACTTTTAATATTATTTCTTAGCTTCCGCACTGCGCACATGGTTACGTCACTTCCACGGGACGGCCAGCATGCCCTGATCTCGGTCGGGGTGTGTCAGTATGCAATTGAGAATTTGAGACAAAAAAAAAATTGAGAATTTGAGACTTTAATGGATTTATAAATTCATGAATTTTTATGGAATTTAATTGATTTGTAGAGATTCCATATAAAACTTTGATTCAATTTCTTCGAAATCTCATGGGGAGATTTGAGATTTGTGGATGTTTAAAATACACTACGAAATCTCTCCAATTCTCTCTAATTCCTCAATTTTCTCAATTTATTTAAAATCAATTTCTAATTGAATAGACCTTAAATGTTATAAACTTCTTTAAAATCCTAATTGAATACATCCGGATTTCTAAGGATTTTAATAAACTATCTTAAAATTCTAATTGAATATACCTTGAATTTCAAATAATCACTTAAAATCTTGATTGAATACCCCTAGATTCATTAAAAGAATTAAAATCCCTCAAAATTCCAATTGAATACACCCCCCTGAATATATGAGTAAATACGGAGTGATGTGAAAGCAAATTAAAACTTCAAGGAGTGTTAGTGTTACTCATTAAACGTGAGGGGGTCTTGTGAAAACATGATAAACCTCAAAGGGTGTAAATGTAATTAATCCTCCTCAAATATGGTAGTTCAATTTCAAACGAGGTAAGAAAACGAAAAATTTACAACACAAATAGAAAAATTTCCTTTGACACAATTATATTATAGTAAAAAAGAAATAGCTAAACTAAAAGGAAAAAAATAATAAATATGATGTGGAATATAATGTTGATATAAATATAAGGTCAAAGGACTATAATCAATCTATAATCTTACACCAGACTATCAGGGATTAGCATACCAACTGAATATGGGATTGGACTAGGCGCGCGACCCTTATGACCACAAATTAGATGAAATGTGGGTAACTATTGGAGCAACAATTCTAAGTTTTTAGTCCAAATGAAGCTTTGGTCCTTTAACTAAAAATCCGTAAGCATTGGTTCTTGAACTTGTTATAATGTGGAGTAATGGTTCATTTGTCCCTCTAAATTCTTTATTTATGGAAATTTTAATAGAGTTAGTCAAGACCATACTCACATTATAACAAGTCAAGAACCAGTACTCACAAATTTTTAGTTCAAGGACCAAAGTTTGATTGAGCTAAAGTTCAGAGACTCCCTCTAATTTTGACGATAGAGAAAAATGGCCATTTAAATAGAGGCAATTTCTTTTAGTGAATGAAATTTCATTACACTAGTAGGAAAACCTATTTGCGCGACAAAGCAAAATCCGTTGCGCAAAGACATTTTGCGCAACGAAAAAAAAATCTTAGTCGCGCAACGTTGGTCAACTTTGCATGACAGAGAAGTTCGTTGCGCAACAATATGTTCGTCGCACAAAGCCAGTAAGAAACCCATGGGTGATTTTGTTTTTTGGTGCGAAAATAAATGCGCGACAAAGATTTTTCCTTGGAACCTTTGCGCGACAAAGCCTTCGTTGCGCAAAGCTGGTTCAGTTTTTGGGGCAAAGCATTCAACGCATGGGAATCAGAGGAACACTTACGCGACAAAGGCTTTGTTGCGCAAGTTACAGTCAGATTTGAGTCAGACCATTCACTGCATGTGAATCAGAGGAATCTAGACTGTATTTAGTGCGGGTCTTTGCGCGACAAAGCCTTCGTCACTCAAAGCCCCTAACGTTCCTATAAATATGTGCTTCTGCTCTCCTTGTTTTTCACAATTATGTTCTCTTTATTCACAATACTATTCATGTTGCGATGGAGGATAAAAACAAGGATCAGAGTGTGCCCACAACCCTTATTGTAACATCCCACATCGCCCAGGGGAACAGATCCTGTAAGCCTTATATGTATATTCTCATCTCTACCTAGCACGAGTCTTTTTGGGAGCTCACTAGCTTCTGGTTCCATGGGAATTCCGAAGTTAAGCGAGTAGCGCACGAGAGCACTCCCATAATGGGTGACCCACTGGGAAGTTCTCATGTGAGTTCCCAGAAACAAAACCGTGAGGGTATGGTAGGGGCCCAAAGCAGACAATATTGTGCTACGGTGGAGTCGAGCCTGGGATGTGGTGGGAGCCCGGGTCAGGATGTGACAATTGGGGAATTATACAGGTGTTACAGCGAGGGGTTATTGCCTTTGGTAATTGAAATTGGTTTGAAAAGTTTTGTTTCACTCACTCACATTTTCTATTTTTGCACCCGTCTAGGTTTTAGCAGCTGAGTTCCATATCGATGAGGATTTGTGGCACTTTTCAGTACAGATGTTTTCTTATGATGGTATAATCATTATCTTACCTTACTGTACTATACCTATACTCTGTATCATGCGTGAAATAGGTCCCGAGCCGCTCACCACGCACTCGTATACTTAAGCACTTTTAGGTTTTAATTTATTCACATTTTATACACTATCACACTTTATGGCTTCGTCACCTTCCAGGTGTCGGCCAACACGGCTCGATTCGGGGTCCTAGTGGATATTTCAGGTCGGGGTGTGTCACTTATGATTTGAGGCAACATCTGGAGTTCGCGCAAGTGATTGGTGTGGCCATGCAAAATAATTGTCCTATGCTGAGTGGCGTTCTTGGAAATATGTGCCCAAGAATGTGAAAAAGGCAGTGATGGATCAATTACTAGTAAGTATACCGTTGATGGATCATTAATTAACTATGTTGAAATTAATTATTTGCATATATGTGTAATAATGTAAGTATACTCTTGATGACGATACGAACGAAGAGTTGATGAAGTTGATGGAGGCGGCATTGAAGGGAGGTTACAAGCGGTGGTGTTATGATGTCGAGGTGAATGGAGGACTATCGAACTAGTAGTTTTAAATTTATGTTTTTAGGACAATAATCATATTTAAGGTTTTTTTTTATAAGTTATGTATTTGGACTTAATTAAACTTTAACTCCCGTTTGATTTTTTAAATAATTGAATGGAATATAATATTAATTTATTTAAGGTTTTAATTATTTTTAGAATAAATATTATAATTGAAAATTTGTTTGTAATTATGAAGGTTACGTAAACATAGATATCTATGTTTATGTAAACTTCATAATTACAATCTATCACGTTCATCGCTAGAACGTTTGCGTGACAAAGGTTGTCGAAGTGCAAAACCTTGCAAATGGCGTTCAGTTTTAGGTCAGCGTATTTGGTGCATCTGAATCAGAGAAATCAATACTGTATTTACTGCAGATGTTTGCGCGATAAAGTCGTCGCCGCTCAAAGTCCCTAACCTTCCTATAAATGTGCGCTTTTGCTCTCCTTATTCTTCACAATTTGTTTTGGAAACGCTTACCAAGTCTTCAGATTATAATCAATTCGTTCTTTGATTGTTGGTATGATGGCTGATAGTGGTGTGCGTTCATCAAAGACAACGGATGGCGAAGGTTCCAAACAAGGTTTGTGTTGTAAATTTTGCATTTTGTATAAATTTTTTATTTAGCTTCAGTATTATGAAAATATATTTTGTGGATAGATAAGAAGAAATTTGCTGCGATACGTGTCCGACACACTTATGGTCGTAGCTGTTACTGAATCAATGCTGACGAAGTAATAAAGGTTGTGAAGTCAGAACAGTGCGCTAGCTTATGGTCCGAGGTTGGAGCATTGGTGCATACCAAATGTACTGCGGATTAGGAGTCTTGGAGAGCCATCCCCGAGGAGCTAATGATGCACATGACTGATGAGTTAGCTGTATGTGTTTATTTTATTAGTTAAATAATAATGTTTGTTAAATATAATATAATAGTGAGTTTTTAATTTATTAATTTTTGTATGACAGCCCAATTGGGACATTGACAAAAGTGACCCAAATCTGATGAAGGCTATTGACAACATGTTCAAGTCGCATTTCCGAGAGTAGAAGTTTGATAATCAACTCGTGGCAGAACTACAACACGAACCCTACTTGCAAATGAATAGAATAGGTTTTTTATTTTAATTTGATTACTTATTTAACAATTAGATCTGAATTTTAAGTTTTTTTAGTATGAAAAGTTTAATTAAATACGTACTTAATGTTTATTATGAATAAAATTAATGCATTTTAATAAATATGTATATTAATTAATTATGCACAAATGGTATAATGAAATAAGTTCATGATTTATTAAGTATTTATGTGGTTTGAAAAAAATTTGAAGAGTCAATGGAAAAATAATTTTTTTTTTTTTTCGAAAAAACGAATGTATAAAAAAAAAATAAAATAAAAAATAATGCGCGACAAAACATAGTTTGTCGCGCAAAGTATTATAAAAAAGCGGCAAAGAGTAGTTGGATGGTGGCAAAAAGTTGAAGCGCAAGGTTTTGCACGACAATGCTTTCATCGTGCAAAGTCTTTCACTGTACTGAACTTAACCAGATTGCAGGAAGGTAGAAGTTGCAAAACAATTGCAACAGCTGCCTTCCTCTGCTGGAGTTTCCAACAGTTAGAGGCATAATTTTTCTTAACTACATTATTTAATTTCCATTCATTTAAATTGTGTTGTATATAGTTTATAGGTGTTGTGAGTTTATGTATTTGTATGCAAACTTTTTGTATGGATGTACAAAAAATGGTTTGCAATGTTCATATGAACTGAGTTTCTCGGTTAAAAATTAGTTGGATTTCGTGAATGGATGCGAAAGCATGATTGCGGTCCAATTAATTCTTGAATTGTCTCAAAATTTTGGATAGTTTGAGAATGCACAGTTACATGTTGTATTTTGCGGTTCACGCATGATAGTTTGAACGTGGGAAATGTGGTAGCATCTCTTTGCGTTCTTCTGGTGCATCGTAGTTTTTTGTATCTACGTTATGCACTTGAAAAACTGCAGGCAGATGCTGCCGAAATTTTCCCACGATCAAACTCTAATGTGTTGGAACTGTAAATTACAGCACGTATTCCAACACATTAGATATGCATTCTTGAATGAGATAGGGCCCATACTGGAGGCATAAGGTGGGATGTCATAATTGAAGTTGTTGTAACCCTTGTAGTTGTTTTTTTTTTTTTTTTTTGTAGGTGAATTGGACAAATAGTGAATACATAATCCTAATAGATGTGCTGATGATTATTTGGATGGAATAAATGAGTTCATTGATTTTGCAATTGCAAACAGCTGTTCAACTCAAATTCGGTGTCTTTGTAGAAAGTGTAATAATTAAATGATTGAATATTTTGAAACTGTTCAATACCATTTAGTCAAAAATCGGATGATGGAAACCTATACTACATGGAATCATCATGGAGAACAAATACAATATGCTTCATCCTCCCACATTACCCGAGCAGTGGAGCCAAATGACCAAATTATGGACATTATCAATGATGATTTTCCAACCGCCAATTCGAATATGAATGAGGAAGTAGCAGATGACGTTCCTCCCACCATGGATAGTGAAGCATTTGAAAAATATGAAAAACTATTAAAAAGTACCAACCAAGAATTATACCCTTGTTGGGAAGGATTTTCGGTGGTCATGGCCATTGTTGAGTTGATGCATGGCAAAATAAAGTTCCGTATGTCAAACTAGTGTTTTGAATACTTTTTGAGGGTTTTCAAAAGGATGCTTCCAAAGGACAATTACCTTCCTAAATATCATAAAAGTGCAAAGAAGGTGCTGAGTGGTCTTGGATTGAGATATGAAAAAATTCACACGTGTAAAAATAATTGCGCTTTGTTCTACAAAGAGAATAAAGCGTTGGATAAATGCCCTCTATGTAATGAGTCATGATTTAAAATGACCTCTTAGAATAGAAGAACGAAGATTCCACAAAAAGTTATGCGTTATCTCCCATTAAAGCCCAGGTTGCAACGATTGTATATGTCGACGCACACTGCAAGTGACATGAGGTGGCATAAGGACAGATGAGTAGATGACGATGTTATCAGACATCTTGCAGATGGAGAGGCCTAGAAAGAGTTTGATCTGATGTACCTCCATTTTTGCACGTGAGCCCGAAATGTTAGATTGGGACTTGCGACAAACGGTTTAATTCGTTCGGGGTTCTAAACCAAAACCACATCACTTGGCTAATCTTCACAATTCCGTATAATTTTCCACTTCGGAAGTGCATGAAAAGAATATATGATGATGACGTTGTTGATAACCAAAGATTCAGGCACGTGTATTGATTTGTATTTACAACCGTTGGTCGATGAACTAAATGATTTATGGGAAAACGGTGTTCCCACGTACGATAAATCTACAGGGAAAATGTTCACTTTGAGAGCAGCTGTGATGTGAACTATAAACAATGTTCCTGCATACACTATGATGTCTGGGTGGAGCATTAAGGGCTATTACGCATGCTTAATTTGCAAAGAGAACACAACGTTTAGCTGGCATGCGGAAAAAGTTTGTTACCTAAGGAATCGTAGATGGTTGTCTGGGACCAAAAGTGGCATCAGAACGAGACATCATTCAACGGTGCAGAGCTTTGGCCAAGACCCAGAGAATGATCTAAATTTTGGCTCAGGTGAATCTGTTGGATTTTGCTCCGTTAGGCAAATCCATAAATAGGACAAGACTAGACACACATCTAAATTGGACACACACGATGAGGTTGTTCGAGCTCCCATACTAGTCCAAATTAAAATTGAGACACAACATCGATGCAATGCATGCTGAGAAAAATGTGTTTGATACACTGGTCAGAATTATACTAGACATCGAGGAAAAAACAAAGGACACAATAAAAGCTCGGATCGATCTGGAAAAAATGGGGATTAGGCCAAGTTTATGGATGACGAGGGACGGAGACATAGGCAGAAAGAAGCTCGCATCATTTTTCGTAAAACCGGATAAGTGGAAAGAGTTTTTGCAGTTTTAATCTTCTGTAAAGTTTCCAGATGGGTATGCTTCAAACATCAGCCGTTGTGCAAACGTGGATGGAGGTAAATTTTCCGGCCTCAAGAGTCCTGATTGTCATGTCATACTTCAACACCTTTTCCTAGTGGGAATTCGACACCTTTTGCTCGAAGACGTGGTGAAGCCGATTATGTTGTTGGCAAGATATTTTTCTCAATTAACTGTAAGATCTTTAAGCAAGTTTGATTTTAAACAGTTGTGCGATGATATTATTGAAGTGCTATGCAAGTTTGAACAAATATTTCCTCCAACTTTCTTCACAAGCATGATCCACGTGATGATTCACTTGCCGGAAGAGGCTCTTTTATCCGGACCCGTCAACTATCGATGGATGTATTTGATAGAAAGGTATATAATCGCCATAAATACTGTAGTTCATGATGTATGTACGATGCGACTAATTTTATAAGATATTTTTTTATTGATGCAGACTACTAGGTGAATTAAAAAAGAGTGTACGAAACAGGGCAAAGCCCGAATGATCAATCATGGAGGCATGGGTTGCATTTGAATCGCTTACATTTTGTACAATGTACCTACAAGACATTTAGACTATGTTCAACTGACAGCAACGCACTAATGACGGTGGTGTGAGAAGTGAAAAACTTTTTGTTTTTGCCCAAATTGCACGACCCTTTGGCGATCCAATCAGAGGGGAGTTGTTTGACAAATGGACATGGAGGTAGCACGTTGGTTTGTACTTAACAATTGTGAAGAGAGAATTACCTACCAAGATGAGCATGATGAGTTGATGAAACGAGAACATCCTTCACAATTTATGCCAAAAAGCATCGTGAATTGGTATAACGACGACCCCTATGTTTTGGCAACGATGACCAAACAAATTTTTTATATAGATGACTCTAAAGATGGGAGGGAATGGAAAGTAGTTCAGAAGATTGAGCATGGAGGGCTGTATGATATTCCAGACAGAGATCCTGCTGCCGATGACGATTATGGTGATGTTGCTGACCAACAATTGGAGATTTCAATGGAACTTGGGGCAGATACACTGCAGGATATAACTATTATACAAGAACCGTATCAGGTAGCCAGAGGTCCTGAAATCAAAATACCGATCGACTCCATTATGATTGACCTCAGGGATCCGAGTCCGCAAACGATGATGTTGACGTGCTTACAGATGAGGAGGAATGGGAGTCTGAATCTGACGATAGTGATGATATTTATTCTAGTTCAAACGAGGATTAATGAAAAATTGTGATGTAAATGTAATGATATTTATTGAATGATATTTATTTTGTATACAAACAAAAATTTCCTTTAAAATTTGTACCAAAATTAATATAAAAAAATCATTTATTTATTTAAACCAAAAAATATATTAAATTTACATATATGTGCGATGACGTTTTAGAAATGTTTGTCGTACAAATATTTAAAAAATATTTTTTTTTTAAACTGGTGGCGCGACGAAAATTTAAACGCCCTTGTCACGCAAACATGTAAAAATTTGATTTTTTTTGTCAAAATTGGGCACATTTTTATTTCGACGCCTTCACTCTATCTCTCTCTATCTCATACTCACTTAATCTCTCTCTCGATTATGTCCGAACTCAAGGCTCAAGCTCTTCTCTCTCTCGATTCTCTCAAGCTCTTCACTCTATCTCTCTCTATCTTAGACTCACTATCTCAGTGTCTCCCTCTCTCCCTCTCTCGCACTCTCTATGTTTCTCTGTCTCTCTGTCACTCTCCCTCTCGCATCTGTCACACTCCGATGCTACATCCCCTCCCCGCTGGTTTCCCTTAATTCATCTCCCTTAATTCAATTATTTATAAGTGCAATTTTCTCAATTTTTCTGTTGAAGGGTTCAAATTGGGAATCCTAGGTTATTGATTAATTTATTAATTAGTTTTGATTATAAATATGTATTTGTATTTTGTTTCTAGATAATGAAAAATGTGTTTTACTGGGACAAATTTTTTTATTAGGATAGTTAGAAATTTGAAAGGATGAAAATTTCTGATTAACATATAATTAATTTGTTGCTTTCACATTGTTTTCAACCAAACACAACTTTAGCAGTATATACATTGTGTATCTGTGTGTGTGTTTTTCTTAAAGGTTTGAGAAAAACCTTTAAGAATTTGAAGTTATTTGAAGTTTGGTCGAATTTGCAGAATGTGGATTAATTGTTTCGCATTTGTATGTGTAGCCATCCAGGAACTTTTCTATTGCGCAAGGGAAGAAGGAAGTGAAGGTTCAGGTAATTCACGATTTTCATTTAAAAGAAAAATATTTTCTTGGCCTATTATTGTACACTGGCATCAAATAATGAACTAAATCTAGGTTGATTGTAGCTGTCATTACTTTCTATTCTCATGCTTTACTGAAACTGAATTGGTGCTTTTGAATTTTGCTTTGGACTCAATCATAACTTTCTTGTAGGTCTGGCAATTTCTGACGCGACCCAATAACCCAACACGAAACGACACGAAATTAGCAGGTGTTCAAGTCGACATGATAACGAATGGGGTCGTTATCGGGTAACCCGATAAACACCTGTTAAGATAACGGGTTGGTTCAGGTATATACGTGGGTAACACAATACATGATAAGCAAAATATTAATTTAATAATTTTATAACCCTAAAAAAATACTATATTAATTTAACAATTGTATACCCCTAAAAACTATAATTATATATATATATATATATATATATATTAAATTTAAAAAATTGGTCACCATTGGATCGGTTGAGATTTAATCTCAGCCGTCCATTGTGGATTAGGTTAGAGGCTATCCTTCTCTTCTCTCTCATTCACTTTGATCTCTACAGTCTAAACTTACTCCCGCACCATCTCCTTAATCCGCATCTCTCTCGCATCCTTCTTCCTTCACTTCCTTCAACTCAACTCCGGCAACCACAAGAAAACCACACACAGACAAGCAAACGCCAAAGGTATGAATTTTGTATTTTTGGGTATTCTTTTTATTTATTTATTTATTTTTTTAACTAGTGATTTAGGGTTTTCATTAAAAGTAAAACTAATGGGTGGGGATTTTCTGTGTTTAGGGTTTCCCGGGTTTTTTGATTCTGGAGATTCTGGAGCTTCTGGGTTGGGGCATGTTTGCAAACATTCAAAAAACCCAGTGAACGAGCAAGCGTGCTTTGCGCTGGCTTCGCAAGCTTGAAAATCACAAAAGGATGAGGCAGAAATAGAATCAAGCATTAGAATTTGGGAATATAGATGTAGTTATGTAAATTAACTTTGTTATGTCATGCCATGTAGTCATATTGTAAGCCATAAGGTGAGATTCATTACTTAATGTCGTGTGTGTGTGTGTGTGTGTGTGTGTGTGTGTGTGTGTTGGGGATATGTTATCAAGGGACTGGGGAGGTTAGAATTCAGGTGGCCAATGAGGCAAGCAACGACAGAGTAGTGACGCCCCACCTATTTTTTTTTTTGTTGTAGTAGATGCAATGTCTTAATTATTTGTATGGAATTATTTGTCCCAAGTATTGGCAATTGGCAGATAGGTCCTTTTTTTTTTTTTATTGTGAACGCCTCGAATTCATTTGTATCTATGTTTCATTTGGGGTCTATTTACTTGAAGTTAATAAGTGGGGTCTATATTTGTTTTCCAGATTTGGAGATTTGGAACAAGCAAAGCAATTAAGCAATGCTGCAACCTGCAAGTGCAAGGTATTTTTAATTAAATTGTGAATTTGAAAGTAAATTTGAATTGGATTGTGATTTGTGGATATGTGAATTGGATTTTGAAATTGATTTGGATATGTGAATTTGAAATGGATATAGATAGGTGAAATTGAATTGGATATGTGAAATTGAAATTGAAATGGATATGGTATGAAATTGGTATGAGCAAGATTTTACAGTTTTGTTTTTCTTTCTTGAAGCATTGGATGTTGTAGAGCAAGATTTTAAGAACCCTAGTGATGGAGGGTCAATGGAAGTTACAATGGGAATACAACCTGATCATGGAAGTGAAAATACAGAAGATACTAATACAAGTCCGACAAAGAAAAAGGCTAGAGTGATCAAATTAGGTAAGCGAACACTCGGGTCTCCTGTTTGGAAAACATTCAACAAATTGACTACTATTTTTGAAGATGGTAAAAGTCATGCTCAATGTAACGATTGTAAGAAATTGGTAATAAATGATAGTCATCATAGGACAGGTAATATGAATAGACATTTGAAAACATGCCCTAGATCGACTGGTGGATTATTGTCAGTGTCTGAATTCTGTTCCCAAAACTTTGATCCCGTTGCATCAGAATTTGCATTTAGTATTGGGGTAGAGTACTAGATCAGTATCGTAGTTCATTGTTACCAAAAATAGTTCAAGCTTTGTTGTGCACACGAGATTGGATATTTGGAAAATGAGGTAATATATTTTTATATGGTATAGTACTATTGTTTTTTTCTTTTCATAATTATTTTGGTAAACTTCTCATAATTTGAAGGGTTTTTAATGTTTGATTTTTCTATACTTAGTCTATGCGGAAGAGAGTTCTGACGTGGAAAACCTTACTGAAAACATCATCAACATAGCTCTTGAAGGCAATAGATCAAGCCAAAGTTCCAATACAATTTCCTCATGATGATCGATGAAAATTGAGGATTTTGTAAAAGGAATAATATGCAAGTTTTGAGTTCCATTGGCAAGGTTTAAACTTTTGAGAAAGGCTTCACATCTTGAAAACAAAAACTCTTTCATTTTGCATATCCTTGCACATTTAATATTTTGTAATAAACTGGTAGTGTATGGATGTCATTTTTATTAGGCTCTTATTTTTTAGTGTAGATGCAGTACTTAAACGAGAAATGTGTTTTAATGTTTTGAAGTAATATTTATGTGGCAATGTGTGGTATGTACAAATTTAAGAAAAAAAAATATATTTTTCTTAGCAGGTCTAACGGGTGTGACACGACACGACCTGTTAAGATAACAGGTGTTACACAAAAACAACACGAACACGACGAACACGACCTGTTTGCCAGGCCTCCTTGCCTGTTTTACTGTGTTGACGGAATTCATAGTTTTGTCTATATTTTTCACAAAGTATGTTATATTGTGGTATGCATAATTAAAAAAAATATTAGGATGTCACTTAAGATGTCACATAGTTTTGTCTATACTAAAAGTGGACTGGCTAGTTCTTGTTTCTTTGACAAAATAATTAAGTGGCTTAATTATTTCCTTTTCCAAAGAAGGTTAACAAACACATGGAGTTTAGAGCGAAGTTGATCAAACAAACCTAAGATTGACATGTTTGTTTGTGAGCCTTTGATTCATTGCATCTTGCATATGGAATCACAAGTTCTTAGGTGCATATAGCTAGAACTTAGTTGTCATTCCTTTATCATTGTTTTTCCATGAAACATTATAACAATATGTTTATGAATTGTGAAGACGCTACTCTGAAAACGAGCACACTACTTGATCATTCCTTTTTGTTTATGAATTGTGAAGATGTGAGGAAATTTCTCAGGGCTTGCGAAGAACTGGGTTACTCACTTCATTGCTATATGAGTTTAGTGTGTAATCCCAACTTCCTTCATAATAAGATCAGAACATTTTTGTTCAATTTCTTCATGGTTTGGGGTTGTTTATTCTGTAATGTGTTTACTATCTAGTGTGAGTATAGGGAAAGAGGTTGAAACTTTTGGCTAGGGTGACCTTAACTTCTAGCTCTACTTGAGAAAATTTATGACAGTAGAATATCTTCTATAATTTCATTCCTTTTTTTTTTTTTCTCAAATTTCATTAAGCCAACTTGTAGGCATTTGAAAATTTCAACTGATCAGTTAAAGTACTTAAATATAACAAATTCAAATTATATATGTCTTTTACTTTATATTCATTCAAAGGAGCATGAATAATATATTCTACCCCTTATGTAAGCATCATATTTTTAGTGTGGGCCTTAGTTGCCTTCGTCTTTTAAGTGTGGCTAATTGATTAAGATTTATATTGGGGTATACCGACTGAGATAAATTGTGAGAGTGAGCGAGTTTATTGGGTGTATTGGGAACATTATTCTTTCTATCAACATTTTGTTGTAACCCACAAAAGCTTTTAAATGTCATCGCTTTCTGCAATAGTCCAAATTCAGAAGACAATTTATATGAGAACCGGTTGGAATTCACCTATTTTAAAGACTGTATCAATAATAGTATATGTTTTCACAATTCATAAACAAATAGGAATGATCGAGTAAAACTGCAGAGCTAATGAGAATTGGTAGCTTTTTCGTGTTGAACTTGCTCTTTTTCACTAAGTGATCTGAAATATCCCAAATCAAAACAAAAATTGTGTGTGATTTGGTGAGCAATCTCTTATGTTGCAGTGATTTTGATGTTAAGACCAACTGAATTTAGCCATGCTGCTTCTAAATTAATTGTTGGGTTGAAGAACATGTAGTTCTGCCTTTTATTATGGCCCTAAATCTAGGAAAACCTCACTAATTTTCACCATGCAGATTCTAACTACTGGCTTATCGAACCCCTCGAGGAGGAAAGATGAAAAATAAAACATAAAATGTAGACAAAACCCCATTTGATCGTTAAGACCTTCTAGGGGTTTTCATGACAAACATGAGTTTTCTCTCAATTATTCTTAGTGGATTCTACCTGGAGGTTATAGTTCGATTTCCCTTCAATATATTTGTTGCATCATATATGTCATTGTAGATGGGTTAATTTGTTTGTTTGTTTTTATGAATAAACTTGTTCCTTACAATACTCTTTTTTTATTCCTATCTCATGTTTTCATTCACCTTATATATGTATATGAACTGAGATGCATATAATAAGATGATATCCAAACATATTCATTATTGGTTTTTTTTTATTTTTTTTATTTTTTATTTTTTTTAGTAGATTTCGAACTTAATATCAAACCAGCGAGCAGCTAGTAGGGGCAATCAGACACCTTTTCCAGGAGGTAGTGCTACTGCCACCTCCACACCTGATATGGGCACGACGGGTGTCCTTCCGGTCACACCTTTAAGGCCAATAGTGTCTACGATTCCTACGTCATCGACTTCTTCGGTGATGCATCCTGTACTAAGCGCTCAGCGGACTCATCGACAGCCCTTAAAGTTCTATGGAGGCTCAGCAATCTGGTAAGGCTTCTTCTATCCATGGAGAGGGGTCCCAGACAGGTAAGCTTGCTCTGTACATTGATAAGCTTGCTTTTGGTTTCATGATGGTCAAAGCAACATTGACATTAGTCTGTAAGCATGCTTGAACCTTTAAAACTATCATATTCCCATTAAGTAGAACAAACTTACTAAGAACTTCGCTTTCAATGCTTTGCCTTTATTCTTGTCAGTTCGTGTAATCCCACAAATAAATGCTCTCTATATTAGTAGAACCACTACTGTAAACAATTTAAGTTGGCACACCTGGCCTTCGAAGCCAAAACTTGTTGCAGACTCGCAATGTGAAGACATATCAACAAGTTGTAAATTTTGTTTTAACGTCCCCAATTGGTATAAACTGTTTAAATTGTTGGGTAGATGTGTTGTTTTTGTTTTTATATTGTCTTCAGGTTTTATGAATGTTACAGTTTTAGGGGAGGTTCTGCCAAATTTTCAGTAGAAAATAGAATTCGTCTAATGTTTACTTTGTTTATTTGGTAGGTCGAAAAAAAAAAAAAAAAAAAAGCCAAGGGCCCTTGTAAACTACTTAAGACGTCACAGGTCACTCGCACCACGACTGAGAAGATCACCATTACGTTGGATCCTCGACATCGTGTAGCTACAACAAATGAGTAGCACAATGCGTTAGCCATCGACATTAGCTCAGGTATCTGGAAACATTGCCCCCTCATATGGGAGTCATGGAAAGCTATCCCATCTGAAGTCAAGGAAGTCATTCGTCATGAATTATCGGTAAGTATTTTCAACCTCAAATACTAAATTTTTATTAAAATATATAAAGATTTTAAATTTTAACTAATATTTATTTGTTGAGTTTTGCAGCATCATTATGAGCTCTCCAACCTCGATGCTAATCAAATGCAGTACATCAACGACCTTTACTCCGATAAGTTCACTCAATGGAAGAGCGACCTTTTTTTCATTCATTTGTTATAAATATCTAAACTAATACAGTTTTTTAATTCAACAGAAAAAAGTGAAGGCAAACTCAATCAATTGGTCGAAGAAGAAACTTCTTCACCGATCCGGCTCACGACGCTACTTTTATAGGTTGGAGGAGCGACGTAAGGTAACTGTATATTTATTTTAAGTTCTTAATCTTTTTACTCTTTATTACACAATTGGTAATCTATGTTAACACTTTTTAAAATTTTTCAGGGGGGTCAAGGTTTTGGAAATTGACATGTTCAAGGAGGTGTATGTTCGGTCTAAGGATGAGCAGACGGAGCAGCTTCATGTAAGTTATTTCAAATTTTTAATATTCAATTAGTATTAATATTAATTACATGTATATTCAAATTAATTTGTTTATTTCATTTTCCTAGTCCACAATGGTGGAGAAGGGCCAGACCGATCTGGAGAAGGTGACTTCCCAACTTCTCGTAGAGACCCCGATTGAGGGGGTGTTTCCCCATAAGGATGATGATTTTCAGATCATGATAGACACACTCGATCGAACCATCGGTCGTCGGCCTAGGAATGTTCACTGGGGGCTTTGGAAAGGCCGTATTCGGGACCTATCTACCTCATCCTCCAGGCAGAAACCAGAAGAGGTCGAAACGCTGACATCTAAAGTGGCGTACCTGAAGGAGCGGATTGCTGCCCAGCAGTCTCAGATTGTGGCCCAAAACAATCTAATGAACCAAATTCGTCGCGCACTTTAAATCTCTGGCATTCACTTCCTTGAGTTGAACCACCTACTGAAACGACCTCCCAGCCCCCCTTCTCGGCAACAGCTACAACTTCCTAGCCCCCCAACACGGCAGCAACACCACCAAACGACGATTGTGACGTCGAGAACTACCTATTTTAGTTTTGTTTTAAATTTTTTTCAAATTTAAAAATACTTTTTTTCCATTGTATGTAAATTTTCAATAATTTTTTAATCCAATATTCTTTTTTACATTTTCTATTTTTAATTTCATTAAATTAATTTTTACAAAAAAACAATATTAGCAACATTTAAAAGGAAAAAAAATTAAATAAATAATAAATAAATAAATTATTTTTAAAAAACTAATTTTATAATCTTACCACGATGGCCTCAATATCCGTCACGCAAGAGTTTGGGGGTCAAACCAAGTTTCGTTGCTCGGTACACACAACGACCACCAATTCCGTCTCGCAATCTTCATTTTGCATGACGAAGAGCTTTCCTCCGTCGCGCAATGCCTAATGTCACGAGATACAACAGACCTGTTAAACTTGTCTCTTAGAACATTTAAGAGACTATACATGTCAAAAGAACATCACAGCTTTAGAATTACAAACATTTAAAGAATACAATATGATTCTGGATGGAAGACCCTTAGTCCTAAACTTTAAACTTTAGTCACGAGGACTAAAACATTACGAGCCCAAGAATTATCATAGAGACTCCATGAGGAAAAGATTGCACCAATCTTTCATAATTTTGCAATCATTGGCAAAGAAGCCCTACTATGAGTCCCTTTCAAGAAATGTCGAGTTCCCTTCTCATAGTCCTTTGCCGAGTGCACAAACCACAAACACTACCACCTCATATTTGAAACAATTGCGGCTCTAGAATTTGATTGAACAAACCACAACCATGATCACAACCACAAAACCTCTCATTGAAAAAGTTGAAGAACCACTGCAACCACGAACTAAAGGCTCTTCTCAACAGAGCGAGAAAGTGACTACATCTGTCTTATTAAGACTAAGTCAAGAAACCCTAGTTGTCCAGAGCAAAAAATGAAAGAAATTTTTTCGACCGCCGACCTTTGCTTTGGCTTTGGGGTTGGCGACAATTATCTTGAATATCATTCTTGGTCCCTTCCCTCTCCCTTTCCATTTACTTTGTTTGGCATAGAATTGTGGTCGTGAAATGGTGTAGTTGCCATGATAGTTGTTTGTCTTTTGGCCTACACACACATTAAACACAAGGTTTGGATCCAATTATCACCCTCGATATAGAGTTGACGCTAGAAACCATGGAAGATTTTGGATTGTGTCGATCAAGTTTAGCCAGAGTGACATGATATATGGCTCTCAGATATCCATAGGATGTAGAGCGGAGACATGATTTTATCCTTTTATTTTGTTTCTGTCTAATAATTACAAATTGTCTTGGAGTTTGGTTTTGATTTCTCTCTTTAGCAAAGTGTCCTAGTTTGATTGCTCTCAATACATGAGTTGCTTGATTTTAATATTTGTTTTGGTGTGCTACCTCTCTTGAATTTATGTGTGAAGTGGAACTGTTTGATTTGTTGGATCTACTTCACTTGGTGTTGTAAGATTGTGGCAGTAATTAAGTGACTCGATCGACACCATGGGCATTGTACTCCATGTCCCAATATATGATTTGAAACTTTGTTTTCACATGATCTCCGTGTAACGTGAGGTTCAACGGTTTTATTGATCGGTTTAATTTTGCGGTTTCCAATGAGCTCAGAGGTGTGCTTGAAGTCTACTTGTTGCTTTGTTATTAGTGATGCTTTATTGTAACATTTTAAGATCTAGTTTTCAAGAATCCTTTAGGGCGCGAGTTATTCTTGATACGCATTTATAACGCTCTTTTTCCAAAGAATGAAATATCGTACTTTTTTTCTAAATAGAGGATGGCCGCCGACCCATTGCCAAAGACAAGGTTCAGCAGCTTTCTAGCCACGACTTAAATAGAGGTAACTAGATATAAGATCATTTATGCACTCAATTCTTAAGTTTGGTCCTGCAAATTTTGCTTATTAATTGTGATCCATTGACTTTTGATCAAACAAAGCCACTTTCCTATTCTGTGATGATAAGTCATCAATATATATAAAGTGAGAGTAACAAAATGCTAAAGCATTTCGTAATGCTAAAAATGCCTTCACTCCATACACAAGGCCAACGGATAACCGTCCAATAAAAATAGGGTCAAAATCATAATATAATACAATTTATAAATTATATAAACCAAAATACAAAATGCAGAATTCTTAATTGCGAATAACATATGCGGCCATCAACAATGACAATTGCCAACCACCAAATCAAAATACCCACGCTTGAAATTCATTGTGACCCTTTAGATTATTCGTCCCACAAATATTACATCACATTCTATCTTTCCACCAAGAAAACAAAATAACAAGTAAAATAAAAACTGACAAACACTCTAGGTAAGAATGAAATTGCCGAACACATCCCACATAGAGAACTGTAGCAGTTGCAGAGGTTGCAAAGATCGGAGAAGAAATCGCCATCTACCACACGTTCTAGAGGGAACAACAGGTCACTCCATCCAACAATACATACAAAAGTGAAAACAAACTCACTTTCGTTTTCTACACATACAGGGTCCACTTTTTTTTTTGGGAGTTTATTCTACATCTACACTCAATTTAGACAAGATTTCAGGTGTTTTTTTTTTTCCTAATTCCTTCAATTCTTTGGATTTACAATCGATCTTCTCTAATTGGGAAGTCGGTTTTGGAATATTGTTGGCAAAATAATACATTTAAAACCCATATGAATCAGTAATATTAGGCCTCATTAATATCGAAATTCAGTTATGGATTATTGTTGCCTTTGAAACCTTAGTTGTAGCCATTTGGGTTTCTATCTCTATAGGTCTGTGACACACCCCGACCGAGATCAGGGCGTACTGGCCGTCACTCGAAGGTGACGTAGCCATGTGCGCGTGCGGAAGCTATTAAGAAGGTAATATAAAAGTACTAATAATTAAAAACCTAATAGCATACAAAGTACTAGTGTATGTGAGACACAATTCAGAGCAAGTCTACAACAGTCCGAAAGGAAAAGATACGACATATTTACACCCGAAGGTGACCCTACAATGGTGAGTGTCTGTCAGAAATGCCGGGACGCCCTCTGGGATAAACCACCGAACTTGCTAGACCACTAGAACCTGGAGGGGCGCAAAACAAAAGCGTGAGTGGGCAAAAACAAAGCTCTTTGAAAACTCTTTAACAAAATACATTCTAACCCCTCGCCGTAAAACCTGTATACTTCCCAGAAATTGAACATATATACGTATGTATAGATATGCCAATCATGCTCCACAATATGCCATTCATGCTCCATAATATGCCATTCATGCTTCATAATATGCCATTCAGAATCTCATAATCAAATATAAATGTTCAAGCGTAATTCACATCCATAACATATAATCTGGCAGCCGGGAGTCACCTAACGTGACCTGTACGGCTGCATCTAGAGCTCCACTCTCAACTCAATAACTGAATCTGCACACAAGTCGGAACCACCTAACGTGGTCTGTACGACAGGCTGGGTGTAATATATATATGTATGCTCTAGTGCTACGATCATGTGAAGCTGTGCGATAATCGCGGGTCACCTACAAGTCGGAACCACCTAATGTGGTCTGTACGACAGGCTTGCACCTATCTTGGATCCAAGGCGAGCATGCGGTGCTGGTGAACATACACGTGAAGGCTGTGCCCTGGCCTCGGGCGGGAGCACTAACACCGGGGGTGCAGATTATGAGCTCTCTAAACATCTCAAACTACCATTGCATAACAACATGAATACCGCTTACCTGGCACTTACCTGTGCGTCCACTGCACCAAATACACATATATATATATATATATATGTATGCCACTACTAATACATGCGATGATGCGTAAACAATATTCAAATGATGCATGGCATAAAACATATAACCTTTTCTATTTAATTTCTGGGAATTAATACGTATATAGGTATATACGGAAAACAAAAGCCCACTCACTGGTAATTAGAAGGGTCGTAGCCCCCCTGCCTCGAGTGTGAACGCTCGTCCTCGGAAAACGAATCACCTAAACGCGACAAAGTTACGAAAACGTTAATTTAAAAGCACCTAAGCAACTTCTCGTAATAACTTCTCATACATTGCTCAAATTGGACAATTGAATATACCAACGTGATCTACACAACCTCAGGATCACACCCATATTTTTAAAATAATTTTTGGACCACGCACGCGCCTGAACAGGCACGGACCTACGCGCCCCCCACGCGCGGCCACGTGCACTGCACACTGACGGTGTCAACAGACGCCGTCAGGAATATTCCGTCAACTAACGGAATATTCCGTTAAATCTAACCAGATTCCGTCACTGCCGTTAGGAATATTCCGTTAGACTTAACGGAATATTCCCCTGTCTTCTCCGGCGAGACTCCGGCGCCGGAAAACTGGGTAATTTTCAAACTAAGTTTTCTCCTTCGTTTTTCAACCATTTTTCACGATCTTTATACCAAAATGAAGCCTAGGACTAGTAGAACAACGTTAGACTAGTTTTAAGGCCTAAAAATTAAGGAATCTCACCTGCAACAACGATCCAAGTTCGGCCAACTTCGAACCTAGCCTTCCCGACGTCCAATTTCACCCAACGAACCACTCCGAGGCTCCTTGGGACCTCACAAACACAACTACAAGCTTCAAAATTGCAAAAACAAGCTAGTTTAAGGGTTGCATGAACAGTACATAATTCGGCCATGGCGATATCGACGTGAAAACAACGATATCCTTACCTGAAAATGGCACCACTGGACTCCTCTCAGCTCCACGAACACGATGGTGGTCTTGGTTCCTTGATTGGTGAAGTATTGAGTATATGTGTGGGTTGTCCGTGTGTAGAAGAAGAAGAAGAAGAGAGGAAATGGACTCGGGGAGAGAGAGGGAAAGAGAGAGAGACAGAGAAAGACAGAGTGAGGGAATGAGGGAGGGAATCCCGGAAAGAAAAAGAAAATGTATGAGTGTGGGTGGTCCTACACACCACACCATACAACACTAAACTACACGTAAGTTTAACGAACTAGGGGGTAAAATTGTAATTTCACACGTACGTTAAAATGAAATTTGGGACGGGATGTTACAGTCTGTTTGTGAGTTTGCAATTTACATGAACGCTTAAATATCTTGGCTACTTCATTAATTTCTGCAATTTTAAATTTACCATATGGGTTTTTTTTTAATTCAATTCTTTCATTTGTGTCATTTTAATCGGTGGTAATTTGTTTCTTTAGTCTCAAGTCATATGGGTTTATTTTAATAGAGGACTTCATTTTAATCCTTGGTAAAGATGCTTTTTAGATTAAAATCATGAGTAAGATCAAAATCTAATTTTAGTCCCTTGATACATTAATAACCTCATTTATTAATTATATTTTGATTTTTTAATTATTTCACTTTTTCTTCCTAATTTTTAATATATTAATTTTATTTCATTATAATTTTCATTTTTCATTTCATTTATCGTAATATATTTTGTTGTAAACATTTAGATAAAAGAATTTTTGTTATGCAAAATATTTCGATGTACTTTGTCTTCTTCATTTAGGTACATTAAATTTATTATAATACATTTCGGTGCATATATTTAGGTACACACATTTTGGTACATAAATTTCGATACAAACATTTATGTACATTAATTCAATATAATACATTTTTGTGCATATATTTCGGTACACACATTATGTACATTAATTTAATGTAATACATTTCGGTGCGTATATTTTCGGTATATACATTTCGATACTAACATTTAAATACATTAGTTCAACATAATACATTTAGGTACACATATTTTGGTACTAACATTTAGGTACATTAATTGGAGAAATTTTTCATTTTGACTGGAACACGAGTAGTATATCATGTGTTTTTATATAAGTGGGGGTAAATTAAGTTATTAATTTTTTAACACACATACCCCACTATTTGTACAGTGACACATGGTGTACCACCCTGTGTTCTCGTCACATTGAAAAATCTCTCCATTAATTGAATCTTTCAAGTTTGAAGAACGTTAAATAAAATTAATAAATTATAAAACTCTTTTTGTCAAAAAATAAATTAAAATTTGTATATTAATAAATTTAAATATTTAATGGGGAGACATAAATAAAATGCACATTAATTATTTTGAATTAAGAACACATCAAGAGATTATAATCAATATGTAATCTAACACTAAATTTATTTTAAATTTCAATCTTTTTAAAGGATTAAGGTTAAAAAGATAACCCCTTTAATCGTTCCATTCATAGTGATTTGTTAAAACTACCATTTTGCAAATTCCCCACCCACAGGGATTTGTCAATACATGCCGCTTATCTCAAGTTTTCAAGTTATTTTACTGAACTCTTTTCTTTTGTCGTCCAGTACAATTAATCTTTCCAATACATCTCAAAAATATAAGAAACACCTTTGAAAAAAAAAAATATATATATATATATATATATATAATTATAAGAAACACCTCTTCCTGTACAATTGGGGTGACAGGAATTTGTATGAAGAAAAAAAATTAGAAGAATAAAGAAAAAGGAAAATAAGTTGAATAACAGGGAACCGCTAGCAGAAATTGTATGAAGAAAAAATACAACGGCAACAGAATATTAATTTGCAGAAAGGCAGTTTGTAAATAGACTACACGAGGAAGAAGAAGAAGAAGTTATAGTTTGTTCTCCCATCAGTTGAACTCCCAAAAACCTCACCAAACCTCAGGTGGAAGAGATAGACGAGCAGCATAGTGTTGCTTGATTAGAGGATTCAACCAGGTATGCTTTTTATGTTTGTCTTAATGGGCTTTTGGTGGCATTTTTATCAAGGTAATTTCTTTGTGATTTTTTTGTTTACTGTAGTGATTTTGGGTGATTATGTTAGTGACGTTTGTATTTAGGTTGGGCTTGACGGGGTTTGTTCTTGATGATTGATTGTTGGTTATGATTTAGAATCTTGGATATTATTATTTTTTTTTTTGGTTAATTAAATGGGATTTTGTGTGATGTACTACTAAAATTACTACTTTGTTTTTGGGTGGTGAGAAAACGGGAGGAATAGAAGCACCCTCGATCCCATTTAATTAAATTACTACTTTGTTTTTGTGATATTTTTTATTTATTTGGTTAATTAAATGGGATTGTTGTGTTCTTTGTTGAATTTATATGATTAAACTACTATTCATAAAGCCTGTGGGCTTGATATAAATTATAAACTTCATGAAGCACCCTCGATCCCACCCACTTCTAAAAAAAACCTACATGACAGTCTTTGTCCAAACTATTTGCATATTTGGAATCTTGGATGGTAACTGTTGCCGAGCTTTTATATTGTTGTGATATCCGTTGTTCAATGACTCAAAAATGAGTTATATTAAATTACTTTATTCAGTTAATTTAATTCTTAATGGATGTGAGTTAGAGAACTCATTGCCATTTGCAGAGAGAAATAGACTAAAGAATAAAAGAACATTTGTTTTCAATACTTCTCACACTATTAAGGCATAAATGTTGTTCCTGCATTAATTCAGGTGTCATATATGATTGCATATAAGGACATTAAGGTGTCTTTCTCTTCTGTGTTCTTTTGCTAACAATTGAAAGCGAAAGTTGACCTAATTGATAAGACCAACACTAATGTCAATTATTAACTATTTATTGAAGAAAACTAGTGATGTATGACACAATTTTAGGAGATGGAGATATTAACAAACCAAAAACAAAACAACATTTCATAAACCGAAGCCATCGTGTGACACGAGGAGAGGATTAACGTGGCGTCAGATTTCAAACTGCTATGAGCAGCTGCCATTTGCTTCCACCTTTTTCCTCCCTTTTGTCTTCTTTGGTTCCTGCCTCCAAAATTTGATTGCTCCGCTTAATCTTACTCACCTGTTTCGATTACATGGTGCCGATTTTTCACGATAATAAAATTTTGTTCAACATTGGGTTAATTTTCTGGGGTTTCTCTCTCTCTCTCTCTCTCTCTCTCTCTCTCTCTCTCACTCTCTCTCTCTCTCTGCGTTTGAGATTCATTTATAGTTTTCTTTCTTTGTTTCTCTATTTCAGTTTTCCTTTGTATTTGAACCCATTTTTTAATCATGTTCATTCATCTTCAAATGTTTGAATAATTTTAATTTTTCTTTTATGCCGAAATGGAATAAATTTAATTTTTCTTTATATCGAAATGTAATAAAGTAATTTTGATTGAAGTTTGTTTGTCTGTTTTTCAAGATGAAGATGTTGTCAATGCATAAGCTTTTGTTCATTTTTTTAGTTACCAGATATCTCATCTTGTTTACAAGTGCTATTTAATTAACGAAAAACCGCTTTTCATTTTTTGGTTTTCAAGACTTCATTTATTGTTTACAAGTCAACCCCACAGTACCAAAGTATGGAAAAAGTTCGTGCATCGATGTCGCACATGTGCAACTTACCTAAAAACTTTAAGAATTTTTTATTTGAAATAGCTTTGGTGGGGATGTTGGCCAATTGATCCTCTGATTGTATCTTACGCAACTCCAGAATTTTCTCATCCAACTTCTTGATAAAGAATCTGTCCACTTTACAGCACTTCACTAGCTTCACATGTGAGGGTGTAAAGAATGTCCAAAAAAAAAAATTAAGAGCTTGTTGGACAATTATTTCATTTTTAGTTTTTAATTTTTATATCTTTTACGTTCGAGATATAGAAGAAGTACATAGAAGAAAATAGTGATGAAGAAGGGTTGTGTGAGGGAGGGGAAGAAACAGAGAAGAATCTTGAACAAAATAAAATTCTGAAAGTAAAATCAACTTAAAATAGAATAATATGGATATTTTATGTCCCTCATTTCCAATGGTGGAGCCACATGAAAATGAGGATGGTCCAGGGCTCATCCTAGAATTTTACACTTTTACCTTTTGTCTACTAATTTTTGCAATAATGATTACGTGGTTTGTTGGTAGAGCAGAGTTGGAGGTATCCCTGAGTCCTGGGTCGAGAAATGACCTGCATATACATCAATCAACATGAAGAAATTTAGACAAATCATCTTCATCTTGAATGCAATCCATAAACCATAGTGTTCAATAACCACATATTAGATGAAATATTTTTAGGTAAATTTTTTTTTTTTTTTTTGTCAAATGATAAATTTGTTAGATTAGAATTTGATGGTAGGGAATAATTAGCCATTTTAAATAATCTAATTTCCAATTATCCTGAAACGAAATGTTTGGTATTTAGCATTACGCATGGTCTAGCAGTTTCCTCTTCACTCATAATAGATCTTAGGTTTGAAGCTCAAGTTCGACGAGTTCGCAACCAATTTATTCTCCTATCCCTTTTGTGTAAATATATCGATGTATAAAAGGGGAAATACTTGAGAACAAAATTATCATGACGTACTTAGAGGGTTAAAATACGCGTTTCCCAACAAAACTTTGATACAATTCAGCGATTTTTTTTTTTTAACGGCAACGATAGGTAAGGTTTCGTTCAACAAAAAAGAACCACGATAAACACGCTGCTATATAGCATAGCCCCAATTAAAACTGAAAGTTGAAATCTTTTTTGGTAACTACTTTCAGTTTTCAAAAAAAAATGAAAACTGAAAACTACTTCCTTAAGTTTTCAAAATTTGGCCTTAAGCTTTTACTTTTTGGTTTTTAGTTTTCATTTTTCTTTTTTAAAAACTGAAATTAGTTACCAAACAAAATTTCAGTTAAAAGAAAACTAAAAAATAAAAAACCGCCTCCAAATATTTTTTTTATTTACTTGCACTTAATCTAGACTTTAATTAACCGCTTCGAAAATAAAGTACAACAAGGATTCCAAGTCCTTGTTAATGAAGAGCTCGATAATAATATACCAAGCAAATCCTATTTTGATTTAAACTAAAATTAAAAAAAAAATTCCTACAAGGACTCCAATAATCATCGAGGTTAGCTAGCCTTCTTGTTTTTCTCATCAAAGAATTGTATCAACCATGGCTTCCGATAATCAACAAGAACTTGCTTTTAGAAGAAGAAGAATGAACTCGGGACAAACACTTAGAAAAATGACCGCAAGGCAAAAAATTACATTACATTGGCTATATATCGTTTCTCCAATTTTGTTAACCTTCCTTGGCTTTATATCGTTTCCCCAATTTTAATCTTTTCTTATCATTTACTGATAAAGTGTCTTTTTTTCGATTTTTGAAAATAGAGTCCCACGTTGAAAATTTATAATCTTACTTGCCTCATATATAACATCTTAGCTAGCTCTCTTCATCCATTATCGACTAGCCCCATTTTTTTCAATTTTCTCTTCTTTCTTTTTTTTATATGTTATAATTTTTCTTTACGTCATGAATTCTCTCTATGTTTTCTTGATACGTGTTCCGCTGTTTTTTCTATGCAGAAATAAAAATTCATGCTGCTTGATATGCTTCGGGGTTCTAAGTGCTGCTACTACTCCATCTCCTCTCACTTTGATTTTAGTGCTGTTATATCTGTAAATTTTTCTCTTTGAAGTCTCATTAATTTGTTGGAACCTTTTTTTGTTTAATGCTTTTACAGCCTTGGGCTGGTTTTCTGTACATTTTTTTTGGCTTTGCCCCTATGCTGCGTTTAGGTTTGTTTGGTTCCAAAAAATTTATTTATTATTACAGAGATTTAGTTTTACTAAATTTGTTTAATTACGTGTAAATTATAAATTATAATATTTGTTTAAAACAATAATATATTTATATTATGGGTATGGGCTTGGGCAAAGCCACATAACCAAATTTTGTTGATTTGAGTTTTTTATTTTTTTTATTTTTGAGTACATTGATATTTTTTATACTAAGAGAATGAAGAGTTCAGCTAAACCACACAATGGGTAACCTAATTTGGTATCGAATTCACCATCCACGAGATTCGAACCTAAGACCTCTCACTTCCAAATGAAAAGGAATACCATCAGATCAGATCATAGTTCTGGGTGACTGCTAATTTGAGTCTTAATTGTAAATATTCTTGGAGTCCTATTTTTTTGTAGGTTTAGGATATATAATCTTTAGGATGTTTGGTATAGTTAAATCTCAATTCACAATTTTTAAGTCCACTCATCCATTTCCAATTTAAACATAAGCAAAGTTAGTGTTAGCTTGTGCAGGGTTGCACAACTTTCTTTGCAAGGAGTGCCGTTCTGATGAATTTTCTATCGAACCAGAAGATGATGAATATGAAGATGAAGAAAATGATGATGAACTAGGTAATCAAACTCAAGAGCAACAACGACAGATTGCTATTGCATAGAGAGCTGGTATAACTACGAATATGTGGACATATGATGTGAATGACAGCATTCAAAGATGAGAAATAGAGGGGATTAATTGTATTTACGGATTGGAGTATGCAATTTTTGTTTGAAAAACTTTAATAGCTAGTTTATTTTGTAAGCCATAACTTTCAAGATTTTGGAGCCAATGTTTAAATTCACTTCGAGAGCTAGTTGAAAACATTGCATGTGAGCTTGTCAACAACTGCATCCTTCTGCGAACTTGTCAACCTCAAATAGTACTCCCATTGGTCCATTCTAGAAATATGTATGCCCTTGGTCTATTCCATCGAATTGAAACTGTTCATGTGATGTTTTTGTTGATTTGAGCCTTAATTGTAAATATATTTGGAGTTCTATTTTTTGTAGGTTTAGGATAGATAATATTTAGGATATTTAAATCTCAATCCACAATTTTTAAGTCCGCTCATCTATTTCCAATTAAAACATAAGCAGAGTTAGTGTTAGCTTGCGCAGGAGTGCACAACTTTCTTTGCAAGGAGTGTCGTTCTAATGAATTTTCCATCGAACTAGCAGTTGATGAATCTGAAGATGAAGAAAATTACGATAAACCAGGTAATCAAACTCAAGAGCAACAACGACATATTGCTAATGCATGGAGAGCCAGTATAACTACGAATATGTGGATAGATGATGTGAATAATAGCATTTAAAGATGAGAAATAGAGGGGATTAATTGTATTTATGGATTGGAGTATGCAATTTTTGTTTAAAAAATTTTGATAGCTAGTTTATTTTGTAAGCCATAACTTTCAAGATTTTGGAGCTAATGTTTGAATCCACACTTTGATAGCTAGTTGAAAACTTTGCATGTGAACTTGTCAACAACAACATCCTTCTGCGAACTCGTCAACCTCAAACAGTACTCCCATTGGTCCATTCCAGAAATATGTATGCCCCTTGTCTATTCCCTCGAATTGAAACTGTTCATGTGATGTTGTTGTTCGGTTGGCTTTGTATTATTATACGCCGTTCAGGTACTGCGATTTGGTATTAGTATGATGAAACTAATTTTGGCTTGTAAAGGGAAGGAAATTGTTGATCAGGTTCTTTAAAATTCTCTAACATTATGTTTGGATGAGGGAAATAACTTGGAATTTAGGTAAAAATCTGCATTTATAATGAATTAACATGCACCAATTCCCTTGTTTGGATTCATAAACATAGAAATTTAGAATTTCCATGTGGAAAAAAACTTGGAATTTGGGGCCTCCAATTCCCAAGTTTAAATTCCATATAAATAAGTGTCATTTCCCAATTTCTATGATTGAGAGTTTAAAAATAACAAATTTCGTATTCAATTCCATTGTTGTTTTAGATTTACCAAACAAGAAAATTCACAAATAACTAGAAAATAAAATTTCATCATTTCAATTTCCATCATTTTAAAATGCCTTAGTAATCTTAAATTTCTTCATCCTTAGCCCATGTAAAGAATTCTCTCACAATTCATGTGAATTCTATGAAAGTTATAATTAATTTACTCAAAGTCCCTAGGATTTTTTTTTTTCTCTCAAACTCTCCTGAATTCCATGAATTTAAAAATTCCCTGGAACTCTTCCAAAATCCTAATTGAATACACTCCCTTAGTTTCCTTATCTTTTGTAATTACTTTCCTTGTAAAATAAGGCATGTGACAATATATTATAAAGGGTGAATTGCCAATGTAGTCCCTAAATTATCACCTCAGTGAACATTAGGTCCCTAAACTATTTTTTTTTTCTTCAGAAAAATAAGTCATTGAATTATAAAAATCTGCCAATTACATCCCTAATATTATATTCTAAGCTTTCCGTCAATTTAAGTCACGTTAATTGCATATGATACACACTTGAGGGTATATTGGTAGTTTTTCATAAAAAAATAGTGTATGAAGTTAGCTTTGGAGGGTAAATTGATAGTTTTTCATAAGAAATAGTGTAAGTTAATTTTGGAGGGTAAATTAGACGTTAGATTCACAACTATATGAAATGTTAAGGGTTTATAGGCAAGAAAATAACGGTATTACACTCTAAAGTGTGTAAAATGACTTGAGTTGACGAAAAATTAGATATAATAGCTTTGAATTGTTGTAAACTTTCCTAGTTTAAGTGTGATTGTGTAAATCCTAGATTAGATTTGATTCTAGTTATCCTTTCTTATTACAACTTGTATTCCTTGGGGATGAAGAATTTCTTCTCTCCTTTTACTACTATAAATAAATGCACTATGTAGGAGGGATAACACACACATTCCCCCACAATTCTACAAACACATCTCTCTCAATTTCTCTACCCTTGCCACCGGCCCTATTCCCTTTGTCAGATAAAATAGGCTACAACACATTATCAGCACGCTCCTACCACTGCGCTTAGGAATCTAACGTTGAAGTTTTTCTACATCAAACCAGTTCATCTCTATGATCATGCAATCAGGATCTTTCAAAACAACGGTTTTTATCTCAATATTTTTGCAGCCCTGATAGCATGAACATTCACAATAATGCATGACTCAACTTTACATTTTTCGAATTTTAGATTCTACATAAATTGTGTATGCATTATATTCATAATTGTTAAATTATGTGAATTTGATATTTTCCATGAATTGCATCAAATATATGTACATGCATTAAAATATTATTGATTTGAATATGCAGATAATTGAATTTCATAATTGAAAAAAAAAAAAATCAAAAATTGCCGCCTGGGTTTTTCGAACCCGTGACCCTGAGTAAGCATGGAGCATCAAGCTCATTTGAAACTCGACGCCCACGACTTCGTTGTGCATTTTTCTAACCAAATCCAACATAGTATCGTAATTTTGATTAAATAGCATTGAAATTCCCGAAGAAATTTCATCGAATTTGTGTGAAATTCCAGTTTGAATTTCTTAGGTTTTTTTTCCCCGATGTCGAGGTACTTTCTCCATCCCCCATAACTTGCTCGCCGTAGAACCTTTGACCTTGCACCGAGAAATTTTTCCCAAAACACGGCTGCCTGCAGCTGCAGCACTGGCCTTCGTCCACGGTGACTGCACCCAGCTCTGGCTGAGGTGTTTATTTTTTGTTGAAACCCTAAGGCCCAAATGAAAAAAAGAAATTTTTTTTTTTTAAGAACAAGGCTCACATGATGTGGCCCAATCCTTGGCTTGACACGACATCGGCCCAAGGGGCCATGGTGTCCCAATGTTGTGTGCCACATCAGATCCTAGCTCTGCTGGCGCATCTGTGTTCCCCTATATCGCGTCACACATAATCTGGCCCCCGTTTGGGCCACCCTTTTGGGGCCTACTCCTTTTATGCAGCTGGTCTACTACATTGGGCATGCAACCCACTATTAATATTAGGGCTTGATCAACCCGTGAAAAAGAAGGGGAAAAAAACCACAAAATTCTTGGGCCTGCCTGCAACAGGCCGTGTGGATTTTTTTTTAGGGCTTGCTTGATGCTACCTATTTTGCCCTTCTCCTTCCCTTGGGCCTGAAGCTTGTACCCGAGAAACCCCAGCCTAATTTTTGGGCCTGGGTCGCACAGACCAAATTTGCTCAACCCTGTATGGGTTTTGGCCTATATTTTTGAGCCCCAAGCTTCGTTGTTTAATACTTTTAGACAATATGGGTTTTATATTTTTTTCACCCACACTTTAAATTTTGGCCCAAAGTCCAAATACTTAATCCAATTATAACTATAGACCCAAAGTTCTGTTTGCATATTTTTGTTGCATCTTTTTATGTATATATTTGTGTTTGCCTATAGGAACATATGAACCTAAAGTTCATAATTATTTTGAAACCTGAAGTTTATTATACACATGCCTTGTTTGAAAACTTGAAGTTTTCTTTAAAAACATCACCCATGAAAACCCGAAGTTCTTTTCATGCAAAATTAAACCAATACATGTCTATTAGAACCTGTATGTTCTACTCTTATGTGAATGGATTGATTTTTCTCCATTACACTCACCACATCTTGTCCATTTATTTTGTGATAGGAAAATGTTGCATTTGAACAAACACGACTTCACCGCTTTGTAGGTCTCTGGAAGGAACTACCTCAAGTGGGTCCAAGATGTGAAGCTCCACCTCACTGCAAAGAACTTGCATCCCACCATTGAAGACATATCCATGACCTTTATTCGAAGACATATCTGTGACGCCTTGCAAACTAAATACCTTACTGAGGAAGATCCACGTGCATTATAGGTCGCTTTAGCTGACCGTCTTGATCACCAAAAAGACATATTCTTGCCTGAAGAAAGATATGACTGGCAACATTTGCGCTTCCAAGACTTTAAGTCTGTGAATGAATATAATTCTGAAGTTTGTCGAATCCAATCACTTCTCAAGTTTTGTAATGAAACTTTGACTAAAGAGGATCTCCATGAGAATACCTTTTCGACCTTCTTTGCTTCTAATATTGTCCTGCAGCAACAATATAAAGCTCAGAAGTTCACTAAGTTCTCAGATTTGATCTCTATTTTACTTCTCGCTGAAAAGCAAAACCAACTGTTAATGAAGAATCATCAAGCTCGACCTACTAGGGCGACTGCTATGCTTGAAGCACATTATAGCACAAACCAGCGCCCAAAATGCCAAAAGAGGCGTGGTAAGAGTGGCCAGAAGCCACCCCGTGAAGGTCAACATGGTCAAGGCCTATCCAAGGGAGGAAACAAAGCCCAGAAGCACTCAAACCTCACTCCCAAGGCCCCAAACTTCAAGAATAAGAGCAAAGCACTTGAAACCATGGATGTGGATATATGCTATCGTTGTCGTTCAAAGGACCATTGGTCCCATGTTTGCCAAGCTCCCCAGAAGGTTATAGCTAAATATCATTCTCGTCGTAAAAAGTTTGAATCAAACTTTATGCAAATGGACGAACTGAAGACTACAAAGATGGAGGTTTCTAACTTTCAAGAGGATACCATCCCTATGGAAGATTAGAATCTTAGACATAAACAATTTTAGTTAGTTAAAATTGCACAATGGGGCCTAATTCCATCTATTGGCTAAACCCCCCATTTTTATTTTTTTTTTGTTGATTTTTGAACAATTTTCCTTTACGTTTGGATTATTTGTTGGTAATTTGTTTTTGGATATTAAGTTCTAATTAAGTACCATCCTTGAATAAATGAAATTATTTTGAATTGATATTTGTTTTTAGAACTTTTATGCATGTGACCGACTCAAATTAATTTTTCATTCTAGGTAAGACTAATGGGGAAGTTAGTTGTCTGGTAAATAGTGCAACCACGCACACAGTTTTGCGTGAACGCATCTATTTCACTAACTTCATACCTAAGAATGTACCTCTGACAACCTTCTCAAGCCCATCCAACCTGATAGAAGGATACGGTAAGGCAAGTATAATGTTGTCCAATGGTACAATCTTGACCATTTCTGAGGCATTATACTCTCCACGTTCCGGAAGAACGTTGTTAAGTTTCAAGGACACTAGAGATAACAATTACCACACTGAAACCCACGTAGAAAACGGAGTTGAATTTCAATGCATAACATCCTACGAATATGGCCAGAAGCATATTCTAGAAAAGATGGAGTGTATCCCCAGTGGTCTGTAAACTACGACCATACACCACATAGAATGCCACTAAGTGGCCGGCCCTACTACTGGGACCGCGCACGAAATTACACTTTGGCATGATCGTTTGGGACATCCTGGATGAATAGCGATGCGTTGTATCCTCAAATCATCACATGGGCATCCAATAACCCAAAGTTTAGGTTCGATCCAAGGAATCATATGTCAAAAATGTTTTATGGGAAAGCTTATTACTAAGCCTTCTTATGACAAGATTCGTTTGAGTCCTCCCATTTTTCTACAACGGATTCAGGGGGACATTTGTGGACCGATTCACCCTCCCTGCAGACCATTTAGATACTTTATGGTTTTGGTTGACATTTTCACACGTTGGTCACACATGTGCTTGTTGTACACAAGAAACTCTGCATTATCCAAACTATTGGCTCAGGTTATCAAGTTCAGGGCTCACCACCTTGATTATCTGATCAAATCTATTCGATTGGATAATGCTAAAGAATTCACATCTAAAACTTTTGATGACTATTGCATGTCAGTTGGGGTTGAAGTTGAACATCCCGTACCCCCAGAACGGCCTGGCAGAGGCTTTCATTAAGTGCTTACAAATGATTGCTCGATCATTGGTTATACGTACCAAGCTCCCGATCGCTACTTGAGGCCATGCAATATTGCACGCAACAAAGTTGGTCCGCCTAAGGCCTGTTGCGACACAACCATTTAGTGTCATTCAGTTGGTTACCAGATACGAACCAGACATATCGCATCTACGTGTTTTTGGTTGTGCGGTATATGTGTCGATCTCACCGCCCTTACATACAAAAATAGGGCCTCAGTGAAGGATGAGAATCTATGTCGGATATGATTCTCCTTCGATTATTCGTTACTTAAAACCTTTGACAGGCGATCTATTTATCGCTCGTTTCGTGGATTGTCACTTTTATGATATAGTCTTCCCGTCATTAAGGGAAGATAAGAACATTAATGTTCCTAAAGAACGACGCAAATTATCATGGACGATCCCCACTTTGTCTCATTTAGATCCCTGCACCGCTCAATCTAAAACTGAAGTGCAGCGCATATTAGATTTCTAGACTATAGCTCAGAGCATGCCAGATGCTTTCACCGATCTAACGAGCATGACAAGATCATATATTCCAGCTGCGAATACGCCTGCAAAGATGGATGTACTAAATGTATGACAAACTTCCCTTCTGGAGGCCCGAGATGCCAATCTTAGTGATCCACATACATTATTGGCTAGCCAATCATCTGCCCTTACACAAAAGCGTGGTAGGCCACTTGGTTCAAAGGATTCACACCCCCGAAAGAGGAAATCCACGACACAAGGTCCCAAAGAGCCTACCATGAATCCGACTATCGCTTACTCATTCTATCCAACTCATGAAGAAATTCTGGATTATGGAAGCATCCTTGAAAAAGAGAACCCTCCTCCCAAAAATCATGAGATTTCAGTCAATTATTCTAGCTTAGATGATGTGTGGCATAGAAATGAGATGACTGTCGACGATGCATTAGTAGTAGCTACTAAGATCATGTTGAGCGATGACATTGAACTGTGTTCCGTTGATGAATGTCGATGTAGAAATGATTGGTTAAACTGGAAACAAGTAATCCAAGTCGAACTCAATTCGATTGCGAAACGTAAGGTGTTTGGACCTGTAGCTCCTACTCCTCCACATGTGAAGCCAATTGGCTATAAATAGGTTTTCGTTCGGAAGCATAATGAGAAGAACAAAATTGTGCGTTATAAAGCTTGTCTTGTTGCACAAGGCTTCTCACAACGTCCCGGGATTAACTATAACAAAACTTATTCACCCATTATGGATGTGAATACTTTTCGCAACCTCATCAGTTTGGTAGTTTTCGAAAAACTAAGTATGCAGCTGATGGACGTAGTAACTGTGTATCTCTATGAGGATCTTGATACGAGAATTTATATGAAAGTTCCCGAATGACTTACATTGACTGGTTCAAATATTACCAAACCCCAGAACACGCTCTCAATTCGGAAGAATGTGGTATAACCGTTTGGGTGAGTATTTGACTAGTCAAGGATATATGAATAACGAACTATGCCCTTGTGTGTTCATTAAGAAGTCACATTCCGGATTTGTGATTGTTGCAGTATATGTCAATGACATGAATCTCATTAGAACTCCTGAAGAGCTCCCGAGAACTGCCGCGCACCTGAAGTTGGAACTTAAGATGAAAGATCTAGTTAAGACTCGATACTGTCTCGATCTCGAGATAGAGCATTGTTCATATAGAATCCTAGTACATCAATCGAACTACACCCAGAAGGTGTTGCGTCACTTTAATGAGGATAAAATCTGATATGCACAAGGCGCATTCTCAAATGGGTTATGTCTTTATCGTTAGAGGCACTGCAATCTCTTGGAGGTCAACTAAACAGACCTTAGTTGCCACTTCGTCTAACCATGTTGAATTTCGCCTTACATGAAGCAACTAATGAATGCTTTTGGTTGAGAGCAGTAGTGGCCAAATTCGAAGCTCTTGCAATCTCTATCTCGCCGTTGATGCCCTAACGACGATCTTCGAAGACAACACGTCATGCATCGAACAGCTTAAGAAAGGTTACCTCAAAGAAGACAACACCAAGCACATTGCGTCGAAGTTCTTTTTTTCACATCAACAACAAGAGCATCAAAAGATTGAAGTCACACAAATCCGTTCACAAGACAATTTGGCCGACATCTTCACCCAATCACTACCAAAGACATTGTTTCAGAATTTTTTTCATGAAATTGGTATGCGTAAACTTCCTGAAGATACTTGCTTGATCTTAATGTACTCTTTTTCCCTACCATTAGGAGCATTTTTCCCATTGGGTTTTTGCTACCTAACTAGGTTTTAACGAGGCACCCACCTTGGGCTGGTCATATCCCTGATGACATCTCATAGACATTCTTTTGACTTTGCATTTCTTATGCATTTTTCCTTAAACTATGAATTTTGTCCCTCCTCGGTTTTTTGCCATAGCCTTAGGGTTTTTTAGTGAGACTCATTTACTTATGCAAGTTCCTACCTTACTGAGAATAAGCGTTGTTCCTTAGAATCAGTGCCGACGAGTCAACTTCCTCAACTTCTGCATGATGCTAAATCTACCTTGAGTATTTACACACTCAAGGGGCAGTGTTGTAAACTTTCCTAGTTTAAGTGTGATTGTGTAAATCCTTGATTAGATTTGATTCTAGTTATTCTTTCCTATTACAACTTGTATTCCTTGGGGATGAAGGAATTTCTTCTCTCCTTTTACTACTATAAATAAAGGCACTATGTAGGAAGGATAACACACACATTCCCCTACAATTCTACAAACACATCTCTCTCAATTTTTTTACCCTTTCTGCTGGCCATATTCCCTTTGTCAGATAAAATAGGCTACAACATGAATATAATAGGAGGGATGTAATTAATAATTTTTAATGAATTTAAGAACATTTTACCGAAAAAAATAATTTAGAATCTAATTTTTATTAAGATGATAATTAAAGACTAAATCGGCACTTTACCCTATTATAAACCATAAACTATAAATAAAGTAACGAAGCTTATTTCTTCTTAGCAGCAAGAGCTTGGTTTCCTTCCGTGTATAATTGCTACGTATTTAGTAGCAATATTGTTTTAGTGCCGTGCTGCTGTGTGTCAGCAGCACCTTGTGTACTGTGTTCAGTTGCTGTACTGTAACAATTTGGTCGTGCCATGTATTGGCTTCTGGCTGTGCCGTGTGAAATGTAGCATCTTGGATCTTGTGCCTTTTGTCTGGATTGCAGCGTGGATTCTTGGTGGCAATTGAAGCTTTCAATTGTTGCCTTGACTTCTTACTTTCAATTTTTTGTTTTTCTTTTTGACATGAATTATTGCTGTACTTAAGCAATTGGAGGATAGTCTGCTGCTCTGACGTGTGAATTGTAATTTTGGAACGAGAACCGTGTGAAATGCAGCTTGGGCTCCTTGGCTGTTGTATGACTAGCAGCGCGGGTTCCTTGGCTGCTGTCTGACTTGCATCGCTGGAAACAAACTTCTTTTTGATTTGCTGGTCGTCGTATTCTGAACTGTTGTAATTAGTGTTATTGCTTTTTTTTTCTTCCGTGAGTGGCGCCTTGTCTCGTTTGCAACTGCTGTGTAAAAGTAATTGCAGCGCCGTGTAAGAGTATTTTGCTGCTAGTAGGCCTTTTGTGTAGTCCTTGTTTTGAAGCCGTGTGTTACTACAATGACAAATAGAGGTTGGATAATATGGGTTCCTGAAAGAGCTAATTTGGTATGTGCGTTGCAAAACAGTAATTTACAGAAAGTATTGTTGTAGCATCGTCGTTTGGGGTATGCATCATTTGGCTATTTGAAACATATGTAAATGATTTGTTTAGTGGAATTGAAGACTCAGAATGAAGTGTGAAGTATGTATTTTAGCCAAAAGTGATCATGCTTCATTCTCTTCAAGTATGAATAAAGGGTCTTTTCCGTTTGCGCTAGTACACTTTAATGTGTGGGGGCCTTCCCTTGTTAGTACTACTTCGGGAATTAAGTGGTTCATTACTTTCGTGGATGATTGCACCCATATGAAGTGGTTGTATGTGTGGAAAAATAAAAGTGAGGTTTGTGATGTGTTTCGTCTGTTTCGTCAGATGGTAAAACTCAATATTCTTCTAATATTAAAGTTTTGTGTTCTGACAATGGTGGAGAGTACATAAATTCTAAATTATCTTGGTTTCTACAAGATCATGGGATTGTTCACGAAACTACCTGTCCACATAGCCCACAACAAAATGGAGTGGCGGAAGGGAAGAATCATCATATCCTGAGATAGCTTGTGCTTTGCTTATTGGTGCATCTGCTCCCAAACGTTTCTGCCCTAATGTCGTTGTACATACAATTTATGTTATGAACCATATGCCTTCTCGAGTCTTAAATTATCGAACACCACTTCAGGAGCTTATTCAACATGGTCCAGTAGTTTCTACCAATAGTTTGTCACCTCGGATCTTTGGTTATGTGGTCTATGTTCACATTTAGAAAGCTCATCATAGTAAGATCTTATGCACTGTGCTATGTCTTTCTTGGATTTTTTTCTGCATTTTGGCATAAGCTTACCGAACCCACTGAACCAGGCAACCCATTTTGGCAGGTTGCCATTGAAAAAATCAAAGATATTCGGTAGAGCCCTACCGAAGACCCCAGCCTAGATCGATAAAGTTCTATCGAAGAGTACCACCCAGTTTGGCTGTATCCTACCGAACTGTATCGCGCAATTCATCAAGCTCCCATCAAACAGTACAACCTAGTTCAACAAGAATATGCTGAATTGCCAAGTATGTTTGTAGTACCCTTTCTCTATCTCTGATCCTGTAGTGCCTGTTCCATCTCCTCGAAATATCCAAGAGGCAAGTATTTTAAATGATAATACAATTAATCCTGATATTGGTGCAAGTACTTATAAATTGCCAATAAGATAGAATCATGGTGTGCACTTAGGAAAGGAATACTTTGTGGAAAACATGGACATCTAAAGGTTAAGAGTTTACATATGCAAATTGGGCTGGTAATGTTACTGACAGACGATCTACATCAAGGTATTGTACATTTGTTGGAGGTAATTTGGTTACATGGCGTAGTAAGAAGCATAAAGTGGTGTCAAAGTCGTTTGCGGAAGCAGAGTATAGAGGTATGACACACTAAATATGTGAACTTCTTTAGTTATGTAAACTTTTGAGATATCTTGGTTTTGAACCAAACATAGCTATGGAGTTATATTGTGAGAATAAATTTGCATGGGAGACAGCTGATAATCCGGTTCAACATGATCGAACAAAGCATGTGGAGATTGATCGACACTTTGTCAAGCAAAATCTTGAAAAGAAGATTGTGTCTATACTGTATGTGAGTTCAGAAGAGTAGTTGGCTGATGTTCTTAATCATGTAGTATCTAGTAAGGTTTTCCAAGACTCAATTATCAAGTTGGGCATGTATTATATCTATGCATCAACTTGAGGGGGAGTGTTAATTTGAGTCTTAATTGTAAATATTCTTGGAGTTCTATTTTAGATAGGATTATGATTGGTAATCTTTAGGATTTGGTCTCCTTATCTTTTGTAATTACTTTCCTTGATAAGGCATGTGCCTATATATTGTAAACCCTATAGAATGAATAAAGTAGCGAAGTATTCAATGTTCTTCTAATTTTTCATTTACGAAAGTCGAACTTAAGACCTCTCACGAAACTTCTTAAACAACAAAATTCTTTAGGGTCTCCTCTTACATCTCGAACTAGTAGACAATTTTAGACACAGGCTGTTAACATCAGAACTTGCATGAAATTTAATTTATATGAACTAACTCACACACTCAAAATTGTGAGTCAATTTTGAATCAAACCACCACGATTTTATTGAATGAGTGGGTCTTGAGTTATAACACGCAACCTAACATTCGTGTCGTGTTTTTCATATTCGTGTCGTTTTCCTGTCATACTCAATATCTTAACGGGTCGTGTCGTGTAACATCCATTAAAATGAACTGGTAATATGAACGTAGAAGTATGAATATATATAAACTCGTATCACCTAACTATAGATCGAAATTTAACCGTTGATTGTCAATTATATTTACCCTCTATTTTGCACAACAAATTTTGTTTTTGTTTTTTTTCAAACATGATCGTTTAGAATATGCAGTAAGATGAACAGTTCAGATCATAGATATTATATTCGGAGTTTTATCGTTAGTGAAAAAATTGCTCGGAGTTTATAAAGTCTCTAGAAACTATATAACATTGACTCATATTTCAATTAACCATAAATATCAAAACATGATATTAATGATCTGAACTGTTCATTTTTCTACATCCGCTTAAAGATTTTGTTTTGAAAAAGAAAATATGAAAAACAAAATTCGATGAGAAAATAAAGCGTAAACAACAATTGACAGTTAAATACAGATTTAAGGTTTATGGATTTTGGTGTCAAATTTTAGAGTTAAACCTATTTACAAAAGTTGTAAAGCTTGTCATTACAAGTGAATGTAAATGTTTGTTACATTGTTCTCACTTTTAAGAACATAAAACATTTCTAAGTATGACTGTATGAAAGAAAGGAAAAACCTTTGTTAGGTTGTTGACTCTAAAATTAATTTTTTTTTTTTTTTTTTTTTTTGCGCCTATACTAGTACTATACGAGTTGATTTGAATTTTGAACCAGTCAAGTAAAATTTATCCTAGCAATTATTATAAGAAACTCTCTTGTAAAAATAAATAAAACTTAAATTTTCCTAACTTGTATAGAATAACAATACAATAATACATGTCTAAATTTTTTAATAGTTTAACTTTAAGAGATACACTCGACTATATAGCCTCAAAAGCGACAACATGAGCCAAATCTTCTTGCCATTTACACACGATGCAAAGCAAGAACTTGAATTTTTTTTAATCAAAAAGCAAAATGATTGAGAACCAAACCATGATGCAGGCCCTGTCAAGGACGCTTCAATAGAATGATCACTCGATGAGGCCCGATACGTGTCTCGCTTACACGACCAAGGTGACGAAGGACCTGTGCAGCAGCAAAATGTCCAAGGAAAATGGAATGAAAAAGAGAAATGCCATCACAAAACCTTAGTCATCATCTTTCAAGTAAATATATAGCACAAAAACTCTTTTTTAATCAGTTATTCGAACTTAGGACCTCCTTGTTAGAGGAGAAATGAGATCATTAACTATATCATACTCCCGCTATATTCTACACGCAGGACTGGCTAACTCGATTTGCCAACGGAAAAGATAACAGAAACGTGATAGGAAGTTTATGAAGGAGATAGTAAAGCTTCATGCTAATCTTGAAAGCATTTCATAAGCATCATAGAGTTTAAACAATTAACTACAAAAACAGAACTTTGACCTATGTAAAACTAGACCTGACAATTTCTTACACGACATGTAAACGACACAAAAATAACCGGTTTCGGGTCGACATGATAACTAATTGGATTGTTATCGGATCACACGATAAGAACCCGTTAATAAAGGGTCTTTAACAGGTTTACATGAGAGTGACATGCAGATAATCTGTTTCGTCACGTTATGAAAAAAGTTATTTTGACAATTTTAATTTTTTAAACTACATAAAAAAAACTAACTATAAAATACAATAGCCATAATGTATATGTATATAGTGTATATTAAAATACAAGAGTGACATGCGAATAATCTGTTTTGACACGTTAAGAAAAAAGTTATTTTGATCATTTTAATTTTTTAAACTACTTAAAAAAACTTACTATAAAATACTATAGCCATATTGTATTTGTATATAGTGTATATTAAAATATGTATTATTGTATTATTATTCTATATAAATTTCAAAATTTTTAAGTTTTATTTATTTTTATAGTATACTATAGGCAAGGAGTGAGATTAAAAAAATTATAAAACACATTAAAAATAAAAATATCAAGTAATTTAAAAATACCAAACACATCCAAAAAAAAATATAATAATTAATTTACAAGTGCGAAAAAATGTGAAATAATATGCAAACCCTCGTAATCGCATCCTCTACGCTTTGAGGATGGGTACATCGTCTTTTGAATTTTTAAAACCATACAAACCCTCATGAATAGTATTTTTAAGGGAGTTCAAAATAAACCAATATCATTTACCTTGGTGATTGATGAAATTTAAAGGGTGTTATTGTAAAAAAAGGTGCAAGGTTTCATCAACCTTGAAACGTAACTCCTTTCATTTTGCGTATCCTTAAACATTTGGTATTTTGTAGTAATGTACTAATGTTTTTTTATTATACTCTTATGTTGGGGTATGTTTTACTTAAAAGACAAATGTTGGTTTTATGTTTTGAAGTAATATTTACGTGACAAGGTGACATACATATACAAATTTAGGATTATGTTTTCAATATTTTTGGGGTCAAATTATGTTTTCTATTTTCATTATTTATTGATTTAAAATATATTTTCCTTATCGGGTAGTGGATCGGGTCATATTATTTGATAAGATTAACGGGTTGATTTCGGGTCAGGTCATATTACCGTTTACTTTAACGGGTATTACACGACACGACCCGTTAAGATATCGAGTATGTCACAAAAACGACACAAATGTCAGGTGTATGTAAAACCAACAGTAGCACGAGTATACTAAAACTACTTTTAGGATGAAATTCCCACTGAAACCAAGCACATCAGGTTTGTAATAATTACCAGGATAATTTAACCAATACATGAAATAATCTGTTTGCAGTTCATGAAGCATGGGAAGGTAAATGTATACTATTTACTTAAAGTTATGCCAAAAACAGGTGAAGTTTTCTTTAATTGCACTACGATATTTCTTCCCTAACTTCTTTTTCAGTTTCTAAAATCATAAAAGTTTGAAAGAAAAAAAGGCAAGGCACGAGCTTACAGTTAGTATTGCTTTTCCAGTGTTGTCAGGCTTCAAGGTTGGTCCTTTCATGTCAGTTTCGAGAAAGAAGTGTTTTCCCCTTATTCCTTCTGTCATTGCAATGTCCCTCATTTCCTGCATATTTTATGGTGGGAAGTTGGGAACTGAATACTAATGCATAAATCAACAGTTACATGCGGTGCTCAAGAATACGACACCTTCACCAAGGATGGAGAGGCTTATATGATGAGAGAGAGCTACCTCCCACTTTGTAACCCATGCTATTGGCCACCAACAAAACCCCCCCAGACAATTTAAAACAGATAACCTGGTTAAGTTCACTTACCAGTGCCTTTTCCCAAAGATCTCCTGCTACCTGCATGATGATTGGTAAACCAGAGTCATACGTGTGCAATAGCGTCTATGTACGAACCAAAGACTCAGAGAGACAGAATGCAAACCTTCTTCTTTGGGGCAAATATCAGCTGAGCGTTTGCTTCTGCATATGTCACCATGTCATTAATAGCTGCATTGATCTTCTCTACTGTAAGCCTTCCCCTCATGTACCTGCGATTCGAAAATTGGGGAAAGAATTAGGAGGCAAAATCGGATTATCCAATATGTATCACCTTTCATTTGAGTCCTAGCTATCATATTCTCCTATATGCTAAGGCAACAGAAAGAAAGTTACGTAGCAAGATGAAAACCTTCAGGATCATAATATGTGAGCCGTAGTATCATACTGCGGGTGGAAAGAGTTCTGGAGCTTATAAAGGGCCGGAACATTCTTCAATGAGGTAAAAGTTGTTGTGCAAAAGCACACAGTGGACATGGGACTCACTCTTAAGTCTTATCAAATAAAGTAAGATAAATTAAGAAAGAAAATTCAACCCACTCACCCTGACAAAGAATCCAGCTCTTCAGCAGTTATAAACCACAATGGTGGAGGGGAACGTCCCTTTTTCTCCTGAAATTAACAAAAACAGAAAGAACAAGTGAAGTGATTATCCTTTAGCTACTGTATCACCAACATATAACTAATGACAGTTCCAGAACAAGCTAGCCATATAACTGATACAGAAATAGTTTTCCGCACATCAATTCTCGAGTTATGAAAGAAAGACAAGGCATATGTAATATTGCAATATTAGTATGATAGTACTACCAAGCAATAGTATGAAGAAAAGGGTCATTCTTTAAGAAATAGTAAGAAATTAATCATCCAAATAAGTGCACGAACAAGAACAAGGACATGATTCTTCAAAGAATATTCGAAGTTTTGCTGCACATCACAAATTCTCAATTACAATATATGTTGCGGACATCCCTTGTTCCTTATTGATTGCATTGGCTGTGCACAAGTAGTGTGCGCATCTGTGTGTGCGTAGAGAGCATTTCTTACCTTAGGTAGAGCAGCAGGCTCTTCCTCAAGCTTGAAGGACCCAAAACCAGTATTTTGTTGAGTTCCTTCTGGAAACAAACTGAAATACAGAAACATAAATCTCTACCTACCAAATACAAATAATGTAAGAGACTCAAATCAACAATGCTTAATCCATGGATGCATGAGAAACTTGGCTTACCACTTATTAGTATCCAAATTCAACATCGACATTCTTTCGGGAACATGCGAGGGCACATAAACTGACATGTCCTGCAATTTCTTTTGCTGCTTCAGCGCGGCATCGACGAGTTTCTGCCATCACATTACAACATCAAAGTACAATTCGCCGAAATTTCAACAAGCAAAACATGTTCCAGGATTAATTAAGTAAATTATCGCCTGCCCTAATGATCAAAATTGATTCTTTCACTTTCCCATTTGGTGGATAAAAAATTTAATTTTGTAACTCGAATTTTCCTAGTTGCCAAACACATCCTAAGCTCAACAAACATTTGAACTAATTTCCCCAAACTTGAGAGAGAGAGAGAGAGAGAGAGAGTACTTTAGCTTTAGGGATGGCTAGGGTTTCATCACGCAAGCGGTCCTTGATGGCCTGAACCTGAAGCTCCATGGCCTTCACGGCCGCGTCGACGGCCAACAAATCGGTGACGCTGCTCGCCGGGTACACTGCCACATGAACAATTCAGAGGTTATGCGGACAACTATGATTACAAGAATTGGATGAAGCAGTTGCAGGCGGAGGAGATGGGTCGGGTCGGGTCTTACCGTTTCGCGCAATGACGAGATCTTGAAGCTCCGCGATCCGACGGTTGAACCCTGAGATAACCGAATCCAACGACGCCCCTGCTGTCTTTACCTCCATCTCGTTCTCTCTCTACCTCTCTTCAGAAACTTTCAATCTCTGTTGGATCGGAAAATCTTGAGTTTTATGTTTTTCAATTTGGGGAAACTGTTTTAGCGGGAAAATGTGTACCGAAAAGCTTGAAACTACTGCCTACCCGCTACGCTCAAGGCCCAAGCCTCCAGGCCCAGTTCTCTAGCCCACCTCAATCTGATAACCCAACTTGAGCAGCAAAAATTTTAAAATCTGTTGTTGTTTTTGTAACTCAATTTTTTTTAATTTATGCGGGATTTTTTTTTCTTTTCAAATTTATGTAGGAACTTAGTGTTGGCTTAGTTGCCTTTAGAACCTCACAGCTAGACCTGACCAGTTAATCTGACTTGACTCATCCGTTAAAATTAATATTTGGGTGAATGCTTAACGGATGAACCCGTTAAATAACAAATCACTTTGGTTCAACCCACAAAACCCGTTAGCATCCGTTACCACACGTCGCTGACTCTTTGTCTCACAGACTCCGCTGAGAGCGTTTTGCTTTCTAGTCTCTCTATCTACTCTTCATCCACTCTCTCTCTTGAAGCTCCGTTACTCAATAATTTTTCTATTTCCGGTGCTTTTGAGAGGCGCCTGGCTGTTCTGTCCATGTTGTGCGCTATCAGTGTCAATTGAAAGTTTGAAACCTTCGGATTTTGTGCGTCGTTTTTCTTTACGTCTTGTTTTGCTTTCTTAGCAGCTTGACCTTGTTTTGTTTTGTTTTCTATTGGGTTTGTTCTTTGCTTCATTTGAATTCAATTCACCATGATTTTAATCATCCATTTAAATTCAATTAAAATTGGTATCTTTTTTCAATTAATTCGATAGTTTTTCAATTAATTGAATATAGATGAACCGCGCTAGGAGGATGGCAGAAAATGGTAATAAGTCCAGGTTGTGCAAGCTTTGATGAATTTAGAAATTTGGGTTGTAACTTGATTACAAGGTTTTATAATACCAATATTACCAAGTCATATTAACTTTATATTTGGGGTACTTCTAAATATGTTGGACCTCCATGCTTGAAATCTTGATTTAGATATATGTACTATCTATGGAAATGTAAAATTAAACAAAAACAAAAAGAAATTGTTAACGGATGTTAATGGTGAAACGGATTAGGGGACAGAATGTTTTGCCAAATTACCACACTAACCAAATTACCAACCGTACCATATCAAAGTTGTGCCAAAAAATTTGTACCATTGGTAATGGTACGGTATTTGTACTGTACCATACATTTTTGGTACGGTAATGGTGTTCAAAACCATTACCAGTGGTATACCATACCGTACCACTACTATTAATATTATATAATTTATTTATTCATTTATATATATTTAGATATTATTATCATTATATGCACTTTATATTTTTTTTTTCCTAGTTATTTATTCCTAGTTCATTGGTACATGGGTTTTGGTACAGTAATCATACCAATACCACCCCTAAAATGGATGACCCATTAGCTTACACAAGTTGGGTTTAAGTAACTCATTAGCGTAACAGGTTAGGTGTGGATGACCCATTAACTTAACAGGTCGGGTCAAACCTAATGAACCCGACCTGTTTACATGTCTACTCACTGCAATGCAATTTCTGTTTGCTCAATTACATTCATACATTCAGTTTACAACTTCATTAGAACAGGTTGAAATGGTGTTACTAGTACTTCATGTATCATGTTTGTTCAAGGCAAGGATGCATTCATTTTAGACATATTATATATGCATCAAATATCATGTAATATGTAATTTAGTTACATTTTATGACTACTTCGATTAAATCATTTTAATCTCTATATATAAAGCAAACATCCTAAACCCCAATCAGGTGAAACATTCAAATATCCCTAAAATACCCCTATGTTATTAAGGGTGTCAAAATAAAACAAGTTAATCAATAGGGATAAAATAGTAAATTGAAATTAAAACATTCAAACAAGAAACTCATTACGTGGGCAGTTTACTTAATTTTGTTTTTTCATTTTTTAATAGTGAAATAATCGTAATTCTCACTTTACTATCCTCAAGTATTGTAGTTTTCAACTTTCATACATTAAGTTTTTTCAGTGTCACCTAAAGTAAGAATGGTGGGACACTTTCATGCATCTGTTAGGTTTTTCGTGAAAACCTCCGTTAACCCATGACATGGCGCCCAAGTAAACAATGATTGGCACCATGTGGTACTATAGCCCCATGTGATCATCGAAAAATTAAAATATATATATAGAACTAAAAATTAAAAACTAAACCCTAAAAGTTAAAATATTAAAAATAAAAAAAATAAAAAAAAACTAAAAACGTCTACCCCCACCTCCTTCAGAACACCAAAAATTAAAATCCAGAAAGAAAAACTAAACCCTAAAATTTGAAACCCAAAACAACATCAGCCGCTCCGCCTAATCGACCAAGACCGCTCAACCAACTTGTTCCTCCTAGTCCACCGAGACCACCCAAGCCGCTAGTGCCGCCTAAGCCACCAAATTCACGGTAGCCAATGTATATTTATAACTTCAAACCAACATTTCTTTTTCAGTTCTGCAAAAAATGGTGATTGGCAAAGGATGAGAATGAACTCGATTTGGGGTTGTCCATTGGATTAAATAAACATTTGATATTTTGTTATGTTATTTTAAGTATAATTGAAAGCATACAGTTAAGTGAGTTGTGTCAAAAGTGTGTTTTTAATAGGTGACCTAATGCATTATTTTAAGCTTAGCTTGTTCTCTTGCCCTATCCAAGAGAGCGAAAAATGACAGCAAAAACGTAAGAGTGAGACTATGTGATGCGAGACTTTTGGTATAGTAGATACAATTACAACATAATCCACAACAATCACATATATAAGGTTACATTCACATACAATAGATATAATTGGCTTGGAATCCACAAGGATCACATATATAAGGTTATAGTGACAGTTTGCAAGTCTTGTTACAGTGGCAGTTTACAGGTCTTATCACATATATAGGGTTTCATTAATAATATAAAAATAAGGATGTGTGCACATTAATGTACTTGCACAACCACTAAACTTATCATTCCCACAAAGTGGCACAATAACCAAAAAATTATAATTAAAAATACCAACCATGCAAGCACACCATCAATTATGATTGCCCACCAAACCCTAGCATTGGGTTTAGCAAAATTTGACAACTCAACCAGCGCACATTATATGCACTTTATGTGCGTCATGCTCATGATATGTACAATTTTTCCAAAATTTCCTAATTAATTATCTTAATACAGGGCTATTAAATTAAATTAACTAAAGTTTTGATATTTTGTTATGTTATTTTAAGCATAACTAAAAAGCACACAGTGGTTGTTTGTGTGTGCATCTGTGGAGTGAGTACTGTCAAATGTGTGTTTTTAATAGGTGAACTAATACATGAGTGGGAAAAATGGCAGCAAAAAGGACATGAGTGAGACTGTGTTATGGACCTAGGGATTCTCTTAAACACTTGCCGCCAAAATGACTCCATAAGACTTAGTGATAAGACAAGGTGGATGTAGGGTTTGGTGATAAAACAAGATATATAGAGTCTCTTAATAATTTGATTTGCACACTTGCATCGTAATAATGACACCTTGGGTGCCACTCATTACTACCATAAATTGATGTTTTTCTTTGTTCAATTATGGCTACTATTAGGGTCTTTGATGGTTTTTTTGCAAAATGAAAAGGAGAAAGGCCATATAATTAGGAAGAAAAAGTACATGAGAAAAGTAAAGGAAGAGAAAAGACTATGTTGAATGCTAATATTACAAGAAAATTAAACAAAAATAAACAAATTTAGTCAACCTATCTTTACCACATAATGTATCACAAAATATATTTACTTCCTGATGACATCTGCAGGAATTACACTACTAAATTTTTCAGAGTCAAAGAAATCCCATTACGATCGGACCGTGAAAGGATCCTATGGACTTCCACAATTGCTGCATGCTTTCATGGCAGCATTGTCATCGTGAAATTTTAGAATTTTAGCTATTACTTCCCTATCCACTCAAAGACTTGACAAACACCGCTAAACCATCTTTCTACATTCCATTACACTCAACCGTCCTGATTTGTGACGATTGAGAAAATACAGAAGCTTGAGGCCTTCATGCTTTAATTCCCCCTTCCCCCTAAGCACACCAAGATGACACCATGCACATACGTTGCTACTTCATGACCCTTTGAGATTGCCATCTTCAAGGCCTCAATTTCGGCTTCTTTCTTATTGTCTTGGAAGAAGTATGTCATCCCTAGCATGTACAGGGCCTCGGAATTGCCACAGTCCATGTAACGTTTCAAGAAGTTGGAGACATCTTTATTATTGCTCCATGAACTGAGCGGATGAAGCCTTCAAATTCCCTAATGTTGATGTGTTCGAATATGTGGTCGTCTTGACCGATTTGGTTGAACTTCTTGCACACCATCTTTGCTGAAAAAAGGTCCTTAAAAGATTAAGAAGCAACCTTTGTCAGTTTTTGGACAACAAATTCGTCCGGAAGAGATTGTATGGGCGATGAGGTGATTCTGGCTTTCTTCATCTTTTTGAACTTGTGGTTTTGAAATAAAACACAAACCCTTAACAAGACAACTTAAATAGGAGGTTTATATCTTAGACAAGAATGGAAAGAGATATGACTGAGAGAGTGAGAACAATTACATGTTGGAATTAAATGGTTTTTTAATACAACTTTTCCCATTGAATACAGCTGTTCAGTTATATCCAATAGTCATATCCTTTAGAATTAATTAATTAATAAATAAACAGTTATATTATTTCTTTATTAATTAATTGATCTATATCACTACAATCATAATCATATGTACATTAGTATACCAATGTTACAGTGCACCTTCACAAATGATTACACATATTGTGAGAACCATGTTATCATAATCATATTCCAACACAAACACAAGAATTATAAGGTCCCTAATTCTAGAATAGTGGCCAATTGTTAGTTATATATATATATACAAATCCATATACAAATACTTGATATGTACACTATATACACATGGTATGCACACAGTATGCACATGATATGTAAAAACTCCTTGGCCAGAGAGCTGCTTATGACATTTTTATGAGCCTTAATTAAAAAAATTACCGCATTAAATTTGAATAAAAAAATTAAAGTCATGTCTCAAAACTATATTACTATGATGTTTTCTTTCAACATAATTAGATCATTGTAACATCCCGTCCCGAAACTAACGAAACGTACATTGAAATTACAATTTTACCCCTAATCTATTCGTTTACGCTTAGTGTTGTGTTGTGTGGGTTGTGGGACCACACACAATCATACATTTTCTTTTTCTTCCCGGGATTCCCTCCCTCATTCCCTCACTCTGTCTCTCAGTCTTCTCTCTCTCTCTCTCTCTCTTCCTCCCCGAGCCATCTTCTTCTTCTTCTTCATACAAACACACGGACTACACACAAACCCAATCAAATCTTCACCAAACAAGAAACCAATTATACCATTGAACTCGTGAGGTTGTGAGGAGCACAACCATACCAATTCCAGGTAAGAAATCTAACGTTTTCACGTCGTTTCAACAATGGCCGATTTGAACACTGTTCATGCAAACCTAAACTAGCTTGTTTTTGGAATTTCTAAGCTTGTAGATGTGTTTGTGAGGTCCCAAGGAGCCTCGGAGTGGTTCGTTGGGTGAGTTTGGACGTCGGGATCGTCCTGTGCAAAGTTGGCCGAACTTGGATCGTTGTTGCAGGTGAGATTCCTTGATTTTTAGGCCTTAAAAGTAGTCCAACGTGATTCTACTAGTCCTAAGCTTCATTTTGGTATAAAGAACGTGAAATTTGGTTGAAAAACGAAGGAGAAAACACGGTTGGAAAATTACCCAGTTTTCCGGCGCCGTCGCCGGCGCCGGCGTCTCGCCGGAGAAGAAAGGAGAATATTCTGTTAAGTCTAACGGAATATTCCTAACGGCAGTGACGGAATCTGGTTAGATTTGACGGAATATTCCGTCAGTTAATGGAATATTCCTGACGGCGTCTGTTGACACCGTCAGTGTGCCTGGCACGTGGCCGCGCGTGGGGGGCGCGTAGGTCCGTGCCTTGGCCGGCGCGTGGGGGCGCGTGCGTGGTCCAAAAATTATTTTAAAAATATGGGTGTGATCCTGAGGTTGTGTAGGTCACGTTGGTATATTCAATTGTCCAATTTGAGCAATGTATGAGAAGTTATTACGAGAAGTTGCTTAGGTGCTTTTAAATTAATGTTTTCGTAACTTTGTCGCGTATAGGTGATTCGTTTTCCGAGGACGAGCGTTCACACTCGAGGCAGGGGGGCTACGACCCTTCTAATTATCAGTGAGTGGGCTTTTGTTTTCCGTATATACCTATATACATATTAATTCCCAGAAATTATATAGAAAAGGTTATATGTTTTATGCCATGCATCATTTGAATATTGTTTACGCATCATCGCATGTATTAGTAATGGCATACATATATATATATGTGTATTTGGTGCTGTGGACGCACAGGTAAGTGCCAGGTAAGCGGTATTCATGTTGTTATGCAATGGTAGTTTGAGATGTTTAGAGAGCTCATAATCTGCACCCCCGGTGTTAGTGCTCCCGCCCAGGGCCAGGGCACAGCCTTCACGTGTATGTTCACCAGCACCGCATGCTCGCCTTGGATCCAAGATAGGTGCAAGCCTGTCGTACAGACCACATTAGGTGGTTCCGACTTGTAGGTGACCCGCGATTATCGCACAGCTTCACGTGATCGTAGCACTAGAGCATACATATATATAATACACCCAGCTTGTCGTACAGACCACGTTAGGTGGTTCCGACTCGTGTGCAGATTCAGTTATTGAGTTGAGAGTGGAGTTCTAGATTCAGCCGTACAGGTCACGTTAGGTGACTCCCGGCTGCCAGATTTTATGTTATTGATATGAATTACGCTTGAGCATTTACATTTGATTATGAGATTCTGTTGTGGCATATTCTCAAGCATGAATGGCATATTGTGAGCATGAATGGCATATCATGGAGCATGATTGACATATCTATACATACGTATATATGTTCATTTTCTGGGAAGTATACAGGTTTTACGGCGAGGGGTTAGAATGTATTTTGCTAAAGAGTTTTCAAAGAACTTTGTTTTTGCCCACTCACGCTTTTGTTTTTGCGCCCCTCCAAGTTCTAGTGGTCTAGCGAGTTCGGTGGTTTATCCCAGAGGGCGTCCCGGCATTTCTGACAGACACTCACCATTGTAGGGTCACCTTCGGGTGTAAATATGTCGTATCTTTCCTTTTCGACTGCTGTAGACTTGCTCTGAATTGTGTCTCACATACACTAGTACCTTGTATGCTAGTAGGTTTTTAATTGTTAGTACTTTTATTTTACCTTCTCATTAGCTTCCGCACGCGCACATGGTTACGTCACCTTCGTGTGACGGCCAGCACGCCCTGATCTCGGTCGGGGTGTGTCATCCTCCTCTAAATTGTATATAACCAAAAAGGAATTGAATTTTATATGGTAAAACAAAAGGTTGGATTTAGATAAAAAAGAAAAAAAAAGATATAAAAATCATCAAGTTTCAAACTTATGTCTTGTTGAAACTATCAAACTATACTCATCAATTGACCTAACACTGAATATTATTTAAAATGGGCTTGGACCAACCCTGGCATCCATATGGCTCTGCCACTGATCAATTTCCCTAACCTATATGTAAGTTGGAAATGAAGTAGCAGGAGTTAATAAACTATATGTTGGAAATAAGGTAGGGGGTGTGAGATTTGACAATTCACTAACCTATATGTTGGAAATGAAGTAGCAGGAGGAACAAAAAAAGGAGTGGTGGGGATTCCTACAACTTTTGTAGGTCATATGCATCAAATCCTCACCACATAAGTACCTTCAACACAATCCCTTTTTCACCTAATGGGTTTTCATCCACATCAATAATACACTTGTATAAATAGGATTCTCACACTTATTTTCCCTAACTATTAACCAATAGTAAAAGTCATTGCACTTCTCAAATAGCCAAAACAATTCACAACACCAATATGTCCAAGTTCAGAAAAATTGAGGATTTTAACATCGAGTTCCACGGGTGGTACAACATGGAACCTCCTCCACTTCTGGGTTATCAAAGGCAAATCCTACGTCCTTGTTTAGCTCTGTCGATTGTAGGATGTCGCTAGAAAATATAGATCAGGGCGCACTTCTCAAATAGCCAAAGCAATTCACAACACCAATATGTCCAAGTTCAAACAAATTGAGGATTTTAACATCGAGTTCCACGGGTGGTACAACATGGAACCTCCTCCACTTTTGGGTCATCCAAGGCAAAATCCTACATCATTGTTTAGCTCTGTTGACTGTAAGATGTCGCTAGAAAATATAGATCAGGTCCGTGAGAAATTCAATTATGAGACGGGCATCGCCGAGCATTGGAACCATAAGCTAGTGAAGGCAAAAAAAGAACTTGTGGACCTCAATGGTAAAGCCAATGAAGCATTATACCGTGCAAGCTAGTAGAAAACAAAGGCTAACACATCTTAACAAAGGATCCATTTCTTAAATTTTGAATTGTCGCAGAAGTGTTGCAGCCATATTGAGTCGTATGAGCATTCTCAAGAGGGAAAGTCCAAAATGGGCGAGGAAAGTAACAAGGGTTTTGAGGATATTCATCAAGTAGCAAAGAGAAATGAATCGCATTAACCACAATGAGATTCTTTGAAAGTGAAGGAGGTCGAATCGTTTAATAAAATTTGGTGATCGTTTGGTGAAGGTTGTGCTTAATAACTATGGTAGAATAAATTTGAAGGCTTAGATGTTAAGTAATGTAATACAGTCGTGCAATGTATTTTCTAACTATTATATGATATTGAACATTAGGACTACGTATCCTTGTTATCTTCAGCGTCTACCATGTCCTAAACTATCTTAATGCAAAGAGTATCAAATATGCAAACACATAATATATACATTGTAAGTTAACGACATGCACATGATATGTACCATATATGCCCATGCTATGCACAAAATTGGAGATCAGGCAGCGAGCTGCTTTTCGCAATTATAAGACACCTTAGTGGCAAGATATTGGTGTAGTGGATACAATTAAAACATAATCCACAACGATCACATATAAGGTTACATTTACATATAATGGATACAATTGGCTTGGAATCCACAACGATCACATATAAGGTTATATTTACATATAGTGGATACAATTGGCTTGAAATCCACAATGATGAAATATATAAGGTTACAGTGATAGTTTGCAAGTCTTGTTACATACATCAACCACCAATTAACTGTACAGGTGGAAAACATGAAACTCGTTGTCGTTTATTTTATGGTCACGCATGGCCCTTAATATCCTTTAAGCTTTTTCTTAATTTTGTTTTTCATTGAGGTCGGGTCACCACTAGGTTTTGGTCAGACTCACTAAATTTCAGGGCACAACATACGTGCATCATAATTAATGAACATTCTCGCTTCTCATATTAAGTTATAGCCTTGCACACCATGCACACCATATACACCATGCACTCCATATGCATGAAATGGAAAAAATGTCAAAAATTTCTGGAATTGGACACTTGAACCAAAAATGGGAACATATCCAGTATTCTGGCAAGTCAAAAATAAAGTTTTTTTCCACAACACATAGGCCCCAACATGATACACAAACCCTAATTGAACTACTATGCATTAATTTATCTTACAAACAACCCATATATCCCATAAATCATTGATATAGGAACTTGGAATTAAACACCCTACCTTACTATGCTTGTCGAAACTTTAGTTGCCGGAAAAAAATGGAACTTTCCGGCCAAAACAAAAAATATGTTACAAGCGTCTTATCTTTAAGGATGGAAGAATTTGTTGTGTCAAGTTATGGAAGAATAACAAACATAGCTCACAGATCTTAGCTAAAACCCGAAAAACCACCTCATTCTTCTCAAGTCTCTCTCGAGATCCTCGTGTTCAAAATCAAAGTTATGAGCTCAATCCAAAACATAACTCACTCTTCTCACTTCTCGCCTGACTTCTTTCTCTTTGAAATCAAAGCTGACATATCTGAGCTCAACCCAAAAACCCACAGCTCACTCTCTTGACATCGCCAACTTTGAAATAAATAAAATTACACAATGAGCTATGAGTTTTTACTATTCATATGCGGATATTTTCATCATTCGATTTTGTGCATAGAGTGTGCATGGCCGATTTGTCCTATTTTGGTCCCAAGAACAAGAAAATGGCCCATTTGTGTCAATTTCCCTATTTTTTTAATTTTTTTTAATGATTTTGCGCTTGTTGAGTTGTGTTATACTTTTTGGTGTTTGCTACCTCTTTGTTACATTTGACGTATGTCTTTCATATGTATGTTTCTTTATCGTCCTTTACAAAATTTCATTAAATAAAAAAAATTCAGGATAACTAATTAAAATAGTATGTAAACTAATAATGTACTAATATTGAATTTTTGTATTACTTATGTTTGTACTATATTATTATATCGAACCCCAAACTACCAAGTACTGGTTAATTATGAAGCACCTTGGACCCATCAAAAAGTCCGTGCTTCAGCACCCATGCTGAAGAATATGAAACAACATCACAAATAGGTGAGAGTAATGACACGTGGGAATCACACATTTGTTATCCCATAACCAATGGAAGATTCCTCCCAACTTGAAGGCTAATCACAATGCGATAAGTGCTTTGCCAACCCTTCCGAAGGTCTTTACACCAACTTAACTTTACTTGAAGTCCACTGACTTCATGCATCAACAATTTATATTAATTTTTTGTGAGTAGTATTTTTATTAGTTATTTGTTTGACTTTTCAACTATGTGAAACATTAGATAAAATGTAGTATGTAAACTAAAATTATTGAATAAAAAATCATATGTGGAGCAAAAAATAATCAAGAAAAATATGGAGGCAACACGTGGATTTTTGGGTGAAAAAGACAATATTACCCTCCAGGCACACCGGGATTTCTACGCGCAAGCAGTGGGCAATCATCCCTCAATCAAGTCAAAAGTGCCCAAAATAGGTTTTATTCAAAACATATTTCATCCGTCCTCATCAAATCTTCTCCACAAGGTAACCTCAAAATCATTCCTTTCTAATTATATTAATACTTAATTAATTGATTTATTACCTAATTAATTTATTAATTAGCTAACAAATCATAAATCTCACCCAAAAAACCATCCAAGTGGTCGGTCCTCCTCCTCCCAAAAGGGCCGGCCACACCCTTATATAAACACCCTCATTTTCTCCAAAACCTAATGCTACACTTTTGCTAAATTCTCAAAATTCTCCAAACATTTTTCCCTCAAAATTCTAACTTTGGCATCGAACGTTCTTCGGCGAAAGCTCCCCTCCCCCCCCCCCCCCCCCAAATTCATCGTGGGCGCATGAGGTTCTTGGCCTTGACCTAAGGTGTTGTTTGTTTTGTAGGTGCAATTTTGTCCAAGAACAAGGAGGAAGAAATTTGCATCCACAAATTGGTGCTTTCATTGAGAGTTTGATTCACACACTCGAAGAAGACTCTTGTATTCAACGTTTCTAATTTCTCGTTCATTTGTAGATTTTTTGTACGTTCTACTTCTTAGAATTTTGTATAAAATTCTTTGAATAAACATAAAAAAAAAAAATACAATGACAAGAAATTTGAAAACCACAACAAACGAAACTTCCTACGTTCAAAGATTCAGATCAAGTGATGGAGATTGTGATGTAGCCTCACCACGACGATCCACAACGCTTAACGTGGTGGCGAGATGAGGAACCTTGCCACCACGGAGCACCACAATGATAGCAGGCACATGAACCACCGTGGTAGTGGGGCCAGCTCTATGGCAGCAAACCATGGCCTTATGCCCTGCCACTACAGTAGCCTAAACCTAGGACCAAGGCCAGGCCTAGGCACTGGTAACAGCTGCCTAAGTAGCCTAGCAGATGGCCCAATTTGTAGACCACGCTGCAAGGCAGCCAAGCCAAACCCAGCACAAGCAGGCCCAAGATGCGTTGACTATTCCTTCGGTCCAGATCCAATGCATTTCCAGCGCTACACCGCACCCATGCGCCCTGCATGTGGTACGGCCTACTTCCGTGGTGTCCTAAGCAGCCTAAGTCAGTCCAAGATCGGTTCAACCATCCTGGGTCTAAATTTCTGGGCCGACGATTGAACTGGGGGCATTTTCACCCTATTTCTCCACGGATTTAACATTTCCCAATTCAAATCTCGTACCCAGAGTCTACTACACTTCCGTTACTCAAGGAAACACATTTCGTCCAAGCTCTTCCAACCTGAATGGTGAACAACACTTGTCTCGACAAGTCATAGAGTTGACAAGCTCCCTCGCATAGCAGACAACCTTGGTGAATCAGCTTTTGCAGCGTACCAAGATGCAACATACCCCAGACGAGGTGTCTCAAAGTAGGACAAGGGCATACAATAAATCTTTCCAGCAGCGCCTCAATAAGCAGTCACTTGACTAGTCACGAACCGAGCGTTCTAACGGAGTACACTGCTGACTTGGCCCCCGAGATAGTGTATACTCTCATCTTAGTGCAGGGAGGAGCATGCACTCTCAGTTAGGCCCGTGGACGAACATACACTCACGATTGAGGCCACACTCCGATAATCAACTTGAGCAACCTTCCAAGAGAAGTGTTCATTCGCCGCAAGGAGCATCATCTACCTTATATCGAAGTAGGCAGTACAGTGGACGAAAAGAAGCAGTCACTCAATCCGGCTCAAGTTCAACCAGCAGTCTGTGAGTTACCTACTTGCCTACTAGGAACATACCACATGCACTTCAGCCGTGGCATAAATGAGTTGAACACATGGAAAAGAGCAGCCTAAACCAGCAGGTCACGACCGGGGACAATTGAGAGCTTCATTACCCCCATCAAAGGAAAATTCAGGAAGAAGTAAAGAGGTTCCTGACTGAGAGATTGCGTGATTTCCAATGCAACGAAGCTACTAACAAGGTGCTCCAATGAGACATGACCAACATAAGTAGGTTATCTTTCAATGACAAGATCGAGCAGACGGGACTATCCCACATAGATTGTCGAATACAAATATTACTTATGTTCCGACAAAGGTAGTAACTCAGTCTAATGGCGTGCCAGGGGCAAATGAGTACCAGAATGACACACCAGCCCAATTACCAAGAACCGGGGGCAGGCATTGTTCTCCACACTCCAGACGATTCAATACTAAAGCAACACATCACTAGTAGTCGAGCATCACAGACCTAGTGGTCCAATTCCTCATGCTATACACAACTTGGCCCAAGCCAGCCCCAACTCTGCTTTCACAGCCGTGCCTACCTATTCCATGGCTTGTTGAGTGCATAAAGTTATACTTTTATGCCCTCTTTTAGTTAGGTTTTTGACTTAAAATCATTGTGCATCACAAGGTATTTTGTTGTTTGTATTGTATTTCAAGATGAAAGTAAGGGCTTGAAGAAATCATCTTATTTTGAATATCTTAAGAGCCTCAGATGGATAGTTTGAAGCCCAACTTGCCCATGACCAGACCATAGCCCACAATTGGCCTAAGATCCACCAGAAAAGCGCTTGCAGAACAGCCACCTTGCAAGCGTTGCCCCGAAGTGTTCAAAATGAATTAGAAAATGGGCCATATATGGTTGGAAAACCTTAGAAGTCTTCTTTCTAATGGTCTTTACAGCTTGTGATTTGGAGGTTTTGACAAGAAATTATGATAGAATAAATAGGAGCTGTTCAGTTACAAATTCTGATAACAGCTAGTTTTCAGTTACTCTTATACTAAAAGCTGATTGTAATAAGCTATAAATGAGAGTCAATTCAAGGATGTAAATGTGTCAGATGTTAGAAAACTCCTAAGCCTTTTAATAGGAGAAAAATACATAGAATCTAAAGGAGGAAAATGAGGAGATACACAACATCAAAGAGGAGGAGGAGTCATCCACCTTGAGCCGTTTCTAGGTTCTAGCTTTCCTAACTTTTTATGTATTTTTTTTAATGTATTTTGTTATGTTTTTAATTTAGTTTATGGATACTTAGGGCTGCTTTGAAGCCCTAGACATGATTGAATTAATGTTACGATGAAATTTTAGTTGATCAATTTAATTTGTTAGCTAGAATCAGTTTTCTGTCTCAATTGTTTCAAGCATATATTTTCAAGCTTAGCTACCTTGTTTATGTTTTCTTTTTATTAAGAATGATAAGGATGACTGCCATATCTTCGTTCATTCCTTAGCAACGTGTGATTAGGTTCAGAACTAATCATGTAAGATGATTCCATGAAAATCTAGGATAAATGCCATGTTCTAGGGTTCATGTGATGTTCATAATCCTCTTCGTTCTTAATGAGTTTCTAGGTGCTAAATTTGAGTATATGCCATGCTAGGTTGCACCTACAAATATAAGTTTGATGTATATGCCATGCATCTCACATGTAAAGAAAGTGAGGATTCATACAATCTAGTTATATGCCATGCTAGATATGTGAACATCTTAGTTGTGCATATGAAATGGATAAGTTAAAAGATCATCTCATTGATTTATTAATGTTTAGGGGAAGGCCTTAGCTCATTTTAAGTCAGATTTATGTCCTAAAAACGTTTTTAACCTATTTCATGTATTAGGTTTATTTTTAGATAGTTCTAATTTTTCCGTTTTCTTTATGTCTTTATTTCTATTCCAAAATTACTTAAACCCCCAATTTTAAATCATAGGAGTCATTAACTAATGCTCATATGTAAGAATCAAAGGTTTTACTAAGTTATTTATCAGTCCCTGTGATTTGACACCCTTACTTGTACCACTATACTATCCTTATATTTGCGCTTGAAAGGAACTTCAACATGGCTCCTGGCAGTCGTTGATCTATCACCATGGCTCATAACTGTGCCAATCTTAAGGCTTCCAGGCATGCCGATCTTGCCCTGTGGCTCGCGCTAACTAAGCCTTAAAAGGGCACATGACGAACACCTAATGATGGTGCAATAATTATGGGAGTAGCTCACTGCGCTTACACCCTTACGCGGGTTCCACAAGTAGTTCGAAGTCTCAAGCAGTTCGCCATATGGGTCTGCTTTCTAGTGCGAGAGGTTAAACTTATTGCTCTCTAGTACGAGAGGGTAAACCAATTCCCCGACACACATATGGGTAAGCTCTTCAATGCGAGAGGGAAAACTGATTGCTCTCTAGTGCGAGAGGGTAAACTAATAGCTCTCCAGTATGAGAGGGTAAACTAATAGCTCTCCAGTGCGAGAGGGTAAACTAATTGCTCTCTAGTGTGAAAGGGTAAACTAATTGTTCTTCAATGCGAGAGGATAAACTAATTCCTCGACACCAATCTGGGTAAACTCTCCAGTGCGAGAAGGCCACATAACTTAAAAGATCAAATGCTTAAATGAACAAAGCAGTGAATGGTAAGGGGGCAGCATCCATTTTGCACTCAACAGTTCGCTCATTCGACATTTCATCTTCAGCAGCTCCGATCTTGGCAGCTTCATCCTTGACTGCTCCATTTATGGTAGCTGAGAAATTAAACTCAACCAGTTTCCTCATTTTTGGCAAGTAGCCTAAACGAGGCAGCACAAACCGTGGCCTATGCCACGCCATTTCCTCAGCCCATGTCGAGCCAATCCTTAGTTTCAGTCAAGCCGAGTAGCACAAGCAATGACCTATGCCATACCACCTTCTTGGCCCATGCCAAGTCGACTCCTGGCCTCTGCCAGTTGACGTGCCGTACCACCCCGACGACTGCCCTATGACAACACCACCCAAGAAGAAGATAAGGAGAATTAAATTTTTCTTACATCGATGCAGCACAGAGAAGCCAAAGAAATCAACGGAAGATGGTTCTTTTCATAGGCAAGCAAAGAATAGTGCTAAGGGAGGGGGAACAAATATCCTCTAGTTTTCTCTCTTTCTTGTAAGGAAAAATAATTGCCCTCCGAAGTTGATTTAATCCCCTACTTAAGGTAGGCTTAAATAGGCTTTGGAGGCGATTTATTTCCCTTTTCTAAAAGAATCTAATTCCAAGTCCAAGTGAGAATATGTATCAAAGTTAGAGATCTCTACACCAACTGCCCTTTCTTGCAAGCTGTCCAACAGGTGTGGGAGCATTTGTGGAGCCAAAAATAATCAAGAAAAATATGGAGGTGACATATGGATTTTTGGGTAAAAAAGGACAAGATTACCCTCGATGCACACTGGGATTTCTACGCGCAAGCAGTGGGCAATTATCCTTCAATCAAGTCAAAAGTGCCCAAAATAGGTATTTATTCAAAACCTATTTCATCCATCCTCATCAAATCTTCTCCACAAGTTAACCCCCAAATCATTCCTTTCTAATTATATTAATTAGCTAATTAATCGTTTTATTACCTAATTAATTTATTAAGGGTTATTATACAAAATGGTCCCTGAGATTTGCACGATCAATAGAAATGGTCCCTGATATTGAAAATCAATATAAATAGTCCCTCAGATTGTTCACCATCCATGATTTTGGTCCTTCCGTTAAAAACGATTTTGGGCAATTTTCAAAGCTTTGTAACTCAATCGTTTCTTAACCGAATTCAACCCATAATATATCAAAATGAAGATAGGAAAGTGTAGAATAAGATTAAACCTATTTGAAAGCCCAATGGTTGCTGGAGATGGCCGTAAAATAGCCTGAAAGGTAACTGGTCCGCAGAAAAACTGGAAAATTTGTTGGAAACTGGGTAAACTTTAAACATTCATAACCTCTTCAATACTTCACCAAATCGAGCAAATCGAGTGATTTAAAAATGAAATAATAGTTCTTGACGAGAGGAAGAGAATGGTACCTTTTTCGAAGGCTAACTCGCCGTGGTTTGGTCAGAAAATAGCTTGAAAATGGCTAACCATTTTTTAGTTAGCCACTTTCGAGCAATTTTTCGGCCAAACCACGACGAGTTAGCAGTAAAGAAAGGTGATATTCTCTTCATCTCATTGAGAAGTATGATTTTCATTTTTGAATCACTCGATTTTGTTGAGTATTGAAGAAGTTATGAACGTTTAAAATTTACCCAGTTTCCGGTGAGTTTTCCAGTTTTCCCACGGATCAGTCACCTTTCAGGCTATTTTACAGCCATCTCCAGCAATCATTGGGCTTCCAAATAGGTATAATCTTGTTCTACACTTTCTTATCTTCATTTTGATATATTATGGATTGAATTTGGTTAAGAATTGATTGAGTTACGAAGCTTTGAAAATTGCCCAAAGAGTTTTTAACGGAATGACCAAAATCATGGATGGTGGACAATCTCAGGGATCATTTCCATTGATTTTCAATCTCAAGGACATTTCTATTGATCATGCAAATCTCATGGAACATTTTGTATAATAACCCATTTATTAATGAGCTAACAAATCATAAATCTCACCCAAAAAACCATCCAAGTGGCCGGTCCTCCTCCTCCCAAAAGGGTTGGCCACACCCCTATATAAACTCTCATTTTCTTCAAAACCTAAGTGCTACACTCTTGCTAAATTCTCTAAATTCTTCAAACACTTTTCCCTCAAAATTATAACTTTGGCATCGGAGGTTCTTTGGCCAAAGCCCCCCTCCCATTCATCGTGGGTGCGTGAGGCTCTTGACCTTGGCTTAAGGTGTTATTTATTTTGTAGGTGCAATTTTGGCCAAGAACAAGGAGGAAGAAATTTGCATCCACATCATCCATTAGGAATAGAATCTCATGATTACAACACAACAAAAAGACATACAAAGCCTACCTAACAGAACTACTTCTAAATAAACGGAAAGATAATGCTTATGAGGACAACACCTTACATTACTTTAAGATGAACTTGCACAATACGATGCTCCATCGACATTTATTTTTTGCAAGAATGTGCTATACACGAAGATCCTGTGACTAACAACATTAGTACTTGGCTACCAAGATGAATGTAATAAGAGAACTTTTAACAAATAAGAAAATTTCAACTCAATTCAATATAAAATCATAATATAATTAGTCAAACATTAAACGAGTATAGTACGTGAAGATTACGTATATGTATTATTCAACAACCTTGCTTAAACAATATTTTGTTAAGTTCAGCCAATTTTTAAATTTTTATTATTTATTTATTTAGAATATTTATTTATTTTTATTTGTTCAATAACATGATAAAAATACTTATAGAATACGTAAATTTTATATGTATTATTGAAAAATGACACACCCCGACCGAGATCAGGGCGTGCTGGCCGTCACGCGAAGGTGACGTAACCATGTGCGCGTGCGGAAGCTAATAAGAAGGTAAAATAAAAGTACGAATAATTAAAAACCTAATAGCATACAAAGTACTAGTGTATGTGAGACACAATTCAGAGCAAATCTACAGCAGTCGAAAAGGAAAAGATACGACATATGTACACCCGAAGGTGACCCTACAATGGTGAATGTCTGTCAGAAATGCCGGGACGCCCTCTGGGATAAACCACCGAACCTTCTAGACCACTAGAACCTGGAGGGGCGCAAAAACAAAAGCGTGAGTGGGCAAAAACAAAGTTCTTTGAAAACTCTTTAGCAAAATACATTCTAACCCCTCGCCGTAAAACCTGTATACTTCCCAGAAAATGAACATATATACGTATGTATAGATATGTCAATCATGCTCCACCATATGCCATTCATGCTCACAATATGCCATTCATGCTTTGCAATATGCCATTCATGCTTGAGAATATGCCATTACAGAATATCATAATCAATTATAAATGCTCAAGCGTAATTCACATCGAATATATATAATCTGGCAGCCGGGAGTCACCTAACGTGACCTGTACGGCTGAATCTAGAGCTCCACTCTCAACTCAATAACTGAATCTGCACACGAGTCGGAACCACCTAACGTGGTTTGTACGACAAGCTGGGTGTATTATATATATGTATGCTCTACTAATACATGCGATGATGCGTAAACAACATTAATATTATGCATGGCATAAAACATATAACCATTTCTATATAATTTCTGGGAATTAATATGTATATAGGTATATACGGAAAACAAAAGCCCACTCACTGGTAATTAGAAGGGTCGTAGCCCCCCTGCCTCGAGTGCGTACGCTCGTCCTCGGAAAACGAATCACCTATACGCGACAAAGTTACGAAAACATTAATTTAAAAGCACCTAAGCAACTTCTCGTAATAACTTCTCATACATTGCTCAATTTGGACAATTGAATATACCAACGTGACCTACACAACCTCAGGATCACGCCCAAATTTTTAGAAAAATTTTTGGACCACGCACGCGCCCCCACGCGCCTGAACACGCACGGACCTACGCGCCCCACGCGCGGCCCACGTGCACTGCACACTGACGGCGTCAGTTGACGCCGTCAGGAATATTCCGTTAACTGACGGAATATTCCGTCAAATCTAACCGGATTCTGTCACTGCCGTTAGGAATATTCCGTTAGACTTAACGGAATATTCCCCTTTCTTCTTCGGCGAACCTCCGGCGCCGCCGACGGCGCCGGAAAACTGGGAAAATTTCTAACTTTGTTTTCTCCTTCGTTTTTCAACCAAATTTCACGTTCTTTATACCAAAATGAAGCTTAGGACTAGTAGAATCACGTTGGACTACTTTTAAGGCCTAAAAATCAAGGAATCTCACCTGCAACAACGATCCAAGTTCGGCCAACTTTGCACAGGACGATCCCGACGTCCAAACTCACCCAACGAACCACTCCGAGGCTCCTTGGGACCTCACAAACACATCTACAAGCTTAGAAATTCCAAAAACAAGCTAGATTAGGTTTGCATGAACAGTGTTCAAATCGGCCAAGGCGATATCGACGTGAAAACAACGATATCCTTACCTGAAAATGGCACATTTGAACTCCTCTCAGCTCCACGAACACGATGGTGGTCTTAGTTTCTTAATTGGTGCAGGTTTGATTATGTTTGTATGTGTGGCCGTGTGTGTTGAAGAAGGAAGAAGAAGAAGAGAGGAACTCGGGGAGAGAGAGAGAGACTGAGACAGAGACAGAGAGACAAAGAGTGAGGGAATGAGGGAGAGAATCCCGGGAGAAAAGAGAGTGTATGAGTGTGTGTGGTCCCACAACCCACACAACACAAAACTACCCGAAAAAAAAAAACGAACTAGGGGGTAAAACGGTAATTTCACACGTACGTTTCTTTAGTTTCGGGACGGGATGTTACAACCTACCCACCTTAATAGAATTTCGTCCCGAAATTCAAAACAACCAAAATACACCCCTACTGGTCAAAGAACAATCTAGGATACAAATCCCTCATTCTATTTTCTGTCTCCCATGTCGCTTCTTCAACCGAGTGATTCCTCCACAGAACTTTCACCAAATTCACCGTTTTGTTCCTCAGAACCTTTTCTTTCCAATCCAAGATCGTTAATGGTTCCTCGTCGTACGTCAAATCTGGATTTATCTCTAACGGTTGAGGAGGTATTACATGTAACGGATCAGCAACATAATGTCGGAGCATAGATACGTGAAAAACGTTATGCACTTTAGCCAACTCCGGAGGCAACTCCAACCTGTAAGCTACCTCACCAACTCTTTCTGTGACTATGTACGGTCCGATATACCTGGGACTCAACTTCCCTTTCTTTCCAAACCGCACAACACCTCTCCACGGTGAAAGCTTCAGAAATACCCAATCTCCGACCTCATACGTTCTGTCCGTAGCATGTCGATCTGCTAAACTTTTCTGTTTGTCCTAAGCTGCTTTCAGGTTAGACCTAATTACCTGAACATTTTGAGTAGTCTCCTCGACAATCTCCGGACCTACTAAGACTCTTTCGCCAACTTCTGACCAACATAACGGAGTGCGACAAGATCTACCATACAAAGCCTCAAATGACGCCATGCCAATGCTCGAATGGAAACTGTTGTTGTAAGCAAATTCCATCAAATCTAATCGCTGGTGCCAAGCATCACTGAACTGTAACACCGATGTTCGCAACATATCTTCCAAGGTCTGAATAGTTCTCTCGGACTGTCCGTCCGTTTGTGGATGATATGCCATACTGTAGAGTAGTCTCGTACCCAAAGCTTCTTGAAAAGCTATCCAAAACTTCGATGTGAATCGTGGATCACGATCTGAGACAATACTTACAGGGACACCATGGTATTTCACAACCTTTGAGATGAACAATTCTGCTAACCGGCTCAAAGAGTACTTCTCTCTCACTGGAATGAAATGCGCCGATTTAGTGAGCCGATCAACGATCACCCAAATGCCATCAAAGCCATTATGTGTACGCGGCAACTTGTACACAAAATCCATAGTGATATTTTCCCACTTCCACTCTGGAACGGGGAGCGGCTGTAACAATCCAAACGGCTTCTTTCTTTCTGCTTTAACCTGTTGACAAACAGCGCAACTGCTCACATATTCAGCTAACTCCCTTTTCATACCCGGCCAATAGTAAAATGGTCGAATGGTATGATACATTTTAGTTGCCCCTGGGTGCATGGCATAAGCCGAGATATGTGCTTCATCAAGAATTTCCTTCTTCAAATCCGCATTACTAGGCACGAACATTCTACCCTCTAACATCAACATGCCATCAGAATCACGAACTCTGAGATCTCGCCTCCTTCCTTGATCTCGAGCTCGAATTAGTTCTTGAATCTGTTCATCAGCTACCTGAGCTTCAAGCACCCGATCAACCAAGATTGGCCTAACTTGAAAATTAGCAAGTAACGCCACTTCTCGATCTTCTGCTTCTAACCTTACTCCCGTAGCACGCAAGTCCACCAAAAGAGGAATACGACTAGCGTACAACGCATTGATACGGCCATGTGACTTCCTGCTAAGTGCATCGGCTACTACGTTCGCACGACCAGGGTGATAATCAATCGTGCAATCGTAATCGCTGAGCAACTCCAACCACCTCCGTTGACGAAGATTAAGTTCCTTCTGGGTGAAGAGATACTGAAGACTCTTGTGATCTGTGAAGATCCTACACTTCTCTCCGTAAAGATAATGTCTCCACAACTTCAACGCAAAGATGATAGCAGCCAACTCCAAATCATGTGTAGGGTAATTCATCTCATGGGTTTTCAACTGCCGCGAAGCATAAGCAATCACCCTACCATGCTGCATCAATACACATCCCAGACCATTCAAGGAAGCATCGCTATAAACCTCGAAATCACCACTATCGTCCGGGAGTGTCAAAACAGGTGCATTAGTAAGACAATGCTTCAACTGCTGGAAACTCTGCTCACACTTATCATTCCACTCAAACTTAACGTCTTTCCTTGTTAACCTCGTCAGTGGTAAGGCAATCACCGAAAAATCCTTAACGAATCTCCTATAATATCCCGCCAAACCAATGAAACTTCTCACCTCAGTGACGGTTCGTGGTTGCTCCCAACTTTCCACAGCTGCAACCTTTTGAGGATCAACAAGAATACCTTGAGCAGAAATGATGTGCCCCAAAAACGCAACTTGATCTAACCAGAACTGGCACTTGCTAAACTTAGCATACAATTGGTGTTCTCTCAACCTCTTCAACACCAAGGTAAGATGTCGAACATGCTCTGCTTTGGACTTAGAATACACCAGAATATCATCAATGAAGACAATAACAAATCTATCCAGGTAAGGCTGGAATACCCGGTTCATTAAATCCATAAAGGCTGCTGGTGCATTCGTCAACCCAAATGGCATAACCAAAAACTCGTAATGACCGTAACGAGTCCTGAACGCCGTCTTAGGAACATCATCCCTACTAATCTTCAGCTGATAGTACCCAGACCTCAAGTCTATCTTAGAAAATACACTAGCACCTCTTAGCTGATCAAACAAATCGTCGATACGAGGCAATGGATAACGGTTTTTAATCGTCACCCGATTCAATTGTCTATAATCGATACATAGCCTCAAAGTCCCATCTTTCTTTTTCACAAACAACACTGGAGCGCCCCAAGGTGAAGTACTAGGCTGAATAAATCCCTTATCCACTAATTCCTGTAACTGCACTTTCAATTCCCTTAACTCAGCGGGAGCCATACGATAAGGAGTTAATGAAATAGGATTAGTACCTGGAAGTAACTCAATAGTGAAATCCACATCTCGATCTGGGGGTAAACCAGGTAAATCTTCAGGAAAAACATCAGGGAAATGTCTAACCACTCTCACATCCTCAATTCTGCTAGGAACGGTCTCCTCTAGCACCACATGAGCTAGATACCCCTGACAACCTTTAGACAACAATTTCTTCGCTCGTAAAGCTGAAATAACACCATGTCTTAGCCCACTCTGCTCACCCACAAAAGTAACCTCAGGTAATCCAGGACGGTGAAACGTAACTACTTTCCCGTAACAATCAATGTTGGCACGATAGAAGTGCAACCAATCATTGCCCAAAATCACATCAAAATCGACAATATCTAACGGGATAAGATCAGCGGGCATAACAACACCCTCTACTATCACTGGACATCCTGGGTACATACAATCTACAACACATCTCTCTCCTCTAGGCATAGCGAACTCTAAATCGTACCCTAGAGGTGTGGGGCAAGGTTGCGTTACTTGAGCAAATGTATGAGAAATAACGGAATGTGTAGCTCCACAATCAATTAAGACTCTAGCAAAATAACCAAGAATGTTTAACGTACCCATTATCAAGTCCGGGTTGTTCTGAGCATCCTGCAGGGAAATATTGTGAATACGCCCCTGGCCCTGCTGTCGTCCACCGCGACCTCTGCTCGCTTGAACACCGCGACCTTGAGCTCCACGCCCCTGACTGGGCTGACCCATCTGTCTCGAAGACCCTGCGCTACTAGTAGCATTCTCATTCTGCTGGTACTGTCCTCCTTGGTACCACTGAGAACCACCCGTTGGAGCTGGAGGATACGGCATGAAGTTACTGGGATACGGGGGATAACCACCTTGTGAATACGGGTCCTGGGGGTACTGATACGGTCCCGGAGCATAGGGAACAACATCACCTTGATAGTGATAGGCACCACCTCTACCTGCTTGACCATAATTACTCGGACCTTGGATTTGTCGAATCGGTGCAGGTGGCGGCATAAAGGTCTGCTGCGGCTTCTGCTGCTGACTCTGGGGACAATTCACCGCTCTATGTCCCACCTGTCCACATGTGAAACAACTACCGCTAATCTGCCTGCACTCGCCGAAGTGTCGGTTATTACACCTACGGCAAAATGGAATTCGGTTTCGGCCACCATCACCTTGTCTCTGGCCTCGAGCACCTCCATAAAACCTACCTCCACGTCCTTGTCCAGAAGCACTGAAACCACCACTAGACGAACTCGAACTGGCACCACCCCTTTTGAAGTTTTGAGTTTGGCGAGGCCCAAGCGACACTTGACTTTTCCCTTTGTCATCTTTCTTTTCATCACTGTCACTCGACATATTCTCTGAGTCCTCTACCCTCAACAGTATCTCATAGAACTCCTGGTAAGACTCACAGTGAGTAGTAGTGGCCATAGAACGCCATCTCTTTCTAGTGCCCAAGCGAAAACGACGAAGCATCTCCGCCGGATTACCAGCGACATCAGGATAGTAACGAGACAAATCAGTGAACTTACGATAATACTCGTTAGCCGTCATCTTTCGCTGTTTCAATTCAGTGAATTCCTGTTTCTTACGGTCGATATACTCAGGTGGTACAAATCTCCTTTGAAACACATCCTTGAAAACATTCCAATCGGTCATCTGAGCTGGAGTCAACCTACGAAGTTCTTGTTCCCACCAAGCTGCAGACTCCATCTCCAGAAACCAAGAGGTTGTCTCAACCCACCTTTCCATCGGAAGGTTCCCTTGGTTATGTAACACCCGGAAAGTCTTCTCTAGGTGTTCCAACCAACGTTCTGCGCCTTCGTGACCCTCGTTACCTTTAAACTTATCCAACTTTAGGTTATACATAGTCTCCAGAGGAGTCCTCTGGGGAGGGCGCATCACTGTTTGAAGGGCTGTAGCAATCACTTCCCCCAACTGAGTAAGATCAGGGAAGCTAGACTCATCTGAGCGACGTGGTTCCCGACGAGGCGGCATGATTCTGACAGAAGACACCAACTATTAGAATACTCACAAAGACACAGGACTGCCAAACCTAGGCTCTGATACCAAGCTGACACACCCCGACCGAGATCAGGGCGTGCTGGCCGTCACGCGAAGGTGACGTAACCATGTGCGCGTGCGGAAGCTAATAAGAAGGTAAAATAAAAGTACGAATAATTAAAAACCTAATAGCATACAAAGTACTAGTGTATGTGAGACACAATTCAGAGCAAATCTACAGCAGTCGAAAAGGAAAAGATACGACATATGTACACCCGAAGGTGACCCTACAATGGTGAATGTCTGTCAGAAATGCCGGGACGCCTTCTGGGATAAACCACCGAACCTTCTAGACCACTAGAACCTGGAGGGGCGCAAAAACAAAAGCGTGAGTGGGCAAAAACAAAGTTCTTTGAAAACTCTTTAGCAAAATACATTCTAACCCCTCGCCGTAAAACCTGTATACTTCCCAGAAAATGAACATATATACGTATGTATAGATATGTCAATCATGCTCCACCATATGCCATTCATGCTCACAATATGCCATTCATGCTTTGCAATATGCCATTCATGCTTGAGAATATGCCATTACAGAATATCATAATCAATTATAAATGCTCAAGCGTAATTCACATCGAATATATATAATCTGGCAGCCGGGAGTCACCTAACGTGACCTGTACGGCTGAATCTAGAGCTCCACTCTCAACTCAATAACTGAATCTGCACACGAGTCGGAACCACCTAACGTGGTTTGTACGACAAGCTGGGTGTATTATATATATGTATGCTCTACTAATACATGCGATGATGCGTAAACAACATTAATATTATGCATGGCATAAAACATATAACCATTTCTATATAATTTCTGGGAATTAATATGTATATAGGTATATACGGAAAACAAAAGCCCACTCACTGGTAATTAGAAGGGTCGTAGCCCCCCTGCCTCGAGTGCGTACGCTCGTCCTCGGAAAACGAATCACCTATACGCGACAAAGTTACGAAAACATTAATTTAAAAGCACCTAAGCAACTTCTCGTAATAACTTCTCATACATTGCTCAATTTGGACAATTGAATATACCAACGTGACCTACACAACCTCAGGATCACGCCCAAATTTTTAGAAAAATTTTTGGACCACGCACGCGCCCCCACGCGCCTGAACACGCACGGACCTACGCGCCCCCACGCGCGGCCCACGTGCACTGCACACTGACGGCGTCAGTTGACGCCGTCAGGAATATTCCGTTAACTGACGGAATATTCCGTCAAATCTAACCGGATTCTGTCACTGCCGTTAGGAATATTCCGTTAGACTTAACGGAATATTCCCCTTTCTTCTCCGGCGAACCTCCGGCGCCGCCGACGGCGCCGGAAAACTGGGAAAATTTCTAACTTTGTTTTCTCCTTCGTTTTTCAACCAAATTTCACGTTCTTTATACCAAAATGAAGCTTAGGACTAGTAGAATCACGTTGGACTACTTTTAAGGCCTAAAAATCAAGGAATCTCACCTGCAACAACGATCCAAGTTCGGCCAACTTTGCACAGGACGATCCCGACGTCCAAACTCACCCAACGAACCACTCCGAGGCTCCTTGAGACCTCACAAACACATCTACAAGCTTAGAAATTCCAAAAACAAGCTAGATTAGGTTTGCATGAACAATGTTCAAATCGGCCAAGGCGATATCGACGTGAAAACAACGATATCCTTACCTGAAAATGGCACCTTTGAACTCCTCTCAGCTCCACGAACACGATGGTGGTCTTAGTTTCTTAATTGGTGCAGGTTTGATTATGTTTGTATGTGTGGCCGTGTGTGTTGAAGAAGGAAGAAGAAGAAGAGAGGAACTCGGGGAGAGAGAGAGAGACTGAGACAGAGACAGAGAGACAAAGAGTGAGGGAATGAGGGAGAGAATCCCGGGAGAAAAGAGAGTGTATGAGTGTGTGTGGTCCCACAACCCACACAACACAAAACTACCCGAAAAAAAAAAACGAACTAGGGGGTAAAACGGTAATTTCACACGTACGTTTCTTTAGTTTCGGGACGGGATGTTACAAAAAATGTGTGAAAATAATATGTACCAAAAAATGGCTATGTACATACATATACATATATATGTATGTGTCTATATATATATATATATATATATTCTACGTTTGAGTTTTAAAAAAACATATAATTTAATATTATTATTAGTATTACAATTTAGTAATATTTCTTTTCACTTATAAGTGAGAGGTCTTAGGTTCGATTTTCATCAAAATTGAATTTGAACCATATTATTTATATCCTATTGTGAGACTAAGTGTCACAACCCGTCCCGGAATTTTAATTCCGAGGACGTGAAGTTATGAAAATGCCCTTAAACGGGACTAAGGGGCGTAAAATATGTTGTAACTTGATGATTTGGGGATTGGGTAGGATCCCACCTCCCTCAAATCTCTCCCCCATTTCTGCATCTTGTCTCTCTCTCTCCTCCCTCACAAATCTCTCATTCTCTCTGTCAGTTCTCTCTCTCTCCTTCGAACTCACACGGACCACCCACAAACCACCCTAAAACTATACCAACGAAGGATCTAAGACCACCATCGTACTCCTGAGGACCACACGAACACGATGGTACCAATTTCAGGTGAGTTTCACTTCGGAAAACATGGATTTCAATTTCACTGTGCGTGTGCACTGTTCATGCACATGTAAAACTTGATGTTTTCTGGGATTTTGAAGCTTGTAGGAAGCTTGGTGAGGTCCTAAGGAAGCTCGGAGTGCTTCGTTTGAAGGATTTGGACGTCGGGATCACGAACTGTAAGTTTGGCCGAATTTTCGTATTTTTGGAAAAATTTGATTTCGTTGTTTTTAGGCCCTAAAACTAGTCCAACGTGGTAGATTATGATTAGGGCTTCATTTTGGTATAGATTACGTGAAAAATGGACGTAAGAACAAGGAGAATGACAAGTTCAAAGTTTGGCCGGAGCTTTCGGGGCTTTTTCCGGCGAATCCACGGCGAGTTAGGGGTCGAGGAAGGTATGTATGTGTTCGTCTCGTCAATACCTTCAATTTGATATATAGTACGTCGAAAATGGTTAAGAAATGAAGAAGTTATGACACTTTGAAATTTTCCCAGAAATTCCGGCAAAACACCATCTCCGGCGAAACCAGTCCGGCGACGCGAGGAAGAAGACGCGCGCGTGGGCAGCGCGTGAATAGTGCGCGTGGGGGCGCGTGAGAGCTCCAAATTGAGTTCTGAAAATTGTCACGCGTTCGTGACGTCGTGTAGATCACCGTGGTATATTCATACACCCAAATTGAGCAACGTATGAGAAAGTTATGGACGAATGTTTTGTGTATGTGCGTTAAATAACGTCAATTTGGTTACTTTTTGTATAGGTGAAAATTATACAGAGGAAGAATGTAACCAAGCTAGGGGAGGCTCAGGGACCTATGAGACGTCGAAAAGGAAAAGATACGACATATGTACACCCGAAGGTGACCCTACAATGGTGAATGTCTGTCAGAAATGCCGGGACGCCTTCTGGGATAAACCACCGAACCTTCTAGACCACTAGAACCTGGAGGGGCGCAAAAACAAAAGCGTGAGTGGGCAAAAACAAAGTTCTTTGAAAACTCTTTAGCAAAATACATTCTAACCCCTCGCCGTAAAACCTGTATACTTCCCAGAAAATGAACATATATACGTATGTATAGATATGTCAATCATGCTCCACCATATGCCATTCATGCTCACAATATGCCATTCATGCTTTGCAATATGCCATTCATGCTTGAGAATATGCCATTACAGAATATCATAATCAATTATAAATGCTCAAGCGTAATTCACATCGAATATATATAATCTGGCAGCCGGGAGTCACCTAACGTGACCTGTACGGCTGAATCTAGAGCTCCACTCTCAACTCAATAACTGAATCTGCACACGAGTCGGAACCACCTAACGTGGTTTGTACGACAAGCTGGGTGTATTATATATATGTATGCTCTACTAATACATGCGATGATGCGTAAACAACATTAATATTATGCATGGCATAAAACATATAACCATTTCTATATAATTTCTGGGAATTAATATGTATATAGGTATATACGGAAAACAAAAGCCCACTCACTGGTAATTAGAAGGGTCGTAGCCCCCCTGCCTCGAGTGCGTACGCTCGTCCTCGGAAAACGAATCACCTATACGCGACAAAGTTACGAAAACATTAATTTAAAAGCACCTAAGCAACTTCTCGTAATAACTTCTCATACATTGCTCAATTTGGACAATTGAATATACCAACGTGACCTACACAACCTCAGGATCACGCCCAAATTTTTAGAAAAATTTTTGGACCACGCACGCGCCCCCACGCGCCTGAACACGCACGGACCTACGCGCCCCCACGCGCGGCCCACGTGCACTGCACACTGACGGCGTCAGTTGACGCCGTCAGGAATATTCCGTTAACTGACGGAATATTCCGTCAAATCTAACCGGATTCTGTCACTGCCGTTAGGAATATTCCGTTAGACTTAACGGAATATTCCCCTTTCTTCTCCGGCGAACCTCCGGCGCCGCCGACGGCGCCGGAAAACTGGGAAAATTTCTAACTTTGTTTTCTCCTTCGTTTTTCAACCAAATTTCACGTTCTTTATACCAAAATGAAGCTTAGGACTAGTAGAATCACGTTGGACTACTTTTAAGGCCTAAAAATCAAGGAATCTCACCTGCAACAACGATCCAAGTTCGGCCAACTTTGCACAGGACGATCCCGACGTCCAAACTCACCCAACGAACCACTCCGAGGCTCCTTGAGACCTCACAAACACATCTACAAGCTTAGAAATTCCAAAAACAAGCTAGATTAGGTTTGCATGAACAATGTTCAAATCGGCCAAGGCGATATCGACGTGAAAACAACGATATCCTTACCTGAAAATGGCACCTTTGAACTCCTCTCAGCTCCACGAACACGATGGTGGTCTTAGTTTCTTAATTGGTGCAGGTTTGATTATGTTTGTATGTGTTGAAGAAGGAAGAAGAAGAAGAGAGGAACTCGGGGAGAGAGAGAGAGACTGAGACAGAGACAGAGAGACAAAGAGTGAGGGAATGAGGGAGAGAATCCCGGGAGAAAAGAGAGTGTATGAGTGTGTGTGGTCCCACAACCCACACAACACAAAACTACCCGAAAAAAAAAAACGAACTAGGGGGTAAAACGGTAATTTCACACGTACGTTTCTTTAGTTTCGGGACGGGATGTTACAAAAAATGTGTGAAAATAATATGTACCAAAAAATGGCTATGTACATACATATACATATATATGTATGTGTCTATATATATATATATATATATATTCTACGTTTGAGTTTTAAAAAAACATATAATTTAATATTATTATTAGTATTACAATTTAGTAATATTTCTTTTCACTTATAAGTGAGAGGTCTTAGGTTCGATTTTCATCAAAATTGAATTTGAACCATATTATTTATATCCTATTGTGAGACTAAGTGTCACAACCCGTCCCGGAATTTTAATTCCGAGGACGTGAAGTTATGAAAATGCCCTTAAACGGGACTAAGGGGCGTAAAATATGTTGTAACTTGATGATTTGGGGATTGGGTAGGATCCCACCTCCCTCAAATCTCTCCCCCATTTCTGCATCTTGTCTCTCTCTCTCCTCCCTCACAAATCTCTCATTCTCTCTGTCAGTTCTCTCTCTCTCCTTCGAACTCACACGGACCACCCACAAACCACCCTAAAACTATACCAACGAAGGATCTAAGACCACCATCGTACTCCTGAGGACCACACGAACACGATGGTACCAATTTCAGGTGAGTTTCACTTCGGAAAACATGGATTTCAATTTCACTGTGCGTGTGCACTGTTCATGCACATGTAAAACTTGATGTTTTCTGGGATTTTGAAGCTTGTAGGAAGCTTGGTGAGGTCCTAAGGAAGCTCGGAGTGCTTCGTTTGAAGGATTTGGACGTCGGGATCACGAACTGTAAGTTTGGCCGAATTTTCGTATTTTTGGAAAAATTTGATTTCGTTGTTTTTAGGCCCTAAAACTAGTCCAACGTGGTAGATTATGATTAGGGCTTCATTTTGGTATAGATTACGTGAAAAATGGACGTAAGAACAAGGAGAATGACAAGTTCAAAGTTTGGCCGGAGCTTTCGGGGCTTTTTCCGGCGAATCCACGGCGAGTTAGGGGTCGAGGAAGGTATGTATGTGTTCGTCTCGTCAATACCTTCAATTTGATATATAGTACGTCGAAAATGGTTAAGAAATGAAGAAGTTATGACACTTTGAAATTTTCCCAGAAATTCCGGCAAAACACCATCTCCGGCGAAACCAGTCCGGCGACGCGAGGAAGAAGACGCGCGCGTGGGCAGCGCGTGAATAGTGCGCGTGGGGGCGCGTGAGAGCTCCAAATTGAGTTCTGAAAATTGTCACGCGTTCGTGACGTCGTGTAGATCACCGTGGTATATTCATACACCCAAATTGAGCAACGTATGAGAAAGTTATGGACGAATGTTTTGTGTATGTGCGTTAAATAACGTCAATTTGGTTACTTTTTGTATAGGTGAAAATTATACAGAGGAAGAATGTAACCAAGCTAGGGGAGGCTCAGGGACCTATGAGACGTCGAAAAGGAAAAGATACGACATATGTACACCCGAAGGTGACCCTACAATGGTGAATGTCTGTCAGAAATGCCGGGACGCCTTCTGGGATAAACCACCGAACCTTCTAGACCACTAGAACCTGGAGGGGCGCAAAAACAAAAGCGTGAGTGGGCAAAAACAAAGTTCTTTGAAAACTCTTTAGCAAAATACATTCTAACCCCTCGCCGTAAAACCTGTATACTTCCCAGAAAATGAACATATATACGTATGTATAGATATGTCAATCATGCTCCACCATATGCCATTCATGCTCACAATATGCCATTCATGCTTTGCAATATGCCATTCATGCTTGAGAATATGCCATTACAGAATATCATAATCAATTATAAATGCTCAAGCGTAATTCACATCGAATATATATAATCTGGCAGCCGGGAGTCACCTAACGTGACCTGTACGGCTGAATCTAGAGCTCCACTCTCAACTCAATAACTGAATCTGCACACGAGTCGGAACCACCTAACGTGGTTTGTACGACAAGCTGGGTGTATTATATATATGTATGCTCTACTAATACATGCGATGATGCGTAAACAACATTAATATTATGCATGGCATAAAACATATAACCATTTCTATATAATTTCTGGGAATTAATATGTATATAGGTATATACGGAAAACAAAAGCCCACTCACTGGTAATTAGAAGGGTCGTAGCCCCCCTGCCTCGAGTGCGTACGCTCGTCCTCGGAAAACGAATCACCTATACGCGACAAAGTTACGAAAACATTAATTTAAAAGCACCTAAGCAACTTCTCGTAATAACTTCTCATACATTGCTCAATTTGGACAATTGAATATACCAACGTGACCTACACAACCTCAGGATCACGCCCAAATTTTTAGAAAAATTTTTGGACCACGCACGCGCCCCCACGCGCCTGAACACGCACGGACCTACGCGCCCCCACGCGCGGCCCACGTGCACTGCACACTGACGGCGTCAGTTGACGCCGTCAGGAATATTCCGTTAACTGACGGAATATTCCGTCAAATCTAACCGGATTCTGTCACTGCCGTTAGGAATATTCCGTTAGACTTAACGGAATATTCCCCTTTCTTCTCCGGCGAACCTCCGGCGCCGCCGACGGCGCCGGAAAACTGGGAAAATTTCTAACTTTGTTTTCTCCTTCGTTTTTCAACCAAATTTCACGTTCTTTATACCAAAATGAAGCTTAGGACTAGTAGAATCACGTTGGACTACTTTTAAGGCCTAAAAATCAAGGAATCTCACCTGCAACAACGATCCAAGTTCGGCCAACTTTGCACAGGACGATCCCGACGTCCAAACTCACCCAACGAACCACTCCGAGGCTCCTTGAGACCTCACAAACACATCTACAAGCTTAGAAATTCCAAAAACAAGCTAGATTAGGTTTGCATGAACAATGTTCAAATCGGCCAAGGCGATATCGACGTGAAAACAACGATATCCTTACCTGAAAATGGCACCTTTGAACTCCTCTCAGCTCCACGAACACGATGGTGGTCTTAGTTTCTTAATTGGTGCAGGTTTGATTATGTTTGTATGTGTGGCCGTGTGTGTTGAAGAAGGAAGAAGAAGAAGAGAGGAACTCGGGGAGAGAGAGAGAGACTGAGACAGAGACAGAGAGACAAAGAGTGAGGGAATGAGGGAGAGAATCCCGGGAGAAAAGAGAGTGTATGAGTGTGTGTGGTCCCACAACCCACACAACACAAAACTACCCGAAAAAAAAAAACGAACTAGGGGGTAAAACGGTAATTTCACACGTACGTTTCTTTAGTTTCGGGACGGGATGTTACAAAAAATGTGTGAAAATAATATGTACCAAAAAATGGCTATGTACATACATATACATATATATGTATGTGTCTATATATATATATATATATATTCTACGTTTGAGTTTTAAAAAAACATATAATTTAATATTATTATTAGTATTACAATTTAGTAATATTTCTTTTCACTTATAAGTGAGAGGTCTTAGGTTCGATTTTCATCAAAATTGAATTTGAACCATATTATTTATATCCTATTGTGAGACTAAGTGTCACAACCCGTCCCGGAATTTTAATTCCGAGGACGTGAAGTTATGAAAATGCCCTTAAACGGGACTAAGGGGCGTAAAATATGTTGTAACTTGATGATTTGGGGATTGGGTAGGATCCCACCTCCCTCAAATCTCTCCCCCATTTCTGCATCTTGTCTCTCTCTCTCCTCCCTCACAAATCTCTCATTCTCTCTGTCAGTTCTCTCTCTCTCCTTCGAACTCACACGGACCACCCACAAACCACCCTAAAACTATACCAACGAAGGATCTAAGACCACCATCGTACTCCTGAGGACCACACGAACACGATGGTACCAATTTCAGGTGAGTTTCACTTCGGAAAACATGGATTTCAATTTCACTGTGCGTGTGCACTGTTCATGCACATGTAAAACTTGATGTTTTCTGGGATTTTGAAGCTTGTAGGAAGCTTGGTGAGGTCCTAAGGAAGCTCGGAGTGCTTCGTTTGAAGGATTTGGACGTCGGGATCACGAACTGTAAGTTTGGCCGAATTTTCGTATTTTTGGAAAAATTTGATTTCGTTGTTTTTAGGCCCTAAAACTAGTCCAACGTGGTAGATTATGATTAGGGCTTCATTTTGGTATAGATTACGTGAAAAATGGACGTAAGAACAAGGAGAATGACAAGTTCAAAGTTTGGCCGGAGCTTTCGGGGCTTTTTCCGGCGAATCCACGGCGAGTTAGGGGTCGAGGAAGGTATGTATGTGTTCGTCTCGTCAATACCTTCAATTTGATATATAGTACGTCGAAAATGGTTAAGAAATGAAGAAGTTATGACACTTTGAAATTTTCCCAGAAATTCCGGCAAAACACCATCTCCGGCGAAACCAGTCCGGCGACGCGAGGAAGAAGACGCGCGCGTGGGCAGCGCGTGAATAGTGCGCGTGGGGGCGCGTGAGAGCTCCAAATTGAGTTCTGAAAATTGTCACGCGTTCGTGACGTCGTGTAGATCACCGTGGTATATTCATACACCCAAATTGAGCAACGTATGAGAAAGTTATGGACGAATGTTTTGTGTATGTGCGTTAAATAACGTCAATTTGGTTACTTTTTGTATAGGTGAAAATTATACAGAGGAAGAATGTAACCAAGCTAGGGGAGGCTCAGGGACCTATGAGACGTCGATGTGATCAGTGAGTGGGCAGTTATTTTTCAGTATATATATATATACGTATGCTTGACGTATTTCCCAGAAAACGTATTTTAAAAGAAATACGAATTATATATCTTGTCATATATGCATCATATTTTAATATGTGCATTACCATAATTATGCATACTGTTGCATGGTGCTGAGGAGGCCCAGGTAAGTGCCAGGTAAGTGGTATTCATGTTTGTATTCAGTAGTAGTTTGAGATGCTTAGAGAGCTCATAATCTGCACCCCGGTGTTAGTGCTCCCGCCCAGGGCCAGGGCATAATCCTTCACGTGATGTTCACCCGCACCACACGCTCGCCTTGGATCCAAGTTAGGTGCAAGCCTTGTCATGCAGACCACATTAGGTGGTTCCGACTCGTAGGTGACCCGCGATTATTCGCACAGTCTTCACGTGATCGTAGCACTAGAGCGTATATATTACACCCAGTCTTGTCGTACAGACCACGTTAGGTGGTTCCGACTCGTGTGCAGATTCAGATGTTGAGTTGAGATTGGAGCTTTATATGCAGCGGTGCATGTCACGTTAGGTGACTCCCGGCTGCCAGATTATATGTTATTGATGTGAATTATGCTTGAGCATTTACATTTATTATGAGATTCTAATGTGGTATATTCTCAAGCATGAATGGCATATTCTCAAGCATGAATGGCATATTCTAAATCATGAATGGCATATTTTGGAGCATGTTTGGCATATTAGTACATACGTATATATGTTTATTTTCTGGGAAATTATACTTGTTTTACGACGAGGGGTTACAAAGTTTTGAGAAGTGTTTGGATTTGGAAAAGAATTGTTTTGCTGACCCACTCAACTTTGTTTTGCGCCCCTCCAGGTTCAAGAATTGCAAAGGTGTGGTGACTACGAGGAAATTCAACGGTGTTCTGACAGAATGGACCAAATGAGGACTCACCTTCGGGTGTTTCATTTTAGAAATTGTATATTTTAAAGCTTCCGAACTGTGCAAATGGTTACGTCACTCTCACGTGACGGCCAGCATGCCCTCCTTCGGGACGGGGTGTGTCACTAAGCCCCTCCTCTCTCTTAGTGTAGATAATATCTTTTGTTAAAAAAAAAAAAAAAAGTATGATTTAAAAATTATCATAAGACGGGTACAGAAAATTAAAGAATACATAAGTACATATATATTAGTGCGCGTAATAAACAAATTAACTATTTTTGGTTAAAACAGTGAGAATCTAGACACATCCTTTTTCTAATGCAAGTAGTACTTTACCACATTGGTGGAAATATATTGAACCTTTATATGACGACGTGAGTTCGAACCCCGTCGATAACTAATTTAACAAAATTTAACATCCTTTTTCTAGTGTAGCATTTGACTTGAACATTGAAAGTCGGAAAATCTCTAATATAAAACAGGAAGCACCGATCCATCCTTTTTTCTTTAAGATCATAAAATTAAACAAACTCAACAGTTGCCATTTGATCAAGTAAATTCTTGAAAGATGTTATTTACATCAAAGTTTTCAGAAAGTACCAGAAAATTTGTCATCCTCTAGGTGACAGATTTTTTCAAGTATTGAGTATTCAAGCGATATTTCATATGTTATAATATATATAAGAGGAGGAAATAATTTCTTGTTGTTCCACTTATTTTATGGTACGTAAAATACCCGCTTGAATAATGGACACTTTAAAAAATCTCTCCTCACAAGCAGTGGCATGCATGGACACCTAATGCCCAATATTATAATGTACATATAGTAGATACATAGATATTTAATTGGTTAAACTAGGTTGCCTCCGGTTAATCTTGGAGAGATTTTTCAGTGTGACCGGCATATGTTATGGTACACCACGTGTCACTACACAAATAATGAGATATGCGTGTTAAAAAGTTAATAACTTAAAATATAAAACATTTCACCACTTATATAACAATACGTGGTGTACCACCTGTGTTTCCGTCACAGTAAAAAGTTTCTCTTAATCTTGGGAGACAAAATATATAGGGAGCTTCAATCTGGTTTATTAAGTAGAGGGAAACGATCCCGTCTTGGAAACTGTATATTTCCCCAACTCTCTTCTTTCTTTCTCATTTTTTTTTCTTTGGGATGAATGAGAAAGAAAAATAATGGAAAAACAAACAAACAAGGAACGGAAATTAACAAGTTTTGGTAATGGGAATTAGGCGGTGTGCAATACGAACCGTTGGATCATGTTGGAAAGAGGCACATAGGCTTCCCAATTTATGGGTTGTAAAGAATTTTAGCTACTGCCGCGCGCGGGGGGTGGGGGGAAGGATGCTATGGGATGTTTGTCTACATTACCCTTAATAAAGATATATTGATCCACTACTTGTTATATTGGGATTTTAAAAACTCAGTTGAATCACATTTATATTTTATCTGTTTTTGGGGACACCCTTGAAAATGTTGCATCTTATGTCTCTCAGGTTTAGATCTGGGTACTCTCGGACATGGTGCATGCCTGCCTAATGACCACTCTAACAAGTTGAATTTTTTGTAAACTAGTGAGGTTGAATATTATTCACTTGACTTGGGGGAAATATGGTTGTATGAACAATATGCAGAAGGTAATGAAGGTCAAGCAGCAAAAAAGGTTAACTGTCTTTTCTTGGCATACAAAATAAAAAAGAAGACTTTGAAATTTGAAGTTCATTGCATTGTCAACGACCTCAAAAAGGCACAACACATGCAAAGTGGTAGTCATAACCCACCAAAAGTCCCCAAATTAACGTGTAAAAAGGAATTGAACAAGGTATTGCTATATATTAGAATGAAGTGGTAAATTAATTTGAACCCTTACGAATTAGATGTACTCTAATATACCAATTATGACCAACTCGTTGGAATGATATATTACTTAGTGGCAGAGTCAGACTTATAAAGGATGAAGGGCATTTCTTGAAGTGTAAAGAGAATTGGGATTGAAGGAGAAGGCGGAACTTAGTACAAGTGAAGGTCATGTAGCCTCCCGGTCTTTAGGTGACTCTAACAATGGAGATTGACTTTTATAACATGAGTACACCACCACTGATATTACGATCATTTTAGTTAGTTTGTTTCTTTTTAACTGTGCCAATACTCTTGTAGTTGATCATTTTGTAATTTCTTTTTATTTCCTAGAATAACTTAGGACAAAACTCGTATTCAAAATCCAAATCCATAAAGGATAAAAAAGGATTAAAGATATATACCGATTATCTACTATAAATCAACTTGATGAGATTAAATTAGAAAACCAACTGCTAATTATATATTAACCTTCCTCAAAAGGAACGTATATACCTGTTGACCGAAAAGAATAAGAAAGAAATACCAAAGCGATGCATGTTATATGAACTTTAACTAGAAGTGTAGGGCCATGCTACAACTGCCATGCATCCTCCTCAATTAAAAACCAACCACTTTATATCTGATACATATATGCTTGACCCATCAATGTCTGAGATACTCTGGTCATGTATCATATGCACGTCTCTACTTCTTTTAAGTTATATATTATTCTACCTCCATAATTCGAAGGGTTTATTGAGCGATGTTCATCAAAAGATCACAATTAAAGATATCAAAGATCTGGGCAGGAACATCTGAATCATGAATTAAGTCGATCCCATTATCCCAACACACAACAGTGTGTTCTGAGCTTTACGATTACCACTGGTAAATATACGTGTTTTACCAAATGCAAAACTGGGCAGGTAAACTACTTATCCATTCAAAATTTCCTAATGCATAACTATTAAAATTAGAATAGCTGGGCATGCAGATCCAAGACATGTCTTGCAGTACTCTTTCCCAGTTCCTGTATATTTAACCCATGTGAAAATTATTTTGGAGTCCTGGCTTACTCGTAATTAACTACAACAGCATTGATAAGATAGTGTTAAGAAAGAAGAAGATGAGGCATTCTCTGATGTAAATATAATAATGGATGATTGAAAAGCCTGATAACACATACGGTATCCATTTTTGTTAAAACAGTCAATCATATGTCATAACTTATATATAGTACTTCTTGCCGGCAAGAGCATGTAACCCTAGCTATAGCTAGCTAGGAGGAATTCTGTGAGACCCTAGTGGTTTCTTGACTGCAATAACTTCCCACATGCTTATTGGTGGAATGGATTGAAAGAGCTAGAGAATTATAAATATTAGTTTTAAAGCACAGCTCGAAAAGAAAGGGAAAAGCAACAAAATTAGGTTTTCATATATATATATATATATGATATATGTTTTGAAGATCTCAGTTATGAGAGGGAGGGTGTGTCTTTGGGGGTGAGTAGTCCAGATTAAACCCAGGTTGCTTCTGAACTCCTCGCTTATTGCGGAGCACACGCCATGAAACTGAAACGAACGATGACTTATCATGCTTTGAAGTTATTGGGTGATCAACAGAAGCACCTGAGGCTGAGGCCGATCCTTCTGTATTTTTTCTTGATTTGGCCTTCAAATCATCATTGGTCTTTGTTTGCTTGGGCTCCTTAGTATTAATACTATCACTTTGAGTCTGTAGTATTGTGCTTTCTCCTTTTTCCACTTGATCAAGTGATGGCTTTGATAAGAAAGACTTCATCATTGGCACAACTGGAATGCTATGATCGGAACCCCTTGCTTTAGTACTCTGCAAAATACCATAAATCTATAGTTAATTAAGTAGTTAACTGGCTTGGTATAAATTCATCCAATCTTTTGGATGTGGAGTGCTGATTAGTTGCTTACAAGAACCAATCTATAGTATCTGGTACACCGCCAATATAAAGAAATAACAACCAAAATCAACGCAGTACGTGTTAGTAATATATCCACGCTATCAGGTTTTGTAAATTGATACCAATGTCAAATACTATTTCCCAATCAACTATTTATGTTGTACACAACTCAAATTTGAAAAACGATCTAAGAAAAACTATATAACAAAATATGCGCCATATATTACCTTCTTGATGATGTGAAATTTGTTGTCGGACTTCTTCTGAACAGCACGAAGACGCCCGGCATTGCATGCATGCAAAGAAAGACATAGAAGAAAAAGGAGAAGAATACAATGATGAGCAGTACTGGTTGACATATTAATTGAGAAGCACAGACTATATATTCTTTCTCGAATGCTGCAGATATATAGAGATATTGGAGACGAAAGCAGGCTCAGCAATGGGGTGTTTGAAGTACTATGGTAGCTGGTCGTCGATGTGATATATGTAGGGCAGGAGAGATAAATAGAATGAGAGAATTAAATGCAGGTTTTTGATATCGGAAGAGATTCAAGAGGTTGGTAGGTCTAGAAAGCACAAGAACATGGAGGTCTATGGGTGGGGAGACTAAGGAGGAGGAGAAAGGGAAATGAAGATGTGGGTACTCTCCCCTTTTGTCCTTTCCCCTTTCTTTCAAATTTCAATTGTGTTGGGTCCCAAGACACACCCACCCTAAGAAAGAGGTGCAACTCACTCCCTTCTTCAAAATATATGCATGGGGGCCTAGCCTTGGGGGGAGAGAGAGATTTAACTAAAGTCCTTTTAGTTGGAGTAAATAAGTAAACCAGATGTAATATACAATAGAAAAGTGGGACTGCATGCACAAGATGTGAAACAAATAACAGAATCAAGAAAGCTAGTGTCTACCGTCAGCTTAATTTCTTACCTGAGTAAAACTAGGTAGATTAAATTTGCAATCTAAATGATGTGTCATCAATAATAAAATAAACACGTTAATCAACAGTTAAGTAATAATCTAATCATGAACTTATATGTCATTTAGTTTATAAAATTTAATCCACATATTTAGCCTCCCTAACATTACCATTTCTTACACTGAGGCAAACTCCAATATTTTACATGTCTTTTGAGTTATACGTAGATTAGTCATACCATTTGTATGTTGTGTGCGTCCTTGTTCCTAGCCCCTGCCTGTGTTTTTACCCTCTTGGACTTGGGACAACTTAATAACCAAGTAATTGAATTTCTTTTAATTAACTCCAACTTAACTATGAGTGTTATAAGAGAAATTAATCATCAAATCACGGTAGACATGTACATACGTACGATTAACATCCTTGCTAATATGTTGTAATGGTATGTCCTTAATTTGTTAACAAGCAATGAAGCAATATTAGAAGAATGAGAAAGTTTCTTCTTTTGAAATTGATGCATGCATGTTGAAGGGATAAATTCTTATAAGCAAATGAATTATGCAACAGCGTATATATGTAATCCCATTCTTATAACCTCACTTTCGTCTATTATTTTGGATAATAACTCAAACATTAGAACTTACCATATGTGCTGATCTATATATTATCAACCACCTACACATAATACGCGCGTAAAATCGAACATTTGCACGTTCAAGTTGAATTTAGGTGGTGAAACTCGAGCTCGAATTTCATCAACTTGTTTGGTTTTGAAACTTTTCAGTACAAATGCTTATCTCCGTACCGTTCAAAGGTCGGTTTGAATTTGAACATTCTTGTGTGTGTATATAAAAATTTAAACCCATCTCAGTCATGACCTCACTGATTTTAGCAGAGGCGTATGGTTTTGGGAATTACGAACCAGATCCCCTCCGGATCCAATAAAACTGAGCCTGTTGAGTAGATAATCCGGACTATTAAAATTTGATCAAACTGCTACAAACAAAGGGCTCTCTAAAAGTTATAATAATTGTAGTCGTTGGATCAAATTTCAACGGCCTGAATTGTTTGCTCAGCAGGCACAGTATAAATGGATCCGGTTCTAGGAATTACTGCAATGGTGAGGCTTTCTACAATTACGCTCAGTCTGTTCTAAACTTGAGTGCCGGCCAGAGAGGCTAGTTTTCAAAATTCATGATTAATTAATGGAAGTTTAGGGATTAATTGTGGGGCTAGCCTATATAGCCTATATGTGGACTGAATCCATGCTTTTAAGGAAGCTGTTTGGGTGAGCACTTCATGATGCTGATTGATTAGTTGATTAGCATTCATAGGTTATCCTTACAAAATATTAACTAAATTGTTGAGACATCTAATTTAGTTTAAAGAATTTAACGAACATTATGTTTTAAGAAATATTGAAATTTTATCATGACAATTACATAAGCAAATGGTTTCGAATTGAATTGATTTTTGTAAAAATTATCTATGAATTGAGACTTACAAAAAAAACCATTTAAATTATTAAAGTTTAATGTGAAGTGGTCCCACAACTAATTCTTATTTTTTTTAAATGGGTTCGTTCTCTTAAGAGGCATAATACATACATACATACATACATACATACATACATACATACATATATATACACATATATACAGACACACACACAGATCCTTTAACAAGAGGGATCTCCATTTTTCAAAAAAAAAAGGGGCACCCTCTTGACCATTAGATTTGGTTTTAATGAAATTGTGTGGCCTGTGATGTAATCTCAACCACACAATTTCATTAAAGCCAATGCAACGGTCAAGAGGGTGTCCCTATTTTTTTAAAAAAAAAAAAAATAGGGATCCCTCTTGTTAAAGGATCCATGAATACATACATATATATATATATATATATACATACATATATATATATATATACATACATATATATATATATATATATACATATATATATATATGTCTCAAAGGTTTTGCGCGTACGTGCAACAGAAAATTTATAATATTCACAGAACCACATGAGCTTAGCTCCCTTAGAAACTTAACAATGACATATGCAGTCATATTGGATTTGATCACAATACTGTAAATCTCCTCTTTCTGTAGGGTTGGTTGCAACTTAGCTGGATAATAGTATAGTAGACTGGCAAAAAAGTTAATTGAGTGCACTACTACACAAAAAGTTATGGTGACGAACTAGAAATCGTCACGTAAATAAGAAATTTGCCGCCTAAAATTATAAATGACAAAAACTTCATCGTCTCAAGTTGGTTGCGCAAAGCTCGTAAAGAAAGGTATTACGCGACGAAAAGATAGCACTTCGTCGCGCAAACAGTTTTACGGATGAAAAACTATGGCGTCGCGTAAAATGACAATTCGTCATTATACCTATAGGCGCGACGAAACTGAACTCGTCGAATGAAGATTAGAAGGACAAACAATTTCGTGGCGCAAGATGGTAGTGACGAAGAGATCCTTCATCGCATAAAGTTTTAAGGGACAAAGGTTTCTTACGAGACGAGGAATGAGGTCGTCGCATGAAATGCATAGGGACGAAGACTATTCATTGCATACACCTGTAGTCGCGACGAAACAAGACTCGTCGCATGAAGATTAAAGGACAAAGGGTTTCGTGCTGCAAGAAGAAATCGACGAAGAGATCCTTCGTCGCATAAAGTTTTAAGGGACAAAGGTTTCTTTATCGTAAGATTTAACTCTGTCGTCGCTTTAGTTAATAGTGATGATGAATTATTGCGTCGTGCAAACTATTTTTAAATTTTCTTAAATTTTTTATAAACTGAATTTCAAAACAAAAAAAAAAATTGTTTGGTTAAATTTAATTAGGAACAATAATTGATAAAGAAGAATATTAATTTAAAATAAATATGGAAAATGTATGCACAAGCGAGGAAAATTTTTAAATGTACGAATGTTTAGTTAAAAAAAAAAAAATAAAGAACTACAATAGAAAGTCATCAAAGACAATCTTGCGGTTGGCTGTGCTGGGTCGGGGGCCTGGGAGGTCGAAGTAGTAGGAGGAGGTGTAGTAGTGGGGATGTTCAAGCCGGACAACTAAAGTGTGGTGATAATCTGGGCCATCTTAGACTCTTGGGCAGCAATATGAGCTTCCTGGGTGGCAATGTGGGCAGATTACATCGCAATGTGTTGATGTTGGACCGCCACCTGCTGTTCGAGTTCCATTACTTTCTCCGTCAATGATGTGACTTGTCCCAAGGCGGAGGTGGAAGAGGAGGCTCCCATCTCACGAGGGCGGGCATTTCCCATGGCTTGATACACCTTCCTCGACCTAGTACTGAGTCTCGGGTCGAGGGTGTCCGTCATGATACGGAGACCCGCATCCTTGGGGGGGGGGGAGGGGGGAGGCTACATCCTCAATTGGGGTGTCAAGGGGAAGCTGGGAAGCCATTTCCTCAAGGACAGCCTAGCTCCTCTCCACCATAGTAGATATAATTATAAAAGAAAGTTAGTTAAAGTTTATATAACATTTATTTAAAATGAATAAGAACTATAAATTTAAAAATTACAAAAACTTACATGGAACTCCTCCATCAACTGATCCCCCGGCTGCATGTACACCTCCTTGAACGTGTCAATCTCAGGAAACTTCGACCCCCTACATTAAAAAAATAATAAAAATTAGTTATTAGTTGTGTAATTTAGAGTAAGGGTAATAACTTTTTTTTTTGTTTGTGAAAATATGGTTACTCGATGTTGCTCCTCCATCCTATATGAAAAGTGTCAAGAGCTGGAGTGGTGGAGAAGCTTCTTCTTTGACCTATTTATTGCATTGGCCTTGGTTTTTTTCTGTTAAAAAGAAACAAACTGTATTGGTGCCGATATTAATTATAAAGTATTAAAATAAATTAATAAATGAAAAAAAATCCCTTCTTCGTTTTCCAACTTTTCGATCTTCACATTCATTACCTGTGGGTCCCTTTTCCCCTAATTCTTTCCACTTTATCTATGCACTTTGCTTCAACTATTCATTCAAGACTTTGATCCCCTACTGATCCATACGAGGATGTGTTTTTTATATTGGTCTAATATACCTTTTGTTTTCTTTTCGTTAGTATTTCCCTTTTGATTGATTTCTGAAGAAACTGGAGTTACACCTCTTTTCCATTTCCATTCAAGAGTTCTTATGTGTTTCCACGCCGAAGTGAGAGTCGATTTCATCGCAAACAGATATTCGCGTATATAGAATATAACTTTTTTTGTCGGTCATAGTTTGGTCCAAAGAACGAGAGTCGGCTTCTGTAAGCTCGTTATTCCTCAGTAACTTAGGGGTAGAGCGGTCGAATGTTAACTGACAGAGCAGTAATGAGGGATCAATTGAGATCAATTAATAAAATTGGACAAGGATAAAAATATCCTAGGATTCCGCTTCGAGCAAGGAATTGTATTCTGCCATAATAATCTAGACTTTTTTTCTTCTATATGAGGAATGGATAATGTATGACGAAGTCTCAACAAGAATTTTGGCACCTCGATGTCGGCTCTTCACCACCTGGGGTTATAATATGTTCCAAGGGTTGGGTTGTTTGCCCGATAAAAAAGTTTTCATCTCTCCCTACATGCAAAAGCTTTAAAAATAGCAATTATGGGGTAAGAGTTTCTCACAAACTCGAGTTCAAGACCACCAATTCTAATCTGATCGACTAGATCCGGTCACAATTAATAAAATATTATTAATCTATAATAATTTATATAATTCAATTACCAAGTATTATTTTTGTCCTGACAATGGGTGTAGAACCAAGCCCAATGTTTAGGGCACTTCACCAACTCCAAGGGGCACCCATGTGCTAGAGCATCCGCCAGATCATCGAATCTCTCAAAATACTTGTGGAGGTCACTCTTCCATTGAGTGAACCGGTCGGTGAAAAGTTCTTGGATGTACTTGGCTTGATTGGCATTAAGGTCCTCAAGGTCATAGTGATGCTGCAAATACAAAACAAATTAATCAAAGTTAACAGTTACTAAATTTCATAACTTTACTCACAAAATAATGAAAAAAAAAACTTTGCTAACCGATAGCTTATGAAGAACATAGTCCTTGGTTTCTTGTAAGACAAGTCTCCAAGACTCCCATTGCATGGGCCAATGGCAATGCCCTAAAAATTGGCCTAGGCGGTGAAGGACTAATGTGATTTAGGGCAAATCGTTTTGAAAAATCGGTCTAGAGCTAGGCGGTCCTAGGCGGAGGGCTAGATGGCACCTAGGCGGTTTTTTTATTTTATTTTTATTTTTTATTAGTTGTGTGCTTTTTTCCTTTTTGGTTTCAAGGTGGTATACTTATGGAAATGGTTTACCTAATTTGCAAATGATGGATTTACTACAAGTTCATCCAATGGTGAAACAAATTAGAGCACTTTTGAAGGGATACATACAAAGAAAAGAAATAAACTAGATATAACAAGGTTAAATAATTTAGTCTATGTCCAATCCAATGCAAGGATCATGAACAAGAAGAATTTAGTCTATCATCCAAGAATCCTCCTCATTATGATTATATGCTTACTGTTTTTTAAATATTGATCTTTTTGGATGTATATACTTTATGTATTCTTCTACTTCTATTTTTGCATTTTATCATTCTTTTATTATCCATACAAGTATAGTTTTTTTTTTCAGGTGTAAATAGGCACTTATTCACAAGATATATAATAAATTTACATAAATCAGTCTAGGCGCTAGGCCCCTGCATGCTGCCCAACTAGCGCCTAGTGTTTTTTAGAACCTTGGGCATTGGTGACGCACAATGGAGCCAATGTTGTGGACTAAATGGTTGTGCTGCTCCTTTGTTGCTTCCGCCTGATGTCGAGCATCCCACATAATCTTTATACGCTCCTAGGTGTGGTGTGGGTGAGCTGTGATGTGCCCAAAATTTGACAGAACTTCCCCTAAAAATACAACATTTCCCATAACCTACAAACAAATAAACAACACAATCAACACAAGTACACAAAAATTCACATATACAGGAATCGAATAAAAGTATATTAAATTTATTAAAATAAAAATTTGGAGAAAGCAATATATAACTTGTGATGGCTTCCTCTTCAATTGCGGTGGAAGCCGATGTAGACTCCTCAACCTCGTCGATAGGCTAGGACCGTCCATGAGAGCGCTGAGCACTAAATAATAGATGAGTCACCAAGGAAGTCGATGACTCAGGCACTATCGACAGTGGGGCCTGGGGTGGAGGTACAACAGCCTCTGACGTCAGGGCTAGTGTTGGTGGAGCGGTGGCGGCAGTAATAGTAAGTGGTGGAGGTGTCGGAGGGGGCTATTGACTAACCTACGCTGCCTAATCAACTTTCCATCCCCTTTCGGCCTTTGGATCATCGATATAGATAATTTTCTTGGCCATAGTTGCCAAAATGTATGGGTCTTGACTTTACCAACATCGGGTAGTGTTCACCAACAGTAAACCATCGTCTCGTTTAACATTCCCATTCCTACTAGGGTCTGTATCGAACCAACGACACTTAAAAAGGATAACTTGGCAATGGTCTTTGTAAAGCAATTGGACCACACTTGTTAGTTTTCCATAGAAATCAATGTCTGCAATATATCCTGCTCCTGGGACATGTACACTGTTGTTTTGAGTACAAAGCTTGTCATCACGCTTAGCTCCCAAGAATTTTATGCCGTTCACATGACACCCTAAGTACAGTTCTGTGCTTAGAGGTTCAATAGCCAAGTTGTATAATTCATCAGTATACGCGGGGAGAATTGGTTTCCTTCAATTTTTTTTCACCTAATTTATACCAAAAAATTGACATGGTTGTTTTACCAAAATTTAAGACAACTGACATGCAATTATATTTTAGGGAAAAACCAGCCAAAAAACCTAAACAACTTACTTGTTTGCAAAACCAACGAGGAAACGGGTCATGATGATTCACAGCATATAAATGCGAAAGGATGTTCCCTCATCATCAACTCTTCATGCTCATCCAGGTACTCAATTATCTCGTCGGAATTGTTAAGTACGAACCAATAAGCTACTTGCATGTCCCTTTCGATGAACAAAGCGCCTCGTACTGGCTAACCAAATGGTGTGTGAATTGGGCAAACACATATAGTTTTTGCCTTCTCACACCACCGTCATTATTACGGTGTGGGCGATTAAATGTCATCTCAATGTCTTATAAGTACATAGCACAAAATGTATTCATCTCAAATGCCACCCAAGCCTCCACAATTGATCATTCAGGCTTCACCTTATTCGTTACACTCTTCTTTAACTCACCCAGTAATCTGCAAAAATAAAATTGTCGTGATTCAAATAAGTTAAATCGTCTATTGATCACAAATTAATTAATAACTAAGGACTTTATACCTTTCGATTGGATACATCCATCGATAGTTGACGGGTCCGGCAAGTAATACCTCATCTGGCAAGTGAATTATCATGTCGATCATGCTTGTGAAGAAAGAGGAAATATTTGTTTAAACTTGCATAGGTCTTCGACAATGTTAGTCTATAACTATTGTACATCAGACTTCAACAATGTTAGTGTACAACTGTTGTACATCAGATTTTCACAATGTCCTAACAGATAATTGAGAAAAAAATCTCGCCAACAATAGAATCGGCTTCACCATATCTTTTAGCAATAGGTGTCAAATACCAATCGGGATCATGCATTGTAGTATGACATGACGATTGTGAGTCTTAAGCCCATAAAATTTGACCCCATCTACGTTGCGCATCGTCCGATATTTGAAGCATACTCATCTAGAAACTTTACAGAGGATAAAAATTTTAAAAATTCCTTCCTCTTCTCCGATCTTACTAAAAAGATGCTAGCCCCTTTTTGGCTATCTTACCCATCCTCGTCATCCATAAACGTGGCTTTATTCCCATTTGCTCCAAATCGATGCGAGCTTTGATCGTGCCCTTCGTTTTTCCCTCGATATCTAATATAGTTCCAACCAGTGTTTCAAACACATTATTTTCAACACGCATAACATTGAGGTTGTGGTGCAGTTTCAATTTCTACCAATAGGCAACTCAAACAACATACTTTTGTGTGTCTAGTTTATACAGGTGTCTGGTTTGGTCTTATTTACTAATTTTCCAAATGGGCAAAAATCTAAACAATTCAAGTGTGCCAAATTATTTTCTCTTCTATTCCGTCAAAGAATGCTGTCTCATTCTGACGCCACTTATGGTCCCATGGCAACCATCTACGATGCCCTAGGTAACAAACTTTCTCAGCGTGCCAAGAAGACATTGTGTCCTCCTTGCAAACTGAGCATGCCAAATAACCCTGAGTACTCCACCGGGACATTATAGCATATGCAAAAAAATCAGTTATAGTCTACATCACTACTGCTCGCAAGGTGAACTTCTGCTTAATTACTTTATCGTATGTCGAAACTCTGTTTTCCCATAAATTTTTTAGCTCATCAATCAATGACTACAAATAAACATCGATAGACTTGCCCGAATCCTCGGTAATCAACATAATTATCATCATATATTCTTTCTTCATGAATTTCCAAGGTGGCAAATTGTATGGAATTGTGAAGATTGGCCAAGTGCTATGGTTCTGGTTTAATACCCTGAACATATTAAATCCGTGTGTGGCTAGCCCCAATCTTACGTTTCGTAGCTCTTGCTCAAAATCGGGGTACAAACGATCAAACTCTTTCTATGCCTCACCATCAGTAGGATGCCTTATCAAATCGTCATCCACTCTTCTGTCCTTATGCCATCTTATGTCGTTAGTAGTATGTGTCGACGTATACAAACGCTGAAGCCTGGGCTTTATTGGAAGATAACGCAAAACTTTTTGTGGAATCTTCGTCGTTTTGTTTTGAGCTGTCATTTTAAACCTTGACTCTTTGGATATAGGGCATTTATCTAGTGCTTCATTCTCTTTATATTATAATAGACAATTATTTTTACACGCGGGAATTTTTTGTAGCCCAATCCCAGACCATTCAACACCTTCTTTGCACTTTTGGGATCTTTAGACAAACAATTGACCTTTGGAAGCATCCTCTTGAAAAGGTCCAAAAAATAATCGAAGCACTAATTGGACATATAGAATTTTATTTTTCCATGTATCAACTCCAAAATAGGAGTCAATACCGAAAAGTCCTCACAACCAAAGTATAATTCTTGTTTGTCACTTTTTAATAGTTTTTCATAATTTTTAAAGGCTCGACTATCCATGGTTCGAGGGACGTCATTTCCCCCTTCATGATCAAAATTGATCGAGTTTGGAAAAGCCTCATCTAGGATATCTATAATTTGTTCGTTTGGATCATCATAAGATTCAACTACCTCAACCAATGGGGTCACATGTGAAGATGAAGGATGTACTAATCATTCCCTACTATGATTACAAGTGGTATATGTCTCCATCATATCACGTCTTATTAAAAGGTATCGAACATTTTCATAATACTAATCAACCATTGAATTGTTACAATTCCTATACGGACACCGGATTAGAGGTGAATCCTAGTTACGTGCCATTGCGAAATCAATGAACTAATTTGTTCCATCCAAGTATTCGTCTGCATAATTGCTAAGATTTTGTATCCACTATCTGTCCACATGCCACCTTATGCCTCCAGTAAGGGTCCTATCCCATTTAGGAATCCACGACTACATGTCGTATTTTACAGCTCTATCAGATTAAGTTTCAATGTCGAAAAGATTTGGCAGCATATCCCTAGAGTTCTTCAAGTGCAGCATGTATGTACTAAATACGTATGTAGCACTCGAAGAACGCACAAACATGCTACCAAATTTCTCCTTATCGAAATCTAATCTGTGAACCGCAAACTACGACACATAATTGTGCATTCCCAAACTTTCCAAAAATTGGGACAATTCAAGAATTAATTGGACCACAGTCATGCTCGAACTTTAACTAATTCTCAAATGGGAAACTAAGTTTTCATGAAAATAACGTACGAAGTTAATAATTAACTTTGTACAAAAATGTTTGCATTCAAATAAATTGTATCACATAAATGCTAAAAAATAAATAAATAAACTACATTTAATGTTAATGAAATAGTCGAAGAAAATATACTTCTTAATGCAGACAGTGAGTTGAAGGAAGAGAGGCAAAGCTGCAATGAATTTGCAGTTTCTGCCTCTCTGCATCAGGGAAGCTGAATTAAATGTCAGACTCTTGCATGACAAAGCATTCATCGCGCAAAACATCTGCATTCGAGTACATAGCGCCAAAATTGTTCTCGTTAACCACGTGTTTTACCCACCATGCGCTGCGAAACCTTCGTCGTGTAAAACATATGCATTCCATGTTCTGGCGCCAAGTCATGGCCATTCCTGCGTTTTCTGATAACCTTTGCGCGATGACGTGGTTTCGTCGCTTAATTCCCCCTTGAGCCACAAAAAAGTGATTTCGTCGCTATTTTGTTATTTTTTTTTTAAATACTTTTTTTCATTTTAAATCACATACACACTTAATAAACAAAGTATTAAATTACACCCGAACAAATCTACAAATGTTTAAATTAATTAAAGCATTCATGCATATTTAATTAATATAAATTCTATTTCGTCGTTGGTGGTTCTGATATTCATTTCAGTTCTGCCTCACGTTCAACATCAAACTTCCACTCCCAAAAAAAGGATTTGAATATGCTGTCGATGCACTTCATCAAATTTGGGTCACTTTGGTAAATGTTTCAATCGGGCTTTAACTCATCGACTAAGTGTGTCTTTACCTCTTCTGGGACGGCTATCCAAGACTCTCAACCCGCACTGCATTTGTCACGCACTAATACCCCTACGTCGCGCATAAACTTGTTGCGCATATCCGACTTTTGAATTCGCATCAATTCTTCTAATTGATTCAGTAACGGCTCCCTCCAAAATTGTATCGGACCACGGGAGCAACTCTTTTTTTCTTTTTTTTTTCTTGTCTAGTAAAATAATATATATTAAAAATAGTAACGCAAAATATAAAATGCATACAAAACACATAATTAATATAGTGGATATTACCTTTTCCGGAACTTTCGCCCTCCATCCTTTTCGATGAACGAGCACCTGAGTCGACCATCGTGCTCAAATTTAAATAACAATTAGAATTGTAATCCAGAAAAAGGTTTGAGAAATATGGAAACCGAAACTAGTAATTTATAGGAACCCTGGCCACCTTGCGCGACGAAAGCCCCTTAGCAAATGCCGCACTAATCCTCTAATCACTAATCCTCTAATTCAATACAATTATCTTCTGACTCAGAAAACTGACCATCTGGAGGAAAAATTTTGCACGATGAAACCCTTGTTGCGCAAGACTCCAGTAGGAAATAATTTGTCACCCATTGATTACCCCCTTACGTGACGAACATTTTGTCGCTCAAAACATATAGATTCGAAATATGGCGGTAAATTTAACCGCGTCTTTTACGCCCTTTACACAACGAAATGTTCATCATGCAAGAAAATTTGCAGGGGGCGAATAAGTAATTCGCCGCACTAACTCAGTGCGTCGAAGATTTCATCGCGCAAAATATATAGCGACAAACAAATATGTAATTGATTATAATTATGAAATTTACGTAAACATAGATCATTATTATCTATATTTACATAAATTTCATAATTACAAACAATTATTCAATTATAGTATTTATTCTAAAAATAATAGAAAACTTAAATAAATTAAATTAACCAATTCAAATATTTAAACAACAAAGCATGAATTAAAGGCTAACTAAGTCCAAATACATAACTTAAAATAAAACCTTAAAAATAAATATTATCCTCAAACACATAAATTTAAAACTACTCCGATGGTCTTCCATTCCACTCCACGTCATAAAGCCACTGCTTGTAACCCCTCTTCAATGCCTCATCCATCAACTTCATCAACTCTTCATTCATATCATCAGGAGTATAGTTACACTATTACACATATATGCAAATAATTATTTACAACATACAAAAAAAAATTTCACAAAATTAATTATTTTCAACATTTGTCACACTTACTAACAGTTGATCAATCACCGCCTTCTTCACATCCTCGGGCACAAATTTTCAAGAGCGCCACTCAGCAGTAGGACAATTGTTCCGCATTGTTAAACAAATCAAATGCGCAAACTCCACATATTGCACCATATAATAGGGCTCGGTGACCGCTGTTCTCCTACTATCCTTATTATCTGCCATCACATGTACAAAACAATGTGAAGAAAACTACAAAACAATTTATGCTTATAAAGAACACGTAACACTTTATGCGACGAATAGTTCGTCACGCTTACACGACCCCCAACCTTTGCATGACGAATTGTTCGTCGTGCAAAGTACAAAATAAATACGCAATAAATGCCATGACTTCAACGCCACTGACCATGCTTTGCGCGGCGAAGTCTCGTCCCTCAATGTTACGCACAATCAAACTTTTGTCGCACAATTAAGCAGTAGATATGCAGTAAATACGATGACTTAAAAGCTAACCGATTGTTTTCATAGTGTTTTTGCGTGACGAAATCTCATCCCGCAAAGGTTTTAGCACAAACATTTTGTCGCGTAAAGCCTTGCGCGACTAATCGAAAATATTTATTTTATTCCGTCTTGAAAAGAGTTTCTCAAAAAAATAATGTCAATATTATAGTATTTTGGAAATGTGTTCTCAAGACGAAACAAAATAAATACAATCCATATAAATTTATTCTTCCAAATTAATAATAATTCAATGTCATTATTTAATAAACCATAAGTAGACTAATAAAAAAAAACTATTCTAATCATCCGCTAGTCCAACCATTCCATGCCGTTTTGCATCACATTTAACATCAAACTTCAACTCCTGGAAATGATACTTTAACACGACGTCGATGCACTTCATCAGATTTGCATCACTTTTGTCAATGTCCCAATTAAGTTGATATGCAAAAATAAATAAATTATACATATCACTATTATATTTTATCTAAAGAATTAAATTATTATTTAACTAATTAATAATTTACACGTACTGCTAACGCATTGATCATGGCCATCTTATCTCCTTGGGGACGTCTCTCTAAGACTCCCAATTCACTCTTCATTTGTCATGCACCAATACCCTGACGTCGCCTCTAAACTTGTTCACCATACTTGACTTTTGATATCCTACTAATTCTGTGTAAGTGATTCGGTAGCAGCTTTTAGTAGAAGAAGTGTATCGAACACATGTCATAGCTCTCTTCTTTTTCTTATCTATCAACAAAATAAAACTAATATTAGTACTCTTAAATATTTAATTAATTTAAATGACCAACAAAATTTAGTACGCATTACCTTTCTCAAAATCTTCGCCCTAAACTCTCTTTGACGAAAGACCACCAGAGTCCACCATTGCGTACGGAAAAACAAACAAAAATTGGAATAATAATTCGATAAAAGTAAAGAGTTTTCAAATTGAATTGTGAAGAGATAGAGCGAAACTGTTAATCTAAAGGAATAGTGGCTACTTTGTGCGACGAAAGTTGGAGTAAATACCGCATTCAACACTTTGACCAAACAATTGACAGTTTAGTAAATGTTTGAACCTTTGTGCAAAGAAAATTGGTCCCACATTTTTGGCGCAAAAAATACAGGCATTTGCGCGTTTTTCTGTGAACCTTTGCACTATGAAGAGTTTTTTTTGTAGCATAAACTGTTTTTGCGCAACGAAACATGGCATCGCTCAAGATGTTTGTCCTATTAAATTCTTTCTGACGAAGTTGAGGGATAGAATGTAACATTCGTCACTCTAACTTGTTTAGCACGACTAGTTTTCTGTTGTCACATAAAGTTTGGTCGCGCAAATGGTTTTTTTTCTACTAGTGTTGGGATGGAAAAACTTCCCAAAATTTGGTTTCTGTCTTTTGTAGCAGTGGTAATTTCTTTTTTGGGTAAATCTTTAGTTTACTACCCTTAAATTTTGTAGTTTTCAACATTTGGTACAAGAAGTATTTTTTCGTCCCAGAGTCATACCTAAAGTGTTAATTTTGGGATAGTCTCATGCATCCGTTAGTCTGGTTGTTAAGTTTCCCAATAACTAATGATGTGGCGCCCATGTTGATAATGATTGGGTGCCATGTGTCATTAAGGGGTCCACGTGGATTATTTTTTTAGAAGGTGTCCACATGGAAATTAAAAATTCAAAAAAAAAAAAAAAACACCAAAATTTAGAATGGGAACAGTTAAAAGTGAATAAGCAAAAGTGAAAACCACTTTTCACTCCCCTAGAAATCTAAGTCCGAAGCAAGCTGCCACGAAACATAAGCTTGATGAATCTAGATGAGAGTGACATATTAGAAAAAGGTGCCACTACAGAAGATATAGAGGAATCAAAGGTGGCAATTTCGATTACAAAGGGAAGTGGATCAAAACTGAAGAAGGGTAGAGCAAAAGGGGGTGCTGGTCACTTAATAAAATGGTTATGTTTTTTGAATGACATAGCCTACAATGGTGAGGATGAACATGAGGCTGAAGTAATTGAGGGAGGACAAGGAAGTGGAGATAAGGCTGAAGGTGGTCTTCTTAATGTTGATAATGAATGTGATGAAGATGATGAAGGTGATGAAGGTGATGAAGGTCACGAAGTTGAAGACGTTAATGAAGGGGCTGAACTAAAAGCTAATGAAGGTAAAAATCTTGAAACATATATTTTTGCAATTTTAATTTCAGTATTCAATTATTTTTCCAAAGTTCAGGTTTTTAACAAATATGCATTGTTTGTGGCAATAAATGCAGAGGATGACACTACTGATAGTGAGTTTGTGGACAGTGGCTACAGTTTGGAAGATGATGATCGTCATACAGTAGATGATACGGTTGTAGACACTGTGATTGGAAATGCTGAAAGGGGTGAAGAGGTTAGGAACCAATATCCAGAAGAAGTTATTGATGCAAAGGATGTAGAAGACACTCCCCTTGATGATGAGAGAAGACTTAGATGGCCTGCATAGTCTTGACGATTTAGGTTCATGATAGCAGCATATTTATGCGACTTTGTTATCTTATTTCTTTGCATTTACTTAGTTAAATTCTATTTATTATAGTGATTTAAGTTATTTTCATATTATTGTAGCTCCAGTTGGTAAAGATGACAATAAATAGTCAAAGGGAGCAATTTGGAGTAGTTGGATTGGATAGCATGCGTGGATAGCATATGGGTTGGACGTTTTTGGTGTTTAAATGGTGTTAGACATGTGCTAAACTCTGGAGAAATTAAAGTTGGGGCTTGGAAGACAAGGAATTACACAAGAAAAAGGAATCCTAGTGGGAGGAGCATTATCTTATCCAATCTTACCTTATCTTATCCAAATTCATCTTATCCTTATCCTTATCACATTCCAACAATTCCTATCTGATTTTTGGGAGTCCTAAATTAATTCAAATAACCTAATCCTTTTTCTCATAGGATTCAGACGTGCCTTTACCTTATATATATATATATATATATATATATATATATATATATATATGATATTCATGAGTCAAAATTGGGGAGAGAAAAGAGTGCCATTTCCTGCATCTAGAAAAGAGTGTGAAATATGCCATTCAACTATTGGAGTTTTTCAGAGTTCTTTCTCTCCTTGTTTAGTTTTAATGTTTATTTTAGATTGTTTTTTAGTTATGTTGAACATGAGTAACTAAATTTGTTTTTAGCTAGAGGTGAATTCAAAGCCATGATCATATGTTTTATATAAATTGATTACATCCAGCTATTGTTTCATAAAACATGAATGTGACTTACTTATCTGCTTTATAGAAAACTTATTCTTGTATGTTTATTAAGGGTGCACACTTAGTTTGCATGCAGGGATTTGATGCTAGAATATAAGGGAATTTCACCTAATCGTTATGAACTTATATTTGCGAGTAGTAAAAGTCACTGGTCGTGATTGAGTTAAGTAAATTCTTGGCAGGAGTATGATGTGATAAATAATAGTACTCAAATTAAACCCTCTTTTTGACAATTGTAGTAAAGATATAAGTAGGGATCGTTCTAGGCTGGGGATTAGGAGGGATTGCTAATCTAATGAAAACTGACTCAAGGATACAAAAATATGCTTAAAAACACTTAAACAAACTCAAAGACTCTTAACTAAACTTACATGACTCAAAACAAACTTAAAAGACTCAAAACAACACAAAACAATCAATTAGACTCAAACTAGACTCCAGGACTCAATTTGGACGAAAATAGAATTGGTTTTGACTCAAAATACTTAAAAACACATAGGACAGATTTGACTCAACAAAGTAAAGGGGATTGGGTTTTTGACGAATTTAAGATAAAACAAGTAACTAAAAGACTTAAGTAAACTTTGGACGGATTTGAGAAAACTATGGATGATTAGATGGCTAGAGGATTCTTTTCCACACATGATACAGTTAAACACAAATTGATTTCCAGTTGCTTTTTCAATAAACCATGAACCTCAACACCCCAAATTAACTGTGACATCACTAATTAACCCTCAGATTCTCCTTTAGTTATTGGATTGGATGACATCATACGACAACCCAAAGCATTCTTCAAAAGTTCCCTACATGACATCATAATAGAGATACAATCAAAGATCATTACGTTCTATGAAAATCATAAGTATTGACAAAGCACCTGTAACTATGACATCATGATACTCATGCTAGGAATTTACTTAACATGATTGTGAAAACAACCTTAACTACTTGTGAATATAAGTTTGCAACAATTATTTGAAACTCCCTTATATTCTAGCACCAAATTCAAGCATGCAAATTAAGTAGGCCTCCCTAATCAACATACAAGAATAAGTTATCCATCAAACGGTTAAGTAAATTGCATTCACAATTTATGAAATCACAACTGGAATTAATCAATTCATATCATAAACATAATCATGGTTTCAAAGCCTCCCCTAGCTAAAACGAGTTTAGCCCCTTATGTTCACAACAAAACAAAGAAAACTTGAATTAACATTGAAAACAAAGGATAGATTACACCTAAAAAAATGTTCCAACAATCCAACTTGAATGCAAAAACGTCCAAGGCTTCTTCTTCTCTTCTTCTTCCTTACTATGTTACGACACAAGAGTTTAGGGGTGGTTTTGGATGTATTTCTGGGTTAGGAATGGATTTAGGTTGGTAGGGGGTGCGGCAAAGGTTTAGGGATGGTGTATGAGTGTTTGGGTGAAGGTATGGAAGTATGGGAATGATGGAAGAAAGGTTGAAAGCTGTGGCAAAGGGTGGTGGAGAAGAATGAAGGATGGCAGATTGTATGAATGAGTGATTAGGGTTCTCTATGGGTGCGGCCTGAGGTATTTATTTAAAGGGAAAGGTCTTCACTTTTATTACATAGTTTAGGAAAGATTTAGACCCCAAATCCATAAGGAAAAAGAGACATAAAGTCAGAAATAAAAGGGAAAAGGGAAGGAAGCTTGCGGCCAATAAAGAATAGGAAAGGGAATGTGCTATAAGGCTGAAATAAGGCAAGGATTTAGGATAGAATAGGTATGTAAGGTGCGGATTTGAATAGGGTGAAAGAGGAATGTGATCTTGTGACACAAAATAGGGAATAACCATTCCCCTTGCATGGCAAGGAAAGGCAGGTTTATGGAAGGCACGGCAAAGGACATAAAGATGCAAGGAAGGTTTAGTTTGTGTCCTAAAATGCATAAGAGTCCTCAATGTTGCTGGAACCTAGGGCTTTTTAGGATTAGGAAAGGTTAAACCAAAATAGGAAACCTTGGCTTAACTTTCCTACTTCAAGTAGGAAACCTTCTTTGACTAGGAATCCTTCTTTGATTAGGAATCCTTCTTTGATTAAGAATCCTTCTTTGATTAGGAATCCTAACATCTTTAGGTCTTCAATTTCGTCCATTCCTTTTGCTCCAAGCATATGCTATCCATTCCAAGTCCAATTTTGCTCCAAAAGGCTCCAAAATGCACCTTCTTGCTACCTTGGCCAAATGAACCTATAAACACACGAAAATAGCTTAAAATACTAAAATAACTATGAACTAACAACATAAATGTAAGAAAACAAGCTAAGTAAGTCGCCTAAATACGCTCCTATCAAATTCCCCCACACTTAGCTTTTGCTAGTCCTCGAGCAAAACAAAACAAAACAAACTCTAGACCTTCCAACATTTACCTAAGGGATTTCCAATGAACCTGACACATTAAAGAACATCATTCCTATAGTTTTTAGCTTTGTTTACACTTGAGCAAACACTTAACCATAGTTACCACTTACTAGTTCACATTTAATCAATTAAAACATCTTGAATGTAGTAACATGCCTTAGAGAATTCCCTCAATTCCTCACTAGAATGCTCTCTATTTTCACACAGATTTTCTAACTACACACCCTACACTAGGTATATGTGAGAAGATTGATGTAAACATGTAGACTAAAACTCACATATGTTATAACAAAGAAAGCATTTTCTGGAATTATGACAATGACATGTATATGATCTCATGAATGGAATGCTACTACTTAGAACGAGAACCAGTGATTCCATATGCTTATACCAAATTCAAACTCCACATATTGAACACATAACATCAAGATAGAAGTTGAGGGTTGTAATGGGGCTAAGGGTATTGGCTAACAAAGAAAGGTAAAGAAAAACAAAGGTTCTTAAAGCAATAGGAAGCAAAGTAATGAAATTGACACTTAAAACTCACTTCTGATGGCAGAAATTAATTTTTAAACACAAGGGAAGATTCATGCAACATTTAGGGTCAAATTCAAACTTTTGGACCCTTTCTTCAACAACCAAGACTTGTGAGTTCATTTTCACTTATTTTTCAACTCTTTTTATTTCTTTTTACAACTTTTCTCTTTTGTTTTTATTTTTCCACGAATTATTTTTTCTTTATTTTCTTTCTTTGCCGTGCCCTATTACCTTCCCCCACACTTGTTTTCTGCAATATGTTGCTCAAAAGGAATTCATTCTAAGTCATGCTTCACTATCCTTTAAGAACAAGGGTATGGAAAGTCCTAATCTAGGCTAGGTAAGGATAATGTGGCTAACAAAGAAAATAGGCTTGATAAGGCTCAAAAGGGGTAATCCTACAATACACATGCAAAAGGGCTAGGCTTCTTGGCTTTGGCTTAACTAACAACTTCATCTTATTGTATGTTATGCAATCAATATCATGCTTTGAATGAAATGGGCATGAGTTCTAGTATTTGGAACTATAATGATGAAATGCATTCTAAGTAGCAACCAAGCAAAGAATGATGAGATCATGCAATGACTTTAGAAAACAAGAAATCACAGATTTATATTCTCCAAAGAACGTTTTAAAGTCTCTCAGGGATGTAGCGTTAGTTTGAGTTCCTTCCTTCAAGCATGTTACAAAAACTGATTTTTTTTTCTTTGTGATTACATGTGAATTCGTAAACTATAACTATAACCAAGCATAAACCAAAGAGTAAATCAAACTTCCATCCATGTTTGTAACTTTCTTCAATAGTCATGCAATTAAAAACCAAATCCTCATCATTGTGTTGGAAGGTACCCTAAGACACAAACAAACACACAAAAACAACTTTAAAACAACTCTTTTTGGGTTTTTCAAAACTATTTTACAATTTTTTTGTAAATTTTCGTATTTTCTGATCCAAACACATGAAAACACTTCAAAACACACTAAAAACACTTGAAAACAGTGAGAAACAACATTAGAAATGATAGGTGATAAAATCCCACGAAAATCATGCAAAAACAACTTGTTAACCCCCCCCCCCCCCCCCAACACTTAAATCAAACATTGTCCTCAATGTTTCAAGCAAAGACTCACATTCAAACAAACTAACTAACATGACGAAATAAAAACAATAAAGAGAGAGAGAGAGTTAAGAACACAAATCTGATTGTTTGGAATGAATTGTTGGACTGCCGAAGTCCTCTCTAGTTGAATGCATGGGTTGCCTCCCAAGAAGCGCTTGCTTTCACGTCTTGCAGCCGGACGAACTCTCTTCTTAGGCTCAAGTAGAACCCACGGCATAGAGGTTGACCTCCTCCACAATTTGCCTTTCAACACTTTCATAATAGGCTTCAAACGATGCCCATTCACCTTGAATTCTTGGCCATTCCTCAAGCTTTAGATTTGAACTGCACCATATGGAAAAACATTAGTAATAACAAAGGGGCCAATCCATTTAGAACGTAACTTACAGGGAAACAAACGAAGACGAGAATTAAAAAGTAGAACATTCTGCCCTATGGAGAATGTTTTGATATGAATCATCTTGTCATGGAAAGCTTTAGTCTTCTCCTTGTAAAGGCAAGCATTCTCATAAGCTTCAAGCCTAATCTCTTCAAGTTCATTCAATTGAAGCTTCCTATGAATTCTAGCCACATCTATGTCCATGTTGAATGTTTTGATCGCCCAATGTGCCTTGTGTTCTAAAAGATGGCATGGTTTGCCATAGACAAGCCGAAATGATGACATCCCAATGGGTGTTTGGCCATACGATATGCCCACAATGCATCCTCCAAACATAAGCGCCAATCTTTTCTTGTTGGCCTAATGGTCTTCTCCAAAATTTGCTTGATTTCTCTATTGGATACCCAGCTTGGCTATTGGTTTGAGGATGATAAGGTGTTGAAACCTTATGTGTGACTTGATATTTCTTGAGTAACGCCTCAATGGTGCGATTGCAAAAATGAGACCCTCCATTACTAATGAGCACTCTTGGCATCCCAAATCTAGCAAAGATGTTAGTTTTGATAAAATCTGCAACCACTCTAGAATCATTAGTACGGGTAGCCTTTGCTTCCACCCATTTTGAGACATAATCAACCACAAGCAAAATATAAGCGAAACCATATGAAGAAGGAAAATGACCCATGAAATCAATGCCCCAAACATAAAAAATTTCAACATTAAATATGGGTGTTTGCGGCATTTGATCCCTTGCACCTATATTCCCCATTCGTTGACAACGATCACAAGTTAAACAAAAAGTTCTAGCATCTTTAAATATTGTAAGTCAATAAAAACCACATTCTAACACCTTAAGGGTAGTGCGTTGTGTGCCAAAATGTCCTCCACATGCATAAGTGTGACAAAAAGTTAAAATTGAATTAAACTCACAATCATGCACACATCGACGAAGAATCTAATCCGCACAATATTTCCACAAATATGGGTCATCCCACATATAAAATTGTGCCACTTTCTTGAGTTTATCACGTTGGTGCTTGGTTATTGTGTTTGGAACACGTTTTGACACCAAAAAGTTCACCAAATCGGCATACCAAGGTTCACTTACCTTAATGGATAGCAATTGCTCATTAGGGAATGTCTCTTGGATGGGTAAGGACTCTTCATTGCACACCAAACGACTCAAATGGTCAACCACCACATTTTCACTCCCTTTCTTGTCTCTAATTTCAATGTCAAACTCTTGGAGGAGAAGCATCCAACGAATTAGCCTTGGTTTGGCCTCCTTTTTGGTGAATAAGTACTTCAAAGCTGCATGGTCAGAATATACAATCACTTTAGTGCCAAGTAAATATGAACAAAACTTATCTAAAGCAAACATAACGGTAAGAAATTCTTTTTCAGTGGTAGAGTAGTTTAATGGAGCATCATTCAAGGTCCAGGATGCATAATAGATGACATGTGGTTGCTTGTTCTTCCTTTGGCCCAAAACAGCCCCTATTACATAATCGGATGCATCACACATTAGTTTAAAAGGCATGCTCCAATCTGGTGGGACTATGATTGGTGCCGTGGTAAGCATCTCCTTGAGGTGCTTGAATGCCTTCTCACACTCCTCGTTGAATTCAAAGGACACTTCCTTTTGTAGGAGACGACAAAGGGGTTGTGCAATCTTGGAAAAATCCTTGATAAATCGCCTATAGAATCCTGCATGTCCAAGAAAAGAACGAACCTCTCTCACCGAAGTAGGAGAGGGTAAGTAACGTACAAGATCTATTTTTGACTTATCAACTTCAATTCCTTTTTCAGAGATGATATGACCCAAAACTATGCCTTGTTTTACCATAAAATGACATTTTTCCCAATTTAAAACAAGGTTTGTTTCCATGCATCTTTTCAAGATTAAAGTGAGATTATGCAAACAATCATCAAATGAGACACCAAACACACTAAAATTGTCCATGAATATCTCAATAATCTTCTCAATATAATCAGAAAATATACTTACCATGCATCTTTGAAAAGTGGCAGGTGCATTGCATAAACCAAATGGCATACGACGATAAGCAAAAGTACCAAAAGGACAAGTAAAAGTGGTCTTTTCTTGATCATCCGGAGCTATGACAATTTGATTATAACCCAAATAACCATCAAGAAAACAATAAAAAGAATGACCGGCTAACCTTTCAAGCATTTGATCAATGAATGGCAAAAGGAAATGATCTTTCCTTGTGGTGGCGTTTAGCTTCTTATAATCAATGCAAACTCGCCAACCGGTTTGGATGTGTGTAGGCACAAGCTCATTCTCTTCATTCTTCACCACTGTGACTCCGAACTTCTTGGGAACTACTTGGACGGTGAAACCCAACAACTGTCTGAGATGGGATAGATAACGCCACAATCAAGAAGTTTGATAATCTCCTTCTTTATGACTTCCATCATTGGAGGGTTGAGTCAGCGTTGTGCTTCCCTAGATGGTTTAGCTCATTCTTCCATGAGTATGCGATGCATGGATGTAGTAAGGCTTATGCCCTTGATATCGGCCAAAGTCCACCCAATGGTTGTTTTGTGCTCTTTGAGAACCCTCACCAACTTGTCTTCTTCTTGTACCGTGAGTGAGGAAGCCACTATGATGGGCAAGGTCTCTTGTTTGCCCAAGAAAACATACTTCAAGTAATTTGGTAACGGTTTAAGCTCAAGGTGGCTGCACTATGGAAGGAAGCAACTTGTTAGTTGAAATTGGAATTGACATTGGGAGTGAAGACTTACCATTGAGCCATGGCAATGACTTTAGGGCAGCCACCACCTCAATTACTTCATCATCAAAGGGCAAAGCATGAAATTCCAGATTGGTGTCATGGGGTGCCATGGGTGCTGCCATGTGATTCGTCAATTCTATTCCACTTGTAAGGACCGTTTCAAGTGCATCCTCATGCAATTGATCAAGATGTTCTTGCACCAATGAATCAAAGATATCAATAGAGAAACATGAATGATCATCATTAGGAAATCTCATGGTTTTAGAAATATTAAAATCAATCACTTCCCCATCAAATTCCATCGTTAAAGTTCCTTTCAACACATCGATCTTAGTGCAAGCCGTCTTCATGAATGGCCTCCCAAGAAGGAGCGGCAAGGATGTGGAATGGGTGGTTTCTTCCATCTCAAGAACATAGAAATCCACCAGGAAGATCAAGTTATTCACCTGCATTAAAATATCTTCCAAAACTCCCCTTGGATAGGCATTAGATCGATCGGCCAATTGAATAATCAGACCATCATTTTTCAATTCACCAAGGTCCATGAATGCATAAATAGAGTATGGCATGACATTAATTGAAGCTCCTAAGTCTAACATAGCATGTTCAAACTTAGTTTGGCCAATAATGCAAGGGATTGTAAAGCTACCTGGATCTTTGCACTTTGGAGGTAACTTTCTTTGTAAAGCAGCAGAAACGTTTTCACTTACCCTAACCACCTCTTTATTCGAAGCCCTCTTCCTTGTGGTGCAAAGTTCCTTCAAGAATTTGGCATATTTGGGCACTTGCTTGATGGCATCTAGGAATGGAATATTGACTTGTACTTTCCTAAACGTCTCAAGAATGTCTTTGTCATTCTCCTCTTTCTTTGCTTGCAAAAATCTGTGAGGAAACGGAACATTGGGTGGAATGAGGTTAGAATTAATCGAATTTGAACCCAACTTACCTATCTTGGCCGAATTGGATGAATTGGAGGAATTGGGGTCCCTAAGTGGTTGCGGCAAGGGTGTTTCTACCCTTGCCGTGGCTTTGCTTGGCTATTCCTCTTCCAATTGCAGCTTTTCATCTTCATTAGGGCTTGATTTGGATCGTTTTGGATTAGTGCTAACTTCTTTTCCACTTCTCAATGTGATTGTTTTGGCAGATTCAAACCCTCCATTTGGATTGACAATGGTTGAACTAAGGAGCTTGCCTTGGTCTCGGAATTGCCCTACAACTCCGCAATCTGCCCAATTTGCTTCTCCAAGTGGTCCACCATTTTGTCTTGGTTTTGCATTGCTTTGTTTTGATTATCTTGCCCCTGAGACAAATTGGTTAGTAACTTAATAAGTGTATCATTGTCCAAAGACGTACCTTGATTGTTTTGGGCAGGTTGTGCTTGGGTTTGATATAGGTCGTATGGCTTGGTGTAAAACCCCGGGGGTTGTTGTCGAAAGCCTCCTTGTTGTTGAGGTTGTTGAGGCTCCCTCCACTTGAAATTTAGGTGATCTCTCCAAACCGGATTATATGTGTTGGAATATGGATCATTCCTTGGCTGATTTTGGCTTGGAAATCCAATGGCATTTGCACTCTCCCATCCCCATTCTCAATCAATTGAGGGCACTTTTCCAAAGGGTGTCCTTGGATAGAACACACGCCATATACAATTGGTCATTGTATCTTTATTCATTCGGCCATCTGAGACACAATAGAAGTAAGATTAGCTAATTGAGATTGAATGTCGAATTGGGAACTTACCTCATGCACTTGCTGCTGTGGGGGTCTCTTTGCCCAATTCCTTTGTATTATTGTGCATTTAAAGCACGGTTTGCTTGGCTACCATAGGAGTTTTGTCCACCAATGCACCTCCCGCCGAAGCATCGAGCATTTGCCTTTCAATTGGAAGAAGGCCTTCATAGAAAGATTGAAGTAGAAGCTCCTCCTTCATTTGATGTCGAGGACATGATGCAACAAGGGCCTTGAAACGCTCATAGTACACCGGAAAAGACTCTCCTTGGCTTTGTTGGATTCCCCTAATTTTCTTCCTCAAGAGAATGACTCTTGAAGTAGGGAAGAATTTCTCTAGAAACGCCCTTTTCATGCTCTCCCAAGAAGTGACAGTTCCGGGTGCTAATTTGTATAACCAATCATTGGCCTTTTCCAATAGAGAGAATGGAAATGTCTTCATCTTCAAAATATTGCTATCAACATTAATTGGAGTTATGCTTGAACACACCACCTCGAACTCCTTTAAATGCTTGTTGGGATCCTCCATGGACAACCCATGGAACTTTGGGATGTGGTGCAACAAACTAGACTTCAATTCAAACTCATCGGTTTTATCTTGAGCTGCCCTTGGGTATTGGATGCATAATGGTGCGGCATTGTCCATTCCCGAGGTGGAAAACTCCTTGATTGTACGATTGTCCGCTGCAATAACTTGTACCTTTTCTTCCTCCCTTGCCGTGGGCTGTTCTTCCTCCTCAAAGTTAGAGGCCGAGCTAGAACTTGATGCGTTAAGTTCTGACTCCTTCCTTTTCCTTCTCAAAGTGCTCTCAAAATCGTCGTCAAAGTCCAAGAAGTTTGCACGAATAGGTTGAGAACTACGAGTCATAAACTAGTTCATAAACTAGTACCTATAAACAAGAAAAGAAAACAAGGTTAGTAGCTAAAACAAAATATATGAAAAAGAAACAAAAAGAAACAATGGGGGATTAGCAAAGTTGCTAATTCCCGGCAACGGCGCCAAAAATTTGATGTGATAAATAATAGCACTCAAATTAAACCCTCTTTTTGACGATTGTAGTAAAGATATAAGTAGGGATCGTTCTAGGCCGGGGATTAGGAGGGATTGCTAAACTCTGGAGAAATGAAAGTTGAAGCTTGGAAGACAAGGAATTACACAAGAAAAAGGAATCCTAGTGGGATGAGCATTATCTTATCCAATCTTACCTTATCTTATCCAAACATTGTCTTATTTTATCTTGTCTCCAGCTACAAGGAGGAATCCTTATCACATTCCAACAATTCCTATCTAATTTTTGGGAGTCCTAAATTAATTCAAATAACCTAATCCTTTTCCTCCCAGGTTTCAGACGTGCCTTTACCCTATATATATATATATATATATGATATTCATGCATTAGAATTGGGGAAAGAAAATAGTGCTGGATCTTGCATCCAGAAAAGAATGTCGAATTTGCCATTCAACTATTGGAGTTTTTCAGAGTTTTTTTTCTCCTTGTTTAGTTTTAATGTTTATTTTAGATTTGTTTTCAGTTATGTTGAACATGCGTAACTAAATTTCTTTTTAGCTAGAGGTGAATTTGAAGCCATGATCATATGTTTTATATAAATTGATTACATCCAATTATTGTTTCATAAAACATGAATGTGATTTACTTATCTGCTTTATAAAAAACTTATTCTTGTATGTTTGTTAAGGGTGCACACTTAATTTACATGCAGGGATTTGATGCTAGAATATAAGGGAATTTCACCTAATCGTTATGAACTTATATTTGCTAGCAGTAAAAGTCACTAGTCATGATTGAGTTAAGTAAATTCTTGGCAGGAGTATCATGCTTTTCATAGTTACAACTGCTTTGTCAATGCTTATAATTTTCATAGAACTTAATGATTTTCGAGATGTATCTCTATCATGCTTTTCATAGTTAGGGAACTTGAGAAGAATAATTTGATTATGTCGCTAAGTCCAATTCAATGAATCTAGGAAAATCTGAGAGTTAATTTGTGGAGTTCACATTTAATTTGGGGCATTGTCATCCATGGTTTATAGAAATAATAACTGGAAATCGATTTGTATGCATATGTTTCATGTGTGGAGAACAATCCTCTAGCTAGCCTTTCACCTATATCTCGTACAAGACCTAATTCGTTTGTTACAATTTACTTTATTTTTGTTAAAATTCGTCCAAAAATCCCCCTTAGTTCTTATTTTGTGTTAGTCTAGCTTAGTTTTCAGTTTTTAAGTTTAATTTGTGTTGATTAGCATCCCTTCTAATCCCTGGCCTAGAACGATCCCTACTTGCTCATACTACAATCATCTAAATTATAGGGTTTAATTTGTGTGCTAGTTTTTAACACATCAGTTCAAAATGTGATGTGAATGTCATCTACCTTGAGTTCAATGAAGAAGCCAACGGGGATGATCCAATGTTTGGAAAAGGATTGAAGTTCAAAGATGTTGCACAGTTGAGAGAGACAGTGTGGTCTCACTCCATTTAGCATGGTTCATTTTCTATTAAGCTAAAAAGGAATGAGAAATGGAATATTAATGCAAAGTGTGAGAAAAACTGTCCATGGAGATTGTATGCTTCCAGGATGTACAATGAAGATTCAATGCAAGCGAAAACTTATGTTGGGAAACATGAATGTCTGAGGATTTGGAAGGAAAAGCCTAACTGCAAAATGGCATGGCTTGTGAAGAGGTATGTGGACAAGTTCAGGCTCAACCCAAGCATGCCCATCATTACATTTATGGAGACAATGAAGAGGAAAGAATAGTTGAGATCGACCTCAAGACAACCTATAGAATAAGAGCACAGTGTTTGAAAATCCTCAAGGGGAGTAATGTGGATCAGTACACAAAGTTGTGGGAGTACTGTGATAAGCTTAGAAAGACAAACCCTGGTAGTACAGTTAAGATGAAGGTGCTGCCCTATGATGATGCTCATGTGATATTTCAAAGGATTTATATTTGTTTGGGGGCTTGCAAAAATGGATTTAAGAATGGATGTAAGCAGCTTGTAGGGTTGGATGGTTATCACTTGAAAGAAGCGTTCAAGGGCCAGTTACTGTCTGCAGTGGGAATGGATGCAAATAACCAAACTTGGGTTATTGCATATGTTATAGTAGAGCTCAAGAACAAGGATAATTGGGTTTGGTTTTTGGAACTGCTAGCTGTTGACTTGGGAATTGTGAACCAGCATGGTTGGACTTCCATTTCTGACAAACAAAAAGGTTTAATACCAGCTTTTGAGAAGATGCTGCCTAAATGTAATCATCGGTTATGTATTAGGCACTTATACACCAACTACAAGGCAGATGAGTTTAAAGGGAAAACATTAAAGGATGCCTTGTGGAATGCTTCCAAGTCAATAGCCATTACTGATTTTAGAGAGAGTATGGAGGAGGTGAATAGGCTGAAAAATGAAGCTTATAAATGGTTGGTGAAGAAACTAGCCTTGCATTGGAGTAGGTCACACTTTAAGACACACACACTCAGTGTGACATTCTCTCAAACAACCTTTGTGAGAACTTCAATTCTTTTATCCTGAGGACTAGGGACAAGCTGATTATTACCATGCTAGAAACTATAAGAGTTTTATTGATGAAGAGGATATGGTTAAGAAGAGATGCAATGAGGAAGGATAAATGAGTTATCTACCCAAAAATCCAGAAGAAGTGAATGAGTACAAGTTGAAAAGCTCATACATTATAGCTACATGGTCTGGAGGAGAAAATTTTGAAGTGGATGAAGGCATAGGCAATATATTTATGGTGGATTTGAATGGGTACACTTGCTCATGTAGAAGATGGGATTTGACAGGCTTTCGTTGCATACATGGTTGCTCAACCATCTATTATGCAAGGAGACAACCGGAGGAATTTGTTTCCTCTTGGTACAAGAAGGAGAAGTACTTTGAAGTTTACGAAAACTTGATTCAACCCATCCAAGGCATGAAATATTGGGAGCCATCTGAAAACAAATGCATTCTTTCTCCAATTTTTAAAAGGCAACCTGAGAGACCAAAAAAGAAGAGAAATAGGGAGGGTGATGAAAATGAATACAAGTTAAGCAAGATAGGGCAAAAAAGTGTGAAGTGTAGTGTTTGCAAGGGCTCGGGACACAACAAGGCTAGATGCCTAACTACTCATCCTCCTCCAGCTTCTAAAAAAAGCAAGAAAAATAAGGTATAATTTTGATATTTTTTGTTGATTTTTCATTTCTTAAGTGAATTTGTTACTTGTGAAGTGTAGTATCTATGAGTGCTAATGTTTTATGGGTTCATTTCTTAGGCCTCAACATCTAAGGCATCACAACCCTCCCAGTCGTCATAGCCATGCACTCAGGAAGCTCCACCACCTTCATCTCAGCCAACTCAAGCCTCTCAAACCACTTCAAAGTCTACTGCAAGAGGTTAAAAATTGAGGAGGAATGTTCCATGATGTTGCATGAATGCTTTAGGTTGTTTAAGGGTTCATTTTGTTATAGTTGAATATGCCCTTAGTTTTTTTGGAAACAACTTTCGGATAGATCTTTAGTGTTTTGGACAAATCTTTGGTGTTTTTGGTACTCTTATTTTGGTTTAGTTGTGTACTTATATTTTGGAATAACACCTTGACCCATCAGATGTTAAAGTTGTGGTCTTTTGATACTTTCCTGTGAATTGGAGGGTGTACAACTTGGAATATTGAACTTATTGAACTTTGTTGTGAATTGAAAGTTGTTGACAATTGAACTTTGTTGTGAACTTTGTTGGTAGTTGGTAGTATAAAGGATGAATTGCAGATTTAGAATTGAAATTTCGTTTGGAATTGAATTTGCATATTTGGAATAGAAAGTTTGGTTTTTTTCCTTTTTAATTTGATTTTTTTTTTCCAAAAATTTTGGCGGGAATTTTTTTTTTTTTTTTTTTTTTAATTTTCAATTTCCACGTGGACCCCTTCTCAAAAAAAAAAAAATCCACGTGGATCCCTTAATGACACATGGTGCCTAGTCATTGTTCATATAGACGCCACATCATCAGTTAATGGGAGACTTAACAGCCAGACTAACAGATATATGAGACTATCCCAAAATTAACACTTTAGGTATGACTCTAGAACGAAAAAAATTCATATACCAAATGTTGAAAAACATGAAACTTGAAGGTACTAAACTGAGATTTACCCTTTTATACATTTGTGTTGGTTGGATCAACATGCTAACACAGTAACTTTTAGGTATATGGAAGTGGTTCCAACAACCAAGAAAAGGTATACGGAACTGGAGTATTGAGTGGTTTAGCTGTTGTAGGAGGTGTGCATGGAAAGTAAGGTTTCAATATTTATTTATATGATTAGTTTATTTGATGCTCAGTGATTATGTGAAATAGTGTTCATTAGTTGTAAATTATTAATTCGCTGAATTTCTCTTATGCATATTTGACTTATAAGTTATAGCAAACTATGTGTTAGTTGTATGAAAAATGGCATGTATAATGCTCTATTTCCCGTCGATTTTGAGTGCACTTTAAAATTGGGACGTGATAAACAATTTTCAATAGTATCATAAAGAGGATAAGAGCCAAAAAATAGTGTCTAGAATATCTTACGTGAAAATGAAAGTGGTTAAAAGATCTTAGATTATTTACCCATTGTTAATTGATTTTGAATTAGATGGTTCTACTATGGTACTAAAGCATGCTGTCCACTTCTTAGTCCAAACCACCATACATGCTCACATTACTACTTGATATTGCAATGGAAAATCACCTTCTAATAAAGGGTACAATTACCAATCAATCTACCAATTGAATAGTAAACCATGAAATAATGAAAGAATGAGGATCCTCTTCGAATCCTCTTTGTGAAAATCTTGAGGATCCTCAAATCATGTCCATTCATCATACATCATGCGGTCAGTTTTCGTCATGTACTATTCATGTTTAATTTTAAATAAAAATATTTAAAATAATTTCTGACCATACGATGTACGATAAACGGACATGATTTGAGAATCCAAAGAGGATCCTCATTCATAATAGAAGCTCTAATTAACTAATTAACCTCCTGATCTAGTTAATAGTTATACTATTAGCAAATCTGACTTTGAAACAGAAAACAACCATCAGAGCTCTGGTTCTCCCACTGTTTAACTGATCCAAGTGCTAACTTCATCTCCACTAAATCTGCAGGGCTTCATTCCTGATATGGCTTTGCCCCTCTTCTCCTCCAACTTGCATATACTAATTTGGCACTTCCATTATCAGCTCCATCTGCATGTTGCTTAATCAAAATCACTTAAGGCTGCACCTAAGTCCACTATATATCTTGGTAATTAGTAGCAGCTACTAATGACACACCGCAACGCATATGCTTGCTTGATTAATAGCAACTTCTCAATAAACTAAACTTGTGGGAACTATGCCGTCATATATATTAGGAGCGATCAAAACGCTAACCATTTATTAACTTAATATGGCACTGACCATTTATTATCTAATGATCAAAGCCGTTTAAATTTAGGATATCATTACTAGATTTTCCTTGAGAAAATTTATTGGAATCGGAAATCATTCATCTGTTTGATTATTATTGGGAACTTTTAATTGTTTATCGACACTCTGTGTTTCTCTATTTGCCATGTCACATTTTTTTTTTTTTTTTGAGGAACTACCATGTCACAATTAGATAACCTTTTTTTCATTTTTTTTTTATTTTTATTTTTTTTGTGAACAATCGATATTATCTATACTAATGGCTGGTTTGGTATTGCTGTGCTTTAAAAAAAAACTGTTTTTGCTGTACTGTGAGAATAAACAGCTGTGAAATAAAGCAACAGAGTGTTTGGTAAATTTTTTTATAAAAGTGATTTTGGAAAAAAAAACCAGTGTTATAGTGTTTGGTAAACTTTTATGTAAAACAGCTATGACTATATAAAAGGACCAAAAAAGGTATAATAATAGATGTACCATTATTTTAATTTTCTTAACAAATAAATGGTAGGAAATATTGTGACAGCCCGTTCCGAAAATTTTAAAACGTACGCGTGAAAAGACGATTTTGCCCCTAGTGTGATTTTTACGTTGTGTGGTTGTTTTGAGTTGGTGTGGCTGGTTGTGGACCACACACACCCTCTCCCATATTTTCCCTCACCCTTTCCCCTATCCCTGCACCTGTCCCGTGCCATTTCCCTTCCCATTTTCATATCCATGTGTGCGGACACACTCCAAAACCCATGTAAACTTCACAAATCAAAGAAACAAAGTACATATCCATGCTCATGAGGTCCATTGGAGTTCAACCATACCCATTTCAGGTAAGGATACCTTCGTTTTCACGTCGAACTCGGGATACCCGATTTTTGGCACTGTTCATACACACGTAAATTCTTATGTTTTTGGGAATTTCAAGCTTGTAGGAAGCTTGGTGAGGTCCTTAGGAGGCTCGGGGTGGTTCGTTTGAAGGTTTTGGACGTCAGGATCACGAGTTTCGAGGTTGGCCGGAGTTGGGGGTATTTCCCGGCAAGATTTCGTGGATTTTAGCACTTGAAAGTGGTATGATTTTGTTCCTCTCGTTGTAAGCTTCGATTTGGTACCAATTTTATGAAATTTGGTTGAAAAACGAAGAAGATATCACGATTTGAATTTTTCCCGATTTTTCGGCGCCGGCGACGGTGCCGGTGATAGGAGCATATTTATGCGACTTAATTGGCTTGTTCTCATGCATTTACGTTGTGTTTCTTTAGTTATTTTAGTCCTTTATGCCATTTTCGTGTGTTTCTAGGTTCATATGGCTAAGGAAGCAAAAAGGTGCAATTTGGAGCATTTTGGAGCAATATTGGGCTTAGAATGGATAGCTTATGCTTGGAGCCAAAGTGTTGGACGAAATTGAAGCCTTGTATGCACTTTAGGACATAAAACAAAGGGCCTAGCCCAATCAAACAAAGCCTTAGAACCAGAAATTCCCATACACACACCAACACATCCCTTGCCGTGTGTTGCAATTGCATTTCACTTTCATTTCAGCCATATGTATTCCTCATTGCAGCCACATTCTTCCATTCCCACCTCAATCATTCACCCTAGCTGTTTTTCACATGCATATCAACACATTTCAGCCATTCCACATGCACTCATTGTCATTCCACTTCAACCCACATGCATTTCCAACCCACATGTCCCTTTAATTAATTTAACCTAGCTGTCATTGCACATGCATTCCTTTAATCACATGCATTCCTATTCATTAAAACATTCACCCATAACCATACACTTCACCCATCAGATTTCCAACATTGCACATGCATTCCCCTTACAATTTCAGCCATCATAGCTGTTTTGCACATGCATTCACTTAACCTAGCTGTCATGTTCCCTCTCCCATCCATTCATCTCCCTATAAAAACCATACACACTTCACACACATTCAAACACTCATTCCATACACATTTCAGTCATAAACACCAACCATTCCCTTGTGCCGTGCATTCCCTATTAATCCAAACACCATCCCCCTTCCATTTTCACCACTCCCCAAACCATTCACACCATCAAACTATCCTTAGACCTTGTGCTACAACGAAGAGGAAGATAAGAGGGCCTAAACGTTCATACAATTCAAGTTTGAGTTGTTGGAATGTTTAGGTGTTTCTTTGATTTCAATGTTTAATTTCAATACTCTTTGTTTTGTACGTATGAGGAACTAAACCCCCCTTGGCTAGGGGGGGATTCGAAATATATGTTTATGCTTGCATTTTGATTTGATTACTTCTAATTACGTTTCATAAGTTGTGGATTCAATTTGTTTAACCGTTTGATTGATAACTTATTTATGTATGTTTATTGAGAGTGCACGCTTAATTTTCATGCATGAATATGACGCTAGAATATAAGTGAGTTTCACCTAATAGTTATGAACTTATATTCACAAGTAGTGGAGGTTGCTTATAAACAATCGCGTTAAACGAATTCTTGGCATAAGTTTCATGCGTATTCCATAGTTATGAATGCCTAGTCGATGTTTATGATTTCCGTTGAACTTAATGATCTTTGTTGAATGTCTCTATCATGCGTATTCCATAGTTAGGGACTTTGATTAGGAATAATTTGGTTGTAATGCGTATTCCATTCAATCCAATGAATCTAGGGAAATCTGAAAGTTAATTTAAGCGGATCTAATTAACTTGGAGCATTGAGAATTCATGGTTTATTGAAATGCAATTGGAAATCTTTTTATTATGCAAGTGTAACATGTGTGGAGATGAACCCCTTGGCTAGCATCCATTCATTCCATTTCATCAATTTCATATTTACATTCTGTTTTAATTGCAATCTGTCCATTTAATTTAGTTTCGTCAAAACCTTAATCCCCCTTTACTTTAATGTCAAATTAGTTAGAAATCAATTTAGTTTGTGTTCATAAGTGTTTTGATTCAATTTGTTACACAAATTCGTCCAAATTCACCAAAGTGCTCAAAACTGCCCAGAAAGTGTTTTTAAGGCAGTTTTGAGTGTTTTGGGTGATGTTTTGAGTCTTTTAGTTTGTTTGAGTGTTTTAAAGTTTAGTTTTGCATTCTTTGAGTCTAGTATAGTGTTTTTACGTTTTTGAGTCAAATCCAAGTGATTAACAATCCCTCCTAATCCCCGGTCCAAAACGATCCCTACTTATACTTATACTACAATTGTCAAAAAGAGGGTTTAATTTGTGTGCGTATAACTCTCGCATCAGCCGGAGCCTCGCCGGAGAAGACAACGGAATATTCCGTCAGTTTGGACGGAATATTCCTAATGCCGTTGATGGAATCCGTTAAAGTTAATGGAATATTCCTGACGGCGTTAACTGACGCCGTCAGCGTGCCAGGCACGTGCCTACGCATGGCCGGCGCGTGTAGCCGTGCCTTGGCCGGTGCGTGGGGGCACGTTGGTGTATTCATACACCCCATTTGAGCATTGTATGAGAAGTTATTTCTTAAGGTTGGTTGTGTGCTTTAAAATTAACGTTTTTATAGTTGTTTCGCATATAGGTGATACCTATCCCGAGGACGAGCGTGGTCACTCGAGGCAGGGGGGTTACGACCCTTCCACTTACCAGTGAGTGGGCTTTTGGTTTTCCGTATATACCTATATACTTATACTTTTCCCAGAAATTGATTTAGAACGTTTATTCGTTTATATGCCATGCCTATAGTTGCCGTTGTTTATGCATTGTTAATTGTACATATATATATATGTATGTTGGGTGCTGCGGACACACAGGTAAGTGCCAGGTGAGTTATGATTTATGTTTACATTCAGTAATGATTTGAGATGCATAAAGAGCTCATAACCTGCACCCCTGGTGTTAGTGCTCCCGCCCAGAGTTGGGCACAATCCTTCACGTGATGTTCACCTCCCGCACCACACGCTCAGCTTGGATCCAAGTTAGGTGCACAGTCCAGTCGTACAGACCACTTTAGGTGGTTTCGACTCGTAAGTGACCCGCGATTATTCGCCACTTTAGGTGGTTCCAACTCGTGTGCAGGTCTAGTTAGTGCGACGGAGATTTGAGCTCTAGATTCAGCCGTACAGGTCACGTTAGGTGACTCGGGCTAACAGATTATGTGATATTGATGCAATATTACCTGAGCACCTGCATTTTACTTTGAGGTTTTGGCATAGCATATTCCTGAGCATGATTTATATATATATATATATATATATATATATATATATATATATGCTATTTTCTGGGAAGTATACAGGTTTTACGGCGAGGGGTTAGAACTTATTTATTAAATGGTTTTCGAAAAGCTTTGTTTTTGCCCACTCACGCTTTTGTTTTGCACCCCTCCAGGTTCTAGTCGGCTAGCACGTTTGGTGCCTTCCCTGAGGATTTTCCCGGCATATCTGACAGACCACCACTAGTGTAGGACCACCTTCGGGTGTGCTTTTGTTGTGTCGTTTTCTCCTGGACTGCATTAGGCTTTTATGCTCTGAACTTAGTGTTCACACTGACGCTTGCACTCGTTCGTTATTACTTTGTGTAAAGCTGGTTTTTATTTATTCGTACTATTTATATTATTATTATTTTTATTAGCTTCCGCACTGTGCACATGGTTAGGTCACTTCCACGTGACGGCCAGCATGCCCTGATCTCGATCGGGGTGTGTCAGTTTGGTATCAGAGCCTAGGTTAGGTAGTCCTGTGCTTTTATGAGTATTCTAATGGTTTTGATGTCTTCTGTCAGAATTATGCCGCCTCGTCGGGAACCACGTCGCTCTGCTGAGCCTAGTTTCCCCGATATTGCTCAGCTGAGGGAAGCTATTGCTACAGCTATTCATTCGGCGATCCGCCCTCCCCAGAGGACTCCTCTGGAGACTATGTATAATTTGAAGTTGGATAAGTTCGAAGGCAACGAGGGTCATGAGGGTGCGGAGCGGTGGTTAGAGCATATTGAGAAGACTTTTCGTGTTTTGCATAATTAGGGGAATCTCCCTGTCGAGAAGTGGGTAGAGACGACATCGTGGTTTTTGGGTAAGGAGCCTGCATCCTGGTGGGAGCAGGAACTTCGTCGTTTGACTCCAGCTGAGAAGACTGATTGGGATGTATTCCGAGAGTTGTTCAGGAGAAGGTTTGTGCCTCCTGAGTATATTGATCGTAAAAAGCAGGAATTCACTAAGTTGAGGCAGGGGAAGTTGACAGCGAATGAGTACTACCGGAGGTTCACTGATTTGTCTCGCTATCATCCTGAGGTTGCTGGCAATCTGGCGGAGATGCTTTGTCGTTTCCGTTTAGGCACTAAGAAGAAGTGGCGTTCGATGGCGACCACTACCCATTGTGATACCTACCAGAAGTTTTATGAGATTCTGCTGAGAATTGAGGATTCAAAAAATATGCCGAGCGAGAGTGAGGAAGAAGAGAAAGACGATAATCAGAGGAAGGATGATAAGGGTAAAGGTCAGACGTCGCTGGGACCTCGTAGGACACAGAACTTCAAGAGGGGTGGCACTAGTTCTAGTTCTTCTAGCGGTGGTTTTAGCGCCACTGGTCAGAGACGTGGAGGTAGATTTGCTGGTGGTGCTAGAGGCCAGAGACAGGGTGATGCTGGTAGAGGTAGGGCCCCAGTTTGCCGCAGGTGCAATAATCGGCATTTTGGTGAGTGTAAGCGAGGCAACAATGGTTGCTTTACTTGTGGGCAGATGGGACATCGGGCTGCAAATTGTCCCCAGAGTCAGCAGCAGAAGCCGCAGCAGACTTTCTTGCCACTACCAGTACTGATTCAGCAAATTCCTGGCCCAAGTAGTTATGGGCAGACGGGTCGAGGTGGTGCCTATTACTATCAGGGCGATGCTATTTCTTATGCCCCAGGACAGTATCAGTATCCCCAGGACCCATATTCCCAGGGCGGTTATCCTCCGTATTCTAGCGGCTATACGCCGTTTCCTCCAGTTCCAGCAGGTGGGCCTCAGTGGTTTCAGGGAGGACAGATTCAGCAGGGGGAGATTGCTATGAGTAGTGCAAGGTCTTCGAGGCAGTCTGGTCAGCCTAGTCAGGGGCGTGGCACTCAGAGTCGTGGTGGCCAGATGAGCAGAGGTCAAGGTGGACGACAGCAGACCTAGGGGCGTATTCATAATATTTCTCTGCAGGATGCTCAGAACAATCCAGATTTGATCATGGGTACGTTAAATATCCTTGGTTATTTTGCTAGAGTATTAATTGATTGTGGTGCTACACATTCTGTGATTTCTCATACATTTGCTCAAGTGACGCAATCTCGCCCCACACCTCTAAGGTATGATTTAAAGTTCGCTATGCCTAGAGGGGAGAGATGTATTGTAGGTCGTGTGTACCCAGGATGTCCAGTGATAGTGGAGGATGTTGTTATGCCAGCTGATCTTATCCCGTTAGATATTGTCGACTTTGATGTGATTCTGGGCACGGATTGGTTGCATTTCAATCGTGCCAATATTGATTGTTACGGGAAAATAATTACGTTCCATCGTCCTGGACTACCTGTGGTTACTTTTGTGGGCGAGCAGAGTGGGGTGAGACATGGCGTTATTTCGGCCTTGCAAGCGAAAAGGTTGTTATCTAAAGGTTGTTAGGGGTTGAGGCTGCTTCTAGCAGAGTTGAGGATGTGAGGGTAGTCAGACATTTTCCCGATGTTTTCCCTGAGGATTTACCTGGTTTACCACCAGACCGAGACATAGAGTTCACTATTGAGTTGCTTACAGGTACTAATCCTATTTCCTTGACTCCTTATCGTATGGCTCCCGCTGAGTTAAGGGAATTGAAAGTTCAGTTGCAGGAATTAGTGGATAAGGGTTTTATTCAGGCTAGCACTTCACCTTGGGGAGCTCCAGTATTGTTTGTGAGGATGAAAGACGGAACTTTAAGGCTATGTATTGATTATAGGCAATTGAATCGGGTGACGATTAAAAACCGTTATCCATTGCCACGTATTGATGATTTGTTTGATCAGTTTCGAGGTGCTTGTGTATTCTCCAAGATCGACTTGAGGTCTGGATATTATCAGCTGAAGATTAGTAATAACGTTCCTAAGACGGTGTTCAGGACTCGTTATGGTCATTACGAGTTTCTGGTTATGCCATTTAGGTTGACGAATGCACCAGCTGCTTTTATGGATTTGATGAACCGGGTGTTCCAGCCATATTTGGATAGGTTTGTTATTGTTTTCATCGACGACATTCTGGTGTATTCTAAATCTAAAGCGGAGCATGTTCGACATCTTACTTTGGTATTGAAAAGGTTGAGGGAACACCAATTGTATGCTAAGTTTAGCAAGTGCCAGTTTTGGTTAGACCAAGTTGTGTTTTTGGGGCACATCATTTCAGCTCAGGGTATTTTGGTGGATCCTCAGAAGGTCGCAGCTGTGGAGAAATGGGAGCAACCGCGAACCGTCACTGAGGTGAGGAGTTTCCTTGGTTTAGCAGGGTATTACCGACGGTTTGTTAAGGATTTTTCTGTGATTGCTTTACCACTGACAAGGTTAACGAGGAAAGATGTTAAATTTGAGTGGGATGATAAGTGTGAGCAGAGTTTCCAGCAGTTGAAGTATTGTCTCACTCATGCACCTGTTTTGGCACTCCCGGACGATAGTGGTGATTTCGAGGTTTATTGTGATGCTTCTCTGAATGGTCTGGGATGTGTGTTGATGCAGCATGGTAGGGTGATTGCTTATGCTTTGCGATAGTTGAAACCCCATGAGTTGAATTACCCTACGCATGATTTGGAGTTAGCCGCCATTATTTTTGCGTTGAAATTGTGGAGACACTACCTTTATGGAAAGAAATATAAGATCTTTACAGATCATAAGAGTCTTCAGTATCTTTTTATGCAGAAAGATCTTAATCTTCGTCAGCGGAGGTGGATGAAGTTGCTCAGTGATTATGACTGCACAATTGATTATCACCTTGGTCGTGCAAAAGTAGTGGCTGATGCACTTAGCAGGAAGTCTCAGGGCCGTATTAATGCGTTGTACGCTAGTCATATTCCTCTTCTGGCAGACTTACGTTCTACGGGAGTGAGGTTGGAAGCAGAAAATCGAGATGTGGCTTTACTTGCTAATTTTCAAGTTAGGCTAATTTTAGTTGATCGGGTGCTTAAAGCTCAGGTAGCTGATAGGGAAACTCAAGAATTGATCCAAGCTCGAGATCGAGGGAGGAGGAGATACCTCAGAGTTCATGATTCGGATGGCATACTGATGCAGGAAGGTAAGATGTTCGTGCCTAATAATTTGGATTTAAAGAAAACAATTCTCGATGAAGCACATATCTCGGCTTATGCCATGCATCCAGGAGCTACTAAAATGTATCACACCATTCGACCGTTTTATTATTGGGCGGGTATGAAGAGGGAGATAGCTGAGTATGTGAGTAGGTGTGCTGTTTGTCAGCAAGTTAAGGCAGAAAGGAAGAAGCCGTTTGGGTTGTTGCAGCCATTTCCCGTTCCAGAGTGGAAATGGGAAAATATTACTATGGATTTTGTGTACAAGCTTCCGCGTACACATAATGGCTTTGAGGGCATTTGGGTGATTGTTGATCGACTTACTAAGTCAACACATTTCATTCCAGTGAGGGAGAAGCATTCTTTGGGCCGATTAGCGGAGTTGTTCATCTCGAAGATTGTGAAGTACCATGGTGTCCCTGTGAGTATTGTCTCGGACCGTGATCCGAGATTTACATCTAAGTTTTGGGTAGCGTTTCAGGAAGCTTTGGGTACACGACTACTTTATAGTACGACGTATCATCCTCAGACGGACGGACAGTCAGAGAGAACCATTCAGACTTTGGAGGATATGTTGCGAGCTTCGGTATTACAGTTTGGTGATGCTTGGCACAAGCGGTTGGATTTAATGGAATTTGCCTATAACAACAGCTTTCATTCGAGTATCGGCATGGCACCATTTGAGGCATTGTATGGTAGATCTTGTCGCACACCATTGTGTTGGTCAGAGGTCGGAGAAAGAGTTTTGGTGGGTCCGGAGATTGTTGAGGAGACTACTCAAAATGTTCAGGTGATTAAGTCTAACCTGAAGGCAGCCCAGGATAGGCAGAAGAGTTTAGCAGATCGGCATGCTACTGACAGAGTGTATGAGGTTGGCGATTAGGTATTCCTAAAGCTTTCACCATGGATAGGCGTTGTACGGTTTGGAAAGAAAGGTAAGTTGAGTCCCAGGTACATTGGACCATACATGGTCACTGAACGAGTTGGCGAGGTAGCTTACAGGTTGGAGTTGCCTCCGGAGTTGGCTAGAGTACATAACGTTTTTCACGTGTCCATGCTTCAACATTATGTTGCTGATCCGTCTCATGTGATACCTCCTCAACCCTTGGAAATCAATTCGGATTTGACTTATGATGAGGAACCAGTGACGATCCTAGATTGGAAGGAAAAAGTTCTGAGGAACAAGATAGTGAACTTGGTGAAAGTTTTGTGGAGGAATCATTCTGTGGAAGAAGCTACGTGGGAAACTGAAGATCGGATGAGAGATTTGTATCCTCGGTTGTTCTTTGATCACTAGGGGTGGTTGTATGGTTGTTTTGAATTTCGGGACGAAATTCTAATAAGGTGGGTAGGTTGTGACAGCCCGTTCTGAAAACTTTAAAACGTACGCGTGAAAAGATGATTTTGCCCTTAGTGTGATTTTTACGTTGTGTGGTTGTTTTGAGTTGGTGTGGCTGGTTGTGGACTACACACACCCTCTCCCATATTTTCCCTCACCTTTTCCCCTATCCCTGCACCTGTCCCGTGCCATTTCCCTTCCCATTTTCATATCCATGTGTGCGGACACACTCCAAAACCCATGTAAACTTCACAGATCAAAGAAACAAAGTACATATCCATGCTCATGAGGTCCATTGGAGTTCAACCATACCCATTTCAGGTAAAGATACCTTCGTTTTCACGTCGAACTCGGGATACTCGATTTTTGACACTGTTCATGCACACGTAAATTCTTATGTTTTTGGGAATTTCAAGCTTGTAGGAAGCTTGGTGAGGTCCTTAGGAGGCTCGGGGTGGTTTGTTTGAAGGTTTTGGACGTCGGGATCGCGAGTTTCGAGGTTGGCCGGAGTTAGGGTATTTTCCCGGCGAGATTTCGTGGATTTTAGCACTTGAAAGTGGTATGATTTTGTTCATCTCGTTGTAAGCTTCGATTTGGTACCAATTTTATGAAATTTGGTTGAAAAGCGAAGAAGATATCACGATTTGAATTTTTCCAGATTTTCCGGCGCCGGCGACGGTGCCGGAGCCTCGCCAGAGAAGACGACGAAATATTCCGTCAGTTTGGACGGAATATTCCTAACGCCATTGATGGAATCCGTTAAAGTTAACGGAATATTCCTGACGGCGTTAACTGACGCCTTCAGCATGCCAGGCACGTGCCTGCACCTGGCCGGCGCGTGGGGGCGCGTGCGGCGGTGAAATTTTTTTCTAAAAATATGGGGATGTTCCTGAGGTTGAGTATATCACGTTGGTGTATTCATACACCCCATTTGAGCATTGTATGAGAAGTTATTTCTTAAGGTTGGTTATGTGCTTTAAAATTAACGTTTTTATAGTTGTTTTGCATATAGGTAATACCTATCCCGAGGACGAGCGTGGTCACTCGAGGCAGGGGGTTACGACCCTTCCACTTACCAGTGAGTGGGCTTTTGGTTTTCCGTATATACCTATATACTTATACTATTCCCAGAAATTGATTTAGAACGTTTATTCGTTTATATGCCATGCCTATAGTTGCCGTTGTTTATGCATTGTTAATTGTACATTTATATATGTATGTTGGGTGCTGCGGACGCACAGGTAAGTGCCAAGTGAGTTATGATTTATGTTTACATTCAGTAGTGATTTGAGATGCATAGAGAGCTCATAACCTACACCCCCGGTGTTAGTGCTCCCGTCCAGAGTTGGGCACAATCCTTCACGTGATGTTCACCTCCCGCACCACACGCTCAGCTTGGATCCAAGTTAGGTGCACAATCCTGTCGTACAAACCACTTTAGGTGGTTCCGACTCGTAGGTGACCCGCGATTATTCGCCCAGCCTTCACGTTATTGTAGCACTTGAGCGTGTGTGTGTGTGTATATATATATATATATATATATATATATATATATATATATTACACCCAGGCTTGTCGTACAGACCATTTTAGGTGGTTCCAACTCGTGTGCAGGTCTAGTTAGTGCGACGGAGATTTGAGCTCTAGATTCAGCCGTACATGTCACGTTAGGTGACTCGGGCTAACAAATTATGTGATATTGATGCGATATTACCTAAGCACCTGCATTTTACTTTGAGGTTTTGGCATAGCATATTCCTGAGCATGACTTATATATATATATATATATATATATATATATATATATATGCTATTTTCTGGGAAGTATACAGGTTTTACGGCGTGGGGTTAGAACTTATTTATTAAATGGTTTTCGAAAAGCTTTGTTTTTACCCACTCACGCTTTTGTTTTGCGCCCCTTCAGGTTCTAGTTGGCTAGCACGTTTGGTGGCTTCCCTGAGGATTTTCCCGGCATATCTGACAGACCACCACCAGTGTAGGACCACCTTCGGGTGTGCTTTTGTTGTGTCGTTTTCTCCCGGACTGCATTAGACTTTTATGCTCTGAACTTAGTGTTCACACTTACGCTTGCACTCGTTCGTTATTACTTTGTGTAAAGCTGGTTTTTATTTATTCGTACTATTTATATTATTATTATTTTTATTAGCTTCCGCACTGTGCACATGGTTACGTAACTTCCACGTGACGGCTAGCATGCCCTGATCTCGATCGGGATGTGTCAAATATAATACAATAATTATCTAATATAGCTTATTTTATTTATTTATAATTTTTTTATTTTAATCTCTCTTTAAAATTCTAGAAGCATCACTCTCTGTTTCTAATCTAACCTATCATCTTCATCATTTTCACCGTCTGATTCTCATGCAACCTCTCCTCCCTCAATTTCTCCGTCCTCACTTCATTTTCTCCGTCACCACCTCCACAACCACAACCCAGTCGCCACAACCGCCTCAATTTCTCTCCTGGGTTTCTTTCATTTTACCATTCTGCCATAAAAGATTGAAGGTTGAAGATTTAAGATTTAAGATTGAAGCTTGAAGGTTTGAAGGGAGCTGAGCTCAATTTGCAGATAATCCATGCGTATAATTCAAATCCCCACACTACCAAACAGAGCATGCCATTAATGGATTCAAATACCCACCAATCTAGTTGCACCAACCAATTATGGGTGGCTCAGAATTTGCTCCTTGCTCCCTCCTCACTAATTTTGTTGACGGGGTGTGACTGGCTTGGGGTGGATGGGTGTGGTAGATGGGTGGAGGGGGCGATTCTCACTTAGATTTTGGACTGGTTCTTGCTTGGATTCTCGGTTGATTCTCACTCGGATTTTGGGATTCGATACAATCGGCAAATTTTTAAAAATGGTTTCTCAAAAAGATTGAATCTTTTTCTTATTTGTGTATTTGGAGGATCTGGAAGGAGAATAGGGATGAATGTTGGTGTAGTGGTAGTGGTCGGTGTTGAGCAAGGAAGAGAAGTGAGACGCGAGGGGTGAGAGTAGGATCGCCATTTGAAAATTTTCATTAAAGGTTACTATTCACCAGTGTTGCTATGATAAAAAACTGGGTTTTGAAAGCAGCAAATAGCTGCTTCCCATTTTCAACTGTTTCTCACAGCAACTTTGGAAATAAGCTGAGTTACCAAACACAATATTGAGCTCAACTTTTATCATCCCAACTTTAAAAAAAAAAATCTAAGCAGTACCAAACCAGGCTTAAGGGAAAACCAAGGCTAAGGGAAAAGAGGTGGGCTTAGCCTCACAATGGGTTAACAATAATGTGGTCCAAATTCGTCTTTAGCGAGAATCGAATCTAAGACATTTCATTTACAAATAAAAAAGAATACTATTAGACCGTAGTACTAGGTATTGGTTTGGTACTGATGTGCTTTTATAAAAAGTGGGTATAAAAAAATGCTGAGCTCAAAAAGGTGTTTGGTAAACACTTAAAAACAACTTATTTTCACATTTTTGGGTGAAAAAAAACTGAAAACGTAAAGCAACAAAAATGAACTTATTCTCATAGCACAGCAGAAGCAGTTTTTTCTCAAAGCACAACAATATCAAACCAAACAATTAGATAACTAAAAAGCTTCTAAATATGTGTAAGTTTTTGCAGGAAGATGACCTTTTAGTGATAACATACAAAATGATCGAATCGATAGTGTTCAATGAGTAATTAATTTTGTATTAAAATACTAACTGTTTAGGCACTTGAACAATAATATACACATACAAACACACATAATAATATAACAGTTGCAGTCGCAGTTTCTTATTATTAACAGGAAATGCAACTAGCTTGTCGAGTGGCCATTGTATAGTTTCTTAATTCTTATTAATATGATCCCCATAAACCTAGCTAAGTCATGAGAAAAAAGTATACCTTAGGGCATGTTTATTGAAGAAATGTATGTGTATCATTCTTATTTTTTTATATATTTCACGTTTATACTATGCATTATTCTTATTCACACACCTAAATGAGTGAGTCCCACTACCAAAAGAGTAGGTTATCCCATACATGAGCAATATGTATCATTCTTATTTATGACTTTGATCTTCAAGTAAATATGCCCCTATTTACTGTAAAAGTATAGCCCATTTTATACAGATCATCTCTGCAAAAATAAAAAAAAAAATTATTGAATTGTTTATTTGTTTGATACATACAGATGATCATATATCATTTAAGATTTTTTTAGAAATAACTATCAGTCATGATTAAGAAAACAAACTGTTTTGATTAACATTTCCCGTAAATTACAAACAAGAGTAAAATGAGAAAGACTTACATGAAACGAACTTCATCGTTGTATTGTGTTCCGGTCGAATAATATATTGTCATGCGTAAATTTTCTTTACATGACAATGTAATATTAAACCAAAACGCTATAATGACGACAAACCTATTCCATATAAGTTGTTATCATGTAGAATAAGGGGCAGATCCAAGGAAGGTGGGAGGGGGTGTTCCTTGTGTCCCGAGGTCATATGGAAGTCGGGAAATATGGGAGGAAGGTCGCTGGAGGATTCTAGGACTACCTCAAACTATTTGATGTAATGCCACTTCGGTAGAATTGAACATTCCTCGGCAAGTGATGCTTGACGGCCTCGACATGAAAATGTTGTTGACAGATTTAAACATAATAACATGCCCCCAAATACTCACCATCAGGCCTTAGAATTTTTGAGAAAAGTACATTTACTCGTCACCTTTATCGACATTTGCTCTCTCTCTCTCTCTCTCTCTCTGTTAAAAGCCCCAAGAGAAACCCTTGCTCAGCCGCCGGCCCTAGCCTTTGGCTTTAGGGTCAGCGGCAGCCCTGAAAATCTCTCCTGCTTCCTTCTACTTTTCTTTCTTCTCTTCCATTCTCTATCTTTTTTTTGCTTTTTTCTGAGCTTTGTCTCATCTATCTAAGCTTTGGTCTCAGTTTTGTTCCCTCTCCTCAATCATCGGTCGCTCACCATCATCACCCCCCCCCCCCCCCCCCCAAAATACCTTCCCATCACACCCTGTTCTCCTACCTCCCTCCTGCTACCCTTCATCTTTCCCAACTTTGAACCATGATTTAGATCTACGAGTATTGGGCTCTATCTTGAATCAAGACCCAACCCGCACAGCCCACTATGGATCCAGCCCACTGGAAAAATTGGGCAAAGTGTGGAACGATTCACATCGGAACAAGGGTGTTTTACACGCCTCCTTCACCCTCCCCCTTTCCCTGTTACATTTGGTGACTTTTCTTGCAGGTGTAGCTATGGTGGCTTTGGCTCTTGGTGGATTGATTCTGTGCAATACTCTCTGATCTGGGTTTTGGTTCGGGTGCATTTTTCTGTTTGGTGCGATGTCTTTCTTCGCGGAGGTAACGGCGGATGTGGCAATGGTGACCGGTTTTTGGCTTCGAGATTTGAGGGTTTTACTGTTTATTGTTTCTTTTGTAGCCTACGAGCCTAAATCAGTATGGTCCTCTCTTTGTAACTGGAGTTGTAGCTCTCCTTGTTTGGACTTGTCCTCTATCTTATGTTTGCTTTGTTGTGTACGGCTTTGTGCTCTGTTTAGGTTTAGACCTTTCTAGCACAAATTGTATCTTCCTTTCATTAATGAAGCTTCATTTTCGACCAAAAAAAAAAAAAACAAAATAGGCCTTAGAATTTTGAATCCTCCACTGTGTACAATAGGTGCAGTCATATCTATTGGCTAAACCCTAAATGCAAGTATTGTCATTTCGAATTAGACCTGGCATTCGTGTGGTGTTGCCCGTGTTTGTGTCGTTTTCGTGTCATACCCGATATCTTAACGGGTCGTGTCGTGTAACATCCGTTAAAATAAACGGGTAAAATGACCCGACCCGAAATCGACCCGATAATATTAACGGGTAATATGACCTGACCCGTTACCTGTTAAGAAAAATATATTTTAAACTAATAAATAATTAAATAAAAAAACATAATACTTTTTTGCATGAAAAAAAGGTTGCACGCCCAAACTAATAATTATTATTAACTTTATTAATTTTTCCCTCAAATAAAAAACATTATTTATGAGGATTTGGGTCACTAGAGAAAGGGATTAGATTTATTATTTAGGGCTGCTAGGCATTTGCATTTGGGCAGTGGGCTGGCAGCCTGGGCCCTGGGCTCTCAAAGTCAGTGGGCTGGCTTTGTTAGTGGCTTTTATTTATTTATTTATTTATTTTGTTTGAAGTCTTTAATAGTTTTTTAATTAATGTAGAAGTATAAAAAATATAGAAAAAATATATAAACGCTCGTAATAACAAACTTTACAACTTTCGTGAAGAGCTTAACTTTGAAATTCGCCACTATAATCATATAAATCATAGATTAAAATTTAACCGTTGATTGTTGTTTACATTTACGCTTCATTTTTCTCATCAAATTTTTTTTTTTCAGATTTTTTTTTTTGAAAACATGATCTATTAGAGGATTCCAAAAGATGAACGGTTTGGATCGTTGATATTATGTTCAGAGTTTTATGGTTAGTGAAAATATTGCTTGATGTTTATAAAGTTTCTACAAACTATATGACATCGACTCATATTTCAATTAACCGTAAATATCGAAACATGATATTAAAGATCTAAACCGCTAATCTTCTTACATCCGCCAGATGATCATGTTTTCAAAAAAGAAAATTTTAAAAATGAAATTCAGTAACAAGAATAAGGCGTAAATGACAATCAACGGTTAAATATAAATTTAAGGTTTATGGATTATAGTGTTAGATTTCGAAGCTGACCCCTTCATGAAAGTTGTAAAGCTTGTCATTATGAGTGATTGTATATATTTTTTACATTTTTTACACTTCTACAATAATTATTATTAACTTTATTAATTTTTCCCTCAAATAAAAAACATTATTTATGAGGATTTGGAGGATTTTAAAAATCTAAACGATAATGTAAGTGTAACCATTATATACTGGTAGAGGAATAATGATGAATCACAAGTGTTTATATATTCTTTGACATTTTTCATACTTGTATGTATGTCTTTTTAGTTTATTTTAATTTTGGACAACAACATATTAAATAAAATTTATTATCCTAAACTTTTCAAGGGTATTGACTATTGAGGTGGGCCTGGCTCACGGTTTCCTTCTGGTAGCATGGTTTAAGGCTTTAAGCCTTTTAGGGAAGCATATTTGATTTTATAAGTTGGACTCTCTCTCTCTCTCTCCCTAAAATCAAATGTGCATGGTTTTATAAAATCAAATGAAGCAGCATGACTCCTAAGTCCTAACCCTTTGGCCTTTGCTTGACAACCTATGGGTCAGAATTTCCTCCTTCAAGGAAGGAGAGCTCCCATATGATATCCTAGTATTGATAATAAGGAACTCTCATAATAAAAATAAATAATGACAAAATTTTTGTTTTTTTTTAACTTATATAGAATAATAATACAAAACTATATATTTAATATAGAATATATTGTACATATAATATATTAATAGGGCTATTGTATTTTATAATAAATCTTTTAGTAATTAAACTTTAAAATTATCAAAATCATTTTTTTCTTAACGGGTCGAAACAGGTTACCCACGTGTTACCCGCGTGTATACCCGTTAACAACCCGTTATTAACGGGTTCTTAACGGGTCACCCGATAATGACCAGATAAGTTATCGTGTTGACCCGAAACCCGTTATTTTCGTGTCTTTTTCGTGTCGTGTCATCGTGTCGTGTCAAAAACTGCCGGGTCTATTTCGAATACTTCCATATGATCCCGGCATAGAGATTGAAAAAGTGTTACATGGCCCGCATGCGGGGTCGACACAAATTTGTGTGATGTCGAGACAGCAGACAAGAGGAGCGTGGACCATCCCTTCCGTTGTTCCCCTAGCAATGAACACGACAAAATGTCCCAAAGGTCATTACCGGCCAAACTTGACACGTGGTGAGTAGCCATGTGAGATATTCATTCACCAGGTGGGTCGTTGGCTCTAAAGAGTCGAACTGTAGCTGCAATTGCCAAGGGGGTCGAACCTAATTGAAAGAAGAAGACTGCACAAATTATGCCATTGAAATCCTTAAACATTGGATGAGGGGAATATCTTGACCCAAAAGTCTTAAATATAAAAGTTCATTTATGACATACACATATACGTAAATGATCATACATAGAGGCCAGCAAGAACTTTGCTTCAATGTTATAGTCATTTATACATATTCAATGTACTCAACCAATGGAGAAATACATAAGATACGTAAAGTTGAAAGTAGTAAAATAAGAAATTAATAGGTTTTGTTAAAATTATTCGTTTGAAAATTTTCCAAAAAGCTAATCTCATCTTATAATTATAGGTTCTTCTCTTCATTGGAATAGTAAAGTCGTGATGCTCATTACTAATAGAAAAATGTTTACACCGTACTTTTAATCTTGACCCTCCGGCCAAAGGCATCAAATGGTTAGCTCCACATCATTACCATAAAGATTGTTTTTCTTGAACTTTGATGCCAAGATTCAACATAATCTTAGATATCTTTGGTTTGGCTAATTCTTGAATATTTTATAGAAGAATGCCATCGTTTTGGTTCTGGGATGTGGAGCACTTTTGCGGAGGGTGGAGAGGGGAACGAGAGAGATGGAAGAAAAGCAAGGGAGTTAAATGATTGTTCTATAATATACTCAAAAAATTAGGACTAGTTCGGTATTGATATGATTTTTTATAAATAAAGGGGAATCAGATACATACCAATTTTATAGGTCTCTACAAAATAGATCATATACATCTTTCCTAATTGAAGTCAAATAATTAGGTCACACAACCACATCAGCTTGTTTTTTTAAGGAAAAAGGAAAAAGAAGGCAGAGAAAATGGGGAACTAAATTTATACATTTCTACAAACTCTATCACTTAAGCATAGAAGCCGCAAGGCATTTTTTGTGCTTTGCAAAGTTTCATACATCCTAATCAGGTTGGTTATTTTATTGAATTTTGTTGATTGTAATGTGCCTTATACACAATTTGTTTCTTTCAATTTTGGGTGGGGTTCTCACGCAGCGGCTGGAGTTGAGGGTTTCTTTTTGTCAATGTACCTAGAGTAGTAGAGTTAATATTGTATTTTGCTTGATCTATCTGGAGTTATGGTTGCTTACACCATCTTTTGTACCTGTCCTATAGGAAATAGGAATGAATTTTTGTTTATTGTGATTCCATTGATTTTGTTACCTTTGTGAGAGGTATTATATATTTTATAGACCTGCTTTAGTGGTAGGCTTGGCAAACGGATCGCGTTTGCTGTGTTTCGTGTTGTTTTCATGTAACACATGTTATCTTAATGGGTCGTGTCGTGTTATACCCGTTATGACCCGTTATTTGCACATACACCACCACATTGCCACATAAGTATTACTTCAAAACATATAAACACATTTGTCGTTAAGTACTATATTTACACTTCAAAATAAGAGCCTAATAAAAAAGCACCAATACACTAATTGTCTACTACAAAATATCAAATGTGCATGGATATGCAAAAATGAATGAGTTTTTCTTTTCAAGGTTGTGAAGCCTTTCTCAGAAATTAAAACTTTGCCAATGAAACTCAAAACTTGCACCCTATTCCTTTTACAAAATTCTTTAATTTTCATTATCAGAAAATTATATTAGTACTTTGGCTTGATCTATTGCTTTCAAGAGTTATGTTGATGTGTTTTCAATAAGGTTTTCCACATCAGAACTCTTTTCCGCATAAACTGAGTATATAAAAACCAAACATTATGAATCATTCAAATTATAAAAAGTTTACCAAAATAATTATAAAAGGAAATAAAACAATAGTACTATACCATATAAAAATATATTACCTCATTTTCCAAATTTTCTAAATTTAATTATTATAGTATAAAATATTATATATATTATTAATATAAGAAGAGAATGCTCTTTTGGAATAATTGTGTGTTCTATTCATCTCTCAAGGAGAGTTTTATAAGATGTTACAATCCTATCATTAAGGAAAGAAATAATTTACATAAAAACATATTAAACTAAGAATCCCAAGACTACGGGAATATATACAAAAACGTCAACATTCCCCCTTAAGTTGGTGCATATATGTCACACATGCCCAACTTGTGTAGGAAACTTGAAAACTTATGACTTGAAACAGCCTTTTGTGAGGATATCTGCCAACTGATCTTCCGTTCTTATTTTCGGTACCTCAATTATCTTCCCTTCCAATTTTTCTTTGATGAAGAACCGATCAACCTCAACATGCTTTGTTCTATCATGTTGTACTGGATTATGTGCAATGTCACAGCAGCTTTATTATCACAAAACAATTTCATAGGCTGATCATGTTTTATACCTAAATCCCTTAGCAGAAGCTTAAGCCATAAAATTTCAAAAATCCCTAAGGCCATACCTCTGTATTCAGCTTCTGCACTAGATTGGGCAACCACATTTTGTTTCTTACTCCTCTAAGTAACCAAGCTACCCCCAATGAATGTAAAATAACCTGATGTTGAGCGCCTGTCATCTGCTGATCTTGCCCAATCTACATCAGTATAACCTTCAACTCTAAGATGATTATTCTTTTTAAACAATATTCCTTTGCATGGGCTTTCCTTCAAATATCTCAAAATCCTCATCACTACATTCATATGGTGTTCTCTAGGATCATGCATGTATTGACTCACTACACTCAAGGCATATGCAAGGTCTGGTCTTGTGTGTGCTAAGGACATTAAACGGCCTACTAACCTTTGGTATCTCCCTTTGTCAACTGGTACTTGATTAGGATCAACACCAATCTTTAATCCTTCCTCTAATGGTGTAGCTACTGGCTGACAAGTTGACATGCCAGTTTCGTGTAGCAAATCAATAATATACTTCCTTTGAGACAAGTAAATTCCAGAATTACTTCTCGACACCTCAATCCCTAGAAAATATCTTAGGGATCCAAGATCTTTCATCTCAAATTCTATAGACAAGTATCCTTGCAAAGCCGCACATTCTTCCAGATCATTCCCTGTTACAACCATATCATCTACATACACAATGAGTGCAGTAAGCTTCCTGTTTCATCTTTTCAAAAATAGAGTATGATTGAAATTACTTTGTGTGTAACCAAAAGCTCTCATAGATTTTGTGAATCTTCCAAACCATGCTCGAGGGGATTGCTTGAAACCATACAAAGATTTCTTCAACCTGCACACTTTTCTTTTGTATTTATCTGGAGCACTACATCCTGGTGGAAGATCCATATAAATTTCTTCTGTCAAATCTCCATGCAAGAAGGCATTCTTCACATTAAACTGATGTAAGGGCCAATTAAGATTTGCAGCCAAGGACAACAAAACACGAACTATGTTAATCTTGGCCACAGGGGCAAATGTAACTGTATAATCAATTCCATATTTTTGAGTGTACCCTTTTGCTACCAGTCTTGCTTTGAAACGATCCATTGTCCCATCAGCTTTGTACTTGACAGTATAGACCTATTTGCATCCCACAGGTTTCTTGCTAGCTGGCAAGTCCGTGATCTCCCAGGTAGCATTCTTCTTCAACGACTTCCATTCTTCATTCATTGCTGCTTGCCAACGTGGATCAGCTAAAGCTTCTTGCACACTGTTAGGAATAGATACAGTAGATAATTAAAACACAAATGACTTATTTGATTCTGATAGGTGGCTAGTAGACACATAATTACCTAAAGGGTATAACACATTAGATTCTTGGTTGGGTCGATTCACCGGGTACCTAGTTTTGCATTTAAGGTCAGCTTCATAAGTAAGTTTAGGAATACCTTGATTGACATGGTTAGGGAGATGATGTGCTGGTGGTGTATCTGGGATCGAAGACGATTGATTATGGTTATTGGGGCTCAAGGGTGGTGAGACCGACTGTGAGGTAACTGGCAACAATGAGTTGTCCAATGATGAGGAGACTGGTAATGAGTTGTCTATCAGTGAGGAAAGCAATGATTTTTCTGGCGATGTCGGCTCATCAACATTGTTTTCATGTGAATGATCACCATTACATCACCACTTAAGTCCAAATGATTCACATCATTATTTTCTTGTGAATCATCACCACTCGTTTCCAATACATCACCACGTAAGTCTAATGATTCACATCAGGAATAGTATAATCAAGAGTTTGACTTCTGTCTGATTCTTCCCCTGAAGTGCAGACTCAAAATGGGCAAAGTACATATCGTTTTCATGAAATGCAACATCCACAGTGACAAACAACTTTTTTGTCAGAGAATGATAGCAACGATATACAAACATGCACCGTAAGGCTTGAGATTCAAGCTTACTCCTATGTTGTTTATGGAGATAAACGAAAGCCACACAGCCAAACACATGAGGTGGAAGATTTGGAACTGTTGGAGCATCAACATGTGAGGAGAGAGCCTGAAGAGGCGTCTGAAAATCAACTGATCGGGATGCAACGCGATTAATGAGATATGCAGCCGAGGTGAGAGCTTCTCCCCAATAGGATAAGGGGAGACGCCCCTCGAGTAAGGAAGCACGGACAACCTCTAGAAGGTGAGGGTTCTTACGCTCTGCAACCCCATTTTGTTGTGGAGTGTATGGACAAGTAGTTTGATGAACAATACCATGATGATCCAAAAATGCACGAAGTTCAGAGTTCACATACTCGCCACCATTATCACTCATGAGAACCTATATTTGTGACTTATACTGTACTTGCACCATTTTGTGAAATTGCTGAAACAAGGAAGTAACTTCACTTTTTGACTTCATCAAACAAACCTAAGTCATACGTGTGCATTCATCAACAAAAGTAACGAACCAATAAGCACCACCAAATGTAGCAGTTTTAGATGGTCCCCAAACATTAGAATGGATTATCATAACTGGAACATAACTTTTTGTCAAACTGGACGGAAACGAAGTACGACGACTTTTAGCTAGTTCACAAACACCACATTTAAAGCTAGAAACGTCATTCTTAACAAATAGGCTAGGAAACAACCTCTGTAAATAACCGAAAGAAGCATGTCCAAGTCGACGATGCCACAACCAAACCTTCGAAGCTTTATTCCACTCCCCCTGAGATCCTTCCACAGTAAGAGCTTGAGTCAAAGTCTAGGTACTTTTTGATGTCAGCTCCAAGTAGTAAAGCCTCCCTTTTCTGATACCATAACCAATCGTCTTGCGAGTCCGAATATCCTTAAAAACACAAAAAGAAGGCCAAAAAATAACAAGACAATGTAGGGCGAGGGTTATTTGAGCAATGGATAATAAATTATAATCAAGCGAAGGAACAACAAGCACAGTATCAAGATTAAGGGTATCTGAAAGGGAGACAACACCTTCCCCAATAATGGGGGCATGATTACCATTGGCAACACTTACAACAGTTTTGGTGGATGGTTTTAGGGTTTGTACCTGTCTAGAATCACAAATCATATGTTCAGTAGCACCAGAATCAATTATCCATGTATTATTCGTAACAAATGTAGAAACCTTTAAAGCCTTACCATCGTTAACTGTATGTTCAGAATGTACCTTAGTTTTAGCAATCAATACACGCGGCTTATTACACTGGGGATCACAAGTCTTATCCCTTAACAGGACAACCAATAAGTTCGAAACAACGATTTTTGGAATGTCCTCTCAAGCAACAATAAGGACAATTGCTGGGTGGATGATAGCAAGAACCACGGGTCCAAGCAGTAATGATTTCATTGCGAGCCATTTTAATTGTAGCGTGTGGGCCACAAAAAACAAACAGCAACTCAAAAAACAATGCTTTTCCCCTTTTTTGCTTTTTTGCTTTTTTTCCTTTTTTTTTTCTTTTTTTTTTTTTTTTCTTTTTTTTTTTTTTTCTTTTTTTCTTTTCCAACGCAGCAATGCTTCTGCGTTTTCCTTTTTAATTGTTTCCTTTCTTCAGTCTGCACAAATACGAGGGGATTTCAGCGAATGGGATTTGTGCAAGCAAAAAAAAACTTGCAGCAAATGGTTCGTGGACTGGTGCGATGATGGGTGCGAGCAAGTTCAGTGGTGGATCAGACGTGGCTGGTTAGTTTAGGCAAGAAGGTTCAACAGCGGAAACGATCTTTGGGTTCAGATTTCGGATTACAGCAGGCGACAGCCAACAGCGGCATATATGGGGGTCTAAGTTCTGGACTTCAACAAGATGCGTATAGACTCCGGTGCGACGAAGCAAACGAACAGGAAGGTTTGATCCAGTAACGATGGCGTCGCTCGCTGGTTATATGGTGCACAGCACAACTGGCGGTGCGACTAATGACCGGATGGCGCGCTAAACAATCTAGCCGCGGGGCTTGGTGATCTGGATTCTGCACACAGTAGCAGGGTTTTTTTTCTTAACCTAGGCTCTGGTGCCAAGAAGAGAATGCTCTTTTGGAATAATTGTGTGTTATATTCATCTCTCAAGGAGAGTTTCATAAGATGTTACAATCCTATCATTAAGGGAAGAAATAATTTACATAAAATCATATTAAACTAAGAATCCCAAGATTACAGGAATATATACAAAAATGTCAACAATATAAAATATATATATATATATATATAATTATTATAGTATTTTTAGGGGTATAAAATTATCAAATTAATATTTTGCTTATCGTGTATTAAGTTAACCACGTGTATACCTGGACCAACCCTTTATTTTAACAGGTGTTTATGAGGTTACCCGATAACGACCCGATTTGTTATCATGTTAATCCAATAACCTGTTAATTTCATGTCGGGTTAACGGATTGTGTTAGAAATTATCAGGCCTATTTGGAGGTACTATGTAATTCCTTTTTCTACAATATAGTGTGGAAGTGAAGATACTGGGAGAAAGGCGACCTATAGGTTAATATTAAGGGAATGAAAATTTTAAAAGAATTGCTTCTGCCATTTGGTCAAAATAATCAATTGTACAATAAGGCTTCGTTTGGAAGTGATTTTAAAATGACTGGAAGTGGTTTTAGAGAATTTTTTGAATTCCAAAAACACTTACACAACTTTTTAACGATTCACTTGCATGTTTACTAAGAATTAATTGGTTCCAAATACATTTTCACCAAAAACGTTTTCAGTCATTTTAAAAGTATTTCCAAATAAACCCTAAAGCAGTAGAGTGTTTGCTAAACCGTGTTGTAAAAGTGCTTTGAATATTAGAGTGTTTGGTAAACCGTGCTATAAAAGTGTTTTTTAGTATAAAAAGCAATATCAAAGTGTTTGGTAAACTTTTATGTATGATTGTTGTGATTGTGTATAATGACCAAAAGAGACACCATAGTGGACAGAAACATGAAAAGACCATAAAAGTTTTTCTCCCTCACCGAAGGACTTCCTCTCACAAACCCTAGCCTTAGCTGTCGGCCTCTCCTCTTGGTTGGGGTCAGTGGCAACCCCTTGGCCTTAATTTTTCTGTAGCGCCTTCCTTCTTTAACTTCCTTCCTTCCTTCTTTAATTTTCTGCAATTCCTTCCTTCTTAAATTTCTTGCTTTTTGTTTTGACCCTCTGATCTAGTAATTTTGCTTCTTAGTGAAGTCTCACATTGCCTTGAGCTATGTCTCAATTTCTCTGATCTCATATCAAAGGTTCAAGATTTCTTCTGCTTCAATTGTTGTTCCCTACCACGATTGTTGCCCATCGACCTTTGCTACTTGGCTCTTCAGGTGTTTCCTTTGTGGATCCTATTAAGAGACACACTTTGCGTCTGGGTGGCTTTTAAAGTGCAATTTGCCCTAATTGGTAGGATTATGGGAGCGCTTACAGTGCGGGTGGTTCGCCACCCCCATTCCATTCGTCAACGTGGCACTTCGCAACGATGGTGTGACTGTTTAGGCGGAGGCAACTATTCCCTTGGTTCATATCTAGGATTTCTTTCCTTTATGGCTATTATGGCTTTGGTATTAAGCCTGATCTTGTATTTCTTTATGTTTAGGTTGGTTTGTATTGTCTGTGGACTTTCCTAACCTTGTTGTAGTCTTCTTTTTTTAATGAAAGGGAAATTTTATTTGAACTCATCTAACTTCATTCTACACCTAACTTAAATTTTAAATGTTAGCTGTCATTTTTATCTTATTGCATAATTACCATTAAGTACAAGATGAAATTAATAATAAAACTAAAAATTATCAATAAACTCATACTCAATAATCAAACTCTACCATCACTCAATCTTTATCCTATGTTCATTTTGACCAATGGATGCTGATTTTGAAGTTCCGAATCCTTCAACTAAGATATAAATCAATTTATGCACGTTTTTTTTCATTTGATTTTTTTTTTTTTAGAGTTTAAAAGTATATTGCTTGCAAAGAAGATCTTTGTTAACCCGTGGGTAAATTTCTCTATAGGACTCAACTCTTCCAAAAGGCATTGGGAATTCAATACTACCACCAACTGAAATATTAAAATAATGAAGCTAAAACGCTAGTAAATAGCTTGGCATATACATAAGAAAAACAAACAAGGTAAGAACAACTAGAGTGAAAAAATGTACTTTTTGAAGTTCTTGAAAGCAGCAGTGTCATCCATCAACCAATGTGAAAGGATTCATCTCCAAAAGTGAAGTCCAAATCCAGAACATAGTGATAATTAGCAAAATTGTTCTTACTTCTAACAACTTGAAATACAGCAAATACGACTTTGATAAAGTCCTTGAGTTCTGCTTTGATATATATTCAAGAATAATTTAAACCAATGAACATGAACTCAACAGATAGCATATGATTGATGCATTAAGCAAATATGGTTTTTGCGTGGCATTAAAACAGAAGAAGATTGGGACATTGATGATAACGATTATCATATGTCCTATACAGATGAGAACAATGTATATCATTGTGAATATATTTTCGACTCTAGCGAGAAAAAAGAGAAGAGGATCACCATCCTACATGGGTACTTTCTTCTTGAGAAATATTGGAGTAGGAGGTTCGCACACTTAAGAATTAGATATGAAAATAATTTCAAAAATAGAACTGTCTCCAATTGATTTTGGGTTTATTTTCTAAATGGGTGTAAAGATAAATTTATATATTGAATTGGGCTCGTGCGAGTAGTTTAGGAAGATATTTGGGTTTAAAGAGATATTGATAGTTTAATTGAAATTAATATGGGTGTATAGAGTAAGTTAAGTGTAGAAAGAAGTTATATGAGTTTAAATAAAATTTCATCAACAAAAACACCAAAGTATTTAATACGATATAAGAGAATGCTCTTACTCTTAACTATTTGAGTTACAAGTGCCATATTATGCGCAAAGGACATGATTCTAAATTTGCATTCGACAATGTTTTTACTTGTACTGTTCCATTCTCCACAGACCATGATAGATAAAAAGCATATGATTATGAATTATTCATTAGATTGGCATCTTATAAGTTGCTAAAAAGCTATATACAAACCATTCCTGCGCAGATAAACAGAGTGCAGTTATATATTAAGCAGAGTGCTGGTATTGTAGAAGATAACGTGTTAACGGAGATGCGTGATATAACGATGAACGACGAATATAATGACAAAGAAATATGACAACATCTGATCATCCGCTATCCAAATGTGTTCTCGCCACTGTATGTAACGTAAAGAAATCCATCTGCATCCTTCTTTTCATCATATATGGTAGACATTATTGCTCCTGCAAAACATGAAATATGGTCTTCATAATCTTCGAGGAAAAGTAGACACGATGTCATAACTTTTACAAATCTGAATATTACTGAACATCTTTCGAGTTGACTTTCCAGGAATACGACACTTTACTGTGACCATAATCCTTGATTGGTCATGAAGTAAACTATTTTCTTTTGACTTCAACCAGGAAGTGGATTATTTACCATGATCAGATTTCCTTCTTCCAAATCCAAATATTGTAAAAAAAGTTTATATCCCAGAATCTTATGATATATTCCAACTAAGCTTTGATTCATAGAAAGAATTAAGTACAGCCTGCTCATTGTTTGACACGAAAATGAAAACCACGGTGTCATTTCTGCACATTTTCTTCTTCGAAAATCTCCATGGATATTGCAAAAGTTCAATCATATCTAAGAATCTGTGTTGGACATCCTTCCAGTTAAAGTTTGACTTCAATATGGCATTAACTATTTACCAAGGTAAAACTACGTTATCATATTTAACACATACCCTAAAATTAAACATCAAATCAGAAGGGGCGAGACAGAGAGAAGTTTCACTAGATACCTGTAGCTGGGAGGACATTGTCTACAAATATGAAGATTGCCTTTTCTGCACTCAGTTTAATTCTCTTACGGATGACATAGACAAACTGACCCACAGTCAAATCAGCTGGAACTAGGTATCTGTTAAGTAGCAAATCAAGTCGTTAATATATAGAACTACATCAGCAGTTTAGCAGTAAGTACTGTATCAAACAGCATCCTGTTCATTCACAAATTATAATACAATACAACAATTGAGCCCGCATTGAATCTAAACAAAAAATCAGAGAGGACGGAGATACAGTCCATGAATGCCAGGCCTAGTGACACCTCTTCCTCCTTTAAGAACAAGGGAGGATGGAGATTTTGGGTTTAGCATCCAGTGGGCGGGTGTGTGGTTTACTCAAAATGGGAAAACCTTATATGTTTCCAAATTAATAAATTTATACTGATGACAATAGAGCTGCAGCCTACTCACAAAAGAGATTACATAAGAGGAAGTAATGTGAAACTGGTGCTTACTTTTTCCGGTCAATGTTGGGAATATCACTTCTCTCAGCCTTTTCCACAATCACCTTCAAATCAGAAAAGAAATAATTAACAGAAGCAACGATTGGGATACCACGAGTGCATTGTATTATGATGCAATTGAACCAATACTACTAGTCATGCATGGACTGAATGCAACACATGCACTATTTAGAAGAGATCAAGAAGCACCATCTGAATAATCATATGTGTGTGTGTGGGTGTTGGAGGTTGTGTTACTGATATAAGTATCTAAGTCCATGATGGTTCCATGGTTTTCAATGATAATCAACATTCAGCCATTCCCTTTTATATACCAAATAAACATACAACGCATCTAGCATATGCATGAAAAAGAATATAGATGCAGTGAATTCGTAGTTGTTGCTCACAGTCACAATTGCCATTGGATGACTATTAAGCATCTACTCTCCAACATTCCATGAAACGAAGAACAATAAGCCCATCATATACCCAGGAAAAGAATTTTTGTTATACTGACCTTGATGGAGAAATCAAAACAATATTAATGAGTTTCCATGCCCACTAATATAAACCAAGGCTAAGTTCTTTTACGGGGAAACAAGTAACTTACGGTCATCGTACCTCTTTACTAAAGAAAAGGCATTCGCTCTCAATAATTTGCAATATACTGATATAAAACATCTCTCATAGCACCAAGGCACACAGGCAGATATATCATCAACACATTATAAAGCCACCTCGACACCCAATTTTTGTTCCTCATCTTATCCAAGAAATGAAGTACTATATACCCATAGCACAGTGAAAATACACGTTTTAATGCAAACTTTTCCTAAGACCATTCATTTTACTTTTATTTCTACAATGTATTGCCAATTTGTGACTTAATGATCTTTTTTTTGGCATCAAGATATTTTTTCCAATTGGATCATGTAACACATGACGGATAAATTCCAGTGCATAATTTCCTTTTTTTCAAGCATCACTCACTGATTTGTATTACATAAGAATTTCCTACACACCAAATAATAAGTGTTGTGAGCACTAATCAAACAATAAACTCTACCATCACTTACTTGAACATCTTGTATAACTTGAGACTATAATATCTATAATTTAATTCGGAAGCAAGGTACATACCAAGAAACCTGCAGTTGCCATCCCACATTATGACAACACATGCTCTTTGAAGTTTTTTAATCAAAACATGACTCTCTTCAATGCAGTCTGAAACAGATTATGCAGCTACTATGCGTGATACAAAATTATGAAACATGATTGGACCTATGAAATGTCAAAATAACTCCTAAATCTTTAAGATGCGGAAAGAGAGATAAAAAACACCTGATATTGACAAATAGCAAGGTAATAGCAAAATTCGGCACACACAGAGGAATGAAAATAAGAAAATCCCAAATTTAAAGATTAAAGGTAGGTCCTACAGGAATTCTGTCTGAATATTTCTCTCTAATCCTTGCGGCCTCAGCGCGTCTCTTCTCTGCATATAAAGATACCACACGTTTATACAACTGATTTCGTAGACTTAAACATCGCAAAATCAATTGCTGAAAATGATAACTTGGAATAGAATATACTAAAAGCATAAACAAATTCAGCACATGAACACCAAAACTTACCAAACTCATGTGCTTGCTTGAAGCTGCTTTTGGTCATTTTTTCTACAATCCACTGCATAACAAGGACCAAACCTTATTGGCAATCTATAGACAATTTACTAAATAAAATAAAAAAATTGATTCAAATTAAGAAATTGTGTGGAAGCCATGATCAAAGTGGTAAAATTCAAGAAAACATCAAAAACCCAGAAGAAAAAAACACCAATTTCTCTCAGAGAATCAAAGAAATTCTATCATGTAAACAATTGATTATGTACCTAATTCCCTGATTAGATGCCTTGAACAAATATAACAATCCAAGATAAAAAAATAAAATAACACTCCAATATTATCTTTTCTGTTTTTTTCTTCTTTTTCTCGGGAAACAAACATACCCAAAATCAAATAACTGAAGAAAGCTTACAGAAAAGATTGGAGAGGAGTGATCGACAATCTGCTGAGTTCTTCTTGGCTTTGCAGATAAGAGATGATTACTTAAAGATGGTGCCTTTTCAATGTTTTCATCGACTACATGTACGACAGTATTACCCGCTATTTAATAATCGGTTTTATCTTTACTCCTCCTGTGACGTTTGGTCCACTACGGTGGTGACCAATGAAACCTTGCCATGTCAGACTAAGAGGTTGGGTCCTATTGTTATCGCAGGATCCTTTCCGACAAGAGATTTTTTTAATGGGTTTGAAATATAGGACGATACGTCACATGTTATTATATCAATGATGAATTTTTTTTTTCTTTTTCAAGTGTCCTTCCAATTATAATTTCATGTGGTGTACTACTCCGTATTTTGAGTGCATTGAAAATCCCTCTTTTCTAACCCTCAAAGGCCCAAAAGAATGCACGCCGAAGGAAGAAAGGTTGAGGCTCAACAAGATTGGAAAGAACGATCCCCAGTGCTACACATGACCGCTCGTCATTCCGAGTTGTACATCAGCAATGAAGTCGAGTGCTTCCCCATAAAATGCTTTCCGACCACCGGGAGCAAGTTGGGGCATTGACAACTTTATAGAACAAAATCCCAAGGACACAGAGACATGCCTACTTAGACATCAACTCCAAGCCACGTTGCGGCTATCAAAGAGAACAGAAGTCTGAGAAGGGATGTAATGACTCACAAAAGTACTCGGGCGTGGATTCCCACCAACTTCTAGGTCACTGTCCTAAAAATCCGCGCCTAGCACCGCCTAATGCCTAGATGGTGCTAAGCGGTTGGTCATCGTCCTGATTAATGCCTAGGAGTTTGAAAACTAAGAAATGGCGCCTAGACCTATTGAGGTGCCTGCCTAGGCACCCGCCTAGCTCACCCAAGCTCGCTTAGATACCGGCCTAGGTTGCAACTCACTTAGACAGAAAATAGATAACTTTTATCTTGCATTTTATTTTTTCAATAAATTGTAAGAGACTTGTTGAATACTTAATGGAACACACATTATATACTTATTCTCCATGTTTTCATTATGTTCCAATAGCTCATGATATATATGTCATTCCATTTTGTAGTTTATGATGAAATCGTTGTCCAACTTTACCATTTGAGTCTGTAGCTATTTAATTTCTTTTTAATATAATTTATATAAACATGTTTGGACCCAAAATAATGGATTTGGGCCAAGTATGATTATAGGCTCGGCCCAGAGTTAGACAAACTCCTAAGTCCCAAGTCTGTTTAGATAGAAGCCTAGCCCAAGGTGGGTTAGTAGAGTTTGAATTAATGATGGATTTCTTGAGATTTAAGAGTGAATTCAGCTGGGTCCTAATTTAGTCAAGAGTCTTTAAAGATCAAGATTGCATAGTGAAATTGGTACCAGGTGGAATAACCTATATATAAAAATTATAATTTGTTGGACTGACTAGTAAAGCCTGTTAGTCAACTAAGATAGATTTGTTAGTTGATAAATCTATGATTCAAATACCAATTTCAGTTCACAAAAACCATCCTAGTCAACAAGGCTATAGGTCGTTACAAGTTATTAATGTGTCAAGTGAGCATGACAGTGAGCACATACCATTTAAATGTTCAATAGATATATGTACCATATATGTGTATGTGGGATGTGCAACACAATAAACATAACTTGAACACAAGATATTTTTGGCCGGAAAAACCCCCCTCTGGGTTAAAAAATTAGGGACCCTTCACTGAGTCCAATCCTTTAGTGTAAACAAAGGTTCATACAAAGACCCCACAAACTCAATTCCTAGATCTCTATCTATGAAGCAGCTTTACCTTTATGCAACCTTGCCTTACACGAGACAGACTCATTTGGTCTTCACGAAGTGGTAGCTCCTTCTGAGCTCATCACTTTGTGGCACCGAGATCAACACAATTAATAATGTGATATAATTTTATGATATGCACATGAAATCTGGATTCAAATGACCAGTTAGATTCTTCAGTCAAAATGGTGAAGAAAGAATCCAACTTGAATCCAAAAGCTTGGTCTAAAACCAAATTTAAAGCTTAAAACCAGACCAAGACTTAAATGCAAAACCTTAAAAAAATGCAACCCTAATAGACAATGATTGGGTGTTTACTGCATGAGGAAGGTTTGGCAGTTAGGGTTCATAAATGAAAAAGATGCAAGATTTAACCCTTTAAGCAACTCTTTCTAACAAATAAATTCTGAAACCCCAAGAACAATCTGAAACCCTAGAAGTAAATATACCCAAGGAAATCAGATTTTCTATCAACCAACTTGTCTCCAAGACATTTATCAGCTACAAAAGAGATCTAGGCAAATCGATGGCCAGAAACTGACTACCATTAGAAAGGTGTTAGTTAGCCCATGTGGGCTGTCGTAATCTGTGTGCCTAACAACTGGAAGTCAGTGCGCAAAATTGACTAGACAATTAAACTAGACAGAATACAACTCAAAGAGAGAGATATGAAATGCACATGCATGAACAAATCGTTGAGTTGAAATGTGCCACTTCTTGAACATTTACTTCAGCAACAACAACCTATATTCTAAATATATTCTAAAGCTAGATTGAGTATGTGTGATGGTTCAATAACGATATTTGACAAGGAATGCCAAACACTTTATACTTTACAATCTCCCCATTTGGCTTTCCTTGACAAAATACCCTAAGCCTATAACTAATTTCACTCAAAACCCACACTTAAGAGAACATCAATCAACAGAAGAAGACCAAGTAACAAGTCCTGCAAAAGAACAACTCTTGACAAGAACAAGTGAAATTTATCATGAGTGAAAGGCTTGCAAGATATGAAGCACAATAAAATTTTTCTTCCCCATTTTGTCATGGTAAGACAAAGAAATGGTGAAAAGTCACACAGAACAGTCAAATTTGCTGAAAATAAACATGATAAAAACAAGAAGAGCACGGCGGATTCATAATTTGTAATACATCATGTGGATATGCCTAAGCACAATGTAGCGACAATGAGACTAGTAATAAGTAAGTACAAAAGGATGCATACATTGTGATTGAACTCCCCCATAATGAAAATTCCCCTAAAAATGATGCTTGCACTATGAATAGGTTATTGAACAAGAATATCACAAAATTTGAGATTTGCACCAATAGACAACTAACAACATAACCACTAGATGAGAATGAACTACAATGTAGCTTGAATATCTATGCTTCTAAGAGATATGTAATTTGAAGAACACAAAAAGTAGACGTGCAATGTAGTTCTCAATGGACAAATCTTCAAAGGCATACACAAATATTAATAATGAGATTAACACAAACTCATAATCCTTGGTGACATGTCAAGGTATGGGAGAATGATTTTGGATAGCCATCTTAAAATCATAAAACCAAACATTTAATCTCAAAAGCATTTTCAAAGTTAACCAAGCTTTTAATAATCCATTGAACTTTAGAGACAATACTTCCTACATAATATGGACAATGGACAAGACTCGCACAAAGCAAGGCATAATCCTTGGACGAAAAGCTAACTTTGGTAAAGAACTTGAGTGAGGCACCAATTTGAGAAATGCCAAGGTCATTTGAATTAAGGTGAAATTTTGATGAAGCACCATTGATTTTTTTTACAGAATTTGATTCAATACCTATAGAGGGGGAGATTGAAACACTACACATGACATTGCATGGAAGGCCAAAATGAAGGAATTTTCCCATTTGATAATATATACGTTCTTTTGAAGACACCCCTTTCATATAACACTCTCACATTTGAATTTTTTTTGTTTTGATTTTGGGAAGAGGACAAAAAGAAGAGAATTGGCACATGGTCCAGATTATAGAGTAAGTAAAGTCACTACCACTCAATTAGGACTAATGCAACATTAAATTTAAGAACACCACTCGATTTGGATGATTGGAAAAATGATTTTTCAGAGGCCATCAAGATAATAGGGAGAACCTTTGACATCACAGTGAATAATTATCCAAGGATAATCTCAAAAATATCATGAATGTATGACTGTTAAGATAAGCATATAGAGAGACAAAACATAAGTATCTAATGAGCATGCTGACAAGACAGACACAACCTGGAAGCAAAGCTATTCAAACAATTCAGTTTATTGCAAAAAGACCAGTAGACCATCAAAGATCTTCGTACCTTCGGTTACCTAGGGCTTTAGTCAATGTGTCCACTAGTTGTTTTCAATTAGCACAAAGTTTAGCTTCCACTAGATCTCTAAGGAAGTGATGCCTAATGTCAATGTGTTTGATTCTCGGATGTTGAACAAGGTTCTTAGAGATATCAATTGCACTCATATTATCACAATAAACAAGAAAGGTGGATTGAGATATACTATAGTCACTGAGCATTTGTTTCATCCACATCAGTTGAGTGCAACAGCTTCTGGCAGCCACATATTTTGCATCGGCAATAGATAAAGAGACATAATTTTGCTTTTTGCTATGCCAAGCAACCAAATTGTTCCCAGCATAGAAAGCTTCCCCTTGAGGTCCTCTTTCAATCATCAATGCACCCAGCCCAATCGGCATCAATGTACCCAACCAGGTTTATGTTAGTGTCATGAATGTAGTAAAATCTATAATTAGTGGTCCCACCCAAATACTTAATGACTCCCTTGACTGCTTGTAAGTGAGACTCCTTGGGATAGCTTCGAAATAGTGCACATACCCTAATAGAAAATGTAATGTCTAGTCGACTAGCAGTCAGGTAGAGTAAGCTTCCAATCATGCTTCTATATAGAGTCTGATCAACATCCTTGCCACTTGAGTCTTCGTGAATTTTGGCATATATGTTCATGAGAAATCTAGCAGCTTTTGAACCTTCGAGGCTAAACTTCTTCTCTAAGTTCTTGCCATACTTTGTTTGAGAGATGAAGATACCATCATTTTCTTGTTTCACTTGAAGTCCAAAGAAGTAGTTTAATTCACCAACCAAGCTCATCTCAAATTCACTTGTTATCATATCGATAAATTGTTTCACGAAAGAATCAGAAGTAAACCCAACAACTATGTCATCCACATATAGTTAAGTAATCACAACATAAGATTTAACCTTCTTAACAAACAAAGTTTTATCAACAGAGGCATAAGTATAACCATGAATATGAAGATGGGAAGATAACCTATCATACCAAGCACGAAGGGCTTGTTTAAGATCATAAAGAGCTTTCCTTAGTTTGTACACCCTATCTAGCTTGTGAGGATCCTCAAAGCCTTTTGGTTGTTCCGCATGTACCTCCTTATTAAGATATCCATTAAGGAATGTTGTTTTGACATCCATTTGAAAAGGTTTAAACTTTAAATGGTGTACAATAGCATAAAGAAGTCTAACTAATTCAAGACAAGCAACATGAGTGAAGGTTTCATCAAAATCAACACCTTAAAGTTAAGAGTATCCTTAAGCAACAAGCCTGGTCTTATTTCCGATTACATTCCCTAACTCATCAGACTTGTTCTTGTAAATCCATTTTGTGCCAATAATATTAATGTTCGATGGACGATCAACAAGGGACTAGGCTTCATTCCTCTCAAACTAATTCAGCTATTCATGCATGGCTATGATTCATTTTCATCAGTTAAGGAATATTTGATATTCTTAGGCTTAATTTAGGAGACATAACAAACATTTGCAACTTCATCAGCTATTTGTCTTCGAATTCTGACACCTTTGTCAATTGGACCCATAATTTCCTCACCACGATGATCTCTGGCCCACTTTGGTTTTTCCTTGAATAGGACATAAAAATCTTGATCAATGCTTGATTCACTCTCATTGTCACTTTATGAAACCACACTTGACTCACCAGAAGCATCATCGTTATCCTTAGAAGAGGGAAATAACACATCGTCATTTTTAGTTGCTAGAAAGGGAGGGACATCAGTGTCATCAATCTTGACATTTATGGACTCCGTGATGGTCTTTGTCCTCATATTGTAAACTCTATTAGTCCAACTTGTGTTGGAGTACCCCAATAAGATTCATTTATCACTCTTAGTATCAGACTTTGCTAGATATTAACAATCATGCAGAATGTAGCAAACACTCCCAAAAACTTTGAAATACTTTACCATTGGATTCTTAACCCGCTAGAGTTCATAAGGAGTCACATTAGTGCCTCGAACACTCGATTTGAGATGTAGCAAGTAGTGTTCATGGCCTCAACCCAAAATTGCTTTGCCAAGTTTTGGCTGTTAAGTAGCACCCTAGTCATCTCTATCAAAACACTAATTTTCCTTTCCACTACAACATTTTGTTGAGGTGTGATTGGAGCAGAAAACACATGCTTGATGCCGTTTGTTGAACAAAAATCATCAAAGTGAACATTCTCAAATTCGGTTCCATGATCAATTTTGATTTTGACTAGAGCATGGTGGCTATACATAGATTCATTCAACATTACTTTGTACACAATGATGAATTGTTGAAAAGTATCAGATTTATCGCTTAAAAAACATACCTAAGTGAATCTATAGTAGTTATCCATAATTACCAAGATATACTTCTTTCCACCAAAAGATAATGTCTGAATTGGTCCAACAAGATCCATATGAATCAATTGAAGAGGCTTAGTTGTTCCAATGTCAGTCATTTTCTTGTGAGCCATCTTAGATTGCTTCTCCAATTGACATGGTCCACAAACATATGAGTTAGAGACAGAAAGATGTGGCAACCCTATCACAACCTCATGTTTAGACAATTTCTTGAGGTCTTTCAAGTTCACATGCCCAAGTCTCTTATGCCACAGAACACTAGCTTCATCAATAGCTTTGTAGCACTTAGAGCATTTGGCAACTTTAGAAACATCAAGAATGTAGCAATTGTCTCCAGATCTTGTGAGTACAATAAAGTTCTTTCCATGTTCATCTACAATCCGACACCTTCTTTTTGAGAAGCACACTTCATCAGCCACATCATCACACAACGGGCTAATGCTAATGAGATTTGACATCACTTTTCCCTGTGATCTGAGATCTGAGATTCGTCTCCACCACAAAACACAACACCACAACCAATAAAATGAGCAAAAGATGAGAAAGCCTCATTGTCTGTAGTCATGTGACGAGAGCACCCACTATTAAGATACCACACATTTGGTTTGGTAGCAGATAAAACATTTAAAACAGTAAGGCACCTGTTTGCGTCTTTCTCAACGCAGTTCAAACTTTGGTTAATATTTCCAGATGAAGAAGAATAAATAAGCTCAGCAATTCTATTGACTTCGATGACCAGACGATCCACCTGATTCTTCAATAAATTGGTCTTTCTAGTGTACAATTTTCAGTTTTGACTAGATGAATCGACTTGTTTTCTTTATGTAACTCAAGAACCTTCTTAGTTAGCTTAATCTTCTCCACTTTTATAGTGCAAGTCTTATCAAAGAAAGAATCATACTTGATGCAGAATTCATCATAAGACATCTCCTCATTACCATTCAGAACAGAATCATCATCAGTCAAAGACACTTCCTTAATTAGAGCAACAAAAGCAACAACTTTTTCTTCATTATCTGAAGATTTATCAGAATGTACAGAACCTTGATCATTGTTATCACTCCAAGTAACCATCATCGACTTTTTGTGCTTTTGACCAAGGAGGTTGGTGTTAGCACAATAAGTAGGGACCATAATGCACAATACCTGGTCCCTGCTTTGCCTAGTCTCCACATGCAAAGCAGGGACCAGGTACCTTTAACACACATTTGCCTCATTTTCTAGTGAACCATTTGTTCTTTACTCCAATAGATTGTTTGATGACTCACCAAACCATTTAGAATCCTTTCCTTTGTTTTTGAGAACTTTTATAAATTGTTTGATGAATAGGGCAAAATTATCTTCTGAGGTATGTCTACACACATCACCAACAACCTCACAGTTCTCAACACTTTGAAAGGCAATTGTTTTTTTACTTCTTGGAGTCATTTTCATCCATGTCAAGCTCAATATCATAGGTAATGACCTCCCTAACAAATTTTCTAAGCTTTTGATCTCATTTAGGTCTTGAAACTCTTGAATGACAGCCTTCTTTGCTTAAAATCTCTTGGGCAAGCATGTCAAAATCTTTTAAACGATGGTTGTTTCATCAATAGGCCTCCCTACCCTAAGGCTTCATTTGTTAACATTTCAATTTTCTTAAAAGAAGACCGAGAAAGTCTTATACTAGAGCATTCTCAAATCTTCAAATTTCAAAAGAGTCATTTGAGGTTTTAAATCTCTCACTTGTTTATCACCCTCATGAAGAATTAGGAGTTTGTCCCAAGCTTGCTTGGCAATTGTGCAAGATCAAACATAAGTAAACCGATTAGACAAAATGGCAGAAACAATAGCATTCTTTACTTTCTTATTAGCCATGGTTGAAGCAATTTCTACTTGAGTCCATTCACCTTTCGGCTTAATAATAGATTTTCCATTGACTCAAGAGTAAAATAAATAATAGCTATAAGATCTTGAGCCTCAAGGAATATCTGAAACTTCTCGTTCCAAGCAGCATAATTTGTACCATCAAAGAATGGAGGTGTATTACATGAGCCACCGACACGATCACGATACATGGTGATTCCACCCAATACCAGTAAATCCTAGAGATTACTTTATATTTATCTAAAGCAAGGCTTTGATACTAATTGAAATTAGTATCAAGTGGAATAACCTGTATATAAAAATTATAATCCATTGGACTGACTAGTCAAGCTCGCTAGTCAACTAAGATAGATTTGTTAGTCAATAAATCTGAGATTCAAATACCAATTTCAGTGCAAAAAAACTATCTTAGTCAGTAAGGTTGTAGGTCGTTGCAAGTTATTAATGTGTCAAGTGAGCATGACAGTGAACACATACCATTTAAATGTTCAGCATATATATGTATGTGGGATGTGCGACACAATAAACATAACTTTAACACAAGATAATTTTTTACCGGAAAAACTCACCTCTAGGTTAAAAAATCGGGGACTCTCCATGGAGTCCAATCCACTAGCGTAAATAAAGGTTCATACAAAGACCACACAAGCTTAATTCGTAGATCTTTATCTATAGAGCAGCTTTACCTTTGTGCAACCTTGCCATACACGAAACGGACTCCTTCGGTCTTCACGAAGTGGCAGCTCCTCCTGAGCTTATCACCTTCCGGCACCAAGATCAACACGATCAATGATGTGATATGATTTTATGATATGCACATGAAATTTGGATTCAAATGACCAGTCAGATTCTCCAGTCAAACAATTGAAAGAATAATCTAACTTGAATCCAAAAGCTTGGTCTAAAACCGAATCTAAAACTTAAAACTAGACCAAGACTTAAATGAAAAACCTTAAAACAATGCAACCCTAATAGACAATGATTTGGTGTTTAATGCATGAGGAGGTTTGGCAGTTAGAGTTCATAAATGGAGAAGATGCAAGCTTCAAGCCTTTAAAAAACTCTCTCTCTCTTTAACAAATAAATTCTGAAACCCCAAAAACAATTTACAACCGTAGAAGTAAATATACCCAAGGAAATCAAATTTTCCATCAGCCAACTTGTCCATAAGACACTTATCAACTACAAAAGAGATCTAGGCAGATCAATGGCCAGAAACTGACTACCATCAGAAAGTTGTCTGTCAGCCCATATGGGCTGTCTTAATCTATGTGCCTAGATAGCTGAAAGTCAGCACGCAAAACTAACTAGACAATCAAACTAGACATACTACAACACAAATAGAGATATGAAATGCACATGCATGAACAAACCTTTGAGTTGAAATGTGCCACCTCTTGAACATTTACTCCAACAACAAAAGCCCATAATTTAAGTATATTCTAAAGCTACATTGAGCATGTGTGATGGTTCAATTACAATATTTTACAAGGAAAGCCAAACACTTAAGACTAGACTTTACACATAGTAAGATTCATAATATTACAAAGATCTGATTGTAAATTTGGTTAGAATAAGGAATGAATTCAATAGAAAGAAAGGACTAGGTTCAGAGTCCTAGTTTGGTGGGAGTGGTTGAGTCTGATCCTGTTATTAGATCAAGATATGCATATAATCCGAGTAAGATTGTACTTCAGTGCCAAGAAAACCACTCTTATAAACATAAAAGGGTTTGCAACATTCAAATAACCTTCAACTCAACACACAAATCTGCCATGCGAAAACTCTAGCTTTACGTGAAACCATCTCATCTTTGAGAAAACACTGACTTCTCTAACTTCGTCAAGCATACCTTGCAATTTGTAGAAATAGCTCCGTGTTTGACAACCAATGGCATCTTGTAATTTGTAGAATAACTCTGGAGCCGTAGAGTCAAGTGATTGAGGAACACCTTGCAATTTGTAGGAATAGCTCTACTCCAAGTTCAGTTGACTATTTATCCAAGTCTCCATCAACAAGAAATCTTTGAGCCCAGAGAGGTCACTTTTTCTCGGCAAGTGAAATGTTACCAGGTTAGGTTGGTTGACACATTGAAAGCCAAACCCATTTTATGATTAGATATTCACAAGTGCATTTCTAAGTTCGGCACTTCGATGGCTAAACGATATTTACAATCAAGACACTTTTCTCTTTTGAGTATCTATGTCTATATTGTCTGATAGTGATTCGGTGCACTTATATTTGCACAAATATAGTTGAAGAAGCCGAGCCCGATGCAGACGATTCTTGAACTTCGAAGTGACTAGTAGCCTTGCCTTTAAGCTTTAGAACTTAAAGGCCGAGACAAGTTTCTTCCTCGACTGCAATCGCATGGATAAGAAGTTTGCAACACATTTGATACCAACACCACCATATCAATTTTACTCACCGACCGAGCTCGATCGTCAAGTTGCACGCCCCACATTCAATCGAATGACGTAGTTAACTCATTAGCTATTTGGCCTGCGCGCCATGTAGGCTTGGTAGTTTTTAAGATCAACAAAACCACATGCAAGCTCTAATTTTTTTTTTTTTTTTTATATATATATTTTAATAATTTATATAAACCACATGCAATCTCTAAGATCAATGAAATAAATTTTATTGATAACTAAGCAAAGTCCTTAGATTATCGTCATTCGGGGCTATTCTTTCACTGTGTCTCCGACATATGTTCATGCCCCAACGTTGTTCATAAGTTTGCAGCCACAATATGATGTTGAAAGTCCTCATATTATCGTCATCTGAGGCTATTCTTTCACGGTATCTCTAACGTATGTTCATGCCCTAACGTTGGGCTATTCTTTCACGGTGTCTCTAACGTATGTTCATGCCCTAACGTTGTTCATTAGTTTGCAGCCACAATATAGCGCTGAAATCCTCTTTAGCAAGATTTCAAATTTGATTGAAGCTTCAGAACATTGATTCGTAAGTCATATTTTAACATATTTAAAAGTTTAATTTCTTAACTCTCAGATTATAATTCATGCAAAATCAAGATATAATTCAATGCATGAATATATATTTGATGCAATTCAACAATTATGAATATAATGAATACACAATTTATGTAGAATTTAAAATTCGTAAAACGTAAAGTTGGGTCATGTATTATGGTGAATGTTCATGCTATTATGGCTGCAAAAAAGCGAGATAAAAACCGTTGTTTTGGAAGAACATGATTGCGTGATGATATTAATGAACTGGTTTGATGCAGAAAATTTCATGGCAGATTCCTTAGTGCAGTGGTAGGAGCGTGCTAAATAACGTGTTGAGCCTTATTTAATCCGACAAGGGAGAGAGAGGGGTGTGGCAGCAGAGTAAAGAGAGATAGATGTGTGTATGAGGAATGTGTGTTATTTCTCCTACGCAGTGACTTTATTTATAGTAATAAGGGCTAAAAGAATCCTTCTCCTCCAAGAAATACAGTCCTATTTCAAGCAATAACACCTACACGGTCTCGACTACCGTTTGATCGTCGGAAACTCGACTGAGATCTGCTGTATGTTCATGGAGTTATTAAAGCTGTTCACTTTCGATCACAACATTGTTCAACACGTGACCCCATTTTACCACCAGTGGTCTAGCATGTATGGGAAGACTTTCGTTTACTGGTTCGGGATGAAGACTCGACTGGCAATATCTGACCCGGATATGATCAAGGAAATCCTTTTCAATTCGGGTGGGTCGTTTATAAAGATACTGTTTACACCTTTAACTAAGTTTTTGCTCGGTTATTGGGGGCTTGTTGGGCTCGAGGGCGATCAATGGGCCTTTCACAGAAGGATTGTAAACAACGCCTTCAACATGGAGCATGTCAAGGTGAAACTCTTCCTCTCAAGTAATCTTCAACAATGTCATGTAAAATTATCAATTTATTTATTTATGCATATTATGTTGTATGTTCATATTATCTATATTTATTTATGCGTATTATGTTTTAGGATCATAGTGTAACAACTACTTCATCTGGTCATATTATAACTAGAGGATGAGTAGCATAACTTCATAATTTGATTGTGACACTAGAAGTTACTTAGTGGAACCAGAACATCAAAATTAGTTAAGCACTAAATAAATGGCTAGAAATTTGATTTGATATTCATGATTATACACCAATCGTGATGTTATTGTGTTCTAATACTACAAAGTTGGGTTTCGGAGATTGTGGAAAGTACGATGAATATGTTGGAGAAATGGAGAAATGGGAGGACGTAAGACGAGGGGGAGAAGAGTTTGAGTTGGATGTGCACAAAGAATTTCATGAGCTCTTAAGGGATGTCATATTGAGGACTGCTTTCCGAAGAAGTTTCAAGGAGGGAAAACATGTTTTCAACTTGCAAGAACAACACATGCATCTTTTCATTAAGGCAATAAGGAGCATATACATTCTTGGATTCAGGTGAATGTAAAAAAATATAATTGATTCAAACCTCATTTATATACTCGCACTGTTGTCATTTGAAAGATAACGTAGTTTATATGCATGCTAATTACTGAGATATTCTTAATTCAACAAGATAGTTCTCGATGAATGCTTTTTTTGGCATGCAGGTTTTTGCCTACCAAGAGTAACAGAGAAAGGTGGAGATTAGATAAGGAGAGTAGTGAATCCATACGGACATTGATTGCAAAAATGGCAAAAGGAAGGGAGATTCGAGAAATCTCCTTAATCTATTAATGACGCCGTACAAGAAAAGAAGTATTCCACGTTTTCAGAGACAATCAACTCCCAGTTGCAGAGAATTTGAATGACTTAAGATTGTAAGTTCATTAAAATATTTAATTTAGCCAGCTTAAAGAAAATCTAATCCAATCAGTTAGAATCAAATTATCAATGCTGGCAAGAAGTTGATGTTTTGTGCATTGGATAAAAGTAGACGTTGTATGTTTACACAATTAAGCTCTAGATCCTCTCATTTTGTTTATTTTCTCACTTTTTAAATAGGTGACTATGATTGTTAATGAAACGCTCATGCTTTAACCTTCAACCGGTATGCTTGCGAGGCAAGCAACAAAGAAGGTTAAGCTCGGGAGCTTGGAAATTCCTGTTGGTGCACAAATTTATTTGGCGTTGGTCGCTCTCCATCATGATACAGATATATGGGGAGAAGATGCTAAGGAATTCATTCCATCAAGGTTTTTGGAGCCTCAAAGGCATTTAGCCTTGTTCATCCTATTTGGCTTGGGGCCTCGAATCTGTGCAGGTCAAATTTCGGTCGTGATTGAAACAAAGCTAACGTTGGCACTCATCATCCAATTGTATTCTTTCACAGTGTCACCAACATATGTTCATGCCCCAATGCTATTTTTAACTTTAATGCTGCTCCGAGCACTTTTGTTGTTAAGTATTGGGTATTTTACATACCCGTTAACCTTATTCTCTACCCATATGATACTTCGTTTGTATATATTTTCAGGGGATTGTGAAAAATACTAGGATCTGGTGTCTACTCTAGTGGTTCAGAGTTTAGCTTCTTTCGAGGATGTTACGGTGGTGACGGTCTGTTTTATGCTACTTGAAATTATGGTTTTTTTGTTGTTGCAGCCTTCGGGCCTATGTTTGTGAGGTCCTTCCATTGTATCTTGGATTGCAACTCTTATTTTGCTTGAACCTTTTACTTTATCTGTTGTTATTTACCGGATTCCTTTTGATTCTTGTACTAATTTTTTTAATATAATGAAAGTTCTGTTGACCAAAAAAAAAAAAGAGCGTTAAAACGTTAACCAATTGCTAACTTAATAAATTCTTGATGCTGACACGTTTATGTGTACGTCAGATTCTAACAAATGACAAGTAAAAGAGTATATGGCGTCAAGCCCATACTTTTTAATAGGACGGTTGGGCTGACATAGGGTATAATGGAATTGGACTGGACCAAAAACAATGGCCTAAGCCCAACCTTACAAAAATACCGTTCTTACCAATCTAGAAAACGATGGTGTTAGCACCAACTTTTTTTTAAATTAAAAGTACCTAATCGCTTTGGTGGCAAGGAAGCAGGTGGATCTCCTTCATGAGATGGTCTTTCATGCTCGAACCCTCGCCATCTGTTTCGTTTGGGTGAACTATCTTGACTTCTTTTCTTCTCGACAAATCTATAAATTTATTCAGATCTCGAAAATGCTCGAGACTCTCGATTCATGAGTAGTGCTAAATTTGTTGACTTGACATTGTATAGTTGAACCAAGTTTGGATCTGATTCAGGAGACGTTGTCAATCCACTCAGTTGCAATAGGAGCCTATACCAAGCCATGATATAGGAGGATAAAATTTAGTACTGTTTTTTTGACCCTTTTTAAAAGGGAGACAACTAGTGGCAAGCCATGATTATCCACCTCTTCCGGGGCCAGAGAGTTGTGTGTGTAATAATTCCATAAACTCAATGAGTTGTCTGGATTTGCCATAAGTGAACTTGGTGGTCTTACGTTAGGGAGTTTTGATAGTTTTGCAATATGCGAGTTTGATCATTTTAAGGTTCATTTGGTGTTTTTCACCATAGTAATGGAGTGCTAATGAACGATGCTTCGGGATCATTAGGTGTTTGTAGCTGCAATGCCCTTATATGCGGACCATATAGAAGCATGGCATTTTCATATCCCACAATTATTATTATTTTTTTATTTGCTTCTAAAAAAAAAAATTAATTGTGGAATATGAAAACGCCATGCTTCACAATTATTTAGTTTTGAGATCTTTGATCTATCACATGGTCTTGTAGTACTAAATTCATTGACTCCTATAAATCCTTCGTTTCTTTAATTATATTCTACATATGAGATTATTATGTTATATTTTTTTGTACAAGTCCTTCATTTGTGTTAAATCTTGTATATTTCCATTTGAATAGAGAAATATGTCGTATTTTCTTTAAAACAACTCAATTAAATCTGAAGATTTATTTTCTCATAAAATTTTTAGAGGCCTTATCCGTTTCATTTATATATAATTTATTTTTTCATAAAATGTGCAGTATCATTTATATTTATTCATACTGTCCTCCAATCTTAATGTCAGTTGTAAATAAAAGATGGGAACGAAAGTGCAGAGTGGAATTAAGTTTGGATTTGGATCCCATCCGGATCCATTTTGGAAGGATCCTAGTAATCTTCACATCTTATCCGTTTATCGTACATTGTGCGGTCAGAAATCATTTCGAATTTTCTTATTTAAAATTAAACACAAACAGTACTTAACGAAAGTTGACCGCATGATTTACAATGAATAGATAAGATGCAAGGACCCTCTCTGGATCCTCACAAAGAGAATACAAAGAGAATCTTCACAAAGAGAATTTGGAGATAATCTTCATCCATTAAGTGTGACATCTTCAACAGTTTTGCCTGCAAAATAGACTTGGTAAAGATAAGACAGTGTCTTTTGTATTTTTATTTTTAAAAGAAGCTCATTCTGGAATAAATGATAAATATTTCCATACACACGTAATTTAGACTTAGTGCATGTTAAATACCAAAAACATTATTGAACGAAACAATTTTAAATCATACAAATAAAGCATAAACATTTTGCCTTTCGTCATGTCCACAAGCCAATGTAGACTTGTCAAGTGAATTATTGAACTCTGATTGCATGATGAACCTCGTTTTGGATCTGATTAATGAGGAATTAGATAAAATTAAATAGAGAAAGAGTCGACATAATTAATTTTTAAACTTATTTATCTTTTTTTTTCTTTTTTTCATTTTTTTTTGGAGGGGGGGCTTGTGGGGGGTGGTTGGGGAAGGGATAGTTAGACCGTCGTAGTCACCTTTTGTTGACTTGTTTCTCTTCGAATTTATAAAGAAAATAAACGTTTTGGATAATTCATGCAAAACAGAGTTTGCCCGACTAGTTGTTTTCACGTTTGTAGTATCCCTTATCAAGTTAGACCTAAACCCTAATAATAAAAAAGTTGAGCGTACAATTAGAGAAAGATTTTTATAATATCGATATACTGTTATCATAATATTATGCGTAAGTTTTTCATTTTTACATGACATTATATTGTTATCACATAATGTTGCAATTAATAATGACAATATTTATGCATGAAAGTTGCTCTCCAGCAATCCATATCGTAATATTTAATGTGGTAGAAACTAACACACAAATTAAACCCTTTAATTATGCAATCGTAATACGAGTAAGTAGGGATCGTTCTATTCCGGGGATTAGAAGGGATGCTAATCAACACAAACTAAACTTATAAAATTGAAAACTAAGTTAAACTAACAACAAAACAATGAGGGGGGAGATTTTGGACGAATTTAATTAAAACAAAAGTAAATAGCAGCAATTAAATTGAATTGTAAAGGGAATATGGGTGAAAAGCTAGCTAGATAATTCTTCTCCACACATGAAACATATGCACATAAATCGATTTCCAGTTATTCTTTCTATAACTATGAACTACATGATACTCCTGCTAGGAATTTACTTAACACAATCATGACTAGTGACCTTTAGTACTTGCAAATATAAATTCATAACGATTAGGTGAAATTTCCTTGTACTATAGCATCAAATCCCTGCATGCAAACTAAGTGTGCACCCTTAATGAACATACAAGAATAAATTTTCTATAAAGCATATAAGTAAATCGCATTCATATTTTATGAAACAATAACTGGATGTAATCGATTCATATAAAACATATGTTCATGGCTTCGAATTCACCTCTAACTAAAAAGAAATTTAGTTACACATGTCTATCGAAATTGAAAAAAATCTAAAATAAACATTAAAACAAAATAAGGATAGAAAGAACTCTAAAAATTCCAGCAACTTTAATGGATGAATGGTAGGCATGGCACAATCTTAATCTCTGCAGGAACTTCATAAATATAGGGGAAAATGGCTGAATCCAAGGAGGAAAGGGTTTTGAGTTATTTGGTTGGATTAGGACTCCTAGAATCAGATGGGAAGTATTGAGAATAGGATAAGGACTCATTCTGTAGCTGGAGATAATATGAGATAATGTTGGATAAAGTGGGATAATGTTGGATAAGATTAGATATGATAAGATAAGATGTGGATAAGATAAGGTAAGTTTGGATAAGGTTGTATAAGATAATGTTTTTCCTTGTCTTCCAAGCTTCAATTCTAATTGCTCCAAATCTTGGCACATGTCTTCCACATGTTAAACACCTTCTAATCATCAAAAACGTCCAGCCCACTTGTTCTCCAAGCATGCTATCCATTCCAAGTCCAAAACTGCTCCAAATTGCTCCATTTGGCCTTTTATTGTCATCTCTACCAATTAGACCTACAATAATACGAAAATAACTAAAATTACTATAATAAATGAAAATTAACTAAGTAAATGCAAAGAAATAAGATAACAAAGTCGCATAAATATGCTCCTATCAAATTCCCCCACACTTAGCTTTTGCTAGTCCCCGAGCAAAACAAAGAAAACAAAACAGAACCTAAACCTTCCAACAATTGCCTCAGGGATTTCCAATGGAGCACAACATGTTAAAAATCACTACTCACCTAGATTTTAGCCATCCTTACTCTTGAGCTTATACTTAACTGCAGTGACCAGTCACTAGGTCGCATTTAATCAATTAAAATAACATTTGAAAGTAGTAACATGCCGTAGAGAATTCACTCAATTCCTCACCGGATATACTCTCTATTTTCACACAGATTTTCTGATTACACTCCCTAAACTAAGTATATGTGAGAAGATTGATGTAAACATGTAGACTAGCACTCACATATGTTATAACAAAGAATGCACTTTCTGGAATTATTAGTACAAACATGTATATGATCTCATGAACAGAATGCCACTACTTAGAATCAAGAACCAGGGATTCCATATGCTTGTACCAATTTCAAACTCTATATATTGAATCACATAACAATCAAGATAGAAGTCTAAGGGTTGTAATGGGGCTAAGGTATTGGCTAACAAAGAAAGGTTAAAGATAAACAAAGGTTCTTAAAGTGATAATAAGCAAAGTAATGAAATCAACACTTAGAATTCAACTTTTGATTGCAGCACCCAACTATAAACACAAATGGGAGATTCATACAACTTTAGGGTCAAATTCACATTTTTGGACCCTTCTTCAACAACCAACACTTATGAACTCATTCTCACTTCTTTTCAACCTCTCTTTCTTTTCTCCTTTTTTTTTTCGATTTCTTTTTCTTTTTCTTTTCTTTGAAACGTACCCACTACTTCATTAGATTCAAAAGAACAAATTCTTCCCCCACACTTATTTTTTTGCAAATCGTAGATCAAAAGGAATTCCCCACAAGTCATGCTTCACTATTCTTTAAGAACAAGGGTATGGATATTCCTATACTAGGATAGGTGGGGATAATACAGGCTAACAAAGAAAATAGGCTAAATAAGGCTCAAGGGGGTTAAACCTACAATACATATGCAAGGGATAAGGCTTTTTGGCTCTGGTGGTAACTAAACAACTTCATCTTGTTATTTGTTATGCAATCAATTTTATCCTTTGAATGAAACGGGCATGAGTTAGAGTATTTGAAACTTAAATGATGAAAAAGCATTCTAAGTAGCAACCAAGCAAAGAAATAATGAGATCATGCAATGATTTTAGAAAACAACAATATCACAAATTAATAACTCTCCAAACAAAGAACAGGCTCAAGTCTCACAGGGTTGTAGCGTTAGTTTGAGTTCTTTCCTTCAAGCATGTTACAAAAACTAATTTTTTTTCTTTGTCATTACATGTGAATTCGTAAATGGCAAGTACAACTAAGTATTAACCAAAGAGCATATCAAACTTCCACCCATGTTTGTAACTTTCTTTAGCAGTCATGCAATTAAAAATCAAATCCTCATCATTGTCTTGGAAGGTACCCTAAGACACAAACAAGCAACAAAAACGATTTTTTTTTTTTTTTTTTTTGTATTTTCTCAAGCTCTTTCAATTTTTGTTTTAATTTTTTAAGACACAATTAACACTTTAAAACAGTGAATAACAATATTAGTAGTGATAGGTGGTGAAATTCAAAAATATGTCATGAAAAGCAATCTGTTTAGCCCCCCACACTTAAACCAAACATTGTCCTCAATGTTTCAAAAATAAACTTAAACAAGAAAGCAATAAAAGATAACTAGCAAACAAGATAATCATGGCAAAGAGAAAAAAATAAAGAGAAGGGTAAAAGAGAGCAAATCTAGTTGTAGGAGCCGAAATTTCCATTGTCTCTTTATTTGAATACATGGGTTGCTTCCCAAGAAGCGCTTGCTTTAACGTCTTCCAGCCCGACAATACCTCCATTTAAGTTTCACTAAGACCAACAGCATAGAGGGGTACATTCTCCATGACATGCTCCTCAAAACTTCCACGCATTGGATCTATGAACGGAAGGGGATAATGATCCTTTCTAATTATGGCGTTGAGCTTCCTAAAGTCAATGTAAACTCTCCCACCAGCTTGGATTCGATTGGGCACCTAAACCAAAGAAGGTAACAACCTATTAGTTAAAATGGGAATTGGAATGGAAATAGGTGGCTCACCGATGCACTGTGATGAAGACTCAGAAGTAGCAGCATTGTCAACAATTTCAGAGGTAGTGCTCTCGGCCTTGGGTGCTTTGAGGTCAGTGGCATGTCCCGTGTGATCCACTCCAATTCCCTTTTCAATGGTGGTTCTAAATACATAATTCTTGATAGGTGCTGAACATTCAATCATATTAATGGTAAAACAAGAATGAACATCATTAGGATACTTAATAGATTCAGAAGCATTAAAATTAATCATATCGCAATCGAACTCCATAGTTAACGCTCCCTTGGACACATCAATCTTGGTTTGGGTTGTTTTCATGAAAGGTCTTTGATAGGAGCATATTCATGCGACTTAAATGGCTTGTTCTCGTGCATTTACGTTATGTTTCTTTAGTTATTTTAGTACTTTAAGCTATTTTCGTGTGTTTGTAGGCCAAAAGGGCTAAAGGAGCAAAAAGATGCATTTTGGAGACGTTTGGAGCACTTTTGGGCTAAGGATGGATAGCTTATGCTTGGAGCCAAAGTGTTGGACGAAATTGAAAACCTAATTGAAGACCAAAGTGTTGGAACCTTGTTCCTTTTAGTTTTAGGATATTTAAACCTTTCCTATATCCTTAGTCGTGCATAACATTCCAACATTCCACTCCTTCATTCACCACTTATCATATCATACACTTATCTTATCATCACCACATATCATTCATTTATTACTTATCATATCATTCATTCATCTACATATCAATAACCACTTATCATTCATTTATTACTTATCATATCATTCATTCATCTACATATCAATAACCACTTATCTTATCACTCAACATATCATTCACTTATCACTTATCTTATCATTCACTTACCACTCAATATATCACTCAACATATCATACACTTATCATTTATCATACTCATAATTATCTACACATTACAACCTAAAACACATGCACATTCACCCACATGCACAAACACACATTCTTTGCCGTGCCTTTCCCTTCCACTTTCCAAACCTTCCAAATGTAACTTCATTACACATGCATTTCAAACCTTTCAACACCCTTTAATCATCCCCCTTTAAGTTATGATTTTATTTCCTAACCCTACATGCATTATTTATTGCATCTTCACATGCATTCACACACACTTTACACATTCAAACACTAGCCAAACCGTGAGCTCCCATTCCTTTATGCCATTTTCAGATTTCCACCCACTAACGTAGTCATCAACACATGCACTTCCACCTTTCATCCACAATGATTCATGATTCATTCACTTTGCATTCCCTCCTAATCCCCGGTCCAGAACGATCCCTACTTATACATATACTACAATTTGACAAAAAGAGGGTTTAATTTGTGTGCGTAAAAACCACGCATCAAATTTTCATTCCATTTCATCAATTCCATATTTACATTCTGTCTAGTTTATTAACTTGTTTCGTTATTTCAATTTTCGTAAAAACCTCAATCCCCCTTTTGCTTTAATGTTCATTTTAGTTAGAATTCAATTTAGTTTGTGTTTTTAAAGCATTTTGAGTCTTTTGATTTGTTTTAGTGTTTTAAAGTTTAGTTTTACATTCTTTGAGTCTAGTTTAGTGTTTTAAACTTTATTTTACGTTTTTGAGTCAGTTTCCAAGAGATTTGCATTCCCTCCTAATCCCCGGTCCAGAACGATCCCTACTTATACATATACTACAATTTGACAAAAAGAGGGTTTAATTTGTGTGCGTAAAAACCACGCATCAAATTTTCATTCCATTTCATCAATTCCATATTTACATTCTGTCTAGTTTATTAACTTGTTTCGTTATTTCAATTTTCGTAAAAACCTCAATCCCCCTTTTGCTTTAATGTTCATTTTAGTTAGAATTCAATTTAGTTTGTGTTTTTAAAGCATTTTGAGTCTTTTGATTTGTTTTAGTGTTTTAAAGTTTAGTTTTACATTCTTTGAGTCTAGTTTAGTGTTTTAAACTTTATTTTACGTTTTTGAGTCAGTTTCCAAGAGTTTTGCAATCCCTCCTAATCCCCGGTCCAGAACGATCCCTACTTGCACCTATACTACAATTTGACAAAAAGAGGGTTTAATTTGAGTGTCAAGTAATTTTCACATCAAATTTTGGCGCCGTTGCCGGGGATTAGCAACTTTGCTAATCCCTTAGTTCTTTTCTTTTTTTTTGGTTTAGTTGTTTTCGTTTTAGTTTCTAACTTAGTGTTGTTTTCTTTGTTTGTTGTTACTTTTGATTTTTGATTTAGTTCTCTTTCTTTTTAGGTACTAGAGAAGTAAGATATGGATTTTGCTAGCATTCAAGCTCAATTGGCAAATCTTACTTCTAAATTTTGGCGCCGTTGCCGGGGAGGACCACAATGCAGAGTGTCCCTACATTTGGTGCTTCATATAGGCAAGGATTTCAAGCCAATCAATGTCCACAAAGAGATTGGAGGGATCATTCAAACTCTATATGGTGGGAAGATCAACAAGTTCAACGTGAAGCATATTGGCAACCATATGAGGAGTTCTATTCAAGACCTATGCAGCCACCACAACTTCATATGCAATATGCTCAATTAAATTCAAGTTCGCCAATAGATTATATTCAAATTCTTAATGAAATAAATTCTTTGGCGCAGGGGTCACAAAATCAAGCCAAGGAGGCTCAACAAGAAGCATATTGGCAACCATATGAGGAGTTCAATACAACACCTATGCAGCCACCACAACCTCCTCCACAACAATTCCAATCAAGTTCAAGTATGTCCATGGATAATGATAAAAATTTTCAATTACTAACCTCTTTGACGCAGGACGAACAAAATCAAGACAAGAAGTTGGGTAAATTGGACGAGCAATTTGGGCAGATTATGGAGTTCATGAAACAAATTCAAGAGCAAAGTGAACTTTCCAACTCAACTATTGAAAACTCGAAGGAAGATTTTGAAATCCATAATGCTATCACTTTGGGAAGTGCTATGGAGGTTGGAGCTGACCTAAAAATGTCCAAACATAGCCTAGAAGTGGATGAAGAGCTGCTAATTGAGGAGGAGGAAGAAGACATGCACACGGCAAGGGTAGAACAACCCTTGCCGCAGCCCCCTAAGCCCTCTAAACCACCCACCACCAGTAAGGACGTCCCAATTTCATGTTATTTTGATGTTATTCCACCCAATGTCCCTTTTCCTAGCAGGTTTTTGATTCCCAACCAAGAAGAGAGTAAAAAGGACATCGTGGAAGCCTTCCCAAAGGTGCAAAATGCTATTCAAATTCTTGGTGCAACACAGCAAGTTTTAGATGGTGTTGAATTCTTCAAAGGACTTTGTACACCAAGAAGAATGATTCAAGAGAAGGTAGTGGCTGGAGAAGATGTAGAAGGCATCAAAGAGGACAAATTTGAAACCACAATTCCCAAGGAAGTTGGATTTTATGACACGGGACAAGTAATAACTTTCGAAGGGGTGTTTATTCTGGAGTTCATTTTGGAGCACACAGGTAAGCCGCCTCCCCGAATTTCAATTTTCTTTTATACTAACATGTGGTTAATGATTCAGGCACCCAAAATGGAATTTAAACTATTACCGGATCATTTCAAGTATCACCGCCCATTCAAAGATAAATTCCATGCCGTTTGATTTTATTTATGTTGAAAAAAAAAAAAAAAAAAAAAAAAAGAAAAGAAAAGAAAGAAAGATACTAAACATGGAGAAAGGTGGAGCTTCACAAAGGTTGTTTGCGTGAAGTCCCACTACGAGGCGCAGAAGCGGAAGGCGCAGAAGCGGGAGGCATAGAAGCGGGAGGCATCGAAGCGGAAGGCATCGGAGCGGGAGGCATCGGAGCTAGAGCATTCCAGGCCTCAATACTTGGCCAAGCGCTGGATGACCCAGGAAAAAGGTGCCTTTGGAGATAAGACGCAAGCCTTTGACGGTCACTGTGAATTCGACCCTCAGATTCTTGCAGCTCATCAAGCTTCCTCTTCATCCCCGACGAATAGTTATTTGCAAGCACATGCAAACTTCTATTCTCGTACTTAAGCTGCTGGATCTCTTGCTTAAGTCTTTCCACCTCTGCCATCAACGATTCCACCTGACGGGAACGGGCAAGCAGGCGTAGGCCCATGTTGGACACAGAGCTCGCACACTGAACACTAAGTGCGAGGGACTCTTGAACGGCCAACTCATCGGACCGTCCTGACAGCAGCCTACTATCTTTTGGAGTGAGGAGGTTTTTAGCTACTATTGTAGCTGTTGTGGCGTCCTGCATCACAGAGTCTTCACCTGAAAGAGGACCGTTAGAAGATAAAAAAGAAGGGCGCCATACATTACCTTGACGGGGCGCAACCGGATCGCTGCTGAGACTCAAATCTAAGCTAAGGTTCGATGAGTTTGCCATTTTTTTCAAAAGTGTTCAAAGAGAAGGGGTGGATGGAGTTAAAAATTTCACAAAGGGCCGGAGTCGAGTTTCAGGAATGGGAAATCTTCAGAGTGTGTGTGTTGGGGTGATTGATAGCTCTATAAGAAGCCAAGGCGACGCGTCCACCAATTCAAAAAGCCGGAATTTCCGGCGTAAGTTAGGCGACGCTCCCTCGGCTTTTCAGAAAACGCGTTCAACTTTGTCAAAAGATTTCTGACAAAGCTGAAAACACGTGGAGGCCATCATCGCAACTACACGTCTTTAGCCGACAAGCGCAAAGTTCGGCGACGCTTTCTCTGCTTTTCAGAAAACGAGTGCAGCTTTGTCAAAAGGAGCCGCATCTGCATTACCACGTGTCGTTCAGAAAGCGAAGGGGCGTCGTTCAGAAATTGAAGGGGCGCCTGCTCAGAAATCGAAGAGGCGTATTCAAAGATCGAAGAGGCGCCACTATTTCAAAAAGCCGGAATTGCGGGATCAAAACGTTTGTCGACAAGGGTAAAAAGTACCACCACTTGATATTATCTCTATATATGTCGACCTTCGTCTTTTATGGCAGGGCAAACCTGAAGAAAATGCCCAACTCTCCCTCACCTCTGAGGGTGCACTCCCAGCAAGGCCTTTCAAAATACTCAATTCTTTCTTCTTCCCCAAAGATGATACCAGATGCCTGGAGTACATATGACCCAGGAAGAAACGGCGGATTGAAGCATGTGCTGATTCATCCACCGCTTCTTCAAAGCAAAGGTATCTCATATCATCAAGGTCAAAAGCAAAAGTATCTCATATCATGCTCTTTCCCTGTCTTTTTCTTTGTCCTTGTTCTTACTCGCATGGCAAAGTAAAAGAAGCAATCAGCCGGCACTTGGAGTCAATCTTCCGATCTGGAGCCAACTGCCTGGAATCTATTCCTGATTGCTTACCTAGCGTTGCTCTCGAGTAGTCATCTTCAACGGTTGATACACTTCCGGAGAAGGGACCACTTCTGCAAAGGGGAACGAGTAAGGCAAGTGAAAATGATACATTGAAGCATGTGGAGACAAACATAGGCTGAGTTATCCTCCAACCCTTTTCAATACGAATTGGAAAGATTGAACAAAGAAACAGACCAAAAGGGTATGCTCAGACCTTCGGGGGAGACCAAAAGAACCATCCTGCTGCCCAGTTCAAAAAGTAGCACAAAGGAAAATCAACGATGGGCAGAAACCAGTTCAAGAGTAAGCCTGTGGAATCACAAAGATCAAAAGCCTCAATGCAATTACCAAGGAGAAGATGGAATTTACACTCCATAACCAGATTTGCGTCCCTAAACTCTTCTCTTTGTTAATTACATTTTGCCATGTTTAGTATGTTTAAGTGCTTTTTGTGTATTTACTTATGCTTTGTGTGAATCTATGCTTAAAACATTGAGGACAATGTTTGATTTAAGTGTGGGGGGGTAACTAAGTATGTTGATGCAAATTCATTGAATTTTATCACCCATAACTTCAAGTGTTGTTCCTTGCTGTTTTAAATGTTTTGAAGGTGTTTTTAAACTGTTTTAGCGTGTTTTGTTTTATAACTCCGAAAAACACATAAAAATTTGAAAAAAATGTTTTGAAAAGCCTAAAAAGAGTGTTTTGAGTTGTTTTTGTGTCGTAGGTTACCTTCCAACACAATGATAAGGATTTGGTTTCTAATTGCATGACTGTTAAAAAGAGTTATGAACATAGAGAAAAGTTTGATTTACTCTTGGTATATGCTTGGTTATGGTTATAATGTATGACTTCACATGCAATCATAAAAGAAAAAATTCGTTTTTGTAACATGCTTGAAGGAAGGAACTCAAACAAACGCTACAACCCTGAAAGACTTGAGCCTATAACGTTCTTTGGAGAGTATAATCTGTGATTTCTTGTTTTCTAAAGTCGTTGCATGATCTCATTATTCTTTGCTTGGTTACTACTTAGAAGGCGTTTCATCATATAGTTCCAAATGCTAGAACTCATGCCCATTTCATTCAAAGCATGTTATTGATTTGCATAACATATATCAAGATGAAGTTGTGTAGTTGCCACCATAGCCAAATAGCCTCACTTCCCATATTTCGTATTTGTTGTAAATTTTAACCCCGTTGAGCCTTGTTTAGCCTCTATTCTTTGTTTACCCATATTTTCCTCACCTAGCCTAGTTTAGGACAATCCACACCCTTGTTCTTAAAAGATAGTGAGCATGACTTAAATGAATTCCTTTTGAGTTACATTATGCAAGAAAATGAGTGTGGGGGAAGGAATGTTTGTTCTTAAGTATGTTTGAGAATCATAAAAAAAAAAAAAAAAAAAAAAAAAAAAAAAAAAAAAAGAGCTTGAAAAAAAAAAAAAAAAATGAAAGAATGAGTGATTGAAGAAAGGGTCCAAAAAGTGAATATGGCCCTAAGTTTTGTGTGACTTTCCCTTGGGTGTTCAAAGTTGACTTCTGCGTTCTTAAGGGAATTCTAAGTGCCTGATTCAATACTTTGCTCACTATTGCTTTAAGAATGTTTGTTTATCCTTCACCTTTCATTGTTAGCCAACACCCTAGCCCCGTTACAACCCTTGACTTCTATCTTGAGTGTTATGGGTTTCAATTTGTGGAGTTTGAACTTGGTATGAGCTTATGGTGTCACTGGTTCTCATTCTAAGTAGTAGCATTCCATTCATGAGATCATATTCATGTCATTATCGTAAATCCAGAAAATGCTTTCCTTGTTATAACATATGTGAGTGTTCGTCTACATGTTTACATCAATCTTCTCACATATAACTAGTGTAGGGTGTGTAGTCAGAAAATCTGTGTGAAAAACGAGTGCATATCTTGTAAGGATTTGAGCAATTTCTCTAAGGCATGTTACTGCATTCGAAATGTGTTTTAAATGTTTAATTGTGAACTAGTATGTGGTGACTATGATTAAGAATGTACTTAAGTGTAATGATGGCTAAAATCTGTGGGAATAATAATTTTTAACTTGTCATGTGCTTTGGAAATCCCTGAGACGTTTGTTGGAAGGTTTAGGTTGTGTTTTACTTGTTCGTTTTGTTTTGTTTCTGGTTTCTTTTGTTTTGTTTTGCTCGAGGACTAGCAAAAGATAAGTGTGGGGGTATTTGATAGGAGCATATTCATGCGACTTAAATGGCTTGTTCTCGTGCATTTACGTTATGTTTCTTTAGTTATTTTAGTACTTTAAGCTATTTTCGTGTGTTTGTAGGCCAAAAGGGCTAAAGGAGCAAAAAGATGCATTTTGGAGACGTTTGGAGCACTTTTGGGCTAAGGATGGATAGCTTATGCTTGGAGCCAAAGTGTTGGACGAAATTGAAAACCTAATTGAAGACCAAAGTGTTGGAACCTTGTTCCTTTTAGTTTTAGGATATTTAAACCTTTCCTATATCCTTAGTCGTGCATAACATTCCAACATTCCACTCCTTCATTCACCACTTATCATATCATACACTTATCTTATCATCACCACATATCATTCATTTATTACTTATCATATCATTCATTCATCTACATATCAATAACCACTTATCATTCATTTATTACTTATCATATCATTCATTCATCTACATATCAATAACCACTTATCTTATCACTCAACATATCATTCACTTATCACTTATCTTATCATTCACTTACCACTCAATATATCACTCAACATATCATACACTTATCATTTATCATACTCATAATTATCTACACATTACAACCTAAAACACATGCACATTCACCCACATGCACAAACACACATTCTTTGCCGTGCCTTTCCCTTCCACTTTCCAAACCTTCCAAATGTAACTTCATTACACATGCATTTCAAACCTTTCAACACCCTTTAATCATCCCCCTTTAAGTTATGATTTTATTTCCTAACCCTACATGCATTATTTATTGCATCTTCACATGCATTCACACACACTTTACACATTCAAACACTAGCCAAACCGTGAGCTCCCATTCCTTTATGCCATTTTCAGATTTCCACCCACTAACGTAGTCATCAACACATGCACTTCCACCTTTCATCCACAATGATTCATGATTCATTCACTTTGCATTCCCTTTGCAATTACACCCCACATGTCCATTTAATCATTCAACCACATTCCCATTAACCACAAAACAAATCACACAACACACCAACACACATGCATCCTGAAATTCTTTGCCTTGCAATCACATGCATTTCCCTTGACATTTTCAGCCATCACACTTCATCATTACACCACCATTCACTCTTTAACCCACACACACTTCACACAAACAACATTCACATGCATTCACATGCATTTCCAACACAAAACACACTCAAAACCGTGGCCACCTTTGCATTTCAGGATTCCCATTTGCATTTTCAGATTTCCAGCTTTCCCTTTTATTTTCCAGCTTTCATTCTTCATCATTGCAGCCATTCCACATGCAATTCTCCATCATTCCTCCACACAAACACCTTAAACAAATAGCCATATACATCTCCACTCCTCCTATAAATACCCTTGCATTCCCATCATTCAAAACATCTCATTCCATTGTAGATACCACAACACAAACACTCCATTCCTTCTCTAGCCGTGAGTTTCTCTCCATTTTCTGCACCATTTTCTCCACCACTCCTCTACCATTTCCATAATCCCCCAAACCTCACCTTAGACCTTGTGCCATAATAAAGAGGAAGAGAAGAGGACCTAAACGTTCATACAATTCAAGTTTGAGTTGTTGGAATGTTTAGGTGATTCTTTGATTTCAATGTTTCATTTTAATTCTCTTTGTTTTGTACGTATAAGGAATGAAAGAGAAGAGTGCCTAAACGTTCATACAATTCAAGTTTGAGTTGTTGGAATGTTTAGGTGTTTCTTTGATTTCAACGTAATGAGGAACTAAAACCCCCTTTAGCTAGGGGGTGATTCGAAATAAATGTTTATGCTTGCATATGAATTGATTAAACTTTCGTTGGAATTTCATAAGTTGTGGATTCAATTCGTTTAATTGTTTGATTGATAACTTATTTATGTATGTTCATTGAGATTGCAAGCTTAATTTTCATGCATGAATATGACGCTAGAATATAAGTGAGTTTCACCTAAACGTTACGAACTTATATTCACAAGTAGTGGAGGTTGCTCATAAACAATCGCGTTAAACGAATTCTTGGCATAAGTTTCATGCGTATTCCATAGTAACGAATGCCTCGTCAACACTTATAGTTTTCATAATGCTTAATGATCTTTGATTGTATCTTTATTGTGCTTTTCACGTAAAGGACTTTTGGAGAATGTGGTGAATTGCGTTGCGCTAACCCATCCAATTCATTAACTTAAGGAGAACTTGACGGTTAATTTAAGCGGACCTAATTAACCCGGGGCGTTGAGTTTCATAATTTATCGAAAGACCAACTGAGAATCAATCTTGTATGCAAGTGTAACATGTATGGAGATGAACCCCTTAGCTATTCTATCATCCATTCATTCCATTTCATCAATTCCATATTTACATTCTGTCTAGTTTATTAACTTGTTTCGTTATTTCAATTTTCGTAAAAACCTCAATCCCCCTTTTGCTTTAATGTTCATTTTAGTTAGAATTCAATTTAGTTTGTGTTTTTAAAGCATTTTGAGTCTTTTGATTTGTTTTAGTGTTTTAAAGTTTAGTTTTACATTCTTTGAGTCTAGTTTAGTGTTTTAAACTTTATTTTACGTTTTTGAGTCAGTTTCCAAGAGATTTGCATTCCCTCCTAATCCCCGGTCCAGAACGATCCCTACTTATACATATACTACAATTTGACAAAAAGAGGGTTTAATTTGTGTGCGTAAAAACCACGCATCAAATTTTCATTCCATTTCATCAATTCCATATTTACATTCTGTCTAGTTTATTAACTTGTTTCGTTATTTCAATTTTCGTAAAAACCTCAATCCCCCTTTTGCTTTAATGTTCATTTTAGTTAGAATTCAATTTAGTTTGTGTTTTTAAAGCATTTTGAGTCTTTTGATTTGTTTTAGTGTTTTAAAGTTTAGTTTTACATTCTTTGAGTCTAGTTTAGTGTTTTAAACTTTATTTTACGTTTTTGAGTCAGTTTCCAAGAGTTTTGCAATCCCTCCTAATCCCCGGTCCAGAACGATCCCTACTTGCACCTATACTACAATTTGACAAAAAGAGGGTTTAATTTGAGTGTCAAGTAATTTTCACATCAGTCTTCCAAGTAAGATTGGCAATGGTGCATAGTGGGCTGAATCCTCCATCTCAAGCACATAAAAATCTGCTGGAAAAATCAAATGGCCTACTTGCACCAAAACATCTTCCAAAACTCCTTTCAGATATGCATTAAATTGATCAGCCAATTGAATAATGACACCATCATTTTTAATCTTTCCTAGATTCATAGATGCATAAACGGAATATGGCATGACAACCTATTTCTTCGGAATTCGTTTCTTTGTTGTACAAAGCTTCTTCAAAAACTTAGCATACTTCGGAATTTGCTTTATTGCATCAAGAAGCGGGATATTAACTTGTACCTTTCTGAAGGTTTCTAAGATATCTTTTTCACTCTCTTGTTTCTTTGATTGCATAAACCTGGAAGGAAAAGGCACATTTGGTGCAATAGGGTTAAAAGGAATTTGATTCGAACCAACCTTACCTGAGTGGGATTGCTTGGGATTCTTAGGGGGTTGTGGCAAGGGTTGTTCTTCCCTTGTCATGGCTCTATCCTCCTCTTCTTCTTCTTGCAGCAACTTTTTGTCCTCCATTTGGCTTTGTTTGGATGATTTTGGGTTTGTTCCAATCACTTTGCCACTTCTTATCATGATAGCCTTAGCGGTTTCAAAGCCTCCCTTTGGATTGACAACGGTTGAACTAGGCAGTTTGCCTTGTTCTCTGAATTGTCCCATGAATTCTGCCAGTTGCCCTATTTGATTCTTCATTTCGCCCATCTCTTTGGCTTGATTTTGTAAACCCTGAGTCGAAGAAGTTAGTGTTTGAAGAATTTTATCATAATCCAATGACGAACCTAAATTTGGTTGGGATTGTTGTGGGGGAGGTTGTATAGGTCTTGAATAGAACTCCTCAGATGGTTGCCAATATCCTTATTGTTGAACTTGTTGAGGTTCCCTCCACATAAAATTTGAATGATCACTCCCACCTAGATTGTAAGTGTTGGAAAACAAGTTGTTCCTTGATTGATTATGGCCAAGATAACCCCAAGCATTGACATTATCCCAACCTCCATTCTCAATTAATTGAGGATGTTGATTAGTTTGATATCCTTGCCTATAGGACACACCAAATGTAGGTACACTTTGCATTGTCAACTTTTTGATATACTATGACATAAAAGAAGTAAGATTTGACATAAAACTAAATCAAATATCAAAACAAAAAAAAAAAAAAAAAAAAAAAACAAAAAACAAAGGGATTAGCAATTTTACTAATCCCCGGCAACGGCGCTAAAATTTGATGTGGTAGAAACTAACACACAAATTAAACCCTTTAATTATGCAATTGTAATACGAGTAAGTAGAAATCATTCTATTTCGAGGATTAGAATGGATGCTAATCAATACAAACAAAACTTATAACACTGAAAACTAAGATAAACTAACAACAAAACAATGAGGGGGGAGATTTTGGACGAATTTAATTAAAACAAAAGTAAAAAACAGCAATTAAATTGAATTGCAAAACGAATATGGGTAAAAAGCTAGCTAGAGGATTCTTCTCCACACATGAAACATATGCACATAAATCGATTTCCACTTATTCTTTCTATAAACCATGAATGACAATGCCCCAAATTAATTGTGAACAACACTAATTAACTCTCAGATTTTCCTAATTTCATTGAATTGGACTCAGCGATGCAATCAAATTATTCTTATCAAGTTCCTTATATGAACAACATGATAGAGATACATATCAAAGATCATTAAGTTCTGCGAAAATCATAAGCATTGACAAGGCATTTGTAACTATGAACTGCATGATACTCCTGCTAGGAATTTACTTAACACAATCATGACTAGTGACCTTGACTACTTGCAAATATAAATTCATAACGATTAGGTGAAATTTCCTTGTATTCTAGCATCAAATCCCTGCATGCAAACTAAGTGTGCACCCTTAATAAGCATACAAGAATAAGTTTTCTATAAAGCATATAAGTAAATCGCATTCATGTTTTATGAAACAATAACTGGATGTAATCAATTCATATAAAACATATGTTCATGGCTTCGAATTCACCTCTAGCTAAAAAGAAATTTAGTTACACATGTCTATCGAAATTGAAAAAAAAAATCTAAAATAAACATTAAAACTAAATAAGGATAGAAAGAACTCTAAAAATTCTAGCAACTTCAATGGATGAATGGTAGGTATGGCACAATCTTAATCTCTGCAGGAACTTCATATATATAGGGGAAAATGGCTGAATCCAAGGAGGAAAGGGTTTTGAGTTGTTTGGATGGATTAGGACTCCTAGAATCAGATGGGAAGTATTTAGAATAGGATAAGGACTCCTTGTGCAGTTGGAGATAATATGAGATAATGTTGGATAAAGTGGGATAATGTTGGATAAGATTAAATATGATAAGATAAGATGTAGATAAGATAAGGTAAGTTTGGATAAGGTTGGATAAGATAATGTTTTTCCTTGTCTTCCAAGCTTCAATTCTAATTGCTCCAAATCTTGGCACATGTCTTCCACATTTTAAACACCTTCTAATCATCAAAAACGTCCAGCCCACTTGTTCTCCAAGCATGCTATCCATTCCAAGTCCAAAACTGCTCCAAATTGCTCCATTTGACCTTTTATTGTCATCTCTACCAATTGGACCTACAATAATATGAAAATAACTAAAATTACTATAATAAGTGAAAACTAACTAAGTAAATGCAAAGAAATAAGATAACAAAGTCGCATAAATATGCTCCTATCAATATTGAATCATCTTTTCTATTTTACGTGCGAGGGGGCCTGAAAGTAGAATGATCATATCCCTAAAATAAAAAAGACAACTCACGGAGAAGATCGAGATAGAATTCTAGGTTTTGATGAATAATGTTCTGATTACTTTATTCTTCTCACATAGAGGAATATATAAACTTATACAATCTTCTACAAATTAGGAAATAAGTATCCCAAATCTACAAGGATACCAATTACATAATTCTATACCCAAAATAACTCTACATTCTTTACTCCCCAAGATTGACTCATGCAACCCTCCCTCTCAAGTTAGTGCATAGATATCACCTAGGCCCAACTTGTTAAGTGAGTCTTGTAACACTCCTGTCGCCACTGCATGAGTTAACATGTATGCTAACTGGTTTTCAAATCTCACATAGGGAATATCAATTAGGATAACATCGAACTTCTCTTTAATAAAATGTCTATCCACCTTGACATGTTTCGTACGATTATGCTGAATTGGATTATTAGCTATTTCTCTAGCAGCTTGATTATCACAATATAAGAGCATAAATCCACGTGGTTTGAACCCAATCTCTGTAAAAAGAATTCTTCGCCATAATAACTCACAAATCTCATGCGCCATGCCACGATATTCGACCTCTGTTATAGACCTAGCTACCACATTCTGTTTCTTGCTCCTTTAAGTCACAAGATTTCCTCCAACGAATGTAAAATACCCTGATGTAGATCGCCTATCAATGATGTTCCTAGCCCAATCAGCATTGGTGTATCGTTTTACCTCCAAATGCCCATGTTTCTTGAAAATCAATCCTTTTCTAGGGGCACCTTTCAAATAAATCAATATTCTCATTACTGCAACCATTTGATCCTTACTGAGAGAGTGCATAAACTGACTTATTACACTAACAACATATGTAATATCTAGCCTCGTGAGAGACAAGTAAATTAACCTTCCTACTAACCTCTGGTGTCTTTCCCTGTTCATTGGAACTTGGTCCGGGTAAATCGCCAAATGATGATTTTGAACTATAAGTGTTTCTGCTGGTTTACATGCTAACATCCTTATCTCAGACAACAGATTCAGAACATACTTCCGATGAGATAAGTAAATACCATCACGAGAACAAGAAATTTCAATTCCTAAGAAGTACTTCAACCCTCCTAAATCTTTCATCCGAAACTCTAAAGAGAGATACTCTGCAGTCCCTATATTTCTTCGTATCATCACCTGTGACCACCATATCATCCACATATATTATCAACAAGGTGACCATACCTTCCCTGTGCTTGATAAATAAGGTGTGATAAGCATTTCCTTGTCGGTAACCATATCTCTTCATTGTATCAGTGAATCTCCCAAACCAGGCCTTTGGCGATTGTTTGAGTCCATAAAGAGCCTTCCGCAGTCTACATACTTTGTCTGCTCTATTCTGCTCTTCATACCCCAAGTGGGAGCTCCATGTACACTTCTTCTTCCATGTCTCCATGTAGAAACGTATTTTTTACATCAAATTGTTTCAACGGCCAATCAAAGTTAGCAGCTAAAGACAAAAGAACTCTTACGGTGTTCATCTTTGCAATGGGAGAAAATGTTTCATGATAATCTACTCCGAAAGTCTGTATGTACCCCTTAGCAACCAACCTTGCCTTGTATTTATCAATGGTTCCATCTACTTTGTGTTTGATGGTGAGCACCCATTTGCAACCCACCGGTCTCTTTCCTTGTGGTAGTGACTCCACACTCCAAGTTTTATTTTTCTATAAGGCCTTCATTTCGACCTCCATTGCTTCTGTCCATCTAGGATCCTGCAGAAATTCTTCCACTTTTGTTGGAATTTTAATTCCATCCATTGTAATCACCAAGGCTTGGTACTTGGAAGATAGTCGATGCGTAGAGACTTGCTTTGCAATAGCATATCTGACTTTTCCATCTGTAAAATACCTGTCAGGAGGTTTCCCACGATTTTGTCTAAGGGCAACATGTAAGTACTTTCAATGTTAACCAAATTATGAGCTTCATCAGATTGAGATGAACTTACCTCATGGATATCCTCGGGCACATGGACGGGTACCATAAAAGAAAGGTTATTCTTTGAAATATTTGGGCTGGTAGAACTTTGAGCTTGCGACTCACTGTTGGACTGCCCACTGGACTGAGAAAAGCCTTTAGGCCCACTTGTCATCTTCTGTGTGCTGGGCTGAGAGAAGCCCTCAGGCCTACTTGCCGGTTCTCTGCTTTCCAAGTTTAGCATGCCCAGATTAGGCTAAACTATGTCGTTGGGCTCCCCATGCTGCCCAGATTGGACTCAAGCACACCCACTGCTTCTGGATCACTAAAACACATGGTAGGCTGCTCAGTCGGAAGATCAATCCAACTATAATTTTCATGTGCCATCTCCCCCTGAAGATTATCGTAGGAGTTTTCAATGAGGAAAAACATCTCGTGCTCGGAAAAAGTAACATCCATGGTGACGTACCTATGCTTACTTGGTGGGTGATAGAACCGGTATCCTTTTTTTTACCATTAAACCTTAGAAAAATACATCGAACTGCACATGGATCCAACTTACTACGCTAATTTTTGTGAAAGTGCACATAGGCCACACAACCAAAGATACGTGGAGACAGATGAAGGGAAGAAGGCAATGTTACATGATCAGCAAGAACTTCCATAAAAGTGCGAAAATTATGCACTCGTGAGGGCATTCGGTTCATTAGATAAACAGAGTATCTGATTGCGTCCACCCAATAGGAGTGAGGTGTGTGCGCGCCAATAAATAGTGCTTTAGTGGTTTCCAAAATATGTCTATTTTTGTGTTCCGCGACACCATTTTGTTGTGGGGTTTGTGGGCAAGTAGTCTCATGAAGAATGCTATGCTTTTAGAAAAATTAAGTTTGGTATTGAGATATTCTTCGCCATTATCAAACTTGAGAATTTTAAGGGAAAGAAAGTATTGATTTTTAACCATGCAGTAGAACTGTTGAAAAATTTGTCCCACAATACCTTTATATTTCATAGTATAAAGCCATGTCATTCTGGTGCACTCATCCACAAAGATAACAAACCAACGAACCTCGTGATCAGCAGCTACTGAAGAAGGCCCTCACACATCAGAATGGACTAACTCGAAATGAATTGTTTGTTTATTGAAACTCAAATGATAAGAAGTACGATGACTTTTTGCAAGAATGCAATCATAACACTAGAATTTAGAATCTGAAATGCCATGAAATAAATACGGAAGCAATTTTTTCAAATAACCAAAAGACATATGTCCTAATCAACGATGCCATAACCAGATTGTCTTATTCTTGTTTGGGTGACTACTGCGCACTTGATTTAGTCTGCTTACCGACACATCATCCACATAATATAACCTTTTGCTCTTAGTACCACACCCAATTATTGCCTAAGTCTGGATATCCTGAAGTAGGCAAAAAGTGGAAAACATTAACACAACACAATCTAACTGCTAAGTAACTTGACCAACATAAAGTAGATGATTGGATAATAATGGAACAAGTAGTGCGTTGTGAATAGACAAAGATGGAGTAAAGGAAATAGAACCCGTTCCCGTTACAGGAGCAACATCACCGTTGGCTGTAATGGCATCCTCTTTAGACGGTGAAGTCATGTGATAAAATAATGATGCATCGTAAGTCATATAATCTGTAGCGCTAGAGTCAATTATCCAACCAGTATCTCTTTGGTGGATGTGATTAAAACAGTACTGGTTTTACCTACACCTCCTGAGTTGTCATCCATCGAAATTTGCTTAATTAAGGATAAAAGTGGGCTGGTCTCTTCATTCGTGGATGCTGCCTCTGACGCCTATTGTGGATATTGGGCTGCTACTGTTTTGTTAGACAAATTGGGCCTAGGCTGTCTTACTGTAACAGCTGCAACCCTTTGCCCCCATCTAATTTCTCGTTTTGGGCTTTAGGCCCACTTTGACCCCTTGTTGCATGTGAGGCCATTCCTAATCTAGTGGCTACAACCCGAGCTTGGCCTATCCTTTTGTTCCCTCATGCCTTTAGCTTTTCCTTCCTTTCCCAGTACCATTCTCGGTAGCCATGATCTCAAAATAGTACCATTCCCTCACGGTTTTGTTTTTGGGAACTCACGAGCAACTTCCTAGTGGGTCACCCATTATGGGATTGCTCTAGCCCCCTTCTCGCTTAACTTCGGAGTTCCTACGGAACCCGAAGCCAGTGAGCTCCCAACAGGTCTCGTGCTAGGTAGGGATGAGAATATACATATAAGGATCACTCTCCTGGGCGATGTGGGATGTCACAATCCACCCCCCTTAGGGGCCCGACATCCTCGTCGGCACACACGCGACCAGGGTTAGGCTCTGATACCAATTGTCACATCCTGGCCCGGGGCGGATCACTTCCTGGGCCCGCTTCACCACCGATATTGTCTGCTTTGGGCTTACCATTCCCTCACGGTTTTGTTTTTGGGAACTCACGAGCAACTTCCCAGTGGGTCACCCATCATGGGATTGCTCTAGCCCCCTTCTCGCTTAACTTCGGAGTTCCTACGGAACTCGAAGCCAATGAGCTCCCAACAGGCCTCGTGCTAGGTAGGGATGGGAATATACATACAAGGATCACTCTCCTGAGCGATGTGGGATGTCACAATTATAATGAGGGATTTTAAATTTATAGGATTATAAATCTCATAAAATATTAAACAATTAATGTCAAAACTATAAAATATAAATATTAATAGTAATATAATGAGGTGTACAAAGTCAAGGGACCTTGATCAAATTTTGAATACTATTAAGGTTTTAATCAAAGAATGTTAAGGATTAGGGACCGCATCCAAAGTATCCCTTTTTTTTATTTGTAAGTGAGAGGGTTCGAATCTCGCCAAAGACGAATTTGAATCACATTATTATGGCTGGCCTATTGTGAGGCTTGACCTACTCTCCCAACTCATTACTATTGATAATATCGTTTGTTAAAAAAAAAAAAAAAAAAAAAGGCTCGCGTGCATAAAATGACACGTTTACTCAAAGTTAAAAATTAAACCATTCAAATGGAACTAGGTCAATTGTGGTAGCATTTTTCCCATTTAGAACTGCCTGAGTTCGATATACCTCCATGACAACACGGGCACAATTTAAATGGTACCCTACACAGTTAGTCAAGTGTCTCATTGGTTTAGGGTTATGTGAATTCTATGAAAACTTAAGGGGCACGAATGAAACAACTTCGAACTTTAAGAGGTTAAAATAAACTTTAAATTACAGTTTGCTCATCAAGTTTGTCTTCAAGTGCAACTTCATATAACATTTTTAAAACTTTACAAACTCAGATAAAAATTTATGATTTTATTGCAATATCATAGATCCGTTAATTTTCCCGTTACTATCTTTATTGTCTGCTTATGTGGCATTGCATGCCCCATTCCAGCACTTATTTGGACTATCCTATTGGACCGACGCGTCATTAAAAAGTGTCGCATGGCTTGCCAACCACAAAAAATAAAACATTTAAAAGAAAAAACTTTCTTTTTTGCAAATCATTCAAATCTTAATTAAGGGTAAATTCCATTTTGCCCCATTCGGTTTGTGTTCGATTACAATCTCATACAACATCTTTAAATCATTTCAATATTATACACTTCTTATTTTATTTCAATATGATGCAACCATTGGTCAATCTGTCAAATTTGACGTTAAGTGATGATCTGACAAATACAATGCCCACATTTTTTATCTAACATGGATGCCAACTTTGCAACATGTGGATAAAAAAAGAATTAATTAATAAAAAATTCAAGTCTTTTGTATAAACCTTTCCCCAAATTCCACGCTCCGCCATTCTTCCTCTCCCTCGTCCCACCATCGCCACCTTCATCCTCTTAAAAAGAAGTTCTAAAAAGGAATACGTAATAATTGAGTTTTATTTGGCTTCGAATTTGCTTGTCAAGCCACTCGCCAGGAAAGTTTCCTTCAACAGCCTCAATCATTGTCGCCCCACTTCAAACTTATCGTTCATTCCTCTTTAATTTCATTAAATCTATCTAAAGCAATTTCACTCTTGTTCTGCGTGTAATTAAAGGGAAGATGTCTCGGTGTCTTGTGGAATTTCCCAAAATAGTTTGGAGTATAGCGGAGATGTAATGAGTTTTGTCCTCAAGGTAATCGGACTGGTTCTTTCACACCTGAAAACAAAATAAGATAATGAGATCCCTAGTAAAAGGGGTCAAAGGGTTTGGAAAAAGAGTGGACTTGAACAAATCAATGGGAAGAATGAAAAGAACAAATCAAATCAAAATAAGAAGGAGAGCTTGCAAAAAGTTCCATGGGATCTGGGATTTCGACTCAACTTTTTCTGGATTTTGAAGAACTGGTTGATGCCTCGCTTGTTTTCTAGGTTTTCAACTCAGCTGAGATTGGATCTGGTGCTTTTGCTTTAATTTAAATTTTTTTTCCACATTGAACAAATGTGGCATCTAGATCAGCAAACATGAAAAACCTATATTTGTCACGTTATCACTTTGCAGTCAATTTAACGGATTGACTAACAGATATATAACATTCTAACTAAAACACACCTTTGAATATAAAATTGAAATGTTTTAAAGATGCGTTATAAGTTTGAAATTGAACACAAACATGAGGGTGCAAATTGTAATTTACCCCTTAATTCAATTACATTTGGGTCTCTTGTTGTAAAATTACCTAGAACAACCACCAATTAAACCAATGATCCAAAATTCACCGGAGCTACCGAGACCTAGACCAATGGGTTCAACACGTATCGGACCTACCACCTTGAAAATATTGTGGAAGCAGTTGCTGTCGCATATGTTGTTACATCTCCTATGCCTTCCTCATCATTATCCTCGTCCTCACAAACGACATATTTTGCCTCATCGTCACCTCTCGCCTTTTACCTTTTGACGTCTTCTCTTTCTAGATCCTTGCTCGACATCATCTCGAAGTCTGTTGGGATCGACCTTGATGTCCAGGCGGTGATGAGCATCGAAGTCAGAATCCCAATCTGAAGTTTAATATATTCTACAATAATGGGTTTGAGATGAACACTATCCTCAGGGATGAGAACATCGTCATATGGGGGCTGGGATCGAAGTAGTTGAAGGGATTGACATAGAGCAATGCAACACGACAAATTTCAAAAGGGATGTGACAGTGATAACTGAGGAACAAAAGGGTGGATCAAGTGATAGGGAGGTGGCTGGAGGCACAGTTGAATAGGAAAGAGATAAATAAGGTTATTTCGAAGAGGGTAGGTTATTTGTGAGAAAGTGGGGCACAGATTTAAAATAAAAAAAAATTAAAAAAACAACTTTTGGTTTTTCTTTTCATTTTTTATTTCTAAATTAGCAGAACATGTGGGCTCACTACACCACATATACAGATAACAAAATTATTAACGAAAAAATTAACGAATGTAATGACATAGATAGGGGCCAGCGGCAGCTTCTCCCTTCTCTCTATAGCTCTTCATTTCTTTCCCCTCTTGCTCGATTTCCCATTCCCTCATATCCACCTCTAACCTTGTCTCCTCCCATCCCCACCCTTTTATGTTTTTTATTTTCTTTCAAATTGAACAGCTTATCCTCTCCCATTTCCAGGTTTTCTCTCCAACCTCTGTATGAGCAGTCTTTTTATTAGCGTTGAACCTTCTACCTAGAGTTGAACCATGCTCTTCCAATCCTGATTTGGGGTTTAATTCGGCGTTTGGGTTAGGTTTCGTTGTTGCTTGTGTGCTCTGGTGGGTTGGATCAAACTCAGTTGGTCTATTTCCATGATGTGTGACTCTCATCCATGGTTTCTTGTGGCTGCGCCACCATTTGTGACTAAATATGGCGAATTTCAGCCTTATAATGTCCCTATCTAACGACCTCAATATATAGCATGACCAAATCTGGCAGCCTCGAAACCCTGCAAACATAATTGGTAGTATCGCTATCTTGTGTGAACAAAAATAGTAGCCTTGCTGCCTTGTGTAAACAGACTTAACGACCCTGCCGCCTTGTGCGAATAGTGATGGCGGCCACGCTGCCTTGATTAGTTTTGTTGGGTTTTCTGCCATATGTAGCCTGATCTAAAGGTGTACGAACTTGAGGAAGTGGTGGATGTCATTAGAGTGGTGAAGTTGTTGGTGGCCTTAGCAAAGGTTTCTGCTAGAGTTATGCCTTGAAAGTCAATTTTGTAATATTAGATATTATGTAACTACTCCATATTAATTAATTAATAAAAAGGGCAATGTTTAATGCATTCATAAGTTTTGCTTTATATTGCAAAAATAATATACTATGGATGAGTCCATACAATTTGAGGTACGAAAGTAATGTCTTAAACAAGGTTAGAGCAGGGATACTTGTATTCCATTGTTACTTAATCCTTAAACAAAGTTTATAACCGTTTGGAAAGTCAATTGGGCATTGACTATTCAAAAAGACCGGTGTATATCGCACTAAGGTCAGCACTATCTCATGCTATATATGTGTGTTAGAAACTTGGTGGATGTACAAGTGCTTGCCTATTGGACAAGTTCACTGAACACTGATTGTTTAAGAAGCTTAATAGATGGGTGCTTACCACATGTTTAATGTTTCAATGGTTTTGGTTGTAGTATGCAAGTAGTTCTCAAACTTGCTTCCAGTGATGATGAAATGCTTCCCTAGGCATTGATGGAGTGTTTCCCAGGGCACTGATGAAGCGTTTCCCTAGGAGCTGGTGAAGTGGTTTGTTGGGCACTGGTGAAGTGGTTTGTTGGGCACTGGTGAAGTGGTTTGTTGGGCACTGGTGAGTGTTTCCCTAGGTGCTGACAAGTGTTTCCTTAGGTGCTAATGAGGTGTTTTCCCTCGCTGGTTTTGGCAGCTTTTTGGAGTATTTTTTAAACTAACCAATAATGGGAGTTAAAATAAATAAACTTGGCATGGTTCATTTTGTTGTAGTTAGGTTGGGATTTCGGAAAAGGGTTCGTAAAAGATCATGTAGTGGTTAGACTTATAGTAATGGTGGCTGGTTAAGGCTTCTAAGTAGAAGATGAGTAGTGAAAGGCGAAAGCTTAGAGTTGGAGTCTATAGCGTTGCTGCAGCAGGAATAAGGGTTTCCTATAGTAGGGTGCATCTTTCTTCCTAGGCATGAGGTTGAAGGGACATGTTAGAAGGGGATTGGTCTATAGATTTGGTATATTTCTTCCCATTTTCTTCTAGCTGACCATTGTGTGTTTCTTATTCCTATAATTGAACTGGTATCCTTATGTCTCTAATCTTGGTTTTCAATTTATAATAGGTGATGGTAATCCTTAATTTCTATTAAATAAAAGGATGTGCCAGAAACAACTTGTCTCCAGTGGGTAAAATGAAGAACCGAAGTTGCCTTATGTCCAGTAAACAAAATGAGGCGCTAGAAATAGCTTATTTCCAGCAGGTAAAGGGATGTAAAGATCAAAGATGCTAAAGACACTTTTGGCAGGAAATCATTAAGAATCTCTCCCTAATGGTGAAAGCCAAGAGTTCATTTTGTGCTTACTTTTCCATTGAACCAAAATGGTGAAATGGCTTGGTGCAGGGATTGGTTTATTGATGCGAAATTTATCCGCACACAAATTAAACCCTCTTTTCGTCAAATTGTAGTATATGTATAAGTAGGGATCGTTCTAGACCGGGGATTAGGAGGGATTGTTAACCACTTGGATTTGACTCAAAAACGTAAAATAACAATATGAAACACTATACTAGACTCAAGGGATGCAAAACTAAACTTTAAAACACTAAAACAAACCAAAAGACTCAAAACAGCACCAAAACACTCAAAACTGCCTTAAAATCACTTTCTGGGCAGTTTTGAGCACCTTGAGTACTTTGGACGAATTTGAGAAACAAAATGAATCAAAACACTTACAAACACAAACTAAATGTATTTCTAACTAATCTAACACTTTAAAAGAAATGGGGGATTGGTTTTGAATGAAACTTGAAATAAAAACAGAAACTTGGAAACAAACAGATTGTAAATTAAAGCATAAGGAAATGAAGTAAACACAAGATGAATGAATCAACAACTAATAAAATAAGATAGTACCAATGAAGATGAAGCTAGAGATTCGATTTCACCATTGCTAAGCCAAGTCCATGCTTGTTAAGTCAGATTATACTCATTCCTCTACTTATTTCTTGGGTTTGTTTCACTTAGATATGATCAGCCATATGATGTGTGGATTTGATCAAATGTCTCTAATTATGAGCCTAATTGTGATGTGCAACTTTGGTTCCTAATCAAGACTATGTAGTGCACAAGAAACTTTCACAAAACCAAAGGGAACACTCGGCAGGATGTTTGCAAAACATTCCCTTCATTCATTCACATATCTACCAAGATTATGCATGATGTGTGCTTTAATCTTGGCTAAACAACCTGTGGTTAATTCAAATGATGATCAAGCATTAAAATCAACACACTAAGTCACAATTAAATCGGAGAATGAAGCAAGAAATAGATAGATTAAATGAGAATTCCGAATTAACTACATGGCAAACTTTGCAAGGCTACATCGAATCCCCAGAGGAGGATTAGTTACAATTCATGTTTGCAAAGGATTTAACATAAACATATAAAACATGAATGAACATAGAATTAATAAGAAGAAAAAACCCTTGAAGCAAAACTGATGTAGAATCAAAGAAACACCTAAACATTCCAACAACTCAAACTTGAATTGTATGAACGTTTAGGCCCTCTTATCTTCCTTTTCGTCGTAGCACAAGGTCTAAGGGATGTTGTTGGTGTGTTGAATGGATTGGGGAATTATGGAAATGGAAGGATGATGTTTGGATTGTAAGGGAGAGTCACGGCACAAAGGGGGGTTTATGGTCTACATTTCTGCAATGGATGAAGTGTATGAATGGAATGGATGGACTTTGTGAAGGGCACGGCCCCAAGGGACCAATTTCTGTTGTGAAATGAATTGTGTATGAATGAGTGTGAATGAATGAGTATTTATAGGTGAAATGGGGGGAACATGACAGCTAGGTTGCATGTGCACATGTTGGTTGAATGATTATGAGTGCATGTGGCTGAAATAGCATGTGGAATGGCTGGAAATGCAAGGAGAAGGCATGTGCACGGTTTTGGGAGAGAATAGGAGTGCAAGTGGCTGAAATGTTAGAGGAACAAGTGCATGTGGCTGCATTGTGGTGCAATGATGGAGGAACAATCTGAAAATGCAAGGTATGGCTGGAATGATTGTGTTTGTTTGAATGTGCATGTGATTAAATTAAAGGATGCAAAGTAAATAAATAATGAATGCATGTGTTGAATTATGAAGATGCATGTGCAATGAAGTGGAATGACAATCTGAAATGGGATAGGTACCCACGGCAATGATGATTTCTGGTGGTGTTTTGGGTGCATGTGGAATGAATGATTTCTTGGTGAGTGGATGCATGTGTTGATTAAAGGGGGAATGCAAAGGAAAAGCTAGAAATGCATGTGGAGTGGCTGCAAGGTGAATGAATAATGAAATGGGATAGCATGTGCAAGGTTTTGGTGTGAATGATTGAATGTGCATGTGGCTGCAATGGAGGAGGAATCCTTCAATTTCGTCCATCCTCTTGGCTCCAAGCATATGATATCCATTCCAATCTCTAATTTGCTCCAAAAGGCATCCTTTTGCATACTTTGCCCTTAGAACCTGAAAACACACAAAAGAAGCATAAAGGACTAAAATAACTAAAGAAACATAACGTAAATGCACGAGAACAAGCCATTTAAGTCGCATGAATATGCTCCTATCAAATACCCCCACACTTATCTTTTGCTAGTCCTCGAGCAAAACAAAACAACAAAAGAACACGAAACTAGACAAAACGAACAAAACACAACCTACACCTTCCAACAATCGTCTCACGGATTTCCAATGCACATGACAAGTTAAAAATCATTAGTCCCATAGATTTTTGTCATCTTCACACTTAAGTACATTCTTACTCATAGTCACCACATATTATTTCACAATTAAGCATTTAAAACTATGTTTTGAATGTAGTAACATGCCTTAGAGAATTTGCTCAAATCCTTACAAGATATGCACTCGTTTTTCACACAGATTTTCTGACTACACACCCTACACTAGGTATATGTGAGAAGATTGATGTAAACATGTAGACGAACACTCACATATGTTATAACAAGGAAAGCATTTTCTGGAATTATTAACATGTATATATATGATCTCATGAATGGAATGCTACTACTTAGAACGAGAACCAGTGATTCCATAAGCTCATATCAATTCCAAACTCCACATTATTGAACACATAACGATCAAGATAGAAGCATAAGGGTTGAAACGGGGCTAAAGGTGTTTGGCTAACAAAGAAAGGATAGGGAAAACAAATGTTCTTTAAGCAATAGTGAGCAAAGTATTGAATTAGGCACTTAGAATTCCCTTTAGAACGCAGAAGTCAACTTTGAACACCCAAGGGGAAATCACACAAAACTTAGGGCCATATTCAAACTTTTTGGGCCCTTTCTTCAACAATCAAACTTGTGAGTCCATTCTCACTTATTTTCACTCTTTTTCTTTCTTTTCTTCTTCTTTTTCTCACATTTTTTTTTCTTTTTCCCGTGCCTCCTTTAAGACTTAGGCACATACATACACACAAAAATCCCTTCCCCCACACTTATTTTCTGCAACATATTAATCAAAAGGAATTCATTTAAGTCATGCTCACTATACTTCAAGAACAAGGGTATAGGAAAGTCCTACTCTAGGCTAGGTAAGGGGTGATGTGGTTAGCAAAGAAAATAGGCTAAACGAGGCTCAACGAGGTTAAAACTAATATATACGAAATATGGGAAGTAAGGCTATTTGGCTATGGTGGCAACTACACAACTTCATCTTGATATATGTTATGCAACTCAATGTCATGCTTTGAATGAAACGGATATAAGTTCTAGCATTTAGTTCTATCATGATACAATTGCATTCTAAGTAGCAACCAAGCAAGAAATAATGAGATCATGCAACAACTTTAGAAAACAAAGAATCACAGAAAATAACTCTCCAAAGAAAGTAATGGCTCGAGTCTCACAGGGATGTAGCGTTTGTTTGAGTTCCATCCTTCAAGCATGTTACAAAAACGAATTTTTCTTTTATGATTGCATGTGAAGTCATACATTATAACCATATCCAAGCATATACCAAGAGTAAATCAAACTTTTCTCTATGTTTATAACTCTTTTTAACCGTCATGCAATTACAAACCAAATCCTTATCATTGTGTTGGAAGGTACCCTAAGACACAAACACACAAAAACGACTCAAAACACTCTTTTTAGGCTTTTTAAAACATGTTTTTCAAATTTTTATGTGATTTTCGGAGTTATAAAAACAAAACATACTAAAACACTCTAAAACAACTTAAAAAACACCTTAAAACAGCAAGGAACAACATTTGAAGTTATGGGTGATAAAATCCCACGAATTTGCATTAAATATACTTAGTTACCCCCCCCACACTTAAATCAAACATTGTCCTCAATGTTTTAAGCATAAGTAAACACACAAAAAGCAATTTAAACATACTAAACATGGCAGAATGTAATTAACAAAGAGAAGAGTTTAGGGACGCAAATCTGGTTATGGAGTGTAAATTCCCTCTTCTCCTTGGTAATTGCATTGAGGCTTTGATCATAGTGACTCCACAGGCTTACTCTTGAACTGGTTTCCGCCCATCATTGATTTTCCTTTGTGCTACTGTTGAACTGGGCAGCAGGATTCTTTTGGTCTTCCCCGAAGGTCTGAGCTTACCCCTTTGGTCTGTTTCTTTGTTCAATCTTTCCAATTCGTATTGAAAAGGGTTGGAGGATAACTCAGCCTATGTTTGTCTCCACATGCTTCAATGTATCATTTTCACTTGCCTTACTCGCTCCCCTTTGCAGAAGTGGTCCCTTCTCCGGAAGTGTATCAACCGTTGAAGATGACTGCTCGAGAGCAACGCTAGGTAAGCAATCAGGAATAGATTCCAGGCAGTTGGCTCCAGATCGGAAGATTGACTTCAAGTGCCGGCTGATTGCTTCTTTTACTTTGCCATGCGAGTAAGAACAAGGACAAAGAAAAAGACAGGGAAAGAGCATGATATGAGATACTTTTGCTTTTGACCTTTATGATATGAGATACCTTTGCTTTTGAAGAAGCGGTGAATGAATCAGCACATGTATTTGTTGTGCTGTTTCCTCCTGGGTCATATGTACTCCAGGCATCTGGTATCATCTTTGGGGAAGAAGAAAGAATTGAGTCTTTCGAAAGGCTTTGCTGGGAGTGCGCCCTCAGAGGTGAGGGAGAGTTGGGCATTTTTCTTCAGGTTTGCCTTGCCATAAAAGACGAAGGTCGACATATATAGAGATAATATCAAGTGGTGGTATTGTTCTTTTACCCTTGTCGACAAACGTTTTGATCCCACAAATCCGGCTTTTTGAAATAGTGGCGCCTCTTCGATTTCTGAATGACGCCTCTTCGATTTCTGAGCAGGCACCCCTTTGCTTTCTGAACGACACGTAGTAGTGCGGATGCGGCTCCTTTTGACAAAGCTGCACGCGTTTTCTGAAAAGCAGCGAAAGTGTCGCCGAACTTTGCGCTTGTCGGCTAAAGATGTGTAGTTGCGGTGATGGCCTCCACGTGTTGTCTGAAAAGAAGAAATCTTTTGACAAAGTTGAACGCGTCTTCTGAAAAGCCGAGAAAGCGTTGCCTAAATTACGCCAGAAATTCTGGCTTTTTGAATCGGTGGACGCGTCGCTTTGGCTTTTTTATTGAGCTATCGATCACCACAACAAACACACTCTGAAGATTTCCCATTCTTGAAAATCGACTCCGGCCCCTTTGAAATTTAACTCCATCCCTTCTCTTTGAACACTTTTGAAAAATGGCAAACTCATCGAACCTTAGCTTGGAATTGAGCCTTAGCAGTGATACGGGCGCGCCGCGTCAAGGTAACGTATGGCGCCCTTCTTTTTTATCTTCTAACGGTCTTCTTACAGGTGAAGACTCCGTGATGCAGGACGCCACAACAGCTACAATAGTAGCTAAGAACCTCCTCACTCCAAAAGATAGTAGGCTGCTGTCAGGACGGTCCGATGAGTTGGCCGTTCAAGAGTCCCTCGCACTTAGTGTTCAGTGTGCGAGTTCTGTGTCCAACATGGGCCAACGCCTGCTTGCTCGGTCCCGTCAGGTGGAATCATTGATGGCAGAGGTGGAAAGACTTAAGCAAGAGATCCAGCAGCTTAAGTACGAGAATAGAAGTTTGCATGTGCTTGCAAATAACTATTCGTCGGGGATGAAGAGGAAGCTTGATGAGCTGCACGAATCTGAGGGTCGAATCCAAAGTGACCGTCAAAGGCTTGCGGCTTATCTCCAGAGGCACCTTTTTCCTGGGTCATCCAGCGCTTGGCCAAGTATTGAGGCCTGGAATGCTCTAGCTCCGATGCCTCCCGCTCCGATGGCTTCCGCTCCGATGCCTCCCGCTTCTATGCCTTCTGCTTCTATGCCTTCCGCTTCTGCGCCTCGTAGTGGGGCTTCACGTAAACAACCTTTGTGAAGCTCCACCTTTCTCCATGTTTAGTATCTTTTTTTTAATAAATGAAATTTTTTTTTTTTTTTTTTTTTTTTTAGTGCATTGGGTTGCCTCCCAAGTAGCGCTTTCTTTTACGTCTTGCAGCCGGACGAAGAACCCAATCACTCCAGAATATGTTCACGAATCGGATGAGAACTCCGAGTCATAAACTAGTACCTAAAACAAGAAACAAAAACAAGATTAAGAATCTGGAATAAAATAAAAAGAACAAACGAAAATAAAACAATCCAAGGGATTAGCAAATTTTCTAATCCCCGGCAACGGCGCCAAAATTTGATGCGAAATTTATCCGCACACAAATTAAACCCTCTTTTCGTCAAATTGTAGTATATGTATAAGTAGGGATCGTTCTAGACCGGGGATTAGGAGGGATTGTTAACCACTTGGATTTGACTCAAAAACAGCACCAAAACACTCAAAACTGCCTTAAAATCACTTTCTGGGCAGTTTTGAGCACCTTGAGTACTTTGGACGAATTTGAGAAACAAAATGAATCAAAACACTTACAAACACAAACTAAATGTATTTCTAACTAATCTAACACTTTAAAAGAAATGGGGGATTGGTTTTGAATGAAACTTGAAATAAAAACAGAAACTTGGAAACAAACAGATTGTAAATTAAAGCATAAGGAAATGAAGTAAACACAAGATGAATGAATCAACAACTAATAAAATAAGATAGTACCAATGAAGATGAAGCTAGAGATTCGATTTCACCATTGCTAAGCCAAGTCCATGCTTGTTAAGTCAGATTATACTCATCCCTCTACTTATTTCTTGGGTTTGTTTCACTTAGATATGATCAGCCATATGATGTGTGGATTTGATCAAATGTCTCTAATTATGAGCCTAATTGTGATGTGCAACTTTGGTTCCTAATCAAGACTATGTAGTGCACAAGAAACTTTCACAAAACCAAAGGGAACACTCGGCAGGATGTTTGCAAAACATTCCCTTCATTCATTCACATATCTACCAAGATTATGCATGATGTGTGCTTTAATCTTGGCTAAACAACCTGTGGTTAATTCAAATGATGATCAAGCATTAAAATCAACACACTAAGTCACAATTAAATCGGAGAATGAAGCAAGAAATAGATAGATTAAATGAGAATTCCGAATTAACTACATGGCAAACTTTGCAAGGCTACATCGAATCCCTAGAGGAGGATTAGTTACAATTCATGTTTGCAAAGGATTTAACATAAACATATAAAACATGAATGAACATAGAATTAATAAGAAGAAAGAACCCTTGAAGCAAAACTGATGTAGAATCAAAGAAACACCTAAACATTCCAACAACTCAAACTTGAATTGTATGAACGTTTAGGCCCTCTTATCTTCCTTTTCGTCGTAGCACAAGGTCTAAGGGATGTTGTTGGTGTGTTGAATGGATTGGGGAATTATGGAAATGGAAGGATGATGTTTGGATTGTAAGGGAGAGTCACGGCACAAAGGGGGGTTTATGGTCTACATTTCTGCAATGGATGAAGTGTATGAATGGAATGGATGGACTTTGTGAAGGGCACGGCCCCAAGGGACCAATTTCTGTTGTGAAATGAATTGTGTATGAATGAGTGTGAATGAATGAGTATTTATAGGTGAAATGGGGGGAACATGACAGCTAGGTTGCATGTGCACATGTTGGTTGAATGATTATGAGTGCATGCGGCTGAAATAGCATGTGGAATGGCTGGAAATGCAAGCAGAAGGCATGTGCACGGTTTTGGGAGAGAATGGGAGTGCAAGTGGCTGAAATGTTAGAGGAACAAGTGCATGTGGCTGCATTGTGGTGCAATGATGGAGGAACAATCTGAAAATACAAGGTATGGCTGGAATGATTGTGTTTGTTTGAATGTGCATATGATTAAATTAAAGGATGCAAAGTAAATAAATAATGAATGCATGTGTTGAATTATGAAGATGCATGTGCAATGAAGTGGAATGACAATCTGAAATGGGATAGGTACCCACGGCAATGATGATTTCTGGTGGTGTTTTGGGTGCATGTGGAATGAATGATTTCTTGGTGAGTGGATGCATGTGTTGATTAAAGGGGGAATGCAAAGGAAAAGCTAGAAATGCATGTGGAGTGGCTGCAAGGTGAATGAATAATGAAATGGGATAGCATGTGCAAGGTTTTGGTGTGAATGATTGAATGTGCATGTGGCTGCAATGGAGGAGGAATCCTTCAATTTCGTCCATCCTCTTGGCTCCAAGCATATGATATCCATTCCAATCTCTAATTTGCTCCAAAAGGCATCCTTTTGCATACTTTGCCCTTAGAACCTGAAAACACACAAAAGAAGCATAAAGGACTAAAATAACTAAAGAAACATAACGTAAATGCACGAGAACAAGCCATTTAAGTCGCATGAATATGCTCCTATCATTTATGGGAAGACAAGTTTTGGTGTAAGGAAAAGGTGGAATACATTGGTTAGGGAAAATGTGACATACTTTGGTGAAAGAAAGGGTGAAATACTATAGAAAGATAAGTTGTTGTGGAGTTGGGCTAATGGCAATGCACAAGCAAAATAATGTGCAGAGAAATACCTCATTTGCTTACTCAACATAGGATCACTCTAAGTTGGACTTGGACTCTGGTACTCTCAAGTAGGCTAAAGTCTCTAATATCAAAGAGTTTTCTATGGGCCTTGTGGACCTTCGTAACCTTCCACACCTTAACCCTCAAGCAAGCCCTATTAAACCAGATGTCTTGGGTCCATGTGAGCTTCATAAGTGTTAGGTTTAAAAAAATGTGCTTGGCGTGGCATGATAATTAAATAAAACATTACTTAGCATATAATATAAATAAGATTTAGCATGAAATTGTGTGTACCTTACAGAACGTTTGGACCTTCAATCCTGTTGGGCCTTGCGTGACATTTTTGGGCCCCAACAGGTACTAAGTTGGATAAATATTGGCTAATCTTCTTGCAGACCCTGAACTTAGACCTCGAATGGTTATTTACTCTTTTTTTTTGGACCTTTTACCCTTTTAAATTTTGCCTATCCCCTTCCCAACAATTCGTAGCTTCGCATTAGCAGCTCATGTGGCTTTTCAAAGAGGAATCACTTTAACCTACTTTGTGAAGAATTAAGTGGCTATAAGAATCCATATATGGCCGTCGAAAGTGGGTTAATTGTCCCAATTAAATCCAACCCCCAAGTGTGGAATGACCATGGAGTACGCATATCTTGAAGCAATGTTAGAGGCTTGTGAATCAGATTTCCGCGGATTTAGCATTTATATCATTTTTTGACTGTGCTGTGTGAATCTTTTTTCATTGTAGAACAATAGTATCCCAAGTTTAACAGTTGTCTATGTAGTTTCTCTCTTTCTTAATGTTCTCCACATTCTCTAGCATGTACTTCCTACATCACTGTTATGTTCCTTTCAAGTGCAAATATAAGGATAGTATAATAGCACAAGTAATGGTACAGAACCACAGAGACTGATTAGACCTCTACAAATTACTAGCTTTATATGAACCCTAACTAAACAACGCAAATAACAAGTTGAATTTGATTTTTGAATAGAAAGCCAAAATAACTTAAAAATACAAGAAAGATAAAGATAGATGATAGGTTGATTCAGAAACAATGGGAATGGAACTACGAATATCGATTTCACTAGTACAAGCCAATTTCATGAAAATTATTCAGCTCTCCAATCTGCATCTAGGGTTCGTTTTACTTATTTATGATCATCCATTTGATGTGTGGTTGTGATCAAGTACCCATAATCTGCAACTAGTTATGATGTTGAACTTAGATTACGAATTAAGAATCCATTATGAACAAGAAAACTTCAAAGAACCAAAGAAATCATATGGTAGGATGTTTGCATAGCCGTTTCTTCATTCGTTCACATGTCCACCAAGATTAAGGATGATGTGTACTATAATCTTGATCAAATAATCTCTAGGAAACCCTAATGGTGATCAAACATTAAGATAAACAAACAAATTAAACTATGAAATCAGTGAATGAAACAAGAAAACAGATTGATGAACTGAATGCTTTAACTTAATAACATAGAATAGTTTTGCAAGGCTACATCAAAATCCCCAGCTATAAACTTAATTACACAACATGATCACATAATATATAGATATGAAAAACAACATGAGTGAAATTCAATCCATAGAAGAAACCCCCTGAAGCAATTTTGATGTGGAACTCCTTCAAGAATAGCGTGGTTACATGGTTTCTGTGATGGCAGCAGATGGTGAATGTAAAAAGGATTTGTTTCTAGAAGAAAGACCAAAGAAAGAGAAGAGAAAGAGCTATGGACGTCCCCAAGGGCAGATTATGTAAAAATGGCTGACAAGCTAGGTTTTATCAGGTAAAAGAGGTTGTTATAGAATGCCAAGACATCCCAGTAATGGAGCATTTATTTTAGACTTTTTTGCTGTTATTTGTCTCTTAAAGGGTCATATTCATCACTATCTTCAGTTTCCACTTTTGATTTTCTCTCTACATCATAATCATTATTCAATTCTCCACTTTCAGCATCATTTTGCTTCATTTTCCCTCAAATGGACTCTAAAATACAATTAACTGCACATTAACACAAAAAAGGGTAAAACTCAACCAGTTTAACTCAAAAATATTACAAAGAGATTAGGAATGGATGGTATAGATGTATGAAACATATAAGTTATCAATCACTTGAAAAGACTCGGATGGTCCCAAACATAACGGTTTTCCATTGAATCCCTTACAATAGAATGTTGATTCTCCACAAAATAACTTTTGGTTGTTCGAATTAGCTTACGAGTATCTTTAGCAATGCTTGGAAATGATTCATCAATAAAAAAGGCTAGGTAATGAGATCGTGAATGCTTCTTTAATAAAAGGTGTCTTGGCATACCCTGGCCAGTTAGCTTGGACATATACGGCTTACTTCTTCATCTTTGGCCAATAGTAACCCTTCCTATGCAGATGCCAGTAAAGACTGACCACTTGATAAACACCATATGTGACTTCATGGATTTCCTGTAGCCATATCTGAACTTCTATGCATCGAGTCATGATGTGATAGAAACTAACACACAAATTAAACCCTTTTTATGTAGTTGTAGTATGTGAAAGTAAGGATCGTTCTAGGCAGGAGATTAGAAAAGATGCTAATCTACTCAAATTAGACTAAAAAACACTAAACTAGACTCTAATGATTTAAAACAAACTAGAATGACTCAAAACAGCACAAAACAAGCAATTTGACTCAGAACAGAAACTAAGGATTACTTTGGATGAATCCTAACTTAACTTTGACTCATAACACTAAAAGAAACAAATTAAACAAGTTCTAACTAAGTAAACATGAAATATTAAAGGGGGGGGGGATTGGTTTTGATGAAATTAAAGTAAAAACAAACAGATTTAAAGACTCTAAACAATTTGGACAAAATTGGGTGTTTAAATGGGTGAATGGCTAGTTAGAGGGTTCATCTCCACACATGACACATATGCATACAAATCGATTTCCAGTTATTATTCCTATAAACCATGAATGACAATGCCCCAAGTTAACCGTGAACCACACAAATTAACCATCAGATTTTTCCTAATTTCATTGAATTGGACTTAGCGACGCAATCAAATTATTCATATCAAGTTCCCTATATGAACTGCATGATAGAGATACATATCAAAGATCATTAAGTTCTATGAAAATCATAAGCATTGACATGACATTCGTAACTATGAATTGCATGGTACTCCTGCCATGGATTTACTTAACGCGATTGTGACTAGCAACCTCCAATACTTGTAAATATAAGTTCATAACTATTAGGTGAAACTCCCATATATTTTAGCATCAAATTCATGCATGCAAACTAAGTAAGCCTCCTTAATCAACATACAAGAATAAGTTATCAACCAAACAGATAAGTAAATCACATTCATGTTTTACGAAACAATAACTGGAGGAAATCAATTCATATCACATATATGTTCATGGCTTTGAATCCACCTCTAGCTAAAACTAGTTTAGTTCCTTATGTTCGCACTTAAACTAAGATAACTTAAATTAAACATTGAAATCAAAAGATAGAATACACCTAAGAACGTTCTAACACTCCAAGCTTGAATGGCAGGGCACGGCTCCAAGGGCCTCCTCTCCTTTCTCCTTGCAAAGCTACGACACAATGAATGATTTCTGTGTATGATGGATGCGTGTTGTGAATTGTGGTGAGAGATGGGTGATGAATGAATGTTACGGCACTATGTATTTATAGGGAGAAGGGAGGGCACGGCAAAGGCTGAGAAAGAGGGGAATTAGGACTCCAAATCAACAAGGAAAAATGACACTCTCAATCAGATTCCAAGGAGGAAATTGAATGGTCCTTGCAGTATAGATTTAGGGATAGGGATAAGGCTTCTAGAAACCTGATATTTAGGCGTTCTAATGTCATTTAGATGTCCTCCTTGCAGCTAGAATTAAGGTGGAAAGAGATTAGGTTAGGATAAGATAAGATAAGGTTGGATAAGGTTTGGATAAGATAAGGTTGTTTGGATAATGTTTCCTTCTTTATAGCTGATTCCTTATCTTCCAAGTCTTGAATTAATTCTTTCAGATGTTTAAGCATATTCCTAGCATCTCTTGAACTTCAAATTCGTCCATCCACCTTGCTCGATGCTTGTGCTATCCATTCCAAGCCCAAAACTACTCTAAAATGCTCCAAGTTGTACTTTCTTGCCAACTTTGTCATTTGAACTTGAAAACACACGAAAATAGTCTAAAACACTCTAACAAGTAGAAATTAGCTATGTAAATGCAAGAAAACAAGCTAACTAAGTCACATAAATATGCTCCTATCAAGTCAACATTCCACTGGGTATATAGTTATAAAGTATTCCGGGAACATTAACATTACTCCTTCAAATGCTTGACACTGACTCTCCTGCTTGGCATAAACATCTCTTTCATGATGGCTTCTATTTAGTTGTCATCTTCCCACAACTCTTTGAAAGTGTGCGTCAACCGTTGTAATTTATCTTCTAATTATAATGATGTTGGGCTACCCTTTTCTTCCACTAAAGAGGAAGAAATTGGGAGTTTCATAATTCTTAGGATATAGCAGGTTGAGCAAGTTGACTGGATATAGAGGTTGCAGAACTTATTTCTAGTATTCGGAGCTTCGGTGTAACTCATTTTTCAGTATGGCAATGACATCCTGGGTTGTAAAAGGTGGTCCTTTCTTGGAACCTTTTTTAGCAATGGCAATTGATTCTTCTCCTTTCTCATTGTTCACAACCTTTCTTGGTTATCTTTTTGCTGGGCTTCGGGATTGAGTTCCTCTACTTCTTCATTGCTGCAGCTATTTCTTTTTTGGGCTCTCCCAAAGCCTAGATAACAGCTACAATATCTGGCATGGTATACTTCTCCACATTTTCTTAACTTTCCCGTTGATGTTCTTCATGTTAAGATTCATTCAGCTTGGAAGCCGCTTCTGCTGCCTTTTCTAAGACATTGCCACTTCTAATGGTGTTCCATTTAGACTTTCTTGAAAGTGAAATATGGAGATTTCTATGGGATTTCTAATGACTAGCATGCATATACAATTCAAAATTCATATACATAAGCAACAAAAGCATATTATCAAAGCTATATTTGAAAATCTCCTTCAAGCAACATGGGTTCAAAGTTGATGCATCAAAGAATCATAATCAAAACAAAGAGAGGGATTTATGCGTTATACCTTTGGACTTGGCTTTGAATCCAATGAGTGACCACCTCCAAGACCTCTCCTTTTGGAACTCCTTCTTCTTTGCTTAGCAAAGGATATTCACCCATGTGAGGGCCTTCTTTCCTTAGTCTCCTTGCTCCTTGGCTCCATGGATGTGGATGGAGGAACTTTGCTTCTTGGCTCCATGACATCTTGGATATGAATGAAGAAATGGATTCTCCAAGTTCCTAAGAAAGGGAACCTCTAAGTTTCCACACCAAAGAGAGCATTGAGGAATAGATGAGTGACCTAGGAAGAAATGGATGCTAGTCCATTCTTCCTAGGGTGGCCGGCCTCTTAAGAAAAGAAAGAGCTTTTGTGTTTTTCTCTTTTCTCTCTAGAAAACCCTTTTGAGGGAATGAGTTATAATTTCCTTTCTATAGCCACTTACATTAAGTGGCATAATTGAAATTAAAACGAATTCTACTTCACACTCTCTGTGGCCAGCCATGTGGGTTCATTGGGCTTTCATGCCCTTTGTGTTTTCAAGTTGTCATACAACTTGAGTTATTGGACTTGACATTCGAAGCCCATTGGGCCTTGAGGCCCAAAACTAACCCGAGGTCTAAAATGAACTTATTTGTTTGATTAGTTAACATATTAGTTAATCCTAGCCATAAATAATTAAACCATTTAATTATCCTTACTCATCTCTATTGTTTCTTCAATCTCTACCTTACAAGATGTACGATCCATTAGGTTCCTTTTAGCGAGGCAGTGGCCAATTAGAACTCTTCAAATCAATTGTGAATTGAAACTTACTTTTCAATTCTCCCTTTAGTGATTATACACCTTTAGGGCTGCTACAAACCATGAGTGACACCTAGTAGCATGTTATACTACCTAGGCTAATCAGAAGAGGTGGAGAACCTATTCAGTTTAGGATTACAATCCAATACGGCCTTTCTCTAATACAATACTCTTGACCACATTGTTTGATTTGATAGTTTATTCATGTCTACTATCCAATGATATTCTCTTACTTATATGATTACCTTGAATGTGATTTGGAACGAATTCCTAAATGTCATTCATACTCTAGCCAGAGATTCTTAATCATATCATAGAGTATTCTCCCTCAAACTGTTTGAAAGTTAGAGATCCCTTGTTGTGCATTCACTTGCCTACATGGCTAAGTGGCTTAACCCTAACTATGCCATGGACACCTTTTGATGGACTGACTTTAACATAGTCAAAGATCAAGGACCTAACCACAAGATAACTATGATGCCTTAGGTCAAATGACTACTTTGCATTATCCAAACCATGAATTTTCATGTGACATGAGTATGAGAACTCCTTGTTGATTGTGTTCAGTGGACTCATTCTCTATTGAGGACCTACATACTTGTCTTGGTGTCAGTCACAACAATGACTTGAGACCAATCACTCTCTCTAAGAAAATACATAGCACGTACTGATCTTAATAGACTGTCAATGCCTAATTGGCAATCCTATGATCAGGAACGTTTAGGATATGTATATGAAAGAGAATGGTCTCATGAATCTAACTTCTTTAGATCACATTCTCCCAATTACATATTCCTTGGACTTATCGTTTAAGCATATAACATTTATAGGAAACGGCTTTAAACAATAATCTTTGCCCTTTATATTAAACTAGATTAGTTTAACATGTGAAATGTCCGTAAAGTATCACCATATGATTGCCTTTTAGGGCACATTTCCTACATGTTGAACTTGGAACTCCTTTGATTTTCCTTTAGTCTCCAGGATTGAAGACATCTAAAGATCCACATTCACTGGTGTAGTGAGATGGATGAAAGAATAACCAAAGAGAGAAGAGAACGCTAACACCCTTCTCTCTATATTGGCCGGCCTAAGTGTGAGGGAAGAAAGAGTATTTTGTTTTTTCTTGAGGCAAGATGCTCACAAAAAAAACCCTAGGAAACTTTTTCCCCTCAACATCCTTTATGTATGGAAAGAGAAGTGAGTCAACCAAGTAGATTCCAAACACTTAGAGTGTATGCTATACTAATATTAAGTAGAATGTAAGCTTTTTTCATATCCATTAGTGTAACTATTTTAAATTGATGATTGGGGTCGTTCATTGTATTCTTCTAGGGTTAAGGAGTGTATTTGTAAAAAATAAAAAACGGAGCTAAAACGACCAATAGATTATGTTTTCATTTCTAACAGTAAAAGGATTTCATCCCGTTAATTATCTCCGAATGTTTGTTTTTTTTTGGATATTTTTGGCGTATCAGATCTCGAAGTATATACAAACAAGTTTGACAATTGGATCGTGCAAGCTAGTTTCGTAGAATGCGTGTCCCATCAAAACAATAGATTCCAAAACACTTAGAGTTTATTCTATGCTTCCATTAAGTAGAACCTAAGAATGCACTAATGTAAATATTTTCAGTTGATGATCGGGTTCATTCGTTGTATTCTCCTAGAGTCAATAAGTGTATTTGTAAAAAAAAAATCATCAAAAACAGAGCTAAAACGAAACCCTAAGCCATAAAACTTAATTAAGCCTTTGTGCAATAAAGCCTTTTATGGTTCATCGAGCAAGATTTCACACACTATGCCCCTTTTTTCTTCCCTTTGCACCAAACATTTGCCCAACCAAAGTTTTATTGCCCGAACAACAGCCTGTATCGCACAAAGTCTTTGACAAAACCCTAAACGTGGACCCGTTTTGTCAGACTGACTCAAATTTTGCGTCGGGTAAAAACCACTTCACCCAACGACTTCTGATGCATTGAAAAAAAAATTTGTAGAACGAATTGTAATTTTTGGTAGTGATTTATCATGGTAGCAAAAATTATTGTCCTAATCATGCCGCCCTATACAAATACTTCCAAACATTGTCTAACATTATGCCTATTGTCCAATCTTTTATTACAATCAATATTTCACACTAATTTATATTAAGAGAGAGAATTTAAAAAAAAAATATTGAACGTTTAAAAGATTTAGTTTTATGCCACTTAATACTACGATCTAATGATATTCCTCTTCATTTATAAGTGAGAGGTCTTAGGTTCGATTCTCGCCAAAGATGAAGTTCAACCACATTATTTTGGCAAGCCCTTGTTAGGCTTAGATTCATTTCAATTATTACATCAAATTTAGACATGGAGAGTGAAAATATAGAGCTAGGGGAGATGCATGTTAGTCATAGGTTTATATTTAATCTAAGAATTTGGCAAAGAAGTTAAGCTCTAAAAGCTCCACCAATTTCTGGTAGGCTTTTGATACGCACTTAAGCCTAAACTCTCTCTTTTCACAGAAACTTACTACAGTTTTGTTTAAAGTTCTTTGAATAACCCTGGGGAAAGGATACGATGGTGGAAAATTATGAAACCACGACTAACAGAATGCCCTACGTTTATGGACACAGATAGGAGGATAGAGACCATGACGTGACCACGCGCTGCCGTTCCTCATGGCTCAACACGATGACAGGAGAAGCCTCGCTGTCGTAAGCCATCACTGTAACCCCTGCACCCCAGCAAATAATAAGGACCGGCAGAGCAACAATGGTCTAAGCCGAAACCCAAGTGTAGAAAGACACAATAGCAGCACATAGGCCCAGCCAGATACAACAGTGAACAACTACAGCACAGTGCCAATGCTTCAGCTTTTCTGCAAGCCCAACCCGCAAACGTTGACATAAGAGCCCAATCTGAAGCTACAGCAAGGGTAGTGCTGTAGGCTTAAGCTCACCCTGCGCAACACCAACACACCTCAGCCCAAGGCCAGGTGGGCCTCACCAATCTGGATCCACATCTCAATGTTTGACTCGACCTCATGCATGATTATGTCCCAACCACCTAGACCGGTCCCCAAACTGGTTTAACCGAACCAATTCGTGGTCTCTAGATCGACTCTAGGTCAAAACAAACTGACCAGACTGATCTTCAAATCGACGACTGAACCACAGGTATTTTTACCCTGTATTCTGTAGGTTTAACCAGAGATGCCTATTATCTGAGCTCTTCCTCCCTAAATGGCAACCAACATTTGTCTTGATAAATAATAGATTTGATAAACGTCTTTATGCAGCAAACAACTTAGGTGAGCCAGCTTTTGGAGCACATCGAGATGCAGTGTACTCTTGATGAAGTGACCCGAATCAGGCACTCAATACAATGACATTTCTTTCCAACGTGCCCAGGCAAGTAGCCACTTAACCAGTTACAAACACAACATTTCGGCAGTCTGCACTCCTGACTCGGCCACACTTTGACAAGCATTTCGGATTAGATTCTAAGCGAAATGTCCACTCACAGCTTAGCTCGTATGGAGTTCCTTCTACCTCATACCTGAGTCGATGGCCAGGGGACGAAGAGAATGATAAACAAAATTCGACTTGAGTGCAACTAAAAGCCCGCACCGAGCGCCATCATGAGTAGCATGTTTGCCAGCAGACAAACCCAACCGCGTAAATTCAACATATCGCATTTCACACTCTTTAAGGGAGACGAAATCTGGAGAAACACTTGAAGCATTATTACAATGCCATGAACCTCTACATGAACAATGATGCCATTGAGTGCAAGATTTTAGCCACTACCTAGCCAGGTGAAGCACAAGACTGGTTCTATGTCATATCCCAACTCTACCGTAGCACGATATTGTCCACTTTGGGCCATGCCTTCACAGATTTGTTCCTGGGCAAGAAAAGCTCACTACCCAAAATGCGTCATGCTAGGAAGAGAAGGGCATGTACATATAAAGCCAGGGACCAACCCTCACCCTATCGATGTAGGATACTCTAATCCACCCTCCTTAGGGAGACCAACGTCCCCATCGACACATCTGAACGGATGGTAAGTCTGGCTCTGATACCAAATTGTCACATCCCGACTCAACCATAGCACGATATTTTCCGCTTTGGGCCACGCCCTCACGAATTTGTTCCTAGGCAAGAGAACTTCACTATCCAAAACACGTCATGCTAGGAAGAGAGGGGCATGTACATATAAGTCTAGGGACCAACCCTTACCCTGCCGATGTGGGATACTACATTCCATGCCTTACCATCGCGATCTATCAGAAGCTTCAACGAACTTTCTTTGGCTTTCACTAAGGAATATTCATCTAATCGCGTGATCAAGAAGAACTTTGACCACCCGCTCAACATTGAGAAAAACCTGAAGGAAATATTCCACATCAAGGATGAGAAGACTAAGATTGTTATGTGCAAGGTGCTTCAAGAAGGGACTCCCAACATACCACTTTCTGCTCGAAGAATTGGTCATGGGAAATGACTTAACCTAAGCGAATTCATTTACTTTGGCAAAAAAAGCATGCACTCTAGTACGAAGCCCAGCGAGCCAAATAAAGGCTAACGAAATCAACCTAACAAAAAAAAAATTAAGCTAAAAGTCAGCGCAAGGACCATTTCTCGATGAAAGGGGGCCCGACGCCTAAAACATACATGAAGTTCTCAATCCCAATAACCAGATCTTCCACGACCTCCAAAATGAACCACGGTTCAAGCTACCACCAACATCAAAGTAAGACACCTCTAAGCTGGATCACATAAAGTATTGTGCATTATACCATAGTTCTGGCCACACGACGGTGAACAAAGGCCGGTGAAGGAAAGATTACCTTTAAAAGCTAGTGAAGGAAAGCAAGTGTGACAAGTACCTGAACAAGCCAGCAACACATTCCAGGCAGGTGTGACAAGTACCTAGACAAGACATCATCAACAACTTCGTTGAATTTGAGCACCTACAAGCCATCAACAACTCCAAAAGGAAAAAGATCTTGTCACACTTGATCTCAAGATACCTCCAGGACCAACATGTGATGTCAGAACACACCAACTTAACTATCATGCCTCACTTCAAAGACATGACCAAAAACGACCCGACGGTTCAATAACATTATAACTTTTTTGTTTATTTCATAGTTGCATCTAACATCTATGTTAGACTGCTTACGTGAACTAAAACGAGATCAAGCCATTCGTAGTACACCCTTCTTTAAACTCCAACACATCTCATAGTGATTTCTAGCACAAAATCATAGAATTCTACAATCACTCAATGGAACTCCACTAGCATGATTCACTAGATTCCAAACTCCATAACAAAACAATATGCCAACTAGGATTGTCATTTTGATATTCACATATATCACAATGTTTTCCAACCCAATTTCACAAACACAAAAAATAATCGATTCCATGAATCACAGATGCACGATATTAACATTTAACTGCATTGATCAACCAATGAGATCAAATATCACTTTCAATTTTAATAAAGCCAATCTGCATAAAGTTTGTCGTACTTCTCGATTTATTTAACTTCTATGCACAAGAATCTAGGGTTTCAGACTAACTTAAAGGAACCGAATTGGGAAAGTGATTTCGGACCACTCAACGGAATCCAACGAAGATAGAGTTTCGTACTACTTAACAAAACTAAATAAGGAATGGAATTATGGACAACTCACCGACATCCAATGAAGATAGGGTTCCGGACCACTCAATGGAGCCAAGTAGGGAAAGGGATTCCGGATCGCTCAACTAAATCTAACGAAGATAGGGTTCCGGACCACTTAACAAAAGTGAATAGAGAAAGGGACCTCGGACCACTCAACGGAACCGAATAGGAAAAAGGATTCCAGACTACTCAACGAAATCCAACAAAGGTAAGGTTTTGGACCACTCAACAGAACTAAATACGGAAAGAGATTTCGGATGACTCAAGGAAATCCAACGAAAATAGGGTTCTGGACTACTCAACAGAATCTAACTCTATATAGTCCCATAGTATAGATTAAAGAATGCCATAAACATCCATCTGATGGCGTCACCCCTAGAATGCATATAGTCCCCAATACAGACTACCGTTGAACCATAGACATGCATCTAATAGTGTAGTTCCCCAATGCGGATTAACCAGGCTGAACTGCTTATGGAATTATGTAACCAGGTAGGCAGTGACCCCTAAATGCGGATTATTCATGCGGAGTCACCCCTAGAATGCATATAGTCTCCAATGCAGATTAACTAATAATACACATAATCTCATTGTAGATTAACCAAGCAGGACCACCTATGTACGACACTATTACAATGTCCAGTCACATAATCACACATCGTATATCCTACTTCATACATCATACATCAATTCAATATGAATCATAATTATAAACACACACACTAACGATTCCAAGAGACCAACAATATCTAATCACACAGCCGTGCAAGTTCTATGGAATATTTCTAATATGGTCCTCGATATAATAATCCATTTCCAATATACTTGTTTAGAAGTCCAGTAAACACGTAAATCTTGGTAAGGCACCCTTACACATGAAACGAGGTGCACAACTCTCGAGATGAGTTGGAACCCTTAGCGAGTCTCAAATAACGCTAATTCAACAGTTAAGAAAAATTCAGAATAAGTTGACCTAAAGTTAACCCTCAATCAAGTGGTCCAATCCATAAATTCCTAGGATCCTCAAATAGTATGCGAAACAACATACCATAATTTCATGACAATCTAACAGTTAGATCTTAGTCTGGTAGACCTTTATGAAACTATGCTCAAACGGCATAATTACATCAAACAAATATCCAAAATGGACATAGCATAATTACATTAAACGAATATCCAAAATGGATTCAAGGTATTGAAATTAGTCTGTAAGGTGAACGGCTCAGTCACGGGCCACTATCTAATGTTCGATGAATGATTTAAGACCAAGGTTTTGTAACTAGAGCTGAAGTAAGTCGATCTCAAGTTGTTTGGATCGTCTTTTTTCAATGCCTCAAATGGCAACCTACGATGGTTTTTCATACTGAAGCTTTGGTGGGTTTTGCTTATAGGGTCATGGGCTATAATTTGGTGGTGGTGGCCAAGGGTGATGCGTGATTTATACGCACACAAATTAAACCCTCTTTTTATCAATTGTAGTAAGTATGTATGTAGGGATCGTTCTGGACCGGGGATTATGAGGGATTGTTAATCACTTGGATTTGACTCAAAAACGTAAAAACACAATATAAAACACTATACTAGACTCAAAGAATGCAAAACTAAACTTTAAAACACTAAGACAAACCAAAAGACTCAAAACAAGTTCAAAAGACTCAAAACTGCCTAAAAACACTAACTAGGCAATTTCTGACCTTAAACCCAAATTTGGACGAATTTAAGATTATGGCTTGATTCAAAACACTTTAAAACATAAACTAAACAGATTCTAAGCACTAAAGAACAAGAAAGTAAAGGGAGGTTTTGATTTGACGAAAATTGAAATAACAAAACAAGTTAATAAACTAAGCAGATTGTAAAACGAATTTGGATTTAATGAATGGAATGAAGGCTAGCTAAGGGGTTCATCTCCATACATGTTATACTTGCATATAAAACGATTTCCAAACGCTTTTCAATAAACCATGAATTCTCAACGCCCCAGATTAACCGTGAATTGCACTAATTAACCCTCAGATTTTCCTAACGTTATTGAATTGGATGATTGCATACGACAACCCAAAACATTTCCCACAAGTTCCCTATATGAATTGCATAATAGAGATACAAGCAAGAATCATTAAGTTCTTTGAAAACCATAAGCATTGACGAAGCACTCGTTACTATGAACTGCATGAAACTTATGCCAAGAATTTACTTAACGCAATTGAGATCATCAACTTTTACTACTTGTGAATATAAGTTTGTAACGATTAGGTGAAACTTCCTTATATCCTAGCATTCAATTTATGCATGATAATTAAGCGTGCACTCTCAACCAACACACACAAATCAATGTAATTCACATAGATAAGTAAATTGAATTCACAACTTATGAAACGTAATTAGAAGTAATCAAATCATATTGCAAGCATAAACATGTATTTCGAATCCCCCCCCTAGCCAAGGGGGGTTTAGTTCCTCATACGTACAAAACAAAGAGAATTTAAATTAAACATTGAAATCAAAGGAAAAGAAACACCTAAACATTCCAACAACTCAAACTTGAATTGTATGAACGTTTAGGCCCTCTTCTCTTCCTCTTTATTGCGGCATAAGGTCTAAGGATAGATTTTGGGGTTGTATTTGTATGTGGAATGGAATGGGGAGTGGTTGGAATTGTGTTTTGGAGGGATGGGAAGTGGTTGGAGGGCATGGCAATAGAGAGAAAATGGATGAATTTCTGTTGTAAATTGGAATCCCCCTTTGTGGCTGCAATGGATGCTTATTTATAGGTGGATGAATGATTAAAAGAGGGAATATGACAGCTAGGAGGGAATGATTAAAGAGGGCATGCATGGTTGGAAATGCATGTAGAATGGCTGGAAATGAAGGAGTATGCATGTGCACGGTTGGAATGTGTTGATGTGCACGGCAATGGTTGGAATGTGCTGCAATGATGAATTGGGATGGCTGAAATTAGGGGTGAATGTGCATGTGGAATGACAGTTAGGTTTATGATGATGAATGTATGTGGATTAGGTTGAAAAGGTGGTGGGTTATGCACGGCAAAGGGGAGTGCATGTGGAATTGCAAGGTAGGGTGAATGATGATGAATGCATGTGGATGAATGTGTGGCTGCATGGTTGAATGATTAAGATTGCATGTGGGTGAATGTGTGGCTGCATGGTTGAATGATTAAAGAATAGGAAAGCATGTGGCTGCAAGCTAGGGTGAATGATGATGAATGCATGTGGATTAAAGAGGAATATGGAAGTGAATAAATCAGAATAGGGCTGCAAGGTTAAAGGGCTAGGGTTTAAGTACATAGAATGGGCTTAAAATAGGGTGGTTTGCATGGCAAGGGAAGGGGAGAAGGGATAAGCCACGGCAAGGTTATGTAATTTGGCTAGGGCCATTGTTTTGTGTCCTAAAGTGCCTCAATTTCGTCCAACACCTTGGCTCCAAACATAAGCTATCCATCCTTAGCCCAAAAGTGCTCCAAAAGGCTCCAAAATGCACTTCTTTGCTCCTTAAGCCCTTAGAACCTGAAAACACACAAAAGAAGCATAAAAGACTAAAATAACTAAAGAAACATAACGTAAATGCACGAGAACAAGCCATTTAAGTCGCATGAATATGCTCCTATCAAATTCCCCCACACTTAGCTTTTGCTAGTCCTCGAGCAAAACAAAAAAACAAAACAAAACGAAACGAAACAAAACAAACCAAAGACAATCTTAAACCTTCCAACGTTGCCTCAGGGATTTCCAATGCACATGACATGTTAAAAATCATCATTCCCACAGATTTTGGTTATCTTTACACTTAAGTACATACTTAATCATAGTCACCACATACTAGTTCACAATTAAGCATTTAAAACCATGTTTTGAATGTAGTAACATGCCTTAGAGAATTTGCTCAATTCCTTACAAGATATGCACTCAATTTTCACTCAGATTTTCTAACTACACACCCTAATCTAGTTACATGTGAGAAGATTGATGTAAACATGAAAACGAACACTCACATATATGTATCACAAAGAAAGCAATTTCTGGAGTTAATAAGCATGTTTAGGTATGATCTCATGAATGGAATGCTACTACTTAGATGCGAGAACCAGTGACACCATATGCTCATATCAATTCCAAACTCCACATTATTGAACACATAACGATCAAGATTGAAGCATAAGTGTTGAAACGGGGCTAAAGGTGTTTGGCTAATAAAGAAGGGATATGGAAAACAAAGGTTCTTAAAGAAATAGTGAGCAAAGCACTTGAATCAACTTGGAATTCACTTTTGAATGAAAACTCAACGTTTGAACAAAAAGGGAGAACAAGCTCTTTTCCTTTCTTTCTTTCTTTTCTTTTTTATTTTTCTTTTTCATACGTTTTTCACAATTTTTTTTTTCTTTTGAATCTCAAAACATACATATATATAAACTTAAGAACAAACTTTCCCTCCCCCACACTCATTTTCTTGCATAATGTAACTCAAAAGGAATTCATTTAAGTCATGCTCACTATCTTTCAAGAACAAGGGTGTGGATTGTCCTAAACTAGGCTAGGTGAGGATAATGTGGGTTAACAAAGAATAAAGGCTAAACAAAGCTCAATGGGGGTAAAACTTACAACATATACGAAATATGGGAAGTAAGGCTATTTGGCTATGGTGGCAACTACACAACTTCATCTTGATATATGTTATGCAATTCAATGTCATGCTTTGAATGAAACGGATATAAGTTCTAGCATTTAGTTCTATCATGATACAATTGCATTCTAAGTAGCAACCAAGCAAGGAATAATGAGATCATGCAACAACTTTAGAAAACAAAGAATCACAGATTATAACTCTCCAAAGAAGGTAATGGCTCGAGTCTCACAGGGTTGTAGCGTTTGTTTGAGTTCCTTCCTTCAAGCATGTTACAAAAACGAATTTTTCTTTTATGATTGCATGTGAAGTCATACATTATAACCATAACCAAGCATATACCAAGAGTAAATCAAACTTTTCTCTATGTTTATAACTCTTTTTAACAGTCATGCAGTTACAAACCAAATCCTTATCATTGTGTTGGAAGGTACCCTAAAACACAAACACACAAAAACGACTCAAAACACTCTTTTTAGGCTTTTCAAAACATGTTTTTCAAATTTTTATGTGATTTTCGGAGTTATAAAAACAAAACATACTAAAACACTCTAAAACATCTTAAAAACACCTTAAAACAGCAAAGAACAACTTTGGAAGTTATGGGTGATAAAATCCCACGAATTTGCATCAACAACATTAGTTACCCCCCCCCCCCCCCAACACTTAAATCAAACATTGTCCTCAATGTTTTAAGCATAGATTCACACAAAACATAAGTAAACACACAAACAGTACTTAAACATACTAAACATGGCAGAATGTAACTTAACAAAGAGAAGAGTTTAGGGACGCAAATCTGGTTATGGAGTGTAAATTCCATCTTCTCCTTGGTGATTGCATTGAGGCTTTGATCTTGGTGATTCCACAGGCTTACTCTTGAACTGGGCTGGAGGATTCTTTTGGTCTCCCCCGAAGGTCTGAGCTTACTCCTTTTATCTGTTTCTTTGTTCAATCTCTCTAATTCGTATTGAAGAGGGTTAGAGGATAACTCAGCATATGCAGTTGTTGCTTGTCTCCACATGCTTCAATGTATCATTTTCACTTGCCTTACTTGCTCCCCTTTGCAGAAGTGGTCCATTCTCTGGAAGTGTATCAACCGTTGAAGATGACTACTCGAGAGCAACGCTAGGTAAGCAACCAGGGAATAGATTCCAGTAGATTCCAGGTAGTCGGTTCCAGATCGGAAGACTGACTCCTAGTGCCGGCTGATTGCTTCTTTCACTTTGCCATGAGAGTAAGAACAAGGACAAAGGAAAAGACAGGGAAAGAGCATGATATGAGATACATTTGCTTTCGCCTTTAATGATATGAGATACTTTTGCTTTTGAAGAGGCAGCGAATGAATCAGCACATCGGAGAAGAAGAAAAATTGAGTATTTCGAGAGGCTTTGCTGGGAGTGCGCCCTCAGAGGTGAGGAAGAGTTGGGCATTTTCTTCAGGTCTTCCTTGCCATAAAAGATGAAGGTCGACATATATAGGGATTTCCCAATAGCAAGTGGTGGTACTGTTCTTTTACCATTGTCGACAAAAGTTTTTGATCCAGCAAATCTGGCTTTTTGAAATTCAAATAGTGATGACTCTTCGATCTTTGAATAAGCGGCCCTTCGATTTCTGAACTAACGCCTCTTTGATTTCTGAGCAAGTGCCTCTTCGATTTCTGAGCAAGCGCCTCTTCGATTTCTGAACAAGCGCCTCTTCGATTTCTAAATGGCAAGTAGTAGTGCGGATGCGGTTCTGTCAGAGATCTTTTGACAAAGTTGCACGCGCTTTCTGAAAAGCAGAGAAAGCGTCGCCGAACTTTACGCTTGTCGGCAAAAGTGTGTAGTTGCGATGATGACCTCCACGTGTTTTCAACTTTGTCAGAGATCTTTTGACAAAGTTGAACGCGTTTTCTGAAAAGCCGAGAGAGCGTCGCCCAACTTTACGCAGGAAATTCCGGCTTTTTGAATCGGTGGTCATGTCGCCTTGGCTTTTTATAGAGGTATCGATCACCTCGAACATGCACACTTTGAAGATTGCCCATTCTTGAAAATCGTCTCCGGCCCTTTGAGATTTTACTCCATCCAACCCTTCTCTTTGAACACCTTTGAAAAAAATGGCTAACCCATCGAACCTTTGCTTAGAATTGAGTCTCAGCAGTGATACGGGTGCGCCGCGTCAAGGTAACGTATGGCGCCCTTCTTTCTTATCTTCTAATGGTCCTCTTACAGGTAAAGACTCCATGATGACGGATGCAACAACAGCTACGATAGTAGCTAGGAACCTCCTCACTCCTAAAGATAATAGGCTGCTTTCAGGACGGTCCGATGAGTTGGCCGTTCAAGAGTCCCCAGCTCTCAGTGTTCAGTGTGCGGGCTCTGTGTCCAACATGGGCCAACGCCTACTTGCTCGCTTCCGTCAAGTTGAATCGTTGATGGCAGAGGTGGAAAATCTCAAGCAAGAGATCAAACAGCTTAAGCACGAGAATAGAAGTTTGCACGTGCTTGCAAACAATTATTTGACGGGCATGAAGAGGAAGCTTGATGAGCTGCAAGAATCTAAAGGTCGGATTCAAAGTGACCGTCAAAGGCTTACGGCTTATCTCCAGAGGCACCTTTTTCCTGGGTCATCCAGCGTTCCACCAAGTATTGAGGCCTCGAATGATCTAGCTCCGATGCCTCCCGCTTCGATGCCTCCCGCTCCGATGCCTCCGGCTTCTAGAGTTTTGCCACGTAGTGGGGCTTCACGTAAACAACATTTGTGAAGGCTCCATCTTTCTCCATGTTTAGTATTTTATTTTGTATTTTTTTTTTTCTTTTTAGCCCACGGCATGAAATTTATCTTTGAATGGGAGGTGATACTTGAGATGATCCGTTAATGGTTTAAATTCTAGAGTGGATGCCTGAATCATTAACAACATATTAGTATAAAAGAAAATTGAAATTCGGGGAGGCGGCTTACCTGTGTGCTCCGACATGAACTCAAGGATAAACACATCTTCTTTGAACATTTCAGGAACTTTTCCCTTGGACAAATTATGTGTGAGGATTGTTCCTTGTCCTGTGTCATAAAATTCAACTTCTTTGGGGTTGTTTATCTCAAGAACGTCCTCTTTGATGAATTCATGATATTCCATACTTTGCACCTTTGGAAGGGCTTCCAAGATGTCTTTTTCACTTTCTTCTTCCTTGGAATTCATGAACCTGCAAGGAATAGGGATATTTGTTGGAACGGGGTTAGAAATAATGAAATTTGGAACAATCTTACCTGAATTAGATGGCGTAGGAGCAATAGGTGCCTCCGGCAAAGGTGTTTCCACCCTTGCCATGGGTTGGGTGTATTCCTCTTCCTCAAGTTGCAATCTTTCATCTTCCTTGTGATTTGATTTTGATGGTCGAGGGTCCGTTCCAACCTCCTTGCCACTTCTTAACATGATAGCATTGGTGGTTTCAAATCCTCCCTTCGGATTTACAATGGTTGAACTAGGAAGTTTGCCTTGGTCGCAAAATTGTCCTACAAACTCCGCTATCTGCCCAATTTGCTTTTCCAAGTGGTCCAACCTTTTGTCTTGATTTTGCCTCTCTTTGTCTTGATTCTCTAGCCCCTGAGACAAATTGGTGAGTAACTTAGTAAGCATATCATTATAGAAAGATGTACCTGAATTTGTTTGGGCAGGTTGTGGTGGCTGCATAGGTCTTGAATAGAACTCCTCATATGGCGGCCAATATCCTTCTTCGTGAACAAGTTGAGTTTCCCACCACATAGAGTTTGAATAATCACTCCAATCTGAATTGTAAGTATTGGAAAACACGTTATTCCTTGATTGAAGATCAAATGTACCAACGCTTTGCATTTGGGACCTTTCCATGAGCTATGACAAAAGACAAGCATTATCAAGTGCCATGTTGTGCTTCTCTAGTTCTTGAATTCAACAAACAAAACACAAATCAAAAACTAAAACTAAAATACATAACAGAAACGAACAATCCAAGGGATTAGCAAATTTGCTAATCCCCGGCAACGGCGCCAAAATTTGATGCGTGATTTATACGCACACAAATTAAACCCTCTTTTTATCAATTGTAGTAAGTATGTAAGTAGGGATCGTTCTGGACCGGGGATTAGGAGGGATTGTTAATCACTTGGATTTGACTCAAAAACGTAAAAACACAATATAAAACACTATACTAGACTCAAAGAATGCAAAACTAAACTTTAAAACACTAAGACAAACCAAAAGACTCAAAACAAGTTCAAAAGACTCAAAACTGCCTAAAAACACTAACTAGGCAGTTTCTGACCTTAAACCCAAATTTGGACGAATTTAAGATTATGGCTTGATTCAAAACACTTTAAAACATAAACTAAACAGATTCTAAGCACTAAAGAACAAGAAAGTAAAGGGGGGTTTTGATTTGACGAAAATTGAAATAACAAAACAAGTTAATAAACTAAGCAGATTGTAAAACGAATTTGGATTTAATGAATGGAATGAAGGCTAGCTAAGGGGTTCATCTCCATACATGTTATACTTGCATATAAAACGATTTCCAAATTCTTTTCAATAAACCATGAATTCTCAACGCCCCAGATTAACCGTGAATTGCACTAATTAACCCTCAGATTTTCCTAACGTTATTGAATTGGATGATTGCATACGACAACCTAAAACATTTCCCACAAGTTCCCTATATGAATTGCATAATAGAGATACAAGCAAGAATCATTAAGTTCTTTGAAAACCATAAGCATTGACGAAGCACTCGTTACTATGAACTGCATGAAACTTATGCCAAGAATTTACTTAACGCAATTGAGATCATCAACTTTTACTACTTGTGAATATAAGTTTGTAACGATTAGGTGAAACTTCCTTATATCCTAGCATTCAATTTATGCATGATAATTAAGCGTGCACTCTCAACCAACACACACAAATCAATGTAATTCACATAGATAAGTAAATTGAATTCACAACTTATGAAACGTAATTAGAAGTAATCAAATCATATTGCAAGCATAAACATGTATTTCGAATCCCCCCCCTAGCCAAGGGGGGTTTAGTTCCTCATACGTACAAAACAAAGAGAATTTAAATTAAACATTGAAATCAAAGGAATGGGGAGTGGGGTTGTATTTGTATGTGGAATGGAATGGGGAGTGGTTGGAATTGTGTTTTGGAGGGATGGGAAGTGGTTGGAGGGCACGGCAATGGAAAGAAAATGGATGAATTTCTGTTATGAATTGGAATCCCCCTTTGTGGCTGCAATGGATGCTTATTTATAGGTGGATGAATGATTAAAAGAGGGAATATGACAGCTAGGAGGGAATGATTAAAGAGGGCATGCATGGTTGGAAATGCATGTGGAATGGCTGGAAATGAAGGAGTATGCATGTGCACGGTTGGAATGTGGTGCAATGATGAATTGGGATGGCTGAAATTAGGGGTGAATGTGCATGTGGAATGACAGTTAGGTTTATGATGATGAATGCATGTGGATTAGGTTGAAAAGGTGGTGGGCTATGCACGGCAAAGGGGAGTGCATGTGGAATTGCAAGGTAGGGTGAATGATGATGAATGCATGTGGGTGAATGTGTGGCTGCATGGTTGAATGATTAAGATTGCATGTGGGTGAATGTGTGGCTGCATGGTTGAATGATTAAAGAATGGGAAAGCATGTGGCTGCAAGGTAGGGTGAATGATGATGAATGCATGTGGATTAAAGAGGAATATGGAAGTGAATAAATCAGAATAGGGCTGCAAGGTTAAAGGGCTACGGTTTAAGTACATAGAATGGGCCTAAAATAGGGTGGTTTGCATGGCAAGGGAAGGGGAGAAGGGATAAGCCACGGCAAGGTTATGTAATTGGGCTAGGGCCATTGTTTTGTGTCCTAAAGTGCCTCAATTTCGTCCAACACCTTGGCTCCAAACATAAGCTATCCATCCTTAGCCCAAAAGTGCTCCAAAAGGCTCCAAAATGCACTTCTTTGCTCCTTAAGCCCTTAGAACCTGAAAACACACAAAAGAAGCATAAAGGACTAAAATAACTAAAGAAACATAACGTAAATGCACGAGAACAAGCCATTTAAGTCGCATGAATATGCTCCTATCAAAGGGCAAAGTTATGAAGGGACCAGAATGGTTCTGAGCCTACCCCGACATTTTTTTTCATAGAGAAAAAATTAGAGTTATCTTTCTGATTTCCAAAGATTTTTTAGGAGATTAGAGCCTCAACCAGAGGGAGAAATAGGAAGTAGGTGAGATAGTTGTTTCTTTTAGAGTTTAATCTTTTTTCACATGGTGCTAGTGGTTGTTGACAAACTTGAATTCTACATCCATTCATGTGCGACTTTCGTGTTTTCGTTAGTTGTTTTTATTATGCTGTTTTTTTTCACCAATTAACATGGCTCCTAACTGATCGGAATGTATTGATGAAATGGAGTGGAATTGGAAAACTAACATCATCGTCACTCAACAAGCAAACATCAAAATTAGCAGTAAAGTAGTGGTTGAGACGATGACCAAACTATGAATGAGATGATGGATTCGCGAGTGTGAGAGAAGGATTTGGGACCGTATTGTAGCGTTGTTTTAGAGCTAGCATTGTTTGTGGTGTTGTAGCGTTTTTTTTTTTTTTTTTTTACATTTATGAAAGGGCCCTCCTAACCCAAAATCTTGATTCCGCCACTGGTGATGGCGAAGATTATTGTTGCATAAAAAAAATAAATATAAAAAGTCATCGTTAAAAGTAATCAGGTCGCAATCCAAGTTAGTGACCCAATCGCCTATAGTTTGGGCTTGCGGATGATCTGGGTTTCCAAAAAATAAAGGCCCCCCTCAAGATTTCTTGGGCCTTCTAAATATAGAAGGTCTAAATAACATATTTGCCCATGACTTTAGAAGCTCGTAATTCCTTCGTTACAATTATGTTTCGTAAACGGATTTCGCCTATGACTCGTGGAATCAAGCTTTATCCAAAAATACTAAGAATGACCTTGAAAGATCTATGAATTTTAAATGACTAATTAAGAAAATTCAAACTTTGTAACAAAATAACTAATTCTAAAATTAACGGAAACAAAATAAATTCGCGTAAATACGAAATATATAAAATTAAATAGTAAATTCTAGGGACATGATTTCACAAATCTAGCAGACGAGGAAAGCTCCCAGGTTTTGGCCGTCGACATTATACAAGGATCGATCATCGGCTTCACGAAGCAAGACATTGAAGGGCTAGACTTCCCCTTTAACAACACCCTGATGATTTATGTTCATATAGCCCATGCCATGGTTTACAGAATAATGGTGGACAATGGTATCACAATTAACATTCTTCAACTTTTAATGATGCAAAGAATGAGCTTAAAAAGCATGACTAGACACCCGACGGAGGTTTTAACCGATTCAACGGCCACACCTCAACTGTCGTTGGAAAATCATACTCGATGTGAGCAACCCTCTAACTGTCTCTCTGTAGACCTTTATAATCATAAGTGACTTGTCTCCCCATAACGAAATTCTAGCTAACCCTGGCTAGTGAAGATTAGAGCAGTGACATCCGTCGAGTATCTTTGGAGAGAAGAAATAAAAACATAGATAACAAGGAGCAGGGAGCACCAGGTCACAACCCAGCACCGTACGACCCAGCTTGCAACACCCCGCGTTTCGACCTATATCAACAGGAGGCCATGCTAAGCCTTTTTTCTCCTTCACTTTTTCACACCCCAAGCCAACAAGACACCTGAACTTTCTTTTTCCCATGCTAACAGGCCAGGCCTTAGGCCTAGCCACTCTATTCCTTGTGTCTGTTGACCCCACCACAGGCCGAGCACAGCGCCCTACACACAAGCCCAAGGCTAAGCTTAGCTCTGCGACTTACAACTACACTGCTCACACCCTCAGCATCATGCTGAGCCATTCTTACAGCTTTATGGCTCCAAATTAGCTACGCAAAAATATAAAAAATAAAAAATAAAAAAAGTTAGCACGCAATGAAGAAGAAGATGATGTCGATCAACTCTTCACAATGGCAAGCAAGAAGAAATTATGGATGGGGGTACAATTTCCTATGATTTTATCTCTTTCTTGTTCAGAGAAAAATTATTCTCCGACTTTATTTAAACCTCTACTTAAGGTTCAACCCTAACCCGAACCAATCTCCTAGCTCATGCCACCCTTAAGTCGTGGCTCTAGGCACACCACCGCTCACCCTAGGCTTGAGTTGAGCCAATTTCCCTAGCTATGTGGCTCCCAGCCACACCACTCACGCCCTCGGCATGATGTTGAGCCATTCTTAGCCTCGTGGCTCCAAATTAGCCATGCAAAAATATTAAAAGAGAAAAAAAATTAATTTTTCTTACCTTTAGTGTGTAATGAAGAAAAAGACAGCATCAATCAACTCGTCATAAGGGCAAGCAAGTAAGAAAATTATGGAAAGGGGTACAATTTACCTCTGATTTTATCTTTTTCTTGTTCGGAGAAAAATTATTCTCCAAATTTATTTAACCCTAGTGGCAGTTGGTTTCCCTTTCCTAAAAGATTTTAACTCCAAGTCAAAGTACATAATCTAAAGCAAATCAGAAAACAACTCTCTGCTTGCCTACTCAACTTGGGATTTTCTACATCTCTTGCCCTTTCCTGTGTGCAACACAGCAAGTGTGGGGGCATTTGTAGAGCCAGAAACAATTCAAAAAATTGTAGAGGTAACACGTGAGCTTTGGCTAAAGAATACAAGAATGCCCTTATTAAATTGGCGAGGCCCACAAAGACTTTCCACGTGCAATTCAGGGGGCATATCGGCAGTTTACTCTCGACATCTGATATGATTAATTACTAAAAGTCCTTAATTTTCCAATTAAAAAGTTCAGAGGGGAAATCGAAATTTAGGTGATAGTTCAAGGGGCATATCAGCAATTTACTCTTAAGGCTAAACTACCAATTTGCCCCCTAAACTATCACTCAATTAAGTAAGGAATCACAATCATATCCAATCAAAGATACTTCCAAGATAATCCCAAGATGTTATTTACTAAATAATATCTTCGGGAAAATTCTTTCCTCATCCATCCTACGGATCACACACTTTGACCAATCGGATGTTGAGACATGTGAGGGCAAAACCATGCACATGTGGCTGGCCTTACCTCTATATATACCCCATGTACCCCATGTCCACCAATTTCTAGTAAGCTTTTGCTACGCACTTAAGCACTAAATTCTCTGTCTCTTTTTTTAGAGAAACAGACTTAGACATTGGAGATTTATTGGTTAAAACCCTTCCCCAACCCACCCCCCCCCCCCCCGGGACCACCTCTTTGGCACGTCTGGCTTTGGCCTTGACCAAAGGAATTCATTTGTTTGTAGGTACAACTTCGTCAATATTGAAGACGGAAGAATTTTGCTACGACATGGTCGTGGCATTCCTTGGACTCAAATCGTCTCCAGAGCTTTGTGTCCGGATCCCATGAGCAGTGCAACAACCCATGATTAGTGGGTTTCCGACTAGCTGTGTGGTGCAGCTAGGGGTGGTTCGTTATGGGATACCATACCGAAACTAGTATCCCGAATCCCAAACCAAAATTTTTCGGGACGGGAATTTGAAGACCAATCCCAAACCAAATTTTCGGGAATCCCGAAATATTTTTGGGATTTTGGGACAAATCGGGAATCCCAAATTGAAATATGAAATTATGAATTGTTCTTCAAACTACCATTCATGAACTAGGAATTTCATTTCATTCACACTACCATTTAATTGAACACTGGCATGCCTGACTGTTTTATCATAGTCAAAATTCAAATTAATTAAACCCTTTTTGCAATATGTTGAGAGACAAAAGAATCAAGCCTTCTAAAATTATCAACCATGGCAACAGCAATAATAAAATCGACATGAATATCAAACAAAACATGAAAAATATGCAAGGTGTAGGGCATTCCAGGTTGCAGAGCATGAATTAGAAACTACTAGCATCAATTATAAAAGAATAATATATATATAATAATTAATATTATATATTTTCGGTTCGGTATGGGATTCCTGAAATATCGAGAAGCCAATCCCGAGTCCCATACCGAAATTTTGGAATCGGTTCGGGATAGCATCCTGAAATTTTCGGGAATTTCGGTTTGGGAAATTTTTGGTTTGGGATTGAGATTTTTTCGGTTCGGTTCGGGATTTTTGGGAATTTTTCCCACCCCTAGGTGCAGCTGCCAGATGTCGCATTGGATAGTTGGATCTGAAACATTTGCGGGCTACACTCTGGTTCGTCATCGAATGGAACATGAATCTCGAGTCGGGTTTGCCATTCACATTCAAATGGAACTGGGTTTGGCATTCCCTTGTGGGAACCTTTCCCCTCAGAGACTCACCCGTTGTGGAAAACGCTGGAGTTAGACTCTGATCCGCCCAGATTCAACAGCACCGAAACCTAGGCTAACAACTTCTCGAAGATTATGTCGCAGGTGGTGGCCCTGCGACTGGTGTAGATGGAGATTTTGAGGCAGACCCTGGAGATGAAGATAGACTTGGAGGCGAGGCAGTGAAGATCGAACTTACTGAGGTGGAATATGCCGGCGATGGCAAGGTTGTCAAGGGTTTGAATGTCAGTATAAAGGCATGCAAAAATGACGTTTGGAGGGGGAAGGAGAAGAGCACGCATAATGGAAGAAGGAGAGAGGAGAGAAATAACATAAATTTTTTATGTTGAAACTCATTAAAAAATCAAAATTAATCACGAACAGTATATATGAATCTAAAGGCTAGAACTAATTGATCCGCGGAATCTGGACAGAAAGTTTTGGAGATGATCCGAGTTTGCATTCCTTCTCAAGGCTAATCATTATTTGATAAAGGCATATTTGTCGGTTTGCCCCCCAAACTTGTATAGAGCTTTCAATTCACTTTGAATTTTAATTTTAGTATATTACCCCCCGAAATTTTAATAATTAGCCAATTTGTCCCTTAAACTTTAATTTTAGCCGATTATCCCCTGAACTTTTACAAATAACCAATTCTCCCCCTGATGCTAGATTTTAAAAAATTGCATCCAATTTTTCATCAATTTTGATCACGCAGACAACACATGACAACTATATATGGCATAAAAATGAAAATTTGGATGAAAATTTTTAAAGTCTAATGCTAGAGAGAAATTGGCTATTTATAAATTTTTAGAGGGGTAATCGGCTAAGTTAAAGTTCAAAGAAAAAATTGGCCAATTATAAAAGTCAAGCGGTAATCAGCTAAAATTAAAGTTCAATGGAAAATTGGTAGATCTATATAAATTCGGGGGGCAAACTGTCAAATACCTCTTTGATAAAAGGCGCTCATATGCTTTATGGGAGTGGGATGTGGATAGGGAGGGCTTATAGCTAGGATATGTTGGTTGGTTTCTTAGAAATTCATTTTAATTTGTTATCCAATCAAAAGAAAGTTATATTGGAAAAGGAAATGCTAGGTAGACTATTGTTTAGACCACATTTGTAAATTTTGTAATGTGTCACAAATAGTATATAAACAAATTAATTAAACACTTAAGTAATAATTTAATCATCGATAACCACGATCATATTATTTACAAATATCATTTAAATAAATGATCTCCTTAGCATTACCTAAAAGGCCAATTTAGTTTTATGAAAAGATAATAAGGTTATTTACAAGAATTGAACTCGTCGTGAATGTATAGAATAACACACTTACAAGCAACTATTTGTTGCCACGTTCCAGTTGAACCTAAACTTCCTACAACCTTGGGAAGACAACTATTATTTTTTTGGTTAAATTACACATAACTACCTCAACTATTGGGTCATTAACAGTTTCATACCTCGTCTTTAAAAAGTTTCAATGTCATACCTCATCTACGAATTTGTTACAATGTCATACCTTCAGTCAGTTGCCTGTCAATTCCTCCGTTAAAATGCTGACATGGCAAGTGACGGGACCCATTTTCTATTAAAATATTAATTAAATATAAAAAATATATATTTTTGAAAAGAAAAAAAAAAAAAACCCAAACCCAGATCCCATCCCCCCTTCCCATCTTCCCCATCCGTCCCCCTTCCAAACCCAAAACCAACCCCCGCGCGCCCTCTCTTCCTCCATCTCCTCCTCCCTCCCATGACGCTCATCCCTCTCCTCCTACTTCACTAACCTCTCCCCCCCACCCGAGCCCAACCTACAACCCAGAAAAGAAAAAAACACATCTTCATCTTCCCCAAGACGGGGAAAAAGGGATTTGGGTTTTTTTTTTTTTTTTTTCTGGGTTGCAGGTTGGGCTCAGGTGGGGGGAGAATAGGGTGAGGGAAGACGAACTGGGGGTTTTGAATGGGGGAATGGGTGTGGATTTAAGGAGTGGGGTGTGTAAAGGAGGGAAGAGGGTGGGTGCAGAGGAGGAGGGGGAGGGGGAGGGGGAGAAGTGCCATAGGAGGGAGGAGGAGATGGAGGAAGAGAGGGCGTGGGGAGGGGGGGTTCTAGGTTTGGAAGGGGGGACGGATGGGAAAGATGGGAAAGGGGTGGGATTTGGGTTTGGGTTTGGGTTTCTTTCTTCTTTTTTTCTTTTTTTAAATTTTTTTAATATTTAATTAATATTTTAATAGAAAATGGGTCCCGTCACTTGCCACGTCAGCATTTTAACGGAGGAATTGACAGACAACTGACGGAAGGTATGAAATTGTAACAAATTCGTAGATGAGGTATGACATTGAAACTTTTTAAAGACGAGGTATGAAACTGTTAATGACCCAATAGTTGAGGTAGTTCTATGTAATTTACCCTTTTTTTTTTTTTACTAACTACATTTTACATCTTTTAGGTTTGGAATGATTTTTAAAATAAATCACAAGGTTCAATTTCTCACATTGCACCATGAGGTTCTAAAATCTTATCAATATATATATATACATATATATGTTGAAAATATTAGTATTTTAGCTTTATTTGATTGTTAGTGTAATTTTGGTATTTTGCAAATTAAGGTTTCTTAGGTTTTGGTCACTATAAATATAGCTTATAGCTTAGTATGAAAAGTAAGTTAGTGAAGACACAATCCTCTAGTTTGTAGCCATCTCAACAAACTTTATTATTTGTTTTCCCATAATAATATTTGTCATTTCATGATTGGTTTGTTTGTTCATTTGATACTCTGATCCTCAACTATATTTTTTTGTCAGTTTGACTTCCTAGTCTTTCACTAAATGGGTCTCACATTTGTCATATCATTGATTGGAGGATCATATAATTAAATAGATTGACTACAGAAATTGAAATAATATCATCAAAACCTTTAGATGTTTGTGAGAAAATTGAAACATTGTGTCCTTTTTGAAAATCACCTTAAAACATAAAGAGTGTAAAATGCAATAATCTTTTTTTTTTCTTTTTTTTTTTTCTTGCTTAGTCTTGAGACCTACTCTTTAAGAAAATTGTTTTGGGGGCCTAGGGTAGGACATGCAATTCTTATATTGTGTTTGCTTGAGATGTGGGGTGTCTTGAGAGGTGAGAAAAGAACATATAACACCCAATTTTTAGCCTCTTAAGTTATTGTTTAATAAAAAAAAACTATATAGTAAAGGGAGGCAAGAAAGCAAAGGCGGTTCAAGTCTATACACTTCATATGGGGGGCTTGAGAGAAGGAGTTGTCGTAAACAATCACATGGGGGCAGAAGATAAACTAGAAGCCTTCATTCTGACATGTCCTAATCATGGTTTTCCTAAAGATAGCTCATGGCATACCTACGCATGTCCCCTCTTCCCTCTCACATTAAAACCCAAAATTTAGATTTTGTCTGGACAATATATAAAACCGCCCATATTTCTAATTCCTTCTGATGCCGTTAGGGTTTTTATCGTTGTCTACTATTGTCCCCTGTCATGTTCTCTCTCGTAGTTTCATATTTTATGGGGAAGTAAAGGGTGGAATGGCAATTGTGGCACATGCGACTGACTCTGCTCAAAGAGTGCCATTTTAAGATTTGGATATAGAAACTCATCTCATGTTGAAGCATGTTTCTCGTCGAAAACTCGGCTGAATTACTTACAATTTATATTAAACGGTTCTACTAATAATCAACATCGATATTGTTTTTCTTAATTACATGTGTGTAATCCAACCCATATTGGCGCGGTTAAAAAACACAAGCCAAATGAAAGCAATTCTACATCATCATGTCTCACAGACTCACCCTTTAAGTCTTGGTCTCACTCCTGTTTGCAGACAAAACAAAATTTCCTTTCAACTCTCCCCCACATTTCAATAATTTACCTCACAAAGTTTTGAATACATGGATGGGGAAGTCTCAAGTCGATCTCAACATGTTGTTTTCACTTTTCCCTCAATGTACTCAATAATGTATTATGTATACAATTAAGAATAGGATTTATGTTACAAATGGTCTCTAGAATTGATTCACCACATCAAAATGATCTCTGAAATTGTAGATCGATCAATGTTTTCCCTAAAAATAAGTGCCGCAAGTCAATGTGGTCCTTCCTTAAAAAAATTATCAAAAATTATGAGGTAAATTACATTTTACCATCTCAGGTTTGGGGTCTATTGCAACCTCATAAAACATCTTCAAAACATTTCACTTTCATACCTCACGTAATATTTTATTTCAATATAGTAACTCCGTTACATTTTCCATCCATTGATTCATTAAGAGCTGACGTGGTCATTTAAAATATTAAAATAATTTACCCTATTTATTAAAATTAAAAATTAAAAATCTTTAAAAAAAATAAATAAATAAATAAAAAGAAAGGAACTATCTTCTTCCCCTAGCCCTTCCCCTTCCCTGCAACCTTAACACCCCAAACAACCCACCCCCACATCCCCCTCAACCCCCAAACAACCCTCCCTCCCTTCTCTCTCCACGGCCAAAGCCCTTGCAACCCCCTCACGCCATCGTGAACTCGTCGGCAACCCATCTTCCCCGACCTTCATCCCCTCCCTCTCCTCCCTCGAAGCTCTACGATTCTTGCAAGATCTCCCCTCCCGTTTCATTCTCTACCTACCTACAATACCATGATCCATGAACACATCTGGATTTGCGAGGTCTGCGACCAGGCCCCTGCCGCTGTCACCTGCAAGGCACACATTGCCGCACTTTGCGTCATCGACATCCACTTTGCCAACCCCTTCCCCCAGCGCCACGAGTGAAAACCCCCTCGTCCATTCACTCTGACATCCACTGGTGTCTCAATCGAAAAAGGAGATCTTTCTGGTGACCCTACCACCCCCTACCACCGGCTCTTCCAAACCCTTGGTCTCCCTCCTAACCCGAGCCACCACAACCCATTTCTCTATCTCACTCCTCAACCTACCCACCACCACAACAACCATCGCCTTCCTACAACTCGACGGCAGATCAACGTGCACGCATCACACGATTTTGAATTGAGTTCTCGATCTTCATCTTGCATCGTTGGTTTTACTTCGAGGAGGGGCTTGCGGTCGGGGAAAGTTACGGAGAGGGAGAAGTTGAGGTTTTGGTGGTAAAGAGAAGGGACAAAGGTCGAGGAGGTGAAGAGGGAGGAGAAGGAGAAGGTAAGGGTTGCGGGGGAGGTGCGGGTGGGTGCGGGTGAGGTGAAAATGGTGGAGGAGAGGGAGGTGGGTCGGGGGAAGATGGGTCAGCACAAAATTGGCAGCCACGTCAACACAAATGTGGCAGCCACGTCAGCTCTTAACGGATCAATGGATGGAAAATGTAATAGAGGTACTATATTGAAATAAAATAGTAGGTTAGGTATGGAAGTGAAATGTTTTGAAGATGTTGTATGAGGTTGCAATAGATCCCAAACCTGAGGTGGTAAAGTATAATTTACCCAAAATTTTGTTATATGTTGATGTTTCATGTAACTAGATCCCATAAATCTAATTATATGATCTCCACGATGGATTGGAGCCTCAAGTTAATTTTTGTTTGGCAATGCCAAAAGCAGCACACCATGACCATATAGTAAATAGAAATGGACAAATATTGAGGGTATTTTAGTAAATTTAGTTAATTTTAGTTGAATAGACTTGTTGCTTTGGCATTTTATGTATGGATTGTCCAATCATAATCAGCAATTGTCCTTCCTGTACTACCATATGCCCCTCCTTTATTCATTAAATGCAGCTGGCATAACTTGTCCCACTCAGTCCTTCCCAGTGCTACCTAATGAACCCTAACCCTAAATAATATTTGGTTGATTAGTTTTTAAGAATCACCTATACTATGGTCTAGTGGTATTTTTCTTTACTTGTAAGTGAAAGGTCTTAGGTTCGATTCTTGCCAAAGGCGAATTTGAACCATATTATTGCTAGTTCATTGTAAGACTTAACTCACTCTTCCACCCTTCAGTGTAGATAAATATCATTTGTTAAAATAAAAATAAAAAAGATTACTTTTAAAGGTATAACGATTATTAGCTGCACTAGCTCAGATTTCTTCTTTGGCCGTGAGGGAGGGAACTACAACTACTAGGCCTATTTGGTGGGTTGGTTGGGATAAATTGTGACCAATTAAAATAAATTTGAGTCCAGTCATTTGTTTGTTATAACAAAATGTGAGATGAATATGACTAAATATGATAGGTTATGAATCCACAATATAGTGGGTTAACTATCCTTATAAATAGGTTACAAGTCCTACCTTACATGTCTCTATCAATCCAATTCTATTTTTGAAGCCCAATCTCATCCAACCAACCACTCGAGCCCTTTAAAGTTTCAAGCTCAAAGCCTGTCAATCATTATTCGTATTAAAAACTCTTTATACATTACATTGTAAAAAGAAAAGAAAAGAAAATGAGATTCAAACTCTTGTCCACAATGGTGCATATGCATACCAACACAGAAAGATTCAAGAGAATTAGGCGAAGATTACTGAAGTAGAGATTGTAGAGAAACATTATTAAAGTCAAAAGAATTAACGTTTTAATGGGGCAAAATTCAATATTAGCAAAACAATCAGATTAAGAAAGTCTAACTTAATTAAGGAATGGTTTTGAAATGTCATATGAACTTACACATTTTTTTTTTCCAATTTGTCATACGAACTAACTACAAAGACTATTTAAAAAATTTCCCACTTAGTTCATATGACAAATTGATAAAAGTGCATAAGTTCATATGACATTTCAAAAAATTTCCCACTTAATTATACAATTGTTGAAGTCCTATTAGATTAGGAATGTGTTTGTGTAAATCCTAGTGTATCTAAGATATCTTGGAATATTCCCTTTAGTAAATATTATCCTATTAGAGTTGTAATCTTATTAGGGTAAGGATTTAAACTATCCTACTACTACAAATAAAGGCACAATAGGGTGGTACAACACACATCTTAGAATTACATTTCTCTCATCTCTCTCTCTTGCTGCCGGCCCTTTCCCTCTTTAGTCCTAAATACAATTCAGTCAATTAGGTCAACAACACTTTATCAGCTTGCTCTTGCCAGACACTAAGGAACTAAAGGATCGTAGGAGGACGCTCTTCTACACAATCAAAGGCTTAATCGTTTTCTGCTAATCAGGTTCTTTTAAAATAAATTAAGATATTTGAAACAACCTTGAAGCATGAAAACATTCCCCATGACGCATGAACCCCCCCTATATTTATATTTTCCTTTCAATTATATATATTGCATATGTGTTCATATACGTTGTCAATATATATATTTGTTCATGCAATACGCAATTATGCTATGTGGAATTTGTGAGTCAAAGCATCGAAATTAATTTAGAAGTAATTAGGGTTCTTAACCTTAGAATTCAAAAAAAAAAAAAATTTGGGATTTTTGTAGCATAAGCCGCAGCTCACTGCCGCGCACTGCTGGCATCACCGTCGTCGAGCCCTGTCACTGGCCTGCAGCCTAGCCCGTGGAACACCTTGGGACGACGTCGTTGGACGTCTAGACCACATAACAGCAACCCTTTGGGCTTTGCTGCACACACATAACACCCAGGCCCTCGACCTAGTAGGGTTCTTTTACGGGCATACAGCCCCAGCCCACTTCCAAGAGACCTGCAATACTCAATGGACTTGTCCACTGCGTCCCTAGCTCACAGACCAGCAACCATATGCTGCTAGGCCTCGTCTCGTGCCCTAGGCTCACCTACAACAAGCCCGCGTTGTTTACTGGGCTTCGTCAACCCTTGACCTAACCTGCCACCAGCTTTAGAGCTGCTGGCTTATACTGCCCTGGCCCAAAAACCAAACTCTAGCTTAAGATGAGCTTTACAAGCACCAACCTGCAGGCCAGCATATGTTTGGCCTGCCCCCGCGCCATTTTGAGGCCTAAAACCAGCACCTAGCTGCTGGGTTCCTTCCCAAAATCGGCCCGTGGCCTACAGCTATGATTGGGCTGCCTTTGCAGCCAACCCGTGGTCCATTAAACCCCTTTAAGGCCTTACCCCATACACGGCAACCAGCCCACTGATATTAGGCTATGCTTTTTCAAATCCAAAGTTATTTTTTAGCATTCCCGCTGATATTAACCCGAATGTTATTATTTTGTTTCTACGATCAAACCTAAATGGTTACAATCTATTGAATTAATTAAAGTGACCCACAGTCCATTAATCTGAGAATTAATCCAAAATTACTGGCTAGAACCTCACTTTTTGGAAATTAACGATTCAATAAATTATTTCTTTTCTTTGAACCGTTGATCTTTTGTAGTCCTGACGCACTCACACTTGGGTACCTGAAGCAATCCACAAATCCACTACACTTAGTTGTATATTGTATTTTGTGTTCTTAGGTACCCCCTGTATATGAACTAGACATTCAGAACTAAAATAGAACCTGTAGTTTCGAATTTAGTGCCTTTGAAACCCTAAGTTTTCATTCAAAACATACCACATGAAACATGTAGCCTTCATGCTTAAATTAAACCAATACATGTGTATAGAACCCGAATGTTCTACAATATATGTTTATGGTTTTCCATATGACTAACCATGTTTTTTTGGTGCCATATGTTTTAGGGACATGTCAAACTAGAACAAGCTCGATTTCACCACTTTGGAAGTATCTAGAAGAAGCTACCTAAAATGGGTTCAAGACGTGAATCTTATTGCAAAGAGTCTTCAAGCCACCATCAAGGAACCTACTGACGATCCAGTCGATGAAGTTCAGAAAGCTATTGTTATGATCTTCATCCGAAGACATATCCATGATGCACTGCAGATCGAGTACCTCGTTAGGGAGGACCCACGCACCCTTTGGGTTACTTTGGCTGATCACTTCAATCACAAGAAAAACATTTACTTCCCTAAAGTAAGACACGACTGGCAGCATTTACGCTTCCAAGACTTTAAGTCTGTGAATGAATATAACTCTGAAGTTTATAGAATCTAATCACTGCTTAAGTTCTGTGACGAGGACTTAACTAAAGAGGCTCTCTTGGAGAAGGCCTATTCGACCTTCAAAGCCACCAATATTGTCCTACAGCAACTATATAGGGTACAGAAGTTCACCAAATTTTTGGATTTGATCTCTGTTTTACTTCTCGCTGAAAAGCAAAACCATTTTTTTGATGAAGAATCATCAAGCTCGACTTACTGGCTCGAACGTTCCGCCTGAAGCGCATACGACTAATTCTAGCATCCACAACCGACGGAAACCCCGTCATGGCCATGGAAATAAACAGCAGGCCTCACCACAGGCCCAAGGTCAACAAAGCAGAAGCCCACCTAAGGGAGGAAATTTGACTCAGAAGCACCAACCCCTTGCCCTTAAGGCCCCAAACTTCAAGAATAAGGGAAAAGCTACCGTTAAATCGGCTTTCATAAAACTGGACATGTGCTACCACTATGGATCAAGGGATAATTGGTCACACGTATGCCGAGCTACCCCCAAGGCTATTGACAAGTATCACTCATGTCGTGAGACTAATTTTGTGCATGTGGAACATCTCCAAGATGCTACTACAACTATGGAGGTTTCAGATTTTCAAGATGCATCTGCTCCCATGAAAGAATAAAGTTTAATTTTTCTAGGACATGTTAGGGTGTTTTATACCCCTAGTGGCCGAACCCACTAGGTGTGGCCGAACCCCCCTAATTTCCTAAGTTTGTGGTTTAAATTTTTGGACAATTTTTCTAAGTCTTTGGAATTATTTGTTTGGTTTTTGGTTTGTTTTGAATTATGGATAATTATTTTTATGGATATTATTTCTTGATTGATTAATTGAATGAATGGAATTATATTTATGCAAGTGACCAATTCAATTAATTTATTTCTAGGTATGACTAGTTTGGAACTTAGTTGTCTAGCTTATAGTGCTACCACGCACACCATTTTGCGTGAGCAACACTATTTTACTAACTTCGTAACTAAAACTGCACATCTGACAACACTCTTAGGCCCATCCAACATGATCAAAGGATATGGAAATGCTTGTATAATCTTGTTTAATGGTACTGAATTAACCATTCAAGAAGCCCTCTATTATCCACGTTTTGGAAGAACATTGCTAAGCTTTATAGATATTCGAGATAATCAATATCATGTTGAAACTACTGCAGAGAATGGTTCTGAAATTCCTTGTATCAATTCTTATGAATATAGCTAGAAGTGTATTCATGAGAAGTTGGAACGTCTCCCGAGTGGGTTGTACATAACGACCATTCGATCCATGGAGACCCACCACGTGGCCGGCCCTATGCCTAGGTTCCATAGCACTCTCCTACTTTGGCATGAACAAGTGGGACATCCCGGACGAGATATGATGCGCCGTATCCTCAAAGTATCACACAGGCATCACCAAAAAATTATCTTGGCCATCTACCATGCAAAGCATGCTTCCTGAGAGCAATTCCGCCCATAACAAAATTGCGCCAACACCCAGCCCATTTATCCACTCAGTGACCAGTAATATACCCCAATTAACAGTAATAGGCCAAAGCATCTCCACCCCTAACAAAAAATAGCCTAGTCAATTTTATTAAAATATTATTTTTTTATTATAAAATAATAAAAAATAATTTTTTTATTTTTAATTTCTCACTTTAATCTCTGTAAGCTCTTTGCAGCTTTTTCTTTCCCAACCTCACTCCCACACTCCAAAACCCGAATCAACGGCGCGATAATCCCGACTCCGATTAGAACAACCTTATACGAACGAAACCCAGAAATAACAGAAACAATCCTTGCAAACAACCTTATGTCGTCTCTGCAAGCTTCGTCGCCGGGCCTCGAAACGACAATCGCGAATTGCCGTGTTAAAACGCCGGCGTTGTAAACCTCCGATAGGTTTCTTGCATGAATATCGAGTCTTGCGGAAAGCATGTCCAAGTTGCTCTGCAGCAAGAGCTTCCCGTCCTATGAAAAATCGACACAATGACGAGCTCATCTCCCTCATTCTCCCTCTGTGGCTACTTGCCCTCCGATGCCATGCTAGCATCAACATGGCGTCAAATGGGCCAGTCCCAAGGTCTGTCAATTTTGGGCTGGCCTGGAGACCAACTTGCGCTGGGTGCCAGGCAATCTGATGGGTTGGAGAGACTTCCCTAGATGCCGGGCCATTTTTTTCGCTGTGTGCCGGCCTATCCCACCCTCGGTGGAAGTGCTCTGAGGAAGTTGAATATTCAACCCTTAGCTACAAAATTATTCACGACCCTCTTAAGTTTCTTTAGAAGATTCAAAGGGATATTTATAGACCTATCCAACCAACATGTGAACCATTTAGATACTTCATGGTGTCGGTTGATGCATCGACGCATTGGTCGCATGTCTACTTATTGTCCACATGCAACGCCGCATTTGCAAAACTTTTAGATACTTCACTGTTACAGTTGTTTCTGGAAGCAAATAGAAAAAGGTCGGCCTTTCCGTCCTTCTTCTTCTTCAAGATTATGAACACTGGTACATCTACCAACAATACGTGTAAATCAGGAGTAACAACCAACAACACATGTAAACAAAGACACCAACTGAGATTTTGACAGAAATGAAATAATATATGATAAAACAAAGGACTATGGAATGGTGCATCAGCACTATGTGATAGAAAATAATGTAAAAATTCAAAATTCAAAAAAAAAAAAAAAAAAAAAAAGTGGCTTTTGCTTTTGATTGTTTATTAGAGAGATGTCGGTTGAATGATGGAGATATTACTATCCAAAGAAATCGAAATAGGAGAGAAACAACGCGTGGCCTATGTGGGCAGGATCGTCATTTTACTGTGGATCCAAAAGCAAGGCAGAAAAACAGAATGCATATCTTGTCAGTGGCAGAAACGAAATAAACAAAACCAAGAAGGGACAAAATTGGGAGAACATTGTCGAAGGAATAATGATCTGAGTCTAAAAGGATACAAAAGGAATTAATTGGAAAGTTAGGCGTTTAGTAGATATGAAACGAAATAAACAAAACCAAGAAGGGACAAAATTGGGAGAACACTGTCGAAGGAACAATGATCTGAGTCCAAAAGGATACAAAAGGAATTAATTGGAAAGTTAGGCGTTTAGTATATATATAATTTTACAAAAGGTCAAATGTGTCATTAAAATTTTATTAAAAAGTGAGCGGAGAAATAAGGTTGTTAAGGGTGGGTCTAGCAACTCTTATGATCTTTTGCACGAATAAAAATTCCCTATAGAAAAAAAAATAAAGGTAATTTAGCCAAAAGTCAATAAAAACTTTACTATTAAGCCATATATCAATACCATATTTTTGTTTTGGACTTAATCAATGATATATTTTTATTAATTAGGCATAAGTCAATGATGAATGCCACATAGGCTTTAAGTCATTATAAATAATTAGATATCCAACGGCCAAAATCTCCTATCCTTCCTCTTTTCCCCTCAACTCTTCTCTTTCTCCCTTACTTCAAAGCTCTCAACTTCGAATCACCAACTCCCAAAATTCCAAATTAAATTCAACCCCGCCCTAAAATCACCACCAACACTGCCACAACCCACCTAACCCACAATCCCCAATTGTTGGTTCCTCACCTTACACTTTCCAAAATCAACCCAGGACTTCCACATCCCTTAATTGCAAGTCCCTCGACCTTAAAATCTCAGTAGATGTTAACGAAACAACAAAGAGAGGGGTCGTCCAAACCAGTGTCTTTCTTTACAGATATCTTTTTCATAACTATGGAAGAATTATAAAGAGAGAAATCTCAAAGATGAATAAAAAGAAAGAAGAAGAAAGAGATGTCAAATAAAAAGCTTAAAGAGTAAGGGATATCGAACAAAACTTAGAGCACATATGACCTGCAATTGAATTTGGGGTTTGTTAACAGTGGTGGGGTGTGGCAGTGCGAAGGAGAAAAAGGAATTGAGGGGGAAGAGAGGTGGGGGAAGAGGCTTTGGCCATTGGAGTTTTATCCCTATGAAACTGATCTTGAGAGGTCTGAATCCTATAAATAGTTAGAAAATGTATATTCTATCACTCTCTCTCTCTCTCTCTCTCTTTCTCTCTCTCTCGCCCTTCATTTACATGGAAAAGTCTACTCAACTCAGAAAAACGAAATCAGGAAACGGACATTGCATTGCAGTGTCTGAATCCAAATGTAAAAAATGGAATTAGGAAACGCACTGCATTACAATGTCTGAATCTAAATGTAAAAAAATAGAGCCAGGAAACAAACATTACATTACAGTGTCTAAATCTAAATGCAAAAATCAGGAGTCGTGCAAGGTGTGAAGTGTATGAGATGTGTGAATAATGGAAAAAATAAAACCAGAAACTGGACACTGCAACGCAGCGTCTAAATCCAAAAGTAAAAAACATAACCAGGAAACCACTACATTGCAGTGTCTGAATCCAAATGTACGAAGGACTATGTAGGAGGTGTGTGAGTGATGGCAAAAAACGAAACTAGTAAATGGACACTGCAACACAGTGTCTAAATCCAAATGTAAAAAACAGAATGAGGAAATAGACATTGCGTTGCAGTGTCTAATCGTATGGACTTACTCCAAATTATAAAACTATGAGAAAGGGAGTGTTAGTTGAAGTGGGTCCTTGCTATAGTGGCAGATTTTGTAATTTTTGTTTATTTTAAATACATTTAAGTATCACAATACATGATTGACCTATTTATAATTAACATAAATATTGTTGATTTATTGTTAATATTGTAACCTTTTATTGATTTTACACAAAATCACCCTAAAAATAAACTACTTCGTAGAATAATGCTGCTAGTTATTACTTGGAGATTTGTCATTTAGCACTATTGTCTAGTGGTATTCCTCTTTACTTGTAAGTGAGAAGTCTTAGGTTCAATTCTCGCCAAAGACGAATTTAAATCATATTATCGCTAACTTATTGTGATGCTTAACCCACTCATCACCCCTTTTGTATAAATAATACCTTTTGTCAAAAAAAATAAAAATTACTTGAAGTTATTTTTTGGTATGCACAGTGTATACTATATACCCCGATATTGTGATATACACATTCGACACTCTGTTTATCTCTGGAACAATATGAAATTTTCGTGTACCGACAATCACTAAACTAATCTGATTTCGGTCGAGTGGGCTTGAGTTGTTTGGCATAGGTACCAGATGGTGTCGGCGTTCAAAAAAAAAAAAAAGGTACCAGATGGTGTCTTATCTTTCGGCCTCACATTCAGAGATGGACCAAATGATGTATAGTTGACCGGTCAATAGCTTGACCAAGATATGAGGTCCACACCATCTCATTGTTCTTGGTTAGAAACTTAAAATGGAGCCTCCTTGTCTTTTGTCATTTCTGTTTAGTGATCTAAAATTAGTTTGAAGTTTTTATAGATAGTATAGTTTTGAATAAGTTTATTAGGAGGCATGGCTGGAATTATAAAATTTTTGTTTGCTTATTTTTTGTCTAGGTTGAGGTTTGAACTTTTATCTCTCTTTGAAATGATTCACAACTAATGCAATTCGATGAAATATATTTTGTGTTTTTGTCCTATAGGTAAAGCTCCCAAAGAATAAATGTAGTATGTCAAAATGAGAATTGGAATTAATATGTAACAGATAGTGATTCGAAAAACCTCATCCATTTAGCGAGAAACAAAAATAATTCCTCTTACATCGCCTACTATTTTTAGTTATGGAAGTCGTGACAATTCTTCTTGGTCTCCCCTTCATTTAGAGCAGTTCCACTGTGTCTAAGGCTCCATAGGGCTATCCACTATGCTATCCACCCAGTAAACAGTAATTGCCATTAATAAATAGTAATTGATTTTTGCATCTCCACTCTGACACTAAATGGTCTTGGCAATAGACAATAAAATATTAGTTTTTTTAAATAATACAAAATAATTTATTTATAATTTCGGATAGAATTTTTAATCGGTCTCGTTGTACCACTTTCTATTAAAAAATTAATTAATTAAATATTAAAAAAAAACAAAAAACCAAAATAAAACACCCACACCCAGATTTTCAACCCATGTTCCCCCCCCCCCCCAACGCACCCAAACCCTCCTCACCTCTCTTCCTCCATCTTCACCATCCCACCCACCTTAGCCTCCGTCAACGGTCCCGATCTTCCCCACTCCCTAACCAAACTCTCTCTCTCTCTCTCTCTCTCTCTCTCTCTAAAAAACAAATCCCAAATCGTGCTATCTAGGCACACCAATGGAAGGAGGGGGATCGCGAGTGCGTGGGGGTGAAGGCAGTGTGGGGTGTGGCAGCAATTGTGGCGGATGAGAGATTGGATCTTTGCCATTTGTCTGTGGGTGTTCATCAGCCTCGGCGATGAACTCCGGTGAAAGCCGTTGAGTTCGAAGCCTGTTGGGTTTTACAATTTATTTTTTTTATTTTTTTTATTAATATTTTATATTTTTATTAATTTTATATTATGGCTGACGTCGCCCTGACGTCAGTCCACGTCACCTTGCCTTCGGGTTCTCGGGCTAGCAACTCGTGCAGGGCCTCTCTCTCGGGCCCGCTCAGGCTCCATCGCCAGCACATGTTGGACCAAGTCCCTTGGGCTATCTGGCCCTGTTCCAACACCAGTTCACCGAGCAATAGCCCACGGTGGAACTGCTCTTATCTTCACGTTATTTTGATTGGGAAAATTTGAAATAAGTCCAATTTTATAGACTACCTTTTGAAATAGGTCCAATTTTTAGTGACTTTTGACTTTTGAAATAAGTCCAATTTTTAGTTACTTTGACCCATTTCAAAAAACCCCTTTTTGATTTTGTTCTAGAATTGTGGCCGTGAAACTCTTTACTCACTGGGAATAGTTGCCATTGTTTGCACCAAGCAGACAGTCGACACACAATTTGACTTTAGTTTGGAGTTGCAAAAGCCTAGAAGCTATCAAATTGCATCGGGTTTGGCTTTAGTCAGTACAACAATCGAGCTTAACTGATACAACATTGTGTTTGAAGTTATGTCGGTTATTAGGTTATGCAGTTAGACCTTATAGGCATTGTACTTTTTGTCCCAATCTGATTTGAGAGTTTTTGCTCTTTTCGGAATCTCATATGAATGTCGATCGGGCAATGCATGGGATGATTATTTGGGGGGAGTGGTAAAGCATATTACGGAACTTCCTACATTTCTCATTTGTTAGAAGAAACAAACCACATGTAGTTCCAGTGCTAAACCAAGAGAAAAAGCCGAAAAAGGTCTAGAACAAGATCTCTAATCCTCCTAGGATTTTGATTACTTGCGTTATCCTCAAAATATCTTTCATAATTTGACTAAAATTAGGATTTCATTCTTGCAAGACAAGTAACCTTTTGAACTCGTTGAACCCTATCTAACATACTGACCCCAGTCTTACTCGGAAAGTCTGGTCATGCTTCCATTACACAAGTAAATTTATGTTATTTTGACGATCCTAATATCACGTGTTATGATCTTACAATGAGCTTTGGCATACACAAATCACAACCCCAAATACAATTACGTACTCCAACATGATTTGTTAAAAAAAAAAAAAAAGGGGGAAAAGCAAACCCACTTCGCCAAGTCTAATAACTTGTTTAGGGATGCATTGACAGCAGTGGATTCCTTACTCTTGATGGAAAAATAACTTGTTTACTAGGTCTGATAATCTTAACTTTAAGTTAATTTGACCGTGATCAAAAAAAAAAAAAAAAAAGTTAATTTGACCATACTCGCTTAATAACAGGATAACTTTTTAGATGATGCTCAATGCGTGATTACGTGACCGAGTATCCTAATTAGAGCTTAATTTCGAAAGTAATTGCTGTTTGTCAATGATTTGTGCTTTTTTTTTTCATTAGTTGTAAAGTTCAAAGGATAAATCGCAAAATTCCAAAAACAAAATTTGGAGGGAGAATGTAGTAGTAGTAATGAGTTTTTAGGGTTTGAATAAACAGTTTAAACTTTTGTAACTGTTGAGTGGTACAGATTTCGACAAAACTGAAGCTCCGAATCGCAACCACATACTTTTAACTAGAACCAGAAGATAGGGTCCGTCCATTCCATCTCGATATCTTCAAAAGACCCCAAAAAGGCCACGCATTAACGGGCCGTCACATCCAATTACTGTTTTACCCCTGGCCTCGCATGAACATTGGAGTAGATTGTAGCCAAATGTAAAAGGCAATTTAGGAAATGCAAACAAAGTTGCGAAAAGCCTCTTCGGCCAGTTCATATTTTCTCCCTCTCTGGTTGCTCTCTGTAAAAGAAAACTAATAAAAGAAATAAACAATCTCTATAACCTCCTCACGCGCCTTTTAGGTGAGTGCAGTGCACGGGAATTGGAAGTCTTTATTAACTTTTACTTTTTGGGCAATTGTCTAATTTTAATATTTAATGAGAAAAGATTTGTCAACCTGTCTGTTATAAAACCTTATCTGCAAAGCAGTGAAGACTATTAATTTTTTATACATCTATGTATTTATATTAAGAGGTGGAAGCATAAATTAATTACGAACTCATTATTCTTAGAATTCGAACTTAATACCTTTTACTTATAAGTAAAAGAAGTATAATTAGATCGTAGTACTAAGGCCTCGTTTTGTAGCTCGGACTGTACTAACTATTTCAGTCGGATAGAATAATTTGACATCGGATAGCATTGACTATATTAGTCGGTCGTTTGGTGCAAGATAATGGTCGTTTAGTGAGGATAATTTGTCATTAGATAGTACTGACTAAATTTGTCATAAGATACTGGTCGTATTATTTATAATGTGTTTGTATTGTACTGGATAAGAGAAAATATTATTTTTAAGAGAAAAAATTGATGATTAATGAAAAAGAAAAAGAATAAAAAAAAAAAAAAAGTTTTCATCTACCATCAAGTTGAAGACGGACAAAGCTGTCAAATGCGAAAACAACCCAGTCAATGGCCACTACTATTGGCTTCCTCAGAGCAAGTCCATCCCTCAAAAATGTGCTAGCACTCATTCCATTTAATCCACTCAGTGAACATTGATAGATCCCATGAATAGTAAATTGGCCAAATACTTCTCCATCCCTATAAAATGCGCTGGCACCCAGCTCATTTCAAATATTATTAATTTTTTTTATAAAATAATAAATTTTAAATTTAGTTTTAATTTCGGATATGATTTTTAACCAATCTTCTCACGCCATGTGTCATTATCCAAAAGTACTATTATCCGAAAATATTAAAATGTGGTGTAAGGTGGAAGATGATGGTTGATATTTATAGGAAAAATAATAATGTGATGACCCGTCCCTAATTTTCCATGTAATTTTCTCCCCGAATGGGTAAATTGACGTTTATGTCCTTTTTGGCAAAAGTGGAACCTGACGTGGATATAGTCATTCTGTTTTTATATTATTTTTCTTGATATCATAATTAAATAGTACTCGTTGTTATGAACGCATGAATGCGAGTTAGACCTGAATCGAATTTGTAACGAAAAAGTTACGCTCAATTAAAGTACGTTCCAACGGGTAGACTTGTGTACGTGTGTGAGCTAATTTATCAGTATTAGAAACACTATTTTTGATAAGGAGACGGAAATTCTTGCGTACTTTTATTGTGCAAAATTTGAAAATCTTATCCTTTCTTGTTTTTAAATTGGACCTGTGTCCTCAAATCCCTCACCACCAATCAATTTCACTCCTCAATCCTTTCACCCAATCAAAATTTTCTTCTTTCTGTCCAATCAGAACTTAGCTTTCTCTCTCTCTCTCTCATCTTCGCCCTCTCTCTTTATCCCAAGACCCTCTCCTTTCTGCAACAACAATACACCACTATCAAACTTCACAGATCGAACCTAAAAACACTACCATCATACTCCACTCATCCTCACGAACCCAGCCGTACCAACCGATCATGAAATGGGCGAGTTTTGACTCGTCAACTCGGAAGCTCCAACTCAGACGAGTTTGCTCCAACGTGATCCTAGCTGAATTACAAGTTTTTAGGACATTGGGAAGCCTTTACACAACTTCCTAAGGCTCATAGTACAAGTTTGAAGAAGAACCAATGAGTAGAAGCACGGTTTCGAGGAGACGAAAAATAGTCCGAACCTTTTGAGCCAATTTCAGGCCATTTTCATCCACTTTTTTGGACTTTTAAGAGATATCTTCCTGGACTTCATTTCCATATAAATTTCATCAAAAATGGTTCAGAAATGAGCTAGTTATGAAGATTTGAATTTTTCCCCAGGAACCGACGAAGTTTTCCAATTTCTGGTGAAACCAGACAGCGGCGTTCCACATGAGAAGACAAAGAATATTCTTTCAAAGTTGACGGAATATGCTAACGACGTCAGGTAACGCCGTTAAGTTCTGTTAACTGTTTAACGAAATATTCTTTTAAGTCTGACGGAATATTCTTAGCTTCCGTCAATCACTGGCCAGCGCACGGAAGCGTGTGTGACCGTGGACTAACTGGTGCATGAGGATGCGTCCGGCCACTGGCTGGCGAGTGCTTAACATGTACGGGTCCTTGACGTCGAGTAGAGTGTTTTAATATATTCAAACCTTCCGTTTGAGCAAACTATGGGAGTTTTTCCTAAGGTTTTAGTATATGTGAATTAATTAATTAGTTTTAGTTATTTCGTATATTAGAGAAAGTCATCTCGAGGATATACGAGGGCAAGCATGGCTAGGAGGCTACGATCCATCGACGTATTAGTGAGTGGGCATTTTTTTTCGTACATATATAAAGTTTATAGTTTCCACATATGTTTTTATATTGATTTTACGCCTATTATGCCATGATTTATTTAATCTTAATATGATGTTGAGATTTATATATTGTCATGGCATGGTCACATACATTATACTTGCTCATCATACATGCTTGCACATGTGTAGCACTTGCCCCGGGCCAGGGCTAATCTTTCACGTGGATGTGCACATCACACCATACGCTCGTCTTGGATCCAAGTAAGTGACAGTCATGTTGTACATGTTGCATTAGGCAACTCCGACTCGTATGTGCCGTGCCTAGCAGTAGTCTTCATGTGATTGTAGTACTAGAGTGTATATTATGATTACACTCAATCCTGTTCATGTCAGAAATTATCTACATGAACTCGTGTGTTTAGCATAGGTTCATGAGCACCTGATTTTATTATGCTACTGTTGAGATATTGGGATTTGGCATATTTCTGGATTTATTGTTGATTTACATTTGATTTCATACTTATACGTAGTATGATTTTTTGGAAACTATACATGTTTTACGGTGAGGGGTTAGTATGTTCAGAAAATAAATGTGTTTTATAAACCTTTGTTTTTGCCCACTCACCCTTTTGTTTTTCACCCTTCCAGGTCCTTAATAGCTGACCTAATCTGTGGTGTACGAGGAAAATCTGGCGTTTCTGACATATCTCTAAATAAATGTAGGAACTTTTCCTGTTGTGTATTAAGCACCTTAACTAGTTTCGACTGCACACTCTTTTATCATCTATGCTCTGAACATTTATATTTTATGGGTTCTACCCACTACTGCGCACTGACTTTATTATTTAAATAAGTTCTAGTTTTGGTTTAAATTTATTTATATTTTTACATCACTTACATTTTTGGTTACATCACATTCGGGTGACGGCCAGCTTGCCTCAACTTAGGTCGGGGTATGTTAGTTTGGTATCATAGCATAGGTTTGGCAGTCCTACATTCCTCGTATGTGTTTTAGGCCCTAATAATTTTTTATTTCTTATGTTAGAATCATGCCACCTTGTAGAGAGCCATGTGTCTCTTCTGAGACTAATTTTCCTGATTTTGGGCAACTCGGTGAGGTTATTACCAACGCCATATAGTCCACACTTCGTCCTCCCTAAGGGACTACCTTAAAGATTATATCCCATCTTCAGATAGATAATTTCTTTGGCAATAAAGGACCCGAGAGATCCGAGGTTTGGATTGACTATGTTGAAAAGACTTTATGAGTTATGCAGCAACAAGGAAACCTTCCAGCAGAGAAATGAGTCAAGATAATGACTTGGTTCTTTCGTCTGGGAGCGAATCATGGTGGGCTCAGGAGTCACGCCCGTTGTCTGCTCAAGATGCCATGAATTATGATGTTTTCAGACGCCTATTTGAGGCTAGATTCACACTTCCAGCATATAAGGATAAAAAGAGAAAATAATTCACAGAGTTAAAGCAAGGTAAAATGTTAGCCTCAGAGTATTACCAGAAATTCACTGACTTATCCCGCTATTGTCCTAAAATCGTTGGGGATCCTAGAGAGATGCTCCGTTATTTTAAGAAGAAAACTCGTAAGCGACTACGTTCTTTGGCGACTTCTACTCTATGCTTGACTTACCAAGTGTTCTTTGAGGTTTTACTTCGTATTAAAGATTTCGAGAATGGCCCTGATAATGATGATGATGAGAAGGATAATGATAAGGGTCAGAGGAATAATAACATGGGGCAGTCATCTTTTGGCCCTCAAAAGACTCAGAATTTCAAGAGAAGTGGTAACAGCTCTGGATCATCTAGCGGTGGTTCAAATTCTAATACACCTAGAAGGGGCGGTAGATCCATTGGCGGTTCACGCTTTCAAAATCAAAGGAACCCTAGTAATTCTGGTGCTCAGTTCTGCCACAGGTGCAATATTCGTCACTCCATAAAGTGTAAGAGGGGAGGTAGTGGATGCTATACTTGCAGTTAGATAGGGCACAAAGCTAATCAGTGTCAACAGAATCAGAAACCTCAGCATTTTACTCTACCATCTGCAGTTCCTCTACATCAGATTCTAGGGCCTAATACCTACACGTTGACAAGTTACAATGGTGTTTTCCATTACCAAGGTGACATAGCCCAGCATTTAGGAGGAGTATATCAATACCCACCTGATGTTCCTTACTACCAAGGTGGTTATCCACAGTACCAGGAGGTTATACGCCGTATCAGGGCGGATGAGCGCAATGGTATACTGGAGGACAGTACCAGAATCTTGATGTAGCTTCTAGCAGTGGTGGATTGACCAAGTAGCCTAATCCGTCAAATCAAGGTCGAGGTAACCAGGGATGCAGCAACCAGGGAAACAGGAGCCGTGGAGGTCAACAACAAGCACATAGATGCGTCAACAACATCACCTTGCAGGATGCTCAGAGTAACCCCGATTTGATCGTGGGTACGTTGAATGTTCTTGGCCATCTTGCTAGAATTTTAATTGACTTGGGTGTTACTCATTCGGTTATTTCCCATATGTTTGCTCAAAAGACTCAACTTCACCCCACTCTTCTTGGTTATGAATTGGAGTTTTCGATGCCTAGGGGTGAAACTTGTTGTGTTAGTTGGGAGTATCGAGGATGTCCCGTTCTTATAAAGGATGCCATAATGCCAGCTAATATTGTTCCCTTGGACATCGTTGATTTCAATGTTATCTTGGGCATGGATTTGTTAGATTATAATCGTGCCATGTTGAATTTTCACCAGAAAATTGTCATTTTCCATCGACCTGGCATGCTAATTGTAACTTTTATCAGCAACAGAGTTTTCTCTGTCGTGAGGGTGAAGTGAATGCTGAGAAAGGGTTGTCAAGGCTACTTAGCTCATGTAGTGGTGGCTGAGGAGACTTCTGCTCATGTGGAAGACGTTCGGGTAATCAGACACTTCCCTGATGTTTTTCCCGATGATCTACCTAGCTTACCACTAGATCGTGAAGTGGAGTTCACCATCGATCTACTTCCAGGTACTGACCCTATTTCTCTAACTCCTTATCGTATGGATTTTGCTGAGTTGAGAGAATTGAAAACCCAGTTGCAATAACTTGTTGATAAAGGTTTTATTCAACTAAGCACTTTTCCTTAGGGAGCTTCAGTCTTGTTTGTGAGGAAGAAAGATGGAACATTAAGGCTATGTATCGATTACAGACAGCTGAATTGGGTGACGATTAAAAATTGTTATCTATTGCCTTGCATCGATGACCTTTTGTATCAGCTTCGTGATTATTACCAGTTGAAGGTCAGAAGTGAAGATATTCCGAAAACAGCCTTTTGAACTCGATATGGTCATTATAAGTTTCTTGGGATGCCATTCGGGTTGACTAATGCTCCGACAGCTTTTATAGACCTGATGAATCGGGTATTCCATCTATACCTTGACAGGTTCGTAATTGTCTTCATCGATGACATTCTGGTGTATTCTAATAGCAAGGCTGACCATGCTAGACATTTACGTTTGGTTTTGAAGAAGTTAAGGGAGAATCAGCTGTACGTTAAATTCAGTAAATGCAAATTCTGGTTAGATCAGGTGTCATTCTTGGGACATGTGCTATCAGCCCAGGGGGTTCTCGTGGATCCTCAGAAAGTAGCAGTAGTGGAAAATTGGGAGCAACCTCAGACGGTCATTGAAGTTCGAAGTTTTCTTGGTCTTGCTGGCTATTATCGACCCTTTGTAACAAACTTCTCAGCCATAGCCTTGCCTCTGACAAGGTTGACTGGGAAATGAGTTAATTTTAAGTGAAGTGATGATTGTGAACGGAGTTTTCAACAGTTAAAGTATTGTCTCACTCATGCGCTTGTCCCAGCACTTCCCGATGACGGTGGGAACTTCGAGATCTACAGTGATGCCTCTTTGAATGGTCTAGGCTGTATACTAATGTAGCATGGAAAGTAATAGTTATGTTTCACAACAGCTAAAGCCCCATGAAATGAACTATCTTACTCATGATCTTGAATTGGCAGCTATTGTCTTTGCTTTAAAATTTTGGTGGCATTATCTTTATGGATAAACGTGTCGAATTTTCACTAACCACAAGAGCCTCAAGTATATCTTTACTCAAAATGAACTTAAGCTTCGGCAACGTAGGTGTATGGAGTTGATCAGTGATTATGATTGCACCATTGAGTATCACCCTGGTCGTGCTAATACTGTAGTAGATGCTCTCAATAAGAAATCTCACGGTCGACCCAATACTCTTTATGCATGTCGTGTTCCTCTTCTCACCGACCTAAGATCTACTAGAACCACTTTGGGAGTGGATCACCTGGAAGCCCTACTCACCAACTTTCAAGTCAGGCCAGTTTTGTTGGATCGTGTTCTCAAGGCCCAGGTGAACGATTAAGAATCCCAAGAGTTAAAACAAGTGGTGTTGAACGGCAATAGGGGAGATCTAAAAATTCAAAGGCCTGATGGTATGCTCATGCAGGGTGATCAGATGTATGTACCGAATGTGGAAGAACTGAAGAAGGAAATTCTTGATGAGGCGCATATCTCAACTTATGCGATGCATCTCAAGAGTACTAAAATGTATCATACTATCTGACATTTCTACTATTGGCCTGGAATGAAAAGAGAAATTGCGGAGTATATGAGTCATTATCCGGTTTGTCAGCAGGTTAAGGCAGAAAAAAAGAAACCATTCGGTTTGCTACAGCCACTTCCCATACCCCAGTGGAAATAGGAAGATATTACCATGCATTTCGTGTACAAGCTGCCTCGTACACGAAATGGTTATGACGGTATTTGGGTAATTATAGATCGGCTTACCAAATCTGCGCACTTTTTACCTGTTTTTGAGAACTACTCGTTGAGTTGGTTGGCCGAACTTTTTGTCTCTGAAATTGTCAAGTATCATGGTGTTCCAGTTAGTATCATTTCTGATCGGGACCCCAGATTTACTTGAAAATTATGGGTAGCTTTTCAAGAAGCTCTAGGCTCGAGAATACTCTACAGCACCGCCTATCATCCTCAGACGAATGGGCAATCACAGAGAACTATTCAGACGTTAGAAGATATGCTGAGATCTTTAGTCCTGCAGTTCGGAGACGCATGGCACAAACGCTTACCTTTGATAGAATTTGCCTACAACAACAACATTCACTCCAGCATTGGTATGTCACCATTTGAGGCGCTTTATGTGAAACCATGTCATACACCGTTGTGTTAGCTCGAAATAAGCGAAAGAGTTTTGGTTGGTCCTAAAATCGTAGATGAGACGACACAGAACATTTAGATGATAAAAGCTAACCTGAAAGCAACCTAGGATCGGTAAAAGAGTATAATAGACAGACATTTAACCGACAGAGTATATAAGGTTGGAGATTGGGTATTCTTAAAGATGTCACCGTGGAAAGACGTGGTACATTTTAGGAAGAAAGAAAAGCTAAGTCCTCGTTACATCGGACCATACCAGATCATTGAGCGAGTTAGTGAAGTTGCTTACTGACTTGATCTACCTCTAGAGTTGTCAATGATGCATAATGTGTTCCACATATCCATGCTACGGAGATACGTTTCTGATCCGTCACATGTGATTCCCCCTCAGCCGTTAGAGATTAATCCTGACTTTACGTATGATGAGGTTCCAGTGATGATTCTTGACTGGAAAGGCAAAGTTCTCAGGAATAATACCATTTGTATGGTGAAAGTCTTATGGAGAAACCACTCTGTTGAGGAAGTTACCTAGGAGACAGAGGAGCGTATGCGAGATCTTAATCAATGTTTGTTCTTTGACTGATCATTAGTAGTGTTGAAATTTCGGGGACAAAATTTTCTTAAGGGGGGTAGGTTGTGACGACTCGTTCCTAATTTTCCATGTAATTTTCTCCCCAAATGTGTAAATTGACGTTTATGTCCTTTTTGGCAAAAGTGGAACCTGACGTGGATGTAGTCATTTTGTTTTTATATTATTTTTCTTGATATCGTAATTAAATGGTACTCGTTACAAACGCGTGAACGTGAGTTAGACCCAATCAGATTTGTAATGAAAAAGTTACACTCAATTAAAGTACGTTGTAGCGGGTAGAATTGTACACGCGTGTGAGCTAATTTATCAGAGTTAGAAACACTGTTTTTGATAAGGAGATGAATTTTCTTGTGTACTTTTACTGGGAAAAATCTGAAAATCTTATCCCTTCTTCTTTTAAATTGGACTCGTGCCCTTAAATCCCTCACCACCAAACAATTTCACTCTTTAATCCTATCACCCAATCAGATTTTTCTTCTTTCTGTCCAATAAGAACTCAACTTTTTTTTTTTTTTCTCTCTCTCTCTCATCTTCTTCCTCTCTCTCTCTGTCCCGAGACCCTCTCCTCTTTGCAACAACAATAAACCACAATCAAACTTCACAGATTGAACCTAAAAACACTACCATTGTACTCCACTCATCCTCACAAACCTAGCTATACCAACCGATCACGAAATGGATGAGTTTTGACTAGTCAACTAGGAAGCTCCGACTTGGACGAGTTTGCTTCGATGTGCTTCCAACCGAGTTACAAGTTTTTAGGATATTAGGAAGCCTCTACACAACTTCCCGAGGCTCCTAGTATAAGTTTGAAGAAGAACCAACGTGTAGAAGCACGGTTTCGAGGAGTCGAAAAATAGTTCAAACCTTTCGAGCTAATTTCAGGCCACTTCCAACCACTTTTTAAACTTTTAAGAGGTATAAACTTGTTCTCCTATTCCTGGGCTTCATTTCCATATAAATTTTGTCAAAAATGGTTGAGAAATGAACAAGTTATGAAGATTTGAATTTTTCTCGAAAAACCGGCGAAGTTTTCCAGTTTTTGACGAAACCAGACGGGGGCATTCCACCAGAAAAGATGAAGAGTATTCCGTCAAAGTTGACGGAATATTCTAACGGCGTCAGATAATGCCGTTAAGTTATGTTAACTGTTTAACGGAATATTTTGTCAAGTCTGACGAAATATTCCTAGTGTTCGTTAGTCACTGGCTTGCGCATGGGGAAACGTGTAGCTGTGGACTAGCCGACGTGTGAGGGCGCATCCGGCCACTGACCAGCGAGTGCTTGACATGTACGGGTCCGTGACATGGAGTAGAGTGTTTTCGTATATTCAAACCTTCCGTTTAAGCAAACTATGGGAGTTTTTCCTACCTTTTTAGTACGAGGGCAAGCACGACTAGGAGACTACGATCCATCGACGTATCAATGAGTGGCCATTTGTTTTCGTGTGTGTGTGTGTGTGTGTGTGTAAAGTTTATAGTTTCAACATGTGTTTTTATATTAATTTTACACCTATTATGCCATGATTTATTTAATTTTAAAAATGTTATTATGATGTTGAGATTTATATATAATCATGGCATGATCACATACATTATACTTGCTCATCATACATACTTGCACAAGTTTAGTGCTTGGCCTGGGCCATGTGCACATCGCACCGTACGCTCGCCTTGGATCCAAGTATGTGTCAGTCCTGTCGTACAAGTTGCATTAGGCAACTCTGACTCATATGTGCCAAGTCTTCACGTGATTGTAGTACTATAGCGTATATTATGATTACACCCAGTCATGTTCATGTCAGAAATTATCTGCATGAACTTATGTATTTAGCATAGGTTGATGAACACCTAATTTTATTATGCTATGTTGAGATATTGGGATTTAGCATATTTTTGGATTTATTATTGATTTACATTTGATTTCATACTTATATGTAGTATGATTTTATGGAAACTATACATGTTTTATGGTGATGGGTTAGTATGTTTAGAAAATAAATGTGTTTATAAACCTTTGTTTTTGCCCACTCACCCTTCTGTTTTTCTCCCTTCCAGGTCTTAAATAGCTGACCTACTCTGTGGGGTACGAGGAATATCTAGCGTTTCTGACATATCTCTAAATAAATGTAGGAACTTTTCTTGTTGTGTATTAAGCACCTTAACTAGTTTCGACTGCACACTCTTTTATCATATGAACTTTTCCTGTTGTATATTAAGCACCCTAACTAGTTTCGACTGCACACTCTTTTATCTTTTATGCTCTGAACATTTGTATTTTATGGGTTCTACCCACTATTGCGCACTCATTTTATTAGTTTAATTAAGTTCTAGTTTCAGTTTAAATTTATTCATATTTTGAGATCATTTACATTTTTGGTTACATCACCTTCGGGTGACAGCCAGCATGCCTCGACTCCGGTCGGGATGTGTCAATAATTTATTTTAAAAATTTTAATGTATTTTTAACAATTTTTATTAACCTTTTATTAATTTTTATTAAGTAAATTAATGCGGACCGTTGGATTTGGAAAATATTCAAATCCAACAGCCTAGAACGGGCCATGTCATCTAGCCATTGGGTTCGAATTTCAAATTTTTTTGACCATTGGAAATCCAATGGCCCATAACGAGCCACGTGGCCACTCACGGATCCAAATTGGTGTGTTGAAGCGGTGGGCCCCACTGCCTGTTTTCTGTTGGGAACACTCGTTTATGCGCCCGTGCGCGTGTTTCCCACACGCCTGATGCAAAAAAAATATATAAGTGTGCCGTGACATCATGTTGGTGTCAACATGATGTCACATAGGCTAGTTGATTGCTCAGCACATTTTGGGCCGGCCTATGGCCTGGCTTGGGCTGAAGGCTAGCCTATTAGGCTGGGTTGGAATGTTTTAGTGGAGTCCTGGTCCATTTTTCACACTTTGAGCCGGTCTATCTCTTGGGGTGGACTTGCTCTCATATCCCATTGTGATCTCTAATCCTTTGAGACCTTAATCCACATCAGAAATACATTCTTTGAAAACCCAGTAGCCATTACAACATTACCCACATGAAATTTCTCCCAATTTTAATTTAATCCCATCACATCAACAAAATCAATTAACAATTAAGCCACAAACCGAGATATTCGAACTGCCACCATAGATGTCAGAATAGAAACGAAGGTCACGTTACCCAAAAGCAGAGGTCATACTGACTAGGAACGGAGGTCGCGATGCCCACTTGGTTTCGATCAACTATCTCTGGTTCTCTGTTCATATCTACTTGGTGTTTATCGAAGGTCGCGATGCGCTGCCGCCCATGGCGGGATAGGTCGAAGAAAAACGAGTGTGATTTTTCTTTAGCATGAGTCCGACTAATAATACCAAGGTTTTGGAAGGCATAATTAAGCAGGTAGGAGGGGTATTAAAATGGTGGGGCCGGATTAAATAATTCGGTGTTTATTTAATATGAGACTTACCAAACACTCGCTTCGTATTATTAGTACTATTCGATGGTCTTGTACAACGTGTCAAACGAAGCCTAAGGTGGCAATCTAAACTGCTAATTATTTTCACTATTTTCTGCATAATTTACATGTCAAGACAAGTCAAAATAGATAATTACTTTTTCTAGAACTCATGTCGGATTTCAATGCAATATCAGTATTTTCTAGTCAAGTATATCAACCAAGCAAAAAAAAAGTCAATTATTCCATTATTAGTATTTTTGTATCTAGACCAAAAATTCATTCAAGTATTTTCTGCATAATTTTGTCTAGTTTGTAACGATCAATGTTTGTTTGTCAAGATAAACATGAAAAATTACTCTTTGTCTAGTTCATTTAATTATGTGAACATTTTCGTTCTCCTTTTTGTATATTCTTTTGCTGTTGTACGAACACCAAAATACGAAAAAGAGTAAAAACGCCTCCCATATCGGTGGATAACTATCTTGGCAGCTTCCGCCTGACGGCTTGCCTGAGTGCAAACTAAATCGGACAGAATTGGATCCCCTCGTAAGTAAATGGTGGAGATCCTCATGATTTACTAACATGGGCAGTTGAATTTTAATCCAACGGTTACAAGTAAAGGATCTTTCTAAAATTTATAATAATTGTAGCCGTTGAATTTGTAATACACAAACCACCACCTTCACTTCTCACACCTTCATATCTTTATTTTTAGAGTGAATAGTAATTGACACGTTAACAAGTGGGAAGACTATTTTTTTTGGGATGTGACATCCACGCATCTCATTTTACTTCTCACACACCTTTTTAATTTTCGGCCGTCGAATCATATGAATTGAAGAAGATCAATGGACATAAATTATTAAGAGGTATGTGAATAGCACATCCCTTTTTATTTATTTATTTATTAAACAAACGATATTATCTACGTTAAGAGGAAAGGTAGGCTTAGCCTTACAATTGACAAGTAATAATGTAATTCAAATTTACCTTCGACGAGAATCAAGTCTAAAACTTTTGGACTGTAGTACTAAGTGGTTAATAGTGAGCTTGATAGAGTTTGCGGTTGCCATTTACGCGTGATGCATGCGAATGGGTTTGAAGGGAGTGACAGTAACCCTAGTCCTTAGCAGCGAGTTAGATAACTACATCTACAGACAAAAGCCACATAAAAAAATTAAAAATTAAAAAACAAAAGTTAGAAAACGAGAGAAAGAGAGAGAGCACTTTACCACTTTTATATGTTGCACGCATCCACATAGCAGAAAACAGAAGGAAGACGAAGTAGCACTACTCCCCTCAAACCCTCAAATCCTCAGGGCACAAGGCAAACCAGAAGCAGCAGAGGAGAAAGAACGAGCAAAAATAAAAAAAATAATCCCACAAAAACGCCCAAACCCACACAGACAGAAGAAATGAAGAAAGAAGATGGTTCCAAAAGTGGGTCTTGAGCCCCGAGGCCTGTTTGCTTCAAATGCAAAAGCTTTTTCTGCAACAACAAAAGCCATTAAGCTAGCAGAACAGCGGAAGCCGCATCAGCAGCAGCTAAAAGTGCTTTTGGGTGCTGAGAGATTTCGTTTCAACAGCTGAGCATGTACTTGGGTAGTCTCTGTTTGACCCAGAATCTGGACTAAAAAACCAGAAAAAAAATGAGTTTTTGTTTTTGGGGATTTTAGCATTGAGCTCTCTGGGGTTGTAAATTTGAGTTCAACCTATTTGTAATTTGTGCTTTTGGGGTTGTGGGTTTTGTTGGTTTTGAAGAAAAACTGGAGATTTTTGTGTTTTTTGGTTTGAGGAGATTTGTAGGAGTGTTGATTTTGTTAGATGAAGGCCATGCCCCTACCCTTTGAGGAGTTTCAAGGGAAGGGGGTGCTAGATTTCTCTTTTGTTTCTTCTTCTTCTGCTGCTGCTGCTGCTTCAGATTCATTTCTTTCATCGCCGCCGCAAAAGTGGATTCACCGGCACCACAGCAGCAAAGAGAATTGCTATGTGGGCAGCACTGAGCCCACCTCTGTTCTCGACACCAGAAGAAGCCCAAGCCCGCCCACATCCTCCTCAACACTGTCTTCCTCCCACGGCAGCGGAGCCAGCGGTGGCTCGACAGACACAACCACTGCGGCGGGGGTCGAAAACCCATCTCAAACACCCTTAGAGGAACAAAAATGCGGGCCGTCGCTCGGCATGGAGGACTGGGAGAGCGTTCTGTCTGAGTCCCCAGGTCAAGAGCAGTCCATCCTGAGGTTGATTATGAGTGACATCGAAGACCCCTCTCTCGGATTGAACACGCTGCTGCAGAGTTCAAGCGGTTCTGATCATCACCACCAAAATTTGGAATTCGGCTGCGGAGGGTTTCAGGATGTGGTGGATCAAGGCGGAGGATACAGCGGCGGCTTCGAACCCGATGATCATTTTGGGGGTTTGGTTAGCCCCTCTCTGCGCGCAAGTTCTGGTCCTGATTTTAATTTCAGTAATAATGCCTCAAATGTTGAGACTCAGAGCAGCAATGTGAGACCAAACCCTACAATGTTCTCTGCTTCAATGAGTAATCCTTTTCCGGTTTCGCTGTCTTCCGGCATGTTTCAGCGGCAACAGAACATGGGTCTGGAGGAGAAGCCTCAGATTTTCAATCCCCAGATGGTAATTAACCAAAACCAAGCTGAGTCTACACAGAACCCAGCTATGTTTATGCCTTTGACATATGCCCAATTGCAAGACCACCACCTTCTCTCACCGCCTCCGTCGAAAAGGCTCAATTCTGGTGGATTTGGACCCGGTTACCCAGTCCAAAGGGCACCCTTTTTGAATCCCGGGTCAGAGCTATTGGTTCAGGCTCAGCAACAGCAGCAGCAGCTTCAGTTTCTTCCTCAGCACCTTCAGCATCAGAGGCCAACAATGCCGGTGGCAAAGGAGAAAATGATGAGCCCGGCAGAGGGCGGTAAAGAAATGATGAACCAGAACCACCAGCAGCCGCAGCTTGAGCAAGCAGTAATTGACCAGCTTTTCAATGCAGCAGAGCTGATCGAAACAGGAAATCCGGTACTCGCGCAAGGGATATTGGCGCGGCTCAATCACCAGCTCTCTCCCATTGGTAAGCCTTTTTCAAGGGCTGCTTTCTACTTCAAGGAGGCCTTGCAATTGCTCCTTCACATCAACACCTCTAGTAACTCTTCTTCGGCTTTGTCGCCTTTTAGCCTCATTTTCAAGATTGGTGCTTATAAATCGTTCTCTGAAATCTCGCCTGTTGTCCAATTTGCCAACTTTACTTGTAACCAAGCCATCCTTGAAGCCGTGGAGGGCTTTAATCGTGTTCATGTTATTGATTTTGATATTGGCTATGGCGGGCAATGGGCTTCTTTCATGCAAGAAGTTGCCTTGAGAAATGGGGGTGCATCTTCTCTTAAAATCACTGCATTTATATCGTCTTCCGCGCATGATGAATTTGAGGTTAGTTTCACTCGAGAAAACCTCAAACACTTTGCTAGTGAGCTCAACTTGGCATTCGAACTTGAACTTGTGAGCCTTGAGTCGTTGAACTCTGGTTCGTGGGGATTGCCTATTCATGCTTCTGACCGCGTGGCAATTGCTGTCAATCTCCCGATTGGCTCCTTTTCGAGTAACCCTTTATTGCTTCCATTGATCTTGCGCTTTGTTAAGCAGCTTTCTCCCAGAATTGTTGTCTCTTTGGACAGAGGCAGTGATCGGACCGATGTTCCATTTCCCCACCAAATAATCCAAGCCCTCCACTCTTACTCCGGCCTGCTTGAATCAATAGATGCTGTCAATGTAAACCCAGATGCACTGCAGAAGATTGAGAGGTACTTGCTCCAACCAGGCATTGAAAAGATTGTAACAGGCCGCCATCATTCCCCTAAAAGAACACCTTCCTGGAGGGCACTGTTTTTGTCATCTGGGTTCTCACCATTGACATTCAGCAATTTCACCGAGTCCCAGGCCGAGTACTTGGTGCAGCGGACTCCGGTTGGGGGGTTCCACGTCGAGAAGAGACAGTCTTCGCTTGTTCTCTGCTGGCAGCGCAAGGATCTCATTTCTGCCTCAGCTTGGAGGTGCTGAAGAACCAGCATTTTGAAGTTGGTTCCACCAATTCATAACTTACTGCTTTAGATTTGGAACTCTTTCGGTTCTCTTCCTTGATTCTGCAACTATGCCCTAATTGTCTATGGTTCTGTAGTAGGCCTTTTGATTCCAATGAAGAAACCAAACATTCAAAGTAACTCAATGGCTTTGTACAGGTTTTGTTTATTTATTTATATTTTCAGTTTCTTACTTTAGAATTTGGGTATATCTATATATTTTGGTGTTTTTCTTAACGTTAGTGCCGTTCACACACATATTTTTATTTTTCACTGTTGTTAATTTTTGGATACTGACGTCTTCAATCTAGTTGATACAATGGTGGGAAATGGATAGGTGTATGTGAGAAGCAAAAATAGATATTACTTTTCACATCCTTGTTAATATATGGATTATGATTCATTTAGAAAGAAAATAGATAATTTTAATTTTGTATTTTATTTTTCTTTAATAAATTGTAAGAGACTTGTTGAATACTTAAATGAGCACACATTATGTGCTTGTTTCCCATATTTTTATTATGTTCCAATACTTCATAATATATATGTTATTTTATTTTGTAGTTTGTAATGAAATTATATGTACTTTAAGTATAAACAAACACTTATTTATACGAAATATAATGGATTTACTTAAATCCGCCTAGACCTCACTTAGCTATCTAGGTGCTAGGTTCTAGCCCACCGCCAGACTAGCGCCTAGCGTCTTTTAAAACCTTGAATATAAGCTTTAAAACCCCTCCAAACTATCTTCAACCATTGGCCTAAATTAAGCCTTGAGGAGAAAATATATTTTTGGGCTAGATTCCTTCACGATTTAAGTCTAGCTTAAATTATTCTGAACCCATCAAGCTGTCATTTTTCAAATCTTTTTTTTTTGTTTTTTTAATTATAATCTAACGACTGTGATCAAATGAGATCAAATCAAATGGTAAAAAAAAAAAAAAAATATTTGATGACCCAAAATTAAATCTAACGTTTAAAATAATTTAAGAAAATCATTGAATCAAATTTCACTTAAACCTTTATAAATACCTATTGTCACATCCTGGCCCGGGACGGACCACTTTCCGAGCCCGCTCCACCACCGTAGCACGATATTGTCCGCTTTGGACTTACCATTCCCTCACGGTTTTGTTTTTGAGAACTCACGAGCAACTTCCCAGTGGATCACCCATCATGGGATTGCTCTAGCCCCTTTCTCGCTTAACTTCGGAGTTCCTACGGAACCCGAAGCCAGTGAGCTCCCAAAATGCCTCGTGCTAGGTAGGGATGAGAATATACATTTAAGGATCACCCTCCTGGGCGATGTGGGATGTCACAATCCACCCCCCTTAGGGGCCCGACGTCCTCGTCGGCACACTCGCGACCAGGGTTAGGCTCTAATACCAAATTGTCACATCCTGGCCCGGGGCGGACCACTTCCCGAGCCCGCTCCACCACCGTAGTACGATATTGTCCGCTTTGGGCTTACCATTCCCTCACGATTTTGTTTTTGGGAACTCACGAGCAACTTCCCAGTGGGTCACCCATCATGGGATTGCTCTAGCCCCTTTCTCGCTTAACTTCGGAGTTCCTACGGAACCCGAAGCCAGTGAGCTCCCAAAAGGCCTCGTGCTAGGTAGGGATGAGAATATACATTTAAGGATCACCCCCTGGGCGATGTGGGATGTCACACCTATGTATTTGTATGATTTTTAATTACTTATCGGAATTTAAACATTTTAATCTCTATTTTTAGATTAAAATGTTCATAAAAATAAATTAGGATAATCTACATAAATTTTATAGTAAAAAAAGTTACCGAAAAAAAAAAATTAAGCTAATACCATTATCTAATAATCTTGAGCTAAAATTTTAAGTCATAAGGGTTAGATGAGAAAAGCAGTTTCTTAGTTATGGTTTAAAATTTTTAAGTTTTATCCCCAAGGGTTGAAGATGGTTTACAGTCTTAACTGCCTGTCCACTTACTAAGTAGGAAATCTAGTTCATGATAATAAATAATTTTAACTATCGACATATATTAATGGTCACTTTTCTATTTATTAGATTATCTAATTTACCGACGATAATATGATGTGAGTCGAACACCATTAAAATCGGTAGTAAAGTCTAAGCGTTAAGCCTGTAATACATCATTTTACAGAGAACGATGCCACAAGTCAAACTCACCACGTTGCTATGACATATGAACTTTTTAAGCCAAATTCCTTTGTTCACTAGGTAAAATTCATATTTTAGTTTTGAGTATGTGTTTGGAATTTCGTTAATTTTGTATTTTGTTTCCATTAGGATTCCAAGCAAGCCTAGGGTTCACTAATGGTATAAAACCAATTTTATTTGGTCTTGGGGTTATTTTATTGGCACATGTAATTTTGTTGAATGCGTCCCACTTAAAAATTTAACATTAAATGACTTATATGTCCCAATATGAAAAGACTACTTAGACCTCATAAAGGTCGTTTATTTAAAAATAAAAATAAAATATTTTTTAATACACCCTAGATTGATAAGTAATTTTCTTCAAGCTTTCAAACCCACTCCTCACTCAATTTTAGAACAAAACACTAATCATTGAATGTACAAACACGTTTTATGAAAAGAAAAAAAACTTGATTTTGACAAATGGTTTATGAAATCAGTTATTTGGAGGCTCGCATGAGGTAAGACTTCATAATTTTTCTTTTATCATTTTTCATCAATTTGAATGATGTCGTTATGCTTGTTAAACCCTAAATCTTGATTCATATTTTGGGTAGGTACCTACTAAAAATTTGAATATATTTCCGTAGCTTCAACTTTTCGATAGATACCTGCTGAAAATTTGAAACATTGTACTTGAATGTATTATTTGGTTGGAGCCTACTAAAAATATGCACGCCTTCGGTAGACTTGTTGGAAACTTGCATAGTTTTGGTAGCTTCCAACTGAAATATAGCACAGTTTGGAAATGACATACTGAATCTTAAAAATTTGTAGTAAGTGGGGTGTGTGATGGTGGCTTTCGTAAGCAAATGAGGTGTATTAAGGTAATTTTAAATTTTAAAAGTGTGAATCATTTTTAGTACATGAGGAGTGTTAAAAAAAAAATATGTGGAGTGCCCATACGAAAACCTATATTTTCAATAGGGAACATACAATACGTAACAAATGAAACAGTGCAAGGTATCCACCATTCTTTATCTCTTCGGCAAAGATGTACTAAAATATCGCCATCTTTCTGGGGACCTACCAAAAACATGTGTTGGGATTTATTGTTTCACAATTAGTAAGATGTTCAAATTAAAACAAAATAAGAAAAATATGAAGTCTTACCTCTTCCAAAAAGTCGATTTCATGTTTCATTCCTAGAAAAAGAGTAGGTTTGAGAACTTAACATGTTACCTAACTTTAGAAATGACTTAGGGTGTATTTAAAGGATATTTAAAAAAAAAAAATTAAAAAAAAAATTTAGGGCCTAAATTTTCATTTCATATTAGAGCATCTAAGTTGTTTAGTATTAAAATTTTAAGTGGGGTGTATTTAACAAATATGGGATGTCAATAAAACAACCCTTATTGTTTGATTTCCTTCTCATTATCATGCTACATCCCTCTAACTACCAATTGTCTCCATTTTTAATTTTTGTGTATATGTTTATTTATGCCAGGTGAGCTAGATATGTAATGGTTTATAACCAATATTGATAATTATATCCAATATATATATATATATATATATCAAATTTTATGTTCTTTTTGACAAGATGAAACTCTAAACTACTATAATTTACAAAAACGTGATTCAAATTTGGTAAAAAAGGCAAGAGAGTAAACTAATATTTTAGTTTAGGACATTTATCTTCAATCCATTGCGCCTCGAATTCAAACCATCCCTTCCGCCTAGTGTAGTTGTAGTAATATCGATTATAATAGAATAATAATAAGACAAACTCACATATAAATCTATAAGAAAGAACAAGGAAAAAATGCTTATATACACGGTAGCATATATAACAATGAAGACAAAATTAAATAAATAATAAACCTTACCCGGCCCCTCATATAGCAAGAAAAACAAAGTATAAGAAAAGAAAAAGAAAGGGGGGGAGGCATACACCTTATCCATCTTATAAAAGAATATAATAACGGAATCCCAACTCTTAACAAGAAATTGATGACGAACAATTTCATAGCCATCAGAATACGAAAAGAATCCAGATGTAGAAGCTTCCCAAATTAACACATCCTTGTCCTCACCAATTGGAAGAGGCATCTCTAAAATCTCTATAGCCAAGTCTAGAAAAGTAGAAGAAAAAATAGAAGGAATAACCTATTTTCCCATATGAATAATATTTGAGACCTTAGTACGAGATAGAAAAGGAGCAAGCTCAGTAGCACTAGCGACCTCCACAATAAACGTGTCTAACAATTTATCAACCTAAAGACAAGTTCTAGAACCATTCCTAATCACCCAATGACAATTCTGAAACAAGATATGAAGAATGGATTTAATACCAGACTATATAGAAGATCATTTGTAACAAGAAGAGTATAAACGACCATGTAGTTGGAATCGTTCTCGAAAATAAACACTCCCAGGAGAATCAGGAGTAAATAATCATGTAGCTGGAATCGTTCTCAAAAATAAACACTCCAAGGAGAATCAGGAGTAATAATAACCCATCCAAGCTTTAAGAGAGTTGTAGCATTTAGAAAGCAAACATCACGCACACTCATTTTTCGGTGCACATATTTGAGACCAAGAAACGGTAACAATCTTCTTTGAGATCATGTCATCAGATCATATAAAATTACAAGCACATTGCAAAAGAGACCTTAGCAAGGAAGGTCACTGATAAACAGAAAAACTATGCAAAGGCATACTCTGAAAAAACTGATTGAGTTGAACTCTTCATGTCATACATAAAATTTTCCCATTCCAACCTGTTCACTTAGCTTTAACTTTATCTGCCATGGCTTGAAGATTACACATCTTAGGCTTGTCACAAAAATTGGTACTCCTAAATAGACAATTGGTACTTTACCTTCTTTGAATCCTATGTAGCTTTGACCACAACTTTGTGATGCCTTAAAGTAGAGCTCAAGTAGAAAGTATTTTTATCCTTAATGATGAATTGACCAGAGTCCCTACCATATCTATAGAACCATACAAACTACGCAGTGTAACACCATCACTACTACAGAAAATGAATAAGTCATCTGCATAAAGAACATCACAAGGAGAAATACAACCTCTTGGAGCAAAAATTGGTTTAGTAAGCCCATCAAGTTGAAGTCGAATTTGACCCCTTGATAAGGCATCCTCAGCTAGACAGAAAAGCAACTGAGGGAGAGGATCCCCTTGGCGCACTCCCCGAGAACAAGAGAAAAAATCATGCGGGGAACCATTGATTAAGATGGACAAATTGGCATATCTTAAGATACTAGAAACCCATTCCAAAAAACAAGTGGAAAACCCAAAGTTAGTAAGCACCTGCAACAAGAAGGACCAATCTAAAGTATCAAAAGCCTTAGCTATATCAACTTTAACTCTCATGTTACCATTGCGAGATTTTTTTGTCAAGCACATTGAAACATTCTGAAACAAGGTCAATACAATATGTGATATGTAGCCAAAATTTTGGACAGAAAGAATGCGTTGTGGAGAAAGAATTATGACAAAATTTTGTGGAGAAAGAACCCTAAAGCCTTAGCTGTATCAAAAGCAGCTTGTTGTGGAGAAAGAATGCGTTGAACAACATGAGAAAGGCGAACTGCCAAAAATCTTGGGAATAATCTTGAAAAGAAAATTTGCCAAGGCAATAAGTCTAAATTGAGTAATGGAAATAATGTCTTCTACCTTCAGTATCATAACAAAGAAATTACTATTGACATTAGGTATAACCAATTTGATTGAAAGAATTGCTTCACAAATTGAATAACATCAAAGCCAACAATATCCCAACAATGGTGATAGAAAAAACTTGGAAAACCATCTGACCCAAGCGCACTAGAAGCACTTAAAGAGAAAATTACCTCCTTAATTTCCTCATTAGTAGGTAATGCAGATAAAAAATCATTTTCAGAATCAGTGACCATTGGCTGAATGACCTCACAAACCTCATCAATACCTGAAGGAGTGAAAGAAGAACCAAACAAAATCTGATAAATGAAAATGATGCTAATAAACCTACTTGTGCTACGTGTTTGTTTCTTTAGGGGTTACTTCCTTGTTTTAACTAGTTTTTATTTATTTGTTTATTTTTATTTTGAACAAATGATAGTATCTACATTAAGAGGGTGATGGAGTGTGCTAATCCTTACAATGGACTTGCCATAATAATGTGGTTCAACTTCACCTTTGGCGAGAATCGAACCTAGAACCCCTCACTTACAAGTGAAGAGGAATACCATTAGACTGTGGTACTAAGTGACTTTGTTTTAGTTGGTTAAAATATTCATGTTAAAAAATGAATATGTAGGTATATAAGAAACAAGTTTTTCTCAATGGGGAAAACAGTCCTTATCGAGCACTAGATAAGTTTGTTATGACTTGCGTTTAACCAGACAAACAACCTGCCACTAGTACAAAAACATATTTGCGTGACGTAGCAAATTACATTGTGCAAGGTCAGTTTGTGCAACGTTAACAGAAAATCGTCGCGCTAGGATATTTTGCATGACGACACTTTGCACAACGAAGCACTCCGTCGTGCGAAGCAGTTTTGCGTGATGAATTTGTACCGTCGTTGCGCAAAACAACTTCGCGCGATGTGTCCTATGCATTGGGCAAGTTTTTGGCGCCAAACCAAGATTTTTTCCCAACTTTGCATGACGAGACTTAGCGCGACGAATCTTCCGTCACTCAAAACTGTTTTGCGGGACGCATGTGAACCATCGTCGCGCAAAACTATCCATGTGTTACGCAAGTTTTTGGCGCCAACCGAGACTTCTATTGCCTTTTTTCCCAACATTGCATGACAAAGGTGTGTATACGTCGCGCAAAGCTGTTTTGTGTGACGACGTTCACATACGTCGTGCAAAACAGCTTTGCACGACGCCTAGCTTCGTCGCACAAAGTCAAAACGGAAATGTCACTTCTTATCTTTCTTTCTTGTGTTCTAACATAAGTCAAAAACTCCATAGTTGCCTTCCCCTCTTCCTCACCTGTAGACCTCCATAGCCGCCTGACTACACACAGGTGATTCAAAACCTCTATGTTATTCTTCCATTTTTATATATGATTGTATTGAATTTTGGTTAATATTACCCAATATATTGAAAATTTTGATCTTTTTTGTTTGTTTGTGAATGACTAATTACCTGTTGGGATCAAAATATGCGGAAATTAAATCCATGATTAATGTAGTGATAGATGTGTTCATTCTTTGTTCTATGAAAATTGGGGCTTGTCAAGTGTTTCAATTTCTTAATGTGAGTTGGAGGGCTATTCATGATTCAAAAAATGTGAAAAACTTTGGAGAATTTTAGTTGGAAGTTCTTTGTTCGACATTACATTATTCATTTGACATATATGACATTCAAACTATTTTTCCTCTTCTCTTTATTTCCTCTTTCATTGATTCACTATTACGATTCAGTATGCTATTTCCTCTTTCATTGATTGTTTAGTTGGTTAACGAAATGGGATTGGTATAATTTTTTTTAGCATCTAATTAAATGGTGAATTTGGTGCTTGTTATTCATAAAGATGGGATTTTTGGTTGCCCATCAATGCTGGGTGTTCGAAGTCCATAATTTTATTTTACATCCTAATGGTGTTGCTCAGATGCATGGCTTTGAATTTTGATTTTTGTTCAGCTAGACTAGTTACTATACATAACAGAGCTATGCAGTTTAGACGGCGTCCGGGATCTTAGAATGAAGTTATTGCATCTATGAATCATTAGTTTGAAAGATGTTATGCTTGATATCCCACCTTCCCAAACTTTAAAACCATGGTTTTCCAAATTCTTTTGGTCACTTTATAACGAAAATTTAAATTTCTCTGTGAATTCATGGCTTAGCGGAGGAAAAATTCCTACTTGCTAGCTTTATCTATGTTTGGAGGTGTTGCCACAGTGCCTTCCAATAGTCCTCGCTTAAGAAAGTCGGGTAGCAGACTACTTGTCTCTGATTTGGGTACAATTAAGTGTTTGAGTTATGACTTCTGAGTTCTGATTGATATATATCTACCATGGGGGGCTTTTTTTTTTCCTCTTGTCACGGTTTTATAGCTATAGAAAAAAATCTTTCAGGTACAGGTGAGCTCGAAAATGGTGCAAAGGAGGGTTTCTTGTGTCTGATAGAGGGAAACGATATGAAGGATGGAAGAATGCCAAGCATACCAAGGAGTACTGCTGCATTCTTTTTCCTTCTATTGAAACCTATTTGTCTGTTTTTGATATGTGCAGACTATGATGGTTTGGCTTTGGGGAGTCAATCTATTGGTTTTTGCTCAGGGCAATGTAAACTATGCCAAATTTTTTTATCTTGCTCAAAATCATTTGACCCACAGAGAAATATGGAAGGTACCAGTGCAACAACTTAGTGATGTTGAACTATTAGCCTAATCGTTACAGAGTTATTTTCTATTTGTGTCTTCAATTGGAACTTGAAATGTTGTGTTGCACAAACACAAACCTTGCAAATTGCAATGTTTATTTTTTTCCTTAATTTAAAAGTTTGAAGTCTATACTCTCTCTCTCTATAAATATATTGGAGAAACCAAAAGCGGAACTGGAAAAGCAGAGAGTCACAAAACAAAGATAAATTGTGATTCCCGTTTCAATCAACAACCACAAGTTCATTTTCGAAACATACAACGCAAATAAAATAAAATAAAAATCAAAGTTTGGAAGTAAAAAAAAAAAAACTCTATTTTAGTTGCTTATTGGGATTTGTTAAGTTTATTTGTTGTTACTTTCAATTCTACAGGAACGCTTGCTCCTAATTTTTGGCTATTAACCATCTTTAACCCGGGCAGATCCTTTATTTATTTCTACATCTGCTCAATAGGTTAATGTTCGCTGTAATCACATCCCAAATCAATTCACCTTTGTTTATGCAAACACTTCTTCCAGATCGAACACAACATAGGTTGATGCATTGAAGGAGGAAGTGACAACCCTACAGGGTCAGCTTGTGGTCCAGGGCGATCAGATGAGGGTCCAGGGCGATCAGATGAGGGTCCAGGGCGAGCAGATGAGGACCTATGCCGAGCAGGTGAGAGACCTTGTGCGAGCCATACAGATGTCCGGCCTCCAAATCTCGCTACCAGCACCTGATCTTGCTCCATCTTCGACCTCCGAGCCACTTCGCCCTGATGATACCTAGCAGCCTCATGTATCAAACCTAGAAGACCACTTGTAGTTTTTTCTTTTTTGTTCAGACATCTTGTATGTACATTTTCATATATTTTATAACTAAATACTTTTCTTTGTTTAATTAATTCTTGTTTAGAATTTAATTACAATATTTATTAAAAATTTTATAAAAAATATTTTTGACCAAAACAAAAAAAAGGGTATGCGCGATGAAGAGGAAACCATTGTCATGCAAAGCCACTAAGCCACTTTGCACGACGCATGTCACTACATCTCGCAAAGCCACCTAAGCCACTTTGCGCAACGCATGTTTCTTCTTCGTCGTGCAAACCCTGTTGCCACTGTCTTGGCGCAATAGTTAGTGCGCGACGAAGGTTTCATTGCACTATTTTTCAGGCAACGATTTTTGACTTTGCGCGACGAAGGTACCTATGTTGCGCAAATTGTTTTTTCTACTAGTGTGCATTGATCAACTAATCTAGCCTTTTAAATAGTTATGTATGATATATCAAACTTTTTTTTTGAACAATATATAATATATCAAACTTTGACATAAAAAACAACATTACGACAATTAATTTAATAATATGGTTATTTAATTAACCATAAATTATTAGTGCTAAATTTTGGTTGGCACTCCAAATTTTATATTTATTCGGTTATAACTCTTTTTATTTAACAAAAAGTAAGGGTCTCAAAGGATGGACGTTCAATTATCTCCTAAACTATATATGTCAGCCTCCTGTATTATGCACAATGCATTGCAACGTTTTGTTGTTCAATTATCTCCTAATGAAATCACATCACATGGGTTGTGTTTTATTGGACCCCTCAGAAGGCTTACATAATTAGTTTAGAGTATTTCCTTTTAGCACCTTGGAAACACTTCATTAAACTACTTTTGTTTAATATAATAAGATTAGAAAATGAGGCCATGTTGCATGAAGAAAGCCAACGGTGGTTGCCTCCAAGGACAACAATAGTATAATACTTGGCCAAGCTATCTTATATTCTGCTTGCTTCTTATTTCATATTGATAAAAATTTTATCACCTGCAAAAGTAGAGATAAAAAAACTCAAAAATATTTGCAAGAGAATAAAATAATTGTAGTATAAATGGCTCAAACAATGTCATTCTCCATAAGAATTATTTGAAATAATTAATGTTAAAACCAAATCTGAATTAATTATTTAAAACAAAGATTAGAAAAAAATTGAGTTTATCATTTAAAAATTTTAATAAAAATAATTAAACAAATTGGCAAGAAAGCAATTTAAGGAAGCCAAAAATTGTAAATACACATTTTTGAAAAACAATGATAAAAACACACTAAGGTTCCACCGCTACTTTAATAACCCTATGTAGTTTTACTAATAAATTATGAATTACAAATGCTACTTTGAAGGTTAGGTTCTCTTCATGCATATTGTCCTCGTCATACTCAAGTAAAAACGTATATCTAACATGCAGTATGTCTGTGATATTCAGATCAAATATGCACATGCAAGACGTCGTTAAGTTTTGTAAAAACCTTTTGAAAGTGCATGCAGCTTTTAAGACGTCATACTTGCCTTAAGTGAATCACAATTTTTAATCACAAGAAGCCATAGCAATCATTCGGTGATATTCTGACCGAATTGTATCCGATTACTTATCTGAACATCCTAATCGTAACTATGTATAAAGGCATAAAGAAAGTTTAAATATAGTGATTAATAATTCAAAGAATCCATGCATAATATCATAAGCAATTAAATAAAGACTACAGATTCATACTGAGGCTCGTGGCCTCGTCCTAGCAAAAATGATTAGTTATACGCATAATCATAATTTTTTTTTTTGAACAATTGATATTATCTACATAATTAGGAGGAGGGGGCTGGCTTAGCCTCACAATGGGCTATCAATAACATGGCACAAATTCGCCTTTGGCGAGAATCGAACCTAAGACTTCTCACTTACAAGTGAATAGGAATACTATTAGACCGTAGTACTAAGTGGGTTAGATATTCGAACCTAATCATAATTAAAATCTAAATATTATTAAGAAGAAAGGATTGAAAACACCTTCTATGGAAGTTTGCAAATCTCCAAAAGTCTATGTAGAATTCTCTCTCAAAAATTGAATAGAGAGAACCCTAAACTTGACAAAGCCTTATTTGTACTACACAAAATAAAATCCTTCCTAGAAAAGGTCTTCTAAAGTTAGGAAACAAAATAATAAAAGGATAACTTAGGAAACATAATCCTAAGCCCAAAATGTCACTTTAACAACTTCACACCCTGGTCCATTATTACTCCATAAATCAATAGCTCAGCATAAAAATCTAAAACTTTATCATGAGCAAGTTGAAAGACTCACAAACACCCAGCAATTGGAATCACTCCAAAATTCATCCGTTTGCTCAATTTTTCTCAAGAGAGATTCGCATGTCCTACATTGGAAATATAAATTAAAATATCAAAATCTCACCAAAATAATTACCAAACTTTAGTATGTGACCTTACGCATTCATAATAATTATTATGAATATTACATATTCGATATTTACGACCTAATTGTGTTATCATTCCAAAGTTATATGATAATTAATACTAATGCTATGTATAGCCAATATTTTGTTACTACAAGTATAACCAAAGTTTTATCAAGGAAATAGATTGAAAAGATGGACAAACAATAATAGTGTCAAATGCTGATTTATATTTATTGAAAAAAAAAAATTAAACAAATACAATACATACATGTGAATATATCCAAAGACTTAAAGCATGAAATAAAGTACCATGCTCATTCTTCTAACCATTGAGCAAATGATAATAGATTATGTTTATTAAGGCAAATATTATTGTAGTAGAAGGGTCAACTATAAGTATAAATATGGAAAAACTTGGATAACATATAAGAAGACAAATTTTCAAGATGGTGAGAAGGGTCAAGTGACCCTTGTGGGCTCTAATTAGGTCCGCCAATGATCTATAAGAAAGAGGATGTCATAAGAAAATATAAGCGATATTTCCTTTCCTTGGGTTATTGGCCATCTGTCAAGAGTTTCATTTTAATACCAATATTTCAGAAAATGATATTCGAGATATGAATAATATATGGATAGAAAATATTTTTATTGTTGTAAATATTCCTAGTTTAAGTATGATTGTGTAAATCCTAGATTAGATTCGATTCTAGTTATCTTTTCCTGTTGTATCTTGTATTCCTTGGGGATGAAGGAATATCTTCTTTCCTTTACTACTATAAATAAAAGCACAATGTAGGAGGGATAACAAAGCACACATTCTCCTACAATTCTACAAACACATCTCTCTCTCTCTCTTCTCCTTGCCGCCGACCCTTTCTCCTTGTCAAATAAAATAGACCACAACACGTTATCAGCACGCTCCTACCGCTGCGCTTAGGAATTTGACGTTAGAGATTTTTCTTTCATCAAACCAGTTCATCCATATCATCACACAATCAGGTTCTTTCAAAACAACAATTTTTATCTCGATATTTTTGCAGTCTTGATAGCATGAACATTCACCATGATGCATGACCCAACTTTACGTTTTACGAATTTTAAATTCTACATAAATTGTGTATGCCTCATAATCATAATTGTTGAATTATGTGAATTTGATATTGGTTATGAATTGCATCAAATATATTTGTATATGCATCAAATTGAATTCAATTAACATATTATTGTTTTCATTATGCATATAATTGAATTACATATGAATTGAACTGAATTGAAAAAAAAAGAAGGGCATTTTTTTTTTTGCAATCAGGAAACAAACCTGGTGCAGCTAGGGTTTTTTTTTTTTTTTTTTGAACCCACGACCTCGCCCAGGCCTGTAGCCTGTGGGTTGAGCCACGTCACGTTGCAAGCTAGAGCCATGGGCTCCTCGGCTATACACCCTAAGGCCCAATTTTTTGGGTTACCTGAAGCGACCCGGGTAAAAGAAATTTTTGTTTTTTGGTTTGTTTTCTAGGCATGGCTGAAGCAGCTCGTGTTGAAAAAAGAAAAAAAAATTCTGTTAGCTTCTTGGTTTGCTTGCAGCAGACCAACCCCGCTCCCCCCCCTCCCCCCCCCCCCCCCCCAACCCCAGTCCTCCCCATGGGCCTGCAGGTCCTACCACACCCACATCCCATTTTTTTCGCCCTAGGTCTCATGGACCAATTTTTTTTAAGCCACCCATGGCCTTATTTTTTTTTCTCTTGTGCCCCGAACTTTATTTGCCTAATTACTTTAGGCCCAATGGGTTTTATATTTTTTCACCCACACTTTAATTTGGCCCAAAGTCCAAATAATTAAAATTCAACTATAATTGTAAACCTAAATTTTATACGCATATTCTTGTTGCATATTTGTTTGCAATATATATATATATATATATATATATATATATATTTGTGTTTGCCTGCAGGAATATATGAACCTGAAGTTCGTAATTATTTTGAAACCTGAAGTTTCTTATAAACGTGCCTTGTTTGAAATCCTGAAGTTTTCACTTAAAAACATCACCCATGAAAACCCGAAGTTTTTCATACAAAATTAAACCAAATCATGTCTATTAGAACCTGTATGTTCTGCTCCTACGTGAATGGATTGATTTTTCTCCATTACACTCACCACATCTTGTCCATCTATTTTGTAACAGGAACATGTCGAATTTGAACAAACTTGACTTTACCGCTTTGGAGGTCTCTGGAAGGAACTACCTCAAGTGGGTCTAAGATGTGAAACTCAACCTCACTGCAAAGAACTTGTGTCCTGCTATTGAAGAAGCAACGGACGAGCCTGTTGGTGAAGCTAAAAAAGCCACCGCTATGATCTTCAACCGAAGACATATTCATGACGCTCTGCAAATTGAGTATCTTGCTGAGGAGGATCCATGTGCTTTATGGGTCACTTTGGCTGATCGTTTTGATCACCAAAGGACATATTCTTGCCTGAAGCAAGACACGACTAGTAGCATTTGAGCTTCCAAGACTTTAAGTCTATGAATGAATATAATTATGAAGTTTGTCGAATTCGATCACTTCTCAAGTTTTGCAATGAAACTTTGACTGAAGAGGATCTCCTGGAGAAGACCTATTCGACCTTCTCTGCTTCTAATATTGTCCTACAACAACAATATAGAGCTCAGATGTTTACTAAGTTCTCGGATTTGATCTCTGTTTTACTCCTCGTTGAAAGGCAGAACCAGCTATTGATGAGGAATCATCAAGCTTGATCTACTGGGGCGACTGTTGTGCCTAAAGCACATTATAACACCAAACAACACCCAAAACTCCAAAAGCTGCGTGGTAGGGTGGCCATAAGCCATCCCACGAATGTCAACAGAGGCCCATCTAAGGGAGGAAACAAAGCCCAGAAGCGCCCACACCTCACTCCCAAAGCCCCAAACTTTAAGAATAAAGGCAAAACACCTAAAACCATGGATGCAGACATGTGCTATCGCTATGGTTCAAAGGACCATTGGTCCCGTGATTGCCGAGCTCCCAAGAAGGTGATAAGAGCATATTTATGCGATTTTGTTAGCTTATTTCTTTGCATTTACTTAGTTAGTTTTTATTTATTATAGTGATTTAAGCTATTTTCGTATGTTTGTAGGTCCAATTAGCAAAAGTGAAAACAAAGGGCAAAATGGAGCAATTTGGAGGACTTGGATTGGATAGCATGTGTGGGGAGCACTTGGGATGGGCATTTTTGGTGGTCAAATGAGGTTAGGAATGTGCTACAATCTGGAAGAATTGGGATTGAGGCTTGGAAGACAAGGAATCAGAAATTAAAGGGAAATCTTATCTAACCTTATCCAACCTTATCCTTAACAAACCTTATCTTATCCTATCCTAATCCTACTTTACCTTATCTCCAGTTGTAAGGGGGATTCCTTATCACATTAAACCACTTCCTATCTAATTTGAGGAGTCCTAAAACAATGCAAACAACCTAATCCTTTTCCTCCACAAATTCGATCGTGCCCTCTGCCTATAAATACTACCTATTACCGCAACTTTCAAGGGGAGAGAGGAGAAAAATACAGAGAGTGGCACAAGTTTCTGAGAGGAAAAGAGTGATTTGTGCTTGCAAGGAATGAGAGAATGAGGAGTGCCATGCACCTGCACCTAAGGATTATGCCGAATCTGCCATTGGAATGCTGGGGAATTCCAGAGTTCTTTCTATCCTTATTTTAGTTTCGATGTTTATTTTAGATTGCTTTTCAACTATGACGAACATGTGCAACTAAATTTCTTTTTAGCTAGAGGTGAATTCGAAGCCATGAACATATGTTTTATATGAATATTACATCCAGTTATTGTTTCATAAAACATGAATGCAATTTACTTATCTGTTTTTATTAAGAACTTGTTCTTATGTGTTGATTAAGGGTGCACACTTAGTTTGCATGCAGGGATTTGATGCTAGAATATAAGGAAATTCCACCTAATCGTTATGAACTTATATTTACAAGTAGTAAAGGTCAATAGTCATGATTGTGTTAAGTAAATTCCTGGCAGGAGTATCATGCAATTCACAGTTACGAATGCCTTGTCAATGTTTATGATTTTCACAGAACTTAATGATATTTGATATGTATCTCTATCATGCTGTTCATAGTTAGGGAACTTGAGAAGAATAATTTGATTACGTTGCTGAGTCCAATTCAATGAAATTAGGAAAATCTGAGAGTTAATTAGTGTTGTTCACGATTAATTTGGGGCATTGTCATTCATGGTTTATAGGAATAATAACTGGAAATTGACTTGTATGCATATGTTTTACGTGTGGAGAAGAATCCTCTAGCTAGTCTTTCACCCAATTTTTGTCCAAATTCACTTTGTTTCTGCAATTTAGTTGTTTCAGTGCAAAATTCGTCCAAAAACCCCCTCAGTTCTTACTTGTGTTAGTTTTGTCTAGTTTACATTTTTTAATTCCAGTTTGTGTTGATTAGCATCCCTTCTAATCCCCGGCTTAGAACGATCCCTACTTACTCATACTACAATTGTCTAAAAAGGGTTTAATTTGTGTGTTAGTTTTTACCACATCAGAAGGTTGTAGATGAATATCATTCTAGTCGTACGAAGTTTGAATCGAACTTCATGAAAGTGGACAACCCGGAGACTACAAAGATGGAGGTTTCTCATTTTCAGGAGGATACCACCCCTATAGAAGATTAGAATCATAGACATAGACTTATTTTTAGTTGAAATAAGACAAATGGGGTCGAATTCCACCTAATGGCTGAACCCCTCTTTTGTTTTTGGTTGATTTTTGATCAATTTTCCTTTATGTTTGGATTATTAGTTGGTGATTTGTTTTGGATATTAAGTTTTTAATCCTTGGATACATGAAATTCTTTTAAATTGATATTTGTTTTTACAAACTTTTATGCATGTGACCGATTCAAACTAATTTTTCATTCTAGGTATGACTAGTGGAAAAGTTAGTTGTCTGGCAGATAGTGCAACCACGCACACCATTTTGCATGAATGCATCTATTTCACTAACTTCATACCTAAGAATGCACATTTGACAACCCTCTCAGGCCCATCCAACCTGATAGAAGGATACGGTAAGGCACGTATAATGTTGTCTAATGGTACAATCTTGACCATTTCTGAGGCACTCTCCACATTCCGGAAAAACATTGTTAAGTTTCTTGAGGATGTGGAGCGCACCCCAAGTGGTCTATATACTATGACCATACGCCCCATAAAATGCCACTATGTGACTAGCCCTACTACTGGGACCGCGCACGAAATTACATTTGCCATGATCGTTTGGGACATCCTGGACGAATAGCGATATGCCATATCCTCAAATCTTCACACGGGCATCCACTAACCCGAAGTTTAGGTTCGATCCAAGGACATGTTAAACATGTTCGATGGGAAATCTTATTACTAAGCCTTCTTATGACTAGATTCGTTCGAATCCTCCCATTTTTCTACAACGGATTCAGGGGGACATTTGTGGATTGATTCACCCTCCCTACGGACCATTTAGATACTTTATGGTTTTGGTTGATGCTTCCACACGTTGGTCACACATGCGCTTGTTGTCCATAAGGAACGCTGCATTCTCCAAACTGTTGGCTTAGGTTATCAAGCTTAGGGCTCACCATCCTGATTATCCTATCAAATTTATTCGATTGGATAATACTGGAGAATTCACATCTAAAACTTTTGATGACTATTTCATGTCGGTTGGGGTTGAAGTTGAACATCAGGTACCCCATGTTTACACCCAGAATGGCCTGGCAGAGGCTTTCATTAAGCGCTTACAAATGATTGCTCGATTGTTGGTCATATGTACCAAGATTCCGATCGCTGCTTGGGGCTATGCAATATTGCACACAGCAAAGTTGGTTCGCCTGAGGCCTGTTGTGACACAACCATTTAGTGCCCTTACGAACCCAACATATCTCATCTGCGCGTATTTGGTTGTGCGGTATATGTACCGATCTCGTAGCCTTTACGTACAAAAATGGGGCCTCAGCTGAGGATAGGAGTCTATGTCGGATATGATTGTCCTTCGATTATTCATTACTTAGAACGTTTGACAGGTGATCTAGTTAACGCTCGTTTCCCAGATTATCACTTCTATGAGACAGTCTTCTCATTGTTAAGGGGAGATAAGAACGTCACTGTTCCTGAAGAACGACGCGAATTATCGTGGACGACTCTCACTTTGTCTCATTTAGATCTATGCACCGCTCAATCTAAAATTGAAGTGCATCGTATATTAAATCTTTAGAGCATAACTAAAAGAATGCCAAATGCTTTCACCGATCTAGCGTGTGTGACAAGATCACATATTCTAGCTGCGAATACGCCTGAAAAGATGGATGTACCAAATGTACGATAGACTGCCCTCCTGGAAGCCCGGGACGCCAATCTTGGTGATCCACGTACATTAGCAGCTAGCCAATCATCTGCCTCTACACAAAAGTGTGGTAGACCTTTTGGTTCAAAGGATTCACACCCCCGGAAGAGGAAAACCATGGCACAAGGTCCTGAAAAACCTACCGTGAAGCTGACTATCGCTTACTCATTTTACCCAACTCATGAGGAAATTCTAGATTATGGAAGCGTCCTTGAAGAGACGAATCCTCCTCCCGAGAATCGTGAGATTTTGGTCTATTATGCTAGCTTAGATGATGTGTGGCATAGAAATGAGATGATTGTCGACGATGCATTAACATTTGCAGTAGCTACTGAGATCATGTTAAGCGATGACATTGAACCGCGTTCCGTTGATGAATGTCTAGAACTGATTGGTCAAATTGGAAACAAGCAATCTAAGTCGAACTCGATTTGCTTGCGAAACGTAAGGTGTTTTGGACCTGTAGCTCCTACTCCTCCACATGTGAAGCCCGTTGGCTACAAATGGGTTTTCGTTCGGAAGCATAATGAGAATAACGAAATTGTGCATTATAAAGCTCGTCTTGTTGCACAAGGCTTCTCACAATGCCCTAAGATTGACTATGACGAAACTTATTCAACTGTTATGGATGTGATTACTTTTCGCTACCTTATCAGTTTGGTAGTTTCCGAAAAACTGGATATGTAGTTTATGGACGTAGTAACCGCGTATCTCTATGAGGATCTTGATACAGAAATCTATATGAAAGTTCTCGAAGGACTTAGATTGACTGGTTCAAATATTTCCAAACCTTGGAACACGCTCTCAATTCGGTTGAGGTGTTCACTCTACGGTTTGAAACAATCCGGAAAAATGTGGTATAACCGTCTGAGTGAGTATTTGACTAGTCAGGGATATGTGAACAACGAACTATGCCCTTGTATGTTCCTTAAGAAGTCACATTCCGAATTTGCGATTGTTGCAATATATGTCGATGACATGAATCTTATCGGAACTCCTGAAGAGCTCGCAAGAACTGTTGTGCACCTGAAGTTAGAATTTGAGATGAAAGATCTAGGTAAGACTCGATACTGTCTCGGTCTCGAGATAGAGCATTGTTCGGATGGAATCCTAGCACATCAATCGAACTACACCCAGAAGGTGTTGCGCCACTTTAATGAGGATAAAGCGAAGCCTTCGAGTACTCCTATGGTCGTTCGTTCATTCGCTAGATGCAAAACAAGATCCCTTCCATTCGAATGAGGATCATGAAGAGATTTTGGAGTCTGAAGTTCCTTATCTAAGTGCGATAGGCTTTTTATTGTACTTAGCTCAATGCACTAGACCCGACATCTCTTTTGCTGTTAATCTTTTGGCAAGATACAATAATGCACCAACATGCAGACATTGGACTGGCGTGAAAGACATTTTCCATTGCCTTAAGGGTACTACGGATTTGGGTTTGTTCTATCCCTATGAATCCTCAAATGGTTCCACACCCTATGCTCTTCGAGTCTATTCTCACCTTATTAGTTATGCCGATGCAAGATACTTATCTGATCCGCACAAGGCGCACTCTCAAACGGGTTATGTCTTTACCGTTGGAGGCACCGCAATCTCTTGGAGGTCAACTAAAAAGACCTTAGTTGCCACTTCGTCTAACCATGCTGAAATTCTCGCCTTACATGAAGCAACTCAGGAATGCTTTTGGTTGAGAGCAATAGTGGGCCATATTTGAAGCTCCTGCGATCTTTATCCTGCCGTTGATGTCCCGATGATGATCTTTGAAGACAACGCAGCTTGCATCGAACAGCTCAAGAAAGGTTACATCAAAGGAGACAACACCAAGCACATTGCATCGAAATTTTTCTTTTCACATCAACAACAAGAGCATTAGAAGATTGAAGTCACGCAAATCCGTTCACAAGACAATATGGCCGACCTCTTCACCAAATTGCCGAAGACGACGTTTCAGAAGCTTGTTCATGGAATTGGTATGCATAAACTTTCTGAGTTGTAACTTTGTTATTTCTCTTTGGAATTATGTCAAACTCAGGGGGAGTATCCTGTACATACTTGCTTGATCTTAATGTACTCTTTTTCCCTACAATTAGGAGCATTTTTCCCACTGGGTTTTTGCTACCTAACTAGGTTTTAACGAGGCACCCACATTGGGCTGGTCATATCCCCGATGACGTCATCTAGACGTTTCTTTTGACTTTGCATCTCTTACGCATTTTTCCTTAGACTTTGCCATAGCCTTAGGTTTTTTTAGTAAGACTTACTGCTTATGCAAGTTTCTACCTTATTGAGAATAAGCATTGTTCTTTAGAATCAGTGCTAATGAGTCGACTTCCTAAACTTGTGCATGATGCTAAATCTACCTTGAGTACACACTCAAGGGGGAGTGTTGTAAACATTCCTAGTTTAAGTATGATTGTGTAAATTCTAGATTAGGCTTGATTCTAGTTATCCTTTCCTATTGTATCTTGTATTCCTTGGGGATGAAGGAATATCTTCTCTCCTTTACTACTATAAATAAAGGCACAATGTAGGAGGGATAACAACACACACATTCTCCTACAATTCTACAAACACATCTCTCTCTCTTCTCCTTGTTGCCGGCCCTCTCTCTCCTTATCAGATAAAATAGACCACAACATTTATTGGAAAATTCTCAAATTTTGACTTGAAAATGAAGGTTGATGTTGAGGCTGGATTAATATTAATACTGACATGAACATTAACAACTATACTAAGACTAGGGTTAATAAGTATCAAATAATTGATAAAATCAATAATAAAGATACTTTGTTATGACACGCTTCGGTAAGATTAAAAAGTCAACGTTTCCAATCAAAATCCCCTTTTGGATTGAATGAGAATAAATGAAGAAATACTAAATCGTCCCATATCAAATGTAGAAATCTACAATGCTCCATAACATAACCTAACTCGGAGGAATAAGTTCATTACTCTTTCTTAATTTGGGGAAGTATTATAATGAGTTTCTAGAAAATTGTACATGTAGTTATTGGGTTAGTGATATTTCTCTTCATTTTATAATACGACGAGAACTATTTGCATTCTTGATGGAGGAATGCACATATCTTATACCTCTTGCAAATTATGTATCTTCATTATATAAATTGTATAATCGAAATCGTTAAATTTCTTAATCTTCATTTGGAGATCACCCGGCCTATAAAATGTTATCTTCTCGTGTTATGTAGTTGTCTTGAGAAATATGTAGTGCTTTTTTTTTAGTTAATGGAATAATAATCAGTTCGTTGTTTTTATTCTTGTTCTTTGACTTTATGCTCTCTAGCCAAATGTTTAATGATGTTACAACATGACATAACTTTCAACGTTTGAATTAAAGGTAAAGTTATACTATACATTTGTCAAACTTCTATAATTAATGTTATTTTTGTAACAATGGTGGTTTTTACATTGTGAGCGTCAAAATATACTATCAAATTTAATGTTGTGTGTTAACGTTACTACATTACAAAATTATTGTTCACATTTAACTGTACTAGTGCACTTTATTTTGTAAAAGAATATCGTACACTAACCATACACACACAGAGAAACATGAACAGAAAAAAAGGTTTATGCCCTTATCTCTATCTGTGAAACGATCGATCAAAGAAAGCTCAATTTTTTTTATAAATTTCATTAGTTTTGAGTGAACATTAGACTAACTTAGTTTAATTTTTCCTTTTTCACCGATAAAAGTATCCATTTACACTGATGTTGCATTATAGACAGTGAATGTATATGGGTACGTAATTAATATGAACGTATTTTTTTAAAGCGAAAATATTTTAAGCTTCTCAAGCATTTTTACAGCTTCTTGGCATGAAACTTTTGGTATGCTTTTAGAGTTTAGTTGTTTCTCTTTTTTCAATGAACATCTTGAAAATTAACGTGCTCTACTACTAATGTAGTTTTTTTTTTATAACTACAACCTCTACCTATTAAGTAATAATAACCTCTTTATAATAATAAAATTGAGTAGGTCCCGACGTAATGAGTATATAGAAGCTTTACTCTATATATATATATATATATTACTTTCCTCTATATATATCACACACATACACAAACAGAAAAGAAATGGTGAATTTACCATGCCCTAGTGTCTCTTTGTGTGAGCCGGTCAAAGATAAGCTAAAACTTGATAAATCTCATTAGTTTTCAGTGAACATTGGACTGAGTAACTTGGTTTATTTTTTGCCCTTTCACCAACAAAGGGAATACTATTTACACACTGATATGCGGCATGCTTCAAACTTAATTAAGAGTGTATTGAGTGAAAGTCATTGCTCTTGGATTCGGTTTAGATATATGCTGTACGTCTTTTGGTTACAATTTGAATGCTTGCAGTATCTTTGAGACCAAGAATCCAAGGTCATGGTTCTGACAGTCGGATTCTCTCGATCGCTCACTTCTTCTTCACGATGACTACGTTCACTTTGCTTCTTACTTTGTCTGAAGCAAAACTCCATTGCCCCATTCAAGTCCAGGTGGGGTAGAAATGTTTCTATTTTCTCACTCTAAGTTTATTTTCTACTGGATACGTATGTAGTATTTCCTTGCCATCATATAAGAGATTCCAATTTCTTATTATGGGAAAGTTCTAAACGAATGGTGTTGGAGATTTGAAGTATTTTGTGTGATCCAAGCAAGTATTTGATTTTTCTCTCGCCATTTCTCCAATTGATGTCATCAGCTTCACTCATTTTCTTCTCATGCACACCTCTGTTTAATTATATCTTCAACTCGAGCCAGCAGAACCCACCAAATGCTATACTCATCAAATATTGGATTGTCCAGAAAATTTGAGGGGCAAGTTGGGGGAACAAAGCCATTTTCAAGAACGGTGAACAATTGAGGAACAATGGGAATTTCTTATCCACGAAATGGGCTTTATCAAAAGGCAAAGTAGTTTTCAACCCAAATAAAACCATGACCGATATTTACCAATCCAGAATTTGTTTGTTCATATTTTTTTAAGTTTTGTGAGATTTAAGGGGCATTTTGCGTGGTGAGTTCTAATGCAAAACAAGCATGCCCTCCACGAAGATGTCAAAATCTATACAACTAGCAAGTATGGTCCTGATCTTTAGGTCTCTATGTTGCCCAATTTGGATGAAGAGATGGAACGAACACAAGCATGTAATAGTGGAAAACAGTTCCTTTAAAAATGTATTTTATTTTTTCATTAAAATAAAATGCAATCCCCTCTTGGATGGACCTGCCGGTCCTGCATGCTCTCCATTCTTGCCCATGTCACTTCAACAGCTGAAAGCAGATTCCATGAGAGGCAAGGGAGGCAAAGATAGAAAGACAGAGAGGGACCCATCTAAAGCATCTTGCTAGACATGGAGGCCCATAAAGCAACGCACATTTTTTCTTGTTGTAAAAGAGAGAAAATCAACCTTCCTTTGGAAAGTATAATGATGATAAACAACTTTTTATCAAGGAATTGAGGTAAACACTTTTGTCTTGGAGAAGCCTTGAGGGATTTTTTCAGTTATTTTTGAAAGAACAAAGATTTGTTAAAGCAACCCCCACCCTCCGCCCCTCACCCCCCACCACACACCACCACCACCCCCCCCCCCCCCCCCCCCCCCGGGGAACCCCGCAACCCACCCTTCTCTCAAAGTCATTTGGTAGCCTTTGTCCTCTTCAAAGTTTCAATAAGTTGCGTAGGACACAACATAAAGCTTAATTGAACAGCCCATGCATGAGTATTTTCAATCAATACAAAGCCACCATCAAATCTTGTAAAGGTTATTACAAAATGCATGTAGAAAACCAGTGAGACCCCCCTATAGTATGTTGAATGTGTACGAGCAAGAATTATATATCTCACACATACATTTCCTCTTCAAATGGGATTGAAATTGGTGAATTAGCCAAGAGCTCGTTTGATAGTACCAATTTAAGTTTTAGATTTTAGTTTTCACTTTTTTTTTTTTTTTTTTTTTTTTTTTCTGGAGATAAAGAAAATATATTAACAAGTAGGAATAAAAAAATGGAGGGAGAAATGGAAAAATGTATGAAACATAAACTTGGAATTGAAAACAAATGAAAAGGGTTTTCACATTTTGATTTTGAGAGCCACCACTGACATTGTAAAAATTTTATTGTAATTAAAAGAGTGCATAATGATTTTATTGGAGTGTTAATAACAGTTAGTTCACATCATCTTTTTTTCCACCATTCATCTCTTTTCTCCAAACTAGAAAATATAACTTACATGTTTTTCAAAATCATATTCCAAAACTTACATGTTTTTCTAGATCGATTGCTTTCAAGAATCATATTCCAAAACTTACATGTTTTTCTAAATCATGAATAGTACGACAGTTGAAGTCATTTTTCTCTTCTAGTTATTTCTGCATGCATATCCCTAAGCTTTCTTCACCAATTATGTCATTCACGGCTCTCAAACGAATCTCATCAAATATTGCTACTTCCTTAGTTGCAAAGAAATGAGCTGAGCCATGAATTCTAAATACTATTTGCTATACCCCAAGTAAAATAGGCATAATAAAGGAAAAAGAATTGTAAAGATTTTTCTTTTAAATTTATAAAAGAACAATAAAAGAGAAGACAAGAAGCCAGTGACAAAACCATGTGAGCATCCAAAGCAAATGGCTAAGAAAAGCAATGAAAAGAAAAGCAAAAGTTGGTATGAGGTGGAAGATGGAGTGGGGTTTGAGATATATGTATGGAAGGGGTGCGTATGTCTGCTTAAGAAAAGCTAGGGTTCTGCAAATCAGACAATCTTATTAGCTTCTGTCACTATCTTAACTTTTATAGATGCTTGCCCACCATGCATATCTCCTCCAACTCTCCCTCTTCGCTTCATTGTTTTTAATCTACTCTCTTTTATTTTCTATCTTTTATCTTTTTTTTCTTATTTTTTTTTATTAGTCAGCTTGGATACAACGCATTCGTTGCATCCCACACATTTTCTTTCGTGCCCGAGCCTCAAAAAGTAAGCACTCATATGATTGTCAAAAGCCACTATATGGTAGGCCATATCAATAACAAAACACAAACACTCATGCATTAGTCTCTCTCTCTCTCTCTCTCTCTCTCTCTCTCTCTCTCTAATATTTGGTGGTGTTCTGGCTCCACAAAGCTCTGCATGGATGAGTTGACTACAACGCTCCATCTTTCTTCTTGTATGGAAATCTCATCCAACTAGCTAGGTCAACCCGACGTTGATCGCTTCTCATGTCTCTTTCATATTTTATTTATTTTTTTAATTTTTTTTTTTGGTACCATTTGTTTGGGCTATTAACTTAGAGCAGTTTCAGCGTGGGAACCCCCCAGGCAATACATTATGCTATCCATCCAATGAACAGTAACCGCCCTTAGTGAACAGTAACCGTCTTTTGCATCTACACCGTTGCACTTCAATAACCCTTGTAATAGGCAATAAAATATTATTATTTTTTTATTTATAAAAAAACACAAAATAATTTTATTTGTAATTTCGGATAAGTTTTTTAATCGCTGTCGTTGCGCCACGTGTCATTATCCGAAAAGTTATAAAATAACACAAAATAATTTCATTTGTAATTTCGGATAAATTTTTTAATCGTTCTCGTTGAGCCGCGTGTTATAAAATCCGAAAAGACAATTATTGGAGATGGATTTCGATAAGATTTTTAATCGTAGTCGTTGCGCCACATGTCATTATCCGAAAATACAATTATTGGTGATGGATTTCTGATAAGATTATTAACTAATCACGTTCCACTACGTGTCATAATCTGTTTACAATCTTTAAGGATAGATTTCCATCAGATTTTTAACGAATGATGGCATGCCACGTGGTTTACAACCTGATCCTTTCTGAATCCTCCATATAATCCACCATCCATCCTCACAAATCTCACACCAATTTTCTCAAGATCTCTATTATTATTCATAGTTTTTTATTCCTTCTTCACCAAAATATCATTATTCATAGTTTCTGCTTCATTTTTACAATGTCTTCTTCTTCAAGGATAATGTGGGAAATTGATCAGCAAGAGGAAGAATTGTTTAACCAATCAGAAGAAATGTTGAATCTCCAGGTGGCCCAAAATGAAAGGGAAAAGGATGAGGAGCGTAGAGGAGAGATGACGAAGCACGAATGGGCAGAGCCTCACATTCCCATCGAGTCATCCAAGCTATGGCAGATCTGCAGGCCCAGCCGTTTCGAAAACCTTGATAGAAGCAGGCAACGACGAGGTAATAAACTCTTGGACGATTATTTTCTTTGTAATAGTGCATTCCCTGATACATACTTTAGACGTCGTTTTAGAATGGAATGACATTTGTTCAACAAAATCATGATTGCTGTTTGCAAAAATGATTCTTACTTTGTGCAAAAGAATGATGCTTTTGGTGCTATGGGTCTCCTTCCTCAGCAAAAAAATTACTGCTGCTTGCATATGGAGCATCTGCAGACCAAGTGGATGAGATAATAAGGATGGGGAAATCAACCATTCTTGAGTCCCTGATGAGGTTTTGCGAAGCAATCGAATCTATCTACACCGCAGAGGCATGATCGGGTGTAGAGTTGTAGAGGGGTGTTGTTCATGAAAACTTCTAGACCGACAAGCACAACTTTGAATTTAGGACAATCTTTGACAATATTCCAACATTCCCACCGGTTGAATGATTTATTTTTTGTTTTGGTTTTGGCACCATACCAAGCTTGTGCTTGAAGTTGCTACACAATGCAGGATAAGAAATAATTATAATGAAAGTAGGTAACAAATAAATAATACAAACAAATAATTATAATGTAAATTTGGGTATAGTACAAACAAATAAATAATATATTGTTACATGATCCGCGTAATTTTCCCCACTTCGAAGATTAGTACTAGCTTGTGCCAAGGCGTCTCCACGTACTAAACGATTGGCTAAGTAATTTCCAACGACTGGACATCGATTCTTTGGTTCCTTTCCCACCCATTTTCTCAAGATAATTGGTATGAATAAGACTCCACATTTCTCGCAACTGCATCTCATTACCCGTAAGCAACCTATGAGTAACTTCAACCCAGCTAGTACACAACTCAACATCTTCAAGAAGCGTCCAATTCATACCTGCATCAGTAGTCATTTTGTTGAAAAAAATTGGATTGAAACTTTGAGAGAAAGATAGGAATGTGGTTGAAAGTAGTTGAGAAAATACGAAATTGTAGTATAAGGTAGATGATAATGAGAATGTATTTATAGAAAAGTAAAAACAATTTTTTTAAAAAAATTTCAAATTTTTTTTTCAGATTTTTATTCATTTTTTACAATTTTTAATTTTTTTTTATTCAACTAATTCATCTCTGCAGTTGGATTTAAAAAAAAAAAAATTGAATTCCAACACTTCAGATTGTGCCACGTGGCACAACGGTAACATTTCTAAATTTTAAAGCTTTTTTTTTATTTATTTATAAAGGAGAATAGATCAACGGTTGATATTAAATAAAATTTTTTTATTTTTTTACCGTTGCAAATCTAACGATCCACATTTTCTTGTCGTTGAGATCTAATGGATCATGGGAAGCCACGTGACTTCCCAACGGTAACAATTTGAAACTGCGTCGTGGGCCCCAATCGTTGAAAACATGTCGGGTAACACGCCTCCACATGCGAGTGCAGTGCACGTGCTTGACAGAAAAAAAAAAAAAAAGGGGTTGACGTCTGGCTGAAGTTAGCTTTGCGTCAAATAGCCTTCAGGCTCGCGAGCTGGCAATTCGTGATAGGCCTGGTGCTCGGGCATGCCCTATCCCTCGGGCTCCCACACGCTGGAGTCAATAGGCTAGGCTCTCGGATCCTGTTTGCTGGCCTGTCTCCCGAGCTCCAGCCAACGCTATAAGTGCTCTTAGATTTGATTGGTTTGTTTTTTTTTCGAAAAAAAAAACACCTCATAAAATTCTTCTGTTCATATATAAAATCACATATGCAAATTTTGTGATACAGTTTTGTGTTTAATAATTTACAAAATGTTTCTAATGGGTGGAAAATTAACCTCATGAGGTGTGTGTGCACGTGTTTGTAAATCATAACTATATTTATTGTTGACAAAGTAAACATTTCAGCCATTTGTCGTCCTTAATAAAATTTTAACCTAAGAAAACAAATAAAAATTGAGTGTTGTTATACAGCAATAAAAGACACAACATATGAGCCCTATAAATATCTGTCGAGACATTCATATCTTGAAATGGTGGTTGCCAACTTGGCCTAATAGCTGATGCATAATTGATGTCAACTTTCTTCAACTATTTGATGATCTAAGTAAGCCTTTTGTTTTCTTTTATGTAAGAACAAAGGTTGACAAATTTGATGATCTAAGCTATATTACTCTCAACTTAGACATGGTTAAATATTTTATAGATTAACAACTAGTTAAGCCGCCCCATATTACAACAATACTACAGTCTAATAACATTTTTAGTAAGTGAGAGGTCTCGGTTTTAATTTTCGCCAAACGTGTATTCAAAACAAATTATTATGATTGACTCATTGTATAGCTTAACCAAATCTCATCCCCTTAGTATAAACATTGTCATGACCACGAAATTTGAATGATAAGGGATCTGCAATCGGTTTTAAAAAGTATAAATTGCGATAGTTTGATGGAAACTTTAATGAAAAGCTTCCGCTACTATTCACTCTAACGAAAAACTACATTTTTACACTAAAAAATCAATCATTGTACTATTCACTTTACCCTTTATTTTGTTATTATCTTTAAAACTCAGTTTTCAAGCCATTTTCATTAGTTTTCCCTAGTTTGATTTCACAATCAATGTTAACCGAACAGCTTATAGTGGTGTACAGGTAAACGCAAATGCTACCAGATACAAAGTAAGATGTTTAAGTACCATTGTTAAAACCAGTGAAATTTTTTCATGGTTAATTGGTATGCAAAATAGTATTTATCTTGGCAAGCAAGCATATATTATAAGTCCAGTCCAGCTAGAAATTAGGTCATGAACATAAATAAAATTGGTACCAAAAGAAATATTGAATTGAATGGATTGATTGATTTCATTGCGTTACACCCTTTATATATACATTGCAAGCCTTTGGTTACAAGGATTAGGATTCGTAGAACTGGTAATTAAGCATAAGCGCGTCCGAAAGCAAGCAAACATCAGCTTCAATTTAATTTTAAAATGTGGTTCAAATTCGTATTTGGCGAAAATCGAACCTACAACCTCTCACTTACAAGTGAAGAGGAATACCACTCGACTGTAATATAAGTGACAGGTAAATTATATACAAATTGATTGCTAAAGATGATGCAACTTATCTTATCTTTCACTACAACAATACACACGAAAAAAATAAAACCACGAGAATAATCCCCCCTGTTTTATCTGTCATCACAATGGGCCTTGTTCGACATAAATATACAAAAAAATCAATAAGGATTCATGTTATCACTGACACTAGGTACCTAGATTGAAGTACAGGCAATGCTGTGTAACTCAAGAAACAGTGTAACTCCTCAGAGCATGCAGTATGACGAGGATTATGAGTACCCGGTGACGTCAGGAAAATGTTACCTCAAGTCTCTTACAAGTGACGAGAAACATCATTTTAGCGCATCTAGATCAGAATAAAATTAAGACTTAGAAAATCTCAAGCTCCGTCTCTGGTATAAATAAAGGAAAGGAATCCTCAATCATCACTCCAACAAGCTAGCAGATTAGGACATAGATGCTAATCAGAACTCTTCAACCTTAGTTTTGCTTTGTATAGTTTCTTTATACATCTCGATCAGCGATGACAATATTTCTATCAAACCCCATACATTGGCAAGAAGGTTTTGACAAAGGAGTATGCAAGTGCACCTGTGAACATGCAACTGTCCATTCTATCTAGTATTCCACCTGCATTAAATGACCAATACCATATGAGCGGCATGCGATCGCAATCTTCAAGGGAGTGATATTACTCGAGAGAAGAAGGAAAATATAAAAGCATAACCTGCATGACAGACCTATATCTCATGTAAAACTACACTACACGGAAGACAAAGCAGTAGTGGAATACTAGGTAAAGAGAGACTGCAGGAGGCCATAGAAAGATCACGTACAAACACCGCTTTAATCAACACAGCAGTAAGCTGGTATGAAGAATATGTAATGCAATCAACAAAGATAATAGATTTTGAGTTACAAGCTTTTTCTAGAATTCATGGTCAATTGTCCATGCTCCATATTCTAAGCTACAATTATAACTGTACAAGATGACGGGTATTAAATCATATATCCCCAACCAGGTAAAGATAGATAAATGAAAATATTATTATATGGATTAAAAAGTAATAACATTAGGGGTTGACAAGTTGGAGAAGACGAGGCATCCAGCAGGGGAGTTTTTTGGGAGCTAAGGTCTTATGTAAGACTCTTAAATGAGGACAGTTTCACCTCGGCTGTCAGATAAAAATGGAGGACTGAGATACTGAGTGAAGGAAGATCATCTTAATAAGTCTCAAGTCATTTGGACATGATCTAACACGTAACAGCTGCAAAACAGGACCCCTCCTTTAAGGACCCTACTTGAGGACTTCTGTATTGGTCTTTAGATCATATTCAAATTTTTGAAATACATTTCACCCACTATGAACTAATTTGCATCTCATCAGTCCATATATGACCTAAAATGAGCTGCAAATCCTCAAATTGTTCTCAGCTCTCAGAAGAACACTAGTGTGAGTGTATATTGTTTGGATTTGGCTCGTCATTCGTTAGATTCGTATTTTGTTTAGGGTTGTATTAGGAAAGCTAAACGTGCACATACTTTTGTCCTACAAGAATTAGGAAAGAATAGCTTTTCTTGTAAAATTGGATTAGGAATTTTTGAAGCAGAAATGGGGTAGGAATGTAAGTGTACTTCCTATCCCAAATAGAAAAGGAATCCTAATTAGTAAATAGGTGTGTAAGCTGCTCCCTATACTTATAAATAGGGTGAGGGCAAGAGGCAAAAACACGAAAGAACAGAGAGACAGCCGAGAAAGTTAGAGGGATTGGTTCTAGGGTTTACAAAAGTACTGTTTGCTCTATTACTAATTCAGAGAAGCCATGATTTCTCTGCCCAGAGAAATAACAACTGGACGTAGGTTCTGCCAAACCAGTATAAATCTTGTGTGTTTCTAGTTATTTTCTATTTGCTATGTTTAGTCTATTGTCGTATACATCAAAGAACAAGCTCCATAAGGGAGTTGGAATTATAACATATATATACCAATAAGTAGCTTTTAAATAAACATAGAATAGAATGAAACATTCTTGAAACAATTTTCGTCAACTAACAGATAATGCATTTTCTCAAAAACTTTCAAAAGTTAAAAGACTTTAGCACAAGAGTAATCATTGGCTGAAAGGCATTACCATGTCCCGGTATTAGTGATCCGGAGTCCTTAACACCCGCATCACGTTTGATCATTGATTCGGTAAGATCACCAAAGACAGACGCAAAAAAATTGAGAAGCCCAAAAGCTATAGCACTGAAAACAATAAAAATAAATAAATAAATAAATGAACATTGAACATACTTTCAAGCTGTACAGAGCTAAAGATTTCACTGTATAAGAGTGAATACCTTAGCAAAGATTTTGGCCAGCAAAAAATCCTTGATAACACAACAGAAGTGGCTATACAACCACCCAGGCCTACAATAGCTCCTTCCCACGTCTTCTTTGGACTAACACTAGTCAGGGGCGTCCTACCAAATGCCTGCATGTACACAGCTATATCAAGAATTTATTACAGGCATGGGACCAACAAATAACCTGAAATAAGGAAGTCCTTCAAAGTATGTCATTGGAAAATAAACTTTTTGCATCTTGAAATTTTAGATGACTTATCCAACTTCTCATATCAATTGCCAAAATTACTGTTACTCCAAAACTGAGATAGCTGGATACTAAAAACGGAAAAATTCTTTCAAATAAGTTTCAGGCAGAGTGAGACATTAACAAACTAAACTTGCTTTGTCGGATTAGAAATTTTTTTGGAAAAAACCTATACACCTTCACAGAGATGGAAAGCAATCAGTTGGAAAAAGGTTAAAATGCAGAACACATACAACCTTTCACACATGTACCCAAGAATTGTTAGCCATCACTTGTGTTCCCAAAAATCAAATCATGATAGTTTCCAAATTCATGGTTCAATTTCTTTAGAGGTATACTCATCATCAAAATTGGATTGTTTATTCCACAGGGATTTTATAACTGCTTGTTGACAACATCTCGGAGCCACTCTAAACTTTATTTGCATAAGATTGGAAGCAATAATACCTTGAGTCCCCTTCTATTGAGGGATCCCTCAAATAAGCTCTTTTGAGGGACACTTTCTGAGGCCCATTCTACATTGTAGTTCAATGATCTAATTGGGACAAAATAAATAGATAAACATGGTGCTTTTGGTAAACACTAAAATGATCAACAATAAATCAGATGGTTCTATGCCTTCTGATTTCGTTGATTTTTTGCAAAGATGGTAGGTAAACCTTAAAAATGGAGAGTTCCAATTGTTAATTTTTGTTTCAAGGTGGAACCTAAAAATGTGTTCCTTAAATAACTGGGGGACAACCTTTAAAAGAAAATTGCCACATGCAATAACAACAGTTCTATAAAGAACTTGATATCAAAGGAAGATGTACTTTTTAAATTAAAAAATTAAGAAGAGAAAAGATAGATGTGATGCATAGATACCTTGCCACCCACAAAGGCATAAGTGTCGGCTGCAATAATGCTACTGAAAGAAATCAAGGTTGCCACAAGACCAACAGTCCAATGCGCTTGTCCACCAAGAAGTATGGGCCATGCTGCTCCAATTCCTACCAAAGAACAAACTAATTAGAAACCAAAGCTTCACGTAGAGCAAGTAAACTCCGGTTCCCATCCATCCCACAAATTTTCATTACAAAAATGTAAGCCCAACTGCTTACTAGTGTGCAAGGCTGGTGCTGCTAGACCACATCGAAGCTTAACCCAAAAACAAGGAAGATAACCACAATAAAATAGCCCAAACATAGTGCTGCTAAGTTGTGCAAAGCGAGGATTTCCTCTCTGTAAAAGCAATGCTATAGCAACAAAAAAGGAAGCAGAGGTCACTGAAACATCAATCTGACCGCGATACCTGCCCACACATCAGAAGATCTAATCATAATTGAACCGGGATCACCTATCCCAAGCTGAAATTCATGCCTACATATTAATTATTAAGACAAATGCTTTGATTCAAAGTTAAAATATTTAAAAACAAAGATGAATGAAAAAGCATTATTTTAGAGTCTATTGAAGCAACAAATAAACACTTATGCAAGTTTCGGACAACACTACCATTCTGACAATTCCTATACCCATTACTAGAATGAAAGAATTAAAATTCCCAATGAATGAAAGCGTAAATGGAAAAGCCGACCTCCACAGCCATATTCAAACTAATTGAAGTGACAACCATAGGATTTCAATGTAATACACATCAAACAAATCCCTGCAATGATAAATGGAACGTGCGGAGACCTGTAAATTGGTAAAAACCTACTTTACATATTAAAGTTTTACTCTTTTGCCACATTTTCTTAAAACCAGTACCCCCCGGCCCAGTAAAAAATAGTTTCTTTTGCAGGAACATGGTTTCTATTAAAATTTCTCAAGAAAAAAGGAATTAGATACTAGCTACAATTTTATTTCCAGCTTCCAATGCGTATGTACAAAAGGTAATAATAATGCATAAATCAACACAAGAGGAAAGTGATAAAGTATTATAAAAGAAATTCCGTACTTGAGGGACATTACGGATCTTACAAGGTTACTAGGGGCATGAGAGCACAAATTACAGAGCAAACTCGTGATACATATCGAGGTGGAGGTGTCATTCCTTCAGTAATTCCACGACTCCTAACCAATTCAAAGTACTCACGTGCACCAATAAAAACAGCTGCTGCCACAGCGGCTGTGAATACCCATCCTCCAGCCAACACAACAACGGCAACAGATAACCCAATGCCAGATCCAAAGACAATTCTTTTCTTCAACTGACTTGCTTTCTGTTGATGCTCTGAGACCACATCCTCGTTTGATGACAATTTACTGCCTTTGTGGACTTCCTAAAACATACCCATTTCAGTACATTGCTTCAAGAGAACATGCAACTTCTCAAAAGAAAACAGAAATGTGTTAGTTAGAACTCAATCAAGCAGAAACCAACCTCCCCACACACCACACCCCCCCCCCCCCCCCCCCAAAAAAAAAAAAAAAAAAAAAGCTGTTCAGAGTTCGAGAATATTTTCATCCATACGACAACACATTCACAACACTACCCATTCAACGAACCTTTGAAGTTCTTAGCACACTCATCCAATGGCAATCAATGCACCGAGTTTAAAATTCGAGATTTGTGTAGTGAATAGATTAAATCACACTCATCCGATGGCAATCAATGCGGTGTCAAGCAAATATGCACTCTGCGAAAATTTCCTAATTCCAATCTTTTCTTTAACTACCAACCACTCTAAGCCACTAAAGAAAGTTCCTTTTACGCGCCAAAACCACAACTCACAATCAATTCACCTCCACCTTAATCTTTAATCTAATTCACCAAAATGCCACTCACAATCACAGCAAAACCAAAAATGCACAACAAAAAAAGAATCAAACTTCGTCCTTTTTGTTTCTTTTTCTCCAGTACCTGATCGGCATTGTCATCGCCAAGATGCTCCGGCTCCGCCCGAGCCACAGCCGTAATTACACGGCGGCGCGCAAAAACTCTATTCCGGCCTAGCCCCAGCTGACGTCTATTCCCATCGAACAAGAGATCCCAATTACCCAATTTCGCCGACGGATGATTAAAAACTAGGGTTCTTGAGGGTGAGGGACGGCAGGGACAGAAGCAAAGAGAGGGGAGGGGGAGTGGGGGTGGACTGCACCGGTGGCGTTGGCAAAACGACGTCGTTGCCATGAGGGGTTGTGAATTTATTGGAGCGTAGGCACTTTTATTAGGGATTGGATGCTGAGATTTAACAAGACCATGTTGATTGCGATTTTGTGGGTGCTGCAGAGAGTGCCGCGCCATCGATTTAGAAAGGGAATAAGATTCCCTCTCTTCTATTCCCTTGTCATTCCTTTCCTTTCTCCCCTATTTTACTTTCTTCTCATCGTTTGTATAAAAAAATCAATATAAAATATTAATGTGTTTCAAATATAAAGAAAAAAAAGGAAAAAAATATTATAAGAGAAAAAAATCATTCTTTTATAGAAAGGAACGGTCGTGTGAATGACATGGTTTTATTTGTTTCTTCACTTTTGGACTTATTTTCAAATTGATTAATTTCTTCCCTTTTTTTCTTTAATAATTCAAGATTGCTAGCCATTTTTTCACTAATCTTTGTATAAAAAATAAAAAATAAAAAATAAACTATTATTTAGGAAAAGAGAAGAAATGAAGCAAAATCATGAAACTGTTGTAAGTGATACCCATGTGGGCAAAATAGTTAATTTGCATATGGTGAATAGTATTTACTATTTTATTACAGTGCCTTTTGTCTATAAAAGATGGAAGTAAGGCGGTGATATTGATATTTGCTTAAAGAAGCCATGCGGAGACTCCAAATATAGATTGAAAAACATAGATTTTCAGTCCTTTTTGTGAAACATAAAAAAGCGCAAACAACAGCAGAAAGAAATCATACAAGTTTCTTTTCACTATTTTCTTTTGTATCCATCTCTCATACCCGAAACAAGTAAGATATTAAGGAAGTGTGATACTCTGATATGTTCCACTTCAACCTCCAGCAAAGGTTCTTCCACTCTCTTTTTCACCTATTTATAACACATTATCAGTATGACTATTTAACCCTAACCAATCTTCATTTCCTTTACTGAAAAATGTTTCCCATAGGGATATTACTATTCCTCTTTCTTCTCTGTCTCACCTGCTTTGTGTTCCCTTGCCAAGAACTGCTAGCATCATGCCTTCTCCTAGTCCTCAACTTAATAATTACGTATAATATTTATTTCTTATTTGGTGTAGCTCCTGATTACTAATTTTGCACTACATTTTAGATGGTGCGGTACAACCGCTCATCCTGCACTGCATATTTAATTTTACTGTAATCTTAGATGGTGCAGTATAATCGTTCATCCTGCATTGCATATTTAATTTTACTGCAATTTTAGATGGTGCAATATAGTTGCCCATCCTGCATTACATTATTGTGCTGAGGATGGTGCGGTACAATTGCCCTCCTCGTTAATTAACTACCTAACAATTTTTAATTAATGTCTAAATTATGTTAATCTCAAGCATGAAGTTTCGAATGCTTATCATTTTGGCTTGAAGTTCAAAAATGAAAAGTTTGTAAGAACCAAAAGTTCCACCTGGATACATATTATTGCAAGTTTTTACACATCTCACTTTTATTTTTCAGAAAAAGAAAATGATGAACTTGGCAAAGCTTGATTTTGTCCCTTTGAACGTCACTGAAAAAATTACCTTACCTGGGTTATGGACGCCAAGATCCATCTTGAGGCAAGAGACCTTAGAGGCACCATCAAGGAAGGAAACATTGCATTCTCTCAAGATAAGACGAAAGCCATGATCTTGATTCGTCACCACCTCTATAAGGATGAAAGAGCGAGTACCTAACAGTTGTTGAGTACAATTCTGTAATGTTCAGAATTAGCTCTCAAATGAAACTTTGTGGGGAGACTATCACTGTGGAAGATATGCTGGAAAAGACTTTCGGTACTGGCAGTAGTGTACAAAATAAGGTACAGTTGATATCTATGTTTCTGGTGGCAGAGCAGAATAATGAGCTCCTAATGAAAAATCATTAGTCCGACCAACTGGATCGACACCATTCCCAAAAGTAAATGTTATCTCCCTTGAAGTAAACACAACCTCTTCTCATGGCAATAATTACAAATGAGGACGTGGTTACAAGTGAGGTCGATGGCATGAGAAAGGCAAGAACCATGGTGGTCAATTCTACAATCAGGGTCCAAGGCATAATCCAAACACGAGCTTTAAAAATGTAAATCGCTATAAGGGAAAAGCTCATACGAATAAGACTCCTAAAAATCCTGAAGAAGTCTACCATAGGTGTGGAAGCAATGGTCATTGGGCCTATACATGTTGTACCCCGAAATACCTTATGGATCTTTATCAAGCATCCTTCAAAGAAAAAAAATGTTGAGACAAACTTTATCGACCAGGTTGATCCGATGAATATACCTTATCCAGTGTTCGATTTATCAGGACAGCTGAACAAACCCATCTAGATATTTCAGACTTTATTATGGAAAGGGGAAATGAAGTTTATGGAACCAAATAAATCAATTTTATGTTCAATGTACTCTTGCTTTTCATTACCTAAACTTGTCGTTTAAACGTTGTACCTTCAATTCAATAAAAGTGGCATTACAATTTCCTTTTATTATGAATAAACTATTTTTAACGCAAATTGTCTTACTCAAAAAGTATGAATAAAAAATATGGATGTTCTCAAAACAAGAACAAGGTTGAAGATATTTGTCTTGTAGACAACGCAACCATGATACAATACTTCGAGATCAAAAGTATTTCTTAAGCTTGATGCTTACAAAAGCAAAAGTAACAACAATATGTAGCCAATCAGACATAATTGAATATTGATGCTGAATCCTAATCATTTTTGTAAATAATTTAAAGGGATATTGGTGGGCTTATTCAACCACTTTGTGGACCATTCTGATACTTCATGGTCTTGGTTGATGCATCGACTCGATGGTCACATGTTTGTCTCTTGTCTACTCAAAATGTAACTTTTGCGAGACTTCTTGCTTAGATAATTAAGTTACAAGCACTGTTTCTAGATTATTCTATTAAGTTAATATGACTGAACACTGGTGAATTTACATCTCAAATTTTTTATGATTATTGCATGACATTGAGCATTGATGTTAAACACCTTGTTCCTCATGTCCATACTCAAAATGGTTAGCAGAAAATTTATCAAATGGCTTCAATTAGTAGCTCTCACTCTGCTCATGAAAACAATATTGCCATTTTCTACATGGGGACATGTCATCCTACATGTTGCATCATTAGTTATATTAAGACTTGTTGCCAACCATCAATACTTGTCAGTACAACTAGTGTTTGGGCGCCAACTAAACATTTTACATTTACGAGTTTTTGGTTGTGTCGTCTATGTGCTAATCGCACCACCACAACATACTAAAATGGGACCTCAGTGCAAACTGGGAATTGATGTATGTTTTAATTCATCATCTATCATTCGATATTTGAAACCATTGACGGGTGATAGTTTTATAGCTCATTATGCAGATTGTCACTTTGATGAGACAATTTTCTCGCCGTTAGGGGGAGAAAAAACTGTTCTAGAAGAATGACGGGAATTGACATGGGATGTACTCACCTTGTCTCTTTTTTATTTATAAAGCAGTCAGTGTGAAAATGAAGTGAGAAGAATTGTTCATCTTCAAAGCATTGCCGATCAAATGCCAGATGCATTTAATGGTGCAACAAAAGTGACTAATCACCTATACTAGCTGCAAATGCTCCTACAAGAATTGATGTCATTGTTGTGCAGTATAATGTGGCAGCAAATGATTCATCCATCGCACATCTGAATTGTGGTAGACCCCTAGGTTCAAAAGATTCAGCTCTTTGAAATAGGAAGATGAAGGCACATTCAAATCCAAATGAAATCATTGATGTGAAATATTCTAACACTCAAATTAAAACCCTATGATTGCAGTATATGAAAGTAGGGATCATTTTAGGCCAGGGATTCGAAGGGATGCTAATCTACTCAATTTAAACTCTATATCACTAAACTAGACTCAATAACAGAAAACTAGACTTAGAAACACTCAACTAGACACTAAAAACTCAAAACACACTAAACAGACTCTAAACAGCACAATACTAGCAAATAGACTCAAGAGTTATTTGGACGAATTTTAGACTAGTAAGACTCAAAACACTAAATTGGACAGATTTGAACACGTTTCTAACTAATCTAACACACTTAATTAAAGGGGGGGGGGGGATTGATTTTGATGAAATTAAAGTAAAAACAAACAGATTTAAAGACTCTAAACAATTTGAACGAAATTGGGGTGAATTGATGGGTGATAGGCTAGCTAGAGGGTTCTTCTCCACACATGATACACTTGCATACAAATTGATTTCCAGTAGCTTTTCCAATAAACCATGAACCTCAACGCCTTAGATTAACCGTGAACAACACTAATCATAAGCATCGGCAACCAAATTATTGAATTGGATGGGATGGGATACGCATCGGCAACCAAATTATTCTTCAAAAGTTCCCTACATGAACAACATAATAGAGATACAATCAAAGATCATTAAGCTTTGTGAAAATCATAAGCATTGATAAGGCATTCATAACTATGAACAACATGATACTCTTGCCAGGAATTTACTTAACACGATTGTGACTAGCAACCTCCACTACTTATAAATATAAGTTCATAACGATTAGGTGAAACTCCCTTATATTCTAGCATCAAATTCATACATGCAAACTAAGTAGGCCTCCTTAATCAACATACAAAAATAAGTTCTTAATCAAACAGCTAAGTAAATTGCATTCACTATTTATGAAATCACAACTGGAGGTAATCAATTCATATTGCAAATATAATCATGGTTTTGAATTCACCTTTAACTAAAACGAATTTAGTTCCTCATGTTCACAAAACAAAGATAATTAAATTTAAACATTGAAAACAAAGATAGAATACACCTAGAAATGCTCCAACAATCTAACGTCTTGAATGGCAAGCACGGCTCCAGGTGGCTCCTCATTCTTTCCTTGCTGCGGCAGAATGAGGATTTTCTGAATTTAGACTCTTGAGGTGTGGTGGATGGTGTGGTGATCTGATGGTAGAGGGTGGTCTGATTTGTGTGGCATAATGAGGTATTTATAGGCTAGGGTTCACACAATTTTTGAAGGGAAAATGATTGCACAATCCTAAGGGAAAAGGACTAGGGTTACACGGTAGAGACAAAGGAGGAAAGGGATTCAAAACCTGCAGGGAATAGGCCTTCTAGAAAGGGTTTTATGACAGGTTTCTAGAAGGACAAGGAATAAGATATGTGGCACAAACTTAGGGCATGAAAATAGGGCTTCTAGAACCTGATATTTAGGTGATTTAATGTGAAAATGAGTCCTTTTGCAGCTGGAATTAAGGTAGGAAAAGATTAGGATAGGATAAGATAAGATAAGGCTGGATAAGGTTTGGATAAGATAAGGTTGTTTGGATAATGTTCCTTCTTTGTAGCTGATTCCTTATCTTCAATGCTTCCAAATTTGTTTCTCCAAATATTAAGCACATTCCTAGCCTCTATTGATCTTCAAATTCATCCATCCACCTTGCTCCGTGCATGTGCAATCCATTCCAAGCCCAAAACTGCTCTAAAATGCTCCAAATCGCACATTATTGCCAACTTTGTCAATTGAACCTGAAAACACATGAAAATAGCTTAAAACACTATAACAAGTAGAAATTAGCTATGTAAATGCAAGAAAACAAAGCTAACTAAGTCGCATAAATATGCTCCTATCAATCATTCATGAAAAGGAATCGAATGACGAACCTACAATTCATGATTTTGTACTTCCAAAAAAAGAAAATGTCATTGATGAGACATATGTCCCTGAAGAGCCAAAAGTACATGAAAGCAATTATGCATGTACTAATGAATTGTGGTATCAAAATGAGATAATCATCGACGATATGTTCGCTTTCACAGTAGCCATTGAAATTATATTAAGTGATAATATTGAGCCACACTCTATTGATGAATGCAAGCAGAGACAAGTTGACCTAAGTGGAAAGATGCAATCCAGGAAAAATTAAATTCTCTAGAAAAATGAAGTTTTTTGGACCAGTAGTCCAAACCTTGCTTGGAATGACCCCCTGTAGGTTACAAATGGGTGTTTACAAAACAACACAATGAGAAAAACGAGATTGACTCGTTCTGCAAGATTTTTCATAAAAGCTCGAAATTGATTATAAAGAGACATACTCTCTGACTACGAATGCAATTACGTTCCGTTACTTAATAAGTATGGTGGTTTCAGAAAAAACTTCATATGCAACTCATGGATGATAGGAGCATATTTATGCGACTTTGTTAGTTTAATTCCTTGCATTTAGTGAGTTAGTTTCTATTTATTATAGTGATTTAAGCTATTGTTGTGTGTTTGCAGGTTCAATTGGCTAAAATGGCAAGAAAAGGCAATTTGCAGCATTTTAGAGCAGTTTTGGGCTTGGAATGGATAGCATATGGTTGGAGCAAGATGGATGGACGAATTTGAAGTTCAAGAAAGGCTAAGAATATGCTAAAGAGATGGAAGAATTAATTTAAGACAAAGAAGATATGGAGCTCAGCAAGAAAGAAGGAATGTTAGCCAAGTTACCTTATTTTGTCCTAACCCTATTCTAATCCTACACCACCTAGGTTCCAACTGCAAGAAGGATTCCTAATTATATTAGGACATTTAAATAAATGATTCTAGAAGGCCTAATCCCATTCCTAAAGGGAGCCGCACCTATTTCTTCTAGAAAACCTATTCCCTTGCCGTGCAAGGCATTCCCCTTTCCTCTAGGATCTGCCGCACCTCGCTTTCCCTTTCCCTTTTGGATTCTGACATTTATTTACCCTTTTTGCTTCAGAATTTGGTGTAAAAATTTGTCTCCAAAATTAATTAGGGTTGTGACTCTCTTGCCATATAAATTCAAGCAAATGCCGCATGATGGGGGATTCCTCACCACAATTATAACCACTCATCCCTATCTCAACACAATTCGCAACATTCATCCATCTCTCACCATAATCCAATTTCAGAGACAAACTCCCTTGTGCCGCAACCTTGCAAGGAGAAAGGAGAGGAGACCCTTGGAGCCGTGCCCTACCATTCAAGTTTGGATTGTTGGAACGTTCTTAGGTGTATTCTATCTTTTGTTTTCAATGTTTAATTTAAGTTATCTTTGTTTAAGTGCGAACATGAGGAGCTAAACTCATTTTGGCTAGAGGAGAATTCAAAGCCATGAACATATATGTGATATGAATTGATTTCATCCAATTATTGCTTCATAAAACATGAATGTGATTTGCTTAACTGCTTGATTGATAACTTATTCTTGTATGTTGATTAAGGATGCATACTTAGTTTGCATGCATGAATTTGATGCTAAAATATAAGGGATTTTCACCTAATCATTATGAACTTCTATTTGCAAAGTAGTGGAGGTCGCTAGTCATGATCGTGTTAAGTAAATTCCTGGCAAGAGTATCATGCTTTTCATAGTTACGAATGCCATGTCAATGCTTATGATTTCCATAGAACTTAATGATCTTTGATATGTCTCTCTATTATGTTGTTCATATAGGGAACTTGATAAGAATAATTTGATTGCGTCGCTGAGTCCAATTCAATGAAATTAGGGAAATCTGAGAGTTAATTTGTGCAGTTCACAATTAATTTGGGGCATTGTCATTCATGGTTTGTTGGAATAATAATTGGAAATCAATTTGTATGCCTATCACCCATCAATTCACCCAAATTCGTACCTTTAATTTAGTTTTATGTGACTTGTTTGTTTAAGTTTTAAATTCATCAAAAACCAATTCCCCTTTAATATTTCGTGTTTACTTAATTAGAACCTATTTAAATTTGTTTCTTTTAGTGTTTTGAGTCAAAGTTTAGTTGGAATTCATCCAAAATCACCCTTAGTTTCTGTTTTGAGTCAATTTGCTTGTTTTGTGCTGTTTTTGGTCATTCTAGTTTGTTTTAAGTCATTAGAGTCTAGTTTTCTATTTTTGAGTCTAGTTTAGTGTTTTAGAGTTTAAAATTGAGAGATTAGCATCCCTTCTAATCTCCAGCCTATAACGATCCCTACTTATTCATACTACAACTACATAAAAAGGGTTTAAGTTTGTGTGCTATTTTATATCACATCAATGGATGTCATCATTGCATATCTATATGGAGAATTAGATACTAATAGCTGTATGAAAGTCCCATAATGACTTAAGTTGCCTAAAGCAATTAACAAACCACGAGGTATGCTCTTAATCAAATTAAGGCGATCGTTATATTGGTTGAAATAATTTGGATGGATGTGGTATAATCGTCTCAGTGAGTATTCAATTAATGAAGGATATACCAATAATGTCATTTGACCCCACTAGGTATGCTCTCAATCAAATTAAGGCGATCGTTATATAGGTTGAAATAATCTGAATGAATCTGGTATAATTGTTTCAGTGAGTATTTAATCAAGGAAGGATATACCAATAATGTCATTTGCCCATTGTGTGTTTATTAAGAAATTAGACTTTGAGTTTGCTATAGTGGCAGTATATGTTGAAAACAAATTCGAAATGAAAGAACTTGGAAAAATGAAACATTGTCTCGGCTTGCAGATCGAGCATTGTGTTAGTGGGATTTTGGTCAATCAACCAGCTTTACATTGAAAAAAGTTTTAAAATGATTTGGCATGGATAAATCCTATCTACTCAGCACGCCAATGGTTGTTCGGTCTTTTAACATTAAGAAAGATCCATTTTGCCTAAAAGAAGATGATGAAATGGTCATTGGTCCAGAAGTACCATATCTAAATGCAGTCGGTGCTTCATTTTATTTAGGATAATGTAATAGACTGGATATAGCTTTTTCAATTAACTTGTTCGCAAGATATATCTTTGCTCCAACAATTCGACATTAGAAGGAGTCAAAGATGTTTTATGATATCTTCGTGGGACAACAGAGATGGGCTTACTCTACTATGAGAAACCCACAAATGACCAGAATCTTGTTGGACATGCAAATACTAGTTTTCTCTCTGATCAATAGAAAACCTACTCACAAACCAGATATGTGTTCGCTTAAGGAGATACAACGATCTCATAGCGTTCAACGAAGCAAACACTAGTTGCTACATCCTCTAATCACTTAGAAATACTTACTTTCCATGAAGTCAGTCGTGAATGTTTTTAGTTAAGATCAACGATTCATATCTAGGATTCATACTGTTTATCATAAAAAATAAGCTCTCCAACTGTCGTTCATGAAGATAATGCAGTGTGTGTTGCTCAAATGAACGAATGATTCATCAAAGGCGACAAGACAAAACATATATCTCCAAAGTTTTTCAATCAACACAACCTTCAGAAGGCTAAACTTATTGAAGTCAAACAAATTCGATCCAACGATAATCTTGCAAACCTGTTCACTAAATCTCTGCCAAAATGTCGATTCCAAAAACTAGTACATGGCATCGGATTATGCCAATTTTGTTGGAAATGTGCCCTAAAACCAATCATATGATGATACTTTACGGACATTTCACAAAGTTAAACTAATGTAGTTTAAATGTAAAGGGCAAAGATTATTGTTTGAGCCGTCTCATATAAATGTTATATGCTTAAACGATAAGTCCAAGGAATATGTGATTGGAAGAATGCGATCTAAAGAAGTTAGATTCATGAGACCATTCTTTCGTTAACACATCCTAAACGTTCCTGATCATAGGATTGTCAATTGGGCATTGACAGTCCGTTAAGATCAGTACGTGCTATGTCTTCTCTTAGGGAGAGTGACTAGTCTCGAGTCATTGGTGTGTGTGACATCAAGACAAGTACGTAGGTGCTCAATAGAGAATGAGTTCACTGAACACGATCAATGAAGAGTTCTCATATTCATGTCACATGAGAACTCATGGTTGGGATAATGCAAATTAGTCTTTTGACCTGAGGCATCACAGTTGTCTTGTGGTTAGGTCCTTAATCTTTGATTATGTCAAAGTCACTCCATCAGGAGGGTGTCCACGGCATCGTTGGGGTTAAGCCACTTAGCCATGGAGGCAAGTGAATGCGCAACAAGGGATCTCTAACCTTCAAACTGTTTGAGGGAGAATACTCTATGATATGTTTAAGAATCTTTGGCCAAAGTATGAATGAGATTTAGGAATGTGTTCCAAATCACATTCAAGGTAATCATATAAGCACAAGACTCACATTGGATAGTAGACATGAATAAACTATCAAACCAAACAATGTGGTCAAGAGTATTGTATTAGAGAAAGACCGTATTGCATTTGTAATCCTAAAACTGAATAGGTTCTCCACCTCTTCTGATTAGCTTGGGTAACCATGACATGCTGCTAGGCGTCAACCATGGTTTGTGGAAGCCCTAAAAGTGTATTATCACTAACGGGAGAATTGAAAGTAAGTTTCAATTCACAATCGATTAGAAAGAGTTTTAATCGCCCACTGCCTCGCTAAAAGGAACCTAATGGATCGTTCACCGAGTAAGGTAGAGTTTGAAGAAACAACGGAGATGAGTAAGAATAATTAAATGGTTTAATTATTTATCTAAGGCTAGGATTAATTAATATGTTAATTAATCAAACGAATAAGTTCGTTAAAGACCTCGGGTTAGTTTTGGGCCGCAAGGCCCAACGGGATTTGAATGTCAAGCCCATTAACTCAAGTTGTATGACAACTTGAATAAACAAAGGGCTTGAAAGCCCAATAAACCCTATAGGCCGGCCATGTTAGAAGAATAGGGCTTTTGGTCCATTAGGTCACTTATTTGAAGGGACTATATAAAGGACTTTATAGCCTAAAATTCATTAAGGGTTGTTTTTGGGGAAAGGATGAGAACACAAGCTCTCCTTTCTCTCTAAAATTTCGGCCACCTTGGAGGGATCATCTAGCAATCAAACTCCTCCAAGGTCACTCATTTCTTCTTCATTATGCCTTGGTGATGAATCATTAGAGGTTCTCAATTTTGGGAACTTTGGAGAAACCTTTTTCATCCATCCAAATCCATAGATCTAAGATGCAAGAATGAAGGCCCTCTCTTTGGGTGATTAGCCTTTGTTTAAATACAAAGAGGAATCTACAAAGGTATATATATATTTCAACTCACTTTGTTTTGAGTTGATTATTGGTTCACCATTTTACCAGGCTTTGAACATTCATGGGTAATGTTTTGTTTTTAAGTGCATGCTAGCATGATTCCGCCTTTAATTTGTTAATTGCATGCTAATGATGTTGCTTAAATGAACATGTCATCTTCCAAAATAATCCTTCAAGTGGTATCAGAGCCTAGGCCTAGTTTATGGTGGATCCTTTTGGGTTTTGTGATTTAAGTGTTGTAAATGTTACAAGCTTTGTTCTTGCTTTGAATATAAATTTTGCTTGAAAATTTAGCATCTCAAATGTTGTAGATGTTTTTCATTAAAGCATGAATATTGGAACTAAAAGTTGGTGCCAAGTGTTTTGGGATTTTCGGCCAAATCCAAAGGGTGATTTTTTTGGGTTCATGTTAGGCTTGTTAAAATGGTTTTAAAGTGCTTTTTGGAACCCCTAAGTACCCTAGGATATTAACCCTCTTTTGAGTTGTGAAAAATTGAGTTTTGGTAAGTGAAAACATTCATGGAGCTATTATGAGTTTTCATGAGTGTTCTTCAATGTTCTTGAAGTTCTTACCAAGAACAAAAAGTTTTGAAGTTTTGATTCAAGAGTTTTATGTTTTTCATAAAGTTTTGTTTTTCAAATGGTGGGTGATAGTTATTGGTGAGATGTGACTAAAAGAATTTTAAAGTTTTATAAAAAACATTTTCTTACAAACCATCAAAGTCACCTTTGTCTCACCTACCAAAAACCACTTACAAAACTTTGGATTTTTTCAATTTTTCAACACTATGGCCGGCCACCTTTGGTAAAAGGTGTTGGAGGGACTTTTGTGCAATTATATAAAGTTTTGATACTTTTGTGTATTTGCATTTTGACCCCAAAAGTTTTTGTTTTAACAAAGTGACCCAAATTGTTGTGGTCATTGTTTTTTGGCCCAAAACAAAATGAGAACAAAAATTGTTTTGTCTCTTTAATGAGAATTTGATTTTCATTATATTTAGTTCCATTTAAATCAATTCTATGGATCCAAAAACCAAATGATAATTGTTGCATTCCATTTAATTAGTTAAAGTGTTAATTAATTAAAGGGTGATTATGAACCTTAGCCTACGATAATTGAGCTATGTGAATGGCCGTTTCAAATTTGTTTGAACCATGGGAATGAGTAGATTAGATTTTGGTTGTAATTTGATTTGATCAAATGTTGTAAAAGGGCATAAGCTCTTCTTTACTTTAAAGTAATTAGTTATATTCAATTGTTGTAAAGAGCATAAGCTCATATTTACTTTGAAGTACTTCTTTCTTGCTTTATTTGATATGCATGAAATGAAGTAGTTGGGTCCAACGCCCTAAGACAACACGCCTTAATGTGATTAAACGCGTAACTAAAATCAATCTCCATCCCTAGTCCGAGATTCAACACAAGTCTCGTGTTGGATCTAATCAAAGGTTCATAGTCATCCTAAGGCCCTAAGGCAACTATATAGTCCATCAATGAATGCAAACCTTATGTTAGTAGTATCATATACTCTTGCTTTAAAACCGTTTTAAAAGCTTAGTGGGAGTATTATATACAACTAAATCAATCATATGGACCAATAGTTGTAATAGGACCAAAATTGTTTTAATTATGATTAAAATGAATATATATATGTGATGAGACCTAAAACCCTCAACAAACGAATATTAAGTTGATAAACGAGAGATGTTTTGAACATTTCTTCGTAGGCCTTCCACCGTAGTGGGCTCCAATCGTTTGTGACTTGTACACCGGCTTCACCCTATCATGGGGGAGTACAAAGTGCATGCTTACACTCAGGAGGAGTCCATAAACATATGATGAGGTAAGTGTAGGCAACGAGGATGGCCGATATCATATCATTGTGAGGCTATTCTTGAACCCCTTCATGAACTAAGCATGGTGGGAATAACTTAACTAAGTGCAATGGTGCCGATATCGTATCATCGTGAGGCCACATTCTCTAGAGGCCAAACTAGATGGGTAATTACAAGAGTTGTAAATGAGTAAAGTGTTATTCTCTCATCATTATTTTTGCTAACCAATATCGTATCATCGTGAGGTGGGCTTGGTAATGGTGAGTCTCCCATACCCCGTTAAGAGTTCAACAAAACTCTCGAATTCCGATGAGGGATATGGAATTTGCCAAAAATAGTGGGTGGTGCTATTTGATTTAAAGACCCGAATCAAATGGCTTAAAATCAATCAATTTATATTCGTTATGTAATTGTTTACCAATATATTTGCAAACGCTATCCAAAACTTGACAAAGAAAAGCCGAATGCTTTAATTTCCGGACTTAGTTCTACAATCCCATAGATTGTCTTTAATGGCTTGTAGATGTAACTAAGTAGTCTCATCCTCACAATCTTCCTATTGATAATGTATCATTGGAAGAATATGTTAGATAAGTCTAACATGAGAAGGACAACACTTTTAATGTCATAATTCTTCAAATACAAATTGTTGTATGAAGAAATAAGAGTTGCTTTGAACAACCCTTAATCAACACAAACTTTAGTGCTTGTTTCTTTGTTACATAAACAAGGAACTTTTGAAGTAAGCACAAGGGCATGGACGCTTTACGTGCCATGATTCTTCACTTACAAATTGTTGTATGAAGAAATGAGAGTTGCCTTGAACAACTCTTGAAAGTTTGTAATTATGTTTAGAACATAATGGTTGGTTGACAAAAATAGTCCATCAACATGGACTTATGATGATTTTGAATCATTGAGTGTTGAAGTGTTAAACCACTTAACGAGACGGAAATTAGGCAAGGACTTCACCTTTGTGTCCCTATCCTAATGGTTCACTAAGTTTATTGTAAACTATATAGTGAACAATAACCACACACTCTCCAAATTGTTTGATGTGTATAACACAATTGAAATAAGTTTCAAGAGAGATAGTGGGAGTTTAGGGACCATGACTATTGTAGTCAAAGGAGAAGTCAAATGAAGAAGGCAAAATAACTCCAAGGGAACAAACTTTCTTTATGAAAGGATGGACATTGGAAGGGGTATTTGCAAGAAATGTCTTGCAAGTGTCAAGAACACACCTTTCGAAGGTGTTGTAATATGTTCTTGAAATAGTTCAAAACAGTTGGTTCTTCTACTTGAATGCTTGATTCCGTATTAGTAACTATGTTTTACAATTGTTGTAAAAGTGTGCTAATAAAAAGTAGAAGATTAATGAGAGAAGAGAAAGTACTTCACATTCGGAAAGTGAATAAAATATAGATCTCTGCGAAAGCGGATTGTACTTACTTCCTCATATGAACTACCAAAGAAATTGGAAAATACTAAAGATTGTCTTTACATTCCAATTTTAAGGAACTTAAATCCGTCACTATAGTAGAGATGGATAAATGTTTTGTTTGACAAAACATTGTTCTTTATTAATCAATAATTAGATTATTGTAATTTAATTGGTTGTCTCTATAGTAGAGATGATGTGGTAGTTTAACTGTTTAGAATACGATGATGCTTAAAACCCAAAAGGTTGCAAGGTAGTGACTAATCCCAACTGAGTTGTGATACCTCTAAAACATAAGTTACGAGTTGGTCATAGATGGATGCTTTGGATCGTTAGATCCGGATCCAATACCTTCTTGTTAAAATTGTATAGAGGCGAAATGTTCGAATCTTTATTCTTTTGGAAAGAAGAAAGAATCGCAAAGTTGTTGAGGTTAATTCACTTAGATGTTAGTGGCACTTGTCCACAACATAATACTACTCATGTTGTATGACATTCACCGAAGATCACTCTCGATTGGACTATAGTTTATTTTGAATAAACACAAGTCCGAATACTTTGCAAAAGGTTTCAAAGAATTCAATAAATGTAAGTAGATGAGTAAGACGTCTAAAGTATTTACCTCCTTAGATTTGATCCAAGGAAAAAGTAACACTTTAGATTAATTTCCTTGAAAAATATCAAGGAAAGTAGCATCGTAAGATAATGAATTTCTCCATTAGGAGAAGAATGAACATGAATAAGATTTAGTTCGTTGGACATTATCAATTACCCATATATATATGATATATACTTCTAAGACAACCTAGTTCCTATACCACAAGCTCAAAGGTAGTCCAGAAGGATTTATAAACCGTCTCAGTTGAATGGTTTGAACTTTATGACTATGTCATAGAGTTGCACCTCTTAATTCGAAAGAAATAAGAATGAAAATCCTTATGACTACATTGAGTGTATATACGATATATACTCAAGGAAATGGTAAAGTACCATTTGACCCGAAATAATGAAACCTTCACAGCTAATTGGTAGCTTAAGGTGACTACACTCAAAGAGAATGGTTGACTTTGAAGAAACCATCTTTGACGTAGTCTTGGTTTCAATTAATTCGAAGATTGCTAGCTACAACTAAATGGTGATTTAATGTTTGGACATAATATGGGTTTCTGAAACCATTATTAAGATAGTCTTGATAATATATGTCTAAAACTATAAATCACAAGACAGGTTAGTTGTAGAGATCCATACATCATGGATCTTAGCAAGCTAGTGGGAGCTATAAGCATCTTATGAGAAAAGATCAATTGTTTGATTTCTCATAAAGATGTAAATGAATATTTTGTTTACTAGGTTTACAAAAGATTAGTGGGAGTTAATCGTATTCCTAAATTTAAATATATATATATGATATATTAATTTTTGGAAATGAAAAGAGTACTTCTTCGTTAAAGTTATTCTATAACGATAGAATGTATATGGGAGATATAGTCTATATAATGGAATGGAAATCTATAATGATATATTTCAAGATATAATTGGATTATATCAATCCCTAAAATAGACAAGAGATGCTAGGAAGTTTCTCATTTGATGATAAACTTCAATTAGAATGACAATTCTAGTGAGACTAGGAAGTTGTTCTTCTCAAAGGGAATGTACCCTTTGACTCCCAAAGAAATAATGCGTAAATAGAATCCTTTATGCATAAGCAGAAAGGTGATTTATGTATTTCATATTGTATGAAAAACATTGATATAAGATGTACCTAGAAAGGTACAAGACAATATCAGTGCAAGCTCAGGATCAGAACCATGGCAACTGTCAAGTGAGTCCTTAAGTATTTGAGAAATACTAAAGGATATATTACTCAATAATTGAGAAAGAATTAGAGTAACGTAATGGAAGCGTAAATGTATTAGATTATGAATCTAATCCATCATTGGATATTTCTTCATTATGAATGAAGAGATAAACAGATATCTCTTTATTATGACTAAAAAGATATTTGGATGGAAACATTAAAGTAATGACTTTAGTGTGTTCCATTATGAATGCAAAATATATTGCCATATAGAAGTTTACAACAATGTTGTTTGGATGGGAAAGTTCATTCATGAACTCTCTATTCGGTTCCAACCAGAAAGTGTATGACACTAATGGGGCGATAGCTCAAGCCAGGGAATCAAGGTCTCATCAAGGTCCGAACTCAAATGAGAGACTGAACCACATGATTAGGAATCATGAATAATGGTGACGTCGTTATTCTCAAGGTTGCTTCTATGGATAACATATAGATATCCATCTTGTTTAGGCCTACTACTCAGCCATTTATGAAATGAATTACAGAAGAGGTATCATCACTGATAACCAAGCTGATTGGCTCTAGTGCAAGTGGGAGATTGTTGGAAATGTGCCCTAAAACCAATCATATGATGATACTTTACGGACATTTCACAAAGTTAAACTAATGTAGTTTAAATGTAAAGGGCAAAGATTATTGTTTGAGCCGTCTCATATAAATGTTATATGCTTAAATGATAAGTCCAAGGAATATGTGATTGGAAGAATGCGATCTAAAGAAGTTAGATTCATGAGACCATTCTTTCGTTGACACATCCTAAACGTTCCTAATCATAGGATTGTCAATTGGGCATTGACAGTCCGTTAAGATCAGTACGTGCTATGTCTTCTCTCAGGGAAAGTGACTAGTCTCGAGTCATTGGTGTGTGTGACATCAAGACAAGTACGTAGGTGCTCAATAGAGAATGAGTTCATTGAACAATATCAACGAAGAGTTCTCATATTCATGTCACATGAGAACTCATGGTTGGGATAATGCAAATTAGTCTTTTGACCTGAGGCATCACAGTTGTCTTGTGGTTAGGTCCTTAATCTTTGATTATGTCAAAGTCACTCCATCAGGAGGGTGTCCACGGCATCGTTGGGGTTAAGCCACTTAGCCATGGAGGCAAGTGAATGCGCAACAAGGGATCTCTAACCGTCAAACTGTTTGAGGGAGAATACTCTATGATATGATTAAGAATCTTTGGCAAAAGTATGAATGAGATTTAGGAATGTGTTCCAAATCACATTCAAGGTAATCATATAAGCACAAGACTCACATTGGATAGTAGACATGAATAAACTATCAAACCAAACAATGTGGTCAAGAGTATTGTATTAGAGAAAGACCGTATTGCATTTGTAATCCTAAAACTGAATAGGTTCTCCACCTCTTCTGATTAGCTTGGGTAACCATGACATGTTGCTAGGCGTCAACCATGGTTTGTGGAAGCCCTAAAAGTGTATTATCACTAACGGGAGAATTGAAAGTAAGTTTCAATTCACAATCGATTAGAAAGAGTTTTAATCGCCCACTGCCTCGCTAAAAGGAACCTAATGGATCGTTCACCGAGTAAGGTAGAGTTTGAAGAAACAACGGAGATGAGTAAGAATAATTAAATGGTTTAATTATTTATCTAAGGCTAGGATTAATTAATATGTTAATTAATCAAACGAATAAGTTCGTTAAAGACCTCGGGTTAGTTTTGGGCCGCAAGGCCCAATGGGATTTGAATGTCAAGCCCATTAACTCAAGTTGTATGACAACTTGAATAAACAAAGGGCTTGAAAGCCCAATAAACCCTATAGGCCGGCCATGTTAGAAGAATAGGGCTTTTGGTCCATTAGGTCACTTATTTGAAGGGACTATATAAAGGACTTTATAGCCTAAAATTCATTAAGGGTTGTTTTTGGGGAAAGGATGAGAACACAAGCTCTCCTTTCTCTCTAAAATTTCGGCCACCTTGGAGGGATCATCTAGCAATCAAACTCCTCCAAGGTCACTCATTTCTTCTTCATTATGCCTTGGTGATGAATCATTAGAGGTTCTCAATTTTGGGAACTTCGGAGAAACCTTTTTCATCCATCCAAATCCATAGATCTAAGATGCAAGGAATGAAGGCCCTCTCTTTGGGTGATTAGCCTTTGTTTAAATACAAAGAGGAATCTACAAAGGTATATATATTTCAACTCACTTTGTTTTGAGTTGATTATTGGTTCACCATTTTCCTAGGCTTTGAACATTCATGGGTAATGTTTTGTTTTTAAGTGCATGCTAGCATGATTCTGCCTTTAATTTGTTAATTGCATGCTAATGATGTTGCTTAAATGAACATGTCATCTTCCAAAATAATCCTTCAAATTTATTAACCAATCAAACTGAAGTGGGAATCAGGGGGAGATAACCAATAGGGGGAGCATCCAAAACACAAACATGTTGTACTCTTTTTCCTTCGACTAGGATTTTTCCCATTGGGTTTTTCCTAGCAAGGTTTTAACAAGGCAACAAAAAGCGCTCCCAACACAAAGTTGTACTCATTTTCCTTCGACTAGAGTTTTTCCTACGAGGGTTTTAATGAGACCACTAATCAATGATGTGTGGGCATCCAAGGGGAATGTTGTAAGTCTGGATGCCTATATGGGCAAAATAGTTGATTTGCATAAGGTGAATAGTATTTATTATTTTACTACACTGTCTTTTGTCTGTAAAAGATGGATGTAAGGTGGTGATATTTGCCTATATAAAGGAGCCATGCTAAGACTCCAAATACATATTGAAAAACCAGCTTTTTAGTCCTTTCTTGTGAAACAACAAAAAGCACAAACAATAGCGGAAAGAAATCATACAATTGTCTTTCTACATTTTTCTTTTGCATCCATTTCTTATACCCGAAACAAGTATAGATATTAAGGAAGTGAGATACTCTGATCTTGTTTCACTTCGACCTCCTGCAAAGGTTATCCCACTCTCTTTTTGGCCTATTTAATATTTATAACAGAAACCACTCACTAACGTAGGAGTTTTTATTTTATTTTATATTTTAAGTTCTAAATTTAAAATTCATTCAAAATTAAAATGTGGAGAATTACTTTAAATCATTTTTGACACACCTCGACTCGGAATGTCAACTAGGACTCCGAACCGAGCTGTGCTTGCCAACACCAGGAAGGTGACGAAGCCATAAAGTGTATTGATGTGGAATATGTGAATAAATTTAAACATAAAAGTGCCTAAATATAAGAGTGCGCTATGAGCGGTAATGAACCCATTTCCCGCGTGATTACAGAGCATAAGCAAAGTACAGTCAGGTAAGATAATGATTATACCATCATAGGTAGCCACCTATACTAGGATATGCTAAGAATCCTCGTCGATACGGAAACTCAGCTACTAAAACCTGAAGGGGGCGAAAAACAGAAGAGTGAGTGGGCTAAAAAACAAAGCTTTAGAAAACACATTTCTTTTTTTTTTAAAGTAACAACCCCTCACTGTAAAACCCATATAGTTTACAGAAAATAATACCACATAAGTACGAAAATGAATGCCTGAGTGCAGTGAAAATGGAAGCATACCATGCCACGATATCTCAGTAATAATAAGTGTAAGCCAGGTGTGAAATTAGTCTAACTAACATGTCAGTCGGAGTCACCTAATGTGACCTGTATGACTGGACCAATTGTTCATCAGTCTATACTAGCACACGAGTCGAAGTCACCTAATGTGACCTGTACGACAGGTTGGGTGTGATAGGATTAAGAAAACACCACAAAGTAGCACACAAATGTCCTATTGATTTTCTTTATTAATACTAAGATTTTTCAATTGTAGCATATGAAAATAAGGGTCTTTCCCGCAGAAGATTGTTTTATCTAACTACTTAAAATGTCACAAAAACTGGGCTGCTATCCCTACTGGCCAGCCACTGAAAAATAATTCTTAGAGCGACTTACACTTATCTAAAGTCTACGAAATTTTATATTCAAATACTAGACACAAAGAGCTACATTCACACAAATTTTTGGGATTTTTGGAGTTGATTTTCTATTTAAATTAAATCGAACAAAAACAGGACAAAAACAGATTTTTAAGTAGTTCACAAATTAAGAAAAACGAGTTAGGGGAATTGTTATCCACCACCAAATAATCATACAAACATCTTATGTTTCATTCAAATTCCTTTTATTTCCGGATTAAGATGCTCAAGTTGGCTCAATGTTAGAACTCAACTTATTACTCTTTCTTATGTAGTATGTTAAGAGAATGGCATGTTCATAGATTTAACAAGTAGAAATCATTAAGAATGAAAAGAGTTTGAGTCATCACAAGACATCGTAAGTACTGGCGTTGTCTTACTTATCCTAGAAATTGGTTCGCATGTTAATTGCGATTAACAAGTACTACTCTAGAACATATGTAGGTCCTCATTTGATAAGGGCAGGCACACACATGTTCATAGCATTAGAATCCTAGATATGCTTACTAAGTATGCATCCGTAGAAAACACATAAAGAATTCATCAATGAGACAAGTAGTGAACCAATTTTCATCCATTCATAAAAGTAATTCAAACGAAATGTCATAACAAACTTGCAATCATATTTGGGGCTTCAAACAGCCCCTAACTACTAAAAATTTAGTTACACAATCCTTAAGTTGAAACAAAAGATAGACATGATTTTGAGAAAATAGAACCGAAAGAAATCGACTGAGGCTCTCCCTTTCCTTCATTTCCCAACACTGCTTTTAAACCAATTCTTGCTGCATCATTTTCTTCTCCTTAACTCACCCACTAATAGTCATTTAGTGATGACAATAAGTGAGAGGAAATGGTAAAACAATTGTAACTCATTGGGTAGCCTTTATGCCAATTACTCCCTCTTAATCCTCATCTTTAATTCCATTTCCTCTGATATTTGAATAGGTGTCAGCTGGTTTGTTCTTGGCTGCATCAGTTTTGGCTGGTAGATTTATTGGATTTATTGCTTTCAATGCTTTCTTATCAGTTACAAACTGCTCAGCCTCTTGGGAACCTTTCAATGGTTAAACGGCCATAACTTCTTCTAGAAAAATGATATTAACAATCTGCGAAATGTTCCAGAAAATAGACATCCGTAACTTTCCAAGAATATAAGGCACATTCTCTAATTTATTCTGAGCTATCCGCAACTTGCTTCCAAAGTCAGTTGAACTGCACAGGCAGTTTTGACGAATTTGTTACTTAAAAATTTCACTTGTGCTATTTTTCTTTTCTTTGCTTGACAAATCCTACAAAACACAAAAACAAAGTAAATAACTCAAAAATATAAGGAACTAACTAAGAAAAGACAAGTGAATTTGATATAAAAAAAATATATAAATATGAGCTTATCAGGGTGTGAATATGGATGCTTTAGTGCTACGATCACGTGATGGCTAGCGATAAATCGCAGATCACCTATGAGTCGAAACTGCCTAATGCAGTCTGTACGACAGACTAGCACCAACTTGGATCCAAGATGAGCAAGCGGTGTGGGAGATGAACATCACGTGAAGGTTGTGCCCTGGCCCGTGGCAGGAGCACTAACACCGGGGTGTAGCAATGATGAGCTCTAAATGCATATATGCATGCTCATATAATGCAACCATTTCAACCACATAATAACTCACTTGAACTTACATGCGCTTTCGTAGGATCATTTGTCATGATCACAAATCTCATCGTAATGCAATATTTAAACATAACACATTTAAATCATGGCATGCTATGCATAATCAATTTAAAACATTTCCGGAAGCTGTAATATATATATATATATATATATATATATATATATAGATACCAAATGGGGCGGAACTAACAACAGGCGGCAAAGCCGGCCATAGAATATAAAGTGCGGAAATAAAACATAAAATAGCAGCAGGCGGCATAGCCGTCCATAGAATTTAAAGTGCGGAAATAAAACATATAAAAACAGAGTAGCATATCAAAATAATGAATTAAACGTAATGATGCAAATATATTTGGAAAATAAGTTTTATTGAAAACTTACTGCAATGCAGATAACAAACAGGTATTGCCTAATGGCAGATGAAACAAGTAAACAAAGAGATGGAGCTCGCAGGCATCCTGAATAATATATATGTACTACAAGTGTTTGAATAATCTCAGAGACTGAGCTTTTGAAGTTAAAACTTATATGCCTCTTCTGAAGATGAATCCTCGTTATATAGAGCGAGGAGACTGAATGAGACTTGGCCAATTGATCCGGGAATCCCGCTGTCTGCTAAAGCTGGGTGAATGAATAGTGAAGATGCTTTGATTCTTTTACAAAAGTTAAATGAATAGTGACCTTTTGTTTTTCACTATTGTGAATAGTGACCTTTTTGTTTTCACTATTGTGAATAGTGACCTTTTGTTTTTCACTATTGAAGAATAATGCTTTGTCTTTTGCGGAAGAGATGAAAGCAGCTACTGCTGATGATGTTGCTGGGCTGACACAATCACATGGGCAAATATTGTGTCTCAGATATCAAATGGGTCATGGGCATCTTGAAAATCTGCTTGATCAGCCCATTTGGCGGGAAGCTGAGACGAGGCAACAGAATTATCTGAATCTGAGTCTGAACCTTTTTTCTTTTGCAGCAATGCTGCTTCCGCCATTAGCAGCTGAGCCATATCCAGCAGTTGGGTAGTTTTTTCTTTCTTTGAACTGGAGGACTTGGCTGACTTGGAAATTCCTTTGAGAGAGGAAGATGGACTAATGTCTGATAAGGACTGAACTGGTTCCTGAGCTTTTGGTAATTCAGGAAATTGCTGATGAACTGGCAAAGCTTGTGAGGACAAAGATGAAACTTTGATTGGCAGTGCCTGAAAAGATGAAACTTTGATTGGCAGTGCCTGAAAAGATGCCTGGGGAAATTCCACTTTTACAAGATCAATAATTTTTTGGTGGTTGAATTTATCCCACCATTTTACCCATCTGGTTCTGTAAATACCACCGGTGTCCACTTCAAAGTTCCATTTGAGAATCCATGGGATCTTGTACTTGGCCATGAGCAATGAAAAAATAGTAACTCTGTTGTCGAAACGACTTCTGTCAAAACTGGGCTGGAAGTTGTTTGTGAGTACATGACGAAGGTCATCTGGAATGATAGAAGAGCTTGGGCCATGGGAAGCCCACCAATCTGGAAACCATGCAGGAAACCGCAATCTGAAATTCTTATCAAAGGTTATGAACCATGAATGACTAAAATCTTCTGTCTGGTGGAGAAAAATGTTGGTCCATGCTTGGATATAATCATAGTAATTGTAATGATTGTTTGGGATGAGAACATGCTGAGTATGAAGGGGTTTTGTGTGATAAAGGGGAATTCCCCATTCGAGTTCGGTAAGGAATTTTCCAATATGGAGTGAATGATACAATATTTTGTTTTGGTGAGTGGTACTGTAAATTGGCTTAATAGCAATGCTTTCTGTTTCTGAAAGGATAGCCTGGTAATATTTTAGGCTTTTGTAGGATTAGTACCCATTCTTCCCCTGCAAAAATTCTCTGGTTAGAAAATCTGGGATGCAATTCTGGCTGCCTTTAATGTATTCAATATCAAAATCAAAAATACTTAATATGGCTTGCCAGCGTGCAAAAATTTGTTTTGATGCAATGTTTTGAACATCTTTTTGTAAAACATGTTTTGCAGATTTGCAATCAACACGTACTAAAAATTTTTGATTTAATAAATCATCTTGGAATTTGCTAATGCATAATACAATTGATAAAATCTCTTTTTTAATAGTACTATAGTTACTTTGAGCCGGATTCCAAATTCCTGAATGGAAACGAACAATTTGTTCAGGAGATTCGGAAGAAGTTTTCTGTTTGAGGATACCTCCATAACCGATATCGGATGCGTCGGTTTCGACTATTTTGAGAGAGTCGGGAGTTGGAATGCCAAGGCAAGGCAAAGTCTTGACATGATTTTTTATCTGTTTAACAATGGAAGTATGATTTTGAGACCATGATGGAGGATTCTCCTTGAGACGATCAAACAAAGGTTTACATTGTTGACGAAGATGAGGATAAAATTCTGAAACATAATTGAGAGATCCAAGGAATCTTTGAAGCTGGGTTTTATCAATAATTTGATCTGGAAATTTATCAGCAAACTGGATGACTCGATCAATTGGTTGGATGGTAGACCTGTAAATATGGTAACCTAAAAATCTAACTTTGGTTTGAAATAACTTAATCTTAGATGCCGAGACGACTAACCCATTAGACTTAATGATCCTAACAAATGCATGCAAATGCTTCCAATGCTCATCTATTGATTTTGAGAAAATTAATACATCATCAATATAAACAATCGAAAAATGGCTGTATTGATTAAAAATCTCATTCATGATATTTTGAAATTCACTTGGTGCATTTTTCAAGCCGAAAGGCATTACATTCCACTCGTAATGTCCGAAAGGAGTTACAAAAGCAGTTTTGTATTTATCAAATTCATGAATTTGAATTTGCCAAAAGCCTGATTTCATATCAAATTTAGAAAAAACAGTTGCCTGAGAAAGTCTTTTTATCAAATCTCTTTTGTTAGGAATTGGATATCGGATCCATTCTAAAACATCATTCAATGGTTTGTAGTTGATAACCAGACGTGGAGCGCCGCGTTCTAATTCTGCGTTTTTCTGGACATAAAAAGCAGGGCAAGACCATGGAGATTTGCTTTTACGGATAATTCCTTTTTCTAAAAGCTGATTGATTTCAGTTTTACAAAATTCTAAAACTTCTTGGTTCATTTGAATCGGTCGTGCTTTTGTGGGGATTTTTGACTCAATAAAATCTTTAACATAAGGTAGTTTAACAATATGTTGTTTTCTGTGCCAAAAAGCATTTGGAAGATCGGAACAAATTTCTTTAGTAAGCTTATCGGAAAACTGGCGAATAGCATTTAGCAAAGATTTGTTCGTCAACTGTTCTTCAATTCTTTTGTGAATAATTTCTTCTTGTAGAAATGCAATTTGTTGGGATTTTGCAGTAATCTGGTTGAGAGTTTTTGAAACATTATCTTTTTGAAGTTGTTTTAACTTTTTAAGATCTGTTTCTATGCAAAATTCAAAAGTAATTTTTTGGCCAAAAACCTTGGTAGAAATACAGTTATGATGAACTTTGAAAGGATAAATTAATGCAATGAAAGGGAGTCCCAAAATGACTGGATCAGAAATATTCTTGATCAAAACAAATGGAGTTTTAAAACAAATATTTTGTTGACAAACATGGGCTTTGGGAATTTCATATTTTAATTTCATCGGGGATTGATTTGCAGCGCTAAGTGTTTCCGTAGACTTGTGAAAATATTTAGTAGGTATTAATCCTTCTTGAATGCAATTTAAATCTGCACCTGAATCAATTAAAGCGATGGTTTCTAAATGAAAATCTTCGATTACTATCGTAACTTTAGAATACCATTTTCGAATTCTTATTTTATCTAAAAGACTTAAAACAAGTTCTTTTGAAGAAGAAGATTTAGCTGAGTGAGCGTCGGAATCGGAATTTGAGGAAGAACCATTTTGTTCTTGGACGAGTTCTTGCGTACGTACTCTACTGAGTTGTGAACGAATTTCGGTATTTTCGGATTTTAAAAACTTAATTTCCGATTTGATTTGATTAACTTCTTTTTGCAGATCTTTGAGGGTGATCTCCTTTTTATTTTTATTAAAACGTTCCAAAGTGGTACTGAGAGAAATCTTTTGAGAAGAAATTTGACTAGTGCCAGGTTCATGAGAAGAAATCAAATTTTTGAGTTTTTTCAAATAAAAAGATTTTAAATCAGGGTCATCAACTTTACTAATTAATTCCATTAAAAACTCTTCTTGTTCTTCTTTCTTATTAAGCACTGAAATTATGTTACAACAAGTGTCCGTGCACCCAAACTTAATGTTTGGCGAGGAGACGTCGCTAGAACTGCTAGAGTCGGAGACGGAAAAATCGGGATTTTTATCAGATTGACTAGAGTCGGTATTTCTAATTTCTAAAGCCTGGATAAGTTGAACCTTCTCTTCTTCAAAGATTTTTAGTTGGTTAATAACCTTTTTAACCTTGCATTCATTTGCATAATGACCAAATTTACCACACTTGTAACACTTTCCCTTTTTATTTTGAAAATCCTTTTTAGACTTTCGAAAAGGTTTTTTGTTTGAAGATGGTTTTTCATAAAATTTATTTGTCTGAAAAGGTTTGTTGGAAGATCTTTTGTTTTTATAAAATCTGGATTGATGTTTAGAAAACTTGCTGGTTTGTTGGGCTTTTTTCTTTTTACTCGAAGGAACGATTGGAGGTAAACCGTATTGTTCACAAAATGTTCCAAGTTCGTATTTAGCAATAGATTTATCTTTATGAACTTGTTTTGAAATCTTCATGTCGATACACATTTTCAATCCTTCCTTTTGAATAACATTAACTATGTTACCATAAGTAAGGGTATGATAAGGTATGACACCTTCTTCATTTACTAAAACATTTCGAATTTTGTGAGCAAAAAGATTTGGTAAACCATTGATAAATTTTTCTTTCCAAAAAGGTTGATTACTATCTTTCCGAAGCATAACTCTGGATATGAAAACATCTTTATACCATCTGAAATCACTTAAGGTTGGACACCTTAAATTACTCAGTTGGTCGTGAATACGCGTAGTAACGTTGCTGGGTGTTCCTATAAAGTGTTCTATAATCGTATAAAGTAAAGTATTTACTCCGTCGGGTATTCCCTGTCCTATCGTTTCGTCAAAAATGGGAAATCCTTCCTCATCTTTTTTGACCGCAAAACGTATTTCATCTCTGGACTGAGAAGTTAAGTGCTTCTCCCACCAAGAATGAAGCATTCCAGTGAAACCAGTGACGAGAAGATCAACGATTTGTGTTTGTGTAAAATTGTGATTTGAAATGTAGCTATTAGCAACCATGGACATGTGTTGAAGTTTGTTCAAAAGTTCTTGTTCGGATAAGCCATCTATGTTCCACTCATAAAGTTTGTCGGCTGAAACTGAAAATTGATTTTGAATATTTCGTTCTTCAAATTGAAGGTCAGGAGGAGTTGGCCTGGGATACCAGTTTTTTGTGAGAGAAGTAGGGTTGACCGGATGAGTACGAATACGTTTTAAATCAAGAGTTGGTTGAAGATCAATGTTTTGAAAAATATTTTCAATATTTTTGATAGCAGAACTAGTTTCCGTGTCCTGAGAAGAATCTGGATCAGACGTGTTTTCTTCTTCGACAGAAACATCATTGTTTTGCAAAACATTAACAACTTTTTCTTTTTTGAGCTCAGTGAGCATATGATCAATTTTTTGTAAAGTAGTCATGGATTTTAAAACAGTGGAACTTGAAGCAGTATCAGTAAAATTTACTAAAGGTTTTTCTTTTTGAAAATATTTTGGTTGAGACAATTTGTCGATTTTGGTTTCAATTTTGTCTAACTATTTTCCAATAGTATGAAGACTTTGGTTTGTAAAATTATTCTGTTCAATGACAGGTTTAAAACCAGAATCTTCTTTTGGAATTTTGAAAGGAGTTGCGGGAATGCTGGTATTACCAGTGGAAATCAAAATAGTTTCTTTGGGAGGATGACTGGAAGAAACCAAAGTTTTGTCTTCCTTAACCCAATTTTCTTTGGTAACAACCGTAACTTTATTTTTGGTTTCATAATGTTTTTCAATAAAATCAAAGAAAGATATTTCAAATTAGTATTGTTCTACAAAAGCTTTCCATTCGGCATATATGGCTAGCTTTTCTTCATCACAATACTTTTTTCTAAAAATATTTCTTTTGGGGATGTTTTCCTCAGAAGCGATGTCAGCTTTAAGCTTCCTCCATCGTATTTTATGTGGTTTGTTTAAAACAAGTAATTGGTGATTCACCGATGTTGTTTCAAAATCAGAAGGAGTTGGAGAAGTGGGTTCTTCTTGGTTTGGAGGATGATAAACAGGATGTGCAACTTGTGAAGAGGTGTCGACAGACTTTAATTTGAGTAAATCATTGACTAAATCTTGTTGTGCAGCTTCCTGCTCTTTTAACTTTTTGTTTACTAAAGATTTGATCAAATCTTGATCTCGACCCAGTCTATCGGTTGATGTGGATCCAGAAAAAGACTGTCTGCTAGGAGTAAAAGATTTGTGTGACAAAACCGATTCACAAGATTTTCTTGCTGGACGATCAAAATTGATTTTAACTGTGCCGTCAAAATATTGTTCAATGTTGTCGAGATTAACGAGGCTGTTTTGGACGGAAACCGGCTTACTTTCATTAATTAAACACCAATCTGAGGGGAGACTGATGTCTGACCACCTAATGGTTCTTGGTACTCTAATGTTTGCGCTTTCTTGGGTTGTTTGGATTAAAAGAGTGTGGTCGCGAGGACTTTTGTTCAAAGCTTGAAAATTCATGTTTGTGCCAGTAACTTTGTAATAAATTCTAAAAATAAGTGCCAAAGGTTGTGTTCCTTCCAGGACTTGGTACCCAGAGGTTTTGATATTGAGAGTAAGAGCTTTTAAAACATGTGGGTCTGAAAGACTTATTGCGAGATCTGGAAAACAATCAAAATGGATAGGTCCGTTATAAAGACTTGATTCAATCATTCCAAGAATACTATCGTTAAAATCAGTAAATCGGGCGTCACGAAGACATAAAAGAATAGACGTATTAAGACCTTTTCGTGTTAAAGGTTTAACAGCGATTTGAACTAAACCAATGTGAAGATAGTTATGACCGTTTTTCCGATGCGCTTTGATTTGTTCTGGAGAAAATAATTGACAAGTCTCATGTTCTTTGCTAAGAGCATAAGCCTTCTCAACTGTTTTGACGTGATGTTCGGATTTAAAAGAGGTCAAAGACCATTTTTTCTTGTAAATATTTTGGGTTGAAACTTTTGGAATGTTCCAGTCGGAAAAATCAATACTTTCGTCTGTTTGAAAATCCAGTTTTTGTTCTTCATTGACAATGTCAGGTATAGTTCCTAAGGTGGATCTAGAGCTAGTGCTGGCCATTGAACTAGATCTAAATAATCTACTCATGAAATGCACAAAACAAGTATACTATATGCAAGACTTAAAAGATTCACCTTCCTCGTATGTCTAGACTCTTCCCCCGCTCATGCGCTCCGCTCATGCCTCTCCTGGGACTTATTGTTTGGACCACGTCTTACTGTTTGGCTGGAAGAAAGAAGAACTGAGGACCGACGATTAAGAAATGCAGATAAGATACAAGTATGTGAATAACAATGAACAGATTAGATAGATGCTAATGCAATTACCAACCACTTGGCTCTGATATCAAATGGGGCGGAACTAACAACAGGCGGCAAAGCCGGCCATAGAATATAAAGTGCGGAAATAAAACATAAAATAGCAGCAGGCAGCATAGCCGTCCATAGAATTTAAAGTGCGGAAATAAAACATATAAAAACAGAGTAGCATATCAAAATAATGAATTAAACGTAATGATGCAAATATATTTGGAAAATAAGTTTTATTGAAAACTTACTGCAATGCAGATAACAAACAGGTATTGCCTAATGGCAGATGAAACAAGTAAACAAAGAGATGGAGCTCGCAGGCATCCTGAATAATATATATGTACTACAAGTGTTTGAATAATCTCAGAGACTGAGCTTTTGAAGTTAAAACTTATAAGCATCTTCACTATTCATTCACCATATATATATATATATAAACAAGTGCCCACTGACCTCAAGTCCGCGGTATAACTCACTAGCACAAATATCAAGGCATCATGAACGATCGTCGCCTAGAATAAATATCAAATCACGTCTTAGAATTTTTATCAATAGAACACTTAACTTACATAAAACACATCCCCCAAGGATGTTCTAAAATGATTTGAAACTCATTGACCAAAATTCAACAGTCAGTCAAAGGTCGACGGTAAGGTCCATAACCCTACGTAACTCAATCTGGAAGATCTGTACCATAGATTTTCGATCCGTAACTTCCAAGGATTTGCATTATGCTTCTAAAACATCATACTAAAGTTTCATTACAATCAAACGATTGGATCTCCACCAATTGCAAATTCAAGTGGCGGTCAACTTTTTATTTTACGAACTTACAAATCCAATTCGGGAAGATCTGTATGTCAGATTCCCAATCTGTAAGTTTCTAATATCCTCAAATATTACATACTATAATGTATTAAAGTTTGGTGATGATCCAATGGTCGGATTGTCAATTCGTATAAGGATCAAGTAGCGGTCTCTATCAAAACTATGTTCAAACGATGAGATTTCATCAATCGGACTTCACCTATAGAATTGGGGTATCAAACTTAGCTTAGGAAGGTCATTGGGTGCCTTGGCCTACGCATCACCACACACAGCGGTCGATCGCCCCGACTCGTCAGAAAAATCAACTATTTCTAGAAATTCTCAAATTTTACAGAAATGAAGATTTCAATGACTACAGCAAGTTTTATACCTGTAGCCAAGTCCAATTTGGCCAAAAAAAAAAGCCTCAAATCGTCACAAACCCGTTAGAAACCCTAGAATGGGTGCTCGTCGATTCGACTTCTTCGGCGTTCCAACGCCCCTATCACTGGTTGGGTCTTGTTCCTGGGTCCAAGGGGAGTTGATTAGGAGGGGTGGTGGGTGGTGAAACTCACCAGAACGAAGGAATCGCCGTTGAGCACCTCCGGTGCTCCGATGGAGTTATACACGAAACGGGACCTAAAACCCTTCGATCTTGGGCAGAAATGGTAGAGGAGAGATTGAGGGAGTGGTTGCAAGTGTTGGATGATGGTGATTTGATGGAAAACTGGCTGAAATTCGCCGGATTTAGTTGAGTGGGGTGTGCAGGTGCACGGTTTGTCAGGAAAGGAAAGCTTCCTTTCTTTTTTTTTTCCTTTCTTTTTTCTTCCTTCTCTCTGATTGGTTGCTCACTCCCCCCTAAATTTTGATTGGTCCTCCACCATTCAACTGATTGTTTCCTTCCCTTTAGCCTGAATGGCCTCTTCCCCACAAGGTGGGAGTTTATATTCCTTTAAATCTATAGTTTAGTGAAGCGACTTCAAATGTCCATAACTATACCGTTATAATCCAGACTTGCAAACGACTTTCGCCTATGCGTTTGTAGCTTCAAAATCTATCTGGAAACATTATTTGTGACTTCGAATGGTCAACAAAAGTCAAACATCCTCACCTCTGAGGGTATTTTCGTAAAATCACTATTTTAAAATTTATAAAACTTAAAATTAGGGACGGGTTGTCATAATCTACCCACCTTAAAAAAATTTCATGCCCAAAATTTGAAAACACTTGTTATGCACAAAATACTCAAAGATAGATAGAAAATGTATAAAGAAGAATTCAAGTTAGAGCAGCTGCATAAAAAAGATTGTCATTCCATCGCGATCGGAGGGCAATGATCCCTCTTTCATGCCTCCAAACTCAAACTTTCAATCTCCTTTAGTAGAATACTAAAATATAAAGATAGGTGTATAACAACGTAACGTCAAAGTAAGTATATAATAAAGTGAAGTTAAAATTGTTGTACTGAAAACATCGAAAATAGAAAAACTTCACCTACACACCTGTGGTGCCACGTGCCCCGAAGATGAGTGTGTGGTATCTTTGGGTTAAGCTCAAACAATAAATAAATAACTAAAAATGCTAACGTAAAAGAACCTTCTTATCTACTTGCTTAACGAACCCAACAAATAAGTCGTTGATATTACGGTCTGTAGCTCGCAATACCGACAACTCACTGTTGTCTATATAAGCAAATTTCTGAGGGTACAATATTACCATCATGCCCCCATTGGGAAATACACATACAACGCCTGATCAAAGCATCGGTTGCATTCGCGCACTACCCTCTCGGGCAACATTGTCAATATCATAACATTTTCTATTTCGAAATCTCTATTATTCAAATACCTACTCACAATACTTATCTGTTAAACATGTTCCATGCGTAAAATCTCTATACCAAGGCTCAAACAATACCATAGCCAGACCAAAAATGTAACCACAGTTACACATAACTCTAACAAAGGTAAATGCCTACCATGACTAGCTAAAACTGTAAAATATTCAAAAGCAATATATCCTCTAAGGTCCAGATAGTTCATTCATATTAGTCGTTAGTTTGAGGGTGAAATGCGGTACGTGAGAAAGCTTAATGCACATGGCCTTCAAGAAGGCTTCCCAAGACTTGGAAATGAAACACGTGTCACGGTGAGATATAGTAGCGACATACACACCACATAACCCAACAATGCAGTTCATAATGCCATAGTGAGCAGGTTCATATTGAATTTCCCTCGAGTTTAGCAAAACTACGCCAATAAGAACAATCAAGAATTTGAAGGTCAAACAAGTCCAACAAATCTTGAATACAAGGTAATTGAAATTAATGCATGACATCTCACTACAACCGTAGCTTCTGGAACATTCAATCACCAACGGTTAAGATTCGTTTAGCAGAGTATTTGTTGGGTGATTGAGAAATTAATAATCACGAGTAAATGTCAATGTTCGAGCAACTCCTTTAGACGGTTTGTCTATTTAAAAAATAATACAAAGTGTAATAAGGTAGACACGGACCCAAGATTGACTAGAATACTTTCCAGCATAAAGAGGTACATATGGAATCCCCATCAGAATAGATGCTGGTCTAAATGCCCGAGAAATCTAATAGTTTCAAGAATGAGGAATTTTATCAAGTGGTCTAAAATGTGGTCCCTTTGAACCAATGGAAAGTGGGCTAACTTGTCGCGTCGATCAATGGTCATTGAAACATCATCATAACTCCATATGTACAATATACCTTGTATTGGAAGCTTATGGTGATATTTCCCATCCTTATACAGATACAGGAAGTGATTATAACCATCCAAACAATTTATTGATATCTCACAGGTAACGTCAAAACAATACTTGTGAATTCTAACTAAGGTGGGATAGGACAAGCTAAAGGTGTTTAGTAACTACGTTTGCATTACTGGGGTAATACACTATAGTGCAATCGTAGGCATTGATTTGGTTCTTCCATCGTCGCTATAAAAAATTTAGCTTATTTCAAATGAGAATGTATTTAAAAAGTCTAAGATTGTTAAAGGTCCTGGACATGTTACTCCATCGAGAAATACCATTCGGTTGAATATGATAATTGTTGACTCTAAGCCATGAATAAGACGATTTATTTCGAACAGTTTTATCCGTTGAAAAATATAAGCAATTCTCCATTATGTTGGCTCAGCACAGCTGAAACATCCAAAGAAAGCTTCATCATAGATTTCCAAAATGATCATTATCCTTGAAAGGTGTAAAATGAAGGTGAAATGAGAAAACAATCCAGTTGTCATAAACTTTATTCATAACTAACATGCCAACTAAACTAACATTCCTCGATTGTGAGTGAGGAAAAACACTCTAACCTAAAAATCGCTAACCAATTGTCGATAAAATTGATAAGACCAAAGATATCTCGAAATTCACAATACTTCATGAGAATTTCTACTTTCTTCCGCTACAACCTTTTGGAAAAGAGAAAGGAATATCATCTGAGGAGATCACATTTCCTGAGAAAAGAACCAATTTAATCCAAGTTAACGGTTGAAGAATTTGATATAAAGCTGACTGTCGATGTCTACAGATTAGATTCGTCACTGGAGTAGGTAAGTAAGTCGTTGACAAAGCTACTACAAATTCGTCAGGTTATGGAAGAAAACTCGAGTTACAAAGGTGGGTTGGTTAGGCCATCAACTTGAAGTAGTGGATAACGGTTTTTTTTAGGTTTCCAAGATAAAGTGTTTAGTCCTAGGTTAGGTAAGTTCCTAATTGGTAAACTTTATAACTAAGTTGCTTAATGATGCTGGGAACGTTCAATATAAGCAAGGGAAATTGGTGTAATACTAGGAAGTGGTTCGATGATGTACTTCACTTCACCATTTGATGATTTCCCAGATAAAATTTTGGGAAATGCCACCAAAGGTATTCGTCCTTGAAACGTACAATAATTAAAAAGTCTTCACAATTTCTCGACACTCAAATCACTTTAACAGTGAGATATCATCTCGTATTTCGATTCTACTGTCTACCTATGGAAGTGATCGAAAGGTGGCTAGTAGAAGAAGTTTTGAGTACCTAAATGAGTAATATGGTTAAGATAACCATTAGTGTACTGTCTTAATACAAAGTATGCTCCTTAGTTTCCACGATTTAGTGTCTTCGGCTCAAGTAGTCACTATTAATCAGTCTATCAGTTGCGCCACTAACTAACGCATGTACGATATTTTGATATTGTTCGTTACCTTGAAACTGTGAACCAGTATTCTAGCATAAGGGTATCACTCCTAGATACTAGCATGTGTCCAGTATCAGAAATCATACCGCCTGAATATTGGTTAACAACTTCTAGAGCTCGAGTTTCAATTAATAGTGCCATCATAGGTTGATTACAGGCTAAAGCCCGCTTGGATAGTTGATTTTGGACGATTGGTAAGGAACTAATCTGATGAGGGGGTTTCATTAATTCTAGAGAATATACTTACTATTTCAAGGATTTCTATTGACCGTAGGTATAACATCTTGTACACCTGTGCCTATGCTTATCGAAATGACGAGTACATCACCAAAAGAAACTTGGGAAACTAGCGTTGGCAAGAATTTCCTAAGGCCGAAAAAGAATTTTCTAATAATCTACTTTAGGATGGACTTAAACGAAAGTCGATCCTCCTCCTGAAGATCTGGAATGATCACTAGTGCGTTTGGAAAAATTAGTTCTATCAGGGATCAAGGGTACATTTCTAGAGTCTTGACGAAAGTAGACTTCGTAGGAATTCTAATAGGTGGTATTCTAACGGATACTGCCAAGGAATCAAAATTATTTCTGATTTCCAATCTCGAAATGTTTAATACTGATGGCTGGAGAATAGCGATGGAAATGGTTGGTAAAGTCTTCGGTGATACACAGTTATCGATACATTAGCCCTGTTTTAGGGCCATCAACTTGCCTCTAATTTACACCTTTCCTTGGCAGGGAATTTCTTCACTTTAAGTCTAAGGCATTCGCCAAAGTGATCTTCTAAAATGTCGACAAGTCAACAAAACTGCCCAAAAGGAAAAGCTCACACATTTTTGGTGATTTGACGAGGTGGCAAGATTCTAAAATTAGGCTTAAGAACCTAGAATGCTTACATCATGTGTGTGATGAATGCAATACTGCCCAACTTATGCTTTGATAACAAACTGACACACCCCGACCCGGAATGTCAACTAGGACTCTAAACAGAGCTGTGCTAGCAGACACTATGAAGGTGGTTGAGCCATAAAGTGTATTGATGTGGAATATGTGAATAAATTTAAACCTAAAAGTGCCTAAATATAAAAGTGCGTTGTGAGCAGGAATGATCCCATTTCTCGCGTGATTACAAGGAATAAGCAAAGTACAGTAAGGTAAGATAATGATTATACCATCATAGGTAGCCACCTATACTGGGATATGCCAAGAATCCTCATCGATATGGAAGCTCAAATACTAAAACCTGGAAGGGTGAAAACAGAAGGGTGAGTGGGCACAAAAACAAATCTTGAGAAAACACATTTCTTTTTTTCTGAAAGTAACAACCCTTCACTGTAAACCCGGTATAGTTTCCAGAAAATAATACTACATAAGTACGAAAACAAATGCCTACAGTGGTGAAAAGACGTTGCAGAAAACGAATGCTTATAGTTTCCAGAAAATTAGTTCATATATAGCCTCGAGCAACTAATCACAACTATTGCAAAAGAGGCACCAAAATGGCAAGATCGTGACATGTGGCATCTCGGTCGATTTAGTTTTCAAAAAAGAAGGGACGTGAAAAGACGTTGCAGTGTATGAACCCATGCCTGCCTACAATGCATTTAATGTGGATGTGCCTTGATTGCTCTTTCAATCTTCCACTAACATTGCCCTCGGGCACCCCGACTGTCTCCTAACCACTACTCTAGAAGAGGAGTAAATGAGACAAAGCCGAGCGACTGACAGTAATAAGTTAAGAATATCCGAGACGTTTTATCCAATCGAGCACCACTTGAAAAGCCAATTAATCATGCAATTCCATGCCCAAGAAAAAAAATTCTTGACCAAGAAGTTAGGGACTTGTTAATGTTGGGCACTTTTAGGCCCACATAATGGTGCATGCCTAGAAATAATCCACGAAAAGCCTATGAAAGATTGAGAAGCCCAAGGCCTAAAAGACTTAGAAGAGGATAACCTCGAGCGCTATAGCCGATAACCTACGAGCTATGCCCGACAAGGATACGTAAAAAGCTTTTTGACTGCGAATGGCATGTGGGCTAGCTGACAGCTTTATGGCACAAGTTTCTAGGAATAAGTCTACCCATATATCAATCAGGCCATGTGGCAACCCTTGGTTAGTGGCAGAGATCTAGGATGGGATATAAAGGTGGTCGAAGAGGTGCTCAAAGAGGCAAAGTTGGATAGCCAAGGCCAAGTGGGACGCTCGTCCCACATCACTTTGATAGAACGCGCTATTCAACTGAACATATGTAACTTCACTGTCAAAAGTTTGATTAATAAGTGGAATATGTCAGCATGCTAATCTACAGTGGTGACGCATTAAATGCTAAGAAGACTCAAGGCTGATGGGTTCGTTGTGGGCATATATAAAGGGGTGGGAACCTTCTATATTAGGGTCGGACGACTGGAATGAGAGAAAGTTCATGTATTAGCCAAATGCTATTTTTAGTCTTGAAAGTAATATAATCCGAGCAACACAGTGGATGTAGGTCAGCTTTTTGGGTGAACCACTTAAGCCTTTAGGTCCATTTCATTTTTGTCCATATCCCAAGCGCACCAATGGTTTAGTATTTTAGTTTGTTAACCTGCAATTTTTGAGTGTTAACAACACCTATGTATTATTTAGTGGTATTTTCTTTTTCGATGTCAATGAAAGACATTAAGTGCAGATCGTGTTGAAGGTTGAAATTAGAAGACCATTAAATTGGCGATTGCAATTGATCGACCAATAATTGGGCAATAAATCAATAAGTATAGAGTAATGACAATTAACAATTTGACATGTGGGACCATGATTTTCCAAGACTAGGGTAAGATAGATCGAATACAAATAAGTTATGGACTCAACATCTTCCATAGAAAAGCTGCACAGATGGAGCAGTGATGCCACCATCATCTTGTCCACAGCAGTGGGCGAATTCTGATGACTTCACTAAGATTAACCATGCTTGTCCTATAATATATGGAAACCTGATCCAATAAGGAATCAATTAGGTATCCTATAATCTTGGAGTCCTTACAATCTAAGGATTGGCTTGCTCCTTAAGTAATCATACTCCTAAGAGAATGCAATATCTACACCTAAATATCATTTAGGATTCTCCCAATTTAATACGGATCCCATATCTTAAAATGACTTTATCTCGATTGATGTAAATACACCCTTATATGTTCATCTCTGGTAACGCAATTATCGCACACTTATTCTTTTGCCTATTTTTTGAGTCTCATATATTTGCTTACTAACTTGACCGTTGGAAAGCCATTGGCCTGCAACCCCCTTCCCCGGTGTCCTTGGCTACATAAGGTTGGTACGAATTTGTGCATCTCCTCCACACGGTGGTGCGCAAATTTGGTTCGAAGAATTGGTGCCTTTGTTGAGGCTAAACTCATAATCCCCAACCAAATGACTCTACCACAACAATGGCCATTTCAAGTAACGTCCTTCCACCTTTGTCGCCCCACTCGACACTGTAGAGAGTTGTCTCTTGTTTATTGTACACAAGTAGCATGACATTTCTCTTTGATGTTGTCTTCTCATCCCCAACTTTCTTGGTCGCACGTCTGAATCTAGAACAGTAGTTAAGTTACCACAAGTCAGAATGATTTGAAAACAATATGTATACTGATTTACTTCAAAATGCATGGTCTTTGGATAACTATCCATCCTCAAAAGGAACAGTCTTTTCAGATGCATAGCTAGGGGCAATTGTAGGACCATGATTTATCAAGACTGAAGTAAGACGAATCATTTAAATAAATATTTACTAATAAATCTATAACAAGATTTTAGAAAATGTCTACATCTCCGATTGAATCTGACTTGAATATTAGGATCTAGTACTTGCAGGTGGTAGACGTCGGCGGTGAGCGAGGAGACAGGCAAAGAAAGTGAAAGAGAAAAGGTGTCTTGAGGCGACAAGGAGGAGGGTAGTACCCGCCGGTGATGGGGCTTCTGGGTATGCGCCTGCGTTGTGTTCTCCTAGTGTTCTAAATTTGTTATTTGTTACTTTTAATAAAACAAAACAAATACTTAACACTGTTAAACTGTAAAACACGTGTCAAGTGGATAAATAGGAGACATGGAAAGGAGACATAATCACGGAGACAGCGGATTTGTGGCAGGCCATATAGGGCCATACCGAATTTACTTTACCTTCAAAAATTTGCCGTACAATCCAATAATCTCACAGCTCAAAAATGCCGAAACGCCGTCTCTCCGACTCAGACGTCGAAGAAACCTCCGAGAACTCCAGCGCAGAGTCGGAGGACGCGGGAAAACCCATCAATGGCGGGAAAAACCCAGCGGGAGCAGTGTCGGAGTACGAGAAGCGGAGGCTATCGAGAATTGCAGAGAACAGGGCGAGAATGGAGGCTCTGGGTCTGCCTAAAATCGCTTCTTCTTTAATGGGTTCGGGCCCGAATGCGAAGAAGAAGAAGGAGCAGAAGAAGGGGAAAGCCAAGGTCTTGGAGGACGACGAGGACTATAGGCCTGACGAAGACCAGGAAGGACCCAGTTCGTCTGGTAGCCGAGAGGAAGAAGCCATGGAGGAGGACGATGACGATGATTTTGTGACTGTAAAAACAAAATCTGGTTCGCGGGGAAAAAAGGTTAGTTCTTTGTGTGCTATTATTTGATTTGATGAATTCATATACTTTCTCTTTGTTTCTTTTTGTTATTTTCTTCCTAAAGTCTCATAGCGTGGACTTGTAACTTAGAAGGGCATTAAACTGATCGGAACTATGGTACATTAGGTCTTTTTTTTTTAATTTGGAGAACAAAAAATCAAATATTGTAAAGGATCTGCCAATTACCAATTTTTTGGTGTTATTTTCACCGAGTAAAGAGATTTATGTGAAGCTTATAAAACAATGGGCTAAGCTAGTTTGGTATTACTGTGCTTTTAAAAAAAGTTGCTTCTTGCCGTGGTATGGGAATAATCAACTACAAAAAAGCAGATACGCGTTTGGTAAAATGTGTTTCTAAAGCTGCTGAGGATTGATCCCCTTGAAACCAGTTTAATTGCGCCGTGCGGCAGCATGGATTAGTGAGAATTGGACAATGCACATTAAGTAGGTTTAGATTGGGTGTCATTTCAGAAGCTGCATGACGGTTTTAAGACAGTGATGGTTGATATAAAGTAAAGCGAACTTCAGTGTATGATTCAAGCAAGATCGAACGTTCTAGACTGCTTTGTTTCCTCATCATGTTTTGTTGTGCATAGAAAGCCATATGTGGTATTGCATGACTTCTACTAGTTGGCTGACTTCTTGAATTTTATCCTTGTTGATTCTCTATCCTGGTGAAGAATAAAAGTGCAAAATCTAAGAAGGTTCTTTCCCTAAGCACTTTGAGTAACGATGACTGCATCGATGATGATGAAGCATTGAAGCATGTATGTGACAGTATCTTCTTAAATGAATATCATTTCTGATTGCTAATTGCCAGGTTTAGAATAATTGGGTGGATCATTAACCAACTGATATGATATTAGTCCTAGGTGGTTATACCTATAATTTTACTCTTTTTGCAGGCAATTTCTCTTTCATTACAAGGCTCTCATGTGAAAAATGCTAATGTTACGGGAAGAAAGGGAAACCCTCAGATACAGGAAGATACAGGAAGGAGGAAGAGGAAAAATTCGGTGTGTGAAGCAGAGTTATTTCACGTTTCTCCTATTGTTCCTTAGCTGACTGCCCATTTGTCGGTTTTCATTGTTTGTATTCCACAGTTTGCTAGTCGGCTCCAGATGACAGAGGATGAGTTGATTTTGCACTTCTTTCAGTTTGATGGTAAGTTATATTATCTCTGTCTTGGAGGGATGGGCTAAGCTACACTCATTTACTCATGAAGTGGATACATTTAAGGAGAGACAATGAGTAGTTGCTCATCTTCCTTTTATGTTCTCTAACGATAAATGCCCTACATGAACACAATCTGACTGCATTAGTAAAACAATATCAACAGAAGCACATCAAAAGCATTGAAGAACGTCACGTATGAAGCTAATAGTAGGAAGAAACACTAAACAATATAGTACGAGTTTCTGGTTTAGTCAAGTGATTGACTGATGTTTAGCTCCCGCAGCATGCTATATAGTTGTATGGCTGTAGTGCTCTTATGTGAAGAGTCTTTTATCCATTTTCTTAAGTCTTGCTTCTGTTGAAATTCAACATACTGAAAGCAAACTTTGTAATAACTTGCATTTGGATCAAGCGCACTTGGGATCTGACCACGGTGGAGTCTTTGTTTCGTGTTCTCTTATTTCCACTCTGAAACTTGTGGCATATTCTCTTTACTTTATGTATCTTCCACCAACTGAAGTTTGTTGTTTAATATGTGATGTACTCAACTCGTATGGTTTCGAGTATGTACACTCAACTCTTACCAAGCCAAAATAGAATGCACAAAATGTCCTTGACCTTGGTCATTGCTCCTGGCGTGCAGAGAAATGTGACGGGGGAATCTCTATAGCAGATGTACAAAGATTAGCAACTACCCATGATTTTATGTGGAATAAGGAGGAGTTGGCGGACATGATTCACTGTTTTGATAGTGATGGAGATGGAAAGGTCGGTACCAGCTGCTCTCAACGTTCTTAGCAGAGTTTAAGCAACTTTTGTTTCGTCCTTTTAGCATCTTTAGTAATTTTAGCTATATTTATGTATTTACCTGGGCTGATGAACGTTACCTTTTGCAATGTATTGCAGTTGAGTCTGGAGGAGTTTCGAAAGATTGTCGTTCGTTGCAACATGATCAAAGAGCCCGAGCAGTCTTGATGAGTTTACACCGATTCTAAACCAAACAACGTGTTTTAATTTGCAAAGAACTACAAGTTACATATTATCTTTGAAGATTGAAAGCAGATGCGAGATGTTTGTTAAACTCCGTCGACGATAATAGCTTGCGATCAGTTCATTTTTCTGATTACACTACCTCAATTCATTCTACACATGTTTTCCGACCCCATTTACAATCAAAATGGTTCGTAACATTATTCAACACAAGGATAAGAGAACACAATTTTAACGAAGGTGGCGGCCACAGAATGAAAGCTTTTAACCTCCATGTCAATAACAAAACCAGTTTTAAGGTGTCAACACCTACTCATACAATGAGAAAATGCTCCGTCCGATGGACAATCATTTCGCAGTGTTCTAGAGTGTCGATACAGATTGGTAATACGATACACAAAAGTTCCTTCTAATCAATCACACATTCAATTTCCGGACTTTTCCATTCTTTTTTTACATTTCATTGTCCAGCAACGGGAGTGCCCGGGGAATGTGAGGTGCCCAGTCATGTCTTCCTCAGAATGTACCCCAAAATAATGCCAATCAAGCCAACTAGAAGAACATAGATAAATGGAATGCCACCAGCACTCTTGTTGACCCTGCGCCTCAAAACATCCTGCATATGATGATCGTTTGGTTAGAATGGGAACCATATCAGTTAGCTACCATTAATTTGGCGTTAAAACTTACAACAAACTTTTTTCGAGATTAAACATTGAAGCAACTAACAATATATCAAGGCACAAAGATAAAAGTGGAAGCATATTGTCAAGAAAATTCTTCTGGAAGATAAAATACACTGGTATCTATCAAAAACTTTAGTAAAATCTCATAAACATATTGACAACATAAATTTCTTTTGACAATGTTCTCCTTTTCTCTTCTTTGAGAGAGATATCAACCCCAGAAAGCTAGTTTTTTCACTACATATAATATAGGCAATTTAGGACTCCGGTCTAGTGGTATTCCTCTTCACTGGTAAGTAAGAGGTCTTAGGTTCGATTCTCGCCAAAGGCGAATTTGAATCACATTATTGCTAGCCCATTGTGAGGCTTAGCCCACTCCCCCACCCCCTTAGTGTAGATAATATCGTTTGTTCAAAAAAAAAAAAAAAAAAAAACAGAAAAAACTATATATAATACAGAAAGCATCAGTGATGATGTTTTATTAGTATTAGCACAAGTCGACAATCTCGTTTCACTTTCACCTAGATGCTTACGTCTATAGAGATTTGTAACACAGCTTTAACATTTACAACTTGGCAGTAATATGATGTACCATAAATGGTTGGTTCCGAGAATTATCAAATACTGACAAATAAGATTTGACAAAACAGCTATATGTTGTTAAATCTTTAAACACCTAGGGTTCATGCAATTTAAAATATCATTAAGAAGCTTTCTAGATTTTAATAAGCTTTCTGGATTGTAATTACTACACTAACTACATATCACTATTAAGCTCAATTAGCTCAACTTAGTAGTTCTAGTGAGGATTAAAGTCTTGAAAACTTCTCATGATCTTTAGTTATTTTGTAAAGAGATCGTGTTAACTACCATGTTCCACTCAGACATTAAAACGACAGAAACAAAAAGTTCCTCACCAGTTCTTGTTGAAGCCTGTTATTTTGCTGAATGGCAGAATTTTTCTCCTCAGTCAGCCTTGCAATTAATGTCCTTGCCTGCAATTACAAAATTATATTAACTACCGTGTAGTGCCGACATCAATATTTCTGCAACCCCACAAATTCATTCCAGGATAAGAAACATTCTTCACTGTTAAAAAGAAGTATACAATGTTGATTAAAGGACAACGGACAACCAAAATGGTTATCAGCAGCAGTGACTCTAAATGAGAAACTTGAAAGGGGTTATCGAGTTGAAATATTGCTCAAGCTCACTATACCGTATTGTTAAAGGGGCATTCTCCAAAAGGGATTTTTTTCAACCTACATGAATCCAAGACTTGCAAACTACTTGAGCCATCGTAAATTCTGAAATCATGACTCCCTAACTCAGTTTCTTGTGGAAATGGAGGGATTCATAATTGAGGAATGGTAACTAAGAAATAGAGCTTTATGAACAACAGAATCTAATGGAAAGGTAGCCAGGGAAGACTTAGGTGTCTCTCCGCCGCTATACCCTAAAATATCTGAAAACAACTGCATAAGATACAACTAATCCACCCACCCTCAGGTCTGCTAGGTCATTAAAATGCTTTGCTATGATGATCAAAGGTAAATTCTGAAATCGGGAGTTTCATGAACCATTCAAATTCTAGTGGATGCTAAACAAGAAAGGACACACACTTGGATGGCGTAGAAGTTTAAAAATGTTGTATTGTACTAGTAAAATAAACACAGATGCAAATCAAGCAAAAACAACCAACATTAATTCAATGTTCAACACTCTATATACCACCTAGTTTAAAAGTAAAAGGTATACCTCAGACGAGTTATCTTGATGCTCGTGTTGCTCAGAGAAAGCTCTTGAAGCCTAAAACGAAAATTAATCATGAAATCGTAAATAATTTAATACAGTTAAAGGCAAAAACAAATTGTTCTATTTCCATTTTGATCCATCAAGAAGTACTCACAGCTTTGAACTCAGAGGCTGCTGCACTCCCGTTGTCCACTGAAGCCCTGGGTGACGAACCTTCCTCTGAACCTTCGCGAACCGGCGATGGTGGCCGAGGTGGAGCAACATAGAGAACTCTCAATTTACACTCTTCAACATTATGCCCTGATTCCTTATTGAACTGAAATTCAACAAACACAAAACCCCAGTTGCGCAAACACAAGTTTTACATTTAGACAAGTGAATTGCACAAATATTTAGCAAAGTAACCTCCAAAACTCATACACAAGGCCACATAAAATCATAACATCTAGTTACCATCTCTGCAGTGATGTCCTTTGTGGTAGTCCCGGGGCTGGCAACGACGCTCTGAAGAAGGAACTTGTCCTTGCATTGCATATCCGAAGGTGCCTCCTTTTGCGCTTGCATTGTCACTAAACCCACATACAAATTTAACATGTCAACACATTGGGATATTGTAATTACGCAAATAATTCGCAATTAAGCAAGATGATACAGTGTGGGAGGTATACCTATAACATCAGAAGTGGACCTTGGCAACACAACCCCAGTGTTTGGTCTAACACAGTACTTTTTGGGATTTGTTGTTTTTACCTAAAACACCACAAAATTACACCAAAATCAGGATTTCAAATCTCTAACAGTCAAAATTGAGCAAACCCAGAAATTAACTTCTCTGGTGAAAAGTTAAAAAGGGTGAAAATTTAACCTTGAAAGCCACAAAGTCATTGGTTTTGTTGGAGAGTTGCAGAGAGCAAGAGATCTGCTTCCTCAATTCAACTAATTTCGTTCGAATCAAAAGAATTAAATCCAAAAAGTGAAGGTAAAGTAATCAGAAACAGTAAAAAATAAAAAACGCGGATCTGCAATTAAAGGAGAAGCAGTTTAAGAGAGTACAGGGGAACTGGAGTTCTTGGGGTTCGATGCTGAGAAGCTCGCCGGTGATCATATCGGAAGCGATCAGAGAAGAGAGAGGAGATGGTGGTTTTGCGGCGGAGATGAGTTGTTTCCCGGTGGCGGGGAGTGGTCGAGAGAGAGGGAGAGATTTGAATGATTTTGAGAGTGGTTTCCGAGAGAGAGAGATGGGAAGAAATAACGTGGGACCCTGTTGGGTTGTCCTTTCTTTTGGGTTTTTTTTTCAGTGCTACGAAGATCAGATATTACGTGTTATTTTTTAATTAAATTAGCGGTTGTTATCTAAATCTAAATTACAGATAATAAAAAAATAATGAAATTATTATTATTATTATTTTTTTTTTAGGAATTATTATTAGCATTTCAAAAATCTCATTATATACTCTAAACCTTCTATATTAGGAAAGAAAAATACACTTGTGAAGAGGGTAGAATGAAAATTTTGAAGTGCTAATAACACTTCCTTTTGTTTTTTTTTTTTTAAAACCAATATACTCTTTTCTACTTTTTTTTTTTTTTTTTTTTTTGTATATCAATATTTTTACATTAGGAAGAGTGCCAGTTTGGTTAAGCCACACAATAGACAATTTAATTTGGTATCGAATTCGTCATCCACAAGATTCGAAGTTAAGACCTCTCACTTCTAAGCGAAAAGGAATATCACCAGACCGTAGTACTGAGTGACTATATTCTTTTATACTTAACTGAAAGAAAATGTTAGAAAAGAAACAAAATGTGTTGCAGTCCTATTAGATTAGAAATGTAATCGTGTAAATCCTATCATATATGGGATATCCTGATGGGATTCTACCATATCTCTTAGACTAAATATTATCCTATTATAGTTGTAATCCTATTAGGATAAGGAATTTACCTTCTCTACTACTATAAATAAAGCCACTATGGGGTGAGATAACACACACCTCACAATTACACATCTTTCTTTCTCTCTACTGTTGTCGCACCTCTATCTCTCTGTCCTTATTATACCTCAGTAAATTAGCCCTATAACACGTTATTAGCATGCTTTTAACGCTGCGCTAAAGAGAGTTTGATCTTCAATCAGGAGAGTATTACGTTTTAATCATTCTTTTTATGATTAATTTATTATTTAATTAAATTGATCTACATGCTATTGATTCAATTTAATTTTTCTGTGTTGAACATGATACAACGTATTAGAGATGCAATTCTGGCTTTCCGAGAAGAATATTCTACGCATGAAAGGAAAATATTTGAAATGACCATGAAACATAAAAACATTTCTCATGATGCATGAACCTCCTACATTTCCATTTACCTTCCGATATATATACACGTTCATGCATTACACAATTATAAATCTCTATGTGGAATTTGTGAGTCAAAGAAACAAAAGAAAATAGAAGTATAATTTTTTTTTTTTCTGGATTTTGAAAACCTTTAAAAAAAAACTATTGAGAAAAAGGGTTTCTAACACTAGCCACACGCTAAGCCATGGTAAGAAGTCGACGAGCCGCGTGAGCCAAGCCACCAAAGAAGCCGAATTGCTCCTGCACCCAAAACCCAGAAACAACGACATTTTTCGACGACATTTTTCTCCGTTTTTTGGTGACGCATGATAGTTGGATGTCATATTCAACTTTAAACCTCGAGATTCCAGTTGAATCTCAATGAAATCTTGAAATCATGTTTTGAATTTCACTGGTTTTGGAACACTCTGGTCAACACCGACGTCGAGAAGCTCCTCCGTCGTGAATCTTAGGGACCCTATTAAAACTTGGCTCATCTTGCCGTCTGTGACCACCACTGATAATGATGGTGCTACTGTCTTCTTAGACAAACCATACACCCATCTGGGCCTGTTGCTTTCTCAACCTGCAGCCAACCTGAAACTGGGATGTCTTCCCTCACAGCCTATTGGGCTTCATTTTTTCTTTGTTTTGGGCCTGTTGTCCCCCCAACCCATCCTTCTATTGCAGCCTGCAGCTTGCACAACACACATGGGTTGCCTGAGCCCAAGCCCAATATGGGCTTTGTTTTGTCAAGGCCTTCAGCGCAGTCTCTTGGGGCTGCCATTCATTTAACCCGAGACCAATTTGGACCTGATTTTTCTTGTGTGGCTTATAGCCAACATTAAATCATATATGGGCCTAGGCAATTTTTTTATTTTGCTTCTATGATCGATCCTGTATGGTCTGATCTATTGAATTGATTAAAGTGACCATCAGTCCACTAATATGACAAGACATCCAAAATTATTAGCTTGAAACCCACTTTTGGACATTAACGATTCAATATTTTATTTCTTTTCTTTGAGCCGCTAACTCCCTTTCGTAGTCCCGAAGCACTCAAACTTGAGTTCTTGAAACAACCCAAATCCACTACACTTAGTTGTATATTGTATTATGTGTTCTTGCAGGTACCTCCTTTTATGAACCAAAAGTTCATAACTAAACTCAAACTTGTGGTTTCGAATTTAGTGCCTTTGAAACCCGAAGTTTTCATAACACAATAAAGACCCATGAAAACCCGTAGTTTTCCTGAAACCACATCTTAGAACTCGAATGTTCTAACTTTAATGCTTATGGATATTTTATTTTCCATAACACCAATCACAATCTTGTTCCCTCCATTCAGTGGATTGTCGAATGGTAACAAGTTCGATTTCACTGATTTGGACGTTTCTTGACAGAAACTACTTTATGTGGGTATAAGACGTGAATCTCCACTTGACTATCAAGAAGCTGAGAAACCATTGAAGCCAACAATGGCATAAAAGAACTGAATAAGCCTCCGCCATTATCTTCGCTTGAAGACTTATGCCTAGCATTACAAACGGAAGTAGCTCCCAGACGAGGATTCCATGGCTCTTTGGCTTGCTCATACGGACTGTCTAATCATGAAAGACATTGCCCAAAACAAACCATGATTACATATATGAATGAGTACAATTCTGAAGTTTATAAATTTGATCGAATTTTGACTGGAGAATATTTTTCTAGTCCTTGCATGTTTCTAACTCGCTCTTGAAGCAACAGTACAGAGAGTGGAAGTTTACCAAATTCTCGGATTTGATTATTATCATAAATGTGAGAAAACGGTATAAACTCAACTTTGGCTGGAGTCTACCAAATAATGGTGCCCTGTTTCTGCAGGGATGTACCGAAGGGTATGCTATTCTTCAATAGAATGGCACTGAACGGTATTGCTCTACTTTGGCAGAGGCCAGCTGAACAAACTTTTCCAACTTCGGTTGGAGCTTACCGAATCCAATTTTGGGTCTGTCTCTCTCATGATCCAATTTCGAGTTTGTTTTTACAACCTATGGTAAAATCAAGGCATGTCAACGTGTGGCACATGCCTGAAGCATGATCCTTGACACCTAAGACCTAAAACTTCAAGAATAAGGGATATTGTTCCCAAACCTCAACCCTGCAGAATATACTTCCATCTTGATGGAATAAATCATTGGTTATGTACTTGTTCGTGCCTCTACCAATGTCGTGAAGAGTACCATTCTAGTAGTCAATATGAGATTAATTTTGTTTCACCAAACACTATTGGAAGAGCAGAATTTTGACATGAATGGCCATGTTGGCCGAATCGCCTTAGTAACTTTGGTTTACTTTGTGAACATTTTTTTATGTTATTGGTTCAAGTTTGGTGGTTGTTTTAGTTATGGATCATCGTATTGATATTGTCCTCAAATATGAGTTAATTGAATCATGTTTCTTAATACATGTGACTAAATTCAATTAAACACATGATTAGGTATGAATGTGGTAAGTTAGTTGTCTAGATCAATGCAATAATACACACACTAACTTTATACCTAAATCACATCTCTAGCAAAGAATTCAGGTATATCCAATCTGATTAAGAGCATTGGCATGCTCCTTGTTGTATGGATGGTACTAACTTTTTGGAAGAATGTTGTTGAGTTTTAAAGATATTCGAGATGGCAATGATCATGAATGAAACCGCTAAAGAAAATAGAGTGAAATATCTTTGTACCACCTCCAAAATACAAAGCTCGAAGCTATATTTTGGGGCCAATGGATTGCCTCCCAAACTGGGAACACGCCATATGGCCACCCTGCAGTAAGGTGATTCGAGCAGTTTACTTGCTTTGGCAAGACCGTTTGGGACTCTTCAGTCAAACAATGATGCTACGATGCATCTTCTTACCCGAAGTAAGGATCACGTGCTTACAAGCACATTTTGCCAAGCCTGCTTATTTGGAAAATTTGATTTCTATATCATCCCTAGCAAAGATAAGAACCAACCCTCTTTTCATAGTGGATTCATAGGAATATATGTGGACTAATCCAACCAAAATATGGACCATATCAATACTTATAGTTTTGGTTGATGAATCGACAAACTGGTCACATGTTTGTCCACACACATTGCTGCTAAACCTCCTGGCCGATTTTAAGGGTTCACCACCCTGCTTATCCCATAAAGTCTAGAAGACTGGATAATGCTGGAGAGTTTATATCAATGGTTTTCAATAAAGTATTGCATTTCTTTAGGGTTTATAATTGAACATCGAATTCCCATGTTCACCCTAAAACAACTTTGCATAGTGATCATAAAAACGCAATTTAATTGATCACCTGAACCTTCGTAAATGCACCAAGCTTTTGGTTCTGCAACCTTGGTAAATGTACCAAGCTTTCGGTTTTGCCTAAGGTTATGCAATCTTGTACACAACTATGTTGGTCCGTCTTGAGGCCCATTGCTACCCAACCATTTCGACGTTACAGTTGGTTACTGGGTATGAACCTGACATTTTGTATTTACGCATTTGGGTGTGCATTCCATGTGCCAAGTTGCGCCGCCGTAATTTACCAACATGGGTCCTTAAAAGAAGGATGTGAATCTTTGTTGTTTATGATTCTCCTTCACACTAGCTCGTTAAAGCCTTTGCATGCGATCTCCTTACCGCTCATTTACATATTGTCACTTCAATGAGATAGTTTTCCCACCATTAGGGGGACATAAGAACGTCAACGTTCCTGTAGAATGATGTGAATTTTTGTGGACATTACCCACTACGTCTCATCTTGATCCTCGTATCACACAAGTATCATAAGTAAATGTGATGTATTCTAGCTTTCAAAATGTTGCTCTAGACGCATTCCTTTGATCTAGCTAAAGTGACAAGATCATATACTGGTTGCAAACATGCCTGCAAGGATAGACGTCGAGTCAACATCCCCAAAAGGTGTGCCGCCCCTAGTGGACGGTTTGGCCGCCCTTGTTAGATAGTTTGGTACACTAGTGGATAACCAATCAATCTGTCTCAGCCTGAAGCATGACAAATTAGTCGGTTAATAGGATTCACTTTCCTAGAAGAGGAAGAAGACGACACACAATGAATCCATACTCGGTCGCTGTCTCAGATCATTTCCATCTTATGAGATTAATCCGGATTACTCCCGAGACTTAAAGCTCTTGGTCCAATATACTAGTTTGGTTGAGATAAGGGAATTGGAATGAAATTATCATCGATGGTGTTTTCACTTATATGGTAGCTACCGACATAAATGAAAAACGACAATAATGAATCGTGTTTTATTGATTAGTGACAACGTAGAACTGATTAGACAACCGAAATTACAATCCAGGTTAAATTCCTTACCAAAGTGTGTTTGGACTCGTAATTTCTACTTTGCCTAAGGTAACCCTATTGTGTTACAAATGAGAAAGGAAGCGTAATGAGATGAATGAAATACTACAATATGATGCACATCTTACAGTGCAAGGTTTCTCTCAAACATCCTGTGATAGACTGCAACATTATGAAATGTGGTTAGTGTTTTTCCATGGGGATATTATACGAAGATTTACATGTAAGTTCTCAAAGAATTAGATGGACATATCAAATAGTTCCAAACCACAGAACACTCTCTCAACTCATTTGAAGGCGTTCACTTACGTATTAAAGTAATCTGGCGGATGTAGTATATATGTCTAAGTGTTATTTGATCAGTTATGGATCAGAATTACGCCTTTGTGTGTTAAATATAAAGTCTTATTCTGAATTGCTAGAGTTACAGTTTATGTCAATGACATGAATCTCACTAAGACTCTAGAAGAGCTTGAGAAAATTGCCTCGCACCTGAAGTGGTGTTTTGACAGTACTTTGGTCTATCAGTCGAACTACACCCCGAAGGTGTTACATTTTGAGTATACCTATGATCTTCCAACGTTGCATTCAAATGAGACCCTTGAAGAGGTTATGGAATTCGAAGTTCCATATCTGAGTTCAACTTTGCGCTTTGTTGTACTTAGCTCATTGAATTAGACAAGACATCTCCTTCGCTGTTGATCTATTGGTAAAGATGCAGCACCGCTCCTACACACAGCTGCTGAATTAGTATTAAAGACATATTTTCATTACCCTGAAGGTGCTATGAATTTAGGCTAATCCCAACGCATCTTATGCGGATCTGACCCCTTTGATCCTTAGAATGATGCTTAACTTTTTTGTTATGATGACGCAAGTTACTTATCAAAACTGCACAAGGCACATCCCGGAATGGTTATGTCTTTATCATTAAGGATATTGCAATATCTTGGAGGTTCACGATATGACCTTAGTTGCGAAATCTTCGAACCGTTCCAAGACTCACCTTACTTCACTACATCACATGTGAGACATGGTTAAGAGCTCTTGTTAATCATATTTGAATTACTTGTTGTTTTTATCCATCGTATAGTCCCGACGACGATCAATGAAGACTATACAGCATGTATCAACCTGACCAAGACATGATACATCCATGAAGTTAATGGCAAGACATATTGCGTCTACATCACATCAGCAAAGCATCAGGAGATTGAAGTCATGACAGTCGATCCTAGAAAACCTTTCCGATCTCTACACAACGTCACTGCCGAAGTCAACCTTCCAGTAGCTTGTTCGAGGAATTGGTATGCCTAACTATTCATATGTAATGCTTGTAGTTCTCAATGTCAAACGCAGTGGGAGTATCCAAAAGTATACTTACTTGATCTTAATGTACTCTTTTTCCCTACGATTAAGAGCATTTTTCCCATCGGGTTTTTGCTACCTAACTAGATTTTGATGAGGCACCCATTCTGGGCTGGTTATACCCTTGTGAGCTATTCTCCTTGCATTCAGAAGACGCTTAGTTTTGACTTAATGCAACTTCTCACTTTTCTCCTTATTCTATGGGTTTTTATCCCACCTTGGGTTTTACCATAGCGATGTTTTGTGAATTTTACCTTTATGCATTCTTCCATTGTGCCGACGACTTCATCAACTGTACTTACTTCATCGCTGAAGACCTGATGCACCATTTGTTTAAGTATTTACACACTCAAGGGGGAATGTTGCAGTCATATTATATTAGGAATGTGATCGTGTAAATCCTATCATATCTAGGATATCCTTATGGGATTCTACCATATTTCTTAGACAAGGTATTATCATATTAGAGTTGTAATCCTATTAGGGTAAGAAATTTACCTTCCCTACTACTATAAATAAAGGCATAATGAGGTGAGATAACACATACCTAACAATTACACATCTCTCTTTCTCTCTACTGTTGCCACACCCTTATCTATATGTCCTTATTATACTTCAGTAAATTAGGCCTGCAACAAAATGGACATTATAATAATTTTGCACAAACAAGTATTTTTTTTTCCTAAATCTCACAGCCATGTCATCCTATCAATGTCACATCCCGCCCTGGGGTCCACCATATCCCGGGCCCACTTCACCATCGTAGCACGATATTGTCCGATTTGGATCCCGACCACGCCCTCACGATTTTGTTTCTGGAAACTCACACGAGAACTTCCTAGTGGGTCACCCATCATGGGAGTGCTCTTGCGCACTACTCGCTTAACTTCAAAGTTCCAATGGAACTCGAAGCCAGTGAGCTCCCAAAATGCCTCGTGCTAGGTAGGGATGAGAATATACATATAAGGATCACTCCCCTAGGCGATGTGGGATCTAACAATCCACCCCCCTTAGGGGCCCGACGTCCTCGTCGACACATCACGGCCAGGGTTAGGCTCTGATACCAAATTGTCATATCCCGGCTCGGGGTCCACCACATCCCGGGCCCGCTCCACCACCATAGCACGATATTGTCCGCTTTGGGCCCCGACCATGCCCTCACGGTTTTGTTTTTGGGAACTCACACAAGAACTTCCTAGTGGGTTACCCATCATGGGAATGGTCTCGCTTAGCTTCAGAGTTCCAATGGAACCCGAAACCAGTGAGCTCCCAAAAGGCCTCGTGTTAGGTAGGGATAAGAATATACATATAAGGATCACTCCCCTGGGTGATGTGGGATCTAACAATCAATACCTAAGCTCACTCTCTCTCTCTTATTTGCACCCACATCTACTTTTTCCCACCTCTAACTTCCCAAATCCAGTAATTTATTTTACATAAATTCAATTTAGTTTTTTTAAATTTTAAATCACACAAATAGTGTCTATACTGTATCTAGTTCATATTAATGAAACCTTCTTTGCCAATTAAAAAATAGTGAAAAGACAATTTTATCTTCTATCACAAAATAAAATTATGGATAATGAAGTAATTTTGCACAAACTAAATTTAACATTTTTTAAAGGCATCATCTACATGTGTTCCTAACAAATTTCTAATTTAAAAAGTAAAAATAAAAACAAAAACTCATCCTCTTTCCACGTTGTCTCTTTCTCTCCCTCTCTCTCCTTCTCATTTCAAAATCGAAAAATTGTTCACCACATAAAGTGTGTGGACATATACTATTTACTTATTAATAAAAAAAATTTTGTCAATTAAAAACTGATGAAAAGACAATTTAATTTTTTTATGCAAAATAAAATAAAATTATGAATAGAAGGTCAAAAGATAATTTGTTCGTTTATTAAAAAAATAAAATTATGAAAAGTAATGTAATTTCGCACAAAATGAAATTTTTTTTTTAATTTTTTTTCGTCACCCATATTTCATCATCATTGTTCTTAACAGAGCAATGCCAAGATTAATCCAAAATCGTTTACAAAATTAGCGAGGCTATTAGGCGGACGATTAGGGGAGCTAGACGGCTGCTAGGCGGGCGTTTGGTGGTTTAATCAGTTACTAAGGGGTGCCTGGCGGGTTAATCGGGCACTGGGCATTTCTGTTTTTAAAAAAAATGTCGAAAGGCACGGGTGGAAGAGTGACTGGTTGGTGGGGGGGGGGGATTAGTAGGGTGCGAATGAGGTAGATGGAGCAGTGTGAGGATGCTGTGGACGACCGTTGCATAGAAGAGGAGGTGGTATGAGAAGGCGATGGATGACTGTCGAAAATGGAACGATGTTAGGAGGCGATGGATGTTTTAGAGAGAGAGAGAGAGAGAGAGAGAATCGGATTGCAGTCTCACAGAGAAAATGATAAAGGGAGATGATGTACACTTTTTCACGTGACCAACTACCTTTTTGCTTTTTCTTTTTTTTAATTGTTGTCCAATCGGTAATTTGCTTGGAAAATGCAAGATGCGGGGGCTCTTTCTGCCACTTAGCATCTTAATTACTAAAAAGATATATTACTCATTCAACATTTTTTGTATGTTATGTGTTAAACTTAAAAACTTAATTAAAATAGTAAATTCAAAATTCCAATACAATATAGTTTTTATTATGTATAAATAAACATTTATTTATATCTGTTATAATAAATTTACTTCAATTTACCTAGGCTCCCGCCTAGGCATTATGCCTCAACCCGCCATTTGGCTAGTGAGAAAAACTTGTGTGGGGCTTAGGTTACTACTGGATTTTGCCAAGTGACACTCCACCATCTTTCAGAACTTGCCATTTGTTAAACATTAAATATAACTTCTATTAAAAAGTTTATGTATTTTTTAGCACGGGTTGATCATTGAGATAATAAATCTTTTGTTTTATTTTTCAATTTTAGTTTATGTAGTAATTGACACACCCCGATCCAAATATTGGGGCGTGTTGGCCGTCATGTGAAGGTGACGTAGCCAAGTGCGCAATGCGGAAGCAATAGAGTGAAAATACGAGAAAATAAAATCGACGAGATAATTTACAATAAAAAGATCAGTGAGTGCTAGTGACAAACATGAAAGGAGAAATGCAAGGTAAAAGCGCAAGTATCCTAGGTGCAGTCCAGAATAAACAATACTACACAAGCGATAACTAGAAAATCCTACATGGAGGGTGCTCTGTTAGAATTGTCTCGATGCCTCGTTCGTCACCTCGTTCGTCACCCACGTTCTCGCTATTTAAAACTTGGAGGGGCACAAAACAGAAAATGTGAGTGGGCAAAAACAAAGTTTTCCAAACCATTTCAATATCAAGTAATAATCCCTCTCTGTAAAACCCATATACTTTCCAGAAAATATTATACGTACTTGTATATCAAATCATGCTAAAATTGATAAAGCTCAAATATGCCATGCCAGAATATGCTGTGTCAGAATATCCAATCAAACAGTATAAACATCAAGCAGGTGAGATAAAACAAATCATACTATGCCGGTAATATCAGTATGTCAGCTGGAGTCACCTAAAGTGACCTGTACGGCTGAATCTATAGCTCCTCAACCACTATCCGACACACGAGTTGGAACCACCTATAGTGGTTTGTACGGCAGGCTGGTGTACATAAATACGCTCAGTGCTACGATCACATGAAGGCTGTGCGATGTATCGCAAGTCACCTACGAATCGGAACCACCTATAGTGGTCTGTACAACAGGTTGGCACCTGCCTTGGATCCAAGGTGAGCGTATGGTGTCGGAGGTGAACGATCACGTGAAGGCTAGGCCTTACTCTCCCGGAGCACAAACACTGAGGTGCAGGAATACAAGCTATAACTCAATCTCATCATCACCACATCTATCACTAATAAACATACTCACCTGACTTATCTGAGCGTCCACGGTAACAAGCATAACCAACACAATCACAATAATAATATCGACGATATTCGACATGGCATTTCAATTATAACCCATTTCGATTATAAAATCATGAAAACGTAATTTTTGGAAAGATACCAATCATAATATACATATACTAAAAACAAAAGCTCACTCACTGATACGTATAAGGGTCGTAAGCCCCGAGCCTCGCGTGGCTGCGCTCGTCCTTCGGATAGTCCTCACCTATATGTGAAACAACTATAAAACCGTCAATTTAACACACATAACCAGCCTTAGGTAATAACTTCTCATACATTGCTCAATTAGGGTGTTTGAATATACCAACATGCTCTACTCAATCCCATGAACACCCCCATATTCTTAGAAATTTTTTCTAAAGCCTCACATGCCGGCCAAGGCACAGCCACACGTGCTTCCCACACACAGGTACATGCCTCGCGCACGGATAGAATCCCTAACGCCGTTAGGGAATATTCCATTAATTTACCAAAATATTCCGTTAACTTTAACCTGACGCCGTTAATCTCCATTAGGAATATTCCATCAACCTTGATGGAATATTCCATCAACCTTGATGGAATATTCCGTCGTCTCTTACCTCAGGTCGTCGGAATCCAACGCCGACCGCCGTTGCGTCGCCGGATTCTAGAAAAACTTTAAACTCACTTTTCTCACTCAATTCTCAACCAAACTTCACAAAATTTATGTCAAAATGAAGCTTAGGACAAGGGGAAGAAGTTTATACCACTTTGAAGCACCAAAAATGCCGAAAACTCGCTGGAGAAAACTCACAAAATCCGGCCAACCATAGAACTTGCTATCCCGACATCCAAAATCCTTCAAACTTGTTCTTTGAGCTTTGTGAGAAAGTTTTAAGACTCCTTATGATCTCAAAACTCGATAAAACCTCCACATTCGCGAGCAAATGAACAGTACCATCGACAGAGTCCACGGATTCTACGAGTTTTCGAGGGTTCCAAGCCAAACCAAGGGTATGAGTGTGTTGGTTAGGCCACAAGGAACATAAAGAAGGTATTTGGAACCTCGATTCAGGCCAAAATTATGAGGCATGAAGTTATCCGTACAAATGGTGAAAATGGAAGAAACGTTGAGAAGGAGAGAGACAGAACCAGAAAAGAAAGAAGAAAGGTGCACGTGCGCATGTGTGGATGTGTGTGTGTAGGTTTAAAATACTCCCAAATGCCAACCTAAACGTAGCCCATTTACACACACGCAACAACTAACGAGTAAGGGCAAAAACGTCATTCTCGCGCTAACGATAAATATTTTGAAACGGGCTGTCATAACCTACCCTCCTTAAGAAAATTTCTTCTTCGAAATTTATAGAATAATTACAATCCACTAATACTCGTAAAACAAGCATGGATACATTTCTTTCATCCTCTCTTCTGTCACCCAGGTAGCCTTCTCTACCGAGTGATTCTTCCACAAAATCTTCACCAAGCACACTATCTTGTTCCTCAGAACCTTATCTTTCCAGTCTAGAATAGTCACTGGCTCCTCGTCGTAAGTCAAATTAGGATTAATTTCCAACGGCTGCGGAGGTAGCACATGTGATGGATATGAGACATAATGACGAAGCATCGAAACGTGAAATACATCGTGCACTCGAGACAACTTTGAAGGTAACTCAAGTCTATAAGCTAATTCACCGATCCGTTCAGTGATTTATACGGTTCGATATACGTGGGACTCAATTTCCTTTTTTTTTTTTTTTTTTTTTTTTTTTCATAATCGTACAACACCCTACCACGACAACAGCTTCAAGAATACCCAATCACCTACTTTATAAGTCCGACCAGTGGCATGTCTGTCCGCTAAGCTCTTCTGACGATCTTGGGCCACTTTCAGGTTAGACTTGATTACTTGAATATTTTGGGTAGTCTCATCCACTATCTCTGGGGCCTCCAAAACTCTTTCGCCTACCTTTGACCAACATAACGGCGTACGATAAGATTTACCATATAATGCCTCGAAATGTGACATACCAATGCTCGAATGGTAGCTGTTGTTTTAGGCAAACTCCATCAAATCCAGACATTTATGCCATGCATCGCCAACTGCAAAACAGAGGATCTCAGCATATCCTCTAGTGTCTAAATGGTCCTCTCAGATTGCTCGTTTGTTTGAGGATGATATGCCGTACTATACGGTAATCTCGAACCAAGAGCTTCTTGAAATGCTATCCAGAATTTAGAAGTAAATCTCGAATCTCGATCAGAGATGATGCTGACTGGTACACCATGGTATTTAACGATCTTCAACACAAAGAGCTCAGCTAACCGTTTCAGGGAAAACTTCTCTTGAACTGAAATAAAATGTGCGGACTTGGTGAGCCGATTAACCACTACCCAAACACCATCATAACCATTCCGTGTACGGAGAAGCTTATACACGAAATCCATGGTAGTATTTTCCCATTTCCACTGGGGAACGGGAAGTGGCTGCATCCGTCCAAACGGTTTCTTTCTCTCGGCTTTAACCTGCTGGCATACAATACATCTGCTAACATATTCAGCAATCTCTCATTTCATACCCGGCCAATAGTAAAATAATCGTATGGTATGATACATTTTAGTGCTCCCCGGATGCATAGCATATGCCGATATGTGTGCCTCATCCAAAATATCCCTCTTTAACTCCACATTGTTCGGTACAAACATTCTACCTTCTAGCATAATCATGCTATCTAATTCACGAATCCGAAGGTCTTTCTTTTTCCCCTCATTTCTTAGCCAAATCAACTTTTGAATTTCATCGTCATCCATTTGTGCCTCGAGTATACGGTCAATTAAGATTGGCCTAACTTGAAAGTGAACAAGTAAGGTTTCCTCTCGAGCTTCCATTTCTAACTTCACTTCGGTTGACCTCAAATCAGCAAGAAGAGGAACACGACTTGTGTGAAAACATCAATTCTGCCTTGAGATTTCCGACTAAGTGCATTAGCCACCATATTTGCATGTCCTAGGTGATACTCGATCATGTATTCGTAATCACTTAGCAGCTCTATCCACCTCCGTTAGCGAAGGTTCAAATCTCGCTGAGTAAACAGGTACTGGAGACTCTTGTGATCTGTGAAGATCCTACATCTCTCACCATAAAGATAGTGTCTCCAAATCTTCAGTGCAAACACGATTACCGCCAGCTCAAGATCGTGAGTAGGATAATTCATCTCATGAGGCTTCAATTGTCTTGAAGCATAAGCGATAACCTTGCTGTGTTGTATTAGTACGCAGCCCAAACCATTCAATGACGCGTCACTGTAGATCTCAAAGTTACCACTATCATCTGGAGGTGCTAACACCGGTGCATAAGTGAGACATTACTTCAATTGTTGAAACTCTGCTTGCAACTATCGTCCCACTCAAAACTAACATTTTTCCTGGTTAGCCTCGTAAATGGTAACGTAATAACAGAAAAATCTTGAACAAACCGTCTATAATAGCCTGCCAAACTAGGGAAACTCTGTACCTCAGATAAGGTTCGTGGCTGTTCCCAATTTTCCACCGCTGCAATTTTTTGGGAATCCACCTGAATACCTTGAGCTGAGATAACATGCCCCAAGAACGCTACTTGATCTAACCAAAACTGACATTTACTAAATTTAGCGTATAACCGATGCTCCCTCAGTTTATTCAACACTAATGTAAGATGTCTCACATGATCTGCTTTGGACTTGGAATAAAACAAAATGTCATCGATAAAAATAATGACAAACCTGTCTAAGTATTGCTTAAATACCCGGTTCATCAAATCTATAAAAGCAGCAGGTGCGTTAGTTAACCCGAATGACAGAACTAAAAACTCATAATGACTATAACGGGTTCTAAACGCCGTCTTAGGGACATCATCACTCTTAATCTTCAGCTGATAGTAGCCATACCTTAAATTGATCTTCGAAAACACGCAATCTCCTCGTAGCTGATCAAACAAATCGTCAATTCATGGCAACAGATAACGGTTCTTAATCGTCACCCGGTTCAGCTACCAGTAGTCTATACACGACCTTAAGGTACCATCATTCTTTCGCACGAACAAGATTGGAGCTCCCTAAGGCGAAGTACTAGGTTGTATAAAACCTTTATCTAATTACTCCTGCAACTGAATTTTCAACTTTCTCAACTTAGCAGGAGCCATCTGATAGGGAGTCAAGGATATATGGTCTGTACCTGGCAATAAGTCGATAACGAACTCTATGTCATAATCCGTCGGCAATCCTGGTAAATCATCCGGAAACACGTCGGGAAAATGCCTGACCACTCAAATATCCTCCACATGGCTAGAAACGTTATCATTCAGTACAATATGTGCTAGATATCCCTGACAACCCTTCTGTAGCACCTTCTTGGCTCTCACTGCCGAAATAATACTATGTCTCACGCTGCTACGCTCGCCAACAAACGTAACCATAGGTAGTCTCGGGCGATGAAACGTAACTTTCTTCTCGTAACAATCAATATTGGCTCGATTATATTGTAGCCAATCAGTGCCCAAAATGACATCAAACTCAACAATATCCAACGGAATGAGGTTAGCTGGCATAACCACATCCTCCACTAACACTGGGCACCCTGGGTACATCCAGCCCACCTGACACGTCTCTCCTCTAGGCATCGAAAACTCTAACTGAAACCCGAGGGGTATGAGATTAGGTTGTGTCAATTGAGCAAATGTATCAGAAATAACCGAATGAGTAGCCACAATCAATCAACACTTTAGCAAAGTGACCAAGGATATTTAACGTACCCATGATCAAATCTGGGTTGTTCTGGGCATCCTGCACTATGAGGTTATGAATACGGCCCTAAGGCTGCTGCCGACCACCTCGACCTCTACTCAATTGACCACTACGTCCAAGTGTACTACGGCCCTATCCAGTCTAACCAATCTGTCTCAACGACCCTGCGCTGCTAGAAGCAACATCTCTCTGCTAGGGCTGTACTCCCGAATACCACTGCGATCCGTCGGTTGGATAAGGAGGATAAGGGGTATACCCTCCAGGGTACTGCTGATGTTCGCTTTGGTAGCCACTCGAATAATACGGATCCTGAGGATACGGGTACGGCGCTGCCGAATAAGGGGTAACATCTCTTTGGTAATAATAAGTACCCCTATGACCTGTCTGACCATAACCGCTCAACGCTGGAACCTGCTAACTAAGAACTGGTGGTGGTAAAGAAGGCATATAGGGCCTCAGCTAACCCTATAGACAATTTGCTGCCCGATATCTGACTTGTCCACAAGTAAAACATCCTTAATTGCCCTGTCTACACTTGCCAAAGTGTCGACTGTTACATCTTCGACAAAACGGAGCTCTTCCTCTACTAGCATCCCCCCTGTCTCTGGCCTCTAGGACTCTAGAAAATCTACCACTTCTACCCTGACCAGTGGCACTAAAACCTCCGCTGGAAAAATTGGAACTAGCTTCACTTTATTTAAAACTCTGGGTCTTGCGAGGTCCCTTACGAAGACTGATTTTTGCCTTTAACGTTATTCTTCGGATCATCTTTCTCCTATTCTTCCTCACTATCGCTAGGCAAGTTCTCAAAATCTTCAATTCTTAGCAAAATCTCATAGAACTCCTGATAAGTATCGCAAGGAGTAGTGGTCACCATAGAACGCCACTTCTTCTTAATACCCAATCTGAAACGACGAAGCATCTGAACCGGATTAGCAGCAACTTCCAGATGATAACGAAACAAATTAGTGAATCTTCTGTAATATTCATTCGCCGTCAACTTTCCCTGCTTCAAATCAGTAAATTCTTGCTTTTTGCGATCAATATACTCAGGGGGAACAAACCTTTTCCGAAACAACCGTTTAAACACTTCCTAGTCAGAAATTTCCTCTAGGGGATCCAAGGTGAGCGTACGGTGCGGGAGGTGAACGATCACGTGAAGGTTAGGCCCTACTCTGGCGGAGCACAAACACCGAGGTGTAGGAATATAAGCTATAACTCAATCTTATCATCACCACATCTATCACTAATAAACATACTCACCTAACTTACCTAAGTGTTCGCGGTACCAAAGCATAACCAACATAATCACAATAATAATATCGACGATATTCGACATGGCATTTCAATTATAACCCATTTCGATTATAAAATCATTAAAACGTAATTTCTGGAAAGATACCAATCATAATATATATATATATATATATATATATATATATATATATATATATATACTGAAAACAAAAGCCCACTCACTGATATGTAGAAGGGTCGTAAGCCCCGAGCCTCGCGTGGCTGCATTCGTCCTCTGGATAGTCCACACCTATATGTGAAACAACTATAAAACCATCAATTTAATGCACATAACCAACCTTAGGTAATAACTTCTCATACATTGCTCAATTAGGGTGTTTGAATATACCAAAATGTTTTACTCAATCCCACGAACACCCCCATATTTTTAGAAATTTTTTCTCAAGCCTCACGTGCCCCCACGCGCCGGCCAAGGCACGGCCACACACTCCTTCCAAGCGCAGGCACGTGCCGGGTGCAAGAACGGAATCCCTAACACTGTTAGGGAATATTCCGTCAATTTACCAAAAGATTTTGTTAACTTTAACCTGACACCGTTAATCTCTGTTAGGAATATTCCATCAACTTTGACGGAATATTCCATCGTCTCCTACCTTAGGTCGTCAGAATCCGTCGCTGGCAGCCGCTGCGTTGCCGGATTCTAGAAAAACTTTAAACTCAATTTTCTCACTCAATTCTCAACAAAACTTCACAAAATTTATGTCAAAATGAAGCTTAGGACAAGGGGAAGAAGTTTATACCACTTTGAAGCACCAAAAATGCTGGAAACTCGCCGAAGAAATCTCACAAAATTTGGCCAACCATAGAAATTGCTATCCTGACGTCCAAAATCCTTCAAACTTGTTCTCCGAGCTTCGTGAGAAAGTTTTAAGACTCCTTGTGATCTCAAAACTCGATAAAACCTCTATGATCACTACTAAATGAACAGTACCATCAACGGAGTCCACGGATTCTATAGGTTTTCGAGGGTTCAAAGCCAAACCAAGGGTATGAGTGTGTTGGTTAGGCCATAAGGAACATGAAGAAGGTATTTGGAACCTCGATCCGTGCCAAAATTGTGAGGCATGAAGTTGTCCGTATAAATGGTGAAAATGGAAGAAATGTCGAGAAGCAGAGAGACAGAACCAGAAAAGAAAGAAGAAGGGTGAACGTGTGCATGTGTGGATGTGTGTGTGTGTAGGTTTAAAATAATCCCAAAAGCCAACCCAAACGTAGCCTATTTACGCACACGCAACCAGTAACGAGTAAGGGCAAAAATGTCATTCTCGTGCTAATGATAAATATTTTGGAACAGGCTGTCACAATAATTTATTATTTTTCAAGTTTTAAGAAAAACTCAATAAAGAAAATGTTAGGCCAAATTGGATTAACGGTCACTGTGATGATAATGTGTTTAGAAGATTGCCCTTGAGGTCAGAAAATTAAGATTTAAACCCTTGTGGTGAAGATTATTAGCAAATTTAAGCCAAAAAAAAAAAGAGAATTATGTTAAATCTCAATTAAATTTAAGGATAAAAATGTCCAACCAAACTCTTTCTTTCTGTTAGACAAGATGATATTCAAGACTTCCTAAGGCTCGACTCCAAGCACGGCCACAACGCCTGCTACCTCGTCTGCAAATGCTAGCTCGCCCTCGAGCGCCTTAACATTTCGTCGATAAGGCTGCATTCTGCCAATGGCTTTGACAACGACGTGCTTGATTTGAACATCTTATCGAACGTCGCTATGAGTGCTATCGACCATAGATTCTCCAAGCTCGAAAAGTTGAGCTTAATCTAGTACTCCAATGACTCTTCAACATCGGTCTAATTTGGCTTGCTGATAAGTGTAAATTTTTGAATTCATTGGATTTGCAGGTAAGCTTTTGCTTAATTGGCTTTTAAATCTCTTATGTTATTGCTTTGTTAGAGTTAAATTATAATGCTTGAAGTCTGAAATTCTTTGTTTGAATACTTAATTGGAAATTTTGGTACATTCCTGGCTTTTACCTGAATGCTTATAGGTTACTGTGGAGGACATGGTCAAAGTCTTCTTATGAATGAGTATCGTAGCGATGGTTCACTGCATGATGCTCTGCACATGGATGATGAATTCAAGAAGAACCTCCCGTGGAATGCTCGGATTAGAATGACACTTTTAAAGTGAGTACCATTTCCAAACATACTCATCCCTTGTTTTTCCCTTCGTTGCGAGTTATATATTAGTTAAAGTGTAAATAGTAGTCTGTTGTCCCACATTGACAAAGTCCATATGTAAAACCAATTGTAACTCCTATATATACTCCACTTTGTAGATTAATGAATACATAAGAAATTCCCAAATATTGTCATATATATTTTTGGTATTTACCATGTTTAATTTGACATGGCATCAGAGCAGTTCACTCTTGGTAACCTATGTGCTTTAATTTTGTGCCCACCTCTGTCGTGATTTCCTTCGTTAAAAAACAAAAAAAAAGTGAATAGTGCCATGATACAGTACAACGAACAATGCCTTGCTACAGTGTGTGAACAGTGATCTGTTATAGTGTTCGTGAACAATGATCTGCTACAGTATTCTGGTAAATTGTTTTCATTCCATTGCATATTTTTGTGCCTTTATTGTTTGTGATTTAGTTCAATGGCTCAAAATAATCATCGTGTTGTTATGCATCGTGGTGGAACAAATATATGGATAATTAACACTGAGGCCACTGATCATGTGATTAGTGACCCTAGAGTGTTTGATGAGTTATGTGACTATGTTCGTGATCCATATATTACTAGTGCAAATGGTGCACCTTCCCCCGTGAAGCGTGAAGGCACTATCTCTCTTACTCCGACCTTATCACTGGTCCGTGCTTTACTGTTCCTGATGTTAAGTGCAATATTTTGTAGGTAGGTAAACTACTTGATACCTTATATTGTTTTGCTCACTTCTACCCTACCTGTTGTTATTTTGAAGACATTTAAACTTATAAGATAATTGGTCGTGGTAAAAGAATGAGGGGTTTGTACATCTTGACTATGAAGGATACTGTTGTTTCGGGTTCGACAATTGGGACATCCATCATTCAGTTATATGAAGCATTTATTTCCTTCTTTGTTTCGCACTTGTAGTGATTCAGAGTTCAAGTGTGAAATATGTGTCATGGCTAAGAGTCATCGTGCTTCCTTTCCCATAAGTGATTCTAAAGCTACTTTACCATTTGATTTAATACATTCTAATGTGTGGGGTCCGGCAAAAGTTACTTCTAATGGATTTCGTTGGTTTGTTACTTTTATTGATGATTGTACTCAATTAACTTGGGTGTTTTTGATGAAGAATGGAGTGATGTTCCTTTGCTTCTTCAAGAATTTTGTGCAATGGTGTTTACTCAGTTTCAGACCAAAGTTAAGGTCTTCAGGTTTAATAACGGAGTAGAATATGTGAATCACACTTTGGCATGCTTTTTTCGTGATCAGGGTATTATTCACCAGACGACTACTCCGTGTACACCTCAACAAAATGGTGTGTCAGAATGGAAGAATCATCAAATAATGGAGGTTGCTCACTCCTTGATGTTGGATAAATGTGTTCCTAATTATTTGTGGGGTCATGCTATTTTGGCTTCTGTGTATTTGATAAATCATGTTCCAAGTAGGGTTCTTGATTTATCAGACACCGCTTGATGTGCTACAAAAACATGTTTATCTTGTTTTTGTATCAAAACTTCCTTCGAATGTGTTTAAGTGTATTGCGTATATGCATGTCTACTCTCATTAGCAGAGTAAACTTGATGCATGTGTTCTCCGATATGCCTTTATTGGGTATGTTAACAATCAGAAAGGCTATAAGTGTTAAGACTTAGAAAACTTATATTACCATAGACGTCACCTTGCACGAGGAAGTTCCGTATTTTGTGAGGCCCTCTTCCAACTCACTTCAGGGGAAGAGGGGGAGTGAAGTGCAGATTTGAAGAAATGGTATGTATGATGTTTTATAGGCAGAGTTAGGGACAAAACTTATTATGTTTCATGATATTGATCAGCCGACTATAGATAGTGAACGGTCAAATGTCATTCTCGAAACTATTTCTACTGACGACAGATTAGATGTGCCCAACAAGTTACCTGTTAGTGTGTCTGACGAATTACCTTCCGATGATCGTTTGTCTAGTGATGATTCTTTTAACAATTTGGTATAAGATGGTGAAATACATGAGGTAAATTATGATGATTCTTCTACTTATCGGTTGCCTCCACAAGCTAATCGTGGAAAACCTAAAGTACAATATGAGCCTGATATGCATGCTGAAGACAAATATCCTATCAACAATTATGTATCTACTCATCGTTTGTCCAAACTATATGAATCTTACATATGTCAGCTATCTAGTGTATCAATTCCAACAAAATTGCGTGATGCTTTATCTGACCCTAAGTGGGTTAATGCCATGAGAGTTGAGATGGAAGCTTTGGAAAAGAATTCCACTTGGGATTTGGTTCCTTTACCAAATGAGAAGAAAGTTGTTGCATGTAGATGGGTGTTAACTATTAAGCACAAAGTAGATGGTTCTATTGACCGGTATAAAGCCAGATTAGTTGCTAAGGGTTATACTCAAACTTATGGGGTGGACTATCAGGAGACTTTTGCTCCTGTTGCCAAACTTAATATTGTGCGTGTTCTTCTGTCCTTAATAGCAAACTAGGATTGGCCTCTGTTGCAGTTTGATGTTAAGAATGCTTTCCTTCATGGTGATTTCAAGGAGAAGGTTTATATAGATTTCCCACCTGATATCTGAACATCTCCTAGAAAAGGTGTTGTATGCAGGTTACGAAAGGCTTTGTATGATTTGAAACAATCTCCTAGAGTGTGGTTTGGGAGGCTTACAAGTTCAATGAAGAAGTTTGGGTATGTCCAGAGTCATTCATATCATACTTAGTTTCTAAAGTGACAAAATGATAAGATAACTGCATTGATTATGTATGTTGATGACATGATAGTGACTGGTAATGATAAAAAAAGAGATACAACGCCTTCAAAAGTACCTAGCTACTAAATTTGAGATGAAAGAATTGGGTGAATTAAAGTATTTTCTTGGAATCGAGGTTGCACAATCCAAGTATGGTATTTTTCTGTCTTAACAGTTGTATGTCTTGATTTGTTTGTTGAAACAGATATGTTAGATTGCAAACCTATTGATAGTCCGATCGATTAGAATCACCATCTTGGCTTATTTTCGGATTAAATTCCTACTCATAAGGAATGGTATCAGAGGCTTGTGGGGAGATTAATTTATTTGTCTCACACTTGCCCTGACATTGCTTATGCAGTTAGTGTGGTAAGTTACTTTATGCACTCACCTAGTGAAGCTCATATGGATGCAGTAATCCGTATTTTGAGGTACTTGAAGATGGCTCTTGGTAGAGGCTTGGTTTTCTCCAAGATTCGTAATTTGAATGTTGAAGGGTATACAGATGCAGATTGGGCAGGTTCTATCATTGATCGTTGATCTACATCTAGATACTTTACATTTATGGGTGGTAATCTAGTTACTTGGAGAAGCAAGAAACAAAAAGTGGTGGCTAGGTCAAGTGCTGAAGCGTTTTGTGGTATGTCTCATAGTGTATGTGAGTTGTTGTGGTTGAAAAAATTGTTGAGAGATCTTGGATTTAAACCTAAGGGTGCTATGAAACTCCATTGTGATAACAAGGCTACTATTGAGATTGCTCATAATCTAGTGCAACATGATCGAACAAAACATGTGGAGATTGATCGACATTTCATCAAGGAAAAATTGGATGTTGGAATTCTCATGTTTCCGTTTATGGGATCTGAAGATCAACTTGTTGATGTACTTACTAAGGCTGTGTCTAATAGTGTGTTTTCCAACTCGCTTGACAAGTTAGGCATACGTGACATCTTTGCTCCAACTTGAGGGGGAGTGTTGCTAGTTATATATTAGTTAAAGTGTAAATAGTAGTCTGTTGTCCGACATTGACGAAGTGAATATATAATACCAATTATAACTCCTATATATACTCCACTTTGGAGATTAATGAATATATAAGAAATTCTCAAATATTGTCATATATATATATTTGTGGTATTTACCATGTTTAGTTTGACACCCTTATCATATGATAATCATTACAGTGAGTCTAACTCCGTTCTTGTTTTGTTTGAAAGCTTGGAGAGAGAGAGAGCTGAAGAGGTACAATTACAAAGAGAGAAGAGAGAAGGAGGCTAACAGAAAGAAAAGTGTGGTTTGATATTTTTATCCCTACATTTAATTGAGATTTAACAAAAATCTCCATTTTGGGTTGAATTTGCTAATAATCTCCACCATAAGAGTTTAAATCCTAATTTTTTTACCGCATGGTCTATCATCCAAATACCCTATCACCACCGGTACCATTGATCCAATTTGGCCAAAATGTTAATTAATTTGGTTTAACACATGACAAGTTCTGGTGGAGTCACTCAGCAAAGTCCAATGGCAACAAAGTCCAATGGCAGCAAAGTCAAATGCCAGTATCGATACAATCAAAGTTTAGGGCATAAGAAGTAAATTGGGGAGTTACAGATTCCCAAATATGATTCGACAGAATACGTGACCCATGCTTGGCAAAAGCATCCTCTACAAAATTTACTTCCCTAAAAATATGGTTCCACTTAATAGCAAAGAACTTCTTGGCCAGTTCTCTGATTTCTTTGACCACTGTAAGAAGGTTCCATGGAACATCCCAATGACCAAGGACTGCATGAATCACCAATTTAGAGTCCCCTTCCACCTGCACATTATGGAAACCCTTTCTAGCCGCAAAAGCCAAACCTTCCTTCAAAGCCCGTCCATGTTGAAGGAGCCTGCACCCAAAATCTGCCCCATATCATTTCTCACAACAAATCCTGCTGCTGCCTTTTGCTGACAGACCGACCCATCAAAGTTTAATTTAACAAAATTGTGATCCGGAGGGTGCCATTTAATATTTATTGAATTGTCACTAATAATTTTGCTATGCAATTTAGCATTCGCTTGAAAGTAAGAGTTCCCTATGGAAGTGGCAGTCGCCATAGATCTCACATGTGAGGGATTAATATCCGTAAAATGTTTATTATTTTTGTCATTCCAAATTTGCTAGTATAAAAAAAATAAAATAAAAAAAAAAACTTTACTAAGATCACATAAATCATCTTTATCAACACGACACCAAGTTTTCATCCAATCTATAACGTCATAAAACCGTTATTAGTGTTAGTAGGCAGACTTACATTGCATAAACTCCATACTAACTTAGCATAGTTGCACTCAAAGAAAAGATGAGACTGAGACTCCTCCCCATTATTACAAAGAGTACAACCTTTATATATATCCTTAATAAACTTACTTAAGCGCCCTTTCGTTTGGAGTCTCTCGTGAATGAACTTCCAAGCAAACATTTTCACCTTTGGTGGAATATTTAACTTCCACATTCTCTTAATAAGATCTCGTCTAGTATCAGCCTGTTGATCATCTGTTTGTATCCAAGTAGCAGATTTAATTGTAAAATGCCCAAAGTTAGAGAAACCCCATACAAGTCTATCCTTCGACTCCTCCTGAGGAAGAACAATATTACAAATCTTCTTGACAATCTCATAACTCACAATTTGGTCAAGCTTGGCCCTATCCCAGCAGCGATTATATATAAACTCACTTACCCTTAGATTCCAATTAATATTATCATGATTATTGTCCGGGATAAGATGAATAATAGGGTAAAGAAAAACTCAATTATGAGTCCAGAATAAAATATCCTAACCAATACCCACAATTAATATAACATTATATTTATTAAGTTTAATCTAAAACTTAAAAAAAAAAAAATTACTAAATAAACTAAAACAGAAAAGTAAAACAAAAGATTTATTATCTCAAACTCACCTCATCCCTCTCTCCCTCCTTCCCGTCCCCACAAACCCAACCTATTCATTAAATTAACCCAAAATTAGAATCCCCTACAATTTTTTTTATATATCTTTTAGACTAAACATTTATGTCTTTTCAAGATTTGATTAAAGTGCTTTGACTAATAGACACTTCAACATTTTCTATTAATTTAAATTACATGTTATTTTGTGTTTCTCAAAAATAAAATTTTAATTATTAATTTCTAAATTTATCCCTTATTTAATGATATATTAGTTATGAACTTTATTATCTCTTTTTTTTCAATTATATTTTTTTGATCAAAATAATTTTTTTTTTTGTCCTACAAACGTTAAATATTATCTCTTTTTCCAAATGCAATTTGCTAATCTCACCTATCCCAGCCACAACTAATTAAAGAGGGCAAGGAAGGCCATCTTTCGACAAAATATGAACTAGAGAGGACTTATGTCTAGAATTCATAATGTAAATCAACCAAATGACTTTTGAGTAGTGTGGATTGAGTAGTCCCAAGTTATTTTACTAGGATTGGGATATGCATTTGGATTTTTTATACTTGGGAAATAGGAATTGACCACGGTGGTGGATTCTTATGCTAATAATTTGGAGCAGTGCTTTGGAATATAGATAGGGAAAATTTGGCAGACTTTTGCGGATTTTACTGTATTAAAATTTCATGAAGTGATATTATTATTGATCTTGTTGGATGATTAATGTGATTATTAATTGGATAAATGCTTCTCATGGATGTTTACTTGTTATTAATTATGGAATTATTGTTGTAATACTATTCATTGAGAATACGATACATATGAGAAGGAAATGACATTATTTGTGCAACTGACATCTTTTGTGCATCACTCATTTGGTGAGATGTGTTTGGAACTGCATTGTTGATAGTGAAATTCTAGAAGTGTGTAGTTGGAAATGATCTTTTATGTAGTTGACTTAGACTCTTAGTAGGTACGAACCTTCTTACATGCCCATCCATCTGGTTGTCCATAGCCTTTGTCCTCCCAATTGAAGCACCATCCATGCATAAAGATGAATGCTAAAGCCCAAACTTCACATGCTTTTGTTATTGCCTCCCTATGCATAAACATTCTCTTCTTAAATTACACCTCTCCTTTCTACACAGTTTACATACACTTCTTCATCACTTCCTCCGCTCAATCTTCCAGCGAGCTTGTCATTTCTTGTTTCACTGGTGTGACCTCTTGGCTTATAGGAATTTTTTTGTTTCAAATTTCTTCTTGTGGGACTATCAACTATTTCAAGCTTTTACTTATATTTTAGGTGATCCAAGTTCCTCTTCCAATTTCCTCAACTTGATTCGGTCGCAAACCTCGCCTATTTTTCACATGTCGAGCCACATGCACTAGCCTAATTATGGCTGGATTCCACTGCACTTCGAGGTCGTCAAGAATCGTGACAAATTTCATGTACTGAACGACATGCTACTTAGTCCAGTTCCTGCCAAAGCTGATATGTATTCGGGTTTCGACATTCCTCTTGGGCCCACATTTTTATCTCTGGACCACTTAGGAGCCACTAGTTTCCTGCTCCACCCAATGATACATCTCATCCTATTTTTTCACAAACACTCACCTTATGCAGCTAAATTTGAACTCGTACTCGGTTATGTCGACTTTTCCTAGCCTTAGGTTTGAAGCTAGGTGCGTCTCTAGGTTTTAGGGATTTTCTTTATCTCTTCGATTTGATCGCTTTTAAAAAAGAAACTAGTTTCTTTAATTTTAAACCTAGATACTGCAAGAAATTCTTATCTTTGGAGCCCACGAGAGCCAGAGACTGGAAGAAACGCCCCCTTATGTTTTAGGAAATTGAGCGACTCCTGAGTTGTATCCACTATCTATCACTTCTGCTTTTGGTCCCAAACCTAGTATATAAATCTTCTTTCGCTGTTAATCCTTTCATAATTGTGTAGAAATAACTGATCATGAGCTTCTTTTGCAGCTTTATCAGATGCCCTAGGATAGATCATCCTGGGAGGTCGGTAAGGCTAGCTAAAGAGGTTTGTGACGAGGAAGGAATGAAGGTCGAGAGAAGTTGCTGACACATTTATTCAGATTGCCTCGCTCTATGACTCTATCATCTACTTCCTGTAGTTTTTGGTCGAACAATCATTGTCCCCTGATGCCATACTTAAATCTCTCTTCACTTTTGATATTGAGGTTTGATACACCTCATACTCTTCCCTTCTTGGGATTGACTCCTAAACTGAAGACTAAGAAGAAGAAGATGAAAAAGATGAAGACAACGAGACAGAGCAAACAAAAGCGGACTTTAACTTGGATTATTCTCTCGCTATGGCTTCGCCGCCTTGTGACTTGCCAATGTCTAGCCTTGTTGCTTCACCTCTTTTTGGCCTACTAGTGCCCATGTTTATGGGCAGGTAAAAAAAATGACCTTCGACGGATAAACCCAAAAAATCTAGGCATGATTCGCCGAATACCTTTGGTATAGTTCTGTGCCCATGCAATGGCAGTTGCCCCCTCTTACCTTTGGCTCGGTTAGTGGCAGTCGTTCCAACAATTCCTTTCATGCTTGGATACTTGAGTTCAAGAAAAAAGGCGAATGTTTCGTCACCTTTGGCGACCGTCAATGGGACAATACAAGCGTTGTTGCTATTGTGGCGAGCGGTTTGACTCATTCGATAATTTTGAGGTCATGCTTGATAACAATGTTAATTCCTACAAATCTCATTATCTCCTGAAGTTATTCTTCCACTCTCGACTTTTCTTACCATTCATGTAAACCTTAACCCTATCGTTGTTTTACAGATTCCTACACTCCAGAAGGAAAAATCAGATAGACTAACTGCCAGGATAGAGTCCCTTAGCTTTAGTCAGCAACAGGCGTTAAACTTCACGGGTACGAGAAGAAGATCTCAAATTTTAAGGGAGCTCGTGATGTTGCGACATCTGAAGTGAACTGTGCAAAATGAGAATTAGACCAAGTCAAACTCGTGAGCACCGCTGAGCGCGAGAAGCACAAAAAACAAATATGCAAGAAGATAGCTTCCAGTTTAGCCGATCCTAACTCGTATGCTAGCTATATAGGGATTCAGCCTGGTGAACATAAGTTGTATGAGGGCATGGACCCTAACGACTGAAGGCCCTCTGATGACCTTACTTCTTCCGATCCTATCTCAGGCAGCGGGTTTGTCACTAATATTAGGCATATTTTGGTTTCGGGCTTTAGTGGCTTTCAGTTTGGTCCTCATTTTAGCGCTCAATAATTGACGTGGTTATTCAATCCCTTTTCCAGGGGCTAAAAACCATGGATGTCTGCACTTCTGTAGTCGTTGTACTTATGTTTTATGTACTTTTTGTTCATTTATATTTTGTTGTATTTTAGTGTAATTCTCGCTCGTGGGTTAGGGCTTCACCATTCCATTGCCCTATGCCTTAACCTAAACTGTTTTCCATACCTTTCGATAATGGATTTCAACTTTGAATAAATGAGAGCGATATCCTGAGTCTTATGGCTAACAAACAAAGAGTGAAACTCCATTTCGGGCTGTATGCTGATGTTCCCAACAAAGGAAGCTCTCCTACACGAGGGATTTTAAGAGCTCCAAGAATGTCATTGAATTATGTTCCAGTTCTTCTTCTCGTTCACCAGAGAGGACTTCGTACTTTTCTAAAGTCCCCAACACTTTTCGCGAATCCACATATCCATCTCGAACAAGGTCGGGCGATGCAAATTGGGCTTCAGACTCTATTATTGATGGAAGGGTTTCTCCGAGGAGGAGTTATGAAACTTCAAGCTCTTGACTTTATTGCCCCTCATGAGAGAAAGAGCTACTCAGCGAGAGACTCTATGTGCCCTTATGCAATAACGAGAGATGAAGCGGGTCATTCTCGTACACCTTTCCCTTGCCACTCGCGTTGCCCCCGGTGGTTTAACTACTCTTTGTTTTTAGATGAACACGAATATTTGAAAGATACTTGCAGCCCTTCGAACATTATGTCGATCACTTCAAAGAGGAATTGATGGCTGCCGATTATCGTGTCCATTGCTCACTTAGATGACATACATGATGGTTTCAAACAAGGCATTCACTATTTATGCTCCAAGGCCAAGGCAACCTTTCCTTCCATAGATTGGGATAGCCTCCGCATACTGTTAAATTAATTTTCTTGTAATAAGTTGGGCTCTTAAGTCTAACCGTTACTAGACAATGGTGTTACTTTTGTTTTCATGTTCTAGTAGGATGGCTAGATGACTAGTAGGCTCAATGCATCTTTCATTCTAGACTTCTATTGCGTTACGTATCAAACATTTAGAGGTTTTCCTTTTATTAATAAAGGATGTTCCCCAATATAGCTAGGAAGAAGAATATGTCAGCGTCCTTGATTAATAAGAGAAGAACCTCTAAACGTTTGATACATAACTCAATAGAAGTCAAGAATGAAAGAAGCAATGAGCCTATTAGTCGTCTAGTCATCCTTGTAGAACGTGAAAACCAAAGCAACGTCACTACTAGATATCTTAGTAGTGGTTGGACCTAGGAGCGCAACTAATTACAATCAGATTAAATCTAATCTAATGAGATGGTGAGGCTATGCCAATATATGGAAGAAAAGGTTGCCTTGGCCTTAGAACGAAATAGCGAATGCCCTGTTTGAAACCATGATGTATGCTATCCGAGTGAGTAGCGAACACGATAGGATTGGCATCTATCAATTCCCTTCTGAGGCGATCCACTTGGTGTTTAGTATGCTGCAAGTATCCCTTCAGAATCTCGCGTTCATCCAATAACATGGAGTAGTTAAAGCACCTAGGACAACCCTGGTTGCTAGGGGCAGGTACGCTAGATGAATCCGTTTCATCTCTCGTTTTTGCATATGGGCACAAAGAGTCCCTTCCTGAGTAGCTATTTTTATCACAAGGGGCAATAAAAGTCTAGGAGCCCGAGTTGCATAACTCCTTCTCGAAGAAAGTCTTCCATCAGCAACAGAGTCAAAACCCTAATTTGCATCACTTGACCTTGTTTAAGATCAATATGTGGATTCACGAAAGGTGTTACGGATTTCTAAAGAGTGAGAAGTCATTTCTGGAACATATGAACTTGACCTTGTTTAAGATCAATATGTGGATTCACGAAAGATCAATATATTTGCGTTTGTTTGCAGGAACATATGAACTTCAAGTTCATAATTATTTCGAAACCTGATGTTTCTAGAAACATGACTCATTTGAAAACCTAAAGTTTTCCTTAAAAACTCACCCATGAAAACTCGAAGTTTTTTCATGCGAATTTTGACCAAAACATGTCTATTAGAACCTAAATGTTCTACTCGTATGTGAATAGATTGATTTTCTTTCTCCATTAAACTAATCACATCTTGTCCTTTATTTTGTGATAGGAACATGTCGAATTTGAACAAACTCAACTTCACCAATTTAGAGGTCTCTGGAATGAACTACCTCATGTGGGTCTAAGATGTGAAACTCCACTTCACTATAAAGAATTTGCGTCTTGCCATTGAAAATGAGACGAACAACCCAGTTGGCGAAGCTGAGAAAGCTACTTCCATGATCTTTATCCGAAAACATATTCATAATGCACTGCAAACTGAGTACCTTGTTGAGGAGGATCCACGAGCATTATAGGTCACTTTGGTTGATCGTTTTGATCACCAAAAGAACATATTATTGCCTGAAGCAAGACATAACTGGTAGTATTCTAAGACTTTAAGTCTGTGAATGAATATAATTTTGAAGTTTGTCGAATCTGATCACTTCTCAAGTTTTGTAACGAAACTTTAACTGAAGAGATCTCCTGAAGAAGACTTATTCAACCTTCTCTACTACTAATATTGTCCTGCAACAACAATATAGAGCTCAGAAGTTCAATAAGTTCTTGGATTTGATCTATGTTTTACTTCTCGCTGAAAAACAGAATCAGCTATTGATGAAGAATCATCAAGCTCAACCTACTGGGTGACTGTTGTGCTTGAAGCACATTATAGCACAAACCAACGCACAAAATGCCAAAAGAGGCATGGTAGGGTGGCTAGAAGCCACCCCGTCAAGGTCAATAGAGCCAAGGCCAATCTAAGGGAGGAAACAAAGCCCCGAAACGCCCTAACCTCACTTCCAAGGCCCCAAACATCAAGAATAAGGGCAAAGCACCTGAAACCATGCATACAGATATGTGCTATTACTATGGTTTAAAGGACCATTGGTCATGTGTTTGCCAAGCTCCCCAGAAGGTTGTAGCTGAATATCATTCTCATTGTAAGAAGTTTGAATCAAAATTTGTGCAAGTGGACGAACCGGAGAGTACCAAGATGGAGGTTTTTGACTTTCAAAAGGCTGGTACCCTTATGGAAGATTAGAATCTTAGACATATACTATTTTCTAGTTGAAATTTAGAGATTGGAGCCGAATTCCACTTAGTAGCCAAACCCCATTCTTGTGTTTTTGGTTAATTTTGAACAATTTTCCTTTATGTTTGGATTATTTGTTGGTGATTTGTTTTTTGGATAGTAAGTTTTTAATTCATTTCTGTCCTTGAATACATAAAATTATTTTGAATGGATATTTGTTGTAAAAACTTTTAAGCACTCATTCTAGGTATAACAAGTGGGGAAGTTAGTTGTCTGGCAGATAGTGTAGCCACTCACACCGTTTTGTGTGAACACATCTATTTCACTAACTTCATACCTAAGAATGCACCTCTGACAACCCTCTTAGGCTCATCTAACCTAATCAAAGGAAACGGTAAGGAACATATAATGTTGTCCAATGGCACAATTTTAACCATTGATGAGGCACTTTATTTGCCACGTTCCGGAAGAATGTTGTTGAGTTTTAAGGACATTAGAGATAATAATTACCATGCTGAAACCTTAGTAGAAAACAGAGTTGAATTTTTGTGCATAACTTCCTATGAATATGGCCAAAAGCGTATTCTAGAGAAGATGGAGAGTATCTCGAGTGGTCTGTGTACTATGACCATACGCCCTATAAAGAGCCACTATGTAGCCGGCTTTACCTCTAGGACCACGCACAAAATTACACTTTGGCATGATCGTTTGGGACACCCTGGATGAATAGCGATGCGTCGTATCCTCAAATCATGACACGGGCATTCACTAACCCGAAGCTTAGGTTCGATTCAAGGAATTGCATGTCAAACATGTTCAATGGGAAAGCTTATTACTAATCCTTTTTATGATAAGATTCGTTCGAATACTCCTATTTTTCTACAAAGAATTCAGGGGGACATTTGTGGACCGATTCACCTTCCATGCGGACCATTTATATATTTTATGGTTTTGGTTAACGGTTCCACACGCTGGTCACACATGTGCTTGTTGTCCACAAAGAATGCTACATTCTGCAAACTGTTGGCTTATCACGCTTAGGGTTCACCATCCTGATTATTCGATCAAATCTATTTGATTGGATAATGCTGAAGAATTCACATCTAAAACTTTTGATAACTATTGCATGATTGGGGTTGAAGTTGAACATTCAGTACCTCATGTTTACACCCAGAATGGCCTGGCAACAACATTCATTAAGGGCTTACAAATGATCGCTCGATCGTTGGTCATACGTACCAAGCTTCTGGTCGCTGCATGAGGCTATGCAATATTGCACACAGCCATGTTGGTCCGCCTGAGGCTTGTTGCGACCCAACCATATATCGCCCTTCAGTTGGTTACCTGATATGAACCCAACATATCGCATTTGCGCGTTTTTTGTTGTGCAGTCTACGTGCTGATTTCGCCACCCTTATGTACAAAAATGGGACCTCAGTGAAGGATGAGAATCTATGTCGGATATGATTCTCCCTTGATTGTTCGATACTAACAACCTTTGACAGCCGATCTATTTACCGTTCGTTTCGCAGATTGTCACTTTTATGAGACAGTCTTCCCATCGTTAGGGGGAGATAAGAACGTCAACATTCCTAAAAAATTACGCAAATTATCGTGGACAACTCCCACTTTGTCTCATTTAGATCCCTGCATCGCTTAGTCTGAAACTAAAGTGCAACAAATATTAGATCTCTAAAGCATCGCTCAGAGCATGCTAGATGCTTTCATCGATCTAGCACGAGTGACAAGATCATATATTCCAGCTGTGAATGTGCCTGCAAAGATGGATGTACCAAATGTATGACGGACTTCCCTCCTGGAAGCTTGGGATGCCAACTTTAGTGATCCACATATATTAGTCGCTAGCCAATCATCTACTCTTACAGCTAAGCGTGGTAGATCTCTTAGTTCAAAAGATTCACACCCCCAGAAGAGGAAACCCATGGCACAAGCACCTGAAGAGCCTTCCGTGAATCCGACTGTCGCTTACTTATTCTATCCAACTCATGAGGAAATTCTAGAGTACGAAAGCGTCCTTGAAAAGATGAATCCACCTCCTGAGAATCGTGAGATTTCGGTCTATTATGCTAGCTTAGATGATGTATGGTGTAGAAATGAGATTATCATCAATGATGCATTAGCATATGTAGTAGCTACTAAGATCATGTTAAGTGATGACATTGAGCCCCGATCCTTTGATGAATGTTGACATAGAACTAATTGGTCAAACTAGAAACAAGCAATCTAAGTCGAACTTGATTCGCTTGCGAAACGGAAAGTGTTTGGATGTGTAGCTCCTACTCTTCCACATGTAAAGCCCGTTGGCTGCAAGTGGGTTTTCGTTCAAAAGTGTAATGAGAAGAACGAAATTATGTGTTACAAAGCTCATCTTGTTGCACATAGCTTCTCACAACGCCCCAGATTGACTATGGCGAAACTTATTCACCTATTATGGATGTGATTTCTTTTCACTACCTTATCAGTTTGGTAGTTTTCGAAAAACTGAGTATGCAGTTGATGGACGTAGTAACTGTGTATCTCTATGGGGATCTTGATATGGAAATTTATATGAAAGTTCCCGAAGGACTTACATTGATTGGATCAAATATTTCCAAACCCCGAAACACACTCTCAATTTGGCTGAGGCGTTCACTCTATGGTTTAAAGCAATCCGGAAGAATGTGGTACAATCGTCTAAGTGAGTATTTGACTAGTCAGAGATATGAGACCAACAAATGATGCCCTTGTGCGTTCATTAAGAAGTCATATTCCGGTTTTGTAATAGTTGTAGTTTATGACGATGACATGAACCTTATCGGAACTCCTAAAGAGTTCGTGAGAACTGTTGCGTACCTGAAGTCGGAATTTGGGATGAAAGATCTAGGAAAGACTTGATATTGTTTTAGTCTCGAGATAGAGCATCATTCGGATGGAATCTTAGTACATTAAACGAACTACACCTAAAAGGTGTTGCGCCGCTTTAATAAGGACAAAGCGAAGCCTTCGAGTACTCCTATGGTCTTTCGATCACTAGATGCAAAATAAGATCCCTTCTATCCGAAGGAGGATAATGAAGAGATTTTAGAGCCTGAAGTTCCTTATCTAAGTGCGATAGGTACATTATTATACTTAGCTCAATGACTAGACCCGACATCTCATTCGCTGTTAATCTTTTGGCAAGATATAGTAATACACCAACACACAGACATTGGACTGGTGTTAAAGATATCTTTCGCTACCTTAAGGGTACTACGGATTTGGGCTTGTTCTATTCCTATGGATCCTCGAGTGATGTCACACCCCCTTATCTCGAGTCGATTCTTGCCTTGTTAGTTATGCCGAAGCAAGATACTTATCTGATTTGCACAAGATGCGCTGTCAAATGGGTTATGTCTTTACCGTTAGAGGCACTGCAATCTTTTGGAGGTCAACTAAACAGACCTTAGTTGCAACTTCGTTTAACCATGCTGAAATTATCGCTTTACATGAAGCAACTCGAGAATGCTTTTGGTTGAGAGCAAATGTGGGCCATATTTGAAGCTCCTACTATCTTTACCCTGTTGTGGATGTCCCGACGACAATCTATGAAGACAACACAACATGCATCAAACAGCTCAAGAAAGGTTACATCAAAGGAGACAACACCAAGCACATTGCGTTGAAGTTCTTCTTCTCACATCAATAACAAGAGCATCAGAAGGTTGAAGTCACGCAAATCCGTTCACAAGACAATTTGGCCGACCTCTTCACCAAATCATTACCGAAGGCGCATAAGCTTGTTCAAGGAATTGGTATGCGTAAACTTTCTAAGTTGTAACATTGCTATTTCTCTTTGGAATTATGTCAAACTCAGGAGGAGTATCCTGAAGTATACTTGCTTAATCTTAATGTACTCTTTTTCCCTACGATTAAGAGCATTTTTCCCATTAAGTTTTTGCTACCTAACTAGGTTTTAACGAGGCACCCACAATGGGCTGATCATATCTTAGATGACGTCCCGTAGACGTTTCATTTGACTTTGCATTCCTCACGTATTTTTCCTTAGACTATGGGTTTTGTCCCTACTCGGGTTTTTACCATAGCCTTAGGATTTTTTAGTGAGACTTACTGATAGGAGCATATTTAGGCGACTTAGTTAGCTTGTTTTCGTACATTTATGTTGTTAGTTCTTAGTTATTTTAGTATTTTAAGCTATTTTCGTATGGTTGTAGGTCCAAATGGTTAAAGTGGCAAGAAAGTGCATTTTGGTGCATTTTGGAGCAGTTTTGGGCATTAAATGGATTGCACATGCTTGGAGCAATGTGGATGGACGAAATTGAAGTCCAAAGGAGTCTAGGAATCTGCTAAGAAGATGGAAGAAATTAATTCAAGACTTGGAAGAAAAGGAATCAACTACAAAGAAGGAAACATGAGTCAAACTTCCTTATTTTGACTTAACTTTCCTAATCTTTTCCTACCTAAGTTCCAGCAACTTTGAAGGGTTCCTAATTAATTTAGGACACTTAAATATATGTCTAGAAAACTTAGTCATACTTCCTAATCCATGCCGCACCTATCTTTTCTAGATTTCCCTTTTTATTGCAGCAAATCACATTCCCATTCTCTAAAACATCATTGCCGCAGCTTTCCCTTTCCCTTTTCCCAATTCCTTGCTGCATATTTTGTTTCCCTTTTCCCTCTTAGAATTCTGATTTGTTACCCTTTTTCCTTGAGGATTTGGAGCAAAAAACCTTCCCAAAGTAATTACTTATTGCCTTAACCTTTCTCCCTCTATATATACATAATCTGCTGCACTTATGGGAGATTCTAGACATCCATACACATCCATACGAATTTTCTCTCATTCTCTCTATTCATTCAGCCATCATCCACCCCCTACCACCATCTAACCTATCCATCCATCACCATAATTCATACCCAAATGCCCTTGTGCCGCAACAAAGAAGGAGAGAGAAGAGAGGAGAAGCCTTGGACGTTTTGGCCATTTAAGCTTGGATTGTTGGAGCGTTTCTAGGTGTATTCAATCATTGTTTTCAATGTTTAATTTATATTCTCTTTGTTTTGTTGTAAACATGAGGAGCTAAACTTGTTTTAGCTAGGGGAGTCTTTGAAACCATGATTATATTTGCAATATGAATTGATTAATTCCAGTTGTGATTTCATAAATTGTGAATGCAATTTACTTAACTATTTGATGGATAACTTATTCTTGTTTGTTGATTAAGGGTGCACACTTAGTTTGCATGCATGAATTTGGGGCTAGAATATAAGGGAGTTTCACATAATCGTTACAAACTTATATTTACAAGTAGTTAAGGTTGTTTTCACAATCATGTTAAGTAAATTCCTAGCATGAGTATCATGATGTCATAGTTACAAGTGCTTTGTCAATGCTTATGATTTTCATTGAACGTAATGATCTTTGATTGTATCTCTATTATGATGTCATGTAGGGGACTTTTGAAGAATGCTTTGGGTTGTCGTATGATGTCATCCAATCCAATAACTTAAGGAAAATCTGAAGGTTAATTAGTGATGTCACGGTTAATCTGGGGTGTTGAGGTTCATGGTTTATCGAAAAGCAACTGGAAATCAATTTGTATGCAAGTGTGTCATGTGTGGAGAAGGACCCTCTAGCTAGCTAATCACTCATCCATATTCCCCAAATTCGTTCAAAACTTTGTCTAGTTTAGTTTCTATTTTGTTTTAATTCAAATTCGTCAAAACCAAAACCCCCCTTTGTTTTAAGTGTCAATTAGGTTAGAATCTGAGCTATTGTGTGTTTTTAAGTGTTTTGAGTCAAAACTAATTCAATTTTCGTCCAAAGTAAGGCCTAGAGTCTAGTTTGAGCCTTTTTTATTGTTTTGTGTTGTTTTGAGTCTTTTGAGTTTATTTTGAGTCATATAGGTTTAGTTAAGAGTCTTTGAGTTTGTTTAAGTGTTTTTAAGCATATTTTTGTATCTTTGAGTCAGTTTTCATTAGATTAGCAATCCCTCCTAATCCCCGGCCTAGAACGATCCCTACTTATATCTATACTACAATTGTCAAAAAGAGGGTTTAATTTGTGTGCTATTATATATCACATCAAATTTTTGGCGCCGTTGCCGGGGATTAGCAACTTTGCTAATCCCCCGTTGTTTCCCTTTGTTTCTGTTTATATATTTTAGTTTTAGTTTCTGATTTGTGTTTTGTTTTGTTTTGTTTTGTTGATTTTAGGTACTAGAGAAGCACAACATGGCACTTGATAATGATTCTCTTTTGTCACAACTCGTGGAAAGGTCCCAAATGCAAAGAGTTGGTACATTTGATCATAATCAATCAAGGAACGACGTGTTTTCCAATACTTACAATTCGGATTGGAGTGATCATTCAAACTCTATGTGGTGGGAACCTCAAAATGTTCAACAAGAAAGATATTGGCAGCCATATGAGGAGTTCTATTCAAGACCTATGCAGCCACCACAACCTCATATACAATTTGCCCAACCAAACTCAGGTTCGTCAATAGATTATAATCAAATTCTTAATGAATTAATTTCTTTGGTGCAGCGCTCACAAAATCAAGCCAATGAGGCTCAACAAGGAGAATATTGGCAGCCATATGAGGACTTCTATACAACACCTATGCAACCACCACAACCTGCCCAAACAAATTCAAGTACATCTTTCTATAATGATATGCTTATTAAGTTACTCACCAATTTGTCTCATGGGCAAGAAAATCAAAACGAAGCAATGCAAAATCAAGACAAAAGGTTGGACCACTTGGAAAAGCAAATTGGGCAGATAGCGGAATTCGTAAGGCAATTCCAAGACCAAGGCAAGCTCCCTAGTTCAACCATTATCAATCCAAAGGGAGGGTTCAAATCTGCCAAAGCAATCACCTTGAGGAGTGGAAAATAAGTTGGCATTAATCCAAAACCATCCACAACAAGTCCAAATGAAGATGAGAGGCCGCAATTGGAAAATGAGGAGTCAAGCAAGGCTACGGCAATGGTAGAAACACCCTTGCCGCAGCCACCTAGGGACCCTAATGCATCCAATTCATCCAATTCAGCCACTAGAGGTAAATTGGGTTCAAATTCGATTAATTCTAACCCCATTCCACCCAATGCCCCTATTCCTTGCAGGTTCATGAATTCCAAGGGAGAAGAAAGTGAGAAAGGCATTTTGGAAGCCCTTCCACAGGTGCAAAGTAGGGAATACCAAGAATTCATCAAAGAGGACGTTCTTGAGACAAACAACCCCAAAGAAGTTGAATTTTATGACATAGGACAAGGAACAATCCTCACACCAAATCTGTCCAAGTGCAAAGTTCCTGAAACGTTCAAAGAAGATATGTTTATCCTTGAGTTCTTGTTGGAGCACATAGGTAAGCCACCTACTCCAATTTCAATTTCCTTTTACACTAACATGTTGTTGATGATTCAGGCACCCAATCTTGAATTTAAACCATTACCGGATCATTTCAAGTATCACCTTCCATTCAAAGATCACCCTCCATGTCGTGGGCTCTACTTGAGGCTAAGAAGAATGTTCGTCCAGCTGCACGACGTTAAAGCAAGCGCTTCTTGGGAGGCAACCCATGCATTCAACTAGAGAGGATTTGGGCAATTCAACAATTAATGCCACAAAATCAGATTTGCGTTCCTAACTCTCTCTTTCTTTATTGTTTTTATTTCGTCATATTAGTTAGTTATATTGTTTGTTTGAATGTGAGTATTTGTTTGAAACATTGAGGACAATGTTTGATTTAAGTGTTGGGGGGGGGGGGTAAACAAGCTATTTTTGCATGATTTTCGTGGGATTTTATTACCTATCACTTATAATGTTGTTTCTCACTGTTTTTAAGTGTTTTTAGTGTGCTTTGAAGTGTTTTTATGTGTTTGGATCAGAAAATACGAAAATTTACAAAAAAATTGAAAAATAGTTTTAAAAAACCCAAAAAAAGAGTTGTTTTAAAGTTGTTTTTGTGTGTTTGTTTGTGTCTTAGGGTACCTTCCAATACAATGATGAGGATTTTGTTTTAAATTGCATGACTATTAAAGAATGTTGTAAACATGGATGGAAGTTTGATTTACGCTTTGGTTTATGCTTGGTTATGGTTATAGTTTACAAATTCACATGTAATCACAAAGAGAAAATCAGTTTTTGTAACATGCTTGAAGGAAGGAACTCAAACTAATGCTACATCCCTGAGAGACTTGAGCCTAAAACGTTCTTTGGAGAGTATAATCTGTGATTTCTTGTTTTCTAAACTCGTTGCATGGTCTCATCGTTCTTTGCTTGGTTGCTACTTAGAATGCATTTCATCATTATAGTTCCAAATACTAGAACTCATGCCCATTTCATTCAAAGCATGATATTGATTGCATAACATACAATAAGATGAAGTTGTTTAGTTAAACCAAAGCCAAAAAGCCTAACCCTTTTGCATATGTATTGTAGGATTACCCCTTTTGAGCCTTTTCAAGCCTATTTTCTTTGTTAGCCACATTATCCTCACCTAGCCTAGATTAGGACTTTCCATACCCTTGTTCTTAAAGGATAGTAAAGCATGACTTAGAATGAACCCTTTTTGATCAATATATTGCAGAAAATAAGTGTGGGGGAAGGTAATAGGGCATGGCAAAGAAGAAAATAAAAGAAAAAATTCGTGGAAAAATAAAAAGAAAAGAGAAAAGTTGTAAAAAGAAGGAAAAAGAGTTGAAAAATAAGTGAGAATGAACTCACAAGTGTTGGTTATTGAAGTAAGGGTCCAAAAGTTCGAAATTTGACCCTAAATGTTGCATGAATCTTCCCTTGTGTTTAAAAGTTAATTTCTGCCATCAAAAGTGAGTTTAAGTGTCAATTTCATTAATTTGTTTCCTATGGCTTTAAGAACCTTTGTTTATCCTTTTCCCTTCTTTGTTAGCCAATACCCTTAGCCTCGTTACAACCCTCAACTTCTATCTTGATGTTATGTGTTCAATATGTGGAGTTTGAATTTGGTATGAGCATATGGAATCACTGGTTCTCGTTCTAAGTAGTAGCATTCCATTCATGAGATCATATACATGTTATTGTCGTAAATCCAGAAAATGCTTTCTTTGATATAACATATGTGAGTGTTAGTATTCATGTTTAAATCAATCTTCTCACATATACCTAGTGTAGGGTGTGTAGTTAGAAATTTTGTGTGAAAATAGAGTGCATTCTAGTGAGGAATTGAGGGAATTCTCTAAGGCACGTTACTACATTCAAAACATTGTTTTAATTGATTAAATGTGAACTAATAAGTGGTAACTATGATTAAGTGTTTGTTGAAGTGTAAAGAAAGCTAAAAACCATGGGAATTATGTTCTTTAATGTGTCATGTTCGTTGGAAATCCCTAAGGTATATGTTGGAAGGTCTAGAGTGTGTTTTGTTTAGTTTTGTTAGTTTTGTTTGTTTTGTTTTGCTCGAGGACTAGCAAAAGCTAAGTGTGGGGGAATTTGATAGGAGCATATTTAGGCAACTTAGTTAGCTTGTTTTCGTACATTTATGTTGTTAGTTCTTAGTTATTTTAGAATTTTAAGTTATTTTCGTATGGTTGTAGGTCCAAATGGTTAAAGTGGTAAGAAAGTGCATTTTGGTGCATTTTGGAGCAGTTTTGGGCATTAAATGGATTGCACATGCTTGGAGCAATGTGGATGGACGAAATTGAAGTCCAAAGGAGTCTAGGAATCTGCTAAAAAGATGGAAGAAATTAATTCAAGACTTGGAAGAAAAGGAATCAACTACAAAGAAGGAAATATAACTGGTTAGCTAGTCTGTATTCAAGACTTAATGTACTCTTTTTCCCTACGATTAAGAGCATTTTTCCCATTAAGTTTTTGCTACCTAACTAGGTTTTAACGAGGCACCCACAATGGGCTGATCATATCTCAGATGACGTCCCGTAGACGTTTCATTTTACTTTGCATTCCTCACGTATTTTTCCTTAGACTATGGGTTTTGTCCCTACTCGGGTTTTTACCATAGCCTTAGGATTTTTTAGTGAGACTTACTTTCTTATGCAAGTTCCTACCTTATTGAGAATAGCGTGTTCCAAGAATCAATGCCAACAAGTCGACTTCCTCAACTTCTACATGATGACGAATCTACCTTGAGTAAACTCAAGGAGGAGTGTTGTAAACTTTCCTAGTTTAAGTGTAATTGTGTAAATCCTATATTAGATTTGATTGAAGTTATTCTTTCTTATATAGACTTGTATTCCTTGGGGATAAAGGATTTCTTCTCCCTTTTAATACTATAAATAAAGGCATTGTGTAGGGGAAATAACATACACATTCCTCTACACATTCTAAAGACACATCTCTCTCTTATCTCTCTCTGCCGCCAGCCCCTTCCCTTTGTCAGATAAAATAGGCCACAACATTGCAAACATTTTTACACTTCTTTGTAGCCTTTAAATTTTATAACATTCAATGGTTCTTATTTATTCATTAAATAACATAAATACTTATGTGGATTTTAACTAATGTTTGTAAAGTACACACGTAGAAGGTGAGAGAGAGAGAGAGAGAGAGAGAGAGAGAGAGAGAGTAGTTTTCTTTCATTTGTTATACAGTAAGGTAGACACGTAGCAGGTAACACCTACTAAGGAGACATGTGGAGGGATACTTGACATCAATGACAACTACTGACTACACAGTAAAATATGGTGGTGGAAGCATACAGGGATGCATAGCGTTAGTGTCAGATGGTATTTTATATATATACATATACATATACATATATATATATGGGATGAATGGCGTGAATATCATATGATACATGCAGTGCTCGGAATTTACAACGGTGGGGTCAAAAAATTGCTTTCAAAAATTGATCATACTTCCATTTATTGTCCATGACTTGGCCTCATATTTTGAAAACGTTGTATCACAACATAATTATCAATAGAACCAAATACATCATTCTCAATGTATACAAAAAAAGAAAACTGTCAGTCAATCATTAAACCCAGGCAATTACGATGTGGATTTTTCACAATATTCATCACCGAAAAAGCTCTTTTAACGGAAGCAGTCGCAATAGGTAAAATTATTGCTAATTTCACTAGCAAGTACACCAATGGATACTATTTATCCCTCTTTGTCTTCACCAACTTTTGTGCAAAACTACTAATTCCTTTCAACATAGAAAATTCATTATGCCAACACATGCTAGAGATATAATTTTTAAGTTCATCTTCAAGAAGTGTGAGCTCCATATTCGGATAAAATTGAGCAAGATGAACTAACTTAACCACATAATATAGCTTGATCAAATTAACAACCATTGACTCAACCAAAACTACAAGTTAAAAAAAAATATTCATTTGTTGCTATTGATATATAATATTTCAATGCCAAATATTTCATCTCTGCTGTTGCTATGTAGCTATAGGGGTTAGAGCAATTTTCAAAAGGATAAATTTGCAAACCTATTGGGTCAAGGCGCCCCCACCAACCCACACCCCCCCCCAGCGCGGTCGTGCATTTGCAAACCTCTGATATATAATGTCAAAAGGTATTATATATACATGCATATATATATATATATATATATATATATATTATGGAAGCCCTTAGGGGAAGGGATCTCCAGTTCTTTTTTTTTATTTATAAAAATGGGATTAATGATCTGAACCATCTATTTACCATAGATTTGAATCAATTATTTTCTTTTTGTTGGAGCCCAAAAATATCATCTACTAGTCCAATCGTTATGGAAGCGCCACAAGCCAAGCTTAAACCCATGCATAAAGTACGACACGAAGAGCATGCAAAATTACAATCATGTTAAGCTGTATTATAATATTAATACATTAATATTATGATACAAGTCATGTCGTGGACATGGCATGCTTAAATGAGCTCAAGGCACTTAACGGGGCTTATCAAGTGGTTCGTGGTGTGTATGGTTACGGAAGTACACTGGGCCTACGTGGAGGAAGACTTTGGGCTACTTGGGGGCCCAAGGATCCAAGCCCATACCCTTTGCATTTCATGTAAGTAAGCATTGAGAGAAAACTAACCTAGCTTGCTTGTTTTGCTAGCAAACCAACCCTTTTAGTTAAGAATAAACTGGATTCTAGCAATACATGCACTCGAAGCCTAGCAAGTCAGGCATTTGATGATAACTTTGTTTTCCTAGCTTGCACAAACAACCAATGTAGGCAAGCCATGAGGTGCGCTACTTGAAGTAACGTCTACAGAAGGCTAGCCCGGGAAAGTCGTACCTCGGAAACAAGTAGAATGCATGTTTCAACAATGTAACTACCTTACACCAAAAAGGGAATGAGAGCTAGGGAGAAAGCAAAGGGAAGACCAAGCCACAAAAGGATATCTCTTTGAAGCCTAAAGAAAAATCCAAGAAATTCTACAGTTAGAGTTTAGAAGGATCCCTGCTTTTATAAACACAACATCAATACGCTATAAAGGGGAGAGATAACCATGCAGGGGAAGCATAACGATAAGTTAAGAATGCATCACGCAGAGCAAGCTTCCTCTAAGTGCAGGAAACCCTAGTTCTTTCGGGATAAACCTTCCTTTCATTAAGAGCCTTCCAACAATCTTCCTTAAGTCTTGCAAAACCACCAAAACTACTAGAAACCCTACATTAGCTATTTCAATACCATACAGCCAAGAACAACCTTTCTCTCATGCCAAACTAGTGGGCTTTTAGCTTCTACACCATGCATTATTTGTGCAAGTCATAATTTATTATGATTACTTAGTCATTCTCAGTATTTATTAGTTAAACAAATACTCCTCAAAGCCACCAAGATATGCGCATGAAGCATTCCTCAATGCCCAAGGAAACACTTCATCAACGCTTAAGGAAACACTTCTTCAGCGCCCAAGGAAACACCTCATCAATGCCCAATGAAACACTCTATCAGCACTGAGAGAAACACGGTATTAGCACCGAAGGAAGTATCTTATTAGCACTGGAAGCACTTCAGCACTAACACTCAACATAACACTAGACTAAGCATCTAAGAGCTGCTGGAAGAAGAATAAAGCATTCCCTAGGATTTGCTTTTCCTTCGAAATCTTGGCCTAGTCCTCATTAACTTAGAAACGGGGGACATAAAGGTTTTGACTCATCTCTTTACAACAGAAGCTCATCAAAACCCTTCAACACAAAAGCCCCTAACACTTTTCACATGTCATTCATTGGCAATAATAATAATTAAATAATCAGATGTATATTTACCATAAGAAAATTAGTCATACAATAGTATGAAGATAAAGTAAAAGGATTTTGTTATTTGTGAGATTCCAGCTGACAGATGTGAAAAGTAGGTAATGCTTCACCAGATTTATGTGCTTGTGTTTTCCACCGACATAAGAGCTTCTCTTGTTGATAACGTGTTGTGAAATTGAGGATATGTGTGCAGTGGAACTTAAAATAAATAAGACACAATATTTACGAAGTGTGCCTATGTCCTCGATGCAGCAGTAGTACTTTATTTCATTATTTGAAATAATAGGAGTACAAAATAATTCTCACTATTTTTTTCTTTGCTCTCTTAGAACTCTTTTCTTTCCTCTTTTCTTTCCTTTCCTTTGCATGTTTTTCTTATCTCCCTTGTCATACATTGCATATGTTCTTTATATAGAACACTTACCATGCAAAAGTACACAATTCCAAATGCTGAACATTGAAATTTTATACACCCAAATAGTAAATACCATTATTCCATTTCATATTTGGTTGGCCATGTTTTACCAAGACTTTTTTCTCTAACAACATTGTAAGCCACGTTTGATTGCCTATTACTATGGGCATTCACACCTCCATTTACAACAATGAAATAATAATAGCGGCATAATGTTGAAGGTATTTTCGTTTGTTCATAAACTTCATTAGCGGGTCATTCAGATGTCTCCCAAATTTGGGCTCCACCAACTCCGTAAAATCATATTTTGGGCTATTAGCTTTTGCCAAAATTGAATTTTAGGTGTTTTGCTAAACTTAAAAGAGAAAAAACTTTGATTAGCCTCTTATAAGACTTGAACTATTGTTGGCCTCAAAATTCGTTCCGGCCACGTGGCGATTTGGACGACGATTTTGGGATCTTTTATCCATCTAATTTTTATGGGAGCTTTCATGAAAAGGGCTTAGGCTAAGTTTATTTTAAGAAAAAAGCTTTTTAGCCAAAATGGCCCCTAAGATTTGCATAACTCCTCACTTTGGTTTCTAAGATTTGGAATCAATAGAAGTGATGCTTGAGATTGTCCACCATCAACCATTTTGGTCTATCCGTGAAAAATTATGTTAAATAACGATCAAAGTAACAAAAATACCCTAAATCTAATAAACAATTGGCCAAAATGATTTGACAAAAATTGAGGGTATTTTTGTCATTATATTCTTATTTGATAGAGATTTTTCTCGGAAAGATCAAAATGATTGATGGTGGAAAAACTCAATGACCAATTCTATCGTTTCAAATCTTAGGGACTAAAACGAGGAGTTATACAAATTTCAGGGACCAGTTTGACTAAAAAGCCTAACACAAAACCATGCTATAACTTTATTTAATAAAAAAGAATTAAATATTAATGAAAACCCTTAAATTTTATTAAAAAGGACAAAGGAACTTAAATTTTAATGAAAATGACACAATTTAATATTAAAAAATTTAAAAAAAAAGGACTTGACGTGACCTATGCATCCATCACATATACTATTTATGAAACTAAACATTCTTGATGAAATTGAATGGCACTACACTATTTATTGGTCTAGTTTCATAAATAGTGTCTAGTTCTTGGTCATGTTTCATAAATAATGCCTAATTATTGGGTCCAGTTTCACAAATAGTGTATAGTAATTGGTACAGTTTCATAAATAGGCTATTTCTTGGTCCGGTTTCATAAATAGTGTCTAGTTATTAATCCACTTTCATAAATAGTCCCTAGTTCTTGGTCCAATTTCATAAATAGTGTCTTGTTCTTAGTCCAGTTTCATAAATAGTGTATAGTCTAGTTTCATAAATAGTTTCCACCTACCAGTTTAGTTTTAAAAATAATGCCTAATTCTTTGGTTTGGTTTCATAAATAGTGTCTACTTTTTTGTCTAGTTTTATAAATAGTGTTTATTTATTGGTCTAGTTTCATAAATAGTGTCTAATTCTTGATTTAGTTTCATAAGGTTTGAAACTTAGACCCTTTTTTGATCCTGTAAAAGCACTCATTGCACTGAAAATGATGAACCCAGAAGTTACCCTTTCTTGGTCTAGTTTCATAAATATGTTATTTTATAAGTGGTGGGAAATGTTATTTTTTTTATATTATTAATTTTTTAACACAAGAATCTCACCACTTATATAGAGACACGTGGGCACATTGAAAATCCTCTCATCATCTTGACTACTATTGAGAAACAACACCACAAAAGTAAAACTGGAAAATGTATTCAATTTGAAGTCTTTCTCTTATTCTAAGAAGGGAAAAAAAAAAGTCAAAAAAAAAAGAAAAAAACAAACAAACAGACTCTTAAGACAACGGGGAGAAAAAAGAGTGGAAAGGAAGGGGGTGGAGGGTACGCACTCCTATTACATTTGCTGGTTTTTTATTGTTTTTTATTTTTTATTCTTTTGTCATTATCATTAAATAAATTTAATTGATTATTTTTTTTTATTTATTAAAATGCAAAGATTTGAAGTCATTTTCATTAGTTTTTCTAATTTTTATAGACGTGCCAACCCGCTACCTAAGGCTAAGCGAGTAGAGGAGTTAGTGATTTTGGTTGCTTGGATTCTGGTTTCTTACAATGCGATTGTGGAATGAGGAAGGAAACTGTCTCATTCTAGGTTCTCCATGTCTTGGGTGCAAGAACTTTATAATAGGCGTTTTTGTAAAAGCGGGTTTTGTGATTGATGTGGTGAGATGGGATGCATAGGAAAGACGAATCGCAACAGTCCAAACGAAATTGGTTGAACGGATTAAATGGATAAATAAATCAATTACGATACTCTTATTGTAAAAAGTTAAATAGTGTTGCAGAGAATTAAAGTGCGGTAGAAATATATGGCAAAAAAAAAAAATGCGATAATTTAAATTGCACAAAAATAAATATTGAGATAGTAAATTTGCAGAAACTGAAAATGAATTCGAAATATAAAGCTACATACCGCTACATCTGAAACAAAGATAAGTTGAATGTCTTGATGATTAGCACCCATATCAATAACCTCTAGACACTTCATTTGATATCTTGGATTGTACTAATTATTTCATTCGAATAGACTATTTCAACCGGTTATATATTATTAATCACATCTGGTGATATATATGATGTGCCAAACGAGGTGATTATGACTCGATGATGATGCTATTAGAATGTGCCATAAACAAGTATTTTCCACTTTGTAAGAATCGTATATGCGGTTATTATTCATCTGAATCTCAAGTTTTTAGCAGAAGGGTGATGAGGCCTCGAATGATCTAAAAGCCGTTGAGCTAAAGTACAACGAGCTGAAGGTCTCCCTGCACCTTTGTGATGGTTCTATTATTGTGAGTCTCCCTTTGGTATTCAGGTTAGAATTGTGTGATTCATTAATAATTCAATTTGTTTAATATATTCATGTAATTGGTTTTAATTTGTTTGATATTTAGGACACACTGGCATCCATGCCTCAAGTATATTTATTCACGTTAATACTTGTCATTTATCATATTTTCACACTGGTATGTGACTTATAGCTTAGTAGGTTAAGAGTATTCGCTCTTGCACCGGAGGTCACGTATTTGATATCGCGTCTCAGTAAATTTATATAAATTATCTTATAGTTCGGCAAACCAAAAAAATATAAATTTTCACTTTGATGATATTATAATTAGAACCATTCATTTTTTTAATCATTATTTGAAGATTCTACATGAATAAAAAAAAAATCAATCAAATTGCATAGATTACTCCTATATGGGTGTGGTGCAAAACTCCACTGCTGCTTCATTTCTGCAAAGGGGAATGCTTGCTGCCCGTATAAAATAAATGAACGGTTCATAACTTATCTCTAATTTAATTGATTTTTTTTTTCGTTAGAATTGATGTTGGAAGATTGACTGATAAGGAGCAGGGAGCAGCTAAGGCTTAGAGATCCAACTGCAACAAATCAATCAAGTCATATCTTTTGTTCAATGTAGAACTCTCGGCTAAAGGCTAGGGTTTTATTCAAGATATTGTTTCTAGCTTGCTTTAGCCTAGAATTAAGGGATTGTGTTGATTTGTTATTGTAAACAGTTGGTAGTTCTTGTAGGAGTAATTTAAGGACTGATTGGAGGTTGCTTTCCAGCTGCTCCCTTTCCTTTCCGTCCCTTTCATATATACTTACCTAAAACCTTGTAAAGGATTTTTATGATAAATACATCATAAATTCAATAATTGATCTTCAAACGCCAATTAAAAAATCAAACAGTTTCAATTATAACACTATGATTGTTTCAATGAAACTGCTTTGCTTTATTCTTGGGTGAAGTATTGTTCTTTGACGAAGTGGTGAGCATTGTGACTGGGAAGCTGCTTTATGATTTATGCTTACGTAAAGTTGCATTAACTATACATTTGTAGGGGGAAGCAAAGCATCGCCCTTTGCAGAAAGCATAATTAATGGTAATGCATCTTTCTCCCTATCTTATTACTCACTGTTTCACGAACTATACATATATTATCAAGCCTTTTCATTCAGCTTCGTACACCCTACGCCTTCATCCTTCTTGTGTCCTTAGCTATTTCCCTATTTCCTGCTCTCCTCTCATCCCTGTCTATCGTGTGATTATGGATGCTGCAAAGGTGTTAGAAGTTTTCTATACTTTTCCGTTGGAGAGAACACTAAATTCGGTCGTTTCACTTGCTGCTCAAGAAATCAAACTTTTCCGAGGATTCAAAAAAGAACTAACCAAGCTTCGTCAATCATTACTGGCGATTCAAGAGTACTTAAGCTATGTTGCCTACCAACCACAATATAAGGGCAAGGCAGTGGAGGACTGGGTGAAGAACCTCAAAAACGTAGCTCATGATGCTAATCATGTCTTGGAGGACATCAACTATGAAGTTCTCTGGCGTAAAGCAGAACTGCAAAACCATATGACGAGAAATGTACTCAACTTCTATTCACTCTACAATCCCATTTTATTTCGTCAAAAGATGGCACACAAAATTAAGAACATCAATGCATCACTGGCGGAGCTCATGGGCTTAGTTGCAAGGAGAATAGAATCCCTCTAGGTTTGGGGAACAGAGAAACCGTCTCAATCTTTGGTCAAGATGAAAAGATCATCAGAAGGGAGAAGATTGTGTCTGACGTCATTGCAACCTTGATCGAGTCCAAGAATGAGGAAAAGAACCTTTCAGTTATGGCGATTGTGGGAATGGGAGGACTAGGAAAGACAACTTTGGCAAAATTAATATTCAATGAAGATGCTATTGGTAGACATGTTGATGGAAAAATGTGGGTGTTTGTATCTAACTCTTTTGACGTTAATTCGATTCTAGATAGGATGCTCGAATCGCTTAACTCGGACAAGACTGGATTTAAAAGTCAGGAAGCATTGCTTCATAATCTCAGAAAAAAAAAATTGATGGGGAAGAGATATATTCTGATACTCGATGATGTTTGGATTGAGGATTGTGGAGCTAAAAATAATCAAGAGGCAACACGGGGATTTTTGGATGAAAATGACAAAATTACCCTCAAGGCACACCAGAATTCCTACGCGCGAGCAATGGACAATCATTCTTCAATCAAGTCAAAAATGCCCAAATAGGTATTTATTTTCAAACTTATTTCATCCATCCTCATCATATCTTCTCCACAAGGTAGCCCCCACAACATTCCATTCAAAATTTTGTAGGTGCAATTTTGTCCAAAATCAAGGAGAAATTGATGCTTTCATTGAGAGTTGAAGTACACACACTCGTAGAAGACTCTCACATAAAAGGTTTTTCTCTATTTTTTTCTTGTCCATTTGTATATTTTTCATATGTTCTTATTATTAGAATTTTTTATTTGCAAAGATTCTTTGATAAAACATAAAAGAGAAATACAATGGCTAGAAATTTAGAAAATTCTACAAGTGAAAATTCCAATATTCAAGAAATGGAACCGCGGCGATCCACGAGGCTAAATGTGATCATAGGTGGAGCGGCACCGCCGCTACGGGGCTCCACCATGGCAACCACCGCGGTGGCCACCACGGCCACCACTCGTGGTGAGGTCTATGGCACCATCACCACGGCCTGAGCCGTGCCATCTAAGCAAGCCTAAGCCATGCCATCCAAGGCCCACGACACCAAAACCACGACCCAAGCCAAGTCACTCCAAGCCCAACGCGTTGCCAAGTCGAGCCCTAGCCTTGCACCCACGTGCGCCCCACGCCAAGCAGCCCATTCTCGTGGCCCAGCCTGCTTCCGCCGTTCAGCTTGCTATCATGGCCCAGCCTGCTCCTGCAGCCTAGTCTGCTCCCGTGGCCTTCCAAGTAGCCCAAATTGATTTAAGATTAGTTCAACCGTCCCAGCTCCAAATTTTCGGACCAATGATCGAACTGGGAGCATGTTCACCACATTTTTCTACGGATTTGACATTTCCTAACTCAAATCTCACACCTGGAGTCTACCACACTTCCACTGCTTAAGGAGACGCATTCCTTCCAAGCTATTCCAACCCAAATGGAGAACAACACTTGTCTCGACAAGTCATAGAGTTGACGAGCGACCTTACACAGCAAACGACCTTGGTGAACCAGCTTTTACAGCGTATCGAGATACAATGTGCCCCAGACGAGGTGTCTCGAAGTAGGACAAGGGCAGACAAAGAACCTCTCCAGCAGCGTCCCGGCAAGCAGCCACTCGACCAGCCATGAAACGAGCGTTCAGGTAGTGTACACTCTCGATTGGGCCCCTGAGATAGTGTATACTCATGTCTTAGCGTGCGGATGAGCGTGCACTCTCAACTAGGCCCACAGACGAGCATACATTCACGGTTGGGGTCACACTCCGATAGTTAACATGAGCAATTTTTCAAGCGAATATCCAGACGTGGATGAGTCTGGCTGCCCTAGTATAACTAGATGCATGATAGCTTGCCCCAAGATTCCTAGAAGTAGCCACAATGGTCTTTTTCAAGGCTTAGCTAACTGAAGGATTTTAGGTCTCTTGGCCTAATCTATGGGGAACCGGGCCTTAGAGATGGAGAGGGCATATTACATAGTACATCCGATGGACGGTTGCCCTGGAACCCTAAAGTTGCTACCGCGTACCCTAAGGTAGCCTACGATTTCTAGAAGATTGCCTACGGCTTGCCCTTCGAGCAGTAAAGTCACGCAAGACTTATACAACTGCACATTCTTGTGAATGGTTAAACAAGCTAGCGTGCATATATGAAGCTTTATCCACTACCGACATGCTACGTAGTCGATAAGCTTCACCTCTGCCAAGCGCGGAACAACTTACACCAAGTCCTAAAGTGTTGTGATACTTGCTACGCAACCTACGAAATTGGAGAAAGCCAAGGTTAACAGCCTAGTGGTTACGCAGACTTGTCTGCTTCTGTAAGTAAGGCATCCGGCTGCCAACCCTATGGCTAACAACTTTGCAAAGTTCTACACCAACACCTACGACTGCATAGGTTATACGGGCCTGTTTGCTTATAGAAAAGTAGCACATCTGCCACTGGTCTATAAAGTCTAAAGGTTAAGGCATGAACAAAAGAAGTGAAGATGAAGAAAAGCAAAGGAAACATGTTTATAAATAACTAGCAAAGGTCGAAATAGTTCAAGAAAAACAAGAGCTACAAGGAAAAACAAAGAAAATCCTAAAGGCTACCTAAAAGACTACACTTTAATAGCTTGGACATCCCACGACTACTCGGTCGCCACACCTTCAGCAGCCGTGACGCTCTTAGCAGTGGCATCATCCAGCGCTTCACCCCCGGCTGCCCTGGCTTGGGCACCAATTTCTTCGACTGCTTCACCAATGGAAGCCTTAAAAGTAAAATCAAGCAAGTTTTTGGTAGAAATAGAGAAGGTCTCAAAACCTCGAGCCCATCCTTCTCACCCTTCAGCTGCTCATTCTCCTCGAGCAGACCAACATGGACGCGTTGTAGCTCATCCACTTCCTTCTTCAGACTTTCGTTGATCTTTAATACACCTTGAAGTTCCAACACTTGGGGTTCAAGCCTATCGACGATTCTTTTGAAGTGGATCACTTGATTATAAGCAACAATCAACTCTTCATCTTTTGCATAAGCAGCAAAACGAAGATTAGAAACTACAAACTCAAGATCTTGAATCTGAGGTATGTAACATCCAATCTCTTTCTCTGCACTTTCATACTTAACTTGGATCGCGTCAAGCCTAGTTTTAAAGTCAACGATCTCTTGGCAAGCGGTCTCAAGCTGCAGAGAAGTGAGGGCAGAAATATTCGACCTCGTCAAAGCAACGAGCTCAGAATCCAACCTCTTGATCTCCTCAACCGAGAAATAAGCTTCAGCTGCTACAGTCTTCACCACCTCCTTGGTAGCCTTGCTATATATGCATCATAACAAGCAGAGCAGTCCTTCTATACTGGGTCATATGCTTCACAAAGGAACTTAGGCAAACAAACCTTTCTAATGCCATCAACAAACTTGGCACAAGCGTCCATGTCTTCAAGCAGATCTGGTTTCAAGAGCACATAAATCTCAGCAGCCTCCCCAGAAGCAAGTTTAATGGATTTCTCATAGCTACCCACGCGAGCAGTCTCCTCTTTCCCAACAGGCGAATTAGTCGCAGCAGTAGAGGGAGTTGGCCTTAGCACTACTTTAACAGTAAAGTCCACATTATCGCTCTTCATAATAGTAAGCTTTTCTGAAGGAGAACCAGAATTAACTCCTAACGGACGTCTTGGCACAGACTTCAACACTAAGGGCATGACAAGACCTCTACATTGAGCAATACTATCAGCAATCAAATTAGCATTCTCGACATAGCAGGCGCCACAAGCTCAGATCTAGCAGCTTCATTTTTCTTCCCACTAGAAGAAGTCATGTCAATCACAAGCCTCTTGACAGCAGGTGGACCCTCCAAAGCAGTGGAGGAAGTCTTCAGTTTTTTCTTAACCAGCATCTCTTGAGCAGACAGGGAATATCTCTTCTTTCCACCTTTATTCATAGTAGGCTCCATGACAGCGATCAGACGAGTCAAAGTATCTGCCTTAATCCTCTTTTCCTTCTTTCTCGGGAGCAACCCACATTTCTCTAGGAGAAGAGAACTAAGCAGCCAACGTTATTCGCGGTACTAACTCAACCCATACTGGTTTTTTCCTCTAATTTTCTCCCAGACCAACAGGCAGAAGGCCTGCATGCCCAGCATTCCAGCAGCCCATGAGGCCCTCGACCTCCTCATATCTCTTAATCACCGACCTGGCCCCCATCAGGTCCAAGATCCCAAAGGACTTAAGCCATGCGGCTCGCCTAGCACTGCGCCCCAACACCTCAATTCGTAGCCTTAGTCGCCAAGCTACCCTTGGCTCTAGCCAAGCCGAGCAGTCCAAGCAGTGGTCCCTGCCGCAACACCTCATCGCCCCATGCCTAGTCGACCCCTGGCCCCTGGCAGTCGACGTGCCGCACCACTCCGATGACTGCCCCGCAACAGTACTATCCAAGAAGAAGACAAGGAAAATTAATTTTTCTTACCTCGGTGCGGCACGGAGAAGACGAAGAAAGCAATGAAAAACGATCCTTTGCACAGGCAAGATGTAAAAGATTGCTAGATGAAGGGGAAAATATCTTCTAAGCACTCTCTCTCTTGTAAGGTAGAATAAATCGCTCTCCAAAGTTGATTTAATAGCCCACTTAAGGTGGACTTAAATAGGCTTTGAGAGAAATTTATTTCCCTTTACTAGAATGATCTAATTTGCTAGTAAAGAGGGAATCAACATCAAAAAAAGGAAGCAGTGTTAAGTTTCCTAAAGCAAGAAAATCTCTACATCTGTTGCCCTTTTCTTTAAGCAGCCCAACAGGTGTGGGGGCATTTGTGGAGCCAAAAATAATCAAGAGGCGACACGTGAATTTTTGGGTGAAAATGACAAAATTACCCTCAAAGCACACTGGAATTCCTACGCGCGAGCAGTGGATAATCATTCTTCAATCAAGTAAAAAATGCCCAAATAGGTATTTATTTTCAAACCCATTTCATCCATCCTCATCATATCTTCTCCACAAGGTAACCCCCAAAACATTCCATTTAAAATTATGTTAATTGGTCAAGTAATAGATTTATTACCTAATTAATCTATTAATTGTCAATTAAACTACCAATTACACCCAAAAAACTCCCAAGAGGCTGGTCACCTTCTCTCCCAAAGGGGGTCGGCCAGGCACTATATATTCAATTTCATTTCCTGTAAAAATCTAGGTCTTGACTCTTGCTAAACACTCAAAAATTCCCAAAACCCCCGCCCCCCCCCCCCCCCCATTCATCGTGGGCACGTGAGGCTCTTGGCTTTGACCAAATGTGTTATTTGTTTTGTAGGTGCAATTTTGTCCAAGATCAATGAGGAAGAAATTTGTATCCACAAGGATGAGACTTTATGGAGCAGCTTGATGAGTTGTTTGTCAAAACTCAATTTTGCTCCCATAAGCATTGTCATTGTTACTACCCATAGTGCCAAAACTGCATAAATCATGGAGACGCTACCGCGATGTGGTCTGGGATTTTTATCAGTAGAGGATTGTTGGTCCATTTTAACTACTAGAAGGGCGAACGCTGAAATGTGTACTGGTGTACCATTGGTGGCAAAGGTATGCATTGATATATTAAATTTCCCCTTTCTATTTTGTATTTTGTTTTCTATTTTAATAATATAAATATTGAATTAAAGGGAGGGGCTGGGAGCATGGACAGAGCAAATTAAGGCTCAATGGTGGTTGATGGCGCCCCAACTCAATTAATTCGATGTTAAGTTGCAAACTGCAGTGATATACACACACTTGTTATATTTGAAGAAAATATGTGTTTAACATCAAGCATACCCCTATATCAAATGTTATACGAGCAAAATTGCTATTGTTCCATCATTCAAACAGAAAAACTCATATCCTGCCTCTTATCTATTAATATTTTTTTCTTCATGTTGCCACTTTACATTACAACACCAAAATGTTTGTCACATTTAAATTGTGATATCTTATCATTTGAAATCATCCCCATTACCATATTTGATATAGATTATACCTAAAGTTTTGTTAGTTGTTTTTCGGGGTGACCCCATTTAAAATAAATTTCTAGCTCTATCCCTAGCCAGGAGTTTCTGGGTGGAATGGGTGAGGTAAGTGACCTGCAAGCGCTTAGAAAAGGAAAGAGTTAATGGAATTAAGATGTTATATAATTTGTCACTGTTATTATTTTGCTAATCACCTTTTTATATGATGTGTCACTAGTTATTTGTCTAATCATCTTTATTTTGCTAGTCGCTCTAGTCAAAATTCGATGAAACTATAATCTGTTACTGTTATTATTTTGCTAATCACCTTTTTATATTCTAGAATATATACAGAAACTAATTAACTTATGTATCAACAGGTTTTAGGAAGCGTGATGCACTCTAAACATAGTACAAGTGAATGGTCGTCCATTCTATAAAGCAAAATATGGGAACTACAAAAGGTTGAGGAGAAAATCATGTTAATTTTGAAGTAAAGTTTTGATAACTTGAAGTCGCCGTCATTGAAACAATGTTTTGCATATTGTTCAATGTTCAAAAAATATTTTGAAATCAAAAGGGATAATGACACACCCCGACCCGGAATGTCCACTAGGACCCCAAATCGAGCTGTGTTGGCCGACACCTGGAAGGTGACGAAGCCATAAAGTGTGATAGTGTATAAAAAGTGAATAAATTTGAATCTAAAAGTGTCTAAATACCAGAGTGCGCTACGAGTGGGAGCGAACCCATTTCACACGTGATGTCAGAGCATAAGTAAAGTACAGTAGTGTGGGTAAGAATCGTACCCTTAAAAGTAGCCACCAATACTAAGATTAGCTATATATCCTCGTTGATACGAACTCAGCAGTTAAAACCTGAAGGGGTACAAAACAGAAAGTGTGAGTAAACAGTAAAACCAAGCTTCCCAAAACTATTACCTTTCTAACAGTAATAACCCCTCACTGTAATTCCCTTATCGTTTTCTATAGGATAGTACAACATATATACATATATCCAAACCATACTCAGAAATGACCAAAACCACGGTTTGCCATCAACTCCACCATACATTAATAAGTAGGCCAAATGAACTTAATCAATACAAAATGATATATCAGTCAGAGTTATCTAAAATGACATGTACAACTTATCCATATCTCATCAATCATGGCTAGCATATAAGTCGGAGTCACCTCTTGTGACCTGTACGACTTATCCATATCTCATCAATCATGGCTAGCATATAAGTCGGAGTCACCTATAGTGACCTGTACGACTTATCCATATCTCATCAATCATGGCTAGCCAATAGCTCAATAAGTATACCTGCACACGAGTCGGAACCACCTAAAGTGGTATGTACGACAAGACTGGGTGTAAATAAATACGCTCAAGTGCTACAATCACGTGAAGACTGTGCGAATAATCACGGGTCACCTACGAGTCGAAACCACTTAAAGTGGTCTGTACGACAGGACTGTGCACCTACCTTGGATCCAAGGTGAGCGTAAGGTGCGGCAGGTGAACATCACGTGAAGGACTGTGCCCTGGCCACGGGTGGGAGCACTAACACCGGGGTGCAGGTTTATGAGCTATACTATATCTCAACACAATCGTACTCATTACCATCACTAACATCAACATGTACTCACCTGAAGCTTACCTGGGCGTCCGCGGCGTCATATAACACTTCCAAGCATTAACAATAGTTAGGTTCAAGTAATATCCATATGAATATGCCATGATGCAATCTATACGCAAACATTTCATGATATTCCCAAAATATATAATACGACGTAACATGTACAATCAATAACACCCTACTCCCAAACTATTTACTTTTGAGAGTAATCATCAGTGTTAAGCCCAATTAGACCCTAGTTACATTAAGTATTATTACTTACCTTTCCTTACTTCAATTTCTTGATTCTTCACGCATTGATTCATGATCAACATTAATCGCCAAATCATAAAGCTAAATCTCACACTTCCCACCAATGTCCTTCACATTGCACAATTCACTAAATAAGGCTATTGTCTCAATTATTTAATCTCATTTATTATATGGTTGCATCTAACGTCTTGTTAGACTGCCTACGTACCCTAAACAGGGGTCAAGCTATTCGTAGTTCGAAATGATTAATTGTAAGTAACAAGCATAGATCACTATAGAAGTGCTTGTGGAACTATCAATTATATGCCTATGAAAGAAAAAGGCCCACTCACCTAGAGTCCACGCTATGATTATCTTGCACGCACATCAAGACATCACGATCTATCGTCGCCTGCCATGAAGTCCAAAAGTGGACGGAAGATGGTCAATTTTGCCCACAAAGCCGGCGGGTGCCTAAAACTTCCCGATGTCGATTCGTCTTCTACAGTGGTCCAACGGGGTCAAGGTTGGTTGGGTTTTTCTCCTGGGATGATGGGCTACAAAGCCCAAGTGGTGGCATCGGCCATCACTTTGCCGATTTGCCGGAAAATCAAAAAGTGTGGTCGGAGTACCGTTGATTTTCGTCGACTTTCATGGCCTCAAACCGCCACATACCATGGTTAATCAAGGTAGTTCTTGGGTGGGTTTTGTAGAGGGGAATGAGAGCTTCAAGATGGTGGTGGTGGCGTCGAAAAACTCCACCGGAGTTGGCCGGAATCGGCCTTGGAAAATGGAAACTTGTGGTGGGTGTGGGTGGACAGGAAAGCCACTTCCCTTTTTTTTTTTTTTTTTTTTTTTTTTTGTTTTCTTTCTTTCCTCATTTCTGATTTGGCATCACCCCACAAAGTGGGGATTTAATTTAATTAACACTAAACCTTGAATAACCAATTTCGAACGTCCGTAACTATACCGTTATAATCCGGACTCGCAAACGGCTTTCGCCTATACGTTCGTACCAACGAGTACTACGAGGATATGCTAAAAGAATAAGTCCCACATCTCTCAAGTCGACGGTCAACGGAAGTCAAAGTCCTTACCTCTAGGGCAATTTCGTAAATTCACGCTTTTAAAATAAAATAAAAACGTAAAATTTGGAACGGGTTGTCACAGATAACCTGGTAAGGTTTTCTCCATTCTTCTCCCAACATAAGTACGGAGGATAGCCATGAATATTTTAACATTCTATTGCAAAACTCCTTGTTTCAAGATACTAGAGAAGATGACTACGACATTATTACCAAATGCAAGATGCACGATCTTGTGCATGATCTTGCAGAAAACGCATTCAAATTTGGAAGCTTGACGCGGGACATGGATCAGGTGGATGATACATTTAATATTCAGCATGTTGCACATATTTCTTCGATGACACTAGAAAGAATTCCAGAAAAGTCTCATGAGATTGCTCTCATTGTTTTTTTATGGTAAGGTCCCTAGTATTATGTTCCAAAAGCTTAGAGATTTACTCATGTTGAATTTATCAGAGGCTAAAATTGAGGAGTTGCCCAGTTCAATTGGAAAGTTGAAATGCTTGAGGTATCTCAACATTTCTGGGACAAATATAAAAGAACTTTCCAAATCTATTGGCAAGCTCTATAATCTTCAGACGTTAAGAATGTCAAGCACTTACAGTCTTAGAACTTTTCCTACAGAAATGGAAAATTTGATCAATTTGAGACATGTTTATTTCGATGAGGATAAGGAAGTTCCATTTGGGATGACTCTATTGACTCATCTGTGAACGCTAACTTCCTTTATTTTGGATAGAGCAAGGCGTCATAGAATTGATGAGCTAGGCAGGTTAAATCATTTAGAAGGGAAACTAATTATTGGATCACTGGAATATGTACGTGAGAGACAAGGACGAAGCAAAGAAATCAAATTTAGTGGGAAAAGCAAACATACAAAGGTTGGAGCTTAGATGGAATATTTCCTGGGGAATAAGTGACAATTTTCATGACCATGATTTACTAGAAAGCTTCCAACCGACGATTCAGAACTTCATGGGTTCTAAATTTGCATCATGGATGATGAGTGATTCGTTGCCCATCAATTTAACAGAGATTAAGTTAAACGGTTGCCGAGAATGTGAAGAAGTCCCACCACTCAGACACGTGCCTAATCTTAGAACTATTGTATTTGATCGTATGACGAAACTTAAATGTGTTGGAGTTGAGTTTTATGGTTATAAACATGTTAATAATGACGCGGTAGCCATGAAGGTGACTTTGTTTCCAGCATTGAAAAGCTTAAGATTTGAGAATTCCCCAGCTCTAAGTGAATGGAAGGAAGCGGTTGTTGAGAAAGTGATGTCAACAGATGAGAAAGCAGCCCCAGTAGTGTTTCCCTGCCTTGAAGAGTTGAAGCTCTGGAAATGTAGGAATTTGAAAAATGCTCCCACTCATTTTCCATCTCTCAGGGAAATGGCTATATGGGAAGTTGGTAACGCCATGCCAATAGAAAATATATGTAGTCGTTTAACCACTCTCACTTCCCTCGATATATATAGTATTAAGGAGCTCACTTATCTGCCGGTAGGGATGGGGGAAAAGAACCATAATCTCCGTGAACTGAGAATTAAGGATTATGACAAATTGGCGAGCATGTCTTGTGGGTTAGAATATTGCACCTCACTTGAGACATTGAGAGTTAGTGGTTGCCCTAATCTAGAATCCTTCCAAATTTCACCATCCCAATCTCTTTAGGAGTTGACCGTAGTTGGTTGCCCAAAGCTAAAATGCACTTCAATTCACAGTCTGCCCTCTCTCCACAATTTGATTATTGCTAGCACTACTCTCGAGGATGACTTGTCTTTAAACGATTGCATGCCCCTCCATGACTTAAGAATTCAAGAATGCAATGGATTCACAAGTATACTGAGTGGACTTCATTCCTCTACTAGTCTTCGCACACTGCGTATCCAGAGCTGTCCGAATCTGAGGACTTTGTCCGATCATGGGCTACAAATCCCCATCTCTCTTGAATATCTGCATATCAAAAATTGCCCTAATCTAGAGGCTATTGCCAGTTTAGACAACCTCACATCCCTCCTTCACTTGTATATTGAGAAATGTGATCGAGTAACAAGTATACCAAGTGGGCTCGCATACTACACATCTCTTATCAAATTATGGGTCGGTTCATGCCACAATTTGATATCTCTGGCGGATCACAATTTGTCCAGCTTGCAATCTATTTCCTCTTTATATTTATCTAAATGTGGGAAATTACAACACTTGCCAAAGGGGCTACACTGTCTGACTCGTTTGAAAGTGATGACAATC